>NC_073270.2:63752500-66252500 GCF_029289425.2 Pan paniscus
TAACCCCACAGCTTATAAACGTTTGAACAATTATGACTGTCAGGTGCACAAACAAGGCCCTCACACACAGCCTATTGTTCTGCAGATGGAAATGTCTGTTAGATTAGATTATTTTTTAAACCTGGGGTGAGGAGAGTGGGGGACGGGGGCATTGATAAAAGGCTTCCTGGCCTGGGCTTGTGAACAGCCACACTGAGAAAATCTGGCTTTTCAGAAACTTCCCCTGGAGCCACCTTCCTTCACCAGGACACAAGCTTAACTCTTTCTAACCAAAGGCTTCTTTGCAGTGGGCACAATAGCCCCTTTCTTGCGCTACAGTTTTTTTTTTTAAAATCCAAATGGTGTGTCTAAGCCCATGACTGACTCCAACCTAACTTAGGGTTTTTTTTGTTTTGTTTTGTTTTGAGACGGAGTCTTACTCTGTCACCTAGGCGGGAGTGCAGTGGCACGATCTCGGCTCACTGCAAGCTCTGCCTCCTGGGTTCACCCACCATTCTCCTGCCTCAGCCTCCCGAGTAGCTGGGACTACAGGCGCCCGCCACCACGCCTGGCTAATTTTTGTATTTTTAGTAGAGACAGGGTTGCACCGTGTTAGCCAGGATGGTCTTGATCTCCTGACCTCGTGATCTGCCCACCTCGGCCTCCCAAAGTGCTGGGATTACAGGCGTGAGCCACCGCGCCCAGCCAACTTGGGGGTTTTAACACAGTGATGAAGGGCTCAGGGTTTGAGAGCTCAGCCTTGAGCCAGACTGCCCGGGTTTGAATCACACTAGCTTTGTAATTGGCCTCTCTGTGCCCATCTATAAAATGGGAGCAATCATTGTCGGCTTTTTAGTGAATTAACAAAAATATTACAAGAGCTGAGAGTAGATGAGACCAGCACATAGTAACAGATTGTTGTTACTTACAGCCATGTGCTGCGTAATGACATTTTGGTCAAGGACAGACCACCCATATGATGGCGGTCCCACAAAATTATAATACTGTATTTTTATGGTACCTTGTCTATGTTTGGACATGTTTAGAGATACAAATACTTACTACTGTGTTACGACGGCCTACAGTTTCAGTAAGTCACATACTGTCCAGGTTTTCAGCCTGGGAGCCATGGGCTGTATCCTACAGCCTGGGTGTGCAGCAGGCTGTGCCACCTGGGTTGTACAAGTGCACTCTCTGAGGTTTGCACAATAAGGAAGTGGCCTGATGTCCCGTTTCTCAAAATGTATCCCTCTCCTTCAGCAACTCATGACTGTATTATGATTAAGAACTTAGTAACTCTTCCGAGATCATGGAGGAAACCATGAAAATGGCTAAATGAAAAGGTTAAATGGTTACTATGAAAATGGTAAAGTGTAAATGGAGATAACGTGTGATGTTATTGCGGTAATAATAGGACCCTCCTCCTAGGGCTGCTGTGAGGATGAAACAGCACTCACCATGCCAGGGAAATTGCTTGCAGAATGCCCTGGCTCAATCAAAGATTGCTTGTGAAAGCTCATAAGGCATGCAATGGGACACTGGCTCTTACCTTTGTGACAGAAAAGCCGCCTGCCTTAGGCTGTGAGACATGCTATGAAACGTACTAACAGCCGCAGAAAGAACCTAGCCTGTCTGCTTCTCATATGCCTGGGCCCCGTTCCACTGGCTCCCAGATGGCCGTGACCTCGATACGGTGTGTGAGCCAGTGGCTGGCCTGACCCCCTAATGGTGACCGCCCGCCTCGCCAGGATGACCTACATTTCCACAGTGGCGGCTGGAGCAGACATTCCAGGGTAATTAACAAACACATGCACACAGACACACACACATATAGACATATATACACACAGAAACAAACACACACACACACAACGGCTCAGGCCTGGCTGTAGCTGGCACGCTCGCTGTCTAGACAGGGCTGGGAGCTGAATGGCCTCCCGCCAGGGGAGGTAGGCTGCTTGGGGCTGCAACCAGGACAGCTGAGGTGGGGAGAGAGGCTTTTCCTGTTCACTGGGGCAGAGACCCCTGAGAAGATGAGCAGCAGTGATCGTTCCTCCCCACCCTAAACGGGAGCTTCCAGCCATGTGCCTTCCAAGGAAAGTCTCCTCAGGAAATCATCAGGCAAGAGAGCCCGGGTCCAGCTACAGGGGAGCTTGATGCACTGCTGTTTGTAATAATGAAAAATGGGAAATAGCCTTTCAAAAAGAGTTAGTTAAGCATATTATGGGGCCATCACAAGAGGGACCAGCAAGTGGTTGCTGACAATTGTGTTGAAGGAGATGGTCTGATGGCATGTGGTGACTGTCATAAAATATTAAGTTTCTAAAAAGCATGATTCAAAATGGCATGTCATCAGGGACTGCAGTCATTTTTCTAATAGGTGCACAGAAGAGTCATTAGACAAGCACACCTAGGAAGCTCAGTGCTTATCTCTGGGCATGATATCTGGCCACCAGGGCACTTTGCACGCTCCCACTCATGGTTGGAGTGCAAATACCAAGGACACTAGACCAAGACCCTGCACCAGCTGGCCCAACACCAAGGTTCTCGTCCTTTCCCTGCTCCAAATTCCAGTACACCCAGCTGGTATTTTCCAAACGCCAGTCACGCAGGGACCACCTTCATGACTTTTGCCCACCACACTATAATTTACTTAGAATTATTCTCTAAATTGACTCACGATTTTCACAAAAGCAAATTGATTTTAAAAGAAAACCTTATATCACAGTTGTAGTTGGGAAAATCAAAAACAGAAGGTGGCTGTAAAGATAAACACATCATTATTAATTTTAAAAAATTCCAGCAAACTGACATAAGAACAGAAAGCCAAACACCGCATGTTCTCACTCATAAGTGGGAGTTGAACAATGAGAACACAGGGACACAGGGCGGGGGGGTATCACCAACCGGGGCCTGTCAGGGTGGTGGGGGGCTGGGGGAGGGATAGCATTAGGAGAAATACCTAATGTAGATGACAGCTTGATGGGTGCAGCAAAAACCACCATGGCGCGTGTATACCTATATAACAAACCTACATATTCTGCACATGCAACCCAGAACCTAAAGTATAAAAAAAAAAAAATTCCTCGTGTGCCACCTAAGATCATCTTGCCAATGATATGTATGCCACACGTTGGATGACACTGCCTTCACTCAACCTCTTTATTTACAACATGAGAAGGCTGAGGTTCAGAGGGGACAAGATTTCCCTAGGGTCATTCAGGTTGCCAGGAGCTCTGGGTGCTGGTTCAGGGTCTGCTTACCTGAACCTGTCCTTATCCTGACCTTCTCACTCATCCTAGCAGGTCTGTCTCCATGGGGATGGGGCCAATCAGCTCTCGACCCAACCCATCACTGAGCTCCCAGGTACCTGGCTGAGCCACAAGGGTCCAGCCTGTCCCCCTCCCGCCACATCCTCTGTTCAGTGGAAGTCCCACATATCAGATATTCCTCCAATGCTAAGTAGAAAGCTCAACCACAGTACATGAGCTTCAGATTAAATTATTTTTAATTTCATGGTGCTCAGTTCCACAGTCAATTAATTCCATTTCATTTTCAAGGGTCCCATCACCCTGCCTTCTTCTTTTTCTAGCAGTTCCAGTGATTTTCTGGAATCAATCAGGAATTGTTTGTGTTTGGTTTTAAATATGTGTAAACGTATGGCCGGTCTGTGTCCTTTTTCCCGTTCCTCCTCCTGACTGTACCCACGCTGGACACCCCAGGCTGAGGCTGGAGGGGGCATGAGGAGCAGGCCTGGCAGGCAGGTACCTGGCCCCTTCAGGAGGTGGGGGACAGAGGAGCATTTCCACATCCATGTGGGTGCCTATACTACAGAAGAAGGGAACCGCTGCCTCCTGGAGGCCCTGGGCTCTGGGGACTCCCTTCGTTTGGCATCCCTGCTGTCTTTTCCTCTCAGGAAAGCCCTTCACCGCCTGGAGCTGTCTGCAAGAGCTTGGCCCTGAATCCTTTACAGGGTTGGGCATGTGACTCACGCTGGCCAATCAGAGTAGTCCATGCCCTGGGACAGCAAGATAGGCCGAGGAGCAGTCACATGACCTAAGCAGGGCCAATCAGTGTCCTGTGGAGGAATAAAATGGCTTCTGTGTAAGAAATGATTGTAATCTTTTTCTCTAGGCGTCTTAGCTATGAAGGTCATGGAAGCTCAAGGCTGCTGGAGACCACCGCTGCTGTCACTTAGAACTCATCCTGCCTGATCATGAAGCCAACTAGCAAAAAGGAGAGCCAAGAGATGTCAGGAGGAAAATAAGTCCTACTGTTGTGCAGTAAGGCCCTAGGTATGACTGTGCCTGAAGGCCACCAAACTGCCCAAGTTTGAAGTTGTATGTGCCAGCAAATTTCGCTTTTTTCGTTGTTGTTAAATTAGTTTGTTATGTCTCCTTCCCTTGTTCAAGTCAACCAAGGAACATCACTGTGTGTCACGTGTCCACCTTCCTTTCCCTTGCCTCGCATGCCCTGCCTCATCCAGGCACAGCCTGGAAGGTGGAGGTGACAAGCACGCAGGAAGCTTTATGGAACATCCAACACCTCAAGACTCAGCTCAGACACCACCTCCTCCAGGAAGCCTCGCCTGGTGCCCTAGTGTGCCTTCTCAGGCTGGTTCATAGCCCATCTCTGCTGGCCCACAGCCTTTATTGAGGGCAGCACCATGCATAAGGGCTAGACTCTGGAACCCAGATGTCCCTGATTGGAATGTCAGCTCTTGCCAGCGGTGTGACCTGGAACGTACGAGTAACCTATCCGTTCCTTGGTTTCATCACTTATAAAATTAACGTCAGTCTCTCTACCTAGTCCTACTTTGTTGTGAGATTTGTCACTGAGTTAGAACAGAGGCCAGCACATGGCTGCTCCTCAGGTATGAATTGTATTGGCCATCATTTTTATGTTCTGTATCACTTTTGCCATAACTGCCTTTTACTTGCTTGTCTTAAACCACAAGCCCTTTCCCTTCTCTTTTCCTTCAATACCTTTGGTTCTCCAGACCCCACAGTGCCTGGCGTGTAATGAGCCTGAGAGAATGTCGGTTGAATAATGTGTGCCCCCAAAAATGAACAGGCAAATCTATATCTTCTGCTCTTCCTTCTACCTGTCAAGAACTCTGACTTTGCCATCTCGTTTCTGGCTCTCATCCTAAAAATAGGATAATGAGCAAGCGGGAGGTGGAGAGAAGTAGAAGTGAAAGGGAATGAAGACAAACACAAGGGTTTGGGGGTCAGGAGAACAGATGGGCTGGGCGGGTCATGGAGGTGCTCACACCTGACTGGGCACTGGAATCACCTGGGTGCAAGGGTTCCCAAACAAGCACCCTGAGCCCTACCCTGGAGACTCCCACCTTATCTGTCTGGGTGGGGCCTGGAACTTCCCAGGTGATCCTGTGCTATGAGGCCAGGGCTGAGAACCCTGGGACGGAGAATGGGAGGAGCTTTGATGCACATGAGAAGAGAAATGAAAGCTCCTTGAGTGTTTTTGAGAGATTTCAGCAAAGATTAGTTCCTGTTCAACTATTTTGACCCTCAGCTGGTTGTTTCTTTGACTGTGACCCAGTTCTGAGACTGGGTGCCAAGGGGACTTGGTTTTGTCTAATACAAGTGTGTGAATGAATGAATTAATGAGAGGAGGTTTGTCTCCCAACACTCACACCAGTAATCACAGACACAAGCAGCAAGGGAAGGTGGAAAAGATGTTCCAACACAGGGGACTCAAGGGAAGCAGAAACACCTCGTCCACCTCATCAGCCTGTGTTCAAGGGAGAGAGAGGTGCTGGGGTTTATGACTGTGGCCACTTCCCTGCCCTGATCTTAATTACAGGAGACCCACTGGTTCAGCAGTCTGTAAGTTGCAGGAAGAGAAATTAGATGTGATATCCAAATCTTTTTTTTTTTTTTTTTTTTTTTGAGGCAGGGTCTTATTCTATTGCCCATGCTGGAGTGCAGTGGTACAGTCATGGGTCACTGCGGCCTCAACCTCCTGGGCTCAAGCAATTCTCCCATCTCGGCCTCCTATGTAGCTGAGACCACAGGCATGGACCACCATGCCTGGCAAATTAAAAAAAATAAAAATTATACAGATAGAGTCTTCCTATGTTGTCCAGGCTGGTCTTGAGCTCCTGGGCTTAAGGGATCCTTCCACCTCAGCCTCCCAAAGTGCAGGGGTTACAGACATGAGCCACTGTACCCAACCCCAAATCTTGACTAGTAGCATATAGTCAGCTAGATAGACAGACGGATGGACCATTGCTTGTGAACTTCTCTAGGGAGACCCTCTGAAGAAAGTGTCTGAGGGTCAAGCCATCATCAGAGCAGCTGAAGACAAGGCCCCACCCACAACGGGATCGTGGGTTCAGGAAGGACCCTTCCCAAGGACCAGTTGGCGGGGCTGTGAGCTCCTGGGGGCAACAGGAAGAGGATTTCATGCAGGACTCACAGTGCCTGGAGCCTGTTCCACTTAAGAGAAATTAAGCAGTCACGAGTATGAAAGGAATAATGTCACTCCTGAGAGTTCCTGCCACTGTCCTTTCTTTAATAAGTCCACAGGGTGCCCAGGCAGTTTTTGGTGCTTGGGGACACAGCTGCAAACAGGTCACCTTGCTCTGAAACTGCAGGTGCTCACCGTCTAGTGTCTAGCAGGGAAAGACACACCAAGCAGAGGGATGGCATGGGTGAGTGCTCTGAGCAGGCCCGATGTGTTCCTGGGACCTACTGGGAGATGCCTGGGAAGCTGCCTAAACAGGAAAGGCTGATCCGGCTTGCGGTTTTGTGGTCTTAAAGGGAGAAATATAAGAGAAGGGGCAAGAGGAGTTGAGGGGGACGAAGGCTGTTTCCTCTCCTCCTTCTCTGCTGGGCTCATTCCCACGGCCACTGCAGCACCCCAGTAGCTCCAACAGAAGGACCCCTGGAGTCTGTGTGTGTCTGTAGGAATGGGACCAAAGTGCCAATTCCTGGCTATCTGTCCAGCATGCCACCTAGCGAGCTGCCTGCCACCAGATGCCACCAGAGAGGGACAGGGACACCGGGGAGGGGATACTTGGCCACATGTTGCCTAGAGAAGGGGCAGATTTGTGTTTGTAACAAGCACCTGCAGGTAGTTCTTATCACAGGAGGGACATTCGTTGTCTGGTGCCCCTCATTTCTGCCACCCTTCCCAAGCCGGCCTCATTCTCTCTCTCTGTAGACTCCCCTCCTTGGCCCTGCCACCCCTGTGCACTGGCTTCAGGAGACTTCCCGATTTCAAGCAGCCAACACAGCCCGTTGAGAATCTGTGTGCCTCCCAGGTCTAAATTCTTCTGAGAAAGAACTTGATTTGGATTGGGGCACAGCTCTGGTCCAATCAGCTGTGGCCAAGGAGGGGTGAGGTCATGGTACAACTGTGGCTCCTGGGGCCTCCCTTGTGGGTATAAGGAAGAGAGTTCTGAGAGGTACCCATCCAAACTGCTATCTCCCATCAATGCAAGCTTGTGTTCCCCAGGAGACCCCATTCCACAACTCAGGTTATTAATTTCTCTCTCCCTGGTACATTTCCAGACCTCACAGCACACCCAGCTTCAAAGGAATCTGTCATAAAAACTTGTAATGACAATATGATATGCTTCTTCAAGAAGCTTCTAGAATGAGTGCTCTCAGCAGACAGGGGCTGTTGCCTTGTTTGTCCTGTGCACCCCAGCCACTCCTGCCATGTCCATTAAGCACAAGGACCTACACGCCATTGGCACTCACTATTATGGGCTGGATTCTGTCCCCTCGGAATTTGTATGTTGAAGTTCTAACCCACATCTTCAAATGTGACTGTATTTGGAGGTAGGGCCTTTAAACAGATGATTAAAGTTAAGTAATTTCATAAGGTGGGCCCTAATCCAGAGTGACTGGCATCCTTGTAAGAAGAGGAAGAGGGAATAGGGAAGGACACACAGAGAGGGCACAGTGAGGACACAGTGGGGAATGGCTGTCCGCAAGCCCAGGAGGGAGGCCTCTGAAGACATCAAACCTAGTGACTTCTTAATCTTAGACTTCCAGCCTCCAAGACTGTGAGAAAACACATTACCGTTGTTGAAGCCACCTAGTCTGTAGTATTTTGTTATGGCAGCCCAGGCAGACTAATACACTCGCTAAAGGTTTGTTCCTCACTAAAGGGATGCAAAAATGGTGGAACTGAGTCCTCCCGCCAAGAGCTTGGACCTGTCTACTGACTGCAAATGGCAGTCTAGGTTAGCTCTTGGTTAAAAGAGAAACAAGAACCAGTTTATCAGGAGTCCTGGAGCTTTCACTGGGTGAGGACAGGGGTCTTCTGAAGGCCCCAGTGTCAGGGCAGGACCCCGATGTGTGTGGAGAAAGTGACCCACTACTCATAACCATGGCCGGCATGCAGGGGATACCTGATGGCTTTGCTCTGTAGTCCTGCCCTGCACTAAGCTTTTGAGTTACTGTCTACTCTAAACTCTATTTTCAAAATTTCTTACTCTTTTTATTGGCAAAAGCAAAGGACTGAATTTGGCATTGGAGGTCAGACCGCTCTAGTTTGAAAAGAAAAAGGAAAACACATTTCCATGGGTCTTTGACTACACAGAGATCAAACAAAACCCTACTTTGCTTGGTGATATTTAGGAATGGAGGAGCCAGGCTGCTTCCTGCGGACGAAGCAGCGATTGTGCATCGGGAGAGGAGCAGCGTGCCTCCCTCTCACCACCTCGGCAGCTCCGCTGGAAAGAGATCCTCTCTTTCCACTGACCACCGATGTCAGCACTCCCGTGGGACAGATGCTAGGCTGGGTGCAAACCACCCACCAGGCAGAGCAGTGGGAGGGCTGACAGCCAAGCCTGGCCACATGGGCACCCCTGAAGCCTGGGGTACAGCTGGTTCCCAAAACATGTAGAGAGAGTGAAAGGAGAGACGGTTCCCTATGGAAACAGGAGAGGTTTTAACTAGAAGAAAGGGGAGTGGGTATGGTACAGGCCGCAGCGCCCACGTGCTGCTGAGTTCTGGGGGACACTCCCTGTTGTATCTGAACCCAGGTTCCGCTGCTTGCAGCTCAAAAGCCAAAACTCAAGAGATGGGAGTTAGTGGAAAGAAAAGCAGGTTTATTGAGAGAGCCAGCCAACCGAGATGATGAACTAGCCTCCTGAAGTATTAATACCATCTTGAGTTAAGTCCATACAAATTTTAGGCTCTTTTTATGTTCAGGACAGGGGAGGAGGAGGGGATTGGGGTGGAGATGTAACAGATGACCACAGACATTGGCACCAGTGCGGGTCCAAGGAGATCGGGAACCGCTTTGTCCTTGGTCAGGTCACAATGCTCCTATAAATCTATTTTTGAAAACATAGTCAGTTGTTTACATACTTTCCCTTTAATCCCAGAGTTAGTTTTTAAAACTCCATGATTGCTGTTTTTGCATATTATCTCAGTGCTCTAAAATTATCCCAGCCTCCGTGCAGAAATGGATAAAGCCCCTTAAGCAAAAATGGAGTTGGTCGTGTTCGTTCTTTGCTGCTTCCCTGATAACAGTCAGTTCCCCAAATCTCTCTCACATGGAGCAGCCCCTCCACAACCCCACTGCCTCTGTCTTGGGGCACCCCTTGGTTTCTACATAAGGGGCCCTCACCCATCTCACAGTTCCAGTCTCTTCGCACATCCTTCTCCACCCAGCTGAGGTCTTTGAACAGAGGTGGCAGTTTGGGGACTAGGATTTGGTGAGATTCAATCCAGGTAAACAGTATCTTAAGAAGGCTTACGAATGGACGCTTGGGACCTGTGTTGATCCAGGTTCTCTCACAAATTAGCAAGTTACTTAACTTCTCTGTGCCTCTGTTTTGTCATCTGTGTGTTGGGTACAGTATCTGTACCAATCTTAGAGGGTTATTAAAAAGAGTAAATGAGGTAATATACATCAAGCACTCAAAATGTGAGCTGTTATTAAAATATATCTCCCATCTGTCCACTTCTCTCTATCTATGCTGCCACCACCTCATCTGAGCCACTGTCACTGGTCCCCTGGGCCATATCCCAGACTCTTTGTAGTGTCCTGGCCCTCCTCTGACCTTGCACTGCTCTCCATTCTCCCATTCTCCACGCAACAGCCAGGATGAGACTGCCAGATGAAATACAGGACACCCGGTTAAATGTGAATTTTGGATCAACAGTGAATATTTTTCAGCATAGGTATGTCCCATGCAATATTCATTATATACTTATGCTAAAAAGTTATTTATTTGAAACTCAAATTTAACTGGGCACCTTGTATTTTTATTTGCTAAATCTTGCAGCCTTAAGCCAGGGAGAAAGCAGATCGTTTTGCTCCTAGCTTCAAACCTTCATTGAGTTCTCGGCACAGTTAGGACAGAATCTGTACCCTGTCCTGACCTGCAGGGCTTAACCTGGCCCAGCCTCTGTGGGCCATTTTTTTTCCTGTGACTATTAGTAACAATTTTAGCAGCATCGGTGGCCAGGCATTGCCTTGTCAGGTCACACACTGTGCCTGCTCCCCACCAGGGGACTGATCAAAGAATAAGAAAATGAAGCCAGCAAGGACCACAGGGCAGGAGACCGTGGGGTTTTGTGAGGTGCGTCCCATCCTGGTGTGGAACCCAGACCAGCTTTCCGCTTGCATGGGAAACTGTAGCAGCTGGACCACCAGCCTGGAGCGAGTGGCAAGGGGGTTGGTCCAGACTCCATCCTGTGCGGCAGCCAACTGCCCAGATCTACTTCGACCAGCCCTGTGACCTTGGACATGACCTTTACCTCTCTGTGCCTCAGTTTCCTCATCTACAAACTGGGGATGCTGGTGGTATCTAACTAGCCTCAGGGCTGTTGCGAGATAACCAAGTTCACACCTGGACATCAGCTGCGGCAGCACCTAGCAGGGAGCAACCGAACCCCAGCCTTTTCAATTCATTCTTCAAGGCCAGGCAGGACTGCAGGCGTGGGCCAGGGAGAGGGCGCAAACGGAGCTTGCTCAGCTGAAGGTGGTTCTACTGGAAATCCAGCTGCCCCAGTTGTGGCCCCCATGGCCTCAGGGTGCAGCAGCACATTGAGACGGAGAAGGTGGTCGAGGGCCCAGCCGACAGTTTCCTTCCTCCCCTCGCCTCCCTGGGAGCCTGTGGCCTTCAGCCATCCCTCCCCTATCTGTGTTCCTGGCTTGCCTGCTCCGGGTGGATATCCTTACATCAGGGGCAGGGGGCTGGCGGGGAATTCAATCGGTCTCTGCTTGGGTCCCTTGACCTTCTCCCGACAGGCTGAGCTTCTCCTCCTGGGGGAGCCTAGAATCCTCTGGCAACTCCCTCCCTTTTTCTTAAATTGTGGCCACAGCATGGCCCCCAGTCCATGGTCAGAATGCAGAATCCCAGGCTAGGGACTGAGCTTAACACCAAGCCAGATGCACCCCCCACCAGGAAGCACTGCCCCCGCCACTGGATTGACCTCGTGTGCCAGGTGAGCCAAGGACGAGGGTTTTGGGCCTGGCTCTGGGTGCCTCTAAACAGACCCGCTTCCCAGACCCTGGGCTCCCTTTCCTCTCTCCTGTCACTGTGCAGGTAACTGGGCTCCCTGATGCTGTGGTGTTTCTGAAATACTTTGATGTAGTCAAAAATCTTCATTGAGTCCCTAATGTGTGCCAGGCTCTGAACTCAGTGCTGAGGACATGAAATGGGCAGAAGGGGCCTGCTCCCACAGCGTCCTGGGCTGGGACAGACACATTAGGAGTTAAGGACACTTACTAGAGTGAGTATGTGCTGAAGGCCATAAGCAGGTGGAGATGAAAGGGAGGAGCAGGGGTGGGCGCCATTGTAGAGAGGGGCTGTTTGGGACCCACTTGGAAAGAAGGGCTGGGGCCCCTGAGGAGGTGGCATTTGGAGGAGGAACAAGAATGAGCTCAGCAGAGGCAGCGAAGCTGTTTCCAAGGGCCAGCCAGTGCAAGGCTCCCAAAGTGAGCAGAGGGTGATGCATTTGGAGAAGTAACAGGAGGTCACTGAGGCAGGACAGAGGGCAGGGGAGGTGACAAGGGGCCTTCCAGGCCAAGGACAAAAGAAGCCCCCTGAAGGGTGAGAAACGCAATGCACATCCTTGCAGTGGGTTAAGCCGTGTCCTTCCAAACAGACGTCCAAGTCCCAACCTCCAGCACCTGTGATTGTGACCTTACCTGAAAATAGGGTCTTTGCAGATGGAATTAAATCAAGGATCTCAAGAGGAGATCATCCTGAGCTTCAGGGTGGGCTCTGAGTCCAATGGCAAGTGTCCTTGTAAGAGACAAAAGAGGAGAGACACACAGAGAAGGGAGGCCTCGTGACGACGGGAGCAGCGGTTGGGGTGATGCAGCCGCCAGAACAGGTCAGCAGCCACAAGAGGCCAGAAAGGGTCTGTCCCAAGAGGCTCGGAAGGGGGCTTGGCCCTGCCCACACCTTCATCTCAGACTCTGGCCTCCAGAACTGTGAGAGGACAAATGTCTGCTGTTTTAAGCCACGCAGTTTGTGGACATTTTTTATGCAGTCTTGGAAGCTAAAACAATGTTTAAAAGCTCTGGCTGAAATAGGCAGAATTGGTTGTGGGGCAGGGGAGGAAGCGGGAGTCGCCTGCAAAGCCAGGACCCCTGGAGCAGGATGGCAGCTGGAATCCAGGCAGTGACGGGGAAGGGAGGAGAGTGGAGATGGAGATATGCCTCAATAATAGTGAAGGTGAAATTTTACATCCCCACCCCCTGCCCAGCACCTTGCTGTAATGGCCTTATTCAGATTTTCATATTTAATTCTGGATTAAACCCAGGTGTTAGTGACCATCACCATCACCATTTTATAGACAAAGAACCAAAGGAACAGAGAGGTTCGTTAACATCTCCCAAGACCACACAGCTAGAGGCAGCAAGGCACAGATTGCAACCTAGGCCAGAGGATCAAAGGACCACGTATTTAGCCACCCCAAGCTCACTGTCATGCAGTCAAATTAACAGCACTTGCTGGGGGTAGAGGTGGGTGGATGATGACAGAGAAGAAAACAAGAGCCTCTAAGTGGGTGGCACTGCTTGGAAGACCGTGGGGTGGACAACCTGTCTGTCTCCAGGAGGAAAATGGCCATTTCCTTCCCAGGACGCCCATTGAGCAGGAACTTTCTGGAGCTGGGTCCTTCAAGATGGGCCTCCCACTCTCCACGTTCTGCCATTCGGAGCAGGCAACCTGCTGCGGTTGTATTAATTATGTGACGGCAAATGAAAGCCCCCAGCTGACCCACCGGGATCATAAATAACGCTGGCAGAAAATGGATTTGGGCCACGTGTCTCAGCAGCAGCTTTTTGTGGCATGAAGGTTGGATCTTTTCCATTCTGGGACTGGTGTTTGCTTAGCTGGGAAACCACTCGTCTTCCTGTTCCAGTTCTCCCCGTAAGCATTCTTTTCCCCTTTTTAAACAATAATAGGGGTTACTATGGAAATCAGAGTAATTTTCATCCCAATGTAGTCCAGATAAACTATCAGGCATTTGCGGCCACCTTGCCTGCCACCCGTGCTCTGGTCTCATGACTAGAAAATTTGGGAACGTCTGAGAAACTCACATTCTCTTGCATCGATTTCCTAAGTGGGTCAGAGCTTGGAGTTCTTGGCAATTAATGGCTGAGTTAGTGAAGGCAGAGCATAAAAATTTCATGAGCAAAATACGTCTTCCTTATTTTGAAACTTTAAAAAGCCCCACTCAGATAAATGACCCCTGTTGTACCTGAAGTACTGAGTAAATTAGGTGTAATTTTATTACAATATTGATTGCTGCCACCAGACATCTCGATTGTATTTTTTAGCCTTGATCAAAGGTGAAAATGGCATCTTTTAATCGAGTTGAAAAATGCAACTCTGTGGGAAGATGGAGCTGAGCTGAAGGAGGAAGGTGGAGGGAAGAGAGAAGTCTCAGACCCCCTGTTGGGGAAAATCCACAACTTTTCAGCAGAAACAGAGATTGTCAGCAATGGCTGCCAGTGAATAAGTATTCAGTGAATAATAGGAAAAGAATATAGTAGGCACTCAATAAAAACCGCGCCCCTACTCTGTAAGCAAGAAGCTCTGAATATGACAAGAGAGGCTCTTAGAGGTGCTGGAAGTAATGAAAGTCTCCTTAGGGGCAAGAACTACAGGAAAACGAAATTATTTCTTTTCTTTTCTTTTTTTTTTTTTTTTGAGACAGTCTCACTCTGTTGCCTAGGCTGGAGTGCAGTGGCACACTCTCGGCTCACTGCAACCTCCGCCTCCTAGGTTCAAGCGATTCTCATGCCTCAGCCTCCCAAGTAGCTGGGACTGTAGGCACGTGCCACCACACCTGGCTATTTTTTTTTTTTTTTTAAAGTAAAGACTGGGTTTCCCCATGCTGGCCAGGCTGGTCTTGAACTCCTGGCTTCAAGTGATCCACCCACCTTGGCCTCCCAAAGTGCTGGGATTACAGGCATGAGCCACTGTGCCAGCCCACAAAAATCATTTCTTATGTCTCATGTGGCCCTGGCACAGAAGAAGTGCTCAATGAATATTTTTGGAATATTATTGCTGAACTTATGAGGTATAGAAATGACTGTGTTGGAGAGGGGTGTCTTTCAGGGACCCCTTCTCTGAAAGAAGAGTGAGAGCTGCCCAGGTAAGAGCTGAGGTCAGGGCATGGGGATGGAAGAAGAATGTTCCAGGCCAAGGGAAGACCCTGCCGTTCATCGTGACTGCAAAGCAGACAGGGCCCTCGCGGTGAGATAACTGGCCCTTGTGACAATAAATGTTAGTGTAGCACATGAGGCTGAGAAGAGGCCGCTCACCCCTGCAGGTCCAGCCCCACACAGAGCAGGGGACACATGCAGTTTGCTAAAGGGGAAAGAAAGATAGAGGAGAAAGAAGAGAGGGGAGGTAGGAAGCAGAGGAGAGGGAGGAGAGGAGCTCCTCTCGCTCTGAAAGTTCCTTCCTCATCTGTAGGCAATTGCACAGCCAACATAACCTCTTTTGATGCAACTTAAAAGGAGGTTACTGTTTGAAGAATGATTGATGACGTCTCCTGTGGTTTACCTTTCCCAAGTGACTAATTGGGTGCATTCACCCACAGCACGGAGAGGCGCCATTTGCCCTGAATGATTTCATGAACCAGAGAAGTTGAGGGGCTCGGGTCAATGGCTGTGGTGCATGGAAAGCCATGGTCTTCCCCTACCCCCAGCCCCACCCTAAAAAATCTCAGCTAGGACAGATTAATCACAGGAATTGACTGGCAGACGGGCTTCGTGTAGGAAGAAATGCCAGGAGGCTTTGGATAACAGGGGCTGGTGGAGGGGGGTCTCCCACCTGCAGAGGCCATGGTAAGTGGGAGGTATGATGTGCGAAATGGACACTTGGCCCAAGCCTCCATGCCCAAAAAGTCCCAGAGTACACTGGAAAGCATCTCCACTTGAAGCTTTGCACACAGTCACAGAGCCACCCTGGCAGGACTGGAAGAAGAACATGTGTATAGTATGAACATCTCTAAACTCCATCCCACACCAGTATTTGCTAAGAATTCTTTTTTTTTTTTTTTGAGTGCTGCAATTATCTTGTGGACAGTGCAAATTATATCCAGGTGTGTGCTGGTAAACCAGCTCTCCACAATCAAGAAAGGGGAGATCCCCCTTCGTTTGTGTTGTTTGCCAATTGCCATGGTGTAAATACTGTCACTATGGCTGATTGCAGGCCATTGATGGTTTAAGAACTAACACAAAAGTTTCCTAAATATTTAACAATCGACTCTCATAAGCCTCTTCAAGCTGGCATTATCTCAGTTTGTATATAAGTTATTATTTATTAAATGTGACCACATGAAATATGCTGCAATTTTGCAACCGTGCATTGGTATTTCTTTATGGTTTTAATATACCAGGAGGCACAAAAGATGGAAAGGGTGGTGCAGGGTCTCTTCGTCTCAGAAATCACATTTGTAAAATCCTCTCTGCTCTGCTCTGTTCAATCTGGTGCCTAAACCTGGAAAGTGATTTTTCACCATCTCTACCTTCCTGCCAATCCTTCCCTCCTTTTACAAACATTTATTAGGCCACTACTCTGCCGCCCCACATCCTCCATGAAAATGTCCCTCATCCAGTCAGACGTGGTAAATATCTCAGTCACTCCTGTCTTCCTTCTCAGCATTCTAGGTTTTACCCTAGAGACCAACCGCTCATTCATTCAAGAAATGTCAACTAGAAATTTATTCTGTACTGGGCACATGCTAAATGCTAGAGCAAAAATAGAGTTATCTTGTTTTAAACAAACTTTTTGGAGAATACAATAATAATACATATTCACAGATGAGCATTTGGAAAATGTAAAAAAGAACACAAAATCATCTCATAACCTGTAATTCCATTATCAGAGGTAATGGCTGCTGATGTTTTGGTGTGTTTCTATTCAGTTATTTTTCCTTGCCCAATAAACAAGGACAGAAGAATTTTTTTATAAAAATGATCATAACCATTTAATAATACAATACAAACCTTTCTACATCATCACGTATTTTTCTGTACGATATAATTTTAATAATTGTACAATATTCTATTGTCTGGTTGTGTTACGATATACACCCAATCTCCTTTGTTAAACACTTGGGTAATACTCAATTTCTTATTCTGAATATTCTGAATCATTCTGCAACAAAAATTCTCTGATGAATGTCTGCACATGCCCATGATTAATTACACAGGACAAATTCTTGGAAGAATAGTATTTTCCAGGTCTTTTATGGTTTTTCTTTTTGGCCCAATAGTTGTTTAGGACATCATTTTTTAGTTTGGTTTGTTGTGTTTTATTTATAAATCTTAGATTTTTAGCATACTTCTTACCAAGATTAACATAGTTGCAAAACTTTCCTCAAATCATAAATGTCAGCCCAATGAATTTGTATGTAATAAACATGCCCTTATAACCGGTGCATAGATATAGGAATAAAATGTCACCATCTCCTCAGAAACCCCACTGGTGTCCCTTCTAGAAATTCTCTATACCCCATCCGAGGATAACCATTATCATGAATTCTAACAGCATAGATTAGTTTTGCCTGTTTTTGAACTTTATGTAAACAGAACCCTAAAATACAAATGCTTTTGTGTCTGGTGCTCTCGATCTACCCTACGCAGGCAAGATTCCCCTACGTTGCTGGATGTGGCTATGTGTGTCAACTTTCCTGAGTAGTTGCATTTGTTCTGGTGGATGAAAAAACCCATAATGTATTTGTCCTTTTACTGTTGATGAAAATCTAGGTAGTATCACCCATCTGGGTGGTCTCATCTTCACCCATCTATAGGATCAAATTTATTAATTAAATTATATAGAGCTTCTCTAGGTATACTTTCATAGTTTTGTCTCTAGATCTGTGAAAATTAAAATGGAAAGAGGTATCTAAAATCTCCCACTGTATCGTGTCACAGAGGTGAAGGAGTCGGCCCAAGACCACACTATCCAGAGAGGTCAGGAGGCGTTTGGACTCAGCCACCCGGCCCCAGGCAGCCGAGGTTAACGGAACCCAGTGCACGAGGCTGTTGTGAGGATGAAACATGATCATGGAATCTGAAAACTCAGCCTGACGTGGAAAACATGATTGCCTGTTAAGCACCGGCTGCTCATTTTCATCTTCTGGGTGAAATGCTCAAAGGGACTGGATGAATACTGAGTGAGTAAGGAATAAATGAATGAATGAACAAATGAATCCGAATGCCCTCCAATGTGCGTATGTGCCTGGGTCTGTTGCAGAAAGCCGCCTTTGTTGTCTAGACAAGAAGAGATGTTTGCTTTGTGAGCCCCTGGTGGGTCTGCGGAGGTGGCAGCCCCTGGGGGCAGCTGGACCTTCCCCTGGGCCCCCCACCGGGGTGACTGATGAGGCTGAAGGGGATTTTGCCAGCAGCTGCGGCTGCCAGCCCAGCCTGCCATGCAGACCTGGCGCTCTGGGCTCTGGAATGAAAGCACAATAGTGGCATTGTCACCACTTCCCCGTTTCTTCATTGTCCCAGTTACTCATCAAGGATGTTGGCGAGCCCAGCCCGGAACACAGCGTCCTTGTCCCTTGATTAAGCAGCAGACATGCTCAGACAGTGGCCCTGCAGGAGGTGGTCGATGAATTCATCTCTTGGCCATTCAGAGAACCCAACAGCCACGGACTTGGGCAGAGATGGGTCAATGGGAGGTCATGCCGGGTGGTCCCCTCCAGAGGCCACCCCCAAAGGGAAATGATGACAGCATCCTCCCCCCAGGAGGTGCCCCAGACAAGGCTGATGAAAGGGGTGGCTCGGTGGCTTCCTGTGGAAAGCCCGCTCTGAGACAGACCCCTGTGTGAGAATGGTCCTGCTTGCTGTTACCACTCCTTGATCAAAACCTTCAGTGGCTTCTCACAAGTAGAAGACAGTCAAAACGCCTCTCACAGAGCCCTCCGTGATTTGACCACAGATCTTCCCGCTCACCTTTTTGCTCACCGTGTTCTGCTCACACCTGCCTAATTTCTGGCCCTGGGACGCACCGTGGTCTGTCCTTCCTCAAGCCTCTCCTTCTGCCTGGGTGGATCTCTGGGTCCACCCCAGCACCAGCTCTGATGGCCGACTCCTAGCCGGGGCTGCCTGGTTCACTTTCGGACCCTAACACGTGGAGTAGCACCTGCTCAGAGGAGGCACTGGAGAGACATTCACTCAGGCTACTTCCCAGCTCCTAGAGCAAGGCCTGGTACATACTAGGTGCTCAGCAAATATGGAAGGGAGAGGGGAAAAGAGAAGGGAGGAAATGGTGGAGAGAAATTATCATGCAGCAACTTCAGAGACAGCAAGGGGAGTGGAACAGAGAAAGGGGTGCCTTCCAACAGGCACCTGGGACCCCCTTTGGGATACACGCCCATACCACTCTCCAAGGCTGGAAGCATCTCGTCCTCTACTGCCAAAGCATTCCAGGAAGGGGGCTGCACCCAGAGCAGCAGGAGGCACCATCCCCTCTCCTACCCTCACGTCCAGCTCTTCTCCCTGCTCCATGATCCACAGTGAGGGCCTCCCTCGCTTCAAGATACTCCATGACTAAGGACCTGTGGGACCATCACATTTCTTCATCTCTTCAATACATCTTTTTGAAGGCCTGTGATGCCCCATGGATGGGGCGAGGCTCCGGATCAAGGAAGGCAGGAAAGTCACACGTGGCCCCACCTGTGGCAAGCCCCCAGCCAGTGGAGCTGGGAACATACTGGACACATGAGAGTCAGCCCGTGTGTTCAGGAAGCCAATCTGATTTTTGTCATCCACTGGCCCTTTAAACTTGTCCACTGGGAAGGAGCCTTGTCCCTGACCAGATGGGAGCTCAGGCGATGACCATGACTTTGCTGGTCGCTTTCTAGCAGTAGACAGTCCTGTGGTCAGTGTGAGTCACAGACGGCCTCAGTCTAGCAGTGGAAAAAGTTCTGTCCTGAGTAAGAATCAAAACTTGCTCCTTGATTCAGCACAATTTGCTGCCCGACGGGTGCCTGCGGCGAGCTGACTGCTTGCAGGGAAGTGGCCTGGACCTCCTCTCTTTGCCCACAGGCTTTCGTCCATCACTCCGACACAGCCTCCTCACTCGGGCTCAGGAGCCAGGCAGGGTCGGGAGGGAGACGAGGTGGACAGCTGCTCCCCCCAGTCCCGTGTGTGACAGCACTGCACTGCCTGGGACGCAGCAGAGCCTCCCCGGATGGACTGACGGCTCTGTGGGGATGAGCAGGGCCTCTCCTACCTGGCCGCACCCCTGTGGGCCATTGTCCCGGAGAGGAGCCCCTCTCTTTAAGGGGCTCAGTTGCCCAGGATGCATGCAGCATTGACTGTCTCTTGGAGGAGTTTCAGCTTTTCAGAAGCAGCCTCAGTTCTTCAACCCAGGCCCCATTTCCCCTCAGGCATGAGTCCCTTGAGCCCTCCAAAGGCCGGGCGCGGACAGAGCTGTCTGCATGTTCCCACAAAACCCTCGCCATGTATGAAGTGAGGGGATCACCACCCTCCCTCCTTGGAGTGGAGACTGCTCTGTGCTCCTGCAACTCACAAAACCTTCTTCCCATCTCCGCAGAATCAGGACACCTGGGTTCCCATCCCTTCTGCCCACACCAAGGCATGGCCTTCCACCCCTCTGAGCCTCAGTTTCCACTTCTATACCAAGGTAATGGCACTGCCCTAACCAGGCTCTGAGGGGCCAGATGGGGTCACGTGCACGCACACATGTCCTGTTTATTATTCGCGGAGGTGTGGTGTTGGCATGGTGTGAGGATGGAAGGAATTCTCAGGACCCTTCCAGGGTAAAGGAATAGAAACATCCCTGACCTTAGCCTGGCCTAAACTAGGGACTGGCTCCTGGCCCTGAATTCTCTGCAGACTCTGAACTCAGTGTGTGCCCAGCCTGAGCCATGGCCAAGAACCAGGTCCAAGTGCACTGAATATCTCCCAAGCTGGGCTGGACACCCTCCTGCCACGTCCAGCCCATTGTTTCAATATGAAGCAGAATGTCCCCCTCAGAACCTGTGGCTGTGTACATTTTGCAGCTTCAGAGCCATTGGCATCACACTGCAGACCAGAAACTTTCCATGGGAACCGTGGGAGCAGGAGGAAGACCAGGTGCTCAGCGGCCAGGGCAGGGCCATCCTGGAGCTCTCAAGCCCGGGCACTGGAGCCAGCCAGCCATGTGTCCCCTTCAAGAAGTCTCAGAATCCCAAATCCCAGCTGCAGCCTCTGGAGCTGGAGGACAGGTCATGTCTTGGTGAAGTTCTTTCCCTGAGACCCAGGTCATCCAGGACAAAAGCAGGAACTGGAATGAGACAGGAAAGGCGGTGACCCCCCAGTCCCTGGCTGTCCAGCCTTCAGGTCATCCATGGATGCTACAACATGTATTGAGCAAAACTCCAGGATGTGCAACTGGGGTAAAGCAGAAGCAGAACAGACAAGCCCCAGGGGATGTAGATGCTGCAGGAGTGGGCAACAGCCAGTCATCAGGAAGCAGATGCATTGACAAAAAAATAGCAAGCAAGGCAAAGCAAACCCCATGCAGGACGCACACAGGTGCGGCCCGAGTGACCACGGGGAAGGGGCTGCTTTAGCCACCCATCGTGGGGGCCTCCTCCAAGCAGGTGGAATGTGATTCTGCAGCTGGAGTGATGAGAGGGCTGGCTAGGGGAAGACCCAGCCCGCAGTGGCAGATGTCCAGGCCAAGCAGCCAGCACAGGCAGACGGTGGGGTGATGAGGTGAGAGCTTGCAGGGGAAAGGCCTGGGCTGTGATGAGATGAAAACTTCAGATGAAAAGATTTTTTAAATTGCCCCCTTATTACTGTATCAGTCAGGGTTTGACCAGAGAAAGAGTCAGTAGGAGGCAGATATTAAGGGATTTATGCAAGGAGTTGGCTTAGGTGACCATGGGGTCTGGCCAGGCAAGTCCCGAGTCCATGAGACAGGCTATCAGGAACGGCTGTGACTCACAGGCATGGGCCCAGGCCACTGTCACAGGAGGAATTTGTTCTTCTCCAGGGGGCCTTTGCCGGCTCCAAGGCCTCTCCACTGATCAGGCCCACCCAGGTCATCCAGGACAACCTCCTTTACTTGAAGTCAGTGATTATGGGCTTAAACCACAACTCTAACATCTCTCCCTGCAATGCTCAGCTGAGGGACTCATTGAATAACAGGACTGTGGCCTCAAAGGAGTCACATATCAAGCTGATCATCACAATTACCTGCCCAGAGCAATATTAAACACCACTCAGAAATTATTCACATGGTTTCAACCTTCTTTTTAAAGTCCAAGTTGTTCTGGACCTCCCTTTTGGAGAGGTCCCGGAGTGGCGTCCCCCCCCACCGGTCAGTGACTTCCTCCAGTGGGGAGGCATCTGCCCTATGTCCCACCCACAAGGCAGAATGATAGGCAGGGTCCGGGACCAATCCCCACCCTGTGACTTCCTTTGAGGCAGCTTCAGGGGTGGGGCTGTCCAGTTCCCCTGAGGTCACATTAGGAATGCCAGCAAGCCCTCCACGTGGCTTTGGCTGGAATATTCTGGAAAACATGTTCATCACTGTCAGTGGGACTTTCTTAAGAATCATAGAAAATTGATGCTTCCCATGGTGGAGGGAAAGCTCATGAATTTGATGGTGAGATTACAGGAGTTTCAGACGGTAATGGCTACTTTTTTTTACAATTTGAAATATTTATTTAGACCAAGAGAGGAAATCACTACATGTTTTGCAATATTTACAAGTTAGCAATATCACAAAATGTAGTGGGGAAAAAGAACAATTTTTCTTAATTACAGCTCTGTAATGCTTTTTTCCTACTTTTCTTTTGGTTGTATCACGTTGTCTCTTCATTTGGCAATTTTGTAATATCCTTTCCCATAGAAGAATTTAAAGATAATTCAGAGTATCCTCTAACGTAGTTGATGGAAATTTGCTTTCTATTTTTGATAGTTTATAGGAGTTTCTTTCAAATTCTCAACTCTTTACTAGCAATATAATGTAATTTTTACAATTGCTGTTAAATTTGGGGAAACTTCTATTGAGTTTCTTTCCTTGCTGAGCTAGGATTTCAGGGCATTTCAGATTTGCCATGGTGTGAGTTTTCTTAAATATTATTTGAATTGACAACATTCAGATTATTCTCAGATTATTCTCAGAAGATGTACACTGGTTAATTTTATGTGTCAACTCGACTAGGCTAAGGGAGACCCAGACAGCTGGTAAGACATGATTTCTGGGTGTGTCTGGGAGGGAGACGAGCAGAGCATCAGAGAGGAGCATCTGAATCTGTAGACTGAGAAAAGAAGATTTGCTCTTTCCCAAGCAAGCAGGCAGCATCCAATCCATCCAGGGCTGGAGTAAAGCAAAAGGTAGAAGAGGGGAAAATTCACTGTCTCCCTTGAGCTGGGACGTCCACCATCTCCCGCACTCAGACCTTAGAATCCTGATGCTTTATTTAGCCTTTGGACTCAGACTGGGATTTACACCATTGGAGCCTCTGTTCTCAGGCCTTCGAGTTGGAGCTGGAACCACACCACTGGCGTTCCTGCTTCTCCAGCTTGCAGTCAATCCTGGTTCTGTTTTTTTCTGGAGAACTCTGACCAATGCACAGGTCAACAAAGAAAAGTTCTTCCTCAAAAGCCCACACTTTCATGTTTGTTATGCATGTTATCTGTTGATTTAAAACAGATGGGCAAGATATCCTCAAGGAATTTGGAGAAATATTCTTTTATCCAACCCACTAATGTAAAACCAACTAAAGAAGCTGATGGCCTTTAGTTTTAAGACCATTTGGTGTGGAGGTCCCATAAAATGCTCCAGAAAAATAACATTTAGTGTAGTGAGAACCAGGACCTGCTGCTTCCAGATGAGCCTACCTTTTCTTTGGCCATTTAAAGACTTCCATTTCCAAATCGTAAACCGATCTGGAACTTGCGTAATATATTTGTCTAGTTATTGGTTTGTTTATTTTTAATTTTAGGACTTCTCTACTGTCACAGGATCCTTCTCCTTGGGGTGTCACTTTTCCAGCCGGAAACCTCTGTGACCAGTGGTGCCTTTGCCTGAGTTTTGCTCGGGCCTGCTGGGCTCATTCCACCCACCCACCCTGGCAGGCTGTGCTCGGTTCGCACCACCAGTCTGGATCCCAAGCCTGCAAAGGGCGAGCCAGGGGCAGAGTGGCGACGGGTGTGTGAGTGAGTGAGTGTGGGGTCCAACCACTGCACACAGCTAGGCACGCCAGCTGCTGCAAGACAGGCAGCTAAGGTTCTGGCACAGGCACCAGCTTATTGTGAGGCTGCGGCTAGACCAGGCATATTGCAAGCAGCTGCCACGCTAGCTCTGGGGAACATGGTGGCACCCAGAAGCCTGAAGGTGCCAGGAACCACACAGCCCCAAAGAGGGTGTCACAGCCCTGGCTCGGGAAGCTTCTAGGTCTGGGCTCCCCGAAGGGCTGCAGCTGTCCTCTCCTTCTCTCTTCTCTCCTTCTCATCACCCACAACATGGTGAGCAAAGGGCATGTCTCAGCCCCACCATTCAGCAGGTCCCAAGTCCTTGTCCTGTATCCAGGAAGAATGAGGTATGAGGACAAGTAGAGGGTGAGCAGGACAAAGAGGTGATTTATTGAGCAGCAGAACAGCTCAGACAGAGGAGACCGACAGTGGATAGCTCCTCTCCACAGGCAGGGTCTCCTGAACGAGTGTCCAACTCTCAGCAGAGAGGAGACTCACAGTGGGTAGCTTCTCTCCACAGGCAGGGCGTCCTGACATCTCTTCTAGTCTGACTGAGTCTGGGCTTTTATGGGCTTCAGAAGGGAGGAAGAGCATACTAATTTGTCCATGGGTGGCCATGGGTGAGTCTGAGAAAAGCACCAAAAGTTCTCATTCCAGTCCACAGAACTGGCAGCCCAGCCCCAAGTCTTCACCGGGACCCACCCCTTTCCACCCAGAAGACTGTCGGCCTCCACCACCATCAACCTGCCATCCACAGTGCCCATGGTGCCCAAGCTGCTCATGCATAGGGGTGCCCGCAGGCTGGCATTGAGCTGCCCTAAGCTCCCCCTTGGCCTCCCCTTGGCACCCAAAGTCCAGAGGGGGCTGAGGGCAGCAGGGCGCTGGTGTGTCAGCACTGCCCCCAAGCACGTGCATACCCAGCTAGATCGCAACAGCACCTGGGCTCAGCCTCAATTTTCCTCAGGGAGCAGGGAGAGACCAGGCAATGGGAACAGGTATTTCTGAGCCTACGGGGGGAGAGGGACTTCCTGGTCCCCTGAAAATGCAGAGATGCCTGAGTCCACAGCTGCAGCTGCGCCCAGGAGGGCAGGTTCCCCACCCCTCTCCAGCTCCCACTGACCCGTTGGAATGTGCAGCCCTGGCCGCCCCTCCCCTACTGCAGCCTGCGTCATGGCAGCAGCTGCTCCAGACAGGCCACCTCTGCCATCACCACCATGTACGGACTTTTTCTATAACACCAATGGTATTTGGGGGCTATTTGTTTTTACTTCTCTTCAAACCCATCCACGTGAGGACTGCAGTTGAGGTGCACTGCACTTTCTGCACTGCGTTCTGCTCAGAGATGATCTTCTTGGTCTTCGTGAGCTTTGCCTCAAGCCACAGATGCTTTTTTTAAAGTGACTCACCTTTGCTTCACCAACAGAGAGCCCCATTAAGAGAGGCTCTGTGTCCTCTTTCTCTTGTTACTATGGCCCTGACAGTCACATTAGGTGGCTGGATTCTGGCTTTTGTGCCCAGAAGAATGCTTACCAGTTCAGTAACTTTGCAGTCTTTAGGGCATGGTAACCAAACATTTGAGGAGGCTCTGTGAATTTAGGGGCCTTTCCTGGAGGAGAGGCAGTTTCGGGGTGGCGTGGTGGACAGGCTTGTTGAATGCACCCTAGTTGATACCCCTTGAGGGACATTATCAAACACCCAACTTACAGATGGAGAAGACGAGGTTCAGACCAGTGGAGAAGCATTTGCCTGAAGTCCAAAGAGGAGTAGGTCACAAATCAGAGGACTGTGGTGAGGGAAGGGGGGGTTAGAGGGGGGCTGGTGGCCAAGGCTGCTCCTGGACCCTGTATGGTCGTGGGAAAGACACTCTCCCCTGGGAATATGGTCAGCTGGATACGTTTGGCTGGGAAGCACTTTGAAGCTGGGCAGCATCCAACATGCTGGCCAGTCCCTGGGGCTCCCAAGGCTGGGGACACAGGCCTCCACTCTGACAAGCTGTTCAGAGCACTCCCCAAGCCTTTGTGTGGGAAGGGACAGCCCAGCAGCAGAGCAACTGGAGTGTAGATGAGAGAGGAAGAACCACATTCCAGAGATTTTATATTTTATATTGGGGTGTTCCACAAAGAAAGGGCCCTGGGGTCAAAGCAACTTGTCCCAAGGTTTTTCAGCAAATGCACCATAAGCAGCAGTGGGGGCTGCTCCAAAGTAGATGTTCTGATCCCTGCTTTCTGCTCCGTGCAGGAAGCAGCACAGGGACTGTAGGTACATGAGGCTCAACCTGAATCCTGGCTCTGCCTGTTTTCCCGGCCTGTTTTCTAGCTAGGTGAGAAGGGAGTTTGGGAAGCCTGAGTTTCCTTTTAAAGTGGGAATATAACAGGCTGGGCATGTATGGCTCAGGCCTGTAATCCCAGTACTTCAGGAGGCTGAAGTGGGTGGATCACCTGAGGTCAGGAATTTGAGACCAGCCTGGCCAACATGATGAAACCCCGTCTCTGCTGAAAATACAAAAATTAGCTGGGCATGGTGGCATGCACCTGTAATCCCAGCTACTAGGAAGGCTGATGCAGGAGAATCATTTGAACCCAGGAGGTAGAGGTTGCAGTGAGCCGAGATCACAGCATTGCACTCCAGCCTGGGTGACAGAGCAAGACTCCATCTCAAAAAAAAATAAAATAAAATAAAATAGGGATATAAGCCTGCCAATCTCAATGGATGACTGCAAGCTAATATATATAAAGAACTCAACATGCTTTAAAATCATAATGCATGCCATTGTCATTGCTGTCACATTACAGATGAAGAATTTGTGGCAAAGCAAGGACAAGTAACCAGCAAGAGAAATACACTTTGGCAAAATCTGATTCTAATGCTTCCTGTTCTCTTCGACTTGCCCCAAAAGAGGAGGGGAAATGACTCACCTAAGGACACACAGGAAATATGATGGGATTAGACTTCGACCCAGAGCCTTCTGACCCCAAACCCGCCACTCCATGGGGGGCTAATTCTGTTGTGGATAAAAAACGAGGGAGGGAAGGAGGTGGCCACAGAGGGGAAGTGGGCAGCCCATAGACCCCCAGAGAAGACATCCTTCATCCAGCTCTAGCCACTTGTTTCTGGGCAGAAATGTGGGCCCAGTGAGGTCACAGCTTGAAAGTTTTCCAGGAGAGATGAGCAATCTGGATTTGGGGGACATAACCTCACTTTTAAGGTTGACAACTAATTTGATGAAAATACATGCCACTTGCAGACTGACTGGCCCCAGCCCTCTGGTTTGAGTCCTCATCCCCTGTCCTACACTGCTTAGGATCTAGCAGACCACATTCTCTCTATCTGTAGCTCACACCATCACATTTGAAGAGCCTTAGAGAAAGCCAACAAATTCCAGAAAATGCCTCTTACAAAAAGACTGTTCATGCAGCAATTCTATTCATCCATTTGCCCACCCATCCATTCATCCACTCATCTATCCATCCATGCATCCATCCATCCATGCATCTGTCCATCTTCCCATCCATATATTCACCCATCCATCCATCCATACATACATACATCCAAGCACCCATGCATGCACACATTCATCTGTCGCTGCATCCATCCATCCGTGCATCTATCTGTCCACCCATCCATACATCTACCACCCATCCATGCAGCAACCCAAAAATCCATCTATTTATTTCTCCATCCATCCATACATCTATCCATTCATGGAGCACAAAAAACACACCTATCATGTGGTAAGACTGGGAAAACTAAGGCCCAAGTTATGTATGGCACCTTGCTTCAAAAATGAGTGTGCTGTCTGCCTTGGATGTGATGCTTCCACCTTGTTGTGAGGAGGAAATTGGGAAAGAACATCAGATTCTCCTTTGATTTCAGTCTGACTAGGTTGAGTCTCTTTGGACTTCTGGCTGCCAGTGGCCCACTTAGTACCCAATGCAAGTTTGTTTGTAGCAAGCATTCTGCAGGACTGGGAGAGAAGTCAGAATCCACCCGGTCATTCAGCAAATACCCATTGAGCTCCTACTAGGTTCCAGGCACCGTGGGAGGGACTGGCCCAGAATGCTGCAGCAGAAAACTCACTGTATGTCCCTGTCCTCTGTATATTGACAAAATACAAATAATAAGAAAAATCCAATAGTCATACAATGAGTACAATAGGTACTAATATTAATTATTGATTAAAACTCATTGTTTCTATATTTTGCCATGGAGTTTACTACATTTCTGAATGGTAAGACTTTGTGTTAGGGGATTTGTTTTATATCTTTGGGTACTCTTTATTAAAGGCATGTTAAATCACTTGTGAATTATTTAAGAGATAGACAAGCTGAGTAAAATCAGCTTGAGATTTTAGTTTTTTAGTCACAGAAAATTCAAGTTCTGTCTACCCACACTTTTGAAACTCATTCAGTGGTACAGTTTGGAAAAGGACTGTAGTAACTTCCAAGAGAAACCCAGATGTGAATGAAGTCCAGCTTTGAACAAACACTCAAGGCCAATACCCGACAGGTGATTGGTGACTCTCTTCAACTTCCCAGTTGAAACAGGGCTGGAGTCAGACAGCAATGGACTGAAGGAAATGTAGAGATGGCCTTGTCCATCCCCAGCCCTGCGTTTTGTAGACAGGAAA
This sequence comes from Pan paniscus, assembly GCF_029289425.2. Lineage (NCBI taxonomy): Eukaryota > Metazoa > Chordata > Mammalia > Primates > Hominidae > Pan > Pan paniscus. The sequence goes on from NC_073270.2 coordinate 63,780,792, forward strand.
ACTGGGTGCAAGAGGGAGTGAGAGAAGCCCAAGTCCTTCCACATGACCACTGGGAGTCCAAGAACAGAATTGAGGTTCCTGCCCCAACTAAGTGCTCCTTCCCCTGACATTGTAAATCCATCTCTCTACCTCCAAAACCCACCCTGGGTCCTTCACTTCCCACTGGCTCCTGGACAAGGCCAGTGTCCCCTCTTCTGAGCAATGGCGCCCCCTGCCTAGCTGGCCTTACTGTTTTCCACACTCGCCCTTCCAACCCATCCTGTATGCCACAACTGATCTTTTCAGAAACTAATAGATTGGTTTACTCTCCTGATTACAGTCTTTCAATGATCTCCTCTCATTCTTAGGATGAAGACAAAATCCTCCAAGCTCATCTTTTGCCATTATCCTCTTTCCATGTCGTTCCCCACATGCTGGCTTCAGTTCACTCCCATTTTGTGCCTCAAGGTCTTTGGTTGAACCATCCTCCCTGCCTGAAATCCCTTTCAGCCCCCATTGCTGACATATTTGGCTCCTCCTGCTTTCCCAAGCTCAGCTTAAGTGTCTCCTCCCCTGAGAGCCTTCCTGCATTCTCCCCAAATTTACTTCCTTCATCGCATTGTCAATATTTCTGGTTATACATTTGCTTCCCTTTTAAATGTTCTGTTTTCTTGTAGCAGAATGTAAGCCCCATGAGAGCAGGGCTGCACCTCATCTTCCCTGTTCCTTCTGTATTCCAGTACCAGCCCAATGGCCAGCATGCAGCAGGTGCTCAATAAATAAACATCACATTACTAGAGAGGTACATAAATAAACAGCAACTCTTGTGTTTACAGCCAATGGGCATGAAAGAGAAAGACTGGGGTCTAGGGAGAAGGGAGGGGGAACACAGCAGGAGAGCTACTTTCGTTTAAGGTGACATCGTTTTGGATGTTTGCTAGTTCAGCGGCCATGAAGGAACGTTCCAGGGCTTGACAATTTCTAAATTTCTATGACTCAGTTTCTGGATTTGAAAAAACTTGCCAAATTTCGTACACCACTTGATGACTCTGGGAGTTTAAGACCCCCTTTCTTAAAGTGAGGAAGAGAATGGAAAAGGATTAAAGTTCAGAAGAGTTGAGGCTTAGGTAAGGCAGCTCTTTGTACATAGGTGTTTATGTTTCTCTATGGAAATGGGCATTTCTATTAAGCAAGACTATGGATTTCCTTAAAGGATATCTTAATGGTTTTTAAAAGGATGGTTTATTGGAAAAAGCAGAATTTAGTGGAAAAGCATGCTCTTCTCCCAGATGCAGTTGGTTAGACACTTGAAGCTCAATTCTATAAAATTGAGCCAAGCAGTGCCATTTGGATGCTGCAGCCTTAAGGTCAAGTGCATCAGAGAAAATGTGTCAGCCTCACAAACCCAAATAAAAATGGTATAAGGCATGGCTGCCATTCTCCAATCTACCTTACCAGGCTCTCAGAGAGTCAGCATTTGAGAAGCTCCAGCAACAATATTCGAATTCTGTGCTTCTCCTCTTTGTCCATAGTGAGCACTTGCTGAGAGCCAAGCATTCTGCATACATTATCTCATCCTCAAAAAATTATATTAGCTAGTATTATCATTATCTTTGTTTTGTAGGTAAGGAAACCGAACAAAGGGATTCTCAGTAATTAACCCAAGGTCACACTGCTGATGAGTGGTGAAGCAGGGTTTAATCCAAATTTGACTGATTACTTAGCCTGGTGCCAGGCTGCCTCTGGCCAGAAGAACTCTGCACATCTATGTCCCTGTGATGCCCAGAGCCTTGTCAATGTATCCAACTCCTTCTTCCCATAGGGTGAGTTCTCTCTTGCCAGACTCGTCACTTCCTGCCAACAAACCATGAGATAGGCTTGGATAAATCTGATCTGCATGGAAAGGAAGGATGTAGTGCCATCAACACTAAGAGCCCAGGCAACTGAATCAATAAGAGAGTTAAATCTATGAGTGGTTGATCACAATCTCATGTCCTAATTGAGAAATCAGCAATGTACAGAAAAAGACCCTGCATACCACAGGACAAAAATTATAACTTATCTGGAGATTAACATACAAAGTACAGGTGAACTTTATGGAGAAAATTTCAAAACTCAAAGAGCAGAGTACATAAATAAGAGAAGTGATGGGTCGTGTGGGAAAGGAAGAGTTAAATGTTGTAAAGATGTCAATCTCCCTGTATGTTTCAATAAATTTAATACAAATGAAAAAGCAGGATTTGGGGTGAGAATGAGATGAAGCAAATTGAGTCTAAAATGTACATGAAAAAACAATAGCTAAGGCAAAATTGCAAAAATAAAAGATATGATATATTAAAATACATTACAAAGTGATCATAATTTAAATTGTTTGGTCTGTCATAGAAATTAATACCTTCAGCAAACAAAATGGAACAAAATGGAAAGTCCAGGAACAGACTCAAGAGGTAGCATCAAAAATCAATGAAGAAGCAATGTATCATATACTAAACAATGTTAAGAAACTTGATTCAAAGCATAGATTTTAAAAATTAGATATATACTTAACATCACATCCCAAAATAATGAAGGATTAAAGAGATTTACAGGCAAAGCAAAGCTTTGAAACTATAAGAAAAAAATGCAGGAGAATTATCATTATGACATTGGAGTGGGAACAAAATTTTTTAATACAGTGCAAAAAAGCCCTCAACATAGTAGAAAATGAAATTTCTTAGATTTGATCACACCAAAGTTAAATATTTTTGCTCAACTAAGAACATCACAAAAATAGTGATAAGTGATAGATTGAGAGAATGTTTGTAATCTAAAACTAATGAAACTTAAATGAAAACATATAGGAAACTCCTGCAAAATCAGCAAGCAAAATAAAAGGAAACCCAAGTGAGAAAAAGACAATCACTTCTCCCAGAAGGGGAAGCACAGATATCCAATAAGCAATGTGTGGAGAGGTTCAACCTCTTTAATAATCAGAGAAATGAAAATTGAGACAATATCTTAGTACTTCGTACCCCTTGGAGGAACACATTTTAACACTGGGAAACATTAACATTGGTTTTTGTTTTTGTTTTTGTTTTGTTGTTGTTGTTTGTGGTTTTGTTGTTGTTGTTTTGCGATGGAGTCTCACTCTGTCACCCAGGCTGAAGGGCGGTGGCACAATCTCAGCTCACTGCAACCTCCACCTCCCAGGTTCAAGTGATTCTCCCACCTCAGCCTCCCGAGTAGCTGGGATTACAGGCACCCGCCATCATGCTCAGCTAATTTTTGTATTTTTAGTAGAGACGGGCTTTCACCATGTTGGCCAGGCTGGTCTTGAACTCCTGACCTCAGGTGATCTACCTGCCTCGGTCTCCCGAAGTGCTGGGATTACAGGTGTGAGCCACTGCCCCTGGCCAAACATTGGTCTTAATATCACCTGCTGCCATAGCAAGGGGGATGGGAGCCCTCATGTGCTGTTGGTGGCATAGGAACTGGGCCAGGTATTCTCAAGAACTAGCTAGTGACTCTAAGCATACGCACGCCTTGGGACATGAGTGGAAACCCCAGAGACAGGGTTTCACAAAATCAGAGGTAAGTTCAAGGATGTCCATTGCTGCATTGTTTGCAATTGCAGAATTGTAATCAGAAAGTACAAGATGTGCACTGATGAATCCACCTGGTACAAGAAAACTGAACATCTGTCACAGGAACAACTTAAGTCATCAGGTACAAACACGGAGATCAGAAAAGAGTGTTCAGTTATTTTGAAAAGGAGGACACAGTGTGAGATAATATGGCACAATCATTCAAGGGAATTAAATACAGCCGGAATGATCAATACACGTGTCCTAAGATCTAAGGAGAAGAGCTGTAAGTCATAATCTATGTCCTCAGTGTGGTGCTCCCTCTCCCATGTTCAATACTGAGTGTAAACTTTTTTTCCAATTCCACTCTTGTTTGCTGTACCACAAGGTAACTCAGACAGCCTTGGACCAGGTCCAGACAACCAGTAGGATAGGATGAGTGTGCGCTATTGATCAAAGCAAGGAGAAGGTGCCCCCAGCCATCAACAGGAAGCAAACGTCTGGGCCCCACCTCTCCATGTAGCAAGGGCAAGCATTTTGCAGCAAAAATAGAAACAGTGAAATGAAAGGCAATGCTTTTTAGAAACTTTCTAATTTTACCATGTTTCTTTTCTTTTTTAAGACTCATTTTTTTTCCAAAAAATAAGCTGTAAAATGGGCCACTGGACCAAAGGCTGTATCCCTTACAACCCTGACATACAAGGGTTCCATGATCTCCTACTCTTACACTACTGTCTCTTTGACCCAATAATTGAATGTCCAGCAATCTATCCTTAAAAAACAAAATTAAAGATTAAGATTTGTGTACATGGATGTCTAACACTACATTATTAATGATAGCAAAATTTTGGAAAGTATCTCAATATGCAATAAAAAAGATGAGCAAAAAAATATTGTGATATCAATATGATGAAATATTTCTCAGCCAGAAAAGCTCCCAGATATAGGGATGTTTTAATGACTTTGAAAACCACTCATGTCAATGGCAAACACACGATGGGTGGTGACAGCAGCCCAACCTGTGTGCAGGCAATAAAAGGTGCATTTTCTGTAAATAATTTTTTTAATAATAAAACCAACCAAACACAGGCTGCTTTTTGTTATTACCATGAGTCAGCAATTCTAAACAGTGTCATTGACAAAATACTCCTCAAAGCAGGGATATACTGCTTCCACCAACTGTCACCCTGTCTCGGTTCATCACCACACATGGTATCAGACTGAATGAAAAAAGCAAGACTCATGTTGCACGTGGAAGCGGGGTGGGTGGAGGGTTGGGGGGTCTTGGGAAGATGGCAAGGGTAACGGCAACATAGATTTTTAATTTGCCCAAATCCCACAGAGCAACTAGATAGCTGGAACAAGAACCCATGGACAACATTTACAGCAAAACTGTCACAACTTCTGAAAGATATTCCCACAAACACCAAAATATAAGCAGGTGAGAAGAAACCATAGGCAACCACAGAGCCAGTTGCCATCAACGTCTGTGAGGGCGAAGCAGAGGGGAGCCACAGGGAGCCCAAAGGATCTGAGACAGGAGACTCGAAAACCACCAACAGGAGAACGGACAGGCCAATCGAGAGCAGCTGTTTGAGCAGAAAGTGGTTTTGCCCACTCAAGAGTAAGTGAATGCCAGGGCCTTATGGGCTGAGCTAAAGAGGGTGGAGCAGTCTGGCCCCATGAACTCTTGAAATTAACCTGCTGGGACTCCCTTCCAAGGTAGGAGCCAGATTGAGGAGAAACTGCAAGGAGCAGAATCAAATTTGACCAGGACAGGAGCAGAAGAGACAAAAGAAAGAGAAAGAAAGTCCATATAAAAGTGGGGATGGGGAACAGAACCAGGAACTCTCAAAGAAGAAGCTGCCATGATTTTTAACAGAGCATGGAAATAACAGAAAAGAAAGATCTGGGAGCCACACCTCTTTCTCAAAGATTGGGAAAAATAATCTCATGTAGAAATGAGTAACAAAAAAGCACCAAGATGAAATCCCATGTGGATTATAACACATTGACATAGACTAACAAGCAGAATAACATCCCCACAGAAATGAAAGCACGCCAACTCTAACCCTGTGTCAGAATGAGCCAAAAGATAATTTAAAAAGTGATACAGGACAGCATAACTAGAATTAGAAAAACTCAGAGATGGCAGGAGAATGGCGTGAACTCGGGAGGCGGAGCTTGCAGTGAGCTGAGATCGCACCACTGCACTCCAGCCTGGGTGACAGAGCGAGACTCCGTCTCAAAAAAGAAAAAGAAAGAAAAGAAAAGAAAGGAAAGGAAAAGAAAAGAAAAGAAAGAAAGGGAAAGAAAGGAAGAAAGAAAGAAAGAAAGAGAAAGAAAGAGTCAGAGATGAAGTGATAGAACTTAGGGAAAAAATTGTAATTAAGGAAAATAATTATTACAGAAATAAAAACTAAACTAGAAAGAAAACATGAGCAAATAAACACAGGAAATGAAAGAAAAGGTGAAAAAAATTACTCAGAAAGAAAGAATTTCCAGTCAAGATTTTGTAAAGAAATGAAAACAATGTCTGATGTGAAAAATATACTAGATGAAATTAACAGACTAGATGCTGCAAAAAAAAAAAAAGTTACTGAACTTGAAGCCATAGTAATGAGAAATAACCAAAGTGAAAAGGGAGGAGAAAACAGCAAAAAGAAGAGATAAAAAGGATTTCAGAAGCTGTGACAAATATTGAAGATGGACAAAGAAGATCTGATGGACAGATCATAGGAGTCCCTGAGGAAGACCACCAAAACCAGGAAACAGGAGCAATACTAAAAAACAGTAATTCAAGAAAACTTTGCTGAATGCAAGAATATTTCCATCTACATATTAAAAGAGTGATGGGACTGTTTTGTGTGTGGGGGTGGCTATATGACAATGTCAAACTGATAGAACTTTACAATATAGAGAATGACTTTCCCTGTATATAAACTATACCTTCATTTTTAAACATGATTTTGAAATTTACATACTGCAAGAGTACACAATGTAGTTACCTGAAAATATGGACCTAGATAGAAGGACCATCATCGAGTCCTATTCTAAAGTAAAATTACTCAATTAAAAAAATCCACTGGACATTTAGGCAAAAGCAATAAGTGACTCATAAGGGAAAAGAATATTAGATTATCATCACATTTTTTGACAACAAGATTTTATGGCAGAAGACAATGGAGTAATATTTTTAAGATATTCAAAAGAAGAAAACATGAATGAGAGATTTTAAATTCCAGCAACGGAAATTTTTGTATAAAGGGCGCAAACTTTATTACAGGTTAGCAACATGCAAGAACTCAAGGAATATTGTTCCTATGAGTTATTCTCAATGAATCTACTCAAGAATGGGATCCAGACAACCAAAATGACTGAGGAAACATTGACAGAAAGATTGATGATGAGCATTAAGTATTTGCTTACTTTTAAACTAATAGTAAAAAGGGCTAAAAGAAGAGAATATAGCATGCTGTGGTTATATCGGCTCAGCCAGTGTGGATATAGTACATTTATACACAGGTGTGGGACAGTATATGCAAAGAAATGTTAAAGTGTTTTCAGTAATTATATTGATGATGTTAGTATTCTGAGACTGTTGTGGGTGTTATATGAAAAACAAAAAGAATAACTGTGGGATATTCTGATTCTATCATTACCTGTGCCCGTGAATATGAAGATACTCATTTTAAAAATTTTTGTCCTAAATTTGATATTTCAATACAGAATCTCCTTCCTCTGAGCACTAAAATGCCCTGGAACCAATAACCAACCTAATAGCCATGAGCATCTGAGGCTCCCAGATTGTGGTGTTGAAATACCATTTCCCACTGAAAGAAACCAGGGATTCTTGGAGAAATGGCTGGTTTGAAGTCCAGGGCGGGAAATGTGTATAACGGGCCCAGAACTCTTGACTTGCCAGAGTGTAAGAAAACAATCTGAGTGTACTAAGCTCATATCAAAGGGAAAAAGAGCCAACTTGGAGAAGCTTCCAGAAGGTGAAGATATGGCAGGTTGAGCTTCAAAAAGGATACATTTGTAATTGATTAAAACCCATCAGGCCCGGCACAGTGGCTCACGCCTGTAATCCCAGCACTTTGGGAGGCTGAGGCAGGCGGATCACGAGGTCAAGAGATTGAGACCATCCTGGCCAACATGGTGAAACCCTGTTTCTACTAAAAATACAAAAATTAGCTGGGCGTGGTGGTGCATGCCTGTAGTCCCAGCTACTCCTGAGGCTGAGGCAGGAGAATCTCGAACCGGGGAGGCAGAGGTTGCAGTGAGACAAGATGGCACCACTGCACTCCAGCCTGGTGACAGAGTGAGACTCCGAGAAAAAAAAAAACATTAATATGTTTAAATTTATAATATGTATAAAAGTAAATCTTTGGAGGATGATAGGGAATCAACTCATTATTTTGAAAATTGATGTGTGAAGAGAAAGAATCGAGCATTTATCTTGCTTGTCTCTTGTGAGCTGTGTCACTGGGCAATCAAATAGTAGATGAGAGGGCATGTCTCTTTTTAAAAATAATCTAGCTATTAAGTGAAAAAGGAATGATAAAATTAGAAGATGACCATTTTGTAACCCCCAATGAATTAATGGATCTAAACATCGGGTATCAATAGCCTCTAACATCAGAGAAAGAGAGACAGGCGTCGCGTGCCTCTTATGAAAGAACACATCATCTGTGGTCTTGCCAGAGGGATTGAACCTGAATTTGATCAAACCTCTAGACCAGCTGCCAATTTGAAGAATACACCAAGAACAAAGGAACATGTTAAACTGCACCCACAGTCTGCAATCAGCCAACCTCAGACCATGGGAAATTCTACAGGTCAATTTTCTTGGGCTCTTCTGTAGATTCTAACAAATTATAGATGGGCAAAGAGCTGGGGAAGTGGAGGAGGAAACTGCAGGTGAAGAGAGACTTGAAAAAAAAACACCTTTTTTAATGGGCAAGACCAAACTATAATGGCTGGGAATATACACTAGAGTCATAAAACCAAAAAGAAACACAAGAATGTGATTGCTGTAAAAGCCAGGATAATCGTTACTTTTGGAGGACTGGGGATGGGATTGGGATTAAGATACCTGGAGGGTCTTTGGGGATAGAAGGCAAAGTTGTCTTTCTTGACCCAGGTGAGACTGCAAGGGTGTTCCCCTTATGGTAACTCTTTAGCTATACAGTTGTTTCATGTGGGTTTCTTAATGCTTTGTTTTACAATAAAAGGTTTAAAAGCTACATACACAGAATTATCTTAATGGTACTGAAAATACATACATTGAATGAATAAAAGACAATATGCTACAATAGGCCAGGTGCTGTGGCTCATGTCTGTAATCCCAACACTTTGGAACGTTGAGGCGAGTGGATGTCTTGAGCTCAGGAGTTTGAAACCAGCCTGGGCAACATGGCGAAACCCTGTCTCTACAAAAAATACAAAAATTAGCCGGACTTGGGTGGTGTGTGCCTGAAGTCCCAACTACTTAGGGACTGAGGTGGGAGAATGGTTTGTGCCCAGGAGGTCGAGGCTGCAGTGAGCTGTGATGATGCCACTGCACTCAGCCTGGGCAACAAAGCAAGACCCTGTCTCAAAAAAAAAAAAAAAAAATGCTGAAAACAGTGACTGTAGTCATCTCTGGGGAAAAGGATTCTGAATGACTTTCACTTTCTCCTTTGTGTCTTTCCATATTTTCCACTGTGGTATTTCTAATAGGAAAAAAAGAAGTATGTCTATTTTTTACTTGTTTAATCTTAAAGCTTTTAATTGGATGTCCCAGAAGAGGAAGATGTCTACATTTGGATTTTTCTGTCTTATTAACCACTATATTCCCAGAACCTAAAACAGTGACTGGAATACAAAGGGCATCCATATGTACCTATCGAATAAAGCAGCCGGCATGTGTATCCAGAACATTCCAACATTCCACAAGGGGAGAAATAATTGGCATTTTTTGCCTCAGTTTCTTTCACAAAGCAATAGACTCATTCATTAAACCTCATCATCCCCTTCCCACCTGTTGGCCTAAGGCCCCTGGGCTGCGTCCTCATGGCCCCTGTAAGTGGGCAGAGACATTGCTGGGTATACCCCACTGGTGTTTCATCACCATGGAGCCTGCCGGTCTGGGGAGAAATACAGAGGCTGCAAGCTGCTCTCCTGCCTGAGAGTCCTGGGACATGCCCCTCGAATTACGACAACCACCCACCAGCCCCTGAAGTGAGCTGGAACAGAACACCACCCAGCTTGTCACAGGTAGTATAGGATTTGGAGATAGAGCAGTGTTGGATTCACAAAAACAGGATCCTCCTAAACACCCCTCCCTTTAACAAAAACAAAAAAAGTGCTATTTACCAGTAGCAGGTGTGTTGAGGCAGAAAAAATCATGAGCAACAATACAGAATGTCAGTACAGGAAATGCAGGGAAGACTGTTCTCAGAGCACCAAAATAGACTCGAGGACATGGAGCACGAGGAGAAACTGGGCCCTGGGGGGCAACACCAAACACCGGGCACAAGGAGTCAGCCCACCCCTTTGGCCACGGTTTCTTCAGCTGCCAAATGGGTGTGAGCTGCTGCACAGGGGCTGGGAGGATCCAGTGAGGCAGTGCTCAAAGATGGCCTTGGAGGCCTTGGGAGGAAAGTCCCCCCTGGGCTCTGCCTGCCCACGCTTGGATCCCTAGAGGCTGGCTTGGGGCATGGCACACTGCAGGTGTTCAATGACAAGTGTCTTTAACCCCTGCTGGCTTCCCGTTCTCTCTGACAGCCAAAGTCCTCATCATGGCTCTCAGGCCCTGCACCCCCACGCTCCCCATCATGTCACCTCTCTGACCTCACCTCCTCCATGCTCTCCCACTCACCCCACTCCTGCCCCTCAGCCCCCTTGCTGATCCTCAAATACACCACACTTTCTCCTACCCCAGGGCCTTTGCACCTGCAGACTCTCCTGCCCCGAACAATCTCTCCCCAGGGTCCTCATGGCTTGTCCTGATCTACTGCCTTCAGGACCAAGTTCAAGTGTCCCTTCCTCAGTTAAACTACACCGACCACCATCCTTGACCACCCTCCTCCACCCCAACCCTTCTTCCTACCAATGCTTCTTCCTGGCACCTGGCACTTCCTGGCACCTGGCACAGGTCTTGATTCCACTGGCACGTGGGAGGTGCCCTTCCATATTTGTTTCATATGCCAAAGTGAACCCATGCATTCATGACACTTATTATCACATCGTTACTACTCAGCTCTTGGTTTTCGTTAGTGCATTTCATCTTCACTTCAACACCTCGGCCAGCAAAAGGGGCTGCGGACGCTCAAGACTGGGCCGGCTCCCTGGCATCATTCACCTGGTAGCTCACAGCCAGAACCCGAACTGTGGATTCAGGTTGGAATTGTGTGAGCAACACCTTGAGGCCACACAAGCAGTCAGTGAGCCAGGGAAAAGATGGAAGCCTCCTCTGTGCTGATAAATTATTATTTGCATTGTTCTCCGAAGTGGTGAATTTCCTCTTCCTTGGCCAGCTTCATCTGAAGTTCCCAGCTCCCAAGAAGTGTCTGAAGACTTGAGAGATTTTTCCCTGTGAAAGCCCACCCTTTGAGGGTCTCAGGCAGCCCAGTGTTATCCAGATTTTAAAAAAACAGAATCTCTTTCCAGCACCCCTGAAATCCCGCCTCACCCTCTGCCAGGGGGTTGTTGAGTGAACAGTTAATTGAGTTCAGTCCTGTTGCCTTCTGCGTGGCCCCTCTCTCATTTTTTTCCAGCTTGTTGAGCTATTAGGATGTTGACCAGCTGCCACTGCCAGAGCTTCAGTTAGAAAGTTGGCAGCCTCTGGTCTTGAACCCTGAACAAAGAGGACGGACCCAGGGAGGGCCTGGGAAGAGGACAGCAGGGCTGCGGGACGCCTGACCATCGGCTCTAAAATCCCCCTTTGTCTCATAAACCCTGCCCTTGGACTGCGGGAAGTTCACGGCCCTTCCAGAAGCGAGTGTCACGGCCCTTCCAGAAGCGAGTGTCACAGCCAGCTATTAAAGACATGTTTCTGTGAGAATGGCCAGGGCTTGGCTCCCGGGGGAGTGTGGGCCGCACAGGGGCTTCTGCAAAGAAAGGCCATTGTCAGGAGAGAGCAGAGAGCAGCCACCACCAACGCCGAGCCCTCGGGTGCGGAAGTGATTATCTGGGCACAGAAGAGCTGGCAGATCCCGACGCCAGCGTGGGCTGGCCGTGTCCAGCCCCCGAGGCACAAACAAGGACATCAAGGAGGTCCCCCAGACGGCCCGGCCCTGAACGGAGCCAAGAGCAGCCACAGAATAATCGCTGCCATTTATGACGCACATGGTGTGCCAGGCCAGGACATGCGTGACCATTTAGTCTTCCCAAAACTCCTGCACAGAAGAGGCGGTGATGCCCGAGTGAGGCGAGTGACCTTCCCTGGAACTGAGGCCAGGCGGCCAGTGAGAAGGGAGGCAGGACGTGCCCACACTCACCTAGAAGATCCTAACCCCGCCTCTACCCTTGTTTCTTCCAATCCACACACCACCCTGCAGTCAGAGGCGCCTTCCTAAAACTCAAATCTGATCATGCCCCTGCCAGGTTTAGTATCCTTCCGTGGCTCCCCAGTGCTCTGGGGGAGAAAGTACAGTTTCCTTGATGTGGCTTCCAAAGGATCTTATCACCCACCCTCACCTGCCTTAGCAGCCTGATGTTCAGCCACGCCCCAGTGATTCTCATTCCTTCACGTTCTCTCCCTCTCCCTCCCTCTCTCCCTCGCCTCTGGTCCTTCCAGCATCCTAGTCTCTATTGCTTCCATCTTTCTCCTAGCACTTATCAGACCATGCCGTAAGTCCTCTGTGACGTGTTGGTATCCCTACACACCCCCACCGCCCACCCCACACACACACATGCACACACTAGATTCTAAATCCCACAGGGAGAGCAGGGACCACATCTTTCATGTCCACCACTCCTTCCTGAGAGGCCTGCACGGAGCCAATAGCAGGTACCTGAGGCATGTGTGCTGATGCGGCAGTGACGGGGGCTGCTTCTGAAGTTCCCGTTCTTTCCTCAACACCTCACTGCCTTCACTTGATAACTCGCTGCACTGAGGGCTTAACTTTTTCCACCTAAACTTGCAGCTCTGTGACTATTTGGAAGTTAAATGGAGAGCGGGCTTGGATAGTTGAGGCTGACTTTGGGGAAGGTGATGGGGTAATGAGGTCACCACCTGCTCCCTGGCTGTGGGAAGAGTTAATCATTATTTCACGTCTTGTGCTTTGCAAGCGAAGCAAAGCCCTCAGCCCAGTGGGCATTGTTTGGCCTGCTCCATCCTCCTTCTGCCGGGCTAAGACCTGTGACATCAGCTGCTGCGGGGGTTGAAGGAGATTCTGCATTCCAAGGCCCTTCGACTCAGCATTCTTTTCTGCCAGGTTAACCCACTGACCCAGCACTGGCCTTGTCCCCACGGACCTGTGATGCTGCAGGGTTCTCAGCCTGGGCAGGCATAAGAATCACCAGCCTGGGGAGACCCTTGAGAATGCAGACTTTGGGGCCTTGCCCCTACTATTGAGACTCAGAGGCCCCGAGTGGGACCTAGGAATCTGTGTGTGTTCCAAGCCTTTCATGGGACTCTCAGCATACTGTGAAAAACACTAGCCAGGGTAGCTGGGATGCTCCTGTTCAATATCATGACCTATCTAACATTTCCTTGAAGTCAAAAGCATCTTTCAACATGTGAAGAGCCATATTAATAAAAATTACTGCCAGCAATGTACCAGACATGGTTATTATTCATCTCATTTTTGAGAAAAACCCAACAAGGTGATCATTGTCTCCATCTCCCAGGTTCCTTACCTGGGATCACATGGCATGCAAACACCAGACCTTGGATTTCAGCCCAGGTGTCACCCACCAAGGAAATTATTGGAGGAGCTCCTCAGTGGGCTCATGGCTTCCTATGAGTCTAGAAAAAGGACCAGGCCAGAACGGACAATCAGGAATGAGACTGGTAGATTCTTCTAGGCTCAGACAAACATTAAATGGGGGAGCAGAAGAGGGAGTGTGGACATAAGCCATGCTGGCAGTGGGCAGGTGCCAGCTCCCTGTCTCAGTTCCCTTGTCTGTGAAATAGAAATTGAATCCCAACTCCACAGTGTTGTTTGAGGGTTGCACCATGATATGGTTTGGCTGTGTCCCCACCCAAATCTCACCCAAATCGTGAATTCCCATGTGTTGTGGGAGCGACCTGGTGGGAGGTAATTGAATCATAGGGGTGCGTTTTTCTGGTGCTGTTCTTGTGATAGTGAATAAGTCTCATGAGATCTGAGTTTCCCTGCAGTCTCTCTTTGCCTGCTGCCATCCACGTAAGATGTGACTTGCTCCTCCTTGCCTTCTTCCATGATTGTGAGGCCTCCCCAGCCATGTGGAACTGTAAGTCCAATTAAACCTCTTTCTTTTGTAAATTGCCCAGTCTTGGGTATGTCTTTATCAGCAGCATGAAAACGGAATACACACCATGTATAAGGAACCTGGATGCAGTAAGTGCTCAACAAACAGTAGTTATTGCAATAGGAGCTGATGTGGCTACTATTCCCAACTTCTGCGGGGGTTGAAATGTCTTAGCTAAACAAGGGGATTCTTTTAAGCTAGCTAATTGGCTATTTAAAACATTTTCAAAATTGGCCAGTAAAAAAATTAATCTCTAGTTAATTATCAGCTCCTATTTTTTTGTTTTCTACCTGGCAATTTTTGCAAAACACCCTCCTCTCTCCTGCTTCACTCTATGATATGCTACAGTTGATCCAGGTTGCTTTATCTCCCATTTCACATTTTTGTAAATGTGATTATTTAACTGTGTAAAGTGTTATGGGATATGTTTGGAATGAAAGTCACTTTTCAAATAGAAATGAAGTTGGCATATATTGCATTTAAATCTCTAGTGGGGAGCCGTGGGGGGATGAGAGAGAAGTACACTCAGATATACTTGGGTTTGGGCTTAGAGAAATCTTCTCTCCTCTTTCCTGGCTGGCCAAGATAATATTACTAACAGAAATCTCCTTGGGAAGGAAAAAGTCTTTTGATGCTTATGATGCAAATTGAAAATGCAGAGGGAAATGAGAGCTGAGCTCCTGGGCTTTCCCACTCTGCTCCTCCCCAGAACTGTGAAAAAGACAAACACATACTTTTGCAAGTTCTATTGCCACATCTGAAAAGACAAGAAGAATTTTGTGTTGGTGGTGGAAAGAGTGACAGGGATGAGCCAGTCCCTAGTGTACAGGCAGATGTGGGGCTGGGGCAAGGAAACTGATAGATTTGAAAAATGAAGCAAGAGTGAAGATCCTTTTAATCAAAGAAACCAACAGAGGCATGGAATTGTAACTGACCACCAACCTGTTGGATATCAACTCTTGGCAAAAGGGGGCAGACTGGGCAGCTGGACATGGTTTGGGAACCCTAGTTACAGGGGTGAAGGGTTTTGCTCACTTCTCTCCACCAGGACACCAAGGCAGCTGCCAGAGCACATGGTGCCCATGAGGAAATGAGAAAACAGGCATCTGCCCCACCCCCCAGGGCAGAAATAGGGGCACCCAGCTGGACTGACGTCCCCTTGTGAGCTGTGGATGCAGACCTGGATCCACCATGCTTGCCATGCAGGGCCATGTGCCCCAGGCCCCCTTCAAGGAAGGACTGCCCAACTGTGGGAGTGTCCTTCAAAAGGTCACCCCTTCCTGGGGCTGCCAGGCACAGACTGGGGCAGGCTGGGCCCGAAGGCTGGGCTGGGAGGGCAGGATCAGCTGCCAGCTGAGCCTCTTGCCAGCTGGCCTCAGCCACCCACCCCCCGGCCCTCTTGCTATTCCTGCTTCTCCCGTCCACTTCCTTTGACAGCTGTTGGTCACTAATAATATGTCAGACCCCAAATTCCACTTCAGCAGCTGCTTTTGAAGAGCCCGATGACGACTCCACGTTCTCCCTCTCAGTCCAGCTGAGAGGGACAGACATCAATGCAGGGATCAAAGAAGTAAATTAAATATTGCAACTGAAATCCCTGCTAAAAGAGGGAGCTGCCCCAACCCATGAGAGGATGTCAGGGCAGGGTGGGGCCCCGGGCAAGTCAGGAAGGGCTGTTCCTCCAGGATGAGCTCCTAGGATCCGGGGGGATGGTGGGGTTGCCTGGGTGAGGAGAAGGCACAGGTGCAGGCTCTCGGGGAGGCTTTGGGGAGGAGAGGGAAGGCTGGCATGGGGGTAGGGGGCAGGAAAGGTTATGTCATGGAGCTGGGGAGTTGCCAGGGTGGATCACTGTGCAGAGACGCTTGGGCAAGAGCAAAGGTTTTGGTCATTATCCTAAGATTGACGTGTTTTAAACCTGGGGTGATCGGATCAGATTTGCATTGTGAAAAGGTCATTCAGCCCTCTGGGAGGTAGCACAGAGTCTGTGTGGTGCTGAAAGGGGAGTTTTGGACTATTTGGGCCACAAGGAGCCCCAGTCCTTCCTGGAGAAGAAAGAGCCATCTGAGGAGGGTGTGCAGCAGAGGGAGGAGTTACAGCCAAGAGCTTTTCTGCGTCCCCACTGCCTGGGTTGGGGGCAGCCTTCCAGCCCCCGGGGTGAGTGTTTCTCAGAAGAGCTCAGCTATCAGGCTTCTGCCCAAAGAGAGTCCATGAGGGAATATTCACCAGAGTTTGTGAGTGCCAGGGGCAAAGCAGTGTGCTGTCATTGATTTTTCCAAACCTGGGGGCCTTCCGAGGCCCAGAGGCACCAGCAGAGTGCAGATGAGTGGAGGCAAATGCAGATGCAGTCACCATAGCCCCGGGTGCCGGTGTCCCCCAGTGGCTTATTAGAAGGATTCATTAGGCAGATGGAAACTGGGGGAGCAGAGAAGGGGAAGGACGGAGGGGGGTTGCATTTGGAGCTCTGGGTTCCAGAGTCTGAGGGTCAAAGCAGACAAGGCTCTTTCTGGAAAAATACAGAAGTGACCAGCAAGGGGAAAATGGAAAACAGCATTGTGCATTGCAGGGCCCGTCGACCAGGGTACACAGGAAACAACAGGTGGCTTCCACAGGCTGCACCTCCAGGCCAACCCATTTGCAAGCTCATGACAATGGACTATTATGGCTCCCATTTTCCAGGAGGGGAAATGATGGAGAGGAAGGTAAAAACATCGTGCCTCAGGCCTCACGGTGACAGAGGTGAGGCCAAGATTCAAACCCAGGTCTAGGGGCACCAAAGCCACTGCCCCAGCCCCCAGCCCAAAGGCAAATGATCCCCTGAGGGTGCCTCCCCCAGGGGCAGCAGACAGGGCCCCAATAGCAGTCGTGGGGAGGAGGACCACGCGCTAGGTAAACAGCAGGCAGTAGCTAAATGCTGAGCAGTGTGACCGATGTTATCACTGGTAATAACTTAGTACATGCATGGGGCACTCCATTTACAAAGTGGCTTCATGCCTACTTTCTCACCTCTGTGCTGCTCAACTCGGTAAGGGAGGGAGAAAGAATGAGAATCTTAAAATAATGACTTCTGTTTTCAGGAAGACAGAGTATGCATGCCTTTCCCTGTTCCTCCTGCTAATCACAGCTAAGCCTGCACATGAATGTTAGGCCTTTGGCAAAATGCCACTGAAGGCCAGAGTTCACAAGAACCCATTGACATGGTCCCCCCAGGCCAGCCTCCTCCCAAGGCAGCAGGAGGATGAGGAAGGACGGCGAGAGGGTCTGGACAGGCCGGCAGAAGCTGAACAGCCCAAATGTCCCCTGCTTTCTCCACACCCTACCCCTCCTCGCCAGGCCACACCCACAGCAGCTTACACTGCACTCCCAGGAGAGTCAGGCATCCGTTTAATCAGTTTCATAAGCACCTACTGTGTGCCAAGGATGCTTCTGGGCTCTAAAGATACAGAGGGGAATAAAACATAAAACATGGTTCCTGTTCTCATGAAACTTGGCCACGGGGAAGATAGAAGATAAACAACTAAACACATAGATGAGAAAGAACAGTCAGATAATACAACTGCATAAGGGAATAAAGCAAGTCCATATGGGAGGGATGAGGAGGGACACGTTAGCTCCAGGGGCCAGGTGTCTCCCTGACAAGCCAGAGGATGCAGCCCCTGCAGGTTCCTGGCAGACAGGAGCACGGGACAGAGGGCCAGGATCGGGCGTACTGAGCCCACTCCAATAGCTGGGCCACTGCTAATGTGCGGGCTCATATTAGCACCTATGGTCCTAGATAATGCAGGGTCCAGTGCCATTATTTTTAATACTTTGTGCTTATTTTTCCGGCCAGACCAGGAAAGCTGTTTGACACCTACACAATGAGGAGCAAGAACTTCAGACCCCAGCGGCACCTTCCTCCTCCTGAGGCCCCGTTTCCTTCCCTCTGGGGTTGTTGTGAAGATGGGATTCGATCATGAATATAACATTCACTGCCGTGAGTGGAACAGTTATTGATATTGTCTACCAGTAGCTTTAACTAGCAGCATTAATACTACTATTAATCATGGAAGCCAGCCTTTATTAAGCACTTACTGTATGCCAGGCACTGTTCTGAGTGCTTTCCAGAGAGTAATGCATTTCACCCTCACCACTCTGGAAGGGAGGTGCAATAATTATCCTTGTCTCATAGATGAGGAAACTGAGACACACAGAGGAGAAGTCACTTTCCCAGAGTCACATAGCCGCCAGACCACAGAGCCAAGCCAGCCTGACCCAGCACGTGCTGCAGAAGCTGCTGCTGGATTTTGTCTGCACAAAAGCCCCATGGGCAGATAGGATTCATCTTACTTCGTGCCTCAGTGGCTGAATCTATAAAACGAAACTGAATGACTTGGCCAAAGTCACCCCAGCTCAGAGGTGGCAGAAATAGGATGGGAATCCAGGCCTTGACTCCTCCTGCAGTGCCCAACCCCCACCACACATGACTTCTCTCACACCTTGTATACTGCAGGTATTTGGCCAGTACCTGGGAGACATTTCTGATTTGTTTTCCACGGCATGTCCATTTTGATCACATTTTCTTCTACATGTGGGAACAAAACTAGACACAACTTTACTGAAAGTCTGAGCTAGCCTTACTTTTACCTGCAGCTGAGAAAGTTAGCTTCTTCCCTCACCAAGGCTAAAGGGCAAGAGATGACATACCCAGCAAGAAAACCGAAAATAACAAAATCAGTCAATGTGGAACAAACATTACTCCCCGGCAACTGGGGCCAGGTATTTATGCTGCGATGAGACAAAGGCAGACTCTCCTTAGATTTTAGCACTTGCTTCCAAAACAGCAGAGGGCCCAGCAGGGGAAGCAGCGGAGGATGGATGGCGTCTGGCATTGATTGGTAGCCAGGCTGAATAATACATCAAGGGTCTGTGACTTCATCACAAAAGCCTGGCGGGCTGGCCTCCTGCAAACCAGACTCCCCAGGGACTGGGCCTCACCAGGTGTCTTCAATTAGAAATACAGTGGGAGCAATGCTTCTGAACAGATTCTGAAAGGCAGGCTCCCGGGCTGAGAGACGGAGTGAAGGGACATGCTCAAGGTTCCTTCCCCTCCATGCCTCATAGTGGGCCCTGCCCTGGGGATAAGCCTCCTACAGCCCCTCATGAGCTCCATCCACTGCCAAAGATGAGTCAAATAGCAAGATAAGGCTGCCTCCTTTTTTTTTTTTTTTTTTTTTTGAGACAGAGTCTTGCTCTGTCGCCCAGGCTGGAGTGCAGTGGTGCAACCTTGGCTCACTGCAAGCTCCGCCTCCCGGGTTCATGCCATTCTCCTGCCTCAGCCTCCCAAATAGCTGGGACTACAGGCGCCAGCCACCACGCCCGGCTATTTTTTTTTTTTTTTTTTGTATTTTTAGTAGAGACGGGGTTTCATCATGTTAGCCGGGATGGTCTCCATCTCCTGACCTCGTGATCCACTCGCCTCAGCCTCCCAAAGTGCTGGGATTACAGGCGTGAGCCACCGAGCCTGGCTAATTTTTTTTTTTTTTTTGTATTTTCAGTAGAGATGGGGTTTCACCATGTTAGCCAGGATGGTCTCCATCTCCAAGATAAGGCTGCCTCCTAAGCCTCGCACCTGTTGTCTGCAAGAGAGCCACGGCTGTGCAGGAAGGAGGGATGAGGCGGTGGAGTCCTGGGTGTCAGGTCCTGTACTACAGGCCGAGCACAGGGAGAGGAGCAAGCTTTCCTCCTTCCCCTCATTTCTTTCTCCCTTGAACATTTGCTGAAGTGTCACCTATGTTCCAGATGTTGTGCTAGGAAGCAAAATACAGCACCAAACAAGATAAGCATGGTCACTGCCCTGCTCCCAAGGAAGGATGCTTTGGAAGGCCTTTCACTGAATATCTGTCCTCACCTACTCTGTGCCACTCACAGGCTTGGTTGAGGATCAAACTCTTTTTGCAGAAGAGGAAAGGGAGACTCCAAGAGGGGCAATGCTCTGTCCCTAGATCTGTGACCTTGGGCAAGTGGTAGAGTTTGGACTGAGCATTCCTAAGCTATGTCCAGGGCACCCCATGCTTCCTGGCCTCATGTTTAGCTCCTTGTGAAAGGGTCAGGTCGCCCACTAGCAGATGAACTCCTTGCTCATCCTTGTGTTCCAAGCAGAAACTAACACAAAACCAGACAACCTGGAATGAAGACAAGAAACCCTTGGCCTGCTGGGTCATGAAGCTATTTCTGGCTGCTGTCCATGGTACTGGCAAGAAGCATGAAGCCTGCCAATGTCAGGTGGTTAGAGCCCTCTTGGGAAGCTAAAAGATTCTTATCGTCCAATTCATGCTTTTGACAGCCTCCTTGGTTTTTCACTGGGTCTTTCCAACAAGTCTTACCTGTCTCCTCTCTCAACTCCCAGTGAGCTTTTCTGTTGGCCAGTGGATGCCTTGTATTAGATGTTTGTCTTTTTTTTTTTTTCTGGTCTCCTGTTATTTTCCCAAGTCATTCTTAACCTTGGAAGCAGAGAACACTCACAACCAGCTGTACTTGGTGTTGCATATTAAATAATCTTTGTTTTGATTCATGTGTTAAAGTCCTTTATCCATTCTCTTGCATTACAGAGACCCCAGTCTTACCACATATTTCTTACATCATGTTTCCCAAATGTCAGTCACCCACATACCTCCCACATGATTTTTGCCATACTCTTACACCACCTATCATTCTATGCCAAATATATTTCCTAAAATCAACCCTTTTAAAAGTTTTAGTAGGTCTTATTTTTTAGAGCAGTTTTAGATTTACAGAAAAACTGAACAGAAAGTACAGAGAGTTCTCATATACCTCCTCCCTGCACACATTTTCCATATTATTAACATCTTGCATTTCTTTGGTACATGTGGTACACTTGATGAACCAAGACTAATACATTATCATTAACTAATGCCTACAGTTTTCTTGAAGGTTCACTCTGTGTTGTACCGTTCTATGGGTTAACAAATTCATGTCATATATCCATCATTACAGTATCTTACAGAATAGTTTCACCACCCTAAAAATGCTCTGTGTTCACTCATTCATTCCTACCCCCTACCCTTGAACCCCTGGCAACCACTGATATTTTTATTGTCTCCATAGTTTTACCTTCCCAGAATGTCATAGAGTCAGAATCACGTAGTATGTAGCCTTTTCAGACTGGCTTCCTCCACTCACTTTTTTAAAACTTACATACATTTATTTAAAAGGGAAGCTTGATATAATCATCAAAAATGGATATTCAGATTCATTTACCATGAATAAAAGGAAATCATAGAAGTAGCAGCAGGAATGGAAACTTCTCTATTCCATGAAACTCATGACAAAAACTGGCAAAAATTCCAGAATCAACTTTTTCAGAATTCTGGAAATTAACCAAAGGCTTGAAGCAATCTAGATTGCATGCATTCAGGAAGAAAGGCTGAATTTCAGTAAGAACAGGGAGCTTCATGGCATTTTAACTTTCCGTATTTCCATCCCCTTCTCTTCTGCTCTGAGTTAGCCTTGAAATCAGGTTGAAATCAGCCCTGCAATCAGGGTAAAAACCGGTGGCCTGACAGCTACTGTAGGGGACAAAACAAGATTGTAGCCCCTTCAAACCTCATTCCCAGAGAACTGTTATGACTTGACTTGTCTGGTGGGTCCCTGGAGAACTCTACTTGCAAGTTTGTCTTGCCTTCTGACCAAGATCAGTGGTTGCCAGAGGTTCAAAGGTAGGGGGTAGGAATGAATGAAGAGCATTCTTAGGGTCGTGAAACTATTGTGTAAGATACTGTAATGATGAATAACTGACATGTATTTGCCAACCCATAGCAAGTAAACTGTAGGTCTTACTTGAATTTTGCCCACTTTGAAAAGTCTAAGCATTTGCTGAAAACAATTAAAAGTAACTGCTTAGCTTTCTGACTGCCTAAGATGGTGAGCAACAGTTGGGGAAAAGTGCGGGCTAACCAAAAAATTTAAAAAGAAAAAACTGGCAAATAAGATGTCCGTAGGGGCTTTGCAAAGTTCCAACATATTCCTGAGAATCTAGAAAGCCCCATGCATGTGTAGGGCTGTAGGCATGCTCAGGAGAGACTTGAGAAGGCTCTGTGCTCTCAATTCTGTATGACCTGAGGGTCTACACAAGTAGAAAGTGAAAGTTAGGGCAGAGTTGCCAATTTCCTGACCAAGTATTGAAAGTATGCCCAGCATGCACACAGAGTACTGTGGCAAAAACTGGGAGACTTATTAGTCCAGGCATTTGAGGAAATGTCTGTCCACTCTTGAGCTCCCCAGTAAGCTAACTGAGCAGACATTTCAGTGGCCACCCATGAAAAACAATGTAACACACCATATTATAGAATTAAGGGGGAAAATCACCTGATCTTTTCAGTAGATACAGAAAACGTATCTGATAAAATTGAGACAAAATACTCCTGTCAAGACAAAAATACTTGTCAAGACAAAAATACTCAACACACTTTAAATAGTAGGAAACTTCTTCAACTGGATAAAGGGCACCTATGAAAAAGTCTAAGCTAATATGATACTTAATCGTGAAAGACTGGGTGCTTTCCCCATAAGATCAGGAACAAAACAAGGATGTCTACTTTTGCCATTGCAATTGTACTGGAGGTTCTAGCAAGCAATTAGACAAAAAAAAATGAAATAAAAGGCATCTATAAGGAAAGAAGTAAAGCCACCTCTATTTGAAGATGACATGATCTTGCATATATAAAATCCTAAGAATTTTGCCAATAAACTATGAGAGTTCATGAACAAGTTCAGAAAGATTATAAGGTACAAGATCAATATACAAAAATCAATTGTACTCCCACACATTAGCAATGAACAATCCAAAAAATGAATCCAATAAAATAATTCCACTTACAATAGCATCAGAAAAATAAAATACTTACAAATAAATCTAACAAAAAAGTTCAAGACATATACATCAAAAACTATAAAACATTACTTAGAGAAAATTTTTAAAACCTAAATAGTTGCTATCTTCATGGATTGAAAGGCTTAATATTGCTAAAATGGTGATACCCCCCAAATTGATATGCAGATTCAACACAATCCCTAACTTTGGATTTGGCAGCAGTTTATTAGCTTTAACAGCTAAAGCATGAGCCTTTGAAAAAATAGATTGTATTTCATCAAAATTAAAACCTTTTTTGCTTCAATGGACATGATCAAGAAAGTGAAAAGACAACCCACAGAATGGGAGAAAATATTTGTAAATCATGTATTGGATTAGAGTCTTGTATCCAGAATCTACAAAGAACTCTTTACAAATTAACAACAAAGTCACCCAATCAAAACTTGGGTAAAGGAATCAAATAGACATATCTCTAAAGAAAATACACAAATAGCATATATATATATATATATATATATATATATATATACTCAACACTATTAGTCATTAGGGAAAAGTAAATCAAAATCACAATGAGATAATACTTCACACCACACACATTCACACCTACTGTAATTAGAAAGATGAACAATAACAAGTGTTGGTGAGGATGTGGAGAAACTGAAACCCACATACCTTGCTAGTGAAATCTAAAAGGATGCAGGCCCTTTGGAAAACAGTTTGACAATGCCTCAAAATGTTAAATATAGAGTTACCATACAACACAGCAATTCCACTCCTAAGGTCTCTAAGAGACCTTAAAATATATGCTCACCCAAAAACTTGTACATGAGTGTTCACTCACAATAGCCAAGAGGTAGAAAGAACCCAATTGTACATCATCGATGAATGGATTTTTAAAAAGTGTGATCTAGCCATTCAATGGGACATTATTCAACCATGTAAAGAAATGGAGCACCGAAACATGCCACGACATGGATGAACCTTAAAAATATGCTCAGTGAAAGAAGCCAAACACAAAAGGCCACATATTATATGATTCATTTATATGAAATGTCCATAATAGGTAAACCCACTGAGACAGGAAGTAGAAAAGTATTGACCTGGAGCTGGGGGAAGGAGAAAATCGAGAATGCTAATGGTGCGGAGTTTCTTTTAGGGATGATAAAGTTTTGGAATTGAGGTGATGGTTGCACAACCATGCGAATAAACTAAAAACCACTGACTGGTATATACACTTTAAAAAGGTGAATTTTATATACGTAAATTAAATCTTAGTATTTTTTAAAAGGCAATCATAAAAGTAAATACCTTGACAAGGAAATATTTGCCGTACTTTAAAACATAAAATTTAAAATGATACAATTTTTAAAAAGAAATAAGTCTAATCATTTTGTAAAAGTATATTTCTGAAAATAAGTTTATGAATGAGAAAGGAACACTATTTACGATAAATCACTCATAAAAGTTTCAAATGTGGTTTTGTTTAAGATGAAGTTTTATGCCAACCCTGTGATTTAGTGCAGCTCTTAACCAGCACTGTGAATTTCAGCTCATCCATGTATATGGTCATAAAGGACAAAATATACATAGCCATGACACAGGCTAAGGTAGAGATGTCCAACACAACAGTGGCTTAAAAGAGAAGTGACTTTCTCTCCCTGGTAACCATCCATGGATGATAAGGCAGTTCTATGGTGCTGGGCACCAAGGCTCCCTCTGTCTTATTTTTCCACCCCCAGTAGGGTGTAGCCCTTTCTACATGGCCCCAAACAACTAACCACCATGTCCCCTTTCCTGGGGAGGGGGGAAAAGTAGTTTAGAGCAGGTTCCACCCCTTTAAGGACCTAACCAGAAATTTTTCCACATTGGTTCTGCTCGTGCCCATTGGCTAATACATGACCACATGGTCACTCCCAGCTGCAAGGTTGCCTAGCAAATGTAGTCTTAGCCCAGATGGCTCTGTAACCAGCTAACATTCTGCTAATGAGAAAAGAGAAAAGATATTTGTGGAGGTGGTAGGGGTGAGGAACAAGTGACTGTCACTGACTCAAGCAGCTCTGAGTGGTTGGATAATAACGTTTAATTGCGATGCAGTTCGTTTACAGACTGACTCAGGGCAAACCCCACCTACGTCAAGGAATTGGAAAGAGTAATTGGTCTATAGCTAGACCATTCATAGGAGGACTATTATGAGTGAACTCAGTTTCCTGCTAAAAATGTGTTTTAAATTGCCAGTTTGGTCTTGAATTTAGAATGATAATAGAAGTAATAGAAGTAATAATACGTATTTTTATTTATGTGTCAGCTCTCCTCAGCATCCTAAAGGGCAAATACTATTATTATTCCCATGTATCATAGGAGGCAACTGAGGCTCAGAGAGGTTAAGAGGCTTGTTTAAGGTCACTCTACCTGGTAAGTGGCAAAGTCACACTCGAACCCAGCAGCACAGCCTCACACAGAGCCCCGGTCAGACCAGCCCAGTGATTCCAGGAATGGATATTAACACCAAGGTGGAGAACAGGCTCCTCCCAGAGCTGTCCTGGATCAACCCCAATGGCCAGGGACCATCTCCGTGTGCATCCCACCCAAGGGCAACTGCGATAGAGCCTGGGGCTGCTTTCAAGACCTATTTATAAAGCTCAGGTCTTCCAGTGGAGACAAGTGGATGCTTCTGCAGCTTTCTAATTGTTAGGAACCAAGGAGAATGAAGTCCAAAGTGCGCTGTCTGAGGCTGCCCAGTCTCCTGACATTTGGTAGCTTGTGACATCACTGCCCAGGGTGCCCGTCCTGGGGCAGCCCCTTTGGATCCTGCAGGAGTCATGGTTCACCAGGGTCAACACATGACCAAATGACTTGTTTGTCGAGGACAGGACCCTTGGGCAAAATCAGTGGTCCTCATGAAAGAAACATTCCCAAGTCAGTGAGAGACGGGTTCATGAGGCTGGTTTGGGACCCAGAGCACTGCGTGTGTCCCGTGGAAGACAGGGCAGAAGGCACTCGCTGGTGGACAGGCCAGAATCCTCAGCCCTGTGATCCAGGAGGCTAAGGAGCCCCAGCACCACTCAGGGCTTCCTGGGCTTCCTAAGGGCAGTTAGCAGTTAGTTTATTTACTTTTTAAGGATCAGTTTCTCTGTTAGAAACTAAGTCCAAAGACGGAATCAGAGACACCCACAAGGATGTCAATGGGAAGAAAAGAGAAGACCAGAGTAGAGAGGGAGGGAGGGAGGGAGAGAGGCGGAAAACTTAATGCCCTTGGGAACCCTTGGGGATGCAGGGGTAACTGAAAAGATGTAAGGGTCCCTCGCTCTAATAGCCACAAACCCCACCCAGAGGCTATTTTGGGGTGAACAGCTGAAGGTCCTTGCTAGGAAGGCACAAGCTTACTAATCGAGTTCATAGCACACACCTGCCTTGAGCCAAGCCTGTGCTGGACTCTGGAGGATACAGACATGATAATAACAGCAGCAGCAATAATAATAATTATAACAACCAGCATTTGTTGAGCACCTACTATGTGCCAGGTAATAGTCTAAGCACTTTATACCTATCAAAGTCCTCACACAACGCTACCAGGCAGGGATGTATGTTATCCTCATTTTACAGAGAGAAGAGCTGAGGAGCAGAGCGCAGCTTGCCAAAGGGTGAGAAGCAGCTGAGCTAGGGTTCAAACTGGGCTCCAGAGCCCCCACTCTCCCCACGGGGAGATCCTCCCTCAGCAGTTCCTATTTCAGAAGCACACAGCCCAGTCAGAGCAACCAGAAGCAGGTAAATCCCCTTCCACAGCACCACAGGCTCCAGGAAGGACACACGGCAGAGGAAGCAGTGGGTCACTGCACAGAGAGGCAGGCTAGGAGGAGGCTGAGGATAGCAGGGCCCCCAGGCGGTCTGGGAGGAGTGGTAGAGCCACAGAGAACAAACCAGTCTGGGAGTCTGAGCTGGCCCTTAAGGAGGCATCGGGGCCAGACGGGAGGGGCCGAGGAGCTGGGTCTCCAGGGGAGACTTCCAGAGAATCTGATCAAAGCTCTCTCTCAAGTCTCTTCTCTGGGTCAGGGCAACTCGCCCAGGCTCAGCCCAGCTCCTGGGCCTCCTTCCAGGGGCAATGAACCTCCCCAGGCTCCCCTGCCTTTTCCTTAAACAAGCCCGAAGCCCTCCAGCCTGAGGACTCCTAATCCCAGCCTAATCTCTGCTCCTGCCAGAGCATCCTGTTTGCTGTCCTCCTGGCTGGGTTGGGGCCCAGGAACAATGGTGAGAATGAGGGAACAGGGAGAGGCGGGTCTGCAGCCTGGGGGCTGAGGAAGGAGGGGACATGGGCATCTGAGACAGCAGCAAGGGAAGCAGGGCAGCGTACAGGGCTGAGAGCAGCTGGGCTGGGCTGACCCCCGGGGAAACAAGGCCCAGAGTGAACTCAAGCTGCCTGCTCCAATGCTAGGCTCTTCCTGGTGGAACTTTCCATTTACCATGTTGGCTTAACCTAGGAACACAGCACATCTAAACGGATCTAAGGCTCTTCTCCTTAGACCCACATGTTAGTGCCTGGCTGCGACTACACCCACTGCAGAGAGCAACAGTCGTAATGATGACAGTGGTGGTGACCATTTATGAAGCACTTATTCAGTGCGGGTCACTGTGGTTTTGCACAGTACCTCATTAAATCATCAACAGGAACAACCACAAACAAAAGTAATGACAATCCCGAGAGCTCATGCTGGGGTCGCTCCCAACAGGCCAGTGCGGCTCCCCATGAATTAGCTCATCTACCCGCATAGCAATCTGCTAAGGCAGGGACTTTTGTATTCTTCCTTTTACACTCTGGGAAACCGAGGAACTTGCCCTAGAGCACGCTGCGGGACAGAGAACTGCATTCAAAGCCACTGACTTTGATGACCCAGTTCGTGTACTTAACCTTGGCCTCGGACGCAGATTGCCCAAGACTCGTAACAGCGTCCACGGGGTCGAGGTTGCCTTTATAATCAGTTGCACTTTCCTTCTATTTTATGCTGTAGTTTCACAACAGTGGAACCCCAGACTGGAAAACTGGATTCATCAGGTGCGTGATCTAGAAAAGAACTTGTAGAATCACAGACTAGAATTCATCGATCAAAAACAGCTCACAGCCGCCCCTCTGGGATAGTAAGAGCTATCTCAGGACCTTCTTGCAATGAATCCTCAGTGTGATCCTAGGAGTTAGATGCTATTACTATGCCCTTTTTACCAATGAGGAAACTCAGCACAGGGGCTAAAGTGGCTTGCCAGGGTCGGCTTGTAAGTAGCAGGACAGACACTTGGACCCAGAGCCCAAGTCCTGCATCACCTCGTGGACCCTCACCTGCTGCTTCAGAGCCAAAAGTAAACTACGTAGCAAAGGGCTTCCTCTGAGATAGGGGTTTTCACACTGCCCCCTCTTGCCACTCTCCCTAGACTGTACAAGAGTCTACCATCACCAAAGAGAAAGATCCTGTTTCTGGGTCTGCTTTCCAAAAGGCCTGAGCTATCTGATGGTCAGGGCCTGGACCTATTGATCTGCAGCGTCTTCAGCACCAGCACGAGGCCTGGCTCACGGAGACTGGAAACCAACCCAAATGCGTGATAGGCTAACAGAGCCTCAAGCCGATTAAGCTATGTGCATCTTAATCTGCATACAAGCAGTCAGTTTCCTTTCTCTATTCTTTTTCCATCCACGGTTCTTAATCCAAAAAGATGAAGAGGTGGTGGTTCTTGTTTCTTTCTTTTTTTTTTTTTTTTTTGAGATGGAGTTTCACTCTTGTCGCCCAGGCTGGCTCGCAATGGTACAATCTTGACTCACTGCAGCCTTCGCCTCTCGGGTTCAAGTGATCCGAGTAGCTGGGATTACAGGCATGCGCCACCATGCCTGGCTAATTTTGTATTTTTAGTAGAGACAGGGTTTCGCCATGTTGGCCAGGCTGGTCTCGAACTTCTGACCTCAGGTGATCCACCTGCCCCAGCCTCCCAAAGTGCTGGGATTATAGACATGAGCCACTGTGCTGGGTTGAGGTGGTGGTTCTTCCAAAAAAACAAGTGGTGTGTCCCATTGTCAGCTGACGCCTAAGTGAATATGACAGCATGAGATGCTGGATGTAAATAAGATGTTGGGGTGGGGGAATGTGGTGAGAGATCCTACTGGAGAGGGCTTGCCTGCCTCAGTCTCAGAGGTCACCACCTGGGCCAGCTGGTGACAGGCTGCATCCAGTTCCCTCCCTCCCACTCACTGCTGAGGGGCCTAAGGCAGGTGCCTTAAGCTCTCTGAAGCTGTTTTCTCATTCTGAGCATGGGTATAATAATAGCATTGCAATATCGGGGTGAGTGAAGCTCAGATAAGATCAGACATCATTTAGTGCCTACTAACTGCTGTTGCTGATGCAGCCATGATGATTTTTACACCTATATTTCAGCAAATCCAAGATGCCAGAGCTCGAGAGTCCAAATCTCACCTTTCCCCCATTTTTGCAAATACCGCTGTATTAGAACACAGCCATGCCTATTCAGTTACTCGGTGTCTGTACCGCTTTTACACTACAATGGCCGGCAGAGTTGAGTAGTTGTGACAGAGACAATTTAGTTCACAAAGCCTAAAACATTTACCATCTGGCCCTTTACAGAAAAGTTTTGCCAATCCTGCCATAGATTGTAAGAAATGCTGTAATTTTAAGCATCACTAGGAAAGAGAAAGATTTCACCAATTAAACCATGACATACCAGCTATGTAAAACAAATCCAAATTTCAGAAATGATAAAATGTGAAGAAAAAGAAAAGTGTACCAAAGGATCAATAAATACACTGTCGTTTGTTTTCTTACAGGTGTTAATTAGGTGCTGATTCCCTTGTCTCTCCTTTCCCCCAACTACATGTTCATACCTAAAAACCTTTTTAATCTTAATGAACACAAAGGCAGCCCAGTGTCATGGCTAATAGTTCAAATCCCTGCTCCACAGCCATATTCTAGCTAAGTAACCTTGGGCAGGTTAATTTACCTCTCAGATTCAATTTCCTCACCTGGAGAACAGAGATAATGAGTGCCTACCTCATGCAGGTAAAAGTAATTAGCATGGTGGTTCACAAACAGTAGCCACTCCACAAAATAGTAGAAATCAGTAATAGTAACGGTTTGAAATATCACTTACCTTGACCAAGCTGGTTTCTACTGATCCCCTAAAGATCCAAAAGTCCCTGTCGGGATCCCCATCACAGATCCCACCTGTGGCCTGTGGTCCTAGCTGCTGCTCTGCTTCTGGGCCAGAGAAAACACTCTGTATTAGTCTGCTCTCATGCTGCTAATGAAGACATACCCGAGACTGAGTAATTTACAAAGGAAAGAGGTCTAACGGACTCACAGTTCCATATCGCCAGGGAGACCTCACAATCACGGTGGAAGACGAAGGAAGAGCAAAGGGACGTCTTACATGGTGGCCAGCAAGGGAGCTTGTGCAGGAGAGCTCCTGTTTATGTAACCATCAAATCTTATGAGACGTATTCACTACCACAAGAAAAGTATGGGGGAAACTGCCCCCATGATTCAGTTATCTCCACCTGCCCCCACCCTTCACACCTGGGGATTATTCCACTTCAAGGTGAGATCTGGGTGGGAACACAGCCAAACCCTATCACACTCCAAGATCGCCCTGTCCCGGGAGCCATCACTGCTGTTCTGGTTCCTCCGTCATCCGCCAACCCACCTTGGTCTGGACCAGCTGGTCTCAGCCATGCACAGCAGGCTACCAGGATGGTGATTCTGGGAGAAAGCTGGTTTCCTGAATCACAGGAGACTCTTTGTCTTTCTGATTAAATTCCTGTCTCTTTGCCTCCCTTTACCAGAGGAAGGGTGGGTGAAGTGTGAGCTTGGTGACACTGTGAAGGTGGCCTCATCCCTCCTGGGAAGACCCTAGTGGTGGAGGCCATGGAAAAGCAGGAAAGGGCACACCACAGAGCCCCAGGGCAGGCAAACGGAAGGCCCTTCTGTGCAGCCAAATGTCATTCAGCCAACACCTTTGAGAAGCTTCTGTGAAACTCCTGGAAACTGCCAAGGACTTCCAGGCAGGGCAGCACAGTGAGCTCATCCTTCAGCATGCTCCCTGTGCTGCAAACACACAGCCTCGATTAAATATCAAAATGGAAAAGCAAGCTTCCAGGTCCAGCCCTCATGGTGTAAGGGTAGTAGACTTACTCTCTCAGCATAAACAATGAAAGAACTAGGTATTTATATGAAGCAACTGCTGCCAACACACAGCTTAGAGCTGTGATCCCTGAGAGAAGTTTTCACATAGGCAAACCCCACACTCACTCAGGCTCTCCCATGGGGGGATCTTGGCAAACTCTGGTATAAGAAAGTGGAGCCCAAACAGAACAGTTCTCTCACTGGGCAGAGGAAACAGGAGTTGGCATTTGGGGCCCTGAGACAGCTGGAGTTTGCAGGGCAGAGAACTTCAGAGGATGTAGTTGCACAAAGGAGCTCCAGAAATCTACACAAGGGACTCCTTCAGTGTTTGGCTGAATACTGAGCTGCCTATGCACGGGGCACATTTCTGTGAGGCCAGCATGGAACAGGTAATGGGGAGCTGGGGCACAGGTGGGAAGTGGAGGTTCTAGAGGTTGTGCAGTGCTAAGGGACATTAGAGCTCAGACCAGCCAGAGTGGAGACGTCATCGAACACCCTTAGTCAGTGGACAGCCCACACAATCCACTTCTGCAGTAGAGTACAGGGTACTCCATGCCTACCCCAAGAAAACTTAAAATCAAGCCAATAGTGACTCAAGCTGATCCCCCAGGAAATTAACTCCTTGTCATAATAAAGCCTGATGCTCTTTAAAAAGGAAAAGACCAAAAAAATCTAGACTCTCAACAATATACAGCATATAGGAAAAATCTGTTAGATACACTGGCTGGGATTAATGGCAGATTAGGCAACACAGAACAAAGAAAATCAGTGAGCTTGAAATCATAACAATATAAACTAACCAAAAAGGACCACACAAAGAAAAATAAATGAAAAAGAAAATGAGCAGAGTGTCAGTTACTTCTGAGACAAATTCAGGTGGCCTAAAATATGTATAATTGGAATATCCAAAGAAAGAGGGGAAGAGAAAAAATATTTGAAAAAAAATTGGTTGAATTTTTTTCAAATCTGATGAAAAATATAAATCCTCAGAACCAAAAGCTCAATGAACACCAAGCCCAAGAAATGTGAAGAAAACTACAACAAGACACCTCATGATTAAATAACATAAAACAAGTGATAAATAAAAAATCTTAAGAGCAGCCACAAGAATACAGCACCTTCCATAAAGAAGAATAAACATAAAGATGACAGAAGCCAAAGGACAGTGGAGCAACATCTTTACAGCACCGGAAGAAGAATAAATAAAACACAGAATTCTATACCCAGAAAAAATATATTGCACAGGCAAAGGGATCTAATGCTTTCTTCAGACACACAAATGCTGAAAGAATGTATCACCAACACATCCACAGTGCAACGAATGTTAAAGAAAGTCCCTCAGGTTGAAGGAAAGCAATACCAGACAGAAATCCAAATCCACACAAAGGAGTGAAGAGCCCCAAAAATGGTAACTATGTGGATAAATAAGAACATTTTTAGTTTTCAAACTTCTTTTTAAAATAACTGAATGTTTAAAGTAATACAATACCAATGTATTATGGAGTTGATTATATATGTATATCATATATACATATATTGATGATATATATTACTATATATATATGTAAGGTGTATTACAGTAATACTTCAAATACCAGGAGGAAAGAAATGAAAGTAAATTTCAAGTTGTTATCCTATATGTAGAGTGATATGATTTTACCTGAAGTCAGACTGTGATGAGTAGAAGATATATGCTATAAGTGCTAAGGCAATTACTAAAATAACAAACAGTTATGGATTAAAAAGCCAACAAAGGAGACAAATGATATAATAAAAAACAATCTAAAAGAAGGCAGAAAAGGAAGAAAGGGGGAACAAAGAACAGATAGGAAATAGAAAACAAATAGCAAGATGATAAATTTAAACTCAAATATATTAATATCACATTAAATTTAAATTGTCTAAACACCCCAGTTAAAAGGCAGAGATTGCCAGTTTGGATTATTATTCAAGCCCCAAGTATAAGCTGCCACTAAGCAACCCCCTTTAAATATAAAGACACAATAGATTAAAAGTAAAAGGATGAGGAAAGATATATCATGCAAACAATAATCAAAAGAACACTGGAATGGCTATGTTAGCAATAGATGGGGTCAGACACAGTGCCTCGCATCTGTCATCCCAACAATTTAGCAGCCTGAGGCAGGAGGATTGCTTGAGCCCAGGAGTTTGAGAACAGCCTGGGCAACAAAGTAAGACCCCATCTTCACAAAATATGTAAATATTAGCTGGGCGTGGTGATGCGTGCCTGTAGTCCCAACTACTTGGGAGGCCAAGGTAGGAAGATCACTTGTACCTAGGAGTTCAAGGCTGCAGGGAGCTATTATCTTGCCACTGCACTCCAACCTGGGTGACAGAGGGAGACCCTCTCTCTAAAATATATGTGTGTGTGTATATATATATATGTATATGTGTATATATATGTATATGTGTATATATATGTATATGTATATATATATGACAAAGTTCATTTTAGAGCAAAGAATATTACCAAAGATAGAGTTGATTTTTAACAATAGAAGAGATCGATTCATTAGGAAGACATAATGATCCTAAGTGTTTAGGCACTTAATAACAGAGCTTCAAATACATGAAGCAAAATCTTATAAAACTGCAAAGAGAAATCGACAAATACACAGGTATAGTCATAAATGTCAATACCCCTCTCTCAACGAATAAATAGAATATCAGTAGGGAAATAGAAAACTTGATTAACTATATAACTATCAACCAACTTAACCTAATTGATATTTATATAACACTCTAGCCAACAACATCAAATTGCATGTTATTTCTAACTGGTCTCAAAATATTTACCAAGATAGACTATTACTAAACCAAATATGTCTCAATAAATTTTTAAAAAGTCAAGTCATGAAAACTATATTCTGTGACCACAATGGAACTAAACTAGAAACTGGTAACAGAAAGATACCTAGAAAATCACAAATTATTTGGCAACTTAATTAAACACTTTTAAAAACCTAGAAATTAAAAGGAGAAATCAAAATGGAAATTAGAAAGTATGTTGAACTGCATTAAAATTTAAAAACAATGTATCAAAATTTGTAGGATACAGACAAAGAAGTGCATAGAGAGAAATTCACAGCATTAAATGTGTGTGTAAGAAAGGAAGAAAGTTCCTAAATCAATGACTTCAGCCTCCACCTTAAGAAAGTAAGGGGAAAAAAGAGAAAATTAACACTACAGTAAGCAGAGAAAAGGAAATAATAAAGCTAGGGACAAAAATCGATGAAACAGAAAACAGAAAAAATCAATCAACAAAAATGAAAACAAAAAATGGATCTTTGAAAGATCAAAAAAAAAAGCAAAAGACCTGTAGCCAGATTGAGCAGGAAAAAAAAAAGAATACATGAATTACAAATGTCTGAAATTAGAAGGACACATGAGACAAATGAGAAATTCTATAGATTATTTAAAAAATAATAAGAGAATAGAATAAACAACTTCATGCCAATGAATTTGAGAATTTAAATGAAATAGCAAAGTTGTTGAAAAATCAAAACTATCAAAGTTCAAGCTACAAGAAATAACCTGAATAGCCCTGTATCTATTAAAGAAATGGAGTTTGCAGTTATAAACCTTATCACAAAAAAAAAACTTCAGGTCCATTCACTGGTGAATTGTTCCAAACATTTAAGGGAAAAAAATTTCCAATTCTATCACATTCTTCCAAGACAGGGAGGAGGATGAAATACTCTCCAACAGCCTTTATGAGGCCAGCATGACATCTGAAAACAAAACCAAAGACATTACCAAAAAAAGGAAGATCAACATTTTTTTCATTGATGAAAAAATCCTAAGCAAAATGTTGCCAAACCAAACCCAACAATATATAAAAGAGTCTATGTTAGGAAATGTAGAGTTTATCCAAGGAATGCAGGGTTGGTTTAACATTCAAAAATCTATCAATGTAATTCGACATATTCACATTCTGAAAAGAAAAAAACAAACAAACATGTAATCATTTCAACAGAGGCAAAAAATCCAACAATCATTTCTGATGTTTTAAAAAACTCTCATCAAACTAGGAATAAAAGAGAATTTCTTCTACCTGATAAAGGCATCTACAGAAAATGTATTACTAACAACATAGTTAATGGTAGAAGACTGACTACTCTCCTCTAAAGATCAGGAACAAAGCAAAGATGTGTGATCTCACTTTGTACTGTATTCAACTTTGTACTGAAAGTTCTAGCTAGTGCAATAAGGCAAGAAAAGTAATAAAAGGCACACAGATAGGAAAGAAAGAAGTAAATTTGTCTTTTTTTCTCAGATTATATGATTGCATAAGTAGAAAATACTAAGGAATCTACCAAAAAAAAGCTAGAAAGAGAGTATCTGGCAATTTCAAAAGATGCAAAATAAATACAGAAAAATCAATTGCATTTGGACATGCTAGGAGTGGACAATTACAATGGTGGCAAAAATATGAAATACTTATGGTCAGTTGAATAAAAGATGGGCAGGACCTATCAACTTAAATATACAAAATATTGTAGTAGAAATTAAAGACCTAAATAAATAGAAAAATATAGGTGTTCATGGATTGAAAGACGAGATAATGTTAAGCTTTCAGTTCTCCCCAAGTTGATCAGTAGATTCAGTGCAATACAATTCTTTTATTTTAAGTGTGTGTTTGTTTGTTTGTTTTTGAAACAGAGTCTCTCCTTCTGTCACGCAGGCTGGAGTACAGTGTCACAATCTCAGCTCATAGCAAACCCAGCTTTCTGAGTAGCTGGGATTACAGGCGTGTGCCCCCACACCCGACTAATTTTTGTACTTTTAGTAGAAATAGGGTTTTGTTATGTTGGCCAGGCTGGTCTCGAACTCCTGGCCTCAAGTGATCCACCTGCCTTGGCCTCCTAAAGTGCTGGGATTACAGGAGTGAGCCACCGCACCATGCCAATTCAAAAAAATTTTAATCAAAATCCCAGCAGGCTTCTTGTAGAAATGAGCAAGCTAATTCCAAAGTTCATATGGTAATACAAAGGAACTAGAACAGTCAAAACAACTTTAAAGAAAATGAAGAATAAAGTTGGTGGACTGACACTACCAGATTTCAAAATTTACTAGAAGGCTGCAGTATTCAAGACAGTATGGTATTGGTATAAGATTAGATAAGCAGGTCAATAGAATAAAGTCAAAAAATAAACCTTTAATTATAGAGTCAATTGACTTTTCCCAGTGGTGCCAGGGTCATGTAATGGGACACTTGCACGCCCCTGAGAATGAGCACCTCCTTACATCTAAGCTCCTGGGGGTCTCACTTGTCTCAACCTAGCCCCAGTCCTGCTACTGTGGGATCTTGTAAGTTACGGTGGATGAAAACTCTTACTCTCTTCAGGGTGCATCAGATTGACATCTCACCAAATTGGTTAAACACTCTTGGAAGACTGAGGTGCCATCTCCCATGTCTTGTTCCACAGTTGGGGATTGGTTGACACCAACACTGAATTATTTTATGTCCCCCAAACACACACACATGCAGCCTTTAGGCCTTGCCTCCGTGGCCTCTTCTGAGAAATGGGGCCAGTAAAATGGTCCCCTCTTTTCTCAGGCTGCCCAAGAGCCCGTTGGCGGTTTTCAATCTCTAGAAAGAGACTCAGCCTCCCCCTGGAAAAGTGCCCAATCCCACAGGCTGGGAAAATGCCTTTGGTTCCTCAAGCAGCCTCAAGTAGCAGATGTTGTCATGGCCCCAGTGCTTGGCCCATCTCAGAGGTGCAGCTCCAGGCTGCCACAGGAGACAGTCACTGCCCCCTACAGCATCCTACCCCAAGCACCTGCACTCTCTGCCTGAGTGGAGTGAACTATGCCTCAATGCCATAGCCTCTGGACCCTTCTAGAGAGCAGCCCACATTCTCTTGGACGGACCCCAGGAGGACTGCACTCCAGCTGCCCCCAGCATCATTATCTCCGTGCATTGTTTTCCCTGTCTCTTCCTTCCCCGCTCCTCACCATGCTTCCTGGATCCCATCCCAGATAAACTACTTGTATCTGAAGTTTATCTCAGGTCTGCTGGGGGGGGCACCCAAGCTAAGACACAAGTTTCACTAGCATATTTGGGTATTCCTAGAGAATTGCAACTCATCAAAGCTGAGGGCTGATTTGCTCATTAATATGGGCATCTACTCTAAATTGACACTTACAAGCTGCGAACGTCTCACAGGTTTGTTGAGCTGTAAAGTGGACAGTGTAGCAACAACCAGGAGAAACCTGAATCCAGATGAAGCGATGTGACCAGGAGAACCACAGTGCCATTGCAGTGGGTGGATTTGATCTTTATGAAGTCATAGTGATCCCTGTTGTGGAACCCAGGTGGGGACATTCAATAAAATCCATCCTTGTGCCACAGTATTCACCCATTTTCTGAAAATGTTCTTTTAAAAGTGAAACAAATGAGCAAAAAGCAACCACCAAAAATATTAGTGATGCTTTACACACTTGCAATTCAAACAGTGGCCCCCAGACCAGCCACATTCCCTTCACCTGGGAGCTTGTTAGAATTGTCCCACCCAGACCTGCTGAATCAGACTTTGCTTTTCCACAAGATCCAGCTGACTCAGGTGCACATCACAGTTTAGAAAGTGCTGCTCTAAGGGATGTTGGCTTTGCAGAACAGGGCAGTTAATGTACAGGTTCTGGGGTTGAATCCTGGCTCCATCGCTTACTAGCTCTGTGGCTTGCGGCCAGTCCCTTAACCTCTCTGGGCCTCAGTTTCCTCATTGGTTAGGTACTTACCCCATAGAGCTGCTATGAGACTTCAATGCAATCATCAGTATAAATTGTTTAACACAATACCTGGCATGTACTAAGTGTACACACATTTTAGCTCTTAGCCTAGTCATCCCTGCAGCATGATGAGTAAGCAGTCCTGGTTTTCTGAACAGTACTTGAAAGGTTGTATAACAATAAAATATTTTGGATGTGGAGTGAGTCAAGGGTGAGATTTCTCATCTCAGCTCTATTTAGTGCCAAAAAAGTAACTCCTGTGGCTAAGCCTCTGTTCCCTAGCCAGAAAATGAAAGAGAATCCTTTCCACCTGCAGTTCCCATTCCTGAATGCACACGGTCATCACCTGGGGAGCTGGCAGCATCCTGACACCTGGCTCCACCCCCTGAGATCCTGATGTCACGGCCTAGGGTAGAGCCTAGGCACCTCCCAGAGATTGTCATGATCAACCAATGTTGAGCACGACCTCCTTGGGCTTTTCATGCTGTGGCCACCTCCCATTATAAGAACTCAGGATACAGTAAAAACCCACAGGAGTTTTGAATCTGCAGGATAGTTTTTCAAAGTGTGCACTAACACCCTGATTTATCTTTTATGCAAACTAAATTCCATACACTAAATCCTGATCTATGTGCCCAATTGTAATGTTTATCTCTATCCCACTGGCAAATCACATTTTTGTCAGCACAGAGGTCACACATGGACTTGTCACACATGGACTTGCTGTCTACTGCTCTGCTCCTTTTAGATGGCCTTTGTTCCACTTAAAAAAAAAAAAGAAGTCCTGTTAGTTTTTCCTTGGGATGAACTGCTAAAATATCCCCAAATCCTTTAAGAAAGTCAGGGGAGCAGCCGGGCCCAGTGGCTCGTGTCTATTATCCCAGCACTTTGGGAGTCCGAGGCAGGTGGATCATTTGAGGTCAAGAGTTTGAGACCAGCCTAACTAACATGGTGAAAACCCATCTCTACTAAAAATACAAAAATTAGCTGGGTGTGGTTGCAGGCACCTGTAATCCCATCTACTCAGGAGGCTAAGGCAGGAGCACCACTCGAACATGGGAGGCAGAGGTTGCAGTGAGCTGAGATCATGCCACTGCACTCCAGCCTGGGCAATAAGTGAGACACCGTCTCAAAAAAAAAAAAAAAAGTTGGGGGGCATAAATCTTAGGAGAATGTAACTATACAATGCAATAATTCGTCAGCAGAGTATGTGAATCAATTGTGGAAAAGAATAAGACCATGTCCCAAGTAAATGGACTTGCATATGTAACTTATCACCACAGTTTGATCAATGTGGCTGCCTCCAAGTTTTCTGGCTGCTGAAGGAACTAAGACGATTCTTAATGGACTCTTGCTACAATACCACCAGCGAGGGGAAGACCAACATGTTGAAGGAAGGGCTGGAGGAGGTGATTCCCCAGCACCAGAGCAAGCCCCTTTCAAAACTGCAATGCCTGTCCCTGGCCTGACAGCTTTACCTTCACTCAGGCCCTTCCTTCACCTCCTAAGGACTTTCCAGCTTCCCTAATAACCAGAACTGCCAGATTTATTGAGCAAGTTTATTTTCTATTTTTTGAGCGAATATATTTACTTATTTATTGAGCAAATGAAAATACAGGATGCCCAGTGAAATCTGAATTTCAAATCAACAATGATTTTTCATATAAATATGGCCCCTGAAATATTTGGAACATACTTATACTAAAAAAAGTTTTTTGGCTGTTGATCTGAAATTCAAAGTTAGGTGGACATCCTGTATTTTATCCTGAAACTTTCCTCATAACCATCACGCCCCCAGTATAGACAAAAATTCTTCAACAACAGTCTCAGCAAGGAGTAAACATGAAATGGGGATGTCTTTCCAATCACATGGCTCTTTCAAGTCTCCTTTCCTTATCTGAAGCAGAAGTTGCTGGTTGCTTCTGAATTTCTGGCCTTTATTTTTAATTTGGAAACAGAGCCCCATTGACCATTGCCATTCAGCTAAAAGTTGTGCTCTCCAGGGTTCCCGACAGCTAGGTCTTCTGGAAATGAGACTGAATTATAACCAGTGGGATAGGGGAGGGAGTGTTGGGGTATGCCTGGGAA
This sequence comes from Pan paniscus, assembly GCF_029289425.2. Taxonomy (NCBI): domain Eukaryota; kingdom Metazoa; phylum Chordata; class Mammalia; order Primates; family Hominidae; genus Pan; species Pan paniscus. Next base: position 63,820,661 of record NC_073270.2, read on the forward strand.
TACTTCTTTAATGGGCGTCTTCTCTTTCTTCATCCTACTGCTAAGAATATAGCTATGATGACTGGAGCAACAGCAGCCACATTGGACTGTGAGAACACAGTTCACATCAGTGTAGAAAGCTGGAAGTAACCGAGTCCCTAGTAGCTTCCTGAAGCAGAACTACCATATCAGCCCTGGATGCCTCCCTCCAGACATTTTTCACATGAAAGAAAAGTCAACTTTTTTTTTTTTTTGAGATGGGGTCTCACTCTGTCACCCAGGTTGGAGTGCAGTGGCGTGATCTCAGCTCACTGTAATCTCTGCTTCCCGGGCTCAAGCTATCCTCCCACCTCAGCCTCCTGAGAAGCTGGGACCACAGGCCCACACCACCACACCCAGCTAATTTGTTACAGTTTTGGTAGAGATGGAGTTTCACCATGTTACCCAGGCTGATCTCAAATTCCTGAGCTCAGGAGATTCACCCGCCTCAGTCTCCCAAAGTGTTGCCATGAGCCACCACATCTGGCCAAAGTCAACTTTTGTTTCAGCCAACGATGTTTGTGGGTTTTCTGGCTTTGCAGCCAAGCCAAGAGATACCATCCATTAATGATATCTCAGCAGATTCCATCACTTTCTGGTCACAATTTGGGGAGTCCAGTTGAAAATGCAATCTCATATCCCATTGGAATCTTATGTCCTCCCTTCCACCAGGCTTGGTCATGTTTGAGGCTCTTGAGGCTTGATGGGGAGGAAGATTAGACAGCCATAAGAAATATCAGGAAAAGGAGATGGAAGCATTGAAGGATGCTGGCCAGAGGAAGATGAATCCATCCAGACAGGGGATCCCAGGAGCTTTGGGAGGCAAAGGCCCTTGAGAAACTAGAGCACAATTCTCATGGGTGGAAACCGTGTAGTGTGGGGCAGTACCCCCCACCCCCGTTGAAGGGGCGAGTAGAGGCAACAAGGTGTGTGCTTGCACAGTACGTTGTGTCTCTTAGTTATTTGGATGTGGAACTCAGAGACTCCAGTCTAGAGCTTTGCCCAGAGAGAGATTCCCCCTCAACCTTCCAGTAAATTCCCCTTCGGAGGTCAGCCTCTGCTACTTGCAAACCTAAGAATCATGGTTAAGGTGCTCTGACATCGTGGTTTAGTCACTAAGCTTCTTAATGCCTGATCTCTTCATCAGTAGATAGGAAAGGCAGCCCAGGGTCTACTCTCCCTGCATTCACTGTTTCTACTGTGCACTCAGCATCATGCCAGACAGGTGCTGCTTCCTACGGGGCTCAAAGCACCTTGAAAACGTCATCAGCGTGGTTAGGAATTCGAGGCTGCATGTGAACACTGCTTTAATATTACCTCTCATCATTGCTTCTCCTAAGGGCCATTGAATCTCTAGCACACAGGGACCCTTGGAGTCAGTTTCATTAGAGAAAGAGCCAGGTTAATTCCAGCCCAGCAAGGAGGCTCTGAATCAAACAGCCGCCTCTTCCCTCCAGAGGATCTTCAGGCTGACCCCCGGGCGCCTTTCTATCAGGGGAAAGATTGGACAGCCTGGCAGCTATCGACAGAGACGGCCGACGGACATTGATTGGGACTGCACAGCGAGTCTCTTTCATTTCCAAGTACCAGCTATGAGAGAGTGATGGACGCGTCCTGGTGAGATTCCGAGTCTCCTGGAGCTGAGTGATACAGAGACTCATGAGCAAAGCCTGCCTGTCTGCCCAGGGCAGGGACACCATCAGCCCCAATGAGTCGCTGACCTTTAGAAGAAGAAAAATCATCATAAGCTCAGCAGCAGCCCCTGATTGAAGGATCTGCAATCATGAAAATGTAAAAGTTAAATGACTTCCAAGGAGAGCGACTGCATTCCCTGCAGCACAAATGTTCTACCCCAACTCGATGCTCTCCGTCCCCTGCCCCACCAGGGATGGTATCTGGTCTCCTGGAAGGTCACAGCCCTGGCCTCCCTGCCTCCTGAACCTCCCACCCCTGTCCATCGGAAACACTAACCAGGGGAGAGCAGGTCCAGAGAAGGGAAATCAGGGGACTCACACCAAAAGAAATGAGAGCAGATGACGGAGCAGAACCTCCACGCCCACCGCACCATGGCCTGTGGACTTAGTATGGCCTTCAAGGCCCTCCCTGAAGGAGCAGCTGCCAGCATCTCAAGTATGCTGCCCATCGAAACTGTCACATTTCACAGTATGCCTCCTCCACCCCCTCGGACACAGACTGCATATCTCTGTGTCCTCAGTGCCACCCTGAGACCTCACTCATAGCAGGTATCCAGTGAGCCCTCCGGAAAGAGCTGGGCACCACATGGCCAGGTGGCTTCAGCAAAGCTCTCAAGCTGTGGCTGCCTTCTCCAGGCATGGCCCTCTGGAGGCACGCTCCACTCTTCCTGGCTCCTTCAGTCACTTTCCAATCCTCCCGTGGGCTCAGACATGCTTTTAAGCAAAGATCCCTGACTCTCCCATTAAGGAGTCCAAAGAAGGACAGATCGACGTTCTCTCTGACAGCCAGAGTCCCCTGGCAGGGAGAACGGATTTGGGAATGGGGTCACAGACAACCCACACCCCCTCCCATGGCCCAGTCTTTTTGTCTCTCGTGCCACCATCCTCTCCGCTGGGGAGGGGCCGATGGCGGTCAGATTCGAGGATCGATGTAATGCATCTGTCTCCTGATCTCCTGACCTGTCTGCTTGGTTTTAAGGGTTTTGTCCTTTCTTTTGCCTTTTATTGTAAAGCCTCAAACTCCTTTTGAAAAAAAAGGCAGGAGCATAAATATTACATAAGTTTAAACAAGATATAAATATGTAACTGACTGTGAAGGGCTGAGTGGAATGTTTCCCAACACGCAGGTCCTGCTGTGCCCAGGATGGAGCGGGGGACCAGCCCTTTCACCGGGGCCTGTCCACTCCAAGAGGGGATGGAAACGGAAGCGTGCAGGCTGAGCTGGACCGTGAGCATCGCAAGCAGAGCTGTGTGCTTCTGTGCACCACTGTGAGCCCAGCACTGCACAGCGGAGCTCACCAAACACTGAATGAATGAATGAATGGATGAATGAATGAATGAATGAATGCATGCATGAATGAACTGCTTCATCCTTCTGCAAGTTCTCCATTCAGATAGGGTTTCCAGAGAGCAGCTAGAGATTGGGAAACTGGAGATGTCATGCGCCGAAGCCTATTTAATCAGGTCTTCTATGTCCTGGAGGTGCTCGGGGGTGGAAAAGGGACAACTTCCAAGGGGAACAGCGTTTGGAACGTGCCCACCATGGAACAAAAGCTTCCTGCACCCCCTGAGGAATCAGCACCCTGCCTGGTGCCCTGTGCATTTCCTGCACTGTTTTCTCCACACTTCCACTGCCACCAGCCTGGCTTGGGCCATTGTTACTCCAGCCTCTCCCCCTGCACTCCACTGTCCCTTCTCCAGTTCACAGCCAGAATGATGCTTTTAACATGGGAATCTGAGCCTGTCGCCACACAGCCCAAGAACCCTTCCCTTCTGAGCCTGCATGACCTGGCCCAGCCCCAAGAATCTCATTGCTCCCTTTTCCTCCCTCTTGCTCCCCCAACAAAAACCCTTCTCAGGACCCTTGCCCTTGAGGTGCCTTTGCCTGGATGGCTCTTCTCCAAAACAGTCTCCCAGCTCCTCTCTCCCTCACTTTCTTCCATCCCTGCTCAAATGCCACCTCCTCTAAGCAGTCCTCCCTGACTGCTCAGGCAAAACACCACCACCACCACCACCACCACCACCAGACTCACAACTCTCCACCCCCTTACCTGGTCTTACCTTTATTTATAGCACCTTTCTCTGCCTGACAGCCATCACACTGTGCGTAGATTCATTTATTCACTTCTTGTTCACCTCTCTTATTTAAAAGAGAGCATTGTGAGAACAGGGACCATGTCCATCTAGCTCACCACTAAACCCCAGTGTCCAACACATAGGAACATGGCAATCAATATTTGTTGACTAAATTAACTCCCATCTAAGAGATGAAGTGACCGGGACTTGGAGAGGTGAAAAACACCTTCGGAAGATGAGCGTAGACCCTGGCTCTTCCCCTTACCTGCGGGGGTCAGATTCTTTCCCAAGTCAAGACAATGGTGACTGCCATGCAGACCCTGAGACCCTGACCCAGGCAATGCTCAGAGAATGACTTCACACAGGTTATTATATTTGGCAAGAGATAATTAACCGTGTCCCTTGTATCAACAGCCTTGGATAAAGAGTGGCCCCAGCTCTGCAAGCACCCAGGCAGTTTTGCAAACCAGATTATTACTTCATATAAATATTTAATGAGGTTTGCCCTCCAGGTCTCCCTTCCTGGTCCATGATCATTAAATATAATCTTGCAGCCAAAATTCAAACTCAGCTATCTTGGGTGGGAGGAGGGAGAGTTCAAACCTACTGAAGACCCTGGTTAACTTTAAACTCAATAGCAGATGAAAGGGAAAACAGCACAGAAGGGGGGAAAAGGAAGGTAGGGAGGGAAGAAGAGAGGCATGACAGGCCAATATTTCTAAAAAGCCCCATTGGACACTATAGTGTAGTAAATGGTGTCCCCCAAAATTCATGTCTACTGGAACCTCAGAATGTGACGTCGTCTGGAAATCGGGTCTTTTCAGATGTCATTAGTTAAAATGAGGTCATACAGGATTAGGGTAGATCCTAAATCCAATGACTGGTGTCCTTATTGAAAAAAAAAAAAAAAAAAAAGGAGAGAAGCCAGAAGGCCACGTAGAGACAGCAGTGTTGCAGCCACAAGCCAAGGGCCACCTGGAACCACCAGATGCTGGAAGAGACAAGGAAAGACCCTTCCCTAGCTCTTCTGGAGGGGGCATGGTTCTGTGTATACCTTGATTTTGAACCTCTGGCCTCCAGAACTCTGAGATAATATATTCCTGCTGTTCTAAACCAGCCAGTTTGCAGTGATTTGTCACAGCAGCCCCCAGGAGATTCATACAGGCTCTCTGGAATTTTCTCCAGGGTGCTCCCCACCCCCAGAGCCTCTCCACCAGAGCTAAGTGAGGGCCAGGAGTGGGAGCATGCGGTGGTTTTTGAGCAGGAGGCCCAGGCTCTGTGGCTGTGCCCTGAGCTGCCTCAGTCTCCCCAGCCACCCCTCGGCTAGCTTGGCCCCTCAGAGCCAGCTGACCCTCTGGGGGCTCTCAGGGCCCTGGCTGCATGTCACCTCTTTGCTTTCCCTTCCTCTCAAAGTCCTCTTCTTGAAATACCAACACGTGAGCTTCCAATGATGCTTCTTGGGCTGGAATCAGGCCGCACTGCAGGGACACTGAGGACCCACCATGTGGGGTCAAGAGTCAAATTCAGGGAGACCCTGTACACAGCAGGGCCATCCGTATCTCTGACTGCCACCTGCAACTCCCCGTGTTCCTTCTCACTTCTCACCCCCGCAATGAGAGGCTTCATCCAGGACAGCCTGAGCAGCCCAGCACCCAGCAGGGAGGTTGGCTGCAGGCAGGGGTGAGGGCCTGGGTCCGTACTGTGCTGCCCACGTCTACTGTGCCCAGGAGCACCCCAGGCCCCCGCCCAGGTGCAGGCTTTGACGCAGGAGGCTGTGGGGCCTGAGGTCCTGCGTTGCAGGCGAGCTCTCTAGTGACGTAAGACACGCTTGGCAGGACAGCTCGGGAGAGGCCTCTCTGTGCCTTCATCCCTGGCCAGCTGGTCTTCCTGAAGGGACCACGTGCTCCAAGGGCGGTGGTGAATAAATATACCCCGAAAGGTCGAGAGACAACTTCCACGTGCACAGGATTTAACTTGGATTTACTCAGATAGGGAAGCCTGTTTCTTCTCTAACAAAGGACGGAGCCACAGTGCAAACAGCCTAAAAGATAAATGAGCATGGACACTCTCAACAGCAAGAAGAGGACAGGCAGGTGGGGGAGAGGGAGAGCAGCAGTGCGTCTGGTGGACCTGCATGACTCCAACCAGTACCACCAAAGGCACTTCCAGACTAATCCATAGGTGAGCAAATCTGAAGAATCTATCATCTATCTCCCCAAAAGAGAGAAAAACTAACATTAGTTGGGCACATACTATAAGCTGTCATCCTCCATTGACTCATTTCATACCTACGAGCACCCTCTGAGATGCATGCTTGAATCTCCATTGTACAGACTGGGAGATGGAAGTTCAGAGAGGTTAAGTGACTTGCCCAAGGTCACAGAGCCCACAAGTGGCAGGATTGACAGCTCTGTTTCTTTCTTTCTATTACATCACAGGTTTTGAGAGCCGACCAGCTTCCAGGGATCATCTCCCACCTGGAATGAAGTTAAGAGAACAGGCAGGAAAGGGAAGACAGGGTGAACTAGCCAAGAAATCCCTAATTGTGTAAATTACCAGACAAAGCTCTTCAGCCCCTTCCTCATGACTCAGACATGGAGACAAAGGACAAATGAAAGGGAGGAAATGTCTTTGCCTCCCTGGAAAGGAAGGAGACCCACCAAGCAGAAAGAGAGGGAGGAGGGAAGGGACAGCTCGGTGGAGCTGCAGTGACCAAGCGGAGTACAGCGGGGAGAAATCCGGAGACATTTCCCAGTCTTGCCAGAAATTCCCAATCCCATGCATTTTCTCCTGCAGGGGAGGAAAGGGGGTCACTGCTTGCTTCCCCTTCCCGTACTCTGCAAGGTTTAGGTCCAATTGGGTCTCATAGAACTTGATGGCAGGGGGAGTGGTGGGGAGCAGTCACGGCACCCCCGCAGAGAAACAGCTTGGGAAACTATGCCAAACTTTGACCTTGGGGGTAAGCCCTGCCCGTGTGACTCAGTTCTCTCATCCTTTTTGGAGCAGCCTGGTGGAGAGCCAGACCAAGGCTGACCACGCTCCACGCTCTGGACTCAGAACTGGGGCTGACACAGCCAGCACTTCCTGCCTGTGTGGCCTTGAGAACTCAGCTCAGTCCCTCCATGCCTCGGTCTCCCCATCGTTGGGAGGAGGTGGCAACACCCCGCCTGATCGTGGCACTGTGAACCTCGAGCCTGAGGCTTCTTTGAGCCCTGAGCATCCAGTACTCGGCAAGGACTTCCGTTGGTGGCATTCTTACTTCCTCCCCGTCGCTTTAGAGGGAACTCATTCATCCCCAGATGAAATGTAAATAACCGACTTTGCCCAAACCTAAAGAAGTGAAAGTGGACAAACAAGGAGTGGCCCCCAAAGGGACCTTCCCTTCCAGATAGGAGCTTCCATTCAAGACACTGTCCACTCCCCACTGCTGGAGAACCCCAGCCTGGGGGTGCCCAGGGCCTCCTTAAACAAGAATTATCCTCCAGAGGCCTAATGCTCGACAAATAAATGGCTCAAACACTTCCTATTTTACCCCAAAAGACAGTTACCACCAGAATAGACCCAAACTGTGAGCTCCAGAAGAACAGAAAATGTGCCCATCGTTCCCTCTGTGAATTGCCAGCAGCTATTAGCACAAGCGTCTGGCGCCTGGGATGCCCTTGGTAGGAGGGGCTTGAATTTAGGAAAAAGTGAATGTTAGGGCTCAGCTCAGGAAGTCCCAGGAGATCATAAAAAGCAGATGATCATGCTCTCTCCAGGAGGCGGAGCTTGCAGTGAGCCGAGATCGCGCCACTGCACTCCAGCCTGGGCAACAGAGCGAGACTCCATCTCACAAAAAAAAAAAAAAAAAAAGAGGGGGGTATTCCCACATGCTCCAGCCCTGATCGTTCCTGACAGCTATGGAAGGAGCACAGACCAGCCAGGGCCAGAACCGTGGTTTCCAAGGGCAAACCCTCCTCATTAATTCCATCCCTTCAATGGAACTGCACTTTATCTCCTCCTACAGAAAGGAATCCATCTCGATGTCAATCAGCGTGGCGCTCGCTTCCGACGGACTCACAGCGCAGCTGAGAAAGCTGGTCCGATGCTCCGTTAATGCGGCACTTTAATAACAATATCACTCAGATCTCAAACTGCTTAATTAGATTTCACTCATTGTCATCACTCGCCTCATTTGAACTGCTCGTTTATAATTTATGGTCTTTATGCATTTGGTTGTTCGTTTGTAAAATAGGAGAAAACAATCGCCGGGCAAAAAGCAAAGCTTAAGAAATGGATTTGACTTTTCCCAAGGGCTGGGGTGCTGCAGGGCTGAGCAGCAAGGTCAAAGGAGGAGGATGCTGGATGTGTGGTTGTTTATTTTTCCTGCCTGCTCAGTGTCCTTCGTCCCTTCTCCTGGTAAGAGCTCCTGGGGTTTCCCCCAGATAAGGATCCTCCCCAGCTCCAGGCCTTTGTGGTTGAGCCATTCTTCCACCTTCAGAAGGCATCTGCCAGCAGCAGCCTCCACCATCAGCTTGTTCTGACTCCAGTGGACTCAGTGATTGTTTCAAAAATAGGCACCTGACCCAAAGCAGTCCAATGACAATGAGCCCTAAACATTTGCTGTAATTACAAACCTGCATGACTCCAAACAGCAGGTGAAGGGGAAAACAGCAGAGAAAGGAAGAAGGTCCCTCCTTCCCTTGGACCTTCCAAGGGGTCTGAGGGAAAGTCATTCCCTTGGGAATGATCCAGTTGGACGTAAACCTTGCAGAGTGCAGTGAGGGGGAGCAGTGACTCCCTTTCCTCCCCTACAGCTGGGGAAGAGGCCTGCCTCTTGCTGGTGGAATTTCAGTCTGTACAGTGTGGGGGCCAGCCTCCCTCCCACAGCTGGGTGGGGTGAGCTGGCTGAGAACCAGCTTGAGGAAGCAGAACAAGGGAATTCCTGGCGACATTTCTGAGCACCTGGACTTAGTTATGCCTGAATCCAGGGGTGCTGGATACTTAAATTTTGTGAGTCAACATGTTCCCTTGTTTCTTTCAGCCTATTTGAGCTGAATTTCTTTCACCAGCAATGGAAAGACGTTCAACTGACAAGATGTGATGTCAGAGATCACCTTCATGAGAAACACCGTAGCCACTGATTCTTCTACAAACCCAATTTGCGATGCATTTCTAAACATTAAAACCGTGAATAGTGCTAGAGTGATGTCAAAGATGCCATTTTGAATTCATAGAGAAGAGTGGGGTTTCCTCTGGCCACCTTACCCCACATTTCAACATCACCCCAGCCCCACCATGACATAACACATTCCCTTGCCCTACTTTTTTTTTCTCCTTGGTTTTTATGCTCGAACATACTAAATATCTTACTCATTTGTTTTTTGTATGATCTGTCTCTCTCCACTACAAAATCAGCTCCCTGAGGACAGGAGTTTTTCTATGTTTTGTTCACTGATATGTCCCCATGTCAGTGGAACTGAGACATAGTAGTCCTTCAGTGGACATTTGTTGTCTGATTGAGTAAATCAAGCTGTTGTAGGAACTACATTCAGCCACTAGTAAGAGATGGAAGGCAAGCAATGTGGGAGTTTCTTTCTCTTATACGTCAATCTGGAGGGTTCAGAGCTGGTGTGGAGACGCATGGTGTTCTCTGGAACCCAAGTGCCTTCTGTCCTGCTGTCGCCCTGTCCTCAGCACACAGATTCCCTCCTCAAGGTCTTCTCATGGTCCAAGATGGCTGCTGGTGCTCCAGCCACATCATCCGCATTCCATGCAAGAAAAGGGGATAAAGAGACCCTCTCAAATGCTTTCCCTGAAGAAAAAACAACTGCTACCTTCACTTCATTGGCCACCCCAGCTGCAAAAGAGGCTGGGAAATGACATCTTTTAGATAGGCACATTGCCATCCCAATAAGATCAATGTTCTACTACTAAAGAAGAAGGATGGAGATGGAACTTGGAAAGCAACTAGAAATCTTTGTGGGGGGCAAAAAGAAGCCATGTAAATGAGAAAATGATAGTACTATAGAGAAGAAAACTACACAGCCATTAACAATCAGGTTTTTAGAAAACTCTGACTAATGCTAGAGAATATCTATGATACAATGTCACATGAAAAAGGTGGACTCTAAAACTACGGAAGACCTCTATTTTTGTAAACACACTTCCCAACCACACACACACACACACACCAAAGACTTGAAAGAAATATACCACCACATTCATAGTATTTTCCTCTAATTAGGCAGTTACAGGTGGCTTTTATTTTCCTTTTATGCTTTTTTTTCCAGAGGTTTTCGACAAATATATGTTGCTTTAAAAAAAATTTTTTTTGAGGAGTCTCGCTCTGTAGCCCAGGCTGGAGTGCAGTGGCATGATCTCAGCTCTCTGCAATCTCTGCCTCCCGGGTTCAAGCGATTCTCCTGCCTCAGCCTCCCAAGTATCTGGGATTACAGGTGCCCGCCACCACACCTGGCTAGTTTTTGTATTTTTAGTAGAGACTGGGTTTTACCATGTTGGCCAGGCTGGTCTCGAACTCCTGACCTCTGGTGATCCACTTGCCTCAGCCTCCCAAATTGCTGGGATTATAGGCGTGAGCCACCACACCTGGTCGCTTACAATTTTAAGTAACAAGTAGAGTGAGTGGCATCCCCGTTCCTGGTTTATCTCTGTGCCGTCTCACGGTGGGGCAGACCAGGGGGAAGAAGAGAAGAAAGGAGAGGGAGTAGAGTTGGGAAAGGGCAGAGAGGGGGAGGGAGGGAAGTGATGAGAACAAGCAGGAGGGTCTGGGAGGAGAGGAGAGGGGAGGAAAAAGAAGGGGAAAGAGTCCAGAGAGGCCGTGCTTTCTGCTAGGAATGGCTGGGAAGGACTTTAAAAGGAGCACAGGAGTTGGGTTTCCTCCAAAACACCCAGAGTCCTCGCCCACCCCCCACTCCTCCCTGCACTACCCCCCCCCACACCCAACCATCACCACCACCACCAAGAGCAAACTCTAAGAGGATCTCAGGTGTTTTCCTGGATCACAGAAGCCCAGGGAGCAGACCCCACAGCTAACACTGACTCATGCCTCTTCCATGCCACCCCCTGCCCCTGTGCCCCGGAGCCTCCCTTGGTTCATTTTTGGCAATCCTTGGTTCCTACAATTCCTGCAGCTGCCTTGATTCAAACTCCCTCCCCAACTCCACCCCAGGCTTAAGGGTGGACTGGATGGGAGCTGCAGGTCACGGCAGGGGTCAGGGGGGATCTCCAGCCAGTTACACCCCAAGGAGATGGAAATCAAAGCCAATAGAAACTCCTGTTGTTCACCAGCCCCTTCAAACATCCTGCTTGGAGCAGATTCAGGCTCTGGAAAAGTTCACAGGAAATCCTGGAGATCAGATGCTTACTCAGCAACCACAAGCTTTATCTTGGGTCTGAGTCCCAGAAAACAAAGATAAAAGTTTCTTCTAAGACTCCCTTCTCCCTTTGCCAACTGGTGGAGCACCATTTCCAAATAAAGGGGCTCCAAAAGCAATCCTAAAGCAGAACTTGAAAGTCAAATCACATTCTCAAAGCTCATGCAGTTAAAACACGGGTCAGATGCCCCCAGACAGAGTTCCCCAACCATACCAGAGAGGGTCCCCCCACAACCCGCCCTCCCACTAGCTGCAGAAAAGCAGCTAGACTTGAGCCGTTCAATTCAGTAGCCATTAGGATTATGTGGTTCTTCAGCACCCAGTGTAGCCAAGGAATTGAATTTTTTAAGTTTAATAAACTTAAACTTTAAAACTGAACAGTAACATATTTGTCCATGAAGACAACTTTATTGTTTTGTAGAACTACTTACTGTATTCATTTCCAATTGCTACTGTGATGAATTACCAGAAATCTTGTCACTTAAAACAACAGGCTCGGTACAGTGGCTCAGGCCTGTAATCCCAGCACTTTGGGAGGCTGTGGTGGGCGGATCACTTGAGTCCAGGAGTTCAAGACCCAACTGAGCAACATGGTGAAACCCCATCTCTATTAAAATTAAGAAAATTAGTAAGGCATGGTGACACGTGCCTATAGTCTCAGCTACTTGGGAGGCTAAGGTGGGGAGGATGGCTTGAGCCTGAGAGGTCAAGGCTGCAGTGAGCTGTGCATTCCAAACTGGGGGACAGAGTGAGACCCTATCTCAAAAATAAAATAAAACAAAATAAAGCAACCCACACTTTTTATCTTACAGGTCTGGAGGTGAGAAGCTCAAAATGTGGCCTGCAGGCTAAAATGAAGGTGTCAGCAGGGCTGCACTCCTCTCTGGAAGCTCCAGAACAGAATCCCTTTGCCTTTTCCAGCTTCTAGAGACCATCCACTTTCCTTGGCTCATGGCCCCTTTCTCCTCCTGCAAAGCCAGAAATGTTGAATCTCTCGGAATATCTACCATAGCCACAGCTCCATCTGACCACAGCCACAAAAGATTCTCCACTTTAAAGGACCATTATGATTATACTGGGCCACCTGGATCAATGCAGGGTAATCTCCTCACTTCAAGATCGGTCACTTAGCAACCTTAATTGAATCTGCAACCCAAATTCTCCCTTCTGCGGTATAAAGTCACATATTCACAAGTTCCCAGGATTAGGGCATGGTTGGAGGCCATTCTTCTCGCTAACACATTGCAGTTCACTATAACCTTTGCATCAAATTGGGCATTACTGTGAGTTCTTGTGCAAGTGTCGGGCAAGTGTACCATTTCTAGCACCTCACATAAACACATCACCCACCTAGTTGGTGTCAATGGATTGGTTCCAGTGGGATGATTATTTTTCTGTGGACAAATGTAACATTGTAATATGTTTATTTAAATATATTATGCAGACTTACAAGTTACAGCAATATCTATGTAATTAAATTGAAATTCTTATTATTTTGACTTTGATACAAACTGGTTTTCTAGTTTCAAAAAATAAATATGGACAAAATTTGAGATTTAAAATACAGGAATGGTACTGATAAAGAATCAAATGGAGATGCAGAACTATAAAGAAAACCAGAGATACCACAAATTTCATGGTGAGTGGCAATTATAGTTTGTTTCTGCAGGAAGAAAACAAATAGCTTTTTATCTGTTGGATTAAAGATAATAAAATGAACACTAGTCACAGACATTCTTATCAAATACATAATGAATTTGAAAATACGTTTTCTTTCAATAGTCAGAAAGAATCAACAAAACAAGTCAACTAAAATCAGAAGGAAATGGCCAATAAAAAAATTGTAATGAATTTTCACTTTGTAACTTTGGCCAGCTAGGAAATAGTTAGAATGCTTGCTCAGAAGAGGAAAAACTTTTTTTTTTTTTTTTTTTTTTTTGAGACAGAGTCTTGCTCTGTTGCCCAGCCTGGAATGCAGTGGTGCAATCTCGGCTCCCTGCTAACTCCGTCTCCCAGGTTCATGCCATTCTCCTGCCTCAGCTTCCCGAGTAGCTGGGACTACAGGTGCCCACCACCACGCCTGGCTAATTTTTTTGTATTTTTTAGTGTAGATGGGGTTTCACCGTGTTAGCCAGGATGGTCTCGATTTCCTGACCTCGTGATCCGCCCGCCTCGGCCTCCCAAAGTGCTGGGATTACAGGCATGAGCCACTGCGCCCGGCCCGAGGAAAAACATTTTTAAATGGAGACTTTTAAAAAAAATTATTTCAGTATAAGAATTTTGTTACAGTATAAAGAACAGACTAAAAAATTTTTTCTTGAAGAGTATAAGATCTTCACTTAAACCAACAAATGACCATAGACTCAAAATCTTTTTGAAAATATCAAAAATCAATTGATTATTTGAAAAACTTAAAATACTTTATTTTAGCCTCAGATAGTTGCACTGCCCAATTAACACTTTGAGTAAATTTCATCTCAAAGGATTTTCAAATTTAAGAGGGAATGTTGTCCATTCACGGCTTAAAACATTGAACTCATGGCATAGATAATTTTGTATCTTCTACATCTGTCAAAGAAGAATTTCAGCTAGAAATGAGAAAATTAGTTTCTATCATGACAGATCAGCTATCTTAGATCAAAAATCCAGATTCGCTGGAATATTGAAAGAAGAAACTGATATTTCCCTTAATGCTTCATTCCACAGTATGGTACATATTAAAAACATTTGTGTCCAGTCTTCTGAAACAGACTCTAGGAAGTGCCATGGATATAGTGGTTAAAATCATTTAGTATTTTTATGTGCAAGGGCTATGAATCATCATGACTTTATGGCTGAAAGTAGAGGACAACGAATTTAATGATGTTGTGTTCTTTCTTTGCTCGTTGGCTGAGTTATGAGAGAGTTTTACAAAGATTTACTGTGGTGTTGACTTGAATTCAAGATTTCTTTGAAACAAAAGACATACTTGCCAAATATACAATCAAAGACAAAAACCCCCGCCAGTTTGGTTTAACGTTTCCTCACTGTTATCACACACATATGAAAGAGCTAAATTTGAAGCCCCAAAGAATGAAAGAGTTTATCAGTGACCTAGTCAGACGGGTAGACGAATTTATGCCAAAATTTGAACCTTTCATAATGCAAATCAATAATAATGATTTTCACATTTTTCCAACACAAATCAATACGTAGATTTTCATTGTAATTGGCAGCATTATGTAAATTGGCTGCAAAAGCTATCAGAAAAATTTGAAGAACACTTGGTTAATATTGATAAATTTTGAGGTTTTTTTTTTCAAATTTATGTGATGTCCCCTTTGCATTCAAGGTTAATAATACTGAGTTATCACAAGAGTTAGTTAATTTACTTAACTTGGATAGTTTGGAAACCGATATGCTTTGGTTTCAAAGTCAAATCACTTCTTCTAAACAACAAGATGAACCAGTTTTGGCAATGTGCATGGGAATGTTAAAGGAAAATGGCTTTTTTATGCACAATTCCAAACTTTAAATATGTTTGGAACAACGTAAATATGGGAATCCACGTTTTCAATTGTAGATTTCAACTTTACAAAATCTAAATATTGATCAACTATTTCTGATGAAAATGTAGTGGCTAAGTTGAAATGTGCTATAACTGTAACATACACCGGATTTCAAAGACAGTCAGACAGAAAATATAAACTATGTTATCAATAATCTTTAAATTATTATATATTGATATGACAATATTTTGGATATAGATAAAATAAATTTTAAAAGTTAATTTCACCTGTTTCTAATTTTTTGTCATGGATATTAGAAAACGCAAAATTATGTGGTGGCTCACATTATATTCCTATTGAACCATGCAGAATTAGACTTTCTTTTCAGAGAAACTGAAGCTTGCAAAAAGATGCTCTTCTTTCCTTTGATTCTTCATTTCCATGCGTCCAAGTCCATTTTAATAAAGCTTACAAAATGATGACCAAATCTATCAGCAAATTTGATTTCATCCATGTTAAGTGTAAAAAAAGGTGCTCATTGTTGGCATAGAAAAATTCAGAAATTACACGAAACGTTCAATTATTGGCCCCCCTTTAAAAAGTCAGGTCTGACCAGCTTGGGCCCATATTTCCAAGTAGTGATACCTGCCCAGGGCCCATCTGCCCCTCCCTTGCCCAATGTGGTTGTTTGCAAGCCAGTTTATCACAGTTGAGTGTTCAGAGTCAATTTTCCATATTTATAACATTAGAGAAAGTCATCTGTGATCTCCCTAGATTTTTAAATATTTTCTTGTCATTTTAAAAATATTATGCATACTTGTGATGGTAAATCTTTTCTCATTTTTTATGATGCAAATATTTGTTTTATTCTTTTTATTGTACAAACGTATGAGGTGGTTGTCTATTTTATTTGTCTTTTGAATTAAGCAACTATTTTGTGTTTGTTTGCTTAGAGACAGAGTCTCACTATGTTGTTTAGGCTGGCCTTGAACTTCTGGGCACAAACAATCCTTCTGCTTCAGTCTCTCAAGTAGCTGGGACTATGTGCACTCACCACCCTGCTCGGCTTCTGAAATAATCAACTCTTTATTTTACTTATCAACTTTACTATTTTTCCTAATAAATTTCTGCTTTACTCTCTAATAATACAACTTTCTGTTTTCTGCTTTATTTATAGTGTTTTCTATACTCTTTAGTTTAATTATTAGTCATTCATAGCCCCTCATTCTTGTTTTAACAATAAAAGCATTTTGGGATATAGATTTTCCTCTGAATATGGCTTTGGCTACATCCAAAATGTTGCTGTAATATATCAATATTTGATAAATAATATTGATATAAAATTTAAGTTTCTATTTTCTCCTTGATTTAAAAATTATTTAGAAGAGTATGCTTTAAAATTTCCCAGTGAAATTATCAATTTGTTAGAGAAAGGACAGTGGTGAATTCATACAAAGGAGCACTATGCAGCAATAAACAATGGGACTGATATACACAACAGCATATGTGAATGTCGCCAACACTATATTGAGTAAAGGAAGCTGACACAATAGACTACAGGCCATAGAATTCCATCTGTGAAAGATTCAAGAACAGACAAAGCTAATCTATAGTGACTGCAGTCGGAATAGTACAGCGGTTGCCTCTTGGAAGGAGGCATTAGCTGCGAAGCAGTGCATGGGAAGCTTCAGGAGGTGTTCTGGGTGGCTGTACATGTGTAAAAATTCACTGAGGTGTATACTTAACACTGTGCACTTTACAGTACAGAAGATGTGCTTCCATTTTAAAAATCTAGTTTTCTTACAAATATCATAAAGCATTATTGGCAGAAAATTTGGCCCGTAAGTTACATCCTTTCCAGAATTTGTTAACATTCTCCTCTTGGCCAGAGTAATGGACTCTGTTGGTTCCTATTCAGCATCCTTCTCCCCTTCCTCCTTCCCCTCCCCTGACACTGCTCCAGATCCCCTCTGTCCACACAGCCCGTGGGGAAGCGGGGCCTGCCCCAGCTCCCCGGGTGGGACTTGAGTGGTCTTGGTCAATCATGACGATTCGATCTGTCTTGCCCATGGCTTCCAGGTGAAACCAATCTGTGCATTGTCTTGGGCAACTCTTCTTGATTCAAGGGTGGGCGTTTGACATCAGTAACCCAATCTGACTAAAGAGAAGGACTTTTATTGCATGGTTGAAGAAGTTCCTTTTTTCCTTCCAGTGGAGGAAAACAAGGGAGGCCCTGTCTCAGTTGCTCCACCTCACCACAGCCAGCCTTAAGAGAGAGGCCGAGGGCCCCTTCTGGTGCCCACCCTGGTGCCCACCCTCCCTTGACCTCCTGGACATGGGTTTCTACATTTCCCCATGACTTAAACTGCCTGAGTCAGAGTTTCTGTTTGTGGCAGTAAATAATCTACTTGTGAGCCAAGAACACGACTAATATCAAAAATGTTCCGTGCGCCCAGGAGAAGAATGGGGCTGTTTCTTTGGAACAGAGTTGTATTGACATTTCATAAATCAAGCTTGTTCATTGTGTTGCCCACATTCCTTATCTGCTTATTTGTCCACGTGACCTATCCAATTATGAGAGGGGAAAGTCAAAGTCTATTGCTATGATTGGGGCTTTGTCGGGATGGTGCATTATAGTCTTTGTGCCCAGTGAAACATTTGGCCGATTAAGATTTGGGCCTGCTATGTCTGCTTGGTGGATTATAGATTTTGTCAGTAGAAAGTATTCCTCGGCTTACCATTTCCTGCCTGTGGCCTTCAGTTTTGCTTAATTTCATTGTCATATTTCATCCCTGCTTTTGGCTCCCCTCATGTTGTCCCACTTACCAGAGCTCCTTTCTTTATTATGAACCTTTCTGGGTCAGGTTATTTGGGCTGTGTCTTGTGAACGGTTTAGAGTTGGATTTTGCTTTTTAAGTCAAATCTGAGAGACTATATCTCCACCTGTTTGATAATATATGTTTACCATCTTTTTTTATTATTTTTTTCCTTTTTTAAAATTGCATTGAAGTTAGTTTTCATTTTCTCCCTATTTTCCTCCCGGACCTTGGGAGTTTGATCGCCGCTGGCCTTTAAAACTTTACCAAACGTATCTAAATCTATGGTTCTCTGTTGCTATCAAAAAGTTTTGAAGATTTATTTCTTTCGTACTGTCCCCTAAGGCAAGCCCTCTGGAAGCTTCCCAAGAAAATCGTTTAAAAATGGCCCCCTCCTCTCCAGATTGTCAATTCCTACCCTCTTCCCTGATTTACTTTCTCAAAAAAACTTATGGCCAACTGGCCTGCTGTAGGTTACCTTATTTTTTCTTGTTGTTCTTTAAAATTTTTTTTATTTTTCTAGATTTAGGGGCTACAAGTGCGATTGTTACATGGATATAATAATGCACAGTGGTGACATCTGGGCTTTTCATGTACCACACCCAAATAGGCACCCCACAGGTAATTTTTCATCCCTCATCCCTTCCCCACTCGTCCACACTCCCCAGTCTCCAGTGTCCATTATTCTGCTCTGTATGTCTGTGTGCACACATCGCTTAGCTCCCACTTATAACTGAGAACATGTGGTTTTTGACTTTCTGCTTCTGAGTCATCTCACATTGAATAATGGCCTCCAGTTCCATCCACGTTTCTACAAAAGACATGATTTCTCTATTTTTTATTCAATTGCCTTATTTTGTTTGCTTTCTCTCCACACTAGCTCCATGAGGGTGAGAATATCTATTTTTTTCAGAGCCTGTTATAGCCCCAGGGCCCGGCATAATGCCTAGCACATAGTAGGTGTTTTATAAGCATATGTTGAATAACTGAATGCCTTTTCTTCTCTCTTCCCAGGTTATAAGCCATGTGGAATTTCAATCTCAAGATATTAATAATTTTTTATTTGTTTATGTAACTTATAGAACAAGCTACAAGGTCAGTACAAGTACTATAACCATTTGGTAGATGAGAAAACTTAAACTTAAAAAGGTTACATCATTTCAAGATGGCATAGCTTAGAAATGACCAGGGTGAGACTTGAACTCACATCTGCCCAATAGTAAAGTTTGCCTTCTTACCCTCCGTGTCTGGATCACACATACACCTGGCATTGTAAATGCTTTCTTGGCATTACCTCCCAGCTCAGGTGGGGAAAACACAGGGTGAGGCCCGTGAAACCATCCTGACCGATGCTACCCCTTCCTCAGAGTCCAACTCGAATGCCTCCTCTCAGCGATACTGCTTCAGGTCCCGTCAGTGAGAATAAATCTGACCTTGTTACCTTTTCTTTGTTGCCTTCATCAACTTCTGACTTACATTACAGCTGTGTGAGCATCATCCGCTCACCAACTAAACCGTGTCCTCCATGAGGGGCCCCATCTAATGCCTCTGTCTTGCCCACTGCACCAGGGGCAGTACCTGGCATACAGTAGGCACTCAAGCAATGCAGGTGAATTGAATTGCTGAGGTGTAATACCAATGGCCCTGGCCCATCCAGACCAAGATCTACCTCCTCCAGGGAGCCTTCCTGGACTACTTCTAGCCGAACCCCAGCTCTCTTTATCTGGCCTTTAACTGATGTGAAATTTAATTCCATGAATTGTAGTGTGTGGTTGTTCTTGGATGGAAGAAGAAACACCAACCAAATAAAAGAGTCTGACTGCAAAGCCCCTGGAGAAAGGAACAATGGATGCCCGGGAAGATCGTCTCTCAAGTGCTGTCCCCTTGTGGCCAGAGCATGGAATTCCAACCAGCAGGCAACCAGCTCTAAAGTTAATTACTCTGATTTCCTTCCCAGCTAGCCAGCCCAATGTTGGGCCAATGAATCATTAGACATCATTACATTCTTTAAAAATCCCTACTACTGTTCATCTGGAGTTCCCCGCCATACTTAGAGTTGCCCATGTCTGATGCAGCTCAATTGCAAACCAACCAGTGTCTGTATTTGTAGCATCTGTGATTGTGACTTCAAATTTGCCACTCATATTTCAAAGTGCTCTTTGTTTTCTGGGAGATACAATAGTGTGGGGGCAGCTACAGTTCCTGTATCCGTGAGATTACATGTTAGTGGGGGATACAGGTACTAAACCAGTAACCCCAGAAGCAAGCAAGCTCATTATCGTGAGTTGTGAAACCTGCCGTTGACTACAGAATGCAAGGGATGTCTTGACTGCCCTAAATCATGGTGCTCTCCATTCTCCTCTCTGATGGGAGGCTGGATCTCAGTCAGATCTCCCTGGGAAGAGAGGTCAGTACTGAGCAGTTCAGGGCCCAGACTCGGGGGGCAAACTCTAATCCTTGTTCTGCCTGTTACAATTTCTTTGACCTTGGGGAAGTTATTCTGAAAAGCCAGAATATCCTGATTTGCATAATGAAAATAATAATAATGCCCACCTCATAAGGTCCTTCAGAGTAGAAAATGAAATCTTACTTTAACGCCCAGGGAGCACTGACTAAGTGTAGCTCCTATTTGACTCATGTGCACCCACGGTGCTGCACGGAAGGAGCTGGTCTGGATCCTTTCTAACTGGCCCACTAGCGTTTATGTGCAAATGGGTTGTGTTCTACAAGGGCAGGGTAACACCTGCAAAGCCCCGTCCTCTCTGGAGGGTTGGTAGGTCAGCACTAAGGACAGTGCCATGCATGAGGAGACATTCTCAGTGTCCTGCCCAATATCCAGATTCCTTCTTCTTGGAGAACAGGTTCCAAGCTGGATTTGGGTAGTAAAGGCCCACATGGGCCATGATCTGTCTAAGCTGATCCAAGATCCTGCTTCCCTCTTTCCCAGCCTCCCTGGCAGCTGGGAGTGGCCATGTAACTCAGTTCTAATAAAAGTCTGATGGTAGCTTTTCTGGGAAAGCTTTTGTTTTTCTGTTAAAGGAGTGATGGGCCTAGCACAGCTCTTCCCCTTTCTTCCACCTTGAACTCAGATGTGATGCCTGGAGGTATGGCCATCGTCATGTGACCCTGAGGCAACAAGCATGAGGAAGGAAAGCCAATATGCTCAGAAGCGTGAAACAAAAGATAGGAAAGGCTGGATCCCTGAGGATGTGCTGGGAAACCGAGCCCAGAACCAACAGCCCACCTATCCACGGCCTCGCTGTGTGAGGCGGTCAGGGCAGGCGGATTCTCCAGGGCCTGCAATGGAATGCATCTTCAGGGATTTGCTTTGCGTGGCCCTCAAGCATCAGGTCTCATCTCAGGTTCTCAGCCTGCAGCTGAACACATCTTCAGGGATTTGCTTCGTACGGCCTCAAGTATCAGGTCTTATCTCAGGGACCTTTCTCAGAATGGCCCTTCCCTCTCAGGACCAATTCCAAGCCAGAGGAGAAGGTCATTCTTCTCTATTTGCTCAGAGAGTGGATGGACCATTAAGAACAGGAAACTTCTTATCAAGAGAGAACCTATCAGC
Organism: Pan paniscus; assembly: GCF_029289425.2. Lineage (NCBI taxonomy): Eukaryota > Metazoa > Chordata > Mammalia > Primates > Hominidae > Pan > Pan paniscus. Next base: position 63,841,700 of record NC_073270.2, read on the forward strand.
CTAGATGTTTTCTACCTTCCCAGGTCCTGCATTGGACCAACCTGAAAGAAGATATCAGGGAAATTAAATATGGTGCTCTCATCCCTCCCCCCACACCAAGATTCATGATTGGAAACACAGCATAGGCCGAGCGCGGTGGCTCACATCTGTAATCCCATCACTTTGGGAGGCTGAGGCAGGTGGATCGCTTGAGGCCAGGAGTTGGAGGCCAGACTAGGCAATATGGCAGAACTCCCCTCTACTAAAAATAGAAAAAAATAAGCCAGGCACGGTGGCGAGTGCCTGTAATCCCAGCTACTTTGGAGGATGAGGCAGAAGAATCACTTGAACCCGGGAGGTGGAGGTTGCAGTGAGCCGAGATGGTGCCACTGCACTCCAGCCTGGGCAATAGAGTGAGACTCCGTCTCAAGAAAAAAAGGAAGAAAGGAAAGAAGGAAAGAAAGAAGGAAGGAAAGAAAGAAAGAAAGAAAGAAAGAAAGAAAGAAAGAAAGAAAGAAAGAAAGAAAGAAAGAAAAAGAAAGGAAGGAAGGAAGGAAGGAAGGAAGGAAGGAAGGAAGGAAGGAAGGAAGGAAGGAAGGAAGGGAGGGAAGGAAGGGAAGGAGGGAAGGAGAAAAGAAAAGAAAAGAGAAAGAGAAAGAGAAGAGAAGAGAAAGAACACTCAGCATAGCAGTGACCACAGAAAATAATTCTGGGAAACGGTGGGTTCCCGAATTCCTGTCTACCTTCACTGAAGGACTTACCACCCCTCTGTTCAGGGTTCTTGTTTATTTACTTATTTATTTATCTTTGAGACAGGGTGTCTCTCTGTTTCTCAGGCTGGAGTGCAGTGATATGATCATGGCTCAGTGTAGCCTCAGCCCCCTGGGCTCAAGCAATCCTCCCACCTGTCAGCCACCCAAGCAGCTCGGACTACAGGTGTGTGGCACCACACCCAGCTATTTTTTTGTATTTTTTGTAAAGACAGGATTTCACCATGTTGCATAGGCTGGTCTCAAACTCCTGGGCTCAAGTTATCCACCCACCTTGGCCCCCCAAAGTGCTGGGATTACAGGCGTAAGCTACTATGCCTGGGCAGTTTATTACTTTTAAAAATTCATGGTGGTTGGCCAGCCACAGGAGCTGCAAAATTCCTAGAGCTGGAGGGAGCCATGCTGCAGAATTGTATTGCTATCATGCTTCAGAGGGGTAGGGTTAGCATACCCAGAGGGGCAGCCGAATCCCATGTGTCCTTCTGGTGTCATCACATCCAAACTCCCAGACTGCACTCCAGTGTGCTCCGTATCATGCCCTCAACTGCCTTCGCAAATCAGCCCTGATCTCTGTCCTTGCTGCACTGGGCCATCCTTGGCTAGAGATACAGAATTCTTGGCCCCCAACCCAGTCCCAAACCTGACCCTCCCCAGCCCCATCACCATAATGGGCACCAGTACCTGCCACCCAAGAGTAGGCTGAACCACCCTTGAACCCCCTTAACCTCCCCACTATTATACATCCAGTTCAGTGTCAACTCCGCCCACATTACCCCAAAACATCCATTGAAATCTTCCCCTTCTCTGGAGCTCCATGGCTTATACCCCAGCCCAATTCACCAGCCTTGCTTACCCGGTTAAAGAGGCAGCTCTGGCTGTCTGCTCTCCTCCCACTGATGTCCCCACTGCAGCCAGCATGACTTTGTCTAACTCGGATCCAAACCTGTCACCTCCTGAAGCCCTCCAGTGGCTCTCACGGCACAGGAAATCCAGGGGCCTCTCTGTGCTCCCTCTTCCCAGGACCCAGGAGCCCAGGTGATCTTGTTCCCTTCCCGCCTGCCCCTCCTGTCTCAGTCCATTCAAACTGCTACAACAAAACCATGGGCTGAGTGGTTTAAAAACAGAAACATTTCTCACGGTTCTGGAGGCTGGAAGTCCAAGGTCAAGGTGTCGGCAGGTTCAGTGTCTATTGAGAGCCTGATTCTTCATGAAGGGCCATCTTCTCTCTGTGTGCACGCACGGTAGAAGGGGCAAGGCAGCTCTCTGGTACTCACTTCCCAAGGCTGTACCTCCAAGTGCAATCACATTGGGGATGAGGTGTCAGCAAATGGAGAGTGAGAACACAAATGTTCAGTCTGTAGCGGCCACCATGGCCTCTGCTCGCTCTGCTCCAGCCACCTGGCTTTCCCTCCCTTCCTGGAACACACCAGCTTCACTCCAACCACTATTCCCTCTGCCTGGACTTCTCCAGGAAGAGCTTTGCATGACGAGCTATTCTGCCTCCTCCAAAACTCAGCCCAGGAGCCCCCTCGTGAACGCCTTCGCCAGCTGAAGTTGTCTTGTTTTTTAATTTATCTGATTTTGTCAGCTTTCTCCTGGACTCCCTGCCCTCAACAAGAATGTAAGGTCTTTCAGGGCAGGGATTCCACGAACCTGCTTTCTCAGGGCCTAGAACGTGGCTTGAAACACAGTAAGTGCTCAATAAATGCTCAACATGTCAATGACTATTCACATGGGAAAACACGCAAGAAATCTGACTTAAGAAAAGAAAATACCTACAATATGCCAGTTACATTTAAATTTCAGATAAACAAATATTTTTAGTATGAGTTTCTGCCATACGTATACTAAATATTTGGGACATCCTTATACTAAAAAAAAAATTGTTGATCTGAAATTGAAGCTTAACTTGGCATCCTGGGTTTTACCTCTGACAACTCTAATCTAATAGAACCATCCATTTTATGCTAAAGAGGAAGTCTCAAAGCTGGCTGGGAAGCTTCAGAGAAAGATCGAGCCCTGGGCTGCACCAGAGGGACTGATCCAATCTTTGGGTTCGAATTTCTCTGCCTGTGATTCTAATCATTCGCTGAGTTTGGGGATCGTGACGCTGAATCCTCAGAACATACCCAACCAGGGCTAGCACCAGCTCTGAGGAGTAGGGGACTCCCTGCCGATGGGGGAGATGTTCCCACACTGGGGGTGTCTGGGGAGCTCTGGCTATCAGGGAAAACCATGGTCCTCTCTTCTCTCAACAGGGCACAGCAGCTTCAGCCTCATCCAGCCTCGCCTGTCCCAACGTTGTTCCATAGAGTGTAAAAAGCAGCCCAGCAGTGTGAAAAACAGCCCCCAAACTCCCAGGAGTGTGAAAAGCAGCCCCCAGACTCCCAGGACTGTGAAAAGCAGCCCCAAAAGGCCGTATCCATATCCTAACCCCTGCAGCTGTGAATGACAGCTGATTTGGAAGTAGGCTTTTTGGAGATGTGAACAACTCTTTGGAGAAGTCCTTTGGATTTAGGGTGTTCTTATAAGAAAAGGGAGATTTGAAACACAGACACAGAGAGAAGAAGGCCATGTGAAGATGCAGAGATTGGCCACCAGCCACTGGGAGAGAGGTGCGGAGAAGACTCTGCCTCTGAGGCTTGAGAGAATTGACCCTGCCAATGCCTTGATTTCTAGCTTCCAGCTTTCAGGACTGTGCGAGAATAAATTCTGTTGTTTAAGTCACCCAGCAACCCTGGGAAACAAACACCTCAACTGGATTAGAGGCAAACTGAGGACACTAACTCCTGCCTTTTTATAAACCACCCTCTCCCAAGCACCTAACATTCTCCAGGGGATGCAGGAAGAGCTGAATAAAGGCCTAAAGGTGAACTGAGTCAAGCTAAGTGCCAGTTCCCATAACACCCCGAGACCTCAGGATTGGGCAAAAGAAAGGCAATGTCACCACCTTGGTGACCTGGCTTACAGCAGGATTTGCTGGAAATTAATCACTCAGGATCAGGAAATGATGCCCATGAAGCTAAGGTACCAGGAGGGAGTGGCGTTGTGGCGAGTGCCACTGTCTGTCTCTCCCGTGAAAGGAAGACTCGGTGAAGTAAGAGGCACTGGGCAGCCTGCTCGGGTGAACAGGTGAGCATCGGCCTGGGGAAGGGCCTGCAGCTGGGGGTGGGGGTGGTGAGCTCAAGTTCTGGCAAGGCTGTGCCAACATGGTACTGGGCAAGTTAGAAGGACACGGTGGCCCTCTCACCACCATGGGTACATGGACAGCAGGCTCCTCTCTTTAGAATTGAGGATGGAGAGGAAGCCAGAGCTCAGCAGGCCCATGGAAAGCAGGGGAGGTAAGACGTGAAGTCAACGCCCCTTTCTGGCCGCCCCTTTCTGGCAAAATCGCCTCCAAGCAGGAGGTGACGGCTGAGCCCATTTGTCGGACAACTCAGAAATGGTTTATTTGTACACGGCCTTCAAATGTGCATCCCAATGCCAGATGCACCCAAATGATCATCATTCCTTGCTAGTGGGGGCTCTCAAACTTGACCTTGCATCCACATCACAGACTCACCCAGAGGGCTTGTTAAAACACGGATGGCCGAGGCCTAACCCCAGAGCTTCTGATCCAGCAGGTTTGGATGGTACCTAGATGGTCTCCATTTTTTTTCGTTGTTTTTTTTTTTGTTAGTTTTTATTTTTATTTTAAGTTTCAGGGTACATGTGCAGGATGTGCAGGTTTGTTACATAGGTAAATGTGTGCCGTGGTGGTTTGCCGCACCTATCAACCCATCACCTAGGTATTAAGCCCCGCATGCATTACCTATTTTTTTCTAATGCTCTCCTTCCCCAAACCCTACCTTCCAACAGGCCCCAGTGTGTGTTGTTCCCCTCCCTGTGTCCACGTGTTCTCATTGATCAGCTCCCACTTATGAGTAAGAACATGCAGTATTTGGTTTTCTGTTCCTGTGTTAGTTTGCTGAGGACAGTGGCATCCAGCTTCATCCATGTGCCTGCAAAGGACATGATCTCATTCCTTTTTATGGTTGTATAGTATTCTATGGCATGTATGTACCACATTTTCATTATCCAGTTTATCATTTGGATTGATTCCATGTCTTTGCTATTGCGAATAGTGCTGCAGTAAACATACGTGTGAATGTATCTTTATAATAGAATGATTTATATTCCTTTGGGTATATACCCAATAATGGGATTGCTGGGTCAAATGGTATTTCCTGTTCTAGATCTTTGAGGCATCGCCACACTGCCTTTTGCAATAGTTGAGCTAATTTACCTTCTCACCAACAGTGTAAAAGCTATTTCTCCGCAACCTCCAGCATCTGTTGTTTCTTGACTTTTTAATAATCACCATGCTGACTGGCATGAGGTGGGACCTCACTGGGTTTTGATTTGCATTTCTCTATTGGAGATCTCCATTTCTAGCAGGCTCCCAGGTGGGGCCGCTGCTGCCACTGTGGGGACCACACTTTGAGCAGCCGGTACAGGGATTTTGACTGAGCCTCAGGCCGCAATGAGGCCACGTTTGCCCTGCGTGAGCTGCTGCTCGGGAAGACGGGGGCTTCATACCTCAGTGAGGTGTCCCTCACTCCACAAACCTTGGCTGGACACTTGCAACGTGCCAGAAACTGCTCTGCCCTGGGGATGTGGAGATGAGTGGGGCGTCCTTGTGCATCCCCGCTCCCCAGCCACAGCCTAGGAGGGGCTCCCTGTGACTACTCCTGTCCCTCTCAGATCACTCTTGGAGTTGTAGCCAGGGTGATCTTTGAAAACACCAAATCCTGCCACGTCACCTGTCCCACTACCCTCAGCCTAGGAGCTAGGAACTGACCAGTTCCCCCTGTGCTATAAATCAGAGCACGTCGCTCAAATTCCAGTTATTTCCTCCAATTACATCCTCTCCCAACACCTCTGATGTCTTGCCAGGACTCTGAGGGGCTGACAGGCAGCAGAGGAGGTGGGAGGCCCAAGGGCAGTGGGGAGCAGAGGCCCTGGATCTAAGGTGACCTCATTTCAGCACTGAGTCGTCACCCAGGATTCCCCTGGGAAAACTGAGACTCTTGGCCACCCTACCTGGTTGCTCCTACTTCGAGTGATTTGGCCTCAGCTTCATGGCCAATAAACAAGAACAGAGAGGGGCATATGGGAGCATTTACACACGTGTTCTGGAGCCAGGTCCAAGCTGTGGGACCAGGATGAGCTGCCTGGCTTTTCTGTGTCTCGGTTTCTTCACCTGCAGAATGGGCGTGACAATAGTTCCTGCCTCAGAGGAGTGCTTTAAGAATCCAATGATAAAATGTATGAAAAATGCTTTAAACTGTATATGGCAGGTGGTGCATTGGCTACTATAAAATTAATTATTTCTTTAAACATGCATCTAAAATGGCTCAAGCCCTCATTTTTCTAGTAATGAGAATGAAGGGCATTTAAAGTCGTTTCAGTTGAATCCAAAAAAACCTCTGCTAATATACCGCTTACAACAAACACTCTTAGAATCAAATACCATGCCCACCAAAGACTGAATATACCGAGATTTGCAAAAAAGATATGTAAAGATACACGCATGTGTAGTGTGTTGGGAGGGGTGGGGGAGAACTCAAAGAAACAGCCATGAAAAAAATGACTGGAAATACTAAGCAATCGAATTCAAGATATAAACATTACAAAGAGGCTTATTTCACATTTACATACACAAGAGCTAGCTAGTATTCACAATAATGGTATAATAGCCATGAAGCTTTATGCACTAAGTAATACAGTGCTAAAATATGTAAAGCAAATTGTCTGAAATGTCATTAAGCTTAAGTATTTCTTCCTGAAGAAACCCTTCCAGGATCCCTCAAGGGCTCTACAGGGGACTCCACTTGTCTTATCACAACATTTATGGTTAGTATTTGTCATCATTCGCTTAACTACCTCTCCACCTCCCTCACTAGAATTGAAGCCCTGAAAGCCTCAGTCTGTCTTGTTTATTTGTTGTGTGCTCTACAACCCATGTGCATGCAATAAATATTTGTTGACTGCATGACAATTAGATATATATTCAACTCTATATCCCTGAAACAGAAAACACACTTTTTTTTCAAATATTCATGGATGTTTACAAAAATCCATCATATACATTTGGTCAAAGGAAAATTTTAATAAATGTCTAAATGAAGAAATTGTATAGAGAATGTAACATTCTCTGACCTTATAGCAAAAAAATAAACAAAAAGCAACAAACAAAAATCTCCAACCTGCTGGAATTAAAAATTACTATATGCAATAGCTTCAGTCAAACAAGAAATCAAAATTGAAATTAGATTATTTATAAAGTAAAATATAAACAACAACAATCCACATAAAAATGTATGAGATGTGGCTAAGTCTATACTTGGAGGGAAAAAAATGAGAGATTGAAATGTTTTCATATTTAAAAAACAAATAACTAAACTAAATGAAGGAAGCAGTCAAAGCTAGAACTAAAAAGAACTAAAAAAAGAACAAAATAAACCAAAGACAGCAGAAGGAGGGAATTAATAGAGATAAAATAAAAGTTTAAGAAATTAGAAAACAGAACAAAACATAGAATTTATAATGATATTCAAGAGCTTGTTTTCTGAAAGACAAAGTAGACATGGAAGTGGAAATTTTAATTTAAATATATAAATAGTCTCATCACAAGTGATTTTTTTACACTTGATCTTATCCAAAAGGCCAAGAAGTGATACAATAGTGTTTAAAAAAAAAAAGCTATAAAATATTTTTTAAACTATAAAATAGGAGTGAACTACGGAATAACTCTGAAAATCTACAGGAAATAAAATTACAAGATTTTACTCTAAAAAAGAACATTCTAGAAGATCTAAATATGCAGACAGTCTACGCTCCTGGATGGGGAAAATTGAGACTTGTAAACATACCAGCGCTTCTCAGATTAATAAGTGAATTTAATATAATTCCAATCACCATACTAATGAGATCTGGGGGCCAGAGGAAGGCAGATTTTAACAACTGAGTATGAAGCTGCTCTGAGAAAAAAAAAATGCATGGCAAGAACTAAGACAGTTCTGAAAAATAGAATAATGAAGAAAGCCAGTGAAATGGGTGGGGATGCTTCACCCAGGCACCCAGGAGCAGGGATCTAGAACTGAGAGGATAGGGACTCATGGTTGTGGGTGCCCTGCCCTCTGCCCCTCATTCATCCTGACAGCCTCCCTGGCCAGACCAACACCCAGCCGCTCACCCCAACACCCAAGACGCTTCAACCACCCACAGTCCTTCACCAGACAAGGCGAGACCAACACCCAGCCGCTCACCCCAACACCCAAGACGCTTCAACCACCCACAGTCCTTCACCAGACAAGGCGAGACCAACACCCAGCCGCTCACCCCAACACCTAAGATGCTTCGACCACCCACAGTCCTTCACCAGACAAGGCGAGACCAACACCCAGCCGCTCACCCCAACACCTAAGATGCTTCGACCACCCACAGTCCTTCACCAGACAAGGCCAGACCAACGCCCAGCCTCTCACCTCAACACCCAAGACACTTCAACCACCCACAGTCCTTCACCAGACAAGGCCAGACCAACGCCCAGCCTCTCACCTCAACACCCAAGACACTTCGACCACCCACAGTCCTTCACCAGACAAGGCCAGCATCCATTCCCTGGCCCTCATCTGCTTTGGACTTACACCAAAGACTTAAAATTTGGTGCCTGCCTGAGCCTAATGCTTCAAGATGTGATTCTGTAGCTGTTGCTATGGGACTACACAGAAGAAAGATAATTATTAAACAAAGTGGGGGCAGGCAGACCCAAAGTAATAAAAGATGGTATGGCCCTTGCACAGACAATGGATTTAAAGGACAAATAGATGAACGTCAGTGCTGAGCTCGTTCAGGACACTGCCTTTGGCACAAATGAAGAGGCCAGGATGGCAGCACCAGGCTCTGTGGACAAGAAAAGCTGGCAATGTGTAGTCCAGTGGGCACCAGGGGAGGGGGTGATGGAGGCCACCCAGGCTGTGCCTGCTGAACTTAGGAAGCAGCCTGTGACAACTGAAGAAGGGAAGAGCTTGAAGAACTTGCTCAGACTGCAAATGGAGACCAAAAGAAAATTGCACAGCATCATCTCTGGTGCAAGGAGAAAAGGTCAGAAGAAAGAGAGTCTTTACAGTCAAGAGTGTAACATCAAATGACTGATTAGAAATTATTGAAAACACAAAATTCAAGGGACATTTTCCCCTCCATATGTTATTGACACATCCAAAAGTTCGAAGTATGAATTCCAGGATGCTTGCAGTGAGAAGCAACATTCTAGTGTCCAGTCCCAGAGGAAAGAGCTATTTCTTCCACAACATCCCTATCAAGAGTCCAGGTTCTGACCTCTCTTTGGTCTGAACTTGGTCATGTGCATAGCCCTGAGCCAATCGTGGTGGGTACGGGCTTAGAATCGGGATGCCTGCTGCAACTACACAGACCAATCTGGTTCAACTTTGATGTAACAATGTTGTCAGTTGTTTTCCATTGCCGTGGAATCCCAGGTTCAAGGTCGTGTAATCTGAGCATGTGATGAACTTTTAACCTTCTCTTTCTTTCAGACTGAACCTTCTGGAGAACATCAGAGATTTCCCAGGCCCCCATTTTTAACTCTGGGAAGTGAGCTTGGCACCATCGGGTGTCCAGTTTTTCAAAAGCAGTGCTTCCATTCCCTCCCTTACCTCACCCTATGGTCACATGGCTTCCAGCTCATCAATCCCTGGAAGAAAGATACATTCCAGATTTGGGGATCAACGGAGAAGAGCCCTGCTCTGCTGTGGGACCTCAGCTGTATCTACCTCACAAGTTACCATCAACAAAGACCCCTTCTGGGGGCACATCAGAGGGGAAAAGGGTGGGCAGGGGTACTTGTTCTTGGTGAAATCAGATGAACCAAGTCTGAGTGAAACCATGGGCGGAACTTAAGTCTTCAGCTGAGGAACGAGGACTAAATTAAAAAGCAGACACCACCTGGCAGGATCCAGCATCCAATCAGATCATGTCTCCTGGCATCACCTCATCGCAAGATCCAATCAGATCACATCACATTACCCTTTGCTTATAAAACCCCACTGAGCCCCCAGCTCGAGGAGACAGATTTTTGAGCATTTCCTCCTGTCTCCTTGCCAGTCAACTCACAATAAACCTTTCTCGCTGCAAAAACCTGGTGCTTCAGTGTTTAGCTTTCTGTCATGCATGGGCAAATGGACCCGTTTGGTGAAGTGACACTGCCACCCCTAGAAATGGGCAGCCTCAACTTCACCCTAAACAAGGGAACCCCAAGGAGATCCAAGTGTACTTTGGTAGGCAAACAAAACAGATGTGAATTACAGGAAATTAATGCCCATCGGGGTTCACTTCCCACAGATGGAGAAACATGGGGCTGTGACCTCTACCTTGGGACAGATCATCTTTCACCGGAATTCATTTAAAATAAATAAACTAAGAGCATTGGACAAGGCTGCTCCAACATCCCACCAACCAGCATGGCAGCCCCTCCATGGGCAGCTCCTTGTCCCCACAGCACCCACCTAATGGGCAGCCCACGTGAACAGTGTAAAAGTCCAGCTGGGCTCAAGAGGGGCAGCCCACTTGCCACCTTCACCTGTTTAGGCTGGGACAGCAGCAACTGTCTTTCTCATCCAGTACAGGAAGAGAGCTAATGGACACACACAACTGTGCTACGGCACCGTGCCCAGAAAGCCTTTATACAGACCCTGGGAGGGTGTCTGCAGCTGAGCATGGTGCAGAAGCCCATGTTCTTCTGATGCCTCAGGCTCAGCTGGCTAGTGGTGGGGTCCATCAGGAGAGGGACAGAACATGTTCTCACCTCAGAAGGTGGCAGGGGACGCCTCCACCTGCGGCCAAACATTGGCTGCGAGGTGCTCCATCTGAATCTGCTTAATTGATGAATTTTCATCAACCAGCATTCAGATGAACAGGATTTTACTGGAATGGATAGAATGTTCAAGGGAGATGGGCACGTACACAGTGTCGCTTGGAACAGAACCCGCCACCAGTCAGTAAATAGCACGAGGCAGGAGGAACTGTGTTCCAGGCGACCTCATGCACACCTCGCTTAGAGCAGTTGTCACGTCACCTGGCCTTTATTGGGTGACAGATCTGTCTCCCCACCTGCCTGTGACCCCCCCCCCCAGGGAAAGGGGGGGTCACCCTGTTGGAGTGACTCTAGTGCCCAACACAGAGCATGGGGCCATAGGTGCCCAATAAATTATGGAAGGAAGAAAGGGAAAGAAGAAAGGATGGAAGAGAGGGAGGGAGGAGGAGGAGGAAGAGAGGAGAGCAGAAAGGGAGGGAGGGAGAACAGACGAAAGAATGGAAGGAAGGGAGGCAAAGGGAAAGGAAAGAGAGGAGATGGGAGGGAAGGAAGGAAGGAGGGGAGATGGGAGGGAAGGAAGGAAGGAGGCGAGATGGGAGGGAAAGAAGGAGGGAGAGGAGATGGGAGGGAAGGACGTAAAGAAGGAAAGGAGATAGGAGGGAAGGAAAGAGAGAAGATGGGAGGGAAGGAAAGAAGGAGATGGGAGGGAAGGAAAGAAGGAGATGGGAGGGAAGGAAGGAGAAGAGATGGGAGGGAGGGAAGGAAGGAGAGTTGAGGGAGTGAAGGAAGAGGACGGCATGTGTCGATACCTGCTCTCTTCTACCTGAAATGTGGTCTCTGTGCTTCTCCCAGTTGGCTGCCTGTGGCCTCACTGAAGCCTGCTGTGGCTGAATGGGAACCCTGCTTGCTCTTGGCTTTCTGCAGATGATCTTGTACAGAACTGGCCTTGTCCTAAGAAAGAATTTCTTAGTGGCAGGATGGTGGAGCCGTCAATGTCAAGCTCCTGAGCCAGACCGGCTGACCTCCAATCTCAGCTCCTCCACGTGGGACCAGGTGACCGCAGGTGAGCGACCAAGCTTCTCTGAGCCTCATTCCTCACCTACAGACTGGAAGGGACAACAGTGCTTTCTTCACAGCCTCGTTTCAGGGATGAGCCAGGCAAGGTCTTGAAGTATTCAGCACAGCTCAGAGATGCAGGAGGGCACCATGGAAAGTGGTTCCCTGCTGTCATCGTCTGGGCATCCTGGACCCTCAGAGTCCAGCTGTAGATGCAGGAAGGAGCTCAAACCTGAAACCTTCACCAAAAGAAAAAGGAAGATTTGATTTAGGGGAACTGACTCCTCCATTTCATTCCAGCTATGTCCTCTCCTTTCGAAACTTTTGACCTTCTCTTTCTTTCAGACTGAACCTTCTGGAGAACATCAGAGATTTCCCAGCCCCCTATTTTTAACTCTGGGAAGTGAGCTTGGCACCATCGGGTGTCCAGTTATTCAAAAGCAGTGCTTCCCTTCCCTCCCTTACCTCACCCTATGGTCACATGGCTTCCAGCTCATCGATCTCTGGAAGAAAGACACATTCCATAGATTTGGGGATCAACAGAGAGGAGCTCTGTTCTGCTGTGGGATCTCAGCTGTATCTACCCCACAAGTTGCCATCAACAAAGACCCCTTCTGGGGGCACATCAGAGGGGAAAAGGGTGGGCAGGGGTGCTTGTTCTTGGTGAAATCAGCATTTCCAGTTATCGTTTAAAAATGCCTTCAGAAAAGACAATCCGTCCAAGGGAAATAGTCTCAGAGATATTCATTTCTGGAAATTTATCCCCCATTCCATCCCTTGCAAAGTCCTGAGGGCTGCTATTTCCAAAACGGTGGATAGATTTTGGCTAAGGGCTGGCTTGAATGCTCTATGCTGAAGGGATCCAGCTGTCTTCCTCTGGGTCTCCATATCCTGCTTATCGCAGTAGAAACGAGATCATTGTCCCTAAGACAAAACAATAGTAAGTAGCATTCATATTGCATCTTATATTTTTAAAAACACTTTCGTGTCCTTTGCTTCGCTTCTGAATCAGGTACTATTTTATCCTCATTTTACAGAGGAGGAAACCCAGGCTCACAGAGTTGATTGATCTCAGAGCATCATCTGGAAAGTATTGAAGTATTGCTATTCAGCCCCTGAAGAACATACACATGATGTAATTGCACAAATTCATTGTAAAATAATAGTAATAATAAAGGTAAAATTAAGCACTCGCCACCAATGGGGCAAATCCCATAACTGCTATTTTCTCTGTTTCAGTGGTCATTTCTTTGTGAGGCTGTGTAGTTATTCATGTAACCAATCCTCTGTTGTCGGCTATCGAGCTTGTTTTCACCTTTCCAATTCAGGCTTTCTGGGGTAGATCTTCAGTCCTTTCCAATGTACTAGGTGGCTCTGCCCTACAGGAAGGGACGGTTTACAAGTCAGATTGACTTAGAAATCCTTTGCAACTAAGTGGAAAATCATAATTAAAATGACCACCTGCCTGACACGTTTACTGCACTGTCGCATCCCCAGAAGCACAAGAGAAAATGGATGGGACGATACAGTGATGACTCTGAAGACATGGCTGCCCACATTCCCACGGCCTTTTCATTTTCCTGCAGCCAGCGCTGCCCTGCCAGGGCACAGGTAGGCCGGGGGTTCCCAGTGGCGTGCTGGGAACACTTAACGACAGAGTATCTACAGGGAGGGGAGTCTTGATTTTAGTGCTTGCCAGTTTCCATGGTGTCAATACTCCCACCATGTCAAGCTCCCAGTGTGCGTCACTGGATGCAGGTTGCTGAGTGTAACGGGATCGCGTGAGCTAACAGGAGCTGGAAGTACCCATGGGTTGGAATGACACCTGATGCACCGAGAGCTCCCAGCCCAGCTAAGTTCCAGTTCCCACACCGATGAATTGCTTGGTAACATTTCACTTCCTTCCCACACCTGTCTTACGTCCTGTCTTGCTTGCACCCCTGCTGGGGTTGCCTGGGATCAGCTTCAACATAAACGCTACACTCAGAGCTTGCATCTGGGGGAGACTCAACCTAAGGTGCCCTATAATACAAACTTCACAGCAATGGCAATTTTGAATTTCAAATTACAATAAGAAGGCAGGAGTTCAAGGCACGTGTGGGAGTTATTTCCCACAAACATTCAGCATCAAGAAAACTCCACTGGAGTAGGCTGCTGCAAGGAGGCGCCTGTGACATTTGGGGTTGGCTGCAGGCTGAGCAAAGAAGCGAATACATCTCAGCCGAAGCAGAGAGGAGCACTTCCCATGGTTTAGAACCCAGGGAAGAAGAAAGGATTTCCCAGCCCTGCCCCTTGCTCTGCATCTGCCCAGTTCAAGTCTCCACTGCCTCTCACTTGGACCAGCAGCAACGCCCCAGTGGGTCGGCCCCCTCCACATTCCACCCTTGTCACCCCATCTCCCACCCTGAGCCCGGCTGTCTCCTGCTGAAACATATGGCCATGCTCACCTCTTTCTTTCTCTGCTTACAACCCTTTAAAAGCCCCTAAAGATCTCATCTTCCACACCACGGCCTGTGGAACCTCCCATCATCTGGCCCTGCCTCCCCTCCAGTCCAGCCCCAACCCACCCCTGCATTGCTTCCACCCGCTTGCCTCTCTTTGTGCTGTGTCCATTGCCTGGAATTCTCTTCCTTCTCTTCCTTGTGCAAATCCTGCTCATCTTCTTAAACTCAGCAAGGAGAGTCTCCTCCTCCAGGAAGCCCTCCCTAACTTCCCCTATCCTGGATTAGCTAACATTCACTCCCAGGAGTCCCCGGCATAGCACTATCACCTCACTCATCCACTGTATTGTGATTACCTGTTCGTGCCTCAGTTTCCCCTAGGAGACTGTGACTTTCCTAAAGAAGCCTTGTCTGAATCAACTCTGCATTCCTGTAGCTTGGCATCTTGTTTGGGGAATGGTGGGTGCTTGGTAAGAATTTTAAGGCAATTCATTCATGCATTCATTCATTCATTCATACATTGCTTCTGGCTGCCGAAATGCCTGCATTCTCTCCGCTAGTGATGGCTAAGTCATGAGGAGTGGTTGGGAGGCAGCAGTTAACCAAACTGATTAGGTACTTACTTTATGCTAAATAAAGTACTGGTAGGGCTCTGGGTCTTAAGAAGTGGGGCCCCTGACCTCAAGACATCTACCAGGAGACAGGAGCACACATCTAATGTGCTGGACCAGGGCACTTCAAATTTTAACTGGCACACAAACCACCTAGGGACCATGTCAAAGTGCAGGTTCCGATTCAGCTGGGCTGGGCTGGGGCCCGAGGGTGTTTATTTATTTATTTACTTATTTTGAGACAAAGTCTCACTCTGTCACCCAGGCTTGAGTGCAGTGGTGTGATCTCAGCTCACTGCAACCTCTGCCTCCCAGGTTCAAGCGATTTTCCTGCCTCAGCCTCCTGAGTAGCTGGGATTACAGGCATGTGCCACCACGCCTGGCTAATTTTTGTATTTTTAGTAGAGATGGGGTTTCATCATGTTGGTCAGGCTGGTCTTGAACTCCTGACTTCGTGATCTGCCCGCCTCGGCCTCCCAAAGTGCTGGGATTACCAGTGTGAGTCACCGCACCTGGCCCCGAGGGTCTTCGTTTCTAACCAGCTCCCAGATGACGCTGCCCTGCTGGCCCCGAGCCACACTGGGTGCTTACCGGCGACGCGTTGCACTCTGCAACCAAAGGCAAGGCTGCACGGCACACATCCTTCCCTCCTGCCCCACATGCTAGTATGTTCCTTCAATCAACTCTCACTTTGTTTCCTAAATGTATTTAAAGGTAAATTTTAAATTCTTAAATGAAAAAGACACATCACTTTTGATACACAGAAAATACCCAGGAGATAAATAAACTGTTCTACGCATCGTTGCACATCCTCACCTGACGGTTCTGAGCCACATCCAGCTCCCCCTCTGTTCAAATCAACTTCAAAATAACCTCCATACTCAGAGCTTTCGTGGCCAATGGAGATGGTCAATGTTAGGGGTTAAAGGCGTATTAGCACTAAGCCGAGACTTTCTCTTTGAGATCACTAGAGGGATTCTGAAGAATGGAAAAAGGGGCCAGGCATGGTGGCTCACGCCTGTAATCCCAGCACTTTGGGAGGTCAAGGCTGGCAGATCACCTGAGGTCAGGAGTTCAAGACCAGCCTGGCCAACATGGTGAAACCCCGTCTCTACTAAAAATACAAAAGTTAGCCAGGCTTGGTGGTGGGTGCCTGTAGTCCCAGCTACTCGGGAGGCTGAGGCAGGAGAATCGCTGGAACCAGGAGGCAGAGGTTGCAGTGAGCCAAGATCATACCATTGCACTCCAGCCTGGGCGACAGAGCAAGTCTCCATCTCAAAAAAAAAAGAAGAAGAAGAAGACAAATGGAGAAAGGGAAGAGCTTCTCAGTTTGTGGTTCTCTGTTACTTGGCAACACAGTGTGTGCTGCAGGCAGTGTTTTGGGAGAGCCTGGATTGACAACTGCAGAGGCCACTCTGTCCAGCCCAGGCATGCTCCAAGTGCCTGAGGTCATTGGCAAATGACCACAGCTGGGCTCTCTTTGGCTCAAGAATCTCCAGATTCCATGCATTTTCATGGCCTAGCAAAATGCCTCCAGTATTTGAACCCCTTGACAGCTGGCCTCGCTATGGCACCATTCCACGAGAGAAGAATCTCACCGCCCTCCACCCCATTATAATCACTTTAGATAAACCCTGCTCACAGGCGGCAAGAAATTTAAAAAAAAAAAATGTGGGAATAGATGTTGTTTCACAGGCAGCAGAGATTTAGCTGTGCCGCTTTCTCTTCTTAATTGTGGGTCTCTCCAGGGAGCCCGCAGCAGTGGATAAATCACGGTGATGGTTGGCAAGCCACTGTTGCCACACAGCTACCCGAAGAGTTACAATATTATCTGATGCTGAAAGGTGGGGATCAGGGAAAAGGGTGAATGGATGACTCAGTCACAGATGGAGCCACAAAGATGAAGCCATTCATTCCCACCCACCACCACCACCACAAAAAAGAACATCTGAGCCCCCACCATGAGTCAGGGATGAGCTGGTGCACCTGCCCTCAGGGGCTCAGCCAATAGAAGGTGCACCCCCTAATGATCTGAAGTAACTTGAAATCACAGAGTCATCCTACCAAAATGCAAACTCAGTGGTTTCCTCACCTACTCAAAACGCTTTAAGGATGCAAAGCACATCTGGTTTTGCTTGCTGCATTCCCATTTTCCCGCTGGTAACAACTTCCTGGTCTTCTTACAGGAGACCCACTCCTCCCCACCTTTGGTCTACGTGGTCTGGGTGGGGCTGGCGTGTGCTCCTCTGTCCCTCCACCCCACTCAGTGGGTGGGCAAGCTTCCCAGAACCCTGGCTACCTAGGGGTGGCATGTGACCAAGACGGAGCCCAGGACAATCCCAGTCTTCAGTTGACACATCCTGAAAAGCACATCTGCTTCTGCCCTGGCCTTGCCAGGAGTATCAGTGGGGACTCTGGACCTGCCTCCAGAAAGAAAAAAGGATTCGTGATGGTTAACTGGATGGGTCAACCCAGTTGCGCAGGGCTGCCCAGATCAAATGTTATTCTGGGTGTGTCTGTGAGAGTGTTTCCAGATAAGCTGAGCATTTGAATTGGTAGACTAGGTAAAGTAGATGGCTCTTCCCCATGCAGCTGAGCATCGTTCAAACCACTGAATAGAACAAAAAGGTGGAGGAATGAGAAAGCCGCCCTGTTTTCTTCCTGCCTTCCTGCTTGAGCTGGGACAATGGGTTCCTTCTGCCCTGGGGCTGAGGTTTATACCACCGCCTCCCCTGCTGGTCAGGCCTTCGGAATCAGGCTGGAGTCATTCACGGCAGATGGTGGGACTTCTGAGCCTTCATCATTGCATGATCCAACCCCTCCTAATAGATCTTCCTTTACGTAAATATATATAGCGATGATGAAGGTGGTGATGGTGGTAAGAGGATGAAGCTTCCCACCTCCCAGAGTGGAGGAGGAGGCTCTTCGGTGACCATGCACTCAGAGAGACTCAGTACCTCTGTTCGTTTCTGGCACTTCTGGAATGAGCTCTTAGGATTCATGATGAATCCGACCTCAGTTGGTCATGGGACAAAGCCTTATAAAATGTCCTCAGCGGCTCCTTCCAACCTTCCAATTCAATCTCACAACATGTGAGATTGCCACCAATTGCAGATGTGTCACCTGTGGGGAGCCGTCCTGAGAGGCCACCTGGCACGGTGATTGGGAACACACACACCAGAGCCAGACTGCCAGGTTTGAATCCTGGTTCAAATCCCAGTTCTGGCACTTCTCTTTCCAGGTCTCTGTTCAGCTCTGATTCCCATCTATAAAAAGGGGATACTGATAACCCCTCTATCATAGGGCATCTCTAAGGGCTAATGAGTTAATACACGCAAAGTGTGTAAAACGTGAGAAGCTGCCGATATCATGACTTTCACGTGTGCCTTTTTTACGGCATTCAGCTCATCCATTCCTCACAACCAAAGAGTAGAAGTAAAGGAGTACATTTCTTTGGCGAGAGCAAAACCAGAAATTCAAAGCTTTAAACAGTGAGTCCTCTTAACTGGAGACACACAAAGGATGTTGATCCAGTGCTGATATTTATAACAGCAAAAATTGAAAACAGCTTAACTGTCCAACAATAAAGGTTTATCTTTATATACTTGAGTACATCCATGTAACAGAATTTCATGTAGCCTTGTAAAATCATGTTACCAACATTTATGTATAGAGAAAGGTATTTATAATAGGATGTTAAATGAAAGAAAATACAGGCCTGAGCTATAAGCAGAGTATGATGCCAACTTTACAAAATACATAGAAAAAAATGAAAAATACAGCAAAATGTTTACAGAGGTTGTCTTTAGGAGGTGAGATTAATTTGCTTTTCTCTATTTTTCTAGTGGACCTACATTACTTTTAGAATCATAAAAAACCCATGATAAATATTATAAAAATGATGAGTGCTGCCGGGCGCGGTGGCTCATGCCTGTAATCCCAGCACTTTGGGAGGCCGAGGCGGGCAGATCACGAGGTCAGGAGATCGAGACCATCCTGGCTAACACGGTGAAACCCCGTCTCTACTAAAAATACAAAAAATTAGCCGGGCGTGGTGGTGGGCACCTGCAGTCCCAGCTACTCAGGAGGCTGAGGCAGGAGAATGGCGTGAACCCAGGAGGCAGAGCTTGCAATGAGCCAAGATCATGCCACTGCATTCCAGCCTGGGTGAAAGAGTGAGACTCTGTCTCAAAAAAAAAAAAATCTGAGTGCCAGTTAGAGGAGAACCATGTTTAAAAGAGAGAGGGAAAGATGATTTTCCTCAGCCAATGCCCTTAAACAAATTAAAAACAGCACCCTTCTTCATCCAATTACTTCCAGTAATTTATTTTAACAAATCAAATTGCCCCCAAATTCAACTTTATTACTCATTGTTTTTGTTGTAAAAGGAAACCCTCAAGAAGCAACAATCTTCTGCCCTCTGCTTGCCTAAGCCATTTGAATCCTGCGCGCCTTGCTCCTTTTACGCCTGCCATGTTAGTTTGAGGAGGTGGGAACCCCAGCATGGCTCCTCTGAAACATGTAGTTCAGGGATTTGTGCAAGCCACCATTATGCTCCAAGCTCAAGCAGAGAGAAGATTCTTCTCTGCGCATGCTGTACCTGAGACCTTCCCTCTTCTTGGTAATTTCAACTGAGAGAGTAGCCAAGACGATAATGTGAGATGGAGAGCAAAGGATAGCGTAAGTTGGCAAAGTGGCACTCTCACCACAAGTGAGGTTGTCATTCTTTGATACCACGCAAACACGTATTTACAGGACCATCAAGGAGGGTAACATTTTAATAAAGTCGACTTAAGCCTCAAAGACTTTGGGGATATTTGTTACTGCAGCATAACCCAACCTCCCTGACTGACACACTACTGTCTCCCCTTCTGCCTCACCTCACTTTGCCCCTGTCAACAAAACCCACTCCTTAAAAAGCAGCATGTTAATTAAATTCACATGGGACACTGAATCAGGAGACATTTCTTACAATAGTGAGGTGAAAGAAATAGAGAGATTAGGATTAGGAACATAGACAGAAAATCACAGCTTGAGATCTCACTTATCAAAACATTAAAGAAAATAAGAATGAAGCCAAATACATGTGGGTAAAGCTAATCAAGCTAGAGGCAGCACAGGAGACTGAGACAAGCCAAGAGAAATGGAGAGCCGGGGGGAAACCACAGAATCCCTGTAGATTTAGAGTGCAGTGTGATTAGGTATCATTTGCTGCCAGGCACAGAGCCTGGAGTCCACAGGGCAAAGGAAAGAAGTGCCCCTCTGGAGGGCTTCTCTGCCACTCAGATTATTCCCTCGCTTGGTGGATGTGTTAATTTGCTAGGGCTGCCACAACCAAGTCCCAAATTGGGTGGCTTAAACTATGGAAATGGATTGACTCATGGTTCTGGAGGCCAGAAGTCTGAAATCAAGGTGTCAGCAGGGCTGCTTCCTGCAGTTCCCAGTCTCTCTCCATGGTTCGTCGACTGCCATCTTCATATTCACATGGCTTTCTCCCTGTGTACCTGTCTGTGTTCAAGCTTCCCCTTTTTATCAGGACAGCAGTCATCCTGAATTGCGACCCACCCTAGCAACCTCATCTTAACTAGTTACATCTGTACAACTTTATTTCCAAATAAGGGCACATCCTGAGGTAGTGGGGGTTAGGACTTCAACATATGAATTTAGAAAGAGACACAATTCAACCCATAATGGAGGGTCTCGTTCTCTGGGTACTGAAGATATGCAAGGGTCCCAGGAGCTTCCAGGGGTGTAAGAGGCCAGGCAAGGAAAACAGAACAGCACAAAACATGAGTGATGATGTACACAGGCAACAGATGCCAGGGCCAAACAGAAGCCATGCACGTCCTAAACGGGAAGCTTCTTAAAATTTGGGGCTCTGCAAAATGCCAAAGCAGAAGCTAAAAAACTAGCATCGAGCTCATTTGTGGTCCTCAGATTGCTAATTATGATGGTAGCAATCCCAGTTGTGGAAGCCACCAAGCCTGCTTGAGTATCCTGCCTCACTCTCCTTCCAGGCACAGGCTTCCAGCTAGGTGTGGCCACATGACTTGCCTTCCCAAGATGAACAGAAGTGACGGATGTCTCCTCTGAGTGGAAGCTATAAAAGCCAGTCCTATTTTCTCTTTTCTTCCGCCACAGTGAGCAGCTGCTCTGTTCATCTGGGCCACAGAGACAGGAGGATCACGGCATGAGTTAGAGTCCCTGCCAACGGATGGTCCCATATGAGGAAAAACTCAATCACCATTGTCTTAAGCTTCGGAGGCTTTAAGGCCATTTGTTACTGCAGCATAACCCAGCCTCCCTGACTGATACACCCCCATCTTTCCCACTGTTCCCACCCCACCTTATCCCTACCAATAGTACCTGAATTTATCTCAGAAGGGTGGACCTATCCCCAGCCCCAGAGATGAATTAAAACCATTTCTTCCTTTATGTGTAGATGGGTTTTCTCCCTTGGTTTTCTGACAATCATGTCACTTTCCCCAAACCAGAAACTTCCCCTCTTCTTGTCAGCTTGGTCATGGCTGTGAAGAGGCCCCTCATCCCTTCTGCAGCCCCTTCCAATTCAATCTCCCCAGAATCATCTCTGAAAATGGCCTTGGAGCCCTGATTCCTCCATTTGGAATCATCCAGTGGCTTCCCTAATGCAGCCCAAGAGCCTGGCCTGCCTGGCCCCTGCTGACCCCTCAGCCTCCTGGCCTGGCCTCCCTGCCCAGCTCCATGCACACAGCCTCCAGTGAGCTTCGACTGAGCACTCTCCCTCCACACAGTGGTGGCACATACTCTTCCCTGCATCTGGGTTGTTCTTTACCCTGCCTTCTCTTCTCAGCTCCTTAACTCAACTCTTACTCTATTTTCTGTCTCCTGTAAACTCCACACTCCTCAAAAAACAGCTCTCCTATCCCTCCATCCTCTACAGAGCATCTGCCTGCCCCTGCTACCTGGCAAGTCCCATGAGGCAAGGGCTGCAATGGATGGAATGTTTGTGTCCCTTCCAATTTATCCTAACCCCTAATGTGATGGTTTTAGGAGGCAGGAGGTGATTAGGTCATGAAGGTGGAACCCTCATGAATGGAATTAGTGTTCTTATAAAAGGAATCCCAGAGAGCTGCCTTGTGCTTTCTTCCACCACGTTAGAGTACAGTGAGAATACGGTCATCTGGAAACCAGGAAGAAGGCCCTCACCAGATACTGAATCTGCTGACACTTTGATCTCAGACTTCCCAGCCTCGTGAATTATAAGAAATAAATTTATGTTGTTTAAGCCACCCAGTTATAACAGCCCAAACTCATTAGAACAGAAAAATACCAAAAAACAATGTGTTGCTGTAACAAATATCTGAAAATGCAGACAGCTTTGCAACGGGGTAATAGGTAGAGGCTGGAAAAGTTTTGAGGTACATGCTAGAAAAAGCCTAGAATTCCATGAAGGGAATTTCGAAGGTGGTTCTGATGGGAACTCAGAAAGATAAGAGGAGTTTCCATCTTCTTAGAGAATACCTAAGTAATCATGGGTAAAATGTTGAGAGAAATATGGATGGCAAAGGCCATTCTGGTGAAGTCTCAGATGGAAATGAGAACCATGTTATTAGAAACTGGAGGACAGACCATTCTTGTTATAAAATAGGAAAGAATGTGGCTGAATTGTGTTCATGTTCTAGTGTTTTGTGGAAGGTAGAACTTGTGAACAATGAAATTGGATATTTAGCTAAGAAAATTTCTAAGCAAATTGTTAAAGAAGTGGCTTTATTCCTCCTGACTGCTTATAATAAAATGTGTGAAGGAAGAAATAATTTGAAGATGGAATTATTAGGCAAAAAGGAACCAGAATTTAAAGGGTTGGGAAATTGCCAACCTATCCCTATTGCAAAAAAATGAGAAAACTTGTTTGGAGCAGAATGCTAAGGATGTGGCTCAGTGACTATTTGATAAGAAGATTAGTACAAATGTGAACCATGGGCTTGATCAACCATCTCAATAAAAGCCAGAAGCAAAGATGGAATTGTACCAGCAGAAGCACTGCTATCTAGGACTAAAGGAAAAGAGGTAACAGGACAAAATGAAGATTATAGGACTTCTTAGATCCTACAGGACCAGGTCATAGAATTCTTCAGATGTGAACATTCAGCTTTCTTCAACCCAAGGAAAGAAGGACCCCAAAGGTGATTCAGAGGTCACTAGAGCTGCCACTCCCACCACAGGCCCAGAGAGCATGGCCTCCACCTCGTTTGCAAAGGTGGAGAGGTCTGCCTCCATCTCGATTGCAAAGAGTGGAACCAACACCCAGTGAAGCCATAGTGGCCCAGCAGGATCCCCCAACCCCAACAGAGAGCTGAAGCAAGAGGGGGCCCCTCCTGGGAGCCACAGCATGGGAAGCACCCCACCAAGCTGGTAGGGATGGTGTTGTTACCACCCCAGTGGGTCTAGAAGGCAAAACATTGAGCCAAAAAGAATTATTCTTGATCTTAAGATCTCATGGAGCTTGCCTTGCTAGATTTTGAACTTGCTCAGGACCCATCATCCCTTCCTTCTTTCCTATTTCTTTCTCTCTTTTTTTGAATGTGAATGTCTGTACTATGCCTCACTCACCGTTGTATTTTGGAAGCACATAACTTGTTTGGCTTCACAGGCTCACATCTGGTGAGGAATTTTGCCTCACCATGAGTCATATCTTGAGTCTCACACATATCTGGTTTAGATGCTATTTAGGGGAGACTTTGGACTTTAGACTTTAGAGTTGATATTAGGATGAGTTAAGACGCTTGGGGCTACTGAGATGGGATAAATGTATTTTGCATGTGAGAAGGACATGAATTTGGGGGGTCCAGGGTGGAATGCTATATATAGACCGAATGTGTGTGTCCCCCTAAAATTCATATGTTGTGATCTTAACCCCCAATGTGATGCTATTAAGAGGTGGGGCTTTGGGGAGGTGAATAGGTCATGAGGGTGGGGCTCTCATCAGTGGGATTAGTGCCCTTATAAAGAGACCCTGGAGTGCTCTCTCTCTTTCTCACTCTTTTCTGTCTTGGGAGAAGACAGCCAACTGGAAGGAGGAAGTGGGCCCTCACCAGCCATAAAATCTGCCACCTCCCTTATCTCAGACTTTCCAGCCTCCTGCACTGTGGGGAATATGTGTCTGTTCTTTCAGCCGCCCCATCTGTTATTGCAACAGAAATGACTAGGACAGGGGCCGTGGCTGTTTTCACTTGCACTTGCTGGGGATGCATGGGCGCCCCCATGCAGTCACCTCCAAATCTCTTTCTCACCTCTGTGTGCCCACCCCTCACATCCCGAGCCTTGCCAAGGAGACCCAAACTTCAGAGGAGTACCCTGTGGGCAGCCTGCATGCTGCCCCACCATGCCCACAGTCAGTGACTGACTGGTGAGGTGACCAAGGCCAGCAGCACCCACTCTGATCAGGCCAGTTCTGGGGTGGGGGTAATTTATATGCCCGGGCTCTCCCCGGGATCAGGCAGGGGAATGGGAATCACTGAAGCCACCCCCGATTGGCTTCCTCTCCATCCCTGTTCTGGTTCCCCTCCCTGAGAGGCATCTCCTGGGACATGTCCTAATCCTCACCTCAGAGTCTGCTGGGACAACACCTGCCCCAGATGCCACTGTAACCCTGGGCCTTGCATGGTGCCAGCACCTGGAAGATGCTGAGAAAACATTTGTTCAGTCAGTAAACATTTCCCAATACCACTTTTTTTTTTTTTTTTTTTTAGATGGAGTCTTGCTCTGTTGCCCAGGCTGGAGTACCATAGTATGATCTCGGCTCCCTCCAACCTCCACCTCCCTGGTTCAAGCAATTCTCCTGCCTCTGCCTCCCAAGTAGCTGGGATTACAGGCGTGCACCATCACGCCCAGCTAATTTTTGTATTTTTAGTAGAGATGGGGTTTCACCGTGTTGGCCAGGCTGGTCTTGAACTCCTGACCTCAGGTGATCCGCCTGCCTTGGACTCCCAAAGTGCTGGGATTACAGGCGTGAGCCACCGGGCCCGACCCCAAAACCACTTTTGTCCCAAAACCACTGTAGCCCCTGTTGCTACACAGTCTGCGCATCCCTAGATGAAACAGTACTATGTCAAAGCTGTGCTTGGGGCACTCCCTGGACTGTCAGTGTCCCCTGAGCGTTAATTGGAGTCAGGAAAAGTTACAGCCTCTTTGAGCACTACCCGAAGGGCACATCCTTTAGAGATAAACTAGCACAATATTTTCTCAGTGTTTCTCCAGTTTTGTTTTGTTTTATTTTGTTTTGTTTTAACCACAATCTTCCCTTTTTCCCTCTTGCTTTTGATTTGGAGTGAAAGGCATGCACACGGTGGGGCCTAGAACCCAATCCAAACCCCAGCCCCCGGCTTCAAAGCAGGCATCAAACCCTTCAGCCTCTTTGTTGGCTGATAAATAGAAACTTCTGCCTCTCAAGACAAGCCCGAAATGAAGCGGAATCCTTGTTGCTAAGAAAAATGACACGTGAACGGCTCCCGTTTGAGCTCCCAGAACTGCCGCGGTTTCCCAGGGCTGGCTGCACGTCCCGATGCTGGCGGAAGGAGACCGTGGGCTTGATTGACACCACAGCGCTAGCGGGAAATGGTTTCTAAACTTTTGCCCAGCTAGCGGCCTCTTTCCTGACCTTTTTATCCCCTTGAAAGCAAAATAGATCCTAGGAACTGAGATGGAGCTGAAGTTTATGAGTTAGTGTTTCCAGAGAGACAATCAAGACTGGGATTCCTTCTCCCAAGGTTGATTGGGTTACAGTTAAGAAAACTCCATCCACTGCAAACTCAATGGCCTCAGCGGCCAGGTTGGTGACGTCACAGTCAGTGGGTTAGACATGAGAGAAAACAGTAAATGGTGGCAAGCGGTGCAACTAGGAAGCTCAGGCCCCATCTAAAGTAGAAACCTCTGCCCAGCTCCAGATAATTGTTGCCACATGGAAATACAGCCCAGAACTGTCAGCTCTCTTGATTTTTCAATAGAAGTTAGATGGTTGTCTTCTAAGTTGCAATTTCTCAATGATGAGACCTATTCGCATTTTTTAAAAAGCACTAGGCAGGTGCCTGGCCCAATGAGTCTCAGACTCTTTTAAACAAAAGAGTTTCACCAGTGAGATTTGGAAAGCAGGCATTTGTCATCAGAGTAGCAGGTGTGGTTGTGCCTAGAGCTCCTTCTGCTTCCCCTTAATTCCAGGGTGGTGAATCAGAGTTATCTCAGTTATTGAAAATATGTATTTCAACAAACAGTGGTTTGACCAACTCGTCCTGGCTTGCCTGGGACTGTCCCAATTTTAAAACTTAAAATTCTGCCTCCTGGAGTCCTCCTCAGTCTCAGGAAAACCAGAATAGCTGGTCACCCTCAAGAAGGGATGCTTGGTGAGCCATTTAGTTGTGCCCCCTTGGGAGCTCATTAGCTGGAAGAGGAAATGAACCCTTTGTGAAATAACTGAAAATAGCAGTGGGGACTGTGCCTCTCAGAGTCAAAATCAAACATCACTTCTCAAGACCTTATCTCCTGAAACCTAAGCTGAGCATAGCTGTGCTTTCAGACAAATCCTGTCCAACTTCCCAGTTTACTACAGAGAGTTGCTGTGAGGGCCTGGATCCCTGAATGGCTGCGTGAAGCCGCACCCCTGCCACCACATACTGGGCGGTGATTGTGTTTGGCCTCTGAGATTTGGGGGTTTTCTGTCACAGCATTTGGACTCCCCTGACTGGCACGCTATTGGACCCTTAACTTTTTGGCCAGCATTGTCTAGCATGAGGCTGGTCTCCTTATCCTCCCCTAGGAATGTGGATATGGTGTTCAGGGCCTAGATGGTCTCTACTGGCTGCTTGAAGGTATGTACAAAAGGCACCATGGACTGGTCAGGTTCTCAGAGGAGAGGACAGAACTAGCGTGAGGGGTCAAATTGTGTCCCCCAAATTCCTATGTTGGAGCCCTAACCCCCAGTACCCTAGAATGTGACTGTATTGAGGGATAGAGTTTTACAGAGGTAATTAAGTTGAAATGAGTGCATATGTGTGGGCCCAAATTCAATATGACTGGGGGTCCACACAATAAGAGGAAATCTGCACACAGACACACACACAGAGGGGCAACTATGAAAGACACAGTGAGAAGACAGCCATCTACAAGCCAACGAGAGAAGCCTCAGAAGAAGGCAATTCTGCCGACTGCAAAAAGCAAGGAAATGAATTCTCCCCTAGAGCCTCCAGAAGAAGCACAGCCCTGCTGCCACCAGAACCGTAAGACAATACATTTATGTTGTTTTCAGCCACTCAGTTTGTAGTAATTCATTGTAACAGAAATAGGAAACTAACACAACTTTGAATAGTGTATCTTTCATAAACCCCAGCCCTGAACTTGTTTAAATGTTTGCTTTCTTTTCCTCTCAACTATTAATACTGAAGCTGGGTCAATGAAGGAATGCACCTGAGTTTTGAACTCTGGTTGAGTTCCAAACAATAAGCAATTGATGGAAAGAACAATTGCACATACAGCCAAAGTTGCTGAAACCCTCGTGGACGTGTGAATTTTCAAAAGCAAATTGCCAACCCTCTCTCTGCTGCTTCGTGGTTTATTTGACGGAGTGTGTGTTTAGCCAGGCAGGGGTAGTGGGGAAAAACAAGGCTCTGTCCTAATGCTCCCACCAAAGTCATGGGCTGCTCAGGGACACCTACTTCAGCAGGGGCAGGGCACATGCAAGGGACTCCAACCCCAATGCCAGTGAAACAGCAAGAGAACTGTCAGCTTTGCCAATTGCGTATCCTCTGGGGTGTTTCTCATTTTAGTCTCACAACAGGTCTCATACCCTCCTCCCCTTAAGTGACATGGTGGGTTAGGAGAGTGGTGCTGCGGGAGAGACGCAGTGCTGCCGACACGGTGCTATGGTTGCAGTCACACGCCCCTCAGGCTGGAGAAAGCAGACAGCTGCACCCACGGGCTCACATGTGCCAGCTCCATCTGCGAGATCATTAAAATTGAGCCTTGGCAGAATCTGCAGAAAAACACATTTGTTTTCTTCGTAAAGAGGAAGAGTAAACTTTCCTGTCGTCCTCATAAGTTTCTGCAATTACTTTAATGTGCAAAGCGCCTTGTACAAAAGCAGGAAGCTGTTACCCGGACTAAGGCACCAGGATGCATGCTTCCGTTAAATTATACGTGAAATTACACGTTCTCTAGCGCTGGTGGCTTAGTCGTCGTTTAACAGTAATAAGACACACAATTCCAGTGCTCACAATGGTGTTCAGGGGCTTGGCAATTTGCTTCTCATGCTATCACGCATCTAGCCAAACCAGGTAGGCTCCAAGACAATCATTCAGACAAAACAGACTGTCTTGAAGATGAGGAGAGGTGTGGTCCTCACAAACCTGGAGTCACCAAGAAGAGAATGAGCCCGGGAAATCTGCAAAACAGGATGCCCCAGCTTCCGAGTTCAGAGAAGAGCTTCTATGTCCATCCTTTTAATATAGGATAGAGATCCTGTTCTGGATTCACACCCCATTACGTTCCCAACCCACCTGCACCCACTCCCCAAAATGAAACCGACTGGAGCCATTCAGACAGCCTGAATCTCTGCTCTGTCACTTCATATGTGACTCCCTGAGCTTCAGATTTCTCATCTGTTAAATGGGCATTTGATTACAACTTCTTCTAAGGACCCTGCCGATAATTGAGAGAGATAATATCTATAAAGTACTTAGCACAGTGTTTGTCTCATAATTGTCTATTACTGTCAATCATTATTTCTCTGCAACTATTTTATTAAATACTTTCAAAGCTT
Organism: Pan paniscus; assembly: GCF_029289425.2. Classification (NCBI taxonomy): domain Eukaryota; kingdom Metazoa; phylum Chordata; class Mammalia; order Primates; family Hominidae; genus Pan; species Pan paniscus. Next base: position 63,870,220 of record NC_073270.2, read on the forward strand.
TAGTCGTCCCTCCAGTGCAGACCTTAGCCCTCATCCTAAACCTAGCACTGAGTTCCGTGAGGTTTTGAGCAAGGGATGGCCCAGCTGCTGCTTGCAGGCCAAATTCTGCAAGCCACCTATGCTTGTGCACCTTTTAAGCTAATAACAGTTTAGTGATCAGGGAAAAATCAAAAGAAACATCAGGCGCAGTGGCTCATGCCTGTAATCCCAGCACTTTGGGAGGCCAAGGAGGGCAGATCACTTGAGGCCAGGAGTTCGAGACCAGCCTGGCCAACATGGTGAAACTCCGTCTGTACTAAAAATACAAAAATTTACCAGGTGTGGTCGTGGGTGCCTGTAATCCCAGCTACTCAGGAGGCTGAGGGAGGAGGTTCACTTGAATGGGGGAGGCAGAGTTTGCAGTGAGCAGAGATCGCACCAGTGCACTCCAGCCTGGGCAACAGAGCGAGACTGTCTCAAGAAAATAAGGAAAGAAAGAAAGAAATCCAAAGAAGCATATCATTTTGTGATGTGTAGAAATTAAATGAAATATAAATGTCAGTGTCTATAAATGGTTTTATTGAGATACAGTTGTGCCTATTCATTTACATATTGTCTATGCTTTTGTACCCAACCATGGAGTTCAGTTGCCACAGAGACCATGTGACCCACAACACTGAGGATATTTACTATATATCCTTTACAGAAGTTTGCAGATCTCCATGCCAGGGAATAAAACCAATGTCTTCAGAAGCCTTGGCCCAGCCTCGTGGTTGATACTGAAAAACCCCAAGACATGACCTGCTAGGCTGGATGTGAGGAGCACCTAGAAAGGTGGCCATTTTTATTCGTTCAGTGGCATCTCAACCAAAGACAATGGTGAGAGCAGCTAGTGGCTTAGATTCATTGGGATGACCCTGACATTGGAGCCAAGAAAGCCATGTTTAAATCACAGATTTGTCACTCCCAGGCAGTGTGATTTTGAGCTGATGACCCAACCTTGCTGAGCCTTGCCGGTCTCTACTATTGGTTGGGGATGTCAATTTCTTTGGCACAGAATTGTTATGACAAATGAAATAAATGTCAGCCCCACCACAGAGGATCAGACACTCCACCTCTGAATAACAGTTATTCCCTCCCTCCAAAATTTGTCTTTGTGGTCTGTAAAAAGACAGCGAGAGAGAGAGAACACATCAAAAGAGAAAAATCATTCTATGATATGAAAAATACATAAACTTCCAGTTTCAGCTCTGTCACATAAACAGCTTGGAAGTTGTCACTCCCATCCATATAACAACAACAACAAAAAGCTGGACAAACTGAAAACCAATGACTTTTCAGGGACCCATCAGAGAACTGAGTTTTCAAGGTAAACTACCACCCCAAAATCTGGAGACACAGATGAACCTAGAGAGTAACAGCCGAGCTCCACTTACCCAGAACAGAAGCTGCTGGAGCCATAACTAGTAGAACAGTTACATGGCAATTTTGACAAACTGCTAACGGGTGAGTATAGACCAGCTCTCAGTGAGAAACTCCCGGGGCTGCAATCTTAAGGGGACTCCACAATTTCAAGGCCTTTGCCTCCAGGAATCCCCAAGTTCTTATTGAGAAGATTCTAGAAAGAGCATCTCCTGGCTCTGACAAGGAGAGGAAGAGTAATTCTTATTTAAAAAAAAAAAAAAAACCCACCAGAGCCTTCTCCATAACGAAGGCCCAATCCCCAGGGGAAAGACTGTCCAGGCTTATCCCAGCTTGGGGAAGGGCATTTTCTCACTGCAGCCCCCTCTAGCTTTCCTGTCTCACCTACAGGTGGGAGAAACAGTTGTGAAGGTCACAGGCCAGACACAGGACCCCCTGGAAGACTGAGATTTAATCTGAAGATTATATAGAACACTCCCCTTTTCCCACAATTTACCACCTCACCAACAGGGCTCCAGTATAACAGCAGTGAATTACAGCTGAAAGGGCTCCAAGAAGCAGTACTCTCTCTGAGGAGGGCTTGGAGAAGTTCAAAGTCAAGAGTGGGGAAAAAATAAAGACCTAAAGAAATTTGAAATCTCTGGCACCTACAGATATAGCAAACATTAAACACAGACCAACTCTAAGTAAAATTAACATAAATCCTCACACTAATGGCCTACTTAGCTCAATTCCTGCTACCTGATACACCATGTCTGGTTTCAACAAAAAATTTAAAAGGACACCCAAAAGGAAGAAAGAAAAAGCACATGGCCTGAAGAGACACGGCAAACATCAGAATCAGACTCAGATATGACACAGATGTTGAAATTATCAGACAGGGAGTTTCAAATAACTATGATTAATACATTAAGGACTCTGTTGGGAAAAAGTAGAAAACATGCAAAAACGGATTGATAATGTAACCAGAGAAATAAAAATTCTAAGAAATAATCAAAAGGAAATGCTAACATTTCTAACAGAAATGAAGACTGCCTTAGATGCACTCATCTGTAGACTGGACATGGCTGTGGAGAGAATTAGTGAGCCTGAAGATACATCAATAGAAACTTCCCAAACCGAAATGCAAAGAGAAAACAAAAGAATAATAGAAACAAAACAGAATACCCATGAAGTGTGGGAACATTTCAGAAGATGTAAGGTACATGCAATTAAAATGCAAGGAGAAAAAAGAGAATGGGGGACAATATTTGAGGTAGTAATAGCCAAGAACTTTCCAAAATTAATGGCATTTATCAAACTACAGGCCCAGGAGGTTCAGAGAACACCAAAAAGTTACATCTAGGCATATCATATGCAAACTGCAGAAAACCAAAGATGAAGAGAAAATTTTGAAAGAAGGCAGAGGTGGGGAAAACCTTACCTCTAGAGGAAGAAGGATAGAATTGTAAGCAGACTTCTCATCAGAAACTATGCAAGCAAGAATAGTCAAGTGAAATATTTAAAGTGTTGAATGGGGAAAAGACAACTTAGAATTCTATATCCAGCTAAAATATCCTTCAAAAGTGAAGGAGAAATAAAGACTTTCGTAAATAAAAACTGAGGGAATGTGTTGCTCTCAGACCTGCTCTGCAAGAAATTTTCTTTAGTCAGAAGAAAAATGACAGATGTCAGAAAGCTGGATCTACATTTTTAAAAAAATCATCAGAGAAGACAAATGAAAATAAAATATTTTCTTATTCTTCATTAATCTAAACAATAACAGATTGTTTAAAGTAATAATATCTTAGTCTGCCTAGGCTACCATGACAAAATACCACAAACTGGGTGTCTTAAACAACAGAAATTTATTTTCTTGCAGTTCTGGAGACTTGAAAGCCCAGCATCAAGTTCCAGCTGACTCATTTTCTGGTAAGGACTCTTCTTATTCTTACTAGGAAATGCCAGAAGCAGGAAGCTTCTTGTCCTCACATGGCCTGACCTTGGTGCATTTATGTGGAGAGAGAGAAAGGAGAGGAGCTTTCTGGAATCTCTTCTTGTAAGGACACCAGTCCTATCAGATCAGAGACCCATCTTTATGACCTTATTTAAGCTGAATTGCCTCCTTCTAGGCCCTACCTACCTACAAACACAATCACAATGGCGGTTAGGGTTCCAACATATGAATTTGAGGGGACACAATTAAATAGCAAATAATAACATTGTGTTGGGGGATTATAGCATATGGATAAGTGAAATGAATGAAAACAATGCCACAAGAGATAGGAGGAAGGAATTAGGAATATTCTGATATGAAATAGCTGCATTACACATGAAGTGTAAATGTATTATTTTAAGATGGACTTAAATTAGTTAAAAATGTATATAGCAAACTCTACGGCAACCACTAAAAACTTTTTTTAAAGAAGTATAGTTAATACACTAAGTGAGGAGATAAAATGGAATCATATGAAAGGCTAAATTAAAACCAGAGAGGCAGAAAACATTGCTTCTGGCAACAAATAGAAAGCAGTTACAAACATGGTTGATATTAATCAATGTATATATCAATAAGCACTTTAAATGTGAACGGTCTAATTACACCAATTAAAAGGCAGAGATTGTCAGAATGAATAAAAAACAAGACTCAACTACACATTGTCTATTGGAAACAAAGTTTAAATATAAAGACTCTGATAAGTTAAGAGTAAGGAAGTAGAGAAAAATATACCGTGCAAACCAAGAAAGCCGGAGCAGCTATAATAATTTTAGACAAAGTAGACTTCAGAAGATGGAAAATTATCAGGGATTAAAAATGAATATTATGTAATCATAAAGGGGTCAATTCTCCAAGAAGATATGATAATCCTAAATATGCAACTAGCAACAGAGCTTCAAAATACGTGAGTCAAAAACAGATAGAAGTGAAAGTAGTCACAGACAAATCCACTATTATAGCTAGAGATTTCAACACTGTCATGTCAGTTATTGATAGCTCAAGCAGGAGGAAAATCAATAATGATGTAGTTGACATAAATAGCACTATCAGTCAACTTGATCTGATTGATATATACTGAATACTCCATCCAACAAAAGCCAAATACACATTCTTCTCAAGCTTACATGGAACATGCACCAAGATAGAAAATATTCTTGCCCATAACACACCTTAAAAAACTTAAAAGAACATAAATCATACAAAATATGCTTCCACAATGAAATTAAACTGCAAATCCATACTAGAAAGATAGCTTGAAAATTCCCCAAATGTTTGGAACACGTATCAAAGAAGTCTCAAGATAAATTAAGAAATATTTTGAACTAAGTGAAAATGAAAGTACAACCTATCTAAATTTGTGAGATGCAGCAAAGGTAGTGCTTAGAGGAAAAATTATAGCATTACATGTAGATTTTAGAAAAGAAAAAGGATTTGAAATTGATAACCCAAGCTTACATCATAGGAAATTATAGGAAGAATTTAAGCAATTTAGGCCTAAAGCAAGCAGAGGAAAAGAAATAACAAAAATTAGGGCAAAAGTCTATGAAAATTTAAACAGAAAAGCAACAGAGAAAAGCAGTGAAACCAAAAGCTGGTTCTTTGAAAAGATGAACAAAATTGATAAATTTCTAGCCTAGCTAATCAAGAAAAAAGAGAGAGACACACACACACACAAATTGCCAACATTAGAAATGAAACAAGGGTCATCACTACTGATCCCATGGACATTGAAAAGATGTTAAAGGAATACTACAAACAACTCTATGTCAGTGCCCCTCATTTTAATCATTTAGATGAAATAACCAATTGATGGAAAGACATGGACTACCAAAATTCCCACAAGTAGAAGGAGACAAGCTAAATAGCCCAATATCTATCTAATTAATTGAATCAATAGTTAATAACCTTCTTAAAATGTAATCACCAGGAGCAGATGACTTTACCGATGAATCTTACCAAACCTTTAAGGAAAAAAACATAAAAATTCTCTATGCTCTCATTTAGAAAACAGAATCATCATGCCCGTAATCCCAGTGCTTTGGAAAGCCAAGGTGGGAGGACTGCTTGAGGCCAGGAGTTTGAGACAGCCTGGGTAAGAGAGGGAGACCCCATCTGTACCAAAAAAAAAAAATTTTCAATTTAAAAAAATAGAGTAGAAATCAGAGAAAACACTTCTTGATTCATTCTATGAGTCCAGAATTATCCTGACATCAAAACCATAGAAAGATATTACAAAAAGGAAAGATGCAGACCAATCTATCTGATGAATATAGATTAAAATCTTCAATAAAAGTGTCTTTGTTCACAAATGACATAATTATTGATGTATAAAAATTCCAAAAACTGTGCACAAACATTAGAAAATTGAATCCAACAATGTATTTTTAAAATTATGCCCCAGGTCCAAGTGGAATTTATTCCAGATATTCAAGGCTGGTTCAACACTCAAATATCAATTAATGTAATCCACCACCATGACTGGCAAAAGGGGAACAATTACGTAATATAATCAGATGATCCAGAAAAGCGTTTGACAATATCCAATGTCCATGATAAAGTTTCTCAGCAAACTAAGAATAGAGGAAAACTTTGTCAACTTAATAAAAAACAGGCTGGGCATGGTGGCTCATGCCTGTAATCCCACTGCTTTGGGAGGCTGAGGCAAGAGGATCCCTTGAGGCAAGGAGTTCAAGACCACCTTCAGCAACATAGCAAGACCCCATCTCTACAAAAAGTAAAAAAACAGTTAGCGGGGTGTGGTAGCACAGGCCTGTAGTCCTAGCTACTCAGGAGGCTGAGGCAGGAAGGTCACTTTGAGACCAGAAGCTTGAGGTTACAGTGAGCTATGATATTGCCACTGTACTCCAGGCTGGGCAATAGAGTCAGACCCTATCTCAGAAAAGAAGAAGAAGAAAGCAGAGTAAAGAGAAGAAGGAGGAGAAGGAGAACGAGGACGACGAGGAGGAAAGAAAGAAGAAGAACATTTACAAAAACCTACACCTAATATTATACTTAATGAGGAGAAACAGATGCTTTTCCCTTAAGGTTGGCAATAAGACTGAGATGTCCCCTCTCACCACTCTTATTCACCTTTATGCCAGAAGTCCTAGGTAGAGCAATAAGACAGGAAAAGGGAATAAAAGATATACCGATTGGGAAGGAAAAAATAAAACTGACTTTGTTCATGGATGACATGATTGTCTATGTAGAAAATACAAAAACATGGTTGGGTGCGGTGGCTCACGCCTGTAATCCCAGCACTTTGGGAGGCCGATGCATGTGGATCACAAGGTCAGGAGATTGAGACCATCCTGGCCAACATGGTGAAACCCCATCTCTTCTAAAAATACAAAAATTAGCTGGGTGCGGTGGCATGTGCCTGTAATCCCAGCACACTCAGGAGGCTGAGGCAGGAGAATTGCTTGAACCAAGGAGTCGGAAGTTGCAGTGAGCCAAGATTGTGCCACTGCACTCCAGCCTGGTGACAGAGCGAGACTCTGCCTCAAAAAAAAAAAAAAAAGTTTACCAAAAAATGTATAGAATTAATTAGTGATGTTATCAAGTTTGCATGATACAATATAAATAGATAAAAGTTGTTTTCCTATATGCCAACAATAAAGAGTTAGACTTTAGTAATTAAAAACACACTACCATCTACAATAGCATCAAAAAATCTTTAAAAAGTTAAACTCAGAGAGTGGAATGATGGCTACCAGAGTCTGGGAGGTGAGGAGGGAGGGAATGGGGAGTTGTTAATCAAAGGGTACAAAGTTTCGGCTAGACAGGAGGAATAAGTTTTGAGATCTACTGCACAGCAGAATGACTATTGTCAATAATAACGTATATCTTATAACTTAGGAAGTAGACTTCAAATGTCTTACCTTAAAAGTGATAGGTAAGTGAGGTGATGAATATGTTAATTAGCTTGATTTAATCATTCCACATTGTATCGTATAAATGTATACAATTATAATTTGTCAATTAAAAATAAAATAAATAAATAAAAATGAAAAGATCAGAAGAATTTTTTAAATAGTACCAAAAAAGTGGAATACTTAGGTATAAGTCAAATAAAATATGTACAGGTCCCGTATGTGGAACTAAAAATCAAACACCTAAGTAAATGGACAGATAATCCATATTCATGGATTGAAAGACTCAATATTGTTAAGATGTCAATTTTTCTGAATTTTTTCCTACAGATTCATTGTAACCCTAATTTAAAAATCAGGAAGCTATTTTCTGAATATCAAGAAACTGACTCTAAAGTTTATGTAGAAGCACAAAAGATCCAAAATAGCCAACATGACACTAAAGAAGAAGAGCAGACTTCAAGACTTGAAGCTACAGTAATCAAGACAGCATGATATTGGCAAAAGAATAGGGACATAACTCATTCGAACAGAATAGAGAGACCAGAAATAGAGTCACACAAATATAGTCAACTGATCTTCAGCAAAGAAACAAAGGCAATTCTAAGGAGAAAGTATAGTCTCTTCAACAAATGGTGCTGGAACAATTGGACATCCATATGCAAAAAAAAAAAAAAAAAAAATCCAGACACAAACCTTACATCCTTCAGAAAAATTAACTCAAAATGAATCACAGACCTAACTATAAAATGGACCACTATAAAACTTCTAGAAGATAACATGGAAGAAAACCTAAGTGACATTGGGTTTAGCAATGAGTTTTTAGATAAAATACCAAAAGCATAATTCATGAAAGAAAAAATAATAAATTAGACTCTTTGGTCTAATAATAAATTAACCTTATGCCTGTAATCCCAGCATTTTGGGAGGCCGAGGCGGGCAAATCACAAGGTCAGGAGTTCCAGACCAGCCTGAACAACATGGTGTAACCCTGTCTCTACTAAAAATACAAAAATTAGCCGGGCATGGTGGCACACACCGGCTACTCAGGAGGCTGAGGCAGGAGAATCACTTGAACCCGGGAGGCAGAGGTTGCAGTGAGCCGAGATCACACCACTGCACTCCAGCCTGGGCGACAGAGTGAGACTCAGTCTCAAAAAAAAAAAAAAATTAAAAACCTCTGCTCAGTGAAAGACATTGTTAAAAGAATCAAAGGCAAGCCACAGACAGGGGGAAGATACTATAAAACACTTACCTGATAAACGACTTGTATCCAAAACATAGAGTTCTTAAAACAATAAGGAGACAAACCAAATGGGTGAAAGATCTGAAAAGACATCTCATTAACAAAGATATACAGATGGCAAATAAGTATATGAAAAGATGCTCAACATCATATGTCAACTAAGAATTACAAATTAAAACAACAATGAGATACCACTATGCACCTATTAGAATGGCTAACATCCAAAACATACTGATAATATTAAATGTTGCTGGGGACATGGGACAACAGGTCTCTCACACATTGCTGATGGGCATGTATAATGATACAACCATTTTGGAAAATAATTTGGCAGTTTCTCATAAAGATAAACATAGTCTTGCCATATTATTCAGCAGTCATGCTCCTAGGTATTCACCCATTTGATTTTAAAACATATCCACAAAAAAAACCTGCACACAAATGTTTACAGCATTCAAATGTTTATACCATTTATATTTATAACTGCCAAAAACCAGAAGTAACCAAGATGTCCTTTGATTGGTGAATGAATAAACAAACCATGAACATTTGTAAAATTGAATATTATTCACTGATTTAAAACATGAACTATTAAGCCATAAAATTACATAGAGGAACCATTGGTGCATTTAATAAACAAAAAAAAAGGCAAGTCTTTAAAGGCTACATACTGTATTATTCCAATTATATGACATTCCGGAAACTGCAAAACTGTAGAGACAATAAAATGATCGGTGGTTGCCCAAGAGTTTGGGACTGGGGAGAGGAATGAACAGGTAAAGCACAGGGAATTTAGGGGTCAGTAAAATTACCCTGTATGATGCTATAATGAAGAGTAAATAATATACATTTGTCAATACCACAGAACTTTTGAGCACAAAGAGTAAACTTTAATGTGTGGGAATTTTTAAAAATAACTCATTTAGGATGTCAGAAGATTTTTGGAATGAATGTGACAAGGGAAACGACCTGTATTACAAATGAAACCACCTCACAGAAGGGAGTAGGGAAATAAGGTGCTGACCTATGTAACACTGGAAGTAAGTGGAATCTGTAAGACTAAATGAAACTGTACATAAGCAGTGTATTCTACTTGATAAAGTTGTTTCCCACTGAGGTACAGGTTAGGAATTCTGATGCTGATATACATGTATTCTGTAACTGAACAATTAAGTAAATGAATGGTGAATGGTGAGATCTCAGTTTCCCATTGCTGGAGTGAGAGGTTACAGTTAAGCAAGAAGAGCAAACTAGAATGATCCATGCGGTGACGGATTAAATGTGGAGGCATCAACGTGAACTCATGTTTAGCTTAGTATGGATACAGGTGGTTACACACAGAAATATTTATAGATAAGTGTATACACACACATATATCTCCTTGCTCCATCAGCTGAGATGACCTAGAAGCAATGACAACTCAGTAACAATAAGCAATAATAAGGGAAGGGTGGAGAGAAAATAAACAAGTAAACACACAAAAAGCAATTAATCATATAATTTTTGCATAGAAGCGTGGTAAGGTAATAAACAAAGTGCTGTGCCAAAAGCAACCAGGGACGAAAGGCATAGGAATAGGCTGCTCTGACAAGGTGGTCAAGGAAGCCCTCCCTAGGGAGGTGGTATTTGAGCAGAGCTCTGCATAAGACAGAGCCAGATGAGGGAAGATCTGGGCAAGGGGAGGGTAGAACATTCTAGGAAGAGATAATAAGACATGCAAAGGCCCTGAAGCAAGTTCCAGTGCTTTCAATTGAGGATTCAAGGTCAAGTGATTTATTGAAGCTGTGCTGTCAGGAGTTACCAGGAGCAATGGCAGCAAAAGAGAAAAGAGGGAGAGCCATGCTGAGGAGTGATTCCAAGTGAAATCCCAGCACAGCCTGGACCCTCAGGGAGCTCTGGGACATAAATTACAACCCAGAGTTTGTTCTGTCTCTAGGTAAAGGAGCTGGATGTTTGTAGTCATACATCAGTCAGTCATTGGCTATGGGACAGAGTTGAAAACAGAGTTCAAGGCAACTGAAGCAGCTACAACCTATAGATCTGGGCATCAGAAATACGAAAGCAGTGCAGATAGAGGCCCCAGGACATACAGTGATGCATTCTTAGTTGAGGGATAGGCAGTAGGCCTAGCTGAGGTCTACCAGGTAGTAGCTGTTATGTGGTTGAGAGTGGAGATCTATCAGAGGTTGAACAGTACTGGAGATGCAGTTCCGGCCCTCACCAAAGTAGAGAAATCTTACTAACATCTCATTAACACACCTGGCATCCAGCTGAGAGATCATGTTATTCTTAAGAGTAAGAACCACATCCTAGAGTAGGACCTATTTGAGAACTTGCCTAACAAAGCCCAAAATCAAGCTCTGACAAAAATCTGCAGGGGATCTGCAGTGTTTAGAGGTGAAGTTTTACTAAATTAGAGAGGCTTGAGAAACACCTTAGGCTTTGCACAGACTCATACCAGCAAAGCATAAAACCAAACCTACAAAAAGTTCAAGAAGATTGCCTGCCAAAACAAGGATCAACACTCTTCAGAGGAAGACAACAGAATCCAGAGTCTATACACTATTGTTTCCACATTCTCTGAGATTCAACCAAAAACCACTGGAACCACAAAGAAAGATAAAAATGTAACCCATAGGGCAAAAAAAAAAAAAAGAATCTGTCAATAGAAACTGAAACAAGATAGTCTAGATTTTGGACTTAGTAGACAAAACTTTAAAGCAACCTTTATAAAGATGTTAAAAGAATTAAAATAAAATATGGCCTTAATAACAAACCAAATAGGCAATCTCAAGAGCAAAATGTAAATTGTAAAAAAAGAGCCAAATAGAAATTCTAGAACATAAAACTTCAATTAAATTTCAAATTAAAACTTCAAATTAAAAATTTGTCATTCAACATGACAGAAGAGTTAGTAAATGTGAAGATGGATTAATTTAAAAATTATCTAATCTGAAGAAAAGAGAGAAAAGGGATTGAAGAAAAAAATCAGAGTCTCTGCTCTGTGGTACAAGATCACACAGTCTAACATATGTGTATCTGGTGTCCCAGAAGGAGAAAAGAATGAGGCTAGAACAGCAAACATATTTGAATAAATAATGGTTAAAACCTTCCAAAGCTGACAGAAAATATAAACGTATAGATCCAAGAGGCTCTGCAAACCCCAAGCAAGATGAACACAAGGAGAAATTCACGTGGTCACACCACAGTTAAAACTTTTGAAAATGAAAGACAGAAACATCTTGAAAGCAATCGGAAGAAAACAGAGACTTGGGGTTTAGGGAAAGAAGGCTTAGAACGACGCTGACATCTCATTTGGAAACAATGGAGGCTAGAAAAACAATGGAATGACATCTTTAAAGTGCTAAAAGAGAACGTCTCTCAGATGTGTCTACCCAAAGATCTACCTGGAGAATGTTTTATCCATCAGCTCCAAACCCCCATTGCTGGAGGTTTCCCCTGGGGTGTTCACCCCCCTGCAGATTCAGGCTGCACATGTGTGCTTGATGGGCAGGTTCCCACCAGTATTTGCAGCATCCAAGAATCCCTGGGGCGGAGGCATTAGTTAAAGCTACATGGGACACATTGAGGTTAGATGCTAAGATGGTAAGGTGAGTCAAAATGTTCATTGAATCCGTGGCAGGCCCAGCTGAAATTATAGGAGAGGCGGGGCTGGGGCTACTATCAGCCCTACTTTGCAAAGGTGAAAATGAATACAAAGAGTGGTTAAATCATACGCCAAGACCCCACGGCTGATAAATGCTAGAGCTGAGTTTAAACTCAGTCTGTCTGGCATTTAAGCTCTCAGACATACCCCCACACTGCCTCTTAAGATGCACCGCACACAGTCATTATCACACAGGTATATACGGCATGCTTAGACCTCTGCACATACACCCAAGGCCACTGTGTTCACACACACAGATGTTTCACCGCATGTGCACTGCCATGCTATTGCTTTTTTTTTTTCTTCTTTTTTTTTTTTTTTTTGAGACAGAGTCTTCCTCTGTCTCCCAGGCTGGAGTGCAACCTCCGCCTCCCAGGTTCAAGAGATTCTCCTGCCTCAGCCTCCTGAGTAGCTGGGATTACAGGAACCTGCCACAACATCCAGCTAATTTTTGTATTTTTAGTAGAGTTGGGGTTTTGCCATGTTGGCCAGGCTGGTCTCGAACTCCTGATCTCAGGTCATCTGCCCACCTTGGCCTCCCAAAGTGCTGGGATTACAGGTGTGCACCACCGCACCCGGCCTGCCACACTGTTTCTACACACATTCGTGTACATACACACACAAAGCCAGGGACATGTGCATGTCCGTATTCATGCATGAATATAGCAAAAGCATTTTCATTAGGGCAACATTCCAGCTTTTTCCTGGCTCTGAAGACAATGTAATTGGGCTTGCCACAGGTGGAAGATAGGAGCTACTCTGCCCGCAGGCAGAAGGCCTCCCCACTCCCTCTTCCTCCCAGCTTGAGGTGGTGAGCTAATCACTGCCAAGGATGTTATTCACTTCCCTCAGGGGCGGCCCCTCACACAGACCTCTCCTTTGTCTCACTCACCCCTGGAAATCTGCCCACCTCCACTCTCAGCCTCACATGTACTTTCCTGAGATCTCCGGCTCTGTCTGTCACCAGCACAGTGGGGATGAAATTCATTATTCTAAACTCTCGAGTCTCAGCCACGCTCTGGCAGCTGGACGGGTGGCAAGGGAAATGCCTTACTGCTGGCTTCATTGTTTCACGGAACTTGGTCATGGTCTCAGAGGTGCAGCCTCTTTTCTCTTGTTCGTTCCACCAAAAAAGGGGCCTCCAGAGGCAGTCCATGTGAGCTGGACAAGTGACTGCTCCCAAAATTCCAAAGCCCTCCTTTTTCCAATTCTTTGTGAGCTATAGCATGAAGATGGGGATTTTGTCATGCATTTATTCAATGAACATATCTGAGCATCTACTGTGTACCAGGCACTGGGGTTCTAGCAGGGTCCATTTATGTTCTTTCACTCCCAGTACCAAGCCCAGTGCTTGGCATATGGTAGGTGCTTAATTTACATTTGTTGGATGGATGGATGGATTGATGACAGACAGATGAATGTATGAATGTGCAGATGGATGGATGGATGGGTAGGTGGGGAGGTGGGTGGATGGATGTGTGCAATAAGCTCTACACAGAAGGGTGTAGGCTTATAAAGAAGATATAGTTGCCATCTCAAAGGTGTCCATCCTCTAGGAAGACTTTGCTTATGCCACCCTATACTCTAGTTACACAAGTGGAAGGAGCAAGGGATGGGAGTAGGAAGAGAGAGTTAGGGAGGCAGGTGTTACATCTGGCTGGGGCATTTCAGGCAGAACATTAGGGGAAACCCTTCCCAACCACCTCAAGCCCAGCAGGAGAAGCAGTGCCCATCCCGACACTTCATGAAAATAACCAGCCCAAGCGTCCTTGTTAGGGGTGACCACAGGGCCTCAGGGGCCCCTGGGGTGGGCCCTGTCATCATCTGGTTAGGCCAAGGTGCCTTCAGAACAGCAGTCCTTCAAGATGTCCACCGAGGCAGTGGGTCCACTGTGCTTTAGCAGGTCACGGTAGGTGGACACACTTCAGAGTGCCCACTTCATCAGGCCACCCCACTGCAGCATCCTCAGCCGACTGGGCTTCAGCCTCCACATGCCGCCTTTCAGCTCATGCATCATGCACCCCTCTTCCATGTGGGCCCCTCCTTCCCCACCCGCACACGTCCTCAGCAGGTGCACACCAAATCAGGTGCTGTCAGTGCCCAGACCTGCCTAATCAGATCCAGTTCCAGCCCACCCTGGACACAGAAAGCCAGGCCAGATCCACTGCCTTAAAATCCAGTCTCATTTTTAGTAACTGGAACACTGAGGCAGGTGGGTGCCTCCCAGGGCCCTCCCGTGTCCCGGTAGAATGGCTGGAGACCGAGTGTCCCCATACATGGATGGCGCAGCCACATTCAGCTGAGGATTGGAACCTGCTCAAAATGTTTGTTTCCTGTTTAATCGGTGGTAATAAAAAGTCATGGATTCCAACCAAAATACATTCCACTCCTTCAGCCCTGGTTTGTCAAAATTGCTTCTCTCCGAAGCTCCAACCTCAGGGCTGTGGGAGCCTGTGGTTGACTGGCAGGCTGATCGCGCACAATATCGGGTCAGAATCACCCCATTGGCCTCCACCTGCCAACCTTGGAAAGAAATTCAAGGTAAGGACAAGTGAGTCTAAAAGTGCAGCTCTTCCTCCCAATCCCTCTCAAAACTCAAGTTTTGACTTCTGAGCTGTGAATAAGGATCTCATTGAGCCAAAGTTCCTTAAGGTTTTTTGCTGCACCCACAGGGGATCGTGTGCAGGCTAGGAGGGTTGCCATGGAACTTCAGCAGCCAACCACGAGGAAGGGAGGGGGAGCTGCCGCCCACGCAGAGGCCCCCACTTCTGCCTGGGGGCCTGCCTGGCCCTCCGCAGCCGTCTCCAGCGCTCTCCTCTCATCTGGCCCAGTTCAGGCCTGCGCCACCAGCTGCAGACAGCCTGGCCTCCCGGGGTCCCACCCACCACTCACTCACCTCCATCTCAGGACAGCCCGTCTTGGCGCCACCCCACCCTGTCCCCTGCTTCCCTGTTGCCTCCATGACCACATCTTTCCTTTCCTACAACACACAGAGCACCGCTAGGGCAGGGACTAAGATCTTTCTCCTCTCCCTTTGGAGGTAACTGACAAATGCGCCTTGGATTTCTAAGCCGATTCCCTGAGGGCTTGTGCCGCATGTATAAATCTGCAGCCAAAATGCCAGTGCCCCCAAACTGTCAGCTTCTTTTTTTTTCCCCTTTAAAGCACACTAATCTTCCTCTGAGCTCCTGTCTTCAGGAAATCAGACTGCCACCCTTGTCAGGGGTGTCCTGGGATCGGCGGGAGCCGGGAAAGCTGGCGTCTAAGGTGCAGTTCAACCAGCTAGCTGTGGATCCTCAGGCAAGTAAGTTCACCTCTCTGAGCCTGAGTGTCCTGGTGTATAAAGTAGGAATGATTGTGCATGTGCGCACACACATGCCCGAGATAATGGGTTACAGTGCTTTGTAGTTTGAGGCAGAGGCTCAGTATGAGCTATTGCGCTAATAATTGCAACAGAAAACTGAGGAGTATTTTCACATTTCTGT
Source organism: Pan paniscus (assembly GCF_029289425.2). Taxonomy (NCBI): domain Eukaryota; kingdom Metazoa; phylum Chordata; class Mammalia; order Primates; family Hominidae; genus Pan; species Pan paniscus. The sequence goes on from NC_073270.2 coordinate 63,885,869, forward strand.
TTTGGGTTGTGTCTCCTCTGCATTCCCTTTCCCTCCATACGTTTTCTTCTGAAGGTCAATTCCACAATCAGTTACCAGAAGTGGCAAGACTGCCGGAGCTGTAATCCCAGCTAAGAAGTGGCTGGCCATGGCTCTGAGTGACGGCTTCACAAACCTCACCGCGTTCCGTTCTATAGCAGTCTCTGAGCTGCGAGCCAGGGCTCTCACCATCCCCACTAGACAGCTGAGCATACTGAGGGTCAGACGGATGAAAGGACGCGCTCAGCATGCGCCACTGCTAAGCCGCAGATGAAACCCACACTCAGATCCAGGACGCAGGAGGGAGGAGCGGCACAGAAAGAAACAGGAGCTGCCTTCAGGTTCAAAGCACAATTGTTTTGCTTTTGTTTTTAGACCTCGTGCAAAATGAACAAAACTCATCCAGAACGATGTCCACAGGCCCCTGATGGCTCCCCAGGCCTCACTGAAGCAGGGAAGGGTGAGCATCTCGGTCCACTTCCCCTGAGAATCCAAATTCCTGTTTCTTTTCTTTCTTTTTTGTCTTTACTTATTCCAAATATGTTCAAAATGGAACTATGAAATACTATATTTTATCCAAATAAGTAATTTTTTAAATTCCATCTTAGAAGAGCTTCTAAACATTTCCAAAGCCTTTCAAACTTTCTCCCCGAAAGGCTTTGTACCAGGCAACCAAATCCTTCCGGACTTGTTGAATGCGGAGAGTGAGAGAGCCAGTGAGTGGTGCTGCTGTTGTCTCTTTGCTTCCTCCTTCCTCCTCCCCCCACCGGCCCCCACCAATCTGTCCGGTGGATGCTGAGTGATCATTTTGCGGATGGCGTGGAACTTGGCTTCTCGAGGGGAAGCTGGTATGAGAAAATGAGAATCTCATTCAGATGGGCTTGCAGTTTTTATTCCCCTAGCGAATTATTTTCTTATTTCCATCCCCCTTGATTCCTTTGCAAAAAACTGCAGCCGTCTTTCCTCCCTTCTTTGCCTTAGTTGAATTAACTTAATTAGGGCACTTGCTTTTGACAACGCTGGGAGATTTTTAGCTACCGAACTGTCCTCAGGAGACCACAGGAAGGCTGACGCACTGTCTGCAATTATCAAGCTAATCACTCAGAACACACTCGTTTGTTTTATGTATTTATATCTTGGGATATAAACCTTCATTTCCATTTTTCTTTCATTCTGCTGTATGTGCCAGGCAGAGTGAGGCACTGTGGGCAAGAGAAGAGCCCTGCCCTTGTGGAGAGCAGCTGGCCAGACAGACATTAAACACACGATAATACACAGAAACATGTGATTACAGAGAGTGAAGAATGCAACAAAGAAATAATACTTTGAAATATCGCCTTCTCTTTCTGGACTTCTTTGGAATACAGCCAGTCAGAGCATAGCTCTAAGACCAAGAGTAAGCAATGCCTTTTGAAATATTCTGTTTGAAATCAGAGCCCTTCCCCACTGCAGTCAATTGCGGGCACAAATATTGCTTTTGTTCACAGACCACATCCTGTGTTCCCCAGGGCCTCACCCTGAACTGATCCCAGGATGACCTAGAAGAGGCATGTTTTACTGAAATCGTTTCTAAAACTTACACTAAAGCTACAATATCTGAACGCACGGTAAGGACACACATTTTCAAGTTTCTCTTTGGGTCACAGGTGTGCTGCTTTCTACATCAATTTGTCAGGAAGACAAATCTTTTAGTGTCGGGAAGAAAAGCAGCAAGATGAAAAAGAAAAAAAAAAGAAGATATTTCAAGATCAGATTCTTCATCCTACTTTTCTGACTTGCCAGAAGCTAACGACATCTTTCCTAGCAGTGACTGGCAACCACTCTGAAAACTTCACCAAATTATTACTCCTTTATTTTTTTGAAAAAACAGGCAAGTGTATTTAGTTGTCATTGGTTACAACCAAATTTCTCTAAATATTTCAGTGCATCTCAAAATACTATATTGATAAGTTCAAGTCATAAAAAACTGCATTAGGAGTTTTGGAAAATTTACTGGTAGGATTATGCATGTTTTTCTTCCATTTGAGTTCTCCTCTGAATGCATGTTTATTTAAAGAAAAATTGTGGTATTTGGAAGATTGAAGACTGACTTCTAAACTGTGCTGACTTCAAGAAGACCTACTTTCGGCCAGGCACAGTGGCTCATGCCTGTAATCCCAGCACCTTGGGAGGCTGAGGAGGGAGGATTGCTTGAGCCCAGGAGTTCAAGACAAGCCTAGGTAACACAGCAAGAAAAATGTTGAAATTAGCTGAGTATGGTGGGTCATGCCTGTAGTCGCAGCTACTTGGAAAGCTGAGACAGGAGAATGGCTTGAACCAGGGAGGTGGAGGCTGCAGTGAGCTATGATCATGCCCCTGCACTCCAGACTGGGTAACAGAGTGAGACCCCATCTCCAAAAAAAAAGAAGACCTGCTTCTTTCTCCTTCTATCCAGTCCCATCGAATTAACTGTTCTTGAAAAGGAGGGCACATCCCAAACTGGGGGGTCACAAGGTGATTTGGGAGGTACACGTAGCATCAAAACCACAGATACACACGCTGACAGAGCCATTCCTTTTTAGTCCTTTGCTTGGCCCAGGAGAGTCCCCAGTGGGGACTAGTCAATTTCCAGCACCTCCCCAGTGCTGCCACCACCCTTTTTAATAGAGAGAGTGAGCAGCTACGGCACCAAACTGGAATTTCGTAACATCAGCTTTCATTATTTTCATGACCATGGCCTTCCACATAGGTCAAATGGCACTGATTTTTCACTTATGGTCATGACTTGAAGCTTCCTTTTTAAAATAACTGTATGTTTTCAAAAGTGTGTGAATGTAAAAGAAAGGATTAAGTAAATAATGGCACAGATATGGCAGGTGAGATGCAAATGGCAGGTTTGGGGAAAAGGGCAATCGATAAAAATAAAGGCAGCTTGGCTCTCCCGCTCTCCCAGCGCTGCAGCTCAGAGGAAAACTAAAATTAATTCCTTTTGCAGCATGATGGGGAAAAAAAGCATCCAGAAGGAAATTCATCAAACCATTAAAAGTGATCTCCCCCAGGAAAGGGGCTTGCAGGCAGGGGGAACACATTCACATTTCGCTTTAAACACATCTGGATTATTTGAATTTTTGTATTGCATAGAAGTTAACCCTTTGTCTGACATCTTGGTTATAAATGTTTTTCTTGGAATGCCTTTTGTTTATTGCCTTTGTGATCTCTTGGGCAGGCAAAACTTCTCAACTTCATAAAATAAAATAAAAAATCCATCTTTTCTTTATAGCTTCTGGGTTTCCAGTCTCTGTGAGGAAGGTCTCCCTGGCCCCTAGATTGTAACTGCAGTATCACACATTTCTTGCAATACTATTATGATTATTGTGTTACTTGTAAGTATTTAATTCCTCTAGAGTTGATTTCTGTATCCATGGACCATTGGTTCCATTTTCATGTTCTCCCATTTGTCAAAGGGTTCATCCATCCTCCTGTCTTGAACATCAGCTCTCTCCGTATATACCTTCTGAGTTATAAGGACAGTTCCACTTCACTTCCTGCTTCACTAATCTAGTCCCTGTCACGACACCAAAACTGACTTGGTTACAGGACCTTTAGAGCCTATACTAATACCTGGATAGGTAAATCCTCCATCACTCTTCTCATTTTCCACATTTCCTAGCTATTCTGAGGGCATCTCTTCTTCCATATGAACTCTAAGATTATATTTTTATTTGAGTATGCATTATTTCAATAATTTAAAAAATAAAATATTTTATTATTAAAAAGGTGGCTAGGTGTGGTGGCTTATGCCTGTAACTCCAGCACTTTGGGAGGCCAAGTCGGATGGATCACTTGAGGTCAGGAGTTCGAGACCAACCTGGCCAACATGGCGAAACCCTGTGTCTACTAAAAATACAAAAATTAGCTGGGTGTGGTGGTGAGCGCCTGTAATTCCAGCTACTCAGGAGGCTGAGGCAAGAGAATTGCTTGAACCTGGGAGGCGGAGGTTGCAGTGAGCCGAGATTGTGCCACTACACTCCAGCCTGGGCGACAGAGCGAGACTCTGTCTTAAAAAAAAAAAAAAAACTCCTTGTCAAAAAAAAAAAAAAAAAAAAAGTGGGGGGAGGCGGCACCACCAGATGCTGGTGAGGATTGGAGCACCGAGAGCTCTCACCCCTGGTTGGTGGGAATGCAAAATGGTGCAGCCACTTTGGAAGACAGTTTCACAGCTTCTTGCAAAGTTACACATATTCTTTCCATACCACACAGCAATTGTGCTCCCTGATATTTTACCCAGAGGATTTGTTTAGAGCAGCTTTCATCATAATTGCCAAAACTTAGAATCCACCGCGATGTCCTTGGGTTGGTGAATGGATGAACCATAGTACATCCAGGCACTGGAATTTTATTCAGTACTAAGAAAGGAACCAGCTATCGAGATAGGAAAAGATGTGGAGGAAACCGACAGCATGTTACTAAGTGAAAGAAGTCAGTCTGAAAAGCACACACTGTATGGTTCCAACTCTATGGCCACACTAAGGAGGCACAAAACAAAGAAAAGATGCTCAAAAGACAAAAACAAACACAACTAGGGAGGCGAGTGTCCCGCTCTGGTGGGGGATGTTGATAGTGAGGGAGGCTGTGCCTGTGTGGAGGCAGGGGGTTTATGGAAAATCTCTGCACCTTCTACTCAGTTTTGCTGTGAACTTGAAACTGCTCTTAAAAAAATAAGGTCTTTTTTTAAAGGGAGGGAGGGATCTTTTAAATTGTCTCTTTCTTGTATATCAAAAGCTAAGCTATGCCAGCATCTGAAACAGAAAGTGGCTGAGGGTACCTCTGTCACTTGGACCTCTTCTGCTCACAGCCTCCCTGAACTGGTGGCCAGGGAAGGCAGTGGGAGGAGAGGACCAAGTCTCAAACTCCAGAAGCCCCACCTCCCTGAGCTCAGCTCCTCTGCCAAGCGCCCTCAGGTAAGCCAGCAGGGAGGCGGTGGGGGCTCTATAGAGTGAGCACTTCTCAGCCAGTTACCTGGCTAGGAGCCCAGCAATTCTTGCTAGAACCCCGCGGATGTGGTGCCAGTTTGAATAAGAGTCAGCTCTGGCTGATTCTTGCAGACAAAGTGAGGTGGAGCTCTCTCTTTGAGCGTTCTACTATGCACAGGACTGCAGGTGGGAAATTGCTGTCAGGAAGGACAGAGGGAGGAAAACGTTGACAGCGCAGATAAAAGGGGTCAAGTTCACGGGACTTTGACCATGTCCCAGGCATTGTGCTGTGCCTGCACTCCTGTCATCCCCCCATTCTACAGACAACTATTCAGAGAGATTAATTCTTTCACCCATGACCACCCAGCTTACGGGGGCACTTGGAGCTCACCTGTCGGCTCCAACCCCTTCTCACTGCTCAGTGCAAGAGTAAGGCAATACACTGCCGGCCCCACCCTGGAGGAAAATACTCGGCTCTGAATCTGCACCTCTCCCATGTAGATATTTACAAACAAAAGAAGTCAGCGCTCCCGGCCATGAGTGTTGCAAATACATACACAAAAATGACTGAGCCTGATTCATCATTTGAGAACCAAAGGGGATAATGCTGCATTAACTATGAGAGTTTGCGTCTTCCAGCAGACAAAACAAAAAATGAGAGCCACTCTTTCTAAATGTTTTTGTATCCAACCCAGTTCCTTCCAATTTTTTGCCATTGTTTAAAAGATGTTGAAGCTTCCAAGTGCACAGCTCAGGAAAGTTTTCATCATGTCTCATCCTGTGTGTTGCAGCGCGAAGTCCTCGTCCAGAGAAGGCAACGGCGAGAAACAAATCCAACATCCTGGGCTGCTTTTCCTTCCCCCACTTTTTAAAAGTTTGGTGTCCAAGTCACTTGACAAACCCAGACCCTAACAATGATATTTTGTGCAGAATTCTGGGATCAAAATATAATTTCAAAAATAATATATTTTCTGACATCCCCCAAGAAAAAAAGTACTGGTTTCTTCCCCCTAAAAGGATTTAGATGGAATAACATCTGTGCTGAGAATATTGTGAATATGTTGGACAGGCAGTCTCTAAGGCACTCCGCTCATTAATGTGCTGTGCATAAAATTAAAACTTGAAATATATTTTTAAATCCATTTTGAATCATTTAAGCAATTCTCCTGCAAAGAAACTATTGTGCTGAAATAATATATTTGGAGCAAGGAATATGAAAGCTATTAAAATGTCTTAGACCCCCTGCCTTTCATGGGAGAGGAAGAAGGGGGGAAATGCTCTCTCTGATTTGAAACAGGCTTTGCATAAAATATACCCACCCCACCTCACCATCTCCCAAAAAAAAAAATCTACTCTGAAGTAACACTAAGAGTTTCACTTAAATCCACAGGAGCCAAGGAACACGAAGTTGGGTCTTTATATTTCTCCTGCTTCCACTGTGCATAGCTGAGCTGGGGAGCAGCTCAATGAGGGCTGTGAGGGCCCAGGTATGGTGGGCACCTTCCCTGGGTCTGCAGCATTCACAGCTGTGAGCAAGAAACCCTAAAGGAGGGAGGAAGGGAAGACAAAGACACAAAGATAGGGCCTTGTTTTGCTCCCGCCTTGTCCTGATTTCTGCAAACATTTTGAACACTCAGGATGCCAGTTAATTCGTGGGTTCTTTGGAGCCCGTTGGCATGAGTGTGTGCTGGGAACAGCAGCCTGACACTTCCCCAACAACCCCCGTTCTCTCACTCGTTGTCTCATTCATCTGTCTATCAAATATGTGTTGAGTGCCAACCAAGAGCCATCACTGTCCTGGACTCTGAGAGTTCAGTGTTGCGAAAACTCAACTGTGAAAACCTGCTAGGAAGTCACGCTGTCGGAAGAGGACAGGGTGGCACAAAGAAATGGGGTGGGCATCTGGCCTGGTCTGGGAAGGCTTCCTGGAGGAAGTGACAGCAGAGTTGTATTCTAAGGGAAGAGGAAGAAACGGAGAGTGTACGCCAGGCATGGGGGTGGCAAGTGCAAAGGCGCTGAGGTTGGAATTTGCCTGAAGTGTTTCCTAGATGGGAAGGCGGCCAGTGTGGCAGGAGCACAGATTGTGAGGAGGGGCTGAGAAAGTGGAAGGGAGAGTCAAGGTAAATGGGTCAGCCCAGGTAGGGCCTGTGTCCACCATGAGAAGCCTCGCCCTTACGCTAAGAGCAAACACGTTGCCCTCAGCAAGCACAGGCAGCTCATGACTGTCCAGCCCTCTCTGCCGGGTGGAGGGCAGTGGAAGGGGTTGTGCATCCATGCAGGGCTAGGTGGAAGCTGACCATGTTAGGGAGGGGGTATGAACTCGCTACTTCCCACGCCAGTGCCTGTGTCCATGGTTCCCTCTGCCAGGGCCTCCATCCTCCTAGTCCCCATCCTTTGTGTCTCAGATACAGCAGCACGTCCCCTTGACCACTCAGCTGTGCCAGGACAGGGCAGATCTTCAAGGAAGCTCTGTGCCCCTCCTTCAATGCCCATGTGGAACTGGACACCACCTTCCACCCCGCAGGCCGGGAGCCCCTGGAGTCTCAGGCTGGGGCATATATACCACCATTCCCTCATCACCCCCTGTACCCCATGGGGCCCACCACCCACTGGGGCTGACAGAAAGAAAGATTCGTAACAATGGGACCATGTTAACTTGCTTGCTGCTGTACATGCACATGTGACACTCACAAATATTTGTGAATGAATGCGTGAATCAATGAAAGGATGAATGAATGAATTTCACTGTGAACTAAACTGGACAAAGCACAGAGTTGTGCACCTTTAAAGCTTCCAGAACAGATGACAGCGAGGATGTCTGACACTTCTCTGGTTAGGAAGCTGAGGTTCTAGGAGACTGCCAAGTTGCCAGAGCCACCTGTGATCACCTGACCACACCTGCAGCACCACAAGCACCACGCATTCCCTCTCTGTGGCCCAATTCTTCATGCACCTGCTATCACCAACCTCCAATCTCCAGCACCTCCCACAGGGTCTTGTCCTCTATCGTCCCCACTCCCCTGCCACTAAGACCCTGAAACTCACTGTCACCACTAGCAGCCCATTGAGAGACAGATTCAGTCACAGCCCAGGAGGGTGCCCAGAAATCCACCGTGAGGTTGCAGCAACGTGATTTGGCAGAAGAGCAAGGAGTGGAAGAGATGGGAGATGCCCTCCTGGGCCAGTGAGGCAACTGGCTAGGGTGGGTGCCTTTACACTTTAGAGGCAGGTTCTCTGTGCTCACCGGACCTGGGGTGAACCCTTTATTTCACTGATTTTAAAATACACGTTATTTCACAATTTAACTTCTCTGAGATTGAGATGCAACTCATGATTGATTGATGGATATTGGGTTTAAAGGCCCGAGCGATGACAGACACCTGGATGGCCTGGGAGGTTCACTTTCTCCCTCTTTTGCGAGGTTAGCAAGGAGCTAGCTCCACACGACTGAGTTGTCTCCAGGGAAAACAGACTGATATCAGCTGCTGGGCACGAGGCCGCCTGCTCTACAAGGTCACTAATTGTGGATTAGGCATCCCTTGGCCTCCATCCCTATGCTTGGGTAGAGCATTACAGGGCAGGATCCTCTGCCTGAGCCCTTTCTGAGGTGCTCCACATCCAGCTGTGCCCAGCCCTGCACACCTCCCATGCAGCAGCAGGAGCTCAGGCATCATGTGTGCCTGGCTACTTCTCCACCAAGTCTTCCTGCAGCAAAGTCAACTTCAAGTGCACTGATATGGAAGCCCCTTTTCCACGCCATGGTATTTTTATGGTACATAAGGCAATAGTGTTTAATAACCGAAGACATTTTAGATTTTATTATAGGCAGTGATCAGCTGTCCTGGGCCAGTAGCACAGCCATCTTGGGCCTCAGTTTCCTCATCTGCTTTATGGGATAATGTCCACCTTGGATTCATTTTAAAACTCCAGAGTATTGCAGGTGCATGATGCTGGCACATAGTAAGTGCCCAACCAATATTGACGATCCTGGATGAAGAACCCTTGGCTCTTCTTTAACTTGGGCTGCAGCGATTAAAATTTGCAATCCTGTATAGAAAAGGCCAATGCTTTTTTCTAGTCTTTCCCGGAATTTTTTTCTGAAATCCCTGTATCCTGGGGAAGCTCTACAGAGAAATAATGTCTGCCATTTTACAAGTAAAATGAATGACATAAGAGAGCCCAGTGCAAATTGAGATGCTTTCTGCACCAGGCTGGGCAGGTTCCTAGGAAGAGTTGCAACATTCCAGGCAGATATTTCCGGGAAGATCCCCAAGGCAGGTGAAATCTCAGAGTCCTGCGTAATTTTCCCTTGGCAACAGTCATGCATTTCTCCCCTAACATCTCCATCTTTCAGTCTTTCTCTCCTTCCTATTTCTAATATTTGTACCTTCAGGGAAGGCCCATTCGTGAAACATAACCCATGCACTTCACATGCATGAGGCTTGGTGAGGACGTGGCCCTCTCTGTTCGGGAAGATGCTACCACCCTCCCGTGGCACGGGTTGGTCTCTGTCCTAAGACGTTTCATGTGCCGAGTCGCTGGCTCCTCCCTGAGCCCTGAGGTGGGTACCATTATCATGCCCACGTTATGGGGACAACCGAGGTTGAAAGAGACTAGGGGGCTGGCCTGAGTGCTCGCAGCCGGGGGCTGGCAGGGCTGGGATATGGAGCCAGGTTCGTGAGGCTGAAGGACCCCACCCTGGAGCCATCAAACCATACTCAGCCCCTCCTCCACGCTGCACCCTCAGCTCCTGGGGGAGGTCGGAGTGTATTGAGCCAGGACAGTCCCAGTCACGGAGTTTGTCTAACCATTCACAGGCTGCTCACATCCCTCCCAGAGCCTGTTATGCTGGGCGTTTGGTTTGTATGTTTTGTTTGAGGTCTCCTCCCTCAAGGAAGATTTGCTGGATTTAGAAACCTGGACCAGGGGCCCCTTCTCACTGTGCCCATGAGATTCTGTCCAGGCACTCAGCAGTCTGTACTGTGGGTGTTAGTATCCGTTTGTGCCCCTGAATTGGTTTGCTAGGGCTGCCCTAACACATTAACACAAACTGAATGGCTCAAAACAACAGAGATTTCTTCCCTCACATTCCTGGGGCTGGAAGTACAAAATCCAGCCTTCAGCAGGGCCGTGCTCCCTCCAGAGCCTCCAGGGGAAGATCCTTCCCACCCTCTTCCAGCTTCTGGGGGTTGCCGGCAATCCTTGGCTTATGGCAGACTCACTCCAATCTCCGCTTCCATCTGTACATGGCCTTCTTCCCTGTGTGTTTGTGTCTCTGTGTCTGCATGTGGTCTCCTCATAAAGACATGTTATTGGGTTAGGAACCTGATAATCCAGTATTACCTCATTTTAATTTAACTAATTACATCTGCAAAGATCCTATTTCCAAATAAGATCACACTCACAAGTTCCAGGTGGACAGGAGTTGGGGGAGGGGGCACCATTCAACCCAGTCCACCCCCTTATAAGATAATTGCCTTTTGAGAGCAGAGCTGGTGCTGATTAATCTATGTTGGCTGTCACTAAGTGTCTGATAAATAATTGGATACATGCGTGCATTGGGCTTAGAAGTGCTGACTCTTACTAGCAAATGTCACAAGACTCTGAAACCTGCCCAGCCTGTGAGTGCCTTTAACACCAAGAGGGAATCTTTGCTCCCCTCCTAGGTCTCTCTGTAAGCTGGCAGAAGAAATATCCACCCCCACCCCGGGACTGCTGTGAGTGTTGAATATAACGTGCAGGGGTTCTCAAGAGGTTTGGGGGAGAATTTTAGAAATGCTGGGGTAGGGAGCTGTTTGGGGATTATCACAATGCTAGCACCACTTGGTGTGCAAGGGAAAAGGCTTTCCCACAACATACAAGGCAGTCAGGACCCCAAAGCAAAGTCCCCACCCCAAGGACTTGGGAATAACCCACTGGATGTGCCTGTCAGTGAACATCCTGCTTCACGTTATCTAAGCCTGGAACCACCTTCCCTTTCACACAGAAGTACAAGGTCTTCTCACACATAAAAATCCACAATGTTTCCCGTGCCACTTTATTTGGCTTTAGTTTCTCTGAAATAAAACTGCTGGATGCATTCAGTGAAAACCAAGAGTCGTTTCACGAAATCACATCACCAACAGCAATGTCACTGTGGTAGCTGAGTGGCCAATATGCTCTACTCTGAGTCAACAGCATCTGGGGTGGCACAGTGTCAGGGTGGCACAGTCACGAGGTGGCACAGTCAGGAGGATCCCACCCACAGGCCTGGCCACCTGCCCACCCCCCTTGTCTCGTAATGCAGCAAAGCCTGGAGGATTCCATCCCCATCATTCTATTTCCTTAGTTTATATTACTTTCCTCTTATTTCTCCTTGATTTCCTAGCTAGGGCATTATATTATCTCTGAATGTCATCACAGGACAGCGAAGGGGATGATACAAAATATCTGTTCTAAAGCAGGAGCACCAGCATGGCCAGGGCAGAGAGCCACCCGGACAATGAGTGACAACTGGCAATCCCTGCCTGGCTCGGCAGCTGGGCTCCCGCGGGGGCATCCTGTTTATTTGGGCATCCTGATGAGAGACCAGAGCCAGGAGCAGTGGGACCCAAGGGTCCTTTGAGCCCAGGTCCTTCACCGGGGCCAAACCAGAACCAAGGAGATGGAGCTGCCTTCCCGGAGCACACAGTCACATAGGGACAGGAGTGGGGCTCAGGTGGGGCTGCTCCTCATCCCGTCAAGCAGAGGCCTCAAGGACAACAGGGGACCCTGTGATCCCCAGGAACTCAAGGTCAGTCTTGAAGAGTAAGGACCATGTGGACGTAAAATGGGTTTTGGGAAGAACCAGCAAAGGGCCTGAGGCAGGCTGAGCCTCCCACACTGGATGGGGAGTGGGCTGGACAATTGAGTTGAATGGCCAGGTTGTCTCAGTGCCCCCAAGGACAGCCCTGAGCCCAGGTTTCCACAGGCCCCCAGCACAATGAACTCACCAGCAAAACATCTTCTGCATTCAACCCAAAAGAAAAAAAATATATTCCTGTAAAACCTGTTCTGATTACGGCCAGCGTGATAAAGCTGATTGTCCCAGGAGATAAAAGCAAAATTGCACAGGGTCACCCTTTTTCCCTGAACAAGGCGCAGTGAACGCATCGCACCGTGACAGGGTCTTAAATACGAGATAAAGTGGAAGTGACAGCTGAGTTACAGGCAAACGAGAGCCAGATCATTGCGCATCTATAAATCAGGGAAACCCACCTCAGGCAGAGCCACGGAGTCATTCTGCTTTAATCCAGTCCAAATGTTGTGGTGTCTGCCCCGACCCTTGGGAGGCTCCACTCGTGGCATCCAGGCCCAGCCCCTGGTCCCACCTCAGAGCCACCTGTGACATGGATTCCACCCCCCGCCAACATCCCCAGGCCTCCACACCCCAGCAGCACAGGTTTGCCTGCCGCACCTTGGTCGTCTCTTCAGGAACCAACACGCCTCACTCTGGATCCATGTGGCTGGAGTGGCCATGGGGCCCCAGCCTGCCCGTCAGCTTCTGTCCTCTGACCATGGTGACCATGGTGGCACATGACCCACAACAGTGCAGTCGGCGCAAACCCTGAGACATGCGGAGGAGCAATGGGGAGGACAACAACCTCCATCCAACCTGGAGATCCAGATGCCCTCAGTCATCAACAAGACTAATGTCAAGTATGCCTGGAATATATCTGTCTAGGCCCCTTAGATGGATAGTGGACAGGAATGTGTCATTTCCCAAAAAACAGTCTCAACAATTTGAATGATTATAAAGACAGTGAATGGCATTGCTATTTTCTGTGTTTTCCCACTCTCTCTCTCTGAGACTTGAGTGAAACGTATTTCAAATGAAAATGTGTGGGTATTTGTTAAGGGCCTACTGTATGCCTAGCTCCCTGTGTGGTGTAGGTCGGCACACAGAGTGACCTGCCTGAGATGGGCCAGTGCAGGGGAGCACAGAGTCAAGAAGATCTGGTTCTGATGGCAATCCTTGAACCCCTGGATGCAGCCTTATCTGAAGCCTCTAGACTCTTCAAACATGAGAGCTAAATAATCCCCTGTCTTCATGCAAAGCTGATTTGAGCTGACTCTCTAACCCTTTCAGGTAAGATAGTCCTGGCTGACACATTCTCCTCATTTCTCCCATACCCCCTGTATCTTTCTCTCCAACCCGAATGCTACTTCTGTGGCCTGGGCCTCATCACCACACATCTAGATATCAGCAAACCCCCTCCTAGGCCCCAACCTCCAGTGTTGCTTCCCAGCCCATTCTCCAGGCCAGAGGCACATACATAGGAACAGGTCATAGTGTGCCCCTCCCAGACCAAAGCCATTCAAAGGCACCCAGTTAGGACAAAGGCCCAGCTGATAAGCAGGACAAATGTAGGGTTCTTATATTCATCAGGGGGTCTTTGGGAGACTCCAGCAGCAGGCTTCCTTTCTTCTTAGAGATTCCAAACTTCCTCTGATCCAGGAGGACTTGCAACTTCCTTGGGTATGTCTAGGTGACCCCAAGAGCTTGGAGCTCAGGACCTCTCTTCTATCATGGACAGTGTCAAGGCATCACAAAAATTTTATAAACCCAAGAATCTCAACTTGCTCACTCTCTCCTTTTTTCTCTCTCCCAATCACAGAGGAAAAAAAAAAAAAATGCAGGTCAGCGAGGCCAACTGCAGATCACAGCCCCTCAACTCTGTACCTGCTGAAGTCCCCCCAGATTCCCATCCCAGCACCCCCGCTAATCCTCTGCAATGATTAGACGGTCAGGAACTGGGGGCCGTCGCAGCTGCGATTCTCATTAACTGAGTTTAAAAGACCTGGCACATACGGAGCTCCTCTGTAATCACAGTGCCAGCAAATCTCTGAAATAATAGATATTTCCAACTTAGCCTTCTGGATTTCATAGAGCCCCCAAGCTTTCATTTAAAATCCATTTTATATGAAGTTATCTGAAAATGAACAATAGGAGTCTCAAAGAGATGTCTCCCCAGACACCGGTGTGAAGGCTGCTGAAAGAGATCAATCCACAAATCCATTTGCCTTTTAGATAAAACACACAGGGTCCCAGTGGGTCTTGTCTCCACGTCCATGATAGGAAAAGAGCTCTCCTTGCCATGAAGATGGAGACCACAGTTCTTAACCACTTATGCCATTTCATGTCCTGGGTGAAGTGTCCATCCTCAGAATGGATAGAATAGCCTTCACTGGACAAAGCAGGGCCCACTATGTGCTGAGCACTCTCCAGGTGGCAGGGTCTGGAAGGTAGAGTGAGACTTTGACCCCAGACCATCCACTCGGGGACAGCCTTGCCCGTTGTTCACTCTGTGTGCCGACCTACACCACACAGGGAGCTAGGCACACAGTAGGCCCTTAACAAATACCCACACATTTTCATCTGAAATACCTTTCACTCAAATCTGAGAGAGAGAGAGTAGGAAAACACAGAAAATAGCAATGCCATTCACTGTCTTTATAATCATTCAAATTGTTGAGACTGTTTTTTGGGAAATGATACATTCCTGTCCACTATCCATCTAAGGGGCCAAGACAGATATAGTCCAGGCATACTTGAAATTAGTCTTGTTGATGACTAAGGGCATCTGGACCTTGGTTTCCATCTTTATAGCTGTGTGACCATGAGCAAGTGGCTCAACTTCTCTGATTCTGTATCTGCCTCTGCAAAATAAGAATGATCATAGTCTACATCATTGGGCTATTATGGGGATGAAATGCAATGATGCTTGGGAAATACTTATTGGAAGTGCTTAATAAATTTCAGCTATTACTTCTGCTACTGTCATCATCAGATTGACAGCTCAACCATGTACACAGTAGTACAAGTTTCCCTAGTGCCACCCAGTTGAGTAAACGAATGAACGGGTGTTGTAATTTTATGGAAAAAACCTCCTTCCACCTGCTTCTACCCAATGATCCAGTTTTCCTTCCAAACCCTCTGTCTGACCCTCCATGGGCCACAGAGTCCTCCCCATTGCCATCCCAGTTAAGTAAAATGGTCCGGAATCCTAGAGAATTACTGCACTTAAATTCCCAGTCAAGTTCAGTATTTGTGACTGAAACCTACATCTAACCCTTCAGAAGCAAAAGCTCCATTCCCCAACTGTCCACATTTCCAGCCAGGCTCCTTCCAGGCATGGAAACTTCAGGGCAGATGGAAACGGGCTGCCCATTGCCAAAGCTCAGAATACCCTCTCCGCCTTCACCACTAATGGTGCCTGAAGAGGGCTCCCGGGCATTTCCCACCTTAAATGGCCAGGACCACTGAGTGGGATTCACACTTGGAAATCTAAGTTGGTTCTTTTCCCCTGGCATCAGCTGACTATCTCTTCACACAGGGGTTGGGCTTTTCTCAACTCCCAAGAGCTGGCTTGAGAGATGTCGGGAGGAGAGAGCGGGATGAAATCCACCCTCAGCTTGGTGCGCAGCCTCTCATTGGAGCGGCATTGGATAATTAGGCCAAATAGAGGGCAGACTTACGAGGGAGCTTCCTGGGTGCAGCAGGAGGGGTGCGGCTTTGTTCTTCTTCAATAAGACCCAGAGAGTGATGCTAATTGTTACTTTAGGTGCGTGGAGTGGAGACTATTTGTGAAGCAGGAGGGGAGTTCGTGGGCTGTGACTAAAGAGGGCATAATGAGTGTGAAAAGAGAAGAACCTCTGGGTCCCTTAAGCTGAAGCTCAGTTAAGCCATCAAATACATTCCCTACAAATTGGCACTTTCAGCTCCAGCCTCCATGCTTTTGTTGTGCAGTTGAGGTAATGATCACCCGTGCTGTGAGAAAGGCATGCAGGCTGGCAGAAACCACTCATGGCACAAAGCATTCTTTGGTTTAAAAAAAAAATCATAAAATAAAAAAGAAAGCTGTTTAAGCTTAAAAACTAAAAAAGAAGCGGTTGGCTCCAGTTGTCGACATGTTTTATAAAGCAACAGCAAAATGAAAAAAATAAAAAATAAACTGTCCCAGAGAACTGAGAGAGGGCCAAAAATATTAATACACGGGAACATGGCGAACCTTCTGCAAGCTGTAAATATTTTCCTAGTTTCCCACGTGTAGTCAGCAAGTACGGCAGTTCTTTTTCTCTCTCCACTCTTCCTGTTGGAAATCTATGTGGAATAACAATTTTGCCAGAAAAAAAAAATATATTAGGTTGAAGAAATTGTGTCTGCCAGGGGCTCATGAATTGGTTTCATATATCAGAGGGAGGGGGTTTCAACCCCCAGAGCGAGGAAAATGGAGAAGGATATACAAAACAAAGAAAAAGACCACCAGAGCTTAAAACTAAAAATAGAGTTTGATGTATTTGAATGTCTTAACTTGCCGAGCATGGGGCACGGACCAGTGAAGAAACTCACTGAGGGTGGGGTGGCACCGAAGGTTCAAGATGCCCAGATCAATTTGAATCGAGTGATTTCTCAGTAGAAGTACAGTACACCCCCATGCAAACTTGAGTTTAACTGGGCATCCTGTATTTTTATTTGCTGAATCGGGCCATACCGCCGAGTGGGAGAGGTATTTCAGTGGTTGGAAGAGGTGCTTCCGGTGGTTCTGCTAACGAAGGATTGATAACGCACATCCTGATTGGACAGAGCGAGCTTGTGGGTCCGTTCATAGTTGGTTGAAACAAGGAAGGAGTCTCAGGGGAGACCCAGGAGGTGGGCGTCTCAGGGTGTCTAAGTCTGCGTGTCAGCTGTAGTGACATATGGCAGGTTCTGTATGACCCCACCAGTGCTGCCAAAAGGGGAAACTTTGCCTTTTACAGACACCACCTCAGAAAAAGCTGGACCTGCACTGCTTCCTCAACCCTCACGTACTGCTGAGATTCACAGCCATGCTTCAGCCTTGAAAGTCATCTCGGAAGATAAAGCCATCTTCCCTGGTTACGAGAGAGAGGAAGACTCAGAAATGTCGGCTCCCCATCTTCCTCAGGAGTTCTGCCCCTAGGAAGGAAGGAAGAAGGGCTGCCCTCCAAGGCCAGGGTTCCTCACTGAGCCAGTTCTCCCTTCTGCAAAATGGTCACAAAGCCCTCTGCAAGGGGTTGCTGTGACCATCTGTATGAGATCATTCTCACATTGCTACAGAGAAATCCCTGAGACTGGGTAATTTATAAAGAAAAGAGGTTTCATTGGCTCAGTTTTGCAGGCTGTACAAGAAGTATAATGCTGGCATCTGCTTGGCTTCTGGGGAGGCCTCAGGAAGCTGCAATCACAGCAGAAGGCAAAGGGGAAGTAAGTACATCACAGACCAGATCAGGAGCAAGGGCCGGGGGAGGGGCCACACACTTTTAAACAACCAGATCTCGCAGGAACTCACTCGTGATCGCAATGACAATACCCAGGGGATGGTGCTAAACCATTCATGAGAAATTCACCCCCATGATCCAATTACCTCCTATCAGGCCCCACCTCCAACACTGGGGATTAGAATTCAACATAAGATTTGCAGGGAATACAGATCCAGACCATCTCACCATCAAATCAGAGCATGCAGGGAAGTGCCCCACGGGGGCTGGGGAATGCTGGTGCCCTGAGGGTGACCAGGACAGCCTCAGGCTCAGGGCAGAGCCCAGAGGAGCAGTCCCTGGTGAGTGCAGCTCTGGGTCCTCTCTCACCTCTTGAGAAAGGGGAACCCAGCCTTCCCTGGGGACAGCCTCCAGCCACCGGCCATCCACAGCCTCTCCTTCAACACTGTCATCCTCAAGAAGCAAACCCCACTTCCACCCAAAGCCACATTTCCATCTCCCCACGCCTTCCCCCAAATCGTAGTGTCTTAGATTGAGGGAACAGCCTGCACGCTGACAACAAATGTGATAAACCAGGAGTGAAGCCCTCCATTGTTTGGGAGCCCCGCTGTCAGGCTCCCGCAGAGCTCTCTGCCTTTGCTCCTCTCAGCCTCTGCAGATCCCTAAAATTGGGAGGTGTAGTCATGATCCCCTTTTCCAGATGAGGAAATGGCGGCTCAGAGTTGTTAAGCAATATGCACAAGGTCACTGAGATGGCACACAGCAAACCCGAGACCTGAGCTACGTCAGATCCCAAAACCCGGACATTTATCCGGTACTCTACCCATTTCTAGTCTTGGACCCAGGCTACCCCGTGCAGATATTGCCAAGGAGAATGGAGAAGACTAGCAAACTCTTATTCATCCTTGAAAACCCAACTCACTCATCACCTCCTCTGTCCTCTTCTGTCTCATCTGGGGCTGGCTCTGAATCACATATACCCTATGTCATTTCGTATATAAGGCTGCGTTATCATTTAGTTGCATTCACATCTGCTTACCTGCTAGACTGAACTCCTGGGGGACGCAGAGTGCCTGCTCCTCCATTTCTGCACCCATTTCATTTCCATGGAACCCTCCAGCTGCACCGGCCCCCTTTGCATTCTTCAAACACCCCATGCTGCTCCTGCCTCGGGAACTATACTCCACACCACCCGCTCTGTGGGAAATTCTTCTGATCTTCCACACCAGATCTGCACCCACATGTCTCCTCCTCAGAGAGACCTGCCCTGACCACCTGTTTAACACAGCCCCGCAGCCCCTGGCCTGTCCCTGCCCCCACTGGCCTCATGCCCTGGTGTGACTCTCTTCCTAGCACATCATGCCTCTCTCCCTGGCACCAGGTCACACATGCATTTGTTTCCTGGCTTCATTATCTGTCTTCCCACTCGATGTGCCAGCTCCAGGGAAGCAGAGACCTTGCAGGTCTGACTCCCTCCTGGCACCAGACACATCAAAAGCTCTCAACACACATCCATAGGATGAAGGAACCCTCGATGTCTGGCACTGTTAATGAATTTAGTCTTAATTAATCATCTTAACAGAAATGTCTCAAAACCTCCCAAGGAGGAAAGCGGAATTTGTTCTTACTACGTAATGGATCTTTCTTCCTAGCCATCCACTTATTTCCTCCCAGAATATCTTCCCCTCTGTTGTAAGAATGGAGACCTTGGAGAACAGTCCAGGAAGAAAACCCCAGCTTCCTGCCTAGAGATCTGTCCACCCTCTTGCTAGCCCACTAGCTTGCAGTTGGCTCAGCCGTGGACCTGGGATGTTATATATTCATTAATTAATCAATTCAGCTCCGATGCCAGCCTCTGCTTGCCCACTCACTAATCCAGCTGAGGGACAGTTGGGACCACCCTAATACTGGGCGTGGGCCAGGCATTTCCAACAGCCAAGAAAAGCACCATGTGCTATGAAGGGAAAACACACTAGCTGAGCTCCCCTCTAAACACCACACATAAGTACAAATCTGTTGATAAGGGAAGAGGCCATGGAGATGGACTAGGGAGAGTCTCAGATACCTAACTGGTGGATACACACACTGGCATCCTCCCAGACCAGTGCCCTGGTAATTATCTAGGAGGTGACCTGTAGCTCAACTGAGTCATGCTTCCTCCTCTCTCAGTCCCCCGAGGCAGGCTCTGGACACCTGCTCATCTCATGGCTGCTCAGCCAGAAAAATGTCCTCCTACATCGTGTAGATGATCCCCTTGCTGTTGTCTCAGAGACATTTTCCAGCTCTGGGTCCACAACAATGGGGGTATGGTGGAAACCTAGGGGGTCAATGAATCAGTCAACAAACACTGGCTGAGCACCCCAGCGATAGAGTGATTACTGCCTATAGGCAGGGAAAAAGAGTGTGGGGTGGTGGGGTCTGGAGGTAACATTATCCGTGAATTTCACTTAGGGATTGTTACAAAGAGTGGACGCCAACCAAAACGCATATTTTCTCCAAAGACATGTGCAGTAATATTTTAGCAGCACTTTTGTGGTGGCCAAAAACTCATTGCAACGCCCATCAGCAAATACTGTTCAGGAGCAGAAATGGACGCTAGGGCCACTCACAGCAACGGGGATGCTCTCTCAATCATGACACTGGGTAAAGGCAGCCAGGCACAAAGGAGAACATCTGGATGGTTCCACTCACACAAAGTTCAAATCACAGCAAAGCTAATCTTTGCAGAGGGAAGTCAATGAGAGCCAGGGAGGACGGTGACCCTGGGGGCCACTGGGGGAGGCTGGCCATGCTTTGTTTTCTAATCTCCAGGTGACGGTTACAGGCGAGTCTTCTCTTTGACATACTCAATTAAGCTCTGTACACTTGAGCGTCTGTCCACTCGTAGGTGTACATACTTCCACTGCGGATTTAAACTTTCAAAGAAGTCTAGGGTGTTAGGTCTGGAGGTTTCCCCAAGGTTTTCCACAGATGAGCAAATGGGCCTAGAGGTGGACAAAGGGCCCAGACGTGAGCAAAGGGTGGCAGCAAGCCCGGACCCAAGCGACGCGGCGAAAGCACAGCGACCCCACCCTCGCCAGGTGCAGAGCCATTTCCGCCTCCGAGTCCTGCGTTGCCTGGCAACTGGTCTCCCAGGAGACGCGAGACGCTGAGCCCAGGGCCAGAGCTTGCGGGGCGCACGGAGCCCCCAGGCCTCATGGCGCAGAAACCTCTCAGCACCGCGGCGGCTGAACGCATGAACCTTGTGGGTCAGGATGAGATCTGGTAACGCCTGGGATCGGGTAACGCGATGGGCTCCTGTTCTCACCTGAAGTGTCCACATCTGGGGTCTCAGTTTCCCCACCAAGTCCAGGAAGTGATCGACCACTAAACTCGAGGGGCAGAGGGGCGTGCGCTGAGGATGGTCAGGGGCCTTGAGGAAAGGGGTCAATGTTAGGGACATGAAAGCGACAGGAGGGCCTTTCTCCGTCTCCTTCTCCCTCTCCTGTTGGGCCCACCAGGAAGACGTGGGAGATTGGCTTTCAGCAATCAGCAGAGATTGGCTTGTTGAAATCCAACTAACATGTTCATGTTTTCTTTTTTTTCTTCAAATCTCAGCATCCAACCAGAACGTGTTCATGTTTTTAAGACTGATGATTTTTTGTTTGTTTGTTTGTTTTTTGAGATGGAGTCCTGCTCTGTCCTCCAGGCTGGAGTACAGTGGCGCGATATCGGCTCACTGCAACCTCTGCCTCCTGGGTTCAAGCAAGTCTCTGCCTCAGCTTCCCGAGTAGCTGGGATTACAGGCGCCCACCACCACACCCGGCTAATGTTTTTGTATTTTTAGTAGAGACGGGCTTTCACCATCTTGGCCAGGCAGGTCTTGAATTCCTGACGTCGTGATCCACCCGCCTCGGCCTCCCAAAGTGTTAGGATTGCATGCGTGAGTCACCGCGCCTGGCCAAATTTTTTTTTAAAAAAAGAAAGCAAAAATCCTAATATTTGTTAAATTTGAATGAAATACATGAAAATCCCTTGATTCTCCTGGGTTTTTAAGTAATATATTTTAACTTTAAAGATAGATCCATTTTCTAAAAGATGTATGTCTAGCAGACATTTGTCATGGATATTTTAATTGGCATGCTATCTGCTACGTATTATTGCATCTCTTTGAAGGTTTAACTCATATGGGAATTTACAGATTTAGATATAAGTAAGTTGTAGTAACAATAAAACATACTTGTTTACCTTCTAAACTTCAGTTATCCTATTTACCCTCTCTATAATTTTTACCATTTCCTTGTAAAAACCTATATTAGTCACTTCATATGTGTCTTTAAATTGTTTTCACTTGATGAATTTATTTTATGGAAAACTTCATATCACTCTCATAAATAGAAAACCTTTATCATTTGGCATAAAATACACAACTATTTTTTACAAAATCTTTATCCAAGTGTCCCAACAGGAGATGCTACCACAGCAGGATCTGTTCCCTCTGTCTGAAATGCCCCTTCCTCTCTTCTTCACCAGACAAACTTCTGCTCATCCTTCAAGACCCAAATCTAAGTGACCCCTCCTCTTTGAATAGGGCCCTTGGCTACTGAACACTTAAATTGTAACTGGTCCAAATTGGGTTCAGCCGTTAAGTGTAAACTGCGTGACATATTACGAAGATTTATTAAAAAAAAAAAAAGATTATTTAAGTGACTGTCAGCCGGATGCAGTGGCTCACACCTGTAATCCCAGCACTTTGGGAGGCCGAGGCCAGGAGTTGAAGACCAGCCTGGCCAACATGGTGAAACCCCATCTCTACTAAAAATACAAAATTATCCAGGCATGGTGGCACACACCTGTAATCCCAGCTACTCAGGAGGCTGAGGCAGGAGAATTGCTTGAACCCAGGAGGCGGAGGTTGCAGTGAACCTAGATTGTGCCATTGCACTCCATCCTAGGCAAAAAAAGGCGAAACTCCATCAAAAAAAAAAAAAAAAAAAAGACTGTCACCTGTTTATTCTTATGTTCTTTTTAATGTAGTTACTAGAACATTTCAAATTGTGTATGCAGCTCATGTTTGTAGCTTATGTTACATCTTGATTGAAATAGACTCTGCCTTAGATGCTCACTGCCCAGGGCAAAGAGTTGACCAGGGTCTCCGAAACTGTGGGGAAGGGATATGCTGATATTGATTCCAAGATAGAAGAAACTAGAAAACTCAAAACGATTGAATGTTTAATTTGATGTTTGCAAAATGTGGCACGTGGGCTCGTCTACTGCAATGCCACTCAGCTCATGGGTAGTTAGATATAAACAATATTAGCATGGAGCAAAAGCAAGGTCAGATTAGGGTGGGGCAAGTGAGGCACTTGCGCTGCAATATTTAGGAAATGCTCCATGTCAAGGTCATGCAGACGCTGTCTCTGCACTTGCAGGAAGCAGGGAGTGAGTGCCTCCTCCACTTTTGCACCTCCTCAAATTTTGAGTCATAAGGGCCTCCAAAATAAGAGATCTGGTACCTAGAAGGCTCCTCAGGCAGAATCGGCCCCCAGACTGGCCCTTACCCGGCATTCCCTCTTAGCCGTAACAGCCAACCAGCATCTCTCTTTCGTTAGCCACGTGTCTCCCTTGCTGGTGGGAGGTGCACAGCATCAGAGGTTCTCACGCTGTCTGGCTCCTCACTCCGTCCCTGGTGCAGAACCACTGCCCAGTCAATGTTCGTGGAGAATGGAAATGTCCCCCACAGACCCCTTGAACCTTTTTCCGTGTTGCCCAGCACTCAGGAACTTTCTTTTTCAGGAAATACCGTCTGAAGGCTGAATCGGAAGCACGGCAGAACTGGCCCCAGAACTGGGGGTTTTTAACAACCCCTTTTGAGGAGGTAAATATAAATTGTATGAGCCCCAAGGTTATAGAATCAATCATTTCAAAGAATGAATGATTACAAAGTCTATAATTTGCAAGAATAAAACTAAAGAGCATGTTGTAGGCAAAGATCACTAACTCCTAAACCAGAAGGTTCCCGCCTTTCACAGATTCCTGGGCACCGACCACATGCCAGGCATGTTCTAGGTGCTTCGGCAGAACCAGATGATCAAATCTGGACAAGAACCCCGGTGCAGAGACAGGTGTTGTTTTATGCCCATTTACAAATTAGGAAATTGAGCTCCAAGACCTGCAAAGTCACACAACTGATAAGGACCCTACTCAGGTGAGAAGCAGGTGGGTCTGATGCCACAGCCACCTGACCTCAGACTTCCCATCTGTAAAGTGGGATGAGAGTCCTCACCTGCCTAACTGAGCGACTGTGAGGTGCAGATACAAGAAGGCTATGGACACCTCACCTGGCCTGGAGGCCAAGTGACATATGAGGGATTCTTGGGAAAATGCTGTCGGTATTCCCTAAAGATGACAAGTCCAGAAGTCTACAGGGACCAGCTAGGTGACAGAAACAGGAGACAGGGCCAAGCATAATTAATCAGAAGGGGTGGAGACTCAGGCAAAGACGCCACTGGTCCTGTCCAAAGAGGCAGCCAGCATGAGCCCAGCCAAGTGAAACCATATGGGAAAGCCAACTGCATATTCCCATCACTCAAGAGAGTCCAGAAAGCCAGATGTTTACATGAAATTTTCTGAGTCTAGAAATGAAATGCTTATGTGGGTTCTGGTGGGGTGGTGGCCACCAATCTGCAACCTCTCAAACTTCAGGACAGAACACAAGAGATGCAGAATTAATTAAAACACCACATCAGTCAAAGTATCTATGATTCACAGCAGTGTAAAGCCCATTTGTAATTCATCCCGCCCTACGAGCTTTGAAATTATGCTGTTCTTAATGAGGGTGTTTTTAATTCTTAGAGGGTTCCACAGTTTGAAATTTTATGCATAGAATGAGTTCTTATTAATATAATATGCATAAGGAGTCTATATTAATATTCTTTATATGTAATTAAATTGGGTTTTCAAGAAGCTTGATATTGCTTGAAAAATTAAAAAGGGGAGTGGAGGCTCCCCTCTAATATTTTAAAGTTCGGTCCTGAAAACTTTTTGGCATTTTTTGTTAGTTTGTTTGTTGTTGTTTGAGACAGGGTCTGGATCTGTCACCCAGGCTGGAGTGCAGTGGCATGATCTCAGCTCACTGCAGCATCCACCTCCAGGCTCAAGCCATCCTGTCACCTTGGCTCCCAAGTAGCTGGGACCACAGGCACATGCCATCATGCCCAGCTAATTTTTGTATTTTTTGAAGAGATGGGGTCTTGCTAAGTTGCCCAGGCTGGTCTTGAACTCCTGAGCTCAAGCAATCCTCCCACCTCGGCCTCCCAAAGTGTTGGGATTACAGGCATGAGCCACCACACTCAACCCTTTTTGGCATTTTAAAACTCGAGTCCATAACTAGTAACGTTTTCTCAAATTCCCCCACAGGGGATGTAAATCAGGAGGCTGTGGTGAGCAGCAGGAGGGGATGGAGATGGGTCTCGGCTTTGGGTGCAGCAGGCCTGCATTGAGGTCCCCACCCTACTTTCCTAACGGTGTAACTAAGACAAGCCTCTGCCTCCCATTTCCATGCCCCACTTCTGTGTCTATAAAATGTGCCTTCTAGGGGAAGCAATGGGGAGGACACTCCCCCAGCTTCACCTGAGGCTTCCCGTCTCTGGGGATTCTGTTTCAGTACATTTCCCCCAGCTTCACGTAAGACTTCCCATCTCTGGGGATTCTGTTTCAGTTAATCAAGTGTGAAGAAGATCTCCCCACCCCAAAACCCAAAATCGAGCTTCCTGAGCGTTTCCGCATCCGGCCGGTGACCCCAGTGGAGAAGTACATCAAGGTTTGAAACGTTTTTAAATACTCAGTTTTTTTAAATACTCATTTTCCTAAGTAAGAAATAAGCCCCAGTGGAAACTGATGGCTCCAGATGTGCAAAGCCAGCACTGAAGGTAAGAGCACAGCAGTGCCAGGTGCAGAGTCCAGGTCCACGTCCTTCCCAAACCCAGCCATGGGAAACATGCCAGGCTAAAGTCTACAAGTGCAAGCACCATGACCTCCTGCTCTGCAGAAGCAGAGAGAAGGCAGGAAAATGGGGTCTTCATGCGTTCTTTCAGCAAACATTTCCAGGGTGTGGGCAGGAAGGCAGGGCAGACCCAGGCAGGGACTCTGGAATCAGACCACCAGATCCCTGTGCTGATAGGCTGCTCACCTTCTGTGTGGTCTTGGGCAAGTGGCTTGACCTCTCTGTGTCTCCCCTGCCTGTCTTATACAATGGGGGTTAATGAAGCACCTACTTCAGGGAGTACCCTCAGGGTTCAGCAGGCTGCCCAGCATGTTTAGAGAGTGCCAATGACAGTCAGCTATTACTAAGGTGCAACAGCTTGGTTGGGAAAACAGTAATGAACAAGAAGACAAGACCCCAGCCCACATGTCTGGGTCTAGAGAACCAACATTAACCAAGAAAATCAACACCATTTGGATACGCTATGCTAGCACCATGGAGGAAACAGGCCGGTGGTGTGTCACAGGATAAGAGAGGGCGGGGTGGTCAGGGAAGGGGCCCTTTGAGCTGAGGACTGAAGGATGACCAGGCACCAGCCCTAGGAAAAGTATTCTAGGCACAGGGAACAGCATGTAGGAAAGCCCTGAGATAGAACACAGGCTGCTATGTTTCAGGAACAGCAAGGCAAGGCGATGCGACAGGAGCTTGGGTGGAGGGTGGGGGCAGGAGGAGAAGGTGTGGGTGGAGAAGGGATGTGAGTGGAAAAGTGGGCAGGCTAGAAGAAGGAGTTGCAATTGGAGTCCAATTTAGAGCAGAAGCCGCTGGAGGGTTGTAAGCAGGGCCATGGAAAGGCAAGACCTGCCTATTGGAAAGATGGCTCTCATTGCTAGTGGAGAAAAGATTGTGGGGAGAGGGGACAGGAGTGACCGGGCCAAACCCAGAGAAGAGAGGCCTTAGACGATGCTCTCGCCTGAAGCCTACACCACAGCGGACATGGCTCAGATCCCTCTAGAAACAGTTGAGCTCCATATGTCTCATGGGTCTGTCATTTTGGCCGGGAGTTCTGCCCTCTGCCCAGCTACAGAGAAGGTGGTTCTGCGTGCTGACGGGGAGAGCAGATGAAAACCCAAGATGAAGGCCGCAGGGCAGGGGGAGTTCAGCTGCAGCCTTTTGCCTGGCATGCTCGTGGTCTGATGGGGTAGCTGGCACATAGTGAGCATTTGGGGGGTATGCATCTGTGAGCCCCAACGAATGAATGAGTGAATGAGCTCCATTGAGTTATGTTGACAGTTTTTACCCCAAATATAAAGCAATATAGAGTCACTGCTAAAAAATATTTAGAAATACACCAAAATATAAGATAATTAAAACCCACATATAGGCTCTTACCCATGATTAACATTTTGGGGGTGCTCCTTCCAGAGGTTTTCCTACACATCCCTTGACCTGTAAGAGTAACCACCCCACCAGCTCAAGCTATTATTATCTCTTAGCCACTCTCCGTGATGACTGCTTTACATGGGGTGTCTCATCTTACTTCCACTGCAGCCCCGGATATTATCATCCTCAAACCCATTTTGCAGATGGGAAAGCTGAAGCTTAAAAAAGCTGAATTCCTTTCTCTGGCCACACAGCAAGTGTGTCTGATTCCAGAGCCCTGCTTTTAAATGTTACCCTCAAATATTCCTCAAATGTATGTTCATGTATATGTATATACACACTTGTGCACACACACACATACTTTTTAGGTATATGTTTACAAATCAAACTACACAGGCTGCTTTGTAATCTCCTTTTTCCACCTAACAACATACCCTGGACATCTTTCCATGCAGTTTAAAAAAGCACTCTAAATCGCTATTATATTAATGGCTGTGTTTTTCTCCACTGTGTGGATCTGTCATAATTTATTTAACCGTCCCCCTATTCCTGGCCATTGAGGTTGTATCCGGCATGAGATTTGGGAGAATAACCCTGCAAGGAACACCCTTGTAGACACAGCAATTTGCTCTGAGTCCGTAATTTTCTTGATATTAGTGCCTACAAAGGTGATTGTTCAGATGAAATGCACACATTTAGGGAGCTCGCTCTCCTGTGGCCTAGAACACTGGGCTGGCCGGAGAATAGAGGAAGAGAGACTGGGATGTAGGTCGGACATTTTTCCAGAGCTGGGCTTTAATTCTGCCAACTCCCTGCCTCCACCTGCCTCCATCCTAAGAATACGGTGGCATGGGATCTGCTTAGTGTCTATAATGTCCCTCAGCCACATGCTGTCCCCACAGATCCCTTGCCGGCCCATGAGACTGGACTTTCCCTCTGCCACCAGGGCCCCTGGGCCTGCTCTGCACAACCACAGTTATTCTCTTTCCAAAGAAAGCGCCCCCACCTAGATACCAGAGAGGTGCCCCTCCTGGAGGATGGGAAACAGGGAGGAACCATCCAGGCACCAGAACAAACCAAAACATGGTTTTCTCCTGTGAGAGACTCCTGTCTAGGAGCAAGGGCCAGCTCTTAAAGCCACACTCACCAGACAGAGCCTGTGGGGTGGCAGGGGTAAGGACAAGAACCTTGATTCAAGCGAGAAAGGTCCCCAGCCTCTGCTTCCCTCCAAACTTCCTTTCTTGCCCAAGAAATGGTAATGGTGGCCGGGTGCAGTGGCTCACGCCTGTGATCCCAGCACTTTGGGAGGCCGAGACAGGCGGATCATGAGGTCAGGAGATTGAGACCATCCTGGCTAACACGGTGAAACCCCATCTCTACTAAAACTACAAAAAATTAGCCAGGCATGGTGGTGGGCGCCTGTAGTCCCAGCTACTCAGGAGGCTGAGGCAGGAGAACGACGTGAACCCGGGAGGTGGAGCTTGCAGTGAGCCGAGATCGTGCCACTGCACTCCAGCCTGGGCGACAGAGTAAGACTCCGTCTCAAAAAAAAAAAAATGGTAACTGGTTTCCTTCTTCCACCTTTCTTCCACCTTCCTATCCTCTCACTGGTGACCAAAGCCTTTAAAAATATATTTATTTTTAATAGGTAACCTTGATACCTAAAAGGGCATCTGATGAGATGCCTCCCTCCCTCTGGACCCCTGGAGCCACTGTCACCCATTTGTCACGCACTCTTGCATAGACAAGGACATCCATGGGCCTCTGGCCTCATTTTCTTATTACACAGCTTGTACCATACTTTGAATAGTTTTGTGCACCTCTTTTCTCTTAGAAGTTTATCTCATCCTTCTAAACCATTGCATGGCACACCACAGTGTGGATGGGCCATAGTGAATGAGCCTCCGTGGGTGGATATGCAGCTTATGTCCAATTGTTTGCTATTACAAACAGCTCCGCAAGGCATCCCTTGCACCATCGTGGGTGTGTACATGTGTAGCTATCAGGATATTTTAGAATGAATGCCTCAGAGTAGATTGTTAGGTCAAAGAATGTTTGCATCTGCACTTTCTTTTTTTTTTTTTTTTTTTTTTTTGCATCTGCACTTTCAAAAGATAATTGCCAGGCTGGGCATGATGGCTCATGCCTATAATCCCAACACTTTGGGAAGCCAAGGCAGGTGGATCAACTGAGGTCAGGAGTTCGAGACCAGCCTGGCCAACATGGTGAAACCCTGTCTCTACTAAAAATACAAAAATTAGCTGGGCATGATGGCACTTACCTGTAATCCCAGCCACTCAGGAGCTGAGGCAAGAGAATCACTTGAACCCAGGAGGCAGACGTTTCAGTGAACTGAGATTGTGCCACTGCACCCTAGCCTGGATGACAGAGCAAGACTCCGTCTAAAAAAAGGGAAAAAAAAAGATAATTGCCATATCGCCCTTGCTCCTATAATGCCCTTGTTAGTGGTGGTGTTTTCATCCTTTTGCCCCTCTGCTGGGTGAAACATGATGTCTCACAGTGGATTTCAACTGCATTTCTTTTACAAGTTAGATAAAGACTTGGAAGTTAGTCTGTGTGCTCCCAAAGGCCTGGCTGGACAAACAGCTTTGAGAGCTGCTTCCCTTCTGAACAATTTTACTTGTAGCTGGTTCAAGGAAGCTTTGGCCCCTCTGTCATTTGTTGATGACCTGCCCTACATGTAGCCTTGCAGGAGACTAATTTTAGGAGTTCATCAAGAACATATGCTAAGGGGTTTCGTCCACCAGCAGCAGCCAGCCCACTCGGGACCATCCCCTCCTGCCACCGCCTCACCGGCAGGTTCCATTAGTAAAAGTGAACTCATAACCCCAAGCATATTAAACCTCTTTATCTCAGTTCTTCTGCTAGAACAAATGTCCCGCACTGTTGCCTTTGTTCAAATCCCCTTATGCAGAACAGATTATTTCAAAAGAAGGGGAAAACCTGCCTAAACATTTACCCTCATTTTCCAAAAATGTCAAATCTGTCCAAGGAGTTGACAAATGAAGTTGTGTTTTTTCATTCCAGATAGAAGCCTATTTTCCTTTTGGTTTTTAAAATTAAATTCAGTTGCTTTTCATTCCTGTGATCTCCACGGTTTGGAGTGTGTGTGTATATACAGATGCATTTCGTAGAGGCTTCTCATCGAAACAGGGTGACGTGCACCTGCCGCAATGCCATCTGACAACAGTGCCATATATTTTATAAAAGGCAGTGAAAACTGTAGCACTTGATATTTCTGCATCTTTTTTTCTTTTTGCTTTCTTACCAAATAAAAATTATTTTGCTGGAAGTCATGAATTAAATATGTTAGGCATTACACAATAAAGAAACATGTTTGATGTTCCTCACTTCCCGGAAAGATGAGAGCCTCTGAGTCCAGCTGATTGGAATGTGCTTGTTTTCAGTACACATCAGGGAGGCTGGCTTTTCTTTCTGTCTTTTCCACCCCTGCCTCACATGCCGATGCTGGGTGCCTCGTGTCTCTGTGGCCGAAGGTCACTAAATCCCCTGCATTTCCATTCCAGGTCTTTCCATCCCCCCCAGTCCCACAGACCACCCAGGGCTTCATCGGCTGGAGATCTGCAGTGCCAGGCCTGAACAAGTGCCTAGAGCTCGACGATGAGATCAGAAGCTGCAAAGGTGCTTTTGCACGAGAGCTGTGCTGGCCCAAGCAGGGCGTGCACTGAATCCAGACGGAGTTCTGCCCAGGGGTGCTGCATATCGGTCACCAGGCACCCGGGGCCATGCCAGGGAAAGGAAGAGCTCCCCTGAATCCCGAGGACACAGTCCCCTGCGTACTTGCTCATGGGATGTTGCAAAGAACACAAAGTGTGCCTTAGACATTCTCAACTCATCAGCGTCACCCTTCCAGAATGTTCACGTCCACACCCATTCTTGGCTAATGTAATGAATAAGGCTTCTCTCATTTGTTTTTGATACCTTGGGAATTTCTATGCAGGGCTTTAAAAAAAAATAAGTGATTCAATTTTAAAAATATTTGTCTAGGTCCTTCAATGTAGCTTTTCATTGCACCTATCACCATCCTTATTTATAACGAACTTGTTGATCAGGTGTTTCTCTATCCAGATATCCCTGGGCCTGTTTTTCAGGAAGAATAATACACTTAGAGAATCCCTTGGCTCTCCTTGCTCAAGATATTTGCAATAAGTTAACAGCTTTAAAGGCAGAAATGAGCCCAAGATTTGCCACTGGGCGTAGATTCACAGGAGAAAAATGGGTTTCCCAATCCCTCTAAGAAAACCACTGCTGCTGAGCTGTCCCAGCCACCCCCAGTCCAGCACAGAAAGCTCCAGGCTGCCCAAATGGGTCATTTTCCTTCCCCGAGTACATCAACCCCACAGTTACCATTTTCTTTCTGAACACTGTCTAGCTGTCTCTCTTCTCCTACTCCTACAAATGGGGACTGGGGGCATGGAGTGTCCAGCTGGCCAGAAGGAAAAGCCGGCATGTCCTCAGGCCTCATGAACTGGACCCCAAAAAGTAGGAGAGCAGAGTTTGCAGCAGCCTGTGGGAGCTGGTTTGTGTTTCGTTTCCAAGGAGTGGGGGGTTGGCGCGCTCTTCAGACCCGGCGTAGACAGGGCAGGAGGGGCTGTGTTCAGTTACCCATCCTCCGTGGAAACACAGGCCTTCCTCCCCTTTGTTGGTCAGGCCTCACTGTTCCTGGGATGGATTCCTCCATTTATTTGGCTGACTGGGGCCTGAGGGGACTTCCACTGGGTGGCACCCATTGACAAGGCCCATCCACCCAAACATGTCCTGTTCACCTTCCTGTCCAGTCATGGGTGGGTGGGTGTGCTAGAGCCAACCCAGGAATCCCTCCACTAAGGCCTCTGAGAACCTAAGTCCTCTAAGCCCTGAACACTGGCTGTCACCCCTCTGGCATGTTCCTAAAGGGACTCCATGATTTGAGGGTCACTAGATACCAGGGGACAGAATTCCTATCAAATCTGGGTCCTCCCCTGCAAGCTCCGGGCTCAGAGCCCCCAAATCTCAGAAGCCCCAGCAGAAGAGCTTCTCTTATTCAGGGACTCTGTTCTCTGTAAAAACTACCAGCCTTCCTCTTTCCAAGGGTCTGGCTGTAGACACCAACTACTCAGTGCTGAGAACAGAGCCACATAGCAGAAGCCTTCTCCCAGCCACCTAGATGGTTCTCTGTCTCCCCACACCCCTCGTCCAACCCCAGAGTGGGAAATTCCTAGATTGGCATGGGCTGCCCAGCCCAGAAGAGCTGATACCCAAGAGAACAGCCCTTCAAGGAGCCTTGCCGTTACCTCCGAGTATGGTGCCCACACACATCGCTGGGCATAGGGGCCAGGGCCATCAAGAAACATCATGGCTATTTAGGTTCTGAGAAAAGGGGGAGCAAGGTATTTGGTTGAATTGTGTCCCCCAGAAAGATATGAAGTCCTAGCTTCCAGTACCCATGGAGGCGAACTTACCTGGAAATAAGGTCATTGCAGCTGTGATTAGTTAGATGAAGATGAGGTCCTATAGAAGAAGGGTTGACTCTTTATCCAGTGTGATCGGTGTCCTCATGAGAAGAGGAGAGAGTGACACGCAGCGGGGACACGGTCATGTGGAGACACAGACATGCAGGAGAAGGCACCATGCCACACCAGAGGCAGAAATGGGAGGGATGCATCTACCAGCCACAGAATGCCAACATTTGCAGGCAAACCACGAGAAACTAGGAAGAGGCGAGGAAGGATTCTACCCCATAGATTTCAGAGGGAGCATGGCCCTGCCGATGCCTCGACTTCAGACTTCTGGACTCTGGAACGGTGACAGAACACATTTCTGTTGCTTTATGCCACCTCATTTGGGGTACTGGGTACAGCAGCTCCAGGAAATGAATATGGCCTTGAACACATGTTACCTCCCCCTCTCCTCCCCTACTCAGAACACATCCTCCTCTAACCATGTGTCTTTCACTGGTCTTGACCCGGGCTGAGTCTATGACAGACAGATCACATGGCCCCTCAAACTCCAAAGATGTTTCTAATCACCCAGAGGTTTAGCCTGATGTAGACTAAACAACTGAATGCTTGGCCAAGCCTGTCCCTATTAAATCCTAATGTTTTGGAATCCAAGTCATTGCTGCAGGCAAAGCATCTGCCCTTGGAGGAACATTTGTCCCTTCTTGTGATCAGACACCTCCACCACAGTCAAGCAGTGGCCAGAAAGCGGGATTGCTTTGTGCTGACCTCTGTCTCAACCGCATTTCCATCCCATTGCTAGAGCAGAGACAGCACCCGCCTTGGTGGGGGATGAACCTCCCATGTCAGGTTGTTTTTAGTTCTAATTCTTGATCACAAAACAAATCTAGGATTCATCATCCATGTCATCTGCGTGCCCACAACAGGTGGCAGCAAAAATCTAGCCCAAAAGGTGGGTTCCCTTGACCTGTCCTGACCCCTAGCCTGGACAGGAAATCAACATGTCCATTTTTACTCTTCTGAAACTCAGGGGTGAATTAACTTTCGCCCTGGTTTTCACTAACCTGTGTATGTTGACCAACAGCCCTGACTTTTAGGGAGACTAGTCAGCAGATCTTTCTGGTGGAAACGATCAGAGTGGAGCTGAGAAAGCCATGCCACCGTGTGGACAGCTGAACCTGCAGAAAGCCAGAAATCCCAGTGAGGAAGGCCTCTGAGGCTGGCCCGCGCCTCCTGGCCACAGCATACCAGTGGAGGAAATGGGTGTGGGCGTACCCATATTGGATCCATTTAACTCCAGTTCCTTGTGAGGACAAAAATTCAAGACACTCAGATTCAAAGTCTGAAGACACACATGTTCTCTGGACAATCAGCAGGTGAATACCTTTCAATATCTCAGAAATTATTTGATGCTTTTTTGCTACCCTTCAATTTAAATGACGCTCATGCCAAGTTTATGTATATGTGTTTAATGCCCTTTAAAACTAATCCTACTTAAAACATTACAGTGAAGTTTTTTTTAGCCTTTTGCTCTTGACAATACATAGATGGTTAGATATTTTAAACTAACTGACATCTAGGAAGTCTTAGTTGGTGGGGTTTTTTTTCTTCTGTCCCCAGTAATGTATTCACCAACTAACCACATATGTGCTTGCATTTAAAGAAATAAAAACAAGGCAACATTTCTGCAGGTATCAAACTCCAATGCCATGGTCCTCCCTACCGACATCCTCCCCCTGGACTCACAGAATGACCTTTTGGCATTAAGCAATTTGGGCTGCACTCATGAGTTTGTAACAGAGCACAAATGTCCAGTCAACAGCCCCAGCTGAGAATCGAAGTGGACAACATTCAAGGATTCAATTACCCTGGATGGCTTCAAACTTGACATTTAATCTATGGAAATCAACCTCTTTGTGGGTGTCCAAATGGGCCCATAAATGTCACCACATACTGTAAAATACCGCAACATTTCCAAGGTCGAGATGAGGCTGGTGAACCTGCGTCGACGATGCCGAAATACATCACAGCAACGAACCACCAGACGGGCCTCAGTCAAAATGAACCATCTCTGAAATGATGCAAAACATAATTAGGTTGGAGACTCGGAATGGATTCTGTCACAAGCACATTTCAGCCCAAGACAAATTAGAAACTCTTAAATTTGGGTTAGAAGAAAATGACATGATCAACTAAAAAATAAAATTACTGGAAAACACAACTCTTCCCTTACACATCGACCCTCACCTGAGTATCACTGTCATGATGGACTCTGGGTTTTCAGTACCCAAAGCCTGGGACCAGATTGTTGGGGAATTTATAATTTTGTGTATTTGAGAAACTGCATATGCTATATATTATATGTAACCCCTCTAGCAAGGTCTGAGGCAGCCCCTTGAAATGAAATCTATTAATATTTTATAACAAAAGTGAGGAATATTCACACTCAATGAAATAAAGACTCAAAGGAGCCACATATGAGTTTGGTTCAGGTTCTGCCAACAAATGAATCTTGGTGTCAAACTAATAAGAATATTTCTAGGTTTTAGAGCTTTTTAGAATTCGAAACTGATAAGAGATTTTGGACATAAAATGTTGCCATCAACAGAAAATATTGTAAGGTTGGTTCTTTTGGATCTGCCTTTCGTTATGAACTTGGATCAGGACTCTCTTGATTGTAAGAGGAAGAAACTCAATCCCTAGTCTAAGTACAAAAGGAATGTTTTGACTCATGTAACTGGAAAACTCAAAAGTAGGTCTGGTTTCAGGCACAGCTTGATCAGGGATTCAAGCAATATCACCAAGACCCAGGGTTTTTCTGCTCCAATTTCCTTCAGTTTGGTCTATCTGACTGCTTTCAGCTGCAAGTAACATGGCTCAGCATTGTTGAAATGACAAGGCTATTTCTTAGATCACAGACAGGAGGTCCCCAGGTAGGCAGAGCACTAGGGCTAGTCTAGTAACTTAAATTCAGCAAGGATTTGCACGCTTTTAACCACCTCTCTCAGCCATGCCACTCCCAATGCCAGCCTCGTCAAAGACTGGCTTTCTTCCTGGCTGTCGGATGGGCACCATCAGCGGCCCAGGCCACATGCTTTCTTGTTCACCTCTGGCAATAGAAAGAGGGAAAGGTTTCCCACTCATCCCTGCAACTCCTCTGGAGGGTGTCATTGGCCAGAAATGTATCGTATCCTCATTCCTGAGTAAATCATGGCTTTATCTCCCTTGGGCCAAACAAGCCAACCCCTTCCCACGCTGCGTCGTGACTCTGTAGTAGGAGGCAGTGCAACATCCACCAGAACTTCACATGCCTCGTGGTCACAAAGGTGCAGCAGCTCCCCACTTCTCTTGCTTTTAGCATCAAGTAGAACAGGAAGAACGTCCAGAGGCTGTTTCCCAGGATTCCCAACAAAAGTCTCATTGACTCTAATTGGGTGACATATCCCTTCCTGAACCCATCAGTGTGGCCCAAGAAATGAAGTGCACTGATTGGCTTAGTCCTTGGCTCCACCCCTGAGATGGAGTCGGCCACAGCGCACAGGGCACGTAAGTCGAACCAGAGGAAGACATCTCCCAGATGGAAATCTGAAGGTGGTTCCCAAAAGTAGGGGGAATGGAAGCTGCATGGTAAAGACAGTTAACAAAACAAGCCCACTATAGAACCTGAAAATGAAGTTTTCACGACCTCATGTGTGGTTGTAATTATCAGATCGCTTCAATTCACTTTGGCCAATGTGGCAGGCAGCCTCTGAGATGGCCCTAGCATCCTCACCTCCTGATATTCACACCCTTGGGTAGTCCTTGCCCCTTGAGGGTGGGTGGGATGTAGTGATTCCTTTCGATGAATAGAATATGTCAAATGTGATAGGTTGTCACTTCCCAGATTAGGTTACAAAAGACTGACTTTCATCTTGCCAGCTTGCTCCTCTCTCTCTTTCTCTCTGTCTCTTTCTCTTTCTCTCTCTCCTTTTCCTTCTCTCTCTCTCCACCACTTTCTCTCTCTCTCTCACAATCTCACTCTCTCTGATGAAGCCACCTGCAATAGCATGAGATGCTCAATGGAGATGTTCCCAGGACAAGGGACTGAGAAGACCATGATCCACCAATGTATGAGGACCCGATTTTCACTCATAGGTATCAGTAAAAATTATTTAAGTTTCAAAAAATTACAGAAGCTGGATCAGCCTTCCAGGTGACATTTGTCATTTTTAGTTTGGGGACAGAGCCAGAAAAATAATCCACAATCCCTAGTCCCAAGTTATCACCTAAAAACTATTTGTAGAGGCCCACCAAGGGCTGGAAAGGCCTTCTCTTGAATCAGCGGAAAAGGAGAGGCAGGAGAACAGGTGGGAGGAGGAGACTCAGGAGCCGGGCTGGTCTGCGTTCAAATCCCGACACTCCCCACTCCAGGGGTGTGGCCTTGGGCAGGTGGTTGGACTTCTCAGACTTCTGCCTTCCCCAGCTGTGACATGGGGACCCATGGGGGTGACAGAAGGATGCGTGGGGAAAGGGCTTGGCAGAGAGCAGATGTGCAGACACAATGTTAGTTTCATCTCTTGCAGCAAAGCAAGAGATTCTTCAGAAACAGGGTGAAGATCAAATGAGACGCTGGTGATAAAGTACCTGCTGAAACATCTGGCGTGGCCAAGAG
This sequence comes from Pan paniscus, assembly GCF_029289425.2. Taxonomy (NCBI): domain Eukaryota; kingdom Metazoa; phylum Chordata; class Mammalia; order Primates; family Hominidae; genus Pan; species Pan paniscus. The sequence goes on from NC_073270.2 coordinate 63,922,571, forward strand.
GTTCAACAAAGACTGGCTGGTGCTACTTTTACTGCTGCTGCTCTTGTTGTTGTTAATGAACATGATTCTACCGCCCATAGAGTTAGGCCGTCAGCAGGCTTTTCAATTAAGTGAACTACATTTATTTCAGCACCTATCCATGTTTAAATCTGGCCGTTGCCAGGGCTCAAGAGAAAGCTGGGTGCTCCTTCAAAATAACACAAAATAAATTAAACTTCTCTCATACCCACTGAAAAAAATAATATTTAATACCTTTCTGGGGCCATTCATTTAAACTTTAAAAATGGGTCCCAAAACAATTCTGGATTTTATGCTTGCTGAGCCTAATTGCATGACTATGAGGTGACCTGACAGGGCCTTAGTTTTAGGAGATGATCGTGTGGCTAATAAGCTGTGTTCTTCATGGGTGGGTAATGATTCTGATTAGATGAAATTCAAACGAGGGCTCTTGGGTAAGCCACAGACCTGGAATCCCCGGCACCCAGAGAGAGCTGCTTGCTCCCCCTGAGAAATTAAACACAAGTGTAAGCAACTGTTGTCTGAGTGTTTGTGCATGGCTATGATTGATTGATTTACTGTTCAGAAAGCTCCCTTTTAATTAGCAAGTAAATCTTGCTTCTCGATGTGTGACTATAACTGTCCTTTGAGAATACAAAGGCAGTGTTGACCCAGGAGTGAAGGAGGAGCCACTCGTGCCGTGGGAAGCATGGTGCTATGGGGAAGGGCCGGCCCCACCAGAGGCCTGGACGTAGGGTGCCCAGCAGGAGGGGTGCATGGCCAGGGCTGAACCTGGGCTGGTGCTGGACGGCCACTGAGGAAGAGGGTACAAAAACAATGGCTCACATTTATTGGGTCCTACCAAATGTCAGTGTATTAAAGAGTCTGACCCTACTTTTTGATGTCTGCCTGCTGACTCCTTTTAAATCTGTCCATCTGCCCCCCATTTGGGGAAGCTGGTAAGAAAGCCCAGGTGCTCTTCCCTTTGGCATGAGGGGGCCGTTCCAGCCATCCTCCAGGCCCACCCCAGGCCCCATAAAAACCCCAACCGGCCTCCTTTCCTTGCACTCTCCAGCCGTTTTCAAACCTGCTGGGAAATCTGCTCTGCTGTCCCCTGGAAGCCTCATGATGCAAGTTATCAACTTTTCCTACCTCTCGGTGTGTGTCCCGTACCTGTCTGCATTGGACAAGGTTTTGTGGGGAGGGTGGTCCATCCTGTATCTGCAGACCAGCAGGCTGCTCCCAGCAGCCAGATACTGTGCTAAACTCATTCCACCTTCACAGCAACCCTGCATCCTCCATCCTGTATAAGCCCCCATCTGAGGGGGAGAAACAGAAGCTATATGAGGTGAAGTGACTTGCCCAGTGTCACACAGCAGGGGAGCCAGACCTCAAGTCCTACCCTGCATGACTCCAGAGCCACCAGAGGACCATGTGCGCATCGCACAAGTTCACAGGGAACCACCCACAGACGTGGCATAGGCTGCTCCCTCTGCCCAGAGCTCACCTTTGTCCTCCAGGGATCTCTCACACACCTACACCTCTTGCCAGGCGTGGGAGGTAGAGTTCTAAAAGTGTCCCCACTGCACACCCAGGATTCCACATCATTGTCCCCAGAAAATGTGACTATGGGGAGATGTAATTGCCATGGTTATGTTAGGGTCTATGGCATCTTTGACCTTAAGACAGGGAGATGAGCCTGGATTATCCAAGTGCAATCACCCGGTGTCATCCTATGAGCTCTTAAGAGTGGAGCGTTTTCTCCGGCTGGTGGCAGAAAGGGAAGTCAGAGACATTGAAGCATGAGAGGGGCGTGACCTGTCATTGATACTTTGAGGCTGGAGCAGAGCTCATGAGGAGGCAGCACAGCCTCAGGAAGCTGAAAACACCCCTGGCCAACAACCAGCAAGGAAACAGGGCCTCAATCCTGCAGCCACCAGAGCTGTGTTCTGCCAAACACCTGAATGGGAGAGAAGTGGGCTCTCCCCTAGAGACTCCAGCTAAGAAGTCAAGCCAGCTCACACCTTGATTGTGGCCTAGTAAGACCCTAAGCAGAGAACAGCAAGGTCCATCTGGATTTCTGACCCACGGAGCTGTGAGATGATCAATGGGTGCTGTCTCAAGCCCCTGAATTTGCGGTAATTTATTACAGCAGCAATAAAAAACTAAAAGCAAATCCACCACAGGTGCCAAGGATGCGAGTCCCTGACTGCTCTTCACCTGGGGCCCTTTTTCAGGGCTGTGTTTGCAGCCAGCATCCTTTAGGGACAAGGCAATGTCTCCCTCCAGACAAAGAGCAGGCCTTCTTCCTGCTTGCTATGAAATGGTTGGTTCCCAAGCTCCGCATTCCTCAGCTGTAACACAAACCCACCATGTCCATGGGACTTGAGGGCAAGGGCACACACATGCTGAAGCGCAGGCTACTTATTGTGCTGTGAGTCATGAAGTCCTTTGTCTCTGATCCAGGAGTCTTGTGTCTTCTGCCAGCATCCATGAATCAGTAGCACTCTAACTTACGAGCTTATATGTAAAGTAAAATGAAATCCCAGACCCCACAACAGTTGCTTCTCCTTTTGACCAACACCCTCCCACTCATCTCCAGCTGGCAGCTGGTAGCCCTTCCTGAGAGCGGCTTTTTCAGCCCTGTGATACCTTCCACGCCATTGGAGCAACAAATACTACTCCTTCGTAACAGTTTGTCACCTAAAACTTCTGCATTTTTGTGTGATATTTTTACAAATATCTGACTCCCCTAGCAACTTGGTATTCCAGGTATCATGCCTGACTTTTCTCACCATTACATACACAGTGTCTAAGAAAATGCCCAGCCCATAATAGCTGCTCAACATTTATTAAAAGAAGGAAGAAACTGCTGGTGATGGAGTCAGGTCATTGAGCCCTTGAGACAGTCACAGTCCCATAGAATCTCCACAATATCATATTCCAATAAAATTACAGGCCAGGCGCAATGGCTCATGCCTGTAACCCCAACACTTTGAGAGGCTGAGGCAGGAGGATGGTTTGAGCTCAGGAATTTGAGACCAGCTTAGGAAACAGGGCAAGACCCTGTCTAGAGAATAAATAAATAGATTAGATAAGTAGGGTAGGTAGGTAAGTAGAAAGATGGATAGATAGGTAGGTAGGTAGGTAGGTAGGTAGATAGGTAGGTAGATAGATAGATAGATAGATAGATAGATAGATAGATAGATAGATATAGATAGATAGATAGATAAAATTACAATCACCTCCAATGTTCAAATATAATGCTGTCCTAAAAACATGTACAAAGGTTAAGTGTTTAAAATCTTAGCAATCCCCATATATATCACTAGGGAGCTTCTCTTCTCATAAAGAGAAAACATTTTTACGAAGTTCCTCATTCCCCTTGCCTTAGATGTAATAGTGAGTGCCATGTTTCAGCTCAACACCTGTTCTTTAGAGGTGCTGAATCTGAAGACTAAACAGGAAGCCATTGGATTTGCCTCCCTTGAGCATCCACATGGGCCACGGATGCGCCTTGTTGTACAATGACATTCATCGTGGTTACGACAACAGTGGTGTGAGACACCTTTACTTATCATCTCTGGTTTTAGCAATTTCCTGTTTTCCCTACTCATTTTTATAAAATAATTATTCAAAAATACAAAGCACATTCCAATACTTGCACCAACGAAAGCCAGAGAACTACTAAGATGGTGCCGGGCCCATCCCGATCTCGGGGGTGCAGAGACCAGGTGGCAGCTGCACTCCCAGGCAGCAGTTCAAATTCATCTGCTGGCTGCTACGGCAGGGGTTATCCTCTAACACACAGCAAGTGCAAGAAAAAGTATATGCCGTTCTCCTTTCTTTAAAATATGCCTCTCTTGCACTGTTTTATTCCAGCATTCAGCGGAGACATGGGTGTGGAGAAAGAGTCAAGATTTCTCTCTACTACAAGGAAAGCTGAATCCTGAACAAAACAATAAATGGTAACAGACACGTAAATTCACGATCAAGGATCCTGAAGGGCATGGCAGAGACAATGGCATCTGTAGAACCCATGTCCTGTTGAGAGGGCAGCTGCCCCTCAGCGCCACGGGTCACTGCCTGGGGAAGCAGGGGCCAGCACAGCCAGATCTTTCCAGCTTCCAAAGGAAGCCGAACAATTTGGACTTTATAAATGTAAAATCTCCCGATTTTAAAATGTCTTTGAAATGTTTAATGTTTTTAATTATTAGTAAGCCGGGCGCCGTGGCTCATGCCTGTAATCCTAACACTTTGGGAGGCTGAGGCGGGAGGATCAGTTGAACCCAGGAGTTTGAGACCAGCCTGGGCAACACAGTGAAACCCCATCTCCACAAAAAATATCAAAAAAATAGCAGGGTGTGGTGGTGCATACCTGTAATCCCAGCTGCTTGGGAGGCTGAAGTGGGAGGATCGCCTGAGCCCAGGGAGGTCGAGGCTACAGTGAACTATGATCGTGTGATTGCACGTGCCTGGGCAACAGAGCAAGGCCTTGTCTCAATAAATAAATAGTATTTAATAAATAAACAAATACTATGCAAGTTAAACTCAATAAGCCAGCAGCCTCCAATTGATAATTTCTGAAATAAACTCATATTTTCAACTGCTTTTGTGACTTCTCCACTTGGATCTCTAAAAGGCATCTCAGACCTGACATGTCAAAAATGAAACTCTCGATTCCAGCAGGCATCTCCCCGCCCCATCCAGCCCCACACCGACTCCAACACACTTCTGCTCCTCGTCACATTCACAGGCAAGTCAGTGACCAGAGCATTCATTCACCACCCAGCCCATGCACAAGTCTCGGCTCCCTCTGCCCCACCCACCTCCCCAACCATCCTTCAGCATAACTCTCTGCTTCACCCACCTCCAGCACCATCATCTCTGTGAAAGAACAGGCATTGTGACACTGTGATGCACACCTCTGGTAGAGACAGCCGTGATGGCAGACAGTGTGGGCCATGGTGGATGTTGTTGTTGTTTGCAGTGCACACCAGCCTGGAAATGCTTCAGCCTGGAGGTGACGTGTTGTTTCTACTCATATCTCATAGCCCAGAGCAAGTCACCTGACCTTGCCTAACTTCAAGGGGACAGGAAATCTTCATCAGCACTCGTAATATCTACCACAGGGACTAGTAACTTCCACCATTGCTAAATTTTGGGTTTTGCCAGTAAAGAACACTTAAAAATATATATCCACCACTACCATCTATTAGATCAACAGCGGACAAACGATGGCCCAACGGCCACAGTCGGCCCAAAACCTCTTGTAAATTAGGGTTTACCAGCACACAGCCTGTCGCTTGTTGTATATATTGTCTGTGGCTACTATTGGCGCTACAACAGTGCTGAGTAGCTGCAACAGATACTTCGGGTCCCGTAAAACTGAAAATATTTACTTTGGGCCTTTACAGAAAAAGCTTGAGCACCCCTAGGCTCATTCATTCACTGTCACAATTATCTCATAAAAGAACATTTGGGCCGCGCAAGGTGGGCTCACGCCTGTAATCCCAACACTTTGGGGGGCCAAGGGGGGCGGATCGTTTGAGCTCTCCTGAACAACATGACGAAATCCCGTCTCTACTAAAAATACAAAAATTAGCTGGGCGTGGTGGTGTGCACCTGTAATTTCAGCTACTCGGGAAGCTGAGGCTGGAGAATTGCTTGAACCCAGGGGGCAGAAGCTTCAGTGTGCCTGGATCACGCCACTGCACTCCAGCCTGGGCAACAGAGCAAGACTCTGTCTCAAAAAAAAAAAAAGAAAAGAAAAGAAAAGAAAAAAAAGAACATTTTTAACTGAGAAGGTAGAGAAATGGTATCTTAGAATAGAGGCTCACCCTTAAATCAGATCTTGATGGAAAAGACGTGATGTCTTTATTTTCTTCATATATCTGCAAAAAGAGGAAACTTCAGCAGAGGCTGCTGTGGGGCACAGACAAGTGTTTGGGGAGCCCTGGACTGTGAAATCCTTTAGGGATTAAAACTCAGAGGCTGGGAAGGAAGCGGCAGACAAGTGAATTGCGCCGCGTGGGGCCGTGGGGCCGTGGGGCCGTGGGGCCAGGACCGTGGGCAGAACTCAAGCCCACCTGAGAGGCGGGGCCAGGAAGCTGCAGCCAATGGCTGCCGTGGGGCGGGGCTCCAGTACAGCCTGACCTTCTGATTGGCCCAAAGAAGATGGAAACACATTCTCATCTTGGCATATAATTCCCAATTTAAGAAACAAAAAAACACTCTGAAGGACAAATTTCATGACTGTTGTTTCCCCCAGAGATGAAGCTGGGGAACAGAAGTGACCCTCTAGAAGAGCAGACTCATCGAGTTTACCAGTAATGTTTCATTTCTTTATTTTTCTTAAAAAAATGACATGAAGCAAAAATGACTGGAAGCCACTAAAAGGAATGAAGTCGTGATACACGCTACAACGTGGATAAGCTCGGAAAAGAGGCCAGAAAACACAAAAGGTCACCTATTGCATGGTCCAGTTGATACAAATCCAGAAGGAATCAACCCTTAGGAACAGAAAGCAGATTCACCGTTGTCAGGGGCTGGGCAGCGAACAGGAGCTAGACGCAGAGATAGAGGCGATGGCTGTATAACATGGTGAAAGTGCTAAAGGACCCTGAATCGTGCACTTTAAAACGGTTCATTTTATGTCATGTTAATTTCACCTCAAAAAAACATGACTGTTGTCAACTCTGGGTGATGTGCGTGAAATTATTCTTTTACATATTTTTCCCAATTTCTGATACACATATTGGAATATATTTTACCCACTGCACGGGTGAAATTCAACACAGTGCAGGGCCAGGACAGGCCCTTGAGGCACCGGTTTGCCGCGGTAGATCTCCATCATCCACAGTGCCCATCGGGTCACCTGGTCATCACTCCGCCGGCAGTCCCCACCCGGGAGACCTGCTTATCTCTCCCAGCCTCGGGAAAACTGCTCTGGTGGGATCAGAGATAAAAATAAATCTGCAGAATGTTGGGCCAGACACGAAAGAGAACAGGCTGTATGATTCCATTTATATAAAGTGCAGAAACAGACAAATCTGATCAATGCTACAGAAGCCAGGATGGTGGGGTCGTTGTGCGGTGGTGGTTGGGAGGGGCATGAAGGGGGTTGTGCTGGTCACTTCCTGTTTCTGAATCTGGATGCCGGCGGCACAGATGTGTTCAGTTTGTGAACGCTCCTAGGGCTGCACAATCGCGCATGCACTGTCCTGTATTACTTCGGCTTTAGAGAAGTTTTTAAAGAAATAATAAATGCATAAATCCATCAGATACATTGAATTTCCTGCCAAGCCTTTGAAATAGAGGCCCAGGCCGTGGCTTCAGGTTGCAAGACACCCGAGAGTTGAGTTTGTGGGATGTTGTACAGACGTGGGTCTCAAAGGCTTATTATAACTTTTTTTATGCAAACAGAAATTACCCCAGCACATCTGGAGACCAAGCTCCTAAAGCGGGTGTGAGTGCAGCTTGTCACTGTACCTTCACAGCACGAGGAGAGGAGAGTTCGAAACCACAAAGCTCCTTCCTTTCTTTCAGGAGAAAGAAAATGGAGGATGGGAACGTCATCAGCCCAGACCAAAGCTGTTCTCAGGCTTAGAATCAGGGAAGAAACGTAATTGCAGAGGGCACACGCTCCTCTAATTTTTTGGAAAGAATCTGAACGCACTGGTGTGTTATTGAGTCCCTGGGGAAGCTGCTGCTCCTCCCCATACCCTCACTCCCTCCACAAGTTCATAGACACCTCGGAGGGAGCCCAGGAAAGGCTGTGAAAGGACCGCACCCAGAGTTGCCTTCCAGAGCCCCTGCTCCCCTCCCAGGACCCAGCCAGGCCAGCATACCGAGCCCTCTGAAGGGATCCCACAGCAGCAGCCCAGAAGGCCACATTTTCATGGAGTTTGTCCACATCCACAGCAAACAGCAGGCAGGCCGGGGATTATATAAGCTAATTACCCCATTCTTTCCCCTCAGTGCAGAAAAGGTCAGGTCCCCACAGCGGGCAGGCTCAGAGCACAAGTACAGCCCCCACCTCCATCCCCCGCCCCAGGGTGTGGGAGGAGAAAGGAGAGAAGGAAAAGAGGGAGGGAGGGAGGGACAGAGACAGAAAGAGAGGAGAAGGGAAAGAAAAACAGACAAGTAGAGGCAAAAACAAGGGAGAGAGAGAGACAGAAAGACAGGCAGGCAGAAAAAGAAAAGAAAGGCAGGAAGACATTGAAAGGACAGGAAGACAGAGTGAGCGAGAAACGGGGAACAGGAGGGGATGGGAGGGAAGAAGATTTTCCTTTTTCCTTCCTTTTCTTTCTCTGAACTTCAGCACAGGGAGAATCTGCATTCCCAGGACAGGAGCACCTCCCCCAGCAGCCCTAGTGTGCGCTGAGCAACTGGGCAGAACCGGACTGCATGGGTTCAAGTCCCCACTGGCCACCCGCAGCCACTGCATCCCATTATCCCAGGTGAACGGTTTCCTCTTGAGTGATCAGGGCCTCATCTGTGTCTTCCCTGTAGTGTGGAGAGGACATGGATGGACTCTGAGTTTATGCCCCGGCAGGCACGCACCATAGGGGCTGTGCCTTGGAGCTTGGAATAGGGATTCCTCCAACAGCAGCCATCACTTGAGAAGGGGCCACAGCTCCATCTACCCAGGAGAGGGCCAGATCATGCCCATACTGCAGGTTAGCATCTGTCCCAGAGAGAAGCGTCCTGGTGTGGTCACTTGTTCTGTCCCTGGGTGACGGGATGGACAAGGGGGATGGTGGTGATAGTCCCCATGTTAGTCACCAGCTGGGAGCTGGCTTGGGTTCAGGTCTCACTTCCATCACTAACTTAGGCCGGGCTGGGGCACCAGGTCTTGGCTTGGCTTGCGCCCTGAGTAGAGCTGGTCCTGACAGCGGAGACCCTGTGCCCAAGTCCCCCCTGGGAAGTCAGTGTCCCCATAAGGGCAGTTGAGTCCAATGTGCAGAGGCCCTGAAGGAGGTGATCGTACTTCTATCCCTGGTCCCCCACTCTCCAGCCATGAGTGTTGGGCAGCCCCTGATGGGGCCCTGACCTATAAAATGGGGGTCTCATAGCTGACTTCAAAAGACCCTGGGGAGACCCACTCAGATGACTCACAGGGTGGGTTCTCGCAGTGGATGCCAGCTGTCCCCACCATTACCCTTGGAGACCACAGGCCCAATCTGAGGAGCCTCTTACGAGAGGGGGTCATGAGTCTGGGGCTTACTGGGGCTCTCGAGATACTCATTCCCCACTTTCTTCCAACCCCCTAGAAGCGCCTCCAGCCCCCATGCCACTGGGCTGATGAGAAATTCAGTTCCAGCCAAATGGAGGCTGCTGTTACGCCCGCACCTTCTCAAAGCCCCAGAGGCCTAGCATGGAGCCAAACTCTTGGGGAAGCCCCGAACTCTCAGTTCACAATGGTCAGTCATCACTTACAAGAACAGCAAGGGCAACTATTTATTGAGCACTTCCTTTATGCCAGGCATTGCTCTAAGTGCTTTATGTGTTTAAATAATCCTGACTGCAGATTACAGAGGGGCACCATTCCTATCGCAGATGAGGCTCGCCTAAGGCCACCAGCAAAGTGATTGAGCCTACTTCAAACCCTGAGGTGTGGCTCTGGTCCCTAGGCCCTTGATATACATAGACCCTAAGGGTCTCTTGAGGGCAGAGGCCAAGAGGTGGAGGCAGAGGGGCTTTGGAGAAGCAGGGGCCTGGACATCCAGAGTCTAGCCTGGCAGGAATTCCTGGCAGCCCTACCAATGCAGACTCTGCCATCTGCCCAGGAAGCTGTGAGACTGGGCTGTGGCCCCCCCAGACCTAGGACCCCCTCCCAGCTTGGTGGCTGTTTTTCTCACTATCTCAGCCATGCCCCCCACAAGGCATCTTCCTTTTGAAAATAAAAACCAGGAGTGGGCAATTTCAGTCCCCCACTCCATACCACAAAACCCTGATAAAGGAGTTCCACCGCCTTCTGGGAAGAGGAGAAAGGAAAAACACACACGCACACAAGAGCAAGTCACAAATTAACATTACAGCACATGAGGTAGGCACACCTGCATTTCTGCAGACACGCCTGGGCTCAGGAGCCTGCCAAGCCCCAACCAGCCTGTGTCCTGCAGGGATGTATATCCCACTTCCAGCAACAGTAGAGCCCTGACATTTAATCCTGAGGAGGTGACCCCCACTGGCATCTCTGAACTGGGCCTTGACAAATAGCAGTCACTTCTGAATCCATTCCCCCAAAAGGTCACCAGCCAGACGCCAACAAAAAACCCAGCCATCACTGTCACATGCCGTCAGTCTTCCCCCACCCCCACCTTCTCCCCCATCTGTCTGGATTGTGGAATCCTGTTCTGGCAGGAAGGTACTAGCCAAGACCCCCACCTGCCAGGGCCTGTCACCCTCCTGACTCCCAGAATTCCCTCCTTCCCCCTCACCAAGTGGGGGACTCTCAAGCCTCTGTCCACACCCCGGGGAGGACCACCAGGGTAGTGGGCCCAAACCCTCCCCTGCTGCCTGGGGTCAGACACAACGGGCTTGCCTTGAAGCAGAGGGGCCAAGGGTCCTTCCCTACACCTGGAGAAACCAAAGCCCCATGACCAAGTGTTGGCCCCATACCCTGGGAAAGAAAACCCTCTGTGAAAGTACAGCAATCCCAGCTCCCTCCCTAGTCTGGGCCCTAATCCACCCCAGATACTTCCTCAGTTTGCAACAAAAATCGCTAAGCAGCTCTCACAGGTCTCATCTCCTTCACCAAGGCAGTCCGCCGAGCCTCAGCCACCACTACCATGTGGCGCCACGCACAGGGTGCAGGCTGAGAGGTGTGGCTTCTCCACAGATCAACTCGAATCAGCCTCTCAGTCATCGGCTGCATCTTCATCCCAGAAACCACCCTTGACCAAGCATCCTGCCAGCAGCTCCCTTTAGCTACATTTTCCCAACTAACGTGTCCAAGTGTGCTCTTATCTGAAAGCCTTACTTTTTTATGGTTTTCTTTTCAAATTATGAAAAGTAATGCATATTTACCTACTGTAGAAAATGAGTGAGACATAAAACACACAAAGAGGAAAGTAGGGTTCCCCCGCCAGACTTGGCCGGGACTGAGAAAGTGACCTGCCCTCTGTGGGAGTGACTCTTGAAAGCCTTGGGATGTGCTCCTGGCTTCCCCAAACATGCCCACATTCCATAATGTCTAGTTTCCATCTTAAGCCACTGTCCTGGGAGGAATCCAGGCCCCCATCACTTATTCACTCCCTCATTCCAGACTTGGGTTCGAATCCTAGCAGCCCCGTGACCACCTCCCCGGCTTCCTCATCACAATATGGGGCTGTTGCAAGGATTTGATGAAGTTCACCCCACAAAGCCCTTTCCACAACGTCTGCCTACAGTAAGTGCTCAAGAAACAGCACCAATGAATGTTAACATCACCACCATCACAGTGGTATCAAGGGTCTCTGCTTAACAGAGGCATGGCCTGAAGTGAGGATTTGAGGGCAGGTAGTTTATAGGGGAGGTGGTCCCAGGAAGTCCAAGGAGTAGGCAGGTGAGACTGAGGAGGCTAATCAAGGTGTCATCAAGGCCAGCTGCCACATGGGCCCCAGAGGAGAGGTGCTGGACACCCTCAGGGTTATCTCACCTGTGGGGCAAGGGAGCTGGGGTATTTATCCTCCGTTCCCACCATCACTGGCTGGGGGCTGCTGTTGGGGGAACTTAGCTTCCTGGCATGTGGGTCCAGACTGGAATGGTGAGTACAAGGAACTGGGCAGAACCAGTGCAGGTGCTGTTCAGTGTTGGATCTGTGCTTGGAGGTGGGGACACAGACAATTCAGGTTCTAGGCTCTCCAGGGACTCCCCCTGGAGACTGGAAGGTGGACCTAGGAGTGGAGACTCATATTGCTGCAGCCATTCACAAAATGCTTCCTCTTCTCTCCGTATTTCTCCCTCACTCTTCATTGCCACAAACAGGACAGGGGCCCCAGGGGCAGGGTCATGCACTCCACCCTGGCTCCTGGTCACGCTCCCACCTCGGCAACCCCCCGGAGTTCAGTGGAGACCCTGCATCCTGGGTCCACACCAGCCTTGTTCACAAGACAAGGTGACAGAGGCCATGCGTTCAGATGTGGAGCAGGGAGACTTGAGTATGACTCGACCTTTTACCTGATGGTCCCGGGACTTCGGGAGGAGATCTGCCCTGCTGAGCCTCTGCTTCTACATCTGCAAAGTGACACTTACAGGCGTGGCCGTCTTTTTAGGCTGCGTGAAGAGTCTGGAGATACAGGGAACATTCAACACACACTGAGTGCCTGGGTCTGCTCATGGTTTCCCAATTCAGATCCAAGAAAAGCACGCTGCTGCCCCGCAAGACCAGAACACAGAGCCCCTCCCTCCCCAGGAGCCGGACCTGAGCAGCAGGGGGTTAAAGAGCAGTACCCGGGACAGCCCCGGGTCAGGGTCGTTTGCAGGAAGGCAAAGCCGCGGAAGAGGGAAGGAAATGCCCCGGGTCCCAGGCGGGGCCTCGAGCGTGCCCACGCCGCCCCCTGCTGGCCACGCCTGGAGTTGCAGGAACCGGGCGCCGGGCGGGACCTCAGCTGCGGGCTCCGCGCTGCTCCCGCGCCGCGTGGGTGAAGCGCCCTCCCCGGCCACGCACTGGGGTCTCACAGGGGCCAGGCTGAAAAGCAATGCACGCCTTAAAGGCGGGAGGTCGGCCTGGCGCAGGCTGAGGAACACTGATGAACGACCTCCTGCAAAGGATTGTCCCCAGAGGACAGGGCTCGGGGAAGCAGGACGGCTAAGCGTCTACACCCCGGCGCGCGGGTGGCCCCCGGAACTGCCCACACCCCTGGCTCCCGGGTCAGCCGGTCATTGCCAGATGCCCCACCCCCACCGCCACAGCCAGGAGAGGGGATGACATGGGGTGGGAAATTCAAGGGGGAGCCCAAAAAATCGTTCTTCAAGATAAATCGTATTTTGAAAATTCAAAATCAATGCAAGCATATCCAAGAACAAAATATCAAAATTGTAAATGAAGTCAGGATCAGTAGTACTGATTTGTCCTTTTGCCTAGGGCTGCAATACGGCTAGGCCCAGCGCTGTTATTTATCTGTCATTATTTAAAGCTTTGATATTAAGCCAGTCGAGGTGGCCCACACTGGTAGTCCTAGCACTTTGGGAGGCTGAGCGGGGAGGATCACTTGAGGCCAGAAGTGGGAGACCAGCCTGGGCAACATGGTGAGACCCCATCTCTACAAAAAATACGAAAATTAGCCAGGTGTGGTGGCCCACGGTTGTGGTCCCAGCTACTCAGAAGGCTGAGCAGGAGGATCACCTGAGTCCAGAGAGGTAAGGCTGCAGTGAGCTGTGATCACGCCGCCACTGCCCTCCAGTCTGAGTAACACAGTGTCTCAAAAAAAAAAAAAAAGAAAAAAGAAAAAAAAGCTTTAATATTTTGTGTATCATGAATTTTTTGCATTGATTTTGATTTTTTCAAAGTCACACTAAAATATCCTCTATCTTGATTACAGGGTTTTGGGAGTTGTGCTTTTTTAGCATTTCCTTAAATTTTGCACCCAAGGCGATGGCATCACCTGCCTCACCCTAGCCGTGGCCCCTCCCTCCTGCTTCTTTCTGTGGTCTCTCCCCAGGGGCTCTGGATCTCTTAACTCCTCAGGCCTCCCCACCAGGCAAGGTTCACCACCCCTCCTTCCAGCAGCCTCTAGAAGGTGGAACGGGCAAGGAAACGGATTCTACGCTAGAGCCTCCCGAGGAGAACACAGCTGGCCGGCACCTGGATTTTAGCCCAGGAGACTGTGACGGATGCTGACCTCCAGAGCTGTGGGGTAGCACAATTGTGTTGCCTTACACTCTGAAATTTGTGACAGCAGCCACAGTGCCCTCCAGCATGCTTTTTTTTTTTTTTTTTTTTTTCCTGAAATGGAGTCTCGCTCTGTTGCCTAGGCTGGAGTGCAGTGGCGTGATCTCAGCTCACTACAACCTCCGCCTACAGGGTTCAAGTGATTCTCCCGCCTCAGCCTCCCAAGTAGCTGGGATTACGGGCACCCACTACCACGCCCGGCTAATTTTTGTATTTTTAGTAGAGACGGGTTTCACCATGTTGGCCAGGCTGGTCTCGAACTCCTGAGCTCAGGTGATCCACCAGCCTCAGCCTCCCAACGTGCTGGGATTATAGGCATGAGCCACTGTGTCCGGCACCAGCATGCTTTAAGGAGTCCTGGGACCCCTGGAGATGACACAGGAGAGAGACAGCGGGGCAGGGGAGCAGGTTGGCCTCACTCACACACCACTGACCCTGGATCAGTCTCCTTGGGCTGCCATAACAAATGATCAGAGACTAGGGGGCTTAAAACAGCACAGATTGACTCTCATAGTCTGGAGGCAGAAGTCAAAAGTCAAGGTGTCAGCCAGGCCACGCTCCTTCCAAAGCCTCCAAGGTAGGATCCTTTCTGCCTCTTCCAGTTTCTGGTGGCTCCAGGCTTTCCTGCAGTGGCTTGTGGCTACATCACTCCCAAACCTGCCTCTGTAGTCACATCAAACTCTCCTCCTCTGACTCCAATCTCCCTCTGCCTCCCTGTTCTGACACTTGAGATGGCATGACTGCTTATTCTACCTTAGCTGGACCTCATCTTCAAGGGACTACAGAAAAGAACAGGACCCCTGGGTCTTACCAGCTGAGACTGCTGGAGCTCAGAGGCAGTGCTCTCTCAAATAGGCTGGGGAGCTTCACGACTATCCCCAGCTCCTCTCACCTGTCCTTCCTCTGCCAATGGAAAACAAAAAGAACTGACCGAGCTGGCCAAAGGACTTTGGACCATAGGGGATCTTTGGAAGGGTGTAGGGTCTTGCTCTCTCTTGGCACTCCCTTCTCCTTGTGAGATCTTTTCCTCTTTAGCTGGAATGAGGAATGCAGCGTTCCACTGCCCATCTAGACGGCTTGCTAGGGTCAAAATATAGAAAATAAAAAGGGGAGATTATCCGCCCTCACCCAGATGATGCTGGATAAATTCCCCATCCCAAGAGCCTTGTTTTAATCATTCATGAAAATACCTTTTTTTCCCAAATAAGGTCACATTTACAGGTTCCAGGGATTGGGACCTGATATCTTTGGGGCCCATTTCTCAGCTTCCCAGGGGCCCTGTGACATGCCAGCTGCTCTCTGGGACAGGCGAGGGACAGCCGTTTATCCACATGGTTAAGAGCTCAGCTGCCAGACAGACCTGAGTGCCCCCGCCAGCTCTACCCTCACTTACTGGGACCCTTGAGACAAGTGACATCGACTCTTTGAGCCTCAATTTCCTCCCTTCTACAGTGGGGAGCTGGTCATGTCTTATGAACAGTCTTTGGCACCAGGAAGACACTGTGTCAATGCTAGTGCTGATGACATGATCTCTAGCTGGGGAATCCTGACTGGTGTTGGTCAGACTGCCCTGCCCACTCTTTGTGCTGCCCATAGTGAGCTCTGTGGCCTTGAACAAATGGCCTTACATCTCTGAGCCTCAGTTGCCTAGTCTGTGAAATGGGGGAATGGCCGTGCCCATCTGACATGTTCATTGGAAGGATTAGATGAGATGGTACACGTAGAAAGCTTGGCTCTTTGCAGTGGCTGTCTCCACCTGCCTGTGCCCACTGCCTGCAGGAGGAAGCCAGGGGACGTGGCGGGAGTGCTGGTACCCGGGCCTCCTGTCCTTCTCGGAGGGCTTGGCTGCCCCAGCTCCCTGCAACCTCAGGTGCCGCTGCATCGTTCAAACACGAGGTGTGTCACATTTTTACATGGTCAGCTGTCATTTCATGTCATTTCTGGTGACAGGAGCTAACCTCCCAGGACACCCCACTCATGCTCAGTGGTTTATGATCCCCACAGATGGAATTACAGCTTTATTATGGATAAATGGCCACATATAATCCCATATTTTATTTTTATTTATTATTGCTAATTATATGGGCAAACCCTTGTGACTTAGGGGAACACATAAATTATCTCTAAATCATTCATGCAGAGTTGATTTCCAAAGAAAGGAGAGTTAACAGGCCTATCTGGGCTGGAGGGCGATGTTTTATTTATATATATATATATATATATATATATATATGTTTTACATATAAATGTATATTTACATAGACGTACCTCATACATATCCATACATGTCAGATATGTATCATATTTATTTTTTTCCCACCACCTTCAGTCTCCCAGGATTTGGGGGTCATATTTTCAAAGGGAGACTGAGAAGGACAATTTGAAGGCAATCTGAATTGTTAACCTGGTGAAGCCACAGTCCTCTTATTCACCTGAACGCTCATCTAGGTATTGCTGTGATGGTGTTTGGTAGGTGTGATTAAAGCCCATGATGTCAAGTAAAGGAGACTATCCAGGATGTCCCAGGTGGACCTGATCCAATCCATCAGTGGAAAGGATTTAGAACTGGGCTGAGGCTCCCTGCAGAAGAAGAAATTCCTCCTGTGACAGCGGCCTGAGAGGTGCTTGAGAGACCCAACCTGTCCTCACCATCTCTCCATGGATTCCGGACTTGCCTGGCCAGGCCCCACAGTCACCTAAACCAACTCCTCCCAATAAATCCCTCAATATCTTCCTCCTACTTGTTTATTCTCTGGTTGAATCCTGACTGATACAAGGACCACAGAGAATTACTCCTCATGAAACCTGGCCAAGATGCTAATGCTCTAAGAGCTGGCACAAAACACCTTAAACGGAATTGTTGGAGTCCTCGGGACCCATACACCCTGGGAGTCCAGGGCAGCCACAGAGAGACTCCAGAGGCCGGCAACATACTGAAATGCCCTCAAGAGCCTTTAGTCCACCCTCTCCGGGGGAAACAAGGCTCAGAAAGGGTGCATTACCACCTTGAGACCACCCAGGGACACCCAGGCTGCCTGTAGCAGCTCCCATTCCCCAGTGGCTGCTCCAAAGCACCCTCCCTAAGCTGGTGATTATACTGTTAGTGGCTTGAAACAATAGCCTCATGCTTTGTGTGTCAGAAACCTGGGCAGGGCTCAGCTGGGATGGCTTATCTCTGCTCCACACGGTGTCAGCTGGGGTGACTCAGCTAGGGCTAAAGGATCCGAGATGGCTTCACTCTCATGCCTGGTGTCATGGCTGGCGGGGCTGGAAAACTGGGGGCTGGCTGGGCACCCCTCTCTCTCTCCCTGCCCCACAATGACCTCCCAACTATTCCTCTTTCCATCAGAGTTGTCAGATCTCTTTACATGCCACCTCTAAGAACCCAAAAGAGTAAAGGCAGAAGCTACCAGGCCTCTCACTGCCTAG
Source organism: Pan paniscus (assembly GCF_029289425.2). NCBI lineage: Eukaryota > Metazoa > Chordata > Mammalia > Primates > Hominidae > Pan > Pan paniscus. Next base: position 63,939,876 of record NC_073270.2, read on the forward strand.
CCCAAGACTGGAGTAGTGTCAGACAAATCCCAGGCCAGCCCAGAATTAAGGGGAGAGGAAATAGACTCCTCTTCCAATGGGAAGAGTGGCATGTACACATGGGGACAGGAGGAATTGTTGGTAGCTATGGGAGGCTACATAATGCCCCCCAAAATGTCTAGGTCCAAATCCCTGTTCCCTGTGAATATGTCACCTTATGTAGCAAAACAGACTTCACAGATGTGCTTAAGAACCTTGAGATGGAGAGATGATCTGGGTTATCCAGCTGGGCCCTGAATGTTCAAGGGTCTTAACAAGAGGGAGGCAGAGAGAGATCTCACTACAGAAGGAAGAAGGCAATGTGACAATGGAAGCAGAGAGAGGCTGGAGGATGCTGCTCTGCTGGCCTGGAAGATGGAAGAAGGGGCCACGAGCCAAGGAGTGCAGGTGGCCTTTGGAAGCTAGAAAAGGCAAAGAATCGATTCTCCCCCAGAGCCTCCAGAAGGGATGCAGCCCTGCAGCCACCTTCATTTCATTCATGAAACCATTTAGGCCTTCTGGCCTCTAGAACGGGAAGAAAATAAAATATGTGCTGCTTTAAGACACTGAACTGTGGCCATTTGTTACAGCAGCTGCAGGAGGTGAATGCAGCTGCCGTCTCTGCAGACAATCACCATGGGGACTTTCGACCTCCTTGACCACAATGCCCTCAATGCCTGGCACAGGGTGCTCAATACTTATGTGGGTTGGGGAGAGCCAGCTTCACACCCCCCAGGGCTCTCTCTCCTCCCCATCAGGCTCAGACACAGAAGGCCAGCTGCCTGGAGCTCTCTGCCACACAAACCCCCCCCTCAGAAGGGACACACCCACCTACCCGTCTCTTGGGCCAGGCCCCCTTCACCTCTTCCTCCCCACCTCCTCCTCCCCACCTTCCTGGACCCAGGCCTCTCCATTCACCCCTGGGGCAAGCAAAGCCCCAGGCCTCCTCACCTCCAAGTCTTGCCTCTCCCTGAAGAGGGAGAAGACCTCTCACTTCCCATCGGATTCCGCCTCATTCTAAGGAACCCATGTTTCTCCAGCCAACAAAAAGCAGAAGCTTTGGAGTAGCACAGGCCTCGGATGGAATCCTGCCTCTGAGATGTGCTTGTTGTGTGAGTATGAGTGAGAGGCTGGATTTCTCAAGCCTCAGTTTGCCATCCCAAAGGTGACCACCCCCCTTGTACTTCCCATGTGTCTGCATGTGCATCCACATATGTGTGCATACCTATGTGTGCGTGTGTGCATGTATGCCTGTGTGTGTGTTTGCACCTGTGTGTATGTGTGTGTGTGTATTTGGGCTGGGGAGTATTAAACTAGGTGAGGTGTGGTGAGCAGCTGGTGCACGGCTGTGCAGTGGGCATCTCAGGTGTGGTGCATCAACAGCAGCTCCTCTGACCTCTGTCTCTAAAGCCAGCTCTTCCCACACTCTTCCCAAGCTCAGCACATAGAAGTATGCTAAGGCTGGGAAACTAGAAGTTATCTCACACCCCACACCCTTCTGGCAAGCAAATCCTCATCAGTTCTGTCTCAAATCTCTCCAGAATCCACAAGCTTCTCACCTGCTCAGAGCCCCAAGAGGAGGGTCCGGGCCACCCCACCAGGCAAGCTGCCCAGACCAGCAGAAGTACGGGCCAGAGACAGGGTGTCTAGAGGGGCCATGGAGGAGGGAGAAGGTCAGTGTCAAGGGGCAGCCTCAGGGACAACAGCTCCCCTCACCACCCATCTCCCAAGAAAGCCCTAAAAACGAGGGCTCCTCATCCAGGCAGGGTGGGATCCAAGAGGTGGTGAAGGGAGAACTAAGAGGATGTCTGAGGGCCGGACACGGTGGCTCATGCCTGTAATCCCAGCACTTTGGGAGGCCAAGATGAAAGGATCATTTGAGGCCAGGAGTTCAAGACCAGCCTGGGCTACAAAGCAAGACTCCATCTCTACAAAAATAAAAATAAAAGAGGGTGGCTGGACAGCAGATGGCAACCAGTTCAGAAAGTTATGGAACTTCTTCATGAAGCCAAAGATCTATTGAGTCACTGATGTGTTGGATAGCGTGGAGGTCTCTGGGTAACCAGTGAAAAGTTGAAGTTGAATGAATCAGAAGGACACTTAAAAAAAAAATAAAAAAACTAAGCAAGCAAGTAATGTTGCAGTTATTAACCCCAGGGAAAACAAAGCTGGGTAGAAAAGCAAGAATTTCGTAGTTTATGACATGGTCCAAGACATTTACAAAGTAATAATATTGGAAACATGGAATATTGATCTAGGCAACTTTATCTTATGTCATATGGCTCAGAAAGGAGGGTGGACTTGTGTGGCGAGCACGTGTGTAAGGAAAGAGAGGGAAGCCCTTGTTTCTGAGGAAGGAAGTCCACGGGCAATGCCTGCAGCTGCTCCATCCAGACGGAGCAGGCCAAGCATGTGGTTTAGGTGCAAAGAAAAAAATGGCTGAGATAATCAAGTCAAAGTGTGGGATCTCCCTGGTCAGGCAGGTGCAATGGATACCACCTTTTTTTTCCCTAACAACCTTTATGGAAATATTTGGCTCTAAGCATAGTAATGACTTTGATTAAAACATAAATTTGAAAATAAGAGTCCCATTTGGTTCTAAATGGTATTTCATTTAAACTGTGCCAGCACATGGTAAGCACAGAATAAATTAATGAATATTCTGTCCAAATCCCTCCTCCCACGCAAAGGCCAACCTGGGCTCTGGGAGAGTGGAAGGGGGCACGGCCACGCTTGGGCCAGCCCCTCTAGTCCACGCTCTCTCATCCTTCCCACGCTGGAGCCAGGTGACATTGGTGAGGGGAAGGCCGGAGCAGCCCACTCTCATGTTGGTGATGGTGGTCAGCCCCACAGTTTTTCAGTCATTCCAGCTAGTGGCATCTTGCCACACCTCCGACGTACATGCTTCTGTGCCGCACTGCAAGGATTCCTGGTAGGGTGAAATCCCCGATCCCACTGACCTTTCATGACCCAACTCTGGGGGCATGCAAGATGAGTGAGCTCCATTCCCCTTTCTCAGGACCATGAGCATCGAGGGGTGGTGATAGTGGTCATACCAGGACATTTCTCCCCAGCACTCTCGCCTCCACAAGGGAAGAGAGCCGAATAAACGTCCAACTGGGGAAAGAGAAGTCAGCCTCCCATTTTTTTCAGACATCCCCAACCTTCCTGGGCTTTTCCTGAGTTGGTCTTTTTTCTGTAGGAGGAGGAGAAGCTACTGAAATTGAATCCCCCAGGGGAACAAAATGGTATTGAAGCCCTTTACATTACAAAGTTTGTCATAAAATCAGATGTCCTCCAAAATATTTTAACAACATGGCTGGGCGCAGTGGTTCATGCCTGTAATCCCAACCAACCCTTTGGGAGACCGAGGCGGGCAGATCACCCGAGGTCAGGAGCTCGAGACCAGCCTGGCCAACAGGGTGAAACCCCATCTCTACTGAAAACACAATAATTAGCCGGGCGTGGTGGCTCACACCTGTAGTCCCAGCTACTCAGGAGGCTGAGGCAGGAGAATTGCTTGAACCCAGGAGGCAGAAGTTGTAGTGAGCTGAGATTGCGCCACTGCACTCCAGCCTGAGTGATAAAGCGAGATTCTGTCCCAAAAAATAAAATAAAATATGTTAACAACAAAGTTGTGCTTGAGGAAGGCATATTATCTTAAAAAGGAGAAGGGTGTTTCAATAAATGCTACTTTGGGAGGCTTGCCTTGATGTCATCAACAAGAAAGGAGAAAGCAGCCCATTGATTTTGTTATTATCTGGAGGTATCTTCGCATAGCAATTATTGCTTCTCATTGTAAACAGGTGTGTTAGGCAGAAGGCTAAGGTGAGCCCATGATTCCTGCCTCTGATGTCAGTACCTTTGTATGGCCCTTTCCCTGGAATGGGAATGGAATCTGTGACTTGCTTCTAACTGATGGACCGAGGTGAGGGCTATCGTGCCCGTGATTATGTTAAATTATATGGCAAAGGTGAAGGAATTTTGCAGATATCATTAAGGTCCCTAATCGGTTGACTTAAAGTTACTTGAAAGGGAGATTATCCCTTGTGGGCCTGACCCACTCTGGTGAGTTCTCTAAAAGAAGGTGAGAAGTGAGAGCCTCTCTCTTGCCCCTCTCTCTGTCTCTTTCCTGCTGGCCTCCTAGAAGCAGCAAGCTGCCCTGGAGTGAATTCTACAGCCACGGGGAAATGGATTCTGTCAACAGCTTGAGGGCGCTTGGGAGTAAAGTCTTCCCTCCAGATGAGAACGCAGCTCTACTGACACTTTGTGAGACCCTAGAGGAAAACCCAGATAAGCTGTGCCCAGACTTCTTACCTAAGAACTGGGAGAGAATAAACTATTGTGTTAAGCCACTAATTTTGTGCTAATTTGTTACACTGCAATAGAAAACTAATGTAATGAGTCTATTAAAATCTCTTTAAAATGCAATAAAGCAAGTGACTACACTGCGAGATCACTGGCTTACACCTACAGGACAAATGGGGAGAGCCATCCCAATATGCTGCAAACGTGCCTTACGATGAAATGGGGATTGACAGCCCTATGGGGGGAATTTGGAAAGTGCTGTGTGTCCCACAACTTGGGTGGGAGTGAAGACACTGAGCTGTGGAAAGCATCACTCAGACATCGAGGGGCTGGTGATGACCAAGAGGCTGGAGGAGGCCCAGCCGAAGAGTTGACATGAAACTTACTCATGAGATGCGCCAGAGGGAACTGGCCATGTTTTTGATTCACATCTCGTGTTGTATAGTATGTGATTTTTTTTTTTTTTTTTGAGACGGAATCTCTGTCTATTGCCAGGCTGGAATGCAGTGGCACAATCTCGGCTCACTGCAACCTACTTCTTCCAGGTTCAAGCCATTCTCCTGCCTCAGCCTCCTGAGTAGCTGGGACTACAGGCCTGCGCCACCACACCCAGCTAATTTTTGTATGTTTAGTAGAGATGGGGTTTCACCATGTTGGCCAAGACGGTCTCGATCTCTTGACCTCATAATCTGCCCACCTAGGCCTCCCAAAGTGCTGGATTACAGGCGTGAGCCACCGTGCCCAGCCTAGCATGTGATTTTTAAATTGTCAACCCCGAAGATCTGAGACAGGTCTCAGTTAATTTAGAAGTTTATTTTGCCAAGGTTGAGGATGCGTACCCGTGACACAGCCTCAGGAGGTCCTGACGACATGTTCCCAAGGTGGTTGGGGCACAGCTTGGTTCTATACATTTTAGGGAGACAGGAGACTTCAATAAATGTGTGAGATGTACATTGGTTCAGTCCAGGAAAGTGGGACACCACCAGACGAAGGTGGGACAACTGGAATTGGGGAGGAAGCTTCCAGGTCATAGGTAGATAAGAGACACACAGCTGCGTTGTTTTGAGTTTCTGATGAGCCCTCCAAAGGAGGCGATGAGATATGCGTTTATCTCAGTGAGCAGAGGTGACTTTGGATAGAATGGGAGACAGGTTTGCCCTAAGCAGCTCCCAGCTTGACTTTCCCCTTTAGCTTAGTGATTTGGCAGCCCCAAGATTTATTTTCCTTTCACAAAACATATGTATATAACTAGTTAAATAAACATTGTAAAGGCATTTGGCATCTACATCTCTCTTTGTTTTTAGATCTTTTTAGAAAATCAGGGAGAAGCTGTTTCAGTTCTCCCCATACATTCAAATGCTATTTGCTGTAAATGGATTCAGGGGCATCTGTTTCCCAGATAGGAGGTAGATCACTGAGCTTGCAAGTAGGGGAGCCAGGACACAGAGCAATCGCCTCCAACTCAGAGACATCCTTTCAAGACTACGTTAGGTGAACATGGAGAGAAGAAAGTTTCCAGGCCCAGAGAACCAGCAGATGACAGGGAAGTCGAGGTAGCCCTGGGGCGTTGTGGAGCCCTGGGAGTTAGCCAAGACCCCTCCACTGGAATCACAGGTGTCCACGGGCAACAAGTCCCCGTCCCCCTAGACTCCTAGCAAACTTCCCACCTTAGGTGCTAAAACTCACACCTCTTCACCAACACCTACTTGAAATTCCTCACCTTCCAGAGATAATAACTTGGCTTTCAGGACAATTTCATTTGTGTTAATGGAAAAAAAAAAATCCTTGGACTAAGGCTTTTAATGACCAGTCATACCTTTCTCATTCCCCAGCCCACTGGGAAAAGGATCTTGTCCATTTACTCTCCCGAAAACGATATGTGGGGTAATGTGTTCCAGGAACCTCTCAGGTCTTAATGGCAGAGAAAGCCCATGTGGGGGCCACACTTTGATTTAATGACATATACTCATTTAGTGCATGGACAGCTAAAAGCTAAAATGCAGTGACTACAAAATTACTGTCAAATTCTACCTTTTTGTTTATTTTGCTTTGTTTCAAGTTCCATATACTACCAAATGTTCTCAAAGTTAGATAAAAGCTACACATTAAATTTGGTTTCCAAACTAGGTCAATCTAGGAAAAGATGTTGTTGCCTTTTTAATTATAAAATAATGTAATGAGAAGAAATACACATGCTTTCTGCTCAATACTTTCCTTCAGAAAACCACCTTTCCAACTCCAGTCAGCCCCACTCCTGCAATCATGTGTCAGTCATAGTACTCCACCCCCAACACATGCACGTGCCAAGAACCAGTCTGGTCAGTTAGAATCCTCCATCCTGGCCGGGCGCGGTGGCTCACGCCTGTAATCCCAGCACTATGGGAGGCCGAGGCGGGCGGATCACGAGGTCAGGAGATCGAGACCATCCTGGCTAACACGGTGAAACCCCGTCTCTACTAAAAATACAAAAAATTCGCCGGGCGAGGTGGCGGGCGCCTGTAGTCCCAGCTACACGGGAGGCTGAGGCAGGAGAATGGCGTGAACCCGGGAGGCGGAGCTTGCAGTGAGCCGAGATCGCGCCACTGCACTCCAGCCTGGGAGACAGAGCGAGACTCCGTCTCAAAAAAAAAAAAAAAAAAAAAAAAAATCCTCCATCCTACAGAGCCACAGGGATTGGTTCTAAGATGTGCACGTGACCCAAACTGGCTAATCAGGGACTTGGCTGAGATTTGATGCCAGGAGAGAGTTTCTCCTTCTCTCTGGGGTCTTAAGCTATGAAGACCACATAAGCTAGAGCTCCTGCCTCCATTGTTCCCTGACACATGGAAGGACCTGTCTGCAGGAAAAGAGGAAGACACAGATAAATGCAGAGACAGTGGAGATAAGAGAGAAAGAGAGAGAACAACCTGATTCTATCATCTGACTCCCTGGAGCCCCTAAACCCAGGGGACCATGAACTTTTCAGTGTCTTGAGCCAGCAATGCCCTCTTTGCACTTAAGCCAGTTTGAGCTGATTTTCTGTCAGTTACACCCAGAAATGTCCTGAGTGATACAGAGAATTTCTGTCAGTCATTCACTCACTCAGACAAGAAAGACACAGTCCCTGATCCACAGCCAGCAGAACCGAGCAGAGGTCACAGCCACTAGACAAATAATTGCACAGAGTGTCAGTCAGAGACAGGAGTGACAGGTGCCACAAAGGAGAAACTGGGGTCTTCAGGGGAGTGTGCAAAGAGGATCCCAACCCCAACTGCAGAACTCAGGGGACCTTCGCCCAGAAAGTGACCATGAGATCCTACAACAGCTCCTTCATTCCTCAGTTTTGCTTTGTAGGATTTTCTTTTTTGAGTTCAAAAGTCTTCACTGATACCACTCTGTGGGTGAAAGAGGATATGCACACGCGCACGCAGACACATGCACACATAAACACGCACACATGCCCAGAAGCACATCCCGGCACACACAGACATGCATGCACCCAGACTCACATGCGTGTATGCATTAACACACGGAGATATGCACAGAGACACATGCAGAAACACACCCTGGCACCCAACCACGATTCAGCCATATCTGGATGCATTGGACAAATCGGATTCAAATTCTAGCTCCCCTGAGCTCCCATGAGCCTCAGGGTCTCTTCCTGTAAAGTGTGGAGATGGCGGTCCCCCTCACAGATGTGTGAGCACTCAGTGAAGATGGATGTGAGTGAAGGTTTTAGCTCCAAGCTGGTCATGGCGCTAGAAGTCACCCTCATCATTAATAATGAGGAAAAAGTCATGTCTGTATCCAAGAGAGCAGGTCACATGGGAAATGGCACCCTTCCTAAGCAATCTGTAAGAGTCAGCAGTCGGCCCTGCTGGAGACCCTGACAGCATCACGGGGAAGTTGGGGTCTTGCTCACCCCTCACCTGCAACCCAGGGATGGGGCCGCTGCAGCAGTGCCCAGGGACACCAGCAGAGGGCAGTGGTGGCCAACAGACCCATTTATGAGCACTTGTGTGACCCCCGCTAGAAATGCCTGGGGTGGAGAGGACATGGGGGCTTTTCTGGGACCCCGGGAAAGTAAATGACCAGGACAAGACTGGGTGACATCTGGGCTATCAATGTGGCCCTATTTGTACCCACAGGTTGGTGCAAAAAGTGCAAAGTGCAGGTCCCATCAGTGACATTCATAATTCTTCCTTGCAGAGGGGGAATAAAACTGGACCTAGAAAGGAATGAGGTTGGGAGTGGGGGTTCAAAGAAACCCGATGAGTGTTCCCCATGCAGGAACAGCATTCCATGCCCGAGGGGGCAGAAGGCGCTCAACAGCCGAAGGAGAGCCACACATGCCGCCAGCCACATGAAAAGACCTTGGCCCCGCTCCTTCTCACCCCTGTCCAGCCCTGACCCTGCCAGACCAGGAGCACAGGCGGAGAAGGTAGCAGAGCAAGGAGGGTGGAAGACAGGCCATCATCCCAATGGCAGGACCCTGGCGTCCAGTTGGCCTGGTCTGGGGACCCTCTCCCAGAAGCTGTGAGCTGGACGTGAGCTTTACGTTTTGAGTTCCAGTCACATAGATGTCTTCACAACTGAGTGTGACTGGAGACCTCGGAGTCCGCCCAAGATGTCCCCAGAGGAAGGGGGTATGGCAAGGAAAAGCAAGGCATGTCCTAGCCCAGTCACTGTCTGCGGACACACCCTGCTCCTGTGAGACGTGGGACAGGGTTCCCAGCCAGGCTCTGAATTTCAGAGACTGGGCCTCCCACCACCAGGCCACTAGCCTCTGCTGGGTTACAGTCAGACACAAAGCCAGGAATTAGATTCCTTTGCTGGCCTGGGGGCCTCGAGCACCCTACCTGAGTCTGTGAGCACCCTGTCCTCTGAGCAGAGCAGAAGCAGAGATGCGTCCCCGCCTCGGGGACAAGTCCGGAGGGGAAAGAACTTAGTCCCAGTGCAGTGTGCAGAGCCAGCCCCTCTCCACGCTCCAGGCATGCTACAAACATATCTGGAGCCCCTCCCTTCCCATCTCTACCTGGCCAGATTCTTCCCATCCAGTAACGGCCCCTTCCTCCAAAGAACCCTCCTGGACTCCTTCTTTGTGTACTGCTGAACTGCTTCCTAAGTTAGGCTTGGAAATGGCCAATTCTCAATTGCTTTTGCTTAAAATCCTGGAGTTCTCTGGACTCCATTGCAGGCCCTTTTCTCTCCTTGTTGTGCTCCCTTCTTTGGGTCATTGTATCAGTCAGCTACTGCCATCTCATGCTGCATAACAAACTGCAGGGTCTCGGTGGCAGACAACTGCAAGCACATCTGTAGTTTGTGCACTTATGCGTCACTGAGGGTCAGCTGCTCACAGTGAGGCTGGCTAGGGCAGTCAGCTCCGTGTGCCTCTCAACCTCCTCCTTGGACTAGCGGAAGAGCTGGGGCGGGTTCTTCTCATGGCAATGGCAAAACCACAACAGGAGGAGTGGAAATGTGGGCAGCTCCTTAAGGCCTAGGCTTGGAACAGGAGATTATCTTTCCTGCCTTGTTCTAGAGGCCAAAGCATGTCACATGCCAAAACCCAAGTCACATGACTCCTTAAGGCCTAGGTTTGGAACAGGCATATTATCTTTTCTGCCTTGGTGTAGGGGCCAAAGTAAGTCACATGGCAAAACCTAAAGTCAAGAAGCTGGAAAATATACACCACTCTGTCCATGGGAGAAAACGGCAGAGTTACCAAAGGGTGTGGACACAGGGAGAAGACGGATTGCTGGAGCCAGCCATCTCCTCCAGACCCGTGATGGTGACTCCCCAGCTGTGCCTCTAGCCCAGGCCTGTCTCCAGAGCCTCACGTTCATCTGGCTGATTCCCTACAGAACACAGCAGTGCAACACTCTGCTCATCCCAATACCAAAACATTTGGAAATGGCCAAATAATTAGTCAGCAGCTGGTTAAATTAATTATAGTTTGTGTGCACAATAAAATTGTTGAGAACAATTTTTTTAAAGAATATTCATGTAAAAAGATGTGCACCATAAAAATTGTAGCATAGAATGTATAGTATAATTTCATTTAGATAGATAGATAGACAGACAGACAGACAGACAGAAAACAGCCTGGAAAGGTATGGACTGTATCAGTTAGGAAGCTCTTGGCTAGAAATAACAAAGAATCCACTAATGTGACTTTAAAAATTAAGAGTTTGTCTTCTCACATCAGAAAAAGGTGAGTGGCAGCTGCTAACCCTGGCTCAGCAGCTCCATGGATAACAGCTGCAGTCTCTGCAATTTTCTTGGTCTTAATGATGGCAAAATGGCTGCCTCATCTCTAGTCATCACATCTGAATTCAAGGCCAGGAGGAAGAAACAAAAGGCATCTCTAGCCATGCTGTCCTTTTATTAAGTAAGCAAAAGCTTTCTCAGCAACCCTCGCACACTTCTCATTGGCCAGAACTTGTCACATGGCCACCGCCAGCTGCAAGACCGCCTGGGGAATAGGGTTATTTCTACCTGTACAGTGAAATCAGGCGATGCAGGAGGAAGCTGGGAGCTGGTTGGAGGCCAGCCGATCTGCCAAGTCTGCCCCAAACCCAGACTGTTTGTGTTGATTATCTTCAGTGGGACAAATGAAGCGAAATCTCCACTTTTTATGTTGTCCATGTCTGGACCACTTGAAGTTCATTAAGAATTAATATTATTACTTTTACAGTCCTCTTCCCAGCCAAGCTCCTGAGATAAAAAAAATAATAATAATGAGTCTTGGGCCGGGCACGGTGGCTCACGCCTGTAATCCAAGCACTTTGGGAGGCCGAGGTAGGAGGATCACTTAAGGTCAGGAGCTTGAGACTAGCCTGGCCAACATGGTGAAACCCCGCCTCTATTAAAAGTACAAAAGTCAGCCAGATGTGGTGGCAGATGCCTGTAATCCCAGCTACTCAGTAGGCTGAGACAGGAGAATCGCTTGAACCTGGGGTGGAGCTTGCAGTGAGCTGAGATCAAGCCACTCCACTCCAGCCTGGGTGACAGAGTGAGACTCCGTCTCTAAATAAATTAATTAATTTAAAAAAAAATGAGTCTCCACTTCCTGCCTCAGCTTCTCTGTGCCCACCCACCCACCTTTCTCCATCCCCTCTGCCTCCACCTCCTCTCAACTCCTCTGAATCCCCCTGGAGAGACCTGCTGTGGCCGCCCTGTAGCCTAACCCAACCCACCTTCCAATCCTCCTCATCCTACGTCACCCATCTTGGTTATCACCTCCGTCTTGAAATCCTTGCTATTCTTTCCCTCTGGGATTTGGCATGCCATGCTATTGTGTAAGCTACGCAAAGGAAGGGACGTTCTCTATTTTGTTCACTGCTGCTGTGTCTACCCAGAACAGCACCTGGCACGTAGTAGGTGCTCAAGGATGTTTGATGAGTGGGCGAATGAACAAGTGGACAGCAGAAATCCTGCACCCCCTCTGCTTAGACTGCCACTTCTCAGTCTTGGGCATCATGGCGGCAGCCATGGAAATGTCCCCAAAGACCTCTTACTGCCTGCAGGGGGTGGAACTGGCCTTGGGTAGCCCCAGCTGCCTCCCTTTGAAAACATCCTGGCTTTCACGCCTAAGGCACGCTCTGCCCATCACGGGCATGTCCAGGACGCTAAGATGGATCCCTTCTGCAAGATACTGCCTTGCAGTGCATTCGAACACACGTCCGTCCCCTTCCTTCGCTTTCTCCTTAAAAGGTTCTCCCAGCGTCCCTGCCTCCTCCCCATTTCCCTATCTCTTGCATGGGTGTCTACTTCTCCGAGGACCCAGACACCCAGCATCTCTCCCCCACCTGGCTCTCCAGCGCATCCCCCCTTGGGTTCTCTCCTCGACCCTCCTCTTCTCGTGCCACCAGCTTTCCCTGTGGCTCCTCATCCACACCCTCGCCTGATGCGCGCGTGCACACACACAGACACACACAGACACATTTTTTCCTAAACCTAGGTTTCTATCCCTAACCCTTTGTGCTGCCTCCGGAGTGTCCCACTGGCCTGAAGCTTAGCACAACCACACTGAGCTGGTCACCTTCACCTCTAGCCCCGCTGGCCCATCCATCTTACCACCACCCCATCACCGGGGCCACCTCTCCTGGCCCTCCTCCTCTCCCACTCTGCCCCGTCACCGGGGCCACCTCTCCTGGCCCTCCGCCTCTCCCACTCCTCCCCATCACTGGGGCCACCTCTTCTGGCCCTCCTCTCCCACTCCACCCCATCACCGGGGCCACCTCTCCTGGCCCTCCGCCTCTCCCACTCCACCCCGTCACCGGGGCCACCTCTCCTGGCCCTCCGCCTCTCCCACTCCGCTCCGTCACCGGGGCCACCTCTCCTGGCCCTCCTCTCCCACTCCACCCCATCACCGGGGCCACCTCTCCTGGCCCTCTGCCTCTCCCACTCCGCCCCATCACCGGGGCCACCTCTCCTGGCCCTCCGCCTCTCCCACTCCACCCCATCCCCGGGCCACCTCTTCTGGTCCTCCTCTCCCACTCTGCCCCGTCACCGGGGCCACCTCTCCTGGCCCTCCGCCTCTCCCTCGCTTCTTTTCTCCTTGCTAGGTCAGCAGATCTTCGAGGACGGAGCCAGGCTCGCACTTCTGTGGCGCTGATGCTGTCCCACCAGCACACCGTCGTAAGCATTCACGATTCATGAGGCTGCTTTTCAGCAAAGGAGAATCCCCCTTTCTCTTGAACTCTACAACCTTTCATCTGTTCAATATCTGTAGGTGCTTTTTAAAAAAAAAACAAACAAACAAACAAAAAAAAAAAACGCTCACATACCATGAAGATCACCCATTTAAAGTGAAAAATTCAATGGGTGTAAAATTCAATGTAAAAATTCATTGGGTTTGCCCGGGCGTGGTGGCTCACGTCTATAATCCCAGCACTTTGGGAGGCCAAGGCTGGTGGATCACTCGAGCTCAGGAGTTTAAGACCAGCCTGGACAACAGGGCGAAACTCCATCTCTACCAAAAATACAAAAATCAGCCCAGGCATTGTGGCACGTGCCTGTAGTCCCAGCTACTCAGGAGGCTGAGGTGAGAGAATCACTTGAGCCCAGAAGGCAGTGAGCCGAGATGGCACCACTACATTCCAGCCTGGGCGATGAAGCCAGATCCCGTCTCAAAAAAAAAAAAGAAAAGAAAAGAAAAGGAGTTTTAGTATTTTTACAGAATTATGCAACCATCACCATTATCTCATTTTAGACTATTTTCATCACCCCAAGAAGACACTCCCCATTCCCCCTAGCCCTAAGCAACAACAAACAGAGATTTTCCGTCTGCACGGATGGATTTGCCTTTGCTGGACGCTTTGTGTAAATGGAGTCGTGCAAGATGCATTCCTTCGTGATGGCTTCTTCTAGCTCTGATGCTGTGCTTGATGGGGTCTGCCTGTTAGATCCCACCCGTGAAAGGGAAAACAGGGCAAGAGCTGGCCCTGCTCTCACCCAGCCAGGGACCAACTCAGACACCACACGAGTGGTTGCAGAGCCCACCGGAGACGTCTGGGGGCTCTGAGGAATGGGTCAGGGTGAATGACAGGAGCGGGCTGGGAAAGCAACAGGGCTGCAGGATGGGCGGGGAGGGGGTTGTTGGGGACAGCAGGGAGAGTCAGGAAGAGCACTGGGTTGGGGAACAGCCTGAGCAAAAGGTCTAATATGGGAAGGAAATGAAAGGAAGCCACATGCCAGAGACTCAGAGGAAAGGAGCGTGGCCTGGAACAAGATCCGCAAAGAAGCCAGCGGGACAGGGGGAGCCTTGACCTGTCAAAACCATCAGGGGTCTCCACGTTATCTGAACAGCAATGGGAGCCATGGAAAGTCTGAAACAGAGGGGTGACATGATCATAAATGTTTTTGGAAAGATCACCCTGGTGGTGGGGTGGAGAAGGGAAGGTGGCTGGGAGCTGTGTGTCCATCTTGGGCTGTAGGGATGAGAGAAAGAGAGGAAGGAGTGGGTGGCACCATTCTGAGATGGGGTGGGACAGAGCCACAGCAGCCCAGGAGCAGGCCGGGGGGTGGACACCCTCTGATTAGTATTCTGCACAATTTGGGGCCAGAGCAGCTGGTGACTTTCAGGCCCCAACCTCATTACTTAAGGCAGCTCCGCAATGAGCTTACACAGGCCCCTCATCAGCCCCATCCACATTGCCTGGATCACTCAGAATGCATCTGGCTGCTCCCATGAGCGTCTGCCACCTTTTTGCTATTTTATGTCATCAGCAAACTGGCGCCGTTGTGAAATTATGCTCCACTCCCGGTCAATGCATTAAACTTAAACGTTTTCTATAACCAGTGCGCCCTGTGCCTGCCTTAATTCCCAACTGATTTATCTACCTGATTTATTACCAGGGCTCGATTCAATCAATACTGGCTGGGATTCCACCCGCAGAGGCATCTGATTTATGCAGGAGACACTCCTGGGGTGATTTGAGAGTCCTCTCCTCCACCACGGAGCCCCCAGGCCCCCAAAATTGATGTGTCTGCCTTGCTCCAGGGAGAACTTGCATCAGCATCCAAACGACCCAGCCACAGGCCCCCCTGGAGGCCTCAGGCTCCCCCTCCCTGCCCCAAGGGGCCTGCAGCCCTTGCTCTGGAGTGCCCTGGGCCGGTCCTGACCTCAGGGCTCCCTGGGAAAGGAAAGTTCCAGAAACCATGAATGCTCAGGGTTAATCTGGGCTTTAGGCTCTGGGGAGAGGGAAGGCATGCGTGCCCTGTATGAACTATGTCTTATTGCACTAAGGGCAGGGTTTAAATCAGATCCTTATCTTTCATTCCGGACACATAAAAACAGGATGTTGGGGTTTCTTATCCCCAAGGATTTAGCAAACTTCTACTAAGAAAAACCATATATATATATGTACATAGCACAAAAGATTCCAGACAAGATTTTTTTTTTCCTTCCCAAAGGAGGATCATGGGGTCTGAAATCGAATATAAGAGGTCAAAGTCTTCCCTCTTGAACTTGTTCTGGCAAAAGTTCAATAGAACGGCATCCTCTGGTTCTAATTCTAAACCTCCCTAGGGGACACAGCAGAGGGCCCGCTCCATCTACAGCCGTTCTCAAAATAAATCACCAGCGGCTCATGGCAACAGGAGTTATTAAAATATGAAATTATTTGGTGCCTCCATGTTCTTGACTTCCCCTCCTCTTTGTAGTCAGGAGGAAAAGCCTAAACCCTGATGTATTGGCCAATGCCTCAGGGGCCAGGCAAGTTCTGAAAAAGGGTACAAGGCTGAGCAGAAGAGGCCAGAAGGGAGGAGAGGGGCCTGGGGAAAACTCAGGAAGGGGGCAGCTGCTCCTCCACCCCCGGCAATCGTTGCAGGGAAGGGGAACTCCAGATACCAGGGTTCTTGGCCTTGCCAAAGACTTGTGACCCCAGAACGGGTACCTAGATCCAGTGCCATCAGGCCACATACCAAGTGTGCTGGGACCACTGATAGCTGATCCACAATGACAATCACACCCTTCCCAAGACTCACCAAAGCTCAGTTTACCGCCAGCCCAGAGGCACGAGGCTCTAGTCAATATTTGCATTTGCATCAAAGTCATACTTCCCCATCTTCTTTTTCCCTTCTGACCCCTCTCCTCGTGTGGGAGTCAAGCCATGGTACCACTGCTCTGGGAAGGAGGAGGGCTCCAGGAAGCAGAGGAAAACCAAAGTTGGTTCTTGGCTTTTGGGCTTCAAAAGTCTCCTTCTTAGAGAAGAGGTGAGAACTCAGGAAGCAGAGTTGGGAAAGAACTGATGGGGGCAGTGGAGCTTCCTAGAAAACTTGCCCTCCCACTAGGAATTGCATTCTTTTTTTTTTTTTTTTTTTTTTTGGAAACAGAGTCTCACTCCGTCGCCCAGGCTGGAGTGCAATGGCACAATCTCGGCTCACTGCAGCCTCCGCCTCCTGGGTCCAAGCCATTCTCCTGCCTCAGCCTCCTAAGTAGCTGGTATTACAGGCGCCTGCCACCATGCCTCACTAATTTTTGTTTTAGTAGAGATGGAGTTTCACCATGTTGGCCAGGCAGGTCTCAAACTCCTGACCTCAATTGATCCACCCGACTCAGCCTCCCAAAGTTCTGGGAGGTGCATTCTAACAGGCTCCTGGGTAAAGCTGGGCTTCTGCTCAGACTCACTTTGAGAACTGAGGTGCTAGAAGCTGCGAAAGAAGGACCCTGAAGGAGGATCCGGAATGCATCAGCAGAATCCCAGCAGATCTCCCAGCTGGGATGAGTGCAGGCCAGAGAGTAAACATCAGCCCAGCGGGGACTTCTGGTTCATTCTCTACCTTGAGATTAAAGTTAACTAAAAAAACAAAATTACCATTTTAAAATGTGAGTCCTGTATTCTCAAGTGGGATTGCGGTGATGATTGCACTAGTCTGTAAGTTTATGTACATTTAAAATATGTCACATCCCATTGGCCAAATTTGGAATTACCTAAGTATCAAAAATAATAACAATGACTGTAATGGTGGAAACACACTGAATGCATAAGTACCCAAGCACCTGTAATGATCAAGAACTAAATGGCCGGGCGCGGTGGCTCACGCCTGTAATCCCAGCACTTTGGGAGGCCGAGGCGGGCGGATCACGAGGTCAGGAGATCGAGACCATCCTGGCTAACACGGTGAAACCCCGTCTCTACTAAAAATACAAAAAATTAGCCGGGCGTGGTGGCGGGCGCCTGTGGTCCCAGCTACCCGGGAGGCTGAGGCAGGAGAATGGCATGAGCCCGGGAGGCGGAGCTTGCAGTCAGCTGAGATCATGCCACTGCACTCCAGCCTGGGCAACAAAGCAAGACTCCATCTCAAAAAAAAAAAAAGAACTAAGTATTTTCCTGCCCCTTCAGTTGGAACTGCCTTTCAGGGAAACCAAATAGCTCCAGAGGGTGAAGTAAAGCTCTTTTTGACAAAGAATGCCAGCTAACGAAATGCAGAAGGGACAGAATTATAAAATCGCCACTTTGCAACATCCATGAACTAATTGGCTCGGTCAGGAGCATCAATTTAATCAAGGGTACATGGAGAGAGACCACAATGAGACACCAACTCCCTCACTTACTGGGGTGCTCTAACTGAAGACAGACAATGACACGGACTGATGAGCATGTGGAGGAATCCGAACCTCGTGCACTGCGGGTGGGAATGCAAAAGGGTGCAGCTGTTTTGGAAAACAGTCCAGCAGTTCCTCAAAGGCCTGCACAGAGCTTTCACGTGACCCAGTAGTTCCACTCCGACATGTTACCCAAGAAACACGTTTTGTGGGAAAACACATGTTCCCACAAAAACCTGTACATACATGTTCACAGCAGTATTGTTTATGTAGCCAAAAAGTGGGGACAGGGAGACAAATGACCATCAACTGATGAACAGATGGAGTGGTCCAGTCATACGAGGGGTTATTAATAAGCCATAAAAAGACATGAAG
Source organism: Pan paniscus (assembly GCF_029289425.2). Lineage (NCBI taxonomy): Eukaryota > Metazoa > Chordata > Mammalia > Primates > Hominidae > Pan > Pan paniscus. The sequence continues at coordinate 63,957,610 of NC_073270.2, forward strand.
TGCTGATCTCTGCTACGGCCTGGACAACTTGGAAACCATGATGCTGAGTGAAAGAAGCCAGAGACAAAGAGTGAGTGATTCCCTCTATAATCCCATTTATATGAAATGTCCAGAATAGGTCATTCTATGGTGACAGGAAGTGAATCAGTGGCTGCCAGGAGGTAGAGGGAGGCAGAGGCAGGGAGTCCTTTGGGAATGATGCAAGCCTGTTGGAAATACAGAGAGAAGTGATGGTTGTACAACATCCTGGAAACTATTGAATTGAATTGCATGCTTTTAATGGGTAAATTGTCTAGTATGTGAATTACATTTCAATAGTTTTTGTTTTGTTTTGTTTGAGATGGAGTTATGCTCTTTTCACCCAGGATAGAGTGCACTGGTATGATCTCAGCTCACTGCAACCTCTGCCTACCAGGTTCAAGCAATTCTCCTGCTTCAGCCTCCCAAGTAGCTGGGATTATAGGCACACACCACCATGCCCAGCTGATTTTTTTTGTATTTTTGGTAGAGACGGGGTTTCACCATGTTGGCCAGGCTGGTCTCGAACTACCTCAGGTGATCCACCTGCCTCAGCCTCCCAAAGTGCTGGGATTACAGGCGTGAGCCAGCACACCTGTCCTCAATAAAGCTGTTTTTTTAAAGGCAGCCAGGAGGATGAACATTGGATGACTGCACTGATAGGAGGTCCCTAGAGTAGTCAGATTTATAGAAACAGACAAAATGGTGGCTGCAGGGACCAGGAGGAGGGGCTGGGGAGCTGGTGTTTAATGGTTGTAGAGTTTCAGTTTGACAAGATGAAGTTTTGTGGATGGATGACAATGATGGTTGCACAACAGTGTGAATATACTTTTTTTTTTTTTTTTTTGAGACAGAGTCTTGCTCTGTCGCCCAGGCTGGAGTGTAGTGGCATGATCTCAGCTCACTGCAACCTCTGCCTCCTGGGTTCAAGCGATTCTCCTGCCTCAGCCTCCCGAGTAGCTGGGATTACGGGCACGTGCCACCACACCCGGCTAATTTTTTTTATTTTTAGTAGAGACGGGGTTTCACCAAGTTGGCCAGGCTGGTCTTGAACTCCTTACCTCAGGTGACCCGCCTGCCTCAGCCTCCCAAAGTGCTGGGATGACAGGCATGAGCCACCATGCCCAGCCAGGTGAATGTACTTAATTCCATGGAACTGTACTGTTAAAATAGTTAAAATAGTAAATGTTATGTTATATGTTTACCATCATAGCAAAAAAGGTAGGTGAGAAACAGGATACTCACAGGGTGAGAAAGAATCATCCAGAATTACTTGCTACACCCAAAGAAAGGTCTTCCCCATGAAGGGGCAGCTCTCAGAGCCTCAGGATTGGCAGGCTGGCAGTGGAACCCCTGTTGTCTGTGCCCTGTGGGGAAACCCTGTAACGTGCATGTCATCACCCACAGAGTGGTCTGGTGAAGGATGGTCCACCTGAATCAGATTCCACCTGGAGATTCCACTTCCTAGGAAATCGGGGGAGAGGGGGACAAGTGGAAGCGCCCCACACAAATCAGATGCACTCAGGACACAGGGTCTGCCACCGGACACCCAGTTGGCCTTCTCAACAGGCCATGTCATGAGGTGAATCACTGTTCTGGGTTGAAAGAGGCTCAAGAGCCAATACAACCAAATGCAACAGCTAAATGAGAGGAAGCTGGTTTGAAACAGCTGGCTTCCCAGGCATTTGAAGAGACCTGGGGAGAGTTGACTCCAGACCAGTTAGCGGATGCTGTGGAAGGCTGAAAATGGCCCCTCAAAGAAGCCTGCATCCTACCCCTGGAACCTGCGAACACGCCACCTTGTGCTGCATAGGGGACTTTGCAGGAGTGATGAAGGACCTGGAGCTGGGGAGATGATCCTTGCCCAATCTAATCAAGGGAAATTCATGGAGGTGAGAAGAGGTGGTACCAGAAACAAAGTCAGATTGGTATGAGGCTGCTGACTTTGACAGTGGAAGAAGGGGCTGGACCAGAGCCCAGAAATGGGGCTGCTTCTAGACACCACCAGCAAAGGCCAGGAAATAGGTACCCCCTAGAGCCTCCGAGGAACCAGCTCTGCAGGGTTTAGTCCAGGGAGATCCATTTTGAGCTTCTGACCCTCAGAACTGTCAGATGACACATTCATGCTGTTTTAAGACACTAAATCTCTGGTGATTTGGGACAGCAGCCATAAGACACCAATACAGGTGCTCTATGGGAGTTCCTATTAACTCGATAGAGTGTGTTTAGTGGGAGAAGGCCCTGATCTGAGAAGACGCAGCTGATATGGTTTTGCTGTGTCCCCACCCAAATCTCACCTTGAATTGTAGCTCCCATAATTCCCACGTGTTGTGGGAGGGACCCGGTGGGAGGTAATTGAATCATGGGGGTGGATCTTTCCCATGCTGCTCTCGTGGTAGTGAATAAGTCTCACAAGATCTGATGGTTTTATAAAGGGGAGTTCCCACGTACATGCTTCCCTTGCCTGCCATCATGTAAAATGTGACTTTGCTCCTAATTAGCCTTCAGCCATGACTGTGAGGCCTCCCCAGCCATGTGGAACTTTGAGTCCATTCAACCTCTGCCGACACCTGGATATCAGACTTCTAACCTCCACAACTGTTTTTAAGTTATTGAGTTTGCAGTAATTTGTGACAGCAGCCACAAGAAGCTCATAGGGTGACTTACGCAGAGCCCTTGAACTCCACCATAGGTCTTCCCCATCCCCAGGGTCTCCTCCTGGGTAAACGAACCACCATTCTCTCGGTCACTCCATCCACAGAGCAGGGTGCCTGCTGGGATCCCCACTTTGCTCCAATCCCATACCCATTTTTCTGGGGTGTGCCCCCTCGGCTCCATCTCCCCTGACAGTCCCTCTGGCCTGGCTGCCAGCCGCTCTCACCTGGACAGCAGCATTAGCCCTGACTGGCCTAATGACCCCACTCTTGCCTCCTGCCAACCATTCCCTTAAAAATATGGAGAAAATCACACCGTTCCCCTCCTAAGCCCGCCAGTCACTCTCCACTGCTCCTGCAACAAAATCCAAGCTCGTTTCTACGGCCTCTGTGGGATTAAGACGTCGGTTCCAATTCTTCAGCCTCTCTGCCTCTGCCCCTTGCCGTGGCCTCATCGGAGGGAGGCATCGCTCCCTGACCCTCGACTTTCACCCCACTCGACTTACTTGGCTTCCCACCTACAGCCAGGAGTGACGGCATAACAGGTCTGCGCCCGCCCCTGAAGACGCCTCCCACGTCCCCACTCCCCACATCTGCGCCCACACCTGAAGACGCCTCCCACGTCCCCGCTCCCCACGTCCCCACGTCTGTGCCCGCACCTGAAGACGCCTCCCACGTGCCCGCTCCCCACGTCTGCACCCACACCTGAAGACGCCTCCCACGTCCCCGCACCCCACGTCCCCACGTCTGCGCCCACACCTGAAGACGCCTCCCACGTCCCCGCACCCCACGTCCCCACGTCTGCGCCCACACCTGAAGACGCCTCCCACGTCCCCGCACCCCACGTCCCCAAGTCTGCGCCCGCACCTGAAGACGCCTCCCACGTCCCCGCACCCCACGTCCCCACCCGCACCTGAAGACGCCTTCCACGTCCCCGCTCCCCACGTCTGCACCCACACCTGAAGACGCCTCCCGCACCCCACATCCTGGCACCCCACATCCCCACGTCTGTGCCCGCACCTGAAGACGCCTCCCACGTCGACGCCTCCTAGGTCTCCACTTCCCACGTCCCTGCTTGTGGAGCCTGTGCCCCGGCCGACCTGCTGGTGCCAGGACAGTGAGAGACGCCTGCAGCAGAGCTGCCCAGCTGCACCCAGCCTGGACCCCTCAGGCCCCTGCAGACCTGCTGGCCTGTTAGTAGAAACGCTCAGCTTTGTTTACGCAGCAGGACTGTGGCACTAGCTGGCCACACAGCCCCTGAGGAACTGCCTGACCGGCCTCTGCCCACTGTTCTAACCCTGTCTTTTACCCCTATGGCCCTCTTTGGTAACCATCCTCTCATGGCAACAGCTTCTGGAAGGTTCTAAACCTGCCAGATTTTCCCTGTTCCTCAAGTCTCGGTGTCGTCTTACCTCCTCTGGGCAGCCACTCCAGCACTGCGCCCACCTAAATCCCCCTCAGTCACCCTCGGCCACGTCACTCTGTGGATTCCTTCTGGGCACAGCCCAGCCGCGCTGTCTTCTCTCAAGCTGTCCTGTCACTCAAGCAGCTTTGTGAGGGCAGGAGCCGTCTCTGCAGATATCAAGCGGAACATCACCTGTTTTCTGGCATTTCAGCTGAAGCCCACAGCTGAGAACTATCCGTGAATCCAAAGAGAAGCACTTTACTGGGACAACCCCACTTGCCAAGAGAGACCAGAGGCCACTCTGAGACCCACACCCCTCCCCTCCCCCATCAGGCCATTCTGAGATCCACACCCCTCCCCTCCCCCAGCCAGCCACTACTTTCTAGAAGGTTAGAAACTCAGTGCAAGGCGTGAGGGTTTCTTGGGAGAGGGCTGGCATCCTGCAAGAATCTCTGCACATTTCCTTACCTTCCCCACCACCACCACCAAAAGCCAAGCAAAGGCCATCAGAGACCCCCCCACATGGACTGGGGTTATCCCAGGGAAGCCCACCATCTCACCCTCGCCCAGGGGGTTTGCCGAGTGGGTTCTAGAGCAGGTTCTAGGGAGCAGGCCATGCTTCAGGAATTCCGTAGGACAAGAACAAGGACCGTTTTGTCATGGACCAAATGGACACAGGGAAGCCAGGCTAGGTGGCAGTCACCAGTGTGGGCATCCCGAATGGGGGTCTCCAAATACCCGCCAAGTGCCTGAGATCCCCCTGACATAAGGCATTGGATGGTCAGGGGACAGCCACATTCAGTACCCGCTCAGCTAACGCCCTTCAGCCGCCCACCTTCTTCCTGCATCCCAGGCCCACCCTGAGGAGCTGGGCAAGTGGAGCGGGAAGGGGAAAGCCAGCAGAGATGTCCCAGTCCCTCTGCATCCGCAGCCTGGCCCTGAGCTAAGGGAAAAGGGCCACTTTGGAAGAGCAAATACAGCTTTTATTTGAAGCAGGCTGGATGTTTTAAGATCTGCAAAAGATGACTGTTGATGGGCAGCTGTAAACAGCCCTACCTTGTGCTCCCAAAGGCGGGTGGGGGGGAAAGTCAGCACAGGTGTGCAGGGCAGTGGTGGGAACAATGAGACCATTTTCTGATGGCCCCAGGGGAGCTTCCCAGCGCCCAGAGGAGCCGACTAGCCCACAAGTGCTCAAACAGTTCATTTGCTGAATGATTACGTGGGAGTGAGATAGACTCTACTCCGTGTTCTAGGGCACTTATTTGTCTCTTCCTGTGAAGTCCAGCTCCACACCGCAGGGCAGGGATCCATTTCTCCTCAAAGCCAGAAGTTTTGGTTCTGCAAGCCTCTGTCTCTACCTGTTGGGTGGGAAAAATAATACCTCACTGGGTCACTACAAGATTGAAATGTGGTACTTTATAGCGCTGGCAAAACCGGACTGATGAATTTTTTCTTTATTTAAAAATAATTCTTAAACCATTTGTGAGATGAGCCAGGTATAAAATACACTGCAGGCCGGGGATGGTGGCTCACACCTATAATCCCAGCACACTGAGAGGTCGAGGCAGGTGGATCACCTGAGGTCAGGAGTTTGAGACCAGCCTGGCCAACATGGTGAAACCTTGTCTCTACTAAAAGTACAAAAATTAGCCGGGCGTGGTGGCAGGCGCCTGTAATCCCAGCTGCTAGGGAGACTGAGGCAGGAGAATTGCTTGAACCCGGGAGATGGAGGTGGCAGTGAGCCGAGATTGCGCCACTGCGCTCCAGCCTGGGCGACAGAGCAAGACTCTAGCTCAAAAAAATAGAAATAAAAATGTACTACAGTTTGGTGAAAGTTAGAAGTAAATCATGAACTTCTTTGATGATATAATTTGGTAAAAAATATTAATTCTGACATGTGCTCACTCATTTTAAATGTCAGCCCTTCCCTGCATGCCACGGATTACACCCTTATACCTTTCAGTCCACAAGAGACCACATATATGACAGTGGTCCTATAAGATTATAATGGAGCTAAAGATTCCTGTTGCCATAGCCATCATACAGTTGTAGTGCAATTACTTTTTTAAACAAATGTAGTGTAACCTAAGTGTGCAGTGCTGATAAAGTCTACAGTAGTGTACGGTGATATCTTCAGTCTTCACATTCACTCACCACCCTCTCACTTACTCACCCAGAACAACGTGCAGTCCTGCAAACTCCATTCATGTATGTGCCCTGCACCATTCTGTATCTTTCATATTGTAGTTTTACTGTACCTTTTCTATGTTTAGATATACAAAGACTTACCATTGTGTTACAACTACCTACAGCAGCGGTCCCCAACATTTTTGGCACCAGGGACCCATTTCGTGGAAGTCAATTTTTCCACGGACCAGAGGGGAGTGATGGTTTAGGGATGATTCAAGTGCATTATATTTATTGTGCACTTTATTTCTATTATTATTACGTTGTTATATGTAATGAAATAATTACACAGCTCACCATCATGTAGAATCAGTGGGAGCCCTGAACTTGTTTCCCTGCAACTACACAGTCCCAGCTGGGGGTGCTGGGAGACAGTGACAGATCGTCGGACATTACATTCTCATCAGGAGCACACAACCTAGACCCTCACATGAGCAGTTCACAACAGGGTTCGTGGTCCTATGAGAATCTAATGCTGCCGCTGATCTGACAGGAGGCGGAGCTCACAATGGGGAGCGCCTGTAAACACAGATGAAGCTTCCCTTGCTAGCCTGCAGCTCACCTGCTGCTGTGTGGCCTGGTTCCTAACAGGCCACAGAACAATACCCCTCTGTGGCCAGGGGTTGGAGACCCCGGCCTACAGCATTCAATGCAGCAGCATGCTGCACAGGTTAAGTAACCTGGTGTAGGAGCAATTGGCTATACCCCATATCCTAGGTGTGTGTGGGCTCTGCCATCTAGTTTGTGTAAGTACTCCCTATGATGTTTGCACAACGGCAAAATCACCCAAGGACACATTTCTCGGAATGCACCCCTTTTAAGTGACACATGACTGGTACCTTGCTTGGGGAGAATGATGTTGAGGATCTTGGGCTTGGAAATACCTAGGTTAGCCTAATTCCTTCTTGCTTTTCTTGTTGCAGCGCCTCCTGGGTGAATATTAATTAATATATTCACTAGGATTGAAAGGAAGGTCCTAGACTTTTCTTCCCTTTAGGAGGACAAGTTTTAAAAAATGGAATTTATCTGTAAAGCTGGCTAGCTCTTATCCCTGACCCTAAAAACATAGTCTGTAAGCCCCCCGCCCCCGCCCCCACCGGGGAAGACTCTTTGGACTGGAGGACCGTGTTTCTCTCTAAATTCTTACACTATGAATGGCATGTGAAAATAATATCCACGTGGTTACATATTTTTCAAAACAGTGTCTACTATCCAAAGATCAACAGAGCACAAAAGTACCAAGAGTGGAAAATCTCTGGTGTATAACGGCCTAACGGGAAAGGAGAAAATTGGGGAATGCAACAGGATCTGCAATTCGGGTGGGGGCGGATGGACGCGGATGGACGGCCCGCTTGGATCCGCGGATGGACGGCCCGCTTGGATCCGCGCGAGGCGCCACTCGGGGAGTTGATCTGCGGTCTCGCAGTGACACCTACAGGCCGCCGTGGCCGCGCACCTGCGGCAACTGCGTTCGACAGCGCCACCTGGCGGGAGCCGACGCCGGCAGGCCCGGAGAGGATTTTCCTCGTGAATCCAAGACAGAGGGGTTGAAAGTGCTCAGGACCTCTGGGGTGTGTCCTGTGGGCCGCTGGGGCTGGGGTGCAGCCCACGAGGAAGTGTCCGTAGGGTGTGCGTACCTGCCCTCTGCACTGCCTGGCCGTGCTCAGCCCAATGTGCCTGTCCCAGCTGGATCCTGGCCGGGCAGGGCCGTCGATGCTTTGAGAATGAGTGCTGGTATTTTCTGCCTTTTACAAGTAGGGAAAGAGGAGAGTTGGAGGAGTAACCGAGGTCGTAGCCTCCAGGAAGGCCTCCCGGGCAAGCTGACTGCAGAACTCCAGGAAGGCCTCCCGGGCAAGCTGACTGCAGAACCAAAATACTCCCCCACCTGCCTCCCAAAGGTGGTGGAACCTCTACTTTTGCCGCTCAGAACAGTCACATTCAGCTTCATCCCGACAGGCACTCGAAACTACGGCAGAGGGGCAGGCATCCTCACTCTGCCACCTAGGTGCTGTGTGTTGCTGGGCAAGTTGCTAACCTTCTCTGAGCCTCCATTTCCTCCGTGACAAATGGGCATGAAAGAGAACGTGCTCAGTGCTGCTCAGCACCACCTTCCCAGGGATTTTGTCAGAAATGCAGAGTCTCAGGCCCTGTCCCAAACAGAGTCTCGCATCCTTGGGAGGTGGGGCCCAGCAATCTGTGTTTTAACTAAGCCCGCTTGCGACTGTGATACTAATTGAGAATGTCTGCCTTCCAGGGTCACTGAAAAGACCAAATAAGATCACGTGTGCGGGATGCCTGGAAAATACTCAACACATGATTGTCGTAATTCTCCAACTCTAGACAGCCTGGCGTGGGGGTCGGGGGGAGCATTTTCTCTTTTCCTTCCTTTTTTTATCGGTTATTATTTTTTAATACAGGGTGTCACTCCATCACCCAGGCTGGAGGGCAGTGCTGTGATCACAGCTCACTACAGCCTCGACCTCCCCAGCTCAAGCCATCCTCTTGCCTAGGCTTCCTGAGTAGTTGGAAACAGGTGCATGCCACCAGCTAATTTTTTATATTTTTTTGTAGAGATGGGGGTCTCACTATGTTGCACAGGCTGGTCTCGAACTCCTGGGCTCAAGCAATCTTCCCACCTCAGTTTCCCAAAGTGTTGGGATTACAGGCAAGAGCCTCCACAGCCTGATTTTTTTTAATTACAAAAGTAAGACATGCTGTTAAACACAGAATTACCATGTGACCCAGCAATTCCCCTCCTAATGTACACCCAAAACTTGAATGCAGGAATTCAAACAAATCCTTATACACCAAAGCTCATAGCAGAACTATTCACGATAGCCAAAAGGTGGAAGCAACCCAAATATCTATCAGCTAATAAATGGATAAACAAAACATGGTATATTCATACAATGGAATGTCATTCAGCCATAAAAAAGAATGAAGTACTAAGACATACCACAACATGGGTGAACCTCAGAAACGTTATGCTAAAAACCAGGTCCAAAAGGCTACATGTGCCTGGGCACAGTGGCTCACGTCTGTAGTCCCAGGACTTTGGAAGGCCAAAGTGGGTGGATCACCTGAAGTCAGGAGTTCAAGACCAGCCTGGCCAAGATGATGAAACCCGGTCTCTACTAAAAATACAAAAATTAGCTGGGCATGGTGGCATGTGCCTGTAGTCCCAGCTACTCAGGAGGCTGAGGCTGGAAAATCGCCTGAACTCAAGAGGCCGAGGTTGCAGTGAGCTGAGATCATGCCTCTGCACTCCAGCCTGGATGACAGAGTGAGACTCCGTTTCAAAAAAAAAAAAAAAGCAGGGGAGCTACATATTGTTATGATCTGATTTATATGAAATATTCAGAATATTCAAATGTATAGACAGAAAGTTGATTGGTGGTCATCTAGGGCTGGAGGGAGGTGTCCGGGGTGAATGCAAATGGGTATGGGGTTTATTTTTGAAATGATGAAAATGTTCTGGAAATAGCGTGATGGTTGCACAACATCGCGAATGTACTAAATGTCACTAAGGATAATGTTGTATGTCTTTTGCCACGATAAAAAATAAAAGAAGGGCCAGGCATGATGGCTCATTCCTATAATCCCAGCACTTCAGGAGGCTGAAGCAGGCAGATCGCTTGAGCCCAGGAATTCGGCAACATGGTGAAACCCTGTCTCTATTAAAAAATACATATATACAAAAAATTAGCCAGACACGGTGGGGCGCTCCTGTAGTCCCAGCTACTCAAGAGGCTGAGATGGGAGGATCACTTGAGCCCAGGAGGTCGAGGCTGCAATGAGCCATGATTGCACCACTGAGCTCCAGCCTAGATGATGGAGTGAGACCCTGTCTCACAAAAGGAGACTTGCCGGTTGTAACAATTTAGGGCTGTGTAAAACAGTTCTCTTGCCCTGGAGCAAGCAATGCTAACAGTTTGGAGGTATACCTTTGACATCATTCTTTGTGCTCAAATAAACATATATAGACACTAGAGTTGCCTCTTTTTAGAACCATGTTCATCCACATTTCTTGGGCAACTTGCTGTTTTTCACTTAGTGATACATCCCAGATACTCCTCATGACTGTCCCCTGGCCTGTACATACAGATCAAGTCAGGTTTTCGTAGCTGCAAAATGTGCCACCATCCCTCCCGCGTGTGAGCATGTAGAGTGTTTCCAGGCACCTGCTACCATAAACAGCAGTCACGAACATTTGTGACCGGGTCTCATTTTGTACAGGGGTTTCCTCTCTGTAGGATGGATTTACAGAGGTGAGGCACTGTGCTGTCGTGGGCATTCTGAATACGTATTGTCAGACAGCGATCAATCCTGCAGGAAGATGGGAATCGGCAAGCTCCCCCGTGCGGCGCTGACATGTTTCCCAGGCGCACACACGTGCGCACACACACACACACCCCCCACAGCCCCAGATGTTATGAGTATTTATCATTTTTCCAATTGTAAATTGGTAATGAAAGCCAGTCAAATGAGCTTCGGTTTGATTACTTTGACAATTGCTACGGTTGAGTTCCTTGTTTTGTGAGCAGCTTTTGGTACCTTGGGGAAGGGGGTGGTCCACAGACCCTTTCAGGATATAATGAGGTTCTCCCCAGAAAATGTGTACAGACATGCACATTTTGCAGACAATTCCAGGGATTCAGGCAGAAAAGCCCATCTGTGAGGCCCCTTTTTCAAAGTGGCGCAGACTGCGGCGTTTCTGACATTTCCGATGAACACAAACACGAGTGTTTGTCTAAATGTTAATGGGCTTCTGTGCCCTCTGCTGGAAGCATCTGCAGTCAGTGCGCCACTGCGGAGGCAGAGCCCGGTGACTGGAATTTTCCTCTTGCCTTAGAGCTGTTTTCCTCTCCTGCAGAACTGGCCCTGGAGTTTCAAGTTCAGTACGCACTTTTTGCAAGTTGCTGAGAAAGCCCTCTGCCTCACACCCAAATCAGCAAATTTAAGGGAAATTATTTATCTCCCACTTTGGGGATTATTAGTTCTGGACAGAGACTCTTACTGTATAAGGTTTGCTGAAAATGTATGAGGCTATCTGGAGACGGGTGGAGGGGGGTGTATTGAATCCCAGTGAGTAAACATTTTAAGCAAATTAAGTGGTTGTAGCAATAATAATAATAATAATGGCTACCATTTTTCAAGTGTCTGCTCCGTGCCAGGCATTTAATCCCTCCAATGACAGGGGCCAGGTTTTAAACTGATGCTCTGAGAGGTGCCATTGTTTGGCCCAATGCCACACAGCTTGTGGTGGAGGAAACTTCTAAACCGGATCTGCCAGACTGCAAGCCCAGGACCCTCCCACTGCACCTCGGGGTCACGCTGACAAGGGCCTTGGGTCTTGAGGGCACAATCCACACTGGCAGTCTCCTTTCACCAATGCAAACCAGGTTGGGATGCTGGTGACGAGGCCCACATGATGGATAAAGACTCTGAGGCTCTTGGGAAGTGACCATTTGGTCCAAAGTCACACAACTGGTAAGGAGGAGAGAAAGGGATAGAACGCTGGCCTGCAGTGCACTGAAAACAAGACAGTGCCGTTACATCCCAGCAAAATACTGCTACCAACAAAACACTGCGCTCCATTGATGTGTTTTTAGGAGGGAGATTAGCGAGGGTCAGGGAGGTGTTGAATCTATACTAGCACAAAAAGGAAACTTTCTCCTTGTGGATATTGAAAGGATCGAGAGCAATGTCAAAAGGGATTGCCTTTCCCACCCACTGTTTCAGTGTCACTTAATAGTGTCACGGACCACCTGAAGTCCCCTGAGGCGCCACCAGTGAGATGCCCTCCCTGCTCTCTGGGAACCCCTGGGTTAGTGAATACGCTTCAGGCAAGGGAGTGCCCCAGGTCTGAGATGGAGTGAGGAGATGGTGGCGAGAGCCCAGCATGCAGCTGAAGGCCCCGCAGAGTCATCTTCGGAGGGAGAAAGCAAAGTGCTGAGGACTAGGGCAGAGACCCAGAGACCCAGGATGTACAGAAGCCCAGAGGGGCAGCCCCAACACCCACCTCCCGGCTGCAGAGGCTGCTGGAGCCTCCACCAATAGACTGGAGTGCAGAAGAAAAGCTCAGCATCTTTGTTTCACCACCTGGAAGGCTGGATGGCCAGGTAGCCGGCTCTGCTAAGCCAGTCCTGGGCGAGAAGTTCAAGTCACCTTCCAACACCACAGGTGGTGGCATCTCGTTTACAATTTCTACTGCACTGACTTCCAGAAAGGAAGCAACTTACAATTCAACACCTGTATGAGGCAGTTACTTTTTTTTTTTTTTTTTTTTTGAGATGGAGTCTTGCTCTGTCATCCAGGCTGGAGTGCAGTGGCACTATCTCGGCTCACTGCAAGCTCTGCCTCCTGGGTTCATGCCATTCTCCTGCCTCAGCCTCCCGAGTCGCTGGGACTACAGGCATCTGCCACTACGCCCAGCTAATGTTTTGTATTTTTAGTAGAGACGGGCTTTCGCCGTGTTAGCCAGGTTGGTCTCGATCTCCTGACCTTGTGATCCGCCCGCCTCGGCCTCCCAAAGTGCTGGGATTACAGGTGTGAGCCACCGCGCCTGGCCGGCAGTTACATTTTTAGAAAGGGAGATAACTCATTCAAGGAAAGATAAAAGGCAAGACAGGGGTGGGGACATTGGATATTTGCCCCAGGTGGGCATTAACCTTGGCTCTGAGCCTCCCGGCAGCCAAGGCAAGTGGAAACATGATGGCTGACTCAGCTGCCATCATCATCTGCTCATGACAAGTATGTGCATCTCTCCAGTGGGCTCCGGCCTGACAGGCTGGCGTAAGGCTCATGGGTGAGCAATGTCCCTGACAGTAACCAGGGGAGGAAGAAGACTCCGCCTTTATGTGGCCTCCAAGAAATCCAAGGATACACAATGGCATTTCCATGGGGCCACTAAGCTCAAAGGGTCAGATCATCAATTTTTTTGGTGATCAAAACTTGGGAACCCAGGAAAGGCACCAAATGGGGGTCTCCTATCTCCCCTCTCACCAGTGTCAATAATTTCACCCATGACTTCAGCAAGATTTTCCAGTCGAACTCTGAGACAATAATAGTTGGCATCTACTGAGTGCTTCCCACCTCCCAGGCCTTCCCAGCAAGCTCAGCGACCAGGATTACCCTCCTTCCTCCTCTACAGAGGACTCTTGGCTCAGAGCAGTGGGGAATTCACCCAAGGCCACATGGCAGAGCCGGTAAGATGCAAGCCAAGATCTGTGCTGACCCCAAAGCCTGTATCCCCACCTCCGCACAGGCAGCTCTTCCCCTCTGGTGACTGCAAGCCCAGCCCTACCTGGGGATGCCAGACGAGGCAAAGGAACTGGATGTCAGGGCCTGGAAGACCAGAGGAAGCTCGTGTCTGCCCTACACAGGGCAGAGATGTGCCTGACCACCATGCCGGACCACCTCCAGGGTCCAACAAAAATGCTTGAGATTGACCCCCCAACACACACTCAAAAAAAACTTTGTTGGCTCCCAAAATGTGGGGAAAAAAACCTTCAAAATAATGTTTAATGAAATATTTACAAAATGTAACATATCACCCAATGGCAACTCAATCCTTCTATGGCTCTGGATATATTTTATTTCGTAAGTGATACAGACTTGTTGAATATAAATAGAATGTCAGGATTGTCTAAAATGAAGCGCTCCCCAGGACCTACGAGTGTTCAGATGACCCTACCACAGTCTGAGCAAAATGTCACCATGAAGAGTTTGGGACCTGCCCAATGTCTGGCCAAGTGCTTAATTGAATTGGGGGTAGATGAAGATAGAATGCTTGCCCCCAGAATTTTACATATAGGAGTCAAGCAGTTGGCTCTCCAAACAATGAAGGCAGCTGGGCAGAGCTCCTGGCAAATGCACAACTTTGAGTAATGCCACTTGTTAAGTTAAAAGAGTGCCTGCATCACCCCCCTAACACTTCATTAGCTAAATGGATTGCCCCATTGGGTTGGGGTTGCTTAATATCTGCCTATTGACTTTGCAGAACGTCTGCCAAGAACAAGATCTCAGTTTTGACATAGTTGATGCTGAGCTATTTTTTTCCTCGACTATTATTTGTCTAACAGAGTGCTGAGCTGGGTACAGCCACGTACACTGAGTGTAAAACCACATCATCAACACAGATCTTACTTGCTATGACAGCAGGAAATGCAGCCAGTTAATTTAAAAGCTGACTCCAGTTCTTGGGATGGAAGTGGGAAAGGGTGGCCAGGATACAGCGCCATTTCCCATTCCCAGGAAAACTGCAATGGTCACAAGACTACTGCCACACATTTTGATTCCAAAAGTTGCTTAGAAGGTAGAGCTTTAGAGAACATAAATGGTCTGTGGGAGGTGGGAGAGTGGACCCCACACGCCACCCAGTAAGACCCGTGGCTACTCCCTCACTGTGGCATCAGAGTCTTGGATTGTTCCAGAGAGACTTTGGTTGTTTCTATCACGTTTCTCCATGAAATGAATTAGAGTTTGACAGTGAGAGGCAGTCACATGGGTGTGCCCCACATCTTCTCACTCCTTCTGTAGCAGACCACGTTCTTCAAAAATTCAAGCCAAATTTTTAAAATCAAGAGAGATACGGCCGGGTGTGGTGGCTCACGCCTGTAAATCCAACACTTTGGGAGGCCGAGGGGGGCAGATCATGAGGTCAGGAGTTCGAGACCAACCTGGCCAACGTGGTGAAACCCCATCTCTACTAAAAATACAAAAATTAGCCAGGCATGGTGGCAGGTGCCTGTAATCTTAGCTACTCAAGAGGCTGAGGCAGGAGAATCGCTTGAACCCAGGAGGCAGAGGTTGCAGTGAGCCGAGATGGCACCACTGCACTCCAGCCTGGGCAATAGAGCAAGACTCTGTCTCAAAAAAAGAAAAAAAAAAATCAAGGGAGATCCTTTCAAAAAGCCAGATTTCCAGGTCTGGAGAGCTCTAGAAAGATCTAGTGGCCTCTGCCTTTCATTTCTGCAGGAGTCAAGTCTCGGTGCTCTCTTCAGACAGCTGGCGCCATCCTTGTCTTTCCTTCTTATTTCCCACGCCCAGCTCACTCATGCACTCGGCAGGCTGGGACCCTGTAGGAACACCAGGCACATCCTGCAATGCGGTATAAGGTTTTGCAATGCAAAGACCTGAGAGTTGAGCATAGACACTCCAAGGTGGTTTGCTCAAAGGAAAGAAGGAAGGGCTATCCCAGTGCTGGCAGGAAAAGGAGAACGCTGGCAAGAGGAGACTGCATGGACCACTGGAGATGGGACAAAAGAGAAGATGTGGCGAGCCTGATTCTCATCTTCTTTTACACTGTTTCCTCCCCATCTAGCACCAACGTGTTACCTTTCAACAAGAGTAATAAGGCATCCCTTCTGGAGAGTGTGTGTGGACAGCCAAGCTCACCCAGCTTCCCTTCTGCCCCCGACTCAAGAAGCAGACCCCTCAAAGATGGCTCAGGAAACCTGGAACATTAGCTGTGGGAGCATTTAGTTCCATGGCTTTACAGACTGAAATTCACAGCCCACACTACACACGACCTCCTGACATTTGCTGGCACTTGTTTTGTACAATAACAATAGTGCTATTATCATTATTGTTATTACTCCTATTATGCCAGTGCATTAGACGGTCCCCAGAAGGGAGAGAAGGTAATTGGCTCCCATCACCCTGAGCAGCGCTATTGGGTACAATGTGCAAATAGCTTAAAATTAAAGGCTGGCATTAGAGCCTGTTCAGTCTGTAATGGATTACTAAATGAGCACAGGCTTACCTACTGCCATCAACACCCTCCAGAAATCATTTGCAAACAGGACAGATAATTTCGTATCTGATTCAGGTTAATTGCCCTGTTTTCCTGCCTCCCTGCTCACCAAGGGCCCCCATGGGATTGAACTCTGCAAAGTTGCCCAAACCAGCCTCAGCGGGCAAACGTTCCCACCAGGAGCTAATGAGGGGTCATCGTCATCTTCTCAGACCTAAACCCAGACTTGACCCTCTGCAAAGCATTCTTCATGACCAAGTCATTCAGATCCCTTATCCCCGACTTTGCTATCCGGTGGAGGAGGACCATCTGCCTCTCGCTCAGTGTGTGGTTCAGGCGGTGTGCAATGGAGATGGGGGTCTCCCCCTTGGCATCTCTGTCGTGGATGGAGGCTCCGTGCTGGAGCAGGAGGATTATACAGTCTGACCGGCCCATAGCTGCAGCCACATGCAGGGGTGTCCTGCCCAGGGGGGATCTGCTGAGGCAGCTGGCTCCTGTAAAATAAGAACATTGGCCAGAAGGAAGACATGTGGAGGGGGAACACAGGAGGGGTCCAGGGCTGTGAAGGGAGTGCTCCTCAGGGAGGTCCTGCTGCCTGGCCCAGCTCCAGTACTGCCCTGCCCCCAGTCCATTCCCCTGGCAGCAGCCAGTGATCTTTCCAGAATGCCCATATCAAACTCCTGCTCAGATCCATCACTGCCATCCCACCGGCTGTGGGGTGATGTTCTAGGTCTTTCCCGCTCACTCTCACCCTACCTTCCCATTACTCTTCCAGCATTCCCTCCTGCCATACTCTCCTCCCCCACCCCACCACCAAGGCACCAATTATACCTACCTTCCACCTTCATCCCTAAAACACACCCTGCTCTGCATCCTGCCCCAGGCCCATTCACAACATTCTCACCCATTTTATTCTGGGCTAAATCTGACCTTTCTTTAGGTTTCATTTCTTTCCTTGGGAAAATCTTCCTTAGTTCTCCCACCCCATGAAACCTCCTGTATAAGCTCAATAGACACTCTACATCTTCACAACACTGTGTACATCATTGACTATGGAATTATTTGTAACAATCTACTGACTTCCCCTCATAAACTCCAGGAGGGCAGAAAATACACACATCTGGCTTGTTGCTGTTCTCATCCCGAGCACGTAGCTCAGTGCCTGCAGAAGACAGGCACTCGGGAAATGACGCAATGGGCAGCCTGACTCATGGACAGATTTCACTTCGATTAAATTCCCCACCGCCTCCTGCAGATGGATGGGCTAATGACAGGTGTCCAATATGGAGTTGTTGAATTGAATCAAATTCTGGATAACAAATATGACACAGAAAACAAGGCAATTCAATTAAATTCAGCTGACATTTCAGTAGCCAGTTTTTATGAGCTCCGGCTGGTTGGTGAGGTAAAGTTTTAAATAGGCTCTTAGAACACCAGTGTCGACCATGACACCTCCCCCCAGCAGCTGTCTGCAGAGGACAGAAAACTTTGCAAAGCTGGCTGTAATTTTTTAACTGGTGCCTTCAAATACATCACAGGTCCATCAGAGCGAAAATGACTTTTTATGAGCTTAAAGGACTGCTGGGCTGCGCAAAGCCCATATTTCATTTTACAACAAGCAAAGAGCAGACAGGCAGTGAAGGAAGGAAGGAGAATATTGTTGAGGTAACCTTTACCCATCACAGAGGTTTGTACACCCGATGCACGGCCCAATCATCCGGCCCAGGAAGTCCAAGATGTTTTCCACTTTGCTTGGTGTAAGTGGGAAAAATAGCAATGACTGAGCTGACAGAGGCTGGAGCCAAGGCTGTGAGTAGGAAAGAAAGGGGTCTAATTTGGAGGCAAGTTGATACAGGAGACCCATGGGAAAGGCCCCTCCTGAGCCCAAACCATTGACCAAACACCGCATAACATGTTCTCCCTTTTTCCAAGGAAGCTGGTGGTCTGGGCTGTTACAGCTGTTCTCCATTGTTCTTGAGGGTCTAGGCTGTTAACAGCTGTTCTCCATTGTTCTTGAGGGTCTAGGCTGTTAACAGCTGTTCTCCATTGTTCTCCACTCCACATTGAGTGGTCTGCATCTCCATCAATGGGCATCTTTTCCCAAAAATATCCCACATCCAGGGAGGATAGAGTGTACACCTATGGAATACTATGTAAAGCTCTTTAATTTGGAGACAATGTTGGCTAAGGCTTCTGTTTCTATCTATCAAGAGAGCCAGAGAGAGAGAGAGAGAGAGAGAGGAAGGAGGCCCTTAAGTGGAGGTGGGTTGAAAAGAGAGTTCAGCATGAATGTCTTGTGAGAAAATAATAACGAGGCTTGGAGAAGGGAGAATGGTGAGCCTGCCATCCACCACAGAGCTGTGCTGGCTGGAAGGTGGACTATTTTGGGGTTTTTTCTAGTGTGTGTGTGTGTGTGTGTGTGTGTGTGTGTGTGTATGTGTGTGTGTGTGTGTTGTAGTCTCCTATCTCAGCCTCCTGAGTAGCTGGGACTACAGGTACGTGCCACCACACCCAGCTAATTTTTGTATTTTTAGTAGAGACGGGGTTTCACCAGGCTGGTTGGCCAGGCTGGTTGTGAACTCCTGACCTCATGTGATCTGCCCGCCTCAGCCTTCCAAAGTGCTGAGATTACAGGTGTGAGCCACCGTGCCTGGCCAGAGGCTAGACCATTTTGGACCGTTGCAGCATCCTAATTTCATGCGAGGCTGGAAATCACGCAGACAGCATGCGAATATTCCCAGCAATGTGTCTGGTGAGAAATGAACCAGGGATCCTTTATAGCTGCCCCTGTGTCTTGGGTCCTGAAATTTCTGCCTCACTGAAGCAGAAAGAATCTTCTCGAGACCTGGTGAAGAGAAGGAGGGCAGCCTCTGACTGGCGTGCCCTAAGACACTTGCCTAGACAGGGAGTGAGTGGCACCATGGGGACCCTGATTGGTGGCTGACAAGACACAGGTCCAGGAAACCACTGCTGGAAGGACTGGGAACACAAGACACTCTGTCCTTTCTACCTGCAAAAAATGCCAACTCATGAATATAGCAAGCTTTCTACCAGAATTACCGTGTTCTAGAAGGTACTGCACAGCATCAAAGTGGCCTCTGTGTGAGGCCACATACAACGCCACAAACGCCCTCTGAGACGTCCACTGCTTCCACTTCTCACCCTCAAAATGTTCTGAATTTGCGGTTCGGTAGAAGGAATCTTCAGTAAGCCCGAGACAAGATAGCTGGGCAAGATAAGAGGAGTTTGAGTTATTCTCAAAAGCGTGGCTACATTTTGCTGGACGGCTGATGGGGCATGCTCAGGGGAAGGCTTGCTTGAATGTCAAATTAAGGCTCATGATGGGAAAAGAGAGGTGCAAACCCTCATGAAAAGCTGAGAAACACCCAGGACAGGATGGGGAGGCCATGATTTAATGCTTTATATATGTTCAGGAAATACGAATTCGCTGTCAGTCAGGCTCGGAACGCAGGAAGGTCTTCCTGTCAATGTTTTGAAGAGAGAAAATAGCTTTGCCAGGTGTCCACAGGAAGGTGGTTGAAGCCACTGAGGAAGACACCAGCCAATATAAATGGCCTCCCAGAGGGTGACAGTCATCTCTTGGAGACCGGCTCTGGCTTTCCCATCTATTTGTGTGCCCACTGTCTCCATTAGGTTTCAGAGCAAGCTGAACACGCACAGGTGAACAGCCCGGTCACGTAACCACCTCGTGGTGAATTAAGTCTTTGAGCCTGGGAGGAAGGCTACGGGTTCCCCCACGGAGGATACTCTGCCCTGATGTGGGAGTCAGGACTGGGGCAGTGGGAGGATCAGAATCGAGACGAGGATGATGATAATTCTGACAACCTCAAACAGCAGGGAGGTGAGCCCTGCAGCCAGAGTAAGAGCCAGAAAACCAAGCATGGACCACACTGCTGGTGACAAAGGGCAGGGAGACAGAAGGGGCAGAGGAGAGTGCGGAGGAGGAGGAGCGGGAGGGACTAGGAGATGTGTCAGGGCTGGGACAGGGCCCCATCCTGCCTACCCTCCCTGCCAAGGCTGCCTCCTGCCGCACCTGCCCCGAGCCCACCCACTCTTCCAAGAGCGCCAATCCCAGCCCCTGCTACACCCAGCCTTCCCTGACCCCTTTCTGAGCAAAGAAACTCCGTCTCTTCTTCTCCAGGAGCACATAGCTTTCCATCCGAATTTCTTTTCTAGGAAGAATATAGCATTGCCCCTCGTGTCACAGTGATTCATCTTCCCTGTTGGGTACACATCTGGTTTCTATCCTCCTGCCCCCCACTGCCCACCCCTAGAGCCCAGCTGAGAGGCCAGCAGGAGCCCTGGAGGACAGAGCGCCCGCCGCTCACCCCGGGAACGAGGGGCCTCTCCCCCCGGAACCAGGCAGCACCTGGCGGAGGCCTGTACCACAGCCCCGAGCTCTGAGCTGTACGCTTCTCAGTTATCTGGAGTTCTCCTCTCAGTATTAAATTAGATTTCCAACCTTATCACTTATAAACATGAATAGAAACGTGCTGCCTCGACTCCTTTGCAGGGAGGGGTGGGGCGGTAAGTGGGTTATAAATCACAAATCGATAAACCCAGCAAAATGGTAAACCCAAGGAGTGAAGGCAAACCCTCAGTGCGGTATTTCATAATTATGACACGGCTCATCGTTCTCTCTTCCCTGCTCTGAAACTGTTACTCACATATCCGTATTAAAGATGAATTTTCCCCCCACAATTTACGGTTGCTTCGTAACATATAATATCCATTTAAAGAAGCTTGAAAACACCTTGCTGGGATCCCCTTCCACAGCCGCCAAAACAAGTTCTGTCCATCCGTCATGATGCCAGATACATAATGAAATAATCCCTCCAGGAATAACATCATGGAACTTCAGGGTAGTGTCATCCATCAAAACTCCTGCAGGGAAAAATTTTTTTTCTTTTAAAAAATTGGGTATTAAAGATAAACTACTACATTGGTTAAGTTAAGAGATTATCTGACCTTGAGTGCCACAAAGATAATTTTAGAAATATCGAATACAAATCTCATTTGATGGTGTCGCGTGGGTCTGTCTGTTGTTGGTAATGCTTTTCAGAAAATAAATTTGGTTCAGCTCAGATGGAAGCCGAAAAAAATCACAATGCCAACGATTTATAAAATTCTGTAATTATAACTTGTCCTATTGTGAAAAGGCACATGAGTCAGTAAAGTCATTTTATGAGGCAAACTCTACAAACAGAATGACTTAAACCTGAAGTAACCAGTCATTAGACGCACAGCACAATGGGGTTATACAAATCATATAGGGTAAACCAAAATACTCTTGGATAATGTCATTACCTGGCTAAAGAGGTGACAATGACAAAAAAAATGTTGGATCTTTCAAATTGAAGCGTGGGAGGGATTTTTCCACCTTGGCACTGCTGACAGTTTAGACTGGGTAACTCCTTGTGGCAGGGGCCCCTCCTCGTTGTCTGGTGTTCACAGCTTCCCGGCCTCTACCCACTAGATGCTAGCAGCATGTTCACCAAATCAAGACAATCAAACATGCCTCCAGGCCCAGCACAGTGGCTCACACCTGTCATCTCAGCACTTTGGGAGGCTGAGGTGGGCAGACTATTTGAGCCCAGGAGTTCAAGACCAGCCTGGGCCACATGGCAAAAACCCATCTCTACAAAAATACAAAAATTATCTGGGCCCGATGGCTCACACCTGTGGTCCCAGCTACTCAGGAGGCTGAGGTGGGAGGATCACCTGAGCCTAGGAGACAGAGGTTGCAGTGAGCCAAGATTGCACCACTGCATTCCAGCCTGGGCAATAGAGTGAAACCCTGTCTCCAAAAAAAAAAAAAAAAAAAAAAAGGCTCCAGACATTACCAATTGGGCTCTGGGGGACAAAATCTCCCTAGCTAAGAGCCAACGTGATGTGAGGAGCTAATGCTGACATCCACCCCAATTTGGACTTGGAGTACCAGAGCTCCTTAGGCCTCATGCTTTCTTTATGAGCAATGCCACCAACATCGAGTCTCAGCTCCGCCCAGGTGACACAGTCTAGAGTCCAACTGAGTGGGATTCATGAGTTTTCTGGTTTCATGATTCATGGCTTTGTGCTTATGTACTAGGTACTTAGTGATTACTTGGTTCCCAGACCGAGTACCTATATTCTTTCATCCTTAGGACAGCCCTCCAAGGTAGGTTTGTTATCTCCATCTGCTGATGAGCAGACTGAGGCTCACATAGCCTGTGAACAGCCACCCCAGTGCTGGCACCAGACCTGCTTCCCTCCAGGGCCACTGGCTTCTCTCTCTTGGCTCTATGAGCACCAATTTGCTACCAGAAACTCAGGATGGTAGATGTCAAGAGGGAATAGTGATCAGCAAATCTGTTAATTAGTGTCCTATTTGTGGTTCAGACACAGAGGATAACCGGTAATTAGTCTAAGTAAGACAACTTGACTCCCTACAACTTTGAAAATATTGAGTAAAGCTGTGTTTTGCTGAGACGGGCAAGAGTACAACTCCCACATGCTGAACAGCCCCTATAGAGATCGCAGTAGACCCTCTTTTTATAGACAGGTAGCCACTGCCTTGGACTTAGACAAATACTAATTATCACCAGCTAAATAAATTATCACAGTTGACAACAGACGTGTAAGGGCAACCCTGGCCCATGGATTTGCTCACCCCTTTTAGATTTGTGAATCTCAAGGTTTTCACACATGATCTCATTTGATCTCCCCCCGCCCCAAATTTTGAGGTGGGTAGGAGAGGCCTCAGAGGATTATTTATAGGCAGTAGCCCAAATTTCTTCTAATAATGAGTAGCACTGTCTGTCTTTCTTGTTTGCCACCCACAGCGAGGACTACAACAGCAGAGAGAGGTCGAGCTTCTAACAGTTGCTAAGTGCCTTTTGAGTGATAGCCCTGTGACATCAGTGTTAAGTCACCCCCTCTCTCGCGCTCCCTCTTAGCTCTCTTGGATTAATAGCCCCGTATAGCTCATCAGTGAAAACAAATGAACAGAAGGGGTGCCAGGCATTTGTAGTTGAGGATACATAATTTTCAAATTACTTGTTTGGGAACTCTTACTAAGTCCTTCAACAACTCTCCTCACTTTTAATATGTTAAATACAGACTAGGCTCAAAACACATTTCTTTCCAAATAAAGCCTCAAAAATGCTCGAGAGCATCTTCCAAACACTCCTATAGGAAAATAAATACGTCAGGAAAAGTGCTTAACCTATTTTAAAGAGAGCAAAGGAAGGTATTTTGGCCTTCACTGTGCATTTTGAGTTTCCTGCGTCATTTCTGTCCAGAGGGGGAAACGGCTCTGAGAATTCCAGAGCTGGTTTCTCTGTGTTACGGATTAGGAAACTGAGCCCAGAAGGGCAGTGTCTGGCAGCACCAAGCCCGTGGAGGCAGGCTGCTTTCAGATCTGTCTCCATCGCTCCCCAGCCCCTGCAGTACCGCTGCAGTCTCTCTGCAATATCAGCTGTTCACATTCTCTGTGCAGCAGCAGCTCAGAGATTTTTTTCTATATCTTCATTTTCTTGAAGTGTGTTGCGTTGATTTCAACCAGGTGGGGAGATGATGGAGCCCAGGGACTTTGATCCTGTTCTCATATCCTAAATATTGTAGGGAATCGGGATAGGGAAAGCCACGCCTTCGGGTCAGGGAAGGAGACTGATGGAAGGAGAGATGGGCTCTAGGGTGCCTGGCCTCCACTGGGTATCTGCCACATGGGACTTGTCTGGAGTGGGGCCCTTGGGGTCCTAATTCAGTCACAGGGAACTTTCGGTTCTGGGTTCTGATTCCGGCTGGGCTAGCTTTGAGCTCCCGATGTGAACAAGGACACAGCTTGGAATTTGGGGTTCTGATATGTACTGGGTTAGTTGCCAGTATTTGGGGTTCAAACGTAGATAGCAGCATTTGCTTTGAGACTCGGGTTCCTGTGAGGGCAGTTTACTCTGGATTTGGGGTTCTGATTAAAGTAAGGTTTGCTGTCTGTTTGGGGTCCCGATGTGAAAAGGTCTGTTCTGGGATTTGGAGTCCTCGTATGGGCAGGACTTGTTTTGGGATGTGGGGATCTGATGTAGCCCCGAGTAGTGTGGCATTTGGAGGGTAGGAATCGAGCACATCTGCCCTGAGATTTGGGGGTCTTCATGGTGATAAAATCTGCTCAAAATTTGGGCTCCTGCTATATGCAGGGTTTGGTCTGGAATTTGGGGTTCTGGTATAAATAAGGTTGGCTGAAGGATTTGGGTTACATATACAAGAAAAGTTTGCTTTGAGTTTTGGGGTACTCATGGAGGCAAGGTTTTGTTTGAACCTTGACTTCCTGACATGGACACGGCCAGCTTCAACCTTGGAGTGCTGATGTAGACACGGTTTCATATCTGGGGGTTCAGATATGTGTGGGTTTGACTTGAGCTTTGGGGTCCTGCTGTGGACAGAGTTTGCTTCATTCTTTGGAGCCCTTATGAAGATACTTTGAGGGGATTTGGGTTCTGGTATGGTCATGGTGAGCTCGGTGACTGCCTTTTAGATGTGAGCAGAGTTAGCTTTGAATTTTGGGGTCCATATGTGGGCAGGGTTCATTTTGGGCTCTGTCATCTTTATGTAGACAGAAGTGGCTAATGGATTGGGGTTCAGATGCACAAATGGTTAGTTGGAGGCCGGGGGTCCAGAATTGGGCAATTGAGGGTCATGACGTGGGTAGAGTCTGCTCTGGGATTTAGGGTTCTGTTATGGCCAGGCATAGCTTCAGGGTTTGAGGCTCAAACATGGGCAGAATTTGCACAGAGGTATATGGGGTCTTGAGGTGGGCAGCGTTTGTTTCGGATTTTGGCATCCTTGTGTGGACATGGTTGTGGAGGATTCGGGGTTCTAATAGTCATATAATTAGTCTGGCAATTTGGGATTTCAGATTTAGCCAGGTTTGTTCTTGGTTTTGGGGTCCTAAACTGGACAGAGTTTGTTTCAGCTTTGACCTCCTTGCGTGGACACAGTTGTTGAAGGATCTGGGGTTCTGAGGTAGTCATGGTTAGCCTGGAGATTAGGGGTTGAGTCTTGGGCTGGTTTGTTGATTTTGGGGTCCTGAGATGGACAGGGTTTGTTTTGATTTGGCATCCTTGCAAGACAAAAGTGGCTGGAAAATCTGGGGTTCTGAGGTAGTCATGGGTAGCCTGGAGATTTGGGGTTCAGTTGGGCATGTTTGCTCTGGATTTTGGGGTCCTGAGGTGGTCAAGGTTTGTTCAAGCCCTGGCATCCTGGGGGGGATGTGGTAGCTGGAGGATTTGGGGTTCTGAAGTAGTCATGGTTAGCCTAGAGATTTGGGGTTTGGTGTTGGGCAATTTTGTTCTGGATTTGTGGGTCCTGAGGTCAGCAGGGTTTGTTTCAGGTTTGGCATGCTTGCGTGGACATGGTTGGCTAGAGGATTTGGGGTTCTAATGTTCTCAAGACCAGCATGGAGAAGGACTTGGGGTTTGCTTTGAGTTTGGGGTACTGACATGGGCAGGCTTGCCTTGGGTTTGGGGGTTCTGCTGAGGACAGGCTTTGTTTCAGACAAGTCTTACATGAACAGAGTTGGCTTTGGGACCTGGGTTCCTTATGAAGACATGGGGAGCCTGAGGGTCTGGCTTCTGGGGGGTCCTGGCTTGGACAGGATTTGCTCAGGGTTGGCAGATGCAGCCCGATCCAGGCAGGACCTGCTTGTGGATTAGGGTCCTGCTGTGGACCAGGTTTGCCTTGATTGGGAGTCCAATTTGAACGCCGTGTGTTTGAGATTGGGAAGTCCCTCTGTGGCCAGGACCCTAAGTGGCCCTTCCATCTGGGTTTCAGGGTGGTTGGGTTTCAGGGGTTTGCTTTGACATCTGGGGTTTCTCACGTAAGCAGGCTTCCCTTTGGGAATCCACTTCAGAAGTGGACAGGGTGCCCTTGCATGTGGCCAGGGAAGGAGTCAGGGCAGGAGCCACCTTCGTCGAGGTACTGGAGCCGCTGGAGGTTGAAGGGGATGCCGACCATCAGGTCCAGCTCCTCTTTGAGCTCCCGCACGGTCATGTCGCCGCGGCAGTTTGCCACTCGGAACATCTCCCCCGTCTCCTCCAGCCGCACCCGCAGGACGAAGACGTCAGGGGCCAAGTCGGGCAAGGCACTCGCGGCCTTCGGGTCACAGACGAGCCGCTGGCTCCGGCCGCGGGCACAGGCCAGGGGCTGCGCGGGGAGGGCCCGCGAGCCCGCCGAGCCCGCCGAGCCCACCCTGGGCCCGCCGCACCCCTGAGCCCCGGCCCGCGCACCGCTCCTGCGTCCCGCATTGGGGTGCAGGCGAGAGGCGCCCCCAGTTGGCCCCGCCGCCCGCGTTCCGCCCGCCCCCGCCGCCGCCCGCCGCATAGCCCAGGCGCGGCCGCGCGTCATCCGCGGCTCGAGTGCGGTGGCCACGCGTCATCGCCGCCCCCGCCCTGACGCCCCAAGGCGGGCCCATGCCCCCCCCCCGCCCCACTGTGACGCCCAGGCCCCGCCAGGACCGCCCCCTCCAGACGCAAGGCGAGGCCCCTCCCTGCCTGCCGCCCGAGCCCCCAGGGAGACCGATGGGCGGGCGGCCCCCCAAGGTCCCGCAGTCCTTTCCCGCTCCGCGATGAACAAAGCCGCAGTTTCACGTGGCCGCGGGAGACGGTTCTTAAATAATGGAACAGGACATAAGTGCTTCCCAGAGCAACCGGGAGATTTATTGATAAATACAGAGACATCGCCGGGCGGCCACGCTCCGACAACCGGCACTGGGCCCCCCGTCCCGAGCTCAGGCCACGTCCCCACCTCCTCGAAGCCTCCAAGCTGCTGTTAATGTCAGTTCTTTTCACCAGGCAAACGGAAGGGGCATTCTTGCTGCTGTTAGGAAACGGTTACCACTTCTCCGTGTCTGTTTAAAATAGGATCTTTGCATAAATTGGGATAAATTACCTGGAGGAATTACACGTAAACAAGGCTGTAAATCACCATTGCATGCATGGCCTGCAGAGTTGTAAAGTGCAGATTTTCGTTATAAAAACACTTCTAGTATGAATGAAAAAAAAAAAAAAAAAAACCACCACCATTTCATAAACATGACTCCCTGCAGCCGATCTGGTCCCGACTTGGGGGTGGATCCCAGAAGTGGGAGACAGCCTTCCATGGAAACTTGCAAAACTGCACCAAAATCTATCAATTTTGAAAATGCTCTTGAATTCTTGGCGGAAGAAAGATACTGATAAACACATTAAGTGGGGAAATGCTCCCTTGAGAAAGGCTGGGCTGGCTCTATGAAGACACCTTTGGAGTGAGCTATGCCTGGGAGAAACCCATCTGTGCTTTTCCATTCATTCACCGGAGATGAGGCTGAGTGTTCAAGTAAACAGGAAGCTTACCTGTGGTGGTCAAATTACAAACACTCAACATGGCACCCATGAATAATTAGAAAATACAAGCGCCGAAGTGATGGGGGCGGGGGCTAGGAGGGCAAGGGGAAACAGAACAATCTTGGAAAAATCTCGGTTGTTGCAAAAAAAAGAATAAAATGTACGCTTAAAAATTATTTTTACAGAGAAATTACAGCCATAAAAAATATCTTTGCATTGGAAAGGCACTCATATTATAGAAAAATGTTAACATATAAACGGAAATTGTAAAGGTTAGATTATTTACCAAAGAGTCTCTACAATCTCTCCAAGCATGTTGTGATTCAGCATGCAAATTATACACATCACAACACAAACTGAAGCTCATTTTTTTCCTTAACGGAAAATTAAGCTCTGAATAGAATACAAGATTCCAGTTGAATAATTCTACTCGCTGCTAGATCAACAGATTTTAACAAAACAATCTCAATTTGCGGGCAATAAAAAAAAATACCAAAGCAAAACAATATCTCCATTTACTTTAGGCAAGAATTAAACACAGGATGGATTGACTGATTTTTTTTTTAATATGTAGCTTCTGATTTATTAACTCACTTTTTGCCGACGCTGCCTAAATGCTACCCTGGGGTATAATTTGCAATTCTCACATATGTACCTTATTATTATTTTGGCATGGTGTATATACGCCTATCTTTCTTTTAAAAGAATCAGTTAAATGGAATTTGGAGGTGGGAGTCACATCCTCTATACTAGAAAATTCAATACATAGCTTCAAGAATTTCATTTAAAAATAAAGACAAGACAAACAAGAAAAAGACCAAAGGGCAGAATAGAAATAGCTTACAAGCCCTTAGCAGAGCTAGCTCTTGAACCCCAAATGGGCTGTTTCCTCCTTCCTTCCCTTATCCTACCTTTGAGAACATAAAAATAGAAACACGAAAAATGACATGTGCATACATGTATGTAAAATTTGTTCAAATGGTTAGAAAATCTTAAATTACTGATTTAAAAAACCTGGTTAAATTCTAGAGCATCTTTCTCTTAGTCTAAATTTGAAACGCATGAAATCTAAGTGATGTGTGCTTAAGTCAATTTGAAGAGTATATAATGTGACCCCCGAAGTCACAGGTGCGTAGAACTTGTGGGCAGGTTCTGATCAGAACTAGGTTTTCCTTTTTTTGGTTAAGATTCTAAAGCATTAGATATAAAGTCAATATCCATGCATCTCAGTTATCAATTTCCCTCCCAAGTTTTTAAACATATAGCATATCCATATAAAAATGGAAAAACCTCAGTTATCCATTTCCCTCTCAAGTTCTTAAACATATGACAGCATATCCATATAAAAATGAAAAATCTTTCAGCTTTATGCCTCTATCAAAGGCCAACACATATCTTCATGGAAACAGTTCCTGTCAGGCGGGGAGGAGTGAGTGCCTGAGGAAAAGTTCCAAGTAGTTTATAACAAAGGCACAATATTAGAAAGACTGCCATCAATCATTCTTTAGATTTATCACATTTTTCAAAAATAAACAAATTGAACCATATTTGTAGCAACTCAAAGTGCAGCATAGATTTAAATGATGTATTTGTTCAGCTCACTGATAGGGGGCAAATACTACATTAATATATTTTCTTCCTGTCAAGAGTTATTTACATATGTACAGTATTTCAGTTAAAAATATAACACCATAAACTATATTTTATAGGAAATCATAAGGGAAGGAAATATGCAGGTCTATTAAAGACTTAAGAGCTTCTAATAAACTACTTTACTTGGAGAGGGTTGAGGGGACTTCAGATCATACAGTCTGCCATGGAGAAAAGAACTTGCTGGCAGACAGCCTGATGGTTCAGAGGCTCCAGTGCCCAGTTAGCCACCTAGTCTGCAATCTTTCCACAGACTTACTGATCAGGCTTGATCAGGATGGCCCAGCCATCCAGAAAAAGCCCCCATCAGGTTCAGTCCCTTCGGGGTACAGATGGAAAAGGCGTCAGTCACTGAGTGCACAGTATGAAAGGTTCCAAAATCTCCCCCAGCTGGTATAATACAATCAGTTCCCCTTCAAGTTATGGTAAGCCTTATGTGCCAAGCATGAAATAATCAGATTGCAACTCATCACGGAGTAGTTAATTCTGTTTTTCTAGTACAGCAGTGTCTATGATATTCCGCCGCTTTGGTTCTAGGGCTGCAAAAAAGGAAACATCTTGGTCCCGGTCTGACTGCAATGCTAAGATGGTCTCTTCAATGACTTCAAGATGAGGGTTACCGGCATTTCTAAAATACGCTAAAGAGAGAAACCATGAGTCTGAATCAGGTAAGCCATGAACAGTGTTCAAAACACACTCGGTTTTGTTTTTTGTTAGCCACATGTCAGGACAATAAATCAAAGAGTATTTCTAAAATGTTAAAGATGGACTCCCAACAGTTATGCATATTTTAAAAATTATAGTAACTATCTTTTTTCCCTGCAATACAAAAGAAATGGCAATGTGCAGAGCAGGAGCAGGTTGTAGGTAGGGTGGGGCAGGAGGTGAGGTGGCAAGAAATGTACATGTAGGGCAGAGTTCAAGATATTTTCCTATATGTGTGGTGTAGAAATAAACTATCCAAGAAACACAAAGCTTTTATTAAGTCCTGTCCAGGTGTAAATAATCCACTAGTTGGGTTACAAATGTTTTCTAACTGACCACAAAATAATACCATTAAAACATAATAGCAGTTAAGGCTTACGTTTGCTACCTTTCATAATCTTTCATGTCATAACTCAAAATTTATCAATTTCCCTCATTTCTGGAAAGCTATGTAATAATTTGCATTTTAGCATATGTTTATTAAGTATGAAGACCAAATTACATTCACTTCCTTAGTCATTTTATAAATAACATAAAATGATGCATAAAAGTTAACATATTCATTTACATAATAAACCTTACGCGTGCTGTCACACAACCTGCCTCAGTTTCCTAGAGGAAATCTAGTTGTGGCCTTTAACAACTGGTGGAGTCTACCCGAAATGTGTAAGTTCTGAAAAGTGCTCCACCTACCCTTTTCCAACAGCATCTGCCTTAGGGCCTTGGCTAGCAGAACCCTCACGTTGGGCACAGGATCTGATGCGAGGCTCAGGAGGCTGGGAAGCAGGTGCTCCACGAACTGGTCCACGGGGACACACTCCTTGCTCACCACTGCCTGCTCCAAGAAAGTCACAGCCAAAGAAATGATGTTTTCCAGCAGTCTTCTAGAAACATACACTTCTTTAATCCCAAAGAAGTCATTTCAGAATCTGTAGGTTTGAGGCGTGTGTATGAATTTTTAAATCTCAAGCACTGCATTTGGTTAGAAACACAGTTAATATTTTATTATAATTCACTACCAAGCAGTGGGTTCCAAGTAGGTTAAGATCTGGTGAGCTTAGGAGTCAGAAGTCTAGATTCAAAACCTAACTTGGTCTTAGTAGCTATGTGACTTCTGGTTAAGCGGCTTAGCCTTTCTGAGCCTCAGTTTCCTCATCTGTATGATGACAGGTCTGTTATGCAAAACATCTAGGACAATACCACCACACTGCATACAGCTGACCGGTAAGGAAGGGTCAAGAACCTCACCTCTGTCATTCACAGCGGCCGTGGCTGTCAAGTGACAGTCAAATCCCAAACCATAACCCAATGCCCAGACCTCTATAAACAATCCGTAAATGCCAGTCCTGTAGTCATACCCAGCATGTGCATATAACTTCTCCACTTACAAGACTTTACATGTATTCTCTCACTTAATTCTCAGGACTAGCCCTGGAATTCAAAATCAGCCTAGTTCTACAGGTTAAAAAAAAACTCATTTCCAATGTGGTGGTGACACCCAAAGGTCTCATAACCACCAGTGGCAGCGGGGGGGACTGCGAGCCCAAGTGTAGGTTCTAACTCCTGTGGCAGCAGGGTGGGGACTGTGAGCCGAAGTGTGGGTTCTAACTCCTGTGGCTCTTCTATGCCCGGGTAATTTGTCTCGTGGTGGATGGGTGCTGTGGCGGTGGCTGCTGGTGTTCCCTAGGTGCCAGGCGCCATGCTGGGTAGCTCAGCTTTATCAGCCCACGGAAGCCCATGACAACACTAGAAGGCAGGCACATATTCCTAGGCTCCTTTAAGCAGTGTACACGGCACCCAATGTGTAGCCTTTTACCCCTCACCCCCTCCCACCCTTCCCCCGCAGTCCCAAGAGTCCTTTTGTTTATTTCAGACTTTCTAAATCTCAGATAAAGAATTTAAAAATAAAAGCAAAAACTATTTCCTTTAAGCTTTCTCCGCAAATTGATTTGGAACATTGACTCTTCCTTCACAAAAGTCTGTGCCGTCTGTGAGTTTGTGAGTCTGTGAGTTTGTTGTTCACTCTGCCATCCACTGCCCTTCTCAGAGTGGGCTGCCAAAGCACTCCTGTAATGTCCCACTGGTCCAAGAGGGGGCGCTGGTGAGTCCTCTGGTGCCCGTGGTCATCAGGGAGAGAAAGGGGGCTTTGCGGTCTGGGGTCAGGTACGGTCCCAACCACGGCTTCACTGTACTATCAACAAAGCTGGGTGGTGGGTTCACAGAGGTTCATTACAGCAATCCCTCTACCTTTGTATATGCTTGAAAACGTGTGTAATGAAAGTTAAAATGTTTAAAACAATACTTTAGCAGAAAAAAAAAAATCATCGGCTTACACTTCCTGTGTGATCTTGAACAAGTGACCTAACCTCTCTGGGCTTCAAATGTTTCACCTAAAAGAGCTGGTCTAAAGGTAAATGGGTATGCCATGCTCAATACACATTACCTCTTGTTTTTTTTTTTCTTCCCTGAGATGGAGTCTCACTCTGTTGCCCAGGCTGAAGTGCAGTGATGCAATCTCAGCTCACTGCAACCTCCGCCTCCCGAGTTCAAGCGATTCTCCTGCCTCAGCCTCCCAAGTAGCTGGGATTAAAGGTGCCCGCCACGACACATTACTTTTTATTAGAGAATTAAATGTGTGATGTGATACCTGGCACACAAGAGGTATTCAAGAAATGGCAGCCATTATCACTGCCGTTGCTCCTAGGCAAACATAAATCACACCCTCATTTCCAAGAGGCTGAGTAGAGAGGGCGATCTGAGGAGCTGGACAGGATGATACGAACTCTACACATTTACTCTAAAGAGGTTAAAGTCTCTGCCCTAACCCACTGCCCAATTCTTCATCCTGCCTTCCTTCCAAAGCCACTGGCTAAGGTGAGGTGTAGTGGTGGACACAGACCTGGATAGGAAAGGAGTGGACTGTGGGCCTGGCCCTTACCTTACTGGATGGAAATGTGGGAGAGCAGAGACTTGTTCACTCTGTCTTTAGCATCTAGAATCTGTCTGGACCATCGTAGGTACTCAATCAATAGCTATGTGGCAAATGAGTATGCCAGTGGGGTAACCCTGGGCAAGTCCCTTCACCACACTGGGTTGGTCCCAATGTCCTGTGAGATAACAGGGCTAGGTGAACTAATTCCTCAGTTCCTGGCTAGTGCTCCAGGCTGAGATTCTCTGTCTGGTGAACTTGATTTCATCACATGGCAGATGTTACCCAGGGTAGATCCCTCCCGGGGTCTTGCTAACCTGACAAATGAAAGCGAAAGCTTGCCTTCCAACCCACTTAGAACAGTGCCGGAACCTTATGATGAGCTCATTGATGAAATTTAACCCCAATGCACTTTCACTGTTGGAATAGAACTTCTGCAGAATTGCCACGACCTGTGAAAAACATCAGAAGAGCACATTTAAAATGCTGCCATCTATTTGAATTATGAATACTACTCTACACGGAAACTAGACATTTTTATGCATCCTTCCACCTTTAAAATGAATTTATAGGCGCAGGAGAAAGTAATTTTTGTCATGGTCATCATTAGAACACAGAGAAAAAAGATGTTTAAATATAGGCAATACACACACACACATAAAACCCTTCATAAAAATGAAACTTCAAAGGAGACTGACATTAGAAAAATACATTCTTAATCTTAAGGTTTCAAATTTTAGAGCATGTCCCCTTGCTTAATAACTAAATCATTACCTTTCAGAACATGTCATTTTTATAAAATTTTAATACCATCAGAGTATCTTAAAATCAATATTGTCAAATGTGATTTTTTTTCATCATTATTCAGCTGGTGTAAAGCCCACATAAAAAAATAGGATCAGCTTTTCTACAGCAGAGTCTTTGCTCACTAAATATTTTTCTACAAAACCAAGCTGTAAATCAACCTGTATTTTAAAAACACTAACCTATGGCTTAAAGGGTTTCATATATAAAAGGATTACTCCACAATTGCCGTCACTGAAACATATAACAAAAAAAGCTATCCTACAAATTGATAAAACTATAATATAGTTCCTAATTTCAAATTTTAAAAGCTAGTTTCATAGGTTAGCTGACAAAGTAAGCCCAGAAAAATTAAAAGAGTTAAAATGGAAGATACATCAACATTCCTATTTGTAAAAATCACAGAGCAAATGCCCTGATTCCTTACTAGTTTGAAGGAGATCCACCGAACTTCAGAAACTTGATCTGCACAC
Source organism: Pan paniscus (assembly GCF_029289425.2). Classification (NCBI taxonomy): domain Eukaryota; kingdom Metazoa; phylum Chordata; class Mammalia; order Primates; family Hominidae; genus Pan; species Pan paniscus. Next base: position 63,991,567 of record NC_073270.2, read on the forward strand.
AACTTTAAGGCAATGTGCATTAGGTAATCATAAACATCATTGGGACTATAGAGTTCCAGAATCAGTATCAGCTGTCTGAAATTAAAAGGAAAACAACAAAAAAAAAACATTATTTTTGGGCAAAAAAAAAAAATTATTGATTTCTTTTTACTGTTATTTCATCTTACAGATAAAAATAGCCAGGCTGGGAAATGAACAGCAAAAGACCCAGCAAGATTTCGGTCTTCAGTAAAATGCCAACAGCAGAAAGCTGAGCAAAATGACCATGCAAAAAAAATGTGAACAAAATTTTAATTCTTCATCTCACACACATACAAATCAAACAAAAAGGAAATAAACTCTGTAAAATAGAGGCTGAGAAATTTATGAATACAGATTTAATATTTCAATTTTAGGTTATCAGTTGAAAAGCACATAAAACTTTAAAAATCAGATAACATAAAAATAGCCAGAATGTTGAAGTTCACAAAGGTCAACAGATCAAGCGAACACTCTGAGATTGCACGACCGCCCCGGCGTTTCTCCGACTGCAAACCGAACCGGATGCTCCTGCTCGCGGCTCTTGGCAGCACGAGGTGGTTTCACTGCAGCGAGGTCCGCTTGGAGAGAACTGGGAGCGCGTGCTCCTTACTCCGAAAGACAAAAGCATGCAGGAGACGGCTGGCTGCGAAAACCCACTACCAAAGCTTTCCCTACTTTCTAAATGGGGATGGGGAGAAGGGCATGAAAATAAATGACATTGCTTTCACCCAGGCAACGAAAGGAAATGAAAAAGAGATGGGGAGGAAGTTAGAACCAGAAGCCCGGAGTGCTGGTGAATACTTTCATATCAAAAAGCACCGTTTTCAAAAACATGATACCAATATCATGGGCACCGGAGCACAGAATTCATATCAGTCGCTGTGGCTTCAATAAGCCGGGAGATGGGAGATAGGGCGCGTAGGGGGCTAGATAACGTGGTCGGGCACTGGGGCCGCGCAACCACCCGGGGAAGCCCCGCCGGGCACCGAGCGCTCCTACTTCCCGTGCGCCGCCGCTAGAGGTCGCACTGCTTTCATGGAAAACGTGGGCCTGTTTTTCTCGACTCAGAACAGGATGCTGGGAACATGGTAAAGTGACTGAAACCTCAATCTCTCAAATTAAGCAGAATGATTAAAGACCACAGCAAAGAGAAAGGCTTTCGGTTTGCCCCTGGCATCAGCCAAATCATATCCTGAATAGCTGCAAAAGCCTGATGAATTTATTCAGGGAAGACAACTATTTGAGAGATTTCTAGTTGTGGATGAGAAAAATGAAAACTAAAGACACCGAAATGAAAACAAGGTAAAAACTAAAACCCAAACAACAACTGCCACAAACAAATTCCCTCCACACCGTGAAAGGCACATTATATACCTTAGGAAGGGGAGTTATTTAAACTGATGCTTCCACCCTTTCATCATCACTAAAGCCTGGAACATTCCTTTTGCCAGCTCAAGACAGAATTAAATAACTCCTTCAGGCACAAAATGATGTGCAGATAGGAGCCACCTTGGGGAACCTTTTTGTTTCATAATCATCTCATCTGGGTTAGACCCCTTCCTGTCTCCCACAGTAGCTAAAGGGCATTAAGCATGCTGTACCCTACGGAGAGGACCACACTCAGAATGTTCAGGAAAGCTCTGGTAAAAACTGCTCCGATTAATAGAAAAACACTGAAGAGTGGGTGATTCATCTTTTATTTGGTTCAAATAAATTGCCTTCTAGAACAGCAGAACACTCTAATTCGAAAGTGACTCAAGCCCTGTCTTCATCTGAAAATGAATGTCTCCCCGGAGACTGTGGTATTTGTAACTCAGGGTTTTTGGAATTCTGTTTATACCTTAATAAAAACATAATCTCTTTATCTAAAAGAACACTATTGCTGCTGCTTTAGAAATCAATTATATGGTAAGAAAATTAAGATTTATTCCATCTAGTTTGCTTTCTCATATCCCCAAATATGTTTTTACTTACTCTGCTAGTTCATATCGAAACCTCCAATTCCTGCTGTTATCAGTCACTACAAATTCTTGAAGCTGATAAAGATAGTCTCTCCTCTTGTCTTCATGAAGCAACTATTTTTTAAAAATGTATATATAAACAAACATGTATAATCCTTCAAAATGACCCCAAATGCCCCCTTTTATTCCACTTCCAATTATACATTTGTCACTGGCAAGAACTTTTGCATTTCCCCTACACCTCGTCATCTATCACGCAGCGTGGCTGCGAATGAACACTGCTGTACACTGACATCAAATGCATCCCTGAACACCTCCAACCTTTTCCCCTGGCTAGGACATGTGCTTATTATGTATTTCTGAATGCCCCTGAGGTCTTCCTGCTTTAGTAATTTCCTATCTAAAAACAAAAAAACAAACAAACAAAAACCCAGTCTGTGTGTGTTTGGAAGACAGCGTGCCAGTGCCGCTTCCCAGGGAGCGAGGCTGCTCGGCACCAGGAGAGGAGAGACTCAGCTGGAGCAACACACACCAGAGTCCGTGAAGGGCAGCTCTTGGTCATGTGGATGAGAGTAATTAATTTCTCTAGGTCATTTTTAAACTCTTATTTTTATATTCATCATTCATTTGGGGGGGTGGGGGGGAAGCCAGAAGGGAAGCAGCAGCGACTTGCAGAAAAAGTGCTTCATGCAGAACAGAGGTTGGACTTCAGCCCAGGCTCTTCCCCTGGGTGACTTCTGGGCAAGTCAGGTCACTACCTGGGGGCCTTGGTTTCTTCTTTTGCAAAGAGTATGCTAGGCTTTGTGTCTACCATCTTCCACAGAATTAAAACTCTAATGGGCAGGAAAATTAGGAGAAAAAAGTTTAAAATATTTACCCATCACTGAAAGAACATCCACTTTGAGATTATGGATGGTACATTTCAGCTAAAGAAAGCTAAACAACTGCATTGTTTTTTTCACTGACACCATAGACATCCAGGGCTTCACAAATTTGATTCGGAGAGAGGAGGCTTGTTTTTTGCTTTTAACCCTTCTTCCTACCTTTAGAAAATCATACAGGTGTTTAAGAACTCCTATTCGCACTTCATCCAGATCCTTTAAAAATCCATTGAAGATAGGCACCAGGTCAGCTGCTGTTAACTGATCCCCAAGAATCACAGCCAGCTCGTGAATGGAGAAGGCTAGGGTTCGCCGTACCTTCCACTAGGGGTGCATAGCAGACACACGAATCACGACAAGCAAGTGCAATTCAACCTCTTCCGTATCTTACATGGCATTTTTGGAGCAAAATGAATACTGCCAGGTGTTGGCCACTTAAAGCTTTATTTCATCAGAGACCAGTAAACATGCCAATTTGCATCCACATAAAATTCAGGCCAATAAGCCTTGCTGCAGCTTCCCTTTTCTCCCTAATGAATGACCCACCCTCTTTCTGCACGTGCCTCTGGAAAGGCTTTTACCTGTACATCAGAAGCCAGTGTTTCATATGTATCTTTCAGGCAGTGCCAATTTTGCCTGCCCAGGGTCAGTGCCACCCCTGGGAGGCTGTAGGCACAGTGTTTGGCTATGTCAGTATCGACAGTCTGGGCTCGAGCTGGGTCAGTCATGGACACATACTGATCTAGCAGCAGCTGAGGTATTACATCCTGGGAAATGAGAGAGAAAGGAGGCCATCGTGAATGCAGGAAAATACTCATGAAAAACAAGGAGTTTGGAGTTTAGAGGTGAAAACAATAAAGCAGAAATGTGAGAGGAACATGAGGCCTTCCTAAAGCCAAAGGGCTTCGGATTGCCAACTCTGTTTTCTCCAGAGAGTGGGTTTTCAATTTTGCTTGAGGTGAAAGCAACACGCAGAACTCACCTTTTTAAGATTGGCACAATATTTGATATCATAGAGGACAGTCTAGACAGCAATGTCTGCTTAGGCTGGTACATCCAGCTCTTGAGAATGGAGACTGGCTTCTCTTTTCTTACAACTGCCCCAAGAACCTAGCACCTGAGACCTTATACTCTGATAATCATGTCTATGTTTGACCGTGCTTGACTGAGATAGAACTCAATCAAATCAGTGTTAGATGTCTTATTTTTTTCTCATATTAGTTTGCTTTATTGAAAACACTATTATAGATTGTTCAGAAGCTTAAACACTACCTTACAATTAATTTTTTACAATTAGCAACACGAAATATGAATTACAATAGTAATCAATATTGATAGAAGAAAAAATATTTGGTTCCAATTCGTAAAGTTAACTTTAAGAAAATATACAGTTTTGAGTTGCCTCCCCGCCCCCCTGCCCCCGAAAGAAACGAACCTGTAATTTAGATTTATTCTCTTCAAGTGGGGTGGGATCCTGCCTCTGGTCAGTCTCCAGATGGTCACTGGTTCCATTTCTGGGTCCACCTGGATCCTAGAGTTGATTGGACATGTTACCAATTTGCTCCAAAGGAAGCAGCTGTCCTGTCACTTCCCCTTCAAAGAGTCCTTTTTCAATGCCAGAAATTACTTCTGTAAGCCAAGGCAAAAGCTTTCCTTGAAGTCAATGGTATCTTTCCAGATGTTAAAAATTACATTTGCACAGTTACATATGATACTGTATAAACCAGTTCTTTTAAGTGCTAAGGAAAATTGATTTCATACATTTTAATTTCAAGACTGCTGGAGGTCCTTACAGAAATACAAAGGCTAAAGTGAAAGCACTGAGGAGCAACCCTGTGAGTTTGCATCCACTATTCCTTATGCCCTAGGGACTCCCTGGTATGGCTAACCAACACCTTTAAGTAATATTCACATGTTTAAGGCACAGACTACTCCAGAAAGGTGAGGTTTGCAAGAAGTGGTAGAGCCAGCACCTCCAGCATTTCTTGGTAATCAGGGATTGCAGCAATGGTGGGTCCCTGATAGAGGATGGGGGCTGGAGAACCCAATGAATCTGAGAGAAAAGATGTGGCTGATACAGGAGTATTTAATCAGAAAATTGTCCTAGATTTTCACAGGTACAAACACTCCTGATGTTCGCTGATAAACCTTTACATTAGGTAAACAATTAAAATGAACAAGAACATTCAATGGTGACATTTTGGTCTCTGATCATTGATTAACATTAACTGAGATGGACCTGACCTTCTCCTTCAACCATAACATGGATTTCCAACTTGCACTTGAAATGTCATACTGTCTACCAGCTTAATGGATTCTGACAAATCAGCTCAATATATGATCCAGGAAAGTCGATTAACACACCGATAGATGCTTCGTTTGCTCTGAGGCACGCCACCAGAACTTTCAATTCCCAAGGTTTTCACTGATATGTACTATTTATTTTAACAGAGGACATGATAAAACAGAAATATTTTGGTATAAAAACCTAAGACCTCAATTTCTCCAAGTTAATAAATTCACATATAGTAACAAGATGTGTCATTAGAATCACTATTATCCCTTTAGAAATTAATTTTATTCCAAAGTCTTCAGTGCAAGCATATGTGCAGCACTTAATCCAGGAGCCAAATCAAGGCTTAAGCAAATCACCACAAGTCATGGCACCTCCAGAAGGTATTGTGAGTTCCCCAAACCCCAGTGGGACACCATGCTGGCTGGCTACCTGTGCACCCACCACTCAGCATCCAGCAGCCTTCTTTCTAGCAGGATCCCGACTCAGGGGGCTCCCATGTTTCTGCCCAGTTCACCATGCTCAACCCATGAATGCACACCGTGACTGTGGCCAGGAAGAGGGAGGCAGAAGGAGAGGGCAGGGAGGTGGTTTCCCGCCTGGGGTGTCCTTGTTCTTCAAAAGAGACAAGTGGGAAGACACAGGCCCCGCCTTCCACTGGGCATTTCATGCTGACAAAAGCCACCACAGCAGAGGGGAAGGGTGGACAGATCAGCACCAAAGGTATGGAGTCTAGCAGCCCAGAAGCTGCCCAACCACAGCACTTCTTCCTCTTGTCTTGTGCAAGAGAACATTTTCCTCATGGTTCTTGGAGTTTTTTATTTCCTTTCCCTTCTTTTGCGACAGGAAGCATCCTAATTAATCCCACTAGGATCTTGGAGTCAAGCCGCAAATTCAAGGGCTCTGCCCTCCCACACCATAAAACAAAGGCCCCATTACACAAACCCTTTTAAAGCTGCAACTCAAAAGCTCCAGCCTGGAGGAATCTGTCCTTTTTTTTTTTTTCACCTCTATGATAAAGAAGTCCAAATACTATCACATCCCCACCAAGGTAAATGTGGTCACACCCTTCTACTTAACACTTGCAACTTTTGCACTCTAGGTAACAAGGTTGACAATAATGAGCTTTCTTGCTAATTTTTTTAGCAACAAACCAGCAGAAGAGGATATCACCCCATTTCTTATTAATCACAGATAACCAACTCCTACACATTTTATGTTTGAGTTTTAAAATGTTTTATTTTGCTTTATTAGAGCAGGCCTAAGGGGTAAGGGAGGTGTTAAGTTAATCACTGAAATCAAGTTCTAAACTGCATGAATAGAGAAACAATTGGCATTTAGGCCCTGGAGACCATGAGATTGAAGAGATTATCCATCATGGCACATGATAATGACACGGTGCTATCCCAATGACTGTATGACCACAGACTCCTCCCTCATTTTAATCCTCCATTCTGCCCCCCTACCTGTGGAAGACCCCAACTTAAAGTGGTCCAAGTGGAAGCTTAGTAGAAACTAGGACAGCTCAAGAACCTCCAGCTACAAGGGGTTGACCCAAGCTTCTGGAGAAACCTGAAGAAATAAATCATGGGCCCCTCTTCACTCCAGCTTTGGGGCCGTGGTCTCACAAGGGGCTGGTTCCACCCACAGGAGGAAGGAGGTCACTGGTGCTTTTTCAAAAGAAAGAGAAACAGCATGCCAGGACCAGCACTGGAGCATCCACGTATGCCAGAGCGCCTACCAAATGGGCGGCTGGTGTGACGGCTGCTCTGGGAGGCCTCGTCCACTTGAAATTCCAGGAACTGCCTGAATTCACCCTCCACTATTATTAAAAGATGTCGATGTCTGTTAGCAGTGACACAGAGCATTTACATGGTTAATCTCCCCAAAGAAGAAGTTCTTGTCATCTCTGGAGAAGAGGGAAGGTACTTTCTGGTGCCCACCCGTGTTCGTGGGAGCGTGTCGGCACTATCAATCACCTGACTGATTGGTTGTCTAGTTATCCAAAACATGACCTTAAGAATAAAATGAAATTTGCCATTTATCATCCCTGCTGGGATATATTTATAAGAGAAAATGCTGCTTTGTGATTTCTGTCACATCCTCGGTGGCTGAGGGATACGGCAAATACTTACTGGGCTTTGTAATATCCTGGCCACAAAGAGCTCATTCTGAGATGATGAGGCTGCCAGAGCGATCTGATTGTCAGAGGCAGAGCTGGGATGTGAAATGGACACTTCCTTTAGGCCTGCTGTTGGCTTGCTCTCAGCCTCATTCACGCAGTCGAGCTGTGCAGCTCTCAGTGCAGCGGATAATACCTGAACTTGAGCTGGAGGAAGAGAAGTTTCAAGAAATTTAACAACTTTATTTGGTTTGTGGGGGTTTACTTCAGAGAAGTCTTCAAAACAACATAGTCTGCACTAAGCTACATGGTGTGGGTGTACTACACTGACACGTATCTGTTCTGAAGTGACAATGCTCTGGAGTCTCAAGACAAGCTCTTGGCAAGGTGGTGATATTTCCGGCCACTAACAATTAACTACTTCAACTAAATGCCAGCCACGCACAGAACATCAAACCTGAACTTGAAAAGTCTCAATTCGGAAAAACCCAAGAGACTCCACCATGTTTCACAGAAAGACAGCATGGTATCACTGAACAAGGATGACGGGGAGGTCCAACAACTCAGTGAAGGGTATCCTGCTCCCCCATTTATAAAGCAGGATGGCTACTTGCTCACATACACATACATACATGTGCACACACACACCCATGCATGAATACATCCATTTACACACAGATGAGTAATGCTCTCACTCACCAAGCCCCAAAGGCTGCCCATTCTTTCTGTCCAGAGTATGACAGTTTGAGATTATCTAAACAGTAAAGATAACATATTTCACATATCTTTCTGTAAAAATAAACGAATGTTTTAGTGTCCCCAACCTCCCAAAAGACACACACACACACACACACACACACATATTACTTCCTGCATCCTGCTTCTATTAATTAAATTTCATGGACTCCAACATTCATCAAAACACTGAGAGCTTGTAGCTGGCTCTGCGCTGTGCCCAGGACAGGTCCCACCGCTCCAGTGCTACACACCAGGCCCTTCCCAATGGCCTGAGTGACATCTCCTGCCTGCCATGGCCAGTTCATAAATAAAATGCATCACTTATTTCTAGATCTTCGGGGATCATAGATCCCTTTGAGCTCTGAAGAAAGCTATGGGCCTTGTCTTACAAAGAAATTAAGTATGCACAAACATGCAAGATTTTACAAATAATGATTTCAGGGAACTGAAAGAACCTTCTGAAACTCATCCCCTGACTTCTCTGAATGGTGGGTTCTCAGCCAATCTCTAAAGCCCAGGCCAAATGTCACCTGCTATGTAAGGTCTCTCCCAGACATTTCCTCTACACATCGCATCCCCTCCGTTCTGAGCCCTCGCCATGCCCCACAGGGTGGCTGCCTGTACAATCCCCTTAACCATATCACAAGGGCCTCAGGGGCCACAGTCATCACTGCCCAGCCCCCAGTCCAGGTCTTACACTGGGGATTAAGGCAGCTCAGTAATGTGTTTTCCAAAAACAGACCTTTGTCTCTAGCTATTAGGAGTGATATGTTACGTGTGCCCATTCCTTCAGCAAACATTGATTTAATTTCCTTCATAAATTTAGGGATAAAGAATAATCACAGGGCTAACTGAATTTTCATAGTTCCCTTCCCGAAAGCTTCACAAATCTCTGCCCAGCAACAGCAGCAAGTGATGTTTTTTTCCAATTTCTCCAATGCAAGGAAGAATACAAATATAGCACTGTGCAGAGAAGGAAGAGCACGATAATGGGATATGGATTGCAAGGTCCAGATCCCTGATCAGATGCTCAGTGGGAGCACGAGTCATAAAATGAAAAATACCCCAAAGCAGTAGTTGTGCTTTTCCTTCCTGTACAAAGACAAGAACCTTAAAGTTTAGCTAAGGGCTGCGTTAATAGGCTCCAAAAGGAGGCCATCCTTGGCTGTTCGTAACTAGAAAGGGCATTCTGTGTGGGAGATGATGTAAGCGTGTGTCTAAGGAGCTAATAAAGTTTCCCCTGACACAGACATGCCCACAAACTATCCACTTTCCTATCAGAACTGACTTCAGACTCTGTGCACGTCCATCTGCAAAATTAGAAAGCAAAATCATTGCATAGGTACCTGCACAGAGGTATTTCTGACTTTTCGAGCTGTACTGAGACTGAACAAGTCTCTCCTCTCAATGTGTATACAGTGTAAATGAATACAGGTCCACAGGCACATGCGTCAGTACACATGCCTGGGGAAGAAGGAAGTGGCGAAATGCAACACACGACACAGAAACATCCCATCTTCTCTTTAATGACAATGAACAACATTTACCTTGAACATCTGGATCATTCATCAGATGCTCCTGCAAGCTATCAAGGACTTTCTGAATCTCACTCCGGGCCACACAGCTGTTGTGCACAACCCCAGGTCTGCTGCAGTCGTCCTCCTGAGGCCCAGCCTCACTCAGAAGCAGCTCTAAGTCCTTGCTTATGTCAGGGAGAGGAGTTCGCCAATAAAGAAAATAACTGAACACATCCTCAGTGTTCCCTGGGCAGGCCCAGGAATCGGATCCAGGGTAGCTGCTGATGGGGAGGTCGTTGATGTCAGAAAGCTTTGAGAAGGCGCTGGTCTCTGGGGAAAGCCTGGTCCACTCAGCTCCAGCCGACACACTGCTTTCCACAGGGCTTTCCGCTGGGCCGTCAGAGGAGCTACTGCTGTGTGGGCAAACTCTGGTTTTCGCTGAGGTCCCTTCCACAGGTACCTCTGGCTCCCTCCGCACAGGCTTTGCTGAACGAGTTAAACTGAGGGAAGCAAACTTTTAATACTGTGTAACAGACTGAAAGCCACAGGGAAAAACATGAGAACCACATCCTCACCCAGTCCTCTACTTCCTAGCTGACCACTGGCCCCTCTTTGTGTCTCCTGGTGTCAGCTGACTAAAATCTCACGAGAGGATAAGAGGTTTGTCAACCCCCACTGCCCCGCCGGGAGTATGATGGGCAATGAAAACACCACTTGAAAGTTCAGCCGTTCCCTCCACTATACTCCAGGGCTGAGCCGGCCTGGACTTCTGCTGGAGCACCTTCGGTACATTTCATCCATTTCCTGCTCATGAGTACCTCCACCAGGGGGCAGGCATTAGAAAACAAAAGGCGCTGAAACTGGTAAGAGGTGGCTATTTGTTAACCACCTTGAGGTCTTGAGGAAGACACTGCCCACGGGCCTGCCATACAGCAGGAGCTCAATGAACTCTGATGGAAGTGGGATGGAGGGAGGATGGGCCAACCTCGGAAGGATTTGTATTCTGTGAGGCATCAGTTACCCACTCTCACATGCCTGCACGCTAGCGACAATGGAGAGACATTTACAAACGACCTCAAATAGGATGGTTGGTGTATACACATCAGCCTCAGAGGAAAGACATGACAAAGCCAAGATCCAGCGCCATACTAGCAAACACTGGAGGGTCTACCGCTGTTGGTCAGGAGTGTCGCCTTTATGTACATGTAACCCAACCTCCAAAAAAGTACATTTGGGAGACTTCACATTTTTCCCTAAGTAAATTACCCAGAGAACTTCATTCATCAAAAAGTAAGAGAAAATTTTCTTTATAGGTTATTTAATCACTAATCTCAATGAATATTTTATCTAAATTTAGGAGACATAGTAGCTTCATTATTTATAACCCAGTAGTCATGTTTCAAAATCATTATTGCAATTACTTTTTGCTTCTTTACATAATTAAAGCTCTAATATTCCATCTTGCCCAGAAGGTCACTACTAAAACTCGAGACAAGATAATTGCTGAAATTTTAGGTGGGTGCTTAAGGTACATCGAGGGTCCTGGTGGTGACCCTAGCCAGAGCATACCTGGCAGGGGAAGTGTTACCACCACTGCTGGGAGCAGGTGAGCCAGAGGCAAAACCAGAGTCCAAATCCTGGGTGAGTGGCCAGATGCTCAGGGCGCCATCCTCTCGAAGACAAAGGCCAGCCCTGGAGGGGTTTGCAAAGGTGGAAATGAAGGGGCCGAGGGACTGGAAGGCAGCCTGGCGCACCTGGAACCAGAAAGAACAGTGCAGTGAATGAACGCAGCATCGGCCAGCAGCGGTGGCCAGGACTGAGCCCAGGCTGAAACAGATAGGTGGACACCACACAAGCTACTCTCCACCACATTACATCTATGGAGATTTATTGCTTTCTAAATCATTCCCTAAATTCCAAATACTATTATTCAACAGAAAGTAAGGAAAAATTTAGCCCCATTATACTGTTTTCATTCTTCCAGAATATTAATTTTATATGAATAATACATTTTATATCAAGTATTTGAACAGGCCTTATTAATCATTACAGACATGTTTATGATAGCAACAGAAAAGGTAACAGTTCAGTTACATAGTTTTTTCTTTCTCAATTATGATTTTCATGATATTAACTATAAATGGTACGGTGTACCTCACCTTCTTAATTCACCCCAAGCTTTTGAGATTTTAGTTTCCCTGAGACCTCACAAGGTCTAAATGTGATTATGGCAATCAGTAACTGAAGGGACAAAATACAAAGTTACAAGCCCAGAAGTGAATCCCAGCCCGGAAGCCAGACGTAGCTGTTCACTTGGTCGAGAGAGGCCGGTGTCTGGACAGGGCTGCTGGCACTCACCCATCGGCAGGGGTCGCTGACAAGTCTGATGAAGAGCGGGGAGAGCTGGGTTCTGCGGACCCCAGGGGAGGAGCTGTGCGACACAGCCGTGAAGCATTCTGCACAGGCTTTCCGCATGCCCCAAACAGCATCAGAGCAGAGCTCAAAGAACTTTGGGATCTGCCAAAACAAACAAAAGAGTGCTACTCCAATTGGAGACTCTGAGGAGGAGCAGAACCTGTTTTATTTATTTATTTATTTATTTATTTATTTATTTATTTATTTATTTATTTTTGTGAGACAGAGTCTCACTCTGTTGCCCAGGCTGGAGTGCAGTGGCGCGATCTCGGCTCACTGCAACCTCCGCCTCCCAGGTTCAAGCGATTCCTGTGCCTTAGCCTCCCGAGTAGCTGGGATTACAGGCATGTGCCACCACATCCGGCTAATTTTTTTGTACGTTTAGTAGAGATGGAGTTTCTCCACATTGGCCAGGCTGGTCTCAAACTCCTGGCCTCAAGTGACCAGCCCACCTCGGCCTCCCAAAGTGCTGGAACCTATTTTAATGAAGCAGTGAAGGCATATGCAGAAATTAATGACAAGGAAAAGGAAAATACATACTGGTCTAAAAGGAATCATTTGAAACAAACAGATATTATGAGAAGTGGAAGAAATAAACATTTCTTTTACCTCCTAATTTTAGTAAATGACTTGGTTACCTTTAACAGATAATAGAGAAAATCCCAAAAAGGGCAGAATGACCGATATTTGTTAGGTAAATTGTAGAGAAGATTGTGAAAGCCTCTGAAACAGTAGATGTCCCAACTAACTCACCCACCCAGGTATCACTGTCTTTGCCTAGCTATTTTACAACTCTGAAGTGACAGAAGGTAGGTTGCTAAAACCTGATAGTAATGCAAATAATTCCTGCCAACAGAAATGCAAATTGTGTCCAGTGAAATGCAATCAATTATCACCCTGGATATTGACCAGTTTTGAATTCATTTGTAAGTTCACTTCGATATCCCTTGCTCTGACTATAAATGAGTACTTTGAGTTCTCCATTAAACTGGCTGTAATATCTTACTGGTTTTCCTCACTAATAAATGAGTTAAATAAAATCTTTGAAATATGTTCATTTCATATCTCTATAAAGGTCATGATTACATCCCCTTTTAAAGTGTATCCTTTAAAAGGGCTTTGTTTTTAATATCCTAATGTAAAATAGCCTAAAATGCTTCGCAAATGGGAATATGATATAATCATGCCAATATCTACCTACAAATGATTAGCATGTTACTCACTGCCATTCTTCATTCAGATATATTAAGTAGAAGATAACATTCACTGTAGATGGGCGTGGTGACTCACGCCTGTAATCCCAGCACTCTGGGAGGCCGAGGCGGGTGGATCACGAGGTCAGGAGTTTGAGACCAGCCTGGCCAACATGGTGAAACCCGGTCTCTACTAAAAATACAAAAATTAGCCAGGCACGGTGGTGCGTGCCTGTAATCCCAGCTACTCAGGAGACTAAGGCAGGATCCAGCCTTAGCTTGAATCCAGGAGGCAGAGGTTGCAGTGAGCCGAGATCACACCACTGCACTCTAGCCTGGGTGACAGAGCAAGACTCTGTCTCACAAAAAAAAAAAAAAAAAAAAAAAAAAATGCACTATATATTCAAAGCAACAGCCCATTAAAAATTATTCTTGGGTTAGAACTGTGCTGACGTGGCTTATACTTTAAACAAAATAAAATGAGCTTCTGAACTTAAATTTAAAAATCAATTTAAAGATTAAACTTTTTGAGGTCAAAATCTCACCCATACAAGGAGTATATTCTGTCAAATAAAACTGACAAATGCTTATGGAGCAAGGTTCTCTAGGGGCCGGGGACTGACGGGGTAGACACTGGGGAAACAAGGATGAACACAACACGGTCCCTGCCCTCAAGAAGCTCCTCAGCTCCTCTGAACAAATGCTACCAGGAAGCTGAGAAGGGAGAAGCTGATTCTCTCTGGCACTGCAGGTAGGTCAGCCTAGACAAGGAAAGAACTTCACAGAGGCAATTCAAGCTGGGTTGGAAGTGTGAGGAGGGTCCCACCAGGCAGGGAAGATGCTCTTAGTGAGCACAGGCCCAGAGGTACGAAAGAGCAAGAAGTCTCAAGGATGCTGAAGTCACCTGGCTGCTTAGGGAAGTGGATCTCTACTCTGCTATGCATCAGAATCATGTGGGACTTTATCAAAAATGCAGATGCCTGGGCCCCCCCCAGGCTTCAGATATATGGCCAGAGGTGAGACCCACCGAGGCCAGGGTAGTGTTCAGAACTGAGAAAGGGGACTGGAAGTGAGGCAGAAAAGGCATCTACGAAGGGACCTGGAAGGCCCAGAAGGCTCTAGATTTTAACCTGTAAACCAAGAAAAAAATCCCAATGGTTTTGAGGCCCAGGAGTGAGGTGGTAGAGTGGTGTTCTAGAAAGAGCAGCAGAGAGAGAAGAGAGAGAGCAACTTGGACAGTGAGAAGAAGGCAGGGAAAAGTGACTTGTAAGGAGGAGACAGCCAAGCTCACCGGAAAAAAGATGGGGGTTGCTTCCAGCCCATTCCACAGACCAGCTACCTAATGCTTAGGAAAATGTTAGCTTCAGAAGTTATGAAATTTGAAATTAACAAATGCAAAATTGAGCTGCCATTCATAAATACAAAACTTAAGTGATTTTGAAAGTGCATTAAGAAGCAAATCAACAATTACAATTGGCCAAAATGTCACATACCAAAAATTTCTCAGTGGCTTCTTGTCCAACAGCATGACAAATATCACCAAAATTTGCAGCACAAACCTTAAAAAGGCAAAAGGCATATCCATTATTCTTATCTTTCTTTTTGTCTTAACAAATTGTAAAAACTAACAAGCAGGAACTTTGAGAGCAATTACCCCTCTAGTCAGGCAGCTCACGAGCCTTTCCTAAGCCCATCGCCCATATAGCACAACGCCAGATGCCGCCATTGCATCAAAAACAGAAGATTTACAATAAGGTGCCAAATTCTAAGATTTTCTGGCTCCTAATTGATCTTGATACAGAATGCATGTTAGCGATAAGGCAAAAGAGGCCCCTTAACATTCCCTGCATGGTAAAGGAGACCTGCTGTCCTGCCTGTGTATCATGAACAGAGACCAGAGGGGTGATGGCCAGTTACACAGCAAGGTGCAGGATGAGGCTGTTTAGGGAAGGATGGTAACGAACTTCAAAAGGAAGAATTTGACAACCAAGTGACAAGTGACTAAAAGGGAATTTGGGGTTGGAAGGTATAGCAAAGATAAGAAGGTTCTGGATCAAATCACCACAGATAATCAAAGACCTTGCAAGCCTGGGCATCTAACCATAAACCAGCAAGGTCCCCTGACTCTCACCCTGTGCCTGAGGGCAACAGGTCTAGTCACACAGACTCTTATCTCCAGGTCTCTACGCATTTCTTAACTGCAGTAAAAACTGGCAACGCTGTTCAGATATTTTCCTTACATAGTTCACACTGGACACATTTTTCCCCCAGACTATGTCTACTGAAGAAGTCCAAAAACTTTAGAGAAATCAATTTTGAACTTTTTTTAACTTTAAGAGTTTTAGAATTCTTACATTCCTACCTTCCGAACTTGAAAGAGCTTCCCGTCACCACACAGTTCACAGAATCGGGGGAGTAGCAGGCGTTCAACAGTACTCTTACTCAGCATTGAAGCCATTTTGCAGATTATCTATAAATTTTTTTAAAAAATCGAATCATTTAAAATGCCAAAGCATGTAAGTCACATGTAGCACTAAAGATATATTCCAAAAGCCAATATTCAAAATATTCCCAACATACCTAAGAAGGAAAAATAAAAAACACCTTCTTTTGAGTTTTGTCAAGTTATAAGATCAACAGAAGGCCCAACATTTCTCCAGTTTGACTCAGATAACTGTTTGTCAGAAGCTCAAAAATTACAATCTGCCAGGTCCCCACCTTGTGCCCAATACACAAACAAACAAAAATGTATGTGCACTGGCTCATTTTACCTTCCCAAGAATCCTATGACATGGGCATTATTTATCCTCATGTTTCCGGATGGGGAAATGCTGCAAGAGGTTAAATAGAATGACTAAACACAAACAGTGGGGAGGTGAGTCATCCAGTGACAGCAAGACATGGTAAGCACTGGAAGATGATCACATTCTGGAGAAACTAAAGAGTAGACCCTTACAAGAAAAAAAAAAAAAAAAAAAAAGATTAAATTTTGCATTTATGCTGCTTTTTGCCTGAGGGTACTTCCCGTTCTACATGGCTATACAGGGTAGCTAGACCTCAAGCAAAAGCAACAGGTAGAAGTCCTAGCCAGAGCAATCAGACAAGAGAAAGAAAACAAGGCATCCCAACCAGAAAAAAGGAACTATCTGTGTTTGCTGATGATATGATCTCATACCTAGAAAACCCTAAAGACTCCTCCAAAAGACTCCTAGATTTGATAAATGAATTCAGTAAAGTCTTGGGTTATAAAACCAATGTATACAAATTAGTAGCACTGCTTTATACGAACAATGAGCAAGATAAGAATCAAATCAAGAACTCAATAGCTACAAAAAATAAAAATAAAATACTTAACCAAGGAGGTAAAAGATCTCTACAAACAGAACTACAAAACCCTGCCCAAAGAAATCACAGATGACACAAACAAATGTAAATACATCCCATGTTCATGGATTAGAAGAATCAATATCATAAAAATGACCACATTGCCCAAAGTAATCTACAGATTTAATGCAATTCTTATCAAAATATCAATTCATTATTCACAGAATTAGGAAAAAAAAATCCTAAAATTCATATAGAATTAAAAAAGTCAGAATAGCGACAGCAACACTAAGCTAAAAGAACAAATCTGGAGGCATCACATTACCCAACTTCAAATTATAGTACAAGGCTATAGTAACCAAAACACCACGGTAATAGTATAAAAGCAAACCACTGCAACAGAATAGAGAACCCAGAAATAAAGCCAAATACTTACAACCAACTGATCTTTGACAATGCATACAAAACATACACTGGAGAAAGGATATTCTATTCAATAAATGGTGCTGGGAAAACTGCCTAGCTACATGGAGAAGAATGAAACTGGATCCTTATCTCTCCCTTTATACAAAAATCTACTCAAGATTTTAAATCTAAGACCTGAAACCATAAACATTATAGAAGAAAATCTAGGAAAAACTCTTTCTGGACACTGGTGTAGGCAAAGAATTTATGACTAAGACCCCAAAAGCAAATTTAACAAAAACAAATATAAATAAATGGGATCTAATTAAACTAAAAAGCTTCTGCACAGCAAAAGAAATAATCATCAAAGAGACAACTCACAGAATGGGAGAAAATATTTGCGAACCATGCATCCAACAAAGAACTGATATCCAGAATCTACAAGGAACTCAAACAAATCGAAGAAAAAAACAAATAATCCCACTAAAAAGTGGGCCAATGATATGAATAGGACATTTCTCAAAAGAAGATATACAAATGGCCAAGAAGCATATAAAAAAAATTCAACATCACTAATTATCAGACAAATGCAAGCTAAAACCACAATGACATACCATGTTACCCTAGCCAGAATGGCCATTATTAAAAAGTCAAAAAACATAGATGTTGGCATGAATGTGGTGAAAAGGGAATGCTTATATACTGCTGGTGGGGATGTAAATTAGTACAACTTCTATGGAAAACATTACAGAGAATTCTCAAAGAACTAAAAGTAGGTCTACCATTCGATCCAGCAATCCCACTACTGGGTATCTACCCAAAGGGAAGGAAATCATTGTATCAAAAAGACACCTGTATGCATATGTTTATTGTAACACAATTCACAATTGCAAAGATATGGAATCAATCTAAGTGCCCATCAACCGATGAGAAGACAAAGAAAATGTGGTAGTCTGGGTAGTGAGATCTGTCTCTACAAAAACTAAACAAAATTAGCTGGGTGTAGTGGCACACGCCTGTAGTCCTAGCTACCTGGGAGACTGAGGTGGGAGGATCACTTGAGCCGAGGAGGTTGAGGCTGCAGTAACCCAAGGTTGCACCACTGCACTCCAGCCTGGGCAACAGAGCAAGATGCTATCTCAAAAAAAGGAAAAAAAAATATATATATATATATATATATTTTTAATGTGGTATATATATATATACCATGGAATACTACTCAGCCATAAAAAAGAACAAAATAATGTCTTTTGCAGTAACTTAGATGGAACTGCAGGACATTATTCTAAGTGAAGTAACTCAGGAATGGAAAACCAAATGCCCCATGTTCTCACTTATAAGTGGAAGCTAAGCTATGGGTATGCAAAGGCAAATACAGTCATATAATGGAAACTGAAGACTCAGAAGGGGAGAGGGTCAGAATGGGGTGATGAATGAGAAACCACCTATTGGTGTTCAGTGTACACTACTCAAGTGATGCGTATCCTAATATCCTAGACTTCACCACTATACAATTCATCCATGTTGCCAAAAACCACTTGTATCCCTAAAGCTAGTGAAATAAATACATATATGCATACATAAATTTTTTAAAGCTACACTTTTACCGTGAAGGAAGGAGGGAGCCAAAGAAAGGAAAACTCCAAAATCTGTGGTTAAATCCTACCCTAATCCTTAGCTGATCTCTGAACTGGGCATGCACAGGGGAGATGATGAGGTTCATAGAGAAATAGTAACTTACGGATGAAAGAAGTGAGCTGTTTCAGCTGCTGCCTACTATAGGAAAAACAGAATCTGAACTGCTTTCTAGAACAAAGTCAATACTCTCTAGAGGTAAACAACAAAATCCAGAGTTTCTACAATGTTTCAACAAAATACAATAGAAAATGAAAAATCTATAGACATGAGAAGAAATAAGAAAATGTGACCCACAGTCAAGAAAAATATCAGTCAGCAGAAAAAACACTCACAGAAAATCCAGATATTAGAATTAGAAGACTTTAAAAGGAATTTAAAGCAGCTATTACAAATATGCTCAAGTACAAAGAGGAAAACAGGGCCACAATGAATGAACAGATTAGGAATCTTATCAAAGAAATGGAAACTATAAAAAAGAACCAAGACTTCTGGTAATAGCAAAGTCTAAGTTAGACTAACCCTCCTGAAGCTAAAAATTATAGCATCTTGACAAAACATAAAAAAAACACCATTTGAAAGCAGCGGAAAGCAACCAAAAGGCAGAAACTGGAGGAGGGGCTACTCTTAAAAGACACACTGCAACAGGAGAGATTTGCAAGTCAGGCCCAAAATCTGTGCATAAAATGTGCTTAAGTCTTTGGCTAACTGCTAAACTACATATATGTGGGGGGGGTCCCGGAGGACCCAGAAAAAACGCAGCGTCAGAAATTAAACAAACTCAGCAGAGATTTCAGCTTCTGCTCACAAGGCAGATAATTTGGAGCTGGAGATTAATCAAGGTAACTGCCTCCTAGGACAAAAATCATTTTAGAAAAATATAACAGAATCCAGGGACTCTGCAATGTATCATTTATAATGTCCAGTGTCCAATCAAAAATCACTACTCACGCATTAATAAGAAAAAAGTGATCCATAATATAAGTAGTCAATGAAAACCAACATCAAGAAGATCCAAATGTTGCATGGGCCAGACAAGGACTTTAAAGGAGCTGTTATAAATATACTCAAGAATTACAAGGAAAAAATGCATAAAGAATAGACAGGGACTTTCTATATGATAGAGATATAGAAACTGTAAAGGTCTATAAAAGATCAAAATGGAAATTCTAGAGCAAAATAGTACAATAACTGAAATTAAAAATTTGCTGGCTAGGCCTAACAGCAGATTGGAGAGAAGTAAAAAAAAAAGAATCAATGACTTTTTAAATTAATAAAAATTATCAAATCTAAACATCAGAGAGAAAAAATGATTAAAGAAAAGTGAACAATGCCTCAAAGACCTGTGGGACAACATCAAGGGTCCCAACTTTGTGTTATCTAAGTCACAAACTGAAAGGAGAAAAAGAATACAGAAAAAGGTATTTAAAACAACAATAGCCCAAACTTCCCAGATTATTTGAAAGGCTTAACACACAAATCCAAGAAGTTCGATGGAGACAAAACAGTATACTAACTATGCTAAATCCAAAGGTAAAGAGAAAAATCTCATGAGCAGCCAGAGAAAAAGGGATATTTTATATATATGAGTACAATATAAATGATAGATGACTTCTCATGAGAAACAAAGGAGGCCAGAAGACAACAGAATGGCATCTTTAAAATGCTAAAAGAAAAGAAACAAAAAAACTTTTCAACTCACAATTCTACATCCACAAAACTATCATTCAAAAATAAATGCAAAATAGACATTTTCAGATAAACAAAAATTAATAAACTTCATCATCAGCCAACCTGAACTACAAAAGGTACTAAAGGAAGTTCTTCTGCATTAAGGGAAAGGATACCAGATGATAACTCCTATCTAGGAAAGGAAAGAATGACAACCACCAAAAATGGCAAAAACGGGCATATGAAAGGCTGTATTTTTTTCTTTTTTACTAATCTCTTCAAAAGATGTAACTCTTTAAATCAAAAATTAAAATACTGTACCATATGGTTTAAATATATGCCCCCACCAAATCTCAAGTTGAATTGTAATCCCCAATATTAGAGGTGGGGCCTGGTGGGAGGTATTTGGGTCATGCGGGTGGATCCCTTATTGCTTGGTGTTGTCCTCACAATAATGAGTTCTTGCATATCTGGTTGTTGTAAAGTGTGGCACCTCCCTCCCCACTACTTCCTCTCTTGCTCCTGTTTTCATCATGTGACGTGCCTGCTCCCACTTTGCCTTCCGCCATGAGTAAAAGCTTCCTGAGACCTCCTCAGAAGCAGATGCTGGCACTATGTTTCCTGTGTAGTCTGCAGAACCATGATTCAATTAAACCTCTTTTCTTATAAATTACCCAGTCTCAGTTATTCCTGCATAGCAATGCAAGAATGGCCTAACACAGTGTATTCGCAGGCTCATAATGTAATATACATGAAAGCAACAGCACAAAGGATGAAAGCAAGTGAATGGAACCATGCTGTTGCAAAAGGTGATATATTTTTTGAAAATCCTCAATAGAGGAATTAAAATGAAATGCTAAAAAACATTCATTAGCCCAAAAGAAAACAGAAAAGAATTAACAAAAAAACAGATGAAACAAATGAAAACAGACAGAGAAATGGCAGTAATAAAACCAAACATATCAATAATTACATTAAATATAAATGAACTAAACACACTAATTAAGGAGCAGAAACTATCAGACTGAATATAAAAGCAGGATCCAACTAGATGCTAACAAAAGCACAAACACTTTAAATGTAAAGACATGTAAGTTGAGAGTAAAAAAATAAACAAATATACTATAATAAGTATAAAAATCCTAGAGTGGTTATATTACTATCATAATTGATTATAAAATATGGATTACTGTCAAAGACATTTCTTAATGATGAAAGGGTTAATATATCACATAGACATTAACTTAAATGTGTAGCTTTAAATGCTTAAAATGGAAAAGAATGCAGGCTTAAAAATACTGTTTCCTCTTTAAAAAGCTAAAAAAAGGACAAGCAAACAACTCAAGAAAGGAGAAGGGTGGAAATAATAAACAGTAGAAATCAATGAAAAAGAAATAAGTGAAAAAAACCAACAAAGCCAAAAATTGGCTTGAAAACATAAATAAATTTGATAAGCCCCTAGCAAGACTGATCAAGAGAGAAAAAAAACACAAATTACCAAGATCATAATTGAAAGGGGATAACACCACAGATCTTACAGACATTAAAAAGATAATAGAAGAATATCATGAACAAGTCTAACCCAATAAATCTGACAACTTACATGAAATTAATAAATTCCCTGAAATGTACAACTTACCAAGTGACACAGACGAAGAAATCTGAACAGCACTGTATCTGAATTAAATCTGTTATGAAAAACCATCTCACAAAGAAAACTCTAGGACCAGAGGTTTTACTGGAGAATTCTAACAAATGTTTTAGGAAAAAAAATAACTCCAATCTTAAACAAAACCTTTCAGAAAATAGAAAAGGAGGGAATACTTCCCAACTCATTTTTTTAAGCCAGAATAATTCTGATTCTAAAATCTGACAGAGACATAATAGGAAAAGAAAATTGTTCTCCTGAATATAGATATGAAAATCCTCAACAAAATGGTGGCAAATTATGGAGAAGGCAGCACAGTAGAATGTCAACCAGAATTGTCAATAGACAGCAACGCTAGTGGGTGAAGGTCTGACAGAGAAGAGCATACTTAAATACAAGGTAATTCTCATTACTTCCAGAGGGAAAAAAGAGCACACTGGAGAAACCTGGCAGATACCACATCTATCTACTAGGTCATCAAAGTTAACATCACCAATATTAGGACAAGCTGAAGTCTTGTGCCTCCTGCCATGACACACTGGGAATACATCACTCCTGTGATACTCCTGCCAGAAAGACAGAATCTGAATCCAATCACAAGGAAACATCAGGCAAAGCCAAACAGGGAGACACTGCAAAAAAATGTGGCCAGTACTCTTCCAATATTTAAGTGTTACAAAATTCAAAGACAGACTCAGGAACTGTTCCAGATTAATGGAAACCAAAGAGATAGGACAGCTCATTGCAGCAAGTAACCCTGGACTGGGTCTTAGGCAAATGACGATGTTTGCATATGAACTGTGGCTATGACGTTAGTACTGTATCGGTGTTAAATTTCCTATTTTGATCATTGTACTATGGTTATATAAGAGAATTTCCTTCCTTTTAGGATATATACATTGAAGTATTTAGATGAATGCTGCTGTTTGTCCTTAATAAATAAAAAATTAAATTAAAAAATGAAGTATTTAGATATAAAGAGGGACAATGCCTCCAACTGAGTCTCAAATGTCTCAGAAAATAATAAATACAGTAAATATGCATCTGTCTGTATGTGTGGAGAGAGAAGGAGAAATGGAGGAGAAGAGAAAAAAAAATGATAAAATAAATGAAGCTAAATACAAATTACTAAAGAAGCCAGAAAGAGGTATAGGGGAATTCATACTACTATTCTTGCAACTTTCTTGCAAGTTTGAAATTGAAACAAGATGAAAAGTTGCCAAAAACAAAATTGTGAAAGAATTCTTCCATTCCCCCAACACAGTAAAAAGAAAAGGAGGAAAAAACAAAAGAAGGAAGGAAGAAGGTTAAGGCAGGGGAGTGAAGGACCGAAGTAGGGAGAGAAGAAAGGAAGGGATGGAGAAAGGCAGGGATTGGGGGGAGGAAAGGCTTCCTGTCTCTAAAGTCTGTTATTCTCACTATATACACAGCACTGCCTATTTACAGTAGAAAAAGGTTCTGGGTTAGTAATCTACCCATCATTCTATTTGGAATTTGCATACAGGAAGAGGGGAAAGAAAACCAATGGGGGTGGAGCGAAAGGGGAAACTAGCCCATAACACAAATAAGGAAAAGGTTTGTGTCCTCAGAACAGAGAGGACACATATTTCTGATGTGATGCTTAGCAGAGTGGTACAAAGTGACAGCCACAATAAATGAGGATGTGAGGCTTCCGTATGCAGGGTAATGGGCAACTAAAGCACTCCCAGTATCTCCATCCACCCCTCTCCATCTGCCACACCTGCATGACCTTATTACTATACAGTATAAAACAAATCCAGAGTCATTAAAAGTCAGCACACTAGTGACAAGAAATTATATTCCCGTGGCCCTGGGAACCACTTGTATGGAATGACGATCTTCACTTAGTTGCTTGGAGCCAACTGTTCTTTATAGCACATAACCAAGAGATTCTTCTTAAATAAGTGCACAAATAAAAATTAGCTTAAAAATAGAAATGATGACAAAAAATGAGGAAGCCTTAACGTGAAAAAGTTTTGAGAGAGAAAAATAGGCTTCTGACAATGAGTTATAATCTCGGAATGCTAATGGCGTCCCTGCAAGCAAGAGGAATTATAATTGGTCTCTGGTGGCCTGTTTATCCTGTCTAGATATAATTAAAAGATACAGCTCTTGCAGTTTTTACTGATTCATTCATCCAACAACTAACATTTATTTAGTACTGACTCTGGGCCTGGCACTGTGCTGGGTGCTGATGGTGCAAAGATACCGCAGCCCAGTGAGCCAAGAAGCTCACCATCTTGAGGGAGAAATAAACAAAACAGAATTTCACAACTCAACTGCTAAGTGACAGAAGACAGACAGAGCCAACCCTTCTGACTGCATCAAGGACAGAGTCACTAACATTGCATAGGGTTTCTAGAAGGACTTCACAAAGGAAAATGCACATACATTTCCCTTCCCAGGATTCCATGTACCCATGTCCCAACATGGAAGCTGTCCTGCATAACTCAATCTAAAACACCCAGGACACATGCAGTTGGTTATCTCTGATTTTCCCAATCATATATGCACTAGAGTTGTTGGTATCAGAATCAACTAATTGTAAGTTCTAATGAGAGTGACAAGTCGAATGAACAGATGTATTTTATCCATGAAGACGTGCAGTCTCCTTGGGAGTTGAGGCACTTCCTCCAAAATGGCACTGCTTTGAGTAGGCGTGTTTACGTACAGTACAGATGTAGCAATATTCACACCATCCGGATCAAGAGAGAGCCCCCAAACACATCGGGCATCTGACCAGCCCGGTTTGCTTCTTTCCTCATCACCCTTTTAGCTAACAGCTCCCTGAATCACCTCCTAATAGATACACACTGGCACCTGCAATGTTTGGGGTATCACCTACAGACTAGCTAAATCAGAACCCTGCCTTCCTAGGGGAGCTCTACAAAGCACACATGTGGCCTTCTCTTCCTTGGCTAATGATACTCACACTGTCATTTACTCCACCCACATTGTCATTTCCTAGCTAAAAAGAAGAGATTCTTTCTGTGTTCCACAGCTCTCTGGTACTCAAGGGGCAAGTCCCCCCAAGGCCCCTTGGCCTCCAGGGTCTGGGGAAATAGCTGGAGCAAAGCACACATGGGCCAGACCAGACACCCCACATTCCACTCCCATCAGATCTCCACGGGAGGAAAAGCAGAGGTCCTGCAGGAACACCTGGGAGAAACAGACAAGCACAGTCTGGGCCATGGTGGGTGGGAAGTTCAAGATCACTTCTGTTCTCGCAGCCACAGTTCAAATCCTATCCATTCAAGTAATGAGACCAGCATCTCACTTGGAATGAAAAATACAATTTATGTGAACTAATTTGTTCTGCAAGTGATTTGTGCAGATAGCTTTTTGAAGGCTTGTAATATTTTCCAAATATTTCTACCAAAAAAAAATGAAGAAGAAGAGGAATATTGCTGACAAGAATGGAGTATTTGGAAAGAAAACAAAATAAAAATCCTGTAAAAATGCCTTTAGCATTATTTTTCATGGTATTATCAGTCTTTAGGGGTAAGATATTTGGTTGTCAGTCGTAACCTTGGAAACTCGCCTAACCAACTTCCAAATGGAAAAGAAGATCTAGTTGGCAAAGTTCACTGCTCAACTGCCAAATACCCCAACTAAATGATATTATCCAGGTTCATTTTGCAAAACAAATTTAATTTCTTATAGAGAAACTTGAAATTTATAAAAGAACCCTGGAGAATTTGAATTTTAATAATCAATTATTCTTCAGCCTGATTCATCTTATAAACACATGGAATATGCAAAAATTAAATTAGTTTAAAAAGCCAGACCTTTAACGCATAGTTGAATAAAACTTTTACATAAATGAAGAGTAATTGCCAAATGTTCTGATGCTGTAATACAATTTTTTTAGCTCTATGGCGTATAATGTTTCTGCACTTTAAAAAAGAAAATAATTCCTTTCTCTAACGTCACTGTTTCCCAAACAGGAAAACAACTATCTTCTGTATATTTTATTATACTCATAATTAATGCTTATGAATTTTTACATCCTTTACGGACAAATTTTTCCTAAAATGCTGGAATAATCCTGGAGCTATTTGCTTCTATAAGGCAAACAGAAAGGGTCATGCCATACAGCATCATTTGCATGGATCAGTGGAGGAGCAGCAGCTAAAGAAAACAAGATGGCCCATTGTGACCTCCCCTTGAGCCACAAAGAAAAAGGTGCAAGGACAAATGGAGGCATCCTGATCTGAAGGCAGGAAAAGTCTGCACTGGATCATCAGCTGCTGGTTTGTGAACAAGGGCTCCAGAAGCGAGTAGAAAATCCTGCCTGTATAATCATTTAACAATGGGCACAGAATCTTGCAAACCCAAGGATACCAGACTATTAACTAGAAGACACTGAACATTTATACTATTCCTTTCACTGCACATCTTTGACTGATAGAAGCACAAATACTTTAACACAGCATCTCCCAAATGCCTGTAAATGTTTGGCCACATCTGCATTCTTCACAGTGACTCTTCTTATTTGCTTACATACCTATCTTAGTCTTCTCCTAATCTATAGACACACAAGTCTGCTAAATTTTCTTCTTAATTGTCTAAGTACCACCTAAAATTATCTCACATCATACTAGGGTTGTTTCTTTGAGAAGGAAGGCCCATGGTCCAAGTAGGTTCAAGGATTTACCTATAAATCTCAGCATCTTGTCCAACAGAAATCTAAACCAGCTACTGCTGCTAAGCCCAAATCACTCTGATTTCTCAAGCCTTTTCTTCTTAAAACAATTGGTGTTTGGTTTTCTGTCCTCGTGATAGTTTGCTGAGAATGATGGTTTCCAGCTTCATCCATGTCCCTACAAAGGACATGAACTCATCCCTTTTTATGGCAGCACAGTATTCCATGGGAAGGGGAACATTACACACCGGGGCCTGTCGTGGGGTCAGGGGAGAGGGGAGGGATAGCATTAGGAGATATACCTAATGTAAATGACGAGTTAATGGGTGCAGCACACCAACATGGCACATGTATACATATGTAACAAACCTACATGTTGTGCACATGTACCCTAGAACTTAAAGTATAAAAAAAAACAAAAAAACAATTGGTGCTATAGGGATGCTTACTTCCAAAACATGCTCATGGCTGAACTGTGAGCTTTCTCCAACCTAGGTCGAGTAACTGGTTACCTTGTTCATGAGAACAGTGCTGACCAAAATCAAACACGTGTAATACTTCATGTCAGGTATAAGTCAACTTATGGGACAGTGCCCACAGGTGCTGGGCAGTCATTCCCTGGACAGACTTACGCTCACAGCTTCTGCTTTATATTCGTCATCACTGTCTGGGGCAGAGAGCTGCAGGAGAATGGGACACACTTTGTTTTCAATATCATGCTGGAAAATTAGGTCTTGTTCCAGAAGAATCAAGAGCACTTCCTGACTTGATTTTCTCACCTAGAAGGGAAAAAAACGCAGAAGGTGAAGCACAAGTGAGCAGAAGTGCCCTCAGGATCAAGACCAACCCCACTGAGCAGGGGTGGCTGAGCCGGCCCCTACCTACCCCCACCCCCATACCCTAAACACCCTGAAGACCACTGGGTCTTCCTGCCTGAGGCCTTTGAATAGGCTACTCCCTCTACCTGACTGGCTACCACTCCTCCGCTCCAGCCCAAAGCCCCTCTGCTCCTGGACCCTGTTCGAACAGGTCCCCAAACAATACTCGACTAGTGCCCTGGACTTTTTCTTCCACAGCTCTTGTTCCACATTTCTGCATTTATATACATACAAACATATAGAGGGTTATTTTCTGTATGATTTCATAATTGCCACCTGTCTCTCCTGCTGCAGAGAGTGAATTCAGAAGGCAGGTACCACATCTGATTTATCCTTTGTCTTCCAGTGCACCCTCAGGACCTGGCAGCCTGTGGCACAAAATTTTGCGTTCTGTAACGATCTGCTGAATCAATGGATGACTTCGTGCCTTTTCTCCTTTGTAGGCAGAGACTGGAAAACACTACAGCAACCTCCTGTGACTTTGTAAACCCTGGCATGCCACACCTGAGATGGGAATTATGTCTGGTACAACAGAACGCACAGGGAAGGGGCCCAATAAAGAGACACTGACAAAGGGGGATGCTCCCACAGAAAACAAAGGCTCCCCCAGTCCACAGAAGAAGAAGGTGGAGGAGCACTTGTTCTTTGCAGTCTGCATGGAATGAGCAAGCACTAGAACTCAGAGGGGTCCAAAGAAGCTGAAGAGACATTTTTGGGGAAATGAAAGCACATAAAACTCCAACTTATAGACAAAATAATGAAATATGCAATTCACCGCAGTGATGAAAAGGCAGGCAAATAATAACAGGAGCCAGAGGTGTGTAGATGAGTCACAGATGATCAGTCGACAGCAGGTTATAAAAGGTTATAAAAGAGGGTGAGCCTGTGAGACTCAAGCCACAGAGGCAATATGACATTAACACTTCTGACCAGGCGACAGATGAAAACAGTATTTCAGAAAGATCATCCTGGCAGTAGCGTTCCAAGTCAACTGGAGACAATGAAAAGACCAAGAGCAACGAGGTCAGCAAGGTAGCTACTGCAAACATCCAGGCAAAGGGAAGAGACTGGGGCTGGCTGCCAGGAGTGAGGAAAGCTGATGCCCCAGAAGCACCACCCGGGCAGAGCGACAGGACCCGGGGTGTCACTAGGAGAAGCAAAGGCCCATGCTACCTCTAAAGTGTCACACTCGGATTGCGTGTCCAGCACGTGTCAGAAGTTGAGAGCATGAGGGGACTACAGACAAGAACAGGCAAGCCCACGTGCCGCTTTGCTGCATGATGCTACCCTAGCTGACATACTGAGATGCACGGAGGACAACAAGGACGGGAGGGCGCGCCAGGCAAGGAGGGGGAAGGCCCTGAGCAGCCACTCAGTATCAGATGCCAAAAGACACCTAGGAGTCTGCAAAGGGTAGTGGGCTGAATGATGGCCCCCAAAAAGATCTGGCCGCATCGCATCTCTGAAGCTGTGAATGTGACCTTCTTTGGCTCTCTGCTGATGTGATTACGGAGCTTGAGATCACCCAGAGTTACCTGGACGGGCCCTAAATACAATCACAAGTGTCCTTACAAGAGAAAGACGAGAAGAAAACACTGACAGAAGAGGAGAGAGGCCATGTGAAGTTAGCAGCAGAGATTCAAGTGATGTGGCCACAAGCCCAAGAAGCTGGCAACCGCCAGAGACTGGAAGCAGAAGGAAAGATTCTCCCCTAGGGCACCCAGAGGGAACCCACCCTGACGACCCCCTGATGCTGCACTTCCCACCCGTGGAACTGAGAGGGAAGAAACATCTATTGTTTTATGCTGCGCAGTCTGTGGTAAGTTGTTACAGCAGCTCCAGGTAATGAATCCACTGAGCAAGGGTAGCAGGGGAGAAGGCCTTCCAGGACCAGAGAACAAACAGCACATTCTAAGGTGCAAGGTGATGAACTCTGGGGCCAAATACTCTGAAGAAGTACGACAAGTTCCAGATGGCAGAATGGGAGCATGAAGGGCAAGTGAGGTCAGGCCAGGAAAAGCATGCCAGATCCCACTAGGACCTCTGGTGACCACTCCAGGTGCAATGGGAGCCCCCAAGGGTTTAACAGCAGAGGACCAACACAATCACACCTGGCTGCAGTGAGGGTGACAGTCTGGAAACCTAAAGTGGTTCTGACAAGAGAGAGCAGGTGAGGGGCTCCTGGGCCACTACAGGCTTTCATGAGGCATGATGTCAGGGCAGGGGACAGAAAGAAGAGGGCAGGTGTGACAGACACTGCTACAGAGAGCTGAGAATGACTACCCAGGATAATCACAGAAGTCAGAGCTAGATGGAGGATAGAGAGACTAGGGCGGGACGCTAGCGTCTCTAAACTCTATGGGATTCGCTGGACATCTAGACAGAGCCATCCAGTAGGCTGTGGCGATGGAGGGCGGTGATTCACAGACTCCAGAGACCTGGGTGAGAGACAGCAGTCTAGTGTTCAGTTGTGTGTAGAGTCTCCCTAGGGCCACAGCAGCAGACAAGACCATGAAGGGAACCCTGATATCATAAGAAAAGGAAGACCAAAGATAATACCCTAGAGATGAAACAGCAACTCTTAGGGGCAGGAGAGGATTGGGCTAATGATGGAGATTGGGGAAGACACAGACAAGAAGTGCGGGCAGAGGCAGGGAGGAGGCCTGGAGCTCAAGAGCTAACACGGCAGTGGGTACAGGCTCCGGCTGTGGGGTCTGAATGCTGAGCCCCCATCTGGATCCTCCAAGTGACTAGCTGAGTCATCTTGGCCAAGTGACTTGGCCTCTCTCAGCCTCAGTTTCCCATCCATAAAACTGGATAATCATAGTATCTATCTCATAAGTTTGCTGTGGGGATGAAAGGAGTGACAGGCTTCCGATGGTGTCTGGGACATGGCATGCACTAAATGAATACTGGCTGGTACTGTTAGTACAACCATGATTATTGGAAGCCAAAGGAGACAAATATTTAGAGGATCCCAGCAAGGGGTGTGTCCAGTTACCTTTGCATCCCACTGTCTGGGGTGAAGCAACACTAAATGCCTAGTGGGATCCAGTAAAGGTCTGTGCAAACACTCAAAACTGGTCAACAGTGACAAATGGTGCAAATGGGTCAAACAAAGAAAAAAAGAAGTCAGTGAGTAGATAAAGAAATTGTGGGAGAAATATAAATACTATGTAGCAGCTAAAATGAAATACAAATACTATAAAGCAGCTAAAAAGAATGACCAGCAGCTATCCCGATCAATGTGGAGGGGTCTAAGACACAAAGGAGTCACGCCATCAGCAGAATGGAATACACGTCCAATGATGCCGTCTATGCAAGCTTTCAAGCTCCCAAACAAGACACTCTCTTATTCAGGGGCCACCTACACAAGTGGTGTGACTGTGAAAACCTGGTGAGAAGGTCTCATGCCAGGCTCAGGAAGGGGAGGGAGGGAGAAGAATGGGATGGAGGAGGGGTACAGAGAAGCTGCCACCGTATCTGTAACCTCTAAATAAAAAATTAAAGGATATGCAGAAAATTGCAAAATGTTAACATTTGTTGAATATGAATGGTAGGTATATGGGTGTTTATTACACAATTCTGTCTTGTGTGATTAAAAATCTCATAACATTTTAAACATTGAACTATTAAAAAAAAAAAAAAAGCACTGGATTTTACAATGAGCAGATTCACTGAGTCCGTGGCAAGATACCTATCTACCAGCTTCCAGAAAGCATCAGCTGCCGCACGAGGAGCTAGTGCCAGAAGAAGAGCCCAGAGGTAGAGGCAGTGGAGGTTCCTCTCTGAAAAAGCTTGACAGTAGGAGAAGGAGTGGGCCACAAGCTCTGAGTCAAGGCCAGGGAACGGAGAGAGCAGGGAGACTGAGGACTGATTATAATCGAACAAGAAACCAATGAGAGAGCTGGAAAAATAAGCAAGCTCTGAGACAACAGGATGGGACCACAGAGAGAAACTAAGACATGAGACTTAAAAGGGGGGTGGGACATCCCTTCCTGTAAGACAGAGGGGAGGAGCTCAGGACCACTGAAGAAATCTGCCTACATTATCAAACGGCATGTGCAGCTGATTCAGTTCTACAAATCTTTACTGAAACTACCAGGTGCCAGATCCTGTGCTAGGTCACGGAAGCCGACAAAATACAATCCTCGGCTCTCACTCAAGAAGGGGAGAGACACTTTGGCTTACAACATCTAGAAGCGCCTCCACAGCCCCGTAGCATACAACAGGCAGCCTCACGAAACCCGACATCCAGCCTCCTGCCTTCTCCAGCTGCTACTCAGCACCCACAACCACACCTCTCTGCTTAACTAGCAATTCACTCATACTTCACAGTGGGGGTGAACAAGAGGAAAGGAGATAAGCCAAGCTAGCTGGAGCACAGCCCTGGAGCACAGTGACAACTCAAAAAAGGGGTGCTGTGAGTGGCAGCAGTAGTCCTTGCAATAGCACTGATATTACCCACAACGTTGTGAATTTCATGCCTCACACGTTCAGTGACCATGAAGAGTACCTGCTGATGAACAGAGAAGGGCCAGCTGGCCTGAGATGCAGACGCTAGCTGGAACCTAGCACACCCGTCCCATCCCCACATGCACGAGAATCTTCGTCTTTGCCAAATTAAGAATCCTAATCGGGGACCTTTGGGTGTTTTCAGGGGCCCCCACTGTGGATGTCGGAAAGAGTCAGCATCTGTTAAAGGAAGACAGAGACTGACAGAAGAGAGGAGGGGGCATTTGGGAAGGGCAAGAAGGTCAGAATCATAAGGACAGAGGGGACAGGCAGATGCCAGCAGCGTCAAGGGCAGAAAGGGACAGGTGCCCAGGAAGGAGTCTGGGCTGTGCCTCAGGGAACAAGAGGTCAGCGAGAAAGAACTTCAGCACTTTTCTGTGTTTACTAAGGGTGGGAATGAAGAGGAGCGGGTACCCTCAAGGGGTTAGGTACTTTTGATGGAAACAAAGGAGACAGGGCTTGGCTCTAGCTGGATGGAGGAGGTGAGGGGAGAGGATTTCGTCAGTTCCTGGGTGGCGGCTCTGGGGAGTGTGTGAAGTAGGTGGTGGTTCCCTGCATGGAGATAGGGGATGAAGATTGAAGGCCTCTATTTGCTCTGTGATGTAAAAGGCAAGGTCACCTGCTTGGCGCGAGGCAGGGAGAGGGGAGGAGGCCTGATGAAATGGCGAAGGTCTAAGAGAACTGCCAAGGATAATGGGAAATGCAGCGGATGAGGGACAAGGGAAAGGACTGCCAAGCAACGCTGCAAGCCCAGCCACGACTGGAACCCATCAATTTGCAACGGCACCAATCAGTGCATGACAGGACTCCCTCCACCAAGCTCGGCCACCAGCAGTGGAGGACACTGAAGGGCTGGGGAGGACAGGCAAAGCCAGCGTGGCAGAAGCACCATCAAAAGGACAAGTAAATAGAGGGTGATGGCAGGGACAGGCCTGAAAGGGTGGGACAAGAGAGGGAGCCGCTGAGGAACAACAGGAAGTAAATGCAGGCAGGAAATAGAGGCTGCAGAGCCAGAGGCCTGTGGGGGCAGGAAGGCCCACGGCAGGGGAGCAAAAAAAGGAGGGCAAGCTGTGTTTGTAGTGGAAGTGGGAGTGCAGAGGTGCGGCAGATCTGGACACACTGGGAAGCTGGGTGCAGACACAGCTCGGGCTGACCATGGGAGTGCCTGCTCTCGACCATGAATACGACTCTTCAGCAAACACAGACTGAGTGTCAGGCACCATGCTAGATTCTGGAGTCAAAACCACGCTTCCTGCCTCGGCTCTTCTGGAAGAGAAGATACAGCAATGCTACTGGACAAAGGTCAAGAAATGTCAAATCCCCTGACTCAGTGTAATCTCATTTTCAAGAATGAATCCAAAGGAAAAAGAAAAGTCAATGAAAGAACAAAACCACATCCTTTCCGATGTTCACTGCATCTACAGCGCACACACACACACACACACACACACATACACACACACACACAAAACCTGAACGAAATCCAAGTATTCAACAAAATTAAAAATATGACAGTTATGAGGAAAGTGTTTTACCGCGTCTGTGACGGGGCTTTCTGAGGGCAGAAAATCTGTCCTTCTCAGCTCCCCATCATCCCCAGGCACGAAGCACTGTGCTTGGCTCATAATGGGCACTAAGAAACTGTCCGAATAAATGAATGAGTGGGGAAATTATATCACATTATGATTAGACCTATGTGGAAAAGAATGTTAGCACCTAGAGAGGAAAATGTAAAAATAATCAAAACACCAAATGTTAGGACAGTAGAAACAGGAGGACTTTTTTCCTTATTTGAAAACTCCACTTGAAGCTGTCACACTGCTTACCAGTTCAAAATGAGGATTGGCTCTTTTTAAAATGCTTGGATCAAGGGAGAAATACAAGCCAAAACTTTAGAATCTCTTGAAAATAATGATAATGAAAACATGGTGTATCATTAAAAATCAAATAAATTTACTCTTTGTGGAAAACCATCCCCAAATACACTAGCACAAATAGAAATGATGCAAGTCTATATTCACTGCAGCAATTTTAAAGTGGCAAAAGACTGGAAATAGCCCAAATGTCCATCAATAAGCTCTGCTCTGTTCCCCCACTGGGGTACTACACCGCAAAGGAAGGAGTGAGGACGCCACAGACACTGGGGCCTGCACTCGGGGTGCTCACAGAGCACACAGCACGGGGCAGCAGGAAGAGGGAGCTCCCCACACCCGAGAAAGGGGCACGGGTGTGCAGAATGCAAGGACATCATCTCAGCTGTTTACATGTATGTGCGTGCGCATGTGCGTGTGTGTGTGTGTTTCCAGAATCAAAATCAACCAAAAAGTAAAAGAAATAGTTACCTACAGGAGAGGGAGAGAAGAGGTGGGGGCCAGGGATAGAAGTCAGACTTCTCTGAACGTCCTTTGTTTTACAGTTTTGACTTTGGAATCAAGTAAACATTTTAAATAATTATAAATCAAAATGTACAAGCTAAAACAATTCCTAAAAATAAAAAACAAATGAGAATAACTATATATCAAGTTGGTGGCTTAACCACAAAGAGAAGGATTAATGCAAGTGACTTTAAAACACAATAACATGAATATGACTGGGTACCTCTAGCAGGACGTGGCCTAAAAACACAAGGAATTACAAAGAAATCTTAAGCTATGTTCAATAACCCCATCATATTGTTAGTAATACTGGGATTTTTATTTTGGATACACAAACATACACATGTATGCTAATGTCATCAAGAAGTAGGATTTATATCATGCAAGTGAAAAAAGACACAAATAAAATCAAAGAAGTAAAAGCCCTATAATGCTAAATTTGAGTTGGAAATACCAAGATAAACTCCAAGAATTTTTATCTTTAAAAAAATCGTTGTGTCACTAGAAGCAACAAGTGCCCCCCGAGTACCCACATTCCATTTTCTTATTATTTGCCTCATAAAGGAACCTGGGCTCTTGGAGAAATGGTTGATCCCAGGTCGAGGTGCACTATCACAGTCTACTGGGTCATGTTAAGAAAGATCCTGGAGCCAATTTGAAGGGCTGCAACTGGTCAAAGCTGGGACAACTTGATCATCCAAAAGAATAAGTACCAGATAGCATTAGGAGAAATACCTAATGCAAATGACGAGTTGATGGGTGCAGCAAACCAACATGGCACATGTATACCTATGTAACAAACCCACACGTTGTGCAGATGTACCCTGGAACTTAAAGTATAATTAAAAAAAAAAAAAAAGGATAAGTACTATAACAGTTTGAAACATATCTACTATGTTAAAATGTGGGAGTTCCTAACAATACTCAAAAAAATTTTTCAAACCTAACTGGTAACCTTTGTAGATTATTAAAACGCCAACGATGATTCTGGAAACTGGTAAATAAAGGGATAAAATAAAGCATTTATTCTATCTTCCCTATTCAAACAGGTTTTCAGGGCTATCAAATAGTTGATAGAGGAAGTCTTTACAGAAGAACTCTAGCTATTAAACTAAAAAGAGATGTTGGAATTAGTGTGTCAGAATTTACAACCTCTAATGAGATACTGGATCAGGGCAACCATCACCAATGGTCGCTCATACGATGATGGAGAACTTTATAGAAGTTTGGCCACCTTTATAGAAAAGGTGGCCAAATTCAGCATTAGGAAAAGATAACCATCCAGAGCTTTTCTGCCCCCGATTTGATATAGCAGGAAAACACAAACCATCTACAAAGTATTCTCACTAAATAAAAAATCTGAGTCTGGCTGAGCTTCCAACTTAGCTACTAGTTTATAAGAAATGCCTGGAGTAGAGCAACATCTTAACACTACAGAGATGCAATAAACCATATCCCAAATGTGGGAAATTCTATAAAACTAATGACCTGGCTTCCTCAACAAATAAATAGCAAGGGAAAAAAGTGGGGAGGAGCAACATTATAAATTTTAAAAGATCTAAGAGACATGTATCACTTAGATTCAATGTGTGGACATTGTTTGTATTCTGGTTTGAACGGCCTCTGCGCAAAATCACACACTTATGAGAAAACAGGGAAATTTGACCAATGACTAGATATTAGATGACGTTAGATAACTACTGATAATTTTTATATTTGCATTAATGATACTATCTTTTTTTTTTTTAAAAGAGTCTATTTCTTAGAGAACAATACTAAAAGTATTTACAGCTGAAATGAGATGGTTTCTGCAAATTCTTTTGTCTGGATTGGATTTTATCTCGGTAAGATAAATGAAAAAATTAATCGAATTTTTTTTTGTTTTTATTTTTTTTTTGAGGCAGAGTCTCACTGTGTCACCCAGGCTGGAGTGCAGTGACACGATCTCGGCTCACTGCAATCTCCACCTGCCGGGCTCAAGTAATTCTGCTGCCTCAGCCTCACGAGTAGCTGGGACTACAAGCACGCACTACTATGCCCAGCTAATTTTTGTATTTTCAGTAGAAATGAGGTTGCACTAAGTTGGCCAGGCTGGTCTTAAACTCCTGACCTCAGGTGATTCACCTGCTTCAGACTCCCAAAGTGCTGGGATTACAGGCGTGAGCCACCACGCCCGGCCAGGTCAAACGTTAACAATGGTTGATGCCAGGTGTAGGGCACGTGGGCATTCATTTTCATATTCTCTCTACTGTTACGTGCGTTTGAAAATTTCCATAGTAAAATGCTAAAGAAAAAAAGAAATATTTCATGATAAGAATGAGTGCTGTCTATCTTCCTACATGACTAGAGGAACTGGACACAAATAGACCTTTTGTTCTAGAATCACTTAACTCTAAGAAGTTGTTTTTTGTAGTATGAATATCAGCTAAAACAAGACTAAAGAGAATTTGCTAAAGAGATCTTAAGGTTATAATTTTTCAAACCTGATTGTTTGGATCTGTGAGGTACCTCACTGTAATAGGTATGAGATATTCAGAGAGCACCAATGGAAAATTTGATCTGTTTTCTTGTAAAAAAATGGCAATAGGAGGAATCTGTTCCATCAGCTCAGTCCGCACTGTGGGCTCTGCAGCAATAAAAAATTTTAAAAAATTATATTAAGAATAAGCCAAGCATCTTAGATAGTATATACTGATAGTTTCTAGCTTTTCTTACTAAAATACTTCATCAAGGAAATTAGACAAATGCAGTTTAAAAATCATTTCCCGTTTAGAGTATTTATGCTACAGACAGGCTTAAAAAGCTAATGAGCTATACAGCAATATAAAAACATAAAAAGAAGAGAGAATGACAACTCTATTATAACAAGCCATATATAAATTTGAGGAGGGAGCAAGAAGTCTGCATGCTGGGCCAGCATCCAAAAGCCATTACAACTAATGGCTTATCTGCCAGACCTATGGGTTGTGCTTATTTAAATTCTAGCCAGAATGTATACATTATAAATAATTCTTTCATAAATGCACTCCGCCACAATCCACGCATCCCAATTATTTCTAAGGCAAAGCATTAAACAAAAGAGCGGCTCTAGCTCCAATATACCACATTAAATTTAACACAAATGTATAATTGCTACAGCACTGTAAATGGTGACTCATTTACAAAGAGAATCCATTTAAAGACTCAAAACATCCACTTGGGCCTTTTTAAAAGCATCGCGTTATATTCATATAAATATTTTAAACTAATGTGGGAGCTATATGGGAGGCTTATTTTTCTATTTTCAGTTAAAATGATTAAACTCTAAAGGCTGAGAGTCCTGAAACTTTCTGAAGCTTCTCATGATTCATTCTGAATGCAGGAAGGAGGGGGCTGTGGCACAGCTGTCAGTACCGGCCAGCCCCGCCACTCATTCATCTAACTCATCTTTACTGGGGCGGGGGGGAAGACAACATCATCATATCTGCCGTACAGCAACGTGCTTTTCTTCCACGATACCAATCATGGAGAGGTAGAATGAGAAAGAAAAATCAAGATTCGCCTAGAGGGAAACTAATGACTGAGATTTTCGAACCCAAGAGGCTTCTTTTGATTTGGCATTTCTTAGCAACCAGCAGTCTGGCAAAACTCAAGAAATACCAAAGGCCTAACTGCCAAGGCAAACAGCATTCGTAGCCATTAATCATTTTAATTTTCTAAATATAAGAAAATTTCAGTCAAAATTCAAATAAGACATACATTCTTCAAGACAAAATCCATTCATGGTTAGAAATTGCTTAAAGGTTATTGATTAATAAACAGGTTTTTTAAAAAATAGCTATTATTGGTTATACATAATTTCTTAGAAATTCATAAGTAAAAAATAAAATTATACAATCCTTATACAAACCTGCATCTTCTGACAATCTGACTACAATCTCCATTACCGTGAGGAAGTCTTCTTCATTGTTACTGAAGTCCCGGAAGATATCAAGCAGCCCTCTGGCAATAATCTGCCTATGGAGACAAAAACAATGCATATGGTTATTGGGGCCACATTGACTGAAGGACCACAAGGTTCCAGGCATTGCGCTAAGAGCAGGTAAGTGCACCTGGGCACAAGACAAAATGAGCAACCTGTGTCCAGAAGGAGGACGGAGGCTACCCAGGAATGCCCAGCGACGGCTATTCCAGCGTGGGCCACAGTCCTACAGGAAAGGAGGCCTGCATCTTCTAGTCTGGTAGTCATCAGAGTTTGAAAATGTCCACTTGAGAATAAGGCAAAACCTTTTTCTCATTTTTTGGCTGGTTCCTCAGGCCTACATAGGCTTAGAAGAAAAGCTCAAGACAGTTGAAGGGAACTAAGGGACCAATAAATGCAGAAGAGAAAGGCCCAAAGAGGCATCTGATGGCCTCTTAATGACTGAATGAGTAAGTGCCAACTAGAAATTCTGCAGAAATTCTCTTGGAAAGCCTTGAGAGAACTTTTTAAATTCCGTTATTTCTCCACATTTATTATTTTTACTTTCCTATCTCCCTGTGCTGATTAACCATAAAACCTGTAAAATGAGAAGGAGCTACAGATGTTTATTTTGAGGGCAGCAAGGGAAGGAGGAGCTGGGGATACTGCATCCCACTATAGGCAGAACTGGTCAAGAGAACCAAGATAGAGGCAGAAGTGGCAACTACCAAAAGGAAAGAGAAATCATTGCAGTCCACTGGCCTGAGCAATGTACAGGAGAACAGTTAAGTCAGCCCGAGACTGAGGAACAGGCCAAGACTCAACTCAGAAAAGTCTCACCACAAGATGGCAAGCAACAGAGGAATGATGTGCACTATGGCATTCTACACAGAGGAAGCTATGGCCATGGGGGGAGACAATGTGATTGTCATTGCAGGACCAAGTGATGTTGTCCCATCATAAGCATGATCTGAGCTAGAGCTACAAAAGGCCTACTGAGGACACACGTCAAAGATCTCTGCAACAGCTAATTCCATCAGTATACTGATCAATGGAGCAGGCGGGGGGCAGGGGTACCCTAAGGTGTGGGGCCTTCCCAAAGAGTGGACCCACAAGCCCAGGAGGCCACTGTGAACTGTGGACCATCCAAAGATAAGAAATTAAAAAAGAATAAAGACTCTTTTAGACATTCAAAAAATCTGTCACCAGCAGATCTGAACTATAAGAAATGATAAAGAAAATCCGATGGAAATGTGAATCTGCAGAAAGGAATAAAGAACACCAGAAGTGATAACTACATGCATAGATACACAAACTTTTATGTCATTATTTAAATCTCTTTCAGAAATAATTGACTAAGTTAAAAATAACACTTTATTATTATTGTGGATTTATAACACATATATAATAAAATGCATGACGAAATCACATAAAGACCAGGAGAGGGGAAACGAAGGCATACTATGATAAGGTCCTTACACTATACATGAAGTGGTAAAATACCACTGGAAGGTAGGCCATGGTAAGTTAAATATACATACTGTAAATGCTAAGGCAACCACTAAAATAAAAAAACAATGAATTATAACTAATAAACTATTTAAAAAGCAAACTAAAATCACAAAGAAGTTCAATTAACTCAAGAGAAAGCAGATAAAGAACAAAAAGGGAACAAAACAGATGTGACAAATAGAAAACAAACAGCAAGATGATATACTTAAACCTAACTGCATCAATAATTACATTAAATGTAAATGGTCTAAACATTGCAATTAGAAAAAGATTAACAGAATGGATAAAAAAAAAACAAGACCCAACTACATATTACTTATAAGAAACACATGTTAAATATACAGATGCAAATAAATAATAAAAGATGAATATATTATGCTAACAATAGTCCAAAGAAAGCTGGAGTAGCTATATTAATATCAGACAAAACAGATTTTGGAGCAAAGAACATCACCAAGGGAAAAGAGGTCATTTCATAATGATAAAGGGGTAAACTCATGAAGAAGACATAATTATCTCAAATGTTTATATGCCTAATAACAGAGTTTCAAAATACATGCAGCAAAAACCAATACAACTGCAAGGAGAAATAGACAAAAGTAAATGTCGAAGTCCAGAAACAAACCCACACATATATCAAGTGATTTTTTTTTTTTTTTTTTTTTACAAAGGTGAACAGGGAAAGTCTTCAAAAAGTGGTGCTAGAATAAATAGCCATATGGTGGGAAAAAAAATTGACTCTTATTTCATACCATAAACCAAAATTAATTCAAAATGGACCCATAGATCTAATGTAAGAACTAAAACATAAAACTTCTTGAAGAGAAAAAAAAATCTTTGTGACCTTAGGTTAGACAAAGATTTCTGAGGAGCCAAAGTATACAAACCATAAAAGAAAAAAATTGATAAATTTGACTTCATCAAAATTTAAAACTTTGCTCCCTAAACCACACCACTGAGAAAATAAAAATCATGAGCCACAGACTGGAGAAAATATCTGACCAAAACTGGTATCCAGAATATATAAATAATCCTTGTACTCTTATAACTCAATAATAAGCAGACAAACAGCCCAATTAAAAGAATAAGTGTTCATAAATGAGCCCAGCACATTATTAATACTAATAACCGAAAGATGGAAACAACCTAAATATTTGTCAACTGAGGAGTGAATAATCAAAATACTACGTATCCATTCAATGGAGCATTATTAAAGGAATGAGGTACTGACGCATACTACTACAACATGATGTAGCTTTTTTTTTTTTTTTAAAAAAAAAAAACACAGGGTCTCACTCTGTCACCCAGGCTAGAATGCAGTGGCACGATCATAGCTCGATGCAGCCTTGAACTCCTAGGCTCAAGTGAAACATGGATGAATACTGAAAACAGCATGCTAAGTGAATGAAGTCAGTCACAAAAGACGACATACTGTATGATTACATTTCTATAAAATGCCTGGAATAGGCAAATCAATAAAGACACAAAGTAAAAGAGTGGTTGCCTAGGGCTGGGAGATTGGAGAGGAATGGGTAGTGGTTGCTAATGGGAACCAGGTTTCTTATTGAGGTGATAAAAATGTTTTAAAATTCATTGTGGCAATGTTGCACAACTCTGTGAATATACTACAAACCATCAACTTGTACACTTTAAAGTGGTGAAACGTATGACATGTAAACTAAATCTCAATAAAGTTGTTTTATTCTTTTAAAAAGCAAAAGATTTTAACAACTTCACAAAAGAAAATGAACAAACAGCCAAGAAATACAAGAAAAAAATTCTCAACATCACAAGTCTTCAGAAAACTACAAATCAGCCAGGCACAGTGGCTAACACCTGTGATCCCAGCACTTTGGGAGGCCAAGGCAGGCAGATTGCTTGAACCCATGAGTTCGAGACCAGCCTAGGCAACATGGTGAAACCCCGTCTCTACAAAAAATACAAAACTTGGCCAGGCATAGTGGCACACACCTGTAGTCCCAGCTACTCAGGAGCGTGAGGTGGGAGGATCACTTGAACCCAGAAGACAGAGGTTGCAGGGAGCTGAGATCGCACCACTGCACTCCAGCCTGGGTGACAGAGCGAGACCCTATCACACACAAAAAAAAAACCTGTCAAGATCATGAAAGACAAGGATAGAACAAGAAACCATCACAGACGGAGGAGCCTCAGGAGACATGGCAAGTGTAAAAGTAATGTAGTACCCTGATGGGATCCTGGAGCAGAAAAAGAACATTAATGGGAAAATGCAGAATCCAAGTCAAATCTGTAATTTAGTTAACAGTATACCAATGCCAATGTTATTTTCTTAGTTTTGATCAATGTAACATGCTTATTTAAGCCGTAAACATTAGAGCAGTTTCCTGACCTCAGCATTACTGATATTTTGGAGCAGGTAAGTCTTTGTTGGTTGGGGGAGGGCTGTCTGGTGCACTGCAGGATGCTTAGTAGCATCCCTGGCTTCTACCTACCAGTAGCACCCTCTGTGCCCCAAGATGTGACAACCAAAAATATATCTAGACATTGTATAAGATCCTTTGGGGGCAAAATTACCCATAATTGAAAGCCACTGCATTAGAAGTTGGGCAAAAGGTATAAGGGAACTCTCAGTACTATCTCTGCAACACTCCTGTAAACCTAAAATTATTTCAAAATAAAAATCTTAAAGACAAAACACAAGGCCAAAAATGCAAAAGCTACAATGAGGTAACACTACACTACTAGAAGAACTAAAATTATAATGACAATACCAAGTGCTGGCAAAGATATGAAATAGGAATCCACAGACATTGGTAGAAATGCAAAATTGTACAGGTAATTTGGAAAACAGTGTGGCAATTCCTCTAAAAGCTAAACATACACTTACCAGTCAACCCAGCAATTTCACTCTTAGGCATTTACCCATCCAAAATGAAAACATATGTCCACACAAAGTTGAATGCAAATGTTCATATAAGCATTATTCATGACAGCCACGAAATGGAAAACTCCCAGTGTTCCCTGAACTGGTGAATGCGATACAAAACAGAGTATCTGTACATACTCAGCAATAAAAAGGAATGAGCTATTGATAACAACAGGGATGAATTCTAATGCATTTTGCTAAGGAAGAGAAGCCAGACATGTAAGAGTACATCCCACATGACTGAATTTATATGAAATTCTAGAAAAGGCAAAATCTTTTGAAAACATCAGAAACAGGGTCAGTGGTTGCCTGGCCCTATGGTGGTCAGGGAGGGAGGGAGTGCCAGACAGCCAAGGGGCAAATAAGGGTACTTGTCAGGTGACTGAAACTTTTGAACTCCATTGTGACAATGGTTGGATTACTGTATACATTTACCAAATTCATCCAAGTGAACGATTAAAGTGGGTGAAGTTTATTGCATATAAACTATGCCTCAATAAACGCTCTTTAAACAAAGACACTGATGAGGGATAAAGTGAGGGCCATCAGCAGTGGCCTGGGGTGATCTGGAGGCCTCCCATGCAAGCAGAGGAACTGGAGCTCCTGAAGGCTTTCTCTGATCAAGTAAAAAGGGGCCCCTGACTGCTTCTGTCCACTCCTCTGAGCAACCCACCATCCAGGAACAATGCATGTCATTTCTGGCCATGCGTGCATCAGAAGAATTCACTGAAGTTGAAAACCCACCCTGACTTGCAGGCAAAAAAGACTAGAAATATGGAATTCAAAGGGGCAGTCCTTTGGCCCAGTATATTACAGGAAGAAATCCATCAACTCAAGCCTGTATCCAGGGAGATTTATACCACCCTTGGGATGAAAGATCAAGATCTGGCAGCCAAGAGGTTTTGGAAAGTCAGAATAGACACTGCAGAGAAAGTCACTAATTACATTTCACTAGACCACATTCATTCAGCTTCCCTTGGGAAATCAAGCAACTAAGATCCCCAATCTGCTTCTAGGGCCGTAGAACAGAGAGGCAAATCTACATCCAGCCTCAAGTGGTCACAAGGGACCTGCCCTCTTAAAGAAAGCGAGGAAAGGGATAAGAGAGGACCCCTGAGGCAGAGACAACTCCACAACAGAACAGGAGAGAGGTAAAGACTCAAACAAATTGGTGCTTTGGAACCACCATTTTGGAAAACCTGGCTGCTTTGCAACGACCTGGAGAGCCCACAGTGGATGAGCAGAGTCCCGAAGCCTCGGCCTCAATACTTCTCACTTGTTTGTTAGCTTTGTTAATAAGATAAAAGAAGAAAGCAGCCCTCTAGAGAGACAAACCCTGCCTGACTCAGAAGAGCGCAGGGAGACTCAGCGACATGGTGTGTAGCAAGCACAAAGCTGGGGAGTGGCACACTGTAAGTCCTCTACGGCGCCAGCCACTAGATTACAAGACATGCAGCTGCCAACAACAAATGAATAGAGAGAAGCTTAAAGAAATTATGATCTATCTATACCCTGGCATACCATGCAACTATTTGTATGGCCTTAGTACCTCTAGATATGTACTAAGTTAGAAAGATATCCATGATACATTAAATGAAAAAAGGTGAAAAATTTTGCATATGGTATGAGCCCATTTCTTTTTTTTTTTTTTTTTTTTTTTGAGACAGAGTCTCCCTCTGT
This sequence comes from Pan paniscus, assembly GCF_029289425.2. Taxonomy (NCBI): domain Eukaryota; kingdom Metazoa; phylum Chordata; class Mammalia; order Primates; family Hominidae; genus Pan; species Pan paniscus. The sequence goes on from NC_073270.2 coordinate 64,035,862, forward strand.
CCCCAGGCTGGAGTGCAGTGGCACAATCTCAGCTCACTGCAACCTCTGCCTCCCAGGTTCAAGTGAGTCTCCTGCCTCAGCCTCCTGAGTAGCTGGGACTACAGGCGCACGCCACCATGCTCAGCTAATTTTTGTACTTTTAGTAGAGATGGGGTTTCACCATGTTGGCCAGGATAGTCTTTATCTCTGAACCTCGTGATCTGCCTGCTTCAGCCTCCCAAAGTGCTGGGAATACAGGCGTGAGCCATCACGCCCAGCCAAGCCCATTTCTTAATACAAGTTACATTCAGGTATACATGTGCAATACATGTACACATAAACACATTCATATATACATACACTTATTTAGGAAACAATCTAGAAGGGTACTCACCAAACTTCACAGCTCTTCCCAAAGTTGTAGTGGGGGAGAGAGGGAAACTCTATTTAAATTCCTGAGGTTGTTAAATATTTTAATGGGCATGTATTATGTTTGTGAATTTTTTTTTAATATAAAGAGGATGGCTGGGGAGGCCAAGGCAGGCAGATCACTTGAGGTCAGGAGTTCAAGACCAGCCTGTCCAATATGGCAAAAACCCATCTCTACTAAAAATACAAAAATCAGCTGGGCATGGTGATGTGTCCCTGTAATCCCAGCTACTCGGGAGGCTGAGGCATAAGAATCACTTGAACCTGGGAGGCAGAGGTTGCAGTGAGCTGAGATTGCAACACTGCACTCCAGCCTGGGTGACGGAGCGAGACTCCATCTCAAAAAAAAAAAAAAAAAAAAGAGGATGGCTTAATTTTACGTGGCAATATAACCAATGTTCCCTGGAAATCCAGCCATGGAAGTATCACTCAATCACTCAGTTATAATTATGTGTTAAGCCCAACTAACTCTAGACTCAACGCAAGAAGCTTGGGATACCAGGATAAGCCAAGGTCCAGGCCCTGCTCTTAGGAGCTTTACAGTCTAGGCCTGGAAGTAAACAAGAAAATTATGATGACCAGTAGGGACAGGACCCACAGAGAGTGCCCACAGGATATGACAGAAACACAGAAGAACACAGAGGGGCTAGCCAGAGAGATGAGGAGTGTGAGGATGAGAAGTTAGGCAGAAACCCTGGATGTCGGAAAGATGAGACGAGGACTTTAAGATAAGCGTGAACAGCATGGAAAGATCTAGAGGAAACCCGGGGCACACTGGGCAGCTATGGAATGCGGGAACTTTCTGTATTTCCCACTCGACTTTTCTGTAAATCTAAAATCCCGCCAAAAATAAAGTCTATTAGTTAAAGAAAGAATGGAAATGAAACGTTTTTTCAGACAAACAAAAGCTGAGAAAATTCACTGACAACAGTCTTGTACAAAACAAAAATTGTTAATGGAAGTTCTTGAAGCAAAAGGATACCTGATAGAAATGAGCATTTTACAAAAAGAAACAAAAAACATCAAAAATGGTAAGAAAAAAATGGCAAATATTTAAAAATCTTTTTCTTATTTGTAATTGCTTTAAGATAGTTGCTATATAAAGCAAACATAGTAAAAAGGTATTCTGAAATGTATGAATTGTGTAGAAGTAAAGTGTAGGAAAGTAACAGCGTGAAAGATGGAGGGGAAGAGGTGGAAGAACACCGTTGTGAGGCTCTTATGCAACATCTCCAACTCTACAGCATGGAAAGTGGTATCAATTTTGAACATATGTCGTGATGAATAAAAGAAGTATACTGTAATCCCTAGAAAAATCCATAAAAATGTTTAAGAAGAGGTACTGTATAATGAGTAAGCCAACAGTGGAAAAAAACTGATATATTTAAGGCAGGAAAAACAGAAAACAAGAATAGTCAAATACAAAATAAATACCAAGATGGTAGATTTACACAAACCACATCAATAGTAACATCAAATGGAAATGATTTAAACATTCAAATTAAGAGGCAGAGATTGTACAACTGGATAAAAAAGCAAGACCTAATTATATGCCTTCTATAATAAACACACTTTAAAGACAGATAAGTAAAAAATAAAAGTATGGACAAAAATATACCACACAAACATTAATCAAAAGAAAGCTAGAGTGTATATATTAATATCAGACAAGGTAAGCTTCGGAAAAGGAGAATATCACTGGGGAAAAAAGGGACATTACACAGTGTTAATAAATCAGGCCGGGCACGGTGGCTCACGCCTGTAATCCCAGCTTTGGGAGGCCAAGGTGGGTGGATCACCTGAGGTCAGGAGTTCGAGACCAGCCTGGCCAACATGGTAAAACCCTGTCTCTACTAAAAATATGTACATTAGCTGGGTATGGTGGTGGATGCCTATAATCCCAGCTACTCGAAAGGCTGAGGCATGAGAATTGCTTGAACCCAGGAGGCAGAGGTTGCAGCCTGGGGAATAGAACAAGATACTGTCTCAAAAAAAAAAAGAAATCAATTTATTTAACAAACCAGAACAATACTAAATGTGTATGCACCCGACATCAAAACTTCAAAATACGTGAAATATGTAAAACTAAAATTAAAAGGAAACTTAGATAACTCCACAATTGTGGATGCAGGTAGCAACATTTCTCTTAGTAATTTACAGAACAAGTAAACAGAAAATAGATAAGCATGTATTACCCTTGACCTAATTTATAAGATATTTGTAAGATACTCTACCCAAAAAACATTGCAGTGCATTGCAACGCACATTCTTTTCAAGCAGACATGTAATAGTTTACTAAGATAGAACACATTCGGAGCCATAAAATAAATCTCAACAAATTTAAAAGAGAAAAAATACAAAGTATGTTCTCTGACCACAAACGAATTAAACTAGGAATCAATAACAGAAAGATATCTGCAAAATCCTCAAGTATCTGGAAATAACACACTTCTGAATAACTAAATGATCAAAGGAGAAATCATTAACATTAAAAATACTTGTGCTGAGAAATAACAAAAACATTATATATCAAAACTTGAGGTAACATAGTACAGTACTTAAGAGGAAATTGTACAATATAAAATGCAGATGTTACAAAAGAAAAACCAAAAAAAAAAAACTGAGCTAAATATCCTTAAAGTAAGAAAAAGAACAGCAATTAAATCCCAAAAGTAAAAAAAAAAAAAAAAAAACCCCAAAGAAAAAATAATACAGATTACAGCAGATATTATTGAACTATTATAGAAAACAAACATACAACAGAAACAAAGCCAAAACTTGAGTCTTTGAAATAACTAATGAAATTCATAACCTTCTGGTAAGAATTATCTAGGGGGATAAAAAAAGAGAGAGAGGGCACAAACAACAAGTAACAGGATGGAAATGGGACCACAACAGATCTCGCAGACAATAAAAAAAAAATTGTCATTTTCCAACCCAGAATGAAATAACAGATTTAAGCAATGATTATTTGTGAATCCTGAAATCATCAGAACAAAGACTGGTGAGGAATTTTATAATGAAAGAATAAAACACCTGAGCCCACTGCTCAATATGAAATCTCTAAAGGTGTGACAACTAGACATTGTTTCCTGGTGTCTTGTAATAAGAGCTTCACAAAACAACATATGAAGTATTGCTTAAAAAAAAATTGAAGCAGAATATAATAAATTCTCCAAACGTAATTTTCAGTTTACAGAAAAGACAGGAAAAATGATACCATGAGAATCATGACCACCAAATACAGAATGTGGAAAATTCTCTAAGCTAATGACCGCTTCAACAAATAAATGATATGGAGAAAGATGAAACAGAGAACCATTCGAGATTAAAAAGAGTTTAAGATCAAAAGGAAAAAAACCTGTAAACAAAAAGAGACTTAAGAGACACATCTACCTAATGAAATCTATAGACCTTATTTGGATCATGACTCAAACATATCAACCATAAAAAGGTATTTTTTAGTCAGGAAAACTCGACATAGAGCGATAAACTAGAAAGCATTGTTGTTAATTTTGTTAAATGTGATAATGATAGTACAGTTAGATTTGTTCTAAGTCCTTAACTGGATAAAATATGATGTCTCAAATTTCCTTTAAAATACACAACCAAAAAAAGCACAAAACCTCTGCAGAGAAAATGATCAGACTGTATTGAGAAACTAAAGAAAACCTAAATAAATGAAAAGATAAACCATGTTTATAGATTGGAAGTCTACACATTGTAAAAAGGGCAATACTCTCCAAATTGACCTATAGATTCAATGCAAACCCAATCAAAATCCTAACAGATGTTCTGTTTTGTTTCATTTTGTTAGAATCTGGTGAGCTGGATTTTAAATTTACATGAGAATACAAAGTACCAAGAATAACTAGTCATGCCAAAGAAGCAAAACAAGATGGGAAGACTTGTTCTATCAAATATCAAGACTCATTATAAATCTATAGCAACCAAAAGAGTGTAGTATTGGCTGAGGGGACCACTGGAAAAGAGGGGAGAGTCCAAAGACTGTAAACAGAGGCTGGACTGTAACAGAGGTGGCACTCCAGAGCAGTGGGAAAAGAACATACTTTTGATAAATGACATTGTGACAATTAGGAAAATGAAGCTGGAGCCATTTTTCTTATGATAAAAATTAAGTTCAGGCAGATTACAGAACTATAGTATATCTATTTCACAGAAAAAAAATTAAGGCTTTAAAGCAATATAAAGAAATAGAGAAAAAAGCTTCCGAATGCACTATTAAGGAAAATGTCAATAAATTTAACTACATTAAAGTGAATACTTGTGTGCCTGGCACGGTGCTCACACCATTGAGGCCAGGACTTTGAAACCAGCCTAGGCAATATAGTGAGACCCTGTCTCTATGCAAAATAAAGTAGCTGGGCATGCTCCTGTAGTGGCAGCTACTCAGGAGGCTGAAGCAGGAGGATCTCTTGAGCCCAGGAGTTTGAGACTCCAGCTATGATTGCACCACTGCACTCTAGCTGGGTAACAGAACTTGTTACCTTGTTACCCAAAGTCTCAAAAAAAAAAACAAAAAATAAAAATAAAAATAAAAAACCAACAGCTTCTGGTCACCAAAAGAACACCATAAAGAGAGTTTAAACACAAGCCACCAGTTGAAAGATGTTTATCATACATAATTAATAAAGGTTTGAAATCCAGAATATACACAGAACTCCTACAAATTGATAATAAAAAGACAAACAATCCATCTTCTCCCTACCAATTCAACCAAAGATTTGAACAGGCACTTCACAAAAAAGAAATACAGATGTTCAACAAACATATGAAAAAGTGTTTAAACTCACAGTAAAGAAAATGAAAATTCAAATCACAAAGTGATATCGTTATATACACTACCAAACTACCAGACTGGCTAAAATACAAAAATCTGACAATACCAATTGGCAGATAAAATGTAGGGCAAAGGTAAGGCCGGGCATAGTGGCTCACACCTGTAATCCCAGCACTTTGGGAAGCCGAGGCAGGTGGATCACCTGAAGTCAGGAGTTTGAGACCAGCCTGGCCAATATGGTGAAAACTGTCTCTAGTAAAAATACAAACCTTAGCCAGGCGTGGTAGTGTACACCTGTAGTCCCAGCTACTTGAGGCTGAGGCAGGAGAATTGCTTGAACCCAGGAGGCAGAGGTTGCAGTGAGCCAAGATCGCCAGCCTGAGCAATGGAACGAGATTCCTTCTCAAAAAAAAAGTAGGGCAAAGGTAGGAGTATAAACTGATACAACCACTTTGGAAAACTGGCATTATCTACTAAAGCAGAAGATAAGCATACACCATCACACAGTATTTCTTTCCTGGGTACATGTCCTACAGAAACGCATAATTGTGTGTCCCCAGATACATCTACAAGACTGTTCACAGCAAAACTCTTCTTTAACAATAGCAGATGGATAAATGTCAGTATATTCAAGAACACTATTAGAAAAAGAACAAATTCAAACTATTAATATATGCGAAATCCATAAAAGTAATGTATCCTGTATGATTTCACATATATAAAGTCCAGAAACAATAAAATTAAATTACATTATTTGGCGGTAGCTAGATGCCAAAACTAGAAAGACAAAAAAGAAAAAAGACACCATTCAGGGTATCATCATTCCCTAGCATAAAAGGAGAATAACAATGGACTTATCCTGCAACATTAAATGGATCCATCCATAACATCCTTGTGAGCTTTCTATGATTTAATAGATGAAAGGGCTTAGCCTATATTTGGCATAGAATGTAATTTTCGTTTTATCTTTTTCTTTTTTTTTATAGAATGTAATTTTTGTTTTGGTTTTTTTTTTTGAGACGGAGTCTCACTCTGTCACCCAGGCTGGAGTGCAGTGGCGTGATCTTGGCTCACTGCGAGCTCCGCCTCCCGGGTTCACGCCATTCTCCTGCCTCAGCCTCCCGAGTAGCTGGGACTATGGGTGCCCACCACCACACCCGGCTAATTTCTTGTATTTTTAGTAGAGACAGGGTTTCACCGTGTTAGCCAGGATGGTCTCGATCTCCTGACCTCGTGATCCGCCCACCTTGGCCTCCCAAAGTGCTGGGATTACAGGCGTGAGCTACCGCGCCCAGCCAGAATGTAATTTTTAAAAGCAAGAGCCAATGAAGGTAAGGAAAGAGGCTATGTGAGTACCATCAAGTCTTGGCAGGTGGTGTATTAGGGACTACATGGGGAAGGAAGTAGGGAAGCTCAGAGGATAGTTTAGAACAAGACAAGTCAGGGTTGCAAGTGGGGTGAATATGCACCTGTAACAGGAGAGGAGACACAGACGACAGAAGGTAAACCTGAGGGGGGCGAGGGATCAGGGACGGAGGGCCCATCAAAGGGCAGAACAGGAGGAGAGAGACTGTCTGCTGAGAAAGGAGGGGAGAATGCTTTCAGATTCACAGAAGTTTGGGTAGCACGTAAATGTAAAGGGAAGCCTTAATTTCTGCTTTCTTCAGGATATTAAGAATCAAGGTCATCTACTGAGCCAAGGTGGGCCTGGAGTCAAACCCTGCCAACACCGCACACGGTGACAATGGAGCATGGCATGACACATTGCCACCGAAGTTCCTGATACACAGCGCAGTCAAAATACAAAGCGGGCAGACAATGCTTCCAACTGATGCTTCTTGGTGCTTCTCAATTAAGGAATGCATGATTTTTCTGAGTACTGCATATGTGAAAGAAACCCAGTTAGCAATCCTAATCACTTAAACACCATGAAATTCATCACCATTTCCTTCCTGGCTTACCAGGTGGTCAGCAAAACAATAACAAAAATAATGAAAAAGCCTAATAAGATGGTACCATTCAGACAGAAGCCCAGCATCCTGGTGACAATCTGTATCCAACCTACCTCATCATCCATGAAGTCTCCTCAAAGCTGTCACAGAGAAGTGGCCCCAGGTGTCAGCTTAAAGCACACAACACAGAGTTGTCAACATGCACAGGCCTGGTTGGGCTTACCGGTTGAAGGTGTTCTCGCTGAAAGCATACTTCTCCAGGCGAGTGAGTGGAGGCAGGTTATCCTGGCCTGGAATGTCCAAGAAGGCCGTTACTCTCATGTTGTCGCAATCTGTACCATAGTCTTCAAATCCATCTAAAAAGGAAGAGTGGAGGGGGGGAACCCACGCTCAAAGTGTGCATCAACTGTGACAAGTCACACTTGGGCAAAGACATGGCCTTGTGGCATGTGTTCTACCTTCACAGCTGAAGTCTCTAAGAATCGCAACGTTGAGAATTCACCCAAAATGAAATGGTCAGCTGAAGAACCCCAAAAGAAAATAATAGGTACCAGAGTAACAAAGAAGAGCCGGACGCCTTTCTTTTAGTGCAGTCTGTCTAATGCATAAGTGAAAGGAACCAATCCTCTACTGGAGAACTCAGCAAGTGAGCAGATGTTCACCTCTAAGAAAGCCCTGCTGTTTAAGAAGCCCTGCTCACCACGCAGGGCTGTGCAAACAGGTTAAAGCAGTTGAAGGAAAAACAAATCAGCTTGGCCTTACTTGTTAGCAAGACTCTGACAGAAAGTCCACCCCACATCCGGTCTGTTCTAAACACACTCATGTAGCGTCAAAGATGCCATGACATACATTCCTATCCATCCATATCTGTGGTCCCACAACACCCAACCACACCTCTCCACACAGGTATCCAACAAGTTCCTCCAACTCATTCTGGCCAAAAATGAGCCAATTATCATCCTTCCTCTTCCTCTTTTTTTCTTTTTTTTTTTTTTTTTTTCTGAGACGGAGTCTCACTTTGCTGCGCATGCTGGAGTGCAGTGGCCCAATCTCAGCTCACTGCAACCTCCGCCTCCCTGGTCCAAGTGATTCTCCTGCCTGAGCCTCCTCGAGTAGCTGGGATTACAGGCATGCGCCATCACACCCAGCTAATTTTTTGTATTTTTAGTAGAGACAGGATTTCATCACGTTGGCCAGGCTGGTCTTGAACTCCAGACCTCAGGTGATCCACCTGCCTCGGCCTCCCAAAGTACTGGGATTACAGGCATGAGCCACCATGCCTAGCCCCTCTTCCTCTTTAAACCTGCTCTTTTCCCTCCTGTGCAGTGGGTATCTGAATTCATGGGCTCTGGAGCCAAACACACCTGGAATGGGATGAATCCCACAACTACCACTCACTGCTGTGTGGCCAGAGTTCGTCACGTCACCTGTCCACACTTCCGTGTTCTCATCTTGAGGGTGGGATGAGACCTCTTCCTTGTGCCATCAGGATGCTGGAGTAAGTGGGACCATGCATGGGAAGACCTGCAGGATCTGGCTGACCTTGACATTGTTCACCTCTCTTTACTTACTCCCACGTTTCACATCCCCCACAGTGTTCAGAAGATGCTGTTCCCTATCTACTCTCTCCCATTTAGACTTAAGGTCTCAGCAAGGGTGCAGCCTCTTTAGAATGGCTTGCCTTCCCACTCTCCTCACACCTCAAGTGCCCCTGGTGATGGCAACCTGAGCCAGCCTCCTGCAACAGGAAGTTCACCGTGTATCTGCAGGAAGTCCTTACACAATAAACGCTCCTGAGGGCAGAACTATGTCCAGTTACTGTTGGATTCTCCAAGCCTAGCACATAGGCTTGGTAAAATGCATAGTCTTAAAGTGAATGTACTCATTATGTGTTTAATGAGCACCTACTATGTGCCCCTGGAACATTATTAAACACACAATGAGTAAATTTACTCTAAGACTATGCATTTTACCAAGTATGCTCTCCAACAAAACACCAACCACTGAATTAACTTAATCTTTCCATCCACTCTATAAAACACACTGACTAATCCCAGGGCAATGAACACTCATAGCAAAGAGGCTACTCTCTAGGAATAACAGTGATAAGGGGAGTTGTTGGGATGATGATAATAATAAAAATAATGGCTACATTTTTTGAGCTCTTATAATAGGCCAGGGACAGGGAAGTAGCTTTCACATGTGGTTCAATTCCCACACCAACTCAACCAAGTAAGATTTTTATCCTTGTTTTACCGATGAGCAAACCAATACCTAAAGAAGTTAGGCAACTTTCCCTTGGTCACTCACCCAGTTTGCCCTAACCAGAAGGAGGCTCATGCGCAGCTATTCCCAACAGGAGTTACCTGCTTACTAACAGTCAGGTCCTGTGCTGTTATTTCTGAACGTTAGTTTGAATTCTTCAGAAAGATTCAATAAAAATGAGTTATTAAAATATAGCTGTCAAATTAGGAGTAGATAAAACAAGTGGAAAATACTGTAAACACACTGTAAAAAATGACAAGGGCTTACATTTGCATTGCCTGACATACAAGTCTTCTCACTCCACAGAAGACACTGAACCTGGAAATGTAGACGAGGCCTTACGGGTGTGATCTATGGATGAAGGGAAAGGGTCCATGTGCCAAGCAAGGCAAGGCCTTGGCTCAGATCACACGGTCAGCCTATGAATATCCATTCTTTGATTAAAATTAGAAGTTTTAGAAACGTAGCCATCTTGGCCAGGTGCGGTGGCTCACACCTGCAATCCCAGCACTTTGGGAGGCTGAGGTGGGTGGATCTCTTAAGGCCAGGAGTTCAAGACCAGCCTGGCCAACATGGTGAAATCCCGTCTCTACTAAAATACAAAAATTACCCAGGCGTGGTGGTACATGCCTGCAATCCCAGCTACTCCAGAGGCTGAGGCTGAGAATAGCTTGAACCTGGGAGGTGGAGGTTGCAGTGAGGCAAGATCACGCCACTGTACTCCAGCCTGGGCAACAGAGCAAGACTTCATCTCAAAAAGAAAAAAAAAAGAAATATAACCATCTTTTTTTAAGAATCCCTGATATGATCGACTTTTTCTATTAAGCAGTCATCTTCTCCTCCCATTCCTGCTAGAAAAGAGGCCATCACTGAAAGGATAAGGCAGGCAGGGAACTACCTGGAGTTGAGAGCTAATTATCAAGAGGACTCTTGCTATTTCGAAGACAGCCTGGCAGAGTTTGTGCCCAGTAAAGAGAAACACACCTGGCAGAGCCCTCCCTTCTCCCACTCCCCCACCTAGCCTTTCCATTGCTAACCTAGGAAAATAAAGATAAAGAAACAGGCTGCTGAGGACTTCCCTGAGGCTAATTTTGGCAAAATAACAGCCTCAATAGTTAGTTCCAGAAAGATTAATCGGCACCTGCTCTAGAGGTGGAAATGCATCCCTCCTACCCCTCGCCCTGAAAACTAGACAGTTGGTGATGGCACTGATGTGAAAAAGTAGAGGAGTCCTACCAGGCAGGTAGAAAACCCAAAGTCAATGCAGGCAGTAAAGGAAAAGAGTTCAATCTAGGGATGACAAGTTTGTGCCTAGGTACTTACTTTTCTTTGAACGTGAACCACATTTTTCCTCAACTAATTATTTTAGGCTAATAATATGAGCTTATTAAAAATTTACACTGTATAACAGCTACTCAGAGAATTTTAATAAAGAATTACACAGTTACAGAAAAATATGTATGACATAATCAAATATGCCATTTCTCTGCACCATAGCTGCCTTGGATGAACAGGTCCACACTGAGTCACAGCCAAGCCCAATGACCAGAGTCACTGCATACGAGCTATTCTCAATGCACTTCAGAGTCCAGAAAGAACAGGCAGCCTCGATCCCACAGAGAGTTATATAGCATTTGCAGGCCCAGGCTGGAATGGACTTGAAAACATTAAGTTTAAAGCAGTAGTTCCCAAGCTTTGGGGTAACAGACAGTTTTGGAACCTGAAGATATCTACAGTCATATACATTCAATACTTTTCATACAGGATCAGGGGTTTCAAAAGATCTTCTGAGGACCACTGTGTACTTTATGGGTTAAGAACATGGTGTTTTAAAATAACAGAAAATACCCAGACATTCTTCAAAAAACTGTGTTTAGTCAGACAACTAATGAACTTAGCAATTAGCTCCACCAAAGAATAGATGTTACTGGAGAATATTAATGATCCTACCACATTAACTATATAAAACTACACTATCAACAAGGAAATAAAAGCTATGTATAAGCCATAAAATAATGAATAATAATTTACTCTTCTTGGTTACCCCTATAAACCAGAAACTGTGCTAAGAGCTTTCTGTGTAGTAGCAGTAGTTTGTTAAATCTTGATAAAAAACCATATTAATCCCATTAAAAAAATAAAAAACAGACCAGGTAAAGTGGCTCACGCCTGTAATCCCAGCACTCTGGGAGGCTGAGGTGGGAGGATCGCTTGGGCCCAGAAGCTGGGGATCAGCCTGGGGAAGAAAGTGAGACTTTGCCTCTAAGAAAAATATAAAAACTCAGTGGTTGTGATGGTATGTGCCCGTGGTCCCAACTACTCAGGAGGCTGAGAAGGGAGGATCATTTGAGCCCAAGAGGTCGAGGCTGCAGTGAACTATGATCACAGCACGGCATTCCAGCCTGGACGACAGAGACCCTGTCTCAAAAAAAATTAGAAAACAAAAAAGCAGCTCAGAGAAGTTAAGAAAATTGCTACTCATAGAGTGGCAGAGTCAGAATTATTACTATCATTAAATCATTAGCCGATTCTATTACTAATATTGCTTATGTTTGTATCTCCAGAGTTCAGGGCAACCACAGACACTAGAGAGTGTGGGGAAGGGCAAAGAGGAGGAATCCCAGAAAGGAAAGAGTCAAACAGGGGAAGCCTCTGTATTAAACTCTGCCCAAACCCTGGCTTGAGCCCTAAACCAAGCATTCGTGTGACAAATTTCAATCAGTACAGCTAAGGCTAAAAGAATTGAACCAAGATTTGGAATATTATCCACTCTAGGGGTGATGAGTTAACAGTCTGACCCCAGTCAATTTAAGTGCCTAGTAAAATAAAACAAAAGAAACAGAATCAATACTCTTTGGAGGCATATAGCAGAATCCAGAGGTTCTACAACATGTAACATTCACAATATCCAGGTTATACTCCAAAATTACTCAACATATGAAGAAAATGAGAAAACCTGAACTAGCTGAAAGAAAAAAAAAATCAAAACAGAGTGACTCTGAGAGGACTCAAATGCTGGAATTACAGACAAGGACTTTAAAGCAACTATTACAATAATGCTTATGGATGGAAAGGAAAATATGCCATGAATGAGAAGGAGCCTCAGCAAAGAAACATTAATATAAAAAGGCACCAGATAAAAATTTGAGAACTAAAACAATTATCTGAAATTGAAAAATTCACTGAGTGAGTGGACTTAATAGAAGAATGAAGATGACAAAATAATGACCAAAAATTCCACAAATTTGATGAAAGACGTAAATTTCCGGAATCAAGGATCTTAGTGAATGCCAAGAGGATAAATACATAGAAAATTGCATCCAGGTACATTAGAGTCAAACTGCTAGTAACCAAACATGATCATCCGGACAGCAGCAGAGAAAACAAGTATCATACACATGGAGTCATGGCTTGAGTGACCACTGACTCTTGACCAGAAACAGTAGAGGTAGAAGACAGTGAAACCACATCTTTTTTTTTTTTTTTTGAGACAGAGTCTCGCTCTTTCGCCCAGGCTGGAGTGCAGTGGCACGATCTCGGCTCACTGCAAGCTCCGCCTCCCGGGTTCACGCCATTCTCCTGCCTCAGCCTCCCGAGTAGCTGGGACTACAGGCGCCTGCCACCACACCCGGCTAATTTTTTTGCATTTTTAGTAGAGACGAAACCACATCTTTAAAGGACTGAGAGACAAAACTAGCAATCTAGAACTTGCCATCCAGTAAAAATATCCTCCAGGAATCTGACATGGTCCAATTAAAAAAAAAATGCTAAAAATGTGTTTCTAACACACCCTTTTTACACAGCCAGCCAACGTGGACTACAAGAAATATTAAAAGATGTTCTGTAGGCTGAAGTGGAATGATACCATTTGGAAACCTGTATCTTCAAAAGGAATCAAGAGCATTAGAAACAGTAAATATTTAAAAACTATTATTCTTCTTAACTTAAAAATGCATACGATAGTTTAAAGCAAAAATTAAAACCTTGTGCTGTGGAATTTATAACATATATAGAGGTTCTATATATTTTAAACTATAACATAAAGCAGGAGCACTAAATGGAACTATGCAGTTGTCAGGCTTCAACATTTTACATAAAGTGGTACAATATTAACTCTAAGTAGACTGTTTCTTTCTTTCTGTTTTTTGTTTATTTTTGTAGAGACAGGGTCTTGCTATGTTGCCCAGGCTACATTTGAACTCCTGAGATCCTCCTGCTTCAGCCTCCCAAGTAGCTAGGACTACAGGCGCACACCACCAGACCTGGTTTCTCTTTTTTTTTTTTTTTTTGAGACAGAGTTTTGCTCTTGTTGCTCAGGCTGGAGTGCAATGGTGTGATCTCGGCTCACCGCAACCTCCACCTCGCGGGTTCAAGAGATTGTCCTGCTTCAGCCTCCCGAGTAGCTGAGATTACAGGTATGCACCACCATGCCCGGCTAATTTTGTATTTTTAGTAGAGACGGGGTTTCTCCATGTTGGTCAGGTTGGTCTCGAACCCCCAGCCTCAGGTGATCCACCCACCTCGGCCTCCCAAAGTGCTGGGATTACAGGCATGAGCCACCGCGCCCAGCCCAGACCTGGCTTCTAAGTAGACTGTTTCTATCTGTAGAGCTAGACCTGGAGGTCCTTTAAACACTGGGACCATGTGATATAATGCCTGGCACATAGTACAGACACTTAATAAACACTGGTGTCTACAGAAATCACTCTACCAAGACTTTGATTACCAGGATTCAATTCATGAAAGCCTATCAGCCCCTGAGAAAGCTGAGAAAATCCAGCTTTCACAAAACCAAACCTGAGATGCAGCACCTAGCCTAAAACCACCTGTAGGTGTACCCACAATGTGAGTAGAAGGCAGCCAAAGACATTAACTAATTTGCTTCTGCTTACAAAATGAGGTATCTCAGTCTCAAATAAAAAAAAGGTCAAAAACGTAACTGTTCAAGTAAAATTAATGAATTTGCACAGTCAATATAATGTACACGAATTAATCAAAAGTATTCAATCATCTTATTAATGAATTTAGTAGAACAAATTTTGGTAATTCATGTTAAGTATATAAGGAAGGGCAGAGAGAAGAAAGATGTTTAAAATTCATCAGAAATAATAAGTCTAAATAACAGGGATTTCTGTTTTAAGCAATGGAATTACAATTTTAGTCCTATAAAGAACAAAGAACCAGGCTGTCTAGCTGCTACCACCCTGGGAGAGTTCTGCATTAATAGGCCATTGGTGGCCAATCACAGCCAACGAGATCCCGCCTCCATTCTCTCACTGGTTGTTTCTATACTATCAGGCACAGCTTTGAGCCCAGCCAGCCATGCTGCAAGTGCACAGCCTGGTCACCTGGCCACAGAGTGCAGACAGCTTGAGACAGCATATCTTCAAGTGTAACACACTGAATGTCATTAAATCACACAGTGGGACAGTTATTCTCTTCTTCATTTTCCAATTAAATCAAGGAAATTCCTTTTGTCCAGGCATGTCTTGAACACTTCCCTAAGACTGGTAATCTTCCTTTTAATACAAAGCAGATCTCAGCTCAGAATCTTTTGCAGGCACTGTGTCTATATATATAGAATTTAATGTTATTTTATTTCTGTTTTATATTTTGGTTAAGTTTCATTTAGAGCAACTGATGAAAGTTTTCTAAAATGTGTTTAAATAAAAGAAGTTATTTGATATGAAGAAAAATCCAGGTGGTATTATTAAAATAAAAATAGAAAAAAGTGGCACACAAATGACTGATGTCTAAAAAATACTGGATTAGCAAAATCCAAGGAAAATATTCCTACTAATACCATCATATTCATATGTAAAGAATAGTACTTTTCATTCCAAGTACTGACAATCATTTCTTTCCCCACATATGCAAACATTTTCCCTGGTGTGGATCAACAGTCTAGACTTCCTCAAAATTAGGAAATCCTACTTGAGTCCAAATTAATAAGATTATCAGTAAGATTATTACTATTTGCCTGTGAATGGGATATATATTTTTTTAAGTTATCCTTCAATGCACCAGGGCTTCCTAAAATATACATGGAAGCAAGATTTGGCTCTCCTTTCCTCAAAGTGAATGAAAATGCCAGCATTCGCTTCAATGTCAATTGTGAAGGCATTCTAACCAGGTAACGTGATGAATAACCTTTTCCCATGACGTTTTTATGTTTTTTTTCTTTATTAAATCTTAAAAGACAAACTAAATCAATCAACAACTGATGAACTATATAAAGATAACAGAGCAGGATTCCTCAACCTCAGCACTATTGACATTCCGGGCCAGATTATACTTTGTTTTGCGGGCTGTGTACTGTGGAAAGTTTAGCAACATGCCTGGCCTCTACCCACTACTTGCCAGAGCACTCCCTCCCCAGGTTGTGATGATCAAAACCATCTCCAGCCATCGTCTGATGTCCCCTGGGGGTGGGGGGAAGCAAGGCAAAAATCACCCCAGTTAAGAAACACTGTAAAAGAGAAAGACTGGCCCGGCAGTGTTACTTGCGGGTTGTCCGGTCAGTGGAAAAGATCTGGCCCACCCTTACTTCTTCGCCTTATCTCCCACTTCTCTCCTTCTCTGCCTCCAGCCACAGGCCTTGTGGCTATTTCCCAGATGCTCAGTCCCTCGGCAGAGGGCCTTTTCACTGGCTGATCCCTCTACAAAGAATTCCTTCTCCTCTTAAAAATCTTTGCTCATTCATCATCCTCTCAATGAGGTCTTCCCTGACCACCTTATTTTAAAATTCCAAGTCCCCCATCTATAGCCTCCTTATCCTGATCTACTTTCCTGTTTTTCCAGAGAACCCCCTGCCTTTGAACACACAAAATATTTACTTCCTGGGTTTACTGCTTGTCAGCTGTGTCCACTCCTTCCACTCCTACCCTTAGGGTAAGAATCTTTGATTGACTCATTGATATGTCTAGGCCACCTCAAGCATTCAATAAAAGTTGCTGAATGAAAGAATGCATGCATGGTAAAGATCCACCAAGCTAGTTTGCTGTGTCCCTTAACAATGAGATTAGCACATAAAATGATCCTTTCTCTCAAAAAGAGTGTTCTAGAGGCCAGTGTGGTGGCTCATGCCTATAATCTCAGCACTTTAGAAGGCCAAGGTAGAAGGATGCTTGAGACCAGCCTGGACGATGTAAGAAGATCCCATCTCAATAAAAAGTAGAAAAAATTAGCAGGGCATGTTGGTGTGCACTTGTAGTCTCAGCTAGCGGGGAGGCTAAGATTGGAGGATCACCTGAGCCTGGAAGGTCAAGGCTGCAGTGAGCTATGACTGTGCCACTGCACTCCAGCCTTGGAGATAGGGTAAGACCCTCTCTCAAAAAAATAATAATTTTCTAGAATTTACATTTCTAAGGACAGGTACGGTGGCTCACACCTGTAATCCCAGCACTTTGGTAGGCCGAGGCAGGTGGATTACTTGAGGTCAGGAGTTCAAGACCAGCCTGGCCAACATGGTGAAACCTCGTCTCTACTAAAAATGCAAATTAGCCAGATATGGTGGTACACGCTTATAATGCCAGCTACTCAGGAGGCTGAGGCAGGAGAATTGCTTGAACCAAGATCATGCCACTGCACTCCAGCCTGGGCAACAGAACAAGATTCTCTCAAAAAAAAAAAAAAAAAGAATTAACATTTCTAGCCATTGCTAAGTTGGCATGTTGTCTGGCAAATGCTGATAGAAACAAGGGGCTACGGTCTACAAGGCAATATTACAAACAATTACTCTGGGACCCAACAAGTCCAGACCACACATAAAGATCAGGAATCTTAAGCTTTCAAGTTAGAAATGAAATATGAAGTAGCACATAAATAATTCCTAGTTCAAATTTCACTTTTGTTTACATTTGAAAAACAAAAAAGCTACTAACTCCATTTATGAAAGCTTCGCATGATGCAGAAAAACAAAGCTTTCTGAACAAAACAGTTTCTAATAATAACTTCAAGTTGTCTTGGCCCAGTGTAAAATATGAAATAAACCAGTATTGATCATGTTTTGACTTCATTTGTCATCTACACTATAATAAGCTTTTAAGCAGCAGCTGTTTTCTATGTTTCTGCCACTTTCTAAATTTCTAGGTTTACTGACAAGTTGACACAGGACACTACTGACTCTTTAACAAAAATGATTAATATATAAGCTAGCAATGCACAGTAGGAAAAGGGCTTGGAGAAGGGCCATGGTGATGCACAGGGGTCAGTGGCCTCTCCTACCGTCCCGTATGCTCAGCCCCCATCCCCTGGCTCTGCACACACGAGCCACCTTGAACTGTGTGTCCAACACCCCTGCAGCTCTGTTACGCCACAGTCAGCAGCTGTGACTGCTCCTGGCCCTCCAGGGAGATATACAGTTTAAAAATCCACTTTAATAGCTAAGACATAGACAGCTCACCTCTACCATCCAAACCACTTCAAACGCTAGGAAATAGACAGCTTACCTCTACCATCCACTTCAATAGCTAAGACACAGACAGCTCACCTCTACAGATAGCCTCAGCTATCAGGGAGGCTGAGGTGGGAGGATCGCTTGAGCCTGGGAGGTCGAGGCTGCAGTGAGCTGATTGTGCCACTGCTTTCCAGCCTGGGAGACAGCGTGAGACCCTCTCTCAAAAATAATAATTGTTTAGAATTTACATTTCTAGCCACTGCTAAGTTGGCCGGGGTGGTTCTGAGCTCGCACAACCTAAAACAAGATCAGTTCCTCTTCAGGAAGGTCCTGACCACTTTGCAAAGAATAACTGGGTTTATTATCCCTTGCCCCTGATGTTAGGTGACTACATTTAAAAAAAAAAAAAAAGGAACTCTTCTCTGACTAAGAGGCCCACCAGAGAAAAATATTTCTGGAAACTACAACATTGAGAAAAAAGGATTTACCCTCCTCTATGTTAACTAGTTACTCAAGGGTTATCAAACCCTGACAGTATCTCTATCACTTAACGTATGGTTGGGGCATAAAGGAAATCAGATGAGGATGCTGTAGTGAAACACACCATGGACTCCTGAGTCCTCACCTGTGTGTCAATGTTTTTCACCAGACACCAATCTGTCCTAAAGCAGGCCACGTATGAATTAATATGTTAAGCATAACATTAGGTGAATGTGCATTGCAGGTTCGACTATAGCAGATACAATCTAATAAACAGAAAAGAAACTTTACAGGTCATTTTACAGCAAAAAAAAAAAAAGGATTGGAAGATCAATACAGAAACAGAAAGCATGCTGACAGCAGACTGACCTTGAACATCCCCTCCTCCCTCATGGACAGCAGGCAAAAACAGCAAACCTAATTCAACAGAGTAGTGGTCCCTGGACACCATAAGCCCCACGGGAAAAAAGATCATCATGTACATCACCACCCACAATGCCATGGTGGCAAGCACCATGGGACACAAGCACAGACAAACAGGAGGGACACAGCTCCACTTGGAAGAGAGTGAAGAGATGGCAGACACCTTCCCTAGAACACAGGTGGTATGTGATTTGGGCCTTAAAGGTTGAACAGAAATCCTCCACGTGGGAAGAGAGTGAGAATCTGGGAAAGGGAAAAAGAACATTCCAGATGAAGGGGCAAGCACAGCAAGGTACACTGTCTGCCACCTTCAAGTGGTTCAGGGACACTGAGCCATTTCACACAAAGCCACCAAGCCCTGAGTAGCCACACCATAATCAGCTTTAAGTGGAAAAAGGGGAAAAAAATAAACACAATAAAACATACCTAATGAGATCCCTTTATTGGCCCAAACATAAGCAGAGCGGGAGCTGGAGGTAGAATGTTATGGCGTGTCTACCCCAGGCAAGCATTTTCACTCAGAGTCTGCTCTCCAGCCATTCCCAGTATTTATGATTCTCCATTCAACATGTCACCCTATCATTATAACTCTACATGATATATGCCACCCTGAGCCAGACCAATTATCCATACAATCCAATATTCTGTTTCTGACATACCACCAGGGGACACTGAACAAGGAACATGATAGACATGGTCCACTATGTCCACGTTTGACTCAAAATATTAGAAGATTGGTTGATGGTGGCCAAGAAGTTTAAGCCTTATTTGCAAAATTTGTACTTAGAATGTAGAATGTATTCATGTAGAACTTATATCAATAAAAATTAATTTTTTAGAGGGTCACATTAGCCACTCTTCAATAAACAACTAAATCTTTGCAAGGCCTTAGGTGATTTGGGGGGAACTAGAATACACCACTCCCGTAATGTGTTATTTAAAGTAGTTTTGTTCTTCTCACTAACAGGCTTATAAGTACTAATGCAGATTCCTGAATTGGGACTATTTCTAATAGCGAGACTAGACAAGCTTGATCCATCTAACAAATAAAGAACATTCTTGATTCTTCACCAGCTTTTGGTGGGAAGTGACCCCCGCACACCTCAGGTCCTTGTTAACTTAACTAAATTCAAACGGCAAGTTGTGCAAGCAAACTTTCTCTATATAAACGTCATTCTCTAACAAGACCCACACTGATTTATTAGCTCTCATATAAGCAGATCCATCCAATGCATAATGTTTTATATTGCAAATCTTGGAGGGCTACTGATGGTTATTACTAGCACTATGCAATGGGCTGGCTGGAAAGACCAGCCTAATTCATGAGCAGCCATCCTTTCTATGCCATGCAGACACGGAAATTCCTCTTTGATTTGTGGCTTTAATCATGGCTTCCAAAACCCATCATTATTTATGACTCTTTTATTTACTTTTATTTTGAGATGGAGTTTCACTCTTGTTGCCCAGGCTGGAGTGCAATGGCGTGATCTTGGCTCACTGCAACCTCCACCTCCCAGGTTCAAGCGACTCTCCTGCCTCAGCCTCCTGAGTAGCTGGGATTACAGGCATGCGCTAGCATGCCCGGCTAATTTTTTTTTTTTTTTTTTTTTTTTTTTTTGTAATTTTAGTAGAGACAGGGTTTAACCATGTTGGCCAGGCTGGTCACAAACTCCTGACCTCAGGTGATCCACCTGCCTTGGCCTCCCAAAGTGCTGGAATTACAAGCGTGAGCCACCATGCCCCACCGACTCTGACTTTTAAGTTGACAGTCAATGGGAAACAGGTTACCTGATAGGAAAGAACTCTGCAGCTCAAAGCAGTGCATATGCTCCATTTTCATGTTACCAATCTCCATTCTCCTGCCAACTCGCCCGCTTGAGGGAGGGAGTTGAAGAAGATGAGGGTGGTAAAGTCTACACGGCGTTAATGAATGAATGAATGGAACAATATTACTTACAAATGCAACGAGTTCTCTAGTCAGACTTGAGGTAGATGCAAAAGAAAAAAATGGTTACAGAAGACAGTCAAAATCTTTGGGATGAGTATTGGGGTATAGGGTCCTCTATTTTCGTACTGTTCAAAATAGTTAAAACAATCAAGCAATGCTCTCAGACCAAGCAAGATAACTTTACCAGCACCTCCAAAACCACCTCTTGCTCCATTCCACTTACCACCTCCCGCAATGGGTAACAACTCTCCTGCCTTCTAACAGCCTAGATTCGCTTTGCATCGTTTTATAGTTTGTACAAATAGAACCATGTGTACCCTTTTGTGTCTGGCTTTTCAGATGTTTGTGAAATTATCCATATTACTGATTAGAGCTATAGATCATTCATTCTTACAGCTGCATGGTTTTCCATTGTGTGAACATACCAGAATTTATAATCCTTTGTAGTCATGATAAATATTTGAGTAGATTGCAGTTTCCAACTCTTAAGAATCATGCAACTGGCCCGGCACGGTGGCTCACGCCTGAAATCCCAGCACTTTGGGAGGCCGAGGCAGGCAGATCATGAGGTCAAGAGATCGAGACCATCCTGGCCAACATGGTGAAACCCCGACTGTACTAAAAGTACAAAAATTAGCTGGACCTGGTGGCGCGCCTGTAGTCCCAGCTACTCGGGAGGCTGAGGCAGGAGACTCGCTTAAACCCAGGAGGCAGAGGTTGCAGTGAGCCAAGATCACGCCACTGCACTCCAGCCTGGAGACAAAGCAAGACTCCAACTCAAAAAAAAAAGAGAATCATGCGACTATGAACATGTTTTTTGAGAATATATGTCTATGTTTTGTTGGGCATATAACCAGGAGAATTGGTGGGTTATTCAAATTCTTTTTTTAAGGTTTTCAGAGTACATATAAATCATGCAAATCTGTGCTGGAATCTTCCATCCCTGACGAAAAGCCCCTTGAAGCCCTCCAGCTGCTTCTTGAAAGGCTGTGCTTTCTCCTGCTGGGCTGTGAGTCCCAAACGCAGTGACCATTCCTCAAAGTGCCCAGTGCCTAGCCACAGCCTGCTGTATTCTTCGCCTTGGCTACCAGGCATGGGACACTTTGACCACTGAGCTACTGGATTCCAGACCACACTGCCTCAACTTCCAAAACCTTCCCAAATAACTCCAATCTGGCTTCCACTTCTTGGCTGTGCTGAACTACTCACTGAGGTGAGTGAAGACGCCCTAACTGCCAAACTCCATGGCCTGTCTTCAATCCTCATCTTACCTGACCCTTCCGGGGCAAGTGACATAAATAAATGATTATCCAATCAAAATCCTGGCTCCAAGGGTCTCCTGGTTTCTTAACTCCATGGCTAATTTCTAGAAGCCTCTGCTGCCCAGGGAGTACCCCTTCGCCTTCTTCTCCAACATTCCCTCTCATCCTGCTCCCTCTCATCCTGCTCCAGCTACCACTCACCACTAATGACTTTCACATCTCCTCTCCAGTCCTAACTGTGCTCCAGAACCCTACAAGGGGGCTTTCTGGTGTCCTCAACAATGCCACCAGGATCTGTGTCATTGCTTCTCATGTGCTGTCCAGTGCCATTCACTATGTTAGACCACAGGGACCCAAAGAAGGATAAGACCCATTCTAATGGTCAATGCTATTAGTAAATTAGCAAATGCTGCCACAGGAAAATACAGGGCTCAGGAAACACAAAGAAGGAGTGCCTAGCCCAGTCTGGGTGGAAGGGAATGGAGGTGTCAGAAAAGTTCTCCACGAGACCCTGTCTCTGAGTTGACCCTTCCCTCACCACCGGAACTATCTGTCAACCCTATTCCCCACTCCCGGGCTCATCTCCTTGATTGAGACCCCACTCCCCTCGCCTGAACCACGGGAACACACTGGGGACCCCACCCCAGCTTTTCCTCCACCAGTCTTTCCTTTCTTTAAAGCACAGAGCAGCTCTAGTCACTCCCTGGTTCAGATTCTCCAGTGGTTCCCATGACTCCATGGATAAAAGGCCAACACTTTACCTTACAATGGACTTAAGGGCTATGTATGGCCTGGCCCCCACCTCCTCCTCTCACCTCCTGTGTCTGTTATTCACTGTTCCAGACACACAGACCTTCCTGCTAGTCCTTGACAAGGAAGAGCTGTATGCAGGAGGCTTTCTCTGGCTCTTCATGCGAGTATCTCCAGCTTGTTACTCAAATCTCAACTCAGAAGCACCTCTCAGGGCTCTGGAGATGCCTTCTCTGGCCACTTGACATTAGCAGCACCTGTATGCATGCAACCACACTGTGCTGGCACCTTCAGTCACACTCACCTGCTATACGTCCTTCTGCTTACCTCTTTAGTGTCTTGTTTCTGCTGCTGAACTGAAAGCTTCATATAAGCAAAAACTGGGTTCGTTTTATTCACTTCTGTGTCCACAATGCCTAACATAGTGCCTGAGACTTAATAGGCCCTTAATAAATATCAGGTGAATGAATGAATGAATATAACAGTGAATGACGAGTCCTCCAAAGGATAGTGGTTAAGATAAATTCTGCAGCCTGACTTCCTGGTTTAAATTCCACCCCTGTCACTTAGTAGCTGTGTTACTTTGGGCAAGTTACTTAGCCTTTCTGTGCCCGCTGTGAGCCTTGCAATAATAAAATGGGATTAAAAACTTTTGTTACAACAATAATGTGTCACAGCAGAGCTTGACATGCTCTCAGTCCTAAGTAAGCGGCAGTGTTTGTACCACTGCTTGGGTTGCATTCCTAAGACAGAAACCCGACCACAATGCTTAGGGACGCCCTACTGCCTCCCAGGTTAAGCCTAAACCCTGGGCTGGTAAAGCAGATTCTTCACTGACAGCCCCCAGTGCTATCTCCCAGCCTCTCCCACTCCCTCCCTCACACACAGCCCTTGTTCCCAAGTCTCCACTCTTCTTTCTCACTGGCTCCCAAGCAGACCAGGATCATGCAACACTCTGCCTGTGTACACACCGCCCAAATGCCCATCGCCTTCCTCCGCCTGCCCCAACTCAAAACACCACCTCCCCTCAGAAGCCTTCCCCTCCTACCCCTGCTCTGTCTTCTTTTTTTTTTTTTTTTTTTTGAAACAGAGTCTCGCTCTGTTGCCCAGGCTGGAGTGCAGTGGCACAATCTTGGCTCACTGCAGCCTCCATCTCCCAGTTTCAAGCAATCTTCCCACCTCAGCCTCCCTAGTAGCTGGGATTACAAGTGCGCGCCACCACACTTGGCTAATTTTTGTATTTTTAGTGGAGACAGGATTTCACCATGTTGGCCAGGCTAGTCTCAAACTCTTGACCCCAGG
Source organism: Pan paniscus (assembly GCF_029289425.2). Lineage (NCBI taxonomy): Eukaryota > Metazoa > Chordata > Mammalia > Primates > Hominidae > Pan > Pan paniscus. The sequence goes on from NC_073270.2 coordinate 64,059,851, forward strand.
TGATCTGCCCACCTTGGCCTCCCAAGGTGCTGAGATTACAGGCGGGAGCCACCGCACCCAGCCCGGCCCTGTCTTCTTACAGGCCCAGATCTGTGTTCCCTCTTCTGCCTGGGCCCTTGAGACACTGCAGGCACTTCCCTGCCAGGCTGTGGGTGTCAGGAGTTGAGCCCCAGGCTTCCCCACAACTCTATCCCCAACGCTTTTGGGAAGGCTGATACCTTGGAAGACGTGGAGAAACACGTTATGTGCATGAATGACTTTCCAAGCATGGAAACTAATACCTGCCCTCACCTCTTATTTTTTTCCCATCAGGGTTAAACTATTTGGTATTTTCAAGGTCAAAACTACTTTCCCTTTTGTTAGCTAGGTTTTGTTGCAAAATTTGTTTACAAGAGCTTATTTCGTGATGAAGAAAGCCATTTAAAACTCTTCTTTTTAAACAGAGACAACTTGTGGGAATTGCTGATGTTCATCTGTTTGCCTCACAGGAAATAGAAAATACAGAGCAACTAAAGTAGAATGCATTACAACAACGGGAAGGGAAGCAAGGTGGATCCGCTTCCACCACTCTGACTCTTTTGTTCCTTGCCATTCTCATACACAAATGGGAAAAATGAGACATGAAGCTTGAGCAACTTCTCAAGGGTATTCAACAGAGGTTTTTCAACAAAGTTCAGCTCTTCTAACTAAACCTAGTGGGAAAGATACTGATCCGGCTGGCTCAACTAATCCACAGACCTAGGGGCTCTAATGGAATAAAATCAACTCTGACCTAGAGAAGGAGTCAGCAAACCACCTTCCCTAGGCCAAATTCAGCCCACCACTTGAATTTGTAAATAAAGTTTTATTAGGACACACCCATGCCTACTCATTTATGTGCTATTTATGGCTGCTTTCAGGCTACAATAGCAGAGCAGAGACCTTCTAGCCAGCAAGCCCTAAAATATCTGATCCTTTCCAGAAAAAAACTGCCAATCTCTGATTTAGAGAAAAGTTTGATCTCTGGGTTTTGTTCCATTTTCCAAGTATTAGATATTGCTGTTCAAATTATTTCAGTTGACAGGGAGATTTTTATTTTAAAAAACTGAAAATCTTTGGTTCAAGTATATATCATAGTTCAGAGAAAAAGTTCAATGGTTTGGTTTAGGATTGATTCAAGTGTATATCATAGTTCAGAGAGAAAGTTCAATGGTTTGGTTTAGGACTCAGATTAATATCGTTCCTCTGCTTTGGGGGCTTGGTTGTTGTCCTTGAGGAGATTTTTACAAACATAGAACAAAGTGGGCAGATGACATGGAATGCTTTTTGCTCTGGAAAATGTCTTTTATTCCAGGTTGAACATATATTGCTCCTTCTAGCATTAAGATTCCAAGATTCTCTCTATATTCCATTGGCTTAGCTAATCCCGTTTTCACCAAAGGTCCAGATATCATTTGTTAGAACCTGGCTTTTCCCATAAATAGAAGTATATCGTCTTCCAAGCTCTTTCATAGATAGCTCCTGCAAGCTAAATATTTGAAAAGAAATACACTGCCCCCCAAACACTAACGTATTTTATGAGTCAGTCTTTTGAAGCTAAATGTATCTTACAAGAACTCCGCAGTGACTTCAGAATTGGAATCCAGCCTTCCAACTCTTCCTATAGATGTTTGATCATATGTGACACTTTCATCTCACTCCTTTAAACCTTTTACTATGGAAATTTTCAAACATATACAAAAATAGAGACTAGTCCCCAGCAACCAACTTCAACAAGTATCAACATTCTGCCATTTATCTTTCCATCTATCCCTCTCCTGAGCTTTTATTTACTGTTTGTTGCAGTATTTGACAGCGGACTTCACACATCAAATGATTTCACCCACGAATGCTTGTTTCTGTTAGATGAGGCCCTTTTCCTTTGAACAAAACCATGACACTATTATCACACCCAACAAAATAATTATTAATATTATCTAATACCCAGTCCAACTCAATTTTCCCTGTCTCAATAATGTATTTTTATAGTTGATTTGTTCAACTAAAGATCCAAATATGACCACATATTGTCTTATGTTGATAGGTCTCTTAGGTCTGTTTATATTTGCAATAGGCTCCCCTCATTTTTTATTCACCAGCTCTCTTTACATTTGCAATAGGCGCCCCTCATTTTTTACTCACCCATCCCTGACACACATTTAAATTCTAATTGGCCAAGCAAACCTTATCAACAATAACACCTCTTCAGCCTCCATAGGCTATAAGCAAAACTAGACATTCATAGGCCTGCAGCTGCTTAGGCATAGACATACAGCTCCACCTTCCATGTGTAATTCAACATGGAAACCAATATGTCAGGCCATCCCACACACTTTCTGCTTTCAAGAGAAGAAATTTAGATTGCTTCAGCAAGCCAATTCTCTGAAATGAAATCTCTTATGTGCTGCAATGGCCTGAAGACTCTGAATGATTTAAAAAACAAGACATCCATTCATTATGGCTCCCTTTTGAAATTAGCCAAACATAACCAAGAATCACAAAGTAAATCAGACAAAAGCCTCGTAATTCGTTATCGTTAACATTAACAACATTAATTGAGCACCTAGATCATGCGAGACATTGGATTATAGAAAGGATGGCCTGTGTCCCTACCCCAAGGGACCTACAGTCTAAATAGGCATCGCATCATTTAGACACAAATGCCCCAGGAGGACAACAGTCACAGTACCACCCAAACTGACATCCATCTCCTATCCCCTAGGTTAAGAATATTTATGAGGTTGATCCATGTGGTGGAATAAAAAGAAAAGAGCAGACCAGGCGCGGTGGCTCACACCTGTAATCCCAGCACTTTGGGAGGCCGAGGCGGGCAAATCACGAGGTCAGGAGATCGAGACCATCCTGGCCAACATGGTGAAACCCCGTCTCTACTAAAAATACAAAAAATTAGCCAGGCGTGTTGGCGGGCGCCTGTAGTCCCAGCTACTCGGGAGGCTGAGGCAGGAGTATGGCGTGAACCCAGGTGGCGGAGCTTGCAGTGAGCCAAGATCACGCCACTGCACTCCAGCCTGGGCAACAGAGTGAGATTCTGTCTCAAAAAAAGAAGAAAAGAGCAGAAGGAACCGCATTTGACTGTGAATTCCACCATTCATGAGCTGTGCCACAATGGATAAGTTACTCAACCTGATTCTCAGTTTTCTCATCTGTTAAGAGGAATAATCCCACCTACCTCACAGAGTAGCAGCTGTTAACACTGAATCATAAGCTCTTACATAAAAATCCAGCAAAGATGATGATGATGATAAAATCACTGAATACTTTACAAAGCACTAGACTAGAATGTTTTCTGGCTATCCATCTAACCCTCACACCAGTCCTATGAGGCAGCTCCCATTCTCATGCCATTTTCCAAAGAATTGAACAGAATGGATGAGTGGTCCACCCAACGTAACACAGCTACAGGTGTGAGACAGCCAGGATGTAGAGGATAAAACTTCAGGGTTCTTTCTGCCAATAGTGGTAGGATAATACCTCCCAATACTACCATGGGGAGGTGTAGGGGTAGAAGCAGGGCGACACGAATGAGCGTGCCCTCCCGTACAGATCAATTATGTTATAAACTTCTAAGGTACAGCACTCCACAGCTCCTACCCTTGCCCAAACAGGAAGCCCCCAAGAGGCTGCCAGGGTTGTCCTACCCAAGGTGTGGTTATGTTCAGAGCCATAACGGTGGTTTCCTTCCTCACTGGGGCAAGTCTTCAGCTGTCTGCTAAAGAGTACTTAAGTCTTTATAATCACAAGTCTCAAACACCTAACATTTGTTCAAATATTTGTCCAAAGTAAGATCATAATTTTTTCCTATATAATTCCTTACTTCCTTTTTTGTACATACATAGGCGAAAAAGGACTGAAGGAGGGGAGCCATCAGAAAAGAGGTGCAACTACCCTGTGGCCACTATACTGTGAGAAGGCTGACCTAGCCAAGTGGAAAGGGCACCTCGCGGAGAACTGAAGTCCTGGCCAACAGCCAGGACCTATGCCACCCACATAAGTGACATCATTTCGGACTTCCCCAACTGAAACCACATTAAGCAGAAGCACCACCCAGTCTACTCACAGATTTGTGGGAAATCAAATGCTGTTGGTTTAAGCCATTGAGTTTTGGGGTGGTTAGATAACTGAAGCAGCTAGAAAATAGCTTTCCAGTCAGACCAAATACCACATCTATGAATGACAAGCACCATCATGGCAGCTAAACATTGTTTATCCGTTGTATCAACGGAAATGATACAACTCCTTCAATCTGAGCATGCCCATCGGCTGAAACATTCAGCTGGGTAAACCTGTATCTATACTGTACCAGGCTCAGCAGTGTTAAATAACTACTAATAATGATCACATGAATAACGGTAACAGCAGCCATTATTTACCAAGTGTTTATTACATACTAGGCATTGTGCTAAATCCTTTATTCATTTAATCCCTTATAAAAGCCTTTTGAGGTGGGCCACTATAATGCCCATTTTACTGATGAGGTCGCTGAGGCATAGAGTGGTACAGCGACTTGCCTGGGATCACACTGACAGTAAACAGTGATACGGGATTTCACTCTTGGCCATCTGATTCCACAGACACCGGGCTCTTAACTATCAGCTTGCTTTACCCCTTCAAAAGTGTTATGCTACTTTAATAAAACTGCCCCTTGTTGGTTTGTTTTGTTTTGTTTTGTTTTGTTTTTTTGAGACGGAGTCACTCTGTCGCCCAGGCTGGAGTGCAGTGGCGTTCACTGCAACCTCTGCCTCCCAGGTTCAAGCAATTCTCCTGCCTCAGCCTCACGAGCAGCTGAGATTAGAGACGCGCGCCACCAAGCCCGGCTAATTTTTGTATTTTTAGTAGAGACAGGGTTTCACCATGTTGGCCAGGCTGAACTCAAGTGATCTGCCCGTCTCTGCCTCCCAAAGTGCGGGGATTACAGGCCTGAGCCACCGCACCCAGCCGAAACTGCGCCTTCTGAGTTAATGTGTGTAAAGAGTTTAACACTGGGCCGGGGGCGGTGGCTCACGCCAGTAATCCCAACACTTTGGGAGGCCGAGGTGGGCGGATCACGAGGTCAGGAGATCGAGACCATCCTGGCTAACATAGTGAAACCCCGTCTCTACTAAAAATAGAAAAATTAGCCGGGAGTGGTGGCGGGCGCCTATAGTCCCAGCTACTTGGGAGGCTGAGGCAGGAAAATGGCGTGAACCCAGGAGGCGGAGCTTGCAGTGAGCCTAGATCGTGCCACTGCACTCCAGCCTGGGCTACAGAGCAAGACTACGTCTCAAAAAAAAAAAAAAAAAAAAAAAGAGTTTAACGCTGTCTGGTCCATGGTAAGTTTTCAGTAAACACCAACTCTTACTATTAGGAAACCTGAAGATGTGGAATGAAAGATAAGAGGAAGTACTATATATGACTGGCGTACAGTACGCCCCCAATTAATGTTAGCTATTTGGATGATTTATATAGGGCTTCTTCACCAGCAAGCACTCCGGTGCTCGGTAATTTTCTGTTTACAAGTAGGCTCTCCCCACACCCTGTGAGCTCCCTGCGTGTAGAGCTGTTTTCAACACATCCTTGCAGGTTCGGAGCCCAACACGTGGCCCCCAGAGCAAATAGCTGCTCAGTAAAAGTTTCTTGACAGGAGAGAAAACGCTTCCTTCCTTCACCAGAAATGCGAACTTGGATTTCTAAGATGACACCTCCCCCAGCTACCAGCCCTTAACATGATTCCAAAAAAGAGGGCAAGAAGGGACAAGGGTCCCACCCAAGAAATGCGGGGGCCAATGGGCTCCATGGGATAAGAGATGGAGCCGGGCTTGTGGCCAGGACACTTGAGAAGTCCGTGCAACTCCGTGGCCGGCCACACCGAGAGGGGGACCTCCCAAACCCCCCAGCAGTCCTAAAAAGTCCCTAGGAAAAGGGCAAGGCCCTGAGAGGGAAGTCACCCACCTCCCAGGTAGCGGACCCCCCGCCCGCCCGGGGTCGACTAGGACTTGGGACTGCCCCTTCCGCCCATCCCACGGCAGCTGCAGGCGCAGGAAGAAAAGAAGTGACAGGAAGTCCAGAGTTTCCCCAACAACAAAAATCCTTCCCCCGAGGGAAGGGAAGGGCTCCCACCCTCAGCCCGCCCCGCCCAGGGAGGAGGGACCACCACCAGTGGATCTAGGCAGTTGGGGGTCCCGATGTTCTGGTCCCGACAAGGAGGGCCTGGCTTGAGGTTCCCCCGCCCCGCGCTTCGTGCACTCTGAATTCTTTGAGAGGGTCCCAGGGAGGGACAGGGGTGCCCCAACTCTTACTTACAGTCGTCTAAGTCATCCTGCAAGTCCACAAAGTACAGGGGGATCTCTGAAAACCAAGAAACACACAAGGAGTTACCAGGGGGCTGCGGCGAGAGGGGACGGGGTCGGGCAGGGGCCCCTCGGCCTCGCGGGGTGGTCACGGGGCGAGAGAGAGAGGGGCACCCCTGGCATTCCCAGAGCCCAGCCCCACTCACCCGCCATCTTGGGATGGGCATGGAGGCGGGACCGGCAGGGGCGGGGCCCTGTAGACAGGGGCGGGGCCCTGTAGACAGGGGCGGGGCCCTGTAGACAGGGGCGGGGCCCTGTAGACAGGGGCGGGGCCCTGTAGACAGGGGCGGGGCCCTGTAGACAGGGGCGGGGCCCTGTAGACAGGGGCGGGGCCCTGTAGACAGGGGCGGGGCCGTCGGCTTCGGGCCCCGCCCCCGATCCGCGCCGGCCGGCCGGCCCCGCCCTCTCAGCGAAGGTGGCTGCCGAGGTGGGCGGGGAGGTCAGGTGACGCGGCCGGCGTCCCAAGATGGCGGCGGCGGCGGCGCCCGGAAGGCCGCGGCGGCGTCCCGGCTGCTAAGGCGGGCCCCACGCGGCTGGCAGCGGACAGGCCGGACCTACGGCCGGAGGACGGGCGGCAGCCGCCTCTGCGCGGACCGGGGCTGGGCCGTGCGGCGGCAGCGGCGCCAGGGGATGCTCTTGCTGGGCCTGGCCTCTCCCTTCTCAACTTAGGGCGGCGGCGGGCCCGCGCCCCTGGCTCCCGGGCCATGGCGCTGAGGGAGCTCAAAGTGTGTCTGCTCGGGGTGAGTGGCGACGGGTCCGGCCGGGAGGGCCACGGGAGGCTGGGCTGGCGGGGACCCCGGATCCCCCCTGTCCCCTCATCCCTTCCCCCCTCCCACGTCCAAGACGCTGTCTGCCAGCCCCGTGGACCCTCCCTCCAGCTCGGGAGCCGTCCCGCCCACCTCTTGCACCCTCGAAAAGGTCCTGGAGGCCGAAGGGACCCTTCCCCTTCCCCTCCCTGGAGCCCGTGGACTCTTCCCGCCCCACAAAGAGCAAACAGCCCCCCCTTGCCTCTCTATTGCATCTGGGTTAAGAGAGGTTCTTAAATAGTTTTCTCCCAACTTACCAAGGTATTATTGGGAGTTGGCCAAGTCTTCCAAAGTAAAACCAATAACAGGTCTTTAGGTTTTACAAGCAGCATTAGCCTACTTTGTCTCTTGGGTGTTTTTGAACTTGTGGGATACCCCTGCCACTTCTCCAAAGAGTTACTTTGCCAAGTAACTCTTCCTGTGGAGAAAAGGGGTGTTCAAATCAGGAAGCCCCAAAGACTAGTTTGAAGCTTCAGCTTCCTGTCTTGTCAGGAAAGACAAGGTGTTGGCCATTTCAAAGCCTTCTTTCTGAAATTGATGCTGTCATTCCAGAGTTTCTGCCTTAAAGATCGGCAGGAACTCCAATAACTAATCTTTATTCCCCCAAATAGGGTGGGGCTAGGATTCATCAGGGATTACTCAGAGGTAACTCAGGAGTTCAAAGTTTACTAACATATGTTAAAAAGCAAGTGGACTTGTTACTTTTTACACGAAGCAGAAACTTTGGGTCTCTCAAAAGGTCCTAATCTGTCTTAACGGCAAAAACCTCTCCCTTTTAGTACAGTTGGAATTTCCTAATTACTCTACTGAATTTTTATGACAACCGCTTTTGTGTTCCTCCGTTTATAAAATTTACACGTCTAGGGTGATTTTTCTAAAATCCTGAACTTATGCCACAAAGTAGTTTTTGGTGTCTGCCAAAAGGTAAACTTTTTCTCAGTCCCTCATCTCGTTCTCTTTCAGGATACAGGTGTAGGTAAATCGAGTATTGTGTGGCGGTTTGTGGAAGACAGTTTTGATCCAAACATCAACCCAACAATAGGGTAAGAGACTTTTATTTGATACACATCTAAAGGTGCATTGAAAATCCTTCCAAATACATAGTGTGTTACAGGTGTAGGCCCTGCGCTTTGTAGTCATTGAATTCTGAGTCGCTGGTTCGCATCATCTCTGGAAGGATTTGAAAGAGTCCAGTGAGGATCTGTGTATTTTAGGAAAATTATCTTCGGACTTGTTGGGGGTGAGAACTTCAAAATGCAAATATGAATTGGAGTTCTACTAATTTTTAGAACAGACACAGAAGCTTCGGTCTATAAATATCAACAACAATTACACCTTGAAATAAGGCAGATGAAAATAGATCCTGGTGCTATTCTTTCAGGCATATCAAGTAAAAGACATTTAAATGGTTTTTGTCCTTCCTGAAAGTAGTAGGTTGAGATCTGAACCCTTACACATTCCTGTACTGGTAGTAATAATAAATTAATAAATTCATATTGAAATGGAAGGTTTTTTCAGTTCTCTGGTTCTATGGATAAGTAAAGTTGATTGTTCATATGTTTTTGACGCTAAAGAAAACTTTTCATTTCGCAATACTAATCCTTTGACTACATAAGAAGTTGTGTTTTATAGGCTTTAATATTATGTTAACCTTATAAAACTAAATAGGTGCTGTGCTCTAGTTTTATCATCAAACCCTCAAATGGTTTCCAGCATTTAAAGAAAAAATCTATGTTATCCATCATTAGGATAAAATTGGCCTTTGTGCTCTATGCAGATCATTCTTTGACTAATAGAGAAATATTTTACAGCCCAGGAGAGAAACTGCCATAAGATTGTCCCCTGAGAAATTATGAGCTCCTGCTGTCAGAGGTTATTTATTGATTTTTTTGAGACAGAGTTTCGCTCTTTTTGCCCAGGCTGCAGTGCAATGGCGCAATCTTGGCTCACTGCAACCTCTGCCTCCCGGGTTCAAGCGATTCTCCTGCCTCAGCCTCCTGAGTAGCTGGAATTATGGGCGCCCACCACCACGCCCAGCTACTTTTGTATTTTTAGTAGAGACAAGGTCTCACCATGTTTGCCATGCTGGTCTCGAACTCCTGACCTCAGGTGATCTGCCCACCTCAACCTCTCAAAGTGCTGGGGTTACAGGCATGAGCTGCCACACCTCGCCTATGTGTTCAATATTTTTTGTCTGCTTTTTTTTTTTTTTTTTTCACCCAGGCTGGAGTGCAGTGGCACAATCATGGCTCACTGCAGCCTCAATCTCCTGGGCTCAAGTCATCCTTCCACCTCAGGTAGCTGAGATCACAGATGCGCACTACCACACCTGGCTAATTTTTTGTATTTTTTAGTAGAGATAGAGTTGCACCATATTACTCAGGCTGGTTTTCTTTTTTTTTTTTTTTTTTTTGAGACAGAGTCTCGCTCTGTTGCCCAGGCTGGAGTGCAGTGGCGGGATCTCGGCTCACTGCAAGCTCCGCCTCCTGGGTTCACGCCATTCTCCTGCCTCAGCCCCCCCAGTAGCTGGGACTACAGGCGCCTGCCATCACACCTGGCTAATTTTTTTGTATTTTTAGTAGAGAAGGGGTTTCACCGTGTTAGCCAGGATGGTCTTGATCTCCTGACCTCATGATCCGCCCGCCTCAGCTTCCCAAAGTGCTGGGATTACAGGCGTTGAACCACCACGCCCAGCTACCCAGGCTGGTCTTGAACTCCTGGGCTCATGTGATCCACCCACCTCAGTCTCCCAAAGTGCTGGAATTATAAGTATGAGCCACCGCACCCAGCCTATCTACTTTTTTTGTTTGTTTGTTTGTTTGAGACGGAGTCTTGCTCTGTCGCCCAGGCTGGAGTGCAGTGACGGATCTCGGCTCACTGCAAGCTCCACCTCCCGGGTTCATGCCATCCTCCTGCCTCAGCCTCCCGAGTAGCTGGGACTACAGGCACCCACCACCATGCCCGGCTAATTTTTTTTTGTATTTTTAGTAGAGACGGGGTTTCATGTATTAGCCAGGATGGTCTCTCTCTCCTGACCTCGTGATCCGCCTGCCTTGGCCTCCCAAAGTGCTGAGATTATAGGCGTGAGCCACCACGCCCGGCCGCCTATCTGCTTTTTTAAACCATGTGGGTCTCCTACACATTTGAAGGCATGGGGATGAAATTCACCAATAAGTTTCTGCAATTAAAATGCTTTTCCATGTCCTTTAAGAAAGAGCTGGGTATGACACATGTAAGACATGACCCCATCCTTCTCAGGGCCTGCCTGTCCCTACCTGCATGGGAAAGTGAAGTGTTGGGAAGTGACAGCAAGTACTGCTGGTGATTCAGTGAGTGATACACTTTACACTGAGTCAGAGCTGAAAACCTAAAATCCACAAGACACCCAGACACCACCTTGGCTAGAAGTGCTCTGTCATATAAGAAGAGAGAAAAGTCAAGGGTGTAGCCTCATGCATCTTGGTGAGGCACGCCCCATCCTGAGTGTCCACTGTTCCCTTTTTGCCGGTAGCTCCCAATCTGCCAGATGCCTGTGGCTCCTGAGCTGCCTCTAGTCCACTCTCTGCACCAGCAGATTTGGCTCACATTTTCACAGGGAAAATAGCATACAAGGCTTTCTCCTCATTTTCTTTTTTCTGCCTTTTTTTGTTTCTTTTTCCTCAGTTTTAGAAGGTGGCTTCCTCCTTTGTGACCAACCCCAAACATGCCCCTGAGCTCTGGAGCCCCACCTCTTCATGAGTTACCCTGTTTCTTCCTCAGCCCTATCATCTTGTCATAGCCTGCACGCAGGTTCCGAATCCACCCCACTCCACCACAAGAGCACCCATTCCCCAACCTACTGCTCAGATGGTGGAACTCCTGAAAGAGAAGTTACCACTTCCGCAACTGCTGCTCACTCCTCAGCCCTCTGTCATCTCAGCTCCTCCCTGCCATGCCACTAAAACCACCTTCCCCTGGTACCAGTTTCCATCTAATAGCCAAAGTCAAATGGCCTTTTCTTGGTAGTTTTCTTTATTCATAGAGTGCCTGCTATAAGCCAGGTGCTAGACTGGGTGCTGGTGCCTAGACCAGGGGTGGGCAAACTGTGGCCTTTTTGCCCGCCTCCTGTTTTTGTAAATAAAGAGTTACTGAAACAGTCACACCCAATTATTTACTTACTGTCTTGCTGCTTTGGGGCTACAATGACCAACTTGAATAGTTGCAACTAAGACTTGATGGGCCACAAACCCAAAAATATTTGCTATCTGGTACTTTGCAGAGCAAGTTTGCTGACCCCTGATCTAGACAAAATGGACTTCTGTCCTCGTAGACCTTACCTACAAGAAGCTACATTATGACTAGTGTACAGGAAATGATTTATTCTTTTTCTTTTTTTTTTTTTTTTTTTTTTGAGACTGAGTCTCTCTCTATTACCCAGGCTGGATTGTAATGACACGATCTCGGCTCACTGCAACCTCTGCCTTCCATGTTCAAGCGATTCTCCTGCCTCAGCCTCCCATATAGTTGGGACTATAGGCGCGCATTTGGGAATCTGCCCGCCACAATGCCAAGCTAATTTTTGTATTTTGAGTAGAGACAGGGTTTCACCATGTTGGCCAGGCTGGTCTCAAACACCTGACCTCAGGTAATCTGCCCGCCTTGGCCTCCCAAAATGCTGGGATTACAGGCATGAGCCACTGCGACCAGCCAGAAATGATTTATTCAACCCTTTTCTGTGCTATGAAGGAGAAATATGCAGTACTATGAAAACATGTGACAGGGACCTGACCTGGGCCTGTGGGGTTAACTGACTCCTACAGTGATCAGTAAAGGTGTGAAGCACCTAGCAGCACTGACATTTAAATATTGAAAGATGAATGGATTAAGTTTAAGAATAAAAGTTGGCTGTGCGCGGTGGCTCACACCTGTAATCCCAGCACTTTCGGAGGCCAAGACGGGTGGATCACCTGAAGTCAGGAGTTCGAGACCAGCCTGGGCAACATGGTGAAACCCCGTCTCTACTAAACATACAAAAATTAGCCAGACGTGATGGCACATACCTGTAATCCCAGCTACTTGGGAGGCTGAGACAGGAGAATTGCTTAAACCCGGGAGGCGGAGTTTGCAGTGAGCCGAGATCACACCACTGCACTTCAGCCTGGGTAACAGAGCAAGACTCCATCTCAAAAAAAAAAGAAAAGAAAAAAAAGTTTTTGAAGAATGGAAGTGAAGTAGTTGGTGGTGGTGAGGGATGGTGGGTAGAAAAGAACCGGAATGGGCATGAGGGACAGCAGGGACCGTGAGGCGGGAGGGCAAGGGAGGTTGGAAGAGGGGTCAGGAGGCCGGGGTGGCTGGAGGACCCACAGCAAGAACCAGGAGAGACGGCAGGGAGGTTGGTGAGCCAGCAGGGACCAGTCCACAGGGCCCTGGAGTCCGGAGGAAGAGCCGACATCACTTACTGCAGAACACATCCCTGCTTCTCAGTTGAAGCTCTTCTGTCTTCTCTAGTTCCCTTCCTGCTTCATAACCGTGCTTTCTCACTGCAGTCTCCTGGCCTCTCATACTGATTTGATAAATGCTGGTCTTCCCCAAGCTGTGTCCTGACTTCCCATGTTTCTCACCTCCCTCCGACACCTCACCTTCACCTGTATAATGTGACCTCCAAGCCCATGCCTCCAACCCATGATTTCCACCTAGTCTCCTACAGAACTCCGTCTTTGTTCCTCCTCCAGTCCTGTATACCTCACACGGTATCTGTGTTCTTCCCTAAGGGCTCGCATGTGTCGTATCATGGGGAAGAGCATGGGCCTTGAAGAACCATGCTCCCTAGACTTAGGGCCTTGACTGTGTGCTAGCAGGGAGAATATCTGCGCAAGTGACAGGGCCACTCTTTTGGAGGTTGGGGGGGTCATAGTCCTGCCTACCTTATAGGGAGTTTTAGGAGAATTCCGTGACTCCATACACAGAGTGGGCATAGGAAGTGTGCAGTAAATGGTGGTGGTGTGTAGTGGTACTGTCATCATATCCCTCTTCACCCCACCCCCAGCCCAATCCCCAAACTCCATTCATATCCATTTAAGAAATGGCCCTCTGGGACCCCTTCCCGAAGGAGAGCTTGGGCCCTCCTTCCCATCCTCACATCTGAGCCCTCATCCTATCTTGCCAGGGCTATTGAGCTGATTTCAGAACCAGTTGTTCTGTGGCCTGGCTCTGCCACTTGGAGTCAGTTCTCCTCATTGTTGCTGTGTGAGCTTCATTAAAGACAAGTTTGATTCCCTCAGTGAAAACCACGGCAGAGGAACCCTTCCCTAGCCCGGGCCCAGCCTCATCTCTCGTGTGCTTCCTCCATGTTTTTGTTGCTCACTTCCTCCCCAGCACACACCAAGCAGCACCCGTTCCACACCTGGGTTTTTGGCACATGCTATTCTCTCTCAGGGCCCTTTCTTTTCCTTGTCTCCTTGGCAAATTCCTGATTGTCTGTGCAAACTCAGGTACATGTTAGTGGCTCTAAAAGTTGCAGACTCCAGGGTCAGCAAAGGCCAGGCAAAGCATGTAAATGGGAGATGGACCAGGTAGAAACACTGGAGGGAGGCTCTCAGGCATGAACTGCCCAGAATTCCTGCCCTGCCTGCACCAGGTCCCCTCGTTCATCTTCTTACCTCCAGGGACACTTTGCTTTGGTCTCCTTCGGCCTTGTCATCCCTTTGTATGTCCAGATCCCAGGGTTCTGAGGTAGACTCCTGCCCATTTGCATTTTGTCTCCTCTTGCTTGATGTCATGTAACTCCAGTTGCAACCACAGCAGGGATTTTCAAAGCTGAGGCTTTTTTTCAGACATGCATGTCTCTGGTCCCTCTTCCAGGATTCCAGGAACCCCCTTCCTCTACACTACACATACGCTGTAAGAAGAGGAGGCCCCCATTAAAATCACCACCGTAGTGAGCCATTGTGTAGTGAGCCTATTGTGTTCCTCAAGTGTGCTAGAGTAGATTGGCTCCCTGCACGTGGGTGAGTCCTACTGCAGCAGCACCAAATTCCCTCTTAAGCTCTAGACCTGCAGATTCTGCTCACCATAGAGCCTGTGCCCACAGGTGGCCCATAGACACACCTAGGGACTGTCCATGTATGTCACTGAGCTCGTGAACTCTCTCTCAGAGGCTTGGATCTCTGCTCCTCTTTCCATGGACCTTGGGGTAGAGGAAAGGACCAACTGTCCTCAGGTACTAAAGCCAGCAACCTCAGCATCCTTCTCAAATCCCTCCTAACTCACCATCTCCTCCCCTCAGCCAGTGGTAAGTCACTTGCTCCTGTCCAAGCCACCTCCCAAATATCCCTCCTTCTCTATTGCTGTTATATGACCTCTAGGGCTTCATCTTCCTTCATGGAGGTGAGACATGGACTCTAGACTTTGATTAGATCACAGCTCTGCCACTTGCTAGCTAGTTAACCCTGGGCAGTTTATTTTATGTATTTATTTTTTGAGATGGAGTTTTGCTCTTGTCGCCCAGGCTGGAGTGCAGTGGCGCAATCTCGGCTCACTGCAACCTCCGCCTCCCAGGTTCAAGTGATTCTCCTGTTTCAACCTCCTGAGTAGCTGGGATTACAGGCACCCACCACCACGTCCAGCTAACTTTTGTATTATTAGTTGAGATGGGGTTTCACCATGTTAGCCAGGCTGGTCTCAAACTCCTTACCTTAGGTGATCCACCCACCTTGGCGTCCCAAAGTGCTGGGATTGCAGGCATGAGCCACCGTGCCTGGCCAACCCTGGGCAGTTTAATCTCTGATCTGTTTCTTCATAAGCAAGTAAGGATAATGATAGGACCAGCTCCATATTGTTAGGAGAATTCCAAGAGAGGTGTATTTAAAATGCTTAGGAAAGTACCATGGATACTAGAACTCAATAAATGGTAGTTGTTATTCTTTTTTTTTTTTTTTTTTGAGACAGAGTCTCGCTCTGTCGCCCAGGCTGGAGTGCAGTGGCACGATCTCGGCTCACTACAAGCTCCGCCTCCCGGGTTCACGCCATTCTCCTGCCTCAGCCTCCCGAGTAGCTTGGGACTACAGGCGCCCGCCACCACGCCCAGCTAATTTTTTGTATTTTTAGTAGAGATGGGGTTTCACCATGGTCTCGATCTCCTGACCTCGTGATCCGCCTGCCTTGGCCTCCCAAAGTGCTGGGATTACAGGTGTGAACCACCACGCCCGGCCTATTATTCTTTTTTAATTTTTTATTTCTATTTTTTAGAGACAGGGTCTTGTTCTGTCACCCAGGCTGAGGGACACTTTGAACTCAGTGCAGCATCAAACTCCTAAGCTCAAGCGATCTTCTTGGCTCAGCCTCCTGAGTAGCTAGGACAACAATAGCACGAGCAGTACGCATCACCATGCCTTGCTAATTCTTTTTATTTCTTGTAGAGATGAGGTCTCACTGCGTTGCCCAGGCTGGTCTCGAACTCATCATCTCAAGCGATTCTCCTGCCTTGGCCTCCCAAAGTGCTAGGATTAGGCATGAGCCACAGCATTTTGCCTATTCTTTTGTAAATGTTTAAATCTTTTTAAAATTTTTAAATTATTTGTATCAAAGCAATGTGTATATGGTTTTTAAAACCTGAAATAGTGATACGAGGCTAAGTGTTGTATAACAGTGCCCTACTCTGAGCCATTCCCTGGAGGCTTACTGTTGCCTTCGCATTTAGCTATTCTTTCTAATTTTTTCTCCAAATTTTTTCGTAACATGCATGCACAGGTTGAGTATCCCAAATACAAAATACTCCAGAATCTAAAACTTTTTGAGCAACAATATGACACTCACAGGAAATGCCCATTGGAGTATTTTGGATTTTTGGATTTGAAATGCTGAACTGATATAATGCAAATATTCCAAATTCTGAAAAATTCCTAAATCAGAAACACTTCTTTTTTTTTTTTCCAAAATCGGAAACACTTCTGGTCAGCATTTCAGATAAGGGATACTCAGCATGTACTGGTAGTTGTTGATCCCTCTCTCCTCCCCGCCTCCTGTTTAAGGCAGTATCTACTGATTCTTTTTCTTTGGAAGATGGGAATTTTGCCATCCTCCTCCTCCCACCTCCTTGTGCACATTTGCCCTCCCTCCATCTTTCCATTATAGTTCTCTCATTGGGAGTCAATGTGCCATAGTGTTTAGAGCCAGGCTGTCTGCCTTCACCTCCCAGCTCTAGCACTTAGTTGCTCTGTGGCAATGGACAAGTTATTTAACTTTTTTGTGCCTGCATTTGCACATTTGGGAATCCTCCTTGGCATCTAATCTGTAGGGTTGTTGTGAAATTGAATTCAAACACATAAAAATTGCTTAGAATGGTGTATGTCATATGGAAAGCATTTGTTATTTCTTAGCAAATGACAAAATTAAATTTTAAAAGGTTATTTTTTAATCTCCCACTATGGTTTTGAACTTTATATAAATGGAATTAGTATACACACACACATACATGTCATTTGTTTCTAGGATGATTAGACTGACATATGGAAAAAAAAAAGATTCTTGACCCTTACCTCACAAAGTAAACGAGTAGAAACAGATCACAGACCAAAATTTAATAAGGCTATAAAAGTTCTAGAACAACATTGGACATATAGGACACACAAAAAAACAAAGCATAAAAAGAAGCTGGAGTTGATCAAAATTAAACATTTTTGTTGAATTCAGCATTTGTTGAATTAAATCACCTTGGCACCTATGAATTTATATATGTGTATGGGTGTATTTCTGGATTTCCTTTTCTGTCCCATTGGTCTATTCATCTGTCCTCAAGCCAGTACAATATTGTGTTCATTGCTGTAGATGTATAGAAAGTCTTGGAATCAGATAGTGTATGTCATCTAATTCTATTCTTGTTTTTCATGTCTGGCTCCTCTGGGTCTTTTGCATTTCTATATAAATTTTAGAATCACAGTGCTCAGTTCCTCAAAAGAGCCAGGTGAGATCTTGATTGGGAACACATTGAATCTCTTGACCAATTTGGGAAGAATTGTCATCTTAACACTATTCCATTTTTGATCCAGGAACATGATATATTCACCGTTAATGTAGGTCTTTTACCATTCATTCAGTCTTTTACCATTCAATTTGATGGCTGTCTCTAGGTCTTTTATAAATGCCCATTATCAGGTTGAAGATGTTCCCTTCTATTCCTGAATTAATGAGACTTTTTGTCATGAATTATGTTGAATTTTATTAGATGGTATTTTACATATTTTGAGCTGTTCATATTCTTTTTCTTTCTGTTAAAATGGTGCATTACAACCATTGAGAGTTTAATACTGAAATATTAAACCAATCTGGCACTCCTAAGATAAATTTCTCTTGGTCATTATGCATTATTATTTTTTATATATTGCTGGATTTGATTTACTAAAGTTTTTTCAGGACTTTTCTCTCCATGTAGTTTTCTGTAATAGTCTTTCTCTAGTTCTGGTGTCAGGACCTCATCAAATGAGTTGAGGAATGTCTTCTACTTTTTTGGAAGAGTTTGTGTAGAATTGGTATTATGTCTTCCTTAAAGTTTTGGTAGAATTCACAGATGAAACCATCTGAGCAGGGAGTTTTCTTTGTCTGAAAATATGTAACTGCAGATTCAATTCCTTCAGTAAATACTGTAAAGGCTTATTCAGGCAACTATTTCTTCTTGAGTAAGTTTTGGTAGTTGTGTCCTTCAAGGAATTTGTTCATCGTATCTCTGTTTTTTTAATTTATTGGCATAAAGTTGTTTATAATATCCACTTCTTATCCTTTTAATTTTTGGGATCTGTAGCAATACCCCCCTTCCATTTTTGATAGTGCTGATTTGAGCCTTCTCACTTCTTTTCCTGAACTGTCCAGCTATAAGTTTATCAATTTTATTCGTCTTCTCAAAGAACTATTTTTTTTTATCTGAGCATTTAGAACTGTAAATTTCCCTTTAAGTGATGGTTTAGGTGAATTTCACAGATTTTGATATGTTGTGTTTTCATTTTCATTTAGTTGCCTCTATCATTTCTCTTGTGACTTCTTTGAGCATTGGTGTCTTAGAAATATATTTTCTAATTTCCAATTCTTTGGGTATTTTCCAGAAATTTTTCAAGTATCGATTTCTGGTTTAAATCTATTGCGGTTACAGGTGCGGTGGTTCACACCTATAATCCTAGCACTTTGGGAGGCCAAAGCGGGTGGATCACTTGAGGTCAGGAGTTCAAGACCAGCCTGGCCAACATGGTGAAACCCCGTCTCTGCTAAAAAATACAAAAATTGGCCGGGCTCAGTGGCTCACGCCTGTAATCCCAGCACTTTGGGAGGCCAAGGCAGGTAGATCATGGGGTCAACAGATCGAGACCATCCTGGCCAACATGGTGAAACCCCGTGTCTACTAAAAATACAAAAATTAGCTGGGCGTGGTGGCACACGCCTGTAATCCCAGCTATTCAGGAGGCTGAGGCAAGAGAATCGCTTGAACCCTGGAGGCGGAGGTTGCAGTGAGCCCGAGACTGCGCCACTGCCCTCCAGCCTGGTGACAGAACAAGACTCCATCTCAAAAAAAAAAAAAAAAAATACAAAAATTAGCTGGGCATGGTGGTAGGCACCTGTAATCCCAGCTACTGGGGAGGCTGAGGCAGGAGAATTGCTTGAACCCAGGAGGTAGAGGTTGTAGTGAGCCGAGATGGCACCACTGCACTCCTGCCTGAATGACAGAGTGAGAACTCCGTGTCAAAAAAAAAAAAAAGTCTATTGTGGTCAGAGAACATACTCAGTATTATTTCAAACCTTTTATATCTGACATTTGTTTCCTAGCCTAAGATGTGGTCTGTCTTTGTGAATGTTCCATGTGCACTAGTAAAGAATGTGCATTCTGCTACTGATGTGTGGAGTATTCTGTAAATGTTAATTAGCTCATTTAATAGCACTGCTCCTATCTCCAGTGTTTTTACTAACTTTTTTCTCTTATTTTGCAGTAAAAGAGTATTTGAAGCAGCCCTAATTAAAGATTTGTCTATTTCTGGTTTTAATCAGGTTTTGCTTCATGTTTCAAAGCTTTCGTTATTGAGTATATGTGCATGTAGCATTGTTTTTATATATTTTTATATAACATACATGTCATATGTATTATATATATTATATGTGTATTATATATCATATATATGAATTATATATCTCTTAAATGTATCTGTGTTATATATACATAAACAGAAACAAGGTCTTGCTCCGTCTGTCAGGCTAGAGTGCAGTGGTGCTGTCACAGCTCACTGCAGCCTCAACTTCCCAGACTCAAGTGATCCTCCTACCTCAGCCTCCTGAATAATAGGACCACAGGTGTACTCACCACATCTGGCTAATTTTTTTCATTTTTTTTAGAGCTGGGGTCACTTTGCTTCCCAGGCTGGTCTCAAACCCCTGGGCTCAAGCCATCCTCCTGCTGTGGCTTCACAAAGGGCTGGGATGACAGGCATGAGCCACCTCACCGGGCGTCATTGTTAGATTTTCTTGATGACCCTTTTACAAACGTCATGAAATGTCTCTCTTTTGTCCCTGGTAAGAGTGCCGTTCTGAATTCTACTTGGTCTGATATTAATTTAAGCTCTTCGGCATTCTATTTGAATATCTCTTCCCATGCATTTACATTTAACCTATTTATAGCTGTATTTTTCAAGTGGCTTTCTTGTAGATAGAATTATAGGCTCTGCTTTTATATCTAATCTGACAGTCTGCCTTTTAATTATTTAGACCTCCACTGTCTAGTACAGTTGCTACTAGCCACATGTTAAAATTAAAAATTCAAATCTTCAGTCATATTAGCTACATTTCAATCCTCATAACAAATTTCTGTTGTATAGCACTGATTTAGATCATTTTTATTTATTATGACTGTCAATATTATTTGGTTTAAAACTACCATCTTGCTTTATTTTTCTCTTGGCCCCATGTTAATGATTCCATTGTATTTCCACTATTATCTTGTTTACCTCTTTGTTTTTATTACTTTAGTGATTTGCTAGAATTTATAATATCCTTCTTTGATATATCAGTCTGTGTTCAAATAATAACAGTTTCACATATAAGAACCTCGCAAGAGCGTCCTTCCGTTTCCCTTCTCCCAGGCTTTGTGCTGCTGTTGTCATATTTTACTTCTACATGTTATGAAATCACAACACACTTTTTTTTTTTGCATTAAATGACCTTTCAAAGAGACCATTAGTCTTTTTTTCTATCCTTGTGCCATTATCACGATTTCTAATTTTTGTATCATACTAAGTCTTACTGTCCAGTGGTGTGAATTTTCTGTGTTGTTCTTCAATGTCTTGGCTGTTCTTGACCTGTTTCAATATAAACATTAAAATCATCTTGTCCTTTTTCACTCACACCAACACGCTAATCCCTACTATGTTTTTGATTGGCCTTGTGTTGGATTTATAAATTGATCTGGAGAGAAATGGTATCTTTATAATACTGAATCTTCTAATATATGAACATAGATTACTCTTTCATGTATATTAGGATTCTTGAGTTTCTCTCAGTGTTTTTTTTCTACTTCTCTGTGTTATGGACTTGGACATCTTTCCAAGGGGTTTGATATGTTAGTGCAGTTTTATGCTGTTAATATGGTAAATGGCATTGTTTTGAAATTTTCATTTTCTTTTTATTTGTTGATTATATACAGAAATACGACTTTTAAAAATTGAAGTTATATCCAGTAACCTTGCTGAATTTATTCATTAATTTATAGAGCTTATCTCTATACATTATTTTTTGTTTTCTCCGTATACTTTTATATCACCTGGGAATTAGTTTTTTTAATCTTTATTCTAATTCCTAAACATTTTACTTATTCTATGAGATCAGGTAGGATCTCTAGTTCAATGTTCAATAGAAATGGTAATACTAGGTATTATCCTAATCTTAGGGGGTAGCTTCTACCATCATACCATTATGTTTGCTATAGGTTTTTTGTACATATTCCTATCACATTACAAACGTGCCCTTTTTTTTTCTTTTTTTTTCTTTTTTTTTTCTTTTAAGAGACATGGTGTCACTATGTTGTTCGGGATAGATTTGAACACCTGGGCTCAAGTGATCCTCCTGCCTCAGCCTCCAGAGTAGCTGGGAGGACTGTAGATTGACACCATGCCCAGCAGAAGCACCCTTATTTTGTTTGCTGGGATCTTTGGATTTTTTTTTTAACATAATGTTGACTTTATCAAAATATTTTTCTACATGTATTTGGCTAATCACATAATGATACTCTTTTATGTTAATGTGGTAAATTATATCATTAAATTTTCATGGAATAAATACACTTAGGTCAGGACATGTTATTTTTATTAAATACGTATCACTGGCTTCAATTAGTTATTATTTTTTAGAATTTTTATGTATGTTTATAAATGGAGACTATCATATAAATACTTTTTTATAATGTGCATGTCAGATTTGGCATCAGTGCTATGCTTGCCTGATAAAACTGGTTGAGAAACTTATGTGGAAGAGACTGTATAAAATTGCTCTTATTCCTTCCTTAAGTGCTGAGTAAAATTCATCAGTGTTGCCATCTGGGCTTCAAGTTCTTGTATGATAGTCTGATTAGAGAGTCAGTTTCTTTCACAGTTGTAAGGTTGTTGATACTCAGATTTTCTATTTCTCTTGTATTGGTTTTAATACATTGGGTTTTTTTTTTTTTTAAGGATTTTGACTCTTTCATATACGTTTTCCAATTTATTGACATAAAGATGTTAAGATTCTATACTGAGACCCCGTTTTCATTTCTGATATTAGTTTTGCCTTTGATCAACTCTATGATATGTCTCTTCCCTGTTTCACTAATTTCTACTCCCATCTTTATTATTTTTGTCCTTTTTCAATATGCTGTTCCTTTTCTAACTTCTTGAGATAGACAGTTGTCACTGATTTTCAGTCCTCCTCGGTTGTATTCCTTGTATCTTAAAACTTTAGGCCAGGCACAGTGGCTCACGCCTGTAATCCCAGCACTTTGGGAGGCCGAGGCGGGCAGATCATGAGGTCAAGAGATCAAGACCATCCTGGCCAACATTGTGAAACCCCGTGTCTACTAAAAATACAAAAATTAGCTGGGCATGGGGGCACATGCCTGTAGTCCCAGCTACTCAGGAGGCTGAGGCAGGAGAATCGCTTGAACCGGGGAGTCGGAGGTTGCAGTGAGCCGAGATCGCACCACTGCTCTCCAGCCTGGTGACAGAGCGAGACTCCATCTCAAAAAAAAAAAAAAAAAAAAAACTGTAGGCCAGGCCCGGTGGCTCACACCTGTAATCCCAGCACTTTGGGAGGCCAAGGCGGGCAGATCACGAGGTCAGGAGATCAAGACCATCCTGGCCAACATGGTGAAACCCCGTCTCTACTAAAAATACAAAAATTAGCTGGGCGTGGTGGTGCGTGCGCCTGTAGTCCCAGCTACTCAGGAGGCTGAGGCAGGAGAATCGCTTAAACCTGGGAGTCGGAGGTTGCAGTGAGCCGAGATTACACCACTGCACTCCAGCCTGGTGACAGAGCGAGACTCCATCTCAAAAATAAATAAATAAATAACTTTACGCTAGGCGCAGTGGCTCACACCTGTAATCCCAGCACTTGGGAAGGCCCAGGTGGGCGGATCACAAGGTCAGGAGATCGAGGCCATCCTGGCCAACATGGTGAAACCCCGTCTCTACTAAAAATACAAAAATTAGCTGGGTGTGGTGGTACATGCCTGTAATCCCAGCTACTGGGGAGGCTGAGGCAGGAGAATCACTTGAATCTGGGAGGCGGAGGTTGCAGTGAGCCGAGATGGCGCCACTGCACTGCAGCCTGGGTGAGAGAGTGAGACTCCGTCTCAAAAAAAAAACAAAAAACTTGACTGTGGCTTTTGCTGGATCCAACAAGTTTTTTTTATAGATCATTTCATCATCATTCAGTTCAGAATATTTTCCAGTTTCTATTTTGATTTTATCTTTGATCTAAATGCCTTTTCTATGTATGTCTCTCGGTTTCCAAACAGGGATATCTTCTAGTTAACTTTTTGTTAATGATTATTGACATAATTGTTTTGAGGTGAGAGAACATATTTTGTATGATATAAATCCTTGGAAGTCTGGTACTGTTTGCTGTGTGGATCAGCGTATAGTCCATCCTGGTAAATGTTCCATGTTTATTTGAAAAGGTTGTATTCTCTACAACTGTTAGTGCTGTGTTCTCTGAATGGAATTAGGTCGAGTTTACTAATCATGTTCATTTTTTCTGTTGTCTTTGCTGGGATTTTGGCCTACCTGCCTTTATAAGTTACTAAGAGGAATGAGTTAAAATCTGTCACTATGGTTGTAAATTTATTTCTCCTTTTCATTCTATCACTTTTGCTTTATTTTGCACCTACATTGCATACATACAGATTTAGAATTTAATATCTTACTGATAAAGCAAACCTTGTAACATTGTGAAATATATTCTTTAGTTCTAGGAATGTGTTTTGCCTTGTCAGCGTTTGCATGGTGGATCTTTTTCCTGTTTTTTTTTTTTTTTTAACTTTCTGTATGTTTATATTTAAGGTAGGTCTCTTGTAAGCAGCTTATGATTTGATTTTGATAACGTAGATTCCATATAAGTACCATCCACCTTAATCAAAATGCAGAAATTTGCATCACCTCAGAAAGTTCCCTCTGTGAATCATACTCTCCATAAGCAACCACCATTGCTTATGGGGAGTTGATTTTAATCAATATAGATAAATTTCCCTATTCTTGAATTTTACATAAATGCAATAACACAGTATATAATCTTTGGTGTCTTGATTTCTTTTTCATGAAATAATGTTTTGCGGATTTAACCTTGTTGCATGTCCCAGAGTTTTTTGTTTGTTTGTTTTGTTTTGTTTTTTATTAAACTGAGGAGTGATATTCTCTTATATGGATAGACCATAATTTGTCTATTCCTCCCCCTAGTTGAGGACATCCAAGTTCCAGTTTTTGACTATTATGAATATACATGCTATGAACATTCTTTTAAGGTTTTTTTGTGAACATAGGTTTTCATTTCCTTTGGGAACTAGAGTAGAATTGATAGTTGGTAGGGTAGATGCTTCTATAACTTAATGTGAAGTTACCAAACTTGTTCAAATGAAGTTACCAAACAGTTGTTCAAAATGACTGTGCCATTTACCCTCCCACTGGCAAGTCCCCATCCATATTTGGTACTGTCTTTTCAGTTATTCTACTGGGTATAAAATGTTATCTTATTGTGATTTTAATTTGCATTTCTCAGATAACTAATTTTAAGTATACTTACAAGTGCTTATTTGTCCTTCATATGTCTTTTATGAAGTCACCATTCAAGTCTTTTGCTCATTTTTAATTGTTTTTTGTCTTATCTCTTACTGAATATAAATTTTTAATATATTCTTTATATACTCTTGTTAAATATATTTATTGTGAATATTTTCTTCCATTTTATGGTTTGTCTTTTCATTTTCTTAGTGATGTCTTCTGATGAAGTTTTAATGTTAATGAAGCCCATGTTATTTTGTCTTTGATTTATGCCTTTTTTGTTCTCCCAAAGTAATTTCTGTCTGCCCTAAGGCCTCAAAGATACTCTCCTGCATTTTCTTCTAGAATCTTTGTAATTTTAACTTTATATGTAGTTCTTTAATCCATCTCAAATTAATTTTTCTGTGTTGTGGGAGGCAGAGGTAAGGTTCATTATTTTCCCATGTGTTTATCCAGTTATCTTAGCATTATTTGTTTAAAAAAAAAAAAAAAACTTTTCCTATTGAATAGCCTGGCACTTTAAACAAAAATTATAAAATTGAGGCCAGGCATGGTGGCTCTGTAATCTCAGCACTTTGGGAGGCCAAGATGGGAGGATTGCTTGAGCCCAGGAGTTCAAGAGCAAACTGGGCAACATAACAAAACCCTGTCTCAAAAATTGAAAATATATATATATATATTTAATATTGAGACTTTGATCCATGAGCATAGTATATCTCTCTTCATTTACTTAGAACTTCTTTAATTTCACTCTGCATTGTTGTGTAATTTTTAATGTAGAAGTCTTAAGAGTGTATTTGTTAAATTTTTTCTAAATATTTCATGTTTTCTTAGCTAGTATAAATGGAATTGTATTTTTTCATTTTTATTTATAAGTGTTACCCATGTGTAGAAATACCACTGATTTTTCTTTATTAAACTTGTATACTTTAATCCTATTAAATTCATTGTTAGTTCTAGTAGTTCGTCTTGTAGACTCCTTAGTATTATTTACATACACAATCATGTTGTATGAAAATAAAGGCTGACTTCTTCCTTTCCTTCTAGTTTTTTCCATGCCTTGTTGCACAGGCTAGGACCTCTGTTACCATACTGAATAAGTGGTGAGAGCCAACATCCTTACCTTTTCCCAATGTTAGGGGGAAAACATTCAGTATTGTACCAGTAAGTTTGATGTTAGTTATAGGTTGCCAATTTTTAGGATGAGGAGGTTTTCTTGTGTTTCTGGTTTGCTGAGAGTTTTTATCAAGAATGGGTCTTGTGGCCGGACACAGTCGCTTATACCTGTAATCCTAACACTCTGGAAGGCCAATGTGGGAGGAACGCTTGAGACCAGTGTGGGCAATATAGTGAGACCCTGTCTCCAAAAAAACAAAAAAATTGAATAGGTCTTGAATTTTGTCTTGATATTTTTTGCATCTATTTAGATTATTTTGTTTTTCTCTTATGTTAATATGGTGGGTTACAGTATTAAATATTGCTAAGTAACAAATCGTCCCAGTATTTACCTGCCTGAAACAACAAACATTTGTTATCTCACATTTTCTGTGTATCAGGAATCCAAGTGGCCTAGCTCATATGGTTCTGGCCCACTCTGATGGTGTTGCAATCAAGATGTCAGGCAGGGCTGCAGTTATCTGAAGGATCCTCTTCCAGCAAGGCTCACTCACATGGCTGTTGGCTGGAGGCCTCCGTTCCACAGTTCTTTGCCCTTTGAGCCTCTCCATAGGGCTGCTTGAGTGTCCTCACAACAAAGTAGCTAACTTTCCACAGAGCAAATGATTCAAGAGAAAGAGCAAGGAAGAATTTGCAGTGCCTTTTGTGACCTACTTTTGGGAGTCATCTACCATGGCTTCTGTTCAGAAGGGAGTTACTAAACCAATCCCAAACTCAAGGGAGTAGGGAATAAACTCCATGCTTGAAAGTAAGAGTATCCAAAAAAAAGAGTGAATTACATTAATTGAATTTCAAAAGTTTAACTTATTTTATAGCATTTTCTGTATCTAATCATGAGTAAACATCAGACAAACTCACATTGATAAACATTTGACAAAACAACTGGCTTACAATCTCCAAAAGTCTCAAGGTCTAAAAAGTCAAAGAGAGACTGAGAAACTGATCCAGATAGAAGGAAACTATAAAGAGTCATAACAATTAAACGCAACATGTGCTTTTGAACTAGATGTTTTGCCAAAGGGATATTATCAGGACAATTGGCAGAACTCAAATGGGTTCTGAGGAATAGATGGTAGTAATATGTCAATGTTAAGTTCACCGTTTTGATTATCTTACTCTGCTTACATAAGAAAATAATCTTGATTGTAATTAATCTACACTAACATTCAAAGGCAGTAGGCAACTCACTATCAAATGGGTAAATCCTATACCTGCAACTTTTCTCAACTATTTGCGAAAAAAATGTTATATATATTTTTTGAGACAAGGTCTCACTTTGTTGCCCAGGCTGGAGTGCAGTGGTGTGATCACAGCTCACTGCAGTCACAACCTCCCAGGCTCAAGCGATCCTCCCACCTCAGCCTCCCAAGTAGCTAAGACTACAGGTGCGCACCAACACACATGGCTAAATTTTTTTTATTTTTTGTAGAGACAGGGTCTGGCTATGTTGCCCAGGCTGGTCTCAAACTCCTGGACTCAAGCAATCCTCCTGTCTTGGCCTCTCAGATTGAATTACAGGTGTGAACCAGTGTCCAGCTACATTCTTTATATTGTACTTGCAACTTTTCTGAAGTTGGAGATTATTTCAAATTTTTAAAATGATGGCTGTTTTACTGTATTTCCTGCCGCCCCCCACAATGTCATTTAAAGACAACTGGCTATTTGAGGTTTAAAAAAAGATGGCAACATTGTGTTGTGGTGCCCTCTTCACAGGATCTAGGATTTCCCGAACCAGCCCTAGCTCTCTTTTCCTCCCTACTTAGGTAGTCCTTACTTTAGTCAGGCTTTGATACACCGCTCTGGGCACCATGGCTCCCTTCCACCTTCCATACTCAAGAATACCTACCTGCTTGGCCTACCTACTAGCAACTCTTGGGCTAAATAATTGTTCAAAAAAAAGACCAGGAAGAAAGGAGGAAGAGCAAAAGTAGTTTTATTTTACACACATATTAGCATTACCATTGCTCTTCATTCCTTCCTGTAGAATTGAGTTTTCATCTGATGACATTTACCGATGGTCTAAAGAATTTCTTTGAGCATTTCATGTATTCAGGGCTGGTGACAAGATTGTCTCGGTATTTGTTTATCTAGGGTAATGTCTGCATTGCATATTCCCTTTTTTTTTTTTTTTTGAGGCAGAGCCTCACTCTGTCGCCCAGGCTGGAGTGCAGTGGCGCTCTCTCGGCTCACTGCAAGCTCCCCCTCCTGGGTTCACACCGTTCTCCTGCCTCAGCCTCCTGAGTAGCTGGGATTACAGGCGCCTGCCACCATGCCCAGCTAATTTTTTGTATTTTCAGTAGAGATGGGGTTTCACCATGTTAGCCAGGATGGTCTCGATCTCCTGACCTCGTGATCCGCCTGCCTCAGCATCCCAAAGTGCTGGGATTACAGGCGTGAGCCATGGCACCTGGCTGCATACTCACTTTTGAGGTATGTTTTTGCTAGATGTAGATTTCAGATGTTTTTTCTTTCAGCACTTTACTGTGTCATTCTGTTTTATCCTGGCCTTCGTTGTTTTTGTTGAGTGGCGTCATCCTCCTTCACATTGCTACCCTATGTGTAATGCCTTTTCATTCTCTGGCTGCTCTTAAGACCTATTCTTTATCTTTTGTTTTCAGTAATTTAATATGCTAAATGTGTAATATACTCTGGGTTCACTGAGTTTCTTAGATCTGAAATTTGATTAGTTTTACAAAATTTGGGACATTTGCAGCCAAATTGTTTTAAGTATCTGTTCTGCACCATTCTCTTGGTCCTCTTATGGGATTCCAATTGTATGTATGTTAAACTGCTAGATATTATACCACAGGCCATGGAGGCTCTGAGTTTGTGTCCTTTTCCCTACCCCCATCTTTTTCTCTCTATTCTTAACAATCACATAATTTCTCTTGATCTGTCTTTATCTTAGTTGATTCCTCTACAGTGTCTCCAAATCTGTTGGCCCTCTTTAGTCATGGGTTTCACATCCAGGGGTTCCACCAACCACAGATTGAAAGTATCTGGGGGGGAGGAGTCTGTATATGTACTAAACATGTACTAAACATATATACAGACTTTTTTTTCTTGTCATTATTCCCTAAATGATAAAGCAACTATTTACATAGCATTTACAGTGTATTAGGTATTGTAAGTAATCTAGAGATGACTAAAAGTATATGAGAGGATACATGTAGGTTATATGCAAATGCTATATCATTTTATATAACAGTTGTGAGTATTTGCAAATTTTTATTCGTGGGGGGTCCTGAAACCAGTCCTCTGTGGATACTGAAGGATGACTATTCTGTTCAGTGTGTCTAATATTTTTCCCCCAGTATTTAGATACTGTCCTTAATTCTAGAATTTTCATTTCGTTCTTTTATATATTTTACATGCATAGTTCCCCCATCTGCTCACTCAATATGACTTTCTTTAAGTCTAGATTATATTTATAGTAGCTGTTTTTAACATCTGTATCTGCTCATTCCAGCATCTGGACCATCTGAGGATCTGTTACATCTACTGTTTTTTTTCTCTTGACCTTGGGTCACATTTTCTTTGATTATCTAGTAGTTTTTTATATTGTACTGGACACTGCAGAAGATACGCTGCAAAGATTTTAGATTTTCGTATCTTCCACTGAAGAGTGCTGTTTTGTTTTAACAGAACGTTAAATTATGGGCTAATCATCTTGAACTTGTGGAAGCTTCATCTTAACACTTTGTTCAGACGGTTGTGTTGGGATGTTGCCTTATGACAAATCCTTATTCTCGGGACACTATCTTTGCTTCTGAGATATGGCCTACCTCATTATCATTCAAGGTGTCCAGTGAGCCTCTGGATTGGCAGGATTTAAACTCCCAACTTTTCTCCCCTACAGTTGGAAACAACTAAAATCTCTGCTCAGCTCTTTTTTTGGCCTTCCAGCTGTTGCTGTCCATTAGACTCCTTGGCATCTCCCCAGTTGCATGTGCAATTATAGGAGTCAGCTGTGGCTCTGAGAGGAGTCTGTGTATGGATTTGCAGCTCCTTCTTTTCTAGAACATCCCCTCTCTATTTCCAGCCACACTGGCAGCCCTGAACCTCATCCTCTGTCACTTCCAGCCAACGCTGGTGGTTTGTCCTCACCTTGATTTTTTATCACTTTCTTCCTCTCTTACTGCATTTCAGCCACATGGCCCTTCTTTTCAAACATTTGATAGTCTCTCCCAACTCAAGGTCTCTGTATTTACTGTTTCCTCTTTTTGAAATGTTCTCCCCCCTCTAAATATTGGAATGGTTGGATCTTCTTCCCTTTTAGGGTTCCTCCAAGTTTTTGCTATCATCCTATCTCAAATTGCCACTCCAGTCACTATCACCACACAGTGTTTTTTTTTATCTTCGTAGTAAATATTAAAATCTATAATCATCTGTTTGTTTATTTATTGTCAGTTCCTGCCACTTGAATATAAGCTGTATGAGAAGAGGAACCGTATCTGAAATGACCACAGATAGCTGTATCCTCAGCCCACAATAGATGCTCAGTAAAAAATTATTATTGAAGATTTTCATAATTGTATACATTTATTGTCTCTATTTAACCAATCTCTTATTGACCATTCTCTTATCAGCTTTTGCCCCCATTATTCCATTGAAACACCATTGTTGTAGAGTTTGACTAAATATAAACCACAAATATAATTCGCTTTTTATTGTATTTGCCCTCTAGAAGTATTTGGCATTATCTTGACTTTTTTTTTTAATCCTTTGGTTTCCTGGGATACGGTTCTGGTTCTCCTTTCTACCTCTTGGGGCTTCCTCCTCCTTGTGTTTCTTGGCTTCAATGTCCACCCCTAAAATGTCACAACAGAATTTCTTGCATAGTCTGTGTCTCTTCCTAGGTGATTTCATTCACACTCAGCACTTTGATGGCCACCTTTCTCTAATGACTCCAGGTGACTGGTATTTAAACAGAGACACCTGGGACTCCACATATCTACCACTGAACTCCTCTTTCTCCTCGGTCATCCCCAAGTACCTTGTTCTGCCTTGCCATAAGGGAGCATTTAACAAGTCCTTCGTACAACCACTATAAACAACAACTTAGCAAAAATTATCAAATGTAAGTAGTAATGATAATGATGAGCATATTATATCCTTTAAATGTAATAACTCAGTCCTTTAAACAATCCACTATGCTTTCCAACTCATAAAAAGTCACAAGAGACCATCATTCTCACCCAAACAGCCAAAACAAGCAAGATAAGTTTTTAAAAGCCCATTAGGCAGCTGAGCACACAAAGAAACCTAAATAAACTAAACTTCAATAAGTGATAGACCATTCAGAAGAGAGCCGTAGCTGCTGTCATCCTCTATTGAAACAGAGGGACAGGGAAACTTTGCCATAGATGGGAACAGTTGGGCTCTTAACTGTGGAGACTTGAAGTGGGGCAGGTGAGCTCAGAGCAAACTCTTCACAGGAATTTCTACTTTTGCTGGGCGTAGGGTGACAGCAGCCAAGGTGCAAGAAGCCATGGGTGGAGCTGCAAAGCAAAGGAATCTCTTAAAAATCTTGATCCGATTCACTGACCCTCTCCTCTGCTGTGTCCAGTCATCTTATAAAATGTCCATATAAAGTCAGATAAGTAGAAAGTATCCAAACTGAAACGCAAAGAGAAGAGAAAGATATTTTTAAAAGACATCCAAAATCTGTAAGGTGCTGTCAGTTTCACAATTGGCTTCCCTGAAAGAAAGGAGAAGGACAAAGGAAAAGAATAATTCAAGAGATAAAAGGTAGGAGCTTTCCACAATTGATGGAAGTGATCAATGTATAAATCTGATAATTTCTGCAAACTCTCGTCAGGATAAATACAAAACAAACCACAACTCCACAGCCTAGGTATATCATAGTCAAACTGCTGATAACCGGAAATAAAGAGCAGATCTTAAAAGCAATCAGAAGAGGGATAAAAAACGTTATATACAGGAGGACAGTGATAATAATTATCTCTGACTTTTCAGCACAAACAGTGGAGGTCAGAGTATAATGATACAGCATCTTTAACATAGTTTAAAAATATATATATATAGGCGGGGTATGGTGGCTCACACCTGTGATCCCAGTACTTCTGGAGGCCAAGGCAAGTGGATCACCTGAGGTCAGGAGTTCAAGACCCAGCCTGGCCAATATGGTAAAACCCTGTCTCTACTAAAAATACAAAAATTAGCAGGGTATGGTGGCGTGTAATGCCAGCTACTTGGGAGGCTGAGGCAGGAGAATCACTTGAACCCAGGAGGCGGAGGTTGCAGTGAGCAAGATCATGCCATTGCATTCCAGCCTGGGCGACAGAGTGAGACTCCATCATAAATAAATAAATAAATAAATCCCACCAGCTAATTCTGTATCCAGCAATAATTAATTAATTAATTAAACCTGCCAACTAATCTGTATCCAGCAAAAACTTTCTTCAAAAATAAAGGTGAATGAAGACATTTTCAGACAAAAGCTGAGTTTGTCTACAGTAGGCCCATATCAAGAAATATTAACAGGAGCCTATTTCATCCAGCTAAAAACACTATTGGCTTTAAATATATATGTAACAATTATATTGTTTGTTTGTAACATATGAAGAAGTTAAGTAACAGGCAACAGGAGCACAATGGATGGGAGGGGAATATATGAATATGTGGAATTCAGCTGGCAGAGTCTTACATTGTTCATGAAATAGTATAATATCATTTGGAAGTAGATTGAAATTTAAAGATGCATACTGTAATCTCTAGAGAAACTATTGAAAAAATAGAGACACACAGAGAGGTATAGCTGAAAGTCCAATACAAGAAATAAAATCGAGGGCCCAGCGCCATGGCTCACACGTATAATCCCAGTGCTTTGGGAGGCCAAGTTAAGGGATGAATGCTTGAGGCCAGACGTTCAAGACCAGCTTGGGTGGCATAGCGAGACCCTGTCTCTACAAGAAAATGAAAAAATTAGCTGGATTTTATGAGCCACACCTCTAGTTCTAGCTACTTGGGAGACTGAGGTGGGAGGATTGCTTGAGCCCAGGAGTTCAAGGCTACTGTGAACCATTATTGTGCCATTACACTTCTCTAAAAAAAATTTTTTTTTTGGCCAGGCTCAGTGGCTCACACCTGTAATCGCAGCACTTTGGGAGGCCGAGGCAGATGGATCACCTGAGGTCAGGAGTTTGAGACCAACCTGGCCAACATGGTGAAACCGCGTCTCTACTAAAAACACAAAAAAACATTAGCTGGGTGTGGTGGCGGGTGCCTGTAATCCCAACTACTTGGGAGGCTGAGGCATGAGAATCGCTCGAACCTGGGAGGTGGAGATTGCAGTAAGCAGAGGTGGCACCACTGTACTGCAGCCTGGGCGACAAGAGCAAAAGTCCATCTCAAAAAAAAAAAAAAATTCTTTTTTTTAAGAAGCTGAATACTGCCCTCCATATTTGATCTATCCAAAGAAGATAGAAAAAGAAGAGCAGAGAAACAAATACCAAAATAGGAAACATTAAACCTGCCATATAAATAATTATATTGACTGTAAGTTTTCTTATTTTGAGCTTTTTTTTTCTTTTTTTTAAATTACAGACTTCATGTTTTGCCTGGGATAGGGACAATAGTTAACTGGAAATGGGCATGAGGAAACCTTCTGGTCATTGGAGATGTCATGCATCTTATTCTGAGCAGTAGTTACACAAGAATATTTTTGATGGACTCCGTGATATAAAATATATCACAATGTCTGTGAATATAATGTCTGACAATTTTACTATGTTTACCGACTTTGTACTTTTTTTTTTTTTTTTGGCCTTATTGTATTGGCTAGACCCTGTAGTCCAGTGTTGAATCAAAGTGTATGAGTAGACATCCATGCCCTGTTCTTAGGGAATAGCTAAAATTAAAAGAGTAACCAAATGTTGTCAAGAATATGGAATAACTAGAACTCCATAAATTTCTAATAAAAGTATAAATGGTTTAACTACTTTGGAGGACTCTTTTTATGTTTACAAAAACACTTGTACAAAAATGTTTATAGCAGGCTTGTTCATTATAGCCAAAAACTTGAAACAACTTAAATCTCTCAACATAAGCATGGGCAAAGTGCGATATAGTCACGCAATTGAATACCATCCGGCAATAAAAAAACACTGTAGATGAATTTCAAAACCATTGTTAAATGAAAGAAGCTAGACACAATAGAGTACCTATTTTATGATTCCATTTATTTGAAATCCAAGGACAGTTAAGCCTCATCTCTGAAGTGGAAGTCAGAAACGGCTTGTGTGGGATGGGGACACTCTTAGTATGCTGTTATGCCGTCACCTCATTCCCTTTGCCTCAGCAGTTCTGCTTCTAGGTCTTTGTCGTACAGATAAACTCACATCATTTCTAAACCGATTAAAAATTCTCCAAGGTTGGCACTTGCAGCATTGTTGATGAGTGGGGGTCTGATTATATCCATCATGGTGCAGGTACTCAATATAATACAGGAAAAAAGCCATCTTCAGAAAACTTGATATACTTAGGTTGGATGATCTCCTAGGTATAGGATAGAGAAAAAAAATCAAAGGTATGTAGTATCTATTGCCATCTGTGTTTAAAAATAAAAGAGCATGTGGGGAAGCTGTATATGCATGTGCTTTATCTAAACCTAATGTATTTCTGAAAGGAGGTCTAAGAAACTGCTAAGATCAAACTTCCAGGGAGAGGAATTCAATGGCTGGAAAAGGAAGGTGGGAGATGTTTGGGTCTATCCTTGTTTTGTACGTTTTGAATATTGAAACATATGACTGTATTACCTATTTTAAAAATTAAAGAATACAGTTACAGTTTGGAAATAACTGAAATAGTTCATCACACACAGAGTTGGCTGAACTGACAGAAGCCTGCTACACAGACTTGCTGAGAACTCTCCCTTTCCCTCACCGCAGTTGATACCATGTGGATTTTGTATGTTAGTCTTAAGTTGTCCCTTTTGTCCCTTCCTGCCCATCCTATCTTTGTCCAGGATCATTTCCATGAGCCGCTTAGCTTGCTTCCCCTCCTTGCTGTTTGTTTTCTTTGTTTGTTTGTTTGTTTGTTTGTTTTTGAGACAGTCTCTCGCTCTGTCGCCCAGGGTGGAGTGCAGTGGCACGATCTCAGCTCACTGCAACCTCCACCTCCTGGGTTCAAGCGATTCTCCTGCCTCAGCCTCCTGAGTAGCTGGAATTATAGGCACCCACCACGACACCCAGCTAATTTTTTTGTATTTTTAGTAGAGATGGAGTTTCACCATGTTGGCCAGGCTGGTCTCGAACTCCTGACCTCAAGTGATCCACTCGCCTTGGCCTTCCAAAGTGCTGGGATTACAGGCATGAGCCACGGCGCCCGGCCACTGGTTTTTTTTCAATTATCCAGCCCAAAATGTCAGCCTTGCTGTTCTTTTTGACCCACTTCCCTTCGTCTTGTCTGTGCCCTCACAGGGCTTACTGTTGCCCAATTTTTGCCTACATCATCTGTCTCTACTTCTGTCCTGGAGGATCCTTAAAAGTAGAGACTTTAAGGATACTGCCTGGAATCTGGGGGGATAAAAAGTATTTTATTGTCTCTTGGGAAAAGTAAAACTAGTTCATGAAACTGGTAGGTTTTAAATTTTACCAATATTGTTGCCTAGGCAAGGCTCAGTTTAAAAAAAGAGAGTGATTTTTTGAAATATTCAGTAGTAATTCAAACGAAGCAACATAATGCAAATGGTACATAGAAATGTACCTTTTTTTAAATATTTTTAGAATATCTCTGAAATATTCACTAGTAATACAAATGGAGCAGCATAAATGGGGTGGCGGAGCTCTGGCCTCCAGGAGATTCTGGCTTACAAGGAACAGGGCCTCACACCAAGGAGGCACTTGTTACCAACCTTCACCTGCCTGGAGCCTTCTATGTGGTCACCTAACTGCACTCTGCCCACCCCACCCTCCAAGTCTAACCCTGCAGAGCAGCCAGGCTGCTGCTTGACATTCATGATTCTCTACTTTGATTCTTGCCGTTGCTCTTCATGGAATAGGACCTCCCTGGGGGTCCTCGCCCATCTTCTCCCTCAACTTTCTGGCTCAGCCCCATACTTCACCTCTTCTCTGAAGGCTTTCCTGATGCATTTGTTTCCTCTTGCTGCTTTAACACATCACAGCAAACTGAGCAGCTTTAAAAAACACACACTTACTCTTTTATAGTTCTGGAGGTGAGAAGTCCAAAGTCAGTTCACAGGATTAAAGTCAAAGTATTGACAGAGCTGGTCCTTCTGGAAGTTCTGAGGGGAGAATTCATTTCCATACCTTTTTCAGCTTCTAGCAACTGCCTTGGCTTGTGACCCCTTCTTTCATCTTCAAGGCCCGTCATTCTCTTCTCCATTTCCATGTTTAGATCACCTTCTCTTCTGGCTCTCACTCCTCTTGGTCCCACCTGAGTAATACAGGGTCCTCTCCCCATCACAAGATCCTTAATTTAATCACATCGGGCGGGTCTCATTTGCCATTTAAGGGAATCTGTTCACAGGTTCTGAGGTTAGGGTGCAGATCCTAGGATGCCATCACCATTCTCCTGCTCACAGTCTGTCCATTCTTCACTTACCTCATAGGATAATTACCTGGTAATTATCTATTCACCTGACCAGTACCCCCAGTGTAAGCCACTGGAGGGCTGTGATGGGCTCTTTCTCACCTTGTCTGCCTGGTGTTCCTGCCATGTGGTAGAAGTCCAGGTGTTTTAAGGAGTGAACAGATTGCCCAGTACAAATAGCACTGTAGTTCAGAGCACAGACTTGAGGTTCGACTGCCTGGCTGTGGATCCTAACTGCACCTCTCACCAGCCCCGTCTATTCTGTGTCCCATCTGCAAAATGGTGATGAAGAATAAAACCCAGCCTGGAGCCCACAGTAGAGGGATTCAGTTGGGTCACATGTGAAATCATTAGAAGAGTGTCTAACAATAAAGTCAAGACAGTTTTGTCGTTGTTGATTTTGTTTTTGATGTGAAATGATATATATTATGTAAATTATTATTGACAAGTTTAGGAAAGGATAAGCTTTTTGCTATTTAGTTATGTTTGTTTATTTTTTTTTATTTTTTTTTTTGAGACAGATCTCGCTCTGTCACCCAGACTGGAGTGCTATGGCGCAATCTCAGCTCACTGCATCCTCCATCTCCTGGGTTCAAGTAATTCTCCTGCCTCAGCCTCCTGAGTAGCTAGGATTACAGGGACCTGCCATCACACCCGGCTAATTTTTGTATTTTTAGTAGAGACGAGGTTTCACCATGTTGGTCAAACTGGTCTTGAACTCCTGACCTCAAGTATCAGCCCGCCTCAGCCTCTCAAAGTGCTGGGATTACAGGCGTGAGCCACCGTGCCCAGCCTGTTTAAAGAAATCTTTTCCTTGATTTTAAATATTTTCCAAAAAGTTTTTAGGCTGTGTGATGAACATGTAGAAGGTGATAAAGGATTTGCTTAGGATGACCGTGAACCTGTGGAACAGTCCGTTGTGCACCACTCTGCTTTAAGTGGGTATCGACTGC
Organism: Pan paniscus; assembly: GCF_029289425.2. NCBI lineage: Eukaryota > Metazoa > Chordata > Mammalia > Primates > Hominidae > Pan > Pan paniscus. Next base: position 64,096,978 of record NC_073270.2, read on the forward strand.
TTGGGAGAGATTACTATGCAGAGTTAATCGTTAGATCTCATTAGCCTAAGAGATGGTGGAGATTCACGAAAAGGTTAAAGGTGTGTGTGACTATGGAATGCACATAATACTTCACTGAATTTATGGATACACTTGAGACTTCCGGCTTCTTGAAGCCACTCTAACATAAGCCAAACGTGCCCTTAAATTCAGCTAACCCTCACTGAGAACCCATCAAGTTCTTTGCACCATTCTAACAGAGATAACTTTGTGAAGGTCCCTTGATACCTCTGTTAGAGGAACTTCTAGATGTCATGTGCCTTTGGTCTTTTTATGTCTCAATCTTGGTATTCAGTGGTGTTTCCATCAGTGTACATAATACAGAGATCCAAGGGTTGTTTGCATGAGATTTCTAGTTTTGAGAAGTGAGAATCCTTTGTTAATTGTAAAATGTGCTGGATTGTTCATCCTCGGGAGGCACTATATGCCATTATGGGGATGACAGCATCCCATATGCCATGCAAAGAACAGGGTTTGCAGTAAAGAGAGGTGCTGGAATGTAATGTCAGAGCACACCTATGTTCCAGGAGAGCTAAACAAGTCTACTGCAGTTAAAGAAAAGAAATGTTTAAAATACCTTGCAACAAGTACTTTCATTGAGAGCACGTACTCTGACCAAAGATCATGACTACTTGGTGTGCATGAAGAAAGTCATATTTTTAGAATGCTATGAAAAATGGAGAAGTATATGAAAAGCATTCTAGCTTTAGGAAATAATGCTAGTATGGATTTTAGATTAAAGACATAATAAGATGTGCCTAAGCAGAGTGAAGAGAGACGGTTTAGTAGTGAAAAATAAGGTTATCAGACAAGTAAATGGCAGGCTGGAAAATAAAAATGTATCATTTGAATGGCAGGGAGCCATTGCCAGTTTTTCAAAAAGCAAGATATTAAAGTTATCATACCCTCTGCATCATTTAACTTGATCGTTAAAGGAGTGATGCTAGTGATCCTAGAGTTCTAGTGACAACGGGAGGGAAAAATTGTAGTAGTCCCACTCGAAGATTAGGGTCCAATTTATGAATTTATTTCAGGGATTGAGGTTCAAGTGTAGATTAAATATAAAATGAAGAACCAGACAGCTCTACTTCAAAATTGGATGCAAGTAACAAAGGACAAAAAATAGTTGCAGACTTCGTTTCTGTTCTGTGGAAGGCAGACATAACGTTCTGTGATTGAGATCTTGGAATTTGGGGTGATTTGTGGGGGTAGAGTGGAAATAACGCCCTATTTTCACCATGTTGGGCAGGAAGGGTGATGAAGTATCTAAATTGTGTAGTTAAACTGAAATCAAGCAGATTTGGAAAAGTGCTGTTCTCAACAGGTGAAGACCTGACCCTAGGAAGGAATCCGTTGTTGAGTCCTGCTCCTGCAGGACTTCTGCCTGGGGCTAGCCCAGAGCTCGAGAGGCGCCACAGGCAACCTCCCCCTCCCATGTCTCACCCTGAATCCAGGTGTTACCACTACGGAAAAGAATCCAATCCTAATGCTGAGGAGGAAGTGGTTCTTACAGATGTGATAGGCCAAGATTTTAACCTCTCAGAAATCAACAGAGATGCATCGTGGGGTTGAGGGGAGAAAGGTTGGCCACTTGAGCTGTGACGTGGGGTTGGGAAAAAACTCCTAATTCAAACGTGAATGAGCAGGAAAGAGACACCCCCTCCTTCCAAAAAGCGATATGACTTCTTTCTTAGCAGAATTCCAGAGCTTTGAGTGAGAGAGGGACACAATGACTTTGCTGTAACTCCTGGATTTTGCTGGTTGCCTGTGGGCTAGAAGGAGTTGGAGCTGGTGGCTTGGCAGAAGGCAGGAAGGACACTGCTTGGGCGTACTCAGCCTTGCGCTAGTTGAACCACTTCCCACATACCCTAAAGGCCACACACCTTGCTTAGGTTGCAGAGCCCAGGTCTGCTCTAATCTCAACGTTTTACCTGCATTTCAATAGTACTTCTCACTTCATGCTTCAGGAAGTGCTTGGCCAAGACACCCTAGATCTGTTGGCATAATAGACAGCCACTTAGCTTGTAGGCTACATGATAAATGTTTTGTTGGAGTTCTAGGATAGCAAGGAGATGGAGAGATGAGGAAGATACCCCTATTACAGAGGAAGAGTTACAGCGAGGCCCCTACACTCAAAGAACTTAAAATTCTCATGGGTAAGTCAGACATTGAACAGGCAAACTTTAAAAAGAAAAAAACATAAATGAACTACTCAGATGTTGTGAAAGCTGCTCTAAAGACAGAGTGCAGTGGTGAGTTGGGTGGGAGGCTGCCTGGTGGGGTAGATGGCACAGGTGTCTATGGTCGTTAACATTTAAGCTGAGACCCAAACGATGGGGAGCATCTGGCCAGGGGAGAGCCAGTGGGAAAGCATCCAAGGAAGAGGAGCAGTCAGTGGTCCATGGGAAGGTGGACACAGGGACAATTGAAAAGATTTGAGACTTGAGGAGACCAGTTTGATGACTGCAGTGGCCAAGGCAGGATGTGCTGGGGTCATGAACCAGGGCAGCATTGACACATGATCCAAAGAAAAGACATCTCTGACTCAGCAAAAGTCAGAAAAATGGAAGTCACAGCAAGTATGAGTGGAAATTCGTCTGTTCTCTAGTTGAAAGTGTTGACTGGGGAGCTGGTTGAAAGTCTTGGGGCTTATAACCTGTTTTCTCTGAGAAGGCTGAAACAAGCTGTTGTCCTGAAGAGACAGGTAGCTGGAAGTGGTAGAGAACTGGAAAGGAGGAGAGAGAATGTGGGATAATTGCTGTGGAATGGAAGAAGGCCTAAGACGCATGCCCAGCAGACAAAGCGTAGAATCTTCATGGCCGTCCACATAGTTTTGTAATTTTTCCTCCAGCGAAGCCACCACCCAACCATTGGGTAGAGGAAGCAGGTGGAGAGGCTGTTGGGGCTTTTCTGGGTGGTTGAGACAAGACAGGCAAGGAGGCTAGAGAACTGGTGGTGTGGGCAAGTGATGCTGGTGATCAATGGACTGGAAGCCAGCAGCAGAGACTTAGACCCAAGAAGGGAGCTTGAGGTACAAGAAAACTTCAGGGTAGACAGGAAGGAGGCATGGTGAAAGTGATGAAAGGGGAGAGTAGAAGGGTGGTCCAGGGTCAGACAGGGAGTTAGATTTAATCCTTCAGGGCACTTTCATTACATCATAGCTGCCATTTTGTCTTTTATCTGACTCAATAATAAGCCAGTAATAAGTAATGTTTTAATTAAAGGTAAATGCTTGGCAGGTAGGTTAAACTTCATTGAGTCCCGATCCTGTCATAATAATTATGTATACCTTTCTCAGCTTTTTGTCTACTTGAAATATATTTCTTCTTCCTTTGAGCAGCCAAAATGGAAGTGTTGGATGTGTTGGCTTTGTTGGTAGGCTCCTGTTGGATGCCTGTTGTCACTCATAAATGTAACACCACAACCATAATTGATGGAGAGTTGAATTGCAAGCTTTTAGGACTAATTGCAAAGTCTAAACTAAAACATTTCCTGGAGCTGCCTTTAAATAATAATAATAATACCTTGTATAGATACAGTGCTTTACAATTTACAGAGCACTTCCACATACATCATCTCATTTAATCTTCACAATAAACAATGCTTTTTGAATGCTTAGATATTTCCTAAGTGAGAAACCATGTTGTACATCCTGATTTAATCATAGTGAGTCGCCAAAAGTTCTTGATACAATAACCATTTATGAGTACCTTCTGTGTACAAAGCACTTTACTAAGGATACCAAGGGGTAAATTTTCAGTAAATAAATATCCAATAAGTAGTACCTATCAGTAAATATGATCTTGCCTCCTAATTTACCTTCACTTCCTAGTCACAGTCACTGTTTTGGAGGCTACTTGCCATGCCATAAATTTATATAAATATTGCCAGGAATTCATTGTATCAGAGTTGAAGTTTTAAAACTAAGGATTCTGATACTTGTCTAAGCTCATGATTCATCAGAAAGTCATCCTGTCTATTCAACTTGCACTTTTCTTGAAGATTATTACTTGAATCTCAAGAAAAATATTTCAAGGCCTCAGCATATCTGAAAATGCCAGCCATTGAGTTCAATGTCCTGATTGGAGTGATTTGGGTACAACTTGGCCAAAAAACAAGAGTACAATTTGGCAAAAAAAAAAAAAAAAAAAAAAAAAAAGTATAACTTCGTACTTGGTTCCAGAAGTCTTATTTTTCATTAGAAAAGAAGACACACCCATCTTTGGGCTCTACTGGCCAGACTGGGATGCTTTGAGAAGACTGGGAGACAAAGGACTTCCTGGGAGGCTGCCCTCTGGGTGAGGGGGGAATGGAAGGTAGTATTGGAGCTGGGCCCAATCCCAGGGCAAGAATCCTGAACCTGTGTCCTGGAGTCCCCCAAGTGTCCAGGCGTGTCTTCTGGGCCACCATGGCTCTTCAGAGGATACACAGATTTTGAGGTCTCACTCAAGATTCTCCAAATGTAGAACCCCCAGAATAATAGGAACCCTGCCATCAGAGTGCCCTGGGCAGAGTAGCTCCCTGAAAGTGAGCGGTGTGACCTGCAAACCATGATTCCTTCTCCCATCCGGGGCTGGATGAGGCCCCAAGGTGTGATGTTGAACTTCAGCTGAGAAACCCGTTTTGTCGATGAAATGCAGGTGGTCATCAGGGGCACTGATGATGAATCGGGTCCCCTTGGTGCAGCTGTTACTTCTCCAGCCATCTTCCTGCTCCTTGTTCAACACCTTGATGTTATTAATTCGCATGTTAACACTAGCTCTCACTCACCTATTTACATGGGCATGTGGTTTGGGAATTGGGGGAGGACAAAGCCAGATCCTAAAAAGTTTTTTTTTAACTAGTGTATACATTCCTGGACATCGTTTTTTAGGAATATTTTCCCATGATAACATCTCTTTAAATAACAGGTTTTGTGTTTTACAAGGGAGGCTAATGTCTGTATTGCCAAACTATCTCTTGATTCTTTTGATAAGGAGCTTAGAACCCTTCCTTCTTGGTGTCGGGCAGATGTGCCTAATGCTTTATTTTGACGGAGGATATGCACTCAGCATCTGAGCATCCCATAAATACTCCAGAGAGGAACACAATTAGGATACTACAGCGTGGTGCTGGGAGACTGAGCGTTGGTTGAGTCTAAGTGATGTTTCCGACTGGGGCTGGAAACGTGCTTTACATAATTGTATTCTGATCATTTAGGTCTCTCTTTATAGGGCATCTTTTATGACCAAGACTGTCCAGTACCAAAATGAGCTACATAAATTCCTAATCTGGGATACAGCTGGACAAGAACGAGTAAGTCACTCTTTAATTTACTCTGTTTTTCTGAGGCCCAAATGAAAGTTCCAACTAAACTGTCAGTACCCCTGTCGTCTCACGTTACTCACTTCTCTTCTGTGCGCCGGAGACACATTTATTTCCATTTGCGTAGGCCAGCCTTTGCCTTTGCCTTTTCAATTAGAGCCACAGAGTCCACCAATGGAGAAAGTGGTAATGGGCACTGAGGGCATTTTTATACCTTGCAGTGTCTTAAAGTAAATGCTGACCAACAGGCCTGATAAAATCCCACTCAGAGCACTGTGTATAATTTGGGGCTCTCTCCTCTAGTAAAGATATATAAAGCAATTAGTGGTAGAAAGGGTGAGTTAAGCACAACTCATTTATCGCTGCCTTTTAAAAGCTAAAGAGGGAACTTTACAGCATATGAAGTGTGAGATGTAAGTGAAAAGGATAAGCTAACACAGTGCCTTGCAATAGATACTTAATAAATACCTGATGACAAAATTGGCCACAATGGTTATCTACTTAAGGAAGAGCCTGAACCAGAAGCGGGGCCTGAACATGGCAGCATGGGGTCTAATGGAATTTGGGGAAGCCCACCCAAATCAGAAAGGGCCGGGAAGGCAGGGATGGGGACAGACACATCTGCCTCCTCCCCTTTCCTCTGGGTACTGAGACACATCTGCCTCCTCCCCTTTGCTCTGGGTACTAAGACACATCTGCTGCCTCCCCTTTCCTCTGGGTACTAAGTCCAATTTCCCTTCCAAGGTGTCTCTGGCAGCCACCCCATCATTCAGCTGCCGTTTAATTTTGTTTTCAAACAGTACGATCCAAACAGCACATCTGATAGATGCACGGTGCTATCTTAAGCTCTTAAAAGTGTACCAGAAGTAATCAGGAAAAATAGTCTGTCATCACAGTCTTATCTAAGACACCATAGATAGTGTGTATAGTATGAAATCTGACAAGAATCATCACAGACAAATGGAGGAAAACAAAACAAGCCATTACTGTTGTCCTAGACATAGACTCCATGCATTTGTACAGGTTTAATGTCTTAAGTTTGCTCTGTTTGGTTTCTTCTGTTTTTAACACTGGATGTTGTGCCTCTGTCCCATTACTCATCTAAGATATTCTGCTTACCGTCTTCCACTCCCCATTCCTTCTCCTTTGCTCATGTTGTACATCTAGAATGGAGCATTTAGGACAGCTGGACCTTTGCTAACCATCCCTCTTCTGTCCTTCAGAAGTGTGTCGCTTACCATAATCCTGAATATATCTGTAGACACAGCCCTGGGTTCTGTCCTGTTAGCCACGAATCCGTGTGGCCCTTCCTATTAGTAATATATGTACCCTCCACTAAATCCCAAGTTTCAGTTACCCCTCACATATATTTGATGATACAGCAAAGCCCTCATCATAAAGAATCATGCTGTAATATAGATTCCATTATGCTTTGAATCAGAGCCTGTCCTGGTATATGCAGTGGCGTATAACATCTCTTTTTTTCTGGAACACAAAAAAAAATAACACAAAGGTGTTTGCCTCTCTCCCTTTCTGCCACCATGGTAGCAGAAGTCTGTGAAGTTTTGTACTTAGCTGGTTTTCCTGCCTCTTGCTTGTCCACTTCTCATTGGTTCTGCAACAGGAGTAGTTGCTCTGAGATGCAAACCTGCCTTCAGCCTGCCTGATGCACCATCACACAGCCCAGAGCTGCACAGGAGATGCTCATGGGGCCAAGCCACAGGCCAGGCGTGCTGACCAGGATGCCCTGCATGGAGAAGACAGGAGAGGAGCACCACCTGATGAGCACGCACTCCAGCCAGTTGTTGCTGGGCGTGAGCACATGTCCAGGGTTGCCAAAGCGCAGTGCTGAGGAAAGCCACACACCTGACAGCTACCCACAAATTGTTTGAAATGCTGGGAGGATCACACAAGACACGTCTTGTAAGCCTGTCTGGGTCAGGGACTGCCCGTTTATCCTGGGCAGTGCATTGAAGGTCCAGAATGTGCCATCCACAGCCAGGCTCTATTTTCACCTCCTCCCACCAGTCTGTCCTCTAGTACAAACTGCGTGCTGTTCTCCAGCATGCCATAGTTTCACGCCCTCATGCCCTTCCACAACTCTATTCAGCCTTCAGAACCAACCTCCGATGTCACCTAAAGGGGGCTTTCCTGCCATCCCTGCTCTCGGACAAGTAACCACATCGCCACACTGCTGTGTTGCTCTAGACCCATATCTGGAGGCCTCCCTGGGTTCCTCCCTCGGCCTCAGTGCTGGACACCTTCTCCACCCAGGTGTCCTGACAGCTTCATTCTCTACATGTATTGCAAATAGGTTCACTTCTCCATCTCCGCTCCCAACATCCTGCTCTCAGCCACCTTTGGCCATTCACTGAGTACTCCTTTAGCCTTTTCTTGGGTCCCCTGCTTTCCCTCTGTCCATGACATGTCCTCATAGGACCCAGAGGAATCTTCTGGAAACAAAAATCAGCCTGTGTTATTGGCCTGCTTAATATCCTTCAGTGACTTCCCGCTGCATCTCTCATAACAGCCACACTCTGAACAGAGACCTCCCAAGCCCCACATGACTTGCCCAGGCCTCCCCCGGGGCTCCTCTCTTCTCAGGGCCTCCAGCACTCCTTGGCCTCATGCCTCTGGATACACTGTTCCTTCTCACCAAAACTCTCTGTTCCCTCCACTGGAGCCCAGCTGGCTCCTTTCCCGTCTTTTAGTGTCAGGTTAAATGTGATGCACTCAGAGTTTTCTCTAAACCCCCTGCATCTAAGCAGGGCCCCAACTTTGTTCTTCATTACTGCCCTTACTCATTTTCCTCAGAACATACATTAAAAATTGTCCTTAGATACCTGTCTACCTACCTTCATTGACAGAATCTCCCATCAGACTGTAACTCCAAGAGCTGGGACCACAGTGTCTTGTTCACTGCTGTACTCCCAGGGCCTAGCATGGTGCCTGACCTAGAGCTGATGTTCAGATATTGGTTGGTTGGATGAATCAGCAAATAAACTCTTTGGAGTATTCCTTTGTATCCTGAAGTCTTTGATTGCTCTCATCCATGGGATTGTCACCTGTTTCCTTACCTGTCTGCCTTTCATTAGACTGTAAGCTCCTTGAGGGCAAGGACTGCCTTCATATCTCTGCTCTCAGCCCCTTGGCACATGGTATTGATGCCCATAGGTTTATGTCTACTGATTGCCAGCCCTACTTAGGCACAGATAAGGACAGCTCCTCTACCTACTTTTACCATGTGAGTAGTGCATGACTCAAATTATAAATTTCTGGTGTTGTATGTTTATTACTCTTTGTAGTTATGAGATTTATTATGGAACCAAAATTGTCGTGAAATGAAAACCCTTTTGATGAATTGACCATTCAGACATCCTCCCCAACCTCCGCATTTGACATCTTGTACTGCACATAGTTTTGACAGATGGATTGTCTTTCTGATGGTCCAGCTACGTTTGATTGCAAAGTGATTTCATTAAGTCAATGAAAGTGATTTTGGAGAATTTCTCAAATGTCCTGTGAAGCCCTTGACAGTAGGGATCTTGTTAACTTAAATGAAGAGGAAAAATACTGCTCAGGATGATGATATAAGTGCTTCAGAAGATAATGGTTTGTGTATCAAAGGGTTAAGAGGGGCCTAGGGAAAATTGATGAAGCCCTCAAATATTTTTGTAAAAATTTGTCATTTTTATGATAAGACTATGAAAGTCAAACATGAAATGAAGGATATCGTATTGTGCTAGCATGTAGTTTTATCAGAAAATTCATAGCCAAGTTATCAATCAAGTTCGACTCAGTGTTCATCCAGAAAATTCGCTCCTGGCTGCAATAATAAACCTAAGGTTTTTCAAATACCAGATAAAATTAAACTTGATTTTACAATTTTAAGTTTATCTTCTCAAGATAGATTCTTTGTGAGACCATTTTGTCCCTATTATTTGCTATCTTGAATGAATGCATTTAAAATCACCCTTTTTCCACCAATTATCTCCTTCAGTAACAAAGACTCCTGCAGTAGCATTGAGACAGACACAACACATACATTAAAAAACCTCATAAATACACCATACCTGTAGTAAGAACATGTCAAATACTTGCCATCTGTGTGTGATTGTATAAAAGAAAGCTTCTTGGCCAGGCATAGTGGCTCACGCCTGTAATCCCAGCACTTTGGGAGGCCAAGGCAGGCGGATCACCTGAGGTCAGGAGTTCTAGATCAGCCTGGCCAACATGGTGAAACCCCATCTCTACTAAAAATACAAAAATTAGCCAGGCATGGTGGCGCACACCTGTGGTCCCAGCTACTCGGAAGGCTGAGGCAGGAGAATCACTTGATCCCGGGAGGTGGAGGTTGCAGTGAGCCGAGATCGCACCACTGCACTCCAGCCTGGGCCATGGAGTGAGACTCCATCTCAAAAAAAAAAAGCTTCCTAACCAGAGTCTAATAGACATTGCATCCAGTCTTTAAAAATTTACATTCCTGCATCTTAATATGGTTTCTCCCAATGACTGTTTTTACAGAGATCAGAACACTAGGAAGCCTCAGACTTATTTATTGTCACAGTAGTCATGTAAGGAATTGTTCTCCTGTTTAAAATCAAGAACAAGTGTAGTGGCTTAGTATCATCGAGAATTGGGGCAGACAGTCCCAGAAACCAGAGTCTGCAGTGCATCATCCACACTGGCCAGTGCACAGTTACCATCCACATGAAGAGACAAGAAGACCTGACTCCATGAGTAGAAGCAAACCCGAAAGTGATCCCATTATTAGAATTTGCAGACAGAATTTACACATATATTTTTGGGCCACATCCAACCTGCCACCAGTTTTTGTAAATAAAGCTTTCATGGAACATAGCCATGCTCGTTTGTTTATTATCTATGGCAGGGACGTCCAGTCTTTTGGCTTCCCTGGGCCACATTGGAAGACGAATTGTCTCAGGCCGCATATAAAATACACCAACGATAGCTGATGAGCTTTAAAAAAAATCGCAAAAACAGCTCAATGTTTTAAGAAAGTTTATGGATTTGTGTTGGGCCACATTCAAAGCTGTCCTGGGCCACATAACAGGCCGCAGGTTAGACAAGCTTGGTCTGTGGCTACCTTCACTCTACAATAGTAGAGTTGAGTAGTTGCAGCAGAGATTATGTGACCCATAAAGCCAAAATATTCGCTACCTGGTCTTTACCAGAAAAAGTTTGCCATCACCTGATCTAGAGCCAGGTTTGGAGCAGAGATGTGCTGACATCTTTTGAGTCTCTTACATGCCTCCACCTTCTTTCTTTGCATCAAAAGGACATGAAAGTTTCCATGTCAGTAATAGCAGAGTGGCTTGCCCTCCCACAGCTAAAAATTATATGTAAACTCCGGACAAAGCTTTAAAAAAACAACTGTTTGAAGGCACTGCAGAGCAACCAAATGCAGTCAGGGACTGCAAAGGGAAGCTTTCTTGTGTAAGATCCACATTTTTACAGCTTTTCCCCAGTGGGTATTTCCCAGTTCGAGTGGCACAGGGTAGCTAGTACTTAAGCAGAAAGCTTGTGTTGAGTGCAGAGTTTAGGACTGCTAGAACAGCCAGAAAAAGAGGAGGCAAATCGCAGAAAAGGGATTCAACAAGGAGGGACCCCCTAAAATCTGTTTATAAATTCCCTGAAGTTTTTTTGACCCCCAAATTGTGAATTCACAAGAGAGACGTTATAAAATGCAACAGAAACCAGTAGCTGGCAAGGGTGACAAGACAGCAGAGATTTCAGCTGCTCCTCATTACAGCAGGGCTAGACTTCAAAGTTTGAATCCAATCCTGCTGTGTTACAGGGGATCACTAAACACCTTGAGCATTCCGATGAAACTTCAGAAGGGCCATGCCTTGGGAGTAGAAACTGTGTCCTAGGACTAAGGGCAAATCCAAAAACCCAAGTAGACCAACCAATCTCAGGATGAGTCACCAGTAACTTAATACTCTTCAGAGAAGAAAAAAACCAAGCGTCTACAGTGCATCATCCACACTGTCCAGTGGACAGTCAGCGCTACTACACATATGAAGAAACAGGAAGGTGTGACCCAGTGAGTAGAAGCAAACCCTAAAGTGACCCTTTTCTTGGAATTTGCAGACACAGAATTTAAAGCACATATTTTACATATGTTCAGAGATTTAAAGAAAAGTAGGCCAGGCACAGTGGCTCATGCCTGTAATCCCAGCACTTTGGAAGGCTGAGACAGGCATATTGCTTGAGTCGAGGAGTTCCAAACCAGCATGGACAACATGGCAAAAGCCCATCTCTTAAGGGAAAAAAAAAAAAAAGGAGTGTTAATGACTTAACTGCAAATGGGGAATCTCACATAGAATGGAAACTAATAAAGAATCACATGACAATGCTAAAACTGAAAGCTGCAATATCTAAGATGAAAAACTCACTGGAGGGTGATAGAACAAATTAATCAGAAGAATAGAAAAACAGTAGAAAAATATGGACAGAGTCTCAGTATCATAGGGACAAATTCAAACAGTCTAACATATGTGTAATTGGAGAGCCAGGAGGAGCAAAGAGAGAGATGGAAACAGAAAAAAAGATTTCAAGAAATAATGGCTGAAAATTTCCCGAATTTAGTGAAACATAACTCACAAATCCAAGAAGTTCAACAAATCTGTAAGTTCAAAGAACACCATATCTAGGTAAGTCGTAGTCAAACTGCTGAAAACCAAAGGTAAAGAGAAAATCTTGAATGCACCCAGAAGTAAAAGACACGTAAACAGGAGAACAACAATATGAATGATGGCTAACTTTACACATAAACACCGGAGACCAGAAGCCAGAGGAACAGGATCTTTAAAGTGTGGAAAGCAAAAACCTATCAGTTTGCCAAAATTAGTTTTCAAATATAAAGTCAAAGTAAGAACATTTTTAGAAAAACAAAAACAGAAATCAACAGCAGCTGTCCCAGAAGGTTTTTCACACTAAAGGAAAATGACAGACACCACATGGTAATTCAGATCCATAGGAAGAAATAATAGCCACTAGAAATGGCAAATAGAAACATATGTTTTTTCTTCTTCAATTATTCAAAAGTTAACTAATTCAAAAATTATAACACTGGATTGTATAGTTTATAGCATATATAGATTTAGATTATTTGACAGTGGTAGTACAAAGAATGGTAGGATAACAAGAAATAGACTTTTGCAAGTCTCTGATATTTTACATGAAGTGGTGCATTTTAAACTAAGTAGACTGTAGAAAAACGTGCAGTAGTCCAGACACAGTGGCTCACACCTGTAATCTCAGCACTTTGAAAGGCCACGACAGGTAGATTTGAGGCCAGGAGTTCAAGATCAGCCTGTCCAACGTGGCAAAACCCCATATCTACTAAAAATACAAAAGTTAGCCGGGCATGGTGGCACTTACTGTAATCCCAGCTACTTGGGAGACTGAGGCACAAGAATTGCTTGAACCCGTCAGGCAGAGGTTGCAGTGAGCCAAGATCACACCACTGCACTCCAGCCTGGGTGACAGAGCGAGACTCTGTCTCAAAAAAAAAAAAGAAAAATGTGCAGTATATATTATAGTTACAAAAGCAACAACTTAAAAAATAATACAAGCAAGTACAGTTCAAAAGTCAGTAGAGAAGTTAATATACTAAAATTGAACACTAAGAAAAATTCAAGCAATGCAAAAGAGGAAAAGAACGGAGGAGCAGGAATTTTAAAAGAAATGGAACAGATACAGGCCGGGCGTGGTGGCTCACGCCTGTAATCCCAGCACTTTGGGAGGCCGAGGCAGGTGGATCACCTGAAGTCGGGATTTCAAGACCAGACTGACCAACATGGAGAAACCCCATCTCTACTAAAAATACAAAATTAGCCGGGCGTGGTAGCGCATGCCTGTAATCCCAACTGCTAGGGAGGCTGAGGCAGGAGAATGGCTTGAACCCGGGAGGTGGAGGCTGTGGTGAGCCGAGATCACACCATTGCACTCCAGCCTAGACAACAAGAGCAAAACTCCGTCTCAATGGTAGACCTAAATCCAAATATATTAGTAAATACATTAAATATAAAGGAGCTGAACTGCTGAACCTTCCACTTAAAAGGCAAAGGTTGTCAAAAATCAGGACCCAACTGTGTGCTGGTTATAAGAGGACTACTATAAATATAAAAACAAATAAAGAATGCAAAAGGATGTAGTATTCAAATAATAAACAAAAGAGAGCCATGTGGTTATATAATATCAGTAAAACAGACATGAAAACAAGGTGGAAGAAGGACATTGTGAGAAGAATATTGAGGAACTTTGTGTTGATAGAACTGTTTGACATCTTAGTGGATGATATTCACACAGATATATACATTTGTCAGTTTATCAAATTAAAATTTAATTTGATAAATTTTAAATTTATCGTAAAACTCAAATTAATACGAAATTTTAAAAGCCAAAAGGTTAAACTCATTGGATAAGCAGTTCCAGAATCCATAGTTCTGTATGTGGTTTATGTATGTGCACCAAATGCTCCCCTGTGATAATCCCTGCCTGTGTTCAGGGGTAAACCACCATTAACAACAGGATGTAAATACAGTGTCATCAGATCATAAGTAGGGGTCAGGCTTCAGAGTCAGGGTGTAAGACGAAAATTAAGTATAGGCAAAATTCTTGTCATTAAACATTGACATCATATCCAGTGGGTGAGATGCTCACATAGGACGTGTGCCCAAGAACTGAGATTGACTGGGCAAAGAGCTTCACAGTCTCCATCTCACACTCATTGAGAGAAATAGCTCACTGAATCACCGTTGCTGTTCAAATGGTTATTCCTCTCCCTTCTCTTTCCTCCCTGTTGTGTGTCACCGGTTGTGGAGGCCAGGGTGATGAGTGGGAAGAAGCTGTGTATTCAGGGTTAAATTGATGTAAATGAAATGAGATCTGTACCCAGCATTTGAGAATTGCCACATGCAAGGAGATATCAAAAAAGCAAGTTGCAAACTCATCCAAGTAGTGAATGTAAATGTGTACTCATTTCTGAAGGACAATCAGTGTTCAGATTACAGGGTTTTCTTTATGACACCCAAATGCAGCTACTTCTCTGGAGAACTATTTATAGCATTATTTTTATCTCCGTGATAGTTAGGGAAGCCAAAGTTTAAAGGACTATTGAACAAACGAATTTGGGAATTATAACATTGAGTTCAATTAAAAAGCCTTTTTAGCTGAAACAATTGTTTATAGTGCCATATTTAATTCCTATAAAACTGTATTCTGAACTATCTTCTGAGAGACATTTCAGTGTTACATTAAAAGTTTTTGCCTTTGGTAATTACTGGTTCATTTGCTTTAAAGCAGCATGTCATTTTCTTTGGCTTAAGAGAAAGATTACTTTTTGTGCAGGGATAATGGGCTTATAAGTCTAGTATAAAACATATTTAACCAGTTTTCCCAATTTTGCTTATTTTTCCCCCTCCTCTGCAGTTTCGTGCCTTAGCACCAATGTACTATCGAGGGTCGGCTGCAGCTATAATCGTTTATGATATCACAAAAGAAGTAAGACTATATAGTTTTCTTTAGATTGTTTTGAAAACTCTTTTGGTTGCTTAGATCTCCAGTTGCTCTCCTTTTTTTCTGTTACAGGAGACATTTTCAACATTAAAGAATTGGGTGAAAGAGCTTCGACAGCATGGCCCACCTAATATTGTAGTTGCCATTGCAGGAAATAAATGTGATCTTATCGATGTAAGGTAAGTTATTAGAACGAGAGATTACAATACCTATTATGTGTTCCTTTTCTTAATAAGCAGTATCCAGTTTAAGAATCTTGCTTTTATTTTATCTCTGACATTGAAAAATTCCTTTTGGTTGTGTGGTTGGAGTCCTAAAGTTTTAAACTAAAATTAAGATTTCAGGCATTTAGAGCTAATTATATTATGTATACAGACAGGTGTGCAATTTACGGAAATACTGGTTGCATTGCATCCAACATTATCTGAGATCAGAGCAGCCCCCAGGCTCCCGTGACTTAGAATACTTGAATGCAGAAAGCACATTTATTGGCAGTTTCCCTGGGCCACTTCCATCATTCCCAAAGCAAGGGCTTTTTGAAAATTTTGGCTGGGGAAGAAAACCCTGCCATCCCTAATCATTCCATTAGCTACATTACTAGTGGTACCGACTTTTGTTTCGCTTTGTTTGTGTACCCATGGATGTGGTGTAATCGAGAAGACCATGTCTCAGGGCCCATCCAACAGCCATTTAGTCCGTCCTTTGTCATCATAAATCTGGTTAACTACTGGGTAGGTGGGGGTACAACTAAGATCTTCATGGGTAGAATTTCTGATATGTAGTTGTTGCCTTCCAGAGAAGTCATGGAGAGAGATGCAAAGGACTACGCCGACTCTATTCATGCAATTTTTGTAGAGACCAGCGCAAAAAACGCGATAAACATAAATGAACTCTTTATAGAAATTAGTGAGTATCTCTGTGCCTTATCCATTTCCTCTGTAAAAGCAGCTTAACACAGAATGATCTTCCTGGTTAGAATTCCTATCTTACTTAGAGCAGTCTAGTCTCTGATACTGTGATCAGTGAAATGAGGTTGGAGAAGGTAAGAGTAATGGCCAGTTTTCATATCATGTTATAGTTGCTGAAGAGCTGCCACCCTTCTGGAAAGAATGTTGCTACTGAATAA
The DNA here is from genome assembly GCF_029289425.2 of Pan paniscus. NCBI lineage: Eukaryota > Metazoa > Chordata > Mammalia > Primates > Hominidae > Pan > Pan paniscus. The sequence goes on from NC_073270.2 coordinate 64,112,993, forward strand.
ATAATGCACCGGGTACTGAGGTCATGAAAGCTGTCCCATTTCTTTCTCTATTTAAATATGTTTCTGTTAGTCGTCCAAGGTCATTGAAAATGAACAAAATGAATAAAGGGAAATGAAATGCAGGTATACTTGCACGGTAAGAAAACCCTCAAAAATAATACTAGGCAAGTGAAAGGTAAGACCTGTTTTCCCTTCTCTTTCCCTTCCCTTTCCAGAAGTGTTAATATGATGATACTCGATGGGAGAGGGGCTGCTGCATGCCTTTGGGATCCTCTGCAGATTGTATCTATGTTTATTCATTTCATTCAAATTCATCAAAATATTTATTGGGAGCTGTTCCAGGCTCAGGGGAAATAGCCGTGAAGAAGATAGACGCAGCCCCTGCTCTCCTGGAGCACACATTCTACAGAGGGAAACAGACAGTGAACACCAAATAAATAGGATCATTTCAGATCATAATAACTGATACAAAGAAAATAATTTAGGATGAAATGAAGGAATGTCTGCAAGCAATTGGGGAAGGTCTCCCTAAGGAGGTGCTATCAGAGCTGAGGTCCAAGGAAGCAGGCCCTGTAGAGGTGTGGGGAGTCACATAAACATGTCAGACTTCCAGGTAGAGAAAAGCAGAAAGCCATCAGAGCAGGGTGGATGTAGCGTTAAGATCCACCATGTGGTTGAGAGCCAAGGGGACTGAAGCAGGGAGGGTCCTTTGCCATTGTGTCGAGGAGGGGCATGAACTCCAGAGCCCACCAAGGCCAGGCAAGGATGACCCATGAGCAGAGCAGGCCCAGGTGAAGCCTTGGGAACCCCAGCTCAGGCCAGGCCCAGCTCCATCAGCTGGGGCCACACTGGAATGTGGTTACTGAGGTTGTTTTCACATTTTTTTTTTACATGTCCCATTGTTTAGATTTGGCCAATCATTTAAGTATTTTCAGAGTACTTTGCAGGCCTAAGGAGCCCATCTGCTGCCAGATATGGCCAGTGAACTACTGATTGCACCCTCTAGGCCAGCCCATTCATTTCAGTGTTAAAACGTCATGATGTGCCTGGGCATGGTGGTTGTCACCTATAATCCCAGCTACTCCAGAGGCTGAGGCAGGAGGATCACTTGAGGTCAGGAGTTTAAGACCACCCTAGGCAACATAGTATAACCCTATGTCTAAAAAAATATAAAAATAAAAATACTAGGGCATTGTGGCATGCACCTGTAGTCCCAGCCACTCGGGAAGCTGAGGTGGGAGGATGGCTTGAGCCCAGGAATTTGAGGCTGCAGTAAGCCGTTGATTGCACCACTACACTTCAGCTTAGGTGACAGAGCAAAACCCTGTCTCTTAAAAAAACAAAAATCATGTTTATTGTTGTCCTGAATGTAAATAGCAGGTACCCAGATGGATTTTTGAAAGGCAACATAAAGCCAGTTGGGAATTTTTCACAGCTCAAGCTAAAATATCTAAGTGTGTGGTGTCATGAGTATGTTAAAATTACTGCTATCTTTTTGTGTTCTTTACTTTAGTGGTATTAAAAACGGGAAAGTAGGCCAGACATGGTGGCTCACACCTATAATCCCAGCACTTTGGGAAGCCAACATGGGTGGATCACCTGAGGTCAGGAGTTCGAGACCAGCCTGGCCAACATGGTGAAACCCCCATCTCTACTAAAAATACAAAATTAGCTGGGCGTGGTGGTGCATGCCTGTAATCCCAGCTACTTGTGAGGCTGCGGCAGGAGACTCGCTTGAACCCGGGAGGTGGAGATTGCAGTGAGCCGAGATCACGCCATTGCACTCCAGCCTGGGCAACAAGAGCAAGACTCCATCTCAAAAAAAAAAAAAGGAAGATAGTAAACTATACCAACAATGAAAAGTCTTATATAAAAACTAGTATGTACATATTCAATTTAACTGTGAAAAACAAAACCTATATGTTCACAAAGATTAGAAAAATTGAGAGAGGTACATAGACTTTCTTGTTCACTGGCTTAGTAAAACTGCGTGAGCACAGTGCCTGGCACACTGACTTTGTATTGAAGAATAATAGACATACAGAAGTGTGCACGTATCAGAAGTATAAGGCTCAGTGAATTTTCACAAACTGAATATACTCCGGTGCTTGACACTCTGGTTGGGACATGGCCGTTCCTACACCCAAGGGTAACCATCCTGATACTAATTCTTCAGATGGGTTTATCTGGTTTTGTTTTACATGTATTTTGTACTTTATATTTTTAAAAACACTCTGTTTCCTCTTGTGTGTCTGGCTTCTTTCATTTTGCTTTCCATTTTTACACCATCCATGTCATTGCATCTAGCTGTGAATGATCCACTCTCATGGCTGGTTTGTGCGTGTCAGTGTCAGAGTCTGAGTTGTGCGGGTAAGGGGGCAGTGAAGAATACCCATAATGTAATTATCCATTCTGCTGTTGATAGACATTTGGGTAGCTGTTTCCAATTTAGAGTTATTACAGACAGTACTGCTCTAAACATTCTGATCGTATTCTTTGGTGAACATCTGTACACATTTTTGTTAGGTATATTTATACCCACAAGAAAAATTGCTTGTCATTGAGTATGCATGCATTCAGTACAGCTTTACCGCCAACCAGTTTTCAAAGTGGTAGTTGTACTAGTTGACAACCATACCGGTAGTGTATGAGAAGTCCGATCACCTTCTGTCTCTGGTGGGTAGTCAGTGATCTCCATTTTCATGACAGTTAATGAAGTCGAGCACATTTCCGAATATATGTTTACATTTGTCATATCTACATATCCTCCTTTGTGAAGGGCCTGTTAAGTCTTTTGCCTGTTTTCCTATTGGGTTACCTGCCTTCTTCTTAATGTTTTATAGTTCTTTATTTTGGAGATGAGTCACTTATTGACTATGTATATTGGAAGTATCTTCTACTGTATGGCTTGCCTTTGATTTTTTTAGTCAACTCCTTCGATGGATTGAAGTTTTTAATCTTCATATAATCTGACTGATCCTTGTTTTCCTTTATGTTTAGCTGCTTTAGGTTTTTGGTTGCTGTTTTAGAAATCATTACCTGTTCCCAGCTCATGAAAATATTCTCCTCTTATTTCTTTTAAAAATATTATTTGTTCAACAATTTTTTGATGTCATATTTCACAGATGTCTCTTAGATACCAGCTATATTTCAATATCCATTTATTGAGAATAATGACAAGAAGCTTGGGTAAAGCTTTTAAACAGATTTGTAGTATATTCACAGCAGTGTCTAGTCATTTGAAAAGTAGTTACAAGACATTGGGAGATACTTTCTCAATGTGGAAACCATGCTGTGTACTCCCCACACAGATCTGCAGACAACTCAAAGTGGTGGAGGCTCAAGGCTTGAGAGAACCTGAGAGTCAGCGGAGAGGCCATCTTAGCCTTGTTAATGTCAAAAGGTGTACATGTCCATTTATTCCATGTTTACAAAATACTTCTGTGTCAGGTATTGTGCTGATAAGATACTGGAAACATAAAGATGGACAAATAGGATCTCTTCCCTAGAAGAGCTTAGGGTCTAATGTGAGGGAGATAGTCATGTAAACAGATATGAGATATGTGTAGTAACCTGTTTCTGGTGTCCTGATTGATGGTAGTGTCTGGGATGTTACAGAGTAAGGAAGTGGGAGGGTGTCAGGAAAGCCTTTGTACAAGAAGCAACCCTTGAGTTATCAGCCAGGTAGGTAGATGGGTGATTTAAGGATTCTCTTGAAATTGTCATTATGCTTCACGGAGCAGTGAAGTGAAACCTGTTCATTCTCATGCATTGTTGGTAGGAGAATATAGTGGCACAGCCTCTTCAGAGAGTAATTTGGCAGCATCTGTCAAAATTTAAATTGCACATTCTTCCTGCATTTGTGCTAGATAGACACTGGAATACAATGTATGTGTCAGACAAATACCCAGGAGTAGAATACCGTGACCTAGCTCTTCCACTCCGGGCATTAATCCTACACACATACTCGTAAGTTCAGAAAGATGCTTCTTGCATCTTTGTTAATAACATCAAAATATTGGAAACAAACTAAATACCCATCAATAGAGAAATGGTTAAATGAATGGTGGTACATCTACAAATGCAGTATTTTAGAGCTGTTAAAAAGAAGGCAGCAGGCCAGGCACAGTGGCTCACATCAGTAATCCCAGCACTTTGGGAGGCTAAGGCAGGGAGATTGCTTGAGGTCAGGAGTTCAAGACCAGCCTGGCCAACATGGCGAAACCTGGTCTCTACTAAACATATAAAAATTAGCCGGGCATGGTGGTACACGCCTCTAATCCCAGCTACTCGGGAGGCTGAGGTGGGAGAATCGCTTGAACCTAGGAAGCTTAGGTTGCAGTGAGCCGAGATCATGCCACTACACTCCAGCCTAGGTGACAGAGCTGATAGCCTGTCTCAAAAAAAAAAAAAAAAGGTGACGGCTCTTTCTCCATGTACTATGATGCCACAATCCCCAGGATGTGTTGAGTGAAAGTATCAAGGTGGAGAATGGTGCATATGGTTTGCTTTATTTCTTGCCCCATTTGGCCTTGGAAAGGGGAGATGGGTAGGGATATAGGTGTGCCTGAGTGTTTGTGCATATATGTCTCTGGAAGGCTACACGAGAAATGGGCCACAGTGGTGGCCTTGTCATGAGACAGAGGGACAACCATGTTCTGACTGAACTTTTTAAAAACAAATCCTATGTATTACCTACTCAAAACAAAATGTTTTTGATGTGTGGCTTTTTTTAATTAAAAAACGTTTACTAAGTGCTGTGTGATATCCTTGTTTGGATCCTGGGGCAGAAGTAGGACATGTAGAAAAACTGATGCTATCTGAAAAAAGTCTGGAGTTAATAGTGATGTGGCAATGTTGAACTCTTCATTTTGACAAATGTCCCATGGTAATATGTCAGCACTGGGGGAAACTGGGTGGGAGGTACACAGGAGCTCTATCATCTTTGCAACTTTTCTATAAATCTAAAATTATTCGAGTATAAAAAGTTTATTAAACTTTTTTTTTTTTTTTTACTTCAGTGAAACCTGTCAAATTGCATCTGCAAAATTGTTGTGTCTGAGAAAGTTAAAGCTCACTCCCTTCCCTTTTCTCATCTTGGTTTAGGTCGAAGAATTCCATCCACTGACGCCAACCCGCCATCTGGCGGTAAGGGCTTCAAACTCCGAAGACAGCCTTCAGAGCCAAAGCGGAGCTGCTGCTGACCGAACCTCAGCCTCTCAGACTTGATGATGAAGTAGGTGGTCCTGAAAGTTAACAGGAGGGCTGGGGTCCCTGCCACCAGTTTTCACCTAGCCAGTCTTGAGTCTTCTCCGTGCAAAAAGGATTCACAGAAATTGACCAGTTCTGTTCTCCAAAGACTGCAGCAATGATATTTCAGTCTGTGAACTTCTATTATGTAAAGAATCTCTAGTGTACAAAGGGACTACATCGTTGGCTTTTGACCTTGCTGAAAAGGAACATATAATTATATGGATGGTAGGATTAAGTTGTTGAGTAGTTTTGTAATCAAGATTTTATGTAACATTTGTAAAGGGAAAATTAGCACTTTTGTGGTTCTTAAGGGAAAAGAAAAAGACCTTGTGGAGATTATAATTTCCTTGGTTTCTGTTACCACTGTTAGAGGGAGTTGTATCATTTAACATATAGTAGGATAGTTTAAGTGTAGGGAGGACAATTATTGTCTGAAGCTAAAATGGGTTATTTATAGGACTGATGGAAATGATTTCATCTCTGCCATCTCTAAAGCACTTTTCATTGAACATGTTAGCCTAGGATACGTACAGTAAATTAACAATGATAGCAGCAGATGCCTGGCTCATCCTGGGTTTGCTTCTGACCTTGTCATGTGTGTGCCACCAAACACGTTATTGGCACCTTTTTAAATAAGCTCTCATGATCAAGATGGTGATGGTAGAGAAGCTGCCCGGAATAAACTGAATTTCATATGTTCTAAACTGACTAGCAATGGTTTAAAAAGGAAGAAGAGTGGAAGTGAAGAAGGTGGTGTAAATGCTGTCAATTTTTTTTTAACCCAAGTATTTTGGTGGGGAAAAGCAAGTATCTATTGCTTAGCATATGTAAAGTTGTAGTCTATATTTATGGGGCCATTGCTTAAAGATTATAAATTATGTAAATACATTAATAAATTCTAAGTTTCATTTGACATTCCATTGAATCTCGCACCCAGTCTTGCGTATGCCTGCCCAGTTTTCAGCCTCTTAATGGGAGACTCAAGCACATTGGTATTGTATAAAGGTATAGAGCACTTAGCTTACAATCTTTAAAGGTTTCTCTGCCTTCCCTTCTACCCACCCGCCTCCCACCAGATCCCATCTGGAAATCATAATAAAGACATATGCCACTTTGACAAACCTGACTAGTCCTTACTAGCCTGAGGGTAAAAGATTAAGCTCCAACCTCAAGTCATTTACCTGGTCTTGGTAATAAGTTTCTTTTAGCTTGTACAGCATCCTCAGACCAACTGAGGAGCTTTCCTTGTTAACAATTTAGCTTATCTTTCTGTTTCCTTTATTTTTCCCCTGCCTCTGTTAGTGGTTAACACTCTTTTCCCTCAGGGAGCCTAATGAGGTTTTTAATATAATCTAAAAATAAAGCATTGAAGTGAAGTTGGTGAAAATTTGTTCCTGGTCTAATTTGGCACCCTTCCAACCTGAGTATTGTAGGGGAAGGAAATTTACAAGATTTAATAGGAAATGAAACAGCTTGAATTTCAAACTAAATTGTATTTTCAGAGCTATCCTGAAACTGAACAGCTGAAACTTTAAAAAATAATTGGTATTATTTTGTGCCCCCCACTTAATATGGATAGATTTTAATGGGAAAATTATAATTCAGATTAAATAAAAAACAATTCCCTTTTCCCTGTTGTATATCTTAAGCATTTGGAATTTTTTTTATCTTCTGAAATCATATAAAAAGAATGTCGTTAGTAAAAATTCTAACTTCATTTTGTTTAAAAGACATGTGGATGCTCCATGCCCCTAGGATTTTGCTTCCTCCCCGGTGCTAAATTAGCAAGCTCCTAGAGAAACCATGTGATTCCCAGAGCCAGGCGCTTTACACCTAAAGTAGTTTGACCTTCTTCTGTATACATCCAGATGGATCCCAGGCATCCGGGCACCGCCCTGGTATGTCCCTAGAATTCCCACTGCTGGGCCTCTATCTCCACGACAACAAAATAAAAACAGAGGTTGCTTGACTCATTACCAAAGAGGCAAAGCATGTGCGACCCTTTCTGTCTTATTTTACCAAAAGATGGTGCAAATCTATGACCTTCACATTTTTTCCACCAAACCCACCAGTAGCTGTTGGTGATTGCATGGTGTCTCGGTGCATGGGGAAAGGCAAGGTCTTCTGAGCTCATCTTAACTGGTGAGGCATCTGGATGTCTCTGATCTTACTGTGATGTTTTACTGTACCGAGCCCAATGTGGGTCCATCTCATCAGCCCTTTGCTGATTTCATGATTTCTCACCCTCCCTCCCATATGTAGGGTGTGATTCTGTTTTATTATAGCCACATGTTTTATTAACAGAATGAGTGATATGAAGCTTGTACTTATGCATTTCTCGGGCCTCTTCCCTCATTTTCATCAGTGTGTCTAAGAACTTGACTCGGCACTGTTTCTCATGTAATATCCTTCTAATGCTTAGCAACAACAACAAAAAATTGCTCTCTCAGATCCATAATCCATACTCAGTGAAAGCAGGGAAAAAATATTTTCACTTATTTTATTTGCTTCTAAAATGCAAAGATGAATACTAAAGTCAGAAGCAGTGTTTCATTTTGAACACATTTTGGATTATTAAGCTGACTAAGCAATGATCTAATACACATTTCATATTTTCTTTATAATAATTTCTTATGGAGAAGAGGCTATATTTCAAAGGAATTGAGACATACTCCCATCTATAAACATGTTTTGGTTTTCTTACGATACAGGGCCATTTTTTTAAAACTCTCAGGACTGAACAGAAGAGAAAAATTATTAATTAGCTGCTACTGTATGTTGATTCTTTTCGGAGAAATTGAAATAAGCTCTTTGCAGGCGTCCAATCCTAGAAACCAATGGTCTCCAGAACTCTCCTTTCACACAAGTGTTTTTCTGATTCTATGATAACTAATTAACAATCATCTGGTGATTAAAAGAACATAAAGTAAGATTATGATTAAGTGTCCATCACCTGCTTGTCAGCCGTGGTCAGGATAAGTTTTACACGAAGCAGGTGAAAGATTTAGTTCTTTTCAAAGTAACTTATTTTCTTGTGACCCGTTTATGATGTTGTTTGAAGCCCCTGTTTCCCATTGTGTACGCACTTTCTGGATGTCTGGAAGGATCGGGACTTTTGTGTGAGAGGCTTGAGCGCCTCCTCTATGTGGGCTGGTGTCCTTCTTGAAGTTGTCAATTCCTCTTATTCTTAAATATCTAAAGGGAAAGGAAACCACCTTTAATTTCAGAACTTCTCTTTACGTCTTGTATGTATTTCTTTTCTGTTCTCAAGGAGGAAAATTGGTCTAGGAGGCCTTCTAAATTAAACTCTGGGAAATATAGTAATGAAAATATCCTTTAGCTAACTTTCCTGTAACTGTCAAACCAAAATGTCAGTATTTTTAGGGCATTGTGTTAAAATAAGCAGTTTAGATTCCGACGACACTGCACTAATTGGCATGTCAGCCGCCAGCTCAGAAAGGCATTTGCTCATGGTTACAGGCATCTTTTAGATTCTAAGAGTGAGTTACAGAATTCTTTTTGGTACTTTCACTTATTCTTTCAGAATACATCAAGGATGTGATTTATGGGCCCTTAAGAGTATAAGATATAGGTGCACAGTATGTTACTTAAGTAACAGATGAGCCCCCCTAAACATCCACGTGTCTCTGCAGGAACCTGTGTAAGTATTGCGAAAACCCTTTTCTTCCAGGGAAAAATTATTGGAAATTCCTTAACTGAGCTATACTTGGTACTTGCTCTAGAACATTTGGGAAATGACAAACTCAGGCTGGCTCTCCTCTCTAACCTCACTGGGCTATAAATGTTCCTTCTAACTCTGTAATGAAAGTTCAATGACAAACTAGATAGTGAACCTGTGAAAGTCATTATTTACATTTGCTTTAAAGGGACAGTTTTACCATTCGACTTCAAGAGTTTTTCTACCTCTTTAACAGTTCATATTTTTTAAAGGAAGAAATGGAATGTACCTTCAGGGGTCAAGCTGTTAACTGTATACCTGCCTCTAGTTAGCTTGGTTTATCAAAAGGATTTTTAAATGATTCAAGGTAATGTTTAGGATATTTGTTTTAACTCCTGCTGTGCTGTGATTTAAAAAAAAAAATAGTCTAAGAAACAAATTTATCCATGAGATAAACATCATATTTTATAGTTTTAGAAAAAAGGGTTGGGGGTGGAATTTAGCCTAGAACTTAAAGAAACAACCTCTGCGAATTTCTCTTGACAGCGGAGTTGCTTGTCTTGACTTCTAATAATAGAAATCCAGGCAGTTTGATTATCCGATTTGCAAGAAACTTTAATGGAATTCTGGGGCATTTGTCCTGTTTTATGTGCAAATGAAAGTCTAAAAAATATGAGAAAGATATTATATTTTTCAGGAGCCTCCATTTTTTCAGTCTAAGAGAATGATAAGTGAGAGGCCTATTGTGATGAAGTTGCATTGGACATAATGTGGGAAGTGAATAAATAGAACCAAGAATCTTCATCTATCTCTGTTGGTCTTTCAGGATTCTCTTAGCATATAGGAAAATGATTTACCTTCCAGATCTCGAAGGACTTCCAATAGCATAGATCAAGTTTAATTTGATGGTCTATACCATCAGAAATAACTAATATCTGTTTTCTTTCCTTTTAGAGTATAATCAGTTATGGATAGGCCAGAATATTTTTGGCTTCAAAACAAAAGGATTCATAAGCTTAAAAAAACAAAAATCCCAAACCTTCCATCTATCCCTTTTATTACGTTGAACATTTTAGATAGTAAGATTAAGATGTATCATTAGTATATGGTGAAATTAAAACCGTGGTGTCTAACAGATTTAACAAAAAATGTTTAATTTACTGCAAGTTCATTTTTAGATCTGTATGGTGCCCAGTACTGCACAAAATGCATCATAATTGAAACAACAAAATTATTTTCATGAGCAAGAATTCAAGTATCAAGGCCTATCAGCCAATTAAAAGCCGTAAGATAGTAATGATTTTTTTTCTTTTTTTTTTTTTTTCTTTTTTTAGATGGAATCTCACTCTGTCGCCCAGGCTGGTATGCAGTGGCGCGATCTCAGCTCACTGCAACCTGTCTCCTGGGTTCAAGCAGTTCTCCTGCCTCAGCCTCCTGAGTAGCTGGGATGACAGGCGTGCACCACCATACCCAGCTAATTTTTGTATTTTTAGTAGAGATGGGGTTTCACCATGTTTGCCAGGCTGGTCTCGAACTCCTGACCTCAGGTGATCCGCTTGCCTCGGCTTCCCAACATTCTGGGATTACAGACGTGAGCCACCGCGCCCAACCAGTAACGATTTTTTTAAAGGGCCTTTCTTAATTGACAGTTTTAAGCTGTAGACATTAATATTCTAACAAACAAAACATGCCAGTTTTACTGATTCCGCTTTTTGCTTGATTCAGGAACTTTTCATTGTTTGGGGAAGCTTTTGAATGCAGTACTGTGGAGGAAATCATCAGTAAAATAGCATTCCACACATAGGGCCAGAATTGAAACTGTCAAGGAAACCCCTCAGCATCTAACGTCATCTTGTAGAAGAGCTGGGCATACCTCTTCCTCGAGGCCAATTCAGAGGCCACTGGCCACCCAAGTAGAGTGGGGCCCACTGGCATGAGTAGTCCCTGTGCCCGTGCCCATGGTGGTGCTTGACTTTGCTTTGGGGCTTAATCCTAGCATCATTTGGCCATTAATTTTTAATTAAGTTTATACTTGAATAATCAGTTTTACTCCTGAAAAATTTTGAAGCCAGCACTGACTTTGTTTATATTCACTTACCTTGTATATGAACTTATGACATTAGAGTTTGTGAAACTGTCTTAACGTGGCTCATACACGTGATGTCAGAGGGACTGGTCAGTTCTTTACAGGGTGAATTAATCGGCAGCTGGCTAGTCAGAGCAACTGATGGGTGGCTTTTTTTTTTTTTTTTTTTTTTGAGACGGAGTCTCGCTCTGTCACCCAGGCTGGAGTGTAAGGGCGCGATCTCGGCTCACTGCAACCTCCGCCTCCCAGGTTCAAGCAATTCTCCTGCCTCAGCCACCTGAATAGCTAGGATTACAGGCGCCCGCCACCACACCCGGCTAATATTTTTTGTATTTTTAGTAGAGACAGGGTTTCACCATGTTGGTCAGGCTGGTCTCGAACTCCTGACCTCACGATCCGCCCGCCTCGGCCTCCCAAAGTGCTGGGATTACAGGCGTGAGTGGTGGCCCTATTTTTAAACCATTCGTTATGCTGTGTAGACAGAGCTTTATTGCCCTGGAAAAGATTTTTTTTTTAACTCTCATGCAGTTCAGTCTTTCCATCATTTCACTTTGTGAGTCACTCACATAATTGTCAATCATTCCTCTGACCTTAAGAATTTACATCTTACCGTCTCTGTGATTGAAGCAGACTTCTCGCTTTATTTCCCTTAGGCTCATTTTTCTGTGGGCTCTCCCTTAGAGACACGTGGCCACAGACACCTCCTTCGCATGTAATATGCCTTCCCCTGCGGCCTTCCGTGGCCACAGCAGCAGGGACTGCTCACCCCCTCCAGCTGGGGCTTTTCTAACAAGCACAGTCAGAAATGCGCAGGCCTGGGGTGGGGGATGAACAGAAGTTGATTCGTGGGCACAGAAATACAGTTAGATAGAAGGAATAGTTCCAGCATTCGATATTACAGTAGGGAGACTGCATTTAACAATAATTGATTGTATATTTGAAAACAGCTAGAAGAATAAGAATATTCCCAAAACAAAGAAAAGATAAGCGAGGTGAAGGAAATCCCAGTTACCCTCATTCAGTCCATTACACAGTCGATACAGGTATCAAAATATCATAGGTACCTCAAAGACATGTACAACTCTTAATTTAACATTTTTGAAAGAAAAAAAAACCAGCCAGAGCATTAAAACAAATAAAATAAGAAACACAGAGGCCAGTGTTAGGTGAAGAACTCCGCTGCTTCAGAAAGAGAATAGCAGCGCTCGCTTACCGTGGGAACACGGCCAGTTAACAAAATGGGTTTTGGTTTTTTGTTTTGTTTTGTTTTACCATTGGTAACAAGATAGTTAACATAAGTGGTCAGAACTTCGCTGAATTTGTAATAAAGCATTTGTTAAGCGTGTAAAAGTCCAAATTAAAAGTCTTGAAGAAAAACAGCTATGGCAATGAGCCTAGACATTTTTCAAAAAAAAAAAGCTAAGCCGTCCTACCAGCAATCTCTCTTTCTCCTAAGAATGTCATGCCTTCTCAAGACCTGATGAAAGGAATAAGATATTTGTGCCTTTTTATAATAGCATCTATTACAAAAGTAAAATTCAGTTGCTTACAGTTTTGGCCGCTTTGTAGCACTATTATAAACAGCCCAAATGTATGGCCTTGGCCTTACTGCATGACACATGGCCTGGTTACCTGTCATGGAATGCTGCAGTGGTGGTTTGCCAAGCTTCTGTGGATGTTTGAAGACTTTATTTTAGCAGTCTTAACCTTGGGCTGGACCTAAGTGTATGTAAACCATATGATGTCTGTATTGTTTATAGATGCTGACAAAAGAAAACTAGACCTTTTGTTTTTTGTTGTAAGATTTTTGTTTTCATGCCTATGCTCATAGTAGATAGTTTGCAAATGAAAGTTGATTTGCCATACTTTTAAATAATATTGTTTTAGCTTGAATATTCTATAATACACTTTTATAGAGTATAACATGCTAAATCACTGTTTTGTTGTAAGAAAGGTGTAAACATTTTGTTAATAAAATGCTATGTTTACAAATATATATTTGCCTCCCAAATGGTTTCTCTTTGTGATATTACTCATCATATGTTCTTCTTAACCAAATACTCTGAAGTCATTTTTAAATGACCTTTGGATACTGAAGTACCAGAATTTTGACAGCTGTAGTGTCTGGTGAGCAGCAAGTTATTTGTACCAAGGTATCTGAAGCTTCCCAGCTTCCCATATCCTTATCTTATACAACTCCTCCCTCTCCTTGCTCTTCAGTAGTTAAGATGGGGGTTCTAGAAGCAGGTCAGCAAGGCCACCAGTGAGCACTTAGAGGGAAGTTTGCTGCCCCTGGAAGAAAGGAACGGTGCAGTGCCCTAGATTGTGGAAGAAAAGGTCTTCCCTCATCTTCCATTATTATGGGGATTTCATCAAAGATGCTAGTCTTTCCATCCCAGTGTTGACTTGAACCCTGCACCCCCAGTACTCTTCATTGCCAGCAGAAGCACTGGCTCACACACACCCATGCTCTCTTTGCTGTTCCTCTTAGGTAGAAGCACATTTGCCTGTACAGTGTAGTTGTGCCAAAGAGTACCTACAAGTTCAAGTGAGGGAACCAGAGAGAGCAGAGAGGGCTTGAGACAAACAGGCTTGGATTTGAGTCATCAGAGCATCTTTCCAGGCTATGTGGCCCTAGACAAGGCCCTTAACCTCTCTGACCTGTGTTTCCTTTATCTTCACAAAGGGAAGATAATAAGAGCTTATCCCATGTGGCTGTTTGGGTGGGATGCCTGTAGCTGTCGTTTAACACGGCATTAACAAAGCACAAACATCTCACAGAGTTTATTTTTGTAAGCCGTCTCCCTGATAATCATTTTCTGATTCAGTTAAAATAACTTTGCTATAAGTCTGCTGGTTTGCTGTTTTGTTTTTTCTATGTTTTTAAGTATAAAACCTACAAAAAATGCCATGAATCTCGGGTACAGCTCAATTAAATTTCACGAAGGTTACCCACATAACCAACCCTCAGATCACAAAGTGGGACATCTGCCACACCTCAGGTGCCCCACCTTGTGCTCCTTCTCTAACATCACTGATGAGTTTTGTCTGGTTTCAACTTTATATACATACCATGTGGTTCCATATGGGTCTGGCTTCTTTCATCCAACATGGTATGTCGTATTCTCATTCATTCTCACTGCTATGTAGGATTCCACTATGTGAATAAACCACCATTTATTTATCTAGTCTATATTGATAGGCATTGGATTATTTCCAGATTTTTGCCATTATGAATGTACCACAGTGAACCTTACATACATCTCTGGTGTAAAGGCTTGTACAGGTTTCTCTTGGGCATGTGCCCGGGAGTGGAATTACTGGGTCATGAGAAATACACACACACACACACACACACACACACACATTCTCAATGTCTGTATTTGTTTTTGCTTTTGTAGATAGTTTTCTAAAATGGTGTATTTAGCTGGGCGTGGTGGCTCATGCCTGTAATCCCAACACTTTGGGAGGCCGAGGTGGGTAGATCACTTGAGGTCAGGAGTTTGAGACCAGCGTGGTCAACATGGCAAAACCCCGACTCTACTAAAAATATAAAAATTAGCTAAGCATGGTGCCAGGTTCCTGTAATCCCAGGTACTTGGGAGGCTGAGGCAGGAGAAACACTTGAACCCGGGAGGTGGAGGTTGCAGTGAGCCGAGATCACACCGTTGCACTCCAGTCTGGGCAACAAGAGCAAAAGTCCATCTCTAAAACTAAAGTGGAATATCAATATAGCTCCCCCCAGCAGTGTGCAAGAATTCTAGTTGCACAGCATCCTTGCTAACACTTGATATTATTCTTTTCTGCTTTTAAAGTCTGGAAATCTGCAGTCCAAGCTGTTAACAGAACTTACCTCTGAGAAGAGAGGCTTGGCCCACAGAACTGTCACCTGGTTTTCACTTTCTCCTGTATATGTACTTCTGTACTTTTAAAATTTTTACCCTGAGTATGTGTGGAATTTTTTTTTTTTTTTTTTGAGACGGAGTCTTGCTCTGTCGCCCAGGCTGGAGTGGCACAATCGTGGCTCACTGCAAGCTCCGCCTCCCGGGTTCACGCCATTCTCCTGCCTCAGCCTCCCAAGTAGCTGGGACTACAGGCGCCTGCCACCATGCCTGGCTAATTTTTTGTATTTTTAGTAGAGACAGTGTTTCACCGTATTATAAAGTTTCACCGTGTTAGCCAGGATGGTCTCGATCTCCTGACCTCGTGATCCACCCATCTTGACCTCCCAAAGTGCTGGGATTACAGGTATGAGGCACCGCGCCTGGCTGGATTTTTTCTTATTAGAAAAAAAAAAAAAAATCAGAAACTCTCGCACTGTAATCCTGTCTTCAAATCCTTAGTGAAAATTGGCTCAATAGATACACTGAAGTTGAATTTGTCTTATTTTTCTCCTTTTAAACACACACACACCCTATTCAATTTGGTCAGTAAAAACCTTAGAGCCAGATTTGGGGCAAGTGTGCAAAACTTTATAGCACCGCTTCATTTCATTCTGAAATTTAATACATATCTTTTCAAGCTGCCCTAAATCCTCTTGGACAATAGGGGATAGAGGGAGCATAAATAATACCCGTTAAGAAGGAGAATATGCAGGTGCCTCTCACTTGGGAAAAAAGAGGAGAATATTAGTCTACACCGTGTCAAGATAGTACTATGGCAGAAGCCAGTCCCATTTGTTGTTGCCAGGAAAAAGGGAATCACAGCCGGGCACGGTGGCTCACGCCTGTAATCCCAGCACTTTGGGAGGCCGAGGCAGGTGGATCACCTGAGGTCAGGAGTTCGAGACCAGCCTGGCCAACATGGTGAAACCCCGTCTCTACTAAAAATACAAAAAAAATTAGCCTGGCATGGTGGCAGGCACCTGTAATCCCAGCTACTTGGGAGGCTGAGGCAGGCGAATCGCTTGAACCCAGGAGGTGGAGGTTGCAGTGAGCCGAGATCGCACCATTGCACTCCAGCCTGGGGACAAGAGCGAGACTTCATCTCAAAAAAAAAAAAAAAGAAAAAGGGAATCACTACACCAAAAAGGAAGACACAAATTAGCACACACCCAAAACAAACAGGGATGTTTTAAATGCTTACACAAAACAGCCTTGCTTTATTTTTCCGCAAGCATCTAGCTGCTTGCCTTGGAGCATATAAGAACTAAATTATGGACCTAGATTTCTAAGTAACTTCAAAGTTTACTGCAGATTTTTTTTCCATTAGAATTTAAGAAGCAGATTTCCATTGAGATGGTAAACTATAAAACACAGAGCCTTTTAAATCTGTCAGTTGTTTGGCTTATAATAATACTGGCCAAAAACATGATTCTCCACTAAAAATGTCAGTGTTGGTTGGGAAGCCAAGCATCATCAGCCTTCTAAAATTTACCCACCAGGAGTATTACTGCTTTTCATTATAACACCAGTGGAGCTTGTAAGAGAGAAGAAGGGAAAAAAGAAAGCTTTCACCTAGCACCTGGTCAAAATGAATCACTTTGTTAATTATGATCTTAATCAGACCTCTATTTGCTTATTTTTTTAATTTTAAACACAACTTTTCAGCATCTTCCAAGAAACAATTTAAAAATCCAGAGACCACATTTTGAGAAATGTGCTTGAAGATAATAGAACCTCAGATACTGCTGTTAGAGGGGTGGGAACAGACCAAGGGGGTCAGACTTCTCTTTATTAATATTCAGCCCAGAATGAAACTTCAGGCCTCTTTTAAATAAAATATATGGAAAATATAAGGGGAAAGCTACAAGGTTCCACTCCGTTAGAAAAAGGGCATTTTTAAGAAGAAAATTGTGGGGTTGTGAATGTAAATTAGAGGCTAATGTACAGCGTTAGGGCGTGGAATATGCTCCAGTGGTATACTATCATCAACATTAAAATTGCCATCAGCCGCTCAAGTGATAAGGTCAAGTCATATCTAGTTTGCATATAAATGAGAATGCACAACAGTTAAAACACACACACACAAACAAACATGACAACAGACTGGGCCGGGTGACGTGGAAGCTCTCTGCCAGCTGGGCAGTTTGCGACCTGAGTCAGTCCTTAATATCCAGGCCCTCGAATCATGAACTATCCCACCAAGAATGTTTTGCATGCTTAAATGTATTTTTATATTTCCTATTTCCAAGATGATAAACCCCTTATTAGAGAATTGAGATCCCTGTGGGTTTCTTTCCCTGTTCTTAAATTACTTCTAAAGGTAATAGGAGAGGGCAATGTTGGTGGCCAAGTGGCAGTCTTTTTTTTTTTTTTTTTTTTTTTTTTTGAGACGGAGTCTCGCTCTGTCATCCAGGCTCGAGTGCAGTGGCGCGATCTCGGCTCACTGCAAGCTCCGCCTCCCAGGTTCTCACCATTCTCCTGCCTCAGCCTCCCAAGTAGCTGGGACTACGGGCGCCCACCACCACGCCCGGCTAATTTTTTTGTATTTTTAGTAGAGTCGGGGTTTCACCATGTTAGCCAAGATGGTCTCGATCTCCTGACCTCGTGATCCACTCGCCTCAGCCTCCCAAAGCGCTGGGATTACGGATGTGAGCCACCATGCCCAGCCTCAAGTGGCAGTTTTTATAAGCCACCTGTGAACCACCTTGTGGGTGCTGAAAGGACAGCAAGTTTTGAAGCCTCTTACAGTACATGTATGCAGATGATTATTGCGTATATCAAAGTCTCCCCCCAAAAAAACAGCCACCTGATGGAAGGAAGAACCCAGCCAACGTGGAAAAGAAAAAAAAAGAAAACTTTACAAGCTCTTCAGCATTCGCTGGAGTGGAGGGATGTGCAAGTTTAAGTTTAAATCCAGAAATTGTGAAGAGAACGTTTCAAGAAGTGGAATAAAATTGGACTTACTTGGGATGGTCTCTGGAATGTATGACGGTGGGGTTATTTATTAAAAGGAGCTTCAAGGCCAGATGGAAGCCATTCCTTGGTCTTTTGCTGAGTCAGTGAATGTACTTAAACTTTGCCTACCCTCTTCTGTGAGTTGGTGTGTGATTTTACACTGCTAAAGGATAACGTTGCAAACTTTATGAGGCTACTGTGAATAGCTAATGAGGGCAAGCAGTCGGGCTATATAAATCAATATTATTAATTGCACCAATAATAAACATACAAATTCCATTATTAGCCTTAGCATACAACTGCTTGTTCCAAAACCATGTACATTTTAGTGCCTGCTTTTTTTTGCCATGGGTCCATTAGGGAATTCTTTATTGTTTTTATATTAAAGCCTAAAAAATATAAAAGCTTGTCTCTATTTTTCATAATGCCGTCATTTCAAAATAGTACACCCACGCATGCATGCATGTACACATATAAACACGAAACGAAGAAAAGAAAAATGACTTAAGTTGCAAAGTAAAATGAGAAAAAGACAAAAGGTTCCTTGTAGCCCCAGCTGCAGGAGAATAATAGGTTCAAAGGGGTTTTACCGAGAGAAATGATGCTCAGAGCAGGGAGCAGAGAGGCTGGGAAGGAACGCAAGGACAGCTGAGGAGGCGGGGCGCCCTGGAGACGTTGCAGAGAGCACAGTAGCTGCTGAGGCCAGGCAAAGGTTGCATTCCTGCCCTCCCAGGTACCTGCTTTCAAAGGCTGAGCCATCCTCATTTATTATTTGTTTTGTCAAACATTAAAACATTCCTGCCACTGCAAAGTCCTACGTCTTAGACTCCCAGGAATAAATAAATGAAAATCCAGGACGCGGTTTCAGGACTCCTACCACGTGCCACGCACTATCACAAGACAAATAAATCAGGACCCCAGTAGGGAATTAATTAATCTTCCAAGAAATGAAGAAATGGGGAGATGGTTCTTTGGGTGATACCTTTCCCACAGGAAGACATAACAGAAGGTATTTATGACATTTTTCTTTTTCTAGTTGCTGCAAATTAAGAATCACAGGCTTTTACTTAAAAACATGCAAATATTGGAGGAGAGGGGATGTCTTCACAGAGTTCAAAATGATGATGAAGAACCGGTTTTCAGCCAGGCATGGTGGCTCACGCCTGTAATACCAGCATTTTGGGAGGCCGAGGTGGGCGGGTCACTGGAGGTCAGGAGTTTAAGACCAGCCTGGCCAACATGGTGAAACACCATCTCTACTAAAACTACAAAAATTAGCCTGGTATGGTGGCACACACCTGTAATCCCACCTACTCGGGAGGCTGAGGCAGTAGGATCGCTTGAACCCAGGAGGCGGAGGCTGCAGTGAGGCAAGATTGTGCCGCTGCACTCCAGCCTGAGTGACAGTGAGACTCCATCTCAAAAAAATAAAATAAAAAATAACCGGTTTTCAGTGCCCCAATTCCTAGATGTAATTGGGGTATTTGGTACAAGAGGGGTTTACCAACCCCAAATACATGATGAACTTACTTCCTTCACCAAGTACCCAAAGACAGACAAACCCAGCTACAACAACAGCCTCAGAGAACACAAGAGCTCCCAGGCTCACACATCACACAACCCCCAGATTCTGACATAAGAGATAGATTTAGGGACCTCGTTGAAATCCCTGGTGATGTGAGACCCCCACAAGTGTGCCATCCTTGTGATAAGAGCTAACATCACTGCAGCAAGAACTTTACTTGCATCCGTTCACTGAGTCCTCCCCAGATCCAAGAGGCAGGAACTTCCATTATCCGCACCGTACAGATGAGGAAGTGGCCGAGGCTCAGACAGCGAGGAAGAGATAATCAGCCAGAAGCTGGCCTGGCCCTCACAGCTGGCCTTGGTATACTCTCTCCTGTCGAAGAGACACTGACATCAACACAAGGCCACAATTTCACAAGACAATTTCGGCAATGTCACAGGACACTGACCTCACACAAGGCCACTCTGACCATGATGGGTCAAAACATAAGACTTCTCCGTCACTCTAGTCCTTGTGGATGCAATCACAGTATGACCCCAAGTCTTGTTCCCGACAGCACCTAACCAAGAGCAAAGCTCACTTCCTGGACCCCTGCCCTGAAATCACCAATATTATCCCCAATCCCCGAGTCTCTTCTGACCCCTCTTAGGGAACTGCTTCACGCTCCCAAAGTGCCCAGGTGGCACTTTGAACTTACTCCCCCACACATGTGTCTTGGGGGTCTTTGTCTGGAAGGCATTGCCAGCAGCCTAAGGCCACACATCTGCTGAGTCACAGCGCTGCGAAGGGCAGGTTGGGACCCAGGCCATCGGTCTACAGAGCCCATGATTTCCCTACTGCCTGATCTGCACAGGGAGGGGTCATAGCAAAGACATGTTCCTTTCTCAGCACAAAATGGCAGGGCCTGCTGCGAGCATTTGGATTTCAGGAGAGCGCTGCAGGTACTTTACCTATTGCAATCACTCTTGTTTGGGGTTTTCCCCTAGATACAAAAGCAAAGTCGTGACAGTCACTTGATAATCTATGGCTGTAAGCATTCCTGGGAGTGGGGAGCAGAAAAATGAAAATGGAGAAACTGAAACTTACAATGCCATGCCACGGTCTCCCCTGCCCTCCCACATTATACCCCTCTCTCTGTCTCTCTCCCTCCCTCCCTCTATCTCTGTCTCTCCCCCATCTCTCTCTCCCTCCCTCCCTCTATCTCTGTCTCTCCCCCATCTCTCTCTCCCTCTGTCTCTCTTTCCCTCTCTCTCCTCCCTCTCTCTTCCCCCCCTCTGCTCCTCCATCTCCCTCCCTTCCTCCATCTCTCTGTCTCTCTTCCCCCTTACCCCTCCCTTTTCCTCCCTCTCTCTCTCTCTCTTCCTCTTCCCTCTCTCTCTTCCTCCCTCTTTCGTCCTCTCTCCTCCCTCCCCATATATATATATATATATCTCCCTCTCCCCAGCTCTCCCTCCCTGTCTCTCTCCCCCTCCCTCTCTTTCTCTCCTCCTTTTTCTCCTCTTCCCTCTCTTTCTCTCCCTCCCTCTCTGTCTCTCTTTCCTTCTCTCTCTGCCATCTCCTTCTCCATCTGTCTCTCCCTCCTCCTCCCCCTCCCCCATCCCTCTCTCTCTTTCCCTCCCTCTCTGTCTCTCTCTCTTTCTCTCTCTCCCATTTCCTTCTCCATCTCTGCCTCTCCCTCCCCCTCCCCCTCCCTAGCTCTGGCATTCAGGGATTCGTATTTCCTTTCTGATGCTGACAACCAGAGGCTGCTGCATAGTTTCTCTTCTCAGACACCCTGCGGTGGCTGACTAGTCAGAAGGACAGTGGAAGAGGGGATTCGAAGCTGCATTTGCAGAGTAAGCACAGGTTCTAATCAGATCAATGAAAATAACAAAGTTTTCCAATGATGCTCTCACTCACTGGTTGCATAATCCTTTTTTAATGTTTATGTGTTATTGTCATTTCTTTGGGGTGGCCTGGGGATAGGCAGACAGAAACAACAGGGAGAGGTCTAAGACCCTCGTCCCCAGCCACTCCTTGGCAGGGTCACTCAAGGTTCTGTCTTACTCTGCTTTGTCTCCTAGCTAGACGGGGAGACAGGGGTCTGCGTGTCTTTTGTCTCTGGGTCCTCGGTGTTCTGCCCCTGTGCCCCTCCACAGATGTCTGCTCAATGAATGAAGGCCGTGAGGTGGAAAATCACCAGGGCTTGGAGAAAAGAGAGATTTGCAAATTTGACATACACACTAACAAAACGCATCCCCTGCCCCCTCCCAACTGCCTCAACACACTGGAAATGATCTGTGGGGACCCTGTAAAATCTCCCTACAGTGAAGACCATGCTCACTCACTGCCTCATCAAACATTTATCACACGGTTCTTCTGCCTCACACTGCCATGGGGGAACAATGAGGTAAATATGCCGTTCTTACCCCTGAGAAGCGTGGAATCTAATTATCTTCTAGAGATGCTTTGGGGATCTGCTTACTAAATCAATACAAATGATTCGTAATTAGAATATCAATTATTTGTATGCAAATGTGGTCTTCTGGGTGATTGGGGACAAGTCCTAAGGAGCAAAAAAACTTCCCCCACCGTGCCCCCTCAATTTCTTAATTGCATTATTTCATTCATTCATCAAACATGTATTGAGCACCTTTTATATGCCAGGCACAGAGATTGGGACCAAGAATCCATCCCCTGGTTGCTCACCATCAGGAATGAAGAATCAAGGTGTTCGGGGCCTTGGGAGAGAGCTTGCTTCTTGCGGGCAAGGGGAGAAAGCATGAACCTTCTTCCATCCATCCTGACTGACAGCCACCTAGTTTACTGAGACCTTCAGCTGAGGAGCCAGCCCTGCCGGAGTCCTCCTGCCCAAGTCTGGAGGAGCCTCCCTCAACGTGGGCAAGGGTTAGCAATATGATTGCACCCCTTTTTGTAAAGCTATGGGGGTGCCTGGTTCTATGACTACCCCATCCCCCATCCAGGTTCTGAGCTACTGGGTCTGAGTGGGGATTTTTGTTTGTTTGTTTTTGTTTTCGTTTTTGAGACAGGGTCTCACTCTGTTGCCCAGGCTGGAGTGGAGTGGCACGATCACAGCTCACTGCAGCCTCAGCCTCCCAGGCTCAAGCAATCCTCCCACCTCAGCCTCCTGAGTAGCTGGGACCAAAGGTGCGCACCACCATACCCAGCTAATTTTCGTATTTTTTTGGTAGAGATGGGATCTCTCTATGTTCCCCAGGCTGGTCTTGAACCCCTGGACTCAAGCAGTCCTCCCACCTCAGCCTCCCAAAATGTTGGGATTACAGGCATGAGCCACCTGGTCTCCGAGTGGGTTGTTTTTTTTTTTTTAACAAATCCTGTGTGCCAGCTTGTCCTGAAACTTCAACCCTTGGTGACCCTGAATCTTCATTAATTTATTCATTCATTCATTCATTTCTCCATTTGTTCACATACTCTTCCATTTGTTGAGACTTTGTTATGCTCCAAGCCCTTGCCAGGTGCTAGAGGGTAGAGTGTTCAGCAGAGATGGATCAGTCATGGAGCTGGCTCTCTAGTTGGGAGAGAGATAGTAAAAAAAATTCACAAATAAGCCCATGCCCCCGACTCTCTCACCATGGCCCCCACTTCTGAGCAACGTTCCCTCATCTGCCCCATGGTCTATTTCATGCAGGTCCTCCATCTCCAGCTTCTCACTGCTCTGGGGCAAGTTACTAAACCTCTTGGTGCCTCAGTGTCCTCATTTGTACACCAAAGAACATCATAATATTACTACCTCTTTGTTGTGAGAATGTATGAGGAATACACATGCAGCTCTTAGAACAGTGCCTGGCACGGAGCACTTGACCAATGGTAGCTGCAGTTGTTGTTATTATTAGTGCATTCTCTACAAAAATAAAAATAAAAGCCAGGTGTGGTGACACACACCATAGTCTCTTGGGAGGCTGATGTGGGAGGACTGCTTGAGCCTGGGAGCAATCAACACTGCAGTGAGCTATGATGGTACCACGGCATTCCAGTCTGGACGAGAGAGCAAGATTTTGTCTCAAAGAAAGAAAGAAAGAAAGAAAAAAAACCACTAAAGATGCTACACTGCTGGATTTGAAGATGGAGGAAGTGGCCATGAGCCAAGGACTGTGTGTGACCTCCGGAAGCTGGAAAAGGCAAGGAATGGGTTTTTCCTAGAGCCTCCAGACAGAACACAGCCCTGCCATCACCTTAATTTTAGCCTTATGGGACCCAGTTTTGGATATCCGACCTCCAGAACTGTAAGATCATAAATATGTGTTGTTTTCAGCCACTTCGTTTGTGGTCATTTGTTACAGCAACCATAGGAAACTAAAACACATGCCAATAAGGTGCTGGACCCAGAACAGGAGAACAGCAGCTCAGTCCATGGGAGCGATTGTTATTCCCCTTGCCTTTCCCCACGCAAGCCCCCGCAGCCCCCGCAGCCCCAACCTTTGCAGCTGTTGTTCCTCGGCTGGGAGAACCCTTCCTTTTTTTTCTGTCTGGCAAGATCTTTCTTACGATTTTTTTTTTCCAAAACTGTTCTGAAACATCCTCTGAGGTTCTAAGTTTTCTCTCAGTCTCTAGAGTAAAGTTAATTGTCTCTTCATAGCTTTCTTCTCATCCATTTTCGTGTTTATCACGGATTGTGATGATTTTGTTTTTCTTTAACATCCCCCTGCCAGACAGTGAGGCTAAATGCGTCCAGTGCTGGAGGCTCACACAGTAGATGCTGAGGAAATGCAAAAAATAAATAACAAATTAAATACATAAATACTATAAGTAAATAAATAAATTCCATTAAAATCTGATTGCAAATTTTATTAAAAACCTGGATGAATGAATGCATTAAAGAAAAAAAGTGAGTGATGGGTAAGTGACTGAGGCCATGAAGGATGGGGGGACTTGGACAGCCAGAGGTGGCTGTGTTTCCAAAGGAGGAAAAGGGATGAAGAGGATGACAACAAAGTCACTCATTTCCTTAACACGGTTCAGCATTGTGTGTTCTGGTTGATCAGAGGGTCTGAGTGCCTGAGAGTTTGCCCCCTACAGAAGGAGGTTGGAAATTCAATTTTTAAAATGTTAAACAAGTTTAATTTTAGAATAGTATTTTTTTTGTTGTTTATTTAGAGTATGTTTGGAGTTACAGAAAAGTTGCAAAGATAATAAAGAGACTTTCCATATACACGACACCCAATTTCCCCATTCTTAACATACATTACTGTGGTACATTTGTCACGACTAATGAACCGTTGTTAATATGATGAATACATTATTGTTAACTCCATATTTTATGCAGATTTTCTTGCTTTTCCTCTAATGTCCTTTCTTTGCTTCTGGATACCACTTTACCTTTACTTGTCATGCCTCCTTGGGCTCCTCTGAACTGTGACACCTTCTGACACTTCCCTTGTTTTTTATGACCTTGCCCTTGAGAAGTACTAGCCAGTGTTTTATAGAATGTCCTTCAGTTTAAGATTTTCTGATGTTTTTCTTATGACTTGACTGGGGTGGGCTTTGGGGGTGAAGACCGCAAAGGTGAAATGCATTCATATCACATCATATCAAGAGTACCTCCTATCAGCAGGACTTATCAGTAACGATGTTGACCTTGATCACCTGGCTTACCAATGGCTTCCCAGAGTCCCACTGTTAAAGTTGCTTTTCCCCCGACTTTCCATCCTGTAGTCTTTGGAAGAAAGCCGCTAAGTACAGCCCACGGTTAAGGGGTGGAAGTTATGTTCCACGTCCTGGAGGGAGGAGTATCTCTAACATCAATTATTTACAATTTTTCTGTATGGGAGATGTGTCACTTCTACTGTATTTATTATTCAATCATTTATTTGTCATTATAGACTCAAGGATATTTATTTTCTACTTTGATTTGTTTATTTATTTATTTTTGTAGAGACAAAGTCTTGTTATGTTGCCCAGGCTGGTTTTGAACTTCTGGGCTCAAGCGATCCTCCCGCCTTGACCTCTCAAAGTGTTGAGATTACAGGTGTGAGCCACTGTACTCGGCCTATTTTCTACTTTGGGTTATAATCCAATACTATCTTATTTATTTTATTATTCAAATTGTCACAGCTTCAGCCATTGGGAGCCTTCCAGTTGGTGTCCCTTTGACATGTTATCATTATTTTATCTTTTGAGCACTTCCTTACTTTCTACCTATACAAGAGGTTCCAAGTTCACCTCAAATATTCCCTACCCCAGGCCAAGAATCATCCATATTTCCAAAAAGTCCTGGTTTCCATTTCTGGGGAAATGGTATGAGAAACTAACATCTGAGTCATGGGTGCAACGAAGTGTTTTTAACATGAAAACTTTACTCCGGCGACTTCTGTTTCTGGCAATATGGAGGATTAGACATGCTGAGTGACCCTTCCCATCAAAACAACTCACACGCTGGATAAAATATTGCAAATGCATTGATGAGCCAGCACAAGGAGTGTTCTGAAGCCAAACAGTGAAGGGAAGATTAAGCCCTTAGGGATAAGCTGAGTCCCGAAGCTGGGTTTTGTTTTTTGTTTTTTGTTTTTTGTCCTGGGGAACTGTGGAAGCCTGTGAACAAGTGATTTAATTTTCTCAGTACTTTAGGTTTTATAGGACAAAAGACAAAGCTCAGGGCCCACCCAAGTTGGGAAGTCTAGCAGGATCCTTCAGTGTACAATGAGCCCAAAACACTGCCCCCAGCCCCAAAGGAAAAGTGTCAGGTGGAGGCACTCAATGAGGGGAAATGGCCAATTATTCTAAGAATCAGGAGCACAGGGTAGGCTTCCCAAAGGTTTGCAGCCCAAATTCACACTACCTGGGTGGTCTGAAAATCTTAAACTGAGACCTGAAAGCTACCCTGGTCAGTGCCCACCCTCCACTTCTACCTGGAATAAGACAAGGCAAAGGCAAATTCTTTCTGGAGGAGCCACCTTCAGCCCAGGTGTGGCTGATTGTATATTCTGCAGACGGCTGGAACAATATTTCCTACACGACGTGCTCTCCTAGAAACTTGCCATATCCCACCAGGAGGTAGAGTTTCCATCCCCACCCTTTCAAACTGTACAGGCCTCTTGACTGCCTCAAAGGATAAAATGCAGTGAGCAAGTGATCCCGCATGACTTCTGAGGCTAGGTTAGAAAAGGTGATACAGCCTCCATCTGGGACTCTCTCTCTTTCTCTTTCTCTGTCTGACACTAGCTTGCAAGCCCTGAGCTGCTATGTAAAAAGTCCCACTACCTGAAGCCTTGATCTGGAGAGACAGCTCAGGGACAAAACATATAAGTCATAGAGAAATGACCACAGAGTCCCAGGTGTTCCCATTGGCTGAACTCTTCCAGCCAGGGGCCAGACCTGTGAGCATGCAAGCCTTCCAATGATTCCAGACTGGATAATGAAGAATTTGGCCTTACCCAGACAGATCTGGCCTTTGTCATGGTGTTTGGGAAGTAATCTCTGGGTCCTCAGAATGTTTTAACTGATAGGAGTGTTCACCTGGTAGCTTGTGTCATACTGGATAGTCATAACAAAGTGATTGGGGGTGGAGGCTGGCCAGATAGCAAGGGGTTGGCTACCAAAGACCAACAGTGTGGCTCAGGGTGGGGACTTGGGATCATGTGATATCAGTTGACCTGGAGACTGAAATCAGTCATGTGGGCAATCAATCAATCATACCTGCATAATAGAGCTTCAGTAAAAACTATGGACACTGAAGCTCAGGCAAGCTTCTATGGTAATACTCCATGCACTTTGTTACACACTGACACTAAGAGTCACATATCCTGTATTAGTTTGTTCTCACACTGCTAATAAAGACATACCTGAGACAGGGTAATTGTAAAGGAAAGAGGTTCAGTAGACACACAGTTCTACATGGCTGGGGAGGCCTCACAGTCCTCCATGGCTGGGGAGGTCTCACAGTCATGGCAGAAGATGAAGGAAGAACAAAGGGATGTCTTACATGGCAGCAGGCAAGAGAATTTGTGCAGGCAAACTTCCCTTTGTAAAACCATAAGATCTCGTGAGACTTACTCACTATCACGAGAACAGCAAGGGAAAAACCTGCCCCCGTGATTCAGTTACCTCTCACCGGGTCCCTCCTACGACACTTAGGGATTATCACAATTCATGGTGAGATTTGGGTGGGGACACAGAGCCAAACCATATCATACCCTGACTCCATGGGGGAGGGCGACAGAAGCTCCACATTTGGAGCCCTCTGCCCTATGCTCATCTTCCCTTGGCTGATTTGATCTGTATACATTCCCTATAATAAACCATAACCATGAGTACACTTGCTTTCAGTGAGTTCTGAGGGTTCTTCCAGTGAATTATCAAACTGGAGAGTGGTTTGAAGACACCAACAAACTTGTAGTTTGGTGTCAGAGGGAGGGTGATTTAGGAACTATGCCCTTTAACTTTGTAGTTGGCCCTAAACTCCCTGCACAGACCCAGCTGCTATTTTACGAAAGCCACATGAGAGGCTCTGCGTGTGAACCACCCAGCAGAGCCCAGTCAACCCCAAGTGTGAGTGAGAATAATTAAATGGTTGTTGATATTTGGGCCGCTAAGTTTTGGAGGTAACTGAAATGCTCGGCCTCCAAGGATTCTCACAGATAAGGTCAAAGACAATAAAACACACAAGGAAACAGGCTGCACTGAGCCAAAGCACCCAGAAACAATAAAAGTAGAACTGCACACATGTCAGGCACTGAACAGACTGTAAAAATAAGTATGTCTACTATGTTTAAAGAAATAAAAAAGGGATTGGTAGCTGTGAAGCTGTTGTCTCTCAGCTCCAAATTAACCCTCTACACCCTGCTCTGACATACTGGGGCTGAGTCTCTGGACATATCATTTCTCCTCAGTCAGCGGGTTTTCTCTCAGGCTCCACTGGGAGAGGCACTCAAGGAAGACCTGAAATCAGAAGAGGGGATAAGGGACCAGTCTTTCTTGTCCTGTTCCTGTTCTTGACAGTGTTGCTTCAGCAGTGACCTTTCATCCGAAAGCAGTAGTTGTTCAGTCTCCACGTGGTTTTGGCACTCCCAGAAGCAGCCTCATTGTATCCCCTCAGAGGCACCAGCCCTGGCCAGCCAGTGCTCCCTCCTCAGGAGTCCGTGGCCACCTCCATGAAGCCCTCCCACTGAGTTCCTGGGGTCCCATAACCCCAGCATCTTCCCTGTTCTCTTAACCCTAGGAATGGTAGTTTCTTCCTGCCGTTACTACCCTTGTGATACCTCAGTGTCTTCTTCTTTTGGCTTTGGCAGTTCGCCATTACCTGTTTAACCAGTTCCTTATACTAAATTATCTTTGTTAAAACAGCTGGTGTAATTTCTGCTTTCCTGGCTGGACCTTGACTAACAGAGCACTTGGTACCAAGAGTGGTCCCAGGAAACAGACTCTCAAAGAAGGGATTCTGGGATTGGGTTGGCCACATCCTCATGCTTGACTGCAGTGCCTAGGAAATATGGAATACAAGCACAGGTGTGCTGAATACCAGCTGGTGAGAGCCAGTCACACACACCTCTTTTCAACTCTGTTTAGTGACATCCCATTGGCAGCCTAAAATCAGTCATGGTGGGAGTGTTTATACCATAGAAATCTGCAAAACCTGGCTGGGTATGGTGGCTCACAGCTGTAATCCCAGCACGCTGGGAGGCTGAGTCAGGAGGATCACTTGAGGCCAGAAGTTTGAGGTTATGGTGAGCTATGATCATACCACTGCACTCTGTCCTGGGTGACAGAGTGTGACCCTGTCTCAAAAAAAAAAAAAAAAAAAAAATCAACCAACCAACCAAACAAAAAAACAAAGAAAAGGAAATAAAAGGAATCTGCAAAAACTACAGATATTATTTCCCCCCAAGAGAGCAAGTTTATTACACACCAGTGATTACAAGTAATCAGTGGCTCATACTGACATCACTACTAATATCGTTTGATTGTGACAATGTTCCCACTGAAGTAAGGGCATGGAGAGCCATGGGACTGCCACACTTACATGGTAGTGATGACTTCAGGACCATGGGGTGAGATAGCTATTTCTGAGTTCACTGGAGCTATTAGGGAAAGTAAAGGACACGCTCCAATCTTTAAACTCTCAGCTTAACTCACAGACAACCAGAGAGATTCTACGGAGCCCTAAAATAATCCTTTATTTCTTGTAGCTGTAGATTTTTTTTTTTTTTGAGATGGAGTTTTGCTCTTGTTGCCCAGGCTGGTGTGCAATGGCATGATCTCGGCTTACTGCAACCTCTGCCTCCCGGATTCAAGCAGTTCTCCTGCCTCAGTCTCCCAAGTAGCTGGGATTACAGGCAGCTGCCACTACGCCCAGCTAATTTTTTGTATTTTTAGTAGAGACGGGGTTTCACTATGTTGGCCAGGTTGGTCCCAAACCCCTGACCTCAAGTGATACACCCGCCTCAGCCTCCCCAAGTGCTGGGATTACAGGTGTGAGCTACCGCACCTGGCCTAGCTGTAGATTTTTGACCTTGCTGAAAATTATACTCAAACTTTAATTGGGTGGGCTGCAGGATTACAACATAAATGGAATTCACACATTTAGCAGAATCTCAAGCAGTGTGTTTGGCTGTGTACTTTGTGTGGCTGAGAAATGACCAAGAGCACAGAGGTGCACGGGCCCCTGGGTAATGGATGATCAGGGACGGAGAGAGCAGATGTGGATGTGTGGTAAGGAGGTCTGGGAGGAGGTACTAGATACCTCTCAGGATGGGTGTGAAGACACTGGTGTCTCGGCCAAGCGCTGTGGCTCATGCCTGTAATCCCAGCACTTTGGGAGGCCAAGGCGGGTGAATCATGAGGTCAGGAGTTCGAGACCATCCTGGCCAACATGGTAAAACCCCGTCTCTACTAAAAATACAAAAAATAGCCGGGCGTGGTGGTGGGCGTCTGTAATCCCAGCTACTTGGGAGGCTGAGGCAGGAGAATTGCTTGAACCCAGGAGGTGGAGGTTGCAGTGAGCCGAGTTCGTGCCACTGCACTCCAGCCTGGGCAACAGAGCAAGACTCTGCCTCTAAATTAAAAAAAAAAAGACACTGGTGTCTCATGTGAATGACCACTCAAAAACATCTACTGCAGCAGCAATTCTATTAATTGAGTGGACAAGATGGCACATTCTGCAGACAACAGTCAATCTTTCCCACAGCTGTGCCAGTGCGTGCTCAATGAGCTTATTTATGCAGTGGCCATGGTGGCAGGTGTGGAGGCTCTGTATGGGCTTAGGAACATGGGCTTCCCCTTACCAAAGTGACCTGGCCGAAGAGACCAACACTAAAGCTTTTTTATGGCACCATTCCCTGGGGGAGGGCAGAGGAGCTGGGAACCAGTGTTAAAAAACCTATAAATGTGGCCAGGCACAGTGGCTCATGCCATTAATCTCAGCACTTTGGGAGGCTGAGACGAGCGGATTGCATAAACTCAGGAGCTCGAGACCAGCCTGGGTAATGTGGTGAAATCCCATCTCTACAAAACTTTCAAACATTAGCCGGGTGTGGTGGTGCCTACCTGTAGTTTCAGCTACTCGGGAGGCTGAGGTGGGAGGATGGCTTGAGCCCATGAGGTAGAGGCTGCAGTGAGCCAACATTACACCACTGCACTCCAGCCTGGGCAACAGAGGGAGACCTTGTCTCAAATAATAATTTAAAAAAAAAAAAGAAAAAACACAACCTATAACTACTTGGATATGTAAAAGAACAAAATAGAACTTATAGGCTTAAAAGAAAATAAACAAAATGAAAAACTCCTGAAACAGGTTTATCAATAGCCTAAGAGATAATTAGTGACTAGAAGAAAGATCTGAAGAACTATCCAGAACGTGGAACATAAAGAGGACAGATTAAGATGTGACAGAGAGGTTAATAGACATGGAGAAGGGCACAAGACTTTTCTCTTTTTCTTTCACAATCCACAGTAATAAATGTATTTTAGTTGTGACTCACTCCATAGATATGTGTATAAGTATATTAATAAATACAACTGAAACAAAAGATTCATGAAATAATACAATACACTCCAATATATTATATTCTCGTTCTTTCTCAACACTGGTAACAATCTACTACATTGATTTTATAAGCCACTGTTGGAAAACAACCTACAGTTTGAAAAATATTAGTTGAATAACTACTAATCACACTACAAGATGTAAAGAGTGAGAGAACGAGGTTGAGATAACATTTATTTTTATTTTTTCTTTTTTGGAGACAGGATCTCACTCTGTTACCCCAGGCTGGAGTGCAATGGTATAATGGTTCACTGCAGCCTCCACCTTCAGCCTCCTGAGTAACTGGGATTACAGGCATGCACCACCATGCGTGGCTAATTTTTTTGTTGTTGTATTTTTTGTGGAGATGGGGTTTTACCATGTTGCCCAAGCTGGTCTTGAACTCCTGGATTCAAGCAGTCTGCCCGCCTTGGCCTCCTAAATTGCTGGGACTACAGGCATGAACCACTGTGTCCATCCAAGATAACATTTAAAAGAGATATTGTCACATATGATACAACATGGATGAACTTTGGGGACTTTATGCTAGGCAAAATAAGCCAGTCACAAAACGACAAGTATTGTATGATTCTGCTTACTAAAAGTACCTAGACTAGTCAAATTCACAGAGGCAGGACGTGGAATGGTGGTTGCCAGGGGCTTAGGAGAGGGAGCATGGGGAATGACTGTTTAAGGGGTACAGAGTTCTAGTTTTGCAAGATGAAGGGAGTTCTAGAGATGGATGATGGTGAGGTTGCACCACGATAGGAATCTTGTTAATACCACTGTATACTTAAAAATGATAGAGAGTAAATTTTATGTTATGTGTATCTTACCACAATAAAAAAGTAAAATTAAATAGAAAAAAAAAAAGTATTGTCTGAGAGTTTTCAAGAATAATGAAAGACACCAATCATCAAATTCAGAAAGCCCAAAGAATTCAAGGCAGGATAAATAAGAAGATACAGCATGAGCTGGGCATGGTGGCTCACGCCTGTAATCCCAACACTTTGGGAGGTCGAGGTGGGTGGATTACCTGAGGTCAGGAGTTTGAGACCATCTGGCCAACATGGCAAAACTCCGTCTCTATTGAAAACACAAAAATTAGCTGGGCATGGTGGTGCGTGCCTGTAATCCCAGCGACTCAGGAGGCTGAGGCAGGAGAATCGCTTGAACATGGGAGGTGGAGGTTGCAGTGAGCTGAGATGGTGTCACTGCACTCCAGATTGGGGGACAGAGCGAGACTCCGTCTCAAAAAAAAAAAAAAAAAAAAAAAAGATACAGCATGGTAAAACTGTAGAACATGAGAAGAGGGAGAAAAGACCAACAACCTATGAAGGAACAATGTTAAGATTGTCACTGGACTCCTGAGGAGCAATGAGGGGGAACAGGCAAACAGTGGATGGCAATCAACTGTGCTGAGAGAGGACAGCTGTCATTCAAGCAAGCAAGCCAAAATATCTGTCAAGAACAAGGGCAAGGCCAGGCGCAGTGGCTCATGCCTGTAATCCTAGCACTTTGGCGGCTGAGGCAGGAGGATCACTTGAGCCCAGGAGTTTGAGACCAGCCTGGGCAACATAGTGAGATTTTACAGAAAATAAAAAAATTAGCTGGGCGTGGTGGTGCATGCTTTTAGTCCCAGCTACACGGGAGTCTGAGGTGGGAGGATTGCTTCAGCCTGGGAGATACAGGTTGCAGTGAGCCACGATCATGCCACTGCACTCCAGCATGGGCAACAGAGCAAGACCTCATCTCCAGATAAATAAACAAATAAATAAAATAAAAACAACAAAAGGCAAAAATGAATCCATTTGCAGATGAACAGAAACTGAGAGGATTTGCACCAACAAAGCTACAAAAAAATAAAATTTAAAGGATTTACTTCAGGCAAAAGGAGAGTGATCCTGTTGGTGACAGCTGAGATGCAAGAAGAAAAGGTGGACAAAAATGGTAATTGTGTGGCTGAATCTAAACTAATGTTGACTGAATAAAACAATTTAGTAATGTCTCTTGGGGTTACAATGGCAAAAATTAAACTTAACATACACTACATTAAGGTGTATAATTTAGAGGATGGGTGATTAAAGTACTCCAAAGTCTTTATATTTTAAGGAAACAGGGTAAAGACATTTTTACAAATATTTAAAGATATTGGACTTTCACAAGGTAAGTATGCATGCCCAAAAGTTTGAAGTAACCACTAAAACTTAGAAATAGAGTATACAGGTGAAGAAAATCAGAATGAGAATAAAAATAAACCCTAAAGAAGAAAGGAAAGGGGAAAAAAAACAGGCAGGACAAATAGAAATAACAAAATACAATGGTAGAAATAATTCCAGATATATTAGTAAATATAATAAATGTAAATGGACTAAATGCTCCAGTTAAAATACAAAGACTATTCTTTTAAAAAACCTTTTTATCATGAAAAATTTCAAGTATACAGCAAAGTGGGAGAAACAGTACAAGAAAACCATATACCTGCGATGTAGAGTCAGCCATTGCTAGCAATTTGCCACATTTGTCTCACCTATATCGGTATGTATAGGAGACTATTAAGAACACCTATTTAACTTCCATAGTAAAATAATATAATGAAATACAATTTAAACGGTAATCATGATGTACAGTATCCACTTTTGAGGTCAAGCAGATCTGGATTCTCCAGCAATTTTTAATTATTTAACTTACGTGTGTGGTTATTTATTCAAAAGATGTCTCTTCACTAGGCTATAGTAAAAGGATTGGAATCAGGTTCGCTTTTCTGATCATTGTATTTCTAAATATTTGTTGCATACACAAATAGAATTTACTAGTAAAGAATTCAGCACAGTGCCAGTTGCATAGTAAACATTTAACGTAGAGTAGCTTGTATTTATTGTAGTTGCTGTTGTTATTGGAAGCATTCAGTAGAGTGATACAAAATAAATAAGCAATAATTGGTAGTTTATTATATTTATAATTATTATTTACAAGACGTCACAGTGCCTAGCCCATATCACTCACCCATAAACATTATACTTATACTAAGTACTTTCACTATTATTCAAAGTCTCTAACAGTGCCTGGCACTACATAAGCAAGAGAAAAGTGGAAGTTTATTCTAATTGTTATTATTGAATAAAGCACTTAACACGAAGCTGGCCCCCAGCGGGCCCTTAATAGTTTCCGCGGTGGCTGTCGTCGCTGGACTACAGACCCCGCCTCCTGAGCGGCCCGAAGCCCCGCCCCTTGCTGCCCCGCAGTCCCGCCCCCGTGGCTTGTGCCGCGCCCGCGCACTGTCCCGGAAGGGGCTCTACGCGCGCAGCTTTAGTCCCCGCCCCTGGAGCCGGCGGCGCAGGGCGCAGCTTCCCGCCGCCAGAGCGGGCCAGCCTGCTGCGTGCGTGCGTGTGTACGACTCTGCGTGCGTGCGTGCGTGCGTGCGTGCCGTCAGCTCGCCGGGCACCGCGGCCTCGCCCTCGCCCTCCGCCCCTGCGCCTGCACCGCGTAGACCGACCCCCCCCCAGCGCGCCCACCCCGTAGAGGACCCCCCGCCCGTGCCCCGACCGGTCCCCGCCTTTTTGTAAAACTTAAAGCGGGCGCAGCATTAACGCTTCCCGCCCCGGTGACCTCTCAGGGGTCTCCCCGCCAAAGGTGCTCCGCCGCTAAGGAACATGGCGAAGGTGGAGCAGGTCCTGAGCCTCGAGCCGCAGCACGAGCTCAAATTCCGAGGTAAGCCCCAGAGGCCGCCACCTTCCTGCCCGCGGCCTCCGCCCCAGTGCTGGAAGGACGGAGCCCGGCGCGGCGGGTGACGTCGGCCCTCGTCCCCACCCCGACGGCGCTGTCGCGGGGGGCGGCGAGGCCGGGCCGGGCCTTGGCGCTCGCCGCGCTCCCCAGAACTGCCCGGAGTGGCCGGGACCCGAGAGGGCTGGTGCGGGAGCCGGGGCCTGCGCCTCCTCCCCGACCCCCAGCCTCCTGGGACTTGCCTTCGAGGCACTTGTCACTTTGTAACTTACCAGTTTGTGATCCTCTCTAGTGTGAGCCTCCGCCGCTGCCTTTGCCTAGAAGTTTCTTCCCCTGCTCTGTGACAGTGTTGACCTCAGGTCTTAGCTTAGTTGAGGTGTCACCTGCTCAGAGAGGCCTGCTGTGACCACCCAGCCACCGTGCACACCTGCTGTCATTCCCTATTCCGTCACTGTTTCGTGGTCAGCACGGCACTTTTCATACCCAAAATCACTGTTTCAATACTAGAAGGGAAACTGCATGAGGACAGGCTCTTGTCAGTTCGCTGCTGTGTACCCAGCACACATTATACGCCTAGTAAATAAATACCTGTTGAACCAACAGATGAACATGTTGAACCAACAAATGAACCTCCTCAGGACTTCTGATGGGATTGGGCCCATTTTCCTTTCACTGTGTCCCTCATGCTGTCTCCTGGATGCGGCGCAAGGAGGCTGCCAGGGTGCTGGGATCCTTTTTCTCCGCAGAGCTGTCTGGAGCAATACCTGCGGCGATGGGAAGCCATGACCCTGGTTTCTCCCAGATACTATTACCTCTGTAATTTGTGCCTTTATGTTTTCTATGTTGTTACTTTTGTTTTTGTTTTTTTCCTACCTTCACCAGGGCCACGAGGTAAAAGTTCTTGTCTGACATGCTCATTCTTTCTTTTTGCGTGTATCCAGTGATGTGGGAGGCTCTGGGGAGGTGATGGATGCACAAGACAGATAAGGCCTCTGCTCTCACAGAGCTTACCTTCCGACGAGGACAGACAAACCAACACACAAGATCATTGCAGATAGTGCTAAGTACTGTGTAGGAAATGGAACAGTCTGACTCCATGGGAGCGTACTTTAGATTGGAAGGCCAGGTCTCCACTATATCGCTAGCACCGGACTCACAGTAGATGCTCAGTTGGTATTTATGAAGGAATGAATGGCCAGAGGCTCTCCAGTTTATATGTCCTATTGGGAAGTAGTGTAGGGTAACTTACCCAAAGTTACCCAGTTGGCAAATGGTACATTTGAACCCAGACTTCAGAGTTCAC
The DNA here is from genome assembly GCF_029289425.2 of Pan paniscus. Classification (NCBI taxonomy): domain Eukaryota; kingdom Metazoa; phylum Chordata; class Mammalia; order Primates; family Hominidae; genus Pan; species Pan paniscus. Next base: position 64,149,381 of record NC_073270.2, read on the forward strand.
GCTCTTAACCGTTATGCTGTCTGATCGCTGGGAAATACTCCAGAACGGTGGCTGTCACTTTGCCTTCCAAGTTAACAATGTGAAATAACTCTGAATTTACAGAGAACCAAAGGCTTTCCAATTAAAATGAAAAAACCGAAAAACCCCACCAAACCTACCGTGGATTGTAATTCCAGGATAGTACTTGAGCTTTCATGATGTTCTCATGGCCTTCTGGGGATGCCAGATTGGGAAAGAAGTCCAGGTAGCTAAAGTGAAAATAGTGAGCCATAGTTTCCACTTGAGTTGTCTGAAGTTCTTTCTCTATCTGGGAGGCCTGGCTTGGCTTCTCCCGATAATTGGTGGGTTCATTCGGTTAGTCCACAAACATTTACTGAGTACCTGATCTGTGTGTCAGATACCCAGAGAAGCCAAGTCATATCAGCTGTACTCTCCCATTTTCCCTCAACCTCCTCCCAGTACTTTAGGGAAGGGGGCAGATAAGAATAACAGCCAGGACAGGACAATGATGTAGGGTAGTCCAGAGTGCTCCAGGAGCATTGAGGAGGTCAACTCCTGAAAGAGGTGTCATTTGAGCTCAGTTATAAAGGTCGAGTAGAAGAAGGCTCAAAGAAGGAAAGGGTGGGGAACATTTCAGACAGAGGAAATTGCATGCACAGAGGCACAAACACTGAGATGACTGGGCTCCTTTGGGATGCCACTAGTAGTTTTTTTTTTTTTTTTTTTTTGAGATAGAGGTCTCACTCTGTCACCCAGGTTGGAGTGCAGAGGCGCCATCTCACTGCAGCCTCTGCCTCCCAGGTTCAAGTGATTCTCCTGCCTCAGCCTCTTGAGTAGCTGGGATTACATACAGGCATGTGCCACTACGCCTGGCTAAATTTTGTATTTTTAGTAGAGACGGGGTTTCACTATGTTGGCCAGGCTGGTCTCAAACTCCGGACCTCAAGTGATCCACCCTCCTTGGCCTCTCAAAGTGCTGGGATTACAGGCATGAGCCCGGCCACCACTAGTGGTTCTGAATGACAGCAACAAAGAACATTTGTTGTGGTTGCCTGGCAAGATGGGAGACAAGGCTGGTGAGTAGACAAGAGTCAGATCTCAGATCTCAGTCCCTTTATGCATAGATGCAGCCAGTGTCCAAGTTAAAATTGTGTTGCTTCTCCTTGAGCAGTCCTTCCTTGCATTAACTTTCTGAAAACCCCCAAATCCCAGTACAAACTCTGTTGTCTAATATGTTATGGAAAGAGGCGCTCATTTGAGAAAATTTAAGATTTTGTTCAATTGTTTTAATGAAAGATGTGTGACCTTAGGCCACTTCACTCCTCAAAGCCTGGGGTGGTTATTCGGTCAATGGGGATGATGCTCGTGTCCACGTTGCCTCTTGTAGAAAGTGTTTAGAAGGAATGACATGGCTGTTAGCGGCTTTGTAAGTGCATAGTACTATACAGAGATTAGACAACCACTTAACCACTTAAGTGGTTTCATCACTTCTGTACCTGAAAGGTGTGGCAGAGAATAGCAATCATTCTGGCCCTGGATTGGCCAAAGTAATTATGCCAAAGTCACTGGATATTTTTGCTAGGGAAGTGGTCCAAGAGAAGTGGTACCAAATTGTTGAAGGCCTCTGGCTCATAGCTTTAGAAGAGACATCTGTGTGTGTTCTTAAATGACGTCATGAGGTGTGTTGTTTGTTTGTTTTAAACTGAATGCTAAGACAGTACAATTAATAGAGACTGAATACCCTGACTTAGAGATGATTCATTTCAGGATGAGAAATGGCACATTTAACTGGTTTCTTCCAGGTTACTCAGGGTGACGACTCTGATTTCTGGTGGTTCACCTAGATGAACCTCTGAGCTAACTTTACTTGAGAAGGTAATAACTAAAATGCCCATTCAAAGGAAAAATTATCTTTTAAATGCAGCCTAAGTTGATCGTGTGGGATTGTATATTGTCAGACTCTTTAATCTTGGGAATTTTGTGTGGTATGTTAAATTTAAGGATGCTACAGAAGAAAAAGAATGCAAATTTATATGACTTTATGCAGTTTTATAGGAAGTACTATGCTGCATCATAAATATCAAAAGGAGAAAGCCTGGTGGCTTCCTGAAAGAAGCATGACACAGGAGGATTTGCCTAGACTTAAGGTTGACTTTCATGAGATATTTTTAGTAAGTGAACATTAAGCTCTTTCAGACTAGGGGTATCTTTCTGAGAGAGTAAATGTTTTTGTTTTTTGGCAGGGTCTTGCTCTGTCACCCAGGCTGGAGGGCAGTGGTGCCATCATAGCTCACTGTAGCCTCAAACTCCTGGGCTCAAGAGATCCTCCTGCTTTAGGTTCCCTAGTAGCTAGGACTACAGATGCCACCATTCCTGGCTAATTTTTAAATTTTTTTGTAAAGATAGAGTCTTGCCATGTTGCCCAGGCTGGTCTTGAATTCCTGGCCTCAAGCAGTCCTCCCGCCTCAGCCTTCCAAAGTGCTGGGATTACAGGCATGAGCCACTGCATGCAGCCTAAGTGTGTGTTTTCTTTTATATTTCTTTTTGTCTTTTTCACTAAGTCATAGGAGTTTTTTAAAATTGTCACTCTTTCTGTTGATCTCAGTTCTTCCAAGTCCTAATCATTTCCTTGCCATCTCCTCACTCTGAGATCCCACTTGTTGTCCAGCTCAAAGAGAGCTTTCCGAATGAGTCACTTTCAAGGCATTATATAGCACTCTTCTTTCATTCCCTTCTCCCTCCCCTTCCATGAGAGTCCATCTGTGGTAAATAGTATGTCATATATTTTTTGGTCGTTCAGTACTCTAGATCATTCCTTACATCCTAGCCTATTCCCCCAGCAATAATACTGTCACATGGAAATGGTCTGTTGAACATCCATCCTCACTAGGTTAAGGTTTTTTTTTTTTTTTTTTTTGAGATGGAGATTGGCTCTTGTTGCTCAGGCTGGAGTGCAATGGCACGATCTTGGCTCACCGCAACCTCCGCCTCCCGGGTTCAAGCACTTCTCCTGCCTCAGCCTCCCGAGTAGCTGGGATTACAGGCATGCGCCACCATGCCCGGCTAATTTTGTACTTTCAATAGAGACAGGGTTTCTCCCTGTTGGTCAGGCTGGTCTCGAACTCCCGACCTCAGGTGATCCACCCACCTCGGCCTCCCAAAGTGCTGGGATGATAGGTGTGCGCCACTGCACCCAGCCGGTTAAGGTTTAAACATAACTGTGGATGCATTTACTTTTGCTTTATTGCTTGACTGAACCAATGACCTTCAAGAAGTCTTAGATAGTCCTGCCATTAGTAGGGATCTCAGATGGGAGGGCACCAATGAATCAGTGTAGTTGAGTACCACTTTTGGGAGAAAATAGAAACTTGGACACTCTAAATGATAGTTTAAGGACGTTGTTTTGTTTTATTTTTTGTATGGGAAAAGTTGGCTTAGACTCTTTAGTTCAGCCCTTCAAGTTGATGTGTAATTTAAGATTGCTTAGGAAGTTAAAAAATCTAAAGCCCTGTGGATATAGTTCATTCAGTGCAGTAATTATCTTTCAGATGCCGAGTACAGCATTAATTCTTTGGCTTTAGCATGGCACTGATTTTCTTAACACTTCATGATCACGTGGAGCAGACTGTGCTTTACAGCACAACAGAGCGTCAGCCATGTGCTGAAGATTCTTCGTGGTAGTGGTTTAGATCCACCCTGAATAGATTATCTTCATTTATTTAATTATTAAGTAGCTTGCTTATCAAAAGCGGCATTAAACTTACTAAACTTGAGTCAAACTTAAATCTTCATAGATAGTACCATTTACTTCTGAAATCTTGTTCCTGGGAGAAAAATGTGGACTGGAAGTTAACTTTCTTTTATCCACCTATTCACTCCTTTTTCTTCACAGTTAACTCCTTAGGGGAAAAAATGTATAGTTCTTGACCATGTGCTTATGTTTGTAAAGCAATGATGTTTCCTTAACGTGAGTGGTTGTGACATAGATCACTGTTATCTTCATAATTACCTGGGAGCTTTTCATCCAAGTGTGGATTTACTAAAATAATTAGTCTGAATTGATGCTTATTAAAGAGCTGAACTCTTAAACGTTAACACTATCTTGTATTTATTAAAATTGTATGCATGTTTCCTTCAAATGCTGAAGGCAGAATACTGAGAACTTTGACCCTGTGTTATTATCGCTAAGTAGTTGAAAATGAGGGGAGGAGTCAAGGGAGTATATTATATTGGTTGTCACTCAAATACTACCCCTAGGCATGATTTTTAGAACCGAAACTTGAATTTTTACATAAAGAATTATCTCCAAAAGTGTCTTTTTTTTTTTTTTGAGATGGAGTCTTGCTCTGTTGCCAGGCTGGAGTGCAATAGCACTATCTCGGCTCACTGCAACCTCCGCCTCCTGGGTTCAAACGATTCTCCTGCCTCAGCCTCCTGAGTAGCTGGGACTACAGGCACATGCCACCACACCTAGCTAGTTTTTGTATTTTTAATAGAGACGGGGTTTCACCATGTTGGCCAGATGGTCTCGATCTCCTGACCTCGTGATCCGCCCACCTTGGCCTCCCAAAGTGCTGGGATTACAGACATGAGCCTCTGCGCCAGGCCAAGAGTGTCTTATATATCCCCACTTTTTTGAAAAATTTGCTGTCTAAAGGATGATCATGATTTGGGACGAATGAGCGCAGCTTTCAACTAGATGACAAGAAAGATGAATACAAAGAGTGCTGAGTTCCATTAGTCAAGACAAGGTTGCCATAGAATGTCTTTAATAAAATAAAAGCCTTTTGCGTTATTTTGCACCGAGGATTGTGTTAAAAACAAAGTTGCATTATGGTTTCCAGATTGGCATCCTTGTTTTTTTCTATCATTTTAGGCCCCTTTCAGGCTGTTGTCAGCATAGCATATCCAGAATTGCTTTGGCCTTGCTCAGTGGGTATGTGCGTTCTTTGAAGTTCTTACCTGACAGATGTGGGCAGCTGGCTTTACACAAGGAAGAGTTGTTTAAAGAGCTTTGGTATGGAAACAAAGTTACTAAACTTGACAGTCACTTGAGGATTATTTAAAAAACAAACAAAATAACTGAATGTGGTAAAATACTATCTCTAGAATATTTTTCAAACTGTTAAAATGCATCCTTTTAACAGAAGCTGTTGATGTCTACAAACACTGTCTTTGTAGACAAAGACAAACCCCCCTTGCATGGGGGTTTGGGGGTTGGGAGGCAGTTGAGAAAATGGCATAGTCCCATGAGAAAACCTTGGAATACTTTTTTTTAATAACATTTTTTTATTGCATAGAACTGTAAAGCTACAGAAATGCTTTCTTGGAGTTTTCCTTCATCCTTTCAGAAGGGCTAATATTGACCTTTGGTTAGCATGTTAGTGTTTTCACCTGTGTCAAGTGATGTCTTCACGCTTTTGGGGGGTGTGTGTGCATGCCCACCTCGTGTTGTGGTAGGCCACATTTGCCGATACCTATAATGTGTTTCAGTTACTACATTGTTGGCATTTCAGTAGGCTCCTTCAGCCTTTGCCCATCTGGGAAGTGGAGACTAGGGCAATAAATGTTTTAGGGGTAGATTGAGACTGCAGTGTTTTTCATCTTTTAGCTTGTACTTTAAGACAATGGGATGTACCCCTAGACCATTTACCTAGATTTAAATTACTTCCTTGTGATGTGGTTTAGAGCTCTAAGTTCCTTGAGTTGTCTTGAAAGGCTGAAGGGTGCTCAGAGAATGGAGGGGAATTGAAAATGGAACCTAAGGATCTGGGAGTGGTCATATGTGTGAGTGGTGAAATGTGCCTCCCAACACCCTGTTGGGTCGGGTCTGGAGTTAAAAGCAGTGGCTGACATACATTTTGCAATATAAGGGTAAAGAAGGAACAAACATTTCTAGAGGATAAATGCTTTAATTCCAGAAGATAGGCCACACAGTTTAGGAACTGTGGTAAGAGGTGCTTTGCCATATTTATGTTACTGTTTAATCTGTATAACAATCGTATGAGATGACTTAGTCAGTGGCTAGGTAACTTTCTGCTGGATGAGGCTGCACTAGTAAATGGTGGCACAGGCAAAGCCTTGTACTTTCCCTCATACCAGTATCAGCTCATTAGAGTTAACTCATAAAGGGGTTTGTTCTTGAGAGAGGGAGGCAGAGAATTTAAAACCATTAATGAAGTATTAATAGCTGTCAGGACAATTTCTTAAGAACATCAATTCATTAAGAGTTATTCTCTGTGAATTTTTTAGGAGGGATTTCTTGCCCTACTTTTGAAAAAGTTCAGACAGATGACTCCAAAGAATGTTTGATTTCTCTTGTGAATATTCACTTTTATATCAGATTCTGATGGTTTCATGATTCTATATATTTAGAAAGCATTAGGCCGGGCATGGTGGCTCATGCCTGTAATCCCAGCACTTTGGGAGGCTGAGGCAGGCAGATCAACTGAGGTCGGGAGTTCGAGACCAGCCTGACCAACATGGAGAAACCCCATCTCTACTAAAAATACAAAATTAGCCGGGCATGGTAGCGCATGCCTGTAATCCCAGCTACTTGGGAGGCTGAGGCAGGAGAATCGCTTGAACCTGGGAGACGGAGGTTGCGGTGAGCCGAGATCCGGCCATTGCACTCCAGCCTGGGCAACAAGAGCAAAACTCTGTCTCAAAAAAAAAAAAAAAAAAAAAAAAAACACATTAACTTGTGGGTAATTTGTCCTTCTGCTATCCAGTCTTTGGAAGGCAGGGCAAAGCTTGTGTGTGGTAGAGATTTCATAGGCTTGCAGGTTTGTAGAGTGGGAATTCAAGAAGTTGTAAAGGGCACTTATTAAGATAGGAATGTCTAAAATAAATGATCTTTAGCAGTGCCACCTTAAACTTTATAAGTGTTGCTACAAAACCTTTAGTTCTGCATGCTCCTGACCAGCCATTGCCTTGGACAGAGAAACAAATAGGGGTGAGTTAATAAACTAGAGACTTGTCTCAATTGTTCAAAGAGGTAAACTTAAGGTGATTAAAAAGTGCTGTTTTATTCTGTATGAGATACACTTTGAGAAGTCGTCATTTTCCAAGACGATGATACGCCAGGCATACGAATTGGATCAGAAAGGATTTAGAGACATGCATGGATATAATGATCTCTTACAGATGTTCCTCACCTTACAGCGAAGTTACATCCTCAGAAACCCATTGTCAGTTGAAAATATTATAAGTTGAAAACATATTAGATACAGCTTAACCTACCCAACATCATAGCCTTGTCTACCTTAAACATACTCAGAACCCTTAAGTTAGCCTCCAGTTGGACAAAGTCATCTAGCACAAAGCCTATTGTATGATAAAGTATTGAATATCTCATGTACTGCATATTACTAGCCTGGGAAGAGATCGAAATTCAAAATATGTCAAAATTATGATGGCTTCACACCATTGTAAAATTGAAAAATCGCAAGTCAAACTAATCGGGGATTGTCTGTACATAAGAGATGATTGTCCAAATTAGAGCTGTTTTGGGTTTCTGCCCTTTGCAGATCCTTTGAGGTTTTCTTTATAGACAGATGACTCCTTCTGGGGGAATTGAACATGACTCTGATTGAGATTTGGTTCAGTTTCCACATACTGAAAGCTTCCTGTGGGCCAGGCACTAGGTTGCACTGGGGACCTGGGAGGAAGGCCTAGCCCTTAAAGTTTCCAGCCTCTAGGTATTGGGAGACAAGGAGGGAAAATGGGGACAAGATATTTATGGCCTGTCCTTATTGAGAGCTTAGAAAAAGCTGTGTTAATTCTACTTTGGGTGTTCGATCTCACAGGGAAGATGGCATTTGAGATATGTGACTTGGCGAGCTTACACTGTGCGCTTGCCATTTTTCTAAGTGTTCATTTATTTAATTCTTAATGCAAGCCTAGGAAGTGGGTACAGTTATGATCCTGAAGTTATTAACCCAAGTTATGAACCTGACTGAGGGTTGGAGCTGGGATTTGAATCAAGATCTGTCTGATTGCAAAGGCTATGGCTTTTTTTTTTTTTTGTCATTATGCTGGCTGTGTTTCTTCCCCTAAAAGATAAGTAGGAGTGTGCCCTTGGCTTTCTTATTTATTATGTTAGGAAGATGAGAGGAGGAGTGAGACTAGAGAAAGAGGCTTGAAAGAGAAATGGGATAGAAAAATAAAGGAAAAGGCTGGGCACAGTGGCTCACACCTGTAATCCCAGCACTTTGGGAGTCTGAGGTGGGTGGATCACCTGAGGTCAGGAGTTCGAGACCAGCGTGACCAACATAGTGAAACCCCATCTCTACTAAAAATACAAAAGTTAGCCGGGCGTGGTGGTGCATGCCTGTAATCCAGGTACTTGGGAGGCTGAGGCAGGAGAACCGCTTCAGCTGGGGAGGTGGAGGTTGCAGTGAGCCGAGATCGTGCCATTGTACTCCAGCCTGGGCAACAAGAGCAAAACTCCGTCTCAAAAAAAAGAGAAAAAGAAAGAAAAAGTGCCTTATTATAATTGTAGTCTTGTAATTGTCTCGTTGGCACCTCTTACATAAAGTGCAGTTGCTCTGGGACATTAGAATGACTGTGACTGACTTTTAATCTTTGCCAGCCATGGTGGCTCACGCCTGTAATTCCAGCTTTGGGAGGCTGGGGTGGGTGGATCGCTTGAGCTCAGGAGTTTGACACCAGCCTGGTCAACATGGTGAAACCCCTCTTTACTAAAAATACAAAAGTTAACCAGGCTTGGTGGTGTATGCCTGTAATCCCAGCTAATCCGGAGGCTGAGGGGCAGGAATCGCTTGAACCCAGGAGGGCAGAGGTTGCAGCTAGCTGAGATTGTGCTTCTGCACTCCAGCCTGGGCTGAGAGTGAGACCGTCTCAAAAAAAAAAAAAAATCCTTCTATGAATTCTGTGTTTCCCCCTAAGAACTTCTGTCCTAACTTGATCACTTCTTATTGTGAGCTATTTGTTTATTAGTGTTGAAAATTCTGTGCTAATACTATCAACTGTACCTTCCCTTCCACCACCCCATTCTCTGCTCCGAGTCTTTCATGTCCTCAATACCTGTCGTGCAAACTATGCATTTCTGGGTTAACTGGGTACTATTTTAGTCTTTTAGTTCCATCACTCAGCATTTACAATATAGTAGAAAAAGGGAAGAAATGGAGAGGTACACGTACTCGAGAAATCAGTGTTATGGCCATCTGCATTTTAGAGATGAGAGGCCTTTGCAGAGGGCCTTTGCGAAGACTTTACAGAATGTGAATTTGTGCCCTGGTCTTACAGCCTCCCAAGCCTGTGTGCTTTGCATTACAAAGCGAATCTGTGGTTCCTAGCATTGCTGTCACCTAGAGGCACTTGGGCTAACCTCCTTAGCTTTGGTTTCCTCCTCTGCTATGTAAGGAGGCTTGAACTCAGTACCTCTAGGTGGTCCTTCCAGCTCTAAGCTTGAGAACTTAAGTTTATTTTAGCTGAAGAAGAGAGATAGAAAGCCCCTTGAGGACAGGAACCAGCTTGTATTTCCCACAGCACCTACTGGTACTTTGTTCCTATGGGCTCCTGAATATTTAATTAATGAAACCTCTTGTTACGGTTTGAAAGCTCACTACTTATATTAACCTTTCCTGAGTATTCTTGGACTCTGATCCAGTTTTTTCTATATCACCTCTTATTGTACGAATTGTATGTCACTTTCACATTTTGTTTTATTCTTTATGTGCTTCATTTACTTATTTATTGCTTGGCTTTCGCTGCTAGAATGTAAGCTCCTATAGGTTTTTGTTTTAGTATTTCTGAGTAGACTACATAGACTACATTCTCTTCTTCTTCTTGTTTTCTTTTCCTAGTACCCCAAAGAAGGATACAACCCTGGATTTGGTCATCTTTTCAGTGTTTGCTATGATCATTTGAAACAGAAGCATACACAAGAATAAAAAGAGAAATTTGCTGAAAAACCAGAGGTTTGTCCTTGTGGAGGCTTATTTGAATTCTCAATCTGTTGGTTGAATTGATTTGTTGGCATGTAAATATATCCTGATGGACTCCTCTGAAAATCTAAATTTGTGCTTCTGACCTTTGTAAAGTCAGGCATTGCTTTACTAATTGGATGAAGGAGAGCCATGGCTTACTCTTGAGAGAATGTGCAGATGCACACAATCAAAACTTTTCATGTAATTTGCGGGCAGGAGGATCCCATCTTAGTGCATAGTTCACCTCTAACCTCGCTCAGAGAAAAGGTGGAAGAAACATGAGCGGTCATCTAGAGAAATCCAGAGACCACTTGGTCGGCTCATTTGGATCTTTTTATTTATTATTATTTTTAAAATGAATGCTTTTGTTGCCTTTCTCTTCCAAAGCAAGATTGTTTCTTTTTCTTTCTTTACATACCTAGCACTCACTGAGAATAGTGCTTGGCCATTAGTCATTTTCATTAAACATTTGAGTATTGTCCCTTCCACCTTTAAAGAAGAAAAACTGGGTTGTCAGTCCTTTTTACTCTGTCTAGCTACTCCTTTCACTTTCCTTCTTATCATGGTAAGCTTCTGGAAAACATAGTTTCCTGTCTTTTTTCTTTCTGTTCTTCACTTCTAGTCACTGCCCGGAAGCTCAATCATTGCTTCATCACTACATCTCCCATTGCGTGTTCAGTCTTCACTACCATTTGACCCCTGTTGTCATCCTGCTCATTGACACTCTTCTCTTGACCTCTCTCATTGCTCTCTCTGCTTTTCTTCTGCCCATGTGGCCAGTTTTGCCCACTCATCATGCAGTCCGGTTGGTAATGCTCAGGGTTACAGGTTCACCTTCTCCCCCTCTTCTCCTTTCCCTGTTTCTCTCAGATTTGCTCTCTCTGTGTCTTCCCTTCTCCCCTTTGCGGAACTCTTTTACCAGTACCCTTCGCTTCTAACGTCACTTATGTATGAACCCAGGCCTGACCCAAGCCCATATAAAAGGCTGCAATACGTTAAATGCAGCATGACCCAAGCTGAACTCTATACTACCTTTTCATTTTTTCCTCCAAACCTCCCCTTCTTACTGTCTCATTGAATGGTACCTACATTCATGCATTTGACCAACTCAGAGAGTCTATGACTCAGTTCTGTCCCCTCTTCCCCATTCCCTCTATGGCTGCCCCATTTTCTCCCGCAACTGTAATAGCCTCTTAACTGGTCTTCTTGTCTGAGTCTTCTCTTTCTTTCCACCCTGATGTGGTTTTCAAAGATGGTTTGCAAAGATGCAAATCTGAGCATATCTCTTGCTTGCTTACAATCATTAAATGTCTTCCTGTTGCCAAAAATAAAGTTTAAATTCTTTAACAAAACCTGGAAAATTATTGATACTTGTTGCACTCCCCCCACATTGCCCTGCCCGTCTTTCCAGCATCGTCTTTCCTCATGCTTGTGTTTCAGCCTTTTAGTTCTCCTTGGCCATGGGGCTTTGGCATACTATGTATCATGACTTACCCTGTATGTAGTCATAAAGTAACAGTTTTTAGCTGTTTCCACCACTAAAAATTAGTTGATTCCTTTTCCTCTTGTTTGTTTCACTGCGTCCCCCTGCTTACCTTTGAGGCTCAGCACAGGCTTCACTTCTTCAAGGTCACTGTCCTGACATTCTTCACTCACATTGTATCTGCTCCTCTGGCTCCCACACATGTCACAGCATGTTGTCATTGGCAACGTGATACGTGACTCCCTTTCGCTGTTAGTCAACAAGCCCCCCCACCTTTTTTTTTTTTTTTTTTTAGATTGTGTCTCTTCTCCCCAGATCCCAGTGCCTAGCACAGCCCAGTGCATGGTGCATGGCAGTTTCTCAGGGAGTTCATGGTCTCTGGGTCTAAGGCATAGGCGAGGAAGGGTTGATATTTAGGAGAAAGCTGAGAAAGAGGCCAGGCGCAATGGCTCACACTTGTAATCCAAGGATTTTGGGACGCCGAGGCAGGCGAATCACTTGAGGCCAGGAATTTGAGATGAGCCGGGGCAATATGGCGAAACCCCATCTCTACTAAAAATACAGAAATTAACCTGGTGTGGTGGTGCATGCCCATAATCCCAGCTACTCGGGAGGCTGAGGCATGAGAATCACTTGAACCCAAGAGGTGGAAGCTGCAGTGAGTCAAAATTATGCCACTGCACTCCACTCTGGGTGACAGAGCAAGACTGTATCTCAAAAACAAAAACAAAGCTGAGAAAGGAGAGAGGGGGGAAAAAAAGAAGACTTTCAGTGGTGAAGAGTAATGAAGCCTGTCGGCAGGGCCCGTTACGTACAGCCGATCGATGTAGACACAGTGCATTTTGCTCAGAAAATATTTGAAGATTTTCCACTAAATGCTGGTTGCTTTTCTCTCTTGTGGAAACTTATGTTTTTACTTATCCTCCTCTTCTATTTCAGAGAGTCAGGACTACCTCTTAGGTGTGTGTTCTTTTACCCCATTCCTTTCCCATCACTTAACAGTATTTTGCATCGTTAGCCTGTTGCTGCTGTCTCACTTTTCTCTTGTACTTGATTCCTTCCTTGTGCCTACAACATGCTTAAGTTGCCCCTTCCTAAAAAGAAATCTTGTTTTCTAGATCTTCCCCGCTTAAGCAAATGCCCAGTCTTCTATCACAGCTAATTTTGGGGAAGCGGTGAATTTCAGTTTCTGGTATCTTTACTCTTCTTTCATCAGACCTCACCCCTTCACTCAAACCCTTCTTAGTTCCCCAGGTTTCTCTCTGTGATACTTGTCTTTGACTTTTCTGATGAACTGTCCACCTCTTTATCATCTCTTTTACTGGATGTTGAGGTTTCTCAGGTTCTGGCTTCAGTCTTCTCAATCTAACAATTCTCTGTATGTTGTCTCATTAATAATGCCTTCATCTTCCACTTCCGCACAGAAAACTTCCAAATCTCTATCTCCAAGCAAATCTTTTGATCTGTCAGCCTGCTGGACATCCCTGTCTATCTGGTTGTCATGAGAACACCTCAAACTCAGCATGTTCCACACTGTATTTACCGTTTACCTTCTCATCCCCACTGACTGTGGCTTCTGGATCTTGGGAATGGCCCTTGCACCAAGTTGGCAAGCTGGAAATCCTAAACTTGTCTTTCACTCCCCATTTTCCATAACCTTTCACATCTACTCAGTCCATTTAAATCAGCAGCATCTCCTATGCCCTTTTGCTTCTTAGTATTCTATCGTATCCTAAGTATAGGTCCTTTCCCTTCCAGACTATTGTAGTAGCACCGTGTCTCAACTTTCTGTCTCTATTTTTCTGCCTGCTTCTCTCACCCTTTGGACTATACTTTATACAGTTTCCAGAGATATTTTTCTAAAAATTGAAATTTGATATCATTTCTTGGTTTAAAAACATTCATTGGCTCTCTAGATCTTACGGATAGGTTTGTGGCCCAAATTCTTAGGCCAGCAGCAAAACTCTTCAGAGTCAGGCCACACTGCATCTTTCCAGCCTCAGCTTCTTTCACCCCTCTCGTACCCCTTCCTCTTCAGCCATTTGATGCCCCCAGAAGCCCCTTATAGCTTTATCACACTGTACTTTCACCCAAGTTCCCTACAGCTCAAAGTGTACTTTGCGTTATCTGCTTTTCAGACTCCAGGGCTTGCCTCAGTGATCAGTTCCCTGTGCTCCTCACCCTCCCCTTTTGATAGGATGCTTTATAGATTACCTTTCATACAGTGTTCGATGCAGTTAGAGGTAGTATACTGCCCAGGAGTTAAGAGTGTGAACCCTAGATCTGCCATCTGAAAGTCATGTGTCCTTCAGTGATGCATTTAACCTCTCTGTGCCTCAAATTTCTCCCTCTGGGGTATGTTAGGAGTATACAAATTAACACATGTGAAGTGCTTAGAATAGATTGGTACTGTTAAATATGAGGTAACGTCACATTTGATATTTTTTTAAAAAGAAAAAATCATTATGGAGTCTCAGTCCTAGAGATTCTGATTCATTAATTCTGGATGGGCCCCAAGATTGTTCTGTGTATTCTGGGTGGGAGCTGCAGTGCCCTGTTTCTCTAGCTTGAGAGCCTAGCACAGCACCTGAACCACTCTCTTCATGGGTTACTTCTTGAGTACCTGTAGCATGGCAAGCACTGCTGAGAGGCCAAGATGAGAAAACTTTTACCTTGTGGAGCTCATCTTCTAGTGGAGAAGGTGTACATTAAATAAAAACAGAAAATATATATGACGTGGTGTCAGGCAGTAGGTGATAAATGGGAAAAAAACAACTAAAAACAATGCAAGATAAAGGGATTTGGGAATGGATTCAATTTTAAGTAGGGTAATTAGGGAAGGTCATTTAAGTAGGGTGATTAGGGAAGGTCATTTATCTGAGGAGGTGATATTTGAACTGAGACCTATATAAAATGAGTGTGTGAACTATGGAGACATTTGGGAAGAGCATTACAGACGGATGGAAGGGCAAGTGCAAGGTGATGATGAGCTTGGTGTGTTCAAGGAGCAGCAAGGTATGCCTGTGCTACAGTGGTGGAGGGGCCTGCTGGGAGATGAGCTCAAAGAAGAGGGCAAGAGCCTTGCCGGTAGGCAGGCCACAGGAGGGACTTTGGATTTTGTTGTGAGATGGGAAGCCACAGAGGAATCTGAGCAGGAGTTTATTTTTATTTTTATTTTCATTTTTGGAGACAGAGTCTTGCTCTGTCGCCCAGGCTGGAGTGTAGTGGCGCGATCTCGGTTCACTGCAACCTCTGTCTCCCGGGTTCAAGCAACTCTCTTGCCTCAGCCTCCTGAGTAGCTGGGATTATGCCCAGCTAATTTTTTTATTTTTAGTAGACAGGGTTTCACCATGTTGCCCAGGCTGGTCTTGAACTCCTAAACTCCTGAGCTCAGGCCTCCCAAAATGCTAGGATTACAGGTGTGAGCCATCACGCCTGGCCAGGAGCCTTTTTTTTTTTTTTGAGACGGAGACTGGCTCTGTTGCCCAGGCTGGAGTGCTGTGGTGCGATCTCACTCGGCTCACTGTAACCTCCCCCTCCCAGTTCAAGCAATTCTCCTGCCTCAGCCTCCCAAGTAGCTGGGACTACAGGCGTGTGCCACCACGCCTAAGTAATTTTTGTATCTTTAGTAGAGACAGGGTTTCTAGATTAAATGTAGAGGAATATAGAGGAATGTAGATTAAATGTAGAGGAAGAGAGACTGCTTTTGGCCTAAGCAGTTGGGTGAGTGGTGGTTTCTTTACTGAGATGAGAAGCATTGAGTTTGAGGGAGGAGAGTGGGACTCAAGAGTGCCGTTTGGACATGAGAAACTTGAGATGCTCAGTACACTTGCAACGAGAGATGTTAAATAGGTAGTTGAGTCTGGAGCTCAGGGGAGAGGGCGAGGCTGCAGATATAAATTTGGCAGTCAGCTTATTGTTGTGACATAGAACAGTAAGGAGTAATTTCTTCTGATTAAAGAGATTTGGTAAACCTTTCCAAAAGAGAAGACGTTTGAGCAAAACTTTGAAGAATGAGCATAATTTCCAAAGGCAGAGAAAGGGAAAAATAGAAAATATTTTTCATCCAAGTCTCACAGCCTTTCCCCTGGCCTCTTCTTGAGTTTAAGAAGCTGCTGACCTGGTTGATAATCTCTTATCACTGGTATAGCCACTTAGGTTCTTTATTGAAAAGGAACCAGAACAGATTACACACTAACTGATAAACCACGTTCTACTGTTTCTCATCGTTCACAGATTGAAAATTCCAGTTGGATCATCAAGGTACAGAATGCTAAACTTGTTCTTCTCCCCTGTTCTGTATCTGGTGTGAATTGGATGTGTTGATTTTGGTATGGAGGCTTTTTCACATGCTGTCATCTCCACTAAAGATGGAACACTTTGGAGAAGTTTTACTTCTGTTGTTAATGACTTTTTGCACTTGAACTGTTAAAACAACTACAACCATGAGAAATTGGGACCCCATGCTATTTTATCACTCATACCCCTAACTTGAGCATATTATCTGTCTTGACTCATCCTGCTTTGTGTAAAATGTGAATCATGTTTTGTCACTCTTCTATTTAGATAGAATTTTATTTGCAGTAGAATATTGCTTATCTTTTTGTTTATTTTTGTGATTACTGTAATCAGAAATTTTGGTCTTTCAAGTAGAGAATAATTACTAGATGTTCGTTAGTCAATGGGATAAAGAATGCATTGAAAAAATTCAGTTTATTAAATCGTCTAAGATCCTTTTAGAACTGATGTAAAATTCATCTGTGAATAATCTTCTACTGCACGATAATATTAGTGTTGGATATAGATAGAATGTATGAAGCCTCAGCTCTTATATACTCCTTTTAGCCATTTTTCTATTATGAAAAAAAATCTAGTGTATTAAAGGAAAGTAGTGACAGTATTTATCTTTAGATGGTTTCTAGTATTTGCAGTTCATACAGAAGCTTTTGTCAGAATTGTACACATGGGTCTTTGTCTTGAGTTAATGAGACCACTGCAACTTTAAACATGTTTTAAGTGATAACCTTGATTTTTATAAATTATACAAGCATGACTATCAATGCTGGTTTATCAGTTTTCAACAACTTTACAAGTCTGAACAAGTAGAAAATTATTTCAAAAGAACCTTGTTTGGATCTCACATAAACTACAGGTAGCTTTCTGTATATGAAAAAATTTTTAAGTACAGAAAAATACAGATAATATAAATACCCCAGTATGGAGTAACTAAATGTTAATAATTTGTTAGAAGACTCGTTTTAAATCTTTCTTTAATAAAACAAGTAAAACTTCACTAATAATTTATGACATGTCTGTACTCCATATCTGCTGATTCATACGCCCTCCTTTTTTTGTTGTTTTTTTTTAACTCCCCGGGGAATTTAATGTGAACTATTTCCGTTTTTTTCTAGATCACTTAATGTAGTGTCATGGTGTATGGATGACTTAACATGTTTTTGAGACCTATCAACTGTTGAAATACAGATCTAGTTCATTCTTTTAAAGAGTTGTATAGTATTCCTTCATGAGATTTTAGAATTTTTATTGTAAGTAAGAGAATTCTTTATATATTTTGAATTCTGGCCATTCATCTGTTATATAAACTGCAAATATCTTAGTTTTCTAGGCTGTTCCTTACTAACTTTGTATTTTTTTTCAGGTAGCTTTCCTGAGTTTGATCTTAGGAATTCTTAAAATACAGTAGCATGTCTTCCAGTTTAGTTTTCCCACCCATGGAGGTGGTGGCAGGCTGAGTTTTGTTTCTTTCTGCTCTGAAAGACCTAGGAAACTAGTGAATTGAGTAAGCAGCCTGCAAGTCTGGTATAGTCTATTTCAATCAAGTTGGCTTCTGGTGTGCCTTTGATGGCATCATCAGTGAGAGTTCTTGGTGTTGATTTCTCTTGCTGCAATAACAGGTGTGATGTTTCTCAGTAGCTGGCTGGCTCCCGAGGATACCAGGAGAATACTTTATTAATTTAAAACACTGCATTCTAAGAGTTCTTCAGGAAAGTTATGTGTCTATGGGTAGGGTTGTTTTTATGTGGTTATTTCAAAATAAGAGCTATACAATCAGGCTTTCTGCTGGAATATTGGAATATAATGTCTGCCATTTAAACACATTGGTTGCAAAGCTTTAAAGCTTTATTTTTGTTTCTAAAGCATTGATTTAATGTGTGAGCTAACAATTCGATCAAGAAAATAGATTTTTAAGAAAACTTCTCCAGTGTCCTTATTCTTGAGTTCATGGTTATTTAAGAGCTCACTCTCTTTGAATATCTGTTAGTATGGTATCTTTCATTTTTTAGGGAGGGGGCAACTTTAAAAAAAATCACCATAGAATAATTATGATGAAAGCATTATTGACACAGTGAGCATTTTTAATACCTTCAACCTGTATATAAGCAGCACAAATTTAGAATGATTTCAGATCCAGGTTTCGAAGTAGGTGTCTGTTTACAGGAAATGCAGCAGAATCAGAGTACAATGACCTCTGAGGAAGTCTCGTATTCATGCAGCATACATTTTTACTATGTTTGTGGCACTGTTCTAGTTTGGAGGATCTGGTGATGAATTGGATAGACACCCCCCCCGCCCCGCCCCCCACTCCATGTGGAAACAGGAAAGGAACAAACAAAATATGTCCTATGCAGAAGATGAAAAGGGTGTAATGCTGGAACAGGAGCAGCAGTAGTCTCAGTATTTATTCACCCAGAGCCTGGATGTGCGTACAGAGGGTGCATAGAGGAAGAATACAGCCATTGTGTGAAGTAGATAGAAGCATGGCATGGCTATTTGTTCATTCAGCAAATATATTATTGAGCATCTGTTCTATGCCTGCAAGTGCTCTAGGTGCTGATGATCAGTAATGAACAAGAGGGACAAAAAAGTCTGTGTTGATGGAGTTTCCATTCTAGAAGGGGAAGATTTACATAAACAAGAAAAGAAATAACGTGGGGATTGGTGCACTGCAGATGGGTATGGAAAGCAGAAAGCAATAGGATACTTTTTAATGTAAATAGACTGTCAAAGGGTAAAATTTAAAAATATTAATAAGATATCCAACAGATTTTGCTTTAGAATGTCCGTGTCCCTCCATTTTAGTGTATTTTTCCCGCATAGAGAGTCTACTGTATTGAAACCTCAAGCACACTTTTATTGTCTTAACAAAATCCATCAAAAGTCATAGGCTTCTGGAGACAGATTATTACCTTCCCAGAAGGTAATCTTTTTAGAGTTGAAGTGAAATATGGTAATTTGTTTTTTGGAGAGGCTGTGAAAAGGAGAGATATTGTACCTAATTTGTGTTTGCAAGAGTATAAAATAATATAGCTTTTTTTATGCAGAGTGGAAAAAACTGTTGTGAAGCTAATAACTTTAAACTTGTATCTGGAAAGCTGAGACCTGATAGATTATATATCAAATTGGTATATAACTTATTTGGTAACATATATAGGTTGAGTTTCAAAGTATTGTAGCTACATCAGAAGATAAATTACAAAGGAAGAATATGTATTTGTGAAACCAGAATTTCATGAACTCTAGAAAAGGAAGAGGAGCAATCACTTTGCACAACAAAGAATCTTTATTCATATATATACACACACACACACACACACACACACATACAATACAGATAGATATTTTCAAAATCTCAATAATATTTAATATTAGAAATGTTAAGGGGGATACTACCGAAAGTGAATTAATATAAAAGACCAAATACTTTTTCCCCTTCCTTTTTTTAAAAAAAAATATAGTTTAGAACAGTTTTAGGTTCACACAAAAACTGAGCAGAAAGTATGCACAGAGTTCTCTTGTAACTCCTACCCCACACATGCATCATAACCCCCTCCACTGGCAACATCCTACACTGAGAGGTACATTGGTTACCATTGGTGAACCTACATTGACATGTCATTGTTAGCCAGAGTCCGTAGTCTGCGTTAGTATTCATTTCTAGTGTTGTACATTCTGTGAGTTTTTACAAATGTATAATGACATGTATCCACCATTATAATATCAGAGTAGTTTCAGTTTTACTGTCCTAAAAATGCTCTATGCTCCTCATGTTCTTTCCTCCCTTAAATTCTATCAGCACCGTATTTTATTTATTTATTTATTTATTTATTTATTTATTTATTTATTTTGATAACAGAGTCTTGCTCCATCACCCAGGCTGGAGTGCAGTGGGGCGATCTTGGCTCACTGTAACCTTCGCCTCCTGGGTTCAAACTGTTCTCCTGCCTCAGCCCCCCGAGTTGCTGGAATTACAGGTGTGTGCCCCCACACCTAGCCAATTTTTGTAGTTTTATTAGAGATGTGGTTTCATCATATTGGCCAGGCTGGTCTCGAACTCCTGACGTCAAGTGATCCGCGCCCCCCCCCACTCAGCCTCCCAAAGTGCTGGATTACAGGCGTGAGCCACCATGCCCGGCCAACACCTTATCTTTTTATTGTCTCTGTAGTTTTGCCTTTTCCAGAATGTCATAGAGTAAAATCATACAGTATGCTACCTTTTCATACTGACTGCTTTCACTCAGGAATATGCATTTAAGGCTCCTCCGTGTCTTTTCATGGCTTTATAGCTCATTTCTTTTTAGCACTGAGCACTATTTCAGTGTCTGGATATACCACAGTTTATTTTATCCACTCACAAAATGCTTCTGCATTTTGGCAGTTATGAATAAAGCTGCTATAAACATCCATGTGCAGGTGTTTGTGTGGATATAAGTTTTCAACTTACTTGGGTAAATACCAAGGAGGGTGATTGCTGGATTGTATGGTAAGAATATGTTTAGTTTTGTAAGAAACTGCTAAATGGTCTTTCAAAGTGTCTGTGCACCGTTTTTCATTCCCACCAGCAGTGAATGAGAGTTCCTGTTGTTCCACATCCTTACCAACACTTGGTATTGGTAGTATTTTAGAATTTGGCCATTCTAAAACTCAACTATAAGAAAATGAACAAATGTATAATAGTATCTCATTGGACATCTTTTCTATTTTTGTTTTTCTGAGATGGAGTCTTACTCTGTCGTCCAGGCTGAAGTGCAGTGGCACAATCTTGGCTCACTGCAACCTCTGCCTCCCGGGTTCAAGTGATCCTCCTGCCTCAGCCTCCCCGGTAGCTGGGACTACAGGCATGGGCCACCACACCTGGCTACTTTTTGTATTTTCAGTAGAGACAGGGTTTCACCATGTTGGCCAAGCTGGTCTCGAATTCCTGACCTCAGCTGATCCACCCGCCTTGGCCTCCTGATTACAGGCGTGAGCCACTGCACCCGACCAGACATCTTTTCATATGTTTATTTGCTTTCTGTACATTTTTGGTGAGTCGGCTGTTCAGATCTTTTGCCCATTTTAAAATTAGGTTGTTCATTTTATTTTATTTTATTTTTATTATTTTTTGAGACGGAGTCTCTTTCGCTCTGTCACCCAGACTGGAGTGCAGTGGCGCGATCTCAGCACATTGGAAGCTCCGCCTCCCTGGTTCAGGCCATTCTCCTGCCTCAGCCTCCAGAGTAGCTGGGACTACAGGTGCCCACCACCACGCCTGGCTAATTTTTTGTATTTTTAGTAGAGACGGGGTTTCACCGTGTTAGCCAGGATGGTCTCGATCTCCTGACGTTGTGATCCACCCGCCACAGCCTCCCAAAGTGCTGGGATTACAGGCATGAGCCACCGTGCCCAGCCTTCATTTTCATATTACTGAGTTTTAAGAGTTCTTTGTATATTTTGGTTGACAGTATTTTATTCAGGTATGTTTTTAGCAAATATTTTCTCCTGGCTTGTGGCTTGCTTGTCTTCTGCAGAACAGATGTTTTTATTTTTAATGAAGTCTAGCTAATCAGTTATTTTTTTCATGGATTTTGTTTTGGTGTTGTAAGTAGTCATCTCCAAATCCAAGGCCATCTAGATTTTATTCTGTCATCCTGTAGGAGTTTTATAGTTTGGGGTCTAAATATACTTTAGCCTTTATTTTTCTGGTAGAATTGCTAAGTTAAAAGTAAAATTATGGCTGGGCGTGGAGGCTCACACCTCTAATCCCAGCACTTTGGGATGCCAAGGTGGGTGGATCATTTGAGGTCAGGAGTTTGAGACCACCCTAGCCAATGTAGTAAAACCCCGTCTCTATTAAAAATACAAAAATTAGCCAGGTGTGGCTTATGCCTGTGGTCCCAGCTACTTGGGAGGTTGGGGCATGAGAATCACTTGAACCTGGGAGGTGGAGGTTGCAGTGAGCCGAGATCGTGCCACTGCACTCCAGCCTGGGTGACAGAGCGAGACTCTGTCTCAAAAAAAAAAAAAAAAAGGTAAAATTATATATTTACTCCTTAAAAACTTCTATCTTGCCATTTAGTAGATAGGATGTTATGCTATGCTTGAGGTAATACAGATAGGTAAGGCCTAGATTGAGTTTTCAGTTCACTGGAAATTTTCATTATTACTTTTTATAATTTGATGGGACATGAACTTTTAAATTATTCTTTTGTAAAGATAGTATTTGCATTTCCTGAAGGGAAGCGTTTTAATTTTTCTGCCATGGCTCTTGAATGAATAATTACAGAAAAGCATTTAAATCATATGTAGATCAGGAGACTGTTTAAAGATTTAATGGAATACTTTTCCCACAAAATGCTCTTAGGTTTCCTGACAAGTTTATTCAGCCATTTTTTTATGACATTTTCAACACCTGGAACCTGACCTCTTCATGTTGTGCTGGATTGTGACGGTCTTTGACCTTCAAACCAGAACTTTATACATCTTAAGGCCCAATTTTTGTAATTAAGAGTAAAAAGCAACTATTTCTTCTTTCACTTTTAATGGTATACAAGTTTTTGCTGGTATTGTATTTGCCTTCTAAAACAGATCAATTCTAGCCCCTCTTACTGTCTTACTCTTACCTCTTATTGTCTTAAACACAATTTAAAATGACAAAAATCCAAGCACAGTGGGTCCTGGGGGAAGGTAGAGGAAATAAATTATACTGTGTTTAGCTTTATCTAAATACCTTTTACAGCATGTCAAGGAATTCATTTTCAGTTCATCAGTGCTGTTTCATAAGCATCTTCAGCAAACTCACACAAATGTTCACAGATGAGTATATGCATAATCTAGGACGTAAAGGGCATTGTTTACATTATTAAAAAGAGTAACAGTTTCAAAGAGTATTGCCAGTTTCTCCCAAATTCATGTTTTTTCACTTTTTTAACCTCCCATTTCACATTTTAGATGCTTAGTTCCTGGTTTTGTTACAGACATTATCTGAAATAAGGAATAGAAGATTAAAAATGATTTAAAGTGTATGCTGTGGTTCTAGAGACACATCATTTTTCTTATCTCTAAAAAGGAAAAATTCTAAGTTTAGAAGGAGATTTCATTTGTAAAATTGACTGTACTTTATAAGCAGTGTTTAAATTCGTTGGTGGTAAATATGCATGTTGGTATAGTAAAATCCCATTTTTTACATAATGCTTTAATGGAAATGGCAGTTTTATGAAATGAAAGTGACTAGTAAAAGTCTGAATGATGCTCATAAGCTTTTACATCATTTTTATTGAAGGTTTTGTGTATGCTAATCCATTAATACAGGGGAAAAGGAGAACACTAACATGGTTTATTTTCTATAATTACTCAAATAGAATATAATTTATTTTCAATAAAATTCTTGGAGCAAATTGCCCAGAGTAGGGAGAGGAAGGTTGGCCTGTTCTTACACATATCTTGATTTTTACCCACGGGACTTTGTTATTTTACCAGTGATGTTGTTTCCTTGCATATATTTTCAGTATAGTTCCCTCCAGATTTTTACAAATAAAAGCCTGTGAAAGGCCAAGAAATCCCAAGCATGTAAAGACCCAGGATTATGGAGGGAGAAATCTGGGATGTTTATTTTATCCTGTTTATTATTACAAATGTTGCTTGTCTTTTAACAGTTTAGACTTCCTTTTATGTGGTTTATGTAAGTTGAAGCACCATTAAGATTGCTGTGTAATAGCAATTAACTGCGATGTAATAGATTAACCTGAGGAAATTTTCAAAAACAGTTAAGTGTTTACATTTAAATTTGGCTTATTTTTGTAGAGTACCTTGAAGAAGAGGTCAGTGTAAGGAATAAACGAATACTTAAATTTGGGATCCTCACACCACAACTTCATAAGGGGGAGAGGGAAGGAAGAAACTAGTAACTGAATTGGAAACTAGCAAATATTCTGGATTTCATCACAGTGGAATCTTGCCAGCATCTCGGTTTTCTGCTCTCACTATACTTCAAACCATTTTAGAAAAAAAGATCTGTGTATTTTTGGATGTTTTGGGGACCATTATGAATTCTTGGCATTCTGCTCTGAAGATACTTCCATGTTTCTGAGGCAGAATCTTGTTGAAACTAGTAACTTTAAGCTTTGATTAAGCTTTGATTTAGAACGCTTTGTGGCCTGAGAGTTTCTGAATCACATTCAAATTATCGTTGAGTACCTTTCATCCCTAGGCTTTATATTTGAAAACTCACCCCATTTCCGGTGTCTCTTTATGTCATGTACATTTTTGTCCTCTTTTTTCTCCCCCCAGTGTTGTGGTGCTGCTGTGCTTATGTGGAGTTCTTCTGAGTTGCAGTTTTTAGATGAGGGTCAGGGAATGCATGTACATGGTGATTTGCTTGTGACCTCTTTAGGTTTGTGTGCCCTTTATGCCTGTCTGTGTGTGTGTTTTATTGCTGGTTTGACCCTAGAAAATCAGAGCTTGCGTAGCTATTCTTTTTCCCCCCACTCTGAGTGCTGAAGTGATCCCCTCCTTAAGCAAGCAAAGAGACTTACTAGGAGGACAGATTTTTCTCCATCTTTATTATGAGTCAGACTGCCTGTGTTGGAGAGTGGAAAGGGATAGTCACAGAGAGTGCTGCCTCCATAATCTCCCTAGCACTGCCTCAGCACCAAGTGTCCTGTTTCTCCCTTTATGCCAAGAACTTGATGCAAGGATGGAGCAGCGTCAGCATCTGGCTCTCCCTTACTGCAGCTGAAAATCCTTTTGGGCCACAGGTACCTGGCCTCCTCTGTACTCTTAGTTTTCAGTGGGGAACTGACTTAGAGTGTAGTGATAGGGTTGTTTGTGATAGAAAGGTAAGCAAATGGAGAAATTCTCATGGAGTATTTCATCTGTGAAGGCGTCACTGCTCGTGGAATGAGAATAGTGTTTGCAATAATAATTCACAGAACAATAAATGATGCAGTAGTATAGTCAGTTCTGCTGTAATGCATTCCTGGAATCACCACACTATACTGAATAGCTTGGTAAAAACCACAGCGCTTATGAGGGAAGTGCGGTTAGGAGCACAGCACTCAAAGACTTTGTTGGTGACACGTGCACAAAGATAGGGCGCTGGTAAAGCCACAAATGCTACAGCAGATATGGCACTTTCTTGAGAAAGACCCAAAGTTTTTCTGTGGATATGGACATCAGAAGAGTTGTTTTCTTGAAGTAAGGAGGATTACCTGAAATCATATGGAAAGTTGTAATACCAGGTGTGGATAGGTGTGGCTCGTTACCCACAAGGTGAACTGAGGTATCCCGTAGGTGGTTGAGGTGTGTGTGCTTGTGAGTTTTCTGTATTTCTTTGCAGTTGGGTTCAGCGAGGAGCAGTTTTCTGTGTTCACCAGTGTTGATAGCAGACAAAATCACACAGAAACAAATACGAAAATTGTTTTATGTCCAGAATGTCCCTCTAATATGCACATGAGTAACGTTGGATCAAATTTATGTTTTCAAAATAAGTCTCATAGCAGAACTAGCTGTCGTTTGATTTTGGGATTGAGTCCCATTTCCTTCCTTCCTTATCACCATTTTGATTTCTTAATTTGTATTAAGGTAAGCCCATATCAGATTGATTTTTTTTTTTTCCATGCCCCGAGCACCTCAAGAGTAGAGACACCAGCCTGAGGATCTTAATTTTGCTGGAGATAATCCACACACAGGTGGTTTTCTTCTTGGTGAATATGTAGATTGAGATCTTTATTCTATGCCAGCCACAGTGCTGGGGCTACAGAGATGGATCAGGTATAATCCTTGTCTCAGGAGCTTAGAGTCTCATTGAAAAGTTTTTCAAAACACACATTTGAATGATTTTGTTGAGTCAACATTACGTATTTGTTTGTGAACACATAAGCGCACACCCTTTCCCCACCTTCACTTCCTGTTTCCTTGCAAATGCAAAGACAAGAGTAAAGAACTTGCCTAGAGGAAAACAGAAATACTGATTTACAGGTGAAAAATATGTAAATTTGAAAAGGTGTTGAAAAGGACCTACGTTTTTGTAGTCACCTGACTAATAAACACAGAGATCACCTGTCCACCATAGATGGGTAAATGAAAAAAAGCAAGTTTCAGAGTAATAGGAATAGTATTATTTCATTATTTGTTAGCCCCTATCCCTTGCACATGTGTGTATGTATTGTTTGTGTAAACATAGATGATGTGGAAAGATCTCCCATATTGTTAATATTAGTTATCTCAGGGGACAAAGGAAAGCTTATTCCTGTTTTATACATCTTTTATTGTTTGGTTTAAGAAGCATGTTTTACTTTTTTAATTAAAAAATCTAATAAAGTAGGAAGTGAATAAATAATAGTAATAAAAAGTATCTTCAGGCCACTGAGCCTGTTGCAGTCTTCCCAGTAGCGTGAGTAATTAATACCGTCTGTAATGCTTCAGGTGTGGACTGCCCAGCAGGACTCTGAACTTCTTGCTACAGCCTAAGGTGATACTAAGTTTTCTGTAGCAACACTATAATGTTGAGAGTTACTGTGTTTATAGACCATTAACACCTCAAAGTCTTTCTTCCATCTGCTCCTCTTGGCACACTGTGCTCTAGATAATCATTTTGGAATGAGTTTAGTCCTTTACGCTCTCCCTGTTAGCTTTCATATTGTTACTGTGGAAATCAGTATTTAGCATGGGTAAGAACTGGCCTTAGATGCAAGCCATCTGGTTACAGATCCTCACTACCACTATCATGAAAACTTGGACAAGTAATTTGTCTCCCCACGCCTCAGTTTTCTCATCTGCAAAACAGCAATAATCATAAAGTTGTGAGGTTTCAATGAGATGCCATATGTTAGAACACTTACACTAGATACCTGGTGAAATAGTGGGAACATGGTAAATATTAGACGTTATTGCTAGTGCATTAACCTCAGCTCATCTCTTTCATCCATTGGCATGTTAATGAGATAATCGTGGATCTCAAATCTTCCCTTAACTATATTTATAGCTCTCTTTTCCACAAACCTTCTAAACTTTCCTCATGAGACCCCCAATCAGTCTCTGTCTCATTCTACAGGTCCCTTCACCGATGTTGTCACCACCAACCTAAAGCTTGGCAACCCGACAGACCGAAATGTGTGTTTTAAGGTGAAGACTACAGCACCACGTAGGTACTGTGTGAGGCCCAACAGCGGAATCATCGATGCAGGGGCCTCAATTAATGTATCTGGTAAGTCCTGAGACTGGAGGCCTAGAGGGTGGGCTCAGAAGGCCCCTGGACAGTAGGTTTTCTTAAAGTTTGTATTTGCAGTGTAGCAGAAGAAGATGATAGAATTCTCTCCACCCCACCCCCACCCCACCCCACCCCACAACCCTCCACCCCGTGATCAGAAAGCTGGGTCCCAGTCGCCTGTTTTTTTCATAATTAATGCCTCCTTATTTCAATGCTTACAGCCCCTTTGCACCTCAATAGTTAGAGCAAAACTGAAGTGATAACTTTAGACTTTACTTCAGAATGAGTTTTGTTTTCACTCCCTTGAAATTAAATCTGCCCTTTGGCAATAAATAAAAAAGGTCTAAACAAACTTAATTTTACTTTGTGGGAGAAAGCTAAATGGAGCTATTTTCTTATTTTAAGCTAAATGATTTCTGACATTAAGCTCATACCATTTCCAGTGATTGGCCACTGCACTTTACTGATTGTGAAACGCCAAGAGAGATGAGGGCTAAGCAAATTGGAATATACTCAAGGGTGTCGGTTTGGTGCATGTCTGATGGTTTTCTCTTCTGTCTGGGAGTGCATGTATTTTCCAAAATCCAACTTTTGAAAAGATGCTGGTAAAGTGCCCAAATTGAGAATTGGATTTCAGAATTAAGGAGATGTCAGTGATGGGTTGGAGTTTAAATGTATTTTAGAAATGGAATAAACTTTTAGCTCATTAGAACTTCTCCAGCCAAGAAGGAGCTATGGGGGAGTGTGTATTTATCTTGTAAATATCAAGTGACTCAGTGTCACAGAGGCTTCTGCATCAATAGAAGCTACTGCTCATTTGAAATGAGTATCTCTCTGGCTTTTTCCATGATAGATTTTGATTGTGATACACTTGGCTATTCATTTGACACCTAAAAGAAAATGATTCACCTCTTTGGAAAGATATAAGGTGTTTCATTATCTGATCGTTTCTGCAAACTCTTATTCCCTGCATCTGGTCTCTCTCATTATGGTGCACCCACGCCAGCTCTCCCCCTGTGCTTCTCTTGAGTCTGCAAGACCTGATCTTCGAATCAAGTTATTATCTTGAAGTCAGGAGGGTCGAAGCCAGCATTGATTGAGGGGCTTCTATGTGCTGGACCGGCACATGTACTATCTCATGTCATTTCTCTTACCTGCCCTGTAAGGGATGCATTGTCACCTCCATTTTACTAAGAAGTAGACTGGTGGTCATAGCATCGTGAAACTAGCAAGTAACAGAGCCAAGATGTGGATGATTCTGACTGGCTCTGAAGCCCATGCTCTTTGAACTGCAGCACTCTGGAGAAAGGAAGGGACTGGGATTTTGGCATTTCTGTATCCTCTGTATATGTATGGTTTAAATTTTTCTGTAGACATCAAGGGCAGCTGAAATCTTTTGTTCCCCTCTTCTATCTACTTTCCCCCCTCGATTTCCATGCCTGTATCAAATTTGAGCAAGTTTGTCAGTAGATGAAAATTACCAATTTTTATAGTAAGAATAGGGAATGCAGCATGGTTTTCTGAATAAAAGAATCTCAGTAGGTAGTTGTACAATGTTAGTGTGTTTTCTGATATAAAATATAAATATGTATGGGTGGGTGTATGTGTATGTCTCTATCTCTCTCTTTTTTTTTGAGACAGTCTCACTTTGTCGCCCAGGCTGGAGTGCAGTGGCGCGATCTCTGCTCACTGCAACCTCCATCTCCCAGATTCAAGCAATTCTCTTGCCTCAGCCTCCCGAGTAGCTAGGATTACAGGTGCGTGCCACCACACCTGGTAATTTTTGTATTTTTAGTAGAGACAGGGTTTCACCATGTTGGCTAGGCTGGTCTCAAACTCCTGACCTCAAGTGATCCGCCTGCCTCGGCCTCCCAAAGTGCTGGGATTACAGGCGTGAGCCACCGCGCCAGGCATCTCCGTCTCTCTTTCAGGAAGATCCATTGTTTCCCCATCATAGGAATTTTTAAAAAGTAAAAGCGAACTCTGCCTTTCTTCTGATTTATGATTGCTTACTCAAGGAAGACCAAGACTTTGTGGTTGTGGCCTTCCTTTGGCAGATAAAGTAAGGCACAGAGTGTAGCACAGTCATCAAGGGTCACTTGGATGGTCATGGCAGCACTGCTATTTGAAGCTGGTGGCTTGGCTCCTGATCCAGTGCTCTTTCTGTCATACTAAACTGCCTCAGTAGTGTTAGAGGATGACCCCACTTATGAATGAATG
This sequence comes from Pan paniscus, assembly GCF_029289425.2. Classification (NCBI taxonomy): domain Eukaryota; kingdom Metazoa; phylum Chordata; class Mammalia; order Primates; family Hominidae; genus Pan; species Pan paniscus. The sequence goes on from NC_073270.2 coordinate 64,178,524, forward strand.
TAAAAAGTACCATCGTTCTCAAAGTTTAATGTATTTGGGGGAAAAAATAGTTGAATAATAAAATGTCCGTGTGTCTGTAGACTTTCTTCCTAGATGAGACAAGATCATATCTGCACCTTAGAAAGAGCTCCTTTGTTATTATTTGGTATTTAGCTCAGTGCTTGGGGGGAACCAAGGTGAAACCAGATGTCATTGCATTTCTAGGACAGCCTTGCAAGTCAGCAAAGGAGGCCAGCCCCATTTGCTGCAGTTGTATGTGCTGAGGGACCACTGCATCATTTATTAGACATGCATAGCTTGGGATAAAAAGCACTGCCTTTTTCCAGGAGTCCTCTTGGTATTAATACAGCTACATGATGACATCTTGGTGAGTCACTAGAGTCCTCAGGAGGAGGAGGATACCAGTCGACAGGCAGTGCAGATTATCCAAAAGCCAGCCTCCCCTTCTCCTCAGATATGCACATGGCCAAGCTTGGTTTTACCCACTCTCTTCAAAGATTAGTGGATTTGAGGTCGGGAAACCTGAACAGGAAGACCAGTTGTGCTGTTTAACCTGTCAGCTGAATTTTGACCAACCTATTAACCTTTCTAGGTTCTTGTTTTCTCACTTGTAAGGTAGGGAGAATAGTGTCTACCTTACAGAATATTTACAAATACTGCAGAATCAACAGCATGGTACAAGAGTGGTACATTTGTACATTGTTCTTCCACTAGCTTTGACAAAAACCGGCTAGTTTTTGAAGAAGGTGGATTGCATAATACTTGAATTGACTGTTTAGAAATAAATTAACCCCTATATTTTATTTATTTATGGACCTTTGCTAATTTTGGGAAGAAATTTGTGTTTTCTCTTCCTTGTGTAATATTCATTTGTTTTATAGTGAAAAGTTGCCAGTACATTTTCAGGTATAATCTTTAAAAAGGTGGCCACCACATCAGCTTAAAATACTGCTAGCATTGCCCTGCCCACCACCCAAAGTGTCACTACATACCTGAGAAGGACATGACCAGTGCATTTTTCCCATTTCTGAAAACCCTTGGAATGCACTAGCTATTCGGGAAAGCTGTAAATCATTATTTTAAAGAGAGGAGGGAGGGAGGGGGAAGGAAAGAAAGAGAGGAGGGAAGCAGGAAGGTGGGAAGAGAGGGAGGGTTGATGATAATGATGTCTGCCCATGGAGCTGGCACCTGTGCTGGCCAGAGGGATCAAGGTTTTGAAGGCACACAGGTTCAGATTGTGACATGGAAAGCCAGATGTCTTTCAGAGAAACCCTGTGAAGCTCTTTTTACCTTTTCACATTACCCTGATATTCAAGGGACCTTACATTGTGCTTCAAAAGTTCAGGCTCTGACCTATCATGCTATTTTCTTCAGAACACGGCAGATCACTTATTGGGTCCTTAAAAAAACTCCCTTTTATAAACTTAGGTGGTAAAGTAACAGTTGGACACAGGCCTATAACCTAAACTTTTTGTGTCAGTGGATTGTAATATGTGGGCCTTCCCAAAGAGTTGCTTTAGGCCCTGGCCCCTTGGACCTGTGATTTGAATCCTTTTCTTTGTCCTTTACATAGGTGCTCGTCTCATCTCATTTTTATTGTAGCCCCTTCTGAGGTTTGTGCTTTTTGGATGAGGTCACGTGGTAGATAGGGGGTGCAGGGGGCTTTCTGTTTGCATTCACTGGCCCAGAATACTGTGGTTTTGGCCCCTTGCTCCATGGTACATACTATCAACTAGAGATGGTTTTGAATTATTTAATCTGGACCTCAGCAAAATAGGTACACTTAAATAGAGATTGAAGAACGGGAGGTTGGAATTTTTTCCTCCTGAGATTTCAAATGTAAGGAATAAAGAACTTTTTGAATTAACGAATTGTTTTGAGGCAGTGGGGATCTTCCCATTTGTTCTAGCTTTACAAAATTAAATCTATTTTCTGAACTGTATGGTGGGAAAATATTTTTAAGGTACATAATTTGTGAAAATGTCTTTGTGGTAAGCTGTTAGTGGTTGTGGATTTTTTTTTTTTTTTTTTTAGTGCTTCAGTTAATAATGAGGGAGTTTTCCATTAATATTCCAAACCATGTTTGCCAGCGGATACAGCAGGTGAAGTGGTAAAATTATGGGCCCATCAAAAATACTTATGCTTCCTGTAATATGATATTAAGTTTAATATTTTTATAACCTTCACTGAATTCTAATTTCACTAAAGTAGCAAGCATGCGTCCATTTGCAGTTCAGTTATGCACATTGGTTGCCTGTGTCCCAAGCAAATTAGAAATGCAAAATATCTGTATGGAGGGGGGCATTGGAAAGAGTCATTAAAGATACCGATATTTAGGTACAGATACACTTTACTAAGTGTACCTTGGGAATTGAAAATGGATTAAAGACAAACACAAAACTCCCAGTGTCTGAATCTGTATTTTAAATTAGAATTCAAAGGATTAAGGAGCAGTATTCATTCCTGACATACAGCCCTTTTCAGCACTCTTTTCAATCACATTTAAAGCGTAAAGTTTTTCCAGTAAAATCCTCAGGACAGCCAGGTGCAGTGGCTCATGCCTGTAATCCCAGCACTTTGGGAGGCCGAGGCAGGCGGATCACCTGAGGTTGGGAATTCGAGACCATCTTGACCAACATGGAGAAACCCCGTCTCTACTAAACATACAAAATTAGCCGGGCATGCTGGCACATGCCTGTAATCCCAGCTACTCAGGAAGGCTGAGGCAGGAGAATCACTTGAGCCCGGGAGGCGGAGGTTGCAGTGAGCCAAGATCGCGCCATTGCACTCCAGCCTGGGCAACGAGAGAAACTCCATCTCACAAAAAAAAAAAAAAAAAAAAAAGAAAAGAAAAATCCTCAGAGCATGAACATCAGCAACTCTTCTTGGATGAGAACATTGATCAGTTAATTTAAATGGATAGTATTGCGATTAATAATCCTTTTAAGATTTCCATGACTCAGTTTAATGTAGCTGTTTGGTGGCCCTGGAGCAGTCAACCAGGAGTGCACCTTTCAGGTGCACTATGGTATAAACGCACAGAGCCCTTAGACAAAGAAGCCAAACATTTATCCATCAAGCACTGATAGTGGGAGCTGCATTTGGGGAGTTTGAGCTTCTTAACAGCAACATTCTTCTTCGTTTGATTGTTTGCTTTGGAAGTCTCTGATAAGCGAAACTTTTTTATAAGTGGTTTCCATGAACCAGGCTTATTACTCTCAGATAAGAACAACTCACATTCATACTTTAAAAGATGTCTTTAATCTTTTTCACCAGATGAGATTCTGGTTAAACAAAAAGTAGAAAAAAGAAAATTACCAACAAAAATTCAGCTTAATTACGCTTTTAAGGGTTTTTACAAGTTTACTGTAATACTTAGGTTTTTAAGGAAGAATTGTTACTTTTTTTGTGACTATGACACAGTTTATTCCTTACATTTTTAAATATCAAGATCAAGAGGACTTACACATTTTGTCTACCTCAGTAAGCTGAAGGTAACTTCAACTCTGTACAGCATAACTGAGAAGCAAAAAATAAGCAAAGTTTTAAGAAGCCAAAAGTGATTTTCTTTTCACTCATTATGGGTCCTTGCATACTTACACACTTGAGGGCTCTCCAGTCTTGAATCTTGTCTTGTTTATTCTTAACCTTAGACTTACTGTTAACCCTGTCCTGGTTGCCAGCTCATCACAGATCAGAATAAAGGGAAAGGGGTACAGAGGTGGCCACGTTGAAAGTGGCCCATGTGACAGTGCATAGCAGACAGTGGATGGGCTGGGCAAGAACACCACCGAGAGCAAGTGCAGGGAGCATTCAGAAATAACAGTGGGGAGCTGGAATTCCTTAAGCCTCGGGGAATTGTTCTCCATGTTTTAGGTGATCAGCCCCAAGAGACACAGCTTGCAGGTTTCATTAAGATGGTATATAATGGGGGTTCATGTCACAACATGAGAGTAATCAGAAAAGGGGTATGTTGTATTCCATTATAAATGTTAGAGGAGATTGAAAAGTATGTTGGATTTTTGAAAAAGATTTACATTTTAAAAGATATTTATAAAAAAGAGTGAATAAGCCTTGTTATTTGGCCAGTGCCTGTATATAGCAGTCCCCATCTTCCATTGATACTGGAGAAAGGAGACCTCACTGTCAGCACATTTGTACTAGTCTCAGCACAAATAAATTAATCAGACTGTGAGGAGTTTGTTTTCTAAGACAGAATACACGAACTGGAAAATCCTGTAGAGAACACAAAGACACTTCAGTGTTAACTGATTTATAAATAAATGCAATTCATTATTTATTTGCTAGACTCAGAGTTCCATCCATGGACCCCTGAATAGGCAGAGGTCCACCAAGGTGGTCATGATCTCAACGTGTTCTGGACCCTAAAGGAAATAATAAATTTGCTCACAGTCTAACTAAAATGTCCAGCTTCTTTGCTTTAGGCTAGAATTATATCACCTCGTTTAGGTAATGCTGGTTATCTCCAGCTTATCAGGAGCTCTGCTTGGCATTTATGTATCTGTGTCTTTGATTAGTCTCAAAAAAGTGGATCAGTGACTTCATTCTGACCCTGTAAGCACCGTATGGTAGAGGACAGTCTTTCTCTATGCAGGCTTTGTGAGAGGACGGGGAGTGCGAGACTGAGGGCACTGCCATCAGAAACTGGAAGCCCTGTCTTGCCCTCTTGGAAGGGAGGGAGTGACTCTGGGAAGTAGGACAGAAGAAAAGCCAGCTGGTGGGGGTAAAGAAGGGTTTCCTCTTTGGGCTTCTCCAAGGATATTTCTAGGGAGAGTATGATTCAGGAATGCTTTGAATGTTGGAAGAGAAGAAGGTGCAAACCTATTAGCTAATGCAAAAAATGCAAATTAGCACCCAGAATGTGAGCTATTAAAACATTGAGTTCTGGTCTCAGTCTCATTGGGGAGAAAAAGCAAACATGTCAGAAGGAGCTTAGGAGTCTTGGAGTTGACAGTCTCCCAATAAAGTAAGGTGCCCACAGTAGGAACTGTGGTATGAAATGGTGTTTCAGCAGGAACTGCAGTGTTAGGAGGTATAGTACAGCACAGATTTTCCAGGTGTGTACCCTGGGCCAGCAGCAGCAGCAGCAGCCCACTTGGGGACCTGTTAGAAATTGGAGTGCTCATTCTCACTGCAGCCCTGCTAACACAGAAATTCTGGAGGTGGGGTCTAGCAGTCTGTGTTGTAGCAAACATTCCTGGTGACTCTGATACTACTGAAGTTTGAGAACTTTTCCCTCCAGAATTCTTATTTAAATTTTATTATATTTATATATTTATTTATTTTTGGTGAACTCTCTCTCTGTCACCCAGGCTGGAGTGCAGTGGTGCCATTATAGCTCACTGCAACCTCCACCTCCTGGGTTCAAATGATTCTTGTGCCTCAGCTTCCCCAGTAGCTGGGATTACAGGTGTATGCCACCATGCCCAGCTAAATTTTTTGTATTTTTAGTTAGGGATGGGATTTCACAATGTTGGTCAGGCTGGCCTCAAACTCCTGGCCTCAAGTGATCTGCCTACCTCGGCCTCCCAAAGTGCTGGGATTACAGGTGTGAGCCACTGCACCTGGCCTTGTTTATTTACTTATTTATGGAGTTGGGGTCTTGCTGTGTTGTCTAGCCTGGAGTGCATGCCGCTCTCATAGCTCACTGTAGCCTCAAATTTCTGGGCTCAAGCAGTCCTCTTGCCTCAGCCTCCCAAGTAGCTGGGACTACAGACATGCACCACCATGCCTGGCTATTCCTTACAGAGTTCTGTTAGTGGATTCAGTCCTGGAAGATGGGGTATATTGACATGTGAGTAGAGTAAGGGAGAATCAAGAGAAACGTGTCAGGCAGGGCCGACATGATAAGAGGAGACTTTGATGATGATAGGAGAGCATCACTGGGTGTAAGGACATAGGGGCATGATGTGTGGCCTGAGTGATGCGCACACCTGTTGGAGCAGAAGGGAGGCCTGCCAATAAGAGACCAAGAAATCCAAGAAGGGCCAGATTGTGAAAAGCTGAACTGATTGCCTTTTACTTAGGAAATAGTTACTCTTATAGGAGGTTTTTGATCTGAGGAATTACCATGATACAAGTAGGGTATCAAGGTACGATTAAATCTGTGGAGTTTGTAGGGGCTAGGCAGGGTGATTTGGATGGGAAAGAAACTAGAAGAAACTTGGAAAAATCTAGAAGGATCTGTGGGCCTCAGCTGAGATTGTGGGCACGTAAAATGTGGAGAGAGAGATTTCGAAGATAAGATTCTGAGATTAAAAAAAAGTGAAGCATGTGCTGTAGTACTTGTTAGACTTTATTTGCTCTGTTACTGTTATGATGCAGATGAAAGTGATCTGTGATCTGTTACCATTATGATGCAGGCGAAAGTGATCCATGATCTGTTACCATGATGATGCAAGTGAAAGTGATCTGTGATCTGTTACCATTATGATGCAGGCGAAAGTGATCCGTGATCTGTTACCATTATGATGCAGACGAAAGTGATCCGTGATCTGTTACCATTATGATGCAGACGAAAGTGATCTGTGATCTGTTACCATTATGATGCAGGCAAAAGTGATCTTTGATCTGTTACCATTATGATGCAGGCGAAAGTGATCCCTGATCTGTTACCATTATGATGCAGGCGAAAGTGATCTGTTACCATTATGATGCAGACGAAAGTGATCCCTGATCTGTTACCATTATGATGCAGGCGAAAGTGATCCCTGATCTGTTACCATTATGATGCAGGCGAAAGTGATCTTTGATCTGTTACCATTATGATGCAGGCGAAAGTGATCTTTGATCTGTTACCATTATGATGCAGGCGAAAGTGATCTGTGATCTGTTACCATTATGATTCAGGCGAAAGTGATCTGTGGTCTGTTACCATTATGATGCAGGTGAAAGTGATCCGTGATCTGTTACCATTATGATGCAGACAAAAGTGATCTGTGATCTGTTACCATTATGATGCAGACGAAAGTGATCTGTGATCTGTTACCATTATGATGCAGGCAAAAGTGATCTGTGATCTGTTACCATTATGATGCAGATGAAAGTGATCCATGATCTGTTACCATTATGATGTAGACGAAAGTGATTTGTGATCTCTTAGCATTATGATGCAGGCAAAAGTGATCTGTGATCTGTTACCATTATGATGCAGGCGAAAGTGATCTGTGATCTGTTACCATTATGATGCAGGCGAAAGTGATCTGTGATCTGTTACCATTATGATGCAGGCAAAAGTGATCCGTCATCTGTTACCATTATGATGCAGGCGAAAGTGATCTGTGATCTGTTACCATTATGATGCAGGTGAAAGTGATCTGTAATCTGTGATCTGTTACCATTATGATGCAGATGAAAGCAATCCGTGATCTGTTACCATTATGATGCAGGCAAAAGTGATCTGTGATCTGTTACCATTATGATGCAGACGGAAGTGATCCTTGATCTGTTACCATTATGATGCAGGTGAAAGTGATCTGTGATCTGTTACCATTATGATGCAGGCGAAAGTGATCCGTGATCTGTTACCATTATGATGCAGACGAAAGTGATCCGTGATCTGTTACCATTATGATGCAGGCGAAAGTGATCTGTGATCTGTTACCATTATGATGCAGATGAAAGTGATCTGTGATCTGTTACCATTATGATTCAGGCGAAAGTGATCCGTGATCTGTTACCATTATGATTCAGGCGAAAGTGATCCGTGATCTGTTACCATTATGATGCAGTCAAAAGTGATCTGTGATCTGTTACCATTATGATGCAGACGAAAGTGATCTGTGATCTGTTACCATTATGATGCAGGCAAAAGTGATCTGTGATCTGTTACCATTATGATGCAGGCGAAAGTGATCTGTGATCTGTTACCATTATGATGTAGATGAAAGTGATCTGTGATCTCTTAGCATTATGATGCAGGCGAAAGTGATCTGTGATCTGTTACCATTATGATGCAGGCGAAAGTGATCTGTGATCTGTTACCATTATGATGCAGGTGAAAGTGATCTGTGATCTGTTACCATTATGATGCAGGCGAAAGTGATCTGTGATCTGTTACCATTATGATGCAGATGAAAGTGATCCCTGATCTGTTACCATTATGATGCAGGCGAAAGTGATCTGTGATCTGTTACCATTATGATGCAGGCGAAAGTGATCTGTGATCTGTTAGAATTATGATGCAGTCGAAAGTGATCTGTGATTTGCTTGGGTTCTCAGAAGCAGCATTTATGCTGCATTTAATCAAGTCATCATTACTCCAAGGGGTGTGTGTTTATGTTTTAAGTAGCGTATCTTCTGTGTTTCTTCTCTGTTGAGGCAACTCTGATCTTAATGATCCAATGTTTTATGACCCCAAAGGCCCTTTCTTAACAGGATCCCAGTTTGGAATCTGTAATACAACAGGCATTGTATCACAAAGCATTAATGTAGATGAGTAGTGACCTGGCTTCCAGGCTGTCTTCTGGTAACAGGCTTCTTTTTAGTGTAGTATCAGCAGATACATTTTAAAAGTAGGATAGATGGTTCATTTAAGAGGGCTTTATCATCAGTATTCACTTGAATACCAGAGATACTGGTGAATACCATTTGGTGTAGCGTAACAGTGCTTAAACTTTTTGGTCTCAGGACCCCTTTAAATTCTTAAAAATGAAGATGCAGCTGGGCACAGTGGCAGGCACCTATAGTCCTAGCTACTCAGGAGGCTAAGGCGGGAGGATCACTTGAGCCCAGGAGTTGGAGGCCAGTCTGGACAACATAGCAAGACCCCATCTCTTGAAAAAAAGTGAAAGTGAAATAAATTTAAGTTAATGGGAAACTCTTTTATAGTCTGCCATGGTAAAAAGTACATAATTTCTGTCACAATTGCACGTATGGAGCTGAAAGAACTAATGATTAGCAACATTCTGTCATGTTTTTATAAAGTTCCCACTAATAGGATAGAGCAAATTGAATTTGACATGAGATGATAGTAGCTGAGAAATACAAACTCTTTGATGTGAGTTAGGGGCCATGTTATGCAGGATGTGGATACTGAGATACTCCAGAAGTTTATGAAGTTTCACAGAATCTGGGTGTCCCAAATCCTCACTGTGGCTCGCTGATGTAGGAGCCCACAAGCCAAGGAGAGCTGGTGATGAAAAACACCCCCATTTGCTGTTCCAGGCTGGTAGAAATCTAGAAGTGAGTCTTTGGGGCCTGAGCTGAGATTGTAGGCGTGTAAATGCAAAGAGATTTCAAAGATGAGATTCTGAGATTTAAAAAATGAAGCATATGCCATGGTGCTTGTTAGACTTCTTTTTTTTTTTTTTTTCCAAAGCAGAAAACTTTTATCAGATCAAAAACCTCCCATAACTACCCACCTTACACCCAGAACTTCCTGAAAGTTGACATGCCGGTAGGGCACAGTTTTTATTCCCAATTGATAAGTTTCCATTCACCAATGCATGTAGGCATCTGTGTATATATCTCCTCAGTCCTCCGCTTTTGCAGAAGGGCTGTTGGACCTGCTACCTCAGGCTGTCGCCGGTGCTCTGTTAAAGTGATTGCTTACACCCACTGCCTTGTGTGCTTGCATGCCTGTTTATGTCTTCTCCTCTGCCCATGAAATGGTCCTTCCATGTCTACACTGTGGTGACTTGGTAGGTAGGATGTTCTAGGCCTGGAGCTGTGCTGGTGACATCTGTAAGGTCTGCAGTAAGGGGGCAGTATATCTCAGACAGTGCCCTTTTGTGGAGGTAGAGCAAGCAGTTGCAAAGGCGTTTGATTCGAGGAGCATAGGGAACGCCCATTCCTTCCGTAAGGGATGTGTGTGCATGCATATGTGCCTCTGTTTTCACCTGAGGGCCAGGTACGTCCCGAAAACTCAAGACCTGGTTTGTGTAAATCTCCTTTCTCTTTTTAAACTGCAGATTCTCCCAAGAGGGGTACTACACAGAGCCACCAGTGTGTTATTACTTGACCGCATTGACTTATTTAACTATATTTTTACCTCCTGGAGGGCCTGTGAGACCATTTGGTGTAGCATAACAGTGCTCAAACTTTTTGGTCTCAGGACCCCTTTACATTCTTAAAAATGAAGACGCAGCTGGGCACAGTGGCAGGCACCTATAGTCCTAGCTACTCAGGAGGCTAAGGCAGGAGGATCACTTGAGCCCAGGAGTTGGAGGCCAGCCTGGACAACATAGCAAGACCTCATCTCTTAAAAAAAAAAAAAAGTAAGACCCAAAAAGCTTTTGGTTTGTGGGGTATATCAATATTTATTATATTAAAAATTAAACTGAAAATTCTTATAATTATTTAAGAATAACATAATTACATGTTAACAGAGTAACATTTTTAATGAAAAATAACTTTTCAAAAAAATTAGGAGACTGATACTTGACATTTTTTCATTTTTTGCCATTTTTTCTTTTTTTTTTTGAGGTGGAGTCTCTGTCGCTCAGGCTGTAATGCAGTGGCACAATCTTGCCACTGCACTCCAGCATGAGGGACAGAGTGAGACTCCATCCTCCCAGGTTCAAGTGATTCTCATGCCTCAGCCTCCCGAATAGCTGGGATTACAGGTGCCCGCCACCGTGCCTGGCTAGTTTTTGTATTTTCAGTAGAGACAGGTTTTGCCTCTTGGCCAGGCTGGTCACAAATTCCTGGCCTCAGGTGATCCACCCACCTTGGCCTCCCAAAGTGCTGGGATTACAGCCGTGAGCCGCTGTGCCTGGCCTGCAAATTTCATTTTTCTTTTTTTTTTGTTTTGAGACAGAGTCTCACTCTTGTCGCCCAGGCTGGAGTGCAGTGGCGCAGTCTTGGCTCACTGCAATCTCCACCTCGCAGGTTTAAGCGATTCTCCTGCCTCAGCCTCCTGAGTAGCTGGGATTACAGGCATGCACCACCACACCCAGATAATTTTTGTATTTTTAGTAAAGAAAGGGTTTCACCATGTTGGCGAGGCTGGTCTGGAACTCTTGACCTCAGGTGATCCACCCGCCTCGGCCTCCCAAAGTGCTGGGATTACAGGCGTGAGCCACTGCGCCCTGCCGCACATTTCTTTAGTGTCTGTTTCAATAGAAGACAGGCTGGATGCTCATATCTGCTTCTGCATTTAGTCTGTTAGGATGTGTTCTTTTGGTGAATGCATATGAAGAAAAACTGCTGTCACCACAGATATGTAGTTGGAAAAGGGGAGAGTATGTTTAATTGCTTTTTCAGATAAATCTGAACATTCTTCGATGCTACACCAAAACTTGACAAGTGTTACTTTCTTCAAGGTTATTAGTATGATGTGGAATCTGAAGCCATGTCTGTGACTTTTTGAACATTGTTTCACTAAAACACATCAGTCTCTGTTGTACTTTGAATGGATTTTGTGATATCATGCATGGATTGTTTGGAAACCATTTGCTGAGTGTTGCAGAGCTTCCAAATGTTGGCATATTGCATTGTACACTCACCAAAAAATCACATTCATTTCTTTTCTTGATGATCTCATTGGAAAAGTCTGTAAGTATTTGCAGAACCATGAAGCTCTGGTTGGCAGATGAAAGTATTCCACAATTATAGTTTTTGCCTAAAAGCCTGTATTTTATCATTGACAGTAACTACTGTAAATTGTTTTTCTCTAGAGTCAAAGCCAGGTTTGAGCCCTGGCACTCTTGTTTAATATGCTGGCCATGGGACCCGGGTGAGCCCACTTAGCGCCTTTCTGAGCCCTTATCTTGTTTGTTTTTGTTTTTGTTTTTGTTTTTTCTTTTTTTTTAAGAGACTGGGTCTTGCTCTGTCATCCAGGCTGGAGTTCAGTGGTGCTATCATAGCTCTCTGCAGCCTCCATCTCCCAGGCCTAAGCAGTCCTTCCACCTCAATCTCAGCCTCTCAAGTAGCTGGGACTATAGGCTACCATGCCCAGCTAATTTTTTTGTGGTAGAGATGGGGTCTTGCTTTGTCACCCAGGTTGGTCTTGAACTCAAGTGATCCTCCCGCCTTGGCCTCCCAAAGTGCTGGTGTTAACAGTTGTGAGCCACCATGCCTGGCAACCCTTATCTTTTTATCTTGAGAAAGGAGACGTGCTGCTTTGATGGATTGTTGTGAGTAGTAAATGGGAGCACTAAGGAGAATTTGCCTTCTGTGGTACCTGTTACACAGGAGGCATGAGTAAAGATTCTTTTCCTTTCTTTCCTTCTTGGGCCATCATGAAAGTATTGGGGATGAAGAAGCTGAGGGATGATGGAGAAATGGAAAGGAAGGACCTGTTTTCCCTTGGGGCATTCTTAGAACCCAGGCAGAGCTCTGGACACAGTGCTCTTGGCTGTACTTTTTTACTCCCACTGCCTCTAGGAAGGTGATGAATGGGAAGGGGCAGGCAGAGCTTCCTGGGGCTGTTTTTTGGGGGTGTGTTCTGTTCTCTGGACCCATTGGTTTTTGTATTTCATCTAAATAGCTTCTCTAAAAATTAGCATTTTCCTTGGATTGCTGTCATGTGAGCATCAGGGATCTTTACAAATAAACCTTGTTCCTCCTCAGAGCTCTCCAGAGTGGTAGACTTGGGAGTGGTGCAATAGCTGTTCACAGCTGGGAGAACAGAGGCTCAAGGGTAAGACGGTGTTTACTACTAGATCTGTGCCCTGCCAAAAATCTAAGAGTAGTTCAGGTCAAAGTTCTCTTCTTTCCTAAACTGAAAAATACCAGAGCATGATTTTGTCACAGCCAAGGAAGACCTGAAATTCTTAAAACTGAATTCACTTTAATTTTAGAAAGGGAACATTAATCTAACAGTGAATCCCAGCTCCAAAGAAGGTTGACAGTCCCTGTCCAGGAAGGTTCACAGAGCATGTAAAGACATTGGCTCTTTACTTTAAAATGTGTGTTTTCCTTATTGCAATCTTGGGGGCAGGAAAAAAACACATTGGGAATTTGGCTTTCAGAAAAAGCATTGACCTGCCAGTCTGGTCATTTGTCCCTGAGGTTAAGTGTCAAGCCCAGGTCGGTAAATGTTCCAGGTCTGTCTGTAGGAAAGATCAGCTCTTGCCAGCTCAGTGATGCCAGAGAAAGAGTTATGTTGATAAAAGGTTTACTCTCTGACAGTTATTGAATTTTGTCCTGAAGAAGTCTCCCAGCAAGGCTTCCTGTAGCTCAGGGCCTTCAGGTGGGTCTTGTGGGCAGTGAAGCTGTCTGGGTGACTAGGGACACCAGTGCATTTAAGTCCAATACATGGTTAGGTCTCAGTGGACTTTCTCTGTTCACATGATGAAAAGTGCTACTGCATCCCTAAGATGGATGGGGGAGGTTGGTATTTCTATCCTGTTTTGTGAATGGTTCCATTAGCTTTGTCGTGGGGCCTGGGTGCCAGATATAAATCTAGCTCATATTGGAGTGACTAGTGTGGTGAAAGGGGTGCTAGACTGCACTTGGAGTCAAGTCTTGGCTCTTTGTCCCAGTGTTGCCACTTCTTAACATTGTGACTTTGAGGGAGCCACTTCACTTTGTGGAATCCCAGATTCTTCATTTGTAGACCAGGGCTATCCTGCTTTCTATCTGCTGCTGGCTGTGGTTGATTGTGTGGCTCTAGAGGAAGCACCTGGGAAGTCCTAAGTTGGGGTTTCAGGGCAAGAGAATGCTGATGAGGGCCCAGCAGAAAGGTGGTAGAAGCCCTGCTGGTGAGAAGCATAAGACTTGTACTGTCAGAGGACAAGGCACCAGTCCTTTGTGGTGGCTGTGAGCTTAGGTCCCCACACCAACTGCCTGGGTTTGAGTCTGCACTCCATCAAGGTGTAACCTTGGGCAAATTCACCTCTCTGTGTTCATTCTTTTCATGTGAAAAGTAGACACCAGAATAGCCCCTCTCCCCCAACAATAGTACCTACTTTTTAAGGATTAAATGAGATGATGGTAAACCTAAGGGACAGAGCCCAGTTTCTGGCACATGGAGATACTCAGTCCATGCCCACTGTTGTGGTCAAGGCCACAGTAGGCTTTCCCTGCATGTGAAGTTGTCTCAGGGAACTTCACTAGATGTGTGGGTTAGCCAAAGCCTTGTAGCAAAGTAACGTATTTTAAAGCAGCCATCATTTGATAGGAGTAGGCCCAGCTGTACTCTAGGAAGTAGGCTGAAGGGAGCCACTTGGGGTAGGAAGGCACCTCCCTCCATGCAGTGGGTGTGACTCACCCACAGGATCCTCTGTGTGAGATTTCTCTAGGTTCTTAGGGAAAAAAAGGGGGAGTGTAAGCTGATACCATTTTCTCTGCTGTGTGAGTGTCCTGATTGTAAAAATTTTCTAGCTTTCTATTGGCAAAATTGTATTTCAAGGATTACCTTGATTAGCTATATGAGAAATGGGTTGGAGAGAAGCTACAACAGTTCCTTAAATGTTCTTAAACATCTTAGATTATTCTATTTAATTCCTGAAAAGATCATTTGGATATGTTTTCTTGAGCAAAACAGGCAGATGGTGTTGCTACCCAGTTTCCCAATTCTGTAAGGCCTGTAGCAGACATTTATGGTAGGCTTGCAGTAGTGAAAGATCCATGGACTAGGAATCAGAAGACTGGGTCCTCGGCCTTATTCCCAGCTCTGTCATGCCTGATTTTGTGGCTCTTAGGTTGGTGACCTGCAAAATGGAGATGTTGGTCATCCTTGCTTACTTCACCAGGGGCGTCCATCCTAAGACATAAGAGAATGCCGGTAAATTGCTTTACAACCAAGGTACAAGTATTAGCATAATAAATGGCACTGACAACCAAGCTCTGACCCTCCTAATGAAATATTTTCTTTCTCAGTGATGTTACAGCCTTTCGATTATGATCCCAATGAGAAAAGTAAACACAAGTTTATGGTTCAGTCTATGTTTGCTCCAACTGACACTTCAGATATGGAAGCAGTAGTAAGTACTGAATGCTTCTTATTTTTTTCAGTAATAATAATTTTAAAAACCAATTAGATATGGAATTGTGGGTGCATGCATTTCAAAATATGTCAAAATTATTTAAAAGGGAATAGTTTTTTTTCAAGGAGGTTTGTACTTTATCTACCTTTATGGTTTTTCTAAAACTTTGAGGAATAATTTTAACATTTTTTGTGACTTTCTAGAAGGCTGTTCTTTTCTGACTTTCCTGAGCTCAGTGTGCTTCAGCAGCTCCTTGCACTGGTGGATGGTGTCTTGCATGGTTAGGGATTGCCTTCTTTCGCCTCTCCTTTCTGCCCCGACAGAAAAGGATACTTTTCATTGTCCCGCCTTTTTCTTGTCTTCTCATCCCCCACAAACTCAAGAGCCATGTGAGAGTGTCAGTGCTGAATGTCCTCACCCATTTAGACATACATGTTTGTGGCTTTGTTCTAGTAAATATGCTTATTTATTTTCCCCCCTGCTTAAATCTATGTTTAACTTTTCTCTAATTTTGATAAAATTAAGATGACTTCATTTTTATAAAAGAAATAAGTGATGTTAGTGATGGTTTTGGGAAAAAAAAAGAGTATAATGGACATTCCCTCCAAAACGAGCTTTTTATACATTTGAATAAGTCCATTGGCATTCTGGGGCTGGGAGTTGAATTGAAATCTACAGTACAACCCACAGCCCCAGCAGGGACAGATGCGCTTGTCCTTACAGTTCAGGAAAGCAGGACAGGGTTGCCTCATACCACTTGCATTGCTCTCCAGTTTTGGCCAGCCCAAAGGGGAGCCCCGAGTCATCCACGGCAGGTCTGCCCACCTGAGTCCACTGTTCATCACACCATACTGCAGTTCTCCTCTGTCTGAGTTTCATACCAAGGGCAACTCAGGCCAAGACCACCCCATGCCCTATGTCACCACATAGCCTTTTGTTTAAGTTCTGGAGAAGCATCTCCACTGATGTTTCACTTGTAGGCAGAAAATGAAGGAGGAGGCCAGATATTTTTGACTTTTAGAGAGATCAGTGATAATAGGCTGTCTTCTTTTCATAAGAACAATTCTTATGAAAACTTTCTCTGATTTTCTGCAACATGATGTGTTACTTCATGTTAATTTGTGTGATCAAAGAAACATGGCAGATAGAAAATAATGGAAGATCCAAGGGTGTGTTCTTTTTGGCTTTTGCTGCATGGCATAGTGAAAAGAGCATGGGCTTGGGTGTTTTCGAGCTGAGTTCTTCCTTTTACTAACGTTGTGGCTGGGAGCAGGTTTTATTAACTCTGTTGAGGTTTTGATCATTTGTAAAATAGGGATAAAAATGCAGCTCACACGGTGGTGAGTATGAAGTGTGCCTGTGTAAGTGCCTGGTGGGTCCAGTGTCTGACACTTGCTTATCAGAGTGTGTAATAGGCCAGTCACTGCATATATAGTAAAGGGTCATTTTAGTTCCTTGTATGATGATATAATAGTTAAAATTTTTTTTATATAAAATGTACATTGTGGGAAATTTTGGAAATACACAAATGAAAAAGATTTAAAGTGACCCATAGTTCTTTTCTACTAGGCCTAACCATCATTAATGAGAAATGAGAGCTTTGTGTTTTTCTTCCTTTTTTTTTTTTTTTTTTTTTTTTTTTGGAGACATGATTTTACTGTGTCACCTAGGCTGGAATGCAGTGGAGTGATCTCAGCTCACTGCAGCCTCCACCTCCTGGGCTCAAGTGATCCTCCCACCTCAGCCTCCCAAGTAGCTGGGACCACAGGAGCGCACCACCATGCCTGGCTAATTTTTTGTAGAGACAGGTTTTCTCCATGTTGCCCAAGCTGGTCTCAAACTCCTGGACTCAAGCGATCTGCCCACCTCAGCCTCCCAAAGTGGTAGGATTACAGGCATGAGCCACTGCCCCAGCCTGCTTTTTCTTTATTTTAAAATGTTTTTCTTTTTATTGTGATATACAGAAAGTTGAAAAAATAGCATGGTGACCACTCATATGACTTTTACCTAGATTTACATTTGTTAACATGTTGTCACATTTGCTTCCTTTCTGTCACAAACTTTCTTATTTGCTTGAGATGCAAATTATGACACTTCACCCCTAAATGCTTCAGAGCAAGGACAGTCTCTTATATAGCCATGATACTATTAATCATAGCTGAAAAAATTAACTTCAATTCAGTATTATTATGTGATAAATTCATATTCATTATTTCCTAGTTGTTCCAAAAGTGGCCTTTAGTAGAGGACACCCAAACCTTTTTGTTTTTCAAACTTTGAACTTTTTTTTTTTTTTTTTTTTTGAGACAAAGTCTTGCTTTGTCACCAAGGCTGAAGTGCAGTGGTGCAGTCATGGCTCGACCTCCACCTCAGCTGTTCGAGTAACTAAAACTACAGGCATGCCACCATGCCGGCTAATTTTTTATTTTTTTATAGAGTTGGGGTCTCACTATGTTGCCCAGGCTGGTCTTGAACTTCTGGGCTCAAGTGATCCTCCTGCCTCTGCCTCCCGAAGTGCTGGGATTACAGGTGTGAGCCACTGCACCCTGCCCAAACTTTGAACTTCTTTTTTTTTTTTAAGAGTCCAGGCCAGTTGACTTACAGAATGTCCTGTATTCTGGATTTATTTGATTATTTCCTCATGATTAAATTCAAGTTAAATGTATTTTGGCAAGAATATTCCATAGTTGGTATTTCATACCAGGTTGTTCCGCTGTTGGTGATGCTGTTTGATCACTTGGTTAAGATGGTGACTGCCAGCTCTCTCCACTGTCATAGCACAAAGCACATTTGCCCCTGTGGTTAATAGGTAATCTGTGATACTCTGAGTCATCTGATACTTTGAGACCATGTGAATATCCTGCTCGCCAGCAGTCTTTCACCTGGTGCTTTTAGCATTCAGTGATGATCCTTGCTTGATACTTTTTTTGACTCATGTGGTAGGCACACGTGTACAGGTGTGTGTGTGCAGAGGAGCAGACTTCAGTATTCTTTGCGGTTTTTTCACTCAACATTCTGGACATTTTCTCCATCTAACTGAGTGCTCTTCAGCATCATTTGAGTGGCAGCATGCTGTTCGGTTTAGTGGATCTGCCATAATTTTTGTGGCAGTCCCCTAGGGTCAGATGTATAGATTGCTTTCCACTTTTGGTTCTTGGTACCTGTGTTACACTAGCTGCCTCTTGCATGGTTTTGGGAAGGGTTGAGGGCATGGGGGGTGGGGATGCCTTCTTTTTCTATATCATAACCTTGCTGCTATCCTGGTCTATAATCCTAGAATACCCTGGAATTCCCATCTTCTGCTGCCAAAAGGAGAAGTAATCAGGAGCATATCCTCTTAGGACATGGGATTTAGCTAGGAAGGTGCTCTCACTACAGCCTGGAGGGATGGAGATGGGTCTTGGGGTAGACACAGCCCACACACTGCCACAGTGACAGAGGAGGGATTTGGTAATGAATGTGTTCCGTTGGTAGTTGGCAGAGTGGTTCTGAAACTAGTCCCAGATAGTATGCGCTTATACTTTCTAGATACGCCTTTAAAATAAGTTTCATTTTCTCATTTTAATTTAATTTATTATTTTTGAGACAGAGTCTCTCAGTGTCCCCCAGCCTGGAGTACAGTGGCGTGATCATGGCTCACTGCAGCCTCCACCTTCTGGGCCCAAGTGATTCTCCCTCCTCAGCCTCCTGAGTAGCTGGGACCACAGGCATGTGCCTCCATGCTCAGCTAATTTTTTAACTTTTTTGTAGAGATGACGTCTCCTTACGTTGTGCAGACTGGTCTCAAACTGCTGGGCTCAACCAGTCCTTCCACCTCAGCCTCCCAAAGTGCTGGGATTACAGGCATAAGTCACCATGCCCAGCTGAAAACAAGTTTTATTTTCATAAGGAGAGCCAAGGTTACCTGGTCATCCAGACATTGTTTAGAGGATTCCTTTTTGTTCAGTGGTGGGCCTGTCCCACAGAGTAGCAACATGGGGAGCATTGGTTGACTTTGAGGGGTCAGGCAGCAAGACTTCAGGGTTTATGAAGTGTAATAAATATTTTGAGAAAGTGAGTGTATTTAATCTTGTCATGTTACAAATATTGAAATCTCAGCAGACTTCAGTTCTTTATTTGATATACATCAGGGCTTTCTCATTAAGAGTATTTTTCTGAAATTGTCAGTTATAGGAAGAAAGTTATTCTTCCAGCAGGTTTATAATATCTTGATTATTAAATTTAAATTGTTTTAGTGGAAGGAGGCAAAACCGGAAGACCTTATGGATTCAAAACTTAGATGTGTGTTTGAATTGCCAGCAGAGAATGATAAACCAGTAAGTATGTTTATAGTTAACAATAATTGAATGTTGTAAGCTGATACTTATTTGCATACCATTTCCTGCAAAACCAAGATTTAAGTTGGCAAATTATTTTCCTTTATCTGATGTCTGAAGAAAAAAATAAGCTGAAGTCAGCAAATAAGTGGGCCTTTATGAAATCAGCCTTTGAAAAACTCACGGAAAGACAACTGATTGACAGTGTTTCCCCTTGAAAAGTGCAGCCCGATGGCCATTGAGATGTCATAAATCCTGAAGAGCTTCTGTGGCCTGGCGAAGGTATAGGTTGCTGTTAAACAGTGGGTGAGAGTGAAAGAGGGAGCAATTTGCCCTTTATCATGGTGCTTGATGGACGTGTGGGAAGCTTTCAAGTTCTCTTGTTTTACAAAGTGCCCTGTCAGCCTCCCTACCCCTTTTACCCTATCTACCTCTTCAAGCAAAGGCTGCTTTTAGATGAGGATTTCTCAGCCTCAGCACCGTTGATATTTGGGGCAGATCATTCTTGGTGGTGGAGGTTGCCCTGTGTACTGTAGGGTCTTTTATTAATAGCAGCATCCCTGGCTTCTGCCCTCTTGATACTGGTAGTACTTCCCAGTTGTGACAACTAAAAATGTCTCCAGATACTGCCACATATGTCCTGGAGGGCAATATCAACCCCCATTGAGAGTGATCCCATTCCGGTGTTGCCTGTGGGGAGAAGGAAGGAGCCCCATCCTCTAGGCTGTCCACTGTGAGCGCTTTACCTTTCATGATCCTCACTTGTGACCAGTTGAAGAAAGGAGACTGTATCTGAAATGCTAATTTGGACTTCCCTTCAACCTAGCCGAAAACATTTTAATTTTTATAAAAACACCAAAACTGTGAAAGCATGCAGCATGTGAAACTATCCTAGCCATTAATAGCTGGAGTTGGGAAACAGAAGTACCCTGAAATGTTGTGTTAACAGTATCTATGTTGGTCTGTGCGAGTGCTGTTGATTTGTGTCAAAACTACCTGAGATTTTATTTCTGCTGAATCATTTACCACTATCATTACCCTGTTTCTTTAAGTGGATAGTGGTCATTTTTTCCCTCTTCCCAGTGTACATCCTGTCACAGGAAGGTCAGTTTGGAAGCTGTGAAAGCAGTATTCTGGCCTCAGCTCTGTGATAGGTTGACTTGGTAGCCTGGGGCCTTGCTTCACAGGGCCTACTCTTCTCATCTGGAAAATGATGGGTAGAGCTAGATTCCAGGTCAGTGATCGTCAGTTACTCTTTCCCTGACAAGCTGCGTGCTTCCATGCCCTCCCTCCACTAACTGGCTCTCATCCCCTGTAAATCTCAAGAGGGGATCATAGCTGAATCTTGGCAGGGGAAATAAGGGGAGTATGTAACTTCCCAAGATTGAAACATTGCAGACACTGAGCTTGTTTCACCTTCATCCCAGCTTCCAAATGCTAAGTTGGTAAAGTAATTCGCCCTCTGTCTAATGCTCTCCCAAGCCTCCTAACCCCACCAAGGCAATCCTAGGGATGTTCACATCTTTGTGGTGACAGTAATTTGTGGCTAATAATTCCTGAGCTTGCACAATTACAGTTTGCTGATTTTTCCATGGCAGGAATTTGATAGTGCAATATACACAGCCCTTTTTCTCTTTCTTTGAAGTATTAGTCTCAGCCGAACTTCATTATTTGCCCTTATCCATAATTTCTAGGGCCTTGTTGCTTTAGATTATTAAGATACCAGATAAAGTAATCCATTTTTAAAATAAATGTGACATTTTACAGTGTGGATGAAATGCTACCACGTTTGGTGTTTGCTGAGAACTACTTTACTTTGCATAAAAAAGTCCTTTATTACATGGTCGGTGACACTTAGGCTTTCATTTGTTTTTGAACAGCATGATGTAGAAATAAATAAAATTATATCCACAACTGCATCAAAGACAGAAACACCAATAGTGTCTAAGTCTCTGAGTTCTTCTTTGGATGACACTGAAGTTAAGAAGGTTATGGAAGAATGTAAGAGGCTGCAAGGTGAAGTTCAGAGGCTACGGGAGGAGAACAAGCAGTTCAAGGTAATAGTTTATTTTCTGGTAATCTACAGAAAACAAGGGCATTTTCACTAGCTTCTTGGGTGGGGAAGTTGATGAGCCAGTAAATATATAGATTTCTTTTTGCTTTTGGTATTTGGCTATTTTTTTCTCCCCAGGGAGAAATTTCCATGGCTTTCATGAGAGTCTCAAAAGGGTCCTTGGATCTGCCTAAATTAAGAACCACTGTCCCTTGATCAGAAATTTCTCAATTGTTGAAGCTCTTGTCCCCTTAAAAAAAAAAACAAAAACAAAAATCTTGGCCGGGTGCGGTGGCTCACGCCTGTAATCCCAGCACTTTGGGAGGCCAAGGCGAGCCGATCACAAGGTCAAGCGTTCAAGACCAGCCTGGCCAACAAAGTGAAACCCCGTCTCTAATAAAAAATACAAAAAATTAGTTGGGTGTGGTGGCAGGTGCCTGTAATCCCAGCCACTCGGGAGGCTGAGGCAGGAGAATCGCTTGAACCCAGGAGGCGGAGGTTGCAGTGAGCTGAGATCGTGCCACTGCCCTCCAGCCTGGGTGACAGAGCTAGACTTCGTCTCAAAAACAAAATAAACAAAACCCCAAACAACTCAAACTCTCCGTTGTTGTAAATTGAAAATAAATATTGAGACTAAAATAGTTTTTATTTTGAATATGCATTTTTAAACCACTTGGGTGAGAATCTTTTTTTCAGAGAGTGAATACTGACCTATACTCTGTTTTAATGCAAGTATAGTTCTGATTTTAGAAGACTCTAAATAGGTCTGGGCAGTTGTGGCTCATCAAAGTATTGATGTGGTGATGAGCTTGGAGGTGGGGTGCCTCACAGTGGATAGGAGGTGGAGATTATGGAAGGAAAATCTGAGCTTCTAGCTCGTGGACGAGGCAGTTGGCATTGGCAATGGAAGGTTGTATTGTACTGAGTGATGAAGTGGGGAGGCAGGGGGTGCTTCTTTTGGCTTGTGGTGGTGTGGAAGTTGCTCCCATCCAATATGAAATAGCTCTGAATCTGTGCTGGTCACAGCATCTCTTAGGCCTGTGTTTGCTAAACACCTCTAAGGCCCCTTCCAGCTTTAAAAGTATGAGTTTTCTTCTCTTTTACTCTGACAGTGAGGTAGATATAGGAGAACTGACAGCATTTGGGAAATGGCATCATCTTCTTCCTTTGCAGTGATCTTGATTTGCCTCAGTCAGTAACTTCTTTAGTGTGTAGTAAATTGTGAAGCTGACACTACTTTTTGGCTAAAAATCTAAGCTATGCCTGAAGCTTCTCGAGTGTATTTCTCTTCTGAAACAGAGTTCTGTGCTATTTAAAGTGGTAAATAGGTAGAAATAGCTTCTATATAACCCAATAAAATAAATGGTTTAGTTTGCTGGGTTTTTTTTTTAAGCCAGTCGGACACCACCAGTTGTTTATCACTGTGCAGTGATACGGGCCATGCCCCATGAGCAGAATATCCTTAAAATATGATCAGACCAATCTCAACATTAGAAGATTCTTTATCCTGCCAAACACTGCCTTCTTGTTTTGTGTTGGTTTATTCTGTCATCTGGCCAACAAATTTACTGAGGGTCTAATATGTGCCTGGCACTGTGGATTCAAACACGAACAGTCCCTGCCCTTGAGGAGCTCTCTGTTGTTGGGATAGCAGGGAGAGACATAGACAGAAGTGATTACAAGCCAGTGTGATAAATGTCCCACAGAGATAGCAACAAATTGCAGGGAGAGTCAGCTCCATGGGACTCATCTGCCTGTGGTCCCCAGACCTACTAGGTACTCGGGTGGATGGGAGCGAATGGAAGGAAACGAAGAAAAGAAAGTACAGCTGGTGTGTGGGGTTTAAGGATGAGGAGATGAGGTAATTAGCAAGAGATCTCTCAGCAAAGATGAGTCTGGGCCAGAATAGAATGGCTTGATGCATGTCCCTCTTCAGGGATGTGGGCTTGGCTTTGAGAGCATGGAAATGGCATCATAGATCTACATAGTAACTTGCAGATTCTTAGGAAAGTGCAAGGCAGTTGTGGCAGTGGAGGTGAAGGAAGAAAAAATTTTTCATTTCTTACATTTCCATGTAGTTTGGGGACAAGGGGAGGGTGGGGAATATGGTCAAATATCTTTATATGTATGAAAAAGAATGTTGCTTCTTCAATGAGAAATCTATGCATTAAGTAGAAAATATCTGAGATGAGTGTACGAAGGCCAGTCACATTTTAATATTCCAAATATCATTTGATCCAGCAGTCTGGATGTAACTCATCAAGTACCAGCTATCTACAGAGCTCTGCATTTGAAAGCTTCCAGATGTCCCACTTTTAGGTTTTTTTTTTTTTTTTTAATATGGAGTCTCACTCTGTCACCCCAGGCTAATTTTTGTAATTTTAGTAGAGACGAGGTTTTACCATGTTGACCAAGGTAGTCTTGAACTCCTGAGCTCAGGTGATCCACCCGCCTCAGCCTCCCAAAGTACAGGGATTACAAGCATGAGCCACCGTGCCCAGTTGACTTTGTAGATTCTTTTATTTATATATTTATGTCTTGGGAAATGCCTGTGATTTTAAAAATCGATGATTTGATCAAGGAAGGCTATTCATTAGAGGCAGGAAGGACAGAGAGGTTGGGGTTGAAGAGAAGCATCTGGAAGACATGGCCATAAAGGTGGGTGGGGCCGAGGGTGCAGAGGGCCCAGTTGACCCTTTTAAGTGCTTTTTTCTGTAAATCACGGGAAACCAAGGAGCACCCTGTTTAGATTTCTGTTATAACTAGCAGCAGCAAGTGGAATGTATGAAAGAAAAGGGGGGACTGTTTTCTCAGTGGCTTCATCAGGCTAGCCCTTTCCCCTCTGTAGCCTGCAGTTTCTCCGTTTGCAAAATGAGGTTGGACCATATCATGTCATCTAACACTGGGCATAAACAGCCCATCCCGTTAAGCCGTACAGTTGACTCCCCTTTCTGGTGCCTTGGCTTGTCTTTGAAATGTGCGTTTGCTCCCGTAGGAAGAAGATGGACTGCGGATGAGGAAGACAGTGCAGAGCAACAGCCCCATTTCAGCATTAGCCCCAACTGGGAAGGAAGAAGGCCTTAGCACCCGGCTCTTGGCTCTGGTGGTTTTGTTCTTTATCGTTGGTGTAATTATTGGGAAGATTGCCTTGTAGAGGTAGCATGCACAGGATGGTAAATTGGATTGGTGGATCCACCATATCATGGGATTTAAATTTATCATAACCATGTGTAAAAAGAAATTAATGTATGATGACATCTCACAGGTCTTGCCTTTAAATTACCCCTCCCTGCACACACATACACAGATACACACGCACAAATATAATGTAACGATCTTTTAGAAAGTTAAAAATGTATAGTAACTGATTGAGGGGGAAAAGAATGATCTTTATTAATGACAAGGGAAACCATGAGTAATGCCACAATGGCATATTGTAAATGTCATTTTAAACATTGGTAGGCCTTGGTACATGATGCTGGATTACCTCTCTTAAAATGACACCCTTCCTCGCCTGTTGGTGCTGGCCCTTGGGGAGCTGGAGCCCAGCATGGTGGGGAGTGCGGTCAGCTCCACACAGTAGTCCCCACATGGCCCACTCCCGGCCCAGGCTGCTTTCCGTGTCTTCAGTTCTGTCCAAGCCATCAGCTCCTTGGGACTGATGAACAGAGTCAGAAGCCCAAAGGAATTGCACTGTGGCAGCATCAGACATACTCGTCATAAGTGAGAGGCGTGTGTTGACTGATTGACCCAGCGCTTTGGAAATAAATGGCAGTGCTTTGTTCACTTAAAGGGACCAAGCTAAATTTGTATTGGTTCATGTAGTGAAGTCAAACTGTTATTCAGAGATGTTTAATGCATATTTAACTTATTTAATGTATTTCATCTCATGTTTTCTTATTGTCACAAGAGTACAGTTAATGCTGCGTGCTGCCGAACTCTGTTGGGTGAACTGGTATTGCTGCTGGAGGGCTGTGGGCTCCTCTGTCTCTGGAGAGTCTGGTCATGTGGAGGTGGGGTTTATTGGGATGTTGGAGAAGAGCTGCCAGGAAGTGTTTTTTCTGGGTCAGTAAATAAAAACTGTCATAGGGAGGGAAATTCTCAGTAGTGACAGTCAACTCTAGGTTACCTTTTTTAATGAAGAGTAGTCAGTCTTCTAGATTGTTCTTATACCACCTCTCAACCATTACTCACACTTCCAGCACCCAGGCCCAAGTCTGAGCCTGACCTCCCCTTGGGGACCTAGCCTGGAGTCAGGACAAATGGATCGGGCTGCAGAGGGTTAGAAGCGAGGGCACCAGCAGTTGTGGGTGGGGAGCAAGGGAAGAGAGAAACTCTTCAGCGAATCCTTCTAGTACTAGTTGAGAGTTTGACTGTGAATTAATTTTATGCCATAAAAGACCAACCCAGTTCTGTTTGACTATGTAGCATCTTGAAAAGAAAAATTATAATAAAGCCCCAAAATTAAGAATTCTTTTGTCATTTTGTCACATTTGCTCTATGGGGGGAATTATTATTTTATCATTTTTATTATTTCGCCATTGGAAGGTTAACTTTAAAATGAGCCCTATCACTGAGAAATACGTGTTTCATGATTTAACTGTGTGTGTGTGTGTGTGTGTGTGTGTGTGTGTGTGTGTGTGTGTGTGTATTTTTTTTGGTTGTCTTCAGCTGACAGTATGAAAAATGAAACTGCTGAAAAAGCTGAGCACCTGGTCACCCTTGGCCTTCCATTGCTTTGGCCTTCAGTAAAAAGCAGCCTCCCTTCTAGGTCAGGGAACCATGCCATTGAGACTAGTAACAGGCGTTCTGGGCACAGTCCCACTGTGCACAGGTTTGAGAGGACAAGTTCATCAGAAGGAAGGCAGTCCTTAGAAGTCACATACGTTGAGCCACGTTGCTCCTAAGCCTGGCTCTGTCAAGCTGGATCAGGGGCCTTGAAACTGGAGAAGTGGAAGTCTATGGTTGGTCTGAGTAAGTAACTTCCTGTCTTCATGAAAAAAGTTGACTTTGAATCCCAGGTACTCACAGAAATGGTGAACAGACCTAGTTGTTACCCAGGCACCCATGGATTGTGTTGAGTGTGCAGACAGGGAGGCCACCCCAATAGGAATTCGTCTCCAGGATTTTTCCCATGTGTCCCCCAGTACTTATAAAAGGGAGTGAAAAGACCGAGCTGTAAGGCATGTGCCTTCTGCCACCTGACTTTCCGTGAGGGGACTAAAATTTACTAATCGTAGTTGCTGCAGCCAGTTAAGTCCTGTAGCTTCCAGGCCCTCATGTCTTTGATAGGAGAGTACTTAGGTGGTCCCCAACAGTGCCTAGGGGTACAGTACAGTCCCATTACACTAGAGCAGGGCTCTATTTATTTTTAAAGGATATGGCCGTGTGTTTTGATAAAATTTATTCACAAAAACAGCCGGGTCATGGGATTTGGCTTGTGAGTCTGTAACAGTTCTTAAAAGGAATATCTGAGAAACTACTCTGTTTTAGACCTTTGAAGGTGATTTAGAGTTTTGTGTACGTCTAGGAGAAGGTGTTCAGCTTCTCAGAGGATGTGGACATTTTGGTTGCAGCTAAAAATCAGCCTCTGAAGTCTCTCTCCCTTCTAGAGGTTAGGACTTGGTGAACATGTTTGTGGGCCTTTTGACTGAGTGGCAGAAGGAAACTGCTCAGGAAGAGAAGCAGGTGAGTGATGGGAAGGTTGATTATTTTCTCAGTCATCCTGGCAGCCAAAAATGTGCCAGGAAAAGAAAGAATGTGGAGCACGCGTGGCTCCTGGAGGACTTGGAGATGCATGCACATTTAGGGTGTCTTCCCTAGAATTACATAATGAAAAAAAGAATAAGGCAAAGAGGAGGTGAATATGGGGCCTGTCACAACGGCCTGCCCTGCCCCAAGAGGTTAAGAGTCAGATAATCGGGATGAAACTGGCATGGAAAGAGCGAGCCTAGGGAGGGTGCCGCTGGGCAGTGTGCATGGGGGAGCTGCTGCCAGGCTGCCCTCCAGTCTGCTCCTGTGGTTACTGGCTCCACAGCACCTCAGAGAGGGCGGCCCTGGCTTCAGAAATGCCAGCCATAGAGCTCACAAATGCAGAAGAGATGGAAGCGGTGACAGAATCCTGAAAGTTTTTATTGATTGAAGTTTTAAATTGATAACTTAAGCTTCCTTGGCACGATACAAAATACCTCTTAAAGACAGCAGGCTTTTTTATTTGTAGGTGTGAGGAACTGGCTTTAACTTTTTTCTCCTAGTTTGCATGTTTTCCTTCTCTAGTCTTCTGAACTGCTGGCACCAGCAGTAATACATACTGATAAAATCAAAATTGATTTTTACCAGTGGCCAGTTTATGGCTGGAGAGACGACTTATACCTCCATAACACAGAAGGGGGAAAAATGAAGAACCTCCAGTGATCCGTGAAAACCTAAACGCTTTCAAACAAATCCCAGGAACAGAATTGCTATCGAAAGATATCAGTGCCCAGTTTGCAGGCTATGTTGAGTCAGATAGAACTGAATGTAGTGAGAGCTCAGAGCTAAAGAGCCTTTCAGATGAATTTGAAAACAGACTCTGTGTGTGTGTGCATGTGTGCATGTGTGGCATATGTGCCGTATGTCAGTAGCTTGACAGTTTTCAAATCGTGCCTATATTTTTTTGCATACACAAATTTTTGTGTTTGCAAACTCAGAATCCATGCCAAAATACAATGTCATTTGTCATTTTCAGCTCCTTCTCTAAAGGAATGGCCCATTTCTCATTGTAGTTTGAGAAATACGTGTATGAAGAGATAGGGGTCTTGGGCTTCCCAGTGTCACTTTGAACACCTGAATAACATTTCACTCCTGAGACCTTCTTGGTGTAGAGGCCACTGCTTCCCCCTGCTGGAGATGGCATTTCATTGAAGGGCCTCTCGTGGCTTCCCCTGCCCCCGGCTGTCTGGCCTGAAGAAGGAGAAAGAACCAAACTGAACTATGAAAAGTTACCAGTCTGAGGAGACCTCTCTTAATTAACGCTTGGGGCCATGTTTGCTGTTGTTGAGAAGGAGTGTTCTCAAAGATGAGCTGGAATGGAATTGTATTTAGAAAGGCCCCTGCAAAGTATATAGATGGATGACTCTAGTTCATGACATACAAATCCCGTAAGGCCAACGACCACTCTTCTGGAACACCAAGAGCAGCTCTGAGATCATGCTGGCCCTACGCGAATTGAGTTTCTGTGGCCTAATTGGATTTGGAGAACGCCTTCCCTGGCCCCTTTTCCTCAGACAGATCTGCTCTGATAGGAACCTTTTCAAGAAAGTTACTGTTGTTTCAATGCCACTCCTTACCTGTATAGAACATTTCCAATACATTTGCTCATTGAACTTAATCCTTGCAACTGTGACTGGGGGGTAGATGGCTCTGTTTGCATACGAAGAAATAAAGGCTCCAGGAGGTTAAATCGGGCAACTTTTTAGAACTAAATCAGTCTCTGTAAGGCCTACATTGCTAAGATACCATTTCAGCTCTGAAAATCTGCTTCAGGGAAGTGAGTGGATGAGGCCTTCCTGCCTCAGCTACTCTGCCCGTCTGTACATCTTTTGTGTCTGCCTCCGTACCTTATTCAGTTATTTTCACACTAAAGTAAGTAGAATTAAGACTGTAGTTCAGATGCTTTTTCTTTTTCTGTTGGAAACTGAACACACTACAGACAGTGAAAAAAGGTACATATTCCATTTTCTCATTGCCTGAAGATCTCTGCTGATGCTCCTGGAGAATGACTTTGGGGGCTTTAGAAAGAATATTGCCAGTCCGTCTCGGCAAGGAGATGATGGGAGCGCTTTATATGGAGGCTTTACATGACTTGTAAATTAAATGTGAATGAGGGCAGTTTATTAAAATTGGTATTACAGAAGGGCCCTGCCGAGGTTTGAAAACAGCTGAGCTGCTGATGTCTCAGGCCTTTCCCTGAGTTAGCACTGCGTTTCTCCAGGATATCAGCAAAGAGGGCAAGTAATAGAAGCCCCTGATAAGGAGCGTCAGCCGACAGGCAAGCTTGGGAGGCTGTGGGAATGGGTCTGCCCCCAGCTTCACAGACCTCTTCCTCCAGCCTCTGAATCCCGTTAGCCACAGCCTAGAACATTAGCTGAGCTGCACAAGCTCACCCACCCCTGTGCCAGGGGGCCCTGACCTCCCTCCATGCCATGTTTTTGGCTGTATCTACGGCACTTAACAATAGGGGCTTTTTATTTTCATTACAGAGATATTTTGAAAAATTTAAAAGACACGAACTCACATAAACAGTTATGGATGATAGTTAAAAGAGAAATGGGTGGAGGTGGATGAGAGCTTGTCTTCATGAATATAATTACTTGAGATTTTTTTTTCTTAATGGAATTAGTTTATTAGAAAATGTCTGCGTTAAATCCGTAGAAAAGGAAGAAAAGTGTAGCAACAAAAATGTAGCTATTATCTAACTTGCCATAAATATTTGCAGTTATGATACCTTGGAATGTTGCCACGATATGGATTGCTTTGATTAAAAGATGTCAGTTGAATAAAACAGTACTGTGGGAGAATCGCTTTCTGCTGCTAGATAAATGCTGATGTTTATTTTTAAACCAGGAAACATTGATCCTGTAACAATGCCCGATTACAATTGCTTTATTACACCCCAGGGCTGATGGAGATGTAATCACTTGGCTAATGGATGTGGGTGCAGGACGGATGCTCGCTTGCTGGCCTGCTTTCCTGCTTGCATTCTGATGAGCTGCAGGAGCGCGCCTGGCCTTCTGCAGGTGGAGCTGCTGTCAGGGCTTCGTTTCACTGATACCCAAAGCCATGTCTGACTGAAATAAAACAGGTTCCCTTTTTTTTTTCCCTTTGGAAAATGCCAACTAAGGGAGACTAATCAGATATCTTAACACAATTTCATCCAGGCTTAGTGCTAACAAGATTGCGGGGCTTTTTAGGGTTTAAGAAGATGAGAAATGAGTGTGCACGTTTCACACGTTGACTTGCCGGTTTTTCCATGTCATACAAAAAAGTCCTGGCTGTTTCTCCGAACTGGCTGCCTGCATTCCCGTCTTTCTTTTGTTTTTAAGAAATAGACTGAATTCAGCTGTTAATCCTCTAGTACAGTATCCATGTTAAAATGTTTTTCCATTGCATCTTTTATGTGAATTCAAAGGTCAGAATTTATTGTCTGTGATATTGAGACCATGTGTACAAGAACTACTTCTTGCTTTTCATCATTCACTCCTTAGCAAACGTTTCGTAAGTACCCTCTGTCTGTTTGCTACTATATGAGGTGCTGCGAAATTAGTAGGAGTGGCTTTTTATATTTTTCATTCGTGTGTAGCCTAAGTAAGGTGACTCAAGATGATACACCGAGAGAAAAATGCAAAATATATTTGGTTCTCATTTCTGTTGCTGTCGTTTCCTTTTTAAAGACGATTTATCAACTGCTGCCATTTGGAACTTCCTATAAGAAACTAAAAATGATCTATTTCAGTGTCCTTTCGCCTTTCCTCTGCTTTCTGAATAAATGGTTTCAGTAACCCATGCTGTTCTCTCCCTCTTCTACGTCTTTCTCCCTATGTTGAAAAAAGATTCCCACAGTTTCTGATGTGTGTGTTTATAGACTTCAATGTATGTTAACATTTTAGGAACTGAGTATCTTAAGAGATGTCTTAGAATGCTTTAGTTTTCATAATTTTTCCTTTATGTATTTTTCATTGTATTTGCTGTTTTGACATGGAAGTAATTTAAAAAGTTGGTGCAGGAAAGGACTCTTTACTGTTGCACATTTTGGTTTTCTGATATGTAATAAATTCATGGCTTGGCAGCTGACATGATGTTTCCCAGAGAGAAGGAGATGTATTTCTGCAGGGTCCAGACCAAAAGAGCCATTTACAGCATGTTCCCCCATGTTCCATTATCAGCCTGATGAAACCTGCCCTGCCAAGGCATAAACTTTTGTACTAGCTGTCTCCATATTATGTTCAATAAATTCTGTGCTCTGAATATATTTAAAGGATGCTTCAGTGTAAAATTATTTTGAATGGATGGCTTAATTCCATTGAGATAGGCTTTGGAGTGTGGACTAGAGCCCGTTGCTCGACTCTCACTGCTTTGTAGGAACATGAAATTGGTTTAAATTAAAATCAGAGACCTTTTGCACCAGAAAACAGATCTAAGAGATCACTTAGGTCAACGTCCTCATTTTACTGGTGAGGAAACTTTTGCCCAGAGAGCTTAAGCACAGGGACCAGCTTGCATGTCAGTGTTTTCCTATTGGGGGAAGTGTGTGTCATCAGTGATTTACAAAGGTACCCACCTGTGTAAATTGCTTCCAGCTTTGAAATGTGGGTGGATTCTGTCTTTTAAGTAGTGGTTGACAGTTCTCCATCTTACAGTGTTACCTTGTTAAAACATTAATGAAAACAATTTTAACTTCTTTTGGAAAAGTAAGGTGGGCAAATGGTAAGACTTCACACAAGACCAAGGGGTACACAGTATACAAAATCAGGTTTCCTCCATTCCCAAACCTTTCTTTCTCCAGAGATATCCTGAACTTTCCATGTGTTGACTCTTTCCAGAGATCTTCTATGCACATATATGTCTGTGTATATACAGCCTTGTGTTTTCCTTTTGTTTTGAGACAGGGTCTCACTCTGTCATCCAGGCTGGAGTGCAGTGGTGTGATCACAGCTCACTGCAGCCTCCACCTCCCAGCCTCAAGCAATCCTCCCACCCCAGCCTCCTGAGTATCTGGGACCATAGGCATGCACAAGCATGCCTGGCTATCTTTTTTATTTTTTTGTAGATATGAGGTCTCTCTGTGTTGCCCAGGCTGGTCTCAAACTCCTGGGCTCAAGCCATCCTCCTGTCTCAGCCTTCTAGAGTGCTGGGATTACAGGCGTGAGCCACTGCACCCAACCAACTGTGTGTTTTCTAATACGCAACAGCACACACTAACTGCTCTGTTGTGCATGTTCCTTTTTGGACTTTGAAGTTTATCTTGGAGATGTTTCATGCCAGCCCACATCATTCTTTATGGCTGTATAATTTTCCTCTGTATGTGCCCTTAGTTTACTTAACCAGCCCTCTGTGGAGGTACGTTTAAGCAGTTTCTAGTCTCACTGCTAAAGACAACGCTACAACAAATACTCCTACAAATGAGCAGGAATATCACAGAATCAATTTGTAGAGGAGCAGTGGTTGGCTCAAAGGGTGCCTGCATTTTAAATTGTGTTAGATGGCTTCCACATTGCCATCCAAAGAGGATGTACCAATTCATAGTCCTCGCAGGGTCTGCTGCTTTACGCTTTGCCAGCACCTTGCGCCATCTAACTTTTTGATCTTTCCTCACCTGTAAAATGCACGTGGTGTCTTACTTTGAGTGTGTGGTTCTTTGCACGAGGTTGAGCAGTTGTTTATGTATGTAAAGGCCATTTGAAAACACGATGAAAACGCAGAGTGAAGTAAGGTCAAAGGGAGCAAAGGTTTATCACACAAAGGGCTGATGGTAGAGCAGCAGAAATGAAGAGGCTAAGGGCACACAGTCATGAATGTGGAAATTGGAGTCTACCTTGTTTTACTAACAGGAAAAGGACTTGCAGCAAAGTGTATCGAAGTGGATTGGGCAGAGGGAAATAAACAACCCTTCATGGCAACTGCTAGAGCTCTGATTCTTGACCTGTACTGGCCACCTCACTTGCTCTCATCTGGCTGCATTCATGTCATTCTTGCATCTCTGGGGTCCTTTTAACCATGGCCTTCCCAGAGGGTGCAGGGGAGGCAAATGTCAGCATCCCAGACCAAGGAGAGCTTCTGTAAGAGAGACTGAAAAATGGTGATGGTCGTTAAAGAGTTAAAACCCGAAGCGTTAAAACCCCAACTGTGAAGGAGTTTTCTAAACAGCAACACAAGGAGCTATTTTGAAGAAGTGACCACACTGATTTGCCATTATCTCTGGTTAGTGCATTAGAAGACAAAACCTGCTACCTGATAATTTGCCAAGGAGTAATGGGAGTGACATGCCCCATTAGAAACTGAAAATACTCTTCAGAAATTGCACTTAAGAGTCTAGAGTTTTCTTTTTTTCCAAGTAGAACTTTGGCCTCTGTTTTCTTAGCAATGTTTGACTGCTAAAATCACTTCAAAGAAGAAAATAGTACAAATTTGAAGAAACACAAAATTAGTGTTACGGACTTTTCTGAAAAATGTTACCTTTATGCCACTTCAAAAAATGTTAAAGAAATGTGTAGGGAAGACAAGAAGCTTTTTAAGTCAAACCAAGACCCGCTGTATATTTTAACCCCACCCTGCAGTCACATTGTTGGTCCTAAAAGTGCCTCCACACTAAAGAAAATACTCTCCATTAGTAAAGAGAAAACTACCCTAGAATATTCATCCAGCTGATGTGTGAGGAAGGGCTGGCAGTCCACGGCTAGGGCCCTTGTATGGTCCCCACTTTTCCTCCTGTTTCCCAGAAGCTCAGACTCCCAAATGCTCTGTTCTCCCATGAGTGGGCCTGGCTGCTCTGCTCAGCCCTCTGTGCTCCACCACTCTTGCCTCCCAGAGCATTTGAAACCTCTCTTAACACAGTCTGCCCTTTACTGGATTGAAAGCAATTTGAGGGGAAGTTCAAGGTTTTTTTGTTGTTGGGTTTGGTTTTGTGGTGTTTTCAGTTTTTTTTTTTTTTAATACCAAAGTATTTTGTGTGCATAATATAAAAAGCCAAACAGCTATAACAGGCTCATAGTGAAAAGCAGCAGGCTCATATCGCCCTGGGCTGCCTCTTCCCAGAGGTTGCCAGATTAGCACATTGAACTGTTTCTTCTGATATTAACATCTACATTTCCCAATAATGTGGTTATATTACTTTTTCTTGATTTTTCACTTCTATATATTATCTATTGATTTCCTCCTAAGGGAGATAGGGATTTAGCTCTAATAATCTTTCTCCCAACCACATCCCAAGCATAGATTTCCTTCTCTCTCCCTCTCAGTCATGTTATAATTTTTGGCTACATCAGTATACTTTTGCATGATTAAGACTACTGAGATATTGTTTACAGCTCTACCTTGAATGTGCTATGCTTATATTTCCCTTTTATGTGTAATCCTTTGTTTTCCCGGAGTTACTACGTCTTAGTGTTTTGTTTGCTTAGTTTCCTATGTATCTATCACAAATTCAGCCCAGACCCTGATAGAAGTGTGAATCTCAGCACAATCACAACACCTCAGGCAATCTGATTTTTCTGGTTTTCTTAGGTCACTCCTGGAGCTCTCTGTTCTCCTGCTCCTCTCTGGACTGACTGCTATGTGAGCCTACTGCACAGCTCTCATTCCAGGGCCTTCACTCACTCTCATCTTTGGAACTCCTTTTGCTCTCTTCTGGATTGGACCCCTTCTTTTCTGGATTTCTAGCTTCCTCTCTCTTGTTTTACTACCCCATTTTGGGGGTGCACATCCTTTAGCAAGTCTCTGAGCAAGGAGTATGTGGGACATAATTTTTTTGAGAACTTTACATGTTTGAAAATGTCCCATTCTGCTCTCCCACTTGATTGATAGTTGTACAGGGTATAAAACACAAGGTTTAAATCATTCTGAGGATTTTGGAAGCATTATTCCACTGATTTCCAGCTTCTAGTGTTTCCTTTAAGAAATCGAGTGCCATTCTAATTCCCAATTCTTTTTTATTTCTGGGAATATTCTTCAACTTTAATTTCCAACCTTCTTTTTATTTTTTTCTGCTAACATATTTATAGTTTTCAAGACATCTTTCTTTTCCAGTTATTCTTTGTTACAGCAACCTGCTCCAAGATGTATGTATATTTTTTTCACTGAGGATA
The DNA here is from genome assembly GCF_029289425.2 of Pan paniscus. Taxonomy (NCBI): domain Eukaryota; kingdom Metazoa; phylum Chordata; class Mammalia; order Primates; family Hominidae; genus Pan; species Pan paniscus. Next base: position 64,213,628 of record NC_073270.2, read on the forward strand.
TTATAGCTCTTTGTTGCTTTGTTCTTTTTTGTTGTTGTTCTGTATTTTTGTATGTTGTTCTGCTTGAGACCAGAAGTGTTTTGTAATTCAGATTTTTTTGGATTTTGGGATATTTACATTATACTTCCCAGTTAAACATTCCTAATTTGAAAATCCAAAATTCAAAATGCTTCAGTGAGCATTTCCTTTGACCATTGTGTCACCACTCAAAAAAGGTTGTGGATTTTGGAGCATTTTGGATCTTGAATTTTCATACTGGGGATACTTAACCTGTATCTAGATTTTTAGCATGATACTCTGCCCTGGGCTGTCCCTGAGTCCAAAGATTTTCGGGTTCAACTTTTGGTTTCTTAAATTGGTTAGGGATGGGATCTAGGAGTAGAATTCCTTTTACAGACTTGTAAAACATTTCAAAGATTCCTCCTGTTTTTAGCCCTACTGTTCTGTTGGCTTCTGCCATGCCTAGGGCCACCATTTCCTAAGCCTTAGGGGGATTCATGGCACAAGTGGACCTGCTTCTGAGCTGTGCCCTTTGACCAACCTGCTTTCCACCTTCTGTAATCTCCCGTCAGTGATAAATTACCCATCAGCTTTCCAGATTCCAGAATTTTGCTGACATCTCCTGTTGGCTATGTTCTTATTTCCTTTTCTGTTTATTCCTGTGACCTTGTGCCCTTTAATTCTTTCCCATAATTTGTTGGGACTTCAGAAGGAAGTGGAGCTAAAGGCATGTGTCTGCCTGCCCCATCTTGGCTGGAAGTTGGGAAGGCCTTCCTTCCAAGGCACCCAGCATAGCACCTGGCACATGATGGATGCTCAGCAAATGTCTGTGAGTCTTTTTACTAAACAGGCAGTTGATTTCACCAGAAGTAGTGACCACCTAAGTTTTGGTAATTTTTTTTCTCCTGAGGGATTAAAAACAATGCCAAATGCAGGAGTGAGAGTAGTAGGTTATTAATAACCCCTAGGAAATACATACTATATCACAGGACAAAGACCCATCCTCACTAAGAGTTTGTTTTGTTTTGTTTTGAGACGGAGCCTTGCTCTGTTGCCCAGGCTGGAGTACAGTGGCATGATCTCGCCTCACTGCAACCTCCACCTCCCGGGTTCAAGTGATTCTCCTGCCTCAGCCTCCCGAGTAGCTGGGACTACAGGTGCTTGCCACCATGCCTGGCTAATTTTTTGCATTTTTAGGAGGTGGAGTTTCACCGTGTTAGCCAGGATACTCTTGATCTCCTGACCTCGTGATCTACCCACCTCAGCCTCCCAAAGTGCTGGGATTATAGGCGTCAGCCACCACACCCAGCTTTTTCTTTTTTTTCTTTTTTTTTTTTTTTTGCCATTTCTCTCAAAATACGTTATTGATTCCATTTGAATCACTTACTATTTTGGGTCTTCCCGTAACTGGTGTTGGGGCTGGTTGGCTCCAGGAACCATCAGGTTTCAGCCCATTTTATTGATAAAGAAACTGAAGCTGGCAGGGTCGGGGGTGGGGGAGATGGAGGCTCCAAAACCAAGAAAGGAAAGCCTTGGGTACCTGTGTGAGGCTGAGGCTCTCCCAGTCTCCCTGACCTTTGGGGGATGAGAAGCTTGAGATGGAGTCTCAAGGTACCTCTTACCAGGCCCTGTGGCCTCCTATTTGGGGAGAGCAGTGGTCTTCAATGCCTTTCTAGATATATCCTGGCTACTAGAAAACAGATGTCCTCAAGTTCACAGGCCTGGGTTCTGCTCTGCTCATCTGATTAGAAAAAAAGTCAGCAACATCGAAATTCCAAGCCAGTACAGTGTGTGGGTGTCATCTTGCTGCTTGAATTCAGAGTCTCCAATCAGGTCTTGGAACATGTATTCTTTTAACTAGTATTTATTGACCTCCTACTATGTGCCCGGCACCATTCTAACACTGGGGATCCACAGAGAACAAGACAGACAAGGACCCTGCTGGCAAGGAACTCATTCTAGAGGAGAGGGGCTAACAATAGGTGAAAACCAACAAACGGGATTTTTTTCAGATTTCGGCCACTGACAAATGCTGTGATGAAGTGACTGCGCTGTGGTGGGCGCTGTCTTTGGGGTGGTCAGGGGTGAGGTGGGCAGAGCCTTCCAGGTGAGGGAGAACTGGAGCCAAGACCTTGAGAGGGACTGGGTTCCATGGGACTGCAGGAGAGCAAGGAGGCCACTGTGGCCGAAATGGAAGGTGGAGGTGTCAGGTGGGCAGGAGGAGGGTCTGTCTGGAAGCTTGGAAGGGTGGTTTTAGGGAATGTCGACAGGTCATTTGTGCTCATGCTGACATCCATTTAAGGGGGGTTGTGTGTGTGAGAAGGAGCAGGCTTTCAGTCTCAGAACCATCAGGAGCGGACTGGAGGCTGCACGCTACTGTTCAAGTCCCCTCTTGAAGTGGGAACAGCTCTTCCCTGCTTGTCTCCGGTCTGCGATGCTAATGGGTATGAATCAGCCCTGACCAGGCCCTGATGCAGTGCTACATTCTGCGTCAGAAAGCTCCAGTCCCTCGTGTCTGAGTCACCTGTGCCCCCAGGAGAGGATGCACAGACAGGGCCACGTGCTGGTGGGCCTGCGTCACCAAGCCACACACTGCTGTTCAGCCCGGTAGCACCGCTCGGAGATTAAAAGCATGCGCTTAGTGAAAGGCAAAGAGCTTCTTTTGATAACCAGCATCTGTTAGTTAATGGACCTCTGAGAGCTGTATACAATTTCAACTTTTTATTAAAGAAAAAAAGCTCATTTGCTCTCCTGGGAGTTGCACAATGAAATTATCAACTGCATGGGCTTCCCACCCACCCCCCACCTTTCAACGTGACTGAACATGCAATGGAGAACATTAATTTTATTTGGAAATAGGACTCTAGGCTTTCCTCCCCGTCTGTGGACGAGAGCGCTCTCACGTTTTATGTGAAGGGCAGAGACTTAAGGGGCGGGAGCAAAGGGCTGGAAGGAAGGCTTGGTGCCCATGGGCCTCTGGCCCTGTACCAGACAGTCTCAGCCCCTCAGCCTCTGAAATGACCCCTTCCTTTATCAGCCCGGAGTCTTGGAAGCCCTGACCTTCTGCCTGGGAGAAAAGGGATGGTTGCCCTTTCTTCAGCCTTCGTAGCTCCGAGCAGCATCACCTGCCCCCAAACTAACAAGCCCCAGCGAGCAGAGAGCAACTAAGTCCAACTGAGGGGATCCAGGAAGCTGCTTGTCCTGCTCAACACACTCCTTCTCATTAGGGATGGCCTCCCACGAAGCAACACTAAATTGCCTTCCCCAAATAAAATCAAGGAATCCTATTCCCTCCAAGAGTGAGGAGGACACCCCAAGCCTGTGGGCTGTGATACAGAGGCCCGGATCTCAGGCTCTGGAGCCCAGCCCCTTCTCTCTGTGCCTTAGTGTCCTCGCGCGCAAGACGCAGAGACTCACACACCTCTCACTGACTCAGCTGGGCCTCTCGAGGGTCGCTGAATATGGTAGATGGAGGTGATCCGTTCACGGGTCTCAGTGTGAGGCTTAACAGGGATAACCAACATTTACTGAGTCACATATTTATTGAAGTTCTTTCTACCATGCACCAGGCACACTGGACCCTTCCGGAAAGATCGCAGGAAGCGAGTCAGAGCCAAGTCTTTTTCGTTGGAGCTTACATTCTAGGCAAATAAGGTCATTTCCGCCAGTGATCAGTTTTCATGACAAAGAACATACAACTGTGATGCAATGGACTGACAGAAGGACCAGGGAAATGGGGCTGCTCTTTGGGATGCGAATGGTGACATCTTCAGGAGACAACATCTGGTCTGAGACTTGATTGAAAAGAAAGTGCTCAACTTCTGAAGGTCTGGAGGAAGAGAGGCTAGGCGGAAATCAGGGCTTGTGCAAAGGCCCCAAGGCAGCAAGAGCTCCTGTGATCAAGAAACAGAAAGAAGGCCAGTGTGGCCGGGGCATGCGGAGGCGTGGCTGAGCCTTGCAGGCAACAGCGAGCCAGAAGTCGGGCTTTTATTCTGAGTGCAGTGGAAGCCCCTGGGGGGTTTTCAGCAGGACAGGCAGTGGCATGAAAGCAGAACTGAGAGAGCTGGGGTTTACCTCCACTGGTTTTATTCTCTTTCACACATTCTCTGGAAGACACTCCACTTCCTTTCTTTAGAACTGTAATTCCCTTGGTTGACTTTAATAACCAGCAAGAACATTTTTCAGGCTGTTTAATTTTATTAAAAGGTTCAAATTTGATGATAAATGGTGGCATGGTTACTTCAAGCTTCGGATACAAGACCTGCTCAGCCGTGGACATATCATCGACATCCACTGCCATCCCCACCAGGAGCTCCCCCCACCCTGATGTAGTCTGAGACCGTAAATAATGTAATGATTTCTTGTACTTTGGTAAATATGCCAGGAACACTCGTAGCTGTCTGAGAGCTACAGAGAATACTAACTTGGTGGGCTTTTTTTTTTTTTAAGAGGAAGGATGGGTAATAAGTGGAAGCAATTTCAGCAGGCTGACTGAACCCCACACAGTCTCAGGGAGGAAAAGGGCTTCCCTCTGAAACCATCATTAACCTCACAGACAATTGTTCAAAATCTGTGATAAGAGCTAGAGATAGGGATCAGGAGGAGGAAGGAGGGGGTGAGTCATTGGCCCCCAGTCCTGAAAACCCCTGGGCCCACCAGGATGCCAGTTAATGTCACAGTGTACAGTTGAGGCCCTGGGAACATGGGCAGAGTCCCTGGGGAGGCACAGCCTGTTCCCACCATGATGACAGTCCCCTCTGAGCAGAGGACACCAATATATTAGGATTATGGCAAGGAGGCTGGGCAAGGCGGAGCTGCCCAGATGTCGCCATGTAGCCTGGTGACCCCGACCTCTCCCTAGGGTGGGCCCAAAGATACACATTCGGAGATTCTCTTCCTTTGTCAGGCAGGCACAGGCAATCTTGGCAACCAAGGATGGCTGGGCAGGGCGAATTGCAGAGCGCGTTAGTGTTACGGCTGTCATTACTATTAACTACGTTCAGAAGGCTGGAAATGCTGCTCCCCTCCAAAGACCTGCCCCCAGCAGCCAGCCTGGTGCACACTGGCATTTGCCTGGGCCAGGGAGGCTTGGAGGCCGCAGGCTGCTCTGGGGAGGCCACACTTCTCAGCTTAGATGGAGTCCTCTTCATTTTGCATGCTGGCCCGGGAAAACTGGATTTATCCACACGCAGTGTTGGCAGCTTGAGGTCCGACTCGCAGAAGCACAGGCAAATGCAGACGAATGCCAGCAGTCAGGACTCAGGAAAGCTGAGCTGCCCCTGAAGACACAAGCCCTTTGCTCAAAAGCTGAGAAGCACTGAAAGCCCGAAGTGGCATCTTTAATTCATGGCACCACTTAGAGATCGTATTGCTAAATTCGAATTAATAATCTTTGAACAACAACCTACAGACATGGCAGAACTGTAGGCCTCGTCCCTAGGCAGAGCCTCAGGGTCTCCTCTTGCTCCCATCTTGGAATCCCAAGGGTCAGGATGGGAAGAACTGGGGGGAGCATGGGATGGGGGTGTTCCGTGTGGCCCCCTGACTGCACCTGTTGGCGAGCTGCCAAGGATGAGGAAAGTAGAAAAATTGGGAGTGATCTTTAGAAACTCACGTAGCGATGAACATCACTGCCGCATCCAAGTGCTTGACTGGGGACCCGGGCTGTGGGATGTGGTATAGGCTTTGCAGGTGTTAAGCTCATGTCCTGAGCCACATGGGACACAGGCAGAGTTTGGAAGCAGTGGGGCTGTGCATCCATCCATGACAGAGCAGAGGAGAATGGTTCCTTCCCTACAGCTGCCAGGAGGGAGTCTGAAGGGTTGAGTGGGTGTCCAGAGCCGCCATCCTGATGTCAAGTCCAATGTCATAGCCAGTGGAGGAAGGCCAGCCCTAGAACTAGGGGCAGAAGTGGGAAGGGGGCTATGCGAAGACCCCCTGTGCTGGGGTGCTTCTGCAGTGATGGCCTGTGCTGCGGTGGCCTGGAGAAGTCGGGGGCCTCCCCATGACAGAGCACCAGGGGTGCTTGGTAGGAGGTGGGACGTTTCTCTGGGGTATCGGGACTTGACCCATCGGTGGGCCTTTGTCCGATGAAGAGCAGGCTTTGCCCGAGAGGGTCTTGTTCCATCTTGAAAAGCTCGTACTCCACGTGCGGGAGCCGGATGCCCAGCGGTAGGCAGCCGTTGGTGGCTGTGACATCCCGCTCAGTGCCCATGGACCAGGCCCCTGCACCCCCACAGCTGCTTGGCTCAGAGAAGTTGAGCATGGCCGTGGTGACCTGGTCCATGGGGGTCACATGGGCCCGTGTGACCTCAAACACCAGCTCGGTGCCGCCGCGGACCCTGGTGGATGGCGTGCCCCTGGTGTAGCGGCCGGCGGCATACACGGTGAAGGTGGGCTGCCGGCAGGCTGGGTCTGAGAAGTGGTGGTAATACCCTTCCCAGGAGCGGCTGTGCCCGTGGAAAGTGAAGAGCCGGGTGAGGAACAGGACTGCTGGGCGCACCTCGCACCCCGAGCTGACCCACCAGCCGCCCAGGTGCAGGGGCAGGGCCAGAGGGGGCGGCAGCACGGGCGGGTGGTGCACATCGGAGCGGGCAATGAGGCCACAGGCTGGGCACGGCTGCACGTGGTGCTGGCAAAAGACAAACAGAAAAACGGTGGTTGTCCCACATGGAGAAGTTGGGGTGCAGCCTGGAAAGGAACCCCAGCTCTGTAGGGGTGTCAAGGCAGGGTGAGGTGCGGCCTGTCCCTCCCTCCTCTCTCTCCTCACTCCCTGCCTTCAGTCAGGACGACCTCCTTGCTTCAGCCAGGATGGCCTCCTTGATGGAGGTCAGCCCCTGTATCCCCTGGGCCTTGGGTCTCCTGCTGTCTCTTCCACCTGGAATTCCCCGCCAGCTCCTTCTTACCTCTTAGGTCTCAGCTGGGCACCAGAGAGAGCTTTCCCGAATGCCCCATGTAAGGTGGGCCTCAGGGCTGTCACACCACCCTCTTTTATCTTCCTCATTCCACCCCCTGAGACTCTCTTCTCTCTACCCCTCACCCCCTCATCAAACTGGAATGCATCGTGCCTTACAGTACTAAAAAGCCCTAGAAAGCCGGGACTGTCTCTGCGGCTACCCCATCCCCACCGCACAGGGCTTGGCTCACAGCAAGCACATATTTGTTGCATGAATAAATGAGAAATGAATGGAAGCATAGGTGGCCTTCGTCTTGGGACCTGAGAGAACTTGTCCTTGCTCATGCCCAGTCTGCTTGGTCCTGGAATTTGACCGTGAAAGTTGATCTTTTTCTAGCTCACTCTTCTAGGTGTTTCAGAAGTGCCGAGAACTATGCTAAGCACTTCCTGGGCAATTGGTACATGTTATAGCTGAGGGAGCTGAGACCCAGAGGGCCGGCTGGGCTGCCCAGGTTGTCCAGCCTGGAAGTGGCAGAGACCAGCTGAAATGCAGCCTGGCTTACACCCGGCTGTCTGAGCTCCCCCTCTCATGTGCTCATAGCAGGTTAAATCTTCCCTACAGGTGGAGAATAGAGGATTTTTGTCTTTAGAAATCTCACAGTGGAAGGTGCGCATCATTTGCTCTACCTACCCCATGGAAAGTGGATATGGCAACAAGGATCAAAAGCCATCAAAATATGTCTGAGCCGGGCACAGTGGCTCACACCTGTAATCCCAGCTCTTTGGGAGGCTGAGGTGGGCAGATCACTTGAGGTCAGGAGTTCAAGACCAGCCTGGCCAACACGGTGAAAACTCATCTCTACTAGAAATACAAAAATTAGCCTGGTGTGGTGGCACATGCCTGTATTCCCAGCTACTCAGGAGGCTGAGGTAGGAGAATTGCTTGAACCTGGGAGGTGGAAGTTGCAGTGAGCTGAGATCACACCATTGCACTCTGGCCTGGGGGACAGAGCGAGACACCATCTCAAAAAAAAAAAAATTGGCCAGGTGCAGTGCCTCATGCCTGTAATCCCAGCACTTTGAGAGGCCCAGGCAGATAGATCACGAGGTCAGGAGATCAAGACCATCCTGGCCGACATGGTGAAATGCCATCTCTACAAAAAAATACAAAAATTAGCCAGGTGTGGTGGTACATGCCTGTGATCCTAGCTACTCAGGAGACTGATGTAGGACAATTGCTTGAATCAGGGAGGCAGAGGCTGCAGTGAGCCGAGATTGTGCCACTGCACTCCAGCCTGGGTGACAGAGCAAGACTCCATCTCAAAAAAAAAAAAAAAAAATGTCTTTGGAAGCCCATTGCTTAAGTCTGTGCGAAGGAGATAGTTGAAATCTCGTAAAGAGCTGGGACTCAAAGATGTTCATTGTCGTGTTATTTGTTATAGGGAAAACCGGCCACACTCGGGTCTTCAGGTGCCACCACACCCACCCTTGTCCCAGGCTATGAGTTGGTTTTCCTCCGTCTTTGCCCTTATTTACAGTTGTCTCTGCCTTACAAACTCTCGTGAGCTGGGTTTACCGTAAAACACGTTAACAGGAAACAGATGCTAAAGCAAATTGCGTGGGAGTAGTCTGCATTTTGGAGTGAAAAAGCTCAGCAGACGCTAAAAAGGAATGAGATACAGATTTCTTCTTTCTTCTTTCTCCTTCTTCTCCTTCTCCTATTTTATTTCTAAAAAAGAAGCTGCTGCCCAGACTGTAGGCCAGAGCGCCGTTCTGGAAGGTAAATGGCCTTGGAACTTGTCAAAGCTGATGTGAGAACAAGCAAACATCTCCTGCTGTGGCCATTCCAGAAGGAAACTTAGAGTTGCAGTCCAGGCAAGACAGCCACAGGAAGGGGGCATTTTGAGGGTCCAGCTGGGAAATTTGCTCCAATATATTTTTTCTTGCAAAAATCCCAAAAGACTTCCACACAGCACTGCTGACTGAGTTTCATGCCAGACAAGTGGCACTTAGAAGTTCTGGTTTAGAAAGAAAATATTGGATGATTGAGAACAGTTTTTTTTTGGGGGGGGGGCGTCACATTTTATAAGCTGTTATTTTTTATTTCTATAATGAACCTTAAGTTTCCTTGATTTATATAATATCGGAGACCATATTGGCTTTGGTTATGGGGATTTGGGCCCAGAGAGCTTGATGGTTCTCTGAAATGCTAGCAAATGGCTGCAAAAATGTTTGTGATGGGAGCAAGCAAGCTTGATAGTTAGCTGGAGTGTTGGTGATTGGGATGCTGGCTGATAAGAGTCGACTCTAATTTTGGCATTTTAACCTACATTCTGAGCTGTCACACTAATATATATTGAGAAGACATAATGCGTTACAGCAACATAATCCCAGAGCTGTCCTTACCCACCACAAAAGACAAACAAAAGATATTCTCTGCAGATAGGACATTTAGGGCTGCTAGTTGGTAATCTGGGGGGAGCAGTTTTCTGCAGAGCAGAAACAAATTGAGAACCAGCAAAGTTTTAAGGTGAAAGAGGGATGAGAAAAAACATTTCCTTCTATGGTGCTTTTGAAGCTGGTGAAACAAGGTTCCCGGCTCCATGGGAAATCTTTCGGGCATCTTTCTGCAGAGGTCTGAAGTCTCATGCGTTAATAAACAAAGCCCCCAGCCGGCAGAATTCACACTTGTACAGAAACCAAACTCTTACTCGTTTAAGCCTGTTACATAAAGTTATTTCTCAAACAGCACAAAACAGTTTCTAATTAACCCCCAGAGGTGACACCAGGCTCAGATAATTTTGGTCCAGTGTTGGCTGATTGATTAGCATCCTATATCCGGGCAATGAATTTGGGGATCAAATTGGTTTTAAATTAACTTCTAAAAATGTTCATGTTTACCATCTGGTTTGGGTCGTGGGCAAGGCGTGGGCCCCAGAGAGCTTAAGGCAACAACTGATTCATTTCTTGGGGATTTCTCTGCAGCAATTCCTTCTTTGAAATTATCTGTCTTTTCTTTCTTTCTTTCTTTCTTTTCTCCCAAGGAGACGGGCCATTGGTGAGCAGACCTTTAATGTAATGTCTGTACATCTGGCACTGTTCATCACTGCATACATTTCTATGTGTTTTGCTTCTCCATCACATTTCAGGCTGGATTGGCCACCCAGGTTGGCCGGGCAGCAGGGAGGGCAGGGACAGCCATGGCCCCAGAGTCCTGCCTGGGGATGCATGAAATTGCCAGCCCCCACAGCCCCCGGGGATCTGTCCTCTCTGCATTCAGAGCAGTTTCCCCTCCTAATGAGGTGGTGGTGGCCGGTAATCAACTCACCGCTAGCGCCTTCTCTGAACTAAGTAGGATTAACGCCAGACCAGCCTAGAACATTGGTTGCCAAAAAGGGAATAATTTTGAGGTCATAAAAAGAACTCTGAGGCTGATTTTCTGATTATGAGAACTTCGTGTCGTGCTCCTCCTCTGCTATCCAGATCCTCAGTCTGGAGGAGGGGGTGGGGGAAGGGGAGGAAGGCAGGCTTCTGGTCTGTCTCATCCACAGTGCTCCCGCATTGGGGCAGTGACAAGTGGGTACTACCAGGGGTTAGAAGTTGCCTCATTGGTTTAGTTCCTTGAGTGTCCAGTACATGCTGAATGATGTGAAGGTGGCCTAAGAGCTCCAAGAGGACTTCATGGGGATGCTGAACACATCCATCCATCCACACCCATTCATCCACCCTCCCTCCATCTGCTCGTTTGTGCACTCAAGAAATACGCATTGGGTGCCTTGTACAGAAGTTTTTCACCTCGAATGCTAACCTCAACTTCATTTTCACTAACCTTTCACTAATAAAAGTTAACATTTCTTCTCATTGTAAATGGAGGCAACGAGCCCCAGTAGCGTCAGCAGAACCTCTGACTTTGTATGACACTAACAGCATTGCAGGTACTGGAAACATGGTTTGCAGTCGTCCCTGCTTTGAAATGAGGGCAAATAAAGATTTCACATTTATCGTTTCTCTATATCACAAATTAGCGTTTTAAAACTTGGGTAACTGTTTTAATAGAACTGGTTTTCATTTAAATCCCACGTATTTTCTCTTATGCTTTTTTTAAAAACAGATTTTCTGAGGGGGGGTCCTTAGGCTTCACCAGCCACCAGAGGGGTCTCTGACACTGGGAAGGTCCTAGGTCCACACCCTTGTAGGAGCCAGGCTCTGAGCTATGTGCCAGGATCCATTATACAGTAAAGTTACGTTTCTTTCTGCCTGTTTGCTCATCTGGCAAAAAAAAAAAAAAAAAAAAAAGTGTGCTGGGGGACTGCTAGATCCTCCCCAAATTAGGATGGTATGCGTGCAATGGCTTCATCTAAAATCTAGGTTAATCAGCTTCAATGAAATTCGTGTTGGAGTCAAGGGGGAACATGCTAAAGAGAGGGCGGTTTCCTTTAGCCTGCAGCCTCCCCACACCCCGGACAGCTTGCTGGAAATGCAGAACCCCGGGCTCCACCCAGACCTGAAGGATCCCTTTCGGCCCTCTCACAAGAAGCCCAGGCCACGTGGCTTCGCCGTCTGGTTTGGGAGTGGGCGAGGGTGGCGCCCCAGTGGTTGTGCGGCTAGGTCAGTGTGAGGCTCGCACTGAGATTTCGAGGGGGTGGCATCTGGGCTGGTGTGCGCGGCCCCAGCGGCGCCCTGGAGGAAAGCTGCCCTCTCCCTAATTCATCCATCCACGTTTATTGGTCCTGATCGTCGGCCTGACCCGTGCTAGGTGCCCGCTGTGGCCCCACCCTTGTGAAGGACCTAGCGCCAGAGGGAGAGGCAGTAAACAAGTCACCAACAGAGCTTCAGAGCGGGCTGAGAGCTGGCAAGGGTCACCTGCGGGAAACGGGGGAACAGTAGAATGGGGACTGGAGCGGATATTTCAGCCGAGAACTAAGGGAGGGGGACACCCACCCAAGCCTCTGTGCCCAGCAGGGGCAGAAATGAGATCCTGCAGCGCCCACGAGGACAGGGGCTGGGGAGGACCAGCGTGGGAAGGCCGACCAGAGGCCCGCCGGCCTTGTAAAGGGTAAAAAAAGATGTCTCCAGCTGCGTGAACAGGGTGCGCAAATGTCCTGAGGCACGCGGACCAGAGTGGGGAGGGGCAGTGATGACAGCCGGGCAGCCAGAGCCCTGGGCAGGCCCAGGTCTTGCAAAGCTGCGGGGCTGGGTTCCGAGCTGGCCTCCCCGAGACCACCACCCCCCACCCCCCACCCCAACACACACACTCACCAGTGCGCTCTGCAGCGGGCGCTGGTAGCCGGTGGGCCGGTAGTGCCGCCTCTCGGCCGGGTCGGTGTGGATGTCCCCCAGGTACAGCTCCTCCACCAGCCGGGGCGACGCCCGGGGCTGCGGCTGCAGGCGGCGCTGCACGCGGACCAGGCTGAGCTCGTGCATGGTGAGGCCCAGCGCCTCCAGGCAGTGCCCCTGAGCCCGGGCGCTCCGCAGCTCGTACAGCGCCCCAGGCAGCCAGGCCCGGGCCGGAGGCAGCCGCCGCGCGCAGTCCCGGCCGGCGCGGGTCTGGTTGAGGCGCCCGGTGACGTCGACCAGGGCCCGGCGGCTGTGGAAGACGATGCCCACCTTGTGCAGGTGGTAGTCGGCCTCGGTGGCTCCCCGGGTGACCCAGGAGGCCCGGCGCAGGCGGACTTTGCCCTTGACGAGCAGCGAGTGGGCAGGTTCCCCGCAGAAGGGGTCCTCGTAGTAGAACTGGTGGGCTCGAAAGAGCCGGCTGGGGTAGAAGGTGTAGGCGCGGGTCAGGAACTCCGGTCCTGGGCGCACCTCGCAGCTGCAGGGGTGGAAGGAGATGGGCTGGGTGCAGAGGGAACACCGCGCCGCGAGCCCCTCTCCCCTCTGGGCTGGGCTCCTTTCTCCCCCCAGCCCTCCTCTTAGTCCTCAGCTCAGGCCTGGGCCCCTCCAGCCTCAGTTCCCCTCACTGCTCGCAGTCAGGCACCCTTGGGGCTGGGGCTTTGCACTGGATGCCTCGTGGCCTCGACACAAGCCTTCTAGTTCATTCTCCTTTCCTTCAATCTGGATTGCCCTACTGGAGGGCCTTTTGCAACCATCTGGGGACCCGCTGGCCTGGGAGCTCCGGGATACCCTGCCTGCTTCCTCCCCCGCTGGACTCTGGGCACCTGGCCCAGAGCCCGCCCCGCGCCCTCCCGCGTCCTTGCTGAGCGAATGGAGGCCCGTCTTGTCTCCCCCTTCTCTAGGCTCACTGCCCTGACCAGGTCTCATCCTTGCCTGTGACAGGGCTTGAAGATATAAACCAGGAGTCGGCAAACTTTTTCTGCAAAGGGCTGAGTAATAAATATTTTTGTTTTGGTGGGCTGGGTGGTTTCTGCTGCAACTACTCAAAGTTGCCGTGGTAGAGCTAATGCAGCTATAGATGATAACGTACGTGGATGGGCATGGTTGTGTGCCAATAAAACTTTGTTTACAAAAATGGGAAGTGGGCTGGACTTGGCCCCAGACTCCATTTGCTGGTGATACAAACAGATCCAGGGGAAGGGGTTGGAGGGAGAAGAAAGAGAAATGACTCCTAGACTCACGGTCACCTCGGGGATGGGGCAGAGGCGGCCTCTGGGACTTCCTACTGAGGGCGCAGGTAGGGTGGACGGTGGATGAAGTCAGGGGGAAAAATAGCAGGCACCCTCCTCACGATTTTACTCTAACCAGGTACCCTCTTGTACTGCTATTTTCTTTCTTATTTTTTTGAGACAGAATCTCACTTTGTCACCCAGGCTGGAATGCACTGGTGCAATCTCGGCTCACTGCGACTTCTGCCTCCTGGGTTCAAGCAATTCTCCTGCCTCAGTCTCCCAAGTAGCTGCAATTACAGGCATGTGCCACCATGCCCGGCCAATTTTTGTATTTTTAGTAGAGATGGAGTTTCGTCATGTTGGCCAGGCTGATTTTGAACTCCTGACCTCAATCAATCTGCCCATCTCGGCCTCCCAAAGTGCTGGGATTACAGGCGTGATCCCAGCCCATTTTCTTGATATTTTTTTGTACCAGGGCTGTTGGAGCAGAGGAAACATGTTATCACCCAGCAAGGAAATAATTCCCTTTTCTTTTCTTCCATCTTTTTGATAATGTTGAGGGGAAATTCTCTGGTCAGAGCTAATGTGTGTTTAATGCCAACCTCCCTGTTCTCCCAGAGAGAGCAACTTAGAACTTCGGGTTGGCAACAGATCTAGAGAGGATTTATGTTGTTTTGTTTTCATGGAATTTAATTTTACAGTTACCTTTAATTTATGACAAGTGGCTCTGGTCCCCATATCCAGGATAATATTATGTTTTCTTTAAAAATAATCACATTACACTGTCAATGTATGCCAATTATATCTCAATAAAGCTGTAAAAATAAATGAATATATTTTAGTAAATAAAAGCAAGTTGGTTTACAGAAAATGATAAGTAAATACTAGTATAGGTACTTAAAAATAGGGAGGGGTGAGCCACACCCCTGAGGGTCTCAGACAAGGCCTGGAGAGGGGAGATTTGCCAGGAGGACACAGCAGGTCACACTGGACCTCTTGATGGTTCCCAGGCTCTGGGCCCTTTCCCACTCTTCTCCCAGGAAGCAGCAAGGTCAGTCTGGAGAGCATGGCAGGGAACTTTCAAGGAAGAAAGTTCTAGAAGAAATTTCTTAAAAGAACTGCTCCAGAATGTTACTGTCTTGGGGCAGAAGCAGCCTACAACCAGCGTCCCCCCTTCCTGTACCCCAGTTCTGTCTGGGTGACCCTGGTGAGTGGATGCCTGGATCTCCCCTGGACTGTGCCGTGGGCGTGGGGGCTGTGTGCAGCCTGGCTGAGCCTGCAAATGCATTCGAAGTGGCCTCGAAGGACTCACGTCCCCTTCCTCCAACGAAAGCGCTAGCAGATGTTTGGCAGTCGGGAGTTTCTGCCTGACCTCAGGAGGTACAGGAAGGACACGGAGAGGCCAGTCCTTGACCCCAGAATGGGACTGGCCTGGAGGGGATGTCGGGGGAAGGAGGAATATGCCAGGTGTGAAGGGGGCCACAGCCTCCCTTTTCCCCGATCCCTGCCCCAGGAGTGGGGACTCAGCTGGCTGCTGTAGGGTTTGTGCACCACAGATGAGGAGAGAATGCAAAGTCCATTGGCCGCAAAGCAGCGACTGAGCCTCTGAAATGTCGAGTGAGCCTGTCAGGTTAGACAGAATTAGATGGGTGCACCCAGGCTCTCCCTGGCCTGCCACTTCCCGCCCCAGGGCCCTTCAGCAGCTGCCCCCTCTGCCTAGCTCTTCCCTGGCTCTCTAGATGGCTGATTCCTCTCCTTTTAGCTCTCAGCTGATGTCACCACCTCCAAGAAGCCTCCCCTGATCACTCTCTAAAGAACCCTCCAGGTCACTTGCTATCACATCTTTGGTTTTATTTCCTTCATTGAAGAACTTAGTGCAATCTCAAGTTTATATTATTCATTTGTGTGTTCGCATGTTGAGCGCACGTCCCACTGCTGACCCCGGGCACTTAGCTCATAATAGGTTTGTATAATAGGTGCTCAAGGTGTTTAATGGATTTTGCCCATGGACGTGATGCCCAACACAGTCCCTGCCTCCCATTGCACTCTGGGAGGGGAGGCAAGCATCTCCAGCAGCTTGGCAGGTAGAAGGCCTCTTGGATAACTATGTGAATTATGCCCATTTCAAAGATTGGATGCCGAGTCCCAGAGGCAGAAGTCTCCCAGTCCAGGGGTCCACGGTCAGGATGACCTGAAGTCTTACCCCGTGGAGATCCAAGGTCCATTAAGGCGTGGGGGCAGGATCGCAGTGCTGGGCACTCTATCTGGCAAGGGCTGCTGGCAGTGGGGTTCCCAGCGCAGGCGGCTGCCCCCGGCCTCCCCAGCCGCCGGTGCGGTGTGGGCTGCAAAGCAGATAGACCTGGGTAAGACTCCAGCATGCCCCGGGAACACCCACCCCATCTGCCCTCCCAACCCCACTGTGGCCACAGAGAGCCAGGCAGGGCTGTCCCGCAACCTCCATCTCAGCCCCGTCCCCAGGGTGCCCCAGTTCTGGAGACAGTGATGGGTTCCCCATATTGAGGATCCTAGAATCAGCCTCCCCGACGCATCTCCTCCTGGGTTCCCAGATGTGATCACCCTGGAATCCAAGCCTCCTAGATGGAGCCTGTCCCAGATTCTGGGGCTGGGAGGCTTCTGAGAATTGTACACGTGGAGCAGACTCTTAGAAGCCCAGACCTTCCACGGGCTCATCAGCCGTGGCCGAGTCCTGCCTGCTGGTGGCTGAAGGACCCACGCTCCTGGACAAAGGGCACTCTGGACTCAGGACCCAAGGTGCTGGGGACAGTGGGGCCCTAGCCTATCCCTAGAGCAGACCACTCCCCTCCACCAAGGAGCCCTGGGGGCTGCTTGGCCTCTCCCGGCACACAGCAGGCCCCTCGAGGCCACTCGCTTCAGGTCTCACCTGGTGCTGGGCACCTGCTATCTACTCGGTGCTCAGCGAGCGTGTGGCAAGGGAAAGAGCGCATGGCCGCTGCAGAGGCCCGGGCCGAGGTGTGAGGCCAAACAATGCAGGCCCTGCCCTTCTTCAGGGCTCCGTCCCTAAGCCCAGACACCAGGGGGAGGAATTGGGCTCAGGGCAGAAGGTGACTGGAAGATGGACACAGGAAGCAGGCGCTGCAGCACAAGCTCCAGGTCCTCTAAAGTGACCCCTAGATGAGCTTGGCTGGGCCTGGAGAAGTGAAGCCCGGGCGTGGGGCTGTTCACGATCTTTTCTCGGGCTGCTCAGAGGCGAGAGTGCCAAGACCTTCAGCTGCTAAAGAGCAGCAGCTCTCCCAGAAACTGTCATCTCCACTCAGGGCTGATGGGCTTGAGATGGCCCAGATGACGGGATGCTGTGGGAAGCTCGGCAGTGAGCTGCGTCCAAATACTCCAGCCACGGGCTGTGCTCAGGGGCGCTGGCCTGGCCCTGGAGGCCCAGCTCCTGCAGCGAAGCTTCCAAGCATGGCTCTTCCCACCCAGCCTGGGGCTGGAGTGGGTCAGGAGGGGCTGAGTCTTAGGGCTCCAGTCCAGGGGATGTGGGGGCCTGGCAGTAACTTCAGGAGGCCTTGGGAGGGGTTGGGGGCTGAGTTGAGAAGTGAGCAGATGGCGTGTTCTGTCCCTTTCCTGGCCTCGCAGGCAGACCTTCCCAGCAAGGGTTCAGGAGAGCTGAGGGCCCCCCACTGCCCCCGCGGAGCTGCCTGACCCCAAACTCTCTGTGCCCCAGGGGTATTTGAGGAAAATGAGGCAGAGTGGATTCCTCAGTTCCCTTGAGGTTGGGGGTTGCCTCTGGAGACTTTTGGGGTCCCCAGTGATCAGCTGAGAAGGCAGGAGTGACGCTGATGATGACGAGGGGGATGACGGCACCTGTTAACTGGGTGTGGACCCCTTGCTCTTTTATACATTATTCCCATCTGATCTTTGCAATAACCCTGGAGTCGGTGTTAGCATCATCTTCCTCTCATGGGCAGAGAAACAGGCTCAGCTCAGAGATGGGCTCAGCTTCCACGGGGCACATGCCACCCGGATGTGGCAAAGCCAGGATGTGAGCCCAGGTTGTTGGACTTTGGGGTGTGACGGCGTCACCGGTGCTTGTCTCACATCCCCAGAGAACACAAAAGGGGCTGACTTGGAGACGGGGTAAAATGCAGGGCAGTCAACAAACATTGGCCGACTGAATAAACGAAGGCATGAGTACAAATGCTGGTGTAGCCCTAGGTCCCTTTTGTAATCTTGGTTCATGCTGCAACTGATTTATTGGCTTTAATTAGCCAAATAGGAGAAATGAAAACAAATAGCCACCCAGCCAGGGCCAAGGTGTCCCCACACCGACTCATCAGCACTTGGGGCCACTCTGCCAAGTGAAAGAAATGCCAGTGGGATCTTGAAAGAGAGAGGCCATGGTTGTTTTGTCTCAACTTGGCACGTCTACTTTGCAGGAATTTGTGGCAGGATATTGTAGTGGGTACGTAGGCACCAAAGTTGGGCCAGATCCCCATGCAACTCGCCAGGAGTCCTGAGCTGACGGGTGCACGTCAGCGTCAACACCACGTGCATGTGGGGCTTCTGCAATCTGCTTCTTCAGAAGACACTGGGTTTCCTGGATTCAATTCTGCAGGTTAATTTGAACATCTTCAGTGTCAACGAAACCTGTCCAAAAGTGTTGATTTGGGGGAATGGATGAAAACAGAGCGAGGAAAAGGATCAAAAGGGGTCAGCAATATTTGCCTGGTAGGAAAATCAAGCTTGCGTTTCAGAGTAAAATAGTGAAGGGGCCCTGCAAATTATCTTGTCATTGTTTCCACAAAACTTGGGCTCTTGAGGAAATGTTTTTCTGTTCAAAAGAA
This sequence comes from Pan paniscus, assembly GCF_029289425.2. Lineage (NCBI taxonomy): Eukaryota > Metazoa > Chordata > Mammalia > Primates > Hominidae > Pan > Pan paniscus. The sequence goes on from NC_073270.2 coordinate 64,231,912, forward strand.
AACAAGGCTTTTTTTTCCCCCCCTGCACCCTCCCTGAAGTCACTGAGACTAGATGGCCCTTTTGTCATGAATCCTCAGATCCTGTGTTTCTGCCGAGTGCATTTTAGTTTATCTTGTTTTTCTGTGAGGAATTGGGATTTAATTATGTTGGGAGACTCTGAGATACAGCGAAGTGTTGCTGCATTCGGAACATGTACACACAAATGCGAAGAGCTCCTCAAGATGCACCTGTGGAGGAGCATCACGTGGCCTCTTGGTCATGCGTGAAGTCTCAACTTCAAGGTTGCAAAAACAAAATTAACCAATTATAAATGATTCCGTGACATTTTCTCCAACACAGCTCTTGGGGTAGATGTTGGATTTTCTTTGCTTCCCCCCCACCCCTTCTCTTCCTCCAAAAAAGTCTTAACTAAAGAAATAACAGCTGAAAGCAGATGGTGCGGTGGGTTGGGTTACACAACTTTTTGCAGGAAGTGATAGACAGAGTTAAATGCATGGACCAAATTGACTTTTATCAACCATGGATTTTTAATTAACAGTGCTGTCCACTTACTGTCATTCATTATTTACTGTTTACCCACTAATTACAAATTATGCTGTTTTTGCATTCATAAGAGCAGGGACATTTGAAATTAGATAGCATTGTTCAAATTACCTGCAGAATTAAATCTAGAGTTCCCAATTGCTCAGACCAGGCTACCGGAGCTTAACATATGACCTGCTTGAGGCCGATGTGTTATCCTGAATCAGAGCACCAGAAACAGGCCTCATGAACAAATACCATATGGACCTGCCTGGGGCCTTCCGGGGAAAGGACACTCACTGAGCACACCCAGAAGTGTGGGCACTTGGCTAAGATTGTCTTGAGATCATCAAATGGTGCCCAGCGTCTCCTGAGCACACATTCTGGGAGGCCCAAGGCCAGGTGCTTCATCTGCATCATGACCTTGAGCCCTCACAGCGGCAGCGTGTCAGTACCTTGGCAGAGCCCAAAGGATTGACAGGTGTAATCGACACAACCACCCGTGACATGGGTTCTGTCAATGCACCCATTTTGCTGATGAGGAAACTGTGGTTCAGAGGGGGTGGAGGGACTTGGCCATTGCCACTCCTCCACAGACAGATGCTTCTTAGCTAAATAAAACACAACAACACACCTAGTAAAATACACCTAACATAAAAGGTACCATTTTGGCCGGGCACGGTGGCTCACACCTGTAATCCCAGCACTTTGGGAGGCCGAGGTGGGCGGATCACCTGAGGTTAGGAGCTTGTGACCAGCCTGGCCAACATGGTGAAACCCTGTTTATACTAAAAGTACAAAAACTAGCTGGGCATGGTGGCGCGCACCTGTAATCCCAGCTATTCGGGAGGCTGAGGCAGAAGAATTGCTTGAACCCAGGAGGCAGAGGTTGCAGTGGGCCAAGATCATGTCATTGCACTCCAGACTGGGTGACAAGAGTGAGACTCAGTCTCAAACAAAACAAAACAAAACAAAACAAAACAAAACAAAAAATAACAGGCACCGTTTTAACCATTTTAAAGTGAACAATTTGGTGGCATTAGGACATTCACAATACCGTGCAACCACCACCACGATCTCATTCCAGAATGTTGTCATCACCTCAAAAGGGGACCCTGTGCCCATCAGCAGTCACTCCCGCTCCCCTCTCCTCTTAGATCTCGGCAACAATGACTCCGCTTTCTGTCTCTGTGGATTTGCCTATTCTGGATATTTCATAAAGATGGAATCCCACACTCTGTGCCCTTCTCTTACCTCCCTTCCCCAGCAATTCTCCTAGATGGGTGTGGTTATTCCATTTTGCAGATGAACAGTGGAGGCCTAGAGAGGCTTCACTCCTGGGGCCACAATTTATGTTTTCTTCAAAGATCATGAAACACGCAGGTATGGATCAAAGAGAGAAGAGGGTGGCGAAAAGATGTGAGCTTTGTAGTCAGAGCAGAGGGAGAAATATCAGCTTTTCAGGTACCTTTCTTCTGGGGGTAAAAAGCAAAAGAAAAGTACTTTTTTCTCCTGTAATCTGCTTGTTCTGAGGTTCTCAAGCAAGGCACGAACGAACACAGGGTGGGGTGCAAGGTGATTTTGGGTGCGAGGTGATTTTAGGTGCGACGCGAGCTCTTCGTATTCCAACAGTCACGCATCAATTTTAGAGGGTGTTGAAAGTGGCGGTAGTTATCATAACAGCCTTGTACTTGCATGGCCCGTTTTTCTGAGGACTGAGTTTTAAAAGGGGATTGATCTGAACTTGATATTAAAATATTTGGTATTTTAATTATTTTCTTTTAATATTTTAATAAAATCATATTTTATAAGGAGATGTACAAGGGACTCGTGGGTGTGGTAAATGGCCTGAGGGTGGTGCACGGAAGACGGAGGGAGGAGCAGCTCAAGGTGAACTCGTCACCTCACCTGAGGCACGCAAAAGGAGAGCATCTGGGCATCTCAGGGCTGCCACGACAAAGACCACACGCTGAGTGGCTGAAGCAACAGGAGTCGATCCTTTCCCAGTCTGGAGTCTGCAAGTCTGAAGTTTGAAATCAAGGTGTGGGTAGGGCCTCTCCCAGCACCTGGTGGCTCCAGGTGTCCCTTGGCTTGTGGCTGCATCGCGCCGGTCTCTACCCCCATCTTCCCATGGCCTTAATCCCTATTTGTGTGTTTCCTCTGTCTGCACCTGTGTCCAAATCTCCCTCTCCTTTCTTTTATAAAGGCACCAATCCCTGGATTAGAGCCTACCCTAATCCTAATCCAGTGTGACTTCATCCTAACTTGATTACATCTGCAAAGATCCTATATCCAAATAAGGTCCTATTCCCAGGTACTGGGGGTTAGGACTCGAACATATCTTTTTTGGGGGGTTACATTCAACCCACAGCAGATAACAAGGGCCATCCAAAATTGAGGTCCCCCAGGTGACCCAACTATCATTCATTCATTTCTTCTCCCCAACACAAACACTTATTTTTATTTATTTATTTATTTTGAGACGGAGTCTTGCTCTGTCGCCCAGGCTGGAGTGCAGTGGTGCAATCTCGGCTCACTACACCCTCTGCCTCCCAGGTTCAAGCAATTCTCCTGCCTCAGCCTCCTGAGTAGCTGGGACTACAGGCGCATGCCACCATGCCCTGCTAATTTTTGTATTTTTAGTAGAGACAGGGTTTCACCATGTTAGCCAGGATGATCTTGATCTCCTGACCTCGTGATCCACCCACCTTGGCTTCCCAAAGTTCTGGGATTACAGGCGTGAGCCACTGCGCCCTGCCCCAAATACTTATTGAATGCCTGTTGTATGCCTGGAAATGAAATGGACTCTGGGTCTATATGGCTACACATGATGGTCAGAATTCCTGTTCTCCTGGAGAGACTAGCATTAATCAAATAGACTCACATCAGAGTAGAACTTCAACCATCCCAAGTGTCTTGATGGAAATTTAAACAATGGCCAACAACTTCAATGATTTCCCAGTGCACTTGGTTCAATATCCAAGCTTTCCTGTGTAGCCTCTGAAGCCCTTTGAAACCGGGTGCCTTTTTACCACCAGATCATCCACCCCATCCCACCGTGCTTTTCCACTGTGAGTCCCTAGTGCTGAAAGGGCAAAGCTTTGGCTGCCTTGGGGCTATTGCCTGTGCTGTTCCATCCTCTGCTCTGTGCTGGGCTCTCCATCTTCGTGGAGATCTCGGCATAAATGGCATTTCCTGGCAGTGCATCCTTTCCAGGCACCCCTCTTCTGTTCACTCCATTCTCTTCTCTCCTGTGCAGCACTCATCACATCTGGCATTTATTATCTGCTTTCTTACTTCGGTTTACTTTTTTGACTTTTCATTCTGAAATAATTTCAGACTTACAAAAATGTTGCAAAAGTGGTAGAAAGAGTTCTAGTGTATGCTTTGTCCAGTTTCTCTACAGGTTAACATCTTAAGCAGACATTGTGCAATGATCAGAACCAGGACGTTAACATCAATACAGTGTTCTTAACGAGTCTACAGACCTAATTCAAGTTTCACCCATTGTCCCATTAATGTCCCCTTTCTGGTCCAGCATCCAGTCCAGGATCCTGCATTGTATTGAGCTGTCATGTCTCCTTCAATCTGAGACATATCTTTTCTTTTTGTCTTCTACGACTTTGACACTTTTGAAGAGTAGTGGCTCTTATTTTGTAGTGTCCTTAGTTTGGGATGGTCTGATGTTTCCTCGTGAGTAAATTCTGCTCATGTGTTTCTGGTAAGAATGTTGTGGAAGCGATGGTGTATCTTTCCCAGTGCATCATCTCAGGAGGCACACCATGGCAATCATCCCATTCCTGGTGATCTTGACTGTGATCACTTGCTTAAGGAGGCATCTACCATGTTTCTCCACTATTAAATTACTACTTTTCTCTCCGTGATTAATAATTACCTTATGGGGATACACTCAGAGATAACAGAAATATCTTGTACTTCATTATACATTCCCTCACTAATTTTAGCATCTATTGATAACTGTCAATGATTCTTGCCTACAATTATTATTGGTGGTGTTTTCCAAATGGTCATTCTCTAGTTCCATCACTCTTTCTGAGTTTATTTTTGTTTTTAGAGATGGGGTCTCACTATGTTGCCCAGGCTGGTCTTGAATTCCTAAGCTCAAGAGATCTGCCTGTCTCAGCCTCCCAAAGTGCTGGGATTTCAGGCATGAGCCACTATGCCCAGCTCTTTCTGAGTTGATTAACAGTAATTGTGCTGTAAAGATGTACTGTCCCTTCTCTCCCATTTATCTTTTTATTCAATTATTTATATTACTATGAACTCCTGAATATTTATTTTACTTTATCGGTTATAACACATTACTATCATTATTTATTTTGTTGCTCAAATTGTCCCTGATTTGCCATTGGGAGCTCCTCCAGTTAATCTCCTGTGTCCTTCCTGTATGTCTTTGTCATTTTAGGGGGAGTACTTCCTCATTTCCTGGTGCCAGAAGATCTTCCAGGATCATTTTGTATTTTTTTCAGTCCCATCCCTGAAACTGGCCATTTCTCCAAGGAGCTCTGATTCCTTTTATTGGAAAATGGTGTTTAGAAACCAAGATCTGGGTGCTAGGTGTGCTCACTGCTAGTGAGCTGTCACTTTAGGCTTCTTAACTTTTTCTTTTCTCCTTCCTTCCTTCCTTCCCTCCGTCCTTTCTTCCTCCCTCCTTCCTTCCCTCTTCCCCTTCCCTTCCCTTCCCTCATTTCTCCCTTCCTCTCCCTGTGACTCCACTAGTCTGCCAGCCTCATGAGGGCTGGGTCCTCATCTCTCTTGCTCACTGCTGATTCTCCAGCACCTGGCACAGTGCCTCATGGATGCCCAATACATATTTGTTGTGTTAAGTCATGGAAAGTGCTTAGGACAATGCCTTCATAGACTAAGTACTCAATAAATGCTATTTGTAATGACTGCTTTTCGTTGAATGAATGAATGGCTTGTGGTCCATAGCAGCACGTGTGTGACTTCCTTGTTGACCCTTCTCCCACCCCTCAGGATGTGGCCATTACAGTCAGGCTTGAAGCAGGAGAGGAGAAAGACAAGGTTTGCAGCTGTTAGGATTGCCAAGAATCTGGCTGAGGGCAAAAGGGTGATCAGTCAGGGAGTTCCCAGCAGGCTGGGGGCCCAGGCTGATCCAAGCAGGTAGAGAGGAAAGAGAAGTAGGTGAAGGGAGATTGGTGTGTGAGCATCAGATCATGTCACAGGCTTAGATGGGCTGGATCTGGCCTAAGAAGCGAATGCCAGGTGCTTTGCTTTAAAGCCTCTTTTCACCCTTGGAACCTGCCCTAGTGAAACCAGGATCCTGACATGGTCCTGCACCCCTAAGGAAGCCTCCACTAGCTCCACAGTCACATAATGCAAGCCATAAATGTCAGCCCTGCATGTGATTTTACTGGTGCATGTTTTCTAGTAGCCATGTTAAAAAAGCTAAAAAGAGACAGGTAAAATCAATTTTAATGATATATTTTATCCGGCTCCAAGTACTATATATTTCAACATGTAACAAATACAATGATTAATGAGATATTTTATGTGCTTTTCCCCCCCATACCAAGTCTTCAGAACTTGGTGTATATTTTATACTTACAGCACAACTCAGTTTAGACAGGTCACATTTCAGGTGCCCTGTGACTACGTGGCCAGATTAGACAGCAGAGCTCTAGCTCAAGGATGGAGCATGCATGTCACATTTTGCTGTATCAGAGGTTTTCAAGTTGGCTTCTGAAGACCCCGGGGTTATTTTTGAAACAGATAGGGCAACCCAGTGGGTAGGATGTAGTCTTTGACCCAGCTTTAGCCCAAACAGTCCCTATCTGTTGCTCTGTTTTATATACTGAGGTTTGGATTAAGATTTGCTTTTTTTTTTTTCTTAAAATATCTGAAACCCTCTAGTTTATTTCAAAACCGTCAGCTTGAGGTAATTCACCTAGAAAGTTTGGACTTGGAGGAAGCTTACACATATTTTAAATAAAAATTTCAGCAATGGCTCCCCACCCAAAAAAATAACCTCTCTTGATTAGAGGAGGCTGCCTTTTACAAATGGAGTAGATATGCTGGCTGCGATGGTGGCCCTGGCTGCGTGGCCATTAAGCTTCAGAGACCGGCTGTGGAAATGGAGCCATTCCAGCACTGCTGCAGCCAAAGATGTACTTTCCAATGAAGTCACTGCACAAAAGGCATGCAGGGTTTGCACCGGAACTCCCCCAGAAGGCTGCAGATTGGATGCTATGACTGGATGCTGCATCAACAAACACAGAAATATGAAGACACACTTTGCATTCTAAGAAGCCCACCCCCAACCTCTGGTGTGAATGGCTGGTCCTCAGATACCTCACATGTCTCTCATTTGGCTATAATGGAATCTCCTCATCCACCTAATCTGAGAATCTTCGTGTTCAGGGCTGGCAGGCAGGTTGGGGAGTGGGTTGGACTTTGCTACCTTGGGAAACACAGAAATGATATGCTCTAAACAAAGCACCCTCCACCCCCCGCAGCCTTCAGCATCCCAGCCCTGTGGAATGTGCCCTCCTCTGCTCAGTGCACTCAGAGAGTTGAAGGCTGCCTGAGAAAGTCAGTCAAGGGGTACCTGGCAGAGCAGGTCTGAGGATGTGAGAAGCAGAAGGGCCTTTGGATTAAGAAGCCGCGGGTTGACAGGTGATCAAAGGGACAGGGTTTGGTTAGCTACTGGTTCCCCAGTTCTCCATGAAAAGTCTCAGGTCAGGCTGGACCACGGGATGGAGGACAAAGGTGGGCCTTGCTTGGTACCACCTGGAGAAGGTGACTGCTTCATGTTTGTGTGACATGTGCTTAAGCCACAATGGAAAACGCTGCGTATGAGGAAGCGGCTGGCCACTGAGGATAACTCCCCGAGGCCTCTGCTTAGCCGCTCCTGCTGAGGGAAAGGAAGTGCACAGTTCACAGAATGGGAAAGGAATGGGGGCCTGGGGAGACGAGTTCTGGCCCACCAAGCCTGGCTCATAAGCTAGGTTTTTCTGTTTGTTTGTTTAGGAATGTTCCAGAACGAAAACTGTGCACATGAAAGCTCTCCCTTGGCCTCATGATAATGCTAATTATTCTCACTCTGGCTGGAGCTCCCATCCAGTTGGAAACTGCAACATCCCAGCCACAGGCCAGCTGCTTCCAAAGAGCCAAGGAAGCAGGGTGACGGATGGAAGCGTTTCCCTTTTCACCCAGATGTTCCGGCGTTTTGGAGACAAGGCCTCGTTAACTTGACTTTAGCACCTGCGTTCCCAGCTTGCAGGTTGGTCTGTAGACATTATTTATACCAAACTTGGCCAATGCTGTCCACTGATGCCAACATCCCACCTGGTGCTTGGAGGAGCCGGTGAGGGGATGATGATAGCTTGTAGCATCACTGCGTAGAAGGGGTTCTGAATGTGCCCAGATCTCACTGAATGTCCTGTTGCCTGCCCTAAGCGGTGTAGTTAGGAGTCAGTGTTTTCCAAACAGAATGTGTATCTGGGAGTCTCCCGTTGGACTGAACTTTTATTAGCTCTCTTGGCAGAAGGCTGAAGCTTTTATTGTTCTATAGAACAGGACTTCGGCAAGATAATCACAAGGTTTTGACACATTCAATAAGAACGAAGGTGTTCGTATACATCATGGCGAAGACCCCTCAGAACCCAGAAAGGGTGCCTGAGAGGGACTCCTGGGATGCCAGCTTGAGCGGCTGAACTCTTCATGGCCTTGGCAACTGGTTCTCCACCAGATCTTCCCCAGAGGGGCCAAGAATCTTGTCGGGCCGCAGAAATATTTAGGTTTTGAGGAGAGAGGGATGGAGGATGGTGGTTTCCATTGAGTATCCTTGGATCTGAGACCTGCCCAAAGATGTCGGGGGTGACTGGGAGGAACCCCAGCGTGGGGGGAGGCACACCACTCACCGAGCTGTTCTTGGGAGCTTCCACAAGGGGGCCCTCTTGAGCTTTGGTTGGGGCGATTGGGAGCCAGTGGCGAACCCTCACCCCGCCGGCTCCAGCTTCGGCCTCCAGCTGAGGGTCACCCAGCCTCCCTCGTTCCACCCAGTCCTTGCGGAAGAAGGAGCCCACCAAGGCCAGCTCTGGTGCCCAGACTTTCTTCCACGTGGGAGATCTTCCTTTCCACTCGCGCAGAGAACGTATTTAGAGACTGAAGGCAAGGGTGAAGGGTCACCAAGCCTCGCCTCTTTCAGAGAAGTTTGCAACAACACAACAAAAGCTCCAGTTGGAACCACATAAAAGGGCATGTGGGAAGCTTCATAAACAATGAAACAAGACATCTCGGCTCCTTGGGCCTCTCCCCAAAGACACATATACGGGGGCCTTTGGGTCAGCTGCGACGGGAAGCACTGAGATTTTAAATGCAAGAAAATTATTATAATTTAACAAATCAATTTTTCTTACATTGTATTGAGATTAAGTTCGTGGTCTCTTTCATACATTCAAAATAAGATATTTCCCTAGAGTGCAATTTTGTGGGAAAACCTACATCATGTTTCGAAAAACCCATTTTGCTAGGAGTTACCAGATTTTAAGATAGATGGTAATATTTAATTATTGCACTATTTTACCGTGTAGAAAATTAATGTGCTTTCGGAGTTTCAGGAGAAAGACCGGCTATAAGTCCGAACCCTGTTTTTAAATTACCATATAAATAGAATCCCAAAGACGCAAATATTGGCTTAAGTGTTGCAGACAAGGTACAGGAAAATGTGTTGGCTTCCTAAATGTTAAATAAACAGGCTTGTAATTCTCACCTTCCCTCATGACCCTGGCCCAGCTGGGTTCTTACCCTCGGAAGAGCACACGTAGCTCAGGAAGGGGACAAAGCGGTGCTAATTGGATGACCACAGCGGGTGAGTCATCAGAGTATCATGGTTACCACCACGATAACAAGACGCACGTTTTTGGTAAAGCTCTGGAGTCTTCGAAGCCCACATTCATGGATCTGCTCGACCCTTATCACAAACCTTCCAGATAGGGGTGATGACTGCCCCCATCTTACAGACCCCAAAACGGAGGCTCAGAAGGGAAAGCCTGACAGTATCTTGCTTCTGTCACACAACCCACAGGTGGAGAGGCCCAAATTCAAAACCGGGTCCGGGAACTGTAAACCCCTAGCCTCCTTCCATCTGCCCATCTGCACTTACAGCCCCTGATCTTGGCTCAACATTTATTGAGCACCTACTGTGTGCTTGGCCATGGGGTTGCAGAGCAGAGAGGCATCTACAAGGGCTCAGGGTCTGACATTCCAAGCCAATTATTCTGCCCAGTACTGGTCCAGTTTACCAAAGGGAACTCAAAGAGAAGAGGGGCCTCCAGAGGGGCCCCACTGCCTATGTGTGCCTTGAGGTCTTGCAGGACAAGAAGCTGCTTGACAGATGGAGAGAGCTGTAATGGGCACTCCAGGCAGGAGCTGTAAAGGTAGCAGGGAGGTGTGAACTAGCAGAGAGAGATGGAGGAGGATGTAATTAGTCCATGTGTGATGGCGCCGTGGGGAGGGTTGTCATGGGGAGAGCTAGAGAAGCACAGAGCGGCTGGTGCGGAGGGAGGCCTTGCCGCTGCTTCTTGGGGCTGGAATGTTCTCCAGGAGGTGGGCAGGGAGCTTGCAGGGGGTGAGATCAGGTGTATGCTTTGAAAAGCAGTGTTTTGTACGCTGGCTGTGCCTCCTGGGTGGCACTGCCCACCATTCCAGGGGTCCGTGGTGGACATTTTACACTGGATTAATTTCATGTCTATTTTGACTCAATTCAATAACTGACACGTCAATCCTGGGTTGCTGTTAGGATGAGGCTAAGTCATAGAGGGATAGATTATTTTTAAAAATAAGTTAAGTGAGAATGAGCTAGTTGATGTGGAGAGAAATGTTGACTCAGTTACAGAACAGTAATAATCAGATGTGGCCAAATGGCCGGAATGGCACCTGGTGACAGGTGGTTGGAGGCCCAGGCTCTAAGGCCCCCGCTGGCTTGTGTTAAGGATGATGTCGTGCACATTTGAGGGCTGGGGAAGGAGGGACTTGAGAGGGCCTGTGGGTACCACTTCAATTTATGAGCGAGGAGGTGAGGCTGGGGCCAAAGATGGGGAGGCCACCTTGTAAGGTGAAGTGGGGTGCAGCTCCTCAGCCTGGAACATGGAAAGGATGGGGTGCAGGTGTCTGAGACAGAGAACTGGGGAGGAGTGCCACATTTAGGGGGTACATTTTGAGCATCTAGAGAGGGCACTCAGCTGGGCCCAGTCACCTGTCCACACTGCACCCAGGGATGATAATGGGCTGGAGAAGCCGGCCTCTGGAGAGGCAGAGTCCCCAGGGAAGTGGCTCTAGGGAGAAGGCTGAGGCAGAGGCCAGGGGAGGGGGCACAGTCAGAATGGGGAGCAAGTTGTTTGATAAGTAGGGTTGCAGATAAAATGCAGGATGCCCAGTTAAATCTGATTTCCATACACACAACAAAAAACATTTTAGCATCTGTGTGTCCCTAACATTGCATGGATGAGTGTGGCAATTTGGGTATGGACAGAGAAGAGGGTCAAAACCAGGGAGATGTGTGAGATAGATTGTGCTTAATGGTTTAATTATTATTTTTATGTAAGTTCTTTTATGCCATACACAGGGCAAAAAAAGAATAAATCAGAAAATGAGAAAAGCACAAAGATGATTTAAAAGCACGTCCACAGTCACCTAACCCAGAATGAACTGCCATTAACCTGCTGGTATACATTACCCTCCAGCTTCTAGAGTCTGGGGATGCCAAAAGGCACAGCACAGGGACTCTGGTCCCCTCTGAACTTCCATCTCTACAACAATGCCTGGCCCACGGTAGGCGGGCAATACATTTTTGTTGAATGAATAAATAAATCTTTCTAGGCTTTTTTTTCTTATACATATATACCTGCATTTATCCAATGATCATTTTTATAAAATGGGGTCATCCTATACCTATTATTTGAAATCTATTGTTTTAACTTAATAATAGATTTAGCGATCTTTGTGGAAGGTTGATTTTGTTTTTTAAGACTGTGGGGACTAACACACATTCACACATTCACAGTCTGCAGCGGAGGAACCAGAGATGATGCAGGGGCAGAAGCAGGAGATGTAATAACTCAGGGAGGCCAGTGCCCTAATCAAGAAGAGTCCGATAAAAACAGGCTAAACTCTTCAAACAAAAGAAATACATGGCTTGCAGTGGAATTTTCAAAATGTATTAAAAAAGGTGTAAAATGAAAACTGCAAGTCTCTTCCTACCCCGAAGCCTTGGTTGCTTCCTTCAAACAGAATCACTTTAACAGTTCCTTGTGCATCCTCCCAGAAAATGGTTTCATGCCGATCTCTGCTATTAAAGTTTTTTTTTTTTATGAATGCAATCTTTCTATCCACATAGTTTTGCATTTTGCTTTTTACACTTAAATTGTCAGAGATAGTTTTCCATCTCAGACTTATCTCTTATGGAAAAGACAAAATAGTATTCCATTATTTAGATGAATCTTGATGTAGCTAAGCAAGCCTCTGTTAATGGTCATTTAGGTTGTGGTACACACACACACACACACACACACACAATTATCAAAACAACAATACATTGGACATCCTTTTAAATATGTCTTGGTATAAATATTGTGGGTCTCCACTGGAGAAATTCTTAACAGAAAAATTGAATATGCATTAATATGTCAATAGATTTGGCCAAATTGTCCTCCAAAAATACTGTTTCAATTTATCTTCCATCGGTGATGTACAAGAGTGCCTGTGTCCTTAGATCTTGGGCCACACTGGATATTAGCAAATATAGAAAGCAAAGTTTTCATTTTTACAAGTCTAACATATGAATATTGGAAGGGAAATGACAAGTTAATGAAGGTTTGTGGTTAACCGCACATTTTTGTGCCTACAAATAAACAAGGGGTGCAAGTTAATCAGCATATACTCCATTAACTTGGATTCATACCCTTCTGTTTATTTTCACTGCCATCACTCTGGCTCAAGTCACCATCATTTTTCAGATGAAAAGCTGACAGGGGCCTCTCGCTGTTTCCCTGGCACTCACTCTGGCCCCTGTAATTCATTCTCCACGGAGCAGCAAGCATGATCTTTAAAAAATGCAAATCAGCATTCTGCTTCTGCAATATAGCTTATCTGAATATTCTGAGGGCCTTCCCCACTGTGCCTAACTAGATTTGGTATAAATTATACTTTTTCATAAAGTAGGGAAGCCTCTGAGTTCTCTGGCTCCCAAAGTGAGCTTAAGGGGGGCCTGCCTGTAGAGCCCCTCCTGAGGACAGATGTCAATGTCTTCTTTGACTGTGGCATGAGATTGGGCAGACCAGGGGCTAGAGTGGTTCCAAGCTGCTGATGCCCCTGGCTCCTGGGAGAAGCAAATATAAAGAATCCCTAGAAGAAAGCATTATTATTTTCAATTCTAAGATTTTTCACAGATCAAGATCAAATAAATATGAGTTCTCAAAGGTCCCCCAATACACAAGTAAGCAATCCACTATGGAGTAAGAGTTGGCAGAAGCAAAAAATGAACATCTCATGAATATCAGATATTGGAATTATCTATCACAGAATATAGAATAATATACATGAAATGTTTAATAAAATAAAACATGGAATTTAAAAATTGAGCAAACAGCATGAGCCTGTAAAAATGACCAAGTAGATCTGGAAAATGAACAAATAAAACTTTGAGAAACAAAAATAACGTTGTTGAAATAAGAACTTAGTGGCTGGTTCAGGGAGCAGATTAGACACTGTTGAAAAGGAGATTAGTGAAATGGAAAATAGGTGTAAAGAAATTACCCAAAATTTAGGGAAAAAAGAGAGGGGATGCAAACTAAGACAAAGAGGTTAAGAGACATAGGAGCTATCATGAGAAAGTCTAACTAATGTCTTCCGTAAAGACAACAACAACAAAAAAGAAAGAGTAGAGGAGATGCAATTGGTGAAGAAAATGTCTAACAGTTTTCCAGAAGTGATAAAAGACACCAAACTACTGGAAGCACAGTGAATACCAAGTGGGATTAAGAAAAATCCAAAGAAATAAACACTTGACCCTGCAAAGCACCAAACAGAAAGTAGCCGCCAACCTAGATTTGTGTACCCATCAAAATACTCTTACAACAACAAGGGCAAAACAAAGACATTTTCAAATAAACAATACTGAAAGTATTTATCACTCTACACTCTATTAAATGACCTTCTAAACAAAGGAATTTACTAAGAAGGAAAATTTACTGGAGGGAAGGTTTTTTTTGTTTGTTTGTTTGTTTTTGTTTTTTTGTTTTTTGTTTTTTTTTTGAGATGAAGTCTTGCTCTGTCACCCAGGCTGGAGTGCAGTGGCACAATCTTGGCTCACTGCAACCTCCGCCTCCCAGGTTCAAGCAATTCTCCTGCCTCAGCCTCCCAAGTAGCTGGGATTACAGGCACACACTACCACACCTGGCTAATTTTCGTATTTTCAGTAGAGACGAGGTTTCACCATGTTGGCCAGGCTGGGAAGGTCTTAGTTTTAAGAAGAAATAACAAGCAAAGAATTGGAAAATGTAATTCTTTAAATAAAGAAATAAAATGATACCCTCTAATTTTGTGGGGTTAAGAAAAGAGGAAAAGGACAGAACAAAAATACTGGAAAACAGAAGTATGTAATTTGGAAGATAAATGATTAGGTTACTGTTCTAAATTTCTTGCATTAATCAGGAGAATAATTAAGATATTATAATTTCAAGAGTTAGCTGCTAAAATAATAGAAGCATTGTGTAACTTCCAAACCAGAAGAAAGAAAGATAAAGTAATAGGAGTAAGTATAAATAAACTAATTCCTTAAATATTAAAAAAAAACAAGAAAGGAGGAAAAGAGCATAAAAAGTATAGTTTGTGGGAAATAAAACATGGTTAAAAACAAATATGAAAAAATGTAAATGGATTTAATTACCAATCAACAGAGATTATCTAATTGGATTTTGAAACCCCTAGCTATGTGTTATTTATAACAGACATACTTGAATTATAGGGACACAGAAAGTATGAAAGTAAAATAATTCATAAAACTTGCCAAATACTAAGTAAAAGGAAACTGGGTGGCTACATCAAAATCAGGTAGAGTAGGATACCCAATAAAAAGCACTATTAGGGATAAAGGTGGTCACTCCACAAAAGGTCCAACCTGCCAAGAAAAGATGGCCATATCAGAACATACAAAGCAAACATTGCTATAGCTAGAGGGAAATGTTGACAAATCCATCGTTATAATGGCATAGTTTTGCACAAGGCTTCTGATTATTTATAGACCAAGTCGACAAAAGATCAGTAATGACACAAAAGCTTAAAAAACACAATGAACAAGTTTAATTCCTTTCATATATATGTGCGTGCCTGTGTGTGCATCCGTGTGTGTGTGTGTATGCAAGTGTGTTGTGTAAGCATAGTGTATACAGTGGTCCCCCCATGTGCGGTTTTGCTTTCCATGGTTTCAGTTACCTGCAGTCAACCATGATCTGGAAATATTAAATGGAAAATTCCAGAAATAAACAACTCATACATTTTAAATTGAGTGCTGTTCTGAGTAGCGTGATGAAATCTTGCACCATTCTGCTGCATCCCACCCTGGATGTGAAACCCCCTTTTGTCTAGTGTATCCACATATACACTACCTGCCCTATACAATGCAATAATAGGAAAAAACATAGTATACATAGGATTTGGTATTATCCACAGTCTGAGACACCCACTGGGGGTCATGGAATGCCTCCCCTGAGGATAAGGGGGGACTAATGTACACACACACTCACACACACATACATATATATATTACTGTGTCCAAAAATTAGAGTATGAACATTCTTTTCAAACACCTGTGCAACATTTACAAAAACTGTCCCCATATTAGGCCATACAATGTCTCAACAAATTCAAATAATTGGTATTATACAGGCTACAGTTCTGATTGCAATGCAAAGAAATTAAAAGCCAGTAATAAAAATATTTCAAACATTTCTATGTGTTTGGAAATTAAGAAACACTTCCCAAACACTCAGGCATCAATGGAGAAATCAAAATCAAAATCAAAAGAACACTGATCTTAGAACTAAGCAAAAAGTGAAAATAGTACACATCAAAACTCATGGAATGCAGATAAATCAATACTTCGAGGTAAACCTATAGGCTTATGAGCATATTGTTAAAAGAAGAAAGCCTAAGAATTAAAGATAACCGTCCAATTTAAGAAGTTAGAAAAAGAAAAATCAAGTAAGCCCAAATAAAGGAGAAGAAAAAAGCAGACGCTAATAAAATAGAAAACAAAGCTAGAAGAGAGAATGAACAAGGTCCAAGTTGCTTCTGTGAAACCCCTGAGAGATTAGATCAACCTCTGCTAAGACTGATCAAATAAAAGAAAGAAAGGAAAGGAAAGAAGAGTGGGTGAGTAGGGGGAAAAGAGGAGAGGAGAGATTAATACTATTGAGAATGAAAAACGGACAAAATTACAGATCCAGCAGGTTTTTATAAAAAAAAGTTTATGATCCAATGTGTGTGTTTATAACCTGAATAGTTCCATAACTGTTGAAGAAATTGAGGAGTAATTTAAAAATCGGCCACCTGCCCCAAACATAACCCAAACCAACACCAAACAACAAACAAGCAAACCAAAACAAACAAACAAACAAAACCAGGCAGACCAGGTGCAGTGGCTCACGCCTGTAATCCCAGCACTCTGGTAGGCTGAGGCAGGTGGATTGCTTGAATCCAGGAGTTCGAGACTCCAGCCTGGGCAACGTGGAGAAAACCCATCTCTACAAAAAATAAAAACAAAAAAAAATTAGGGTCAGGTGCGGTGGCTCACACCTGTAATCCCAGTACTTTGGGAGGCCAAGGCAGGCGGATCACGAGGTTAGGAGTTTGAGATCAGCCTGGCCAGCATGGTGAAACCCTGTCTCTACTAAAAATACAAAAAAATTAGCCGGGTGTGGTGGCGGGCACCTGTAATCCCAGCTACTTTGGAGGCTGAGGCAGGACAATCGCTTGAACCTGGGAGGCAGAGGTTGCAGTCAGCCGAGATCATGCCACTGCACTCCAGCCTGGGCAACAAGAGCGAAACTTTGTGTGGAAAAAAAAAAAAGAAAAGAACAAAATCACTCCAATTTTACATAAACTCGTCCAGAAAGTAGAAAAAGGGTGCAATCTCCAACTCACTCTGTGAGCTCTTAGTATGGACGGCAGATCTAGGTTTTGTGGAGCCTGAAGTTTATTCAATTTTGGGGGCCCTCTTAAGAAAAAGAATGGAAATTCATACAAAAATTCACAATTGGCATAAAAATAAATATTTAGGATGGGAAAAATAACAATAAATTACACATTTTATAAAGCTGACACGTACCACAAACACAATAAAATTCAGAGAACTCATATATTACTTTTATTACTCAATAACTTGAGTCTTCTATGATAATGTTTTCCTACATGTTTTAGATTGGGTTGGCTTTGCCTCTTCATATGACAAAGATTTCATATTTTCATTTTCTATGGCAGGAGGTGAAAGTCCACTTATTCTTTCTTTGTTGATTAAAAATATTTTTTGTTACCAATCATTCAGAAAGTTTCTTTTTCAGCTTAACAACTCATTATTATAATGTCATAAGTTTTTAGGATTATCAAATTTGGAAAACTTCTATGAAGTTTCTTTCATGTATAAGCTATGAGATTTACAACAACTTTCCCTAGACCAGCTTCTGGTTCTGCACATTTCACGCCTGTCTCTCCACTGCCCCATGGTTCTAGTGATTGGTGCTGAGGACACATTCATGGTGCACCTTCACGCCATGACAGCGGACAGGTAGGACAGTGAGAAACAGGGGTATTTGGGGAAGCCTGTCCCACACTGACCTCGCTAGCGAGAACTTAACGACACATGGAAGTGGCTGCATAACACACAAACTTACGGCACTAACTAAAAGAATTCCCAACTCAACCTCTCTGCAAGCTGATCCCCCAAGTGCCAGCGGTCACTTCAACATTCACAGCAAAAGGCAGAGTGTGAAGAACCAGTGAAAGAACCAGTGAAAGACAGTGTGGGAAGAGACTGTCTCTTCACTGATTAATGTTG
Organism: Pan paniscus; assembly: GCF_029289425.2. Taxonomy (NCBI): domain Eukaryota; kingdom Metazoa; phylum Chordata; class Mammalia; order Primates; family Hominidae; genus Pan; species Pan paniscus. The sequence goes on from NC_073270.2 coordinate 64,249,530, forward strand.
AAATATGCTATGTTTTCAAAAACTTAAGTCCATGTGAACACATTGCTAAGGTTCTCACACTCTATACCCTTCCGGGTTTTGGAAAGCACTCTTGCAAGACAGAGACCCTGAATCCTTTTGAGGGAAGTGTGAAAAGGAAAAATTAAGGACAGTATGAGAGAGGAAAGTTATAGGCCAATCGCATTTATGGACATGGTTGTGAAAGTCGTAAGTGAAATATGAGTAAATGGAATGTAAAGATAACACATTATGTCCATGTTGGGTCTATCCTAATAATGCAACTCATTAACATTAGAAAAATCTGTAAATATCTTTGCCACATTCACAGATTAAAAGATCTTTCCAAAGATGCAGAAAATGCATTTGATAAAATTCCAAACCCATTCGTAATTTAAAAATGAGAAATAGTTTGATATGTATCTATGCTGATTAAGGGCACTGTGTACCAAAAAAGCCTATTCTAAATGATATTTCTTAGTGATGAAATTCTGAACTTCTGAGATCAGGAATAAATAAGACAAACATGCCTCCATCACAATGAATGACAATGACTTTCAATGTTTTACTGACAGTCCTTGCAGCAAAACAAGAAAAAGAAATAAAAGGCATAAGTATTTTAAAAGAAAGAAAATGATCACTATTTGTAGATGATATGATTGTCTATGTAAAAACTCAAAATCTACAGACAAATTATTAGAAATAATAAGAGTGTTTAGAAAGATGGCTGGATAAAAGAAATCAATATGTAAGAATCAATTACATCTTGTAACAGCACATAGTTGTGGGGAGGGAATATATCATTTACAACAGTAGTAAAAAATATAAGATACCTAGGAATAAATTTTATAAAAATAAGCAAGATGTGTTTGGAGAAAATTATTAAAATTTCTTGAAAGACATTAAAGATATAAATAAATGAAGTGAGATATATTCAAGGATAGACAATATTAAGAGATGTCTACCTTCTACAAACTGGTTCACAGGTATAATAGATTCCAGTCAAAATCCCAACAGGTTATCTTATTTTTTTGGGATCTTGAGAAGATGGTTATAAAATGTATATGAAAGAGCAAAGGTGTCAGGAATTGAAAAATAGTAAGATATAGGAACGTGTTGTATCAGAGCTCTTAGAAGATTTATTGAAAACTCGAGTAACTGTAGCATTGTATATTCTGTGAAAAGATAAACAAATTGACCAAAACAATAGAACAGAGAGCTCAGATGGTGACTCCTGAAATTTACAGAGGCTTGCTAGTTGACAGGATTGCTGCTAAGTGGAGAAGAGAGGGCTGGTCAAGAAATAGAGCCAGGACAATTGGTTATCCCCGTGGAAAGGAAAAGAAGTCGGTTCATACCCCCAAATCAACTTCCAATGGAGCGGGGGGGGGGAAACTTAAATGTACAAAAAGATAAAATGCTAAAGCTTTTAGAAGAAAATGTAGAAGAATATCTTATGACCGCGAGCTAGCAAAGGATTTCTTAAAATGCGCAAGTGCAGAAAGCACAGAAAGGCAAGCTGGTAAATACGATCCTATTAAAATGAGGAACTTCTGTTATTCAAAAGATATCATAAAGAGAATGAAAAGACATCTACAACACACATGACCAACAGAGGATTAAGATACAGGATGTGTAAAGAAGTCCTCCAAATCTCAAGGAGAAGATAAATCATACCAGAGAAAAATAGATGTTAAGACACAAATTGGTATTTCACAAAAGAGGAAATAAGAATGGTAAATAAAGATATATAGAGACGTCAAATGCATTAATAGTCAGGGCCGTGCAAATTAAGACCCAATGAGGTTATATTCTGTACACACTGGATTAGCAAAATTTATGAACTGCAAAAATAGCAAGAGTAGGTGAGGACCAATGGGAACCCTGCCCATGGGAGCATAAATTGGGATGAGTACTTAGTAAAATAACTTTTGTAAGTTAACTTTATAGGCATTTACAGCATGAGATCAGTGGTTTACAAACATTTTCTGTGAATCACAATCAGAAATACATCTTACATCACCATCTGATATATACGCCTGTGCATACACATGCACTGACACATACATACACAATGAAAACATGCACAAACACATACACATGCACTCACACACAGTGCAAGCATGCATATATGCACACACATGCACTGACACACAATGCAAGCACGCATACATGCACACATGCACTCACACACAATGCAAGCATATACACACATACACATGCACTTACACACAATGCAAGCATGCACACATGCATACACATGCACTCACACACAATGCAAGCATGCATACACGCATACACATTCACTCACACACAATGCAAGCATGCACACATGTGCACTCACAATGCAAGCATACACACACATATACATGCACTCACACACAATGCAAGCATGCACATATGCATACACGTGCACTCACACACAATGCAAGCATGCACATATGCATACACGTGCACTCACACACAATGCAAGCATGCATACCCACATACACACGCACTCACACACAATGCAAGCATGCATACATGCATACACGCACTCACACACAATGCAAGCATGCACACACACATACAGATGCACTCACACACAATGCAAGCATGCACACACACATACAGATGCACTCACACACAATGCAAGCATGCACACACATATATATGCACTCACAGTGCATGCACACAGGCACATAAACATGCACATAATGGAAACAAAAGTTTCAGGAAACAATATTGGCTCTTAGTATGAGACATCCACTCCCAAGTATTCTCTTCTCTTTCATTAAGAAAGGACACTGGTTGGGCCCCACTAATGTGAGTCATGAGCCATTAAGAGATCATCACTGTGATTTTGGTAACTCTAGCACATTTACACCCAGCAACAAGTCTAAGAAGGTTCCTAAGAGCCTTATTTGTAAAAGCCAAAAGCTAGAGACAAACGAGATGATGGTAGATAGAAGAAGAGAAAAATAACTTGCAGCTTCCTCACACATTGGAATATTATCCAGAAGTGAAAATGGAGGAACTACAGCCACACCTAATAGTGTGCTCACACCTTAGAAACATAATATCGAGTGCCAAAAGCAAACACAGAAGAATACATACAGGGAGCTATGACTTTCATCAACCTCAGGAACAAGCACAGCTAAAAAAAATACCCCGTTTAGGGGGCACCTGTACCCTAAAAAAAACCAAGGAAAAGATAAACACAAAATTCAGAAAGGGAGAACAGGTGAGTGGACAAAGACATGGGCAACGTTGTGCTTTTTGGGATGAGGGCTGGGCTCACGGGTGTCCACATTATGTTCACAGCTGACCTTTAACAACACGACACCAGAGTTAGGGGCACCAGCGCCCCACACAGTTGAAAATCTACCGGTAACTTTCAACTCCCCCAAAACCTAACTATTAATAGTCTACAGTTAACCAGAAGCCTTACTGATAACATAGTCAATTCACACATATTTTATATACAGTATGTATTATATACTGTATTCTTACAATAAAGTGAGCTAGAGAAAAGGTTATTGACAAAATCATAAGGAAGAGAAAATATTTAGTATTCATTAGGTGGAAGTGGATCATCATAAAGGTCTTCATCCTCACCATCTTCATGGTGAGTAGGCTGAGGAGGAGGAGGAAGAGGAGGGGCTGGTCTTGCTGTCTCAGGGGCAGCAGAGGCAGAAGAAAATCTGGGGATAAGTGGACCTGGGCAGGTGAAACTCATGTGGTTTAAGGGTCAACTGCATTTCTTTTTTCTTTTCTTTTCTTTTTTTACTTTTCTTTTCTTTTCTTACTTTTCTTTTCTTTTCTCTTCTCTTCTTTTCTTTTCCTTTCCTTTTTTTTTTGAGTCAGGGTTTCATTCTGTCGCATAGGCTAGAGTACAATGGGATTGGCTCACTGCAGCCTCAAACTCCCGGGCTCAAGCCATCCTCTGGCCTCAGCCTCCTGAGTAGCTGGGACTACAGGTGTGCACCACTGCCACACTCAGCTAATTTTTAATTTTGTTTTTGGTAGAGATGGGGTCTGGCTATGTTGCCCAATCTGGCCTCAAACTCCTGGCCTCAGTGATCCTCTTGCCTCAGCCTCCCAAAGTGTTGGGATTATAGGTGTGAGCCACTGTGCCTGGCTGTCAACTGTGTTTCAAAGTATACATATACTTTGTAGTCCTCAAATATCTAATAAAAATGCACATTTGATCAAGTCAGTCCTGTTGAAAGCCCCTTCCATTCTGAAGTGCTATGAGCCCTGTACTTTGCCTGTGATTCCTGTCTCACGATCATCTCCTGGCATTCTGCACCCACTGAGCGCCTGGCAGTTCCTTGGCCACACCCCACTTGTACCCACCCTGGGGCCTGTGCGCTTGCCGGTCTGTCTGCCAGGAATGCTCTTTTTGGGCCTTCTGGCTCATTCTCCTCCTTCAGCTCAAGCGTCTCCTCTTCAGTGAGAACACCCCTATGACCTTGTCTCAAGGTGGGCCCTCTGGTGTCCCCTGGAGCCTGCTGCCCCCTGCACTCCTCCATAAACAATAGTGGGGTCCTTTCTGGTCACTGCCTGCTGGACACTGGCCCCAACTGGTGCAGATTGGACGCTTAGTGCTCACATGCCTCCTTCAGCCAAAGGGAGGGCTGAGGACACCTCTGTCTCCCTCAACTTGTCATCTGCCAACCCTAGTGTCGTACCTGCCAGAGTCACATGACAAATATGGAGCTCTAGGACCAGTGGCCTCGTTTGAGGGCCCGGTGCAAATTGAAAATACACGGCCCCTTGTTCAAAAAGTTTTAAGAGTTTCAAGACGATGATGGCAGAGTGTTAAGGCCAGTGTGGGGCCCTTCTGAGTGTGGGACCGTGTGCCTGACTGCATGGATGGTGTGCCCAGGAAGCTGGCCCTTGGGGCCAGATAGAAGCCTTATCAAACGCTGCAGGGCTGGGGGCCACAGTGGCATGGCCTTAGTCTGAATGGGCCTGACCTTCTAGGCTGAGCTGCCTCCTTGAGCCCCAGCAACACTTGCTCTTCAACCCCCCTGTGCCCCGAGGGCAGGGACCTCGACTGCATCCTCCAGAGGTTGAAGCCCAGGCTGAACCCAACACGTCTAGGTTGGAACTCAGGCCCTGCCCCTTCTGAGTGAGGTGGCTTTGGGTAAGAAGCCTCAGTGCCCTCGTCTGTCGCGGGGTCAGAGACATGTTTGGGGGAAAGGGGTGAGGTGGGTTGAGAGCCTCACTGGGGGTCGCACACACATGAAGGTGTGACCCATGCCATCACCACCTCCTATAGCAACACAGAACCAGAAACCTGTGCCTGCCACACTGCGCCGTGGCCCGGCACCTGGCTGGGGTCCCCACATGCCCTTGTCTCCCCAGCTGCTGCCAGGGCCATCAGCGGAGTGGGACCCAGCCTCCCCACCCTCCAGCCTTGAGGGCCCCGGGTCCCCCTCTCCAGGCTGGGCCCCTGTGCCCACATCCCCCATCCTTGGCCTGAGTTACAGAGGGGGCGGTGGCTGCGCTTGAGGCCCTACTCCATTGAGGGTCAATGACATACCGTCTTTAGGATAATTTTTATGAGCGGATGAGAGCAGGGGCGTTTCTATTCAGTCCACTTTTCCTAGGGTTAATGAGTTCAGGTTGGTTTTCTGAATCCTAAAAAAGGCCTTTTTGTGTGCACAGCAACTGCTTTATTCAGCCATAACCTGTGCCCAGCCTGGGTCAGCTGTGGGAGAGGCTGGGGAGGGACTGTGACAGTGGGGTCAGAGGGGCTCGCAGTGGGCAGGGAGCCAGGCCCCAGGCAAATGGTCCTGTTGTTGCCAGGGGGCACCTGCTGTGCTTGCCAGAGGCTGTAGCAGCCCCTCACGGGCAGGTGCCAGGCTGGGGCAGGGTTGTGGCCCAACGAGACAGCCTGGCGCCTGCCCCCAGGCCAGGCAGAGGGACAGACATTGCTCAAATCATCTCATGGATGAAAACAGAATGACAAATACTGACTCAGTGCTTGGAGGAAGCCCAGCGAGGGGGCTACCTGAGTCTGGGAGCTCAGAAAGCCCACCTGGGAAGCGACAGGGGAGAGAAAGGTGGGCCCCGTGGGCCTGAGCAACGGCAGGTGCAAGGGTTCTGAGGTGAGTGGGCTCCATGTGGCCAAGGAAGACACAGAGCTAATGTCGGGGGTCAGCATGGGGCAGACAGGCCGGGAGGGTGCAGGGGCCAGAGCAGGCCCTGAGGCTCAGGTGAGCTGGGCGGTTTGGTCTTTATCCTGACACCAGAAGTCCTTGGGGTGTTACAGGCAGAAGCTGCAAGGAAGAGTGGAACTGGGCATGGGAGAGTGGAGGAGGGCTGGGAGACCCCGAGGGGATGCCCCTGAGGGGGCCAGGCCAGGGTGGGTGAGGCCTGAGCCTGGCATGGAGGAAAGGCACCCCCTACGAGCAGCGCTGAGGAAGAGTGGTCAGTTAGACTCTGGCCAGTGTCCAGTGAAATAAAAAACAAGTAACTCAAACTATGTAAAAAAGAAAAGTCACGATGCAAATTTGCATATGTATACTAGAAGGTCTGAACTTGCAGACACCAGCCAGTGACAGGGGCCCTTTGAGGAGTGAGGCCATGCAGGGGACAGCTCGAGAAAGACAGGGCTCCAGGGTCAGCAGCCTGGACACCAGAGGTCACAGGATGGGGGATGAGGAGGGGGTTGGCGGGAGTATGGGAGCTGGTGAAAGGGGCCTCCTGGGGGTGAGGGGGCATGCAGCAGGTGGAGGCTGAGGGGCAGATGCGGGTTTCGGGGAAGGAAGCTGTAGCATGACTGAAGCCTTAGGCCTGGCCACAGCTGCCCTGGAAAGTGGGTTCTCCCTGGGGGAGTCTCTGTGCCATGGGGAGAGGGCCCACTAGGAGGCCCAGGGAACAGACGCCTTGCATCGTGTCCACAGATGGGGTGTTAAAACGAGAGGAATTTACATTCTCATCCTGCTGGAGGCCATGAGTCTGGGCTCATGAGTCTGGGCTCAAGGTGTGGGCTGGGTTGGTTCCTTCTGAGGCTGGGCCGGGATTGTTCCAGGCCTTTCTTGTGGCTTGTAGATGGCCATCTTCTCCCTGCGTCTCTTCACATCGTCTTCCTTCGACGCAGGTCTGCGTCCAAATGTCCCCTTTCTATGAGGATACTAGTCATGCTGGATGAGGGCCCACCTGAATGGCCTCATTTTAACTTGATGACCTCTGCAAAGACCCTGTCTCCAAATGAGGTCACACATGCTGAGGCCCTGGGGGTCAGGACTTCAACATATGGATTTGGGTAGGGGACACAATTCAACCGGCAGCACTTACTGAAGATCACATGGCTGGTGGAGAAGGGACCTTGTGCGGCCTCTATTAATAGATTCTCATATTAAAAGATAAGTCTCATGCAGAGAAGCAGAATTCCCTGTACACACACCTCAATCATTTCTCTCCCTTCTCGGCAGCAACAACCATTATCGGTTTGTGCATCTCTCCAGATCTTTTCCTGTGGGGGCATATGCATAAATATATGTCCCGAGGAGGGGTGCAGTGGTGGGCTGTTTTTAAAATAAAATTCAAATCCCTGTTATGATGAAAAACTGGCTAATGAACATTATGTTTCAAAACAGACTGAGGCGTTTTCATGCTAACTATGGCGTTCTTTGTCTCATTTGCAATGGAAAAGTCCCTTGTTTCAAAAAAATACATTATTAAGAGGCCTTACAATACAAACCACATTTTCCAATTCAATAGCGTACAAGGTCAGCCAAGCAAAGACAATGCAAGCTAGCTTCAAAAGCGTCTTGCTCAAGAGTGAAATTTGTTCGGAAGGGCAGCATTCTAATCCGAGCCGTGGGGTAGTCTGGTTGTGGCGTTGCTGAAATTTCAGCCTCCAAAATGAACCCCTTCGGTAATTGAGAACCTATTAAAGGAGCTTAAATGCAGTTTCAGATATTGCATTTCCTGATTAACAAGGATATAATTTCTTGAAGAAAGAAAGAAAAAAAGGATTCTGTTAATATCATTGGTTTTCCTGAATCGGCCCTTGTACAGGAAGAAAGGCCAGGAGCTGCTGGCCTGGGGGGAAGCTGATAGGGACACACTTGGGCGGGAAGAGGGTGTTGAGGGCCCGGCAGGGCAGAGGGAGGAGGTCCGGGAGAGTCTGTCTGGCCTGGCCACCTGAGTTCTGTTTGGACTTTGAGACCAGCTGAAGCCACACCTCCCAGCCTGATAACCTTGGCCTCCACCTGCAGTCAGCCTCCCTGGTTGCGGGTGCTGAGCTAGAGCCATCTCTAGAAAATGCCTCCTCCTCCTCTGTCCAAAAGCTCCTCTGTCATTGGAGACACATCCCCATGTGCCCTCATGGCGGGCATCATCTGCAGCCCCTGGCACTGCTTTTGGACCCCTGAGGCCATGGGCACCTGCCTCACATCTCTTCCTCCCTTCTTGGAGTCTCATCTCCATCCCACGTCTGTGGGTGGCTGGTTCCCACCTTGGCTGCAGAACCCTTTAACTTCTCATTTCATTCCAATAATGAGGACACAATTTTGGCTGCTCTGATGCAGACCCACAGTAAAAGTCACCGCAGTGAGGTGGAACTTGACTTTTCTTCTGCGGGAGGGACAGTTGGGGCCAGTGCGATGGCTCTGCCCAGGTTCCTTCTGGTGTGTGGCTCTGCCCCATCCCTAGGTGTGACCTTCATCGGCATGGTCCAACTGAGCTCACAGCAGGTCCGTATTTCTACTAGGGGAAGGAAAACGGGCTGTGTGTCCTCCTGGTGGCCACACTGCTGGCCACACCTAGCTGCAAGGGAGGTGGGGAAACCTTCTACCACCTCTGGACGGCCACATGGCCAGCTAAGACAGGGCTTTGCCACAGTGAGAGAGGAGGGGAATGGAACCCAAGGGAAGCCTGCAGTATCCCCACACCTCCCCTCAGTTGTCCACACCTATGGCGACACCTGTCTAGGAGGAATTTCCTCCTGCAATAACCCTCAGCCTCCAGTTTCTCAGTCTCTTCTCATGCCAGCCTTACCTCTGCAATTTGGTCTCAAAAATACCGATCACCCCATCCCACTTCCTTGCCCTCAAGAGCTGTTGGATTGGGCACCAGAACTGCCCTTGGACAAGCTGTGGCTCCTTCCTCCCTCCATCCACCTCAGTGCCCTTCCCAAGCACGTTCATAGGAAGGGGCTCCTGGCCCCTACCTGCTCCTGCTCTGTGGGCAATGCCCCTTCACACCCTGCTTCCACCCCAGGACAATGGAACTGCACCCTCAGAGGGAGGGCACCCCTGTGCCAAACACCCCACCCATCCCTGTCCCTCCTCTCTCCAGCTTCCCTCCCTAGCCCCATCTCCCTCTCTGTCTCTCTTGAGTCTTCAACTTCTTTTTTTTCTCTCATAAGTATGCAAACCTGCTCCACTGTCTCTCACCGTCCCTGGCCTCCCTTTGTTCATTTACTCTTTCAACAGATATTTTGTATGTGTGCCTACTACAGACTGGGCACTTCCATCTCACACCAAGATTGTTCTTTTAAAAAAACACATGTAAATATTTTAGTTTTTAAATAGAGCTGGAGCCTAGAAAAACAAAAACAAATTCCAAAGTGCTCTAAACTGAACGGCATAAGGTGAAGCTTCTTTCTCCTTCTACCCTAGTCCCTCCCTCCCAAAGCAAAAATTATTATCAGATTTTTCAGCATTTTTTCTGGGGGGAAATGCATATGTGAATTTAAAGCACTCTGTTTTGATTTTTTCGCTTAATTTGTAGAGACAGTTTCCCATCGACACAAAGTCATCTTTCTACTACGTTCTCTTTCTGGCTGTAAGATGTTCCCATCTGTGGATGCATCACAACGGATTCAGTCAGCATCTAATGAGGGGCATGCTGGGGCTTCTGGCATTTGCTACCCTCCCACCCCAAGCATGAACGTCACCAGTGGGATCCCGGGGGTCATATCTGGCCCGCTCTGGGCCAAGGGCATCCTGATGGCTCTGTTTGTGTTCACCTCTCCATCCCCAGCCCCAGTCCTGCACCTGGCCCATAGCAGGTCCTTGGAAATGCCTGAGAATGAATCTTCACAAGCTACTTGCTATATTCTTTCATTTAATCCTTTTGGCAGTGTTTTAGTGTTTTGAGATAGGGAAGTGTCATGCCCTCTCTTTACAGGAAAGGACACCAAGGCTCCTTGTCTTTCCCTGTCCACCCAATGGCTTTTCTTTCGGCTCACACCCTCACCACAGCCACCCACGCTCTGAGGACATCCCATCCTTCCTCCAGGCCACACCTTTGACTACCCCCGGACATTCATCCTGGCTAAGGAAGCCACCGTCTACCAGGAAAACCCTTCGCTGCACTCCCCACTAGCCAGTTGCCCAGTCCAGGGAGTTTTGCCTTTTGTGGGCTCTCCAAGCTGTCCACTTCCCCCAGCCCTCCCACTCCTCCAGATGCACCCCAGCTTTGGGTGAAGCCATCAATCCTGGCCACCGCTACCCAGGCTCCCTGAGGGTTAGCACTCTGCCAGGTACCCCACAGTGTGACATGTGACATGCCCACTTTAAAGATGAACCCCTGGGAACCCCTCCTTGAGGCTAAGATCTGGAATACTACCAGTCTTATTGAAACCTTCTGTCCCATCCCCAGGGGTAACTTTAGTCCTGAAGTTTGGACAAGTCATTCCCTTGAATGATTATGATGGACCAGATAGTCTACAGTGTCTACCTTTAAATATATTTCTTTTCTTGTTTGTAAGAGCCTCTGTTGGTGGCTGAACTGTATTCTCCCCAAATTCATATGTTAAAGCTGTAACCCCCTGTACCTCAGAGCATAACTGTATTTGGAGACAGGGCTTTTAAGGAGGTGATTAAGTCAAAATGAGGCCATTAGAGTGGGCCCTAATCCAGTCTGACTGGTGTCCCTGTAAGAAGAGGAAATTTGGACACACGGAGAGACACCACTGATGTGTACCCACAGAATAATGGCCGTAGAGGGCACAGCTAGAAGACAGCTACCTACAAGCCAGGGAAGGCAGGCTCTGCAGAAACCAACCCTGCAGACACCTTGATCTCTGACTTCCAGCCTCCAGAGCTGGGCAAGAAAGAATTTCCAATTTGTGTGAAGCCAGACAGTCTGTGTTCTTTGTTATGGCAGCCATAGAAAGCAAATACAGACCTCTCATCCAGTTCATCTCCAAGTCCTGACAGTTCCACCTACACTCGCACAGGGGAAGGGTCTCACCTCTCTCTAACCCTACAGATATAACCAAGCCACTGTCACCACTTTCCATGGATGCATTTCCACTCAGCAACCAGAGAGCCTTTTTGAGCCCGAAAACCTGCCTCTGGCTTTCCAAAGCCCTTAAGCTTGGCTGTGACCCTCTTCATGGCCTGCTCATCCTGTCCTCTTGTCCCTTTACTCTCTAGCAGCCATCCTGACTTTCCTTCAGTTGGTTCCTTTCATCCTGGATCTTCTAGCACTGGCTCCTTTTCATCTCTTAGGACTGGGCTGCAATGTGGCCTACTTGGAGAAGCCTTCCAGATACGCCCCATCTACTAGCCCACCTCCCTGGTCACTCTCCCCACTCCCTTTCTCCTCTCCTCTCACAGTGCTTGTCACCATCTGCCATTGTCTTGTGTTTTTTTGTTTTGTTTTGTTTTGAGTCAGAGTCTCACTCTGTCACCCAGGATGGAGTACCGTGGTGCAATCTCGGCTCACTGGAACCTGTCTCCAGGGTTTGAGTGATTCTCCTGCCTCAGCCTCCCAAGTAGCTAGGATTACAGGTGCCCACCACCATGCCAGGCTAATTTTTGTATTTTTAGTAGAAAGGGGGTTTCACCATGTTGGCCAGGCTGGTCTTGAACTCCTGACCTCAAGTGATCCACCCGCCTCGGCCTCCCAAAGTGCTGGGATTACAGGCGTGAGCCACCGCATCCGGCCTTTGGTGTATTTGTTTTCTAATCTGTATGTCCTACCTCTGCCCCATCCCACCAACTAGATTGCAAGTCCCATGAGGTCCATGCCAGGCTCATTTTGTTCCCTGTTATAACCCTGGGGTGTAGAACAGTGCCAGGCACGTAGTCAGCACCCACTGAATGCTTGTTGAAGAACTGAATACTTGAATGAAGAGACATTCTCACCACTGAGTTGAAGTTATAGGACATTATCTACAAACATAGTAAAGACATGCTTACTCATTTAAGCTCTCCTAAATTAGAATTTGAAGTAGAGAGAGAAAGAAGTTTGTCTTTGTATTTAAGCAGAACAAAAAAAAAAAAAGAAAAGAACTTTCTAAGCAAATTATCTATGTAAACAGGGAATATGTTTCACCCACTTAATAATGAAGTCCAGCCGCTCTGGTCGCAAACACTCTTAGAAGCTCTTTAGCAATAAATATGCAAATTACAAATTTTTCCACGTTCTTGTTGAAGCTCTTACAGGGCTCTAGAGACTCAGGGGCGCAACCTCTCTTCCTTAGGTCCCCGTCAGCAACAATAATGAATGTCCTGGGTGGCAGTGGACGTGACTCTTTACATGGGACCGGAATTCCGACTTTTCCGGAAGTCAGGCTTCCCCTAACCACCATCAGAGGCAGAAATGCACGTCTCTGAATTTCCCTAAGGCAGCATTTACAGTCCCTGAAAGGTTGGGGGTGGGGTTTCCTAGCAAAATGCAGCTAGCCACGCAATCATGTAGGTTATGATCTTCTCGGAGATTTTGATGGTTACCTTGAAGTGATTTCCTGCGAGGGGCAGACGGAAATGCAAAAGTATTGCAAGACTGTGGGAGAAACAACAAATCCAAATGCTGATCATCATAAAAGCCCAGGTACTTTCACTCACTGGCAAGTTGGTCTTAATTTCAGTCTGTGGGTTGCTGTTAAGGAAATTGGAGTCCATCAGAATTTGGTTAAAGCTGATGGGCCAAACAGTAGACTTCAGTTTCAAACTATCTAGAAACCATACCCAACCACGAAAAACACATGTTAAAGCAATTCTAAGTGTACATTTCAAAGAACAAGTAATTTTGTTTTACTATGGCCACTGGTAATTCCAGGCTAAATACAGCCATGTCGTGCTCTCCTGTATCTACATATACTTTTGGAAAAGAGTAGGGTTGGGTATGAGCTATTGCTTTTCCTCCCTCTTTCTATATGATTTAATATTGAGGCTTGGGGAAGGCAGCTCAGATTTTGTTTTTAACGCACATTGAGCTCTAGGGGTAGTGAACAATAGGGGTGTACAGCACATATACTATTTAGCTAACTGTTCAGAGGGCATGGTCTCAAACTTTGTAGGCATATAGGTTAGCTGCTTTGGTTGTAAGCAACAGAAGCAACATCTGACTCATGTAAGCTAAAAAGGGACTTCTTGGATGGCCATGGATCCAAGGGATGCTCTGGGAGTGCAGTTGGTGGGAACCACTCTGCACTTTCTCCAGGACACTCCGTGGGCAGAATGTGCTTAGCTTCTGGTCACTGCCCTTAAAGTTCAAAGTCCTGGAGCAAGCATCCCATGAGCCCATCTGGAGACTCACACCTCAGGTGGAGAAGAAGCACCTTGACTGATGAGTCCTCTAGAACTGGAGTCAATGAAATTCTGCTATAGCAAAAGAAGGAGGAATGGAGCCCAGGCAGGCAAAACTGGTACCTGTCCACTGCAGTTTTGTTTCTAGCAGAGAAGGACTTGAGATGGGGGAGAGGAGACAGCAGATTGCTCAGGGCAAAGGCTCCATGGCTAATGGTACCAACAAGTAGCCCAATGCATCTCCCTGGCTTTGGTAAAGGATCCAATCTTCCCTGGCTCTTCTCTGTGATGAGCAAGAGGTCTTCTTGCCTCTGAGACAACCATGTGAACAGACTGTTAGCACCTCAGGGCCCCCAGGGAGCAGTGAGTTCTGGGCTTATTGGGTCTGGCCTTTCACGCATTCTGGATGGTTCCTAAGCAGCCATGAGGCCATCAGGCGGCAGTCTTCCCAGGCTTCTGCTTCTTCAGAAGCACCCTAGCCCAGTAGCGTCTATTTCTTCAGGTGTCAAGTGGTGATAAATAGCAGTACCTAAACCACAAGACAGTTGTGTAGAAATAATATAATGCTCCTACAGTGTTTCATAAGGGCAAGTGCCCAATGGACGTTAGGTATTGCTGACATTGATCCACCCACAGCTACAGTGTAGCCTCAGTCACGCTAGTGGGGTTCCAGTTCCCTGTTCTGAAGCCCCAACCACAAGACTGAGGGCACCTTTGGCAAGCACCTCTCCTCACAGCAGGGAGGGCACAGGGCCTTATCTAAACATCTGGATGTTTGGGGCCCCGATGTTCCCCAAATCCATTCCCAGGAACATCGACCTGCCTAAGAGCATCTGGACTACCCAGGACCCCCAGTTCTGTAGGTGATCCCACTTCTGACACCAGGACCAAGTCCTGCAGCCAGGTCAGGTTTCACTTCTCCAACCTCAACCTCTGTTACATTTCTAACCAGCCTCTCTTGCTGAAGTCCTAGCAAATTCAGGAGGTTACAAAACTGTGAAGCTGTAAACCCAGCTCTTTTCCTTGAACCCCCAGCCTCAGATGGAACTGATCCTATAGAAAATACAGAGAAAAACATAGAGACAAAGAAAGAATTTTCTCATAATTCCCCCTCCCAGAGATAACTGCTCATTTCATATGTTTTCTTTTTTTATTTAAAAAAGGATGCCTCCTCCATGAAAACATAATTAGAATCAAATATACTATATTGTGTTTCTTTTTAAATTTTTTACAAATTATTATTATTTTTATTTTTTGTAGAGACAGGGTTTCCCTTTGTTGCCCAGGCTCATCTTGAACTTCTGAACTCAAGTGATTCTCCCACTTTGGCCTCCCAAAGTGCTGGGATTACAGGCATGGGCCACTGTGCCTGGCTCATTGTGTTTCTTGTTCTAACATTATGTCATAAATATCCTCCCATGTCAGTCAATTTTTTTTTGGATATATAATTTTTTATGTATGCATAATGCCTTCAAGATGTATTTAAGTCATTGCCTGTTGTTGGGTATTTAAATTTTGGCCTCCTGACCTCCCTTCCCTCTCTGGAACCCTGGATATGGTTTGGCCCTGTGCTACTCACCTTTCAACTGTTGGATGATCATGTTACTTCTCAAATTCCATTTCCCAGAAACACCTGGTGCCATCCCACCCACCAGAGTGGGCCCTTTGGATACAACACTAGGCATTTTGGACAAAATTGCAACACTGCAAAATATACTGAAGTCCTAACTCTAGTACCTCAGATTGTGACCTTATTTGGAAATAAGGTCACTGCAGGTGTAACTAATTAAAATGAGGTCCTACTGGAGCAGGGTGAGCCCTAAATCCAATATGACTGGTGTGCTTATTAGAAAAGGAGATGAGACACAGTGATAGAGACACACAGGGAGAAGAGGTCCACATGGCAATGGAGGTAGGAACTGAAGTGATGGGTTTAAAGCCAGGGAATGCCAAGGACTGCTGGCAAATACCAGAAGCTGGAAGAGGCAAAGGAGATTCCCTTCTACAGGCTTCAGAGGGAGCATGGCCCCACTGATACCTTGATTTTGGATGTCTGTTGTTCCAAGCCCCCCACTTTGTAGTACTTTGTTATGACAGCCCCAGGAAACAAACACAAACTCCCCAAATCCCCACTTCCCAGAAACACCTAGTACCATCCTAGCCACCAGAGTGGGCCCTTTGGATACGTCCCCAGGCAAAAGCAACCTGAGTCCCCTTGCACCTCTGGAAGCAGGAATTTGGGCTTCTCACCTCTTTACCCTTCTGTATACCCCCATCTTCCTCTGACCCATCCAGACACCATTTCTGTCTCTTTCTCTCCAGCCAAGCTCCTGATATCCCAGAAGGAGAAGGTGGCCTTGTAGCCACCCAGAAGAAGCAATGTAGCAGGTCCAAAGGCTGGAATCTGTAGGGCAGTGTCCTGTCACCTTCGTAAATGGTATGAGTGACATCTACGGAGGACTTGCTCTGTGTCTGCTGTGCAGTGAGCTTCCCACATGGACACTCTTATCTACTCAAGCAGCCCTATGGGTTAAACATCATTTTGCAAAGGAGGAAACTGAGGCATGGAGGGATTAAGTGGTGGGGCAGTCAATGGAGCAGCTGGAATGTGAGCCTGGGCAATTGAATTCCGGAGCCCAGCCCATTCTGCAGTCTTTGCAGATGAACAATTAAGATCCTTCTCTCTTCAACAACTCTCAGATTAACATTTAATTGGGGTTTTAAAAAGCTGTTGTTGTTAGCATGTCTGTGGTCTCCTACTGCAATCTTCCCCATTAAGCCATGTTATATAAACAGTCAGCTCAGATGCCTCAGAGTGTGTGTGTCTCCTGGTGCCCAGATTTTGCTTTAATTCATGGTGCTTTCAAAGGCATCAGGGCAGGGAGGTATTTGCATGAACTTGGAGCTGAACTTTCACTGGAGGGTGGCAGTTGAGGCATGAAGCTTGGTGGTCCACAAATCTGGGTTGCTGGGCTTGCTGGCTGGATGACTTGAGTGCCTGGTATCTGATATGGTTTGGCTGTGTCCCCACTCAAATTTCATCTTGAATTGTAACTCCCACAATTCCCAGGTGTCATGGGAAGAGCCTGGTGGGAGGTAATTGAATCACGGGGGCAGGTCTTTCCTGTGCTGTTCTTGAGATAGTGAATAAGTCTCACGAGATCTGATAGTTTTTAATAAAAGGAGTTTCCCTGCACAAGTTCTCTCTCTTTGTCTGCTGCCATCCTTGTAAGATGTGACTTGCTCCTCCTTGCTTTCCACCATGATTGTGAGGACTCCCCAGCCATGTGAAACTGTAAGTCCATTAAACCTCTTTCTTTTGAAAATAGCCCAGTCTCGGGCATGCCTTTATCAGCAGGGTGAAAATGGGGTAATACAATGTCCATGGCACAGAGAGGTTGTGAGGATGAAATGAAGTAATGTGCTAGCACAGTGTTCTGTCTTTTTTCTCTGAGGTAAGTTGGTCTTTCTCCCTCTCCCTGACTCTTTCCCTTCCTCTCCTTCTCCCTCTGCCACATACGCACACCCACCCACCCACCCACACACACACACACCCCGACACACACACAGTGGTAATTTATGGTAGGAATATCTGACCATCTGTTCTCCCCTCTGGGGAATATATACACTTGCTAATAGCCCATGCACCCTTGCATAGGTTTCAATGGAGTGAACACGAAAGAGAAGAGAAACAGCAACTTCTGTTTCAGGAAGCTTGGGTGAACAAACAGCAAGCTGAAAAAAAATTGCAACACATACAAGAGACAGCTACTTTTCTGAATATAAAGAGCACTTACAAATCAATAAGAAAAATGGTTTGAATGTCCCATATGACGAAAGCAGAAAGATGTGACCAGGCAGTTCATTGGAAAAGCAATATGAGAGGTCTATAACACACAAACATTTGCTTCTCCTTGCTCATAATTATAGGAATCCAAATCAAAACCACCAAGCATTGCCAGTGGCACGATTTTTAAGAAGTAATAATACAAGGGTTAGTGAAGATGTAAGAAATGAGTGCTCTCCTAGGTCACCCATGGGGGTGGTGCTGGTACAACTCATTTGGAAAAAAAGCTGGTGGGAGAATTTAGCAAACACACTTTGCCACGGCAATTCCACTGCTAGGTATTTCCACTAAAATTTGCAGGTGAAGGGGAGGCTGGCAGCAGGGAACAGAGTTCTAGGCAGAAGAAACAGCCTATGCGTGCATATGGAGGTTGTGGTGGGAAGGAATGCAGCTGATGGACAGGCTGGTGGGCTCTGAGTGACTGCTTCATGGTGGTGCTTCCAGCCCAGCAGCCACTATCCTCCCTAAGAAGAAAGAGAGGTTATCTGTGAAGTGTGTGGAGATGACTGTCACATGGGGATCAAGGAGCACGGGGAGGGGAGAGCACAGAGAGAGTGAACATGGCTGAGACTGTGTCCATAAATCAAGAGAGACTCCAGCTGATGTGCTTTACATCTTGACAGCATACAAGGGTTTTAAATCTCAAAATGCCCCCTGAAGTGGTTGACATCCTCGATTAGATGTTGGCATTGGTGGTGGGAGGAAGAGATGAGGACAATGGAGCAGAGGACTGGCGGAGGGGAGGTGGCTGGGGAGGCCCTGGAGGAGCTGAGGAGGGCCTCTGCGGCAGGGCCCTTCAGTGCAGCTGTGACTGGGGTTCCCGTCTGCCACTGCTTACACTATGTTGGGTATATGAGCGATTACTGAGTACCTACTATGTGCCAGGCACTGTTCTAGGGACCCGGGAAATAACTGTCGATAAAACAGGCCTTCTTCTTGTGCAGCCTACTTTGTAGTGAGGAACAGACTGTAAACAGAGAAACAGGTAATGATAGGCCACGGTGTATGGAGAGTGAGGGGTGCCGTGCAGAAAGGCAGAGCGGGGTACTGGGAAAGACTGTGTGCACATGCGTGAGTGTGCGTGAGTGTGAGTGTGCATGTGTGTCTGTGTGCGCACGTGTGTGTGCATGTGCATGCGTGTGTGTGTGTGTGTGTGTGTGTGTGTGTAGTCAACGAGTCAATTTTAGCCTTCCTTTAGCCTTCCGGGAAGGCCTCTCAGAGAAGGTAACATCTGAGTAGATACCTGAGTGGAAGAAGGAGCCAGAAGAATGTTCCAGGCAGAGGGAAGAGGGCGTGAAGGCCCCGAGGGAGTCGTGCTGCCTATGTGGAGGCCAAGCCAGGAGCTGCCCAGGTAGTTGGTGCTGAGTGAGGAAGCAGGCAGGACCAGGGCGGGCCGGGTGCTGTGAGCCACGTCAGGGCCTTTGGATTGGGCTTTACTCAGGGGTACTAAAATCCTTCTCGTTTCCCTGATGATGAAACTGAAGACGACACTATGATATCAATGGGCACAGACGGTACCTCTAGCTTTGCCTGTCCAAGTTTCCAGTTTGCAAATGAGTCTTAGCTATACCCCTGCCTAGCTCTTCTTGGGCAAGTCACCTACTTCTCTGGGCCTCAGTTTCTTCATCTGTCAAACGGGAGTGAAAACCTCCACCTTCCAAGAGTGTTGTAAGATGGGACTAACAACTCACCTCAAATGCTGCTGTAAGTCAGGAGCTGAGCCTGGGCCCTGGTGGACACAGAGAAGGCTCAGTAAGTATAGCCCATCACTGTCACTGTCATTATTACCAGGCTCTGAATGGGGGCAGGGAGAAGTGAGGGACCAAAACAGCCATTGATAGCACATGTGCTGGCTTACGGTTAGAGACTTTCAGGGCTGGAAGCAAATCTGGGCCAACTCCTAGCCAGTGCTACTCGCATCATCCAGCTAGATTCTTGGATGCCTCCAGTGATCGGGAATTCACTACTTCTAGAGGCTCATTCTTACCCTGCTTTACGTCCTTCAGTGAACACTCCATTGCTCTTAATATAAAGTCCAACTCTTTTCTGAGGCCCCACAACCCTCCAGGAACCAGCCCCTGCCAACCCCTGACCTTGTCCACTGTCTACCCCTTGGTCCCTCACTCTCTTTTCTTTTGCATCTAAGCTTTGCACATACTAGTCCTTCTGCCGGGAATTCTGTCTGTTCTGCCTCCTCCTCATTCAGTTAGCCCCTCCCCTTTTTTCAAGTTCCAGGTTACATATCACCTTTCTAGGGAGGCCTTCTTGAACCTCCCAGCCTGGGCTAGATACCCCTAAAACTGGTTGGTAAAGTGCTCATCAGTCTTGTAATTAGTTGCTCATTTAAGATTCAGTTGCCCTATTTTCCACGAAGGTGGGGAGCTATCTGATTGGTCCTTCTGTCTTCCGCACCTCACACCAGTGTGTGGCACATACACAGGAGGGCACACAATACACGTCCACTGAATTGAGACTCTGTCACTGCCTCTCTGCTAGACAATTCTTCCTCTTTTTTTTGTCTCACCCTGTTGCCCAGGCTGGAGTGCATTGGTGCAATCTTGGCCCACTGCAACCTCCGCCTCCCGGGTTCAAGCAATTCTCCTGCCTCAGCCTCCCAAGTAGCTGGGATTCCAGGTGCCTGACACCACACCCAGCTAATTTTTTATTTTTAGTAGAGACAGGGTTTCACCATGTTGGTCAGGCTGGTCTTGAACTCCTGACCTCAGGTGATCTGCCCACTTCGGCCTCCCAAAGTGCTGGGATTAAAGGCGTGAGCCACCATGCCCGGCCCAATTGTTCCTTTTAGCAAGCTCACCCTACTCCAGCAGTGAGCTCTGTCATCATCCCCATTCTGCAGATAAGGAAATTGATGATGGTAGTACTGGCAGCAGGGCTGGGGCAGAATGACAGGAGACAGCAGCAAGAAGGGTGGAGCCTGGTCCTGCATGGTGTGAGGGTTAAACCCAAAGAATTATGAATTTTGTTGCTGTTGGTATCATTTTAACAGTCAAGGTGCTCTCATGGGGAAGAAAATATAGCACCTGCCAAAAGGAGACAGATGCTAAGTGACATGTCCAAGCTCAAGCTGAAATGGCAACTTCCTGAGAGCAGGGGCGCTGACACTTTCTTCCCCAGGTCTGGGGACTTTAGAGCAGCATCTGACTCCCTGCAGGGACAGCACAGAGGGTTCACCAGGTTCTCAGTGCTAAGTCCTGGCCATATACCATCTTGTTGAACACTTCCAGCACTCCCTGATGTCACAGCTATCACCATTCCCAACACACTGATTGGGCCACATGCCCAGGGAGGCTGTGTGGGTCCAGGTGACAGAACAGGAAGGTAGCAAAGCCAGGGTGGGAACCAGGTCTGCCTAATTCCAAAACCACCTTCCGTGCCAACTTCAGAATTCACTTCCTTCTCAAGAGCCCCCTAACTCAACTTAGCTGCCCTCAAGCTCAAACCAATTTTAATGGCTTCTCCTTCCCTTTGCATTGGGCTATTGATCTTCATTTTCCAGGCTGGTTTTGGCAGTGAACCACTGTATCTTGGAAGTTTTATCAGGGGCTCATTCTGGCTTTAAGCTTTCATTAGCATAGTTAACTTCCAATACATTGCAAAAATATTTCTTCACATGTAGCTTCTAACTGCTTTGCCATCCAGATGGTTTTGAAATCAAGGAAGCTGCTGTATTTGCCTGGAGCTGGTTGTTTTGAATTTTGAGATTACAGCCTTGGTCAGAAGATAAGTGGCACAGCTGGCCACAATGATTCGTCTTCGAGAAGCACATCACACAGCAGCAAGAGGAAGTCTCCATTGATAATTTTTTTTGTTTGTTTTCAGTAACTAATACGATTACGGGTCTCTATTCACATTAGATTTTTGGATGAGTGTATTTAAGTAATTTTCTTCTTAGTTTTTATTCTGGGTTTCAAAGCAGAGCTCCACATCAACAACTAATTTATTATGGAATAGCCTGTGATTTTGGCCTAGTTAATCTGACTGTAAATGATAACTTGCCATCGCAAAGTATATGGCGAGAGATAAAAGCAGAGCTGAAATTAGAAAAAAAAATACAAGTGCGAAAAAAAAGCAGCAGCTATGGTTTCTCATTTTCCCCCTCCAGCATAAATTGTTGAGTAATGAGATTTTTAAAAGCCAGAAATTGCCGTGGAGTGAACCAACACTGGCAGCTGGAGAACTGGCACCAGACACATCTGGCCTGACAGGTTTGAAGGAAGGTTCGCTGCAGTGGGTGACTACCCATACCGCAGCCTGGCTCCTGCGGCCGCCATGCGGACATGTTCAGATACAAGAGGGAGGGAGAGCAAATGGGAAAAATCAACGTCCAAATTAGAAACTGCCTAAGCTATGTTGTTTTTCTTGGGGCCCCACTGTGCCTTTGATTTCCTGATCGTTCAGAGCAAGAATAACAAAATCCGTCTGACCCAGTGATTTTGACAGATTCGTCTGAAAAACTACGTGTTGGGTTTGATCTGTTCATACCAGTGATTCTCAACTGGGGGCCACTTTATCACCTGGAGACATGTGGTCATATCTGGAGACATTTTCAGTTATCATAACTAGGAGGAGGTGCAACTGGCATCTGTAGGAAGAGGGCAGGGATACTGCTAAGCACCTCAAAATGCACAGGACGGGCCCCTCATCCCCAACAAAGAATCATCTGGTGCCAAATGTCAATAGCGGCGAGGTTAAGAACCCCTAATGTGTGTGTACTCAATCTGAATTCCCTTGGTGGGGTGGCTGGTGTGCCATTCTATATATAGTTTCTGGAACCTGGAGACATGAAGTTCAGGCATGCCCAGCTCAGGCACCTAAATTATGTCAGTAGCTGAAGGATTAACTGGGTCCTGTTTCCTTTTACTAAAGCAAAAGGATCTCATCACCTGGTGATGTAGCCAGCGGTGAAAAGAGCTTTTCAAAGAAGCGTTCAGTGGAAAATAGTGCCCGGTGTAGAGCTGGGAGCTGCAGTGGCAGGCTGAACGGCACCCTCCCCCTTTCTGGTGGCTGTGTCTGAATTGAGGGCAGGCTGCCCCCCCTCTCTCATCAGCCCCCCCGGGCACTCTTGGCTTCTCTGCTGTTGAATCTGTCTGACTTGCTGTGGTGAAAGGTCACCGAGGAGCTGGGCAGCAAGACTCCCCAAGAGCCAGCCACGGCTCTACACTCACAGTGATTTCATTGGCATGACGGGAAGCTCGGGCCTGCCAAAGACAACAGCCGTGTGCTGTGACTGAGACTGCAGGTTCCTGGGGCATGTGTCCCACCACTCTAGACTGTTCCATTCCCACTGGGTGCAACGGCCTGGAGGAGGCGGATGAGAGCAGATGGATACCCGGTTTCCCCATCCTGTCCTCCCTATCTCAGCACCCAGCAGAGGCGCGCTTCCACAGCTGGCCCCCTTGTCATCCTTTCCAGTTTGCATTTTCCTGCCCTTTCGAAAGAACCAGCAGGGGTGAGGTGGTCTATTTTCATGCTGATGATCAACTAACTCTGTGGCCAAGGACAGCTGTGTCACCTCTCGCTCCCAGACTGGCAGGGGAAGCGGCCCCTGGATGAATGTCCCTTTCGACAGGTGAATCTGCAACTCTTCAAACTGCGGAGGCACCCTCCCCTGACCCTCCTTCAGACCCCTGCCAGTTCTTCTCAAAACAGCTTGTTTAGAAATTTGGGGGCTGGGAAGAAAAGACTGTGATTGAAGAGCTCCTCGAGGTGACTTAGACTTTGCTCCTCGCCTATACGTGGAGCAGAGCGTGCTCTGTGGGACCGCGCAGCGCCTCTTCACCCCGGGGTTCTCGGCTGCCATTCCCTGAACACGAGCTCAGTGCCAGGCAGCAAGTGGAGTGATCCTCCTGCACGTGCTCTCGTAATCTTCACAATCATCCCAGACGGAGGAGGGGATTTTGTGAGCCCATTTGACAGGAAAGAAAGTCAAGGCTGAGAGAGCCGATGGCCATGCTTACCCAAAGCCAGACGGGTTGATACGATGTTGATCTGGGCTTCCCAGCCAGGTGGTCTAACTCCAGGGCCAGAATTCTCAGCCATTCATAATGTGAGGGTGCTTGGGGATGAGCCCCCAGCTGGGCACACTTCAACTGTGGTTACTGTCATTTTTGTCAGTGGTGACTGGGCCCCTGTGATGGCACACTCCAGTCAGCTGGCCTTTGTACAGTTTTGTCTACCCTACTCCCCACCCCCACGAAGAGCCACCAGGGAACCCCTTAGTCCTGGAGAAGGCATTGCCTACTCTACCAGGGGTTCCTGAAGCCCCTTGGTCCCCTTTGTCAGGCCTGCTGGGCACAACTCGAGCCTGGGGTCACTGCGCGCTCCCTAGCTTCTCCCCGAGTCCTGCCGCAGGACGAAGCCCCGACCCCGCACAGGTCAGGATTCCGTGGGCAAAAACAACCCCAGTAACATTGGTCTGAGTAGCCGGGCTTGTCCCGCACCATGGGGGTCTCAGTGGGCCTGGGATCCTCCTGCATCTTCTTGGAGGCCCCGGTCCCACTGGGCCCGGCACAAAGGGCAGCTCTGGGTACCTACAGGCCAGGCCCCGACTGGCGCAGAGCGTGCAGGGGCGCTCATATTGCGCAGTGACGCGACTCCCTCCCGCAGGCCCCAGGAAGCTCCTGGAGGCGCGCAGGTGCCGGCCAGGTGAGACTGGAGAAAGGCGCGCAGGGCGCAGCATAGCAGCCGCGTGGGCCAACCCAGGGCCGTAGTCCCCAAGGGCCCTTAGGGGACATTAGACGGCGAGCTCCCTCCCTTCCGAGCTCAGCCAGTTTGCCGGGTGGGGGAGGGTGGCACCTACCTCCCAGGAGCACCAGGACGCAAGCGTAGGGGAGCATGGCTGCGGGCATCCCGTCGGGGCTGGCAGGACCGCCCGCCGGGCGCTGCCACGGTGCGCAAGGGGAGGCGCGGGCGCAGGGCTCTCGGACGGCTGCGGGCGCCGGCGGCCAGGCTGGAGTCCTGCGAAGAAGTTGCGAGGGTCCTGCGCCCCCCTCGGCGCTCACACGCGCTCAGCCTTCCCGGCTGTTGATAGTTGTAAGCGGAGCTGCGCACTCATAGGTCCAACTCGCCAGAAGAGGTGGAGACAGCCCCCGGCGAGGCGCGCACACCCGCGCAGCGCGCACAGCCCCCTGGTGCAGCTCCTGCCATTCAGACCCCCAGCCCTCCCCCAGATGTCCGTCCCCTGGCTGTCGCCTTCCCCAAAGTCTTCGCAGTGGGCAAGGAGGCCTCCCCCAAGCTCTGGTCCCGGCCAAGCCAGAGCGATGCGCTCCTTGCGTCAAAGCGCACCCCTAGCCAGTCCGTTCCCTGGAAGGGCAAGCGGGGCGGGGAGTTCCTCTAAGCCCCGCCAGTCCCGGGACCCCTGAAGTTTCTATTCAGGTCTTCCAGCTACTCCTGGAAAAGTCGCGTCAACTTGGATCCCAGCAAACCCAGAAGCGCAGTGAAAGTGGCCAACCCGGTCGCCTAGAAGCCAGCCCCGGCCTCTGTCTGTAAATGAGGCCGTCACCCCCTCCCCACCACACCCAAACGCATCTAGGCAAAGTGTGGAGCCGACCAGGCGGGTTTTCCTCCTTCTCGCAACTCCTCCTCCTGCCCCCCTCCCTCCCAAATCTCATCTGAGTGAGTCAGCTGAGGGTGGCAGCTCAGAAGTGAGGCAGCCGTGAGGCGGAGGACAGGCTGGGGGATCCCAAAGGGTCCGCTCCAGCCCCCAACCCAGGCACTGGGACTCTGGTGGCACTCTGGGTGGCAGGCAAGCCTTGAAATCAAGTGCACGAGCCTTGGAAAGGAGGACCGGGAGAGTTATGGCATTTATGAATGAAGAAGAGAAAGAGAATCACTCGGATGGGAAAAGTTAACTGGATTGTTCCCACCTGCATGGATCACCGGGTAACTGCAGTGGGACCGAAGGGGCGAGGCTGCGGGCTGGGGATGTGCGGGTTTCCTTGTGTTGCCACGAACCCAGAGAGGGAGAGGAAGAAGATGGAAAGAAAAAGGAAAAAGGGAAAGAAAGTAAGAGGGGAGAGAGGGGAAAACTGAGGATGAAGAGAGACAGAGAGACCTGAGAGAGGGAGAGAAAGAAAGAGACAGAAAGAGAAATGAAAGTGAGGAAAGGGGAAGCAGGCAGAGAAAGAGAGAGAAAGGGGAGGAAAGAGAAAGGGAAAAGAAAGGAGGGAGTGAAATCAACAGAAAAAAGAGAACCAGGAAGGAGGAGGGAGGGGGAGAGAGAAGAGAGAAGAGAGAACAAGAGAGAAGAGAGAGAAGACAGAAGAAGAGAGAAGACAGAGATGCGGTCTCCCTGGGGAAAGGTTTGGAGAACTGGGCCTGGCCTGTTTGCCGGGACTCATGAGTGAGCAGTCCACCTGCCCCTCTGAAGCATTTTATAGACTCATTTGTCCCACTTTTGTGGGCTGATCATCCCACAGGGGAACAGGGGACACCACCTCACCTTTTGATTTCTTACCAGAAACTTGGGTGAGGCTTCCAGGAGCCACAAGAGCCCTTCAATCCACCCAGGGACCCCCGACGTGGGCCCACCAGCTGTCCTTAGCTTTCCTCCTCTCCAGAGGCAACAGGGAATAGGAAAAAGTCCAGAGCAAGGCCACACCATGATCTTAACGCAAATGGAAATGTGAGGAAAACGATCAATTTGCTTCCTGAAAATGACATTTTTTTTTTCTGGTTTCTATGAGACTCGAGGTGGCCTTGCTGAAACTGAAATCGGTATGAGCTTTCCCTGGCAGACAATGGCCATTGTCACATTAAATTCTCATGAAAGGGATAACTTTGTGGGCAAGAGGAGAGTTGTGCAGGGTGATTATTTATAATTGCATAATTGTGATTATTTGTGGCAATTATGGGTCTTTCATTGTACAAAATTTACAATTATGGGTAGTTTAAAAACTACATGCTAAGGCCGGGTGCCGTGGCGCACACCTATAATCCCAGCTCTTTGGGAGAGCCAGACGGGTGGATCACCTGAGGTCAGGAGTTTAAGAGCAGCCTGGCCAACATGGTGAAACCCCGGCTCTACTAAAAATACAAAAATTAGCTGGGCGTGGTGGCGGGCGTCTGTAATCCTAGCTACTCCAGAGGCTGAGGCAGGAGAATCACTTGAACCTGGGAGGCGGAAGTTGCAGTGAGCCGAGATCATGCCATTGCACTCCAGCCTGTGTGACAAGAGTGAAACTCCATCTCAAAAAAAAAAAAAAAAAGTTAAAACTACATGCTATTCTGGCCATAATCATTTGAGACTTCAGTCTCTGGGCTTTCTGGATGTGGGTATTTCAAAGTCCCAGGCGGCTGATGGGGGTTCAAGCATTAGTGGCATTTTGTGGGGAGAATGGGTGTTACATTGATGTCCTACGTAGGGTCATAATTCAGTATTTTCAGAACTTATTGTACTACTGTTAGAGATACGAACTTTTCCACAAAGTATGATGCTTGTGTATTAATAGTTGTATTGGCTTATTTATAAATGAGAGGATTTGCTGATAATTATTGAGACTGTGGCATGGACCAGGCGCTAGTTAGGTTGAGTACTTTATATGCATGTACTTTATACCTGAACAAATTGACAAGAAGTGGGAATTACGGTCAGGCCATTTTACAAACTGGGGCAACTGAGTTCAGAGAGTTTGGGCCACTGTCCTTAGGCCAGGCAGCTGGAAGGTGGCAGAACTCCCGGATCCCTGCTTCCAAACACCGTGCTGTGTCTCCAGGACACGTCCTGTCTCACTGGGTTTTCTGCTCCTTTCCAAATCTGAGGACCCCAAAAGAAAAGGCCTGTTTTATAATAACGGCTTCTTTTCGAAGAGGTGTGTGAATAATGGGGGGACACACAACTCCAAAGTACTTTTTCTCTCCAGCCTGGGCAACATGGCAAAACACCATCTCTAGAAAAAGTACAAAAATCCTCCAGGTGTAGTGGCACATGCCTGTGGTCCCAGCTACTTGGGAGGCTGAGGTGGGAGGATCTCTTGAGCCTGGGTGGTCGAGGCTGCAGTGAGCTATGATTGTGCCACTGCACTCCAGCCTGGGTGACAGAGCAAGACCTTGTCTCAAAAAAAAAAAAAAAGTGCTTTTTCTAGATCCTAGCTAAACCCCAGCTGTTGAGGCTGAGAGTTACAGGTGGGCCCTGCGCCTGCTGCATCCTCACCCTTGTGATGGGGCAACACATGGGATGGTGTGGGCAGCTGTAAAGGGCACTGGAGGCTGACGGGTCCAGCGTTCCTCACTTTCCAGGTGAGGAAACAGAAGCACAATGCAGGTGAGCTGACCCTGTTGAGGTAACACAGATTTTACCCCACAAATAGAAAAAAGCAAAGAAAATGGACAAATAGTGTTTGAACAAGGCTGTCCTCAACTCACAAGGAGATCAAACAAGAGCAAAAGAAGGAACCGAAGCTAAAACTCATTTATTGTCTTCAAACATATATTTATTTTTAATCAAAAAAAGAAAAAAGTTATGTTGTCCAGATCTTGCATTTTGCTCAGGGAAGGGTGATATACGCTTGGTTCCTGACCTCTTTCTTACCAAGTAATCGCTTGAGAGCTTTTGAAACGGCAGCAATCATAAGGCTGTTTTGGGGAGAAGCCTCAGCTCTGTGTTGGCCGTTAAGTCACGTCTGTGGGCATTATCGCATCTTGGCCTCCGTAGCTGGGCTTTCCTGGGCTGTTAACTGCAGGGGCCCTCGCTGCGTGGTCAGAGCTGCTGGGGGTGAGGTTTTGGGAGGATTCAGGGGGTCTTGCTGGGTGTGAGGGAAGCGGCCTTGAGTCAGATGTCTGTGAGTGGGACCCAGCCTTCTTGCTCCATGTTTATCTCCCACACCACCCCTTCCCCCAGAATCAAAGTCCAGGGGGAATCAGGAGGAAAGTATTGCAGAGCAGGGCCTCTTTTCCTTCCCCCTCCCCTCCAAATGCCTACCTCGTCATCCTTGTCCCTGTTAAAAACACCATGGGATGATAAGATCACCCCACAAAATCTTGCTATAAAATGGTCTGTTTCCTCTGCTTGTTATCAGGGGTAACTGATCAAAGAAATGGTGCCCAGGCCTGGTTATCTAATAACCAAATAAACATCCAGACGGCCTCCTGGGCCAAGAAGGGTAGGCAGGGGCAGCTCTGGATGAAGCAGGGGACAGGCCAGGGTGGGCTGGGCCCCTCTTGGTGACCATTTCTGCCTCCAGAGTGAGCATGCTGGCTCGGCCGAGAGTCGACCAGATCCTTATAACAACCTGCATGTTACAGATGAAGAAATTGAGGCAGAGAAAGCAAGTCTCTGTCCTTCAGAAGTGCCTGGTGCACCCCTGAGCCTAGCACATGCCTTGTGCATAGTAGGGGCTCGCTACACGTTTGCTGAGTGAATTAATGAGAGAACAAATGAACTATCACAGAATGAGCACTGGGTTTATCAGAAGACCTGACTTCAAATCATAATGCTACCACTTAGCCACTCACCATGGCCGGTGCTAGGGGGAGGCAAACTTGTTCCCAGGGCTCACCATGTAATGGGCACTCACTCTTGGGTGGGCATAGGTGCAGATAGCCTCTCCAGGTGAATGCCTTCTCATAGTTTGAGCCCTGGGTGCCTCCCACTAGTCCCGGCCCTGCAATTCCCTTTGCATCTGTTTCTTCCTCTGTAAAATAGGATGAAGCTGTGCCACCCTGTAGGAATTAGAAGACCACGTCCAGGAATTGAGCACCGGGTGCAGGATCCAGTCTTCTGAGGCCCTGAAACCACATGGTGAGAAGTTGAAGGTCACGCAGCTGGTATGCAATGGAGCCTGGATGGAAACCTGGTCTGGGCTGGAAAGACTGGCTCCTCAGCTTGAACCTAAAATACCTAGGTCTTGAATGGCATCTTGTTCACCTGCCTCTGGGAAGGCAGGTTGTGGAAATACCTTGGGCTGTCTGGGAACTCACCCTCCAGCCCTTAAACCTGTATAGGTATTCTTGCTCTATCTGGCTATTGTGTGTATGGTGGGGGCTGGGGGATGATGGCATTGGAGGGCTTATCCTAGCACCTGGCACATAAATGTTAAGTGAATATATTTTGAATGAATGTATGAATTCGGTAGATGAATGGATGAGTGGGTGGGTGAGTGGGTGGGTGGATAAATGGATGGGTTGGTGGGTAGGTGGATAGATGTGTGCATGGGTGAGTGGATGGGTGGATGGGCTAATGGGTGGATGGGTGGGTGGGTAGATGGATGGATGAATGGGTGAATAGATGGATAGGTGGATGGAGAACAAGATGGATGGATGGATGGATGAATAGATGAATGGGTGGATGGGTGGATAGGTGGGTGGATGAGTGGATGGGTGGTAAGTGGGTGAATGGGTTAATGGGTGGATGAGTGGGGGGGTGGATGGATAGATGGATGGATGGGTGAATGGGTGGGTGGATGGATAGATGGATGGATGAGTGAGTGGGTGAATGGAAGGGTAGGAGGATGGGTAGGTGGATGGGAGTGAGATGGATGGGTGGATGGATGGATAGATGGATGGATGAGTGGATGAGTGGGTGGATGGGTGGATGAATGGGTGGATGGGTCAGTAGGTGGATGAGTTGGTGGATTAATGGGTGGAAGAGTGGGTGGGTAAATGGATAGATGGATGAATGGGTGAGTAGGTAGGTGAGTTAACGGGGGGATGATTGATTGAATGGGTGAGTAAATGGGTGGCTGGGTGGATGGGTGGGTAGATGGGTGGATGAGTGAGTGGGTAGGTGGGTGGATAGGTGGGTGGGTTAATGACTGAGTGAATGGATAGGTAGATCAGGGAGGGAGTGAGTGAGTGGGTGGGTGGATGGTTGGGTGGGTGGTTGGATAGGTGAATGGGTGAGTGGATGCATAGGTGATGGATGGGTAGGTGGGTGGGCTAATGGGTGGGTGTGTGAGTGGCTGAGTGTATGGGTGGGTGGGTGGGTGGATAGACGGGAGGGTGGATAGGTGTGTGGGTGGGCAGGTGGGTGGGTGGATAAGTGGGAGGGTGGATAGGTGGGTGGGTGGATAGGTGGGTGGGCGGATAGGCGGGTGGGTCGGTGGGTGTATGGATAGGTGAATGGGTGAGTGGATGGATAGGTGACGGATGGGTAGGTGGGTGGGCTCATGAGTGGATGGGTGTGCAAAAGGTTAGCGTATGGGTGGGTGGGTGGGTGGGTGGATAGATGGGAGGGTGGATAGGTGTGTGGGTGGATAGGTGGGAAGGTGGATGGGTGGGTGGATAGGTAGGAGGGTGGATAGGTGGGTGGGTGGATAGGTGGGTGGGTGGATAGGCGGGAGGGTGGATAGGCGGGAGGGTGGATAGGCGGGTGGGTGGATAGGCAGGTGGGTGGGTGGGTGGATGGATAGGTGAAAGCGTGAGTGGATAGATAGGTGATGGATGGGTAGGTGGGTGGGCTAATGAGTGGATGGGTGTGTGAGACGGTGAGTATATGGGTGGATGGGTGGGTGGGTGGATAGATGGGAGGGTGGATAGGTGTGTGGGTGGATAGGTGGGAAGATGGATAGGTGGGTGGGTGGATAGGTGGGAGGGTGGATAGGCAGGTGGGTGGGTGGATGGATAGGTGAATGGGTGAGTGCATGGATAGGTGATGGATGAGTAGATGGGTAGGCTAATGAGTGGATGGGTGTGTGACAGGGTGAGTGTATGGGTGGGTGGGTGGATGACTAACACTCCAGTTGCCATAATTGTTGCTCTGGGTGGTGCTCACACTGAATGGTTTGTTAATTTATTAGTAACAATTCATTAGTGTGTTAACTCAAGCGGTGGAGACACATCTTAATCCCTGCACTTAAGAGGTGCTTTCCCACAAAGGCGGGGCCTTGTGTTCTTCCTGTGAACAGCCATAGCACCAGCGTGAGAGGCAGGTGCTGTCGAGCGAAGAGCAAATGCCTGCTCTTATGTGGCCAGCCTTCTTTGCCTGGGAAGTTTGGGGATTTGTTTTTGTTAAATTTCTGGGTCCCCAGCCCAGCTCAAACCCCTCATTGATGCCTGGGCCACTCATAGCAGGCTATGGAATGGCAGCTGAGCAGCTGGGTCTGGCACCAATAGCTTCATCAACACGACACCCAGACATCCCTCTGGTCGTGGAGCTGACCGTTTGATGCTATATAGACCCACCAGGGCTTGCAGATGGTCTGTAGAAAGAATGGGCTGGCTTGGTTCATTTTACTTGGGAGGCAAGAAAATTCAGCCTGAGCAAGGGCTTCTGTTGATGCAGGATGGAGGAGAGGCTGCCCCGCTCATGGCAGAAGGAAGGCTTTGGGCGTCTAATGGGGCTCATGTCTTGGTGCCACCCTTCACGAGGTACATGACTTTGGGCCTTTGGGCACAGCCTTCTGAGCTTTGTGTTGCTCACCTGCAAAGGGAGAATCCTCAGGTTTTGGGGAGAATGCAATGAGATGACACAAGTAAAGCCCTCAGTGTGGGGCCTGGTGGGCTGTGGAGCCTGGTGGGCTGCAGGTCCTTGGTAAGACGGCAGATGTCACCATTATTTCTGAGGGGACTGGGTAGGTTTGTGGATGAGTGGCTCACATCACCCAAGACCCCATGTTGGGCTCAGCACTGCAGGGTGTTGGAGCTGGGAGGCCTCTGCAGACCAGGTCCACTCATTTTCAAATGGCCTCTTGGGAGCCACCTAGAGAGGAGAGGACAGGGAAGGGAGGCAGAGAGGCCAGTCTCTGAGCCTCCTCCTCCCCCGTGTCATCTCAGGGTCACCATAGTGTGCTTCATGGGGTGGGAAGTGGTGGCCTTTAAGTGTCTATCAAATGTGAAGACTGCAAAGAGGGATCCATGGCTGTTGGAGCAATGAGATACGCGATGACATAGACAGATCTGGAAAGCGCATCGTCTCCTGAGCAGAAGGGCACTCATGTAAGCCCAGAACACAAACCTGCACGCAAGTGTTGCATGCATTTAACTTGTGTGTGTCTAAGGCAAGCCATCAGACATACTCCAGGGGATATCTTTCAGGAGGAAGAAGGAAGGAAATGGGTGTGGAGATGGGAGGGGGGCAAAGGGAAAAATTTATACAATAAGAAAATAAGACAGATGAGGGTCCCAACATAGACCAAGGTTGTTAGCATGCCATGAACTCAGTAATGTTACATGCAACTTTCTGTGTCTGCGGTCCAAAAAGTATGATAAGCAAAAGAGACTATAGAGAGACTGAAGCACAGCAAGGGGCAAGGGGATGGCCAAAATGGTGGTTGGGTGTCACCCACTCAGGTCCCTCTGGCCGTGGCACTGACAGTCCGGAGTGATGTAGATCCACCAGGGCTTGCAGAAGAGCATGGTTCGGTCCCCATTCTCTGATGTCTGCTCGTGTGTACAGAAGAGTTGCTTGGAGCAGAGTCTCACCTTTCCATACCCATTGGCCCCCTGCCGCCATCCACCAGCTGGGTCGCAAGAAAAGGCA
Source organism: Pan paniscus (assembly GCF_029289425.2). Taxonomy (NCBI): domain Eukaryota; kingdom Metazoa; phylum Chordata; class Mammalia; order Primates; family Hominidae; genus Pan; species Pan paniscus. The sequence continues at coordinate 64,282,294 of NC_073270.2, forward strand.
AAAGCTATTGTGACAGCTTCCTTGTTTTGAGAGGCTTTTGTCGAAGAAGGGAAAAAGAAAAGTCAGGAAACATGTGTGGCTTCAAATTATGTCAGTTATAAAGTTTATTGTTAGCCCCCATTATAAAAATCAATATATGCTCCTCATATAGGATTTTAAAAGCACTAAGTTTATTATTTCTCTCTCATTGTAAAATTAACAGTGGTCCTAATATGCTATTTAGAAAATACAAAGTGGAAAGAAGAAAAATGAAAGTCACGCATCGTCCTTCAACCCAGGGACAACTCCTGCTAACACTCGGATGGATGAATTTTACATATACATATAAATATTCTCATCTACAGTCAAATTTAATAATGTGAATGCCTTAATAAACCACTAATTCCTCAATTTCATCTTTTGGGTTAATTTCCTAGTCTTTAAGGAACTGTTAAATGCAATGCTACCGGTAGTAGGGGAAGGACACGAAAAAAGAAATCTTATTTTTTGGCCAAAATATCCTGCATATTGGATTTGCCTTTGTTTTGTTTTGTTTTGCTTTGAGCCTTCTGCCTTCTTAGGCAGCTGTTTGTATACTTTCCTCTGCTTTGGATTTCAGTCTGGAAGCAGCACATTGATTTTAAACAGAAATACCTTAAAAGAGGTGGTGGTTGGGGGTTTACAATCCCCCCACCATCAGCTTGCAAGTGGTTCTGTTCCGGCTGGCACGTTACACCAGTAAGAGGCTTGGTGTATCACCCAGGGAGCAGGTTAGCTAAATTCAAGGTGAACAGACGGCATCCTCTGTTTCTCTTCTGGCTGTCTGCCTAGTTTGGGGTCTTGGGGAATTGGAGAAGCAAAATTTGGGGGCTGGGATCTTACAAGTGCTCACAGCACAACCCAAGCCTAAGACCTTATTTTTCCCTTCCTTCCCTCTTCTTTTTTTTTCAGTTTACAATTAACACTCAGGGTTTAGTCTCCACCCCTCCCTCTTGAAATAGAATTTTTATCTCTTGATTCATGCTACAAGATAAAATCCATGTTTATCCAGTTGCATGAATAATTGATAAGCTCTTTCCAACTTGCCAGAAGCAACTTAGCCGTCTCGCCTTGCGGCCTGGAAGCCCTGGCAATTTCCGGAGCACCGGCAAGAGACTTTTGCACAGTTTCTGCTTGGAATCTACCGACTGTCTGTCTCAGAGGTGGGGGTTTATCTCTTGATCCTGATTCGTGAGTTACAGATTAGGCACTGAAGATTCCAGCACCGGGGATGCGTAGGGCCGGGGGAGGGAGGGAGGTGCACGTCAGAGTCCACTTAGATTTTCTGAACTCATGTCTGTGACAGGTGCAGACCTGGATTCCACTGGGAGCACCCCCACCCCCACCCCCCACCCAGTGCTGGCGGTTTCAGAGTTCACAGCATTAATTAACTCTAATCTGTTCCCTGATAGTTTAAAGCAGGCTCAACATGTGAAAGCATTTTCCTTCCTGCTTATTTAATGGACTTAATGAGATAACAATGAGAATCTGTGTTTAGGCTCTGTAGCGCATTTGGCTCTCCCGCCATGTTTGTATGATAAAAGGCAGTGGGCTGTTGTTTATGCGCTTAGCTGGGGTTTATTCTTTTTAAACAGGTCTGGACAGCTGCTTGTTACATTTGGCTCACGCTAGCTTTAAAAAGGAATTTATGGACCTTACTGCAGAACGTCCCAATTCTTCAGGCCAAGGTAAATGCAAGTTGGGGTGGTAGTGAAGTTGCAAACTGCTCCTAAGAAAAAAGGTTAACAAGATATTGTTCCTTCCACCCCCGACCTCCCGTTGGTTCCCCCACCCCAAGAGCCTTCCCACCAGGCTTCAGGGTGACAAACGCTTGGATTTGATGGGGCTGAGACTTGCTTGTGCCTTTGTTGATGGCAGGGCACTTTTATTGAAACTTGTTGAAAGGAGCTAGCTTCGAAGGCTCCTCCAAGACTCTACACCACAGGGGGAAGCAGGACTTTGATTTAAGATACTCACATCTATCAACCACAGGCATTCATTCAGTTTTCTCTTTCATTTGGGGAAGGAAGGGAGAAAATGAATCAGAGGCTGATTTTTTTTTTCTGGCCTGTTTTCCCCAAGCTCCAGGAAATTAAGAAACATGCCATTAGTTTTAGCAAACAATTTAAACAAAGTAAAACCAGATCTCCCACCAAGGCCGAGGACCATGAGGGGTCTGAGTGCCCCTGGCCCTGTTTGTGGACTCTGCGGGTCGTGGAGGAGCCATGAAGTGGGAAGAGAGCTTGGGTGATACAGGATGGTGTGCGTGACAGTCCTCCCTGTGTCTTCTTTGCTACCATATTTATCATAGCTTAGATGTGTGTGGCCTGGTGGCACCAAAGGTGAACAGAAAGCATTTTTGGGGCGCCATGGCCCAGACCTTAGCCTGAACGTTGTGGGAAGCCAGTGGGTGTCTGCATGTGTTGGCGAGAACCAGTGGACATCTCCTTGGAAGCCAGTCCCCAAGGTGGCTCTAGATGGCTTACTCCTGCATCTTGCCAAATCCACAGGGTCCAGCTGTGTCTCCAGGGCTGCGTGGCTTATTGAAAAAGAGAGTGTATGGTGGATTTCAATATCTATATTCTACAAAAAATGTAAAAGGGGCAGGGGACGGGAACAAAGAAACCAGTGCTGGTGATCCTGCCCCCACAGTAAGTTCTGCTTTAGTGTGGACATGGGACAGGGGCCAGCCCCTGCTGCTCCCTGGGGGAACACAGGTCCGTGGGGGTGGCTCACCGTCATGTATGTGATTTTGATGTTTGTACATTTGTTGTACCACATGAACCAGTCTTGGACGGCTGTTCTGAGTAAATGGGATGATGTGGGTAAAGCCCCCAAGACCAGAGCCTGGCACAGGGCCGTGCTGGATAATGCTGACTCATGGTGATGAGGGGAAGGAGGAGGCAGGATGCCATGGGTGAGGAGTCCAGGCTCCAGTGCTGCTGAACCACCATCCACCAGTATGATCTCAGCAAGCCTCTCTCCACCTGGACCCAGATGATTCACCCGTTAAACATCCCAGGCACATTGAAGGGAGATGAACAGTGTCCAGCATGGTCCTCAGCTGTGAGAAGCCATACACTCACCTTTTCCACCCTACAACTTTCCGTCATCTGGGGTGCAGGTTTCTTTCCTCTCTTTTTCCTTATTACAAGGTAAAATACAGTCTTATTACAGAAAACTAGAAACCAGAAAAGCCCATCACACAGTCATTCATTCAACAAATGCGTATTGGGAAGGGTGGGGATGAGCCCCTGGTGGAAATGGGGTGAAGCCGTGGACTTTCTCTGGGTGCGATGAAGGCTGACGGAGGGCTTTGAGCATCCTCAAGATTCAGAAGTCTGTTCTCAGTCATCAGCAGCTGTACCAGGAGAGGAAGAACCTCTGAAGTGTTCTGGCTCCAAAAGCTAGTGAAAGTGCAGATTTCCTGAGAAGGAGTGAAGCTTAGGGCCCTGCCAGGCAGTGATGCTTTCTCAACTTTGGGGGCAGTAAAATGTACAGACTCCGGCGAAGGAGACCAGGAAGGAGGCTGCAAAGTGTGCATGCTCTGGGATGGGGGCAGGGAAGGCTAGCAAAAAGCTGTTGGGGACCCAGCCAGGCTGCTTCCCTTGGAGGCCCAGCCTGAGATGTGTTTCCCACCATATATGGCAGAAATGATTTCAGGTGCTATGTAGATAAGCCACGAACTATCACTGAATCTTTTCTTGGTTGTATTGTGAAAGAAAAAGTCTCTGTTGGGTGCTGGTGTATCTTCGACACCACTTAACACTTGTCAAGCTCTCATTTACTGAGGTAAAGCAGTCCTCAGGCTCAGAGCTTGTGACCAGGGAGTGGTATCTAGCCAAAATTTTATTTCAATGCTTTGTTTTCATTGTCTTTAAAACAAAAGATGGTTATCTTCCATTTGCCATGAAAGATACTGCTTCCCATTTCTGTTTTTTACTCATTTTTCATTAAGGTATAATTTGCATGCAGTAAAGTCTCGTCTTTTTAGTGTACAGTTCTGTGGAATTTCGATAAATGTATCCAGTGTGCAACCATCACATCAAGATATAGAAGGGTTCCTTCACCCCTAAATCCTTCCTTGGGGATGACAACCTCTCTTCACCCTCAGTCCTTTGCAACTAATAATCTGTTTTCTTTTCCTATAGTTTTGTCTTTTCTAGCATGTCCCATAAATGGAATCTTATAGCACGTAGCCTTTTGAGTCTTGCTTCTCTCACTTAGCCGAATGCATCTGATATCCATTCACATTGTGCCCGTATCAGTAGTTCATTCATTTTTAATAATGAGTGGTGTTCAGTTGTAGGCCTACACTATAATTTGTAGAGGGACATTAGGATTGTTTCCAGATTTGGCAGTTACAAATAAAGCCCCTATAAACATTCACGTAGAAGTTTTTCATGAGCATGGATTTTCATTTCTCTTGGGTAAGTACCGATAAGTAGGATTGCTATGTTGTCTAATACATGCATGTTTAACTTTGTAAGAAATGGCCAAGCTGTTTTTCAGAGTGGCTATACTATTCTGCATTCCTACCAGCAACGTATGAGAGTTCCAGTTGCTCCATATCCTCATCAGCACTTGATGTTGTCAGATTTTTTTTTTGTTTTTGTTAGTCTAATGGGTATGTACTAGTATCTCATTGTGGTTTTAGTTTGTATTTTCCTGATGACTAATGATGTTTAACACCTTTTTATGGGCTTATTTAAAATCACTATATTTTCTTTGGTGAAGATTTCAAATCTTTTGCCCATTTTAAAATTCGAATTGTTTGTGTTTTATTATTGAACTTACTGAGTATTTACATATTCTGGATACAAGTTCTTTTCTAGATATGTTATTAGCAAATTATTCTGCTAGCTTTCTTATTAATTTTCTTAATGATGTCTCTTGGAGATTGTATTAATTAGTCTGTTCTCATGCTGCTAATAAAGACATACCTGAGACTGAGTAATTTATAAAGGAAAGAGGTTTAATTGACTCACAGTTCAGCAAGGCTGGGGGAGCCTCAGGAAATGTACAATCATGAAGGAAGGGGAAGCAAATATGTCTTTCTTCACATGGCAGCAGGAAGGAGAAATGCCAAGCAAAAGGGGGAAAAGCCCCTTATAAAACCATCAGATCTCGTGAGAACTCACTCACTATCACAAGAGCAGCAGCATGGAGGTAACTGCCCCCATGATTCAATTACCTCCCACCAGATCCCTCCCATGACATGTGGAGATTTTGGGAACTACAATTCAAGATGAGAGCTGGGTGGGAACACAGCCAAACCATATCAGAGATCATAGGTTGTTAATTTTGATCAAGTATAATTTATCAATTTTTTCTTTTGTGGATTATATTTTTGGGGCCATATCTGAGAAATATTTACTTAATCTAGGGTCACAAAGATTATCTTCTATGTTTTCTCCTGAAGGTTTTATAGTTTAAAGTTTTACATTGAAGTCTATTATCTATTTTGAGTGAATATTTTGATATAGTGTGATATATGAATGGAGGTTCATTTTAAAAATAAATATCCAATTATTCCAACCCCATTGGTTGAGAAGACTACTTTTTCTCTACTTAATTGCCTTTGCAACTGTGTCCTAAATCAACTGACCCACTCTGTATAGGCCTATATCTGGACTTTATAGTCTATTGCGTTGGTCTATATGTCTGCCCTTTCTCTAATTCCACATTCTCTTGAATATCTTACCTTTGTACTAAATCAGGTAGGGTGACTTTATTTAAAATATATTCTTCTGGCCAGCTGTGGTGGGTCACATCTGTAATCCCAGCACTCTGGGAGGCCAAGGTGGGAGAATTGGTTGAGGCCAGGACTTCGCAAACAGCCTGGGCATCATAGGGAGATCCCCATCTCTACAAAAAATAATTTTAAAAAAATTAACTGAGCGTGGTGACACAGGCCTGTAGTCCCACCTACTTAAAGGGCTGAGGTGGGAGGATTGTTTGAGCCAGGAGTTCGGGGCTGCAGTGAGCTATGATTGTGCTACTGGATTCCAGCCTGGGCAACAGAGCAAGACCTTGTCTCCAAAAAATATTTTATATACATATACATATATATATATATAACTGTATATATATATATAACTGTATATATATATAACTGTATATATATAACTGTATATATATAACTGTATATATATATATATAGTTCTATTCTAACTTTATTCTTCTTTTTCAAGATCACTTTTGTTATTTTTTCTTTGTCTTTTCATAAAAATTTTAGAATCTGCTTGTTGATTTCTACAAAAAACTCTGCATTATTTTTAAGTCTTGCTTTGCTGCCCAGGCTGGAGTGCAGTGGCATGATCATGGCTTACAGCAGCTTTGACCTCCTGGGCTCAAGGGATCCTCCTGCCTCAGCCTCCCAAAGTGCTGGGGTTACATATGTGAGCCACCACATCCAGCCTCCCATGGGTTTTGATTAGAATTATGCTGACTGTATAAATCAGTTTGGAAGAATTGACATCTTCACAATATTGTCTTTGTCAACATGGCATGTCTTTCCATTTATTTAGGTCTTTGATTTCCTTTATCATTGTCTTTTTGGTTTTCAGCATATAGAGCTTGCATGTCTCTTATAAGATCCATACCTAAGTATTTTATAGGTTTCGGTGCTATTGTAAGTGGTATCTTAAAAAATTTCAATTTTCATTGCCAAGTATACAGAAATACAATTAATTTTTGAATATGGATCTTATTAACATGATCTTGCCGAACTCACTTTTTAGTTTTAGTAGCTTTTTAATAGACTATTTGAAATTTATATGTAGATTATCATGTCATCTAGCAATAGAGTTTGAATAATTTCTATTGACCTATCCTCAGGTTAGTTGATTCTTTTCTTACCTGTGTTGAGTTTACTAATGAGTCTATCAAAATTATTCTTTATCTGTGTGAGTGTTGTTTTTACTTCCAGCATTTCCAATTGATTTTTTTCTTATAGTTTCACTCCTCTGCTGAAATTATGCATGTGATAATTCATGATGTTCTCATTTCCAGTAGAGTCTGTAACATATTATTCATAGTTATTTTAAATTTCTATCCATTGTGTTTCTACCTTTCCAATGTGGATGTCTTTTTTTCCCTTGCCTTATTGTACTGATACAGTATTAGACAGGAGGAATGAGAGCTGGTATCATCCCTTGTTCTCAATCTTAGGGGAAAAGCATTGTCTTTCACTATTATGTATGACATTAGAGTTGTAAGTTTTCTTGTAATGTCCTTTATCAGGTTGAGATTGTTCCCCTCTAGTCTTTGTTTCCTGAGAGTTTTTTAAATCATGAATATGTGTTTATAAAATGCTTTTTCTGTATCTCTTCTGATGATTATTTGATTTTTATTCTTGTTTGATGATATTACATTGAATATTGATATTACAGTGAGTTACATTGATTGAGTTTTTTGAATGTCAGACTATCCTTGCATTCCTTAAATAAACCCCAGTTGGCTGTAGTGTACTATCCTTTTTATATATGCTTTTTTTTTGCTTGCATTTTGTTAAGGATATTATTTATATTCATGAGGATTATTGGTCTGTAGTTTTCTTTTATTATAATGTATTTGTCTGGTTTAGATATCAGGGTTATACTGATCCCATAAAATGAGTTGGAACATGCACCCTCCTTTTTTTGTATTCTGGGAGAAATTGTGTAAAATTGGTATTATTTCTTTCTTAAATATTCAGTAGAAATAACCAGTGGAGCCATTTGGGCCTGGAGTTTTTTTGTTTTTTTTTTTTCTTCCTTCCTCTTCCTTCCTTCCTTCCTTTTTTTTCACAAGTGCTGACTGCTAGTGAGAGATTTCTTTTTAGAAAGTTTTGGCCAGGTGGCTCACACCTGTAATTCCAGCACTTTGGGAGACCGAGGTGGGTGGATCACCTGAGGACAGGAGTTCGAGACCAGCCTGGTCAACATGGTGAAACCCCATCTCTACTAAAAATACACAAATTAGCTGGGCGTGGTGGCAGGTGACTGTAATTCCAGCTACTTGGGAGGCTGAGGCAGGAGAATTGCTTGAACCCGGGAGGTTGCAGTGAACTGAGATCATGCCATTGCACTACAGCCTGGGTCACAGAATGAGACTCCATCTCAAAAAAACAAAGTTTTAATTATGCATTTAAATTTCCTTAATAGATATAGGATTATCTATTCTTTGTAAGGTGATTTTCAATGTTCAATCTTCCATTCCTGATATTGATCATTTGTGTTGTCCTTTTCCACTGGTCAGTCTTGACAGAGGTTTATCTGTTTTATTATTTTTTTTTCAAAGCAGCAGCTATGGGCTTCATTATTTTCTTTTCTCAATTTCATTAATGTCTACTCTTATCTTCATTATTTCCTTTCTTTTGTTTATGATTGTTTCATCTTCACTAATGGCTTATTATTATTTATGTCTCTTTAAAAATTTTTAGTTGTTGACCCAAGTTTTATAACATGCATCTTTAATTAAAAATTCTAACCTCAAATAATATAATACTACTTTATATCTAGTCTAAGAAACTTACAAAATATGCCAATTATTCTTTTCTCCAACACTTTTGTGTCATTGGTGTCATATATTAATATTTTATTTTTATGTATGCTATGAGTACACAACAGCTTGTTACTACTTTTGTTTTTGCTACTACTTTTTTGAAAGTCAGTTATCTTTTAGATTAGGAATTGACAAATTTTTTCTGTAAAGGGTCAAATAGTAAATATTTTAGGTCTTGTAGGCCACAAATTCTGGACCCGTCATAGTGTAAAAGCAGCCATAGACAATACATACATAAACTTGTGTGGCTTTGGTCCAGTAAAAACCTTTATTTACAAAAACAGGCAGTGGGCTAGATTTGGCCCACAGGCTGGGATACATTTTGGGTTGATAGTTCTTGTTGTTGTTGTTGTTTTAGCACTTGTATTGTCTTGTGGCTTGCCTGACATCTCAGGGGAAGTCTGATGTAATTCTTATCTTTGTTCCTCTGCATGTATTATTTTTCTCTGTCTACCTTTATGATTTTCTCTTTATCTTTAGTGTTCAGCAGTTTGAATAAGCTATTTCTAGGTGTTTGTTTTTGTTTAATTTATCCTGGTTGGTGTACTCTCAGCTTTTTGGATCTGTGGTTTTGTGTCTGTCATTAGTTTTGAAAAATGCTTTTTGTATAATTTCAACTATTTTAATGTATTAATGTACATCTTTTGTATTTTAATGTATTAATATTGGTTTCATGGCCCATAAAATGGTTTGCTTTGGTTAATGTTTCTTGTGTACTTGGGTGGAGTGTTCTATAAATGTCAATTAGATAATTATTTCTTCAAATATTTTTTTCTGCCTCATTCTGTCTTCTCATTCTGTAATTCCAGTTACTGTTCTGCTAGACCATTTGTTATTGTCTCACAATTCTTGGATACTCTGCTTATTTTTAAAGCTCCTTTTCCTCTTTGAGCTTGAATAATTTCTATTGACCTATCTTAAGTTAGTTGATTCTTTTCTTACCTGTGTTAAATTTACTGATGAGTCTGTCAAAATCATTATCTTTATGAGCGTGATTTTTATTTCAAGAATTTCCATTTGATTTTTTTTCTTATCATTTTACTCCTCTGCTGAACTTACCCATTTGATAATTCATGGTGTTCTCATTTCCACTAGAGTCTATAACATTTTAATCAGTTATTTAAAATTCCTATCTAATAATTCCATCATCTGTATCATAGCTGTGTCTAATTCTGTTGATTCTTTTGTCTCTTGACAGTGTGGTTTTTTTTTTTTTTTTCCCTCACTTCTTTGAATGCCTCACATTTTTTTATTGAAAGCCAGACATCTTATGTAGCACAATAGATACTGAGGTTTTAACATCTGGGAATGGAGCATGTCTTTATTTCTGCTAGGACTTCAGTATGGGCAGTTGAGTTGGTCTATTTAGGAATTCAGATGTGTTAGATTTCATTGTTGGCTATAGTTGCTCCCAGTGTGCTGCCAGCTTCAAAGTCCTTTTATGTTAGTTTGAGTTTAAGTTGGGGGCTGGTTTGCCAGAGGATTTTTTTCAACCTCTGCTCCACCCTCAGCTTTTAGTCTTCCTTTGTGCTTTGCCATAGATTGGGTCTCTCTCCTGTCTCTTGTCCCTCTCCTGGGAAGAGACCACTGTTACCTGCTACTCTATATCTGTTTGCCTGGTAGTAGGGGTTGGGGAATATTCTCTGTTGTGCTTATTTTGTCTCAGTCTTAGCCAGGCACTTCATGGTTCTGTTTAGCTCCCAGCTATTGGTCTGGGCTTAGGATGCATTCCTGCCTGCCCTACTATACACCAGGAATAGTGTGAGGGTGGTTTGCTGTTGTTGTAGTTTCCTTCAGTCAGTTTCAATAATTTTCATTAGTGCCCTCATGGCAGTAGGTTTCATTGCCCTTCCCCTAGACATTTTAGGGAGATCCAGGTGAGGATCTGTGCTTTTTTTGCAGTGGTTTCTGTCCTCCTTCCCCAGTGCTATGCTGCAAGGGATGCTTTCTCAGTATTCTTATCTTGCCCTTTCCTATCTTTTTTGTGGGCACTCAGTTCAGCTATGGAAACAAGCCTGCATATAGAGTGAATTCATCTTATGTCTGTGGCTCTCAGAAGTGCCATATAGTCTCAGCAGCCCACGCTCAGCCTTTAGCAATTTGTTAAATATTCTAGCTATTTTTTTTTCCTGCCAGCATCTGATGGCACCTACTCCAGGTAAGCAAGTATTCCAGGACTGGAATACTCTCCTTAGAGGTACCTATCTTTCCTTACATTTCAGGTTAGCTGGTTGCCTTGTAACTCAGATCTCTGCTGGATTAAAGAAAAGTTGCAAAATTTCAAATTATCTGGCTTGGTTTTCTATTGGAGTAGGAAGAATAGGAGTGATGGTCTTTCCAGCATTCTACATCTGAAGCAGTTCAACTTCTTTTAAAAATAAACTTTCTCCAGTAAAACTAATGTGTCCTTTAATATATTAATGATATGAAGCAAAGCAAATACTATGAAGCAAGGTTAATCATACAAAGCACCTACAACAGGGCTTTGGAGTCAGCATTCTGTCTCATATTTTCTGTGTGACTTTGGAGAAGGTACTGGACCTTGAGCATCAGTTTCTGTTTCCTTGTCTGTGCAATGGAGATCAAATATTATCCAAAGAATTAAAAGAGCTAGTATATAAAAAGTGCTTGGCTGATGTTAAGTGCTCCACTAAATTGATAAAATTAACAAATGTTATTACTTTACATGGATTTAAAGTCCATCTCTGCAGTGTGGAAGACAGTCCCAGATGCAGTTGGGAAATGAGGTGATTCTTCTCTGTGTGATTCCCAAATCTCCTGGACTCTGGCTGGCATAAGTGTGTGTGTGTGTGTGTGTTTATGAGAATGTTCACTCGTAGAATTCTCTAAAGTAGCTTCTGCCACTACTACCACCATTCAAAGCATACTCTAAGGCAAAAGAAGGAAATATTTAAAGAGTGTGAGAGACAGTGAAAATATCCAGCCCAAGACCAGGCATGGAGAAAGCCCCCAGGAAACGTCAGCAAAGTGAGGAGGGAATGTACAGATGGGAGAAGTATGTATGGCTTGGAATAGACGCCCCCCCAGCTTAGTCCCTGCATGTGAACCAATAGCTGTGTGTCTGGGTGACCTTGGGCTGGACCCTTGACACCCCTGAGCCTCAATTTCTCATTAGCAAGATGGCAGAAATCTCTGCTGCCCTCCCTCACCTCCTATGATTGTTGTGAAGCCGAAACAAGACCATGTCTGTGACCATTTGGAAACTCTACAAACATATCAGGCATTAGTGTTAAAAATGATCACTCAAACCCATTCTGAAAGGTTGAAGGATACGTGAAAAGTGGACCTTGAGGCCTTCTCAATTATGGCTTCAGAAATAGTTAAGGTAAAGTCAGGCGGCAAGTGATCAATGCCTCTCGATGTTTCTCTCCCAAGGAGGCACTCAGATTTTTGCAGCTGCCTGACATGTTTCTTAACAACTTACCTCCAACTGGAGAAACATCAGTAGTTGTCGAGGCCACAGTTTGTCTGGCTGATTTATACAAATCGGTGAAACAATATCTCCAGCCTATTCTTTGATCTTGGTTTGAAGCAAGTCAACTTAAACACTCATGGGAGCTGGAAGGAGATCCTTCATATAAATGTGCCCACAAATCTTTCTTGGATGCTCAGGGTGAGGCCTCTGCTAGTTGCTTCAAAGGCCTCATCCATCATGACAGGGGGAATAAAAACTCAAGTTATGCTTTATTAACCTTATTGATTGCCACCCTTGACCCAACTCAACCCATATCCAACTGTGGCAGGAATTTCTAACTCAACTTTTGCTGTAGTAGAACTGCACTTCCTCCACCACAATCCTCTCTGCACCCTCCCTCCCTGGCCCTGGCACCTCTCTTTAATCAAGAAGGGCAGCAGGGAAGGAAGATCTCACTGCTGGAGACCAAGTGCTGTGGGTCATTAAGGGGGCCAGTTCTGGAGCTTGAATGCCTGGGTTTGAATCCCAGCTCCGGCATATACTGACCTTGGGCGAGTTCTAGAAATCTGCCCCTGCCTCAGAGTCTCCATTTATAAATTTATACGGTTCATTGGTAGGGATTATACCAGATAAACAGAATCAGGAATTTAAATATGTATATTTTAAGGAATTGGCTGTGGGACTGTGGAGTCTGGCCTAGTAAGGCTGAAATCTGCAGGGCAGGCTGACAGACTAGAGGCCTGCAGGCAGGAGCTGATGCTGTGGACTAGACCAGGGGCAAAATTTTATTTTCCTCAGTGAACCTCAGTTTTGCTATTGAGGTCTTTCTACTGATTGGATGAGGTCCCCAGATTATTAAGGACAATCCTTACTTAAAGTCCCCGACTGTAGACATTAACCCATGATAACTATAATACTGTCACAGCAGCACCTGCATTAGTGCTTTGTGGAATAACTAGGTGCTAGAGCCTAGCCAAGTTGACACATTAAACTGACCAGCACAGATGGTGTAGAAGTGATGTGAAGAGTATGAGGTACTACATGTAATGTTTGCAGGCTGGGACCCAGAACACAGTGTGGACTCAATAAATATGAGCTGTTCTTATTGCTGCGAGGATGCAGAGAGGAGACTCACAAATGGCCCCGTGTATAGTAAGTGCTCAGTAAACATTAGCGATTATTATGTCTTCAAAATTTCACTCAATATGCATCATTAATGTCAGGGCTGTGATGGTGGTGGGGGCACTGACTGGGGCCTATGGTAGCAAGTCATCTCATGCACACTCACACACAAACTCTGTCTCATACACACTTGCATACTCACACCCGTACGCATACACACGCTCATACAATCATACACACACACACACATGGTTGATGACAAGTGGTGACTTCATAGGGTGAGGACTTATGAAGGATCTAGCGTCTGAGGGCTTGGGGAGTGGAGGTTTGCAGGATGAGCGAGTTTCCTGGGGAAGGGGTGGTGGCTGGAGGGGCGGGGCTGCGGAAGCCCACCACAGCTAGGACAGGCGCAAGCGTCGGCCCCTGGGCAGGGTCCTAGTGTGGTGGGGTGGGTCCCAGCCAAACCCTGCATATCAGGTCCTGACTATGGATACTTGATTGCTTTGATTTGATTTGATTTATTTTATTTTTTTGAGATGGAGTCTCACTCTGTCACCCAGGCTGGAGTACGATGGCATGATCTCAGCTCACTGCAACCTCTGCCTCCCGGGTTCAAGCGATTCTCCTGCCTCAGCCTCCTGGAATTGCAGGCACCCACCACCATGCCTGGCTAATTTTTGTATTTTTAGTAGAGATGGGGTTTCACCATGTTGGCCAGGCTGGTCTCGAACTCCTGACTTCAGGTGATCTGCCCTCCTTGACCTTCCAAAGTGCTGGGATTACAGGTATAAGCCACCGTGCCTGGCCCTGCTTTGATTTTATATTGGCATTTTTTTTCTCTTTTAGTCTGAAAATAATTTTAAAAATTGCTTATTGGCCATATCCATCTATCAATCTATTTAAAAAATAACATACCAACATTATTGCTAACAATATGATTATTCCTAAAAACAGCTCCAGATTTCTTTGCAGTTCTTGTCTCACTAGGGGTGTGTGTCCCTATCTGTGTATTTTAAAATCATCTGAAATGATTCTTCTCTGATTGGGGAAACCAGGAGGTGGCTAACCTTTACTTAAAGGCCAGATCACCTAGGTAAAAAATGAGATATCCTCTTGAAAGCAACAAGGACAAAGTTGTTCAGCATGCGTAAACCTGAGTGTCGTGATTGGTTTGTCTGGTCTGGTCAGGATACACATGCGCTCCACATCCCCCTTGCCATCTCAGGTCCAGGCCAACATTGTCTCTCACCTGACAACTGTCACAGCTTCCAAAATGGTCTCCCTGCTCCCACTCTACCCTGTGCCCTATCCTCATCCTTTTGTACTTGGCAGCCAGAGTGATTTCTTTTCCAAATTGAACTGTAATATCACACTGAAAAGGGGTTCAAACAATTGTCACAAAGTCATGGACAGAATGGGAGGCCATTACCTAAGTGAAATGAGTCAGAAGCAGAAAGTCAAGTCACTGCATGTTCTCACTTATAAGTGGGGGCTAAACAGTGGGTACACATGGGCATACAGAGGAGGGTAATAGACACTATAGACTCCAGCAGGTGGGAGGGTGGGTGTATTAGTCTGTTCTCACTCTGCTAATAAAGAAGTACCAGAGACTGAGTAATTTATAAAGAAAAAGAGGCTTAATGGGCTTACAGTTCCACATGGCTGGAGAGGCCTCACAATCATGGCAGAAGGCAAAGGAGGAGCAAAGGGAGGTCTTACATGGCAGCAGGCAAGAGGGCATGTGCAGGGGAACTGCCCTTTATAGAGCCTTCAGATTGAGTGAGACTTATTCACTGTCACAAGAAGGGGAAAAATCCACCACCATGATTCAATCACCTCCCACCGGGTTCCTCCCATGACACATGCGGATTATGTGGGCTACAATTCAAGATGAGATTTGGGTGGGTACACAGCCAAACCATATCAGTGGGAGAGGGTTGAGTGTTGACAAGTTACCTATGGGGTACAAAGTGCACTCTTCGGATGATTTGGGTACACTGAAAGCCCAGACTTCACTGCCATGCAGCATATGGAGGTAACGACTGCAGTTGTATCCCCTAAAGCTATAAAAATTTTTAAAATAAAATGGTCATATAGCACACTTCTATGGAACCTCAACCCAGATCAAGAAGTTGCTTCCTTGTCCCATCTCAGAAACTGTGTCCCCCTCACCCCCAGCAAGAGAACCACTGTTTTGACATCTCACATTATTATTTCATTTTACCTGCATTTGAATTGTCTTTCAATGGAGTAACTCAGATTATATTCTGTTGCGTCTTGCTCCTTTTGCATAACTTTTTAAAGTGAGACACAACCATGTAGTTGTGTGAGGGTATAGCTCTGTTGTTATTTTTGTTGTACAATATTCTATTTATGAATATGCTATCATTTATTTATCTATTTTGCTGTTGATGGATATTTGAGTTGTTTCCTTTTTGGGGGCTACTACAAACAGCACATGTATGAACATTCCTGTCCACGTATACACCGCTGTTGGACAGAAGCAGATTTTCTGTGTTATGGAGTATGCGTAGGTTCAGTTTCTATAGATACCACCAGTTTTCCAAAGCAGTGGTCCTAGTCCACATTCCCAGCTGCACTGTATGAGAATTCTAGCTGTTCTATACCCTTGGATTATGTGCCATTGTCTGGGGGTCTTCTGTTTGTTTTATTTTTGTTTCTTTAGTTTTTCCATTCTCTGAGTGTGTAGAGTATTTTACTGTGCTTTTAATTTGCATTTATCTGATGGCTAATTAGGTTGAGCCTCTTTTCATGTGCTTATTGATTCTTTGGACATCTTTTTGTGAAGTGTGCCTGTTCAAGTCTTTTGCCCATTTTTATATAGGTGTGTTTGTATTCTCTCTGGACTTGTAATACCTTACAGGTCTGGATATGACTCCTCTGTCATTTGTATGTGATTTAGTTATGAAAGAGAATCTGTTCAGGAATCTGATCTTGTCACTCTCCTGGCATCCCCGTCTTCATAGGTCAGCATCTTTGAGAGGTTCTGGTACTCAGGCCTTTGAGTTCTCTGGCCTGTCTTTGGGCCACCCCATTCTGTGGCTTCTCCTTCAGCTATACTAGAGCCTCTAGAGTGTCCTTCTCCTTGTCCTGGAATCTGACACAGGGCAGTGTGACTCAGAGCTAAGGGCACAGACTCTGGAGCCACACTGCCCGGTCTCACCGCTCAAGTGTCGAATGGTGCTGACAATAATAATAATCCCCCCTCAAGAGTTGTGAGGAGTTAATGTGAAGTCCTTAGAAGAGTGCTGAGCACATGGCAAGGCGGGGTGAGCGTGAATATTTTTTTATCATCATTTATGTTCATTGAGGTTCTGCTTTTGGAAATGTCCTTTCCTTTCATCACCTATGATTCTAATCACCCTTGGCTAATTCCTACCTACCCTATAAGTCTCAGCTCCAAAATCATGTCTTCAGGGAAGCCCTCTGTATCGGTCAGCACAAGCTTAGTTGACTTGCAGTAATGAACAACCTCAAACTTGCAGTGGCTTTAAACCATCAGAACATATTTTCTGCCACATGTTCCCTGTTGGGTGGCTAGGGGATCTGCCACCATGATACTTTTGAATCTTTGCTCCAGAACCTTGTCCATGGACCAGCCACTACCTGGACTGTCAATAGGCAGTGGTAGAGGGAAAAAAGGCTCTGGTAGGTTTCACACAGGGGATTAAGGCTCACCAGGAATGACTCTTATGTGTCTCCCACTCTCGCCAGAACTAGTCACAGGCCACATTGACCACAGGGGCCAGGAAGTTCAGTCGCACCTTGTACTCGGAAGGAGAGAGAACTGAGATATTTGGAGGGTTGCACCAATGACTAATGACAATTTGCCTGAACCCCAAACTGAGTTAGGCCATGCTATTGTGTGCTTTGTCTATTTCACCTTTCTAACACACACCAGTGTGCAGTCATGTGTTTGTGTGACTATTTGATTATCGTCTATGTCTCCCACCAGGCTGAATTTCACAAGGGCAGGGCCCTATTGGAACTGTTGACTGCTCTATCCCTGTTTCTGTCACTTGCCCCTTGCAGACATTTGAGAAGTTTGGTGTCTATAGCAGTCAATCATTGGAAAATAGATGCTGGTCTCTTTATCCTGCCATCTCTAGATACCTTTTCTTCTTTTAATTATTCACTGCAGAAATTTATATACCCATCTCCCAGCTTCCACAGTTATCAACATGCCAATCTTGTTTCATCAAATTCCCATATTTCATTGCAGAAATTTTTGAGTCTATAAAAAATAGAATCATATAGTAAACTCTCATGTCACCATCTCCCAGCTTAAACCGTTATCAACATGCCAATCTTGTTTCATTGAATTCCCATATTCTCTCCCCACCACTATTTTAAAGTAAACACATCCTATCATTTCATTCACAAGTCATTCACTACAATGTAATACCATTACTGTGCCTCAAAACTGGACAGTCATTTTAAAATATCATATAATACCCAGTCAATGTTGCAATTCCATTGATGGCCTCATAAATGCTTTGTTTAAATTAAGATCCAAAGAAGATCCACACATTGCATTTGGTTGATTTGGTTTTGGAAATCTTTAATGAATCTCCATTCCCTTTTTTATTTTCTTATTTTTCTATTGGAAACCATATCACCCATCCTGTAGCCTTTGCCATAATCTTGATTTTGCTGATGGGATGGTGTCTTCTGATATGTTCCTCTGTCCCCTGTGTGTCCTGCAAACCTGTAGCTAGCTCTCAGTAAGATCTAGAAGTTTGATGATGTTCATATTTGACTTTTTTGGCAAGAATTCATCAGAGTTGTCATTGTATACTTGTACTGCCTCATTCCATGTGATGTCTGTTTGTCTGTTAAGCTTCCTCAGAGGTTTTGGGGTTTGCCAGCCTGATCCACCATGGTACCCACCTTCATCCACGGTACCCACCCCCACCCCCCAATTCCCAGTGACCCCACTCCTGTTTACTTTGTTCCACTTTCTTACAAGAAAAATCACATCCTAAAATGTTCCCTCCTTGCACGGAAAACCCATCCAGACGAGGCTCAAGTCATAAAAGAGCATGAGACATGGATCTCCATTTGTTACGAAGTTAGTGGGCATCAGCTTTATCAACAGCCCCCATCTTTAATCAAGAAGAAATTACCCACTGGTGGGACATTATGGTTTTCTTTTACAACTAGCTCATTTTTTAAAAAATTAATTTCAGTTCTTTTTTTTTTTTAATTTTACGTTTCGGGATCCATGTGCAGGATGTGCAGGTTTGTTACATGGGTAAACATGTGCCATGGTGGTTTGCTGCCCCCATCATCCCATCACCTAGGTATTAAACCCCACATGCATTAGCTATTTATCATGATGCTTTCCCCCACCATCCCCCCACACAGGCCCCAGTGTGTGTTGTTCCCCTCCCTGTGTCCATGTGTTCTCATTGTTCAGCTCCCACTTACAAGTGAGAACATCCGGCATTTGGTTTTCTGTTCCTGCGTTCGTTTGCTGAGGTTAATGGCTCAGTTCAACTTTTAAGCAAGGAAAGAGAAGGATAATTGTGCAGCGTTTCCTGAAAAGTTATGAAAGAAAGCAAAGGGTCATTTTTCAGAACTCCTCTCCCACCATTAAGAATCATCCGTCGTGGCTCTTCCTTGCATCTTGCAGCCGAGCTGTAAGCCCTGGAATTGGCTGATGGGGCTTTGCTTCCAAAGATGTTTCTCAGATCCTCCTATTTACAAGGAGGGTGTTTGGAACTAGAAAAAAGCTGCAGGTTCGCATCAGGGGAAATTCTCAGTGCAGCTCACACACTCTCATGCCTGCTGGGAATCCGGGCCCTCCCCACTCCCACCCTCTCCTCTGCAGCCCTCTCCTCTCTTCTCCATCCTTATTTCCATTCGAATCAGTGGTTATGGGGTGCTGTCAGGCCTGAGCACTGATGAAGGGATTTTTCAAGCTGTAATTTGTCATGTGGATGAAGGTTTGATCCCTTGTTTGGTGCCCGCAACATTGGGGTCCTAATTTCCACTCCAGGGCCAGTTCTCTGTGGAGCAGGGCAAAGCTTGCCTAACCTTTCTATGTTAGTTTCATCTCCTGGAAAATAGAGTTAATATCTACCCTGCTCCTAGGAACACGGGAATTAGTTATTGTTTTTTCAGAGTGCTAATCTCATACCTTTGCCAACACAAGGCAATTCCACCAACAGCCCCCAAATTATATCTGATCACATAGTGGCTGAATGTGTTGATCATCACTACTTCCATTGTGAAACTCCAAACGAATATTTTTAAGGTTGCCACTTTATTCATAAATCCAAGAAGTTATCACAGCCACTGCAGTGAGTGAGGTTCAGAGCTGAGGGCCACTTGGAAAAAATCACCACCCACTCCAGCCCCGGCCTCCATCCAAGGCTAGGCAGGCTGTCACGAAGCAAATGAGAAGGTCACGACAGGCTGCAGCTTCGTCCCTTTCCATTTCGGGCTATGATTAATCTTTTCTGATGTTCTTTTATTTGAAAAAATAATCTAAACTGGCCCCAGACAGAACCAACTCTCCTTAAAAGGGAAATCTACATGAAAGGACGGAACGTTGCTCACAGAGAGAGAAGACAGGGAACCCATCGCTGGAGGTTTGAGGCTCCTGAGGAGAGCACTAAGGTGCCTCGTCTTTAACTTATGGGCATAACGGGAGAGCTCTTTCTTCTTGAAGTTGGTGATTCACAACCTCATTTGAGGTCTGATTCCATCAAAAATACATCCAGCTCCAAGGGCTGCCAAAAAAAAGGAGGTTTTCGCTCACCCACGAGACCCCACACAGTTTCTCCTCCAGCCTGGAGACCTGGGTGTACTGTCAGGGCCCCCACCTTCAGTTCTCCTGCCCTCCTGAGTTGTAAGCAGTCCCCAAGAAAGACTCTTCAAGAGGCAGGCTGCTTGGGTCTGGATGGTTCTCTAAGTCAGAGTTTCTCAACTGATGTGCGACTGACATTTGGGGCTGAGTCACTGGGGTGGTGGGGACAGATCTTTGGGGCTGAGTCACTGGGGTGGTGGGGACGGATCTTTGGGGCTGAGTCACTGGGGTGGTGGGGACGGATCTTTGGGGCTGAGTCACTGGGGTGGTGGGGACGGATCTTTGGGGCTGAGTCACTGGGGTGGTGGGGACTGACCTGTGTATCACGGGAGGTTTAGCAGCCTTCCTGCTCCCACCCACTGGATTCTGTGAGCAGCCCCTTCTCCCATTGCGACAACCAAAAATGTCTTCAGACATTGCCAAATGCTTCTGGGTGAGAGGGCGCAAAATCACCCTGCTGGCAATTCATGGAGCTGTTGGTCCCACAGCCCTTTCCAGGGTGCCTTCATGTCCACAGGGAAACTTCAAAGTGCCAGGGCCTTTGGCTGAGTGGGTGAGACCTTGGGAAGGCAGAGCATGGAGCTGTCCTGATATGGGAGCATTTTTTTCCCTTGTGCACACATCCGCCTGGCAACTGTGCTACGAGTCATTGTGGCCTGCCTCCCAGGTGCCCCTTTGAATTGTGCCCACAAACCAGGTGGTTAATCAGCTCTCCAGCGCTGCTTGGAAGCGTCCCTGCCTAAGCGAGCATGTAATTACCAGCTCGCACCCTCAGCCGTGGACACGCAGGAGAGCAGCGGCAGAAATGGGTGGCTCATTGCAGGAGGGGGAGCGGGGGACTCTGGCCTTTGAAGCGTGACATGAATGCCAAAGATGATGGCGTCCATCCCCTTTGGAGACTGGACATGTTTTGCTGGCCTTTACTGGAACACAGCCACCGGATCCCTGCAGATGGCTAGGGCTACCTGAGCTACCTGTGTGAGGGAGCGGGCCCCCAGCCCCGGGGGGCACCTGAAGAGCGGCCTAAGCCTGCACACACCTTGGCCTCTTGTTAGGTCCAGGGGGGTGTTTTATTTGGCAGCCTTGCTCCCCATCATATCAAACGAATTAAAATACGCCCACACTAACTATAGTGTGTTTGCAGTAAAAATATTTGAAAGGAGTTTAATGATTTTGCTTCTTAAATTATCTAGCAGCAGGTAATCCATCAAAGTTGCAATTACCTGTGATTTGCCCCACAACCAATAGGCATCCTTAGGCATTCTTGCAATGGTTTTCTCAAACGTAATGCAGTTTTTAGGACGACGACATCATCAATACAGCACCCAGCAAGCGGTGAGGAGGCTGCACTGCTATAGTTGGCAGGCATTTAATGAAGCATTTATTAATTTTGATTTTGTGGCTTTCTTGTTGAATTTTGGAGCCCATAATTTTCTTCCACATTGCACACACTTGCGTGGACCCCAGAAAGGTTCATGCCTAAGGCTCTTGGGGGTTTGTGGGTGGGGGGGTGCTCTTTTTTCTTGGCAGTATGCTGAAGGTGAGAAGATTCCAGAGGTAGCTGAACAGTTGCTTTGCTGGGGAGGGTTTGCTTAGCTGCTGGAGTCACTCCCAGTTTCCTCTTTCTTGGTTTTTGTGGTGGTAAAAATTAAGTCCAAGCATCTGGAGAGTCACATGTGTGATTTGCAAACATCAAACACAGCATTCATTCCTTATTTCTTGATTAATTTATTGGCTGTCGGCTTTCTGATCAGTCTACCAGCTGGGCATTTTACTTTTCTCTTACTGCAAACGAAGCGTAATTGCTGGGACGCAAACCGGGCGGAAAAACAATGAGAAATTAGGCATAATTGGGCGGCATTTCCTGACGAGCTATAATGCCAAGCTCAACATGGAAGCCAGTGTTTTATTTTCTTTTTTACAAAAAGGGACTTCACAATTATTCCTAGCGCGTGAGTTTTCCTCCTCACTGCTTTCCAATGCCTGGGACTGAGCGGAGGGGGTGATTTCCTTCTTCCCAATCAGAGGTAGCGAATCTCTCAGAGCTTATGGTAATATTTAAAGACATAAAAAGGACAGGACAATTAGAAATGTGCACAGGTAGCTTTAGGGCTGACGTTATTGATGCCTTTGTGATCAATAGCACTATTTTTATTTGGATTGCTGGGTAAGAACAAGCCATAGGAAGCTACGGCCACAAAATTTAGAGAGCCCTGCAGAGGGCCTGTAAAACCCTGTTGTAACTCTCATGTCAGGCCGGGAATAACGGCTGATTTAAAGGCTTTGGCTGGTGCAGTGAGGCGGGGTTTCCATCAGTGTATGCCCAGGAGAGGGGATTACATCTGCCTGGCGTCCAGACTCCAGGTGGAGTGAAGCCGTTTATAACACAATTTGGCTGCAGTTGAATTTTAATCTTGGGATCCACCGATTGCTTTAAGGGCGAGCTCGAGAAGCCGCCGTTTGTTTTTAATAGCTTTACCCAGAGACTAAAGAAATCCCTCCCCCCACAGTTGTTCTGTTAGGGGTTGTGTTTGTGGAAGGGAATTGAAAGAGAAGATTTGGTAAATAGGAGCCATGGACTGTCGTGCTTTCTGGATGAACTGTTTGGACACTGGCTTTCTGATAATCATCGTAGCTAATATTTACTGGGTGCTAATGAGACGTGGGGATGCTGCTAAGCACATTTCACATCATGTTTATCTTCTTAATTGTTTATTTTATTTCATTATTTTTTTGAGACAGACTCTCACTCTGTTGCCCAGGCTGGAGTACAGTGGTGCAATCACCACTCACTGCAGCCTCTGCCTTTGAAAGGGCTCAAGCAATCTTCCCACCTCAGCCTCCCAGGTAGCTGGGACCACAGGCACATGCCACCACGCCTGGCTAAATTCTTTTGTATTTTTTGTAGTTTTGTAGAGATGTGGTCTCCCCATGTTGCCCAGGCTGGTCTTGAACTCCTAGGCTCAAGCAAGCCACCCACCTTGGCCTTCCAAAGTGCTGGGATTATAGGCCTGAGCTACCATGCCCAGCCACATCATGTTTATTTAAAAACAAACAAACAAACAAAAACAAAACCCAACTCACAACAACCTGTGAGAGACTATCTCAGGCCCATCTTCTGGACCTGCACTGGCCAATATGGTCACCATTCATTACTGCGCTTGAAATGTGGCCAGTCCATACAGAGACAAGTTGTAAATGTCAAACAGTCACCAGATTTCAGACTTAAGGTGAAAAAAAAAAAAGTGTTAACTACTCAATAACTTTTATATTGATTACATGCTGGGATTTGGGTGATATAAAATGTATAACGAAAATTGTATTCTTTTGATTGTGTACCCATTTGTTTTTACTTTTTGAAAATGTGGCTAGGAAATAAAAAATTACGGATGTGATTCACATGATACTTCTAAGGCACTGATCTTAGAAGAAGAAAAGACGCACAGACCTGTAATCCCAGCACTCTGGGAGGCCACAGTGGGCGGATCACCTGAGGTCAGGAGTTTGAGACCAGCCTGGACAACATGATGAAACCCCATCTCTACTAAAAAGGCAAAAATTAGTGGGCGTGGTGGCATGCTACTTAGGAGGCTGAGTCAGGAGAATTGCTTGAACCTGGGAGGCGGAGGTTGCAGTGAGCCAAGATCATGTCACTGCACTCCAGCGTGGGTGACAGAGTGAGACTCAATTAAAAAAGAAAGAAAGAAAGAAAGAAAGAAAGAAAGAAAGAAAGAAAGAAAGAAAGAAAAAGAGGCCCAGAGACTTAAAGGATCTTGCCCAAGGCAGCCCAGCATGCAAGTGTCCGGGCCTTTTAGATGCTAACAACATGACCCCAGAATGGGCACTTGTGCATGAGTCAGTTTCTCAGTCAGCTTTTTGTCATCGGCCCTACATCCCTGCAGACCTTGGCTGAATTTGTAGCCCCTCCGGTCTCAGTTTTCCCAGCTCGGTCATCAGAGGCTGGAGTTGAATGATCTTTGTGGCTTTTTTGCGGACAATGATGTTCTCAATTTTGTACTCTTTGGCACAGAGTGGTGTCATGTGGAGAGGGGAGCATCAGTCTCTCTCTTAATGCTTATTTAATTATATTTAATTAGGAATCTTGTTGCAATTGGTCTCCTGGGGCCATCTGCTGTGGAGATTTTTGAAAAATCCAAATTTTATTTCTTGCCATCGATCCATGTGGTTAATGGGCCTGAGGAGGAATGATGTCATCTGTCCTTCTAACTTAGCACAAGAGGCAGGAGGAGAAATTGAGCAAAATCAGGCTGAGCGCCCGAGAAGGCCACCCTTTGGAGAGCCAGGGCGGGCCTGGCTCATTCCTTCAGGTTCTCATCTGTAGTGTCCACGGTGTGCCCCAGCTTGCTCTGCCCTGTGCCAGGATTTTGGGGACAGCTGGGTTCTGGCATCATCTGTGCCCTTGTTAACATGGTACCCTAAAATTGATGCTTGCCCTGATGGTAAAATGGTGGTCTGCATGTGATGGGCACCAATTTGTGACGTCCAGGGTTCTTGAGTCAGCCACATCTTCCCTGGGTTGCCTTCAAGATGACCTGAGTGGACTCACTGCCTATTCTTTTCCCTCTAGGTGGAATAGGATTCTTACGGGAGTAGGGTGATAAGAGAAGGGGGCTCTCCTTCATTGCTGCCATCGGGCTCCTTGGTGGAAAACTGGGGCAGGATTCAAAGCAAGGCTGACATGACCTGTACTTCCCCAGAAAGGAGACGCTGGAGGCCTGGCTAGGGCCAGCTCTCCAGCCCCGGCAGCTGCCCCCCACCCACCCCCACCGGGC
The DNA here is from genome assembly GCF_029289425.2 of Pan paniscus. NCBI lineage: Eukaryota > Metazoa > Chordata > Mammalia > Primates > Hominidae > Pan > Pan paniscus. The sequence goes on from NC_073270.2 coordinate 64,307,045, forward strand.
ATTTAATCAGTGTAACTGATTAGTTGAAACACACCACAGGCTGGGAGCCTGCGACCCTGGCTGACGTCCCGGGCTGTTGTTTATGGCTGGGTGATTTGAGGCAAGCCTCCCGACCCCGCTGAGCCTCGGATCCCTCATTTACAAAATGAGACTTATCATATCTGCCCCCCTCCCTCCCCAAGTTGTTGAGAGGCTCCAACAATGTAGAGAGGCTGATATGAAATGTGGGTAAACAGGAGAGTGGTATTTAAATGTACGCTCTTACCATAATTGCCTTGTATTGTGTGTGTATATCTTATCTCCCCAATTAGATGCGAGATCCTTGGTGACAGCCACCATGTCTCCCCCCTTTTGATATTCCCCACGCAGCCGGGATGATGCTGAACATATGGCTGCTGCTCAATAAATATGTTCTGAATTGTACTGAATTTCATTTTGGTTCCAAATCACCCTAAAAACTTGATCAGGTGCAGCCCAAAGGAGCAGGCTGGATGACGGAGGCTCCCCAGCCTGGCTCTGTGGCCGTTATGGGAAAATATCTGTGGAATGAATGAATAGATGAATGAATGAATGCCTCGTGGTGTTTGCTTTACTCTTCCTGCTCCCAGCTTTGACACTGGCTGTGAAATCTGCCTCCTGTGCTCAAAATGACTTCTCCGTCTCCTCCTTCGGGATACGCTTTCTGCATCCTGCCTCGCTGTAGCTCAGATTTCTATTAAGTAGTCAAACATAATATAAAATTGCCAACAAAAAGATCATTCCTGGATTAATCTCCCCCTTTACATAGGGAAAGACATAAAAGAGAGCATAAGATAAGAAAAGGAAACGAAATTAATCTTATACTTTCTATGGCTGCCTGTTAATTTCAAGCTTTCCTGCATCCAGGTGCCTGTGTTCCTGCTCGGTTTCTGGATGGCTTGGTACTTAAATGAAACATCTTATTAATCATTTCCCGGGAATGCTGTGCAGGCAAAAGGAAAACAAAGGCATTCAGGAGCCACAGTAAGTTTATTTTTATAGTAATGCGTACCTTATCATCAAGCATGGCCAAGTCATCAAAATGCTAAGCCACTTTTGTATACGATCTCACACTGCTATTGATAAATCACGTTAACAGTAAGCTGCTGGATCAATTCTGCCCTGACACCAACCTCTCCACGAAATAGAGATTCGAGAATAAATGTGAAGGTAACCAGGGAATAAAACTGTTTGAGAAGTTTCACAAAAGAAGCTGAACTCTGCTAATCAGAAAGTAGATCCATCTTTAATTCCGAAATGACCGCACAGCAATTCAGCAGTCCAGAGGACAGGCAGAGTTTCTCAGCCCCGGGGTGGAATGGATGGCTTCCTATCTCTGTCCTGCCAAGGCTGCGTTCTCACATCTTCCAAAATGTCCATTAACCCCAGCTGGCCCCTCACCCCACCAAGATGATGTAAATATAATGATTAACCAATCCACACTAGCATTAAGATTTCTTGAAACTCCTCTTCACTGAAAAATGCATTAGCTCCTGGCAGTACTGTCCAGAAATTAATTCACAGACAACCGAGCATCATTACCCATGGTCTGCCCTGGCTAACTGCTCTCTCTGTTAGTGAATTTGGGAATGGAAATGAACTATTTCCATCCACTTTATCATCCAGAGACCTTAGTACATAGTGTATCTCTGGTAAGTGCTGTTATTGTAACCTGTTTCTAGAATTGCTATTACCAGTAATTCTGCAGAAACAGGGTCCCACCCAAAGCCATCAGCACAGTGCCTTTAAATCTGAAAATCAGCCTTTAATCTCTACTTTGATGTTGTTGGCAGAGGTGAGAGTTTTATTTCAGCCCAATTGCGGTGTCTTTTAATTTTTTTAAGTAGTGAGCTATCATCCCTCCAACCCCCTCCCCCAAACACTGAAGTCCAGAGGCCACTTTCTGGGAGAAGGTTGTTGCAAGTGGCCCAGGTACTGGGGCTGGTCTGGTAGGAAGGGGTGTAGAGAACCGTAAGGGCTCCCTACAGGAAAACATCAGGACTAGCAGAAGCCACCCTTACAAAACGCAGAGTGAGCAATGGAATTGGCATATGGCAATGAGGCCTGCAGGGAGAGCTCCCTTGACCTTCTGCATATGGAGTTTAGGGTCCCCTCTGGAAGGATCCCTGTGCCGGGATGCTGCCCTCCCTAGTACTTCCTCCTCGTTCCCTTACACGTGAAGCTCCTGCCTAGCTCTTCCCTCGTGGCCCACACTACCTGGCTGAGCATCCCCTCCCATCATTTGCAGATCACAGTGGCCCCCTGGTCTCTAACTCCAGGTTTCACATCTGAGCTCCAGTTCCACCCCCAGACTTCTTGTCGCTTGCTTCTCCTGCCATGCATCCATCCCCTCACTTGTCCCCAGGGACAACTCTTCTCTATGGTGTAAGCCTTTGCTCTTCTGCAGGGGCCTCTCCTTCCTTCCCCCCTTCCCTTCCTCTGGACCTGCTCAATGTACATTCTGGCTATACATATATTTGGTCTCGGGATTCGGTTTCTGTCTGATTCTTTGAGTAGCTGCCGGGGCTCCCGGGGCATGGTCTGGATCCTGCTCATTTGAATTTCCCCTTTCCCTGCAGGGTTTGTTGCACAGTAGGTCTCTACAAATATTTATTAAATGAGTGTGCCTGTATTCAAACCCAGGAGATGGGGGAGAAAGATCAGAGGGAAGATTTGATAAACAGAAGGCTTCCAAGAAATAGCTTCCAACTCCAATCAGTTCTTTTTCATTTTATTATGATAAGAACACTCAACATGAGATCTACCCTCTTAACGAATTTTAAAGTGAATTGCAAATTATTCAACCAACTGATGACTGAAAAACGAAGTGCTAAAAAGACACTCAATAAACATAGGCCACCTTGGAAATGTATTAATAATCATTATCGTCACCATGTGGCGGCTGTGGATTGAGCGTCTATTCTGTGCCAAACACTGTGCTGAGTGCTCTGTGCCTGTTCCCTTGTTTACCCCTGCCCCAATCCTCTGAAACAGGCCTGCTCTCACCCTTAGTGGAGATGAAGCCATGGAGGCTCTGAAAGCCACACCCGCCATCACCCAGCCAGGGGCTGCCTGAGCCCAGCAAGAGTCCACCCTGGGGGATGCTGAGTCCCTGCCTCTCACCACCATGCATGTTGTCTCTGGGCTTCTAAAAAGGCTGAATGATACAAAGGTCCTGGGGAGGACCCATTATGAAAAGGCCATGTTCTTTGTTTTGGCCCCAGTACACAGCACCATCCGCCCATCATTGTCTTCCATTCAATCTCCAGCATGATCAGTAATATTTGTTAGCGGGAGAGGGGCTGGTGTGTGGGCTGCAGCCAGGCGGCAATGAAGCAGAAGCTTTACTTCTAAGAGAAGCTAATGGGCCCGGTTTAGGGGGGCACAAGCCCCTGACCTTGGTTGGATAAGCCTCTAGCACTAATCAACATTACCGGAGAAGTCTGTATGCGCTAACAAAGCATAAATATTTGGTCTCTATTGAAGGTCTCCAGGGCCATGGCACACAGCAGCCTTAAACATGCATGGTCTACTTGCTTGTTAGGAAAGAGAAAACACACAGAAAAACAGCCCTTTGAATCCATTCTTCCCCATAGAAACAGAAACGATGTCCTGATCATTATGTCTAAAAAAGCAGTAGATACGAAAATTGGATTTGGTTGGAGCTGGATTTTAGCTGCAAATGGGTGGTTTTTAATAAAGTGCCTCATAGCAACCGATCTGTGAAAAGCTGCTACTTAAAAGCAAGTTCATATGATCTCAGAAAATGGCTCATCAGACAGGGCAGTCTCTAACTGTTTATTTATAGTCGTCTGCGCCAGATCAGATAAGCTGGTGCTCACAGAGTTGGGCGGGGGGGGAGCTTCTAGAATGTACCATCCATTGGAAACTCACAGCCTCGGACTGTGGATGTGATCAGAAAACGGATCATTGACTCACACTTTTGGAAACAGGGCCCGGTGGGGTGAGAGCTATGGGGAGGTAGGCTGTGTTCTCGGGATAGAGGTTCTCCAAGTGCTCAGACCTGAGAGTTGTTTGTGAAGTCTGGGGGCTGAAGAAATAGGACTGGAGCTGGAGGACAGGCACCGGGGGCATGAATGAGGATAGGTGGATTGGGGCTGAGTCCTGCCTATGAGACGTTTTGCCTGTTTGAACTTGAGCGAATGCCCTTCCTTTTCTTTTTTCTCTATTAATTAATTAATTTATTTGTTTGTTTGTTTGTTTGAGGCAGTCTCACTCTGTCGCCCAGGCTGAAGTGCAGTGGCTCGATCTCAGCTCACTGCAACCTCCGCCTCCTCGATTCAAGTGATTCTCCTGCCTCAGCCTCCTGGGATTATAGGCACACACCACCACGCCCAGCTAATTTTTATATTTTTAGTAGAGATGGGTTTTACCATGTTGGCCAGGCTGGTCTCAAACTCCTGACCTCAGCTGATCTGCCCAGAGTGCTGAGATTACAGGTGTGAGCCACTGCGCCTGGCCTATCTTTCTTTTTAAAAAGACTTTATTGAGATACAATCCACGTTCCACACAATGCAACTATTTGAAGTGTAGAACTCAACACTTCTTAGTGTATTCCCAGAGTTGTGTAACTGTCACCACTGTCCATTTTGGAACATTTTCATCACCTCAAAAAAGAAACCCCATACCCTTCAGCAATCATCCCCTATCCCCCCATTCCCTCTAGCCCTGAGCAGTCTCTGTCTGCTTTGTCTCTACAGATTAGCCTGTTCTGGACATTTCCTTTGAATGGTCTCATAGGGGATGTAGCATTTTGCGTCTGGCTTTTCTCACTTAGCGCCGTGTTTTCGAGGTCCTTCTGCGCTGTGGCCTGCGTCAGGGTTCCATTCCCTTTCAGGGCAGGCCCTTTCTGGTCTTCAGATTCCTCATTGGTCACATGGGGTGAACGCTGCCACGGGCTCCCTGCTGATAACCTTCCACTGGAGGGGAATCCAACTCAAGTGTTAGTGAGGGGCTGAGCTGTGGAAATTCCCCCCCAAGGGCAACTACATCTTTAGCTCTTTATCCCTCCCTCACCCCCTTAAAATGATGGTAATAGTTGAATGCTACTGTATTTCATCCATCAGAATAGAATAGCTTTCTCTCTTCCCCCACTGGGACTCCTGTTTTGTCCCATGCAAAGCTTGGATATGCATTTGTTTTGATAATAGCAACAAGATTCCCTCGGATTTTTTGAGCTTTCAGAGGGGCCAGGCTCTATGTTTGGGCTTTACATACAACAGCTCATATGGACCCTGTGAGGTAGAGAGTCATGGCCCTGACTGAGCAGATGAGGAAACTGAGGCTCAGAGAGGGTCAATGAAGTATCTCATATTCTTCACAGAAGGCTCAGTTCTTCTGTAAATGCCTCTGGGGTTCAAGAAACGCAGTGTTCCTGGACTTGAATTTTCCAATACAAGTCTCTTGAGTAGGTCTAAGTGGCCCTGGAGAAGCTGTGAAACCAGTCTCCAAGCACAGCACCCTGATACCTGGACACCTACGCCCCCAGGAGTACAAAGACATTAACAGACAAGGCCAATGAGAGAGTGTGACAATGGGGGTTGCAGAGGAGCTTGGCTGGCCCTGAGCAGGTGCCCAGGAGAGGGGGCCTGGCAGAGGTTCCCCCAGAGGTAACGCCTGAGTGGTGTCTTACAGCACAAAGCGAAGTCACCCTGGGGGTGGGGGAGGCCCTCTGTACATCGTTTGATTAACGGTACTTAGAGGAGGTAGGTACAAAATGCTATGGGAGTGCGGGGGCAGGGGTGATTAATCCTCCTATAATCTGTTTGCCACAGTTTTGCTGTTGCAGGAGGTTTTGCTGGAGAGATCGATTGGGTCTTAACAGAGTGGTGAAATGGTGCAGCGACTCTGTTGCTAACTCCAGCAGAGCCTCACCCAGAGGGAGGCTCAACCCTCACAGCCATGTGGCTTCGGGGTTTTCAAACCGGTGCTTCTCTTGGTGGACTGGTGAAATTTTCCCACAGAACCCATTTGTTTGATGCAGGGAGTGGAAAGGATCAGAGGAGATGGGAAGAGAACAGGAAGAAAGGGAGAGATAGCAGGAATAACTAGCCTCTTATTTGATTCATTATTAAAAAGGTGAAGGTGCCCCTTCTTCCTTACTTCCACACTCAGAGTTTCTCTCAACCCCCATCACAATCCTGTGAGGCAGATTCATGTCCCTCATTTTACTGGTAAAAAATTCAGGGGCCCAAGAAGTGGACTGGCTTGCCTAGAGTTGGGCAGGGAATCAGTGCCAAATTCAGGTCTCAACCCCAAAACTCCAAATGCTGTGCATGGCCAGAGGGGAGTAGGAGCTGGTGGTGCCCATGATGTTCCAGGAACCCCTAAGATGTGGCCTGATACAGGGGTTGTACAGATGATCTTGCCACATTGCTGGGCTGGAGGACAATTTGGGCTATGCACATTGAGCTGTGGAAGCCCAGAGAAGGATGCCAGAATCTGCTGGGGCAGTCAGGGAAGGCTTCTTGGAAGGGGGATATTGAGGCTGGGTTTTGGTGGATGTGTAGGAGTCCTTGAGTTCACTAAGGGTGGAAGCTCATTCTGGGAATGGAAGCAATATGTGCAAAGGCTCAGAGTTGGGATTGGGGGCCTTGTATCTAGAGAACAATCTGACTTGCAGAGTGGCTGATGGTAGGATGTGGGGCTAGTTCGGAAAGCAGAGGCAGCCGGAAGAAGCATCATGGTTCACAGCTCCTCCACCACCCCTTCTGTCAGGCACTCACAAGGTAGACTTTTCCTGGGGCAGGATTTTACTGGAAGTTAGGGAACTGTTCATTGCTTTAGGGTGTTTGGAAGCTAACAATGGATTCTCCAAGGAGTGAGAGCAAAGCCACAAGCAGAAAAGGATTATGCTGTTGAAATTGTGTAACTGCCTCCCTCTGTTATTTTCTAATTAAGGAAGGGGTGAGGGGAGCCCCAAGGCTTTGAAGCAGCAAGAGAGAATTCTGAAATGTCTCCAGCCGGCCCCACGAGAGGGTCTGATTACAGAGCAGGCTTCTCCAAGTGTGACGTCACCCACTGGGCAGTGGGGATCGGTCACAGGAGTGGGATGAGGCTTCAGCGTCTAAACCATAGAACTAAAATACCTGCAACCACAGGCCCTGAGGCCACAACCCAGCGTGGCCCTTCTCTTCCTAGGGTAATGCAGTGGGCTCTGGACAGTGTCACTGGAAGCCCGTGCTGCATGCTGGGGCATTTCAGAGGGAAGCCCCGAGTGTGGCATTCTGCTCTAGCTGTTCATCTTGGCTCTTGCAAGAGGCATTTTCTTTCTCAGGATAGAAGCAAGATTCTTTCTGGAATAAATTTTCAGATCTACCAGCTCCACAGCTGGTCAGAAGGAGGGAAAGAAGAAAGATAGGTTATCACTCCAAAGACTTCCTCCAGCCTCATGAATGACCTGGATGGTACTATGGGCTGGTAGATTTCTGAGAGGTGATGGTGGCATCACTTAAAACATATAGCCCTGCGATTATGCCTGAAAATGCCACTCTTTGGGAGTCACTAGTTCAGCGAATCTTTACTAAGCATGCACCATGTGCCTGGCACTGTGTCAGGGACCGGTGAGGATGGTGAACCCTGCCTGTCTGCTGTGACTGTGTAGTCTGCAAGGAGAAAGCAATAGACAGATATAACAACTCCAGATTGGAATCCACTCCATGAGAGAAAGAGGGAAGCAGACAAGGGTGGTGAGAGGTACTGTGCTTTGGAGGGCAGCTGAGCTGACTCCACAGGAGGCCCAGAGGCTGCCCTGCAAGTGTGGGGAAGGCGTGCTAGACAGAAAGGGTGGCATGTGCTGAGGCCTCTGGGGCATTCCAGAAGTCGGCAGAAGGTTCCTGCATCAGGAGGGATGGAAGCAGGGGAAACATTCTGAAGGGGAGGCAGAAAGAGCTGGGAGGCCAGCTTCACTTTTTCACCAGGAATGGTCCCCAACAGGATCCACAGTGTAGACCTTGCCCCAAGAGGGTCTATATAGCCCACCTCTCCCCCTTCATGGGGAGCAGGGAAGGGGCCAACAGGTAGACTTCTCCTTCCATTTCTAAGTCTTTGCATCTTAAAATTTTGTATTCTGTAGTCATTGAAGAGGTTGGAGAATCTTTAGTTTGAAATGTAAGATGATTTCTTCAGGAAAAATGATCAGATTCCTCCTGACCTCTTGTTCCAAGGAGAATAGGCAGTATTTTATCATTGCGGCATTGTGTCATAGCTACAGCTAACACCATCTGAATGCTTGCCAATGTAACAAAGGGAAAATAAAGTGGGATGACTCAGTCTTGGGTCGTGAAAGCTCAGGAAAGTGAGACAACCACCTCCCACTGCCAGCCTTGGTACAGGGAAGGAGGAAGATGGGCAGAAGCCAGTGCCTTCCTCTTGCCCAGCCCCGATCTCCACTTAGCAGACATCCAGCTGCCCAGCCTGGGGTCTTCACCATCTCATTCACCTGTTTGGAATATTAACCAGTTTAAAAGAGCTTGGATGAGGGATGCTCTGTGATGAGCTCATTATGAAGACAAGAAGCCAACATTGAACAAAATACCTTGAGCCAAACACATTCCCTCTTTGAAGGAATTCTCAGGGCTAGCATGCTAATGAGCATTATGACCAGCCCATAAGGAGGCTAAAGTATGTAGCCTTTCTCAAATCTACTTAAGGATGAGTGCTTATTTTAAGGTACATCTTATAGGCAGGGGATTTTGTGGAAATCGGTTTGGGATACAATGCTTTAACCTGATTCAATTACCCTTTTACCTTTGTTGTCATCAAGAACAGCTTTAAAAATGGCAGTGAGCAACCATCCATTCATCCAGTCAACTACGTATCCAACCACTTATTCAAACAATCATCTGTTTATTCATTCAGTCTGCCATCCATCCATCCATCCATCCATCCATCCATCCATCCATCCATCCACCTATCATCTGTACATATAAGCAGGCAGCCATCCAGGCTTTCCGTACCCTGTACACAATACTAGGACTTTGGCAGACCCAAGACTAGATGTTTTCAGGGAGCTTCTAGTCTAATATAAGACTACCTCCCATACACAACCAGACTTCTGGGTGAAAAGTGATTTTTGTCTTTGAGAAAATGAAATTCTAGAAGCTAAGAAACGGGGAAAGCTCCTCTCCTTTGGGGAGTCCTTGAGGGCATTTTTCCCGGGAAAAGGGATTTGGACATAAAACTGTGGAAGCTGGAGACCAGGGATCCCAGCAGGGGACCAGTGAGAGCAGAGGGCCAGAGGTTCGACAAGGGCATGCTGGGGGAGCCATCCTGCCCCCCTTCTTTGTCTCTGCTTGGCTGAGTAGAGACTACAGCACCGATAAAAGGCTGCTGTTCAGCTGCCACATTACTGGCAAGAACATCTCTAACGAGGCTTAATTCTTCCATCGGCATGCGTTTCCTTAGGTGCTGGCTTCAGAAACATTTAGTTCATTTAGAATCAGAGGCTGAAATGTGTTTGTCTTCACAGTGCCCACAGATGAGGCCCTGAGAACCTGTCTTTGGCTGCACTGGGGCTGGAAAGAAACCACTGTCCAGTATTAAGCACCATTCACCTGGGGGCCCCAGACGCTGACTTCCCAGAATATTCTACCACAGGGCAACAGAGTTGGCAAGATCTCTATACATAACCAGAAAGAGATGAGATCCTTGGGGCTCTGCAGAGAAACCACCCGTTTGCCTAATAGGGCTATGTGCTCAACACTCAACATGGCTGTGGGCTATGTAGGGAGACCCAGGTCCTGAGCTTGGGGTATAGGGGCTGGCCCACCTGCCGGGCACCCTGACCCCTGGAGGTTACATCCTAATGGGGGAAGATAGACAGTAAGCGCCAAAGAAGTAAATAAGATAATGACACACTGTGCTAAATACTTGGGGGCGATAGGCTGATGTGCTGGAAGACAGTTTTAGACAGGGTGGTCAGGACAGGCTTCCTAAGGATGTGACATTTGAACTCAGATGAATGACAAGAAGGAGCCAGGAGAAGTAAGAGCTAGGGAGGGAAAGCTGGTGCCAAGACCCCGAGGTTAACAGGAGGCGACAGATTTTGAGAGACAGAAAGGCCAGTGCAGATAGAGACTGTTGAGCAAGATGGGGAGTGGTAAGGAAAGTCACTGGTAAGGTGGGCAGGGGTCCAACCACTGGGGCCTGTGGCCACAGGAAGGAGTTTCAGTTTTATTTTAAGTGCAGTGAAAAGCAAGGGGAAGGTCTAAACCTTCCCCTTGAGAGATTTTGTGTTTGAGGTGAGAGATTTTGTGTTTCATTTTGAAATCCTTGCTCCGGCTGCTGAGTGGAGGGAGGGTGTTGGGGTGAGCGTAGAAGCTAGGAGAACGGGGAGGGGCTGGCACAGTCATGGAGGGACCAGATCAGGGGTGGAGCAGCCAGGAGCTGGAGGGAAGAGGAGGGTTGGGGATCTGGTGTGGAGGTGGAGCCGGCAGGGCCTACTGCTGGATTGAATGTGGCTGTGGGAGAAAGAGGAGAAAGAAGGACTGCTCCAAACGGGGCTTGAGTAGCTGGGAGATGTGGCTCTACTCCTGGGCTGCAGGAAGGTGGGGGAGAAACAGGTTTGGGGACAGGGAAAGCCAAAGAGTTCTGTTGCGGCCATGTTGTGTGAAAGATGCATCTTAGCTATCATGGAGGCAGCTGCATGTATGTCTGGACTTGGTGGGGGAAATCCGAAGCAGGGGAGAATGGAGACCAGGGCAAAGAGAAGCAGAAGCAGAGTCAAGTGATAGCAGGACAGAGGGGAGGGTGCACAGCTCTGTGTGAACTCCCGGATCCAACCATGCCTGAAGCTTGACCCACCTTGGACTCCAGTTATGTGAGCCAACCAGCCCCCACATCCTTTGTTTTATCTGAGTCCGTTTGAGTCGTGCTTCTGTCATCTGCAGTGGAAAGAGTCTTGGCTCAACGCAGGAGGCATTTTCAGTATTTCAGGCGGATATAAATGCCTTTCCTTTGCCTTGGGCTGGAATTGCATCACCCCAGGGTGGCAAGACAAGAGGTGGTAGCCAGCTGTAGAAAGAGTGGACCTTTGGCATTGGGCAGACTCAGGAGCTGGTCCTGGCTTTGCCTCTGGCTGCCCGTGTGACCTTGGCAAAGGAGAACTGCTTCTCTGTCCCTCCATGTCCTGGCACGGAGGGATTGTGGGAGGACAGCATGAAGGGTGCGGGGGCAGCGGCTGGTGCGTGGCAGGTGCTTAGTAAGTATCAGCTTTTGGCCTCTCTCCCCCCTACACTGATTAAAAGCTCAGGTTGGCAGTTATTTATGTCTTTGATTAATTAAACAATTGGAAAACAAATTATTACTTAACAAAGGCAGTTTGGGCAACACAATCTTTGAAAACATGAGGCCTGGCGGGGAAAAGAACAAAAGTGGCACTCAGCAGTGAGGATGGAAACTGCCAGAGTAGAAAATCTTCAAGGTCCTTCTCATCTGGAAAATTCACCTTTTCTGGATGTGCAGAATGTGGCTCCTTACAGATAAATGTTGACTTACGGTTTGAGTGGCTCATCACAGGTCACAGCGCCTTCAAATGGCAGCCAGGTCAGCACTCTGGTGTCACCTACATGGACTTTATCCAAGGCAACAGGCGGAGAGGGAGAAACTGGACCTGAGTCACAGCCATGTGGCCGGCCGCTGCCGTCATTCAGGTGAAATCCACCTCTGTCGCTGTTCTCCACGGCCCCTCAACCCCATGGCCAGCCCTCCCTAGTGGCTGAATTAAGCATCAACCACTGGGCAGTAAAGCTCATAGACCCGTGGAAGTGCCCTTGGCTCAATGAGGGTGGGGAGAGGAGGAGAGGGGGTGGGGGCGACCCTTGTGCTTGAGTTTCAAAACCGCCCAAGTTTTTCACCTCATTAAGTTATCATTTGCTTTGAGGAAAAGTTCCCTGGAGTCCAAGGGTTGTGTGATGAAGTCCCCTGCCTCCACCCCGTAACTTCCTGGCCATCTGTGTGGCTCACAACCTTGAGGCTTCCAACGAAGAGCAGTTCAGCCACCCCTCAAGTCTGCTTCACAGCTGGCATCACTTGAGCGCATCGCCTCATTTTTTTGAAGGGATCACAGTAGTTTATGGCTTTTTCACCTCCAAACCTGCCCTCACTGGGTGCAGGAGAAATTCTGATTTGCCAGGAACCTGTCCAGTCATCTGGAACCTTCGCCAGGGCTGGGAAGGTCAACTCCTGCCACAGGTCATATTGATTTTATTGGATGGCTTTTTCCAAAGCAGTGGAACAGCAGCAGGGCACGGCAGGCAGGGAGGGTTTCCAGTTCTGCGTGTGAGCACACGGCCCACACTGCCTTAAACAGCTCTCCTGCTCCTCGCTGGTACAGGGAGAGGGTATGGGGCTGGCCCACCTACAATCCCCTCCTAGATCAGGCCTTTGCTTGCATTATCAGAGCGGGACTGTCAACCTGGTTTCCTTAAATTGCTGTGTGAACTCAGTCCATGTGTCGCCACAAAGCAAGACACCCCATCCGCCCCACGGAATATATGAAGCATCTGTGCAGTGACTGCTGTCGACTGCTTCCTGGGAGCTGGCAAGGAAGCCCCTGCTAGCCCCTGATAGGGAAGAGACAGCCCTGGAGGCCAGAGCAGATGTGCCTTGGGAAGAGTCAAAAGGGAAGAAGGAGGGGTGGGCTGGGTTGAAAGCCTGCTGGACCTGGGCTGTGTACTTTACCACCTTCCAAGGGAGGCATGATCCCATTGTACAGAGTAAGGCCCTGAGGCCAGGAAGGGCAAGGTGACCTGAGAGCTGGCACCAGAAGCCAGGCCTGGCTCCAGAGTCCTTGCCTGTAACAGACAGAATGGATGTTCTCTCACTTTGGTACACATCAAAATCAGAGTGCTTGTCAAAATGCTGTTTCCCAGGCCCCGACACCAGCTCCTGGGGGTCAGACTTCTCTGGATAGCCAAGTCACAGATGTGTACTGTGTACTGGCAGGGGCCAAATGAGGACCCATGGCTACACTGCTGACTGAAGGTCTTCTCCAGTGATGGGCAAATGACTCCGGACCCATGAACACCAGGGGAGTGATCCAGGGGGAGAGAAGATGTCTCGGGCTCTCTGGTGGCAAATTCTAACCCCCATCATTTATCTGATCCTTTCTCAATCCAAATGGTTTTGGAAATGCCAGCACACACTCTACTTCCTCGGAGGCACATCTGTGTTTTGTGGTGCAGCAAGGACAGCCTGGGTGCAGGCACAGAGGTCTGCAGTCACATGGGAGTTTGGAGGCTGCAAGTTGCTTGATGCTGGTGGATGATCAAGTATGAGATGTGATGTGGAGGGGTAGATAAGACAGATCATGAAGGTCAAATATTGTATCTGTCCCCTCTGCCTTTTTTGTTCCCCGGAGTGGTGACAGGAAGTCTCATAAGGGTTTTAACTGGGGGATGAAATGGCCAGTCCTAGGTGTTTGAAGGCTCACCCTGGCTGCAGTACAGAAAGACAAAGCTGGGCCAGGGCCACGATCAATTAGGAGACTTGTGTGGTCCAAGCAAAAGATACAGAGGCATTTGAGTTCAGATTAACCAGAATGAGGAGTCCTTATAGATCAATGAGAGCATTCACTAGAGAAACCAGAAGAGCCATACCTTAGCAGTGGGCCTAAATTATTCCTACAGTAAGTGCTACATTAGACCCACCCTAAGCAAGATTATAAACAAGTCTCCAAAGAGTCAAACTGAACCACAAGTTTGATTTGTCTGAAAAAGTTTTTGCCCCCCAAGTCTTTATTTTATAATTATCTGCCTACCAAAGCAAAGCCCAACACTTTGGAAGGAAGACAACAAAATTTTAGACACTCAACATTGAAGTGTCTAAATGTTCTTAGAGCAGAAAGAAAATGATGCCAGATAGAAATTTAGATCTACAAAAGAAATGAAAGAATAACAATAACAAATATGCATGTAAATATGCTATTTTTAATTTTTAAATTAATTTAAAATAGATCTGGCCATTTAAAACAGAAACAATAGCAATGTGTAGTGGGATGTGTAATGTAATTATCATAATGTTCAGCATCCAAACAAAAATTACTCAATATGTTAAGTTGAACAATGTGAGACAATCAGTCAAGAGAAACAGTCTCAGAAATGACAAGGATGATAGAATTAGCAAACAAGGACATTAAAACAACTATTAAATGCATATTCAATTATTTTTAAAACATGAACATAGTGAAGAGAGGAATTTAGGAGATAAAAAGCACCAAATGGAATTTCTAAAGATGAAAACTACAATATCAGAAATGAAAAATATAATGGGATTAACAGCAGATTTGGAAATAGGGTGAAATGAGAAGTGAATGTTAAGACATAGCAATAGAAACGATCCAAAATGAAACAGAAAAAACAAGACAAAAAAATGAATAGACTTTCAGTGACCTGTGGGACAGTATCAAGCTTGTGTAGTTTGAGTCTCAAGGTGAGAAGTAGGGGGAGAGGGCAGGAAAAGAAATGAGAAGAAATAAGGATTGAATATTTTCCAAATTTGTTGAATGCTATAAATCCTAAGATCCAAGAGCCTCAACTAGCCACAAACAAGATTCACACACACACACCACACCACACAGCAACATATATCATATTTGAATTACTGAAAACCAGTGATGAAGAGAAAAATTTTTATATAGCCAGAGGGAAAATGTAAGCCAGGAGACAGTGGAATGACATTGTCAAAGTTCTGAAAGAAAAAAACTTGTCAACCTAGAATTCTATACCTATCAAAGATATTTTTCAGGTGAGAGCCAAATAATGACTTTTTTTGACAAGAAAAAAAAAAGGTGATAGAATCCATCAGAAGAAACCTGTCACCACAAGAAACATTAAAGGAAGTTCTTAGAGCAGAAAGAAAATGATGCCAGATAGAAATTTAGATCTACAAAAGAAAGGAAAGAATAACAAATATGTACGTAAATATGCCTTTTCATTTTTAAATTAATTTAAAACAGATTTGGCTGTTTAAAACATAAACAATAGCAATGTGTAGTGGGATGTATAATAAGTGAAAGGTATGACCACAGAGGCAGGAAGAATGAGAGGGCAAAATGGAAATCTATTATTTCCTACATTGTATGAAAGTGGCATAATATTATTTGAAGGAAGACTATGTAATTAAAAATGCAATTTTGTAAAAGTAAAATTAAACAAGAGGTCTAATTTTTGAGTTGACAGTGGAAATGAAATGGAGTCATTAAAATGCTTTATACCATTAGCAAGAGGGTAGCTATAAATCCAACCATATCAGTAACATTAAATACAAATACTCAGAACACTCCAATTATAAAAGACAGACATGATCAAATTGGATATAAAAACAAGACCCAACTATATGCTATCTTCAAGAAACCCACAGTAACTATGAAGATATAAATTCAATGATGGAAGAAGATATACTATGCAAACACTAATCAAAAGTAGGCCCAGAGTGGCTGTATTAATCAAGGAGGATTAAAAACAAGAAATATTATCAGAGTCACAAAGAGAAATTCTATAATGCTGAAGGGGTCAATTCACAAGGAGACATAACATTCCTAAATGTATGCATATAAATAACAGAGATTCAAAATACTTGAAACAAAAACAACTGAACTGGAAGGAGAAATAGACAAATCTAACAATACAGTTGGAAATTTCAACATCCCTGGATTGATAAATGTAGAAAGAAAATCAGTAAAGATGTAAAAGACCTGATCAATGTTATCAACCAACTTGGTTTAAGGAACATTTTAAGTGTCATTCCACCCAACAGCAGCAGAACACACTTCCTTTTAGAGCATATGTGGACTTGTCACCAAGATAGATCATAGCTTAAAAATGGAAACAAAAACCCTGACATTATCAAGTGCTGTGAGTATGCAGAGCCACTGGACCTCACCTACATTGTGGATGGGAAGGCTGAATGATGCAGCCACTTTGGGAAGTAGTTTGGTACTTTTTTTTTTTTTTCTTTTTGCAGCCATGACCTCCGGGGCTCATGGAATCCTTCCTCCTCAGCCCCCCAAGTACCTGAGACTACAGGCGTGCACCACTGCACCTGGCTAATTGTGTGTGTGTGTGTATTTTTTGTAGAGACAGGGTTTTGCCACGTTGCCCAGGCTGGTCCTGAACTCCTGGCCTCAAGCAATTCTCCTGCCTTGGCCTCCCAAAGTGCTGGGATTACAGGTATGAGCCATTATGCCTGGCCTGGCAGTTTCTTATAAAGTTAAATATACATCTACCATAACACCTAGCATCCCACTTCTATGTACTTACCCAAAGGAAATGAAAACATATGTGCACAAAAACATATATGTGGATGTTTACAGTGGCTTTATTTATAATGGCAAAAAACTGGAAACAACCCAAATATCCATCAGCTGATGGATGGGTAAAGAAACCGTGCCACAGCCATATGATGGGATTCCTACTGGAACTACTCAATGTTAGAGAGGAATGAAGGGCTGATACCCACAACTCAGATGAATATGAAAGGTATTATGATGAATGAATGAAGCTGGGCTTATAAGGCTACAAAATGTATGACTCCATTTACATGATATTTACATTCCAGAAAAGGTAAACACATAGGAGGTGGAGAAAGGGGACTGATTAAAAAGGGGCATGAAGGAACTTTTTGGAAAAAAAAAAAGGACTGCTGACATGGTTAAGAAAACCAAAAGACAAGACACAGAGTGGGGGAACGTATTTGAATGCACATATCTGTAAAGGACTTTTGTATCTAATATATAAATAACTTTTACTATTCAATAATAAAAAGACAAATAACCCATATTTAAAATGGGCAAAGGATTTGAAAAGACATTCTACCAAAAAAGACATATGGATAGCTAATTAGTTATAAACGATTGATGTAAAGTTGTTCAGCATCGTTAATCATCAGGGAAATGAGTATTAAAAGCACAATGAGATACCACTATGCTTGCCGGAATGGCTAAAATTAAAAAGATAGACAACACTAAGTGTTGGCGAGGATGTGGAAGGACTGGAATTTTCTTTTCTTTTCTTTTTTTTTTTTTTTTTTGAGACAGAGTCTTGCTTTGTTGCCCAGGCTGGAGTGCAGTGGTGCGATCTTAGCTCACTGCAACCTTTGCCTCCTGGGTTCAAGTGATTCTCCCACCTCAGCCTCCCGAATAGCTGGGATTACAGGCATGCACCACCACACCCAGCTAATTTTTGTATTTTTAGTGGAGATAGGGTTTCACCATGTTGGCCAGGCTGGTCTCGAACTCCTGACCTCCTGACCTCCTGACCTCAGGTGATCCACCCGCCTCAGCCTCCCAAAGTGCTAGGTTTACAGGCGTTATCCTAGCCAAGGGCTGGAATTTTCCTACATTGCTGGTTGGAAAAGAAGTCAGCAGTTTCTTAACAAGCTAAATATATTCTTGTCATTTGACTCAGCATCCTGCGTGGTGTATGCGCCACTATGGAAGGCAGTTAGAGAACTGCTGGTCATAAACTCCATTGTACTTGTGGGTCTGCTGTGGCCACACTGGTCCCTTCAGGGTCTATGGCTGTGTTGGTCTTTCATGGTCTCAGGTTGCTATGTCTTTTTATGTGCTTGTGTCCAGTTTAGACAGTTTTTCTAGCTTGTCTGACAGCAGGCTGTCAGAATAATTTTTTGTCAATGTTTCTATCTGCAGCTGCTGCCTTTCTTTTTCTTTTTCTTTGAGACGGAGTCTCCCTCTGTTACCCAGGCTGAAGTGTAGTGTCGTGATCTTGGCTCACTGCAACCTCTGCCTCCCCGGTTCAAGTGATTCTCGTGCCTCAGCCTCCCGAATAGCTGGGATTACAGGCACACGCCACCATGCCTGGCTAATTTTTGTCTTTTTGTGGAGATGGGGTTTCGCCATGTTGGCCAGGCTTGTCTTGAACTCCTGACCTCAGGTGATCCACCCACCTCAGCTTCCCAAAGTGCTGGGATTACAGGCGTGAGCCACTGCACCGGCTGTAGCTGCCTTTATTTATTTATTTATTTATTTATTTATTGAGATGGAGTCTCGCTCTGTCTCCCAGGCTGGAGTGCAGTGGCTCAGTCTCGGCTCACTGCAAGCTCCGCCTCCCGGGTTCACGCCATTCTCCTGCCTCAGCCTCCTGAGTAACTGGAACTACAGGCACCCGCCACCACGCCCAGCTAATTTTTTGTATTTTTAGTAGAGACGGGGTTTCACCGTGTTAGCCAGGATGGTCTCGATTTCCTGACCTCGTGATCCGCCCGCCTCGGCCTCCCAAAGTTCTGGGATTACAGGCGTGAGCCACCGCACCCGGCCTGTAGCTGCCTTTCTTTAAAGGTGACTTTGATCTGCTGTGCTTTCATCCCAGCAAGGACACTGACTGTCATTCTTACTGTTGTCTTACCTTCATTTCTTTATGCCTTTTGCCAGCATTACCTCATTTTGTCTGCTGGGGAGGGACTGTCACTCTCATTTACCACTGTTCGTCAGCTCTGGCACAGCGCTGGGACTCAAGTAGGTTTGACTCCAGTGTGTTCTTTGATCACGGAGCTGACAGTATGAAGGGAATTCAGAAGTTGACACCATGTTGCCCACAGACAGACACGAACAGAGGGAGGGTGGGGGAGAGAGCTGCGGGGGCAGGTAGGCTTCCGAGAGGAGGTGGAACAAGATCCCAACCTGGAGGTTCTGGCCAGTAGAGAAAAGCCACAAGCCCAGTGAGAAGTGCTCAAGGGGACCAGCCCAGTGGTGACCTGGGGGACAAGGGGAGAGCACTAGCTGGAAGATGAATGTGGTGCTAGGTTATGCAGGGCCTTGAATGCCAGGGCAAGCATTGGGTTTGATCATGTGAGTGGGCACTGGAAGGCACCATGCCCAGGTGCCCTGGCTAGGGAACTCATGCCGGTGATCTTGGGACGCAAGCAGCTCATGCAATGAAGGCTGTGCCGACTAGTGGCCATTCGCCGTGAGGTCTCAGCTACCTTCCTTTGCAGGAGGGGCAGGGTAGGGCTCCAAGCTCAGGCAGTGGACAAAGGATGGACTTTCCAGCTTTCCTGGTGCTGTCCAGGGGCGTTCTGCCTTTCCCAGGAGATAAGGGGTCCTCTGAAGCCCCGTGCTCTTTTCTGCCTCTCTGCTTACCTTTGAGGGGTCTCAGACTTCCTCACTGGGATTAAGTGGCCACAGTTAGTATTAAGTTTAGACAGGTGACCCAAGCTACGGGCAGATGTGCCTCACTGTCTCCCAGGTGCACCCCCTTCGTGGTGAGTTGGCGAGGCAATGTGAAATCACACACACCCAGTGAATCTTCGTCCCATGGCTGCAGCGGGAAGGCATGAAGCAGTGGCAGAACCCACGTATGCCTGAGCACATCATTGTCATCCATCCCTGGAGATGTCCTCCTTGTCCACTGCCTTTCCCTCCCAAGCAGGACCGGCTACAGAACTTGCAGGGCTTAGTGCAAAATAAAAATGCAAGGTTGCTCCCTCAAAAAATATTAAACCAAGTGTGGGCCTCTGCTCAGCATGGGGCCCTGTGTGGCTGCATAGCCACGTGCCCGTGAAGCTGCCCCTGTTCCTGTACCTGGCCTCATTCCATCCTGCAGGGGAGGCTGGATGGACCTCAGAGGGTACTGCCTCTAATTGTGGGGCCTCCATCTGCCTGTGGCTATTTGCGTTCTGGCAGCACTGAGCCCCCATGCACCTGGGCATGGAGCCTTTTAGCGCCTGGCTCATTTGGTCAAACCTGGCTGGGTCCTGGCTCGCCTTGCTGTTGACGAGTGAGGATGTGTATTCTCCATTCTCTGCCAATTTCTCTTCCTATTCATCTATTCCTCACCCCCGAATTTACAGTCTTAACACATTGTCTTTCCTCTAACTATGCCCTCCTCCAAAACAATAGATTTCGTCCAGATCAATACCAGCCCATGCCTCTGTTGAGCCTGTCAGTGGGTTTCAGGGCATCCTTTCATATCCCTAAGAGCTGATCAACATTTCTTCTTCAATGCGGAGCTCAACCTCTGGGCTGGTCGTGGCTGTGCGACTTCTCAGGAGGCCAGGCAATTAGCTAAGACACTGTTTCTTCTACGGCTTTGATGGCATCCACTTCCTTCCTGCCCCTCCAGGAGACTCCGTCTCCACCTCTCAGCCTGGGGACACCACGGGCCCTATGAACAGAGGCCCAGCCATCACCCAGAGAAGTGTGAGCCAACTGTATTTCCTCAGTGGCTCATTCATTCATTTGCTTCCTCTCATTCTCTCCAGTGTTGTGGGCTGGCCAGAGCACAGGTGCTGGGGTGCAGGGATGAAAGGCAGGAGAGGGTGGGGAAAGAAGCCTCAGAAGCCCCACACCCTCCAGTTCAAATCCCAGCTCTGCATTTACTAGATTTGTAACTTTGGGCACGTTTCTGAGCTTCTCCTGTCCTCAGTTTCCCAGCACCTGCCTCACGGGTTGTGGTGGGAATGAAGGGGACAGGGAAGAGGGGCAGCTGCCCTCGAAGGGCTTGGCACCTGTGACCTATCGTGGTCCGTCATGACTCACAGCCCCAGCCTAGACTTGAGCCTTAGGGCCGTCAGGAAGGCAAATGTCGGGTAGGGCAGTGGGTGGCATCCATGGCGGGGAAGGCCGGGAGCCTGGATACTGGGAGACATCGTTCCTTGCTCTGCGCTGTTCCCCTTGGACAGGGGCCTCCTTCCTCTCAGCCTCCAGGCTCGGACTCACCTGTGCCTCCTGCCCCCTGTAGCCACCCTGCGGCTCCCAGAGATCTCCCCCACCCCTCTCTAAAGAAGGGCCTCTTCTTACATGCCCTTCAGGTCCCCTGCACCTTTCTGCGCTGGCCCATACATTTACATTGAAAATATCTATGTGATTATTTGGTGAATGTCCTCCCTCACATCACTGGAAGCCCCATGAGGACAGGGACTATGTGTGCACCATCGTATCCTGGGTGTTCAGCATGAGGCCAGGTATCAAGGCCAGGCTTAAGAAATCTTTTTTGCATAAATAAATGAGTTTCTGGCTGAGAGAAACAGGGAGAGAGAGAGAGAGACAGAGACAGACAAAAACAGAGAACTCCAAGGGGGCCTCATGCCTGGGGTATAGACATAGGGGAGTTGGCAGTGGGTCCAGATGTCTGGGGCCAAGAACCATCTGGCCCTGTGCCCATGGATAAGGATTCGGGTCTTTCTCCCGAGGGTCCTGGGATGCCTCTGAAGGGCATCTCGGGGCCGTGGGGCTGCATCCGATTTGCATTTTAGGAAGATCAACCGGCAGCTGTATGGAGAGTGGATTTATAGCCTGGCTTCTTTGTTCAAATCCCCAGAGTCATTTTCTTCTTTTTTATAGGATTCTGCTTGTTAGGGACAGAGCCAGGAGCTGATTATTTCTTCCTAACTCACTTTGTGACCTTGGGTGAGTCCCACTGCTCAGCAGAAAGCAGGCACCGGCCCCTGGCTGTTCCTCCCAGCTGCACAGCTGTGGTCTCCCAAGATACCGGTTCCTCCCCCAGACAGCCCTCACCTGCCACCCTCCTGGCCACCAGCCATGGATGTGGGTCATCTCTGCACCGAGCTTGCCGCACTTGTGGGGTCTCCCTGCTGGTGCTGCTGCAGGAGGGGGTCGAGCTGGGGGTGTGCGGACACCTCCCTTTGCCAATGACTCCCACACAGTTGATGAGAAATCCATTGGGTCCTGCCTGGTTTTGTTCCCCGGGACTGCAGCTGTTGCTCCTTACTTAACTCCAGCATTCCCTCCTCATACAGTCCCACGCTCTCCCACTCTACCCTCCTTGTGGGGGCTGAGACAGGATGGTGGCTGTCCAGAGCCACAGCCAGCCTGCCTCCTCCACACATGGGCGCCCACCCACCCCTCCGCACACCGGGGCCGTCGGGGGGCCCGCTTGGTGATGTTTTAAGTGAGGCCGACAGAAAACCCCCACTCCACTTTCCAGCACTGCCAAAAACAGCTCTCCCGCTAGATTTATAAAGTTTGCCTAACTTTCCTTCTGCCACCCAGGAGAGGCCTTCCCTGCATTTGAAGAAAACACCTCCCCCAACTTTTTTTTTTTTTTTCTCTGAAAAACAGATGAAGGTTTTGGCTAGAAATCCAGAGGTCTGGAGGGCAGGCGTGTAAATTCAATGGCGGTTTATTGCCCTAAGGAAAACATACCTCGGTTATGAAGTATTCCCCCTTGAAATCTCACTTGACATTCTGTAAAGAAAGAGGAACGTTTTTAAGAAGTTGTCAGAGCCACCTAATACCTTCCCTACAAAGCAGAGCCTTTTTGAAAGATTAATATCGAGCTGCAGACAGTCAGTCACCATAATTGTACCGATCCCGGCGTGTTCCTCTGCCCATGCCGTCGGGGTGCTGGGAGCTGCAGGAGAGCTCCATCCGGAGTGCCCAGGAGTTGGGGCCTCCAGCTTAGTTCCAGGAAAGGCTGCCAGCCCCGGCCCTGGGTACCCAGTCCCAGACCCAGACCCACACAGGCCAGCACATTTCTGCTGATGATCTTTCTTAACTCTTTTTCCTAAGCCAAGGAAGGGGCAACGCTGCGTTTGGGGTTTGTGGGCATTTATTAATGGAATTAAGGACGATTTGCAAGAACCCTCTACTGCTCACACCACTTCCCTCCTGTCGTTGCGTAAGAGGCTTTTCCTGGGCAGCTCTACCCACCTGGTTGTGTCCCTTTAACTGGAGAAAAAGGGAAGTTTGGGGGTGTTGGGGGCCCTCTGACTCGGATCAAAGTCTTCCTGCAGATGCTCCCTGTAGTGCCGTGGGCTGGTTAACGTGAAGTGTGTGCACGTAGGTCCTGGCCCGCACGGTGTGGGTGAAACTCCCTCCCTCCTCCAGGGTCATGTAGTCGCCTCGCAGATATGGCTGGTGTGGCAGTGGGTGTCCAGGCTGCCAAAGCTTAGAAGTGTCACCTCGGACAACCCCTGCGGCTGCCTCGTAACCGGAAGAATGGGGCAAGGTGGAGTTGCCATTTGGCTCCCTTTACCTTTTTGTCCGCTTGGTGGTCATGCTAAACAGGCCCTGAACTCCCACTTGGGCACCCCTGGGACCTCAGCTTGCAGATCAGGGGCTGGCTATGGAGAAATGTGAGGTCCCCCTCCCCTCATCTATGGGAGAAAAACAAAGGCCTAAGCGAAATGACTTTTTTTAAAAGCATCATTCCATACAGCATTAATTTTTTAGGATTTCTTCTGGGAGGGGAGATCAGATCAGAACCACAAATGATATGAAAACATCAATGTCTTCATCTGGAGAGGAGCGGGTGGTGCAAAGGTCCGACCACCACGAGGTCAATCCTCTCCCGCCCAGCGTGGGCTCACTGACCTGCCATGGGGTGGATGTTGATTAACTTCATCCAGGGTTTCCCCTTGGTGTCTGAGGGCAATTTCTGACCCGGATAAAGCTGGCTTTCACCACGTGACCTTTACAGAAAGGCAGTACTGTGTCCCCTCTGGGGTCCCCGAAATAATAAATCACCAGAGGCCCAGTGAGAGATGAGGCCACGCGAGGAGGCAGACAAAGGACAGAAACGGACAATAAATCTCACTTCTAGGGAGCAGTCTTCTTTTTTCTTTGCAGTAATTTTTGTGAAATGTAATTATGATCCAATAATACAAATACCAACATCTGGAATTCTGCAAGCGACATCCCTGCCTGTTCTGTTTGGAAATGGAGTACTTGGCAGGCATACTTTCTTTCCCATTCATGGACAGGGAGCAAAGCGTTCAGGGGAGGGCCAGAGGGGAGAGAGCACTGCCGTCTGCTGATCGTGGATGGAACCCTCATTTGAGAAGCTCCAAAGGTAGGGGTCATCAGTCAGACCCCAGCCCCCCTCCCCCACCCCCCACCAGCCACTGACAGTCCCAGGAGCCAGGCATTTACAACCCAAGCCCACAGAGATGTGGAAAGAACTCTCAGAACCAACGTGGTTTGAAAAGCACCAAGAAAGAAGGGAGACTTGGTCGAATAGCCGCACTTATCCTTTGCATTTCTGTCCTGGGCTAAAAATATGAATTCTAGATCATGAGATTGAAGATTTTTTCTTTTTTTTCTTCTCAAATTAAGGTCCAGGGGGAAGGAAGCTCAGCTCACCTATAGGCTGAAATGGTTGGGGTGTGCCCTGTCTCTGCGACTCTTACCGCCCTCCTTGGAAATTCTTTTTTCTGTGGGTTTAGGGGCTTTAGTAACTTTAAACTTTCTAAACCTTTCTCAGGCCATCAGAGGAAAAAATGCATTTCCCTACCCCAAATCCGAGCTCTGAAGAATCCAGAGTTTGTCCATTTTCCTCATTCGATGAACAAAGAAACATTAAACTCAAAAAGACAAAAGCGGAATGTCTACAAAATACCTCAGAACAGTCTTCTTAATTTTAGGGGAAACGACTGGGTCATTTTCTTCCAGTGCTGTCAGAAAGCAAAGATCCTCTCCTGGGAGAAAGAAAGGCTGCTTCAAAGTCCTCCAAGATGTGAGGAGTCCCTGTGGTTATTAATTTTTAACTTTTGGTAGTTTTTATTACCCAAGCTTGTACATACCTCAAAGGCTCTAAGACAAGAAAGACGGCTCAAAAGAGTTTTGCTACCACTTAAAAAAACAAAAAAAACCCCTACAGTTTTAGGATTCATGGCTGGGCCTCTGCTGTCATGCACCCAGAGTCTGGAGTGAAGAGAAGTACCAGGTGTCCTAAGAATGCTACGGCGGCTGCCTTCAAACCAAAGACCTGCACAGTTTTAATGACCAGATGTTTATCTAGCCAGAATTCATTTTGATGTGTGCTTTACAAGCCACTGGTCAAGAAAGAAAAGTAGTTTCAGCCCAAAAACAATCACTAAGGTCAGAAATCCAACAGTTTGTAAATCTGTAGAATTTTATGCCTTGGGGATAACAAATCTTTATTTTTCTTTAGATAATGTAAGTTGGACAGAAGTCATAAAGAGGGAAGTCACAAAAACTGTTCGGACTATGCCCCCGCAACGCAGAAAATCACAGTCGCCCATAGACCATAAGGAGGAATGCTGATGTTAGGGTCTCGCAAACCAAGGTAGCAGGGCCAGTACTGCTCGACTGGGTCAAACATTTTGTTCTTACTGACTTCCTAACCTTTTCCCACTTGACATCTTTATTGAGCACTCGTGAGGAGGCCCCAGCTGCCTCGGCTCCGAGCACATTCATCTCTGGGCGCTTGCATTTTTGCAGGGGCAGTTACATTTTCCGTTTTCTAGCCGGGAATGGAATGTTGATACTGTGTGATTATTTTATTTATTTTATACGTTTTCCTTGGAATGTCTACGTGTGGCCGCTGCCCTGGCTTGGTGGCCTCTTGATTTACGGTAGTTATAAACATTCCAAAGTAGACATGTCAGTTAAATGATACCATAACATTATACAGTTACAATTCTGTTCTAAATGTGCCCAGAGTTCCAAAAAATCCGTTTTCAGCTCCCCTCCTCCACCCCATTCCTTCCTGCTACCTACGCATGATGGCATTGGAAGCCACTAGCTCAATGGAAAGAAGACAGAAGACCTAAGGTTTACTCGTAGCCTCACCACCCCCTAGACCCACCTTCTGGAAAAGACATCTTTTTTTTTTTTTTTTTTTAGATGGAGTCTAGCTCTGTCACTCAGGCTGGAGTGTGGTGGCACAATCTTGGCTCACTGCAACCTCCGCCTCCTGGGTTCAAGTGATTCTCCTGTCTCAGCCTCTTGAGTAGCTGGGGTTACAGGCACCCACCACCACACCTGGCTAATTTTTGCATTTTTAGTAGAGACGGGGTTTCACCATGTTGGCCAGGCTGGTCTTGAACTCCTGATCTCAGGCGATCCACTTGCCTTGGCCTCCCAAAGTGCTGGAATTTAGAGGCATGAGCCACCATGCCCAGCCGGAAAAAACACTTCTAAGAAGCAAGTTGGCATCCAGAAGTAACATGCCCCTTTAGAGAACACATTTGAACTTTCTTCCTACTGAAAATCACGTTTATTCACATCATGCATGTATTCCCAGGAGAAAGTGGTTCTAAGATGGTGGCCACTGAGTAATTCTGGGAGGTGACCTGTCTCTCAATCCCCTGGCCTGCTGCCTTTACCGCCCACCAACAAAGAAAGAGTGGTTTGTGCTTCCTAAAAGATGCTGAGAGAGGGAAGGAAGAAAATATCTCCACGGACATAGCAATTTGGAGAGCTTAACATTCAACCAGAAAACCCACTTCGCATCCTCCCCAGGAGAACTGTCAGGGAGGAATTCGCTACATGCCTTCTCACAGAAAACACTGGGACGTGGGCTGCTTTCACTGCCCAATTCTAACCCTTGGACGTGTACAAACCCGACAACTGATATCTGAAGCAAAATGTACACCTAAAGAATTTTCATTCTCTGTGCTAGAGCAGGGGTTGGCCTGGGCTTGTTTTTGTAAATAAAGTTTTATTGGAATGCAGCCACGCTTATTTGTGGATGTCTTGCTTATGGCTGCTTCTGTGGGACAAGGGCAGGGTTTGATAGTTACCACGGAGACCCAACGGCCTACAAAGCCAAAAACGTTTACTGTTTGGTCTTTCGCAGGAAAAGTGTACTGGCTCCTGTCCTGGATCAACTCAGAAAATGAAACACATCGGATTCTGTCCGGGCCGGGCACAGCAACCTGGCCCATCCATGTGGGTCCTGCAGTGACCACTTCCGCTGTCTGCACAAAACTGGAGAGAGGCTGGGGGTGCTCCAAGTATAAGTTTCCTCATCAGCAAACCGGAAAGAGAAAGACCGACCTGGAGGCTGGTTATGGGGATAAAATAAATATGTCCTTAAATATGTGTATAAAGCCCCAGCACAAACAGCAGTCGCCGCATGGGTCAGGGAGGCACTGCTTGGAGCCTTATGTGACCGTGTTCTCACATTATCTTCCAACCGGTTTGGGAGACAGGTACTGCTATGATCTCTGTATTACACAGAAGCAAACTGAAGCTCAGAGTGGCCGCTCACTTCACTCCGAACAGAAGGTGCTTGAGCTCTGTGCTGATAGATGGAATCCCAGATTTTCCATTTAACTTTTGATGTTGTGTCGTGGGAGTGGTGTTCCACCTTTGGAGGGTTTTAAGGACTCTTTATTAACCAGCAAGGGTTCTTGTGCCTTTAAGGAGGAGTGATTGAGAGGCACCTGCAAGGCCGGTGGAGGCTGCTCTGGAGGCCTGCCTCTTCCAGCCCACAGGCCCTGCTTCCTGGAACTGGTGTGGGTCACTCATTCCAGTTCGCCTCTGAAACTATTTTCATGACAGTAAGCTGCTACCTCAAGAAACAGCAACAGCAGGGATTTTGCCTGTCAGATAAGGTGCTTGGGGAGTGAAGGCTGTGGTCAGGATCCAAGCAGGAAGCCTGAGTTCATGTCTATTCTTCACCGAGCATGGCCAAGTCCATTTGAGTCCATCTCCAGAAGACGTGTCAAAATCGCCCACTTATCTCCATCTTCAACTCCTCCCAGGTCACCACCTTATCTTCCTTGGATGACTGCACTAGCTTCCTGACTGGTTTCCCTAAAACCCATTCATTTATCTATCCCTTCTACCATTTCTCCCACCAAACATCCATCTCACCAGCCACCATCCTGCCACTTATCTTTCCCTCCCTCCCTCATTCCCTGCCTCCATCTATCTCTCCATCCATCCATCCATCCATCCATCCATCCATCCATCCACCCACTAATATTTATTTAGTGGTTACAATGTCCCAAGCACTGTGTAGGTCCCAGTGTAGTTGGAAAAGGAAACAGATTTCCTGACCTCAAACAAAACAATAAATTTCAAAGTAAGAAGCCCCATGAGGGAGGAATGTAGGCTGTCTTGAAAGAGGATGATATCAGGAGACATATATGGAGAGGGCTTGGAGGAGGTGACGCGCCTCACCAGGAGGTGATATACTGATAGAGGGACTATATAATTTATTGTTCAAACGGGGCCATTTTGGGGAGTGAGAGGAGGAGCTATTAAACATTTTTTCAGGGCACCAGGTGCACGTCAGGACTGGCCAGGTAAACTGAGCTGCATGGCTACCTCCTACAAGCCAAGGTTCACAGCATGAGCTGAGAAAGGGGCAAGGAGGAGAGAAATGCCCCTTCCTTTCCTTGGGGAGAGCCTGCAAACCTACATTTAAAAGAACTAGGAGAAGGCTGGGTGCAGTGGCTCACGCCTGTAATCCCAGCACTTTGGGAGGCTGAGGTGGGCGGATCATGAGGTCAGGAGTTCAAGACCAGCTTGGCCAATATGGTGAACTCCCATCTCTACTAAAAAATACAAAAATTAGCTGGAGGTGGTGGCGTGCGCCTATAGTCCCAGTTACTCAGGAGGCTGGGGCAGGAGAATCACTGGAACTAGGGAGGCGGAGGTTGCAGGGAGCCGAGATCATGCCACCGCACTCCAGCCTGGGTGACAGAGTGAGACTCCCTCTCAAAAAAAAAAAAAAAAAAAAAAAAAGGGGGGGCTAGGAGAGAAAGTAAAGAGGAATAAGAAAGAGCTGTGGAGTGCTGGGGCAAGAGTGAGTTTTGGGGATGGAGGTTAAGCAAATAAGAGTCTCAGGGAAATGCGGGATGGCAGAGTTGGGGGAGAGGAGAAAATAGGATATAAGAAATGTTTTTCTGTGTTGTGAATTGGGCTCCCTTGGATGCTGCTTTTACTGTTGTCTATCAAAAGACGCAAGTGAAAGAGTGGCATTCCCTTTGCTTTCTCTAAGGCGTGTTTGCTGTTTGGGATGTGCATCTTGGACTAAGTCTCCTTCTGGAGCTTGGAACACCAGGTTCTGCCATCATAACCTTTATCATGCACAGGTTGCCCTGGCATGGACAGGACCTTAGCTTTATTGTCTGTGCTCCCTCGCTCAACTGAGAGCTTTCTGAGGGCAGGGCCTCTGTCTGCTTGTCTCTAGTCCCAGCACGTAGCACAGGCTAGCATTTAGTATGTGCTCAATAGTGTGCAGTGTAGGGACGAGTGCACGGGCTCCAGCGTGGTTAATGTCCTTCACAAGGCGCCTTGGAGGAGCCGTCCCCAAGCTCATGCTTCATTTCACATCCTGCTCCTGCAGAAATGGAGCAGCTGCTCCGCTTGGGTTATTTAGTGTCGGAATTTAATCTCCCCCCACGCCAGGCTGCCCTCGTCTCTACCTCCATCAACTCCCCAAGGCCATCCAAGGAGCCTCATGGAAGCAGATATCTGCAGATGGCTTGTGTGACCCGTGGATGGGTATTGAGCTTCACGCCTCACCGCCTTACAGTCTGGCCTCTTCGTCAGCATCAGTGGGACAGGCAGGGTCTCCAAGAAGAGCTCCAAGCTCCCAGAGGCCCTGCCAGGCAGTTCTGGGCTGGTTCCCTCAGGGGTCAAGGGAATCATGGCCAGCGTGGGTCACAGTTGCAGGCTGGGGAGTCTCAACCACTACTCTTCCTCCGGCTAGCTCTGTAATTCGGAGTGAGCCGTGTGGACTCCAGCCTCAGTCCTTCTGTAAAATGGAGACAACTCAGCACCGAACCCTATGCAGTAGGCACTGGACACGCCGAGGTTTATCACCACCATGACTTGGTTAAAGGCTGCTCGGCCTCTGGGAGGACACAGCACTGGCTGGGGAACAAGGCTCTGCGGACACCTGACACCCAGGGGGCTGCAGGGGAAGGGGGGTGCTCTTTTATCTATTTCTGTCCTCAAAGGTGTAGGAAATTGTTCATCCAGGCCAGGTGGCCGGGCCTCGCTGACTCTGTGATAGCTCAGCTTGTTAGCTAGCAAAGGCCGCACAAGGCAGGCCACGATGTTGACTGCGCCTGCCACGGGCTTTCTGTGACCGTGCTGAAACACTAATGCCAGCTGTAATTCCCTCCTGGAGACCTGGTAATGAGGGCTGGCACCATGTCCCCGACATGATTGAAAATGGGCTTTGTTTATGCACTCTCAGAGCAGATGAGACGTGCATTTAAAGTGGTCCAGCGAATTTGGGGAAAGGAAGGATGCAATTTCTTGGATAGGAGACATTTCTAGGGACCCCGCCCTGAGTCTGATGAGGTGGCGGGGGAATTGTTGGTGAGCGCTCAGGTTTATAGATGACTAGCTTCTTGATTGAGGACACAGTCTTAGGAGAAACCCAGACAGCACGGTTGCAGCAGTCCATCCCTTCATTCCGCCCCATGTGGGCACTGCCCACGTGCCCAACTTTATGTGTACCCCATCCCAGGCTGGTGGGCCGGGATCAGAGGCCAGGGAGGAGTGGCGTTGTTTGAGGAGATTTGATTAAAGGTGTGCAGATGTGGGCAGGGCTTAGAAAAAGCAATGAAGGGTTGGTGCAGTCCAGGAGGACTGATCACGGGGGGAGCAGTTCCCACTCCAGGGACGTAAGGCAGGGGTGGAGCCATGGCCAGAGCCCTGGGAGGGTGGCTTCATGGCAGGAGCGCTTGGAGGGGCTGCGGCCTTTAGCAAAGCAACCCGGAGCCAGTGCCACCTGGCCAGAAGACAGCCAGGAAAGTAAATCCCCCCAGGTCTCCCGCAGGTGCCTCTTCTGGCCAGAAGGCACAGGGGCCTGCTAATGGCCCGTACGGAGTGGCCTCCTGGGGCTCAGAGAAAGTAGAGAAGTGTGGACGTGGATGTGAGTAGCCATGGGTCGTACCCAGCACAGGTCAGCTCCGGTGGAGTTTCCAGCATCTGGTGTAGGGGCTGCAAACTCAGGGACCTAAAGGGGCCAGGCAAGTAGTTAATATAAATGAGGGGCGCCAGACAGGTGTGTGAGATAAGGGAAGGGTGGGGAGTGTGGCAAACTAGATTGCTCATGCCAGGAGAGAAGGAGGCCCAGAATGGACAGATCCTCCCATTTTTTTAGGCAAAAGCTGGAAATTGGGGGTCTTTCTGAGCTCTCTCCTGATTTTAAATTTTAGCAGTAAAGTCAAACTTCTGAAATGAAAACAATTTGCAAGCAAGACAAATGAAATTTGTCTGTGCGGGGGACATCACTCTTGGGCTGGTTTGGTGCCTCCGGTCAGTGGGAGCGATACAATGAACGAGTGTAAGGGACCGAGCTGGACTCGCTCTCCAGGGCTCGGAGGCAGGGGGCGGTAGACAAGGGCACCGCCGGGGTTGCCGGCTGAGCTAAACCTGCCACTTGTGCCCAGCACCCTTCCGAGTGTTTTCACGCCCTCGTCTGTTGTCTTCAATCCCACCCCATCCTGCCTCCCCCATGCTCTATCACTGCACTCCGTCTGTTCTTCAGAGCATTTACCCAAATGTATGATTGTGTATTTCTTTACTCATTTATTTGCTCTTTTTCCCTTCCCGAAGACGAGGCATATGTCTGTTTCCTCCCTTGTCCCCAGAGCCAGGCAAATACAAAATGACAGATAGATAGCTGTTTGTGCAGTAACTGCTGCTAAGCCCCCTCAGGAGGGAGGCATTGTTATTCTTATTCCTAGTAGTAGTAGAAGCCGTCATCGTTGTAGTCGTCACCCGTGTTTTATAATTGAGGAGACAGAAGCACAGAGTGGATAAGGGACTTAGTTCAGATTGCACAGCCAGGAAGCACTGGAATGGGGATTGAAACCCAGGACTGGCAGGTTCTCAAGACCCCTACCCTCAGCTCAAACACTGGCTCCTCCCTAGGAATCCCTCAATTTGAGTGTAGACCTCACCTCTTCCAAGAAGCCCTCCCTGACTTACCTGTCAGCTGGGTCAGTGGCCGCCTCTGGGATCCTCTACACAGGATCTACCTCTCCATATTTCACTTTCCTGCTTCCCTGTCTTGAGCTCTGGGTTGTCAAGTTCACCTTGTAAGCAGAGAGGTGGTTTTGTTCATGCTTTCTCTCCCCACCCCTTACAGCCCAGTGCCTGGCCTGCATTAATAATAATAACAATAACAATAATAATAGAAGAGACAGTTGTCATGCTGAGTGCTTCCCACGTGCCGGGCGCCATACTCAGTGCTTCCTGTCTATGCTTTTATTTCCTCTTCTCCACAACCCCATTTACAGATTCGGAGCCTGGGACTCAGACAGTAGCTTGCCAGAGGATACGTAGCTGGTGGGAGGCGGAAGTAGGATTGAAATCCAGCCCTGCCTGTGCCTGAAGCCACCGTACTGGTTGTAACCACCACCCTGACAGATCCCACTGCAGGGACTTAACCATCAGGTGATATCAAGGACCAGGGTGTCAGTACTCCTGGCTTTGCGGTCGTGCTATCTCTGCTGGAACCCTTAACCCCGCTGCTGCCATGCAGTCAGCCAGAGACTGTTCATAAACCAATGGGCGTGGTTGCGTTTCAATAAAACTTTATTTATAAACACAGGTGATAGGTAGAATTTGGGCTACGGACCTCAGTTTATGACTTTGGCGTATGCCATGGATGTCAATGTTACAAGACGTCCTGGTTTCAGACACGTGATGTAAAAAAAACTGTGCATCTTAGAATCTAGGAGAAGTGATATTTGTTGAGTGAATGAATGAATAAGTGAATGACTGAGTCAGGTGTGTGCCCCTGAGTGTTTGGCAGGGAAGATGGGCACCTGGCAGTGAGTACCATGAATGTTGCATCAATGTCCTCCGAGTGGCCCTTACTCTCACCCTGGGGACACCACTGTCCCACAGCACATAAGTGGAAACTGAGGCCCCAACAAATCAAGAGTTTGTCTCTGGCCAACTGGCAACAGCAATTCAGTGAGGTGCCAGCTTGCTTGGCAGGGCTTTAGAAGCAGGTGGGCACCATTCCTCGTCGGCTGAGGAAGCCAGCCCTCAAAGTCATAGTGCATAAAGAATAACTTTTCACTTTAATTCCATCCAGATTAATTCAGCGAGAGTTTATTGAACACCTTTCATCATGGTTGGATGGGTGAGTGGTGCCCATAAAACAGGGCTCCTGCCCTCAGGGAGCTTAAGCACATCTAATCTTATAAACCACCCAGATCTAAAGCCAGCGTGAGAATTCAGAGGCGCCAAGCCCCCTGCCCGTCCCCACGGAGCCTTCTGAGGGCTGCAACGTGGATATTTTCCAGGCAGGAATTAATCACGGCTTCGTTGGCGCTCCAAGCCAGACCTTACATAATACCTTCTATAAAGAGCCTTATTACACCGGAAGGTTGTATATTATATTCTTCACTGCACACCAGCTACGTGCGTAGGCTGCTCCCTATGTCCCTGGGCCAATAAATTAGATTTAGATTACAAGGGGAGGAAAGGCGGCCCCGCGCGTGAATACCTAACAGTCACTGTGGACCGAGATGTCTTGATTTAGATGGCTAAATGGCCCAGTGAAGGGGCCAAGAGGTCGCAGGTTGGCACATAAAAAGCTCACAGCCTCCACAAGCCAACCATCACCTTGAGCAAACAGGCCCGCCAGCGGGGGCCGGGACTGCAGGCTAATTGGCAGCTTGGATCCAACGTCACGCTTATTTCCCAAACGCAACTCACTTCCAGCTCCAGGTTATTGATCCCTGTTGAGGAGGGTGGTCTGGCTTTGATGCAGAGGCCCCTCGTCTGGCTCCAGAGTTTTCCAACTTGGGGCATTAGTGTTTTTCAAGTGCCCCTCTGGAACCAGAGGCCAGGAAAGCCAATGTGAAGCGGAGGCAACCCCAGGGCCCTGGTGGGGTGTGTGGAGAACCATGGCTGTGAATGGGCAGGTAGACCGTCTTGCTAGAAGCAGAGAGGGAGGAGCCTCCTGTGGCAGCAGGAGGGGGCACAGTTGCTGGGAGGCTGGTGGTGGGGCTCCCCAGACTTGCCTGGGGGAGGAACCCCTAAGCTGGAGCTTCTGATTCTTCGGGCACCCACTCGAATGCTTCTCTGGGATACCTCTGTGGACCCACAACTGCTGGGCTGCAGTAACTACACGTTTCAAGTTTTCCTGGATTTTGTTACACTGCTCCATGACGGCTGGTGGGATGTGTGACCCCAGAAAGAAGCAGTGAGATGTCTTTCCCACTCTTCTTTGTCCACACCAGGTATTATCGACATTGACAGCTCCTTGCCAATCTCATGGGTGCAGAGTGCCACTGCCTTGTCATTTTAATGTGTTTTTTGTTTTGTTTTTGAGATGGAGCCTCACTCTGTCACCCAGGCTGGAGTGCAGTGGTGCCATCTCGGCCCACTGCAACCTCCACCTCCCAGATTCAAGCAATCCTCCTGCCTCGGCCTCCCGAGTAGCTGCCATTATAGGCTCCCGCCACCAGACCCGGCTAATTTTTGTATTTTTAGTAGAGATGGGGTTTCACCATGTTGGCCAGGATGGTCTTGAATTCCTGACCTCAGGTGATCTGCCTGCCTCGGCCTGCCACAGTGCTGGGATTACAGGCATGAGCCACCATGCCCGGCCTTAATTGGATCTCATACATTTAAAGGAGTAGGAATTAGTCAGGTAAGAAGGAAGAAAAGCGTCTTCCAGAAAGAGGCAACTATGGGAGTAAAGAGACGGGAGGAATAGCAAAGTGCTCAGTATTGCTCAAGGGGCTGGCTGTGGAGAGGTTGGAGAGGTGGGGTGCTCAGGCATCACCTTGCAAGTTAGAAACGGGCCAGTCCGTGTGATTGTTCAGCTTCCCAGGTGTGCCCTGACACCCATGTGCAGAAGAGATGATTACGGGACATTTCAGAGATGAAGGCTCATGGGAGAGATGTGGTGGGACAAGAGAGCAAGGTGCTGGCTGGGGAGCCAGACCCCCTGCATCAAATCTCAGCCCTGCTGCTTGCTCAGCGATGTGGCCTTGGCTGCCTTCACCTCCCCAGTCCTCAAGCTCCTCCCCTGTCAACCGAGGACAAGCAGAACTCTTACTCTTAGGCTTGTGATGAGAACCATATGAGACGATGTGTGGCACGTGCTTAGCACCAGGCAGGGTATGGTGCGTGAGCTGAATTGTCATGTGTCACATCATTTCCATGGGGCTCAGTTTAGAAAGAAGGAAGGCCAAAGTGGAGCTGATGAATTGGGAGAAAGTGGAAGAGTCAGGTTCAGGGGGCCTCTTGAGGTGAAAAAGCATGTTTCCTGGAAGCAAAGGAGGAAGGAGGCTACGGAGAGAGAGAAGGGGAGAGAGAGAGAGAGAGAGAGAAAGAGAGAGAGACAAGACAGAGAGAGAGGGGGGATTTGGAGGCTGCAAGATGAAGCAATTCAGGATCCAATGAGTAGCAAAGGGAGTGAGGGGATGAGAAGTGGAGGGACAGGGAAAGGAGGGTCATTGGGCAAAAGGCCAAAGAGCCAGGAGGCCTGGGGTTGGGGGACAGATAGGTGGCCCATTGGGACGTTTAGCTGAAACCAAGTTGATGGTAGAATATGGGATGGAGAGGTCTCAAAGCGGTGGAAATGGAAGGTGTAGGTTAGCCAGGTTGCTTTTGTTTGCAAAGAAATAGAACCCAACTCAAGTAGGTGTATGCTAGGAAGAGGGACACTATTGGCTCCTTAACCAGAAAAGACCAGGAATGATGGTTTCAGGAATGGTTGAATCCAGGTGCTCAAGTGATGTCATCAGGACTTGCCTCCCTTTGCCTTCTCTCTGTTCTGCTTTCTTCTATGTTAGCCTCATTCTCAGGCAGTCTCTCCCCAAGTGGTGGAAATATGGCTGGAAGCAGCTCGTTGCCTACGTTCCTCAGGTCAGCAAGCCCCTGGGCAGAGATCACTTTGTTAAAAGTTTCCGTGGAAGTCCTTGGGTTGAATTTGATTGGACTGTCTTGGGTCATGTGCCCATTCCCAGAGCTGGGGGTCAGGGAGTGTGATCTGATACGGTTTGGCTGTGTCCCCACCCAAATCTCATCTTGAATTGTGGTTCCCATAATTCCTACATGTTGGAGGAGGGACCCAGTAGGAGATATTTGAATCATGGGGGCAGTTTCCCCCATACTGTTCTTGTAGTAGTGAATAAGCCTCACAAGATCTGATGGTTTGATAAGGGGTTTCCCCTTTCACTTGGCTCTCATTCTCTCTTGCCTGCTGCCATGTAAGATGTGTCTTTCACCTTCCACCATGATTGTGAGGCCTCCCCAGCCACATGGAACTGAGTCCATTAAACCTCTTTTTCTTTATCAATTACCCAGTCTCAAGTATGTCTTTATCAGCAGCATGAAAATGAACTAATAAAGATCCAAAGTGTGTGTGCTGTGAGCAGGTGAGAGTGGTAAAATTGGGTTGCTTTTCAGAAGAAGGGGGACTGGGTGCTGGGCAGTATCGCATTTAAGGACTGACCCAGGATCTGGAAGATGATACCAACAGTGAGGAGGAAAGGCTGGGGCCAGCAGGGCCAGGGGGTGGCGTCCATTTGCTGGAAATGACCGAGGGGCAGTGTAGAAATGTTTGGGAAGGGGCAGTCAGCCGACCGCAGAGCCAGACGCCCTGTACCTCTCCCCGCAGCCAGCGAGGCTGCCTGCTTGTCACTGTGAAAGTGTGTTGAGTTTCTGCGAGTCACCCAGGCAGAGTTACGTGGCCCATTGTGATGATTTCCCTTTTTGCCTCAGCTGCCAGGACGCAGGGAGCCAAACTATCATATCTAATCTGTTACCGTTTCCCTAAGCCCGGGGATTTGGGAGCTTTTCTCCCCCTCCTTCTGTGTGGTGTTCTTGATTTTTCTCTTTCTATTTAACAGCCTTTCCAGTTTATGTGTCGTTTATCGTAAACCACCTCAAATCCTTTTTTGAAGCAGGCAGAGTATAAATTATAAATAGATTTAATTTTAAAAATTCAATAGGGCAGTTTCTCTGTAGGGCTCCCAGCAATCGCTTCTGCTGACATTTCCCTCATTACCCCAGTGGAGTAGGAGCGGGGCGGTGGGAGCAGCTGGGAAGGGGCTTAACCCTTGGAGTGCTGTGTCTGGGGGCTTGGCCCCATGTGCTGGGACCAGGAGCCCAGCACAGGTGGACGACCACGCAGCCCTCAGAGGGGTCGAGCTGCTGAAGAAAGTGGGGTGATGTCCCCCACCCTCCTGGGAATTCATTCCTTCCCACGGTTGCCCCATGTCATGATTCAACATGTGCCCACTTGAGCCGGCCTTTCCTTGTCCTTCTCTTTTGCAAACCATGCAGGCCTCACACCTCCACAGTGCCACAGATGCAGTCCACACGCCAGGTCATAAAACCCTGCAGAAATGATGCCAGAGTTGTGGCCCGGTGCATCGGCGAGCTCTGGGGGGCTGCTCACCTTTCACAGGTCCCCAGAGATGTATAAAATAGCTCACTCTTAGTCACTGAGCTATGAATGTAGGCCTTGCACTTGCCAGCTCGGAGTCTGAAAGTGTGGCAGTGGCGGAGGCACCCGTGTGGAGGAGCCATGGCTGGGCCATCCTAGTGCCAGGCAGTGCAAGCAGGTTAGGGTGCAGGTGCCGAGGGAAGTCTGCCCTGCTGGCAATGCAGTAGGCTGCCCTGGGCTGTGTGACCTCAGGCAAGATACCCAACCTCTCTGAGCTTCAGCTTCCTCATCTCTACAGTGGGTGTACAGTAACACCTACTTAAGAGGGTTGTTGATTATTTGAGTTAT
This sequence comes from Pan paniscus, assembly GCF_029289425.2. Taxonomy (NCBI): domain Eukaryota; kingdom Metazoa; phylum Chordata; class Mammalia; order Primates; family Hominidae; genus Pan; species Pan paniscus. The sequence continues at coordinate 64,344,487 of NC_073270.2, forward strand.
TAAAGCATATCGAAAATGCTCAGAATTGTACCTGGCATATTGTAAGAACTTCATCTTTGCTATGGTTCTGTACTTTTGGGGAACACACACACATACACACACCAATATAAATCATTTTGACAATTTCAACTCCTTATCCCTGGCTCACCCAAGAAGCTCACATCATTCAATGGAGGCAAGGTCACAGGAGGTATGATCCATCCGCCCATCTGTCCTTCCTCCCTTCTCCCTCCCTCCCTTCCCTCCTCCCTTCCTTCCCTCCTCCCTTCTATCCTCTCTCCTCCTCTCTCCCTTCTTCCTTCCCTCCCTTCCCTCCTCCCTTCTATCCTCTCTCCTCCTCTCTCCCTTCTTCTTTCCCTCCCTTCCTCCCTCCCTCCTGTCCCTCCTCCCTTCCTTCCCTCCTCCTTTCTTCCCTCTCTCCTCCCTCCCTCCCTCCCTTCCTTCTTTCCTTCCTTCCTTCCTTCCTTCCTTCCTTCCTTCCTTCCTTCCTTCCTTCCTCCCTCCCTCCCTTCTTTCCTTCCTTCCTTCCAAGTGTTTGTTGAGCACTTACTTTGTTCTTGGTATCAAGGGATACAGTCGTGAGCAAAGACAGATGTGGTCCCTGCTCTCTTGGAGGCCACATTCCAGGCTTTGTTTAAGTAAACAAATGAACAAAAAGAATGTCAGAAAATGAAAGTGTTAAGAAAATAAATGAGCTTGAGAGGCTAGGTTGTGAGGGGGTGGGAGTGCTGGTTGAGAAGGCCACCCCAGTCGGGGATGTTGGAGCCCAAATGACAAGAAGGAGTTAGCCAGGGAAGCTGAGACGCAGCCTTCCAGGTAGAGGAGTGGCCAGTGCCAAGGCCCTGAGGCAGGAATGAGTTCGGTGGTTTCAAGGAACAGAACGGATGCTGGAGTGAGCTGACCCAGGGGTAGAGAAGACGGCAGAGAGGTGGGAAATGCAGGCAGGGGCCAAATCCTGTGGAATCCAGGGAGCCTGGTGAGGAGTTTGGACTTTATTTTAAGTCATTAGAGCAGAGAAGACTCCAGGGCTTTCTCTCTAGCAACAACCCTGCCACTCACTAAGGCTCCCAAGCTGGTCGACCAGAAGGATGGACTCAAGGAGGGTAGCCCTGGGAGGGCCACAAGGGTCAGAAGCCCTTGGTGGCCTCACCTCTGTGACCTGCCAACTGATTTGGGTTGTGCAGGGGCTGTCAGGGCCAAGCCTCCCCAAGCACTCAGTTGTCCGGTGCTGCGGCCACTGGGCTCTGTCCACAGCTTGAATGAATGGCTGGTGGATCTAGTGACGTCATTTGTTTATGCTCCATCTGTACAGAAAGTTTGTACTTCATTAAATTTATGTATGCCTTACATTTTCCAATGGGAGAAGAGTTCTTCTTTTCCCACCTGCCCCAAGCCAGCTATAGAACTCTGCAGCTTCAAGAAACGGTGAATTGATTCATTTGCTTCTAAGAGATTGTTTTGCTTCCCCTCTGCAGGGGAGTCAGGCCTGGAGGACACAAGAAGGAAGGAAGAGGTCATCATTTCTGCCTGTAAGGCACTCGCAGTGGAGCAGATAATATTAGCATAAACCGAAAAGTTAAAAATAAAGGAGAGCAGATTGTGTTGTCCACAAAAACCTGCGTGCCTGTACTGTGGAATATTCCTTCCAGAAGTGGTTGATAGAGGCTGAACAGAAGAGGGCTTGTGGCCAGATGAGCTGGATTAATCAAAGTTCGAAAGCTGCCTGTCCTGCAGGACTTGTCAGAGCTTTGACACTGCCCATGCTCCACTCATGTCTCAAGTCCCTTTAGCACTTCCATGTCTGTTCCCGGGAGCTTTCACTCCCAGGCTCCAGCACCTGGGTCTCTTTGCTAAAGGCTGCTCTCATGCTTCCAGAATTGATTTCGTCTGCCAACACGATAAGCAGGAAGTGTCTGGAAATTCACATCCCCTGCCTTGGGGCAGCTTTAACCAATAACTAGGGAATGTGGGTGTGAGGGTATAAATACCTCAGCTCCCTTGCCCTGATGGGACTGTTTCCAGAGCCTGCCACAGTGGTGAGCCAATGCTACCCTCCATGGAACTTGGTTTGTTACAGCCTTCTTGCTCATCCCCCTTCCTCTCCCAGGCCCATTTCCCACTCCCCTTCTGGTCCCTTCCATAAGGGCTGCCTCCCAAAGCACTCTCCCACCATTCTCATCTCAGGGCTTGCTTCTGGGGACTCAACTATAGACAGTGATGCCTCAGGCCAAGTATTAAATGCAGCTTTAAGCAAAGTTAGACAGCTGGCTGTGCTGCAGGACTTGTCAGAGCATTGATTCTACGTATGCATGGCGGTGCTCCAAGAGGAGGTAGTAGGAGGCGGCATGGTGTGCATAGTTATCTTCCCAGAGACGGCAGTCATCCTGGAGCACCTCCAGGGAGGACCAACCCCCACAAACACACATAGAGCATACTTCGGATACTGTGCTGCATGGTGGGCTGTGGGCTGGAACTCTGGGAAAAGCCTCTATGGCCAAGGTCACAGAGAGTAAATAGAAAGTTGGCATTTGGAATTCGGATGTGGGTCTTTGGACTCCAAAGCCCACACCATCAACAACCCCACCTCCCCGGGTCTGGAGTCTGCAGCAGACACCTCCGTGGCTCCCAATGTGCCCATCACAGCCATTCTTGGGACACTGCACCTATCAGTTCACTTGTAAGCCACCAGCCTGGGAGGCAACTGGGTCTCCAGTCTTTCCATGCCCAGACCCCAGGCCAGTAGGTGCTTGCTGAGTGAGGTTGGAAGGTTTGAGGGACCAAGTGCTGCCCCTGGGCTGGGCTCTGGCCGTGCCCCAGTCCACGTCTCCCCTCGGGCTGTAGGCATGGAGAAGGACCTCTTGCTGAAGCCCTCCTGCTCCTCACCCCATCCTGGACCTCCCCGGGCAGCTACTCTGAGTGTGTGTGGTGGGATGGTAGGGGGAACGGAGGATCTGGGACAAGCATCATTTCACTCCCAGTTACATTGTATTATCCAAATTATCCGAGGTCATTGACAACAACATTGAAGGTACAGGTCACAAATCAAAATCACCTGAACTCCTTGCACAGCAGCCATGCTCACGTTCTTGGCTTTTGCTACACAAATGGGCACAACATTCCAGCCCCCATTCACTGAGGGCTGTGGCTGTGTCTCCACCACAGCCCTGAAAGAGGGACTCGGGCACCAGGAAGAGCTAAGCACTCACCCAGCTCACAAAGTTGGGGGCCAGGTTGGAAACCAGACAGTCTCACTCCGGAGGTCGACTCCCCCTGCCCAGCTTGTCCCCATGTTTATTTCAGAAAGTCTTAAACATATGTAAAAGGAGATGGAATCGTCCGACGAGGCTCCCTGCACCAGCACCCATGTGTGACAGCCATCCATGCCTGCCATGCCAGGGTCTTCTCGGCCCACATGGTCAGGAGCCCACCCCAGACCTCACAGCATTTCTCTAGAAAATAGTTCAGTCAGTGTCTCTCAGAACGTGCACTCTGAAGACTCTGCTATCCTGGCCCAGATAAATAAAATCTCTCTAGAAAATCTCTCTACGAGAATGTAAGCTCCATGAGAGCTGTATCCTCGAGACATAGGACAGGACAGTGCCTGGTGCAGAGGAGAGGCACAATAAATATTTTCTGAATTTCCATCTATCTATCTATCACCTATCCATCATCTATTATCTATCATCTATCAATCATCTATCTCCTATCTACCATCTCTCTATCATTTCTCTATCTACCATCTATCTACTATCTACCATCCATCTTTCTATCTCTGTATCATCTATCAGTCATTTATTATCTATCATTTATCTATCAATCATCTATCTACTCTGTCTACCATCTATCATTGATCTATCTACCATCTATTTATCTATCATCTATCAATCATCTATTATCTATCATTTATATATCAATCCTCTATCTGTCATCTATGTACTGTCTATCTACCCTTTATCTACCTATCATTTATCTATCTACCATCTACCTACTGTCATCCATCTGTCACCTATCTTTCTATCTCTCTATCATATATCAATAATCTATTATCCAGGCCAGGCACAGTGGCTCATGCCTGTAATCCCAGCACTTTGAGAGGCCGAGGCAGACAGATCACTTGAGGCCAGGAGCTCAAGACCAGCCTGGGCAACATGGTGAAACTCCATCTCTACTAAAAATACAAAAATTAGCCAGGCATGGTGGCATGTGCCTGTAATCCCAGCTACTCAGGAGGCTGAGGCAGAAGAATCACTTGAACCCGGGAGGTGGAGCTTGCAGTGAGCTGAGATCGTACCACTGCACTCCAGCCTAAGCGACAGAGTGAGACTCCATCTCAAAATAATAATAATAATAATCTATTATCTATCTTTTCCTATCATTTATCTGTCAATTATCTATCTTCTATACGCTATCTATTTTATATGAAAATGAGATTCTTCTAAACTTACTGTTTCGTGACTTTCTGCTTTCCCCTGACAATTTATTATAATCACTGTTCCTTCTCAATAAATATGAGCCTCCTATGCCACCATTTTAACTGCCTGCACAGTATTAGATTGTGTGAATGTATTCTCATTTGTTTGACCTATTTTCCTTGGGACGTTTAAGTTGTTTCCAATTTTTCATTATTGTAAACAATGCTGCAATGAATATCCCTGTTTATGGGCCCTTGGGAATGTCCACAATGATTTCTTTAGAACCAATTCTTGGAAGCAGAAGGGCTGGGTCAAAGATTATGTGTCTTTAAAAGATGTTTTTCATATTTTAAAAAACATTTTTGATGGATCTTCACGCTGAGTGGTAACTTTCTTCAAAAAACAGTGACCCCCATTGGATTGTTTTTACCTTAAATCCCGTTTGAGAAATAGATGCAGAAACAGAAGCTGTGGCAGAGGCGGGTGGCAAGGGTCCTGTTAGCTGGTGGCTTTGCCCTGGCAGCACAGACTGGGCGGGAGCACTCTCAGCAGCGATGTCCAGCCTTGTGATGGGCACCCCTGTGATTGTTGTCTAGTGTTCACATCGCAACCCCACTCAGCTCCCTCTTGCCGCCTGGAGGGCCATCACCCACCTTTTACTTTGAACTTTTTGGAGTCTCTCTGTTGCCAAACAGCCCCTCTGTTCCAGGTCTCCTGACTTGTGTGGTTCCTGGACTGTGGCAGGACCCAAGTCTTTCCTCTCTGGGTCAGCTGTGGGCCATATACCAAGTGGTATAATAAGACCAGGAGCTTCTGGAATTGGGCAACCTGGCATGGAGTCTCAACATTACCATGTACTAGCTGTGATGCCCCAGGCAAATTACTTAACCTCTCTGAACCTCAGGGCACAATTCCCATATGCCCTAGGACTACTGGTAGGGTAGGGGAATGAGGTCCAAGACACTCCAGAGGCCCTTGCTGCATGGCAGAACATCTGTGGAGCTAACTGTAGGGCTCAGCTCTGAGCGCTTTGTCTACATGTGCTCATCCTGAGGCCAAGGGAAAGCATTTGGGGCTCTGGGGACTGGCGTCAAATCGCCCTCCCTGCCCAGAGCTGTAAACTGTGGAGCTGGGGATCCTGTCCTCCTGGTTTGTACCATAGCCCCAGTGCCTAGCAGATGCTGAATACAGAGCCAGAGTGCAAAAAGTGTCTATGGGACGAGTGAATAGATGAAAAACTGCCCAAAGCCCTGGGGACAAACCCTTCAATCTGACGGTATCTCCCTGGAGAGACACGTGAGGCCTGGCTTTGTCTCACAGTAACACTGGAAGAGAAATACAGCAAGAAGGGTCCAAGCCTGGTGGAAAAAAGGGTGATTTCTTTTTTACAAAAAGATGCCAGTTGAGACTATTGGGACAAGAGAGAGAAAGAGAGAGAGAGAGAGAGAGAGAAGAGGAATGAGAGAGCAGGTTTCTGGGCAGCCAGAGAATCAACACAGCCTGCAAGAGAGAATCTGTTCCACCTGGGTTGCTAGGCAAAGGGCTATGGACAGAATCGATTGGTCTTTGGGAGCCGGCAGTGTTTATGCAGCTTGAGGCTGGAGAGGAGCAGAAATGGCCCGCAGAGGTGCCCGAGGCGTCCGTGGGATGTCTTCGTGGAGGTGGAAAGAAAAGAGAGCTGGGCAGAAATCCTGGCTCTCAGCGTGGGCCACGGGGCAAGGCACATCCCTTGCCAGTGCCTCCGTGTGCTCAGTTGCTGTGGTTACTGTTATTGGAAGGAACACATCTTCATCTGTAAAATGGGGCAGCGACCCCGGTGCCCAACGCAGGGTGCTCACAGCACCTGACATCTTGATGCTGAGAGCTTAGTAGGCACTTTGCGGGTTTTAATTATCGCACTCCCTTCCCCCATTCCCTCCAAAAGTTATTGACTACTGTGCAAACCCAGACCCTGGCTTTCAATAGTAGCTTTCACTAACTATGTGTGGAATGAATGAGTGAATGAATATATGAATGAATGAGTTGTACCCGTGCCAGGCAGCTGCTGGTCACCGCGTTAAGCTGGAGCATTAAATATGCATTAAAACCAAAGGCTTGGAACTCAAAGCAACTTGCACTCAAATCCCAGGTGGGTCACTTCACTGCTGTGTCTCTTCACCCCTGATACCCTCGTGTGGGAAAAGGGGAAGACACTGCCACCCCTCCCGGGCTGGGCCAAGAACTGAGATGTTTTGTAAAGTGCTTAGCAAGTGCCCAGCACAGGGCAAATTATCAAAGGCTCAAAAACGACCATGAGCTGTGCTGTGGCTGTTTTCATTATGGGCTAAGAAGGGGCTTTGGTGGTGGTTCAGGAAATGAAGAAAGGGCTGGGCTTCTCCGGCTGTGCTATCATAGCCAGCACTCACACTTCGTGCTCATCAAGGGGCCTTTCTTCCACACCTCTGCATGTCTGTGGTTGTGGAACTCCAGCAGCCCTCTGAAGTGGGAGGCTGCAGGGAGTACACCCATTTTACAGACGAGGACAGAGAGGCTTGCAAGGGAAGTGCTGTGCTCCAGCCTGCAATAATCACTTAGCATAGAACAACTTGTTCATTCACCCGACTTGAATTGTGCTTCTACCATGCCCTGGGCTTGCATCATTCCATCCTCCCAACAGCCACTCGAGGTAGGTGCTATTATGAGCCTCATTTGTACATGAGAAACTGAGACCAAGGCCAGCACAACCAGGTGGCCTGATTCAGTGCTTCGTGGCCAGGAGGGGCTCTCCATGTACTGTGCGGGGGCTGGAGAGCAAGGTGCAACTTCCTCTCTCACTTTCCAAGGCACCCCACTGTCAGCCTGCAGCCCTCCAGACCCCCAGACCCTGCTAGTGTCCACAGGAGTCAGACAGAGATGCCAGACAGGCCCAGAGGCCTGAAGTGGAGACTCTAGTTGGCTGGGTAATGGAACCCCAGTGATGTCCACAGGTAACATCCGGAGCCTGTGAATGTGTCATCTTACAGGGCAAAAGAGGCTCTCAGATGTCATCTGAATGTTGAGACAGGGATCATTTGGATGATCTGGTGGGCTCAATGCCATGACAATGTGAGGGAGGCAGGAGGTCAGAATCAGAAAAGTAGATTCTGTCAGGGTTGACACTGCCGACTCCGAAGGTGGAGGAAGGGGCCAGCAGCTGAGGAATGCAGGGACCTCTGGAAGCTGGGAACAGCAAGGAGATGGATTCTCCCCTAGAGCGTCCCCAAGGAAAGTGGCCTTGTGGACATCTTAGTTCACGATTTCTGACTTCCGGAACTGTCAGAAAAGGAATTTGTACTGCTGTAGCCCATTGAGTTTGTGGAAATTTGTTACATCAGCAAGAGGAAACGAATACAAACTCCATTTGCAAAACTAATACCACGCTGTGACACCACAGGGCACGTTTTCCACTATGCTTTCAGGGCTGCTGGAGGAGCAGTAGGCGTGAGGATGCAAACTGCGGCTACCTAGGCTGAGCTGGCATCTCTGGGGCCATGGTGGAGCCACCGTCCTGATTCGAGCCCTGTCTGCTGGTTTCATGGCACCAGCCAGCAGCTAACAGCAGCAGAAACTGCCCGCAGCACCACCTTCCACCCTGTGCACTTCCAGAGTGACAGAGGCATGGCGGCTATGTGAAAAAGGAGGCAGAGAAACCAGTGAAGAACAAGGGTCTTGCCTAGAGCTGCTCAAAGCTTCCCTTTGAAGAGCCAGGAGGACAAAGGGGGCTGCTGGCTGGATGGCACTCATTAGCAGTCAGTGTGCTGGGAGGGGTGGACCGTGATGAAATGAGTGGGCCCCGGGGTGAGATGAGGGAAGATGGCACATCAGCAGATGAGCCCCTGTCCCTGCAGTCTTCTCTGTCCCCCTCACCGTACCTGCTTTTCCACCTTTGCATCCACCACAGCGTTTAGCTTGCCCACTGCAAACGTCATTCTTTCTTGGGCATGTCATTGATTTTCTAGTGGGATTGGTGGTGCTTCAAACCAATTGTCTCTTTGCCCCCTGGTTAAGCAGACAGAGAACAGGCTTGGGAGCCAGGGGGACCTGCATTGTAGTCTCAGCTCTGTCTTCTAGTTTTGTGGCTTGGAGCAAGCCTCTCAGCCTCACTCTGGCAGCCGTGAGCCGTCCTTGAGGGTTACTGGGGGAGATTCGGTCTCCCGGGTCATCTGGATGCAAGCGAGGTCATGTTTACCATGGTGTCCCCAGCACCTGGCTCGTGGGAAGCACCTTCTAGATGTTTGCTGAATGAAGGAGGCACAGGGGTAGGTGCAGGTCTTAGTACAGTGCCAGGCACAAAACCAACTCCGGACCACAGTGTGGGAATGAAGAGACAGCTAAGGTCCCACCCCCTCCACCCTTCCAGCCTTCTCCCTCCTTCCAGTCTTCTTCTTCACACTGGAGAAGCTTGTTCTTGACTGCCTACATGTTGACACTTTTTAGTAGTCTTTCAAAATTGTCATCTCCGTAATAATTTTCGAAAAACATCTTTGGAAGTTGGGCCTTTGACATCCAGGAATGCCATGTAGGCGCCTTTTATATTCTGTAACCCGGGGGCGTTTCTTATCTTCCCTGCCACCTGGGAAGCTTGGCAAAAACAGAGAGGCACTCAAGTTTGCCTCTGTTCCTGTGCGGTGCTTGGCTTTGAGAACCTGTGTTGATGAATGAATGATGGATGGATGAAGAAGGGATGGATGGATGGATGGATGGATGGATGGAGTCAACGTGTGTGTGATAAATGAATGAATGAATGGATAGGAGATGAAGAGTGAGCTCTGGTCTTTTCTGTAGCTCAAATGGTCTTGGAGAGGTTATGTTCCATGGCTGGCATTTTCTAAAGCATATTCCGTGGATTAGCAGTTCTGCCAGACATTCACAGGTGTTATTTGAGAAATGTTAAAAAGGGACTGGGAGCGGGGGGCGGTGCTTCCTGTGGAATAATTTGGGAAATGATGGTGTTCAACAAAGTTAAACAGGTTTCCCTCTGACAGGACTTCTCAGAGCCTTTACTATGCCAACATGCTTTGCAAATTCCCCAAACGAGTGTAGATTTGGTCATTTTCTCCAGTATATAAACTATGGGGTTCATATTTCGAGGATGGGTTCGGTAAATCAGGCTGGTGGGAAAACTCTTCCTGGGGGAGGTTGTTGTGAGGAGGAAGGAAACTTCTCCTGGCAGTGGGGTGCCCGGTGGGAACAGTGCAAAGGGCTGTGCTGCCCATGCCCAGGCTGCTGGCTCGGCCCCAGGCTGGTCGGCAGCAGGTTCTGGGAAGGACAGCCTTGACTTTGTCCTGAAGCAGGCAATCTGCTTGTCAGACACACTCGGTGTCTTGCAGGAGCGAGGAGTGGTGTTGTTATTGTTGTTGTCAGTCAGCAATTCTCTGCTTTTATTCAGGGAGAACAGAAGGACACTGCCGGCTTTTATTTTTTCAGCTTTCGCACCCACTGGATCCAAGCCACAGGCCATCGTTCTTCCCCAGAAAGTGCTTGTCGAGGGTTAATCCATAAGGTCACTTGAAAACGAAGCCATTATTCCCTTCTTAAAGGTTAATGTGTTTTTTCCGGGAGTGTGTGAGTGGAAATTTCAAGTATTCCACATTCTTCATTTAGCTGGGTAAAGTCCTGAGCTCTTCTGGAAAAATGAGCCCGTGGAAAGCAAGACTGGGAGCCTCCAGCAGGAGAAAGCAGGGCAGTGGGGGTGGCTGTGCCACCCTGCCTCCCAGCCAGGTATGTCACAGCCTGCAGAACGGGAATCCCAGGGGGTCTCCGGGCGTTTGCCAGCCACGCTGTTCCTCTTTGCAACCTCCTCTACCTCCCCGCTCCCATGTCTGTGCCCTTAGTTCAAAATGGATCAGAAGGCTGTGTCTCAGGCCAGACACGGTGGCTCACACCTGTAATCCCAGCACTTGGGGAGGCCGAGGTGGGTAGATCACTTTAGGCCAGGAGTTCGAGACCAGCCTGGACAACATGGCAAAACTCCGTCTCTACTAAAACTACAGAAGAAAATTAGCCAGGCATGGTGGGCGCGCCTGCAATCCCAGCTGCTCGGGAGCCTTGGGAAGGAGAATCGCTTGAACCTGGGAGGCGGAGGTTGCAGGGAGCCTAGATGATACCATTGCACTCCAGCCCGGGCAACAGAGCAAGACTCCGTCTTAAAAAAAAAAAGAAAGAAAAAAAAAGAAGGGCTGTGTACCAACTCCACATGCCACCTCGGGTTGGGCATCTGCCCCGGTGCAATCTACCTTGGTCAGAGGGCAGCATTTTATGTACCACTGCTCTTCCATAGAGGAAAGAGGAAATGGTCCTCAGAGATAGGGAGACTGAGTCAGGCCAGGACCCCCCAAACCCCCAAAGTGAGTCTCCCAGTGCCCTACCCAATCTGCCAGGTATGCACATCTAGATTTTCTTCACCCTTAACTTGGGACATTCTTTTCTGCTTCAGATAAGAGGTTAGCAAACTATGGCCCACTGGCCAAATCTGGCCTGCACCTACTTTAGTAAATAAAGTTTTATTGGCACCCAGCCATGCCCGTTCATTTACACATTGCCTATGTCGGCTTTTATGTTACACTGACAGACAGTTGCAACAGAGAACTTCTGGCCCACAAAACCAGAAATATTTACTATTTGGCCTTTGAAGAACAAGTTTGCCAATTCCCACTTTAGATGACTATTGTATAATGCTTACTTAGCTCACGGGAGTCCTTAGTAAACCTCAGGTATAATGATGATTATTATTACTATCATTATGCAAGACGGTCTTTGTTCATTTAGCAAATACTTACCAAGTGACTGTGCCTGCCAGGCCTGTGCTGAGCTCTGGGAATAAAACGGTAAACAAGATGAGGTCCCTGCCCTCGCAGAGCTCTGAACACTGAGATGGTAGGGTATGCTTTCTCCTACAGATGATCAGAGCACTCAGTCCCAGGTGTTTAGCGCTTGGGGATGTAGGTATGGGGCTGGCAGTGTGGATTTGGTACACACTAAAGAGTCAATGGGATCTTTGGCTCAGGAAACAGAGAGTCTGCTGTGGATGCTGGTACGGACTCGACAGAAATGCCTGGGCTCCAAAATAGCCAAGCACCTGGTAGAGAGAGGGTTGTGGAGGGAGGGGGCCCGGGGGGGTGGTTACAGGGAGAGATGAGGTTGACCAGTTGACCAATGACCTGAGTCATTCGTCCCAGAAGTCTGCCTGGACAAGGAGGATTTTGCATACTACCTTGAATGCCAACAGAAAGGAAGGGTGTCACCCCTACAGCCCAAGGACATACCCAAGAGAGACTCAAGCTGGAGGCTGTTGTTTTCACCCTGCTTCCATCAAATTTGTCTGTGGAATAGACTGCTCTTTTTCCCTTCTTCTAATTTTATAGAATGTATCTGGACACATGATCACCAGAAATAAAGAGCACACTTCCCAACCAACCTTGCAGCTAGACGTGCTCACATGTAGATCTGGGCCAATGTGATATGAATGGAAGTGGTCTGAGCCATTTCCAAATCATGCTGTTGAAAGGGAAGAGGCAAGCCCATTCCTTGCCCCTTTATTCTTTCCCACTTGCTGGAATGCAGATGTAATGGTCGGAACTGGAGCAGCCATTTTGTATCTTGAATTGGAAGCCGTGTGCATGAGAAACTGAGAAATGAGGTAGAAGGGACCCAGGTCTCTGATGACGGTAGAGCTGCCCCACCGGCTCTGGACTGTGAACTTGGACCTTTATGGGAGAGAGAGAAATGGATTTCTGTGTTGTTTCAGCCATAATTATTTTAGGACTCTCTGTTGTAGCAGCCAAACCTATAAAATGAGACACCCCCAAGGCACTCCACATAAACATACAACCAAAATGAAAACAGTAGGGTTGCTATGCAAGTAACGCTCCATAGCCTCTTCCTCTGGGAAGTTCCGGGGCTCCATTGCTAGTCTCTGTTTTCTCAGCCTGGTATGCAGACAGCTTTCTCTGATGAGGAGCCCTTCTCCATCTCGCCAGCTGCTGGCTCCCTCACCCCCTCTGAGTCTTCAATATACATTTCTGGATGGAGGAAGAATTGGAGGGAAGCGGGTGTGTGTGTGGCCAGCAAGGCCGATGGAGACTCCCAGTCCTCAGCAGCCCCCTGACCTTTGTCTTGGCCTCCCCCGACTGGTGGGTGGGGGCAGCCTGCAAAGAGCCCAGGGTCAGCTGTGCCGAGGGCCACTGGGAACAAAAGACTGTAAGGGATTGCAGATGGGCCTGCCACGATGTCAGAATAATAATTCACGTCCCCGGTTCATCTGGCCTCTGCCGGGCGGGGCTGCATTTCTCAGTGATCTCAGCCTTCCCCATCCCAGCCCGGTTCCCATAAAAATCACAGGAGTGCTGCCAATTAGAGGCCTGCCAGCCGAGGCCCCTCTGAATGTAATCAGCCATAATAACTTAATAGCCTTAAGTTTGGGAGGCTTCTTTTGAAGCTCAGCGTCTTCACCCCCAGTAGCCCAACTAATCTGGAAAAGCGTCTGTCTTGCCCTTCCCATACCAATTATCTTGTCGGTCCTGCTCTCCAGCACTCGGGAACCTGTCTCAGAGGGGCTGCCTCACTGTTTAACTGACAGGCACGGGGTATACTTCAGGCTCCCCAGCTCTCATTCCAGCCAGCATCCCAGCACAGATTCCTGACAGAAAACCAAGTGCAAAATGCAAAAGGCTTGGCTTGAGCCACGTACAATCACACACACCAAGAGCAATCAGAGAAAGTACCCACTGGGTGCCAAGGATCGTTTGAAAAGGAGAAGATCCATAGTCAGGGAGAACATTTAATATGCAATACTTCATGTTGGATTAAGTGTACCACGCAGCTGAAAAAGGAGGCTATAGCTACAAAACAAATGTTCAGATGTCTTCATGGGTGACCTCCAAGTTTCCACCGGCTCCTAATCCCTCTGTCATAATTCAAGCTCGTTGGCCTGGAGTTGACGACTTGGCGGGTGGAATTCCAGGATCCATCAGCGGCTCTCTAAGGCCGCCAGTGGTTCCCTCTGTGGAGCCCAGCACACTGATATGTTTCTTTCACAGGATGGAAGCCCATGTTTCCATTTGTCCAGGCAGAAAACCACCTCTGAGCTCATCTTCCCAAGAGCTCAATCCATGCAGGAAGGGGATCGGGGAGGGAAGCAGGAGGGTCTGTCACAGGGCAAATGCTATGAACGCCTCTACTTCGGAAAGAACGTATCCTTGGGGAACCGAGGGCAGGGATCTTATAAGTGATTTTGTCAGAACCAGCCTTTAGCAGTGGACTATCCATCCATCGATCTATCAGCCCACCTACTCATCTCTCCATTCTTTCCTTCATTCATTCATTCATTCAACATTCAACAACCTATCTACCCTCACCCATGCTGCAATCTTAATAGATTATTCAGACGCATCGAAAACTTATCATATCCTAAATAAAACTTTTGGTTTTCTCCCAGCACGGTAGGCAGCCTCTAAACTGGCTCCCAGCCATGCTGGTAAGTCATGTCCTTGTGCAGTCCCCGCCCCTCCAGTGTGGGCTGGGCCTATTGACTTCCTCCCACACCAGTAGGAGATGGCGAAAATGATGGGAGGCCAGTCCTGAGATTAGGTTGCAGCAAACTCTGACTTCTATTTTGCTCCTTCTCTGGCCCTTCTCATGTACTCACTCTGATGAAGCCAGAGAGGCCCATGTGGCAAGAAGCTGCTGTCTCTGGCCACCAGCCAGCGAGGCCCTGAGGCCTTCAGTCCAACAGCTCCTGAGAGGCGATCCATCTCTCTATTCATCTCTCTCTTTCTTTCTCTCTCTCTTCCTTTTTTCCCCATCTCTCCATCTCTTTATGTATCTCTATATCTATCTATCTGCCTATCTTCTATCAACCTATCATCTATCTGCCTGCCTGTCTGCCTGCTTATCTATCATCTATCTGTCTATCTCTATCTGTCATCTGTCTGCCTATCTATCTGCCTATCTATATGCCTGCCTATCTATTAATATCTATCTATTCATCTATCTATATATCATCTATCTGTCTGCCTATCTGCCTGTGTATCTATATGCCTGCCTATCTATTTATCTATTAACATCTATCTATCCATCTGCCTTTCTATCTGCCTGCCTATCTATTTGCCTATCTATCTATCTATCTTCTATCTGCCTGCTTCTCTATCATTCTATCTATCTGCCTATCTAGCTGCCTGTCCATCTATCTGCCTGCCTATTTATCTATTAATGTCTATCTATCTATCTACCTGCCTATCTAGCTGCCTGTCCGTCTATCTGCCTGCCTATTTATCTATTAATATCTATCTATCTGTCTATCTGATCTATCTAGCTATTATCTATCTGCCTGCCTATCTGCCTGCTTATCTATCTACCTATCTATCTGTCTGTCTGTCCATCCGTCTGTCTATCTATCTATCTGTCTGTCTATCTATCTACCTACCTATCTGCCTATCTATCTGGCCTTCTGTGCGTCTCAGCTTATGGCTGCATTGCTCCAATCCCTGTCTTCATCTTCACGTGGCCTTCTGTGTGTCTTCCCCTTTTCTGACTCTTTCAAGGACACTTGTCAGTGGGTAATCCAGGATGATCTCATCTCAGTCTCCTTAAACAAGTCTCAAAAACCCTTTTTCCAAGTAAGGTCCTATTCACCAGTTTCTGAGACATGTCTTTTGGGGGCCACCGTTCAATCCATTGTACTTCCTCTCCACTGTATTTAACCCTTGGGCCTCCCACAATTCAAGCTACACCTGGGAGTACCCAGTAAGCATTTGTTGAATGAACCCGTCCATTAGTTCAGTGGTTCTCAGCTTGCATCAGAATATCCTGGAGGGCTTCTAAAAACACAGATTAGGGCCGGGCATGATGGCTCATACCTCCAACCCCAGCACTTTGGAAGGCCGAGGCAGGAGGATCACTTGAACCTAGGAGTTTGAGGTCAGCCTGGGCAACATAGTGAGACCCCATCTTTAAAAAAATAATAATAATAAATTAAAATAAAAATAAGAACACATATTGCCGTGTGGATCTCCACACTGAGATTCTGACCCAGCAGGTCTGGAGTGAGGCCCGAGAACATGTGTTGCTAAAGGGTTTCCAGGAGGAGCTGCTACTGCTGCTAGGGGACCACCTTTTGAGCGCCCCTGCTTTAGTCACCTGGTTTTCCAGTCAACCATCAGAGGACCCGAGTCGTGATCAGACTTAACTTCCCCCGCAAAGAGCGGGTAGGCCCCATGCATCTCCAGGTGTCCCTGGTTCTTCTTTGCCAAGGAGACAAAACAATCGGATGACCTAATTCTTCACCCAAAGCCTTGGTATCTCACCCCCTCCCTGGGGGTCACAGCAGCTAACACAGCTGTCTGACAGAACCGCAGGGTGAAGTCACAGCCAGCACCTGGTGGACAGCCCACTGCTGTGCGTGGAGGCGGAGTCTTCCTGAATTCTCTCAGGTTGTACCTTGGAGGCCACACTTGAGGTGTGTTACAGAGACCAAGGGCTGGTCCAAGTCCACCCCCCAAAATAAAATTTCTGGTTTTGGGGGCACATGTTCCACAGAGGAGAAAAATACAGGAAAAGAATACCTTGAAAATAACACCATTAAGACAGATTTTTAGCCAGGAAGATACATGGCCCATTAGGGACGTCTCTGAGTGCAGCAGACTTGCCTGGGCCTTTACTTAGTGATTCAATCTTCAGCCCAACAGGGCCTGGGTGTCTTTTTTTTATTCTTTCTTTTTTAAAAAAAATAGCTTCACTGAGATATAATTCATAAATTATACATTTTACCCATTTAAGCGTACAATTCAATGGTTTTTAATATATTTACAGATCCATGCACCTGTCATCACAATTTTAATAGACTTTCACTTCAAAAGGAAACCGTGTAACATTTAACTATCACAGCTCTATCCTCATGCCCCACACCCAGCCCTAAACAGCCACTAAGCTACCTTTTGTCTCTAAAGATTTCTGTGTTCTGGACTTTGATATACATGGAATCATGCAATATTTGCCTTTCATGACTGGCTTCTTTTATTTAGCAGAGTATTTTTGAAGTTCATGTTGTAGCAGGTATCAGTACATTATTCCTTTTTATGGCTGAATAATTAATATTCCATTGTCTGCTATACTACGTTTTGTTTATCCATCCATCCGTTGATGGAAATTTGGGTTGTTTTCAGCTATGATAAGTAATGATGCTATAAATGCTCATGTACAAGCTTCTGCTTGAACGTATGTTTTCATTTCTCTTGGGTATATACCTAAGATTGGAATTGCTAGGTCATGTGGTAGCTCTATGTTTAATCATTTGAGAAACTGCTAGACTGTTTTCCAAAGCAGCTGCACCATTTTCAATCCCTACCAGCAGCGCAGGAGGGCTCTAATTTATCCGTATCCTCTGAGAGCCGATGCTTGTTGCCATTGGACTAGATTCTAGCCTTGCTAGTGGGTGTGACATGGTGTCTCATTGTAGTTTTGATTTGCATTTCCCTAAACAATGGTGAGCGTCTTTTCCTATGCTTATTGGCCATTTATAGATCTTCTTTAGAGATATGTCTATTCAGATCCTCTGCTCCTTTTAAAATTGGATTGCCTTTTTTATTATTGGGTTGTACGAGTTATTTATATGTTCTGGATACAAGTCTTTTATCAGACATATCATTTGCAAACAGTTCCTCCCATTTACTGTGTCATCTTTTCAATTTCTTAATAGGGTCCTTTGAAGCACAAAAACTTTTAGTTTTGAAAAGTCCAGTTTATCTATTTTTTATTTTATTGCTCATGCTTTTGATGTAGTATCTAAGAATCCTTTGCCAAACCCAGGTTATGAAGAATTCCTCCTATGTTTTCCCCTAAGAGTTTTATAGTTGTAGCTCCTACATTTAGCTCTTTGATCTATTTTGAATCAACTTCCTGTACGGCATGAGGTAGGAGGTTCTACTTCATTCTTCTGCATGTGGATGTCCAGTTGTTCCATTACCATTTGCTGAAGAGACTATTCTTTTCCCCCATTGAATGGTTTTGACACTCTTGTCAAATGGCAGATTTTTTAAAGATCGAGTTTATGGAGGTATAATTTATCTAGATTAAAGTTCACCCTTTTTAGGTGCATAGTTCCAGGAATTGTGAGAAACACATACAATCTTGTGACCACTGCCACAGTCAAGATATAGAACAGAGGCATCACTCCGGAAAGCGTCCTCTGCCTCTTTGGAGTCAAGCTGCCCCTAAAATCCCTCAGTCCTTGGCCCCCAGAAACCACTGGTCTGTTTTCTGTCCTCCTATTTTTGCCTTTTCCAGCCTGGCATGTGGTGGATCATATGGAGCTGGAATCACACAGTACTTAGCCTTTTGAGTCTGGCTTCTCTCACTCAGCAGAATGCACCCGATATCCATCTGCATGGTGCCTGTATCCGTAATTTTAATAATGAGCGGTGTTCATTGCAAGGATATATCACAATTTGTTGAGGGACATTTTGTTGTTTCCAGACTGGACAACTACAAATAAGGCCATTATAAACATTCACATGCAAGTTTTTGTACACGCGAATTTTCATTTTTCTTGCGTGAGTACCTGTAAGTGGGATTGCCAGGTCATAAAATCAATATATGGTTAACTTTATAGGAAGCTGCCAAACTGCTTTCCAAAGCAGCTGCACCATTTTACATTTGTACCGGTAATAAATGGGAGGCCTGGTTGTTCTATATCCTCATCAGCACTAGCTATTGTCAGATTTAAATTATTTTTTCTATTCTAATAAGTGTGTAGATATATCTCTGTATGGTTTTAATTTAAGTTTCTCAAATGAGTAATGATGTTTAGCAGGTGTTTATTGTCGATTCATATATCTTTTGTGAAATGCTGGTTCCAATCTTTTGCCCATTTTCTTCAGTTGTTTTTCTGATTCCTGTGCTGAGAGAGCTCCTCCTATATTCTGAATATATGTGTTGTTAGGTATGTGTCTGGCAATCATTTTTTTCCAATTGTGCATTGTTTATTAAGTATCTGCTACTGCATAACAAATTGCTCCCAAACTTAGGTAATTAAAATGATATACATTTATTATCTCACACAGTTTCTGTGGACCAAGAATTCAGAAGCAGCTCAGCTAGGTGGTCCCGGCTTGGGGTCTCTCATGAGTTTGCAGTTAAGGTATCAGCCAGGGCTGCAGTCATCTGAGGGCTTGACTAAGTTCAGAGGATCTGCCTTCAAAGTGGCTCATTCATGTGGTGCTGGTCACTGGCAGGAGGCTTCTGCTCCTTTCCACACGGGCCTCTCCAGAGCACTGCTTGAGCATCCTTACAACATGGCTGCTGGCTTCCCCCTGAGTGAGCACCTAAGAGAAAGCCAGGCCTAGCCATGACCTAGCCTCAGAAGTCACACATGGTCATTTCTACAAAAACCTGTTTAGGTTAACACAGGTCAGCCCTATTCAATCTAGGAGGACATTGTACAAGGGCATGAATGAATGGCAATATGTGAGACTATTTGAAGACTGTCTTGGTAACTGGAAACCGTGTTTGTATTTTCATTTTTTCAACAGTGTTTTTCAAAGAGCATCCTGAGTGAATTTGATTCTCCCTTCTCAGCCTCAGTTTCTTTACCTTGAAATGGGGCTAATGATCCCATCTTCAGGCAGGAATATTTTTCAAAGCACTTTGTGGACCACACAGTCCCTCATCTCCCTTCTCCTTCCAGGCTGCCATCAGCTCCTTGAAACTATACTCTAGCTTCTCCCAGACTCTAAGACATCCATTTTCTCATGAATTCATTTACTGAAAACATTCCTGGAGCCTGAGCTGTTCCAGATGCTAAATGCTGGTGATTCCACAGCAGACAAAAGAAAATTCCTGCTTTCATGGGGCTTCTTGTGAAGACAGTGACACTGGGCCAACACAAAAATGAAAGTTGATCAGAGCAGCACCATAGCTCGGACGGCATCCATGGAGCACTGGGCGCTGGGTTTCATGTAATCCTGTGACAATCCTACAGTGAAGCAATGATCAGCTCCTTTTTATGGATTTTGTAAATGTCCAGAAAGATGAAGTGATGTGCCACGGTCATAGCATTAGTCCAGGGACTGGGACTCTGCACTGTCCGCCTCTAGAACCTGGGGGAAGAGAGTCAACTCCTAAAATTCCTAAGCACCAATGAGGGGGCTTTGGATGAGGTAGGGTGGGTACCGGATTGAAGAGGAGAGGGGACCAGCTCATGAGCTCCGGCATGGCTCCCGAAAAGCCCCTCGGGACCCCCATGGCCTCCTCCACCCACGCGCACACAAATCCCGGCAGAGCTGCTGACCCCGTGGCTCCTGGTCAGGGATGAGCCAAGTTTCACAAGCAATTATATTTCGTGCAAGATAAAACTGCAGAGGAGACGCTTAATTAGATTCTTTCCAAACCTTAGGTTTCTTTGAAATGAAACAGCCCCAGGGCTGTGAGAGTTATGCGTATGTACGTATTCCCCTGCCCAGAAAGGGCTGCTCTCCAAGGCTGGAACGAAAACAGAGCTGACTGCTGCTCCATGCCCTGCAAAGGCATCTGGACTGGCTCCGGTGCAGCCCCTAGCCCCCCTGCTCCCCAGCTCTGCCCAGCCATCTGGCCAACGCGGGCGGGAAGCGGTCCCAGTGGGGCAGGGTGAGCCGCTTCTCGCTCGGTTGATGCCAGGTGTTGGAGTCTGAGCCCAGATGGCCCTGGTCTACCGGGAAGGCCTGCCTGGGGCAGGGGCTCCCCCCGGGGGTCCAACCAGCCTGTGGGCCTCCTCCACGAGCCTGCCCTGTCTGGGCCTCAGTCTTCCCACCTGTGAAAGCCGGCAGGGACCCTGGGAGGTGCAGCTGGAATGTGAGTTTCCTGAGGGGAGGGACCTCACCTGTGTTTCTCATGTTGGAGCCATGAACTTGGAATAGGGTCAGCGTGCAGTGGACTCACAAGGACCTGCTCAATTTGGGCTCCTAAAGGGTATGAGTCCATAGGAGAGCTCTTGTTCTTCAGGCATCTGTGCTATCTTGAAAAAGAGTTGCCAGGATAAATGCAGGACACCCAGTTAAATTCTAATTGCAGGTAAATAATGAGTAATCCCTTAATGTAAGTATATCCCAGGAAATATTTGGAACATACTTATGCTAACAAGTTATTCATTGTTCACTCAGAATTCAAATTTCACTGGGTATCCTGTGTTTTCATTTGCTAACTCCCTACCTGGGGAAGGTATCAGCTACCTAGAGATTCAGGGTCAGTGGAGGCGAGGTGAGGCCCGGGAATGTGCATTTTTGTCTCGTTTCCTGGACATCCTGATGCTCAGGGTCCTTCATCCACACTTGGAGACACATGCAGTGTCTCCTTGGGGCCAAGCTCAGGAGTTGAGGATGAATGGAGGAGCAGGTGTTCCCTTCGCCTCCCCAGTTAACACAACACGTTCCCTGCCCTCCCTGTCAGGGCCAGGGTGGGTAGCATGGTGGGGCCGCTCAGAAACATGGTTTAAAGCCCTGGGGTGCAGAGTCAGGCAGTCCTGGGTTCACATCCCATCTTCTCTACTCAGATCTGAGGAAGTCCTTGAGCCTCTCTGGCCTTCAGTTTCTTATAGAGAGATGGAAACAGGAGCACTTCCCAGGCTGCCACAAGGCTGGATGGAGGCCACAGCTGGGGACTGCTGAGCACAGTGCTTCCATGAATCATGATGTCACGGAAAGACAGTGACAACAGCAGCCCTTGCTGCGACACATGGAGCATCCCTGTGTCTGGCGCTGTCGCAAACACTGCATTCACTAAGTGAGCTCTCTGCTTGCCTATGCTCGGAGTCCTCATCCTGACCGGGCTCACTCTGGCTTCCCTCGGCCCCTAGCACGGGGTCCTCAGGCTACACGGCAATTACAGCACTCCTGCTGACAAAAGCTGCCTCCTTCCAGGATAGGCTGAGCACGTGGGCCAGACCCAAGGCACCCTGCAGACCTGGGACGAAACCTGGTCAGTGGCAGGGAAGAGAGGGGGTTCCCTATCCCGCCACCCACCTCCCTGCCACATCCTGCTTCCGGGCTCATATCCCAGGCCCAGAGGACACAAGGATATCACCGGGTGGCAGAACAAAGGCCAAAGGGAAAACACAATCCCAAGCCTGCAGCAGGCACCCACACTCTCCACCCTTCACCTCCCACATCTCCCCATCCCCACCCCACATTTGAGCCAAACAAGGGCTTCCAAGGATGTTAAAGGACAACCCTCAACTAGCTGGCAGCAGGTTTGGCGTGCTCATGTCATGTGAAAGTAAATGCGTCTAAGCGGGGACATAAGCCACAGTGGAAGGAGCAGAAGACGGAGCATGGTGAGCACCACATGCGAATTCCAAGCCCTCAGTTCTGTCCTGCCTCCCTTCACTCTGGCCTGGTCTACGATTACCCCTCCTGCCACAGGCTGTGGGAGCTCCCATGCAAATGGGAGAGGGTCCTTACCAGGAGGACAAGGTTCATGAAGACCCCTGAAGAGGAGGAGGGGGTCAGGGGACAAGGATTTATGGGCATTTAGCCAACACCATCTGAAAGAGAGGTGCTAAGTCTCAGGCCATGATTTCTGGTGGGTTCTGTTGTGAATCAGTTATTTCGTCAGACTCCTTTAGGGCCTGGTAGATTGTCACTTAATGTTTCCATCTCCTGGGTGGTAGTTCTCCGACTTCCGCTCTCATTCCGCTCTCATTTCAGCCTTTTGAAGGCCCGTTGACACCCCAGAGTCCTTCACAACTACAAGTACAACCCTGGAGTCCTTCACAGCTACAAGTACAAGTCATGGGGAGCAGAACCAAGGATTCCAATCTGATGGAGGGTCACATTTACCCTTTCAAACAGATAAGCAGGCATAGAGTGTATTATACATCAGTTTCTTGTGACTTTGGTTGATGTGAGTCCATCCCCCCAAAAAACACCAATAAATTCTGGAGCACCTGTAAGACCTTATTTTTTGTACCTGAAAAGATGTGGTCCTCCTTTGAGGGCTTTCTTTGGGTGGCCAAACTCTCACCCCTCTTGACTTTAGGCACCAAACTTTGGGCTTTATTTCAAAGAGAATTCTGCATGTATCTTTGTAAATAACATTTGCATCATGCTAAGAGTTTGCTAATGACTTTCATACATGATTCTGCATGTCCTTCTGTGTACCCTGTTGACATTTTTGTATTGAAGTCTACCTTGCTTGCAACTATAGCAAATGTCTTGAACAGTTAATACTATTAGGTTGAGCCCTAGGAAATTGTCACTACTGGACTTGTTTGATCTACATAAAACAGCAGTTTCCTATGGTTCAGCCAATAACAACTACCATTTCCAGGGCTCTGATCACACAGGCAGGCCCCTAGTAGTATCATTGGCATTATTGTTGTCATCGTCCCTGTGAGTTTCAGAGAGGTTGAACATCTCACTCAAGGTCACACGGCAACAAATACAGGAATCATCACTTGCACCCGGAGGGCTCCAGGGAGGCCCTGGGTCCCGCTGGACTACATCTTTCCACGTCGCACTGTGGCCCTGCTGTTTCCCCGGCCAGGTCACCTTTGTCTCTTGCCTGTTGTATCTCAACAGCTTCCTGGCTGGTCTTGGTTCCTCTGGTCATTCTCCACTCTGCAACAAAGACACCCACTGCTTAAAAGTCTCCTGAGGGCCTCTGAGGGCCTGAGGGAAAAGCGCAGCTCAGACCCTGGCTCACAGGGTCCCCCCTTCTTGCCCGATGCGTGCTGCACTCAGGCCATGCTGGATTTCTTTTGAGTTTCTCTGCAAGGGCACGGACTGGCTCACCATTCAAGTGGAATGATGGGGACAGCCATGCAAACTGCACCAGTAGCCTAAGCCATTGGCTCAGAAAATGCCAGCTGAGCACCTCCTGTGTGCAGGCACCTGGGTAGACAAGGAGAAACTCAGCAAAGCCCGGTCCTTCCCAAACTCTGTGCGAGCACGGGAGGTGATCACCCGGTAAACAAACCCCATCATGTCACGTCCACACAGGTGCCACGCCAGGAAAGTAGAGCGAAGGCAGAGAGGGAAGAGCTGGCCAGGGAAGCCTCTCTGGGGAGGTGACATTGGAACAGAGCAGAAACATATCCAGAAGACGATCATTTCAGGGAATGGGAGCGGTGAGTGCCGAGGTCCTAGGGCATGAACCTGCACCCTGAGCTGGGGGAACTGCAAAGGTCCACAGGCCCCAAAGCAGGGGCTTGAGAGGATGGGAGTGAGGACCGAGAGGTGGCTGAGCTCCATTACAAACCACCCATGGGAGATGTGGCCCTTGGCACAGCAGCAGCACCTGGAGACACCGAGGCAGCACCTGGAGGCTTTAGGACACAGCGCGGTCCCCATCATCATAGGGAAGCTTCCTGGGGGATGTCCCAGCCAGGGTCCGTTAAGGGTCTGGCCTCATTCGCTGTCTGTCTGTCTGTTCATTCTTCACTCCCTCCTAGCTTCTGCCCCAGGCCCTGCCTCGTGGGCTGAGACTGCTGCCTGGCACTTCCTGCCCCAGCTGAAGGAAACCAGGCAGCCCACACCTGCCATTGGGGTCGCATGTGTGGGCCTGGGGCCCGGGGTCACTGTCGGGATGGGCTCAGCAGGTCCTAGCTTGCTGTGTGGAAGGCCTGGGGCCACAAAATGCCCCATTGTTCATCAGGACGTGGAGGCCCAGGCCAGAGATGCCAGCTATTTTGGGTGCTGGGCGAAGGCCTGGATTTACTTGCCACAAGCGTTTTTCTCAGAAGGAAGGTCAGTGGGCCCAGCCTGGGAAGTCAACCAGTCCCACTTGGCTCCGATTCTCCCCATGCTCTCAACGTCCTCTCTGCAAAAGACAGGGGCCAGGGTGTCTGTGCAGTGCCAGTCGGGAGGTCTGGGTGTGTGGTGGGGGGCAGTGACTGTGTTTTCCAACTGCAGAGGCCACATTGGGCCTCCCAGAAGCACCTACCACCTCCAATGAGCCCCTTCCATTTCAGGGAGCCCACCTGTAGACCCCCGATGCTTGAAAAACCCTGATTAGGAACTCCTGGGCTGGTGCAGCGCCTGGCACATGGAGCCAGGTAATAGAGCACATGCGTCCTATGTTCAGTCCGCAGCCGGGATCAAGCTGTCTTTCTGAAGCCCGCACGAGTGTCACAGCCGTTCCAGACCACTCTTTGGGTCAGGGGCTCCCGAAATCACCTGCTTCTAGGAGCACGCACACACATGGGCATGGAGGCATTTGGTTTCAGAAAGGTCAGAGGCCCCAGATCAGATGATTCTGGTGTAGGTTTGTGGCCTGCCTAGGCTGGAGGACTGACTTCAGCATTACCACCAGGACAGGTGGAATTGGGTGGGGCCGCTTCACCACTGCCGAGCCATGCAACCTGGGACAAGCCCTGGACCTCTCTGAACCTCAGGCTCATCACAAAACAGGAATCATCATCCTCCTCACCTATGGAGTTGGTGAGGAATGAATGAGCTCATCAGGGCAGAGCATGCAGTCCCAACAGGACGGAATTTGCGTCCCAAGGGGGAGAAACATATTTTACTCTTTACGTTTAAAGCATGGATACCTGAACAGTACCTAAACAGACACCCAGTATACCTGTGGTGTTAAAGTGTCATCAGAGAGAGCTATTAGGAAAAAATGCCTTAAAAGCCTCCTTGCAGGGGTGAAGAATGGCAAAAGCTTACAAAGATGGTTCCTGGAACACAGCAGGTGCTCAGCAAACTTCAGCTGCTTTGCTGTTATTACTACTCACAGCAAGTGTCACAGAGGAAGGATTGGTTGCAAGCTTGGGTTTAGGAGCCATACTGTTGGAGGTCCTTTCCTGGCTCTGCCACTTGCCAGCTGTGTGACATTGGGCAAGTTGCTTGACTTCTGTGCCTCAGTTTCTCTCATCTGGAAGCAGAGCTAATTAGAGCACCTGTCTCGTGCAGCTTTGTGTAGATTAGATGGGTTGATGTCGTATGTGTAGTTCAGTGCCTGGCACACAGTAAGCACTCAGTAAATGCAAGCTATGATTATTATTAATTAAGATTGTTAATTATGACATGCAAGGAACTTGGGGGTCAATGGTGCTCATTGCGGGGAAACTGTAAGGAAGGGTGAGGTTCAAGGTTGGCCCCTAACTGCTTCTCCTGGGCATCTGGTCTGGCTCTAGCCTCAACCACTAAGGGCTGTCCTGGGCTCCAGAGGAGGGGCCGGGTGCCAGCCTAGGGCAGGAGCACCAACCGAGCACGTGAAGCACTTTGCACAGTGGCAGGGCGCTCAGGACTCTATGGAACACCCCTATGTGAGCACTGACTTCAGAGCAACGTGTCCTCCATGCATAACCCAGCTCCACATGCAGGGAGCCTGGGCCACTGCGGCCAGCTGCCCCCTTACCCTCTCCATGCCTGACCTGGCTGAGGTGGGGAGGGAGGAGTCTATCCCCTTCACACGACTTCCCAGAAGGTGAGCCCCTCGCTTTCCTGGTCCGGATCCACAGTGAAGACTCGCTCTCCTGGGATCCCACGGAGACCTTACGAGGCCCCACGTGGTCCAGCCTGCCCACCCATCCCTGCTTATCAGCCCACTGGCCACCCACTGCTCCAGAACACAGCAAGCCTGTCCCGCCTCAGGACCTTAGCACAGGCCATTCCACTGCCTGGAACTCTCTCCCCGTGGCTGGGGCCTTCTCAGCCTCCAAGTCCCCCAGTCAACCGCCCCATCCCCTGACAGGCCTTCCCAGACCATCCAGGGTGAAGTGGACGTCACATGCCCTCCCCTCCCCTCCCCAGGTCTTCTCGTCATCATATCCCTGTTTCATTTTTGTGTTGCTCTAATCACGAACAACCATTCTCTGTGTGCATGTTTCTTGTCCTTCTCCCTGTGAAAGATGACAAGCTCCATGGGCTGGGGGCTTTGTCTTGCCTGCTTCCTGCCCGCCACTTCCCAGTCCGGGGCCCCGCCAGCCCTCAGTACCTGCTTGTTGTGGGGATGAAGCCCACCGAGACCTTGGCTGCGCTCGTCATTTGCTGCGGTTGCCATCCCATTTTACAGCTGTAGACCCTGACAGCAGAGATTCCTTTTGTGTCAATATCTCAGGGAAGTTTCTGGAACCCCTACCCAGGACCCAGGGAAAGGACTCTGCCTGGGAGGTTTCAGAGGGCACAGGAATGCAACGCTGCCCAGGCCCCGGCACTTACATTTCTCTGCAAGGAGCATTTTCCTAAAATTTGTCTGTTGCCTCGGGACGTGTAAGCAAGGTGACTAAGGGACTCAGGATTTGATTAGGCAGCAAATCCGGATAAACAGGACAGGTGGCACTAATCAGAGCTGACGATTAGACAAGGCCTGGGAAGCCCTCAGGCTCTGTGAGCTCAGAGCACCTCTGTGGAAACTTCCTTCTGCCCGGTCCCCAGAGAGGATGGCCACAGCAGCACCCTGCCTGGCTGGGAGGTGGCTGGATGGGGCACAGGCCCGGAGACCATGTGGCATGCACCCTGCCACTGAGCCCCCAGGTGGAGGTGCCAGGGGAGGGAGGTGGGGCTGCACAGGGTTTCTTGGCTGTCTCCAGCCAGTGGGGGACACTGAGCTTGAACTGGGCAGGTGACGACTTCTCTGGGCCTCAGTTTCCCCCTCTCTAGAGGTGATGAGTACAGGCCTGGGCTCCTGGCCCTGAGGTCCTAGGAAATGTTCTGTGCTGCAGACAGTCCATGAGGCCAGGACTGGCTCTGGCCCAGCCTGGTGTCTCCCAGGGCATGGAGGGAACACACATTCCCTTCCAGAGCTGGAGCCTGGAGCAGGACTCTTGCCAACAGCCCCCAGCCAGAACCTGCAGGCCTCCCTCAGGTCCCACCTGGAGCCACCTGCCTGCCATGCCTTCCTGGCCTCGTTCCCCCATGGTAAAACAGTCACTGTGCCAGCCTTGGGCCAGGCGCTGACTTAAGTGTGTGTTTGTAAAGCAGTAGCTTCCTTTTTGCCTTCCAACAACCCGCAAGCCAGGAACTGTCACTGGCTCTCGTGTCACAAACGTGGTTTGAGGAACGCCTGCAAGGTCTCATGGTTAGAAAGGGCAGAGCTGGATTTCGGACCCATGCTGGCTTGAGACGAAGACTCTCCCCCTCCCTCCCTGCCTCCTTCCCCCTTTTTCCTCCCTCCCTCCCTCTTCCTCCCTCTCTCTTTTCTAGTGACTAGGGCTTTCACTGATCAGCTAACAGTATTTGGCTAGCTCCCCAGGGTCTGCTCCTCAACCCTAAATGGGACAGAAGTCTTGGCCACCAAGCGTGCCTGTGTCCCCCGCCAGGTTGAGGGGCAGAGGGTGCCACTGTGGCCCCCCGTGCCTGGCGGAAAGCACACCCCGGCTGGGTTCTTAAATCCGTAAGGTCACAATCAACAAGTGAAGGCACCCTGAGGACCCAAGGGCAGAGAGTTCCAGGAGGCGGCTGCGGGAGGGGCTGTCTGGGGCCCCCTCAGGCCCGGAGGGGTCAGGGCCTGTTGACTCTGGCGTCCTGTGAATAGACTCTTGCAAAGCCGCCATGTTCTCCGCTTCCTTGCGGAGGCACCTTGTCTTCTTAAGTCATTCCGTTGTGTCGATAATGCCTATTCTTTCCACGGGGCCATCTGCCAAGGTCAATGTTTGTGTTGTTTTAAAAACTTACATTGTATCACTGTGGGAACTTGAGTGTACAGAAACCTTTTTTTTTTTTCCTTTTAAGGAGGGGGCTGGGTGGGAGGTGGAGGTAGAAAAGTTTTCTCACTTTTCCTCTATTGCTTTAACATAAGACACCATTTGGATGGCTTTGGCTTCCCGAAGCTCCAGATATTTGAAGCTGTATTCACCGCGTGTGGTGCTTGCTTCTCCCTCCCCACCCTCTGAGGACACAGCCACTGGCCATTCCCTAGTAAAAAAAGAAAAAGGAAGAGAGGGACAGAGGGAAGAAGAGGTGGGAGCTTCCTAGAGCACAGACCCTGATTAATGTTCCAGGGAGAAAGGTTAGAGATATGTAGTCAGGAAAGAAAACGGGAAAAAGGCCAGGTGCAATGGCTCATGCCTGTAATCCCAGCACTTTGGGAGGCTGAGACAGGAGGATCACTTGAGCCCAGGAGTTCGAGACCAACCTGGGCAACATAGTGAGACCCTGTGTGTACAAAAAATACAAAAATTCTCCAGGCGTGGTGGCATATGCCTGTGGTCCTAGCTGCTTGGGAGGCTAAGGTGAAAAGATTGCTTCAGCTCGGGAGGTGGAGGCTGCAGCTAGCTGAGATTGTGCCACTGCATTCCAGCCTGGGCAACAGATCAACATCCTGCCTCAAAAAAAAAAGGAAAAGAAAAAGAAAAAAGGTGGTGGGGAACCATCTTGGAATGAAATTCACTCCATGTTTGTCTGAGCCTGTCTGTTTCTGCAGAAGGGAGAGAGGGGTGATTTTAATTGAAAAGGACAAAATTAAATAAGGCCCGGACTTCAGGTACTCAGGAGCCTCAGGGACTTGTCCCCTGGCACAGTGGCTGCCGCTGCCACCTCATGCCAATTATGCGGCCGGCCAACACCATCAGGGTCCCCAGATTAGATGCCAGGCCCCTGGGCCTGCTTTAGTCTTGGGCAAACCAGGAAGCTGGCCGCCAGCAGCCCACAGCCCTGAGATGCCGGGAATTTGTTTCTCCAAAAATGCCCTGATGAGGCCGGTGGAAAGGAGGGAAAGGCCTGACACTGGCCCTGGTTCTCCCGGGACACAGTGGCCCAAGGCTGTGTTGGCCCCAGCCCCAGGAGAGGTCAATGGCAGGAGGGTTTGTGTGGGGATCAGACATGAAGCTGGGCAACAGCAGCAGACAATGGGTCCTGAGGCTGGGCCCAGACCTCTTAGGCCCCATCGGCCACCTCCTCCAGGGAGGACTCTTTGATTAACAGTCACTGGGCCCTTCTGGCTTTGGCTGGTATGAGAGGAAACCTTCCTTCCCCACTGCCTCCTGTCCTTCCACAATTCTTCCTACAGCACTGGATGCTGGGGGCCCAGAGACCCCAACACACAAGTCCCTAGAGTTTGCAGTCTAGTGGGTAGAGAGACGAGGAATCAGGCTCTCCCAGCAGCCCTGAGCTAGGGAAGAAAGGACAGAGTGTCTTGGGGGCAAAGAACGGGGCTAGGGGTCAACAGGGCCCTTCTGGGGCTGGAAGAAAGATAAGCGGGAGTGAGCTAGGCAAAAATAGGGGTGCGGTGCTTTAGCACATACAAAGAACAGGGTGCCTGTCTCCTTAGAGGGATGAGAGCAGGGAGCTGCAGCCTCACGGTGGGGTGGGAGATGCTGCTGGCAGCAGAGAACAGGCTGCTTGGGAGCCGCCCTGACATGACAGGGGCCTCAGAGAGCCCTAACTTCAGCAGCCCAACCCACACACATCTGCCTATACATCCGCA
This sequence comes from Pan paniscus, assembly GCF_029289425.2. NCBI lineage: Eukaryota > Metazoa > Chordata > Mammalia > Primates > Hominidae > Pan > Pan paniscus. Next base: position 64,374,255 of record NC_073270.2, read on the forward strand.
CTGGAGCGGGCAGAGGCTTGGCCTGGGAGAGGGGCTCCGGCAGCAGCAGTAGCCCTGGCAGCCTGTGCACGGAGCCTCCCTGGGTCCCGGGGTCACTAGCAAGGCTGCTTGCCCTTTCTTCACAGGGTGACCCACCCGACTGCTCAGGGCCGCACCAGGGCCTCCATGTGCTCCCACCTCTAGTAGGTGAGGCTACGCGGGCGGCTCACTGCCTCACCCATGCGTCCCTGGGTGCTCCAATGGCACCGAAGGCAGTAGGGATGCTCCACCACTTTGGGGTATATGCAACGTGCAGCCCTGCAGCCCTTCATCCTCCTCCACCCTGGAGGCTCAGTCAGAAGTGGGCACATGCACCTCTGTCCCGAGGTGAGGAAGCTGAGGCACAGGAGAGCAAAGGGCACCCCAAAAGCCACCAAGCTCCTAAGCAGTACACCTGGGACCTGAGCCCATGTTGTTTGGGATTTCTGTTGGAGGACAACTTCCATGAGTCTCTGCCACTAGCTCACTCTGTGCCTTGGGGCAGGTGACTTCAGCTCTCTGAGCCTCACCATTCTTGTCTGTCAAATGAGGCTAATGGCTGTGCCTCCCCTGTAGAGTCACAGTGGGGAGTAGGGGGTGATGGGTATACGTAAGGCATTTGTAACTGTGCCTGGCGCAGGTGAGCCCCTACCTCGTCCTCGCGTCTCCCCTCTGGCCCCAGGATCCTCTTCACTGTGGGCCTAGATCCAAGTTGCCTGGCACCAGGTCCTTGCATGAGCTCATGTTTGTTTAGAAATGAGAGACACGGACCATGTGGTTGTGTGTGCCACCTCAGCAGTATATGTGTCAATCAACAATGTGCTGCCAATCACCGGAGTGTCCTCCGGGTGCAAGGCGAAGTCATTTTGCTTGCCTTTGTTCACTGTGACCTCACAACAGCCATCCTCATTTCACCAATGAAGAAACAGAGGTTTTAGTGGCCCAGCCATTGACCCAGCGTCTCACAGCCATTGCGCAGGGGACCCACAGTCAAGCTGATCCCAGAGTGTACCCCCCCCCCCACTATCATCACCCACAGCCCCACAACGGACCATGGTGTGCTTTCCTGGTCATCATGGACACTGTGTGTGTGTCCGCCGGGCCTGTGGACTCCGAGAATGCAGGCAGCACGAACCCACACCTGGGATCCCCACTGTCTGCAGGGTGCAAACGGTTCCTCTGCCCAACAGGCCAGGGCTGGGCTGCTTTGAGGGAAGTACAGGAAAGAGTAGCCAGGACAGCTGTCCACACGCTGTTCCTCTCCTTAGTGTGTTTCCTCTGACCAAGAGCAGCGAGGCAGGTGGGCAGGGAGAGCTCACGTTGGTGCCTGGGCCCAACCATGACACTGTTTTTAGAGGAATGAGTGTGAAATGCTTTCCATGCAAAAGGGAGGGAGAAAGGGGGAAAGGACCAGGGGAGAGGCAGAAGCCGCTAGCTGAGTATAGGACACCTCAGCTCAGAGCTGGAGGGAGAAAGAGGGAAGGACCAGGGGAGAGGCAGAAGCCACTGGCTGAGTATAGGACACCCCAGCTCAGAGCTGGAGGCAGCATGGCACCAGCATGATTGGCACTTCTGGGGCCACGGAGGCAGGGCAGGGGCCCACGGAATGCTAGATCTTAGAGACCTGGCAAGGAAAGTGGGGTGGAGGCAGATCAAGGGGCTGTGTTTGGGTTCAGGGGCCCTAACCCATCAAACGGTGCAGGTAACGGCTTCCTTGGAGGGGCTGGGTGAGCTGGGACCAGGAACATAGCTCAGGCAACCTTGTGGGGCTGAGGCTGGCACACAGCAGGGTCACCACAGCCATGGGCAAAAAAATGTGTGCATGGAATTCTCGCCATACTCTGAGCTGGCATGCTGTCAGACGTGGGGGTCTGCTCCCCAAACCCTGCTCTGCTTCTCCTCTCCCGAGGTCATTTGGCCAACAGTGATGGAGCAACCCAGCATCTCTGGTTGCTGGTGTTCTTTGGAAGGTTTGAGGAACTGAGAGGTGTGGGCCAGCCATGCAGATCAGTGTGAGAGGGAAGACCCTATCTTGTCCCTCTCCAGTCCCCGGGCATGTCAGGAAGCACTCCCTGAATAGGTGCTGTGTAAGTGGACCGAGGGTTCGCTCTCTGCCCAGCTGGGAGCCAAGTCCTCTCTGTGTAGTATCTCATTTCATCTCCCACGACCACCTCGAGACAGATCTCGTGGCTGTGCCATGAAGGACTCAGGGCTCAGAGAGGAGCATTGAGGTCACAGGACGAGGAAGTGGCTGAGTCCAGACCTGAACCCACCATTGTTTCTAACAGCTGCACTGAGATCTAATTCACAGGCCATGCAGTTCACCCATTGCGATGGCTTTCAGTACATTTGCAGAGCTGTGTAACCCTAACCAGACTTTATTTTAGAGCATTCACCCCCAAAAGAAAGCCCATTGCATTAGCAGTCACCCCATTCTGCTTCTGCCCTCCTCTCCAGCTCAAAGCCAACACAAATCTATTTTCTGTCCCTATGGCCTTCCCTATTCTGGACATTTCATGTAAATGGATTTATACAATATGTGCTCCTTTGTGTCTGGCTTCTTTTACTTAGCATAACATTTCCGGGGTTCATCCATGCTGTGGCCGGGATCAGCACTTCCTTCCTTTTTGTGGCTGGATGATACCCTGTCATCTGGATGAACCATGTTTGTTGGTGCGACGCATCAGCTGATGCACACTTGGACTATTTCCACATTTTGGCTAGGACGAATATTGCTGCTGTGAACATTTGTCTGCAAGTTTCTGTGTGAACCTATGTTTCCATTTCTCCTGGGAATTCACCTAGGAGTAGAGTGGAATAGTACATCATGTGGTAGCTCTGTGTTTAACTTTTTGAGGAGCAGCCAGATCCTTTTCCAAAGCAGCTGCACCTTTTATGTTGCCATCAGCAGTGAATGAAGGTTCCAATTGCTCTATCTCCTTGTCGACACTTGTTATTGTCTGTCTTTTTTATTTCAGCCATGGGCATGACATGGTCTCTGGTGGTTTTGATTTGTATTTATTTGTTACTTTTACAATATTGCTTTCCGTACATCAGCTGTGCTTCTCTCAAGGCGGCAAGAGTCCCCCACTGGGTGGGACTTTCAAGGTTTGGATTTGAAGTCTAAGTGTATCAGATCGTATCTCCTCTTTTCTTGTCAGCAGTCACTCAACAGTTACACTCCTAAGCACCTATGGAGTATCTGCACCTTCCTCCTCGGGAGGTGAGGGTTGAAGGTGAGAGCCAGGAGAGGTCCTCACCCTCATAGAACACATAGAAGCCAACACTGACACAGGGCACATACTGGAAGAGGCAGAAACACACATGGAGTCAGTGTCCTTTTAGGAGGGCTCTGAAAGACAAAAAGAATTGCATAGAAAGACAGGGAGGCATAAGAAGCTCAGCATGTTTTCCTTCCTTCACTTCGTAAGTGTATATTGATCACTGATAGTGTGCTAGGCATCATGTCCATCAGCGGGAGGCCCAGAGGTGGGATTGTGTGCACTCTCTGCCTTCCCTCTAGGTAGGTGGGACCTGGTGAAGGTAATCTTATTTTCGAGTTGGATAGGGTCCCTCCAGCTGTGCGAGCAGCCCCTAAATTGCAGGACAGCTTGTGTCTGCGACGATTCCATACAAACCACAGAGATGAGAACAGGGGATGTCTGCCACTGACAGGACTCACAGAAGCAGTCAGCAGCACCTTTGTGGACCATGCAGTGGGCTTCTAACTGCTCCTGCATCTCTTTTGTATGGAATATCCCCTTTGGGGCTCAGTCAGGTCTGTCCAAACAGCACCAGGCTCTATCGTGTGTTAAGATCTTGATATTTTCCATCTTGGTAATAGAAGCTTCTTCACTGTTGGGAGAACAGTTCCATGTAGATGACTGCTCACCTCCCTACCCCAAACCTCACGATTAGATTTTTGTTCAATGGGGCTTCTAGATTCCTTACAACAAACACTCTTGTATGTGGCAATTATTTTGTTCAAGGTCTTAAGATCTCCTTTGGAGGACAATTCCTGCCCCTGAGAGACTCAGGGGTTTGGCCAAAGCATATGGTCTCATCCATGGTCACCATTTGGGTTCCTGCCAAGTGCCCAGCTTTACATAAAGTGTCACTGTAATAGCTGCACAAGTATCTCCCTTCCTCCCTTGCCCCCTACCCCGTCATCTGCTTTCTGTCTTTCAGGCTTCAGCTAATGGCAGATATGTTTTCTGGATACTTACATACTTGTTTCTGTTCGGACTCTTGAGAAAAAAAGTCAGTTTGTTGATTTTGTGTTGGGGATGTGAGGAGGTTTTTTTTTTTTTTTTTTCTTTCTTAATCTAGATGTCTTGAACAAGTCAGCAAAGAAAAACAGTTCTGCCTTTGGAATGTATGAAAATGAAGACCGTTGCAGGAGGTCGTCAGCCACAGAGCTGGCTCCAGAGGCATTGGGAGGAGAAACGCGGCAGGCCTGGCTCACTCATTATATTTCAAGATCTATCCCAGCTTGTCACAACATGGACTGTGTAACTGAGACGATTCGCGGTTGGTGTTCCCATGGTGAGGCATGTGCTGCCCCGGCCTTTGGTTGCTGGGCAATTTGCTCTCTATGGATTGTACCTGGGGTGCCTACCCTGGACTTCAGACAAGCTTCTTCAAGAGTAGCCCCTGCCAGAGCTGGAGCCAACAGCAAGAGCAGCCCAGGGCCACTCTGCCCAGGCTCAGAGGCATCACTGGGAAAGAGGCAGGGGCAGAAGGAACTGGGGCGGGAAGCCCTGAAGGGTGTCGAGTCCCAGGACAAGGGACTGGGGTGTGTCCCTGCAGACCCCCAGGGAAGAAGCAGCTTTGGACTCGCCTGACCCAACCCCTTGCTGCCAGACAGGCTTAAATTGCCCCAACTTTCCCCATGAAGCTCGGACAGGAGGACGGAGGAGCAACTGCCTTCTGGGGTCAGAGTCTGTCCCCGCTCCTGCAGGCCGGAAGCACGTGTGGTCAGCGGTGGGCCAGAGCCTCTCAGCCTCTCAGCAAGGGCCTTCCTGTAGCTCTCGGCTCTTCCAACAGCCCCATCCCTTAGCACAGGCGGGGCTGGCGGAGCCCTGCAGGGGCCAGGCGCAGCCACCGTGCAGCAAGGCACGGCTGCCTGATCAAACCAGATCAAAAGCCATTCGATCATCCAAGGACTATTTTCATTCGATATTTATTGATTTCTACCACTCGCTGGGGCTGTACAGGGCCCTGAGCTTGCCGTGAGGAGCACATTTCAGCCCCCACCCCCTCGGGGCTCACAGTCTGGTGGAGGAAGCCCATGAAATAAAAGAATTGCACATGTAAATATCTCATTACAAATGTGCAAGAGCCATGAAGGAAAAAAAAAGAACGCGATGGGAGGTAATCACAAAGTCCACTTATTTTAGACAAAGTGGTTGGAGACAGCCACATTTTTGCCAAGACCTAAAGGATGGGCAACAGTAAAAATCATCATCATCATCATCGTAATAGTCATTTTTTGAGTGTTGCATTGATGGCGTGGTAAGCACTTAATATACATCGACTTTGTATGGACTGGCTTATTTAATGCTGAGAAGAACTGTATGAGTAAGTATTGTCATTATCTCCATTTTGCAGATGAGGAAACTGAGGCACAGAGAGGCTCAGGGACTTGCCCGAGGTCTCAAGGCTGGTTGGGAGAGCCGAGCTAGTGGTGAGAGTAGCATTAAGCATTTTCGCAAGCAGGGGCCATGCCCTGCATGATGTTTTGCAGCTGGGGAAATGAAGGCACAGAGATGCCAAGCCTCCTCCTGGGACAGAAACCAACCCTCAGGGCCCCTCAAGCCCCAGCTGGTGGGACCCTGCAAAGGAGCCTTCTGCAGTCCTGTCTGTGCCCTCCACGCTGCCCAGGATGAGGCTGGGGTGGGAGAAGTGGAGCTTCCCAGGCAGGTCCCCAGTGAGGCCCCTGGACTCCTGCCTTGGGGACGGTGGCACAGAGCCTGGTCTAGCTGGCAGAGCTGGCCACCCCAACATCCTTCAGGCTCCATATTGAAGCCAAGACATTTACAGGGGCCACTGAGGACAACTGTGCTCCCAAATCATTGCTATGGAATGACACGGCCTCTGTGCACACGTTTCTTTGGTTGGGGACAATGAAATATGTCAGCAAGCAAATGGGAATGCCTAAATCCTGGAGTCTGGGCCAGAAGCCCTAGGAACCCCACCCCACACAGAAACCCTGCCCCTGAGCTAGAGCGTCACGTACACACACACACACACACATACACACATGCACACACATATATACACATACACACACCCACACATACATACACACGCACACATGTGCACACACATTCACGTGCAGGTGTCCTTTGGTGGTGGGAAGGGATGGCCGTGCAGGTACCAGCGTGTGCTTTACAGCCGCGATCAGGTAAGAGCTGTGGGCCTTGGGGAGACGCACAGGCAGCTGCTGCTTGCGTCTGGTGGGCGCAGCCTGACTTTAACTCCTGGGCTTCCCCGAATGCTCTCCCCATCAGCCCTTCCCGTCCAGTCCCTCACCACATGGTCATGGTCCACATCTCCTCCTCCAGGAACTCTTCACTGGCCTCTGTACCAAACTCCCACCTCATTGGAGGAGGGGCCATCTGTGCATGGCGTCCACTCAGCCGTGTCATTGCCGGTTTCTGTGTCATTGGTGTCTTAGCTGGACAGTAAGCAGCGTGAGGGCAGGATGCTGTCACATCACTGAACATTTGGCACTTGACAGATGCTTAATAAACATTTAGAATCAATCAGTAAATAAGTGGGTGTGTTCATTTGTCCTCACCACAGAACTCTCATCTCTTGCTAACATAGCATTTTGTAGATGCCCCTCAAAAATCAAGCCCCCCTGAAGTGCACTGAATTGTTTCTCCCCAAAAGATAGGTCCACCTGGATTGTGACCTAATTTGGAATAAGGGTCATTGCAGATGTCACTAAGGTAAGGATCCGGAGATGATATCATCCTACATTGGGGACGGCCCTAAATCCAATGGCAGGTGTCCTTTTGAGAAGCTAAAAAGGAGGAGACATGAGGAGAAGGCCGTGTGAAGACTGAGGCAGAGACTGGGGGTGATGTGTCTACGAGCCAAGGAATGCCAGGATCTCCGCAGCCAACAGACGCTGGGAGAGAGCTGGGAGGGACAGGTCCTTCCACACCGCCTTCAGAGGGAGTACGGTCTGGATGGCATCTTCATTTTGGACTTCAGTAAATTTCTGTGGTTTGAAACTACCCAATTTGTAGCAATTTGGTGTGGTAATCCCAGAAAATTAACACACCCTCCTTATGGAGTCTAGTACCCCCACCCCAAGGAGCTCCATCCACCAACCACAGACCTTAACGCTTCATACCCACATCTTGAAATCTGTCCAGATGAAATCTAGTCTCTAAATGGGGATGTAGCCTGTCCCCATCTCCCCATTGCTCTCCACTCACAAGTTCAGCCCATCTTCCCCCAGTGCACCAGTCACCATCTCTCTATCTCTTAGAGAGCAGGCCTCCCAGGCCCTGCTACTAAAGAAGATGGACTCTGTTGTTCCAACAGCCCTGCATCCCCTTCTTCCAGTGGCAGTGCGCTGGTTTTTCTTTAGGGACCACCCTTCCCCAGCTTTCAACCCATGATGTCTGCGTGAAGCTCATGACCCAGAGCTGATTAGAGCATTCTATCCTCTGGCCACTAGGGCTGACTTAGAGATGGGCACATGAGCCGGTGAGTTAAGAAGATGCGATCATGGCTTTGGGAAGGACTGTAGGGAAACAAGCTTTTTCTGTGGGAAGGCCGACTGGGGTGGCTGCAAGTCAGGACCCATCATGATCCCCCATACAGGGGGAGCCTGCCTAGGAATGAAGCCAATGTGGAGGAAACCAGAGCTCAGAGTAGAGAAAGACCTAGATTCCTGGTGGCAGCTCTGATGTTCCTGGGTCTCGCCATGCCTGAAATCCACCCTATCACCACAGATATGCACTTTCATGAGCCAATAAAGTCCCAGTTTTTCCTGGGGCCACACTGAAGTGGGTTTCTGCTCTTGACAACCAAAAGAGCATTGTCAGTACAAGAAGACACCCTTCTCCTCCACCCGGAGGTTAACAAAAAACCTCTGAGTGGTGCTCAGTGCTGGTCACCTCTGGCTGAAGGCCACTCCCCAGCTCTCAGATCCCTGCTGACCACCCTCCCTGAACTGTTGGCAGCAGTAACGAGAAAGCTGAATGGTTGTTTATCATCGTCAACCCTTCCTCCACATTACCCCTATGGTTTTCTTCCCCAAAACCCAAGCCTTCTATGCCTCCCACGCCCACCCCACTTGGTGCCAGCTCGGTGGCTCGCTTGTTGTCTGGAGTGTCACTCATCTGTGTACCTGTGGTCTTTACTCCCGGACTCTGGGTCTACAAAGAGGAGGATTGTGCAGCTCAGACTGAGCATCTCAGACTGTGCATCCAGCAGACGGTCGTCGGAAGCACAGCTCAGTGACTGATCCTGACCACAGGGGCCAGAGCCAATGCTGTGTGCTGTGGTGTGTCCAGCTGCGATCAGCACTTCACATGGAGGCTCATCCTAGGAAGGGGCATTCACAGTCTCCACGTCTCACAGATGAGGAGTCAAGGCAGATAGAGCTGCACAGCCACACGTCCGTGGTCACACTGCTGGTTGGCAGGGCTGGGGTAGGATGACCTTGGTCCCAAAACCCATGTGCTTAACCAGGAAGGAAAGGAGGAAGGCATGGGGAGAGGGAGAGAAGAAAAGAAGGAAGGAAGGAATGATGATGGAAGGAAGGAAAGAGGGAGGGGGCTGTGTAGGCATATGAGAATGTGTGTATAGTAAGTGTGGATGTGGATGTGGGTGTGTATGCACATGTGTGTGAATGTGGATGTGAACATGAGTGTGTATGAGGGTGCATGGAGGTGGGTGTGAACCCTGTGCATATGAGTGTGTGCATTCAAGGGTGTGTTTGTGAATGTGGATGTGAACGTGTGTATGAGTGTGTGTGATGTGTATATGGGTGGGTGTAAGTGTGTGTGAACTGTGTGTAATGTGTGTGCATTGGAGGGGGTGTGTGCACATGTGTATGAGTGTGTGAGATAGTGTGTGATGTGTGTATACTGGGTGCACGTGTGTGTGTATTGGAGGGTGTGTGTGCATGTGTGTATGTACCAGTGCGTGGGATAGTGTGTGAAGTGTGTGTGAACTGTGTGCATGAGTGTGTGCATTGGAGGGTGTGTGTGTGCACCTGTGTACAAGTGAGTGTGATAGTGTGTGTGAAGTGTGTGAACCATGTGCATGAGTATGTGCATTGGAGGGTGTGTGTGCACATGTGTGTATGAGTGTGTGTGATAGTGTGTGATGTGTGTGTGAACTGTGCACATGCATGTGTGCATTGGAAGGTGTGTGTGCACCTGTGTAGGAGTGTGTGTGATAGTGTGTGATGTGTGTGAACTGTGTGCACACACGTGTGTGCATTTGAGGGTGTGTGTGTGCCCTCCCGTGCCCTCTGCCTGAGCGCCCCATCCTCCATGTACTCTGTCCTGCTGGGGTCTCATTAGTGTGCGGAGGGCGTCAGAGCTGGCCAGAGCTGCAGAGCCGCTGACTCACGCAGTGTCTGGAGTGAGTCACTGGCTGAGCTGGAGGCTGTGGGGGCCGCACTCAGCCGGAATCCCTGCTGGCCTCCTGTTCTCATCCGCCCGCTCTGAGTCACCCACACCTATGCTTAGGGCCGTTGTGGAATTAAACTCTCCTCTCCTTGAGGAGGATGGGAAAGGGATTGAAGAGCCAATGGACGCTGTGCCCAGCTGGAACCCGGGGGTCCGAGGGCAGACAGATGTGCTCCCAGCACTGCTCTTCTCAGAAGCTCCGTGGGCTGTGGGCCAGGCTCGAACCATTTCCAGTCCATGTCTCTGGGGTGTCCCCCAGATGCGGGCAGTGGGGCCTCTCCAGCCTTGCTTGAGGCCTGAGACTCTGGGAGGCTCTTCCTGGGAAAAGTTGCCCCCATCCCCACCAGGGGCAGCCCTCCTCCACAAAGGGTTGCTCTTCTGGGCATGGTCCAGAAGCTTCTAGAGAGAAAATGGCAGCACCAACCCCCGACCTCATGAAGCTGACGGTCCAGGGGGAGGGCAGACAGCAAACAGAAACAGACAAATAATAAGAAACAGAGCCGATATCAAGGGGCCGTGCTTCATGTGTTTTCAGAGCTACTAGGACTGCCTGGAATGACCATCCATGCTTATTTGTGGACTGAATCAAACCCCATATGGTCAGAGCCATGCTGATCTTGCTGCGTCTCTGTGTTGAGTACAGGGCTTGCATACAGTAGGCACTCAGCAGATGCATGCTGAGTGAAGGCTCGTGTGAACAGCAAGGCAGAAAAGTAGGTGCAATGGTGCAAGAAAGAGCAACTGGGAGAGCTGCTGAAAGAGGGCATCTGAGCAGAGGGAGCAGCCCGAGCCGAGGCCCTGGGGCAGGAACGTGCTTCCATATTCTAGGGAGGTCAGCAGGGCTGGAGAGCAGGGGGAGGCGGTGAGAGGTGCGCTTGCAGAGATGAACCTGTGGGCTGTGATGAGGAGGGTGGATCTTGATTCTCTCCTCCTGATGGGTTGTTCTTCTAGATGCGGCCCAGAAGCTTCTAGAGGAAGATGTCATGGAGCACCAGCCCCAGACTCTTGTCCATCCTCAGAAAGCAGGAAGGTGTGATTCCACATGCATGCCTGTTATCTGTCAGCTGGTGTTAACGTGCCCACCAGCAGGATGGAGGCCGGCTCGGAAAAGAAGAGCAAGTTTGGAAACATCCTTGAGGGCCAGGCAGCTGGGAAGAGCATGGTAAACGTGAGTCCTCTGCTCTTGGCTGAGCCCAGACCAGACTTACATCTCCATCATTAGGGGCCTCCTTTGGAGACGAGAGAGCAGGCAGAAAGCCTGCCCTGTTGAAAATGGACCTATGTTTTCTAGAAGAAATAGTAGCAGCATAATGACTCTTTAGTGTAGGTAAAAATGTGTTGCCGACACTTAGCAAGAGACTAGGCACCCGGTGACACAGGAGAGGTAGGTTTGGATGAGACACAGCTCAGAATTGTCCAGATCACAGATTGTTTGGGAAGTGGCCTAGTGGCTGTGAGCCTTAAGGGTGACAGCGGAGAGGGGCCCCTAAGTTGCACGTCTCAGTGTGACCCAAGGCAGGCCCACCTTCCTGGGTGGCGTGACCTGCCCTGCCCTCCCCCTCTGCAGCCCGGCCTCACTGGCTTCCCCTCAGCCGGTGTCCCTGCATTTTTCTATCACTGCTGGGACACAGTTTCCCCACACTTCCCACATGCTTTACAGATGTTGGCACCAGCCTGTATCCCTGGCCACCTGGCAGTCATTGGACCTATTAAACTGGGGTTCACATGCAACACAGGGGTGCTTGGCTAGGGTCCCTCCCTCCCTCTGCCTGCTCCACCGGACTGTGAGCTCTGAGTGCAGATGTACTTCCTGTCTCTGGAAACCCAGCACCTGGAACAGTATCTGGTGCAATGTACGAGGTCAATAAATAGCTGCCAAGATGGGGATAGGTGATCCCATTTTATGGATGAGGAAAGTGAGGCCACGTGGGCAGAGCCCTGTGTTCCTTCTCTCCCACTCAAGTGAGATGCCCAGGGTACTAATTTAAGGGAGCGCTCACCTTCAGAGTCCAACCCTGTGCCAGCACCCCTTGTGAGTGAGTGCCACCTTAAATATGATGCCTTGCTTGCCTCGCCCTTGTCCCACCCCAGAGAGGAAGGAAGTGAAGGGCAGAGGGACAGTGGCCAGGCAGCCGCTAGCCCAGGGGGCTCTCCACCCAACTCCGGAAGTACCCAGGCTGCCCTAAAAGTCCTGAGATGAGCTCACTCTGTTCATCACATCCAGATGCCACTGTGCAGGGAGCAATCAAGTCAGCCATTTCCCCCAATGAGCTTGACTTCAGGGGACTGGAGGAGCTATTTGTAGCACTTTTAAAACCTTTTATAGATCAGTGTGTTACCACTGACGACAGTGGAAGAAATGCTGCTATTAGAGGCAGGAGCTTTAAGAGGTTTGGGTATTGGCTATTTCTGATTGGGAATGCCATGCTGGGAATCAATGCTCCATGCGTCCTTGCAGTGCTGCGTGAGGAGGCCACACGTTGGCTTGAGCCTCCCTGCCATGCATGCTCCCCTTGGCTTGGTACCCCCCTTGACTGAGAACTTGGGGTGATTTTCTCCTCTGTAGCCAAGCTAGAGCCCCCCAGGCTCCCAGCTCAAGGCTGACCGAAGCTTGGTGTTAGGTCCGGGTTTCTTGGGGGTGCATGAGCTGCTGGCACATCCGCAGTCGGAGGCTGCTTTTTCTCTCTCGCTGTGTCTTTTCCTCTTGACTCTCTTGTTCTCACTCCCTCCTGCTGTGTCTTTGCCCTTGTGTCTGCTCTCCCTCATCTTCTTTCTCTTTCTTTTGCTCTGTCTTCTCCTCCTTGCCTCTCTTTTTCTTCCTTTCCTTCCTCTTCACAGAGTCCAAGAAATTCTAAGGAAATGAGAAGTGTGGGCTCATAGGGTTTCTCACCTTGACCATCCTGGCTCATGCTGAGAACTGGGCTCCTTCAAAAGGCCCATTGCATCTGTGGAAGTGGCTCTTCTGGAAGAGTCTGTGGCACCCATGGACAACAGCAGAGTGCGGCCCACTGAGACCATGAGACTCATGTGATTCCTAATTCCACTAAACACTATGGGTTGGGTGCCAGCTACCTGCCAGGGGGTCCTTTTCTTGGAAGGAAACCAGACACAGCTCCAGGAGACTGTAGTGCAAGATGGAGGAGGGCAAAGCCAGGGGAGGAGCTGAAGAATGACACCCAGTTCCAGTTGAGTGAACCAAGATGGCGCCAGGTGGGGTTGGCCTTGGAGTGGGCCAGGACAATTGAGTGGGGGAGGTGCTCATGGGTATGGCAGTGGTGACAGGGCAGAGAAAGTCATTTGAGGAGGAGGTGAAAAAGGGAAGTGGATAAGAAGATTTAGTCTTGGGTTCAGATCTTGGTTTCACAGCTTTCTGGCCATGTGGCCTTGCTCAAGCCGCTTCCACTTCTGGATCCTGTTTTCTGGCAAGTGAAAGGGGACCTACCTTGCAAAGGAATGGCAGAAGATGACGTTTGTTGTGTGTTTGTCCCCTGCCTGGCGTATCCTCAGAATGTGGTTTGTGATATCTTTATGAACTTGCCAACAGAGGCAACCTGTGCATGCGACATCGCTGGGCGTGCAGAAAAGCCTAGAAAGGTAATCCTAGAAGCTGTTGCTAATGAGCACTTACTGTGTGCTAATGAGCACTTATATGTGCCAGACAGCGTTCTACAAGCCGTGGGTGTCCTGCCACTCAGTGCTCATGACAAGGACTCAATGGGAAGGATTCACCACCATGATGCCCACATGGCTGAAGAAGTGGATCCCCTGAAGGGAAAGCGGCCGCCCAGCAGCCCCTGGAGCCGGCGTCCTACTGGGCATGTCAGCTCTGGAGCCATGCTCCTCTCACTGTGGTTCTTGCTTCCCTATTGAAGGGCTTCAGGGGCCAGATGAGGGGTTTGGGCTCTATCCTGGCAGGAGGGGAGAAGGGGTGGGCAGCCTCTGAAAGTGTCTGTGGAGACCAGGTCCAGTCTCATTACTGGTGGCCACTGGGGCAAAGGGCCTTGGGGGCTGTGGAGCAGCCACTATTGCTCCTGTTTCTAGGAACTTCTCTCTCTCTCCCCAACCTCATCACTGAGGAGCATCCTGTCCAGGGTTTCTGGAAGGCTCTCTTCTTACTTCCTTCCAGCCTCATGTCCTGATGGCGTTGTGTGCCGGGGGCTCACGGAATATTGTTTTCCTCTAACGACTCAGACAACTGATGAAATACTTGGTGCCTTGTTCTCCCTAAGACCTGTCCTCCCAAGGGCCTGCCTTCACATGGCTGCCAGGGCCTTCAATGCCAAGTCCGTGTTCCTCGGGGACCATCAACATGTGGAACTTATTTTTAATTTAAAAGAACAACAGACTCCCCAACCCCATTCCCCTCCCCCCCCTTGCCTCCCACTGCTGCTCCTGGCTATGCGGTAAACACCAGGCTCTTGCTACCTCTCAGCTTTGCCATCATGTCCAGCCTGGAAATTCTTGCTGGGCCATTTTCAGGGGCCAAGCCAAGGTCCTGGCCAGACCAAGGAAGCCCATAGGCACCTCAGCCTTCCCCATCTCTGCCCCCTGCATCCCTCTGACTTCTAGGCAAGCTGACCCATGCCACTCGCTTCTCTAGCAGCTGTCCTCTGCCTGTCCTTGGGAGGGCTGTGGGAAAGAACACCATGGCCCAAATCTTTAGATGGTTTGGACAAAAATTAGAGGGGGTTCAGTCGAAGAGTACCTGCTGTCCCAGCAAGGCTGAAGCCTCCCAGAGTGTGAGGGTCTCATCCTGCAGACACCACCCCACTCATGGCTGCTCCTGTCCAGACCCTGGGATGCACTGTTTGACTTTGTCCTCATCGCAAGCCCACTTTACTTGTGGAGAAACTGAGACAAAGAGGCTGAGTAACTCGTCCAAAGTCCAGTGGTATAGGGAGGACTTGACCCGAATTCTGACCCCAAAGCCTGGCCCTTGACTGCCCCCTAGCACTGCACTGGCCAGGATTCCATGGTGGCCACTTTCTAATACTGCATCACAGCTCGGGGAGGGGCTCCAGGATCACTTACTTGCTCTTAACGTTGGCGACAAGGATGTGCTTTTGCAGATGTTGGTTTGTTCATGAGAAATTCGAGTCAGATTTGAGGGGGAAAGAGGAAAAGAGAGAGACAGTGTGTGTAGAGCCATTATGTCTAATTCAGCCACCAACACACTTCTCTGTGGGCCTCTTCTGGCTCCAGAAGCCCCCTCCCCAGCTGTGATGTCACCAGCCAGCCTCTGCAGATGACAGCCCTGTGATTTATCATCAGCCACCTGCTTTCTCACTGCTGGGGACAGCCAGAGCCCAGAGCAGCCCCCACTGGGCTGGGCAGCAGCTGCCCCCTGCCCCATTGCCGCACTTCCAGGCCTATGAGCTTTTTGAGATTGTTTGCATTTTGGGAAATGCCAGTCATCTCTCCCAAATCTGCAGATAGCAGCATCTCACCATCTAGGGTTGGAGTTTCTAAACAGTCAGATAACCTTGCTCACAGAGAAACAGCCTGAACACCATTTACAGATAGCGACAGGATTTAATGAGATAAAGCCTTGGGCATCCATGAACCAATTTATGTTACGAGCCGTGATGAAATGGCTGTTTTCTTAATAGATACCCAAACAGAACACAATTCGGGGCTCTGAGAGCTTCAAAGGAATTTCTCAGCTCTAGCCTCTTGAAATTTCGGGCAAAATCCAAACACGTATCAGTCTTACCACCACCATGAAAATGATATGTTTTTGTAAAATTATGTGGGACCTATCTATCTGCCAAGGGAGAGGTGCCCCAGATGCTTCTGGGACTCCAAGCCAGTGTCTTCAGCCTTTTCTCACATAATGTGAACACCAAATTCCAGTGCCACTTTCTAGAGGGGAGATTGCAGATGGAAGGCTTGTCCTGGAGAAGTTGAAACAGTGGGAAAGGAAATAAAGAGCATGCTCTCGCTCTTCCTCCAATTCCCTGAACTAGCTGGTTTCCTGAAGACTCCAGTGTGGGTAGACTCTGGCAAGTGGGCGACCGAATACAGACCTAGTCCTTAAAAAGAAAAAACAGTCAAAGGGCACCCTTCCAACCCCCACTGTGTGACTCTGGCAAGTGGGCGACCGAATACAGACCTAGTCCTTAAAAAGAAAAAACAGTCAAAGGGCACCCTTCCAACCCCCACTGTGTGACAATGACCTCCTCAGAGAGCAGCCTTATGGGCCCCCTTTGAAAGGGCACAGTGACCCCCCTGGTGTCTGTCTGTTCTGCCCTGCTTGGAGAAACGGCTTCCTCCTCTGAGTTCCTAAAACATTTATCATCCCTATGATTTGCCGGGCAATTAGTCATGCCCTGCCTTGAGTATCTCTTCTATTGTTGTATCAAACGGCTGTTTAACCCTTATCAGCAGTGCAGTTTTCGATATCTTGTCTTTCTAACTCGATGTGAGCTTCCAGAGGGCTGTGCAAATGTCCACCCATGTCCGTCTCCTGTGCCCATGGTCCGTACACGTCTGGTCATCACCATCAGAGGGTAGGACTGTGTCCTGCCTTTACAGGTAAAGTGTTTAGCATGCAAAATGCTTAGCACAGACACTGGCACCTCACAAGGGCCCAAGAAAGAGCCACTAGTGTTTACCTTGTTATTCATATTATTATCTGGTATACAAGAATAGCTAATGAGCACCCTCCATGTGTGGGACACTGTGCCTGGTGCTGCTGAAGCCACTTGAAAATGGTACCTGTGAATTTCCCCAAAGCCATCTGGAATCAAGCTGGAAACTCTAGCTCTGTTTCCTACTGAAGGGAGACACGTATCCCCTCAGTGAGAAGTCTTTTCTTCAAAGGCCCTTGGTCGGTGTCAAGGATCCTTCGAGTCTAGGTGAAGTTGGTTGTTTTGGTCTCCATAGCGGTGTGTGAATACAAATACAAATACCATATTCATAGAATAGAGGATTTGTAGGTGGAGATCCTTGTCAACCTCTCCCCCAAAGTAGTCAGAGAAATGCCAGAAGAGAGGGAGCTCTCCAAAGGGGAGTGGGCTGGGCTGGGGGAGCTCAGAGCAAACCGTGCCCATCATGGCTGGAACTCACTCGTGTCCCAGCTACTCCTCTCACTGGCTAAGGAATAAGGTGAGACAGTACAGAAGGTTGAGGTCGGAGAGCTGGGTGGATTTAGGGAGATACAGAGATGGAAACTTTGCTGTGGTCACGTCAAGTCAGACGATCTGATATAACTTCATCCATACCAGCCTCCACCTTCTTTATAAAAGCTCCCTCTGGTTCCTGTGTGGAGAATGTTTAGGGGTACAGGAGGGAACCCAGAAGTCCAGTGGGGGGCCTTCACAGTGGCCCAGATGACCTGGATTGGACCAGGGAGGTGGGGGTGGGCAGGGCAAAGGAGAGCAAGAAAAGCCAGGACCTTCTGAAGCCTTCCTCCTGGCCCCCTGGACCCCAGCTCAGGGTCTCTCCACTCCCTCCACTCCCCTTGTCCCCAGTCCTCCTCGCCCTGTATCGGGGCTTCCTGTTAGCATGTTTTTGGCCTCATGGATGGGGGGCTCCATGAGGGCAGAGCCTTGGTTTACTTGTCCCTGCTCACTGACCCCAACAGGAAGAAAAGGAGGCCTGGTCTTGCATACCCTCCAGGCTGAGCTCCTCACAGTCCCTGCATCTGCGGCCTGTGACAGCCAGGCCTGGAATGAGAGGAGAAGGCTGATCTCCCAGGCTGTCAATTGTTCCATTCTAACCCAAGCATTCTGACCCATGCTGCATTCCCGCCTGGGGTTTATGACTCTCTTTGAGTCCACTCTGCAGCCCACTTCCCAGGAAAGCCCGATTTGAGGGCAGCTGAGATCAGCCCCAGGCCCCAGGAGAAAGGAGACCTACGTCTCCCCGGAAGACCCCAGCCCCATGGACAATGGATCCTCTGTCAGCCTGCAGCAAATGTTACAAGGCCCTAAAGACACTCTCTGGCCCTAGTGAGCCTTTAAGAAACAAACCAAATTTTTAAAACACACATACACAACAGAATACAAAACAAACATACACACATACACAACAGAATACAAAGCGAAAATTGATGATGGTGATGGAGATGATAGAATCCAAGGTGACCTTATCTTCACCGGGCCCCAAAAGAAAAGAAATGCAATGTGTGGCCTCTCTAAAGCTATTCCGGAAAGTGAGGGGGCGCAAGTAGACCCCACTGAGAAGGAGCTCCATGCCAAGGAGGAGCAGGGCTGGAGGCGTGAGGACCACCAGGAGGACTTGAACAGCAGCAGTCTGGCTGCCCATGTTGGCCTCTCTTCTGGGGTCCTCTGGGCCTGCGGGAAGTCCTGGGTACCCAGGGACATCTGCCCATAGCCAGCCAACACCCTGATGACCCTGGGAGTCCCTCCAAATTCCATGTCCACTGGAACCTCAGAGTGAGCTTATTTGGAAATAAGTTCTTTGCCGATGTTATTAGTAAAGGATCTTGAGGCGCAATCATCCTGGTTTTAGGGTAGGCCCTAAATGCAATGATGTTGTCCTTCTGAGAACAGAGGAGGACAGAAGACACATAGGGAAGAGGGCCATGTGAGGACAAAGCAGCGATGGGAGTGACGCGGCCAGAAGCCAAGGAATACCAGGAACCAGCACCATCCAGAAAAGGCCAGAAGGATCCTCACCTAGAGCTTTTGGAGGGAACGTGGTCACACCTCGATTTCAGACTTCTGGTTTCTAGAACTGGGCCTGGGCCAAGTGAATACATTGATGTGTATGTTTTTCCATGTCAAGGAAACATGATTTATGGATGATTTTCTAGCCACCAGCCAGTGGGTTGGCCACACCAGTCCTTGCCTCCCGTGCTTACCTAGGGAAAGCGGAGCCCCCACTGATTGGGGTTGGGGGAGATGCAGAAGTAACTTCGCAGAGGACCGATGAGCTCATGCTGGGGACACAAGTTGCTGTGCGGCTTTCCACAGGGGAAGAGTTATGGGCAACTTCAGAGTAGCAACCAGGATTCGGTAAAATACTTAACGCAAAGTACTGCTCTATAGTGACCTGAGAGCCCTGGCCTTGTGGCCGGTACTTCCCGTGGAGACCACTGCAGGTGCACTCATTCTTCATTCTTTGGACAAATATTTGTGGAGGACCTAAATACGCCTAACACTAGATATTAGGCCCACCGTGGTGAGCAGGCCAGGCCGGCTCACATCCTAGTAGAAGAGACACATATGAAGGAAATGAACAAGGTACCAGGACAGAGACTTACAGGAGAGAGTGTGGCTGGAAGGCTTCTCCGAGGAAGGGACTTGGGGACTTGAAGGACAGGAAGGAGCCAGCCATCAAATGAGCTAGGGCAAGACCATTCCTGGCCGAGGCAGCCAGAGAACAGAGTCCTTGAGGTGGGGAAGGGCTTGGCCAGTTCTAGGCATGCGCCCAAGGCCACTTTGGCTGGAAAACAGTAAGGTCTGGAAGGCTCCGGTAAGGAGTAGGAATTTGGCACTGTCTCACCTAGGAGAGGGGAAACTGCTAACGCAATGGCACATCACCACCTCCAGGAAGTCTTTCAGGGTTGCCTTTGTGGAGGTGAGCCGCCATACCACAGAAAGCCTGGGCCTACTGTCATGGTCTCAACTGGCCGTCATCATCTGTGACTTTGCCTCTTAAGATTCTTTGTATTATGAGGGGTGGGTGTCTTCCCAAAGGCCTCTAATTCTCTCACTGCCACTGCTGTAATGACCTCCTAAAGGTCTCTAATACTCAGAATAGCAGAATAGGGTGACATGTGGGTGATTGCTCTGTGATGTCTGTTACATCACTGATCACCAGGATCCCTGTGGCACATCTGGCTAGTCAAGTGGGTGGCCCCTTACCTCCCAGAGCCATGCACAGAAAGCCCTTCCCAAGGAGGAGCAGCCCAGAGCTCTCTGTCAACCAGCATTCTGAAGCGCCACATGTGGTGATGGTTTAGCAGCGTCTGCTAGGAGCATGGGAGGGGAGGGTGGGGTTAGGTGTGCCAGGCATTTGCCCTCCTTCCTAAAAGAACCTCCTTCCCCTCCCCAAAGCCCCATATATTTTCTAGGTCTTAACCCAGTGGCATATACATGACAGATGTTCAAAACGTGCTGTTTGATCGATAGTGTATTCAGCAGTCATTTCGCAGCCTAGTGACTGCGAGCTCGACTCAGAGAGGGAGTGACAGTGACGGGGTAGAAGCACGTGGCTGCCAGATGGGCGATGGGAAATGTTCCGCACACAGAAGTCAACCATCCTGCCAATTTGGGAACACGAAGTCACTCATTCAATGCCTGTCAAGTCCCTATGCTGTGCCTGCCACTGCCCTTGCTGCTAGGGTACCACGAGCGTCCCCAGGAAGACACCTTGCTTGTCTCTAATTCCGTGAACTTTTTGCAAGAAAATCTTGCTTGCCTTCTCCAGGGGTCAGGTCTTCAGAGGGGAGACTCCTGCCCTGGTGTGCCCGGCTCCTGCCCATCCAGCAGAGCAGGAAAAGGTGACTCGGGTTCCATTTGACAAACGGCTCTTCTGAAAGCTGCCCTTTGCAGGCAGGAGAAAAGCCCCCATTTACTGGGGACTTGTCAGAGTTTCTAGAGCTTAAATTCTCTTCTTCAGGAAGGAAAAATATCTGCGGCCCCACACCCGCAGATGCATAAACGTGGGCGTGATTTATGAGTGCATGTGGTATCCAGCGCTTTCCCCCACCTACTGTGAAGTCGTTCCTTTTCTCTAACTGAGACGTCAACAGTATGGTCACTGTATATGTTTTCCCACTTTTTCCAGAGCCAAGAACCAGGAAAAAAAAATGAAAAACGAAAGTGTACAGGAAGTCAAGGTCAGGCCATACCCACCACAGTTCGGGCAGCCATAGAGGAGAGCTTTCTTAACGGTCCGCTGGGACCCAAGTGGGCCTCCCCTGGGACTGCGTGCTCCCCTACAGAACCTGATGGCTGGAAACACTCACACTACTGCCTGTCCCGGCATCTCTCCCTCCGCCTCAGGGGCTGATGCTGCCACAGGACACAGAGCAGCAGGCCCCAGAGGCTTCTCTGCACCTCTGCTGCCTTTCTGAGTAATCAGAGGAGGCCACACCCACTCCAGGACACCCACACGGGCCTTCTGGGCGATGACGCTCCTGGCCCAGGAGTGAGGGCCTGCCTCACACCTGCTGCTGTGGGGCAGAGTCTCTCCTGGGTCCGGGCCTCGCTGGCAGATCTGCTCCATGTCGTGTGATGTGCTGCAGCCCCGCGCCACCGAGAGCCTCTTATGGGCCACGAAGTCCACGCGGCCACTGGCCATGGGGCACCCTGAAGGGCCTCTGGACACGGAGACCTGTGGTTCTCAGCCAGTGGTGATTTTGTGTCCAGGGAACACCTGGCCAAGTCTGGATTCAATTTTGTTTGTCACAGTTTAAGGTTGGGGTGTCACTAGACATCCTACAGTGCACAGGACAGCCCCACAGCAGACCAGCCCCACTGTCAACAGCACCGAGCCGGGAAAGCCTGGTCTGGAGCCGTTTCTCTCTAGGGTCCCTGCTAGGGAACCCCTCACTGCCATGGAGAACCCCTCTCCTCCTGTCTCTCAGGACTCTCCGAGGGTCAAGGATGGATGCCTCCCCATCGAGGGCCAAACAAACTGACAAATCGAGTGGGCAAAGGGCTTACTCAAAGGCCAGGAGCAGCTACCCGATGACTGCTCCCTCGACCTCTCTCTTCTCACTTTCTTCCCTATTCCGTCCTTTGATGGGTGGCCTGTTACACGTTTGGAAATAAAAACAAGTGGGAAAGAGTGCCATAAACATTCCTGGGAAAAAAGCAGGGCCGACTGGAGGTCCATTGTTGCTGAGAGACAAAAAAGATCAAAGGGGAAGAAAGAAAGGATGGAGGGAGGGGAAGAAGAGAGGGAGAAAAGGAAGGAAAGAAGGAGGAAAAGGAAGAAGTAAAGGAGGCAGGAAGGGAAAGAAGGAAGGAAGGAAGGAAGAGAGAGAGAGGGAGGGAGGGAGGGGGGAAGGAAGGAAGGGAAGGAAGGAAAGGAGGGAGGGAAGGAAGGAAAGCAGAGAGGGAGGGGAGGGAGGGAGGAAGGAGGGAGGGAGAGAGGGAGCACAGAGAGAGGGAGGGAAGAAGGAAGGAAGGAAGAAAAAGAGAGAGAAAGGGAGGGAGGGGGAAGGGAGGGAGGAGGAGAGGGAGGGAGGGAGGAAGGAAGGGAAGGAAGGAAAGGAGGGAGGGAAGGAAGGAAAACAGGGAGGGAGGGGAGGGAGGGAGGAGGGAGGGAGGGAAGAAGAAACAAAGGAAGGAGGGAGGGAGAGGGAGCATGGAGAGAGGGAAGAGAGGGAGGGAAGAAGGAAGGAAGGGAGGGAGGGAGGAAGGGAGGGAGGGAGGAAGGTAGGGAAGGAGGAAGAAGGCAGGGAGGGAGGGAAGAAGAAATGAAGGAAGAAGGGAGGCAGAGAGGGAGCATGGAGAGAGGGAGGGAAGGAAGGGAGGGAGGGAGGAAGGAAGGGAGGGAGGGAGGGAGGGAAGAAGAAATGAAGGAAGGAGGGAGGCAGAGAGGGAGCACGGAGAGAGGGAGGGAAGGAAGGAAGGAAGGGAGGGAGGGAGGAAGGAAGGGAGGGAGGGAAGAAGAAGGAAGGAGGGAGGCAGAGAGGGAGCACGGAGAGAGGGAGGGAAGGAAGGGAGGGAGGGAGGAAGGAAGGGATGGAGGGAGCACGGAGAGAGGGAGGGGAGGAAGGAAGGGATGGAGGGAGCACGGAGAGAGGGAGGGAAGGAAGGAAGGGAGGGAGGGAGGGAGGAAGGAAGGGAGGGAGGGAAGGAAGCAGGGTTCTCACTGGTAAATCTCCCTGGCTGCCCTCTGTGCGTGTGTTATGGAGAGATGTTCTGTAGAAATTTCAGGAGAAGGGCTTTGGAATCCTTTCATCGCAAGTGGTTTCAAGCACAGGTGACCATCAGGATGTAGGGATGAGACCGCCCAGTTGGTGGGAGCTCACCAGACTGACATTAAAAGGAAAGGCCACCCCAAACCTCCATAGCAGTAGCTGGGAAGGCCTGAATGGCTGTGTCTGGCCTGGAGGAACTGCTCCCTTCAGGAACCGTAGCCCTTCAGGGGCCTGAAGCATTTCAGAGACAAAGAGGGAGCCCCTGAGACGCCCACATGTAGACACTCCAGGAAACAGCAATACCTGACTACACTCAACAAACCCGAAGTCCTCACGGCCTGGCAGGCTCTTCACCTCTGGCCCCTGCCACACTCCAGCCTCACGGCTTTCCCTCCCCTCCCTGCTCTTCCCACTCCCTGTGACACTCTTCCCCGCGACAGCTTCGTGGCTTACTACTGGTCTCTGCATCAATGTCACCTCCTCCTGAAAGCCTTCCCTGATCACCCTTGGTGTGTGTCTCCTGTCTGTCACAGGGCAGGGAACTTGTGTCTGGCTGCCAGTGGCATCCCCAGCAGCCAGATCCCTGCCTGGCAATAGTAGCTGCTCTGTCAATATCTGTCCGTGGTTGAGTCCAGCTCCTATTCCTGGCAGCTCTGTGAGGTCCCCAAGGACTTGGTTACAAGGTGCTCTCAGCTGAGTGGCCTTAACTAAGATTATCATGGGTGATGCTGGTAGGTTTCCCCCAAATCGACATGATTGAGTGGCCAGGAGGTGGGCACTGAGCCAGATTGACCTGAGTTCCATCTTGGCTCTGCCTCTCCATGACCTCAGGTCACCCGAGCTCTCTGAAACGGCTTCTTTGTCTGTAAAAGAGAGAGCTGAGTGAGACAGACCATTTTCGGTGTTGAGCACAGAAGAAACTGCGGCATCCTGCCTCCCCACTAGGGGAAGCCCAGTTAGGCCAGTTCTTGAAAAACTGGATGTTTCATCAGCCTGAGCCAAGAGCCTGGGAATGCTTCTTTCCCAGTAGGTCGTTGGGGACCACCAAATTCTTCCACCCTCCATGTGCCTCTCATTTTAAAAGACCCAAAAGCTGTGAAAAAGCTGCTCCCTGCGTATGGGAAACTCAATCACAGGACTTGCATGAAACGCATCCCAAAGCAGCCTTGTTTCACCTTCGGACATGAGTGGCCCCTTCTGCCCACCCCTTCCCAAGGCTGAAGATTGCCTGTTGGAGCTTCCTGCGTTGAAAACAAAAATCTTCAGTTCCATTGCCATTGCCACTGGCCCAGCCCTGCTGGTTGGGACCTGGAGGGCTGGACTAAGGAAAGCAAGGGGACACCGGACAGCAAGGGGACACCAGCCAGGCTGAGGCCCGCCTCCAGGGTAGATAGAGATGCTGCCCCATCCTCACTCCCGGATGTTCTACGGGCCTTCTGCAACCACCCCTATCGCAGCAGAAATGCCTATCGGTTCTCCATTCTGATCTGCGCCAGCTCAGCCTCCGCAGAGTGAGAGAAATTAGCATGGCCAGGGGCTCTCTCCTATCACTCCGGATCCATCTGTTGCCTCCAAAGTTTCCCTAGGACGAGGGCCACTGGCCAAGGCTGACATGTCTGAGAAGAGCAGCCCTCATTTCACACTGAGCTGCACCCTGAGCCTCAGCCCTGCCACCAGCACGCCAGCCTCCCTGCTCTAACTTCAAGCCCAAGTGCCCTTGGCAGGGGTGCCATCCTGCCTGCTGTGGGCCTGCACACTGTCCAAACAGCCTGGGCACCCGAGATTGTCTCGCCGGCCAATCACAGCAAGTGTGGAGCCCGCGGCCGTTCCCTGCGCACAGTAGTCCCTGCCTCGTGCCCACCGTAAAGACTGCCTTTATCACTCGGGAGGTTCATTCATTCATTTACTATTCATTTATTCTTTCATTCACTCAGCAAATATTTACAAAGCCCTCACCCTGCGTGAGGATAGTACAGACATGAATTAAGTACACATGGGGTTCCACGGTTCTTAGTGGTTCTGGCCAGGAGATAAGGAAATCCTTGTTCGCCGTCTGTAGGGCTTGCTGCTCTTTCTTGCTTGCCAGGGTGTTCTGGTAACAGCACCCTGATTTTCCTCAGAACAGCACCTTGCTGCTTCAGTCTACAAATCTGGAGGGCCTGGTCCAGCTCTAGCTCTGTCGCGAGCAGGTGACCAGGCTAGACCAGATGAGCCTCACACCCCTGGTGATAGCCACTAAGTAGTCACAGGTAAGGGCACATGACTCACTTCAGGCCATTGAGGCTCAGTCCTGGGACCCTTACTAGAAGGACTCATGAGTCCAGAAACAGTGGAAGTTGCCTAGGCAACCGGTTCAGGCCAAAGATTGATCTTCCACTAGTCCAGGAAGTCTTCCTGGAGGTGAAACTTCAGGTCTTTAAATTTTGGGAGAGAAAAGAGTGAAGCCAGCGCTCACGTGTGACCACCATCCACCTGCTGACCCATTCATCCAATGCAGTGAGGGCACATGGCACGGCATGCCGGGTGGGCTGTGTTTTTACTCTGCCATATGCTTCCTGCGTTGGTTCCCTCCAGCCTGTGCACCCCACCCTGCTCCACCCCTGCTTGTGAACTAAATCAAGATCTAAGTGATCGCATCTCCACAGTGAGAAAAGACACCAATTGTCCCAGAGAACCAAATGCAGGAGGTGCTGGTCTTTATAGGGGACCTGGGGAAGACACTAACTCTTCTCTAAGGGGTGCTCCGGGCTGCTCTGGCAGTCGAAAGAGCTAGCTGCAAGGCCAAACTATGCTACTGAGCTGCTGTGTGACCTTGGGCAAATAGCTTCCCTTCTCTGGGCTACGTGATCTCTAGGCATCTGTCCAATAAATACACTATTTCTAAATCAATTAGACAGAAATGCTGAGGCTTGGAACAGGAGCCAGAGAACGTGAGGCTGACCAGTGACCCCTTAGGAAGGTGGCTGCCATCTGTCCTGTTTCGGGAGCCTCTCCCTCTGCTGGACTCCAAAAGCCCTGCCTTGAAACAGCTGCCCTACCACTCCCAATGCAACTTCCCAATACCATTTCTCTCTTTTCATTTTTCTTCTGTTCCAAGGCAGAACAGGGTAGGAAATCGCGTCAAATAAAGACAGAAGTGCTTGATGTTCCTAATGGCATCCCAAGGAAATGAAGTGTAAAATCACACGAGTTATTCAGCTTCACATACTGCTTTTATCAGAGTCCTGGACAGAACTCCTTAGCAGGAGAAAGCCTGATTTCCTTGGAAAGATGGAATTCTGGTGACAGCAGCAGGGAGCTGGGCTCTCCCGGCACCGATGCAGGATGGAAAGGTCTGTAAGTCATGCCGAGGCAAAAACCAAGACACAAATTGCCCCCCACCCCAACGCACACACACACACAGAGCAAGACCACATTTTATCCCCACTTTTCAAAGGCAAAGTTGTGTGTGGGCTTTCACTCAGCCAACTTTGAAAGATCCCTTAACTCCAGGATGCTCTTAGAGTAAAATCCGAACTCCCTGCTTTGTCTTCCAAGCCCAACAAAGTTGGAGCCAGCCTTGGGTTCCAGCTTACCCTGCACACTCTCCCTCCTCAAGGCCCTCCGGTCCGCCTGGCTCCTTTCTGTTCCTCGAAGACTCCAGGCTCATGCCACCTAGGAGCATCGCCCTGAAGTGCCTCTTGTCCAGAGTGCTCCTGCATAGCTGTCCCCTCCTTCCCTTCAGGGCTCAGCTCAAATGCCACTTGTTCTGAGAAGCATCCCTGAACTACCCCTGGTCCAAGCAGGCCACTCTTTTTGGTTTTCTCCTGGCATTTATCACTCTCTGGGATTGCATTATTTATTCGTTGTTTATTTTCTGATTCCTCCTCCTAGAAAGTGAATGGTGGGGTGGGGGAGAGGAAGACAGGAATTACACTGGTTTTGTTCATCATTGTATCCTCAGAGTCCTCAACAGCGCCTAGCACAGGATGGGTAAATCTGCCAGAGTTCAACTGGAAAAGTGGAAATAGGAGTTATATACATGTAAATTATTTTACAGGATTTGTTATGGAGAATTGCCTTATGCATTTGTGGGAACCGGGTAAGCAGTCTTTGTAAGGCTGCGTGTCAAGTCTGATGCTGGTGTCAGGTCCACAGGATAGGCAGTCGAGAGGAAAGGCAGGTGTCAAGTAGGGAGAGCAAGAACCCACGAGCACAAGCTAGAGCCCCAGGATGGCAGCCTGAAGCCCGTGGCTATTCTTGTTGCCTCTGACCACAGTGATGAGGCTGTCCTGCAGAAGCCTAGCCCTTCATCACAGAGCTGAACACATACACGCGGCTGGGAGTCGAAAAGTAGCAAGAAGTTGCCGGGGAAGGTTGCAGGTGTTGTGGCAGGCTGCTTCACTCCAGTGAGGTGAGTCAGCAGATCAGCAGCAATGTGTGTCAACTGCAAAACACGGCTGCAGCCTCTCTTGCCTTCTGAATCTTGCAAGAATCTTCCAAGAATCTTCCTTGTGGTCCATCTGAACTGCAAACATGCAGGAAAGATAATTCCAGGAAATGCAGTTGAGCCTGGCCAAGTTAATAGTCTCTGAAGCCATCATAGGTCCACGTCAACGCTGATGGATGAAGAGAGGGAGTGGTTTTAGAATAAAGTGTGAACTCCTTATCTGGCACACCAATCTCAGGGTCCAGCCTCTGCCTGCCTATCAGCCACCTATCCAAAGTCTATCTGCTCTCCAACCCCCATCAGGGTCTCTAAACCCCTGGGCTCATTTGGACTGTCCCCTCTGTCCAGAACCCTCTTCCTTGCCCATCTGCCTGGGTAACATAACCCTCAGCACCTTCTAAGACTCAAGCTTTAAGCAATACCTCCTTTTGGAGTCATTTCACATCAAGATTAAGTCACAGCCTCAGCTGTACTCCCCTCTTCATTCTCCTACCTGGAAACAACTATTATCCACATGTCTCGTGTCTCTTTCCAGAGATGGCCTAGTCCTTTACCAACAAAATGTATATTTCTTTTGTTCTCACATGTAAGATAGCATACAATACATTTTTTCTGAATCTTGTGATTTTTTTCTCTTAACACTATATTTTGAAGATCTTTCCAAATCAAAATATACAGAAATTCTTTATTCTTTTTAAAGGTTGCCTGAAGTTTCATGTGGGTGGACCAAATTTGTTTAACTTGTTGCTTTTGCTGGATGTTTAAATTGTTTCTCATTCTTCACTGCGATAAACAACACTGCAGTGAACATCCTTACACGTGCCTAGGTCATGCTCCTGCCCCTTCTACACCTGGCCGACTTCCAGTGCTCTATAGGATTAACATAAATATCACCTCCTCCATGAAGCCCACCTAAATCTTTCCTAAATTGGGTTGGCTGGTTGCCCCACTTTGCCTCCTACGCAGCTACTTGCACTGCAACACTTACTATGAGCTATTGATGTGTCTGACTTGCCCTGTGACTTGTTCATCTGTGAATGTCCTGCACAATTTCACAGTACCTGACACACAGTAGATACTCAATAAATGTTTGTGAATTCAATATACATCAAATTTAAACCCCTAACTCTTGGGGCCTCCAAATCTTGCTTCGTTCTATTTTTTTTTTTTTTTTTTTTTGAGACAGAGTCTCTTTCTGTGCTCCAGGCTGGAGTGCAGTGGCACCATCTCAGCTCACCGCAAACTCTGCCTCCTGGGTTCAAGCCATTCTCCTGCCTCAGCCTCCTGAGTAGCTGGGATAACAGGCACCCATCACCACGCCAAGCTAAATTTTGTATTTTTAGTAGAGACGGAGTTTCACCATGTTGGCCAGGCTGGTCTCAAACTTCTGACCTGAGGTGATCCGCCTGCCTCGGCCTCCCAAAGTGCTGGGATTACAGGCGTGAGCCACCATGCCTGGTTGCTCCATTATAATTTATGTGTCCACACCTTGCCCAGGCTCGCACAGATCAGTCAGGCTCTCTCGCCTGCCTTATTCTTAGCCCTGCTTCTTCAGCTTTGCTCCTACTGTTTGCTCTCGTCTGGAACACCCTTCCCTTTCTGAAGCCCTTTTCCATCCTTCAAGGCACAGGTCTTCCCCTACCTCCTCCATGAAGATGCCTTCATTGAAATATCATCTCTCCCCTTTCTGAACTGCTGCTGCCTTTATAGTCACTTTGGCATATTTTTTCAAGCTCCGTTGCTCACTAATTGTTTCCCGTCTGTTGGTTTTGTGTCCCCAGCTAGACTGTGAGTTCTTTGAGAGCAGAACTGCTTTATAAACTCTTGCATCTCCCACAAGCCTGGGCTCATGGTAGCTACTCCATACTTCTGTGTTGGTCAGTCAACTGGTTCTTTCATGGATTGAGTCAGATCCCGGTACCGACTGTTAACAACCTTGTCCTTGGGGCACTACGGAGGTGCCGGAAATCATCGTGCTGGTAACTGTCACAGTAGGAGGCACCCTTAGATGGGGGAGTCCACTGGAGTGCAGCTCCTCTTATCCTCCTACCGCACCCTACCTAGATTGGAGCTTCTGCAAGAATGAACCTCTCAGTTACACCACGTTTTATCACTCTAACGTCTTTATGGACCCCAAAAATATCTATCCTATGGAAGTCTCTCCTTTGGAAGACACAGATAACATGTGTCTTGGGTCCCCAGATTCTGTAATAGCTAGCTCCTCAGGAGAAACGGAGCACCCAGAGAGAATCAAATGAGACTCACCCAGACCCCCTGTCCAGTCATATTTCCAGAGATAATGTGACACAGTCTGACTCAATCAGCCTTGATTTCCATCAAGAAGACATGAAGGCCGGGCGCGGTGGCTCACGCCTGTCATCCCAGCACTTTGGGAGGCCGAGGTGAGTGGATCACTTGAGATCAGGAGTTTGAGACCAGCCTGGCCAACATGGTGAAACCTCATTAGCTGGATGTGGTGGCACATGCCTGTAATCTCAGCTACTGGGGAGGCTGAGGCAGGAGAATCACTTGAACCCAGGAGGCGGAGGTTGCAGTGAGCCGAGATCACACCGTTGCACTCCAGCCTGGGCAACAGAGCGAGACCCTGTCTTGGAGAAAAAAAAAAAAGGTCGAAGCACGGAGTATGCAGAGAATGTCCTGCAGGACACAGGATTCAAGGCAGGGGTGGCTGGAAAGACCCTGGACACATCCAGCTTTGAGAGCAAAGTTAAAGAGTTAATTTTTTCTAATAGGCAGTAGGAAGACAAAGCAGTTATCTAATCAGGAAAGGAACATGAACAGATTGATATTTTTAGAAAGGTGATGGTTTGGAAAGCAGTCCACACCAGGGACCAGCACTGGAGGTATGATGACCAGCTAGACAGTCTGTTGTGATTTTCCAGGCAAAAGAGGTGATAAGAGCAGTGAAGATGGAGAGGAGAGCAGACTGTTGATATTTAGGATGCAGAATCTGTCATGATGTGGTCCTGAGTGGTACATTGGCAGGTGGTGGGGGCAAATGGGAGCAAGGATGGTAAATGATACCAAAGGCTCTATTTAGGGGTGCCAATGAAAGATAAGGAATAGAGGAGAAGGAAGAGCATGCTCGGATGGGCAGCCAGTGGTTCACTGTTGATCATGTAAGACACCTAGGCAGCTCCGTGCACATGGATGCTCTGAATGAGAGGCAGAGTGTGTGCAGGAGGCCCATGGGTAGAGTGTGTGCAGGAGGCCCATGGGTAGAGTGTGTGCAGGAGGCCCATGGGTAGGCGGGACCTGCCACTGTGGTTAGGTGAAAGGTAACAGAAAAGCAAGGACTTAACACTGGGGAAAATCAAAATTTGGGGGCTGGGCCTCAGAGGGATTATGAAGGAGGAGAAGCAGGCATGACCAAAGTTCCAGAAGCCAGAGGAGTGGGTTTGAAGGAGAGGCATATAGCAGTGTGCAAAGGGCACAAAGTGGGTTGAAAACAGACCCAAGGTAGAAATCTGTTGCATGCGATCACCCAACATCACTTTTCTTGGTTCTAACACACTGATTTCAGAAGAGGCGAGTTTGTAATCCATTGTGTTTGGGTGGATCAGACCCTGGCACCCTCCCTGAGTTCAGAAGTGGTCACGTGATCCTGGTCTGACCCATCTGATGATCACTACTTTCTGGCTAAGTTTAGAATTTCAGGATACTAGCTCACATCTGCAATTCCAGCCTTTGGAAGGCCCAAGGCAGGTGGATAGTTTGAGCCCAGGAGTTCGAGACCAGCCTGGGCAACATGGTGAAACCCCATCTCTACAAAAAGTATAAAAAATTATGGCTGAGTGTGGTAGCTCATGCCTGTAATCCCAGCACTTTGGGAGGCCAAGGTGGGTTGATTCTTTAAGCCCAGGAATTCGAGACCAGCCTGGACCCCATCTCTACTAAAAATATAAAACTTAGCAGGGTGTAGTGGCACATGTCCATGGTCTCAGCTACTTGGGAGGCTGAAGTGGGAGAATCATTTGAGGTTGCAGTGAGCTATGATAGTGCCACTGTACTCTAGCCAGGGTGACAGAGTGAGACCCTGTCTCAAAAAAAAAAAAAAAAAAAGTATAAAAATTAGCCAGGCATGGTGGTACATGCCTGTAGTCCCAACTACTTGGGAGGCTAAGGTGGGAGAATCACCCGAGTCTGGGAGGTTGAGGCTTCAGCGAGCTGTGATTGTGTTGCCACATTCTAGCTTGGGAGACAGAGTAAGACCCTGGCTCAAAAAAAAAAAAAGAATTCAGGGATAAGGCTATAACTCATGACAGGCCAATGAGAGTCCATTCTAGGACTTTTGAAACCACTGGAAAAGAGAAATTTCAATCTATTGGGGTTGCTGTCCTGTGAGATAACAGGGCAGAGCTTCCAGAGAGCAATCTGCCACCTCCTGGGGTTCACTGGCTTGAGAATGAAACCAGCACAGGGGAAGGAAGAGCTGAGAGATAGAAACTCCTTGTTGATATTTTCCCCCCTCTGGATCCAGCTACGCATAGATGTTTGGGCCAACACATTTGCTTTGAAGCTTAAGTCCATTTGATTTGGGTTCTGTCCCTTGCGACCAAAGGAGTCTTGAGCCATGCATGGCCACATAGCTAATAAGGGGCTGCTGGTTGCACAGGCAGCATCTGGAGAAGGCTGGAGTCCAGCCCTGCACTTGCACATCACACAAATTACCACGAGCAGGTCAGTGGTCATGGCCATGGGAAAAAAACTAGAAACGAGTGAGTTGGCTATGTTTCAATACCTGCTAGCGGAAAAACACAATGATTTCCTTTATGCTTTTCGGGGTTTGAGTCATCCAGGTCAGTCCTGGCTTGGCACATTAACTTATTGTTCCTGCCAAGGGAGATGGTTAAGATGGGAGGGTTGATTTATTTGAGTACACATGTGTCCACATCATCCTGGAAAAAAAAGTAAAATGCAGATATGCTTTGCTGGCATGTGTTGTGACCCAAGAGGCCTCTTCTTGGCCTCAAAGACCAAAAGCCACGATGTTAGACATTGTTTCAGTCTTGAACTTGACCAAGCATGGGCAGGCACCTGGTATGATGGTGACATAAGGGCTCTGGGAAAGGAGAGTCCTCTCCCCACACGGTGGACAGGGTAGGAGGATTACTTTCTATTGAATAGTCTGAGACAAGAGTGGTGAGAAGGAGCCAGTTATTTGAAGAACCTAGGAAGGAGAGCATAGCAGGTGCTAAGGAGGTGTGAGGAATGGTGGGAAGGCTAGTGTGGCTGAAAAGGGGTGAGCGAGGGGGACAGAGAACTGCCCTAATCTCTCCACCCATTTTGAGTCTTGACCGTCTGGTATTCTCTAGCGCTTAATATGGTTAATCTCACCTTTTGTGCATTAATCCACCCATTCATCCATTCCACAAACATTTATCACACCTGACAGTGTAGGGGGTGCTAAGTCTTGAATGAAGGGTTCACCAAGCACAAGGGGCAAGACACATCCCCCGCCACTACCCCCACCAGGCAGAGAAAGGCCTGTGAGCCAAGTCCTGGAAACAAAAAAGCTCACCATTTGGGTGGGGCCTGTTGGGCAGGGCTTTGAATGCCCAGGGGGCACTCCGCCATGTGGATAGCGTAGAAAACCTAAATGCAGAACTCCAGGAAATACTGATCTATGGGAAAAAAATTGTAATGAAATCCATGATTCTGGAATAAATCAGATCTAGTCTTATACTATATTCTAATACAGCCAAGTGGTGGCAGGGACTGAAGGTTTAAGAGAAAGCGAGAAGAGAAACACTTAAGATGGAGACTACTCCATTAATTAGCTTCATTTTTTTTTTTCTGACAACCAAGAAAAGTCCATCATTAGTTAACATTAATGATGCCCAGCTTGGTTCAACTTAGAGCACCTGTTTTCTGCTGAGCGTCATTTGAGATCGGCTGGCATGGGCCAGAGGGAGCTGTTTCAGGGCCTCAATCAGGCAGTGACATGATCAGATTTGTGCTTTGGAAAGGTCACTGTGGCTGCAGGATGAGGAGGGAAGAGACGGGTGGTTGTTAGCAGGCTGCTGGGAAAATGTACACGATGAGAACCAGAATTTGGGTAGAGACAGTGGAGATGCAAATTCCCTGAAGGCAAGAGTTTTGCTGTTTCATTCTTTCAGCAGTGCCTGGCAAGAGATAGGCACAGCCACTGGTAGATTTTTAGAAATGTCTACTGTATAGAATTGTCTGGTATTAAAAGCTACGGGACTCCAGACAAAACAAAACTGTTGCCTCTCTCCAGAGTCTCCCTTCTTGGGAGAGGCATCATAGCTGAAGACAGACCCAGGTAGGGAGTTTTCTGTTGTTGGAAATACTCAAGGTTTTGAGGAACTGTTTGGGGACACAGAACACACAACTCCTGTTACCTGAACCTGGCCCGAATCTGTCTGTCATGTCAGATCTGTGCAGACAAGACATATGTTAGGCCTGGGGGCTTTTGCTGCTTGATAAGCAAACAACCATCTGTCTTTCTATAGGTGGGAGAAAGGCCAGTGTTAAAAGGTGTCTTTGAGACTGTTTAGCCCCCTCTTCCACATGAGTGTGCATTGCAGACACATCTGGATTCCCAAGGTCCAGAACAAGAAGCTCGGAAATGTGCTTAGATTTCCAAGTGTTCAGTTCTCAATACCATGCCATTCTCTTTGGAGTTTATGATGCCTTCCAGGGAGAGCAGAGCCCACGTGAGCTTTCCAACAGTAAGACTACTGCTGTAATAAATCATATTGCCCATTTGTGGAGCACTTACTCTATGCTGAGGTTGTATAAGGGCTTCATGAGCCCTATCTCATCTAAATTGTTTTCACCAAAGGGTGTGTGTCCCACTGCTGACCTGTTGAGCTAACCATCCCCTCTCAGTACTTGAAAACCTGCACCTGCCCAAGCCATGGCCTGGCTTCACTGGGGCTTCCTCCTGCACTGAATGAGATGACAAGAAAACAATGAAACACTTGTCCCCAAAAGTGACTTATTGGATTCGTTGGCAGAATGTTAGAAAGTGGGTATGAAGCCCAAGAAACAGGACACGAAGCCTCACCAAGCCCGAGGAGTATTACCGAATCCTAGCCCAGGCCAAGAATGAGTCACAATGAAAGCTTTTAAAATGTAAAACCATCAACCTAGATTTCAATTCCAAGGAAACACATACTTGGCCATGGGGGAATGCTTTTAAAAAAAAAAACAACAAAAAATCGAGCTTAAGTCACTTGACAGGAAAATAAAACAGCCAAGGAACATTCAAATATAATGATTTACATCCTTCCCCAACTCCCTTCCAGTGTGGGTCAGGGCGAACATGGACCATGGACGTGACTGGAGCCAGGGGTGCATGCCCTCTCTGGGCTCCCTCTTGGTTAACACTATTTCAGGCACACAATCCCATACCTAAACACAGCCTGCTTAGAGCTGCACGGTGCTGTCTTTGGGGCCTGGTCAGAGCTGCACGGTGCTGCCTTTGGGCTGCTATGCCAATTTCTTGGATTTTCCTGACCTCCCCGCTGTTAGGCTCTTGGGTTGCTTGGGGTGGCTGTTTTGGGAATACCAGGATTTTTCTTCCATTATTTGTGTGCAAGCAGTGTTCATTTTGCTCAAAGAAATGGAAGCTTGATTGATCTCCTAAATGTAAGAATGAGATTGTCCTGTAATAAATATTTAAGACTGACCAGGAAAGGCGACCACCATCTGCTGAAACACAAGACCAGGAATTACTTTGCTAAGCTTCCTGAACGGAGGGAATGAATGAATAACCATCCTATATAATATTTGCTCAGCACCTGGTAGTTTTACAAAGAGTTTTCACTTATCTTATTTGATCTTCACAATAACCCCAGAGAAGTAGACAGGGCGCGGATTATGAGGATTACGAAAAACCCACATTTTTTTCTTTCTTTCTTAACAGATAAGGGCTCTAAAGGCTTAAAGTCACTCGAGGGAGGTCAGAGAGTTTGGGGACTAAATCTCGAGTCTCTCATTAATTCATGCACATATTTAAAAAATATTTATCCGGAGCCTGTTCCAAGCCAGATGAGATGGCAGTGGGTACAAAGATGAATAAAACACTGTCCCTGCGTAGGAAGAAGATCACGTTCTAGCCTGGGGGAGAGCGCCAGGAAAAGTAAACAAGTCCCCCCCCTGCTTTGTGAGGTGATGAGCGCTGGGGAGATAGGAAGAGAGTGGGGACCATGTTTCTAACCTGATTCTCCTACCGACGACCAGCTCAGTTGTTATTTACAAATACCTGTCCCCTAAAGGGGGGAGCGGGGTTGGGGGGGCTTGGCCGTGCTACTGGGGTCAGAGCTCGCAGGGGGGTTCTGCCGCGGTGTGGGGACAAACTCTCCCTTATTGGGCAAATATTTTCCGGGGCGCTACGCTAAGCACACGGGCTCCCCGAATTTCCCTCCCCAGGGCCTCTGTCTTTGGATGGCCTGTCAGCAAGTCCCTGCAGCCTCCAGCCCGGCCCGCGCGGCGACCCAGTCCCCTGTCGCCCGAATCTTCCACCGCTGCGAAGCGTCCCCGGGCGAGCGCCCTGCTCTCCGCGCTGCGCGGAAGCCAGAGCCTGTCCTCACAGTGAACTCGCCCAGCCCTGCTCGCGGCTCTCTCGATTTTATGTGGGTTTCGTTGGATGCATTTTGTTATTTGACTCAGGGGATGTTTCACATTAATTTTTAGTTGCACAACGAACGCGCGGGAACATTCTCCGTGAGAGAAAAAGCACGGGTGGGGGGCGGTTACCGGCTCTTCCCCCGGTCGCCTGGGGGTCCCGCACGCGCCCCGCGGGACCGCTGTCTGGCTGGGGTCCCTGGGTGAGCCGCGGGCACCGGCTTCGCGTCTCCCCGGGCGCGACTCCGCTTTGCAAGCGCTCAGCACACGGGAAACCCTCGGAAAACACACACGTGTGTAAAGTTTGTTCCACGCAGAAACAAAGGACGCGTGGGGGCCGCTTCTGGGCCTCGGTCCTTTGTTGGAACCCCGCACCGCAGCCCGGCCCGCAGCCTCGCCCCGCAAGGGGAAGCCGGCCCTGCACAGGCCCGGGGCCCGGAAGGCGCCGCCGCACAGTTCTGCGCCCCCGACCCGCTCCGGCCGCGCGCTGGGCCAGGCCCTTGGCCTCCAGCCTCCCGCGCGGCTCCGGGCCGGACCCGGGTCTCCGTCGCGGGGCGCCAGCCTGTTTGTGGGTGCCGTGCTCGGGCCCGGGCGGCCCCTGCCCGACGCGGCCCCGCGGAGCCCCTGCACGAACCCAGCCGACCTGGCCCGGGGCGGCAAGTCGAGGTGCTTAGGACGCCCCGGGCCCGGCCAAGCGTGGAATACCGGGCCCGGGGCACGGTGGGGCGCGGGGGTCGCAGGGCCAGGGCCCAGGCAGAGAACAGAGATTTTTTTCGCGGGGAGGGGGGTGGGAGGTGTCAAAGTTTTCGGGGGAACTTTTCCACTTGAGATTCCACGACCCTGCAGTGCCCCCTACAGAAAACGGCAGCTGGGGAGGGCGGGCGCCCCCGAAGACCCCCGACTGCCAGCGGCGGCGCGGCCAGGCTGCCTGGAGTTCTCGCTTCCTTTTTTTTTTTTTTTTTTTCTTTTATTTCCTCCTGGTTGTTTGTCGGATACATCTTTTTCCAGAGTGGGAAAAAAAAAAAAAAAAAAAAAAAGCGAGCGCCGCCGCCTGCAGTAGAGCGTGCTCGGCCTGCAGAGGCAGTCGTCTCCAACTTTTCCTCTCCCGCTCCAACTCCCCGCGCCCAAAACTTCAGTTCTTGGGGAGCCCAAATTTGCCTGCCGCGCAACTTCCACTCTAATTCAGGGACCAAGGGCCCTGGCAGCGGTTTGCAGCCTGGGGGCCACGCTCCCCAGGCTCAGGCCTGCTCGTTGGCCTGCTCCTAGTGCCTGGACCCAGTTGGGGGAGGCGAAACAGGGCGCCCGAGGAGCACCCCGGGAGAGGGCGGAGCACTCCCGTGCCCCGGGGCAGGAGTGCAGGGAGCTCCCGCGCCCGGAACGTTGCGAGCAAGGCTTGCGAGCGTCGCAGGGGGGCACTCGCGAGGGACGGACAGGAAGAGGGCCAGGGGGGAACGCCAGAACCCGGGACCACAGCACGGAAACGGCCCGGGGCTGAGCTGCAGTCAGATCCGGGGATGGAGGGAGCCGGAGAAGAGGAGTGAGAAGGCCGGGGAGGCAGGCCCTGCTGTCTTCCTGCAGGCCGGCAGCCTGCTGGCAGTGGAGGACCAGGCCATCCAGGAAAGGAAGGGGTCAGGAGGTCGGGCAGGGCCTCAGCAGGTTCAGACAAGTCCCCAGAAGGGAGCTGCAGGCGCCCTCGAGTCCAGGCCCCAAGCCTGGCTCCGGTTGTCCAAAGAGGGCCTAGGCCAGGCCTCTGGTGCGGAAACTGAGTCACAGCCAGACCTCAGGGCACGGCCTAGACGCTTACGAGCCAAAGTTAGGGGTATAGAGCAGAGACCTTTGGGGGGTCTCAGGGAGTAGGGGGCTTCAGGGCCTCCCAGTCTAGAGCCGGATTGGCGAGTTAGACGCTTGTAGATCCAAGGTTGGATTGGGGTGGGGGTCTCTGGGACGTTGGATCGCTACGCAAGGATTGGGGGGATTCAAGTGCTTAGAGATCGAAGTCTGTCCTGGGTAGGGGGAGTCAGACAATTGGAAAGCCTAGGTAGTTATTTGGGGAGGGGTCTCTACGCCTTGGCGAAGCGCACAGCTGCATCTTTTTGGCTTGAGGCCTGAGGCCTTGTCGAGAAGCTTCCGTGAAAGGGTGGGCCAGCCGGGCCACGAGAAAGAAAGTGAATAAATCAGGAATATAAGTGGGCGGGGGGCCCCTGAGAGGGGGGTCGCAAAGGGTGAGACATGGCCACCAGGCGTTTAACCGACGCTTTCTTGTTGTTGCGGAATAATTCCATCCAAAACCGGCAGCTGTTAGCCGAGCAAGTGAGTAGTCACACCACCTCCAGCCCTCTGCATTCACGTAGCATTGCTGCGGTGAGTCTCCTGGCGGCCTCTCCGACACACGGACCGTGTGCACTGCGGCTCTGCCTGTTTGTCTGTCTCTGTCTGTCTCTCTGTTTAAAAAAAGAAGATAAGAATAATAAGACTAAGAATAATAAGATCTCTTGGCTAGAGTCAGGGGGCATCTGTAGCCCTGGATGGGGAAGAAGCGGTGCTGTGAGGCCGCCGCTCCACCTCTGCCCCGTCTTCTCCTCACTTCCGCAGCACCCCCCCCCCGCACCCCCCGCCTTGGCGTCACTGCGCTACAGGCCGCCTGTAATTTACATATGTTTTAACGCTAACATTGGGAAGCATTGGGCCTTTCTGAAGCCTTTTTGTTTCGTTTTGTTTGAAGCTCCCCTCCCCCCAGTAATGAGCCTCGGTTTGGTCCTAATGGCTGGGTCGCGGGATCGTAGACCCAAATCCTTGCAAAATGAACGACTCCCTCCCCTCAAAGAGGAGGGAGTTGTGTTGTTGTTTTGTTTTGTTTTGTTTTTCCGCCCGTTTTCTTTTAACGGCCCCGCAGCCCTCTGTGTGGCCTTGTTCCCTGTGAGTAATTGCCTCACTGTTCTTCCTGGGGGCTTGCGTTTGTGAGACTCAAGGTGCTAGCCTCTTCACTTTCCATTTCCCAGACAGGAAATTAAGCTTTCCTCTCCATTCGAACTTTTTAAAAAAAGCCTGAGGAGGTATATGTGAAAATTAACCCCGTAAAATAGCACTTTTTTTTTTTTAATTAACCAGAACCTTTAGTTAGCCTAGCAGTAGCGTTTTTTAAGGGTGGTCCTGGAAAAATTACTGTTTGGGGTTTGTTTTTAATGGGGGCTACTTTTCCCTTTCTGAGCCTCAGTTTACTGCTCTGTTAAATAAGGGGCGAGTCTGGATGATCTATACCAGACAGTGATCGTTAGCTCTGTAATGTCTTCAATTGAAAAGTGAAGTTATGAAACTGGCTGTAGTTCAGGCTACCTGCTGTAGGCAGGCTAGGTTGGAATAGAAGCAGCGTTGGAACAGGCGGGGAATAGCCATCCCAGGACCACATTCTTGGGGGTTATACTTGATATTAGGCAATTTTGGAACATTCATTTCACCTCTTAGGGACTGTATTGCCAGTTTATTTTTTTCTTTATGGCTTTATCTAAATGCTTCAGGAAAATTTTGCCATATGTCATGATTATCATGTCTACAAAGACAGTTTCTCCTTTTTGTAAGTCACAGGTGGAGAATGTCTTTGGCCATATAACTGATAGAAAAGTCATTTAAAGCCGTGTGAGCGGTTTCAGGAATAAAAGCATGTAAACTCAGGTCAAACAGCCTAGAACTAGGGACAGAGTGTGTGTGAGATTTCAATTAATTAAGAAGTTGAAGGGTTTTTTTTACATTTATAAACGGAAAGGAATTACATTATATTGAAATAAATGTAAAGATGTCTGGTAGCATAGAAACAGGCTAATTCTAGCGCTAATTTTGAAGAAGAAATAATCCAAGAAATCGAGTAGAAATTGGATGAATTCAATTCCTTAACGGAACTTCAGTAATGTTAAATAAGAACTGCATGTTCCTTAAATGACTTGATTTTGTGCTGCCTCAAAAACTACTGAAACTCATATTAAGATTTCTAAGGTATCAGTTTTAATTGAAAAACATATTGTTTATTTTTCAATTTTTAATCATTAAGGTTCAAAATACCTTGAATCTTTGGGTAACATGAGGGTTTTTTTTTTTCCCCGATTAAGTCAGACAGTTTAAAAACCTAGTATCTGAGACGGGAAGCTTTTTAAAAGTGCATCTCTGAATCAAACCACTTTAGAAAATTATTTTCTAAGTTAGGCAATTTTAAAAAATATTTAAGCTAAGCAGAATAATTAAAAATGGATAAAGTATACAGTTTGGAAAAATAGATATGTCAGGGTATATACAGATACATTTAGCTAACTCAGAGTTTTTTGAAAATAGATTTCTAAACCCAACTAAAAATACATTTCTAAGAACGTTAAAAAATGTTTTCTAAATGTCATAGCATTGAAAATGTTAATATTTATATTAGTCTGACCATTTAAAATCTTTCTCAGATCATTGAAAGCAGTCATATCATTTAAAATATCCTTATAGTCAATCCATACTATCTAAAAAATAGGTTTTGCAGTCTAACAAACATAGTTTGCCTGAATTAAAATTTAAAAAGAAAACACAGATTTATATATTTTAATTGTGTTAAAAAATGGCATGTCATAAATTTCTGAAGTATTTAGGGTTGAAGTGTTACATCTTCACTTTGCTTACAGGTGATTCGTAACAAAATCTATTCTGCACACAGTACGGCGAAATGCTAACAAGACTAAATAGAGGTTATGATTTTTTCAACTTTTCTGGAAGTTGGAAAAGCTTTATAAACATTTTGAAGCAAAAGCCATGTTTAACACAATTTGTAAAATCTATTGAGTAACTCTTAGCAATGCTTTTCACTGCATATCTAGCTCACAAAAAATTTAAAGCCTTGTTTCTGACTTGTAAATTTCAAAGCCATGTAGCAAACCAAACAAAATCGTATCTGTCAAATTTTGAATATGGACTAGGTATTAGGTGACATTAAGGAATTAATTATAATACATTACATTTGCTAATTTTATTAGAGATGCCTACTGAAATGTTTAGTGGTGAAATGTCAAGGCGTCTTACCTAAGTCCTTAAACCCCTCCAAAAATAGAGGAAGCAAATAAGGCAAATTGTTACTCATTGTTGAGTCTAGTGATGAGTATGTGTGGGACATTTTACCATTTTGTAGGCTTTTCTGCATGTTTGAAAATTTTTAAATAGAAACTTAAGTATATTTGTTATAGTAAAGTAAAACAGTTAAAAAGAGGCAATTTGTAAATACATGTCTAACACTCAGGCAATTTGAAAGGAAGAAATTAAACCTAAGTTTAACTTAATTTAAAAAATAATAACCTGGAATTTTAAGTTTCCAATTAGAAGAAAAAGCTGTAGACTTTGATCTTGATGCATTTGATACCAACTAAAAATACACCTAAAATAACAGACTTTTTAAAAAAAATTGTAATCCTGAATTTTGACATCTTATTTCAGGAAAAAGCTGCAGAAATTAATTGCAGAGTAGTGTGTATCTTACACCTCAAAGCAAAGCACACCTAAAGCCATGCCATTCAAAAAATTTAAACATGCATTTTTTGCATCCTAGTTTGAGGGAAAAAACTAGAATTTGGTTGTTGTAGTGGGGTTATTGTGTGTCCCTGTGCGTGCATACAGGGTTTTGCAGCATTCAGGCAAATATGTCAAATAAACAGGAATTTAAGGAGGATACGCAGTGACCAGATAAACACAAAGCCTCAAGGGCCAGAAGGAACCTAAAGGTCATTTGGCCTAATGTCCCCATTTGTGATAACCCCTCATGCCTATCTTATTTGGCCGTGGTGTATGACAATGATGGAAAATGCCAGCAGCTCCATGATTTTTACCACTAAAAAGTCTTTGCCTGTTAATCCCAACTATTTGTGTCCTGGGGTCCTGCTTTTAGTTCTGTTCCTTCGGGTCTTCCTTCTGTCTGGTAATCCTGCAGCCTTGTTACCCAGAGTTCTTTCCAGGCCTAGCATTCCCGGCTCAGAGTGGTTATGCTTTTTTCCTATAAATGATGTTTAGTTTTTCTGTATCCTTTTTAGATTTCAGCATCCAGAACTGAGCAAAATTCTACTTTTTTGTGTTCTTAGTTGTATTAAAGTTAGTAAAACTAATTGTTAAAAAACAGACAGGTTTGACTTTATGCACTCCTAACAAAATACAGTTGTATTTCCCATGCATTTTACTTTGGCCTCAGTTTTGAGTGCCCCATCACGTTCATGCCTCAGGGCAGCATGAAATAAAGGAAAGAGCACTGAGAATTGAATCTGAGAATTGAGGCCTAAATCCTGTTCTGCTGCAGGCTCAGAGTGTGTCCTTAGGCAAGCCTTTAATCTTTTCGGACATTTTTTGCCTCATTTGTAAACTGAGGGGTTTGAGTTAGGTGATTTCCAGCAGCCCTATCGATTCAACAGTATTTTCTCAAGTTCTGTTTTAATACATTGTTTCTCCTGACTTTAGCTTTAATTTGAAAAGGAGAAATTCATAGTCAACAGTGTTGTAGCTGTCAG
The DNA here is from genome assembly GCF_029289425.2 of Pan paniscus. Lineage (NCBI taxonomy): Eukaryota > Metazoa > Chordata > Mammalia > Primates > Hominidae > Pan > Pan paniscus. Next base: position 64,416,333 of record NC_073270.2, read on the forward strand.
TCCAAGGTTACTGACAGAAATCCTTAGAAGTAGCCCCAGTACTGTGCAAAAGTAACTTTCACATTATTATGCCAGCCAAGTGCAGGTTTTAAGGTAGCAACTCATTCAAGCAGCTTGGCTTTAGGAAACTGAAATGGATTTATGAAGCTAAACAATTATTCAAAACAAATTGTAAAGTCATAAAGAAATGAATGAAAGGTAGATATTGAGATGCTCTTCTGATCTGTTGAAATTCTGTATGGATTTGTGTGGTTTCCTTCGATCTCCGGGAATGGATCTAATATAGGGGTTGGAGCTACTTTGTTAGTGTTTACTGCCTAATCTATACTCTGCTTTAAAATAATGCATAATCTATAATTGGAAGCTAGCGTTAATTGGTCTTAGATTAGTTTGAAACATAAGCACATTATTTTTAATAAAATGTGTGCTTTAGGAAAAAGGAAATTAAGGATTAACTATGGTTATAAGAAACCTGAGGTCCTTATTCAGGCTTGACTACAATATTAGCTAAGATTTATGGAGAGTTTACTTTGTGCCTGGCTCTGGGCTAAGCCCTTTCCGTGTGTAAGCTCAGCTCATCTTCACAGTGCTCTATCAAATAAGTACTATTGTTTTTCTCAGATACAGATAAGGAAACAGATTTTAGAGGAGGTAGGAAACTGGCCCAGTGTCACCCACCTGATGGTTGGGGGCTGTGATTGGAACTCTGGCAAACCTGGCTTCAGAGCCCCGTGCTCACCTCCTGGGCCACTCTGGTGTTGGCTGCATTTTCAGAACTTGTGCTGCAGATCCTGGAAAATGGAAGGACCTATTGTTTTAAAACAATGTTTTTTCTTGCAATAGGCTAGCATCTGTCTTTATCTCACTTTATGAACCTTACATAGTCAATTTTAACTTGCAGATTGAAGATTCTAAGTTTTAGTACAAGCTGAGTCTGTTGGAAAATTAGTTCTCTGTCTTTAGAATCCAAGTATGAAATCATTATATATTTCTCTTTAGATCTACTTGCTTTTCTGCTTTTAAAGATTCCATGGGAGCAGTGAGGCTTACTTTGAGAATAAGGGTACTTTGTTGGATAAAAGTGAAGCAAACTTTTATTTTGGCAGTAACGGAAATAAAGTAAATATCACTATAGCATAGACCTGTGTTTCCAACTCATTTTGCTCAACTTTTCCAGACTTCCTGAGTAAACACAGATGGGTTTCCACTTATTTTTCAGTTTTATGTAGAAAGTTCTTTAGACTATAAATTCCACATGCTACTTGGAGTTTTCAGTGTTTGCTTGATTGCATGCCATTGGCAGGTCAAAAACCTAGATTTAGACATTATAAAGATTTAGAAGGTGATGATGTGTAGTAACGTGTTTTCATTTGGCTTTATTTTGGTCTTTCTTCATGGTAATTCTAAATGTTTTAATTCAGGTCTTGACTAAATTTCCTGGTAATTTGGTGGCAGACAGAATTTTGAAAGCCTTCTATTTTTAAATAGCAGAATGGTGGGGAGGGTCTTTGAAAAGGTGACCTTAATTTAATATTCCTGATGTGGTGGTAGCTGCCTATCACAAGTAATTCCCTGAATTGTTAATAAAATTAGAGAGGCTGGAGGGTGGGGTGGAAAGAGACCTGAACTCCTGGGTCTGTCCCCAGTCTGACCATTAACAAGCTCTGTGGCTTCAAGCAATGCATTTATACATTTTGAAGCTTAGTTTTCTTATTTGTAAGAAAAGAGTTATTTCTAGCCCTAGAATCCCATGATTCTGATTTCACCTCTTATCAACTAATAATTGTAGAAATCAGAAGATCAGGGTGTGTGTGCTCGGTTAATAATCCAAGAGCACAGGCACATGTGCAGCAGAGATTTTAACCGAGGTTTGCAATAGTACATCGTTCAAAGATGAAATGCCAGGGAGCCGCTGCAGAATAGGAAGAAGACTGAGATACTCAAGTTAGGGATTTTGTCTTGCATCATGTTTTATTAATAAAAGATTTTAATGTTCTCTTAATGTTAAGCTTTTAAAAAATAAAAACATTTTTTCTTTGTAAAGTAAAAGGTAATTAAATCAGCTTTCCATTTGATTTATTAATATCATCTAGTACTACTATTATGGCAGGGTGTGTATAGAGTTCTTTTTTGCTCTCATAGAAAATTGTGGAAGGAATGAAGAGGATTTGCAGCTTTTCATGATGTCATCTAATTGAATTTTTACGTGGAGTAAAGTTTGATTACATTTTTATTGCTATCATTGTTTAATAATATTTTGACCCTGATAGAGCAGCTTCATTTGCACTATTTTTAAATAAGAAAGTTATGTTTTATTTTCTAAATTTACTGCTAAACATAAAAAAACACAATTGATTATTGAATTTCACCACTAATTATTTCAGTGATCAATACTGTACAAAAAAAAGACCTAGTTGTTTAGATTATCTGTCATTAGTAAATGTCTGTCCAGAAGATAGAGTTCCATGTTGATCTAAAAAAGAACCTTTAGTTTTCAATTGAAACTTAACCCTCTGGTGTCATGCTTCTCCCTTCCCCCTCCCCTTAAAAGAAAAAAATTATTCTTACCTTTTGTTTTGTCTCGTTTGCTTGCTTTTATAAGAGCTTTATGAATAACTGTACGCTTTCTAGCTAATAATAATACATACCAAGAGATGGTAAGAGTTTTTCTTTTATTTTGCCACCTGTGTCTCTCTCCGGGAAAGAGTGGTTTCTCAGCTCTCTTACTACCAGGGATGAAGCCGTGTCTGCGGGATGTAATTTGCAGAGACCTTACATATGTGGTCACTCACATGTTATCTGAATACAGCTACAGACAATTTTTGTGGGTCATTTATTTTTTAATTCTGTTGCATTTGCAGGTCTGATTTACATGTTAAAATATACATTTATTTAACATGATAAAATTACATTTTAGCTCTGCTCTCATTTTATTTTCCTGAGGGAAAATAGAATGTGGTATTGTATGTGATATTTGGTGTTTATGAAACAGATTAACAGCATATTTTAGTGAAACCAAAGCAAGTGTGTTTTATCTGTTTCCAGTGTATTTTAATATTTACAGTCATTTTTTTGCTTGTTTCCTAGCTCATTTTCAAAACAACCACAGTAAATAAAAATTAAAGCATATATTGATGTAGCTTAATTTTAAAAAAAAAAGTAAAGGAGATTTTAAAATGCCTTGCTTAGTGGATCTTTATATTTAGTCAGCTTAAAATCTCAGTGTTTTCTCAACTGACCATGCCTTGTCTGTCTGTCTGTCCCATGCTGCTTTCTTTGTGCTTTCCCCAACTGGATGGGACTGATGGGGACAACATGTCTCTTCAGGAGCTGGATGAGGTATTGTGTTTTGAATATTTTTATATGTTGGGTAGTTTGAGTTTATAAAATACCTACTTTTCCTGAAGTCTTTGCTCATATATAAAATGCTAACAGCTTATACATATTTAGCATTTGTTTTGATTACTTTATAATTTTTTTAACAGTTTAATATGTAGAATTTAATCTATTTTCACACCATGTGAACTGATGATTTGAAAAAGGCTTTGGGAAGATCGTTTACTAGTCTTGGGAAAGTGTCTTAACTTTGGAAGCAGTAAAGGTTGAACACTTTCTTCAAGGAAGCCAGCATGTTTTGAGAATTAATGTCTGTAGCTTCCTGATTTCTGAGAGGTGAGTCGTGCACTTCCTCAGGTAGACAGTATAGAAGGCCAGCATGTCTGTGAAGGCCCTAAATGAGAAGGACTGTAGCCACGGCAACTGTGGGAGGGTCTTCCTTGTCACTCCTGTCTGGAATGAGATGACACCCAGTGGATGCACCTGGAGCTATTGTCACCTGGGCCCAGTTCTGCATCTCCTAGCTGGGGGTGCCTTTGGCCTTTTTATTAGCTACTAGCATCTTGCCCAGAAGGTGGAGAGAATATATATTCAAAGCACTTTATTTTAGTAGCCCGAGTAAAAGGGTTGAGAAAAAATGAGATTAAAACTGTTGTTAATGTTTGTGTCTATTGTCTGTTTCAGCATTGAAGGGGTAAGAATATTTTTCCTGAGTATAGACCTTTTAAATAGAGTGATGGAGAGGTGAGGGTTGTTCTTGTTTGTTTTCATTTAGAAGTATGAATAGTAAAGTAGGATTAGGAGGATCACTGTCCTTAAAACCAGTGGGGTCCTAACTAGTAGATTCAGATCTACCTATATATTCTAAAAACCTTAACTAGTTGATAATGACAACAGACTGAGCACAGCCTAAATAGCCTTCATTGGGAACTGGTTAAATATATTGTGTAGCATCTCTGACCCTCTGTAACAGGTAAATAGTGAGGCCCATCCATGAGAGCTGCAGTGGAATGAGCCCCAGACACATGGCGGAGTGGAAAGACTCAGATGCAGAGCAGCATGGATAATATGATTCCTGCTCCTTTTTTTTTATTTTTTTTTTCAGGAAAAATAACTCATATTTATGCTTGTGTGTGCTTAAAAAATTCCTGAAAAGATACACAAGAAACTGTTAACAGTGGATACACCCCAAGAAACATCTGGGATAGAAAACTTCCTTTCTATTGCAAACCCTTTTCTTAGGGTGGATATATATTTTTAAACCATGTGCATGTATACTTTGCCACTAAAAACAATTAGTTAAAAAAAAACACCACTCAACGGGTAGCTGACTGAGCCAGGTGTCATGGTCATGCCTGTGTGGGGGTTTCCTTTCCCATTCAGGAACCTCACTGCCAGCTCCCCGCCTGGGCACGGGGCCCTGGAGAGGGCGTGGGGGCTTGGAGAGCAGGCATTCTGAGTTAAAATAGATGTTGCTACTGGCTGAACAGTTTGAAGATATGGAGCTTATGACCTCAAAAGGAAGTGTATAGGATGCGAGGGAGGGTAACAAATTATGGAACCACTTAGGTTGAAGAACCATTTGAATAATGTTCCAAGGAGGGGCACATAAGTGGTCATAATTACTTCGGGGTCTGCTGTCTGAACCGATTTCCAGTCTTTCCTACTTCCTTTTTCAGGCAGCAAGTTCCAGAAACTGGCTACTCACTGCATGAACTTGGCAGGCCCTTTTGCTTTTCTTATGTTTCACCTCTAAGGGCTTAAAAGGGAGTCTTCACGCTCTGTGATCAGAGGCCCTGCATAGAGAGCACTATCTCCTCCACGCGCACCCCAGTGCTATTAGAAATGCAGGTTGCTGCCTCATCGTGGGTGCCCACGGCCACCTCATTTCCTTGTGCGTTTCACTTGCCTCTTTTGCTCTTTTGTGCAGTGCCGTTATCTTTTTCATGAAGTGTGGCTTCCACAATTGTCTGTGACGTACATTTTATTTACCTCGTGCATTCATTCCACTCGTTTCTTGTCGGATCACTCAGCTGGTTGTGATTGTGCGTTCAGGACTCTGAAGTGCCAGGTACTGGCCTAGGAGCAGGGGGTGTGGTTGGGGACAGTGTCCAGAGGCTTCTTTGAAGCTGAAGCAGGGCCTCACGTTGGCATCTCTGGAAATAGTGAACACCCAGCTCCAGAGTGGATTAGATGTTAGCCACCCCTTTATAGGGGAGGCCTGAGCAAATGTCCCTGAGTGAATATCACTTGCATCTCCCAGAGTAAAGGCATCTGACGGCCTCACTTCAGAGGCTTCCTGCAGTCTGTCCATGTCTGATTGTCATTCTCCTCCTCTAGCCTGAGTACCCTGGAGATGTCACTTTTCCTTCTCAGAAAACACTAAGTAAGGTGTTCCCTGAGGAGGACCCGAGCCCACCATTGGTTCTCTTACCCAGGGAAGTGTCTGGCCCTCTCCTTTGTTCTCTGTCTTTAATCTACTTCCTGTCTTATGACAAAGAAATCTCTGGGAGTTTTTAAACTCAAGATAAGAATTATTTTAAAAGTCACAAGATAACAAATGTCAAGCCCCCAAACCACACTGCCTGGAGGACTGCACATCTGGGAGTGCCTGGGCCGGGCCCCAGTGTCCATGTTGGTGAAATAGGGAGCGGCGCTCCTCTGAAGGATTGTTCTTGGGACTGGCATGGGCCAGGTCAGTAGCAGTGCTCAGTACAGTGCTCACAGAAGGCAGGGAGGGACGGATTGCTCCCCTCCTTTTTCTTCCCCTCAGAGTATGTATGTTAGTTGAGAAAAAAGGAAAATCAGTGAAACTTAACAGTATCAGGGTGATGTGATTCTCAAGTGTTTTTATCTCTATATTTTTTGTATCATTTATTTTTATTTTTTTGAGACAGAGTCTCACTCTGTTGCCCAGGCTAGAGTGCAGTGGCGCGATCTCGGCTCACTGCAACCTCTGCCTCCCCAGTTCAAGCGATTCTCCTGCCTCAGCCTCCTGAGTAGCTGGGACTACAGGTGCGTGCCACCATGCGTGGCTATTTTATTTATTTATTTATTTTTGTATTTTTTAGTAGAGACGGAGTTTTGACACGTTGCTCAGGCTGGTCTCGAACTCCTGAGCTCAAGTGATCCGCCTGCCTTGGCCTCCCAAGTGCTAGGATTACAGGCGTGAGCCACTGCGTCATCCTATGCCATTTTAAAAGTATTTATTTTGACCATTTATTAATTTCATAATTAGAAAAGGTAAGCATTATTTTAAAATTATTACGGGTTTAGAAAAATGTAGTGCTGACATCACTTTTTTCTTTTATCCACATGCTTATTCACTTCTCCAACAACTCGGATTTCTTAAGCCTAATTGTCTATCAGCGAAGTAGTCTGACTTCATCATACAGTCTCCCAGAGTTTCACGTGGAAGCGTGAGTTGCCAGTCTGTTGATTTTCAGTGTCCCTTCTGGACTTTCTAAGTGTTCATTGCCATAGACAGTCCAGAATTATCGGTATTGTTCTCATTACCAATGCATTACGGCTAAACTTAGTTGATTTTTTTAGATGGGGAGGAGGTGTAGCTGACTTTTCCAATCTCCACAGAGGCTTGCTATTTCTGTAATCTTAGTCTACACTAAATCAGCCTTCAGGGAAAGGCAGGGTTTTTAAGAGTAGGAGGGCCATAGATTTGGAACAGCAAGATTTATAAGAGAGAATGTGTATGTTCTTTCCATAGATGGAGAACTTGTCCATACTGGCTGGTACTCTTTAAATGGCAAATGTCAACATTTGAAGTGGATCAAAGGCAAAAGATACCTTTAGTGAGACTGGCAGGAAAGCCATTGGGTGTGCTGTTTTGAACATCTGTTGGATTTTTTCTGCATTTCTCTCAGGAAGGATGGCTCTAGGTTAGGGTAGCGGACCCCAGTAGTTCTTGGAGAGAGGAACTACATATCAAAGAGGCAAGAATTCTTAATTCTCTTAAGTACAATTTTTATTTAAAAAATATGGAAAGATTTTTTTTTTTTTTTTTACTTCAGAAGCACAAATTTATTTATTTATTTATTTATTGAGATGGAGTCTCGCTCTGTCTTAATAAAAGGCTGGAGCACATTGGCACGATCTTGGCTCACTGCAACCTCTGCCTTCCAGGTTCAAGTGATTCTCCTGCCTCAGCTTCCCGAGTAGCTGGGATTACAGGTGCATGCCACCATGCCCGGCTAATTTTTGTATTTTCAGTAGAGACGGGGTTTCACCGTGCTGGCTAGGCTGGTCTTGAACTCCCGACCTCAGGCAATCCGCCTGCCTCAGCCTTCCAAAGTACTGGGATTACCGGCGTGAGCCACCGTGGCCAGCCGCACAAACCAACATCATATATTTGGAGGGGGCACCATGTTGAAATTCAGTAAGGGTAAGGAGAGAGAATTAGAAACCTGGCCATTTTTTAAGATCTGTATGAAATAGGATGGCAGCTTGAAAATTGATACATATGCTGGATCTTCAACAATAAGAAGACATGTTTTTAAATGGGAAGTGAGGTTTCTGAAATTAAAAGGGTGCTTATGTTGCACATAAAATTTTTTTATGTCCATATTGTTCCCATTTCAAATAGTTGACGCTTATCTTCAACAATTGTTTTCCCTTCCCAAAACATACTGTCTTGTTTTTTAATAGTACATACTGTGATACACATTACAAATCCATACTGCTAAAAGAAATGACACATTTCTTCTCAATAGGGTGGTGTTTCTTTATTATAATGAACTATAGCTATAGACTGTATCATAAAAGAGACAAATTATTCGCTATTTAAAGTTTTCATTCCCAAAGAATCAGCTGTTCTATCTTACTGGCAAAACTCTGATACAATGTGTGGGAAAGCTAGTACCAGCTGAGCAGGCTGGCATCCATGCCGTTCATGTAGGAATCTCTAATTAGCAAGCTTCCTTAGGACCCTTAACAAAGAGTGTGTTCTCCCCACTTTTGATTTACATCTAATTTGAGGGGAACACATGCATAAAATCAAGTACTGCTTCAAAGAGTTGTATTCACTTCAACCGATTTTTCATATGTGGTTTATAATTTGTTGTTTTGGATAAAATGATACTAATCCCAATGCAGGTAAATTTAGATAGATACCATCTCTCTGTCTTCTTTAGTTTAATGTGTATTTGTAAACAGTAAAAACAGTACAAAATAAGATCATGAGCTTAAAAACTCTAAAATCACTATAAATAATTACTGATTGAAATGTGTAATAATAAAATATAGTGGATTCGATAATAAACTGGTGTAGTGGAAATTCTAGGACCCATGAAGAGGTCCTTTAGCAATTTTAGATTTTACTTTGTATAAACAGCTGGAGTTCAAGTTCTGTTCCAGTCCAGCAATACTGTAGACAGCACCTGATGTATGGCTGGCAGGTGCTGGGAGCTGGGCCTGTGGTTTGTCCCCCTGCTTTTTAGTCAGTGTGTCCTCCACAGAGTTGTGTACCTCTTGGTAACTTTGGAGCAGGAGTGTTGAGGAATAAACGAGTCTGCCTCTGAGTGCTTGGCACAGGCCCTCTCTGTGCCTGCTCTGTAGAGGGTGAGGTCTGCGCCTCTCTGTCCACGGATGGTCAGTAAGAGAGGATGATCTTTACTGACACTAACGTCACTCACTGGGGGCCTGTCCTATAGTCCCTGGTGTAGTTGGTGGGAAATGAATCAAACTACTGTGTTTCGTTGTTTTAATCTGATGGCTTGTCTTGATTCATTTTCTTAGCAAATTGCAGTTATAGTTTATGGGCCTGTGGAGTGATTGGCACCTTCGAGGGTGGAAAGGGTTTCTGGAGTCAGCCGACCCAGGTTTCAGTCTGTCACATAATAGCTCTGTGACCTTGGGCAAGCGACTTAACTTTTCTGAGTTTCAATTTCCATATTTATAGGTTAGAATAATAGTTTCTAACTCACCTAGTTTTTATGAGGATTAAAATAATGTCAAGAATGTAAAATTCCTATTGATGAACTCTTAAAACCAAACAGAAGGTAGTGGTGGTGGAGAATTACCACTTCACAGCCCGGGAGCCCCAGACAGTGCGGGTTTGGATGACACACCATTTGTTTAAGAAATGACACTGGCCCTGCAGCATCCGTGCCACGCTTGAGCACCGGTGGGCTTAATCACGGCTCCTGGACGCGCTGGGATTAGTGAATGGGGCCTAGTCCTTCCAGCGTGTGGTCATTGCCTAAGATGCGTTCCCTGAGTGGACACGTGCCCCAGAGCACACAGAAAGCCTGAAGCAGATGGTGACAGAACCACTCCAGGGCATGCAGGGAGGTTGATGGTGAAGATACCAATTTGCTTTTAAGAATTTTACTGTGAACTCTTTAGGATTTAGGGCCTATTACTTGAAGTGGTCTTTTATTCTAAGTTTTTCTTTATATGATATTTTTCCCCCTTCATCTGTGGATTTTAAAATTTTGTCTTGTTCCTTTATTATTAGAAAAGCAAATAAGTATTTAATGAATGAAAAAATAAATTTAGTTAAATGCAAGGAAGAGGGAAGAAAAGCAATATGAATTTTTCACCCAACTCTACAGTGTGATTTAGAAAATTTCCAAAGTATTATCTATAAAGGGCTTTTACAGATTATTTTCCATTATATTTTGATCATCATTTGGATCTTTTGAAACTGGCATTTAAAAATTCTGAGCTCTGGAGGGCACCTCAAAATCTTTTCAACCCATTCACTGCCTGCAGGCAAGAAAACAGCTTAACCATGCCAAACCATGATTTCCCTCTGTTTTGTGTGTGTGTGTGTTTTTTTTTTTTTTTTTTTTTTTGAGACAGAGTTTCGCTCTTGTTGCTCTGGCTGGAGTGCAATGGTACGATCATGGCTCACTGCGACCTTCGCCTCTTGGGTTCAAGGGATTCTCCTGCCTCAGCTTCCCGAGTAGCTGGGATTACAGGCATAAGCCACCATGCCCAGTTAATTTTTGTATTTTTAGTAGAGAACGGTTTTCACCATTTTGGCCAGGCTACTCTCGAACTCCTGACCTCAGATGATCTGCCCGCCTTGGCCTCCCAAAGTTCTGGGATTACAGGCGTGAGCCACCGCGCCCAGCCGATTTCCCTCCCATTCTTAAAAGCTTTCTACCGCAGTGTGTTATATAGTTAAAATAAACAGGAACCATCGATACCATTTCAAAATAAGGGGAAATGTTCCCTGTGGACATTTAACTGAAGAAAAGAAATGACAGTGTAAGATTGCATTGAGATCTTAAGGATTGCTTTTGCCAAATGGTAGATAATTTGCTAGTGGTTTTAGGCAGTTGTTTCACACATCTTAACACATGGTTAATGATTGTGTGACTGAGATAACTGGATCAGCCCTATTTCCAAAATAAGCTAAGTGTATTTAAGTAAACCTTGCTACTATTGAGCATTTTGTAGTTGTTTCATTTACTGCCTAGTTTTTTTTTTTTTCACTTGTAACTGATCACATGAATCATTGAGGTTCATGCCGTTCTATCACAGTACTAGTAGTAAGAGGTCTTTATTTTAAGGATCTTTTGTTGACTTTTTCATTACATTTCTATAGCCAGATCAAGTCAAATTTACGTTCTGAAGTATGTCCAAGGAAATTAAGAGCTGGTGCATGAAAAGATAGGAAAACAATCCAAATCCTAGCAGTTATCAAAAGCAAGTTTATAATACAGGCAAGTGCATTCACTACTTTCTATATATTTTCAGGGAGCAACATTTAAGAGAGAGTAAACATTCACTCCTTTCTGTATCTTTTCAGGGAGTAACATTTAAGAGAGAGTAAGAGTATTTGTATCTAAATTGGATTAGAATAATTTTTTTCATGTCCCTTTACTTTCCTGTAGCTTGCTGATGACCGTATGGCACTGGTGTCAGGCATCAGCTTAGATCCAGAAGCAGCGATTGGTGTGACAAAACGGCCACCTCCTAAGTGGGTGGATGGAGTGGATGAAGTAAGTTGCATGTTAGTTTCATAGCATCTTGTTTTTTTAAGTAATTATGACAACGCATTTTAAGATATCTGTCATATAAACGAATTTGGCTACACTTGAATGTATATTTCTAGAAATACTTTAGCTTTAGGTTAAGTTGTCTATGTGTGTGTTAATGATTTTAGCTGTAGTTTTAACATTGGTAGTAACTACCTGAATTATAGGAAGAAATTGAAACCCAATGCAACAAGGAAGAATGTGATTTTCTGGTAATTTGAATTAAAAGCTGCTCACACATCAGCAAGCCAACAAGTTTGCTGAAGACCGAATTCTGTATGCTGAGTGTAGCTGATGGAGGCAGACCATAGCCTGCCTGGCATCAGTGGAGTTCTGTGACTTCATTTGCTTAGATTCAGTATGATGTTGGCCGGATTAAGCAGAAGATGAAAGAATTGGCCAGCCTTCATGACAAGCATTTAAACAGACCCACCCTGGATGACAGCAGCGAAGAGGAACATGCCATTGAGATAACTACCCAAGAGATCACTCAGGTGAGGAGTGCAAGTGAGTCCTGGGGAAACCAGCGAGCCTTCTCATGGCAATCTCAGAAACTAGAGTGTTATTCAGAATCAGTCTCCTGGAGTCATTTCCCAACCTGAAGTTCTCAGAGGGACCTCAAGAGGCCCTGAAGTCCTCCAGCTGTCAGCGTAGGTACCTGTGAGGCCTTGGAGGTGTGGGGACTGTTTTTCAATTGTTGGCAGATAACTGCTGTGGACGGATTAAGTAAATATGAAATTTCAAACATTATCGAGTTCAATCATTTGATTTTAAAATGTGTAACTAATATCGTATACTAGTGTTAAGAAATTTCAATGCTAAAATATAGTCCTCATAATTGAAAAAACAACTTAGTATCCTAGAAAAAATTTTTTATAAATATTAAATTTGATTAATTTTAAAATAATAGGACTAGTGTTGAAACCTCAGTGTTTACATTTTTTACTGAAGTCTCCTGGGTGCTAATTATCAGAGGAGTGTGGTGCTTTGAGAAAAGCCCTGGGGGGTTGGAATGTTGGGACCCTGGCTCTTAGCAGTTTGTTACACGATTCTCATTTAATCCCTCTGACTCTAGTGTTCTCATCTGTAAAATGGGACTAATAATCATAGTACCATCCTCATAGGATGCTTGTTAGGGATTAAATGAGAGGAATGCAATAATAATATGATATAATACAGGTTGAACATTCCTAATCTGAAATCCAAAATGCTCCAAAATTTGAAACTTTTTTTTGAGTGCCAATATGACACTCAAAGGAATGCTCATTGGAGCATTTTGGATTTCGAATTTTCAGATTGGGGTACTCAACTAGTAGGTATTCTGCAAATATTCCAAAATCTCCCGAAATTTGAAATCCTAAACATTGCCAATCCCAAGCATTTCGGATGAGGGATACTCAGCCTGTCTAACGTGATGATATGTGAGCAGCTGGGCACACAGCAGGCCCTACATAGCAGGAGCTGAAATCTAGTGAAATCTTTCTGTGTATATAAATTAAGCCGCAGATTCCTTTTATCTGTTCACCTTTCTCTAAACCAGACTGAGTGAACAGAGCCTCTCACTTCTCACTCTGGCTTGTGATGTGGCAGTGTTAGCAGAGGGGCTTCTTTCCCAGGCTTGCCCTGAGCCTCGGGCTTGTTCTCTTAGCTCTTCCACAGGTGCCAGCGTGCCGTGCAGGCCCTGCCGAGCCGGGCCCGGGCCTGCTCCGAGCAGGAGGGGCGGCTGCTTGGGAACGTGGTGGCCTCGCTGGCGCAGGCCCTGCAGGAACTCTCCACCAGCTTCCGGCACGCACAGTCAGGCTACCTCAAACGTGAGTGCTGCCCGGGCCTAGTGAAGGGATTTTGAGTAAGAAAAGCACTTTATGTTTTCTTTTTGGCGACTATTTTTTCATTTAGTCCAGTACCTTTCATTGTTAGCTTTTGAACATGTTCATACCTTGTACAGTAAAGGGAAGCCTCCTCCCTATGTGAAACCCTGGCTTGGAATGAAGGCACAGCGTGGGGTACCGACCAAGGCTGGGGGAGGGCACCAAGATAGTTCAGCATCTCAGCAAACAAAATTTGTTTTGTGTCAAGCTGCAAGAATTTGAAAATCAACCAAGCACATTTTAAAAACCTGTTGTTTTCTGGATGTTGGGGTTTGGGAGAGCTGCTCTTCAACAGGTAAAAAGCAGTTGTTATTACCGAAAGCCACATATTTGCATAACAACCGAAGTGTTTGAGAGCACCTGAGAAACCCTCCCCAGGGTCCTTGAAACACTTCCTCTGCTGGCACCACGGGTTCACCCAACAGACCTTTTCTTCCCAAATAGTGCAAAGCCGGATTTCAGCTCTCTTCTCATTCTAATCACCTTGTAAACTGGGTTTTTTTAAATTGCCATTGCAATCAATAAAGTCCCCACATACTCCAAAAAAACTAGTTCTCCCTCCCTCTGACAACTGGCATATTTGTATTTTAATTTTATTATTTCCAAAATTTGATTAGGGCCATATGGAATTCATACTAGAGATGCTTCTAGAGAGAAATACTGATTTTTTAAAATGTTTTGTAACAGCAGTTAGATTAAATTTTTCTGCTTCACTTAGAGATTCTCAGATGGTTGTGTCATTTTTATCTTGGCATCAAGTGAATTGTGCACATTTACACTGTGACTTTTGTCTTGAATAATCCCAAATGCCTGCATATTGTTGTATGTTTGTAATCCTTTACTCTCCCTCCACCCCCATTGGAGATAGGCTTCTTTAAAGCGGCTAAGAATATCTCAATTTTGACTGTTGGAGTTTACTCTAGAATTCCCCCTTTTAATGGTAGAACAATACTCAGGATGGTTTACATATTCAAGTAAAATGAATTCCCTATCTGTGATAGGCATGAAGAATCGAGAGGAAAGATCCCAGCATTTTTTCGACACATCAGTACCACTAATGGATGATGGAGACGATAACACTCTTTACCATCGGGTACGTGAAGGGGCTGCAAAGCTGATTGCTGTGTCTGTGCACCCCATTCTGCTTCTTTCACCTCCTAGACCTCGAACTTCTGTGCAGTGTCAGTGGATTGATACAGTTGACTTGTATATTCATCAGGTTGTTTTGCAGCAGGTGGAAGAACAGCCGTACTGTTTCTTCCTTTCCGAAGGCCACAGGGAGACCTTGTAATCTGCTTTCCAGAGCCTTTGGGAAAGTGGTCAACACCCTGCCTTCTTAGGAAGAGCCCAGAGAAACAGAGGGCTATCCCGGGGGTTTTGTTTATCCGCCCTTGTGGAGTTGGCAGACGTGGGCTTCTGTCTTCCCTGCTATGGCCTCAGAGCTTTAGATCCTGCTGGTTTAGGGAGTTTGAATCTTTCCTGTTAGGGAAAAATGAGTGCTTACTGTGCTTTGTAGAAATATTTTCAGAATTCATTTTCTTTAAATTATTTTCATTGTCTTTAAATTATATCTAAACAAGTATACCATAGCTTTCCTGAGAGGGAAAACAATCTATCCAACACATTGTGCACTGTCTTGCTAGGGTTTTACAGAGGACCAGTTAGTTCTGGTGGAGCAGAACACACTGATGGTGGAAGAGCGGGAACGAGAGATTCGCCAGATTGTACAGTCCATTTCTGACCTGAATGAAATATTCAGGGACTTAGGAGCGATGATTGTAGAACAGGTACGTGAGCTGGCCTTCCTCGTGAATAGGTTTTTCTGCCATACTATCTGTTCCTTCTTTTTCCTGTACTCCTTTCAGGGAAAAAAATTGGAGCCAATTTTCTCAACATGTGTGTGCACCTGTCCTTTTATGTGTGTGTGTGTGTATATATATATTAATATTAATCAAATATTAAATTTGATTAATTTTAAAATAATAGGACTAGTGTTGAAACCTCAGTGTTTACATTTTTTACTGAAGTCTCCTGGGTGCTAATTATCAGAGGAGTGTGGTGCTTTGAGAAAAGCCCTGGGAGGTTGGAATGTTGGAACCCTGGCTCTTAGCAGTTTAACAGTTACACAATTCTCATTTAATCCCTCTGACTCTAGTGTTCTCATCTGTAAAATGGGACTAATAATCATAGTACCATCCTCATAGGATGCTTGTTAGGGATTAAATGAGAGGAATGCAATAATAATATGATATATGATAATACAGGTTGAACATTCCTAATCTGAAATCCAAAATGCTCCAAAATTTGAAACTTTTTTTTGAGTGCCAATATGACACTCAAAGGATATATATATATATATATATATATACCCACACACACATATATACATATGTTTATGAATATATACATAGCAATCCTAATCAGAAAATATGAAGTTCAAAATGCTCCAGAATTCAAAACTTTTTGAGTGTTAACATGATGCCACAGGTGGAAAATCCCTACACAAGACGTCATGTGACAGGTTGCAGTCAAAACTTTGTTTTATGCACAAAACTAGTAAAAATATTGTGGCCGGGCACGGTGGCTCACATCTGTAATCCCAGCACTTTGTGGGGCTGAGGCACATGGATCACCTGAGGTCAGCAGTTCGAGACCAGCGCGGTCAACATGGTGAAACCCCGTCTCTGCTAAAAATACAAAAAAATTAGCTGGGCATGGTGGCAGGTGCCTGTAACAGCTACTCGGGAGGTTGAGGCAGGAGGATCGCTTGAACCTGGGAGGTAGAGGTTGCAGTGAGCCGAGATTGCACCATCGCACTTCAGCCTGGGCAACAAGAGTGAAACTCTGTCTCAAAAAAAAAATATATATATATATATAGTATAAAATTACTTTCAAGCCATGTATATGAAACATTAATGGTATATGAAACATAAAGGTATAAGAAACATTAATGAATTTTGTGTTTAGACTTGGGTCCCATCCAGAATATCTCATTATGTGTATGCAAATATTCCAAAATCTAAAAAAAAAATCCCAAATCCAAAACACTTCTAGTCTCAAGCTTTTCAGATAAGGGATACTCAGCCTGTATATGTGTGTATTTACAAATTATATACATAGGCTACTGTCATTCCCTATAAGAATATTAATAAATCTTTTTTTGATAAATGAAGTTCTAATATTCTCTTCCCATGCCTCGAGGGTACTCATGTGAGCACACTACTCTAGAGACCTAGTTGACTCTGACCGAGCTCAGCAATGATTCTGACGCTATAGAAGATTTCCCTTCTAATTCTGGCAGGTTATTGTGTAATGGCAATTGGAACCACTAGCGTTCAAGTAGAATTAAATTGTTGTTCACCGTTAAAATCTGATTAGGGCATTTTATTATCTTGCCAGCAGGGATTTGGGTCCTGATCCCCCTGAAACCAACTGCAGAATGGAGTGTTCAGGCTCTGGAAGATCCAGTTACATTAATTACTCCAGTGGTTCCCAGTGAACTGCTATCTCTTCTAATCCAGCATGTTTCCAATAAAAGCTCTGTTCTTCCTCATAGCCCAGTGTCCCCGTCTTCCAATTTAATTGTTTAAGAGATTAAACAATTAAACATCTTCCCCTTGAGTCCAAATTTTTAATTTTAGGTGGTAGACTGGAGTTTACCATTTCCTGCTCTGACCCATAGAGATGTGGATCCACGTTTATAGACGTGATAGTCAATTTGCAGGTCTACTTATGACAGGGGCGAGCTTACCTGGTGTTCTCTGCTTACTTGAATCCAAGTACGTAGGCAGCAAATGGGCGCAGAGCTTCTGTGCTGCTCAGAGCCTCTGTCCACTGGACCATAGATTTCTTAGGGCCCCAGGAAGTCCGAATATGGCATTTCTATGGCAGCTGAAACCAATAAGGAAACCTCAGTCTGTCAGTACTTCTTTCTCGTGAGCTAGATGTGATGGCACTAACCAGCATTCTGCCATCGAGCTCCTGACACTGCTTGAGGGTGAACTCCAGAGCCCTCCGTGTGTACCTGCAGCACACAGGGAAGGAAAACATCATCTTATGGATGATGATGTCTGTAATTTGCATATCTCATTTTTGACGTTCAGTTTTCCCAGTTGCCATTGTTGATCGTCTGTAACTGTCATTTATTACCTAGGGTACAGTCCTTGACAGAATTGACTATAACGTTGAACAGTCCTGTATCAAAACTGAAGATGGTTTGAAACAGCTTCACAAGGTAATATGTCTTTCAAGACTTGGGAATCTTAGGAACTATTTTCAAGTAATCAAGAATTGGTAAGCGGGTTCTTTTCCACCATAACGATCTTCAGCATTCTTGTGTTGTCCACTCTCAATACAGTAGTGTAAAAAGGGATTCATCATTTCATTTAAAGCCAATTGTGGGGGCTGTTGCCATTTTATTGCAGTTAATGATTCCAGGTGTATCTCACACTTAAATCCAAAATTGCTAAGAACTCCTTTTTGTGACAGTAAATTCTAAAGAGATTGGAGTTCTTCCTTTTAGAAAATATTTCATTCTTTTCTGATGCTTCTTGTTTTAGGAAATCAATTGGGCATTTGCTAAAATATGTGTTGAAAATCTGTCTGCTTGTTGCCGTTGACTTGGGCCTCTCTTGTGATACATTCCTGATGAATTGCTGATGGAGAATCATTCTGCAGAAGATAAAAATCTAATTTTCTCTTTAATTACCACAGCATATCTGTATTACCTTGAGAAAAGAGAAGTTTGTTGAAGTGAGAGTAGTAATTCTTTTATTCTGTGCTAATAAGGTAGCTGTTTCAGGGATGTTTTTATGATATTCTTTCTTTTAAAAAAATAGATGGAAAGCATCTTAGGAATCTTATCAGTTATGAGAAACATGCATAAACGGCTGAGACTCTCATATATAATTGGTTACATGTTTTCTTTAAAAGGAATATAACAATACTTCACAAATTAAATAATATCCATTTCCTTGTATCTTTGAGACCCAGTGGAGTTTCTAGCCATATAATGAGTGTTTTGCCAATTCACTATTGGACTGCTCTACCATTTTTCTGAAATCAGTCGCTTCCTATACCAGAGATCGCCCCATTTAATAGCAGTATTGGGTTTACAAAAAGTCAGCCCTTGCACTAGTCTAACCAGAAGCCCTGAGCTGTCTTTTCAGGGGGCTTGTTGCCACGTGTGGGTGGATATGAGACTCCAGCCTGTGGTGGGAAGAGAAGTCTGACCTCGTCTATGCAGGGTTTTTTTAAGCATTTAGATTAATTTGGTTGCCAAGCCCTGTCTATTAAAAGTGAAAACTAACTTAAGTTTCTCACTCTGTAATACCCAGGTTTTGATGTGCTGCTGAATTATGCATTGGTTTTGAAGTTTCTTAAATAAAAACTAGTGAAATATGTTTTGTAATATAACACAGATAAAAGGAAAAGCTTTCTCTGCGGGAGTGAGCAAATCTAGTGGGAACTAAAAATTTTGTTTTAGGTTCTACTTTATAAATCATTTTGAGAGGTTTTACAGTATATTATTTAGTATTGGCTTCCCTGGTGTTCTGGGTTACTTATTAGAAAAGTCAGCGTGCTCCATCTTCCCTCCAGCCACAAGGCTGTAGGCAGCACGCGCGTGCTCGGCAGTCGGCTAGTCTAAGGGTGATTGAGCGTCGGGAGCTGCTCGCCATGACCGGACTCTCGGTGCTGTCCCCTGCCTGATGTTTCCTCCTGGTGGATGAGGGGCTCCTCCAGGTGGGCGGGCAGGCTCACTTAGGAAACAAGCCCACCGCGGGGGATGGAGCAGGAGAGATTGCCATTCTCGCCAGGGCTGCCTTCCCGCTGTCTCCTCCTCCCTCCTGTGCCATAGCAAGGTCTGGAAGAGGCAGCGCATGCTCTCCCTGGACGTGCTTCCCGGCGCCCTCTGAACTCTGCTGTCCTCTGGCTCTCCTTTCTCAGTGCTGTGTGTCTTTCGCCAGCCAGGTGGGGCCCTTTGGCATTTCTCTACCAGGCATGATGGAGTTCCCGCTCCTGCCGAGCTTCCAGGATGTGGTGTTAAGGTGAAGAGATGTGCAGGGTGCAGCCTCGTCCCCAGATTGAGCTTGGAGGGCTCCTTTGCTTTATCGTTGGCGGCACTGGGAGGACGCGCCTCAGAGGGATCTTTCTGCATATGACATCCATGGGGCACACGTGTCTGTTTTTATTTCAAAGGATGAGTTTTTGTTTCCAAATTTAGGGGAGGTCGAAATGGGGCCTCTTCCGGGCGTCTGTTGCCTACCTGCCAGGTACGGTCCTCCAGCCCGTTGTTTCCTTCCGCGGTGAAGGAACTGTGCATTCGCTCCAGGAACACGGACCGGGAACAGGCGACCCGTGCTGCAGGGGCGCTTGCCACGGCCTGCAGGAGAAAAAGCAGGGAGAAGCAGGCCCAGCTGCACCCGGAAGCATGAGCTTTCACTTCCCTGTCAGCCTTAGTAGTAGGTTTCCAACAAATCCATTTCCACGTCCAGGGTAAATAAGCAGCACCGCCATCATGGGGCTCTTCCACTCCTGGTGATTGAATTCCGTGGGACTGATGGAGGGATTACAATCATGTAGCCTGTAGCAGAGACCTCAGTCACTGTGCAGAGAGATCTGGAAGCCTCATTCTGGAAACGAGTGGGACTTGATTTGGGATTTTGGGGAAAATGACGGCCTTTTTTCCCTCCTCTTTTTGTAGGCAGAACAGTATCAAAAGAAGAATCGGAAGATGCTTGTGATTTTAATATTATTTGTCATCATCATTGTGCTCATTGTTGTCCTCGTTGGCGTGAAGTCTCGATAAGTGGCATTGGGTTTTCGTGTGTGCCGCGCGTGTGGATCTCCCGGGTGTGAGGGGCTTGGCCTGCGCCCCGCCAGCTGCCCGCAGAGGTGCAGCCTCGAGGAATCTGAGGGCGTCGGGGCAGCGAACCTTTCCATCCACGGACTCCTCCTTCCCTAGTCCTGCTCAAGCGGTCCGGGGAATGGGTTTTTGTTTTTCCTTCATTGTTGAGAATTTAAGGACCTTTGATACTGCTGCACAATAGAGACTGAGTTCTGGGATCAGTTATAATATATATTTTTTTTAGAAAGAGAAAATGAGCTGAGAGTTTACAGGCACTGCAGAAGCTGTTCAGTATTATATGTGTATATGCTATTTTTTTAGCAGCCATGTCTGAGCAGAATGTTAAAATAATTTTTGGAAAAATTTTCTTTAAACCATCTGGTTTTTAAGAAATTTGGTACCAAAAATTGATGAGTAGAGGCAAAAATGCCCCTTCATCTTTCTCTATATATTTTCCAGTTGAAAACAAACTAAGAAGTCCTTTAAGAATTTATAATCCGTTCCCCATTAACTTAATTTAGCTTTTCCATCACTGTTAATGATCAGAGTAACAAAGTGTGAAAAATAAGAAACCATCATTGATGTTAATTAACACATTTAGATGGGCCAGTTAAAACAGCTTCATAAGTTTTAAATTAATTGTAAATGGAATATTCCTCATTTAAAATTTTTGCACTGCATTTTCTACTGTAAACCAAAAGAGGTTACTAAGCAAAACCACCTAAATTTAAGTTGGTGATTTAAATGAATCTCACATTAAAAGAAAGCTTGACAGTGTTATGAAAGCCACCAGACTCAGCCAGTGTGTCCCCATGGGTATCCCCAGCCATCCTTGCTCAATCCATTACTTATATACTAACTACATAATGACCTGTTCAAACCAGACTCTATTTAATGAACTGTGAATTTACACAGAGGCCATTTTAAATGGATCACCCCATTTAGGATTAGTGGATCTCAAATTATTAACCAAACATCACTCCATTTCAAAGTAAAATATTCCACCAGCGATTTGATTTATTGGCTCTTCCATTGCCACTGAGCAATGCCCAGGAAGCAGGCACATTGCCAAGGACTGGGGGCATCTTGACTAGGAAGCTCCTCGTTTGTGTGAGCGTGGGTCAGACCGCCAAAGTAGGACTTCATCATTTACCTACCTATTATCAATATGGTGCTTGAATATATTCCTATAACTGTAGAACAGTGTGGAAAGTGATGGTAACTTTGAAGTTGTTCATGTTTTATTGGCTTTGTTTTAATTGACACCAGTAGAGTTTTAATGGTCTTTGTGTAAATTTTAATGGCTTTTCCATTGTTTTTGCTTCTCTTAAAAAGTTTAAGAAGAATATGACCTCATTAAATGTGCTGTTTTATTTGGACCAGTCACATAAAATGTCTCTCTAGAATTGACTTTAAAGTTGTTTACAGAAATTTAAACTCAATTCCAGAGATTGAAGTTGTCCAAACAGCTTATGGGCTTAGTGTCCAAACCCCTGCCCAGCCTTCCCTTTCCAAGTTGGTGCCACCTCCAGGTAGCCATTGGTGGTTTTCCTATTACTGATGTGGCTGTGGAATGATAAGGTCCTAGAGGGGCCCTGGCATTTCAGGAAGCGGACCTGGTATTCCCTGACAAACATTGCTTAGGAAAGAGGGCCGGAGAATAAGAAGCCAGCACCTCATCAGTCAGCCGTGCAATGTGAGACTTCCATAGCTGTTGAGAGTCACTGCAGGTGTTCTTTCATCCCGTCTGATTTTAACCCATGGTTGAGACGTTCCAAGTTAGATCTGCTGCTCTTAGGTGTGGGGCTGTCCACATTAGGGAACTTGCCTCAAAAACAGTCCACAGTAGCAATACCGGATTTCTGTTCAAGCTTTTTAAAGTGCTGAGTCTTACAAACCCCTGAAGGAAAGTGACCCTTTAAGAGAGAATCATCTTTTATTTATATTTATTTTCACCAAATAGGGTGATGAGGGTTGGTTTTTGTTCCCTCAACCCATTTGGGTAAAATAACAGATCTGATTAGAAACTGTTTTAAGGAGGGGCTGGGCTCGGTGGCTCACGCCTGTAATCCCAGACTTTGAGAGGCCAAGGCGGTCACGAGGTCAGGAGTTCGAGACCAGCCTAGCCAACATGGTGAAACCCCCGTCTCTACAAAAAATACAAAAATTAGCCGGGTGGGACACGCCTGTAATCCCAGCTACTCAAGAGGCTGAGGCAGGAGAATAGCTTGAACCCGGGAGGCAGAGGTTGCAGTGAGCCGAGATCACGCCACTGCACTCCAGCCTGGGTGACAGAGCGAGGCTCCGTCTCAAAAAAAAAAAAAAAAAATTGTTTTAGCGCTGGGTTTCCCAAGGTGGGAGAGACAGACCCAGCCTGGAGCTGGCCCCGGGCCTGTATGCTGACTTCTTGGGGTCCTCAAACCACTGTATTTTTCTGTTGAGCCTGTACTTGAGGAGAGATCAGTAGCATTTGAGGAAGTAAGAGAAAAGAATCATGGTACCTCAGGGTTTCTTTCCCTTTACTCGCTGGCAGCCATTGTCTGTGGGCACCTCATGTTTTTCCACACTCTACTGGGCCGTGGAGGTAACGATCACCCAGGCCAGTCTCCTCTGCCTGGGATGCGCCCTCTGAGAGGAGGCCTAGCAGGGCAGGCTCCCTCTGGGCATCCCTGGATGCAGCCTCTGGACACATGCCTCCTTTAAAGTGTCCGGGTGCGGCTCAGGTTGAGTGGAGGTGGAAGGAGAAACAGACATGTTTACCACGCGTTTTCCAAAGCTCCTGATCTTTCCCAAGATTGTAACTGAAAACTGCTGTCTCTTGTTTTGTTCGTTTTGGGGGTGGTGGTGCTGGCTGGGCCATGCTTGTGAAGTGATGTGTGTCTCTGATTTAACGGATTCACTGTTTTCTCTGCTAATTGAGAGAGCGTTATTTACATTATTTATTTGTTTTGACACAAGTGCTTTCAGTGTTTTATCCTAGCTAATGGCTTCTTAAAGGTAATAAAACCCTTCCAACGTAATTGGTCAGATAAAACTTTTTTTCTTGTATGCTTAAATAAAGCAATTAGTGAAGCACTTCTATCCAAAATGACTTTTTTGTCCTTTTTTAAAACCAATTTACTGTTACTGGAAACTTTTTGTACAATAAAGCAATCACGCAGATTAAAGAACATCCTGCAATCCTAGTATTAATTTTAACAATGGGTTCATGTTTTCTTCCAGTGCATTTGTGTTAGGGGAGGGCTTGGCCAGTTTTGTGATCCTCTGGGCCCCTGACTCTGTTTTGTGCCTGAGGCCTTTGCCTCAGTGTCCGAAAGTAGATCTATCTAATGGATGCTTTCAAAGGGACAATCTATTTACTATCTGATATACAAAAATAAAAGGCAGATAAGTATTTTTCTTATGAAAATATATGCTTTATATACATACCAAGAAACATTTGGAAATCTCCAAATAAAACTGTGATGTGCCTTGTTGAGAAGCAATTCTTACACACAGGCTCTAGGAGACTTGACTTTCTAAATGATTTTGTTTCCTACTCTGTTACACCAAAAACTTCAGAGACAAGTGTCTGCCAGTTTAACTCAAAGCCAAGACTATGTTTCCCCTTGATTGTGCCTGTCCTGGGGTCCTCCAAGGAGGACCTTTGTCCTGAAACCTGACTTTGATGCATTTGTTTTGCTGGTGGGAGATGTGGACCTGAGTGATGGTAGAGGTATGTGGTTTCATCACCAGAACCTATGCAAACAAAAAATAGCAGCTGTCATGCCAGATCTCTTTGGCGCCCTTGGCGTTTGGTCCTGAGGTGTTGCGGCGACTCAACAGCAGTACCCTTCAGAGCCTGTCGACAAACCACACAAAAGAAACAACGTCCTCCTCTTGCACTCTCACCGTGTTTTTTGTTAAGAAATTACATTTCCCCAACTCGCATGTTGGCCACTGGCTCTGTCCAAGAATCAAATCCACTCTCGAGGGAGAGACGTTTGCCATAGGGTTCAAGAATATTCTGACCGGCAATGCTATCTAATAACATTGAAGAAATCCTCCATCCCGAAGGGGACCACATAAAGGTGGCAACACCTCTTTGGTGACCTCTTGGATTATGTTCTCAGCTGAGTCTTTGGTGGCCCAGTCTTGAACCAGCACTACAAGAGTATGCAGACGCAGTCTGCAGAAGCATTGCTGTCAGTGGAGAGCTGCAGGATGCCACCAATGACTTGGAGGCATGACTTGCCAGGAGGCCTGGAAGTGGGGAGCCACTGGGGTGTCCCTTTGAATGCTCACTTTGACAGCAGATAAACAGGCTGGATATGGATTTCCTCTGTGAAATTTAGCAACCATCCTATAAGAAGTCTGATCCTGATCCAACGTTTGAGCAATCTAGAATCCTTCCTGGTCCGTCTGCCATAGTTACGTAGCCACAACAAAATTTACCTAGCCTAGCACCATTTCTATCTAAATCTAATAGGATAGCATGTCATTCTACATGGGGCCTTAATTGTGATCATCAGCATCCCTTAACTCTAGTCAAGCCATGTGGGACCATGTGGAAAGATCTTTTCACAGAAGGGATGTCCCTAGTTGGGTGTAGAGAAGACAGCTCATCACAAAGACTTCCTGCTTCTCTGTGGTTCTAATTCATCGATTAGTTATGGTAAGTTTCCATTCCTTCTAAGATTTAGGTAGGCAGGCCTGGTTCATCCAACATGAACTACATTTCAGAACTTAGCACTGTGCATGCACATAAATGCATGCCTAGAATTGTATATCTTGGTGTATATTAGCTCTTAAAAACTAATTTTCTTGGCTGGGTGCAGTGGCTCATGCCTATAATCCCAGCACTTTGGGAGGCCAAGGCAGGTGGATCGCTTGAGGTCAGGAGTTTGAGACCAGCCTGGCCAACATAGTGAAACCCCGTCTCTACTAAAATATAAAAATTAGCTGGGTGTGGTGGCACACGCCTGTAAACCCAGCTACCAGGGAGGCTGAGGCAGGAGAATTGCTTGAACCCAGGAGGCAGAGGTTGCAGTAAGCCGAGATTGTGCCACTGCACTCTAGCCTGGGCAACAGAGCGAGACTCCGTCTAAAAAAAAAAAAAGCCGGGCGTGGTGGCTCACACCTGTAATCCCAGCACTTTGGGAGGCCGAGGCAGGCAGATCACGAGGTCAGGAGATCAAGCCATCCTGGCTAACGCGGTGAAACCCCATCTCTACTAAAAATACAAAAAATTAGCAGGGCGTTATGGCAGGCACCTGTAGTCCCAGCTGCTCGGGAGGCTGAGGCAGGAGAATGGCGTGAACCCTGGAGGCGGAGCTTGCAGTGAGCCAAGATTGCACCACTGCACTCCAGCCTGGGCGACAGAGCAAGACTCCGTCTCAAAAAAAAAAAACACTAATTTTCTTGACCACCCAGATGCCACTTCTAACCTTGTTGCCTGATGATTTTCTTTAATTCTGTTTTGAAAACAACCTCCTCCCAAGTGATGGGTATTAGAAGGAACTAATGAGAACCCTGGGTGCAAGCAGAGACTTTTAGCACGTATGAAAGTGCTTCTGATTTAGGACTCGGAGTTACATGGTGGGTGTCAGCTGCGTGTGTCTTGTCCCCAACTCCATGCCACCCTCGGGCAGACGTCATGGTACCAGTCTATGGCCAGGCTTTCTTACTACACAAAGAGACATTCCATGGAGTCAAATGGCAGAGACTTGTGTACAATTATCTGGTCAATTGAGGCAAAAGAAAATAATCATTTGTCCAATTGTCCAAATTAGCTCTGTGGATTGTCCTGAATGCTCGGGGTAACTGTGTGGTTCTCCACTTCAGTTCCGTAACCTGGCTAAGATGGACCATTTAAATGAGGCTCCATTCAACACAATGCACATTTAAATGAGGCTCAGTTGCAGGAGACCACTGGGCTTAGCGTTTTCAATTTGTCAACTATAATTCTATAATTGCTTTTAGCTAATCATCCAAATGATTACATGTTGTAATGGAGGCAGAAGACCCTCGTATGCATCGTTTGGTCTCTTTTTCTCAGAGGAAGTGCTGAGGGATCAAATGTTTTGTGTGTCTCTGTGTGTGTGTGTGTGTGTGTGTGTGTGTGTATGTGTGTGTGTCCGTGTTTTAACTTGGTGTTCTGACGCACAACACCATAATAGACCTCCATTTTCGTCAACGGTGGGGGAATGAGAACAACGCCCCCCATCCCAACATCCCCCTTTTCCAGAGGGGGAAACTGCGACCCAAGTTTCCCTCTTGCCAAGGCCACAGGACTAGAACTAGAATCGTCAGTTTTCTGATTTCCAGATCAGGACTATTTCTGCTTATGCCATTTTAATTTTTCATTTCTTTCCATAAAATTAAATGACCTTCTTCAAGAAAGATTTAATGGTCAAGATGCGATTTGGTAAAAAGCTTCCTCAAGGATTTTTTTCTTATTACAAAGATGAGACCGGCCGAGGCTGAGAGATTTGCAAGCAGTGGTATGTCATTATCCCCAGCTCAGTTTTTTGTGTAATTGGTGTGAAGAGATTGCTGCTGATGAATCAGCCTGCTGCTCAACAGAAAATAATGATTCTTTTGTGACGTGAGTCAGTGTACGTACGTGTACGTTTGTGGTTGTTTATGAAAGGTATGTGTGTACATAAAATGCTTATCAAGATGGATAATGTCATTTTAAAGTGGTAAATAATAAGAAATAGTCCTGAGCAAAACTGATTTTACAATTGCCTGAGAATGCAGCACTTCATTTTAACACTATGCAATGGCTAGAAATTGATTTTTTTTTTTAAATCCAATTAAGCCTCAAGGTTGGTTATCCATTTAAAAGGTCGGATGAGTTAAACAATGACAGTACCTTCAGTTCGTGCTAATAAATTTGCACGGAACTTCAGCACTTACATCGTGTGCCTCACAGAGGCATACATTTTGTATCTGCACAACACTGAACTACCAAAGTCCCAGCAGTGGTACAGATACACCAGCAGACCCTGGACCCCAACTGGGGGAGTCCCTGAGCTGACCGCTGGCCCTATCACCTCTTCCACTTAGATCCCCGAAGCACCCCCCACCCCAGAGTGCTGAGTCCTTCCATCTACCTGGCCCCCTTTTCTGTGGCCCCAAGAGCATTGGGGGATGAAAAGTTGCCTCTCATTTAAAAGGGGGGAAAAAGATGTATTCACTACTTGGTTTTGTGTGCTGCTGAGTTTATAATGTAACAAATAAATCCTGTTTTAAAAATAGTACTTTATAGTGTGTATTTACTGTGTATTCATAGTGCATTAAGAAAAAGACTTCGGCCGGGCACGGTGGCTCATGCCTGTAATCCCAGCACTTTGGGAGGCCGAGGCAAGCGGATCACGAGGTCAGGAGATCAAGACCATCCTGGCTAACATGGTGAAACCCTGTCTCTACTAAAAATACAAAAAAATAGCCAGGCATGGTGGCGGGCACCTGTAGTCCCAGCTACTAAGGAGGCTGAGGCAGGAGAATGGCGTGAACCAGGGAGGTGGAGATTGCAACACTGCACTCCAGCCTGGGCGACAGAGCCAGACTCCGTCTCCAAAAAAAAAAAAGAAAAGAAAGAAAAAGACTTCGGCTGGGTGCAATGGCTCACACCTGTAATCCCAGCACTTTGGGAGGCTGAGATGGGCAGATCACCTGAGGTCAGGAGTTCGAGACCAGCCTTCCCAACATGGTGAAACCCAGTCCCTACTAAAAATACACGCCCGGCTAATTTTTGTATTTTTAGTAGAGATGGAGTTTCACCATGTTGGTCAGGCTAATTTTGAACTCCTGACCTCAGGTGATCCACCAGCCTCGGCCTCCCAAAGTGCTGGGATTACAGGCGTGAGCCACCACGCCAGGTCAATTCTTTTTACTTTTTAAAAGATCTACATTCAGATACTACAGACAGATGTATAATAAACACAAGAGTGTTTCTGGAAAAAAAGGTGACTCAGGTTTTTGAAGATTGAATCATTTTCAATGCTCTAGAGAAACATACTATTTAAAAGGATCCTATAAGTGAAGGTTTTCCTAACAAAAGATTCCTTGATCAAAATAAACATTTAGCCCCTAATTTTGCTTTTCTATAAGTCTCCATTTTCTTGTACTGAGTTTGCTTAAAGGAATGTGGAACCACATTTGGTCTGTTAATTATTTCTCTTTTCCTTCTCGCAGCCTCCCTATCCAAAGGCTCCAGGTCTTCAACATGTCCTTGAAAACTTTTGCAACTACAAAAATAATTTTGCTGGTGTTCAGAAGTAAATAGTTTAGTTCCTGAGACATGAAGGTTATTGCTGTATTACACTGTGCCCTTCCTGGGAGGATAATTTAGGCTGCTAGAATGGCAAGGGACCTCGGAGAGCAACTAGTTCAGCCTGCTCTTTTTTTTTTTTCTTTCTTTCTTTTTGAGATGGAGTCTTGCTCTGTCGTCCAGGCTGGAGTGCAATGGCATGATCTCGGCTCACTGCAACCTCCGCCCCCAGGTTCAAGCGATTCTCCTGCCCCAACCTCCCAAGTAGCTGGGACTACAGGCATGTGCCACCATGCCTGGCTTTTTGTATTTGTAGTAGAGACAGGGTTTCTCTGTGTTGGTCAGGCTGGTTTTGAACTTCCGACCTCAGGTGATCTGCCCGCTTCAGCCTCCCAAAGTGCTGGGATTACAGGCGTGAGCCACCATGCCTGGCCCCAGCCCCCTCATTTTATCGAGAGGTCCTAAAAACTGATGCTAGAAGAGACGTTTTTTGTTGTTAATAAATGATTCTGCTGGTACATTTTTATTAACACATTCTCTCATCCCACTGATCCCAGAAAGTATAGACACAGTACATGCAGATGAGGCTACCAAATGTGCTTTTCAAGCAAAGTGCAAAAGATGGCATGTAGTATGCTACCTTTTGTTTAAGATCCATGAATAATCTTATTTTTTTCAAATAGAATCATGAAAGATAAAAGCTAATACAAATGGTTACCTATGGGGGTAAAAAAGGTTACCTGTGGGGGTAAAAAATGCTACCTATGAAGGATGACTGAGAAAAGGGGGGAAGGGCAGGATGGGGAGATCTTTGAACATTTCCTTTTTATAGGTGTGACTTGAATGATACAAAATGTTATACGTCGTCAAAAAAGAAAATGTAGAAAAAAGGAAAATGGCAAACCTTTCTGTGAAGCACAGATTTATGAACCTAAATGTACATCAAATCAGTAAGCTGCACAAAAATCAAGTATATGTGGAATATATCCCTGGAATATACTCTTAGGAACAAAAAGTTAAAACGTCTTGAACTCTGTGTTGTGGGTTTGTTGTCGGGAGCGGAGGCTATTGGTGAGTGTTGTGGGAAACAGAGTGAGAAACCCTAGGAGGGGCTGGGAACCAGGGTCCTCACTGTGGCAGAGGGAGATGCGATTATGGAAGATGGGCAGGTGAGGAAAAGCCCTGTCACGTGGATTTGAATGGGAGGAATCAGTATCAACTCATGATGTTAAAGAAAACCTGATCTTAACAGATCCAAGAGGACCAGGAGCAATGATGCCCAAGTGGCAGGGAGCATGCCCAGCACAAGAGCTTGGTCTCTAACTCTGAAGCTGTTGGCTCTAACCAACCATTCCCCTCACTGAATGGAGCTAGGGTTTCTCGGAGAAATGGCTGACTCTGGATTTGGGTCAAGGAAGGAACAAAGTGAGCCTGTGATCATCTTACTGTTCCAGAAAGGACAAAGTCCTTGAAAATGGATAAGAACACATCAAAAAGGAGCCCGCCTGATGCAGCTCTCATTGGCCTAAGTGGGGACACTTGGGAGCAGTGACGTTTGATGAGATGCACAGACATATGGGCTGTGGCAGGGCTGGCTTCAAGGATGTGCAGCCACCATAGCCACATGGGCCCTGTGCCTAGTTTAGTGCTCAGCTGTTGCCATCTTGAAATTGCTTTTTGAAAGAGAGGCGCTGCATTTTCGTTTTGCACTGGACTCCACAAATCATGCTGCCAGCCCTGGGGAGGGGGAGGTCTTTGCTGAAGAACACCAGGTAGTAAGTGTAGAAGGGAGGATAGAGCTGGAAAGTCACTCAACCAATACTTGATTCAGGCAGAAATCATCACTGTATACCAAAGACATTCAGGAATAGATGGTTGGGACCCAGACGGTTCTTGGTCTCAAAGTGTCACTCCATGGATTATAAAGAGAAAATTATTTCAATTCAATTAATTATAAAAGGGGGAAATGCACTTTTACCATGAAGAGATCTGGCAGACCCCACTTGCCCAATGATGGGGGACACTTAGTTTATGTGCCTCCTGATGAGGTTCGATGGGAACCATAACCCGTATTTTTGCCAAAAACGTTCAAACCAAATCTAATAAAACAGACGAATCCAGATGGTGAGAGCTTCTGTAGGATATACCAGTGCATGAAAGACAAAGGTAAGGACTGTTCTGGATTAAAGGAGGCCAGAGAGGCTTCACAACCAAACGCAATGCCTTATTTGGATTCTGGATTTAAAAAGAAAAAGCCATGAAGGACAAGGGGACAATTAAAGTTTCATTGCAGACTGTATACTGGATAATAGTATTGTTTCAATGTTAAATTTCATGGGTATGATCAGCATATGATCATGATTATGTTGGCTGGTGTCCTTGTTCTTTTTTTTTTTTTTTTTATACTTTAAGTTTTAGGGTACATGTGCACATTGTGCAGGTTAGTTACATATGTATACATGTGCCATGCTGGTGCGCTGCACCCACTAACTCGTCATCTAGCATTAGGTATATCTCCCAATGCTATCCCTCCCCCCTCCCCCCACCCCACAACAGTCCCCAGAGTGTGATGTTCCCCTTCATGTGTCCATGTGATCTCATTGTTCAATTCCCACCTATGAGTGAGAATATGCGGTGTTTGGTTTTTTGTTCTTGTGATAGTTTACTGAGAATGATGATTTCCAATTTCATCCATGTCCCTACAAAGGACATGAATTCATCATTTTTTATGGCTGCATAGTATTCCATGGTGTATATGTGCCACATTTTCTTAATCCAGTCTATCGTTGGACATTTGGGTTGGTTCCAAGTCTTTGCTATTGTGAATAATGGCACAATAAACATACGTGTGCATGTGTCTTTATAGCAGCATGATTTATAGTCCTTTGGGTATATACCCAGTAATGGGATGGCTGGGTCAAATGGTATTTCCAGTTCCAGATCCCTGAGGAATCGCCACACTGACTTCCACAATGGTTGAACTAGTTTACAGTCCCACCAACAGTGTAAAAGTGTTCCTATTTCTCCACATCCTCTCCAGCACCTGTTGTTTCCTGACTTTTTAATGATTGCCATTCTAACTGGTGTGAGATGGTATCTCATTGTGGTTTTGATTTGCATTTCTCTGATGGCCAGTGATGATGAGCATTTTTTCATGTGTTTTTTGGCTGCATAAATGTCTTCTTTTGAGAAGTGTCTGTTCATGTCCTTTGCCCACTTTTTGATGGGGTTGTTTGTTTTTTTCTTGTAAATTTGTTTGAGTTCATTGTAGATTCTGGATATTAGCCCTTTGTCGGATGAGTAGGTTGCGAAAATTTTCTCCCATTTTGTAGGTTGCCTGTTCACTCTGATGGTAGTTTAATTCATTTTTTTTTTTTTTTTTTCTGAGATGGAGTTTCACTCCTGTTGCCCAGGCTGGAGTGCAATGGCGCAATCTCGGCTCACTGCAACCTGCGCCTCCCAGGTTCAAGCGATTCTCCTGTCTCCGCCTCCCGAGTAGCTGGGATTACAGGCGCATGCCACCACGCCTGGCTGATTTTTGTGTTTTTAGTAGAGACGGGTTTTTGCCATGTTGGCCAGGCTGGTCTTGAACTCCTGACCTCAGGAGATCTGCCCGTCTTGGCCTCCCAAAGTGCTGGGATTACAGGCGTGAGCCACCACGCCCGGCTGGTGTCCTTGTTCTTAAGAGATACACAATGAGGTAGGGGTGTATACAACTTACTTTAAATGGTACAGGGAAAAATATGTGTACATACATACATATACATATATACATACACACACACACATACACATATACGGATGTTTGTGTATATAGAGGCATACCTCACTTTACTGTGGCGGTCTGGAACTGAACCCAGAATATCTCCGAGGTGTGCCTGTATGTGTGTATATATGTGTGTGTGTGTCTATGTGTGTGTGTATGTGTGTGTTTGTGTATGTGTGTGTCTGTGTGTGTATACATGTGTGTATGTGTGTATATATGTGTGTGTGTGTATATGTGTGTGTGGTGTGTGTGTGGTGTGTGTGTATGTGTGTGTGGTGTGTGTGCGTGTATGTGTGTGTGGTTGTGTGTGTGTGGTGTGTCTGTGTGTGTGGTGTGTGTGTGCATGTGTGTGTGTGGTGTGTCTGTGTGTGTGGTGTGTGTGTGGTGTGTGTGTGTATCTGTATATATATGTATGAATCTAGGTGAAGGGTATACAAGTGTTCATTATACTAGTTTTTCATCTTTTCCAAAAGTTAATGAACTTTTCAAAAAAGTTTCTAGAGAAATGTGTTTTCATGGCAACGAGTTCTCTTTCCTCCCTTCAGGGAACATTTAGTGCAAATCTAGGTGGCATGTCTGGTGCCGGTTGCAAAAGGCAACGGAGGCCCTCCCTCAGGTTGCAGCAAGGGACAGCACAAACATCCACAATGCAGGGCAGCATTCAAGGCGGTCGTGCGGCTGTCACAGTTTTCACTGGTTGTGGGCTCACTTCTCAGCCAGCTGCTCCAGGACCATGTGGTGGAGGGAGGTCCTTGGAGCTGAGCCTGCCTCTGCTTCCTCTGGGCTCTCGAGCAGGTCATTCTGAAGCAGGAAGGAGCCCTTCCTTGCTTCCACTTCAGGCCTGCCTGAGGCACTTCCACTGGTCTCCAGTTACTTGCAAGGTCAAGTACAACCTGCAAGGTCAGTATATATTTTATGCGCACTTTATATCTGGCCACAGGAGCTTTTCTTTTTCTTTTTTTTTTTTGTAGAGACAGAGTCTCTGTCGTGCAGATTGGAGTGCAGTGGCGCGATCTCGGCTCACTGCAACTTCCGCTTCCCAGGTTCAAGTGATTCTCATGCCTCAGCCTCCCAAGTAGCGGGGATTACAGGCATGCACCACCATGCCGAGCTTATTTTTGTAGTTTTAGTAGAGATGGGTTTTCACCATGTTGGCCAGGCTGGTCTCAAACTCCTGGCCTCAAGTGATCCACCCTCCTCAGCCTCCCAAAGTGTTGGGATTACAGGCCTGAGCCACGGGGCCTGGTTCCACATGAGCTTTTGACAGTGCCAGAATGAACCATGTCCTTTACTACTTCAGGCCTTTGCATGAACAATTCCTTGGTCAGGGATCAGACAGCCTGACACACTTTAACCGATCCCTCCAGGCCCAACTCAAAAGTCTCATCGTAGTCCAAGGGGCCTTCCCTAACTCAATCTTCTCCCAGTGACTGGATCTCTGGATTTTACTGTTCTACTTGCTTCCCCTTCCTCCTCCTGGCCACACACACATATGCGTGCACACGCACAAACACACACACACACACACGCTATTGCGTCCCCAAAGCCTCACGGGTCC
Organism: Pan paniscus; assembly: GCF_029289425.2. NCBI lineage: Eukaryota > Metazoa > Chordata > Mammalia > Primates > Hominidae > Pan > Pan paniscus. The sequence goes on from NC_073270.2 coordinate 64,449,968, forward strand.
TGTAGCTTTTCAGAACTGATGTTCAACAAATGTATGTCAAATGAATGAATGAATGAAAACGCTAGAAAATACGAAGCAGATGCACCGAGGAAATGTTTCTTTGAAGTATCGGATATAATGGAATCTGAGAGCCTCGTGGCAATCAGCTGAGTCTAAGCAGGCATTAGGTTTTATAGGGGTGAAGTCTGACATGAAATTAACATATAAATGTACATTTCAAACACCTAGAGCCATCTTACAAGATAGGATTTCAGAAATGTGTCCTAGAATGTGAACTGTACCAAAAAACATCCTAGTAAGTTCTAGGAGCTTTATTCTGATTTGTCCCAGAAGTTTTTAATCTTTTCTTCAACTTTGGAGCAAAGTCTGAACATCCAATTGAATGTGGAATAGGTTTCAAGTCATCAAAAACATAAGTTGATTTTTGGGTTGCATTAAAGATCTGGTAATTTGTTTTAAACTTTCATTTTTTAAGGAAAACTAAATAGAGTTGAATTTTTCATTGACAGTGAAATATATACTAAGCCATGGATTAATACCTTCATAAAAATTTATCTAAACAAAGTGCTGCCTGTCTTATTTATGTTAAAGTCTGTAAAGTCAGCAGTGAAAAAGGGAAAGTACTTTCCTGGAATGTATTTGTATCTGTCACAAGCTGAATCTTGAGGAAATTGGCAGGCATTTGAAGTGGAATAATTCCTTAGCGTTCTGTTTAGTTTGGATTTCTTCAATTCGGGGGTGGCTTAAAACCAGAATCACCAATATTTGCTTTTAACAAGCATCTAACGTTTTCTCTTGCTTTGTGTACACTAAGTGCTCAACAAATGTTGGTTGAATTGAATCATTTTGTTCATCCTTTCTGGGGACTGTCAGGGTTATTCAGTCTATTCTTAAATATGAAAGAATTCTAAAAGAAAAACATCTCCAAAATGACCTCTCCACCAACAGTTTATCTCATTTCCAACTCCTTGTACACAAACCTGCTAGATCTGGCTTTCTGAAATGCTTCTTGGATCCCTCTTCAGTTTGCAAAATTCTATAGAGTGAGCCAGGCTCCCCAGTCGATCTCCTCACCCACTCCTATTTTCCAGGAACCTTCTGTTCTAACCACACAGGTTTCAGAGCCTGCTGGACATATTCTGCGTCTGTGTTTCCTCCCAGGACTTCTCCCATGTGGAAGGCCTTCTTTCTCAATCTCTTCGCCTGTGGAAGTCCTATTACATCTGTCAGGGCATGGCCTTAGTCTCTCACCCTCTAGGAAGATCCTCCAGCTGTCTCAGTCCTCTGGAGTGCCGTGTGCCTGTCTGCAACGTATTTGCAAACAGAAAAAAGAGTGAGAGATCTTCATACACACTGTTAGTACCCTTTACCAATGTGTGAAAACATTCAGCTGCTGTAAAATCTTTTGAAGAAAATAAGATCCAATTAGCGTTGACTTTTATGTCGGGAAAGCTGAGGGTTTCAAAGGAATGCCTTTCAGTCATTCAATAGCTTTTTTTTTTTTTTTTTTTGAGTGCCTGCTCTGTGCCAGGCACTGGAGGAAAAAAAAAACAAAAACAAAAAGACAAAAAGACCTGCCTTCAGGATGCTGAAGCTCTAGTCTATGTGGTGTTTCCGAGGGGCCAGGGACCATGGCTCAGAGCTGAGCAGAGAGACCTGGAGCCTGTGGACAGGGAAGGTGAAAGCCTGGCTTGTGGCTGGGCTACAAGTTAGGGAGCTAGGGGGCCAGCTGGGAGGTCAGTGGTGGAAAACCTCCCACACCACGCCAGGGAGTTGACAGTGCTTTTTTTTCTTTTTTTCTTTTCTTTTTTTTTTTTTTTTTTAATTTTTAGGCTGGTTATGAAGAAGAAACTCAAAATAACAGGAGTGGCTTATGGAACTACATGGAGGTAACAGAGGAGGGTACCAACCAAAGGCCCTTGAGCAATCAGGATGTTGGGTAACAGGTTTTTGCTTTTAAATGACTCCTGGGTGGAGCTTCCCCAATGCATGGTCATTCCCTGACCCTCCACCATCCTCCACCATCCACTCACGGCTCACCCCTGGCTCCTCCACCACCCAGCTCCTGCCCCACACCCCCGATGGCCTTTCCTCCCCTGTAAGGCGACTGAGGTGACTCAGGTCACCCTGCTCCTTCCTCGTCTCATCTCCTCCCTCCTTTCCTGCTTAGACTGTGCCAGATGACCCTTCTTGCAAAGGGGTGGGCGGGAAGGCCCCCCATGCAGCCAGGCAGTGCCTGGATTTGTAACTGGCCATCCCAGCAGCAGTGCCCTGGATGGAAAGCCACGTCCCTGTCACCCTCTCACATCCAGGGCAGTGCCTGGCAGAGCGGGGTCTGATAAACGCCAGGGAACCTCCGATTAAGTGAGGAGGAAGTGACCGTCCACGCTGTACCCACCATGCCAGGCAGTGGGACAAAAGGACCTGACTCAGGTCCAAGAGTCACTGGGCCCCTCCGGCCTAACTGATGGGTGGCCAGGGTGCGGGGTCCCTGGGGATCAAAAGCAGCTGCTAAGGGACCTCGGGGGACCTGCTTGGGGCCAGCCTGAGGCCTGACCGGGCGGAACTGCGTCGGGTGGGCTTGGGCCTACGTCGGCCCAGGCCCCACTGGAGGCCAGGCCCGTCCTGGAGGCGCTGCCTGGCGGGCCACGTCGCCCCGCGTGTTGGGCAGGGCCGCCCGGGCCGCTAGGCCCAGGGGCGGCGCCGCTGGAGGCCGGGCGCGCGGGCCCTACTCGGCAGGGCCTGCTTGGGGCCGGCTTCGGGCCTGCCCGGCCGGGCCTGCCCGCACCCTTCCGCCCGGCCTGGCCGGCGCCCCCTCGCGCCCCGGGCGGGCCCTGCACGTCTCGCGAGCCGCCCGGAGCGGCGGGGGAGGCGGGGCCCGCGGGCTGCCGGGCAGGGCCGGGGCGGTGCCGAGGCCGGGCCGGAGCGGGGCGAAGGCGGCCGAGCGGCGGGCCGGGCCGGGCCGGGCAGGGCCGGGGCGCGGGCCGGCAGGAAGATGGCGAACGTGGGGCTGCAGTTCCAGGCGAGCGCGGGGGACTCGGACCCACAGAGCCGGCCCCTGCTGCTGCTCGGGCAGCTGCACCACCTGCACCGCGTGCCCTGGAGCCACGTCCGCGGGAAGCTGCAGCCCCGGGTCACCGAGGAGGTGAGCGGGCCGCCGGCCGCCATGCGACCCGCGCCGCGGAAGCCCAGGCCCGGTCGGCCCGCGGAGGCCCCGCCTCGCCCGCCGCACCCCCGCCTCGCCCGCCGCACCCCCGCCGCCGCCGGGCCGGGCCCAACGAGGCCGGGCCGCCTCCCTGAAGGGCTCAGCCGCCAGGCCAGTCCTCGCCCGCGGAGGCCCAGCCCCAGGCCCCGTCGCCGGTGCGGCGCGGTGGTCCTCCTGTCAGCCCAGCCCTGCGCCCCGCGAGGCCGCGACACCTGCGGACGGCGGGGGGGAGACGTGGCCGCTCCCAGGGCCGCGCGTCGGCCCTGCCTGGCGACAGGCCCTGGCTTCCAGAAGTTCCCATGGCAGTGTCCCCAGCTGCCTTTCCTTGGGGACACCTGGCCCCTGCCCCCTCTCTGGTGGAAGCCGCCTAAGCCCTATCCGAGTGTTGGAAGCAAAGCAGCCCCCAGCCTGGCCCTTCCAGTCTTGGTGGCTTCATCCCACCAGGGGGATGCGAGCCAGCCTAGAGACAGTTAGCTCTGCAGAGAGGCGACACATCTCCCTAAGGATGGGAAAACGGTGGCCGGGAGCTGCGCAGTGCCCTTCCAGGACTGCAGGAGTGGTTGTGGCCGTGGCTGCAGGGCAGGGCCTCCTGGCACGTGGCCGCTGTTTGAAGCCTCTGTCTCTTGTCTCTCCCTTCTGATCTAGCTCTGGCAGGCTGCCCTGAGCACGCTCAACCCCAACCCCACGGACAGCTGTCCCCTCTACCTGAACTACGCCACCGTGGCTGCCCTGCCCTGCAGGGTGAGCCGGCACAACAGCCCCTCGGCCGCCCACTTCATCACGCGGCTGGTGCGGACCTGCCTGCCGCCCGGAGCGCATCGCTGCATTGTGGTGAGTGCTTCGAGAGGAGGCAGCCACGGTGCTCCTAGTCGGGCAGCGGTGAGCTCGGGCCTGGGGAGCTCACAGCCCCTGCTCAGACTGCAGCGCACGCCCAGAGGGCTGTGGACATTATCATCCCTGCTCTGTAGACAGGGAAACAGGTCCAGAGAGACGCGGGGATTTGCCCCAGATCAGTTTTGGTGGCAAATCAGAGACTCAAACCTAGATTTCCTGAGGCCCACTTAGTGTCTGTCCCTCTGTCCCTCATTTTCATGGCTGGTCAGGCTGTTGACATCTGGTGGCCAATGTGTTATTTCTCTTGGAGCATGACCAATGGTGGTCCCATGGTTCCGGGGATGACCTGAGGGATGGGGTGGCGGCTGCTGTGGGACATCTCTGTCTAGATGTCATCTGCCAGGGAGCTGATGTTCCGGAGGCGTTCAAAGAGCAGCTCCCTGCACTCCCTGGTGGCGGCCCTTGCACCCCTCACGCCGTCTCCCTATGTGCCACAGATGGTCTGCGAGCAGCCGGAGGTCTTTGCTTCCGCCTGTGCCCTGGCCCGGGCCTTCCCGCTGTTCACCCACCGCTCAGGTGCCTCTCGGCGCTTGGAGAAGAAGACGGTCACCGTGGAGTTTTTCCTGGTGGGACAAGACAACGGGCCGGTGGAGGTGTCCACATTGCAGGTGGGTGTCTGGAAGGGCAGACACTGCCCCTGGGCCCGGGCAAGATCGGGCAGGTGGGAGGGAGGTCGGGAGAGGGAAAAGCTTGTTGCGGGGGCAGGAGGGGGTTCCTGCCCTTCCCAGGAGCTTTGGTTCCTGGGAAGCGGCAGAGGCTTTTCCAAACCCAGGCCCCCTGCCTCTGCCTCAGCGTGGTCTGTGACTTCAGGATTCTGTTGTATACAGGCAGTGTTTGTTGAGCACGTAATCAGTGCCAGGAACGTCCATGCTGTTTTCCAAATAACCCTGCCCGCTTATGTGAGCTCCGTGTGCGCGTGTGTGATGTATGCACGTGTGTGTGTTGTGTGTGCGTGCACACATGTGTTGCTGTGCATGTATGAGTGTATGTGCATGTGTTGTATGTGTGGGGTGTGTGTGTGTGCATGTGTGATGTGTGTTGCATGTGTATGAGTGCTGGTGTGTGCATGAATGGTGTGTGTGGTGTGTTTATGTGTGGTGTGTGTTGCTGTGTGAGTGCTGGTGTGTGCATGAGTGGCGTGTGTGTGGTTGTGTTGCTGTGTATGAGTGTTGGTGTGTGCATGAGTGGTGTGTGTGTGCTGTGTGTATGTGTGGTGTGTGTTGCTGTGTATGAGTGTTGGTGTGTGCATGAGTGGTGTGTGTGTGCTGTGTGTACGTGTGTGTGTTGCTGTGTGTGTGTTTGCTGGTGTGTGCATGAGTGGTGTGTGTGTGGTGTGTGTGGTGTCTGTTGCTGTGTGTGTTTGAGTTCTGGTATGTGCATGAGTGGTGTGTGTGTGGTGTGTGTGTGGTGTGTTGCTGTGTGTGTATGAGTGCTGGTGTGTGCATGAGTGGTGTGTGTGTGCTGTGTGTATGTGTGTGTGTTGCTGTGTGTGTGTTTGAGTGCTGGTGTGTGCATGAGTGGTGTGTGTGTGGTGTGTGTGGTGTCTGTTGCTGTGTGTGTTTGAGTTCTGGTATGTGCATGAGTGGTGTGTGTGTGGTGTGTGTGTGGTGTGTTGCTGTGTGTGTATGAGTGCTGGTGTGTGCATGAGTGGTGTCTGTGGTGTGTGTATTTGTGGTGTGTGTTGCTGTGTATATGTGAGTGCTGGTGTGTGCATGAGTGGCGTGTGTGGTGTGTATGTGTGGTGTGTGTTGCTGTTTGTGTTTGAGTGCTGATGTGTGCATGAGTGGTGTGTGTGTGGTATGTGTTGCTGTGTGTGTTTGCTGGTGTGTGCATGAGTGGTGTGTGTGGTGTATGTGTGGTATGTGTTGCTGTGTGTGTGTTTGCTGGTGTGTGCATGAGTGGTGTGTGTGTGTGGTGTGCATGTGTGGTGTGTGCATGTGTGGTGTGTGTTGTGTGTGTACTGGTGTGTGCATGAGCAGCATGTGTTGCTGTGTGTATGAGTGCTGGTGTGTGCATGAGTGGTGTGTGTGTGTTGTGTGTGTTGCTGTGTGTGTATGAGTGCTCGTGTGTGTGTGTTGTGTGTGTTGCTGTGTATGAGTGCTGGTGTGTGCATGAGTGGTGTGTGTGTGTTGTGTGTGTTGCTGTGTGTGTATGAGTGCTGGTGTGTGCATGAGTGGTGTGTGTGGTGTGTGTGTTGCTGTGTGTGTATGAGTGCTGGCGTGTGCATGAGTGGTGTGTGTTGTGTGTGTTGCTGTGTGTATGAGTGCTGGTGTGTGCATGAGTGGTGTGTGTGTGGTGTGTGTGTTGCTGTGTGTGTATGAGTGCTGGTGTGTGCATGAGTGGTGTGTGTGGCGTGTGTTGCTGTATGAGTGCTGGTGTGTGCATGAGTGGTGTGTGTGTGTTGTGTGTGTTGTGTGTGTTGCTGTGTGTGTATGAGTGCTGGTGTGTGCATGAGTGGTGTGTGTGTGTTGTGTGTGCATGTGTGTTGCTGTGTGTGTATGAGTGCTGGTGTGTGCATGAGTGGTGTGTGTGGTGTGTGTGTTGCTGTGTGTGTATGAGTGCTTGTGTGTGCATGAGTGGTGTGTGTGTGGTGTGTGTGCATGTGTGTTGCTGCACCCTTTACAGGAAGCACTTCTACATGTGTTATTTCACTCAATGCTGAGAATGATCCTTTTGAGGCTGCAAGGCCGGAAGTGATTTCCCAGCTCCAGATCCTTGGATGGGCCTGACATCAGGCTCCTGTCCCCACGGCAGCGGTCCCAGCCTCTGCGCCTGCCACCTCCAGTCCCCGAGCCCACAGCGCCACCCAGGTTGTCTTTTCTCATGTGTCAGAGCTCATTCTTCACTTCTGGCCCTGGAAGGCTGTCGCCTTCACCCAGGCAAGCTCTCCCACATCAGCACTTGGGCCACACCTCATTTCTTTCACTGTGTCCTCTCTGAGGCCTGTAACCACTGCCCCTCAACCCAAATTCTTCCATCTTCACCAGCATGAGATAGCTCCCCTTTTTCCCCTTCGTCTCTGAGCTTTTAAAAAAGTCTAACTGGTTTGCCTTGCTTAATCCTCTTTTCCCTCTTAACCCATGGAGACATAGTTTTTGCCCCCATCCTGACATTGTTTTCTAAGGACTGCTGGATGGGGTGTTGCCGTCCCTCCTTGAAGTGCATCTGCCCCATCCAGAGGTCTCCCTCCCTCCCGCTGCTCCCCAGACTGCTGCCACCTCTCAGCATCCCCTTCATGGCCTCTCCAGCGTTCCGACCTGCTCAGCCCTCTCCAGGTCAGACACCAGCATCCGCCTCTTCTCTCTGTCTTTAGGGATTTTCTTCTGACTTCCAGGCCTGCCATCCAGGTGGGCACAGGTGCCCGCAGAGCCCACCGGGGGCTCAAGCATCACCCTTATTTCCGAGGACAGCAGGGCACCCTGACCTCTGCTGCCCTCAGTCCCTTCCCCTCCTGTGGACTTCCTGCTGTCCCTTAGACTGGCCACGCCCACTCCTGCTCTTGCTCCTCTGCAGGGGTCCTTCCCTCTCCAGCCCAGCATGGTCTCCATCCGGCCTCTGCCCACATTCCCTCCCCAGGGAGGCCTGGCCCTCTTGGCTAGCACCACCCTCCCATTTGTCAGCTAAAGCATCACTACTAGACATGTCACATCTGTGTTGATCTCCTGTGCTCCCCACTGGGCTGGGAGTCCCCAGAGGGCAGGGACCTGGCCTTGTGCACAGCGATCCCAGCACCCGACCCCACACATGACAAAGGCCCAGTAAACACCTGGTGATGGAACCAGTGGGGGCAGTCAGTCCCCATGGCCCCCGACCCCATTGGTCCCAACTAGCTAGTGTGTCCTGTTTCTTGTCTTTGCTCTGCCCAGTGCCATGCCTTGAGGTGCTCTCCTGGGCTGTGGCAGCAGTCTCCTGGTCACCCTGCCACAGATGGCCTCCTTCCAGCTCCTGGGTCACTCGCATTCCAAAGGCACATCTGGGTGTGTGCAAGGTGGCATCTTCTGAGTGCTGTCAGCTGTCAGGCCCTGCGCTGAGGCAGGAGTGTGCACACAGCACGTGCTGGTGCACTGAATTCTCACTACAGCCCTGTGAGATACATCCTGTTGTCCCCAGGTTAGGGCTGAGCAAACTGCTTGCCGACATTGAGTGGCTCCCCGGGGCCACGGCAGCAAGGGGCAGAGCCAGGTGTTAAGCTGCAGCTGCCACCACACAGCCCTCTTGGGTCCTGAGCACACCATCATCTGACACCCACGTGGCCTGTACTCAGCTTCTCCCTTTTCTTCCCTGCGGGAACCTTCCAGTCCCCACCCAGGACCCTGTCCCCTCTGCATTCTGTGGCCTCATCCTCTTCTGTAGCAGGGACTGGGACTGTGTACTGTGAGTCTCTGCTGAGCTTGACTCCCTTGGACGTCTCTGAATTCTCAGAGTCTTGCATGATGCCTGGCACATGTGGACAGAATGAGCGGTCCTCCTCTCATGGCAAGGGACACTCTTCCCCAGCACAGCATGGCTGTGTGTTGGTGGAGGGCACCCGCAGCCCTGCCCTCCCTCCCACAGGAGCGCTCTTGCGTCAGAGCCCCGAGCTCGCCGTGGTCTGGGGTCTTCCAGGTGACACCTGGCCTCCTTGGAGGCAAGTCACACAGCATTGACGCACTTCTCAGACAGTCCTTGTCGAGTCCCCACATGCCCTCACAGACAGAGAACCCGCTGACAGGCGGCAGGGACGGCTCAGGCACATTCATATCAGAGCTGTCAAGGTCCAGGTTTCTACCTTTGAGGCTTTGGGGTTTAATTACCTCGGCAGGGCGGGGGAGGTGGCCAGGCTGCAGTATCGACCCGGCGCCTGCTGCCCTGACATTATGAGACTAGAGGCAGGGATGATAAACTTGCTGCTGTCCTGCACCCCCGCAAAACAGCGCTGCTCTTCTCTTAATATTGTCTTTCTGGTGAGCGAGGGAGGCCGTGCAAGCAGCCAGCTGTCTGAAGCTTCTGTGCCTGGGGATGCACGGTGGGGAACAGGGTGGGGAAGGGGTGCCCGCAGATTCAGCTGAGAGAGAGTGAGGCTCCCAGGGCAGATGTGAGACACACATGAGAAGGCAAAGAATGGCCCAAGCCAGAGCTGAAGGACACATTTTTGGGACCCACGTGATGTGTGCTTTGGTGCATGTGCCCCTCTCTGCCCTGCCTTCGAGTGTGGGCTCTGAAGCCCTGCCAGGCCAGCAGGGCCCATGTTTTCAGTTCCTGGGTGGACACGTCAGTTCCATGAGGCGAGACCTCCCTCTGCGTCCTTCCCCTCCGTGCCCAGAACCGTGCTGTGTCAAGTGACAGTACTAGGGCAGCCAGACCCCTATCTGTCTTGCAGGGTTTATGAGGGACTTGCGTGGGACTCATGAGGAAAGCAGCGGCCCAGAGGGAAGGCGTCTGGGAGGGCCAGCAGGTTCAAGCACTCAGGATGTAGAGTGCTTCTGCTTGGTGGGGAGGATCTGGAAAAGCTACTGGTAGATACGGCCTATGAGAAGTGCCTCGAAGGATGACTGGGATCTTGGTGGGAGGGAAAGGACTGTGGGATCTGCAGAGGTGAGGCGTGGGAAGCTCAGGGCATACTCAGGGGCTGGCATGAGGGCCACCTACCTTCAGTTGTAGCTGGAATCAGGGGAGAAACAGGACACAGGGCTTGGAAAAGATCCAGATACAGAAGGGCAGGACCCCAGGCTGGGGACTCCTGTATATTTGTGGAGGCGCAGGGTGGTGGCTGTGCTGAAGGTTCTTTCTACAGGTGGCTGGTGGCCCTGGGTTGCTGGGGGTGGGGCAGGCAGCGAGAGCCATGGTCCCCCTCTCCCCTCTCTTTGCTGCCCTGTCAGTAGCCCTGTGGGTGGTGTTTGCCTCTGATGCCTTTTGTTCCTGGGGGATGGACAAGTGGAGAACATCTGCCTCCCACCTGGTCCCCAGTGATGGCCTTTTTCTCCCTAGTGCTTAGCGAATGCCACAGACGGCGTGCGGCTAGCGGCCCGCATCGTGGACACACCCTGCAATGAGATGAACACCGACACCTTCCTCGAGGTTTGTGGCGTCATCATGCCAGGGGTGGGACCAGGCTGGGGTGGGTGTCATAGACCCCCAGGAGAGCCAGAGGAAACCTGGGGCTGTCCACACCCTGACGTGGCCAGGGAACCTCAGGGCTGCCCTCGGTGGAGCGCTGCTGTCTGCCGGGCTCCAGGAAGCCTCAGGAAAGGGTGTGTGGGGAGGACAGAGCCTCCTCTTCAAGGCCCCTTGGCAAGACCACAGCCAGAGCTACAGGAAATGAGAGAGTGTGGAGGGTGAGCCCCCTCTTCTGGGTTTCATCACACGCGAAGCTGGCTCCCAAGCCCGGCTCCCCGACGCCACACAGGCAGCGATTCATCCCTGGCCCCAGCCTCGGCCTCTTTTGTTTCCAGCCATCTTCATGTGTTGTTGTGCTGTTGTTTTTTCCATGAACATGTCCAGGAGATTAACAAAGTTGGAAAGGAGCTGGGGATCATCCCAACCATCATCCGGGATGAGGAACTGAAGACGAGAGGATTTGGAGGTGGGTGGGGGCTGCATCCCTGCAGGTCTTGGCCTCGGGCAGTGGCCAGGGGCACTTGGGTGGCAGGGGGTCGGCGGGCCACATGGCACATCGTCCCAAACTTCATCCTGCTTGTGACCTGAAAGGAATCAGCCTGTGTCCAAGCCCAGTGCCGGACCCTGGGAAGCAGCCGTCCCTGGGGGAGAAGGGGAGGCAATCCAGATTCTGATTTGGATTCTGGAAGCTGCTAGATCCAAGTCCTTCCCTGCCTGCAGCCTCTCCAGCGTCCTCGCGTGCTGCACACCCTTACTCCTGGGACTGGCTCAGCAGGGCCTTTCTGTTCCTTGAATACACAAGTTCCCATCACGGCAGGCAGGGCCTGTGTGCGGATGGCTCTCCCTATCTGGAATACTTTCCCCCAAGATATATTTTTGGTGGAGGCCATCTCAACCAATGCCCCCTCCTCAGAGAGGCCTTCCCCAAGTCCCCAGACCCACCTTTCCCCACTGCCCAGGAACCAGAGGGGCAGATAAGTATGACTCAGCTGCCCTGTGGTGCTTGTAGACTGGCAAGAGGAAGGCGGCTGTCTCTGTTATGTGTGGCTACAAAACAAATCACTTGGAAGATAGCAGCTGAACGCAGCAACACTTATCCCCTCCCTGTGCTGTGGGTTGGGGATCTTCCCCTGGTGCAGCGTCTCTGCCTGCTGTTGTCAGGTTGTTGGCTGGGGCTGCAGTCATCTGAGGGCTTTCCTGGGGCTGGCGATGTGCTTCCGGGCAGGCTCACAACAGGCTGCTGGCAGGTCTCAGGGCCTCACAGGCCATTAGCTGGAGACAGCAGGTCCTTGCTGTTTGAGCCACCCTCCGAGCAAGGTCTCTGAGCGAGAGATAGGGATAAAGAGCGAGCAAACAAGATGGAAACTCCCATCTTTTTCTGTGACCTAATCCCAGGAGTGATATCTCATCACTTCTACCTTTTTCTTTTGGTTAGAGGTGAGACATCAGGACCTGCTCACATGAGGGGGAGGGACTGCACAAGGACATGAATACCCAGACGTGGGGGCCACAGGGGCCATCCTGGTGGTGTCTACCTAGACAGGAGCCATTTACAAGTGGAGGGAGAGGCCGCTTGTGTCAGGAAAAGCTTCACAGAGGAGGTGGCATTTGCTGTGGATCTTACAGGATGAGTTGGAGTTTGTCAGGCAGCCATGATTAGCTCTCGTCATTGTTGCTATGATTGTTTGACTCAATTATTGCAGGACTTTGAGCCATAGACTCTGCACACGCATAGGCCACAGCTTTCTTGAGAAGATGTGTCATGTAAACCAAAGAGGCAGTGGTGCAGGGACTGTGGGAGTGAGTGTGAAAGGGCGGTGCGGTCCCTGAGTGCTCAAAGGATTCAGGAAGTGGGGACGAGCATGGGCTGGGGCAGCCTTGAGGTGTTATCCAAACATCGTTTCATTCTGCAATCCTGTTCTTTTCTTTCTGGAAAGGATACAATATTTTTTTCCCTTAGTGGGTTTTCTTGCTTAACAATACTTTGCATAGAATTTGTTTGCAATCTCAGACATTGGAGCTAATTTGCATTCCCCAATCCCACACTGGCCAGGGACAGGAGAAGGGGCAGGGAGCCCCAGGCTCAGGCAGGCGGCTCTCCAGGAGAAACACCAGCCGGCCAGAGTTTCCAGGGGCCTCTGGGAGTTCCCCGCTCAGCTCAGCCCGAGCCTAACCCAGTTCTCCCCACGCTTTCCATAGGAATCTATGGGGTTGGCAAAGCCGCCCTGCATCCCCCAGCCCTGGCCGTCCTCAGCCACACCCCAGATGGAGCCACGCAGACCATCGCCTGGGTGGGCAAAGGCATCGTCTATGACACTGGAGGCCTCAGCATCAAAGGGAAGGTGAGGTGCAGGCTGGCTCTCAGGGTGCCCTGGGGGTGGGGAGGGGAAGGTGAGGTGCGGCCGGCTCTCAGGGTACCCTGGGGGAGGGGAGGGGAAGGTGAGGTGCGGGCCCAGCTCTCCAGGGTGCCCTGGGGATGGGGAGGGGAAGGTGAGGTGTGGGCCCGGCTCTCCAGGGTGCCCTGGGGGTGGGGTGGGGAGGGGAGGGGAAGGTGAGGTGCCGGCAGGCTCTCCAGGGTGCCCTGGGGGTGGGGAGAGGCCCAGTTTGGGTCCAGCCAGCCCTCTGAGAGGTGTCATGGGGTGGGGGGCGGCGAGGTTTCTGGGGGTTCTGGGTTGGGGTGGGTTTGGGGAGAGTGCGCAGGGCGGGTTCCCATGTGCTGAGGCAACAGCTTCACGTGGCTCCCTGGGTTTCATGCCCACCCTTCAGAAGGGTCTGGAAACAAAAGCCTGGCCAGGGCCCAAGAGCAGCCCCGGAAATGACGGAAGGAATGGCAAGCAGGGCCAGGGAGGCAGGGCTTGCTGCTTGGGGGCTTTGTCCCAAGAAGGGAAGGGCAAGGGGACGCCTGTGTCTCTGAGTCTGCCCATGGTCCCCACCGAGAAAACGCTCAGAGTGGCCACACAAGACTCTCCAAAGGCACGTGACCCCCAAGAGCGAGGGGAATCTGGGCACGGCACAGAAGCGAGTCACCCAGGAACATCCCGGTGCGGTGGCCCTAGAAGCCTGTCCTGTGGTACGGCTTTCTGTCCTGCCATCCCAGGACAGGTGCTTGTGGAGCCCCCGTCGTGGCCAAGTCTGCCCGCCCCAGCAAGCCCTGCCCTTCTCCGCACCATCTCCATCCATTCATCCTACACACCATGTGAGCAGCCTCTGTGCTCAGGCCTGGGCTGGGAAGGACAGGGAGGGAGCAGACTGGGAAGTACATACCTCAGGAGGTCTGGAAGGAGCAGGGAGTGCATCCGCAGCAGACACTGCAAACTAGCAGCCTGCAAGGCTCACAGAGGCCTGGCATTTTTTAAATTTGAATTAGCTACCAATATTTGAAACCAGGAAGGATTCTCATCAAAGCCTGGATTTCCGGCCTTTTGTGCACTCAGAAGGTCTGCCAGTGCTGGCGTTCTGTTCCCGCCTGGCAGCATTCCCCTGCAGCCAGTGGGCCTGCCCCTGGTGTCACCCATTCTCCAGTTTGGTTTGCGGTAGGCCCCACCACTTGCTGCTGCCTTCCTGACACTGAGCCCTAGTGTCAGCTGCTGTTCAGGGTGGCGCTGGTGCAGCTCGCCGCGCTCTCTAGCACGCCCAGTTTATTTCATACCTGGAAAGGATGAGCAGTTCCCATCCCTCCTCTAAACCACAAAACTGTTTAGAACTAAGCAGGAAATGACACTAATCATAAAAAGGGTTTTTTTTTTTTAATAGAAAAAACATGCCTCCCTATGGGTCTCTTGGGGTAATAGATGGTGGAATGAATGTTTCTGGCTTTGGGTCTTAGCATCTACACATTTGACAATGGTTTCATTTAAATTGATCTTCTTTACTAATGTATGTTCAGTAGGCAGAGTTGCCAGCTGTCTTCACTCATAGTTGGTCCAAGAATACTATCTGTTAACTTTGATTTTGAAGAGCTCCAATCACGTGAGGCAACAGATACTTAGGAAAAGTCTTTAATACGGTATCATTTGGCAGAGATTCCTAAAAATCCCATTTCACAGTAAATTCCAGCAATCACAACACCCACCGTGTGTTCAGTTCTTCAGGGTGGATTCTTGTGGCTTTCAGATGTCTGCGGAACAAAAGCATTTTGGACACAGTAACTCCAAGTGTTCACATGGAATGAGGGAAGTGAAGGAATGCAGGTTCCGCGTCTTCGTTTTGACCATCCTGCGCTCTCGTGTTTTGTTTTGGGTCCTCTGTTTCGACACCGGGAGGTAGGAAATCATGGGCCCTGGAGGCCCCGACTGTGCCCAGAGCCAGCCCACAGGATCTGACTGTCAGAGCGATTCTCAGAAGGAATGTGGGTAGTAGATTTTGTGTCAGGTCATTGTTAACGTCCATGTAATGTTACTTTCAGGATAAGTAACAAAGATATGCGAATTTGAAGCTTTTGTTTGTGTGATTAAAACGCAACCGTAGCCACAGCAATTTTTTAAACTTCAATCAACAACAGATTATCGGAGGAGGAATATGTTATTGCTGACTTTGTTCAGAGATACCGGCACACGGTGGTAATAAGCAAACTGACTTCTAGTCGGTTAGGATTCCTAAATTCGCCACAGATAGTGCACCCCCTACTGCCTGCACCTGGTACTGGCTGCTCCCACCCTCGCACGCACCCTCAATACCCACGGTCGCCCTGGAAGCCGCTACATCCTGGCTGGTAGAGTCGTGGACCCTCTTCTCCTTGGATCAGATGCTTGTTTTTGATGTCAATCAGATGCTTGTTTTTGATGTCGGCTTGTTATGGACCAATGTGAGAAGATGAGCTTCCTGGGAATTCATTCGCTTGCTTGTGGCACTAACTCTAGTCACTTAGGGAAAATATCGTTGCACCTGACTTCATCTCATGTGGCTGTGGGTAGACCTGTGCAGTTAGTCAGCTCCCGGCCTGGAAATTAACACAAAGGAAAAACCTGACCACACAGGCCTTCCCTAGAGGCCACAGCTGCACAGCCTTCAGGGAAGCTGTGGTCTGAGGGTGGCTGGTAGAACTGCCAGAGAGTAGGGCATTTTCCATGGCTCCAGATCACCTTCTGAAAATGCGACTATAGCCCCTGCCTATTCCCGGGGTCCAACTGGTCTGCAGACCCCATAATACCAGGAAGAGCTGGGTGTGCTGGCACCAGTGAAACAATACCTGGTTTTTTATTTTAAACCAGCCCATCTTCCCCGCTGCAGTTGGAACCGTTCTACGTGGATTTGGGATCAACCAGCAGGCCTTTCCTGAGCTGTTACTGTGTGGAGTGGGCGCTGAGGCTCCAGCCATTGATGCAAAGACCCCAATCCTGACCTGAAGGCGCTCACAATCTCTCCCCAACAGCCTGGTGTGAAACGCAGACGCAACGCAGCAGGCATTCTCCCCAGTGGCTGCCTGTAGAGCAAATGGTGCAGAAATGGTCACTCCTCAAAAAGCAAGCTGGCTGGAGCCAGCCCAGCTCCCAGTTTTGCAAGAAAAAAAATCACAGCTCCATTTTCAAAGATTTCAAGGGCAGCTCAAGACCAGCCTGGACTAGCAGGCCTCAAATGCATTACTGGAGACCCCTTTACGCTCTTAACAAGTACCGACCCCAAAGAGGTTTTTTGTATAACAATGATGTCTATTGATATTTACTCTACTGGAAATTAAAAGTGAGAAATTTATAACATGTATAATTCATTAAAAATAACATATAAATCCATTGCATGTTATCATAAATAATTTTATGAAGATAAGCATCTTCCAAAATGAAAAAATAATTTACTGAGAGAGTAGCATTGTTGTACATTTTCACAAATCCTGTCAGTGTCTGGCTTAATAGAAGACAGGTAGGGACCTTGCATCTGCTTCCGATGTAGTCTATGGAAATGTGTTGTTTCAGTTGAACTGTATCAAGAAAATCTGGCCTCACGCATTTTATAGTTGAAACAGGGAAAAGGATTTTAGTACCTTTTTCAGCTAACTAACTATGAACATTCTTTGCTATTACACCAAAACTCAACAAGTGGTAGCTTCTTAAAGGCTGGTTATAACATGGAATCTGAAGCCTCATAAATAGACTTTTGGGCTCTGTGGCAGTTAAATCCACTGCTCTCTCTCACTTTGAACGTGTGGTTTTTCATGGAAAAATGAATGTTCACTTGAAAAATGTTGGTTCACAGAGTTCTCCAGAAATTCAAATTTTTGACACATTACATTATATAGTATCAAAAAATCACTTAATATCACCATCCATCTCATCAGAAAACTCATTGAGTATGAGGAAGTTGTCATGGTGATAGGAGAAAGTTTTTCAAAATTCTGATTTTTGCTTAAAAGCTCAAATGTATACCATTGGCAATAAATAATGTCAGCTGTTTCTGGAAGTAAGAGGCTCAGTTTGTTCCTTTTCTGGGAAATATCTGCCAGATACCTAAATCCAATTAAATGCCATTTGTCTGTCAGTTTTTCTTTCAAGTAAAAATGGTATCGTGGCCAGAGTGGCTCATGGAGCTCAGAACTCCCCCAGCAATCACAGCTGAGCTTCTGCTCTGACCGACCACTGCCCGTCAGCAACAGCAGGAGTGCATTATGAGTCACACGGAATATGGAAAATGTATCGTACCCAAGGGTTGAGAGTTTTAAAAATTAATTTTACTGCTTCAGCAAGGAAATTCTAACGTGAAATTGGCATTGGTTCATTTTCCCAGAGGGCATGGAAACGAATACAGCGGCTCCCCGACCTCTTTGGGACTGTGGCCTGATACTCCAGCACAGGGGGTGTAAGTGTCAGTCTCGTGAAAAAGGCAGAGACCGTCTTAAATCACTGCGAAAATGGTTTCTTCTATAAAAACAGAAACAACATATGGGGGCTGGTGAAACTTTGCACAATCAATCAATTGAGCTGTATTTGCAAGCCCAGTCCTGGCTCCACCTGCAAATGGGAAGGAGCTGGCAGCTGTGACAGGGGAGACATGGTGTACAGTGAGCAGCCGTTTCCAGGCATTTCTGTGTGACCCATTTTGCACATGGTTTGATTCCAGATCGGAGGCCCTGTTTTTCCATTTAAACAATCCTGTGCTTTCTCACAGATTAGCTCAGAAGAGATGGCTTATTTTCAGTACTACAAGATGGGTCATTTTCACTCAATTATAAAAGCAGCTCAATTTACATCTAAAAATACTTTGCACTAAAATTCAAAGCTTGTGTAATAAGATAAGGGTTCAAAAATGATTCAGTAAATTTCATACCCAAACCTTTACCTCTGAGGACCTGCTGTTAATTTAAAATATGAACTTGTGAATTTGATTTGGGAACCTGTAAAATGTAAAAATGTGTAACACTGTCAACCAGCGTATAGGAAACAGTGTGGACACTGCGGGGGAAGGGTGGCCCCTCTGTAGACCCAGGTTAACCGGGAGGTGTGAACTATTAACCAGGAGGTGTAAACTAGCAGGAGGGCAGAGGTGGCCCCTTCTTCTGGCGATAGACCTGGCAGTGACATGAAGGAGCGACAGGTGTCCTCACTGCTGGTGGTGTCAGTGGGGGTGGATGTGACTGATTTTGGCGAAGAGTTCAAATCAACCCTCACCATCATTTAAGGTTGTGATGAGGGGCAGAGAATGCTGAGCCTAAGTCTCGTTAGGTGGTAAAGCCCTCTAAATGCCAGGGAGAGGAAGCTAGGCCCTGTTCTGGGGGCGACAGGTGGCCAGGGCAGGTTTGCATCGCGGCAGCAGCCCCTCAGGCTTCCTCCCTGCCATAAGCACACTAGGAATCTGCAATGGGTGCAGGAAGCACCCAAGCCCACCCAGGTCCCTGAGGTGCTGGCCAGGGACCTCCAGCAAGCCCCAGAGGCTCCCTGGACCTCAGCTTCCTTCTCACGCTGTGCGGAGGAGTGGAGAGAGAGTGGCCCTGCAGACAGACCCCCAGGCGGCGTGGCAGCCCGGGACTGAGGTCAGGGTGCCCGGCCTCAAAGCACGGGGTCCCTGTTTCAATGTCAGAGACCGGCCACAGCGAATTCTGCAGCTCCGGGCATCTCCTCGGGTTCCCCCTCTATGCAGTTACTGTTTGATAACCCCAAAGTTCTGTCAAAACAAAAGGGAGCCTCACCATCTATGGCCATGACTCCCTGTTGCTTCTGGAGAACACCCCACTTGGCCAATAGGAGGTTCATGAGTTCTGTGGGTGCCCAGGAGGCCTGGTGTGGGGGCTGCCCAGGCCTGAGAGCTGGGGAAGGTGGGGCTAGCGTGGGGCCGGGAGGGGGTGGGGGGCTGCCGCTGCCAGGCCTGGACCTCACAGCTCACCTTTGTCCTGGTCCCTTTGTACCACCCGCAGACTACCATGCCGGGGATGAAGCGAGACTGCGGGGGTGCTGCGGCCGTCCTGGGGGCCTTCAGAGCCGCAATCAAGCAGGTGAGTGGGCCCTGCCCGCCCTCTGCAGGGGCATCCTGGGTGTGCCTCGTGGGTGCTCCCCTCTCCCCTGTCCGTCCCGCCACAGGCCCCACCAGGGTCCTACCCGAGTCTCCCCAGCGGATGCCTGTCCCCCCTCTGCCCCCAGGCTCTTCTGGGGCCCCCAGAGCTTCCTGCCTTCATCAGAGCTGCTCTGGGAGGCCCCAAGGGCAAGGTGCAGCCATGTTCTCTGCTCAGGGCCTGACTTGGCTCCAGAGCCCCATGAGCGGTTGGCTCAATGAGGAAGCCTGGCCTAGACCCGCATGGCATGTGGCAGGCAGAAGCTCATGGCAGGGGCACGTTGTTCTGCGTACCCCTCCCACAACCCTTCTTTGCAGCAGAGCTGCCTCTGGTGACTGGTCTCGCCAAGTCACCACCTCCAACCCCCAGGCCTGGCCAGGCCCCCTTCCTCTCTTGCGTGGGCAGGTGCCCCAATGCTTAGCCCTTGCTCAGTGGCAGTAATCACTCGGGGGGAGTGGGGGGGGTGTGACCTTGAGTGACCTTCCCATGGAGCCCAGATGTCCCTGGGGCCATAAAAAGTGCTTATTAAACAAATGAAGAGGCCAGCTCATGCTGGTAATCCCAGTACTTTGGGAGGCGGAGGCAGGAGGATGGCTTGAAAGCCAGAAATTCAAGACTACCCATAGCAACCTTGCAAGACCCCGTTTCTACAAAAAAAAATTTTTAAACTAGCCAGGCGTGGTGGCGCGCACCTGTAGTCTCAGCTACTTGGGAGGCTGAGGTGGCGGAGGATCGATTGAGCCCGGGAGGTTGAGGCTGCAGTGAGCTAAGATCCCACTGCTGCACTGCAGCCTGGGAGATAGAGCGAGACCCTGTCTAAAGAAACAGGCCAATGAGGAGTGTGCACTGACTCATCAGCCGAGGTTTTACCTTCCTAGGCTACCTTTCTCAGGCCAGCAACCCAGTTCCTTGGGGTAAACTTGAAATGGAAAAACAAAAAGGCCTTGGCAAGTAGTTTCCAATCTGGAGGGTCCTGCTTCTGGCCGTGAGGGAGGAGGAGGAATCCCAGGAGGAAGGAGCTCCTTCTGCCGGGGCTTCCCAGCTGGCCGTGCACATTCCAGACTGTGTGATGGGCTTCTGCTGACAGGGCCAGCCGGTGGGGACACGGAGGTGCGGGGGTGAGGTGGCCTGGGCAGGAGGGGCTGGCAGGCCCTCACCTGTGCTCTGCACAGGTTTGGAAACGGCCTCTTAGGGCTCACGGCTGTTTCTCTCGTGCTGAGCACACAGCTGGGGCTGTACGCAGCCTGCAAGCCCCATGCCTCCATGAGCACCTGCCGTGGCCCGTCCACTGCAGAGCCTGTCGGAAGAGGCTGGAGGAGGAGCATGTGTCCTCTGTGCGCTACTCCTTCACTGGTTATAAACTACCAAGGGACACGGCTGGCACTCAAGGAGGGTCTTGACTGCCCCAGCATCATAGGCCACGGGGCAGGGTGGCTCTGGGCTCCCACTACCTGGCCCTCCTCCTTGCCTCTGCCCAGGCCCCGTGGCTGTGGCAGATGGGCTCACCGGAAGAATGCTGAGGCGGACGGGCCCAGCTGTGTGGTGCTCGCTGGGCAGCTCTCTCTGAAGGGAGCAGCTGCTGCTCTGGGGTGGCACGGGGGCAGGGGTGGGCAAGTGGTTCTGGAGGAGCCATGTGGCCAGCCCTCTGTGGCCATCTTTGCCGTTCACCCCTGGTTACTCCTCCAACAGAGGGTCTGTCCTGCCTCTGGGACAGGCTGTCTGGGAATGCCCCAGCAGGAAGACTCTTCTGAGCTTGAATTCCCTGTTCACAGGAAGCCACTTGACAATGATCACAGATTCATCAGGCAGCAGCCGTGAGTGTTCTCAGCACTCCTCCACCTCTAGAGGTGCTGCGGCCTCTAGAGGTGGAGGAGCACCTCTAGATTTGAGGGGTGCTGAGGACACCCCACCCCCACTCTGGACAAAGATCCCCCTCCCACAAGAGCTCCAGCCTGGAGGCTCCACTGTGAACGCGAATGTCCTGCTTGGCCTTCACATATCCTTATTGGCCTCTTAGAAAGGAATACACCTCTGTCTGAGCCACAGAATCAATCCTCAGGGTTATGCATTTACCCAGAGAATAAAATCAGCATCCACGTGTCCACACTGGTAGGAATAGATCACTGAAGGAATAAATGAATGGGAGAGAACCGTTTCTCACACTGAATCCCAGTTTCAGGCTGCAGAGGTAGTGATGGAAACAGGAAGTCGTCACCCCACAGCCAGGCCTCATTCCAGGTGAGAGTGGCCCACTGTGCTGGAACTAGAGCATGAGAGTGGGATGGGAACAGGACAGTCAAATGCTCTCAGAGTGCCTCTCGCAGCTTTATAGTGGTGACACTCATGACCCAGCCTAACCACGTGTCCCAGGGCATGTCACCAGGGCAGGGACAGAGCCACCTGACATGCCTCCAGAGGCAGTGTGCAGGGAAGGACACAGCATTTCTGCAGGATTCCCATCAAAAATGCATGGCCTGCCTGTAGTCACAAGGACACGTCAGACAAACCCAGCACTGAAAGTGCCAAGGCCACAAAAGACAAAGCCAGACTATGCAGTCGCCCAGATTAAGGAGAGCAAGCAGGCCGGGCATGTTGTGTGTTCTGATCCGATCTGGACGTCTGAGGAGCACATGGAATCTGGATGGTCCCGAGAGGTGATGGTCCTGTGTTGGTGATTACTACCCCCCGCTGCCCATTGTCCCATGGCTGGACAAGATGCTGACATTGGCAGAATCTGGGTGAAGGGTGTTGAGGAATTGTTTGTGGCTGTTTCTTTTTTTTTTTTTTTCCCGAGATGGTGTCTTGCTCTGTTGCCCAGGCTGGTGTGCAGTGGTGCGATCTCGGCTCACTGCAACGCCTCCCAGGTTTAAGTGATTCTCCTGCCTCAGCCTCCAGAGTAGCTGAGATTACAGGCATGTGCCACCACACTTGGCTAATTTTTGTATTTTTAGTAGAGACAGGGTTTCACCTTGTTGGCCAGGCTGGTCTTGAACTCCTGACCTCAAGTGATCCACCCACCTCAGCCTCCCAAAGTGCTAGGATTACTGGCATGAGCCACTGCTCCTGGCTGTTTGTGACTATTTCTGCAATTTTTTCGTAAGTTTGAAATTATTTCACAGTGAAATGTTTTGAACTTTTTAGAAAGAGGATGTGCCATTCAAAGATGGAAGGGCACGCCAGGAGCTCGGTGGCCCTGGGCTCTGGGGGTGTTAGCGACCCTCCAAGCCTGGCACCAAAAAAAAGCCCCTGCCCCACTTACCAACCCAAAACCCTTGGCCGCCCTGGGGGACCAGGCCCAAGCCCTGGCGTAGCACTGGAGACCCTTCCCACGCTGTCCCTGAAGCACTCACAGTCCAGCCCCATCTTTGGCCACCCTCTTCTGTTAGACCAGCAAGTCCTAACTGTGCCAGGTAACACCCAGGAAGTGTGTGAACATTGACAGCTCCAGGGCTCACCTCCAGCTCTGCTGAGTCTTGGATTTTTTCAGCCGCTCCTGGTGATTGGAGAAACCCCCAAGACTGGTCGTGAGGGCCGCAAGGGCAGGGCCGTGCCTGTGCTGTCTCTGTGTCACGTCTTCCAGCCGTGCAGACCTCAGCACTGTTTGCCCCAGGACTGCAGCTCGCTCGTCTTCTAAGCCAGCACTTCTCAAGTGGGGTCCCCATGTTGTTAGTAATATGGGTCCTCAGCTCCGCCCCAGACCTGCTGGATCAGAAATTAGGGGCAGGGCCCAGGCTTCAGGGGGTAGCAGCCCTCCCTGGGAGGCTGAAAGCATCCATTTGGGAATCCTCCTCCTCCCCGCTCCTCCCTCTCCCCCCCCCGCCTCCTCTCCTCCTCCTCCCCCCTCCTCCTCCTCCTCCCCCCTCCTCCTCCTCCTCCCCCCTCCTCCTCCTCCTCCCCCCTCCTCCTCCTCCTCCCCCCACCCCAGCAGCTACAGATCCAGAACCCTGCTTTCTAGGAGGACTTCAGGGCTCCCCTCCTTTGTTGGTGGAGCTCATCTCTGTGGCGTCCATGGCCTGGAGCCCCATGGCCTCATCATGTGACCTCAGGGTCATGCTGTCATTTATTCGTTTGTTCCTAAACACCCACTTCTCCCTGGAATGACCACAGGAGGCCTCAGCACAGGGACAGGCCATGGTCACTGTACACACAGATGGAATGTCAGTGCTGGGGTATCTGGGGAGGAGCTCTGAGAGGAGGAGGCTGAGGGTCCTGAAGCCCCTGCCCCGTGTCCCTGACACAGGCTGGGCTGTGAGAGTGGGAGCGGGGGACTCGGGGCCCTTGTGGAGCTGACAGGTGGCCCCGATATCATCACCCTGAGGCTGGTGGGGTTCTTTCCCCTGTGCTGCGTGGGGGTGCGGGGCCATCTGTGAGGCTCAAGGACTGAGCGGGGACCCAGGGAGGTCTCAGGGACTCGCAGCTGCCATGCCCAGCACCACTGCTGCAGCTCCTGCCACTGGCCACTCCTTGCCCTGCTGGCTGCCCCTGCCCCACCATCCCAAGTGTTTGCCTTTGGTGAGGGCTCTGCACCCGTGGTGGAAGAGTCGGCTGTTCCAGGAGATGAGAAAGACGCTGGATCCTATAGAGCTGTGTGTCCGCGCTCTCGAGGCATGCTCCATGCTAGGAGGATGTATTCTGGTTAAAGATTCATCTCCGGGAGCAGAGGAAGGGCAGGGACAGGGGTCTGGGAGCTCTACTCCATTTGACATTGCTGCCCGGGTGTGGCCCGCTTCGGGGTCAGGGGGCACCCTTAGAGCCTGTGCAGGGCAGGAACTGCCACCATCTGTTGGCCACACATTTCTCAGTGAACAAATGACTTTTGGCATCAGAAAGCCATAACTTCACACCTAAACTTCCACAAGGCTGAGCTCTTCCTGCCCCTGTGTGTGTGTATGTGTGTGTGTGTGTATTGAGGGGACGCGGCTGCTGGCCACCTTCCGTCGGCACAGGTTGGCGAGGCTTCATGACTGCCCAGCCCATGCAGTCCAAGAGTCCCACAGCCCAGCCCATGCCCAGGCTCATCCACTGCGGCGGGTGGGCTCTGCCAGGGGAGGCTAGGAAACCCCAGTGGTGAGCCTTGGCCTTGGGATCTGCCAGGACTGTACCCGGGATGGCAGGGAGGGCGAGCTTTGGTCCCTGCAACTTGGAGCCATCTGTCTCTCTCCTGCTGTCTGTGGGTCTGAGAACCCCCAGCTCGTCCTCCCCACTCCCCAAACCTATGACCTACAACTGGAGCCTCTGCCCACTTCTCCCTCCAGGGTTTCAAAGACAACCTCCACGCTGTGTTCTGCTTGGCTGAGAACTCGGTGGGGCCCAACGCGACAAGGCCAGATGACATCCACCTGCTGTACTCAGGGAAGTACGTCTGGCCCTCCCACTCCTTCCTGCCCACTGTTGGAACTCGCGACCCTTCCCGGCCTGCAATGCCAGCTCACTCCAGGCATATCGGGAGGGCACTCAGCGTTGGGGTCCCCTGGGCAGCAGGCTCCTTGCTTCCCGGAGGGCTGGGGAGCTTTGGTAGCAGGCGCAGCTCACGTTGAGGGGCCCATGGCACCTGGATGAGGTGCTAGGCTCCCGTGCAGTGCCTGGCCCAGGAGCTCGTGGTCTACCCTGCATTACCAGGACAGGCCTTTCCAAAATTTAGGCCTGAAACCTTTGGGTGTGTGAAGCTCTGACCCCCAGATTCCCTGCTCGGGGACACCTCCTGCATCTCCCCCTTGAGATTGACCCTGGAAAGTCAAAGCTGAGCTGGCAGCTGAGGAGCAAGTGGCTCCAGAATTCAAAAGAGAAGAGCCCTCTCCCCAGCCCCATGAGCTGGTGCCTGAGTGGGCGCCTCCCCGCATCTCCTGCTCTTCCTCATCTGCCGGGTGCCAGGCACAGTGTGCTGAAGGCCAGCCCAGCCGGTTCATGCCACCCACTTTACAGAAGAAGAAACTGAGGCATGGGGGAGCCAAATGGCTGGTCCCTGGCTCTCCAGAGCAGCGGGGCAGGGATGTCACCTGGAAGCCCTTTGCTCCAGGCACTGCATTGCTGTAGGGACTGGGGGCATCCCGGCCTTCCCAGTGGGGAACGTGTTGGGGTTTGGGGAGCCACAGGGATGGACAGCTCCAAATGGGGTCTTCCCAGTTTTAAAGGGGCTCACGCCAGTGTCCCAGGAAATCCCGTCCCTGAGCGGGGATCTCTACCATGCCCCAGGACGGTGGAAATCAACAACACGGACGCCGAGGGCAGGCTGGTGCTGGCAGATGGCGTGTCCTATGCTTGCAAGGACCTGGGGGCCGACATCATCCTGGACATGGCCACCCTGACCGGGGCTCAGGTGAGTGCTCCCTGGATCCACCCCTTAGCTGTGGTCCCAGGGAACCCCACCCCACTCTTGACCTCGAGGTGGGGAAGGCAGCGCGTGGGGGCTGCCGTCAGGAAGTTTTCATAACTGGGCACGAGGAGGCAGGAGGAGCTGCCCGTCAAGCTTGGTGTGGGCAGTGCCGAGGCCCAGGCTGGATGCAGAGCTGGGAACCGCCTCCTGTGTGCTTCATGGCCATGGTCCTTTCTGCCTGTGTTTTTTCTTTTTTTCTCAACCGTCTCTTTTCTGGCTCCCTTATTTCTCTGTCTGCCTCCCGGTCCCTCTTTTGCCTTGGGTGTTTCTCTCCTGCCGTCCCGTCCACACGCTTCCCGGGTTCCTGCCCGCCCAGGGCATTGCCACAGGGAAGTACCACGCCGCGGTGCTCACCAACAGCGCTGAGTGGGAGGCCGCCTGTGTGAAGGCGGGCAGGAAGTGTGGGGACCTGGTGCACCCGCTGGTCTACTGCCCCGAGCTGCACTTCAGCGAGTTCACCTCAGCTGTGGCGGACATGAAGAACTCAGTGGCGGTAGGTTTGGAGCCTTGAACCTGGAGCCTGCCACATGGGTGGAGCCGGGCAGGCGGAGCCCTGCCTTCAGGGTGCTGGTGCACCCAGGGAGCTGGGGCCCCCCAGAAGCAGCCACAGTGCAGACGAGGGCTTGAGAGGCAGGCGTCAGGGTACAGGAGTCATCCCAGACAGCGTGGGCCACTCACTGGCTTCCCTGCCACACAGCCAGGGGTTTCTCCCCCAGTCTTGGGTCTGGCTCAGTTGCCCCATCAGGCCCTTTGCTGGCTTCCCCCTTGGCCTATGGTGGGGGCAGACTCCTTAGCTCATGGTCAAGGCCCTCCCAGCCCAGCTTCAGCTGCCTCCCCACACGCTCCCTCCCAGCCACCCCGAGCTCCTTGCAGACAGCAATAGTGACAGGCGATGGGGCAGGGTGGAGAGGGCCCGGCCGGAGCAACCCACAGGCACTGTGTCCTCCTGGCCTCCCTAGGACCGAGACAACAGCCCCAGCTCCTGTGCTGGCCTCTTCATCGCCTCACACATCGGCTTCGACTGGCCCGGAGTCTGGGTCCACCTGGACATTGCTGCACCGGTGCATGCCGTGAGTGTCCCCCCTCCCCACTGGCCCTGGCTGCTCCCGCCCTCTTGTCCAAACAGCACCCCTCTGGCTCTGGAGCTGCTGGCAGAGCTCATCAGAAACTTCTGTCTGTGACCCAGCTTCCAGCCCGCTGTCCCCACCACCCCCAGGTCTCATCCTCCCTGGGAACAGAGTGGCTGCTGTGTACGACCCTTCCCCAGCCAGCCTGTCCTCCATAGGGGATCCTGGGCCCTGTCTCACCCATCCCCACCCTGAGGAGCTCCCGGGGTGAAGGCAGAGCACACAGGGCCTTGCCCCCTGCCTATGCCTGGCCTGCCGGCCCTGAACGTGTCCAGCCAGCAGCATGGAAGGCTCTGGGCTCCGGCTGGTGCTCAGGATCTCCTTCCTGAGAAGGGGACTGTGGGGCACGTGGAGAGGACCCAGGAGGTGAGGGGTCCCCAGGAACCCCTCCTGTGCTGCAGCCCCACGCCCAGAGTCTGTGTCCTGCCCTTTGCTTGCAGGGTGAGCGAGCCACAGGCTTCGGTGTGGCCCTCCTGCTGGCGCTCTTTGGCCGTGCCTCTGAGGACCCTCTGCTGAACCTGGTGTCCCCACTGGGCTGTGAGGTGGATGTCGAGGAGGGGGACGTGGGGAGGGACTCCAAGAGACGCAGGCTTGTGTGAGCCTCCTGCCTCGGCCCTGACAAACGGGGATCTTTTACCTCACTTTGCACTGATTAATTTTAAGCAATTGAAAGATTGCCCTTCATATGGGTTTTGGTTTGTCTTTCTGGTCGTCAGCATGGTGGTGGAAACAGCTAAAGTTTTAGGAGACGGCTTAGGGTTTGGTGCGGGCCACGGGGAGGGGACCGGGAAGCGCTGGGGCTTGTTTCTGTTACTTACAGGACTGAGACATCTTCTGTAAACTGCTACCCCTGGGGCCTTCTGCACCCCGGGGTGAGGCCTCCTGCCTGCCTGGTGCCCTGTCCCAGCCCCAGGTCCTGTGCAGGGCACCTGCGTGGCTGACAGCCAGGCTCTTACTCCAGCCGGGGCTGCCAGCGCATCCAGCCAGCCCAGCCCTGTGAAAGATGGAGCTGACTTGCTGCAGGGGACCTGATTTATAGGGCAAGAGAAGTCACACTCTGGCCTCTCAGAATTCACTTGAGGTTCAATTAAATACAGTCACACCACCCCCTCACCTGGCCTCGTTCTTCTTTCTCCCCCTCCATTTTAGAAACGGGTCCTGGAGCCCATCTAGGGAATGTAGTGCAGGGCTGCCTCCTGCTTCTCCCAGACCGGCTCTGGCTTTGAGCCCCAGCTGGTCAACCCAGTGTTGATGACAGGAGCCCAGGACCTGGGGAGGAGGACAGGGGGCCACTGGGCCTAGGCCTGGCCTTCCTGACCATTTTGATTTTCTGGGTGCACACAGCACAGACTCCAGGTGGAAGTGCTGTGGGCTCCTGAACTCTCTACAGCCCGGCAGCCTGCACGGAGGCCGTTCTGTCTCTCGAGGGTCCTGGAGCCTGCGCTGTGTGAGGTCGACTGTGCTTCCGTGCCCCTGGGCACTGTCCTAGGTGATAAAGGGCAGGGCCCCGAAGCCAATTCGGATCTCCCGGGAGCCCCGCCAGGATTCAGGGAACCCCTGAACCTGGGCTCCAGGAAAAGCACGTGAGGCGGGTCCAAGGCACCCAGGAGCCAGGCTCCCACTGGCTTGGGTGACAGTACAGGCCAGGACCTTGTCCCTGCCATACATCCCCTTTGCTGTCAGTCGCAGCAGGGCTGCCTGGGGCCCCCCAGGAAGGGATTGGGTCTGAGGCCCCACAGGGAAGGGGACAGTGCCCACCTCTCTTCAGCTAGGGCCGAGGGTGAGGACCTGGCTGCAGATCTGTGGGACACGTGGCCCTAGGCTGTGTCCTGAGCCCCTGGCCACCCCACCCCAAGGGTCCCCAGAATCCATGTGCCCCCACAGCCCTGGAAATCAAGGTGACTTTCTGGGCCTGATCCCAAGCAAATATTTATTAACTGCCTGCTGTGTACACAGCCCTGGCTGGGCCTGAAAAGGCAAGAACTGGCTGCAAGGTCCTGGCCCTGTCTGAGGAAACTGTCACCCAACACAATGACAGCAATTGTGGGCAGCAGCCGGGGAGACGGAGCCGGAGCTCCCGAGCAGGGGCGGCTGCAGCCGGGGTTAGGAGCCTTCACGGGTCATTAGCTTGCTTAATGGTGCTGCAGTAGGCCCCGCTTGCCGGCCTCCCCTGAGACACCCAGAGGAGGCAGAGGTCACGAGGTGGCTGGCTCCTTCTCCAGGGCAGCTGGCACCGTCTGCTCCCGCTACCAGGGGTGCGCCCGCATGGACACAGGATGCAGGGTCAGGGAGCAGGGGAGGAACTGAGTCTCCCTTGTGCAGGCACAAAGGCGGCCTCAGGACCAGGGACCCAGCTGGGCACCAGCTGCTGGCTGGCCTGGCCTGCCTGCCGGCGTCGGGGGGCCCACGGGGGTGAGCCAGAGGCCTGGCTTTCCCCGGGGCCAAAGGGCTCTAGGAGGCAACGGCTGCTTCCCCAGGCCCCACCAGAGCCCTGGCGACAGGGTCATGGGGCGGCTGGCGGTGCTGGGGGGCAGGTGGGTGCTCTGGGTCCACTTGATCATGGTTTCGGGGAGCAGTGCAGGAAGACGAGCTTGGTGCAGAGCCCCCACAGGCAGGCTAGCGCACAGCCCCAAGGAAGTGCTCCCAGATGAACTTGGCCGAGAGCATCACCATGGCCACACCAAGTAGGCGGGGCTAGGACCCCACCCACACCCCCTCCCTGGAATCCCAGGGCCCACCTGGGTGATGTTATCCCAGAGACAGGGACAAGAGATGAGAGGATGGAAATGTCCCTGGGAAAAAGGCTGCAGGAGCTGGAGGTGATGAGCAGAGCAGGCGAAGGAAAGGGAGGCCCCTCCTCCCTCCATGTTAGAGAAGGGAGCCCTAGATCTGGCCACCAGCAGCTTGTGCACACCTGGGGCTGAGGGCACACAGGGCTGCACGTACACACTCAAGGCCACTGTGAGAACAGGTGAGCAGGGCCAGAGGGCTGAGGAAAGCCCGGCTGAAGGCTGCACCTCCAGGCTGAAGAGAGCTTTACCGGCATCCGCCAGGAAGCCTGGGCTCTGGGGCTGTGTCATTGTAGATGACCATTTCCAGGTCGTGGCCACAGCCCCGGTTCTGGTCACAGCTGGGCCACCAATCCTCCTGCGCCACCCACCACTTAGCCATCGGGCCGTCTTCAGGGCATCGGCCAGCCTCAGCTGCTGCAGCCAGACCCTGGCGTTGTGGAAGGCTGGCCAGTCCACATCCTGCAGCCTACGAGGGTGCGCTGTGTGAGGGGTACAGGCCCTGGCCTGGGAGGGGACCCCGATGCAGGCCCCCAGAACTGACGGAAAAGTCTCTCCCCAGAGGTCAGGTCTTTGTCAGCAAAGGTGGGAAACCAGGGGAACGGCGGCACCAGGCTCCAGAGACATTTGAAATGACTTCAGAAGACCCAGGGCCACTCAGGGTGACCACATCGGACAGCTGCCTCCGACAGGCTGTGACGGATGTTTAAGGAAGGGATCGATGGTCACCTGACTCTCAGGAGTGCAG
Organism: Pan paniscus; assembly: GCF_029289425.2. Taxonomy (NCBI): domain Eukaryota; kingdom Metazoa; phylum Chordata; class Mammalia; order Primates; family Hominidae; genus Pan; species Pan paniscus. The sequence continues at coordinate 64,479,676 of NC_073270.2, forward strand.
GAGAGGCCACTGAGACCCATTCAGAAGGGACTGGGTGTTGGTCCCTGTGGACTCGGCCTCTGGCTGGTGGTGAGGAGGATTTCTCACCAGCCATCCTCTGGCCCCTGCTGCCTAAGGGAGCAGACTCGTGTGAGCTGGGTTCCGGGAAGTCCGTCTCCAGCAGGAACTCCAGGCCAAGCGCACATCTCTGTGATCGTGTGTCACCATGGCGGTGCGTGCGTGAGAGCATGCGTCTCCAGCAGGAACCCAGGCCAAGCGCACATCTCTGTGATCGTGTGTCACCATGGCGGTGCGTGCGTGAGCGCATGCATCTCCAGCAGGAACCCAGGCCAAGCGCACATCTCTGTGATCGTGTGTCACCATGGCGGTGCGTGCGTGAGTGCATGCGTGTGCACTGGTCTGTGGCCTGTGGTGCGTGAGTTCCACTAGGACCCATGTGAGGTGGAGGGTCTTCCACCTCCCCTCCCATTCGGGCCCTCCCTGTGCCACACAGACACCCATCTGTGCCTTCCCCTTCTGTGCCACCAAAAATGGAAGAGATAGACACTTAAAAGAAGCAACTCAAATGGAATGAAATCGTTTCTGTTGGGGAATGCTCAGACATTCAATCATCTTAGAAAATCCCACCCCACCTCCCGCTGCAGATTAATTACTGTAAGTGCAACTCCAATCGGGCTGGTGACCCCCCAGGAAACCTCTGAAGCTGTCCCAGGCTGTTCCCAACATGGGACCTCCACTCTGGCACACCAGGACCCGAGGCCCCTGACAGGCTCCTCGTTCCTGCCTCGCTCAAGGCTCAGGTCCCCCACCTGAAATACCCCCTCCCACCAGCATCTCCTGCCTCGCTCCTGCTGCCAGGTCCCCAAAAGCTCTTGTTCATGAGCTCGCCTGCCATCCACAGCCCCCACCAGAACCCAAGTGGCTGTGGAATTCGCTGCCCTGATTCTCTGCCCAGAGCCTCGGTCCAGACTGTGTTCCCTGGCGAATTAGTGTTCAGCATTTTTGTTTATTTGTTTGTTCTTTAACAAAAGTTGTTTTGGTTTGAGATTCAGCAAAAATACACACTGCATTCAGCTTCCTCTCCATTCAGGATTCAGTAAATTGGTTGTTTTCCCATCTGCTTCGAGTCCTTGCCTCAAATGAGCCTTCAACAAGATAATGCATTGAAAAGCCCTTGGAAAAGTACCAGGCCCCGCGCACATGTACAGCCCAGGCCCCACGCACATGGACGGCATTGTCATCATGCAGCTCTCGGAGGCAAGGCCAGCAGCACACAAAGCTCCCACCTCACCCACATTAGGCTCAGCTTCTGGGGAACATTGGCCCAGGCGGGGGTCCTTCCCCACGGCCTCACAAATAGGGCTCAGGAGGGGTGGGGCTGCCTTCATGCAACCCTGCTGCTAGGCTGGTCCCCAAAGCCCAGACCTGTGCCCCTCCCCATGGCCTGGGCTTGCTTTCTTCCCTTGCACAGGGCCAAGGGGACAAGGATGCAGCAGAGGAGATGCTAACACACCCTCAGGGAGGTGACAGTCCTTCCTGACATCCAACCGATGGGCCATCTTTGCTTTCAGTGCCTGCTGGAGTCCCGAGGGCTTTGGGGATCAGTCCAGGCAGCATTCTGCAGTCAGGAAAACAACATTGAAAACCAAAACCCACAATTACAAAGCGTAGAAGCCTGGTTTACGTTCACCGATGGCACAGTTAGAACCCACGGCAGCCTCCAGCTGAAATGATCTGTTCCCATTGGCTGCATAAGAAACTCAGTGATGTCATGGACCCCTTTGCCTCCCTTAAATCAGTTTAGCAGTTACCCCAACTTCACAACCGTGAGTTCTTTTGAGGGCCTGAGACCCCCTTTCTCCTAATGAGTTGGATAAGTTTCTGTGGCATCCATGACCCAGCTTGTTCCAGTGCATGAAGGCCCAAAGCCAGCTTCCTTGTCCAACAATATTTGCTAAGCACTACTGGCATGCAGTCCCTGAAAAGCAGATCCCTCCTGCAGGTGTGTCTTCCCAGCCTGCAAGTGGAACGGCTTCCGGAAGGAGGAGCCGGCACGGCCCTGCAGGAAGCTGGAGGAGGGCTGTGCCCCTGGCACCCACAGGGGCGGGGGTGACTGAGGACTCCCCCCCCCCATCGGGATGTTATTAGCCATTACCAGAAGAGCTAATGTGTCATAAGCAATTTGCCACATGCAAGGCAGCCCCTGGGAGGTGCTGTTATCTTCCCCCCTATTCCAGCAGGTGCAGAAGCCCCAGGTCGCACAGGTTGTTTGTGAAAGGGAAGGGGGCATCCAAACCCCGATGGCCCAGCAGATTCACGTATGCTGGCTGATGAAGGTGGGAGGGAGGGAGGGAAGTGAATAAATAGATGGCCGGACAGAGACATACAGCCAGGCCAAAAGGACTCATTACTGTTGAATATCCCAGACTCATTACTGTTGAATACCCCGGGCCTCGGTCTCCTCATCTGTAAAATGGATGGGCCTTGCAAAACAAAAACCTTCATGACTTTGGATTTGTCATTGATTTCTTGGCTATGACACCAAAGGCACAGGCAGCAAAAGAAAAAATAGACAAATTGGACTTCATGCAAATTAAGAAATTTTGCACATCAAAAGACAGTATTCACAGAGTAAAAAGGCAACCCACACAATGGGAAAAACATTTACAAATCATATACCTGATAAGGCATTGATATTTAGAATATATAAACTCCTAAAGTGCAACAACAATAAAAGAATCTGATTCAAAAACACTCAAAGGACTCCTCAATAGATAAAAAAGTACACAAATGGCTCATAAGCACAGGAAAAGATGCTCGGCATCACCGTCATTCAAAAAATAGAAATTAAAACCCCGGTGAGAAACCACGCTGCACTCATTAGGAGGGCCACTATCACAAAAACAGAAAATAACAGGTGTTGGTAAAAATGTAGGGGAATCACAACCCTGGCTCACGGCCGGTGGGAATGGAAAATGGGTCAGGTGCTGTGAGAAACAGTATGGCGGTTCCTCAAAAGATTACAAATAGAATGACCACGCGATGCAGCAACTCCACTTCGGGGTATACACCCCAAAGAATTGAAAGCAGGGCCTCGAAGAGATATTTGCACACTCAGGTTCACAGAAGCATTATTCACAATCGCTCAAATGTGGATGCAACCCAAATACCCATCAGTGGATGAACAAGTAATAATCAAATGTCACAAATACAAGGTGTGGATGTTCAGCCTTACAAAGGAAGTTCCAACACAGGCTACACCGTGGATGAACCTTGAGGAATTATGCTAAGTCAAATAAGCCAGTCACAAAAACACAAATACTGTAGGATTCCACTTTTACGAGGTAAGTTAGAGCAGTCAAAATCATAGAGACAGAAAGTAGGAGGGTGGTTGCCAGGAGCTGAAGGGAGGAGGGAATGAGCAGTTAGTGTTGAACGGGGATAGAATTTCCATTTTACGAGATGAAAGGGGTCGTGGAGATGATGGTGGTGCAGGTTGTACATTATGAATGCACTTAATGCCACTTGACTATACATTCAGAAATGGGGAAGATGGCAGATTTTATGTTATGTGTATTTTACCACAATAAAAAGATAATACATTTTAAAAAATATAGATGGGCCCTGGACTCCTCTGGCCACCTGTGCCCCGGGAGGCAGGATGGGTCCGTGTGCCATGCCCGGGTCAGCAGAACTGGGCTCAAATCCCGACTCTGCCACTTTTGTAGCTTTGAGTCCTGGCGTCAGTCAGCCAGATTCTTCACCTGTGCAAGGGGGACATATGTCCATGAAAGTGCCATGTAAATGGGCAAAAGACGACTCCTTTGCTCATGTGGTAAACCCCACCCTGCAACAGTTGTGCTCGGCAGAAAACCCTCTCTGCCAGGGCACTGCTGGAGCAAGGAGGGGCTCATACAGGCTCTCTCGGGTGTGCGTGAGCATGCAGGCCAGTGGGTCTCGTGTTTCCTTATCCACGTAGTATACCACGTGCTCGCTGGCTACTTCCACATTCATGACCAGAGACTCATTCCTGAATTGGGGAAGGAAAAGCCAAGTGCAGATCCAGAGAAACAAAGGTAGCCCCAGATGCTCGGGCCCAGCTTCCTTCCCCATCCCAGTCTGCACCCTGCACCCTCTGCCCTCTCAGCTCTGCTTCCTCCATCCAATCTTCGCTTGGCCCTGAAAATTCCAGGCAGAATAGACACACATGGCTCCTGCCCACTCCTGTGCAAACTCGTGGGCCCCCGAAGGAAGACATGGTATCTTCCTATGGCTGGGAGATGTCGCAGTCCCATTTCCTCCCCATGCTATAAATAAACGACTCACAGACAGCAGTTCTAGGCAGAGGGAATGGTGTCAGGGAACACTGCAGGCCCCCACCTCCCCTCCGTGTGTAGTTTTGTATTCACTCATTCATTCAATGAACATTCATTGTGCTCCTGCTCTGTGTCAGGTGCTGAGAGACTAAGTTGAGGAGAGATGGCCCCTGCCCTCCCAGGGTTCACAGTCCCGCCAGGAGGACAGGTGCTCATCACAGTATTACCCAAAGAAATACACCACAAACTGGGATGACTGCCGTGAAGTATGGGCAGGTGGTGTGATCAGGACATTTTAAAGGGAGGCCTGTCCTTGCTTGGGGAGGGGACCAGGTAGGGAACGCCTCCCTGGAGGTATAGATATATGAGCTGAGAGTGCAAGGATGTGAGTACTCAATGGTGCAGAAGATGGGAGAAATCAGTTCCAGTGCAGGGTGCAGCATGTGCAAAAGCCCAGGGCTGGAGTGGGCTGTGACAAGTTACAGAAATGCAAAGGAGGCCACTGCTGCTGAAAAGGAGAGGGGGGCATGGGGATGGGGGAGTGAGATGGGGTGGGAGAGGTGGACACAGGCCTTGCAGGTCACTAGAGAGTGCTGTGTGAATATGACCATTTCCCTGAGGACGCCCCAGTCCTCAGCACAGGGTGGCTGGAATTCCCGCAGAGAGCCACAGGCTTACTGGCTTGAGAGTGAGGGAGTGGAATTTGGGCTGTCAGAGCCCAGGGAAGTCCCAGGGATGGGGGGAAGTGAGAATGTCCTGCAAGGCAAGAGACAGAGCACCCTGAAGCTTGGTCTGACTCCTGTTTCTGGTCATGGTAGAGCTGCAGGGGCTGCATTTAACTACTGCTTTAGATGAGTTAGAAAGCCAGACAAATATATAGAAAGCATTGTGTCAGACACAAGAAACATGCAGCCCCAGAGTGATGCCTGCGAGAAATGGAACAAATGAGATGCGCCTCCAACCAGCCCAGCTCCCTGCCTGGGGAGAGTTTCCAGGTGTGGCCCAGGGAGGAGAAACCCAAGCCAAGCCCAGGCAGGTGGCCTCCATGAGCTCAAGGGACAGAGTTGAACATCCAGGATGGCCAAGGCAGCTGGAGTTTGCTGGACAGAGAACTCGGAAGAAGAGAGTGGCACGGAGAGAAAGGAATCCAGAGACGGGCAGGGTGTTCCCCTGAGTCTTCATGGAGTACTGAGTACTCCTCAGCACATGTGAGGAGGACACTACCCCAAGCTAGGGAAGGAACCATCCTAAGGTGCAGAGGGGACAAGGACCACTCACACAGCACCCAAACAGGCCACATTCCCAAGAGGCAGGAGCACAGCAAAGGCTTTGAGGTCTGAACTGCCATATACAACAGCACTCAAGCTCCAGGCTCACCTCTGAGCAGCGCATGCACTGGTCACCTGCAAGTCACACAGCCAAAGCTCTTAAGAGAGAACTAACATCTGAACCACCGCTCATGGGAGAGAAAGAACGTGCAGTGTGAATTTCACTGGATTCATTGCCTGCTAAAGAGGAGGAGGAGGAGGAGGAGTTGGATGATGAGGAGTGGGGGAAGGAGGACAGAAGGAAGAGGAGGAAGAAGAGGAGAAAGGTGGAAAAGAAGGAGAAATCAATTAGCATTCTCCAGAAGATTTAAACAGGATCCAGTCTTCTAACATACAAAAACTACAAGTCCAGGATGAAAACCCAACATTATTTGACATACCAAGAATCAGGAAAATCTGACCAATTCTTAAGAGAAAATACAATCAAAAGATGCCAATCCTGAGATGACCCTGATGCTGGAATTGTCAGATGAAGACTTCAGAGAAATGATTATAACTATCCTTCACGAAGTAAAACTTAAAAACATTGAAATGGATGGAAAAATAGGAGTTTGACAAAGAAAAACTATAAAAAAGAACCACTAAGTGTGATGTGGTATCCTAGAACAAAAAAGGACATTAATGTAAAAACTGGTGAAATCTAAGTGGAATCTGGAGTTTTGTTGGTAGGAACCTACCAATGTTGGCCTGTTGGTTTTGACAAACATTCTATGGTATGTTAATGTAAGATGTCAAAATTAGGGAAAACCGGGTGAGAAGTAAATGGAAATGCTCTGTGTTTTATCTTTGCAACTTTTCTGTAAATGGAAAATTATTACAAAATAAAAAGTCTAAAGAATCAATATGGCAGAAGAAAGAGCCAGTAAACTTGAATATAGATCAATAGAAATTATTCTAACTGAAGAACTGACAGAACAAAAAGATATCAAAATATGAGTGCCTCAGGGACTTGTTAGACAATATCAAAACATCTAATACTCTTATAATTGGAATCCCTAAGAGAAGACAGATTGGTGGAGATAAATATTTTTTGAAAAGAATGATAGCAGAACCTTTCCAAATATGGGAAAAGACATAAATTTACAGGTTCAAGAAGTTTAGAGCACTCCAAACAGGATGAATTCAAAAAAATGCACACCCAAACACAACATAATCAGATTACTGAAAACCAAAGATAAAGAAAAATCTAAAAACCAGCCAGAGAAAAAACATACCTACTGCAGTGATAAACAATGACTGAAGATTAACCAGAAAACATGGTTGTCAGAAGACATGGGAACACATCTTTAAAAACATGAAACAAAAGAACTGTCAACTCAGAATTCTACATAGAGCAAAAATTGTCAAGAATGAAAGCAAAAAAAAAAAAAAAAGACACTCTGAGGAAGAAGAAGAAAAGACTTAAAGAATCCGGCCAGGCGCAGTGGCTCACGCCTGTAATCCCAGCATTTTGGGAGGCCGAGGTGGGTGGATCACGAGGTCAGGAGATCAAGACCATCCTGGTCAACACGGTGAAACCCCGTCTCTACTAAAAATACAAAAAATTAGCCGGGCGTGGTGGCAGGTGCCTGTAGTCCCAGCTACTTTGGAGGCTGAGGCAGGAGAATGGCGTGAACCCAGGAGGCGGAGCTTGCAGTGAGCCGAGATCACGCCACTGCACTCCAGCCTGGGCGACAGAGACTCTGTCTCAAAAAAAAAAAACAAAAAACACCAGTAGGCCTACTCTAAAAGAAAGGATGTTGTTCAGACAAAGGAATTACACCGGTATAAGACTTGGAACTTCAGGAATGAAGGAAGAACAACAGAAAAGGTAAATATCTGGTAAATATAATGGGTTACTTTCCTTCTCCAAAGTACCTAAAATGTATATAAGCTATAAAAAGCAAATATTATAACATTATCAAGGGGATTAAATGTATGTAGATTTAATACTTATGACAATTGTAACAGAGGAGTTAAAAGTATAACATAAAGAGGGTAAAGTATGACACAGAGAAGGTAAAGATAACCACATAGTTATAAGCCTTCTATATTTTACATGCTACGATGAAATACTAACTCTAAATAGATTATGAAAAGTTAGGTATGTATATAATGCCTAAAGCAGCAACTAAAAAGTAATGCAAAGAGATACAGCAACAAAAGCCAATAAATAAAATAGAATGTTAAAAATATTCACATAATTCAAAAGAAGCCAGAAAAAGGAACATAGAAAAAAATGAGAAAATAGAAAAATAATAAAATGGTAGACCTAAATGTAACTATATCAATAATGACATTAAATTGAAACAGTCTAAATATAGGAATGAAAAAAAATTGTCACATTGGATTGAAAAAAAAAAAAACAGGATCCAATCATATGCTACATGATATGGTTTGGCTGTGTCCCCACCAAAATCTCATCTTGAATTCCCAGATGTTATGGGAGCGACCCAGTGGGACATAATTGAATCATGGGGGCAGGCCTTTCCCATGCTATTCTCATGATAGTGAATTACTCTCATGAGATCTGATGGTTTTGAGAAACAGGAGTCTCCCTACACAAGCTCTCTCTTTGCCTGCTGCCATCCATGTAAGACATGATTTGCTCCTCCTTGCCTTGTGCCATGACTGTGAGGCTTTCCCAGCCACGTGGAACTGTAAGTCCAATTAAACTTCTTTCTTTTGTAAATTGCCCAGTCTCAGATATGTCTTTATCAGCCACATGAAAACAGACTAATACACTATATATAAGAAATACACTTTAAATATAATTGTATAGACTGGAAATTAGTAAACTATGGCTCAGAGGGCAAATGCAGCCCATGGCCTGTTTTTAAGAATGGTTTTTACATTTCTTAAGGGTCATGAAGAAGAAAAGGAGGGGAAGAAAGAGGTAATAGAAACCATAGATAGCCACAAAACCTAAAATATTTACTATTAATAACTGGCCCTTTGCAGAAAAAAGTTTGCTGGCCCCTCAATTGATAGATTAAAAGTAAAAGGATAAAAGTGATATACCAAGCAAATACTCATCAAAACAAAGCAGAAGTGGCTATGTTACTATCAGATAAATAAGACTTCGGAACAACAAAAAATTACCAGGTACAAATAGGGGTGTTACATAATAATAAAATAATCAATTCACCAAGAAGATATAACAGTCCTAAACAGTAGATTCCCCAATGACAGAGCTTCAAATTATATGAGACAAAAACTGATAGAACTAAAACAAGAAATCCAGTTATGTTTGGAGACTTCATCACTTCTTTCTCAGTATAGAATACATAGATGGAAATTCAACACAAATTTAGAAGACCTGAATAACACTGTCAACTTGACCTAACTGATGTTTATCAGCCACTTCAGCCAACAGTAATGGAACATGTATTCTTTTCAAGTACAAATGGAACGTTCACCAAAATAGATCATATTCTGGGCCATTAAAAGCTTAACAACCTTAAAAGAATTAAAAATTATATGATGTATAGTCTCTGACCATCAAGGACTTAAACTAGAAATCGACAACAGAAGGATATCTGGAAAATTCACAAACATTTGGAAATTACACAACATACCTCTAAATAATTTGTGTGTCAAACAGAAAGTGCCAAACAAATGATCTAAGATTATACTTTAAGAAACCAGAAAAAGAACAAATTAAACCCAAAGAAAATAGAATAAAAGAAATGATAACGATAAGGGCAGAAATTAGTATACTGAAAACAGAAAAATAAATTAAACCAAATGTTAGGTTTTTGAAAATATTTAATACACTTGATAACTCTCTAGGGAGACTGACTGCAATAAAAAGAGAAAAAACACAAATTATAAATATCAGAAATAAAAAAGGAGATACCACTACAGACACTACAGATATTAAAAGAATAACAAGGTGATACTATGAAGAACTCTACTCATAAATTAACAATCTATATAAAATGATGGATTCATTGAAAGACACAAAACACCAAAATTCACCCAAGAAGAAAGTGTTAACCTGATATGCCTTTGTACTAAAGAAATTGAATTCTTATTTTAAGACATTCCAATACACAAAACTCCAGGCCCAGATGCTTTCATAGGCAAATCCTACTAAACATTTAATGATGTAATAATACCAATTATATCCAAGCTCTTTCAGAAAATAAGAAAGCACTTTCTAACTCATTTAATGAGGCCAACATTATCCTTCCTGATATCAAAAACAAAGACCTTAGAAGGAAACTAAAGGTCGATAACTCATACACATCTGCACAAAAATCCTCAACAAAGTAGTGGTAAGTCAAACCCAGCGATATACAAAAAGACAATGTATTATGACCAAACGAGGTTTATCCTGGGAATGCAAAGCTGGTTCAGCATTAGAAAATACATTAATGTAATTCATCATGTTAGCATGCTAAAGAAGGAAAATCATGTGATCATTTCAATAAATGAGGGAACAGTACTTGAGAAAATTCAACATCCATTTATGATTTAAAAAAACCTCTCAGCAGGCTGGGTGCAGCAGCTCACACCTGTAATCCCAGCACTTTGGGAGGCTGAGGCAGGCAGATCACTTGAGGCCGGGAGTTCAAGACCAGCTTGGCCAAGATGGTGAAACCCCATCTCTAATAAAAATATAAAAAAATTAGCTGGGCATGGTGGCAGCCACCTGTAATCCCAGCTACTTGGGAGGCTGAGGCAGGAGAATTGCTTGAACCCAGGAGGCAGAGGTTTCAGTGAGTCAAGATCACACCACTGTGCTCCAGCCTGAGCGACACAGCATGACTCTGTCTCAAAAAAAAAAAAAAAAAATTAAAAAACCTCTCAGCAAACTATGAACACAAAGGTTTTCAACCTGGTAAAGGGTATCTACAAAAGAACTACAGCTAACATTGCACTTAATGGCAAAAGACTCAAAGTTCTCCCAAGGCAAGGATATCTATTCACCACCATACTGAAAGCCCTAGAATGTGCAATAATGCATGAAAAAGTTTAAAAAAAAAAAAAAACTTGCAAGGAGGAAATAAAGGCAGATAACATGAATCTGTGTAGAAAATGCTATAATCTACTGTATTCTACAGAAAAGTCTCTAGAATACTAAGTGATTTTAGTAAGGCCAGAGGACACAAGGCCAATATCAAAAATCAGTTGTATTTCTATATATTAACAATGAATATTTCAAATATTAATTTTAAAAATCAGCATCATACCCATGTTCATAGCAGCTTTATTTTCAATAGCCAAAAGGTAGAAGCAACCCAAGTCTCCATCAATGGATGAATGGATAAATAAAATGTGATACATGCATACAATGTATGTATATTCAGCATTAAAGAGGAAGGAAATTCTGACTTATGGTTCAACTTGGATGAACCTTGAAGACATTATGCTTAAGTAAAATAAGATTGTCACGAAAGGACAAATACTATTATTATTCCACTTATATGAGTTCCCTAGTCAGATTCATAGAGACGGAAAGCATTATGGGGTTTCCAAGGGATGGGGGAAGGGACACTAAAGAGTTCATGTTTAACAGGGACAGGTTTAGTTTTACATCATGGAAAAGAGTTCTGTGGTTGGATGGTGGTGATGGTAGCACACCATGTGAATGTACTTACTACCACTGAATTGTACAGTTAAAAATGGTAAGATACATTTTATATGTTCATTGTACCACCATTTTGAAAAATTTCAAAAGTCAGGTTTAAATGGGAAGTCTAGAGCTAAAAAATTGCAATATCTCACATGAAAAATTCACTAAATGTACTTAACAACATAGCAGAGACAGCAAAAGAGAGGGTCAGTAGACTTAAAACAGGTAAATAGCATAACACAGAAAAGAAAGATGAAGGAGAATGAATCGAGTTCCAGTGACCTTTCAGACAATATAAATCAGCTACACACACACACACACACACACACACGCGCACACACACACATATATATATATTTAGAGGGAGAGGATGGAACTGAAAGAATATTTGAAGAAAAATCGCCAAAAATTCCCCAAATTTGGTAGAAAAAAATCAATTAAGATCCAGAATGACCAGCAAAAACACAAGCAAGATGAATGTAAAGAAAACCATGAAAAGAAGGTCATAATCATGTTGCTGAAAACCCAAGATTAAAAAAAGTTTCAAAAGCAGAGATAAAAGACGTTACAATCAAGGGTGACAGTACAAATGACACCGACTTTTCTCAGGAACAATGAAGATTAGGAGATAAGAGAACAACATCTTCAAATTTCTGCATTAGGAAAAAAATTTGCAAACCTCTCAACTCAGAATTCTATAGGCAGCAAAAATATCTTGGCTGGGCGCAGTGGCTCAAGCCCATAATCCCAGCACTTTGGGAGGCCAAGGCGGGTGGATCACCTGAGGTCAGGAGTTCAAGACCAGTCTGGCCAACATGGTGAAACCTCGTCTCTACTAAAAATACAAAAACTACCTGGGCGTGGTGGTGGCCACCTGTAATCCCAGCTACTCAAGAGGCTGAGCTAGGAGAATCGCTTGAACCCAAAAGGCAGAGGTTGCTTTGAACCAAGATCATACCATTGCACTCCAGCCTGGGCAACAAGAGTGAAACTCGGTCTCAAACAAACAAACAAACAAAAAATACATCTTTAAAAATGAGGATGAAATAGTGACATTTGCTTTTATTTTTTTCTTTTCTTTTTTTTGAGATGGAGCCTTCCTCTGTCACCCAGGCTGGAGTGCAGTGGCACAATCTTGGCTCACTGCAACTTCCATTTCCCAGGTTCAAGTGATTCTCCTGCCTCAGCTTCCCGAGTAGCTGGGATTACAGGCGCACACCACATTTTCTTTTTTTCTTTTTTTGAGATGGAGTCTCCCTCAGTCACCAGGCTGGAGTGCAGTGGCGTGACCTCAGCTCACTGCAATCTTCACCTCCCGGGTTCAAGCAATTCTCCTGCCTCAGCCTCCCAAGTAGCTGGGACTACAGGAGTGTGCCCCCACACCCACCTAATTTTTGTATTTTTTTGGTAGAGGCGGGATTTCACCATGTTGGCCATGATTGTCTCGATCTCCTGACCTCATGATCTGCCTGCCTTGGCCTCCCAAAGTGCTGGGATTACAGGCATGAGCCACCGTGCCCAGCCAATAGTGACATTTTCAAATGTTGAAAACAGTAACAATAGAAACAACAAAAAACTGAGAATTTATTACTAGTAGTCTTGCCCCACAAGATCTTCTAAAGCAGGGTGTCCAATCTTTTGGCTTCCCTGGGCCACAACAGAAGAATTGTCTTGGGCCACACATAAAATATACTCACACTAATGATAGCTGATGAGCTAAAAAAAAAAAAAAAATCACAAAAAAACTCATAATGTTTTAAGAAAGCGTATGAATTTCTGTTGAGCTGCACTCTAAGCTGTCCTGGGCTGCATGCAGCCCATGGGCCACGGGTTGGACAGGCTCATTCTAAAGGATGTTGTGACTGAAGGTAAATGACAGCAGGTAGAACTCAGATCTAAAGGAAGAAATAAAAAGCAACTAAAATGGTAAAACATGGATTATTTAAAATAATTTTTTTTGAATTTTCTTAGAAGACAACTGACTGCTTAACCAAAAATTATGACATCATATGGCAAGGTGTATGACATGTGTATATGTAAAGCATATAGCAACAAAGAACAAAGGATGATGTGAGAGGGGATAAGTGGAACTATATTGTTGTAATGTTTATATATTTTAGATGAAGTACAGTATCAAATACTCTTATTCAGAAATTATCAGCACCCTGGCTTCTCTAAACTTCAGACTCTCTGTTCAACTCATAGAGTCCACTGAATTTTGCATACCCACTCCCTGTGCTGTGGGGTAGAAAAATCTTTTCAGGCGCAAAAAGAGGAAAAAGGAAATAAGAAACAAATGAAACATATAAAAATATATAACAAGATAATAAATTTAAATTCAACCATATTACAATAAATGTAAATAGTATAAACACACCAGTTAAAAGTAAGAGATGATAAGCTTGGATATAGAAACAATACCCAACTCTAAGCTGTTTACAAGAAATCCACTTCAAAAGCTGAAAGTAAGAAATAGTAAAAGGATGGAAAAAGGTATATGCTAACACTTATCAAAAGAAATCTGGAGTTGCTGTGTTAGTATAAAGATAATGGGGATTTAAGGGCAGGAAATATTAGAAGGAAAAGGAGGATAATTTTAGAGTCATAAAAAGGACCATTCCTGAAGAAGACCAAATCATCCTAAATTTATACACCAAATAATAGAGCTTCAAAATACATGAAGCAAAAACTGGCAGATTTCAAAAGAGAAATAGACAAATTCACAGTTAGTTGGAGTTCTTGAAACCTTTCGATAAAACAGGTAGACAGTAAATATACGGAAGACTTGAACAACGACAGCAGAATACACATTATTTTCAAGGGCACATAAAACATTCACTAAGATAGATCATGTTCAGCATCATAAAACAACTCTCAATAAATTTATTTATTTGTTTGTTTGCTTTTATTTGTAGAGATGTGTTACTACGTTGCCCAGGCTTGTCTGAAACTCCTGGCCTCAATTTATCCTCCCACCTCAGCCTCCCAAAGTGCTGGGATTACAGGTGTGAGCCACCATGTCCAGCCTCTCAATAAATTTAAAAGAACTGAAATTGTACAAATAATATTCTTTGACCATAATGAAATGAAATCAAAAATTAATAGCAAAAATCTCTGGAAACTCACTAAATGTGTAGAAACTAAAGAGCATTCTTTAAAAAAAATTCCATGGGTTAAGGTAGAAATTACAAGAATAAATATAAAATATTTGTACTAAATAAAAATTAATGCAAGACTTAAATTAGTGGTAGGCAGCTAAAGCTTAGAAGAAAATGTCAAACATTAGATGATTACATTAGAAAAGTAGAAAGAACCCAAATCAATGATCTAAACTTCTACCTTAATAAACTAGAAAAAAAGGATAAATTAAACCCAAAGTACAAGAGAAAATAGAGAAAAGATTATAGAGAAATCAATCAAAACAAAACTTATTTTAATTTTTAAGATGGAGTCTCACTCTGTTGCGAGGCTAGAGTGCAGTGGCATGATCTCAGCTCACTGCAAACCCTGCCCCCCTGGGTTCAAGTGATTTTTGTGTCTCAGCCTCCTGAGTAGCTGGGATTACAGGCACCTGCCACCACACCTGGCTAATTTTTGTATTTTTAGTAGAGATGGGGTTTCACCATGTTGGCCAGGCTGGTTTTGAACTCCCGACCTCAAAGTGATCTGCCCGCCCTGGCCTCCCAAACTGCTGGGATTACAGGCATGGGCCACCATGCCTGGCTGCAAAAGCTTTTTTTTGAGAATATCAATAAAATTGATAAGCCTCTGACCAGATTCATCAGAGAGGAAACAAGAAAGATATAAATTAGCAATAAGAGAATTAGAGATGATTACTACAAATCATATAGGAATGAAAAGGATAATAAGTGAATATTATGAACACCTTTTTGTCAATAAATTTAGCAACAGGTCAGATGAACAAATATCTTAAAAGACACAAAGAATAAAAACTCACTCAGGATGAAATATATAACCTGAATAACAATATAACTACTAAATAAATTGAATTTAAATTTGAATTTGAATGAATTGAAGCTGATTTTGTACCTTAAAGCCTTCTCACAAAGACAACCCCAGGGCCAGATGACTTTGCTGGTGAATTCTACCAAATATTTAAGAAATAATATCAATTCCATGCTAATTCTTCCAGAAAACAGAAGAGGAAGTTCCACTTTCAAACTCTTTTATGAAGCTAGCTTTGCTCTGAGACATACACATCACAAGAATAGAAAACTACAGAACAATATCCCTCATAAATACAGGTGCAAAAATTATCAATGTACTTACAAACTGTAAAAACAAAAATAAAATAGATGTATTTATAAATATATATTTATATATAAATTCAATATATATGTGTATTGAAATATGTATGTATAATGTGTGTGTATATATATAAAAGACATATATATATATATACATGAGATACCTCATGACCAAGTGGAGTTTATCCTGGGAATTCAAAAGGGCTGGTTTATTGTTGGAAAATCAGTGAAATGCATATATCAATGACACACAATCACCTCAACATGTGTGAAAAAGTCCTTTGACAAAATTTAATGTTCATTCACAATTTTTTAAATTCTTGGCAAATTAGGAATAGAAGGAAACTTCCTTAACCCAATAATGAGCAACTACAAAAATCTTCAGCTAATATTATGGTTTATGGTAAATTACGGAATGCTTTCTTCTTAAGATTAAGAGCAAGGCAAGGATGTACACTCTCACCATCTTATTCAACAGAGTGCAAGAAGTCCCAGCTACTGTAATAAAGCAAAAACAAAACAGAAAAAACAAAACAGGCCTATGCTATAAGTATCAGCTTAACAAAATATGTGCATGATCTCTATGCTGAAAATTATAAAATGCTGAGGAAATAAAAGACCTAACTAAATGGCGAGACATATCATATTCATGGATTGGAAAATTCAACATAATAAAGATGCAAATTCACCTCAAATAGGTCTTTAGGTTTAATATAATTTCTATCAAAATTCTAAGTTTTAAAATACACATAGACAAGCTTATTCTAAAATTTATATGGCATTTTGGGAGGCCGAGGCGGGTGGATCACTGGAGGTCAGGAGTTTGAAATCAGCCTGGCTAACATGGTGAAACCCCATATCTACTAAAAATACAAAATAATTAGCCAGGCATGGTGGTGGGCACCTATAATCCCAGCTACTCGGGAGGCTGAGGAAGGAGAATCACTTGAACCCGGGAGGCAGAGGTTGCAGTGAGTCAAGATCGTGCCACTGCACTCCAGCCTGGGAGACAGAGCAAGACTCCATCTCAAAATAAATAAATAAAATAAAATAAAATATATATGGAAAGACACCACCCAAGGATAGCTAAAACAACAAAGAACAATAAAATGAGAGGACACACTCTGATATTTAAGGTTTACACTTTAGCTACAGTAATCAAGACAGTACGGTACTGGTGGAGGGAACCACATCAATGAATGGAATAGATTAGAGAACCCAGAAACAGACCCCACACAAATATGCTTAAAACTGATATTTAACAAAGGCACAAAGGCTATTCAACAGAAGAAGGATCGTCTTTTCAACAAATGGTATTGGAGTAACTGGATATCCATAGGCAAGAAAATGAATATCTACCTAAATCCCACACTTTACACAACACTAACTCAAAATGATTATGGAGTTATTATTGAACTATAAACTTTTAGAAAAAGACATGGGAGAGAATCTTCAGGATCTAGGGCTAGACAAAGAATTCTTAAACTTAATACCAAAAGCATGATCCATAAAAAGAAAAATGGATAAATTGAACCTCATCAAAATTTAAAATCTTTGTTTTACCAAAGGCCATGCTAAGAGAATGAAAAGATAAGATATGGACTGTAAAAAAATATTTGCGAGCCATATGTTCAACAAAAAATAAACTAGTATCTGAAATACATAAAGAATTCTCAAAACTAAACAGCAAAAAGCAACCGAATTGAAATCTGGGCCAAAGACATGCATAGAGATTTCACTGAAGAGGATATACAGAGAACAAATAAACACATGGAAAGTTGTTTAACATCATTAGCCATTAAGGAAATGCAAATTAAACCCACAATGAGATATCACTAACACACCTAGCAGAATGACTAAAATAAAAAATAGCAATAACACGATTATCACTATTTACAGAGAAAATAGATCACTCTGTATTGATAGTGGAAATATAAAATGGTACAGCCAATCTGGAAAACAGTTTGGTAGTTTCTTGTGAGATTAAACACGCAATATGTCCCACCAGCTGAACACAAATGGAAATGTATGTTCATGAAAAAACCTGTATGCATATGTTCATAGCAGCCTCATTTGTAACAACCAAAAAAGAAACAACCCAGATGAACTTCAGTGGGTAAATGGTTGGACAAACTGTGATAACATCCATAACATGGAATACTTCTCAACAATGGAAAGGAACGAAGCATTGATTTATGCAACAACTTGGATGGATCACAAGATAATTATGCTGAGTGGATTTCATCAAAATTAAAGAGTTTTGTTCTTCAAAAGAAACTGTTAAGAGAAGGACAAATATCACATGGTCTTACTTTTATGTGGAATCAGAACAAGTTGAACTCAAACAAGTAGAGAGTAGAATGGTGGATACAAGAGAGCAGAGTGGGAGAAGTCATTGGGGAAGGGAGAGATGTTAGTGAAAGGGTACAAAGTTTCATTTGAGAGGAATAAGTTCCAGTGATCTATTGCATAGCACAGTGACTATAGTTAACAATTTATATTTCAAAATTACTAAAAGAGTAAATTTTAAATGTTCTCACCATAAAGTGATAAGTATGTGAGGTGTTGGATATGTTAATCAGCCTGATTTAATCATTCCATAATGTGTACATGTATCAAAACATCACATTTGACCCCATAAATATATACAATTATTATTTGTCAATTAAAAATAAAATTAAATTCTTTTAAAAAGACCAAAAGGCTGGGCATGGTGGCTCACACCTGTAATTCCAGCACCTTGGGTGGCTAGGAGGTCAAGGCTGAAGTGGGTCATGATTGTGCCACTGCACTCCAGCCTGGGCAACAGAGCAAGACCCTGTCTCAAAAAAAAAAAAAAAAAAAAAAGAGAGAGAGAAAAGAAAGAATAGCACCCTGTTTCCCCCAAAAAGCACTGTTAAGAAAAGGCAAAGGCAATCCACAATTTGGGAGAAAATATTTGCAAAACATAATTGACAAACACTTTTATTCATAATAAAGACCTCTTACAATTCATTAATAAGAAAACAGGCAACCAACTTTAAAATGTCCTAAAGATTTCAGAAGACGCTTCACTAAAAACATATGTAGATGGCAAATGAGCACATAAAAAGATGCTCAGCATCATTTGTCAGTAGGTAATTGCAAATTAAAACTATAACCTAATACTATTACACACCCATTGGAATAGCTACAAATTTTTAAACTGGCCATAAAATATTGGAGAAGATGTAGAGCAATTGGGACTCTTCTACACTGTTGTAAGAATGTAAAATTATACAACTGCTTTGGTAAACAGTTGAATCTTTTTTTTTTTTTTTAAGTTAACCAAGACCTATCACAAAATCCAGTCATTCTACTTCTAGGCATTTATGCAAGACAAATGAAAGCCTTATCCCTATAAAGGCTTACTACACCTGAACGTTTACATCAGTTTTATTTTTCATGGACAAAAACTGGAAACAACGCCAATGTCCATCACCATGTGATAAAGAAACAAATTTTGATATTTATTTTTTTCATGAAGCAATATGACCTAAAATTTTGGTATTTCTTAAGAAGCCAGATTAAATAATATAGCACAGACTATGTAGATTTATCTATATAAATTTCTAGAAAATGCAAATGAATCTATAGTTACAGAGAGAAAATGGCTGCATGGGGACGGAGGTGGAGAGAGAAAGGAATTATAGTAAGACATGAATCAACTTTTATATGTGATGAAAATATTATCTTGATGATGGTGATATTTTCACAGATGTCAGCATTCACAGTGTGTCAGCATTTATCAAATTATATACTTTACATATGTGCAGTTTATTGTATACCAAGTATACCTTGATAAATCTCTTTTAAAATTCCTAGAAGGATTGATCAGGAAAAAAGGGGAAACCCCACAAATTGCCAGTATCAGAAATAAAGGAGGGTTATCATTATAGATCCTACAGACATCAAAAGGATCGTAAAATATATTATGAGAGATTCTATGCCAATAAATTCAACTACTTATATGAAGTGGGAAAATTCTTTGAAAACACAATTTACCCAAACTGACACAACTTGGAAAAGATACTCAGATTGTTCCAATATCTATTAAAATTGAATTTGTTTTTAAATCCTTTCCACAAGGAAATTTCAGCCCAGAGTGTTTTACTGGTAAATACTATCAAACACTCAAAGAAGAAATAATACAACTCTTACATAAACTCTTTCAAAAAATGGAGAAGAAAATTGTTCTCAAATCATCTTAGAAAGTTAGTATAATCTAGATACCAAAACCTGAAAAAGACATTATAAGAAAATTATAGACCAATGTGCCTCATGAAGCAGACACAAAAAATCCCTAAGATAACATTAGCAAATTGAAGTCAGTGATATACAAAATAATAATACATCATTATTAAGTGTTTTTTTCCAAGGAACAGTTAAAAATCAACCAATATAACTCACCATATTAACAAAATAAGCAGGCAAAACAATATGTTCATTTCAAAAAATACAGAAAAAGTGTCTGACAAAATTCAGTGCCCACTTATGACAAATTCTCAGCAAACTTGGACAAGAAGAGAACTTTTTCAAAAGGATAAGGGACATCTATGAAAATTCTAGTAAACATCATATTTATTGCTGAAACATTAAAGGCTTTTCTCCTAAGATTGGGAACACGGTAAGGATGCCTGAACTCACCATTCCTCTTCACCAATGCACTGAAAGTCTAGCTAGTGCAATAAGGCAAGAAAAATAAGAAGCATATAGACTGAGAAAAAAGAATAATCCTCCCTATACTTAAAAATGACTGCCTACATAAAAAAAAAGTTAAAGAATGTACAACAATAACCGTTAGAACTAATAAGCACATTAAGCAAGGTAATAGGATACAAACTACATATATGAAATTACATTTTTAATTTTAGCAGCAAGTAATTAGAAATGAAATTTTAAAACAATTCCATTTATAGTAGTATCAAAGCCCATAAAATATTTAGGAATAACTTTAAATATGTACAAGCCTTATATGTAGAAAAGTAGAACATATTTCTCAGAGAAATTAAAAACCTGAATAAATGGATAAAAACCACATGTATGCCTTAGAGACTCAATATTGTTTAGATGCAAATTCTTCCCAGACTGAACAGATTTCTCTAGCTTCAACACAATTCTAATCCAAATATGAATAGAATTTTTAAATAAAATTGACAAATTGTTTCTAAGATTTAAATGGAAATGCAAAAGGCTTAGAATAGTTAAAAAGAAAAAATACTCAACCTTTAAAATAAACAACCAAGTTGGAGAACTTGAACTTACTGGTTTAAAAATATATCAGAAGCTACAGTAATCAAGGTGGCGTGGAACTGATGGAATCATAGACAGATCAACGGATCATAATAGATAATCCAAATATAGACTTAGACATACTCAGTTAACTGATTTTTTACAGAAGTATCACGCCAAGTGAGGAAAAAAAGCATCTTTTCAGCAAATGGGCTAGAAAAACTAGGAACATATATAGAGGAAAGAGTCTTGACTCCTACTTCACATTACACAGAAAAATTAATTTGAGATGGATGGATCATAGACCTAACATAAGAGCTAGAACTCTAAAGCTCCTTGCAGAATACATGGGAAAATATCTTCATGGACGTGAGGTAAGCAAAGATTTCTTAGACCCCAAAAGCACTGATCACAAAAAGAAATACTAACAAATTGGCCTCATCAAAATAAAAAACTTCTGCTTATCAAAAGTCAACATTAAGAATATGAAAAGGCAAGCCACAGATTGGGAGAAAATATTTGCAATACATATGTCTGACAAAGAATTTATACCCAGAATATTTAAAGAGCCCCTACAGTTCAATAATAAAACAACATAAACAACAACAAACAGAAAAAGACTTGGATAGATATTTCAGAAAAGAAGATACACAAATGGATAAAAACATGTAAAGTTACTCGATATCATTAGTTATCAGGGAAATGCAAATTAAAAGCACAATGAGATACCACGTCATACCTATCAGAAAGTTCGAAATTCAAAAGATTGATGATACCTGCTGTTGGTGAAAACGTGGAGCAACTGGAACTCTCAGACATTGCTGGTGAGAGTGCAAAATGGTGCAGCCACTTTGGAAACTTTCTAGATTTCTTTAAAAGTTAAACATACAACTACCCCATCACAAAACAATCCCACTCTTACATGTTTACTTAAAAGACAATGTATGTCCACAAAAACAGGCACAACCCAATATCTATTAATAGAAGAATGAAAAATTGTTGTATATATTTATATGATGATATATTACTCAGCATTAAAACAAACTGACATATGCAATAATACAGATGAATCTCAAAACTGTCATGTTCTATAAATAAGTACATATTCTATGATGACATAGTTCAGATCAGAGAAGACTGATCTATGATTATGGAAATTAGGCTAGTCCAGTCTAGTTAGTGAGTGTGGACTGGAAGAATCATGAGGGAACTTTCCGGAGCAATGGCAATGATATCTATCTTGATTGGGGTAGTGATTACATGGTTATTTGTGTCACTCACAACTCATAAAATTGTACACTTATCTGTGAATTGACTGTATGTAAATTTCATCTCAATAAAAAGTTATGACATATTGTTATCACATTGTTGAAAACATATTGTTCAACCTTCAATTAATGTCATCACATCCTCATATGCCCCATTTAATGTTCCAAATTTGCTCCTCAAAAAAATCCACGACAAAACACAAAATAGATAATAAGGCAAAAAAGCTCAGAGGCTTGTCTGAGCTTTGAGTCCTCCTCTAGGACAATAGCTGGAGGAGCAAAGGCTTCAGGCTGGGGAGCAGGCACTGGCACCCCCACAGCACTACGGACAGGCACCTCCCTTCCTCCACTCTGGGGATCTTGTAACTATAAATGGCAATCTTGACAGGCATGTGCAGGGGCTAGTTGGTCATGTCACCTGCTGTCTTCAACAGGGACATAAAAACCAGGGGGAACCGCATGAGGAAGATCAAAGCAAATGTGATGACACCCCCAACTCCATGTTTCCCAGCCTCCTCTTCTGCTCAGGAGACTGGGGTGTTTCTGCTGAAGAGGGCAGGCAGGTCAGGGCCATGCCTTGGATCAGACAGACATGGACTCAAGGGAGGGCAGGTTGGCAAATCACTCTTAAAAGTTGGAGGAGGGTGGGTGATTCAGAGAATGTCACGCTAGGGTCAGGGGGAGCTGGAGTCATGTCCCAATGCCACTACTAACCAGCTCTGTGACCTTGGACACACAGCCACTCTAAGCTTCAGTCTCCTCCTCCTCCATAAAATGGGAATGAAAGGATACCTGCTTTGCCAGGTGGTTTTGAGCACTCCCAAGTGATGGTGGGGAGAATTCAACATGGGCTCTGCCATTTTACTGAGGATTCACTACAAACTCCATGAGCCCTGGGAGCCAGGGTCAAGCTGCCAGGTAAGCACCTGGCACACTGGGCAAGACATGAGTCTCACTGCTGTAGGGACAGGACTGAGGCAAGGAAAATTGCCACCCCCACGCCACCCACCCGCACCCACCTTCTCAGACTCCCACCAGTGCTTCATGATGAAGACCTTTGCACACAGGTTCCCCACATGGATCCAGTTAGAGAGGCTGAGAGCAGTGTCCATCCATACCCAGTCTATGACAGCTCTCGGCTCCAAGAGGAAAGGCTCGAGGCAGAACCTGGAGCACAGAGGACCACCAGGAGGTCACCAGGGGGCACTGGTCCATCCAATCTGTCCATGCCATGTCATCTCTCCCCATCCTGTCACCCAACCCATCCATCACCTCATCCATCCCATCATGTTCCACTCCACCCCAATGCCTTCAAAACCCAATATACCCTATTTATCCCATCCCCATCCACCTCAGGCCCCAGCCACCACAGCGATCCCATCTGTTCACCACCCTTTCCACAAATAATCACATTCTCCAGCAGGCCATGTGCTAAGTATTCAGGATATGTGGGTGAAGAAGGAAGACAGAACATTGGAGTAGGATGACGCTGATGACCTGCAGGGAGCCAGGTATGATCGTGGTAAGCGTTGCAAAGGAAGTTACCAGGCAGTGGCCGGGTACGTCAGCTTGGGGGTTTGGGGAAAGCCTTTATGCCAAGACCTGAAGGATGGCACAGAGGATGAGACAGAACCAGCTCTGCAGCAGAAGGGTGGAAGGAGCTGCTCTCAGGACTGCTGGCCCAGGCAGAGAAAGAGCAGGACACCGTCCAGGAACAGAGGGCCCCTCTTTTCTCTCTCTGTTTCTGTCTCTTTCTGTCTCTGTCTCTCTCTCTTTCTGCCTCTCTCTCTCTCTATATATATGTGTGTGTGTGTGTGTGTGTGTGTATATATCTTTTTTCTCTCTCTGTATCTGTCTCTGTTTCTCTGTCTCTCTTTCTCTATGTCTGCCTCTTTCTATGTATATGTATATATATGTATATGTATATATATATTTTCTCTGTTTCTGTTTCTCTGTCTCTGTCTCTATATGTGTGTATTTCTTTTTTCTGTGTATCTGTCTGTTTCTGTCTCTCTCTGCCTCTGTCTCTATGTATATACGCGCGTGTGTGTGTATATATATATATATTCATATATATATATATCTTTTTTCTCACTCTGTTTCTGTCTCTCTGTCTCTCTCTCTCTCTCTCTCTCTCTCTCTGTCTCTCTTCCTGTCCTTTGACTTGGTCTCCAAGGCCTGTTCCAATGTCTCCTGACTCCAGAAAACCCTCCAGACTTTCCCTCCCATCCCCAAGCAGAGCAGTCACCCATTTGGCACAGGCCCCAGGACCCAGGGACCCTGATGGACTCTGGCTTGGACTGTGGTTTGCTGTTAGTAGATGTATGTCCTGTCTCTTCAGTGGCATTCTCAGTCTCTTGAGGGGTCCAGATGCCTTTGACACTTCCGTGAGCCCTGAGACACAGAACAAGACATGCTCCTTGAAATCCAGAGCTGGAGGGAACCCTGGCTGTCCCCACGGTCACTGCATCCCATCTCCAGCCACTGAGCACAGACTGGAGCTGAGGGCATTGTGAGGCAGTCTGGTCTCTCTTTCCAGCCCCATCCTGGCTGGCAAATATCTCAGGTTCCCAGAGTCTTTAATGACTTCTCAAGGAGACCAGGAGCCCTGGACAGGGAGGAGGCAGCAGCTGCAGGGCCCCTGAGAAGCCCCTGTAGCCAGCTTAGCACAGGGCCTGTCCTTTGCACCGCAGCCCCAGCCCGATTTGTATCCAGCTTTCCCCTTAATTAGTAGGAGCTTTTCAGAGAAGCAATAAAACAACAACATAGCAACTTGGACGGGGCACAGAAGGCAAGAGCCATTTCGGTAATGGAGTCGGTGGAATTGCTATTCTAAAGAGAGAGAGTGACCACTCTCTGCTTTTAAGAAAGCTGAGGGCAATGCTATCCTGTCGTCTGCCTGGTTATTAAGGATAACTAATGGCTGCCCCCGCCCCCAACAACAGAAGGAAATTGCAGAAGGAAATTCCACGAATCCAGAGTCCTGGGCAGTGATTCCCAGGAAACCAAAGTGCTGAGCTTGACAGTCTGGGGGGAGCTGCATAGGCCCGGGGCTCATTTGCTTACCGTGAAGGCCTAGTCAGTACCCAAAGAGGATGAGGGCAAACTTGAACACGTCCACCAGGAACGTGAGGACTTAACCTCCGGCTGGCCTGCAGGTGGGTGAAGTTGTGGAAGAATTGGCAGATGGGGTGGTAGACCTGGAAGGTCCTGAAGGCAGAGGAGGATGCTGTGGGCCACCCCCAATTTGGACAATTCCTCACAACCAGCTGGAAGGTTCTAGCAGGATGCCATAGAGCACTCCGTGGTTTGACAGATGGGGAAGCTGAGGATGGCACATGTGTTTATTTTTCCCAAGCTTGTATTTGCGAAGAGCACTGAAGGCAAGTACTCTGGTGTTCAGGGACCGATCTTCAGGGGAATGCCGGGCTTCTTTCTCACAACACCTGAATTCCTCCTACCATGAGTGCTGTTGCACAGCACTAACCCAAACACAGACGCTGCAGGGTTAGTCCAGTGCAGCTGGGGAAGAACAGGTACCAGGTTTATGTCTCCACTGTGTGACACTAAGCAAGTTGCTCTGTTTCTAAGCCTCAGGTTTCTCACCACTGAATGGCAGTGGTGAGCCCTAGCCTGACTATTTCATGGGGGCATATTGAGGGGAAACGTTGGAGTCAATGTGAAGCCACACTGGGAATAAGAAAGTGCTATGGGCATGTGTGATTATCTCCACAGTTGGGCAAAGAGGATGGGCAGGTAGGGAGGTAGGTAGATTGGGTGAATAGGGGGTGGATGGGTGGGTGGATAGATGGAGGAGGGTGGAGGGATGGGTGGGTGAATGGATGAGTGGATGGGTGAGTGGATGGATGGGTAGGTGGTTTGATGGGTGAATAGGTAGGTAGATGGATAGATGGGTGGGTATATGGATGGGTCAATGGATGGGTGGGTGGGTGGATGGGTGGGTGGGTGGGTGGATGGATGGGTATAAGGATGGGTGGGTGGGTGGGTGAATGGATGGATGGATGGGTGAGTGGATGGATGGGTAGGTGGTTTGATGGGCAGGTAGGTAGGTGGATGGATAGATGAGTGGGTAAACAGATGGGTATGTGGGTGAATGGATGGACAAGTGGATGAATGGGTGGGTAGGTAGGTGGATGGAAAGATAGGCCATGAATGGATGGGTAGAGGGATGGGTGGGTAGATGCATGGATGGGTGGATGGATGAGTGGGTGGATGGGTGGCTGGATGGATGGGTGGGTAGGTGGATGTGTAGGTAGATGGTGGGTAGGTGGATGTGTAGGTAGATGGTAGGTAGGTGGATGGATGAGTAGGTGGTTTGATGGGTGGGTAGGTAGGTGCATGGATAAATGGGTGGGTAAATAGATGGGTAGATGTGTGGATGGATGAGTGGGTAGGTGGGTGAATGGATGGGTGGATGGGTGAGTGGATGGATGGGTGGATAGGTAGGTGGAATGGAAGGATGGGGTAGTGAATGTATGGGTATATGGATGGGTGGGTAGATGGATGGGTGGGTTGAAGGATGGGTGGGGGGATGGATGAGTGCACGGGTGAATGAGTAGATAAAGGGATGGATGGAAATAAGGAAGGAAGCATAGTTAGATCAAGAGATGATGACTGAACACAAGGAAAAAAGGAAAGATAAAAAATGGAAAGAGGGTTGGTTGGGTAGGTGCAAAGATTGTTAGTTAGGTGGATGAGTGATTGGACTGGCAGATAAAAGGAAAGACCAAAGTATGAATTGACAAATGCTTGGGCAAAAGCATGGATGAATAAATAATCTCCTGCAGTTCTACAGACAGACCAGGGAGAGGGCAAGGATGTGTGCTCTTAGAAGTGGCAGATCCAAGTCTAGGATCTGACTCCTGCATGAGTGTTCCTCCCAAGGCCCAGCTCTAGGCCCCACCATGTGTGGATCCAGGGGCACAT
Source organism: Pan paniscus (assembly GCF_029289425.2). Taxonomy (NCBI): domain Eukaryota; kingdom Metazoa; phylum Chordata; class Mammalia; order Primates; family Hominidae; genus Pan; species Pan paniscus. The sequence goes on from NC_073270.2 coordinate 64,506,613, forward strand.
AATCCCACATTAACCATGCGGCCCTCCTTATCCATGCCAGCTCTACCTGCAGCTAAGAGTTGGTCTGTGAGGAAGAGGGAGAGGTACCCACCTCATGGCCTTCCTCTCCCATTCCTTCTAATGAAGTCTCCTAATTACTTTTTAATGACCTGCTTCCTGGCTTTCTCCAGCTGTTTCTTCAGCATCCCTTGGCTGAGTTGCTTTTGGCTGAATGGGAATTTCCTAAGTAGGCTCCATCTCTTCTTGGATTCTGGGTCTTGGGGATCCCCTGGCAAGACCCAATAATACAGGTCTTCCCCTTGACCTTTTCTCCCAGAAGCTATTTTAGTTGGGAGCACCCTGCCCATCTCCTCCACTGATTCCCATCCCCATGACCAGCCCCACGTGCTTTCCACCAGCGTCTGAGCTCAGGCTGGGGGTTTGCTCTGTCGTGTCCCCTGATCCCAAGGGGCCAGGTCTGGAGCCCCAGGCCAGACAGGAGAAAGCCTGGTGGGGTGGGGAGCAGCAGGGAGGTCTGGGGTGAGGAGGAAGTGTGGAGTGGGCCTGGGAACAATGACCAGCAGACCTTCTCCCAGTCCCATCACTTGGGAACCCCAATGGCCCACACTTTGCCAGATTCTGCAGCTGGTTTGAGACTATGGGGGGCTCCTCCTCAGGGGTCTGGGGTCCAGACCAAGTAGGGTATAACCTACTCTGCAATACTCTTCAGCACGCCCAGCGGTGGGCTGGCAGTTGCAAAGGCAGCTCCTAGGAGTAGGGGTTCTGCTCAGCCTGTCTCATGAGGTGGCCACAGCCTGGAGCCCCTTGGCTGCTTTTTATTGCTTTCTGCCCTTTTTCTTCCCCTTGCAACGAACAGGTCCCAAGCCCTAGAGAGGCAAGGCAGGCAGGGAGGATGGGGCTGAGGAGTTTCCACCCACCACCATGGCCACACAGCCTCCCCAAACTCACACTTGGCCAGCAAACCAGATGGAGGATATGGGGACTGGAGAAGGTGCTGGAGTCTCTGCAGAGAGCAGGAGGGGAAGCACAGGAGAGAGGGTGGGTGTGGCTTCCTGAAGGCAGGGAGAAAGCAGGAGAGAGGCAAAGGAGTATAAAATAAATCCCTGGCAGGAAGATGAAAAAGAAAGGTTTCTAGGGAAGGACAGGCAAGGTGATGGGGACAGGTTTCTGCAGAGTGGGACAAGAGCAGGAGCATGAGAAGACAACTTGGGGGCTCCCTGAAGTTGTGGTGAGAGAGGCGAGGGAGCCGGCACACAGTGGGGCTCACTGCTGAGGAAGGACTGCAGCCATGGCTCAGAACTCCAGGGAGGTTAGCCAGGGAACAAGAAAGTCCGAAACCAAATGATTTAAACTTCACTGAAAAGAAAGCACGCTCAAACAGAAGGCAGGGCAACTACCACTGGAGGCAGAACCAGGACGTCAAAATTCCATTGTCAGTCTCTGCTGTTGTGACATCCCTGGCCAAGGAAGAGGCTCTAGCAGCCACAGGGAGTCTCAGTTTCCACATCTGGAAAACGGAGGCAGTTACTATGGCCTTGGCCAATCCCCTCTCACTTTCAATAGAAATAAGAAATGAGCAAAGGATGCCTCCTAGGAAATGGAATGAGCTTTCACAACCCCCCTGCTCTGGGGCTGGTGTCCCTTCCTGGTAGAGCAGTGGGTGAACAGCACAAGTAACTGCAGGAGATCGCAGAGGACACAGCTGTCCTTCTTCTCCATTCCAATTATATTTGGCAGGGAAAGTGGCTTTTCCCCACTGATGCCAGTGTATCATTTTGTGGTCCAGGGAAAGAATCCAAACTGCAAAATTATTTGACCACGACAGTGGCCTCCAGAAAGGCAGGAGGAACAGAGAGGGAAAGCCGTTGCAAACGGTCTGATGAACACGCACACACATGTGTGCACACACCCATAAAGCAAGTGAATGCCTAGGAAGTGCTCAGTGTATGCTAACGTGCGTCACAAATGTAAGAGACTGTTCTGGTCATCATCAGAGGCTAGAGATTAAAAGGAAATAAAACACCAGAAACCACCGTGAATACATAAGCTGGCCCCATGTGACACTGCTGAAGGCTGGCCAGCCTTTTTAATTTCTTTGAGCTATTACTCCCTTTTTAATTTCTCCTGACATTTGTTGCCTGCTAAATCAATTTGATACATGGCAGGCAGGTGAAGATGGCTCTCCCAGCCTACCCCTTCTCATCGGCGAGTCGAGGAATAGTGGTTTTAAGAGATTGTCTTTTTATGCTGAAAATGCTCAAAAATGGCTTTGTTTCCTTTGGCAAGAGGAAAAGGTCACCCAAAGTCCCCATCCTTTTAACACTGATAGATTATCAGACATCAGGGAGAGCAGTTTTCTGAGCCAAGAAAGTGAATGGCCGGATGCGTCATGTTAGACAGTTTCTTTAATGCTATTTTTGGGCGCCACCCCAGGACAGAGAACTGCTTCTGTTTCACCAGCTCTTATAGTACAAGTTCTTCTGTCAGATAAATAGCCTCGCGCCTCGTGGGGACCCCCTTGGGGGCTGGCTGTTGATGCTCCTGTGTGGAAGCTGGTTCACACAGGGAGATAACGGAGGAGTAGGCGCAGAAAGATGCCTCCAGTCCTGGGGAGTGGGCAGTATCCCCCACATCTGTCAAAAGTAATCCTGGCAGCCAGGATGGAACTGGCTGATGGGGAATCTCCCTGTGTGATGCAGAAGAGGGTTCAGGAGTGGGCTCTCATCTCCAATTCTGCCTTGGACCAATGCCCTTTTGGTTTCCTTGTCTGTAAAATTTAGGGGGTTGGTCTAGGTGATCTTTAAGGCACTCTCCAATTTGACCTTCTCTAATTCTCTTTAAAAACCTATTTTTACTAGTCAATTGGAACTGAGAAGGAGAGCCAGCCCTCTAAGTACGAGTGCTACTCATGGAGAAGCCACAAGGTCTATACCTTTGGAATCCCAGCATGACTTCATGACTCCAAATAACTCAATTGGCAGGGACAAGTTCAGACACTGGCATGTGTGGTTTTCTCTAAAGCACCCCAAACGTGGCACGTCATGGAGAACCATGCTCTGCAGATGAAAGCTGGAGCTTCAAAGGCTTGAGGCAAGAACAGGAGAGTCTTACCCTGAGAAATAACTCGGACTCTGTAGGAGTGGGGAATGACCCTTAGGATGTAACCAGGCACCATGGGGAAGAGGGCCTGGGTAGATTAGGGATGTCTGCCATGAGCACCTGATGGAAGAAGCCACATGCAGGCCAAAGGGTATTTCCCTTTCCTGGTAGAGGAAATGTCAATGAACATGGAGGCAGGAGATGTGGGCCCTTGTCAATGACTCAGGCATGTCATTCCCGGCCCATGTTCCCTCCCTTTGCAGGGCCTGGCCTCTCTGGAGGCCCCTAGGGATTGAAGGATATGAAGGGGGATGGAAAGTTGTATAGACCCTCCGAGATCAAGCCATCCAAATGTGAGATGGTATTAACAGAAGGTCAAATTAGAGGAATAGTTTAAGGGGCATCAAATTTTATTGGACTCAGCTCTATAAGCAGTCAATCAAAACCAATCTGTTTCATTTATAATTGGGAGGATCTACTTGTACACAAAAAAATGTAACAAGGACTTTTAAAAGTACATTTTTCCAGTGGATTAAAATTTTCTTTATAATGATGTTTACTGTTTTTCTTAAAAAAACCAAACCAAACAAACAAAAAAAACCCACAAATCTTTCTTTCTAGCTCGTACAGTCCTGGGATATCAGAGTTTAAAAGGAGCCAGAATGGACTCTGGCCAGCTGCCTCTTCCCTAGGAGTCTTCAGTGATTCTGAAGGAGGGGACACAGATCTAGGCGGCTTCCCTCCCTCCCTCCCCAACCACAGCTCTTGGGAGGGGAGGGGCAGTGACAGGAGAGGAACCATAGTTCATGCTGACAGGCTTATAAAAATGATGTGGTGGGAGAAAGAACCCAATGACTGGTACTTAACTCTTGCTCTAATTAATTTCGTAGACAGGCTGTCTTCAAGTTTGCAAATGTGGCATTGGAGTCAGAAAGAGCACCAGAGCTAGTGGTAAATTATGTCCAAGATGCAAAAAGAAAAAAAAAGATAAAAACAGAAGCATGCATTCCCAAAGTCCACTGTATAAGTATTTACTACGTGTGAGGCAGGTGGAAGTACTTGTTATCACTTCACCTGACTTGTGAAAGCTGACGCACTCTTGGGAGACAATGAGAACAGTAGGAGTTGCATTCTCTGGTTCCACCAAGTCAGGTGATTTGATTCTAGCACCTGACGTGTGGCAGTGTTGTTGTAAAGTCACCTTAAAGGGTGTGGGTGGCTGGGATGGTGGTGGGTGGAGTGTCTCATCTGCTGCCATAATCCACTGGCAGGAGCTGGGTCTTGGAGGGGTCTCCCCTTGGTACCTACCTCCATGTAATAGATTGCTGCCATCCAAAATTGCTTTAAGAGCCTTGGGACTGAAAGCATTGCCCACAGGAAAGATAAGATGGCGAGAACATCAAGAGGATGGAAGCCAAGAGTGCGTGATTCAGAATGATCACCAAATAGCAGAACATCTCAGACTTGGACACGGCCATCTGGAGCAAGGCGAAGGCCAGCTTCACCAGGCGTGGCAGGCTCCCATGAACCCTGTCCGGCTGCTCAGCTCCTCATCCCAGGACATGCTAGGGGACGAAGTGACCCTGCCGTGAGTCCCAGAAAGACAGGCCTACAGCCCCAGACAAGAAATACCAATAGGTAAAAATAATCCTCGATTTTTTTCAAACTCTACACAGGGAGCAATTTTTTACTTTCCTGGAGCACTCAGCCACAAGGTTTTCTATTTAACAGGCACTCCCTAGAGGCATTTTAAAAAAATATGTGATTTGAAAAAGAAAAAAAAAAAAGCTCAATTGCTCACAATTTCTCTATTGAGTAAAGTATTTTCAAACAAGTAATCAAATTCAAAGAACCATTTGCTTTGTATTGGAGAGTATATAGCATAACACCATTTAGCTTAACTTGCTAATCCAAGTACAACTATTTGGGCGGCTGGATTGAATAAGAAAAACCTGCTGGTGCCTAACCTGGGTTACAGATACTCCTTGCCTTTTAAAGCACAGATCACTAGCTGGCAACTTCTCGAAGGGAGCTTTTCTGCTGGAGCTGCTGGTCTTTTTGACTCTCCGAATAGGTGAGGTATAACAGGTGGGATGCGGTGGCTGTCAAGGGACCACTTGGACTTACCAGCCCACTGTCTGCAAGGGAAGCTACCCATCCAGGCATCCTTCCTGGGGCAGGGTCCTTCTCTCCCTGCTTATGCCTTTGCCTCTCCTGGCTGGCCCACACCAACTGTGCATTACCATCTCTCTGACCTCCCTAGACCCTTAAGACATCATTTTTTAAAACCTTCAATGACCAACTGATTACATTCGCATCAAAGGGCGTTCTACATGTTTTTTAAAAGACCTCATGAATTTTGATTCCACACTCTTCCCATCTGGAATTCACAATCACTTGGGATGGTCTGAGATTTATTCTTGCATGATCAATGAAGACTGCATTGATTTCACAAGTCTACCAGCAAACACCAAAAATCTGCTGCGTTCTAGACCTTGAACTAGACTGCAGAGACACAAAGAGGGTTCCCACACCCTCTTTCCTCACAGGGCTCACAGGTCAGGGAAGGCACAGAAGCCCCAGTGAAAGGCAGGACCCAGGGCACAGTACCTGGGGCAGAGTCACGTCTAAGGTGGCAAGGAAGTTGAGAGGCTTCCTGGAGATGAGGCTGGGGTAGGTCTTGGAGGATGAGGGGAAACCATTCTGATATGGTTTGGCTGTGTGGCCACCCAAATCTCATCTAGAATTGTAACTCCCACAACTCCCACAGGTCATGGGAGGGACCCAGTGGGAGGTAATTGAATCATGGGGGCCGGTCTTCCTTGTGCTGTTCTCATGATAGTGAATAAGTCTCATGAGACCTGATGGTTTTTTAAAGAGGAGTTCCCCTACACAAGCTCACTCTCTTTGCCTGTCGCCATCCATGTAAGATGGGACTTGCTTCTCCTTGCTTTCCAACATGAGGCTTCCCCAGCCATGAGGAACAGTAAGTCCATTAAACCTCTTTCTTTTGTAAATTGCCCAATCTTGGGTATGTCTTTATCAGCAGCATGAAAATGGACTAATTCACCCTCCCACTAGAGAAGCCTGGTGAATGGACATCCTCGGCACACTTTGTATCTTGTGCAATTCAAAGAGCACGGGGCTTGGGGAATGGAAAGCCCATCAGATCACAAAGGACCTCATTGGCTGGGCTGAGGTGTTCTCATCCTTCGTGATCTGATTTCATTCTTCCAGAGGTAGGACAGCTAAGAGTTAAGGGCAGGTATGGGAAGAATCGGGGCCAATTTAAAGAGCGAATTGGGTTGAGGAGAGGCTGGAGCCAGTGGAGAGTCACTGAGAGATCCGAGAAGCGACAACAATACTCTGACTCAGGGCCGCAGTGGGCACAGGCCTGAAACCCAGAGACTTTCCCAAAATAGTCCCCAGCATGCAGCATCCCCTGGACATGGTGGGTAAGGGGAAAAAAAGAAAGTAACGACATCACCTGGGATTCCACACCAGGAACCACATGGCTGGTGAAGACTTTCTATGAGATTTGGAATAAGGCTGTTGATGGGCAAAGACCACAGAGCACAGAGGGAGCCGGTTCCAGGGGCGAGAGGAAGTCATATGCCTGGGTCTTGCAGGGTGAGAGAGAGCTCCTGAGCAGGTGGAAATGCTGGCCTGATGCTTAGGACACATGCAGAGGAAGAACCAAGAGAAAGTGGTGTCCAGAATCTAGGGCACCAAGATCCAGGAAGGTGGTGGGAGCCTCGGCAAAGAGGCCAAATAGAAGGAATTTGCAAGGAGATGGGCACGGGCTCACCCCTGTTAGGCAGAGTGGTCTCATTATCAGTCTGTGCTAGACCAAATAGGGAAAGGCTGGTGTGGAAATTAAGCATAAGGCTTCAGCTGCCCTTCGACCCTTTGAAGAAGTTTGGTGGTGAGGCATGGGGTAAGGGTGTGACTCGCTGAGGCCTGTGAAGACCCCAGCCTGCTGGGTCACAGGAAGGAATGGAAGAGCAGGGCTGGAAAACAGAATCGACACAGCAGCAGCACTCAAGGGAGCAGAGCAGGAATGAGGGAGGCCCCGGACCAGGGGAAGGGGACCCGGCCTCGAGGTGAGAATCCACTGCTCATGGGAGACAGGGGAAAGGGTCAAGATGGCAGGTCTGGGGAAGAGGATTCGGGAACATTCATGTTCCTCTGTAGCTCTATTCCTGCTGGGATGGAAGAGCGGGTGGGGTCGGGGAGAGTGGGGAGGGGCTCAGGTTTGGATTGACAGCATGGGAACAGCAAAGGTGACGCCCAGGTCCCAGCAAAAGCCTATCTGAGCGGCACTGAGACCCTCCAGTCTGCAGGGGTGCCAGTGGACAGGCAGAGGTAGCTGCCATGGCTACTCACGACTGTGTCCACAGCAAGCGGACGTCCACACCCACGGGGATACCCAGGCCTGGGAATATGGCAGCGGGGTAATCTCAGCCCTCCATTTCCTCTTGTGTCCAACGGGGATAATCTTACTACCTTCCTCACAGGGTTACTGAGGTGGTTAAGGAAGTTTATCCACACAAAGCCACTCAGGAGCATGCCTGGCAGATGGAAAGAGCTGGAAACAAGCCCTTGTTACCACTCTGATGGGAGCAGCCCCTCCTGCATCCATCTGCTCAGCATACCATGGGCACCAGGCTGTCATCCCAAGGGTCCTGTCATCCTTGTTCCCACCCCGCGGTGACAAAGACAGGGCCTACCCATGCTCAAGAATGCAGCCACATTTGAATTTATGGATGGGCCCAGGACGAGGCCTCCTAGAATTTCTCGCCAGGTCTCCCTCCCGCCCTGGCACTCCTATTACATGTCTTCATGAGGCCTGCATCATTTACCCCTCCCAGGGGACTTTATTAGAGGGACACATTTACAAAGTCACAGTTCCCATTTGGTCACTTAAATTGCACAAGAAAAGGGGCCCTGTCAACTTCAACTGGGGCCGCCTCTGACTTCTCTAAAAGCCAGATTTCCCACAAGAGGAAATTACTTCTGTACCTGCCATGGGCCGTTGTTATTCAACTCGGAGTATAATTTCATAGCATTAGCAAAAATGATTCCTTTTATAGCTCTATAAATGTCCTTGGCCCACAAAATGCAGTCTTGACCTTCAGAGAGACTGAGTTTTCAGGGGGTGCCCTTTTCACGTGGGGTTGTTCCGGGGCAGGGAGCCTTTTTGGGGCTGAGGACGGTGCGCTATCACCATTGAGGAGGGCAACCTGTCATCTACCTCCTTCTTGGGGGGTGTCCAGGCTGAAGCTGTGCGTGTTTCTGCGTGGATCTTTACAGCCATGGCTTCTCCTCTTTCCTCAGCCAGTTGGGTATCTTCTGGCCACTGCTCTCAGGACTTGGGTAACCCTCTGCTGCCCGGCTGCGGCTCCTATCCCTTTTCCCTGTTGGCTGGGGCTGCTCATGTGGTCTCTTGCAATGGGGCATGGCGGTATCTCAGAATGCTCTGTCTAGTGGCCTTCCTTCCCTGGAGAGAAATGTCTCATCTTTATTATAGTAAGAAAAAGAAAAAGGAGGGAAGCAAAGAAGGACAAGGAGAGAAGGAAGGGAAAAATCAGCGGGTTCTACTTCCATTACAGGGAACTGACCACACGCAATTCTTTGCAATTTGCATCTCAAGTGGCCACCTAGGATCACCAAGGGGGTCTCCTGCTGTCATCCCAAAGACCTCCCCGGGAACTCTGGACACAGGTGGCTGAGCACAGTGACTCTCTGCGGGCTTCACTGGGAACATGCTGGGTGTGTGGCCAGGAGGGAGGGTGGGAGCAGTCAAGGCCTTCAGCAGCCATTGCCAGGAGCTAATGCAAGACATAAATCATCTGTCAGCTTACAAAGTGACTTTCAAAGTTGTCAGAATGGAATAATTAAAAGAAATTGATATCATAAGAGAAAGCCGTCCCTGCCATGGCCAAGCTTGCCTTACTGACAGCTCACCGCCACACACGTTGCTCCGCCCTCCGGGCCACCACAAACGGCTGCTGTCTCTGCTTGGTGCACCCCAGGCCTCGGTGACCTTCCTGAACACCCAGGAGAACCAGGCCATGGCAAGGAGCCTCTGGGCTGTGCCTTCTTTGGGGAAAGAGCAAGAACCCTCTGACGAGGTGACTTAATGGCTCATCAGCTTTCCACCATCGGTGACAGAAAGCTGGCCACAGTGATCCGAGAGACAGCTGATGAAATGCCACCAACACCATCACTGTTTCTTTCTGTTAACTTGCCACACAGAGCCAAAACCAACAAAAATCCATCCAGCACACCAGATAAGTATTGAGGCGCTGCTATGGGGGCCCTGCTAGGAGGATTTCCCTGGACTCAACGGGTTCCTGTCCAAGGTAGGAACTGTGGATGAAGAAGATGGGTTCCAGGGGTGGAGTGGGGAGAAGAGACCCTTTTTGTCTCTGAGCCCCCTACCCAGCCTCCACCCCTCCTGTAGGGGGAGAGGTTGGTGGGGTAAGGTTTGCATTATAAATAGCTGATGTTTATTAAGCACTTATTATGCACTACGCCCACTGTGGTTTTATCTTGGAGCAATTCTCTCCGTTAGGTCCTTTCATTATCCTTCTTCGCCGATGGAGAACTGAGATCCAGAGTTTAACTAACTCACCCAAGATCACACCAGCTAGTGGGGTGGAAGTAGGAGCTGATCCCAGACCAACTTGCTCAGGAAGAACGGTCATTTGAAATCACGGACGGAGGGAATCCTGGAAGAGCTGCCCAGCAAACGGGGAGGAGGAATCTGGGGTTGGGGGGGGGTCTGAGGTGCTGTCACAGTTCACATCCTGGCTCCAGCACTTTCCTGCTGAGGGCCCTTGAGCAAGTTGTGTGACCTCCCGATCACTATCTTTAACTGGGAATCAGTGTTAAGGGGTGTCAGATTCATGCCTGGCTTGCCCAGTAAGCCCTGATGAACACTGGCCATGGACTGGTTCCTACAACCGGGTGTGAACACACGCCTCTCAACCCCAGGGAGACAGCCCAGTCAGCGTTCTTTCTCATGAGCTTCCAAGTGTAGAAAGCATTTGTGGGCCAGGGGCCACTCTAGCCCCTAAACTCTACCTTCCCCCAGAAACGAAGATTCTATGTCACATCAAAAAGGGCTGAAGCCACAGGGTCCCATAGAGAGCCACGTCTCTCCTGCTTCACCTCGGAAACGTGGCAGAAAGTGTAAACGCCATTGGAAAGTCTGGCAGTGTCTTATTTAGAGCTTGATTCTATTTTGTGTTTACATCTCTGAGCTGCCTCTACCCATTTGCATCCCTGACCAAGCTTGCCGGAGTGTCTGCACTGACCTGGTCACATTTTTTTTCCCCCGGTAGGTTTTCTCCTGTGTTGGATATGGTAGAGCCTCCGTACATACCAGGTTCATCTGAATTCTCAGCCTCAGCTGCAGTCACGCGCATCTCCAGCCTCTCACCTCCCAAATCACACCAAAGAAGAATAAAATAGGCATGCATCGGAAATTCCCGTCTGCTTTCGACACACATTTTTGTAAATGTTCGTTACATCCTAGTAGGGGTGCGTGTGTGTCTAAGGCAGGCATGTTGATGGGGTTGGGGAAGTTATGGCCCACCTTAAACGTAATAACCTTGCGCAGTTCTTTGGGGGCTGCGAGTACACTACAGGCATGAATGTTCAGTCACCTGATCTTCATTCCAGACGCTAGGAAAAGCAGGCCGGTGTAAGGAAGAAAGCCTTTCAAATTTGTATTGGCTCCTATTTACTATTTGTCAGGGTCCAGGGCTGCACTCCAGTGAATGCCTCACTTAGGAAAGATTGGACACTCGACAGACCACATATTTACCTCGCTCTCGGTCGGTCAATGCGTTCCAAAGCCCAAGCCGTTATGAAAAACAGGCTCGGAAAAATGCATATTCCCCCCAACATCTCAGACTAACAAGTTGCCCCTTCAGCAAATATCCTATTGCCCCAGCCATGGGGATCACCTTCATGATGCCCACTCCCCATCAGAGCGTATAAAAGAGTCCCTATGCTTCCCATAGGCCTCATGACCTCATCTCTCCTGCACAGTCCACTTGTTGTTAATGGACCCAGTCAAAAGGCAGGACTGTTGGACGCCAGTGTTCCTTATTCGACCATCTGTTGATCAAAGCGACCACACAAAGCCCGCTTTGCCGTCGCAGTACCTCCACAGCAACGCCACGGTTCTCCCTCTTCCTCTCACACGCTTCTCCCCATCCCACCTGGGTCCTGCCGCCTCCTCCCGAGAGCAAACGCGGAGCTATTTGTCCACGCGTCACATGCGAGCTGCAGGAGACGCTCATAAATCCCTGCCCTGTTCTCTGGCAGTTTCAGACGTTGTCGGGCCCAGACCCTCCTTTTCTTCTTAAAGGTCACAAAATCTAATTAGAACCATTGCTAACTGTATATTCTCGTTGTCGGTAAGCCTTAAATAATAAAAATCAGACCAAATGAGACTAAGCAAGGGAGATGGAAAATCGATGTCATATTTGTTCCAAGTAATTTCCCTTCAGAAGAGAAAAGGCTCTTAGGACTGGTTTGTGAATTTAAAAGATGTTTAAAGTTGCATCTAGACATCGGAACATCAAAGTCAACCCCAAACAGAATTTCGCTGGATGATCTCTCCTTATTCCCGGAAAAGTCAGTGCTGTTTGGTAGAAGGGCCTAAGACGGGGTGACAGCCTTCCTCTTCCTGTCTGTTTTAAGCAGCTGTGGCTTTGCCAAAAATAAAAATAAAATTTCTTTGAAAAACGGATCCCTTAAGGAGCAAAGAGTAATAACATACGAGGTTCTTTTCCCTTACTTCACTATTTTTCTGCATACTTTCAACTAAAATGCACACTTAAGAAAAAAACCTAAATAATAAGAATGCAACCCGCACACACTCACACATGCATAGTGAGGACGAGGAATGAACTGCCCCTGGAAATGCTTATCTTTTTGCCTGAAATACCCCAAAGAGGTTGATTAACATCTCCAGATAAGCACTTCTGTTTCCACACCTTTGGGTTTTACATGTGTCCATGACAATGGGAGTGATTTATGCCAAGAAAATTGGTTGACCTGTGTTATGGTTAATACTGAGTGTCAACTTGATTGAAGGATATAAAGTATTGATCCTGGGTGTGTCTGTGAGGGTGTTGCCAAAGGAGATTAACATTTGAGTCAGTGGGCTGGGAAAGGCAGACCCAATCTTAATTGGGTGGGCACCATCTAATCAGCTGCCACCGAATAGAAAGCAGGCAGAAAAATGTGAAAAGGAGGGACTGGCCTAGGCTCCCAGCCTACATCTTTCTCCTGTGCTAGATGCTTCCTGCCCTCAAACATCAGACTCCGAGTTCTTCAGTTTTGAGATTTGGACTGGCTCTCCTTGCTCCTCAAGCTTGCAGACAGCCTATTGTGGGATCTTGTAATCATGTAAATTAATATTTAATAAACTCCCCTATATATATTATATATAATATATATACACACACATATACACTCATATAAATATATGAACTCGTATATACATATAAACTCATATATATATCTCCTATCAGTTCTGTCCCTCCACAGGATCCTGACTAATAAAGATTTTGGTACTGGGAGTGGGGAAGCTATTTCTTCTGGCAAAAAAGGTTCATCAGAGTTTACAAACTCAGTGTTCTCAGCTTCATCAGGGTCCTCCCACATGTCCCCATTCCAAGTTGCAGGGTCCTGTTCTTTTCCAATCAATGCCCTCACTTTAACAGTAGACACCTGGCGAGGCTGTGCATGCACTTTTCTTTGCAGGTTAGCCACTCCCATAGTAAGAGCTTGTGTCTGTTTTTCCACAATTTCAGCTCTTTCTCTATAGGAAATAAGACTCTCACTCAGGGCAATCTTCACAGATTCAAGGCTCAGGATCCGCTGCTGAAGCTGGGAGACAGAATCCCTGAGTTCATCATTTTCTTTCATCACTTTGTCCACTGGATTTAAGAGCAACCAACCAGCTTGGTTCTCCACATATGGTCAAAGGTATTACGTATAGAGTCACTAAACTCCTTGACAATGAGGAGCGGTCAATCAGGGGTGTTAAATGCATTTATTTTGCATAATTCTCTAAACAGTTCATGCCAAGGACTGTCAGTGTTCTCCATACTATTAGAAGTAGAGTCCTTAGCATTTTTGGGTCTAATCATATTAAGCAGCCAACTCCAGAAACCTCAAAACCAATGAAAGAACTCTATCCTTAATATTCTGTTCCTCTAGAACCACTCCCAGAACCAAAATCTGTATTAGTCAAGGTTCTCTAGAGGGAAAGAACTAGCAGGATATATATATAAAGGGGGGAGAAGCTTTTGCTTCTAATGGTCTTTGTGGACTTGCACGCCAAGCATGAGCCACTGCTTGCTTCCTTGCTGCAGTCCCCATTGTGTAAGGTGGCAGACATTTTCTGAAGAATGGGCTGATCTTGGGGAACCCTGGAACTGAGAAGGGCCAGTGGGCCCAACTGGCTCCCATACTTGGACCTCTGAAGGGCTGTGCTCCTGGCAGCTGAGTAGCTGAGTAGAGGCCCCCCTCATGGCCCACTTACCAGAAGGATGTGTCACCCAAGGCTGACACCATTTTGTCTCGTCTTCGTTTTCTATCATGGTAAGATCATGTAGACAGAGACAAAACCTGAAATCTATCAGCCATCACCACCCTGGACCAGGTTGGGGTCATTCAAAAAAGAGGCTGGGCTAAAATTTACTCAGCTTCTGAAGAAACCAGAACCAACTCCTTGAGTGTTTATGAACTCCCCCTGCCCTCATCCAACCTCACAAAATGGTTTGTTTGGGCAAATTAATTAGTGCAAATAAAATTTGAAAAGGAAATGCATAAACAACCTAAAATAATATGCTGATTTTGAGAGTGTTCAGGCTAATAAGCCCTTTTTTTTCTGTTTTGAGAAGATTCCCCACAGAGGCACCACTGAGCATTGCTTTGGAAGACCAGTTCTAATGGTTTTGTGAACTTGATAGTACTAAAATGGAATATCTTTTCTTAAAAGCACCATAATTCAGTCTTGTCACTAATTCAGACAGTGCGTCCCCCAATTAGGAAGGTTAAACTAGGTATCACACCCTTCATATAAATTGCCAGATAAAACAGAATCATCAGAGTGGTTGAGAGCCAAGTGATGACATGATTTTCTTCAACTTGTTCAACTAAGGAAAGAGAAAACCTAGTCCGCTTTAAAAGGAACAATTTTAGAAAGATATTTATTTTGAAAAGAACAAAAACTGAAACATCCTTCTTCTTGAGCCACTTGGCCCTTTGGGGAAGTCATGCTTTCTGAAAATCTCAAAACTGAAGGGCAGAAATGTCATTTAAAATAAATAACCTAACCATTTCCCCCAAACCAGGGTCCAATCAAAAAGAACACTTCTTGACCAGGGGTATTTTATTTTGCTGCTGGGGGAAGGTCCTTCCTGCAACTTTGGATTGAATTCAGAATTTCAACTCAAAGCACGATTCCAAATCTAAGCTCTTTAAATGCGCCAGACAAAAAGGCATTTCCATTATACCACAGTTCTGAGGGGAGAAATTCATTTTCTTGTTGGCTCCCAGTGTAGCAGAGGGATCAGTTTAGTGTCCCTGTTTCAAGACCACTGGGAGCAGGTCACCTCCATGATCCCATGGTAACAGCATCTCACCTTTTATGAAGGCCCTTCTCTCAGCTTCCTTTCTGGGCAGGTAGCTCGTGCTAACGGCCAAATCGTCAGAACTCCTACAGGCTCTCTGCAAAGCAGCGATTTTCTTTTGCTTTGCTTTGATTTTCTCCATCCTGGCAATTGAAGACAAACAGAGAAAGCCATTTTCTTCTCCACCAGTCAAAACGCCTTTGCCATTTTGTTGGTTTCAGTGCTTGCCTTTTTCCCTAAAACCGAGGCTGAGGAAGAGATGCCCAAAGTTATGCTCCCAAGTTTCCCTTAGTTCAGAGGGGCCTCATCAACACTCAGTCCCCAACAGCTAACAGCTCACATAGCAACATGGACAGGATTCTGCTCTAGGTGCTGCAGAGGACTCAATGGTGAGAGCCATAGGGGAGGGCTGACCCCTCTCTGGCTGAGAAGATGGGACAGGAGTTACGTTACAGATGGAGTTTGCCAATGTCAGGTGACCACAGTGCAGATGAGGGTCTGGGGCTGGGGAGGTCTTGGCAGGCTCAGACAGTTTGGAAATTCAGACTTGAGCAGGCAACCAAATAGCACTTCATCAATTTCAGTCATTATGCATGCCGTAATTTCTCCAATATTATTTGATTTCCATAGTTGATTTTCAGTCAATTCAATTTTAAACTTAGTTTCATTCTAAGCTATAATATCCTTGAAATCACCTACTGGATAGTCTAGATACTTCCCGCTAAATTGTGCTTTTTATTTGTTTGTTTTTAATTAATTTATTTTTTGGGGGGACAGAGCCTCACTCTGTTGCCCAGGCTGGAGTGCAGTGGTGCAATCTCAGCTCACTGCAACCTCCACCTCCCAAGTTCAAGCAATTCTCCTGCCTCAGCCTCCTGAGTAGCTAGAATTGCAGGTGCGTGCCACCAAGCCCAGCTAATTTTTGTATTTTTAGTAGAGACGGGGTTTCACCATGTTAGTCAGGCTGGTCTCGAACTCCTGACTTTATGATCCGCACACCTCGGCCTCCCAAAGTGCTGGGATTACAGGCGTGAGCCACCGCGCCAGGCCTGAATTGCGTTTTTTAGTGTAACCATTAAGCGAAAACTACGTTTCTCTGTATACCCTCTAAAGCCTTCCTGGGAAGCATCTGGGATGTGTGCCTCATAGCACATTGAGAGACAGGGCATGGTCTTGACTAAGTGGGGTTTTGGGTAGCCCCTTTTAGCAAGGGACAGACTCAGACCCAGGAAGGCATGTGGCCTAAAGCAGAGCGTCTGAGCTGTCAAGAGCTTAAGCATCAGTTCCTCGTCGAAGAATTACATCAGGAGATGGTTCTTCCCAGGAGAAGCCCATGTTCTCATCACACTCAAGAGCTCTGCCTTTGTTCTCCAAGCTAGAAGAATCAGCCCACAATTTCGCCACCTCCATCCACTGATTGACCCACATTTAGAGCTCATTAGTGCTCCACACTCCCAACCCTGGAACATCCTCAGTCTTATTGTAGACTCTTCCTCTTGGTGAAACTCAAAAATAAGAGAAAGGGGGAACCCTATATCAAAGAAAGAAACAGGCAAGAAGAAGGTGGCAGATCCTTTGGAAGGAATATGCTTCCAGGATAAAAACAAAGAAAAGCCAGCTTGACTGTTTCATGGCAATCAGTGGGGATTTTTCTTATCTTCATAGTGCTCCAATGCCTGACTTAGGGTCTGCTTCAATAGCTTAGCACTCCTGTTTGAACAATAAAATACGTTTTAAAAAGTCATCTTAGCCTAGGTAACATTTTTGTGTGAATTCTGCTAGTAAAAAGTCACTACCAATTTTTGCACTAAGATGAATTGTATCGATCATTTCACATAACAAGACAGGTCTAGCTGGCTGCTCACAGATATCCATCCTTTTCTTTTCTCCCCAAACAGCATGAACCTCCAGAGCATAATGACCAGGTTTTGCTCAACAGATGGAGGACAGAACACTCAACAAACTCCGCAAGCTTTACAACCAGCCTGAAAACTGGACGTGCTTAGGCAGGATCTTAGGGTGAGAAGCTGTTGAGTTTGAGGGCACACAATTTGATCAGTGGCATATCTGAATTCAGGAATATGGTCTGAATTGCTGAAATGGATGGCATAATTCCATTGAAATTGAACTTGTCCCTTCCTTTTGGTGCAGATTTAAAATGCAACATGAGGTCCAACTCTAGGGAGCAGATACCATCAATTAAAGAGAACAGCCCAGGGCTGTTGGATGATCAGTTTAGTATCAGATGAGGAATTTGTCACCAGAAGGGGCTATCAGGCAAGCCGGTCTTGCAGACATTCAAATGAGGAGAGAAGCCTGAGCTGGGATGGGGGTGGAGATTGCATAGAGATGTGATCCCTTGGATCTCGGGCAGGGTTGGTTGACATGCAGATTCTAAGGAACTTGGCCAGGTTCACCCTTGACTCTGAGCTGCCCTTGGTTCCTCACTGCCATTGGGTCAATGCCACTTCCCCACAGGTCTTTGCCTGCACCCTTCCACTGTGTTTACAAGTCAATGTGGCCCCAGGTCTCACGGTCCTACACAATTAGAGTCCCACAAAGGGGCAACCAGAACTGAGTCCCAAACTCAGGACAAAGCTGTGTGTGGTGGAAGGGCTCTGTGAGGAGGGATGGCAGTCAGCCCTCTTCTGCCCCGAGCCAGCACAGCAGCCCCAGGGGGGTGACTCGTTTTGAGCCTCAGCTCTTCCTCTGTCCAGAGGAGGGATGGGATCAGGTGGTCTGAGGTTTCTGAGTTTTCTAAGTTGTCATTGCCGTCCAGCATCATCCCCTTGAAACTGAATCTGTCCCTTCCCTTTGGTGCAGGGTTAAAATGCAGCATGAGGTCCAACTCTAGGGACTTGCTTCCATCAATTAAAGAGAACAGCCCAGGGCTGTTGGATGATCAGTTTAGTATCAGATGAGGAATTAGTCACTAGAAGGGGCTGTCAGGCAAGCCGGTCATGCAGTCATTCAAATGAGGAGAGAAGCCTGTCCCACCCTGTCAATCAGCTGCCTGTTTATGCCTGTTCCCTTCGGGACAGGACACTCTTGGAGCCCCTGAAATCTGATGTCTTTGTCCCTAGTTCTCCTGGTGCCTGTACGCTGAGGCTTTGGTGGCCTCCGGATTGGCGACCACATACAGGTGGGAATAACTCAGGAAGCTCTGTCGCTGGACTTGCAGAACGGTGAAACACTTAGCCTCCCAAAGGACTCCCTCTTCCTTCTCTTGGGGTTCATGGATTTTGTCCTCAGGGATAGCTGCATGGAAGACAGGAGAAGCCAAGAACCCCAGGCCAGAGCCTAGCATGAGTCGCGTCTCTGGATGGAAGGGGTCAGTTCCAATTTGGACAGACCCTGCTTCACTTCCTTTTGGACTGTTCTGTCCTTTGCTCATCTTCCCTCTCCCCTTTCCGCCCAAATGGCTGATTTTCTAGGGAAACAAGGAGATAAGGTCAGAGCTGGGGAAATGTACCCAGTTCTCCCTGCTCCCCCATCAGCACTGGCCCCTCCCTGGAGCCTGAGCCCTCCCCCGTACCAGGTTCCCTGAGGTGAGTCCTGCTGAAAGCCACTGCGTGGCCTTCCCTTTGGGGTAAACAGGCGGCTGATTGACAGGGTGGGACAGGTAACTTGTGGCACTGTAGATTCTTCCATTTCAGCAGCTCAATGTGGTGCATGGAAACCTACTCCCCGTGGCCCAGCGCTAAGCCCCAGACTTGTCTGTGAAAGATGAGAGCTGTGTCTTCACATATTTTCTTGACAAACTAAAAGAAAGAGAATGAGAACCTAACCCAAGATGTCACTCAGAGACAAGAGTGAAAATAAATACATTTCCCCTTTTCCTTCATTCATAAAAGGAAGCCAGTTACAGCTCCAGTCGGGCAGAACTCAGGGCTCCTCCCTCTCTAAACAGGCCAGAATCCCGGTCATTAGTGGTGGGGCTGAAGTTTAGCAAACTCCACAGAAGCGCCCATGGCACACAGTGGGATTATCCCCAAAGC
Source organism: Pan paniscus (assembly GCF_029289425.2). NCBI lineage: Eukaryota > Metazoa > Chordata > Mammalia > Primates > Hominidae > Pan > Pan paniscus. Next base: position 64,525,373 of record NC_073270.2, read on the forward strand.
CTAGAAGCCGCTGACTGCAGGGCGCCACTGCCCTTGACCTGACATTTGGTGTTGAGGCAGAGCCTTGGATGTTCCATCCCCTCTTTTCCTCTCGATTTGGTCCCTGAGTTTCCCCTGGAGGGAATGGACGTCCTCCAGGGTTTGGTCCCTGAGTTTTCCCCAGAGAGAATGGACATCCTCCAGGTCCCACCAGGGCTTTTCTCAGTAGCTCTTCAGAGGACAGTCTGGCAAAACAGTCAAATGCAGCACGTGAGCTTTGATTGGACTCTGATTCTAAAAATAGTAAGAGCTGCAATCAACCATTTGGAGCAACTGGAGGCACTGGAACGCAGACCAGGTATTAGAAGATATTAGGGAATTAGAGTCATCTTCTTAGGGTGGACTGATAATGTGGTGGGTATATAGGAGAATGGCTTGATGTCTGCCTCTTTGTTTTCAGAGATGTCTCAAAAGTACTCATGCACACAGACACACATGCACACACACAAATATAAAGCAAAGGTGGCTAAATAAACAGCTGTTAATCTAGGGGTGGGTATGCGGGTGATCACTGTACTATGCTTTCAACTTTGCTCCATGCCAACTGTCCCTGGGGTCATGCCTGCACTGTGCTGGCAAACATTCTGGGTGCTTACCCAGAACTGATCCCCTTCACTGTGCAGTTTAAGCCCAAACTGTAAACAAGCCAGCAGTGGGAGACAAGTAAAACCTCTAGGTACTCACGCATAGTGACTAGCCACAGAGGAGAAGTGTGGGGAGGACTCACCATTGCCTTCATCTGCAGTGCCCCCACAGTTTGCCCTCCACAACTGGTGTCATCTTTTTTTTTTTTTTTTTTTTTTTTTTTGAGATGGAGTCTCGCTCTTATTGCCCAGGCTGGAGTGCAACAGCACAATCTCGGCTCACTGCAACCTCCGCCTCCCGGGTTCAAGGGTACCTCCTGCCTCAGCCTCCCAAGTAGGTGGGATTACAGGTGCACACCACCATGCGCAGCTAATTTTTGTATTTTTAGTAGATACAGGGTTTCACCATGTTGATCAGGCTGGTCGTGAACTCCTGACCTCAGATGATCTGCCCGCCTCTGCCTCCCAAAGTGCTGGGATTACAGGTGTGAGACACTGTGCCCGACCAGTGTCATCTTTCATTTGTCTCTTTAGTTGTCTCCTCAAGGGTACTAGTCACTCAGTAGAGTACCATTTGGTTGGGCAGCCAAAGAGATCCAATTATACTCTTCCCCAGGAACCTAAAGTGGATTTAACCGGGAAGCCATAGAAGAATCTTCTATGTTGCTAAGCACTGAGCACAGGAAATTGAGCAGCCACACACAACCATGGGGCCAAGACCAAGCCCTTGCCTTTCTCTCATCCTCCATGCTGTCATCTGCAAAGTCACTACATCATCTCTGAAGCCTCCTTCCCTCTCATGGTCTGTGTTTTTCATCAAGGAAGACTTACTGGCCATTAGGAGGATGAAGTCCTAAGATGTATTACACCAGAGGACACTGTGGTGGCTCCACCCAGGGAGATGAGATATGATGAATTGGTAACACGAATGTCACCATTACAATAAAAGCTAGTTTATCCGACAGGCAATCACTCGGAAGCCAATGAGGACCAAGATTCTGAATAATGATCTGCGGCTTTGGGTTGTCCAAAAAATGACTCCATTATGCTGAGTGGAGTTTAACAAACAGCCGAGTTGGAAGTTCATGCATGGGGCACAGCAGATTAAACAGTAAAAACAAGCACTGGGGGTCTGGAGATGGGTCAGTGGCTTGCAGGCCAGCTGACAGCACTGGGCTGGTCTCTTATTTCTCTGTCTTCATCTACCGTGTGAAATTTTGAGTTTTACCAACCCAAGATGGCAGTAGGGAGTCGGGGAGAAGGAAGAACCAAATAATCTCTTGAGGCCCCTTCCAGGTTTCAGACTCATGAGTTCTCCATTCTTCAAACTGTTAGATTAATCAACTTTTTTCTGCATTATTTTAATATGACTGCTCTTTGAAATATATGGTACATTCTGTTACCACGAACGAACACCAGATTCATCAGGGGATCGTCTCTAGGTTACTAGTGAGTTTATAAAACATTCTTTCTATTGGGGTTCCTCTTTTTTTTACCTCTTGATTTCCTTTAAATGTAGAGCTCTTCAACATCAAAAGCTGCTCCAGAAAGCCCAGGCTGCATCATGCATGACATATGGGGGATCATTTTACATTTTCCACCTTTGGTAAACATGGCTCTGAAAAAGGCCTTTTAAGATGACTGTTGGTTTTGGCAGTGCCTTTTCTTGGGGTATTAAGACAGTCAGGCTAGGAAAACAAAGAGCAGTCTTGAAAGAAAGCCTCCGATACCGAAAGGAGAGTCTTCACAGCAACCACCAGCACCGAGCAGGCAATCAGGCAGTCCAGTGGCTGGAGAATGAACTTCACGGGCTTCAAGAGGAGGTGGCCTCCATGCAGCATGAGGTATCCAAAGGCCACCAGGTACCCAGCCCTTGAGGGGTTGATCCATGTCATTCCCACAAGAAAAAACAGCCAGAGCACACATCCAAAATGATACCAAAAAACAGCAACTTTCACCGTGTCCAAGTAGGATCTGGAAGGTTGAAGAGCAAGTAAAAAGTAAAGATGCTGTCACTTGACAGAGGGACAAAAGCATGTCTTCTGCAGGGCACCTTAAAATATCTTCAATAAACATGTAAAACCGAGGCGGTGGGAGAAATGCAGCGAGCAGGAGACCCTCAGAGGCTCTTAGCAAAGCTGGTGCTGCCCGTGAGGGCAGGGTATTATGTAGAGTCAGGTTCATCGAGGTGTAACTTGCATATCGTCAAAATCTCCCTTATTAGGTGTGTAGTTCTTTGAATTTTGACAAATGCATACAGTCCTGTAGCCACCACTACAGTTGAGATCCTGAATATTTCCATTATTTCCAAAGTTTCCTGGGCTCCTTTGCAGTCCCCATCCCTCCAGGCAACCACTGATCTCTTTTCTGTCCCTACAGTTTTGCCTTTTGCAAAATATCACGGAAATGGCATGATACAGTATGTCACCTTTGGTGTCTGGCATAACGCTTTTCAGAGTCATCCACGTTATCTACGTAGTGCCTATAGTTCCGTGCTTTTTATTGCTCAGCCACATCCCTTGCACGGACGCACCACAATTTATCCATCCGCCGGGTAATGAACAAGTGGGTTGTCTCCAGTTTTTGGTGATTATGAATAAAGCTACCGTGAACATTCATGTCCAGGTTGTTGTATGGAACTAAGTTTCCATTTCGTTTGGGTAAATATATAGGAGGGGAATGGCTGTGTCATAGGGTAAGTATACATTCAACTTTATAAGAAACTGCCACTGTTTTCCAAAGTGGCTGTGCCATTTTGCATTCCTACCAGCAATGAGTGAGAATTCCTGTTGCTCTGCATTTTTTCAGCACTTGGTATTACCAGGGGGTTTTGGTTTGTTATTTTAATCTTAACCATTCTGATAAGTGTGTAGTGGTATTTCGTTTTAATTTTTAATTTCCATTTCCCTGATAACTAATTCTGTTAAGTATCTTTTCAAAACATGCTTAATATCTTATTATCTTTTTTGATTATTTAAATCTTTTGCCTATTTTAAAAAATGAGTTGTTTTCTTTCATTGAGCTATAAAAGTTTGCATATATTCTGGATACAGGTACTATATCAGACACTGGTTTTGCAAATATTTTCTCCCAGTCTGTGATTTATCCTTTCATGATCTTGATAGTGTCTTTTGAAAAACATGTTTTGTGTTTTTTGGATGAATATCGATAATCAACTTTTTCCTGTTATAGCACATGATTTTTCTGTGTCCTATTAAAAGAAATATTCTCCCCACCCAAGGTCATGAAAAGCTTTTCCCATTTTTATAGAAGTTTTATAGTTCTGGGTTTTACATTTAGGTCTACAATCCATTTCGAGCTGATCTTTGTATATGATGTAAGATCTGGATTAAGGCATTTTGTGTTTTAGGTTTTTTTGGTGGGGTGGCTGGGTTATGGACATACAATTGTTCCAGCAGCATCAGTTGAAAAGACTATTTTTTCTGAACTCTCTGCACCATTGATCTTGAACACTGCTTAGTACATAACAAATGCTCAATAAAATTGCTGACTGCATGAATGAGTGGTGAGCCCATGCCAGGACCCACTCAACACATACATGTGACTTGGGGAGGAGACATTCGGAAAGTTGTTGGTGCGGTGGCTGATGCCTGTAATCCCAGCACTTTTGGAGGCTAAGGCAGGCGGATCACCTGAGGTCAGAAGTTCGAGACCATCCTGAGCAACACTTAGCCTCTACTAAAAATACAAAAAATTAGCCTGGCATGGTGGTGCATGCCTGTAATCCCAGCTACTCGGGAGGATGAGGCGGGAGAATTGCTTGAACCCGGGAGGTGGAGGTTGCAGTATGCCAAGATCAGGCCATTGCACTCCAGCCTGGGCAATAAGAGCAAAACTCTGTCTCAAAAAAAAAAAGATGGCATGGCTTCTTTGAAAAACAATTTGGCAGCTTCTTAAAACACTAAAGTAAAGGTGCATTCACCCTATGACCCAGTGACTCCATGCTTAGGTTTTATCCAGAGGAACAGATATATTTCCACAAAAACCCTATGCAAAAATGTTTGTGAAAGGTTTATGCATATTAGCTCAAAACTAGAAACAGAATCAATGTTTATCAACTCATGAGTGGATCATCAAAATGTGGTATAATCCCTGGGAGAAGAATTAACTAGGAAGAGGAGATAAGAAAATGTCTGGGATGATGGAAATCATCTGTGCCTTAATGTGTCTCCATCAAAGTTGACTATCACACTTAAGATCTGAATGTTTCACTGTATATAAATTATACTTCAATTTTATATTTTTAAAATTAAAAAAGAAAATTATCGTGATTTCTTTTCCAAAAGCAGCAATTCTTGGGCTCACCATGCTGAAAGGGAGCAACGACTGCCTACCCACAGAGGTCCTGAGACCAGGACATCAGCTCTTATGGCAGAAAATAAAGTTAGGAATAGGGCTGAGCTGGGCGAGGTCTTCTGGCCTCAGCTCTCTGCTGATCCCCATGATGTACCTGCCTGCATCCTCACTACACTCTGTTCCCATCTACAAACACCTGCCACTGCAGGGAGGCTACCGGGAGAAGAAGAAACTCAACTGTAAAGATGCAAGGAGGGCTCATGGTCCCTGGCCATGGCTGCCCTGCCCCATGGTTTTGGGCACCCAAACGAGGACCTCACCCACTGGCCATACCATGAGGGGCCACAGTGCAGGGAAGGCCCCCGGGACTAGCAAGGCCATATGCTCAGGGACCAAGTTCATCCTTGCACATCACTTGGCTGCCTCCCTCGTCACCATCTCCTTGGTAAAGGAGGTAGCACAAGGATGCAGTTTGAGTTTCCAGAAGGCACCTCCTGGAGCCTCCTTACTCAGCTCAGAGTATGACCCCAGAGCTGCAGGCAGAGGACTCGCTCATCCATGTGGAGCGTCAGTGGAGTTTAGGGTTCCCTGGCAGGTGCTCTCTTTACCCTTCCAAACCCTTGAAGACCTGGGTCAGGTGAAACGCAAACTCTACCCAGCAGAGATTTTGCCATCTTCTCTCTGCCATGTCTCCATGCTCAGGGCAGTGCTCGGGCACATAGTTTGGATCTATCAGCATTTGATGAATGAATGAATAAATAAATAGTGGATTTTGCATGTGACAGAATGCAAGGAAAAGGCAAGAACTGGGAGAAGGAAATGAAAACTTTTGACTATTTCTACCATTCATAGTTATATTTTCTCCTATAGAACCCCATCTGTTTTCAAGAAGATGGATATTTTCTAGGCTAACTGAGAAGGGCAAACCCTAAAAGGAGACTGCTTACCTTTGGATAGGTAATCACTATCTCCCCAAATCCATATTTTGGAAAGTCTTTATTTGAGACGCCATTTGGAAATCTTATTTGCAAATCAGCCATCTACTTTTTATTTAGTATCTTACTAAATATCTGGATTTAAAATCATCTATCGAAAGTACCCCCCCCACTTCACCCCATCAGAATAATGCTTATGAATTAAAATTCTCTCTGACACAAGCATTTCTTAATTAGATGGAGACCTTGGAACCTGGTAACTATATTTCTTCCCTGAGTACTGTGTGGGTGATTACAAGAAGATGAAATGGAGAATATCGGAAAGAAGATTGGCAAAGAAGGGAAGCTGAGATGGCACTTGGCATGTCCTAAGTTCTCAATTGCCTGCCCAATCTGAAGTTCCCAACGTGAAGAGGCACTCAGACACCCTCGGTACTCACAGAGTAACAAATTGGCATCCGGCTTCCTGGCAAAAATCTGGGAGATACAACCCCTTACTGAGATTTGAGTGTATTTCTGTACTAGTGGTTCTCTGTAAAGGAAGGAGTGATTTTCTTTTTGTTTTTGTTTTTTTTTTTTTTGAGACAGAGTCTTGCTTTGTCGCCCAGGCTGGAGTGCAGTGGCACGATCTCGGCTCCCTGCAAGCTCCGCCTCCCGGGTTCACGCCATTCTCCTGCCTCAGCCTCCTGAGTAGCTGGGACTACAGGCGCCCACCACCACGCCCAGCTAATTTTTCTTATGTTTAGTAGAGATGGGGTTTCACTGTGTTACCCAAGATGGTCTCGATCTCCTGACCTTGTGATCGGCCCACCTCGGCCTCCCAAAGTGCTGGGATTACAGGCATGAGCCATCATGCCCGGCCTTTTTTTTTTTTTTTTTTTTTTTTTTGAGAATAGAGTCTCACTCTGTCGCCCAGGCTGGAGTGCAGTGGCGCAATCTCGGCTCACTGCAAGCTCTGCCTCCTCGGTTCACACCATTCTCCTGCCTCAGCCTCCCGAGTAGCTGGGACTACAGGTGCCCGCCACCACACCCGGCTAACTTTTTGTATTTTTTAGTAGAGACGGGATTTCACCGTGTTAGCCAGGATGGTCTTGATCTCCTGACCTTGTGATCTGCCTGCCTTGGCCTCCCAAAGTGCTGGGATTATAGAAGTGAGCCACTGTGCCTAGCCTTGTCTTCATTATTTTTCTAAAGACCATTGAGTCTATGTTCTCTTAATGCTTCTTTCAAATTATATGGAATGATGAGGATGTTGGAGATGATAATTTCAGGGTCAAGGGACGAACTCTCTTTTACAAAGTTGAAAGGATGCTAGAAACTGCTTCAGAAAGCCTGACAGCTGGCTCATCTGGGGAACCATGATCCTGTCCACCCCACGATACGTGGCGTATTTCATGGAGACACCTGCCCAGCCTGCACATGATACTGGGGATCAGTTGCACACCTGGGGTGCAGCCCGTGCTCCTTTCCTTGTCAGCCTCAGCTTCCCCATTTGTACAATGGGAGTGTTGGTGTCTGATTTAACTGAATGGGGTTGCTATAGGGTGATCTGCAGGTGGCAAACCCAGGTGGCATCTCCACGTTGGGAATTGGGAGGCGGTAGCTGAGCAAGGCTGTAAGGGATGAGAGAAACCACGTGCAGGGGGAGTGCTAAAGATTTCAGCACCAAGCTGGGAGAAAAAGAGGGTGAGAGGAGAGAAGGTAGGAAGTAGGAGAGTGTGACTGTCCACAAAGAGAAGGCAAAAAAAGGAGAAGAGGAGAGAACAAGAGAAAGAAAATGAGAAGGGAGAGCTGGTGAGTAACAGAGACAGCCAGAAACAAGAAAGAGAGAATCACAGAGAGAGAGAGAAAGAAGAAAAAAGAGGAGGCTTGGAAAGAATAGAAGAGGGGAATAGAGGGTAGAGTGGAAGGAGGAAAGAGAGAGATGTGGTGGGAAGAGGAGGAGGAAGAGGAAGAAAAGGAGAGCAATGGAGAGCCAAAGAAATTCAGTGAGGAAACCTAATGCAGACAGTAGAGATGATCTTAGGAAAAGCCCTAAGCAGAACAGCTGTGTGTGCTGGGAGATAGGACTTAAGATGAAAATAGAGGTTGTTAATTTGACTCAGGGTAAGTTTTTGAATCTTTACTGTGTTGAGATAAGACCATCCCAGGAAAAGACTACCCAGTCGAAGTCTGCGGACCCAGGCCTTCTTTGGCTTCTGCCACCAAGAGCTGTGTGACCCTAGTTACAAGGCAGCAAAACCCCCAGCACAGCCCCTGATGTGCAGCCTGTGCTCCTTTCCTTGGCAGCCTCAGCTTCCCCATCTGTACAACGGGAGTGCTGGTGTCTGGTTTAACCTAATAGGACTGCTATAAGGAAAAAGTTTGAAATGCTTGGAAAGCTAAGAGTGTACACGAGTGGAAGGGGGCATCGTTCTTCCTATTTCCTGCTCTTTTCATTTTTTATTTGCATTTTAGGGCAGAGGTGAGCCAACTCTTCCTCTCAAGCAAGCCTGGGTTGGCTCGGTGGGTTTGGCTCTATTCCTGAACTGTGCCCATAGCAGTCAATTATTCTCCAGGACAAGGTGACCCAGGTGTCAAGCCCAATTATTTCTGAGGTCCTCTTCCTCAATGCAACCATTCTCCTTTAAAAAGAAACTGAGGCACAGGAACCCTAGCTCCCCTGCCCAAAGATACCCAGCATGTCTAGGGCAAAGTCAGTATTTGCCAAAACTCAGCATTTCCCCTGAAGAGTCAGGTGGACACGTAGATTGCTGGGCTTACCTTTGCAGAAAGCAGGAGGCAGCCCCAGGAATGGAAAATGCTAAAAGATCCTGAGACTGACAAGAAAACCACAGTATCTGGCCAGACCTCAGCAACTGCTTTTCTCCACAGAAGATTCAGCAAGTAAATCAACCAGATGACATGGATGCGGAGTAGAAATCCATGTGCTGCCCTGTGGCATTGAGGGCAGCCCCGAGGCACAGCGGAAACACAGGCTGAAAGATGCAAGACAGGCTGGGTGCAGTGGCTCACACCTGTAATCCCAGCACTTTGGGAGGCTGAGACGGGTGGATAACAAGGTCAGGAGTTCAAGACCTTCCTGGCCAAGATGGTGAAACCATCTTGTATTTTTGTAAAAATACAAAAAATGAGCCAGGTGTGGTGGTGGGCACCTGTAATCCCAGCTACTCAGGAGGCTGAGGCAGGAGAATCACTTGAACCCGGGAGGGAGAGGTTGCAGTGAGCTGAGATCACACCACTGCACTCCAGCCTGGGCGACAGAGTGAGACTCTGTCTCAAAAAAAAAAAAAAGGTGCAAGACAATGTCCATGAACATCAGTGAGTAAATGCCACAGGACAGAATAGCAATCTCAGGCCCTGGGGCAGGAAGACTGTTGGGATTTGGGGAGGGTGGGGAGTTGGGTTTTTTAATTTGTGCTTTTTTTTGCTTTTATAATGCACCCCCACTGCCAGAAATTCATTACAACCCTTTGGGGTATTAAGAAATTGGATAAATAACAAGACTAATTTGTTAAGGTCTGTCGAGAGAGAAAAGAAAGCAGAATCTGTCAACCGCACGATGATAAGGAGACAGGGTCATGCTCTGCGGTGGATCCTGGCCCGAGGGGCTCTCAGTGGGTCTGAGATTTAAACAGAAAAAAAAAGTCAAGGGCAGAGCCCATTAAAGAGATCCCGGGCAGTGAAGGCAAGGCACTCCCACTGGTCAAAGACAGGGCCATTCGGGCATCAGTGGGATGGCTGCCAGGAACGGAAACATTGAAAGCTCACTGGGCATCTTGGAAGGATGCTAGGGAACTAACTCACTATTCCAAAAACTGGTAAATAAAGGGGAAAAATCAAGCATTTATCTTGCTTTTTTAAAAAAAAAAACATAAGAACTGTGTATCAGGGAAATTGGATAGTTAATGAGGGGAAGTTTCTCTTTATAGAAGTCTTTCAGGCAATAAATAAAGAAGACACACTAGAACTTGAATATTGCCATTTTAAGTGAAACCATGGGGATGCAATCAGCAGAATGTAGACTATGAAAAATTCTACAGCATCTGATCAGATTCCTTCAACCGGTAAATTGCAGGGATAGAGAGAGTATCTGTAGATTAAGACTTACAAGATATATCAACCAAGTAACCACTTACAAAACATAGACTGGATTTGGATCCTGAATTGAACACATTTTCTTTTAAAGGTATTAGCCATTCAAGAAAACCTGGACACAGATTTGATATTTGATACTGAGGAATTGATAATTCGTTGTGATAATGGTATTGTTTATGTCTTTTGAAGAGCCCACATCTTTTAGAGATATACACAGAAATATTCGTGGTGTTTAGCATTTTCTCCAAAATAACTCATGGGCAGGGGAGACAGAGGGGGTCAACTATTGAGGATGGTGAGGGATACATGGGGGTTTATGGTACTATTCTCTCTACTGTGCACATGTTTGATATTTTCCATATATATACATATATATATACACACACACATATACATATATATATATATATATATATATATATATTCGAGATGGAGTCTCGCTGTGTCACCCAGGCTGGAGTGCAATGGCGCGATCTCAGCTCACTGCAACCTCCGTTTCCCAGGTTCAAGCATTTCTCCTGCCTTAGCCTCTTGAGTAGCTGGGATTGCAGGCACACGCTGCCATGCCCGGCTATGTTTTGTTTTTGTTTTTTTTTTTCTTTTTCTATTTTCAGTAGAGACAGGGTTTCACCATGTTGGTCAGGCTGGTCTTGAACTCCTGACCTGGTGATCCACCCACCTCAGCCTCCCAAAGTGCTGGGATTACAGGCGTAAGCCACTGTGCCAGGCCTGTTTTCCATATTTTTTTAAAAAAAAGCAATCAACAATCCAGGAAGCGGGGCCTATGCAGGAACATCACCTCGAGGCCAAGCTTTTAAAATCTATAGTTGATGAAATACTGCAAAGTGTTCATCAGCCCGTCATCAAGAAGTGCTGGAGCGATGATGTCAACGATCATGCCAGTGAGGGGCTCTGGCAGCTGATTCCAAAGCCAGTGTAATATCTGATGCCTACTCACTGTCACCCCCAGAGTCCTGAGGGCCAAGATGGCAAACTGGTTCCACCAAGCCAAGCAAGCCCAAACCATCGCTACCCAGGATGGAAGCCTCGTTTCGCCAGGGCCACCCATGAGGCAAGCGAATGAAATATTCACCTGGACTCACCATCATCAACGCTTCAAGAAAACTGTGGTTTGGATGATCAAAACCATTTACCATCCCAGCCAGCCTGCCCCCTTCCAAAAGAAAGAGCATGTTTCAGCACCAGCTCCTACAAAGAAGAGTGACTGCTTTAAAACAGGGACTGTCAGATGGGCTAATTTCCTGAATGTTTCCCAAATATTTCTTTTCATTTCTTCCTATAAGAGATGCTTTCCACAAATACCAAGGTATTGATTTTCCAATTGATCGAGGTGGAGAATGTTTCATACAGTTATGACTCCTGACAAGTGGGGAATAAAAAGCCAATCATAATGAGTTCATTTACTTGGCTTGATTATATTACTTTATAACACAATGCGTACCCAACACACCCTCTCAAGGACATCGCCCAGCTAGGCTGCCAGCTCTTCATGATGAGGCCGCTTAATGCTGAAATCCATCTTACTGCATGATGTGTGGATTTTAAAATAATCCTTAGTGGGCTTTAAAAAAAAATGCCATAGCCATGCTATGGATTCTTCCCCTACACCCATGAAGACTAGATTGATAGAGTGAGAATGACTCAGATTTGGGGATGGGGGTTATAGAGGGTGTTTTTGATGAATGAAGCGGGGGGAATGCAGTGAAAGCTTAATTGTCAGTTATAAATATGCTGTATTTTCCCTATTGATTATATGACATCGAAATTAAAAGGATTACCTTATTAGATCATATTTAGGCATAAGTATGCCCTTCGTGCTTGACTCGGGGCACTTGCAAGAGACTAATTATTTGAGATGAACAGCACAGTCTGTTCAGCGCCCCAGACGGTCCAAGCGCTGCCCCTATTCCTATGCAGATGCTGTTGGACTCTTCAGTCTCTTTCATGAAGTTCATAGAGATTCTCTGTTCTGACCAGCCTCCTGTGGCTACACAGAGCCCTCCTATACATCTTCTCAGTAAATTAGGAGATGAGGCCTAAATAGGACTTCTGTTTGAGGATTTGGATGGCTGGCGCATCGTTTTCCATAAGCTTTTTGGGGCAAGGTCTGGAGTGGAGTGGTCACCAACAGAGCCTGGCACTTCTTTAAATAAGATGTCTTACAACAAAATCCCAGTGCTCCAGCGCTCCCAGGAAATGAATCATGGAGGTCTGCCCGAGGTGACTCCATGGAGAGCAGAGCATTTATTCACGTGGACACCACAAAGCCTTCTTGTTCATCTTCTTGTGTGACTTCTTTAAAAAAATAGATTCCTGCTCTTCCCTGCCTTCTGAACAGTGTCTATTGAGCACAATTTAGTTCTTCCTTGATAAGTGAGGTCAGCCCTTCCCTCACCTTCCAGAGCTCAGCCCAACTAGGCTGCAGGGCAGACGGCCCCATGGTCTGCACATTTCTCATGAGAATGAGCTATAAGGGACAAAGCCCCATCCTGCCTCTCTCCATTGACTGTGGCTGAGCAGCATGAGCCTTCTGGACCTCAGGGTCCTCGTCTGAGAAGGGTGCTTCTTAGTGGGGCCAGAGCAGGAATTCAGTGTACAAGTAAAGTGATCATAATGCTGAAAATGCATGGGTCATTGTGGGGGGATGCTAGGCCTCCGGGAATGCCAATCTTAGCCACTCTTGACTATCGTAACGCCAATTTCTTGCATCAGAGATTCTTGGCCAGCCACATTTGCTCCCCACATGCTTAGACTGTGGTTACTAGGGACTCCTCCCATTTGCTATTGAATTCCTCTTTGCTCTAAAACTGAGGTCTGGGACCACCCACCCAAATGGAGTGAAGGTGGTGTCCGTCCCCACTTACCCCACTGTACCTGCTGTCACCACCTTCTCTCTGTCTGCTCGGGGTGGGTGGGGCCCTCTCCACATGCCTCCTTTTCCTCAAGGGTGACCTGGTGAGATGAGATGTTCCAATAGCCCAGTGTTGACCCCAAGATGGGGTCCCATTCCAGCCCCATCATTCCTTCTCTGTGTGACCTTGGACAGGTCATCGCACCTCTCTGAGCCTCAGTATTCTCCTCTGGAAAATGGAGCTACAACCCTTAAGCTTCAGGGTTGCATCTAAAGAGTTAGGATCAAAATAGATAAACTCTTGCAAATTCCCAGCACTTGGCAGGGGCTCCGGAGGGGGGCAATTAATCTCCCCATTCGTCCAGGCAAGGTGCAACCAGGCTTTGATTTTGGCTGAGTTGTTTAATTTTCACTTCTGCTAACAGCCTCCCTTTAATCTCACCTCTCTCCTCATTCATTTCTGGCTTTCCAAGCTACCACGGAAACCACTCTAGGCAAAACAGTAAAAGTGAATGATAAGTCAGAGCCAGGTTCATTCTCGGTAATATAGAACTTGGCCACCAAAGCAATTACTTAATGTAATGTTCCCCAGGAAGGGAAGGGGATGCTGAGCTTATTGAGTGGGTGCCTACCATGTGCCAGGCCCTGAGCCAGCCACTTCATCTCCTCCAAGCCTCCCTGGCGCACAGATCCCAGAGGTTTGCACTTCTCTGACCCACTAATCATGGGCCATTATTCCATCCCTACCTTTAGACAAGGCAACTCTTGGCCATCACATTTCCTTAACACTCCAAGCCACTGTGCCAGGTCCACAGGCTGCAGATAGATAGAGGATCCATTTTCTGGCAAGCTTGGCCAGTGGGCATGTTCTGTTCCCTTGCCACACCTTGGTAGAGGCAGGAATGACCACCAGGGGTACTTGGTGGGGTCTGCCCCAGCTTTGGACTGCAGAAAGAACTCAGGCTGCAGGGCTGTCCAGGAAGGACCTCAGGCTGAGAGCAAGTAGGCTGGAACTCTAGACCCCAGGCAGGCCCCTGCACCTTGCTGAGTCTCAGTTTCCCCCTCTGTAAAAGACCAGGATGGAGCAGGGCCATGTTTCCAACTCCCTTGTAGTCTGTCCCCACCATGAGCCTCACCATCCCTCAGATTAGCCTGGGGCAGGTTGGAGCCGCAGAGGAGTAGTGGGTGCCATCGCTTCTGGGCCCACAGGCCTGAGCTCTGTTCCCAGAGTCCTGCCCCTTCATAGTCTTGAGCCCTAAGAAGCTGTGCTTCTCACAAGTTCCCCTCCTGCTTCATTTCTATGTCTGCCCCTAGCAGTGCTCCTTCTAGAGCTCCCTGAAACATGAGCCAACATCTGTCTGCTTCTCCACCTGCCCCAAGAGGGTGGAGGCTCTGTTCCATCATGTTCTCTTGCATACACCATGAACAGGCCACGAGGCCAAAGGAACGCCAGCCTGGGGGCCAGGGGACCTGGACTCTGCTGCCTGCCCTGCCCTGGGCTCCCTCCCACCTCGTGGCCTCTGGTTTGCTGTGCCCTCTTCCTGGGGTGTTCTTCCCTTGATATCCTCACGGTTCCGGCCCTCATTCTCTCGTGGTCTCCCCTGACCTCCTAGTGCTTAACGCCACCCAATCCTCTCGGTCCCCTCACTAGCCTCCACCCTTCCCCACAGCTCTTGCCACCACTTCCCATTGCAAGTATCTTTGCTTGCTTGCTTATGTCCATCTGCTCCTTTGGAATCTCATCTGTGGGGTCTCACTGGCTGCCCAGCTCCCAGCACAGTGCCTGACACAGAACAGCCATCCATCAATGTTTGTTGAATGAATGAATGAATGGAGGAAACGTAGAATCTTAGATGAGTCTTTTGTGTCTCTCCCACCCAGGGCCTCTTTAAAATAGCAAGAGTTGCACTAGATGGCATTTTTCCAATCACTGTGTCTGAATGGTTCACTCAACAACTCTTCTTAGAGTTGGTTCTTTTTAGAGAAGGTTCTATGAAGGCAGGCTCTGGAGAAATCCAGACTCAGTTCCTGTCTTCCACCAAGGAGCTCGCACTGGGGTGTGGAGAGGCTCTGGTCTGGAATGAAGCTCTTCTCTGAGCAGTTTGAGGAGTAGGCAGAGGACATGACACATGACAGTAGGTACAGCATCTTGTGGGTCCCCGTCACACATTCCCAAATAGCAGAAACACAGGAGGCACCAGGTCAGAATCTCATGCAGGGCAGGGACACCACCCAGAGGATGAAACACAGCGAGTGCATGGGGGAAACCTTTCTGGGAAGTGCGGCATCTGCAGGTCTCCTTAGCTTGGTTTTCATTCCCTGGCTGAGATCGGAGCATTTCAAATTAGGGTAAAAAGGGAGTTTTAAAAAACACTCACTGGACCTTAAATGATAGGTCTACGCTCTGTAACAGAGAGGAAAAAAGGTCTCAAAAGCTGCCCCTGAGTCTCTAAACCCCAACAGCACACATTTTCTGTGAAGGCCATTGACCACCTACAGCCTGAGCCTGACGATCGCAGAGGCCACGAGCTTCGGGATGTGTATTTCCAGAATGCACCCAGCAACACTTGAGTCCCGTTAACCACTTCTAGAAATTTCAGCAAACGTGTGGTCAGCATGTTCATTGCTGAGTCTCCATCACATGCTTCCTCCTCCGAGGGGAAGAGAAACCTTTGACAGGCTGCCCAAGCACCCAGCGATGGTGTGGGCTCCAGTTTCTTGTTTAAAACAATATGCAGACCTCTGCATTAAAGAGGAAGCCAGAACAAAGCAGAGAAAACCAGGAAGTGGTAGATTTTTTTTTAATGCCATTTTCTGATAATACTAAATACCTATAGCGAGGCCCCTCTGTTTCCAGACCAGGCTCCCTCTTCTCTGCTTCCCAAGTTTTCTGTATCACTTTCTGCCATAACATCACTCTCCCCATACTCCAGGTATCTGTTAATATTCCTGTGTCCCCCTCTGGACCAGGGATTGGAAAACTGCTTCTGTGAAGGGGAACATAGTAAATATTTTAGACTGTGTGGGTCATATGGCTGCTGTCACACTACTCAACTTGCATGGTGGCATGAAGGTGGCCACGGACAATACGTAGATGGCTTTATCCACAAAAACAGGAGTGTTGGACTTGGCCCAGGGGCCATGGTTGGTTGACTTCTGTCTTGGATTGGGTTCCTTCAGGGGAGAAAGACCAATTATTTCCTTTTATCACTTCCATGCTTATCCCAGTGTTTGGCACATAAAAGGCATTCACTAAACGCTCACTGATTGATGCACAAATGAATAAAGAACAAAACTATATGTCCATGAAGAGTTGAAGTTTAACCAAGAGAAGCCGTCCTACATTTGTTGTTCTTTAACAGTTGAGAAAGATTCTAATTTGGAAAAATGAAAGCAACTAGCATGTATTAAGTACTCAGAATGTGTCAGGTACTGTGCTCAGTGCCCCACATTTCTTATTTTGATCTCAACCATAAGCTGAATCAAGCACATGCATGTTCCTGAAATCACCTGTAAGCAGCTTATTCCCTAAGTAAGCAAACACAGAAATCTCTGTGACTCTTCATTTGCAAACAAGGCATTCACTGAAAGTGCAGTGGCAACTGCCAACCCAGCCAGTATCAGAATCATCATGTTATTCTGAATTTGAAGGTCCAACTAACATAAATGGCTCCCCATAGCATCGGAGTAAAATGCCTAGCTGCTTCACAGGAGCAAGCAGGGAGAGGGTGGGAAATCAGCAGCGAGTCCACCCACCTCTGGGACAGTCAGCTGCCACTTTTCTGCCTGCCCCCAACATAAAATGTCAGGGAGGCATTTGTTGAATCAGGTCAACAGTCTCAATTAGTTTTTGTTGTCGTTGTTGTTGTTTTTGGCATGTTTTTATAAAGACAGGGTTTCACTATGTTGCCCAGGTTAGTCTCAAACTCCTGGTCTCAAGCAATCCTCCCGCCTCAGCCTCTCAAAGTGCTGGCATTACAGGTGTGAGCCACTGTGCCTGGCCTCAATTAATTTCTTTTTTAAATGAATCAACTGTTGGCCTGAAAGCCCAGGATTCTTGGTAACACTCAGAGCAACCCCAGATGCATCATGCAGGACTTCTGGGGGAAAGTGACATCTTCAACTTCATGGCGCCTTCCCCCAGGCTGTCCATACTTTGTCTCCACAGCTCACCCAGCACAATGCTGCTTGCTTTGTCCTCTAAGTTCTGAGTTGCACCCTTTTCCCTCGTCAGGCCCCAGGCTAAAAATCAAAGGCAGAGGACGCTTAGGCATTGAAGCATGGGAAATGGAGTGTCACCTGGCCAGCTGGTTTTATCAAAGCCTGTAAGTAAAATGGGTTCAAGCCACTAGGAAATATTGGGTAGGAGGCATGGTCATTGACTTGGTCATTTAAAAAAATCTAGCTTGACTTGGTTCATTCTACACTGTTGGGAATCACGTCTATGCTTCTCTCATCTTCTCAGGCACAATTGACTCCAGAAATCCAACTAAAAGAATGCCTTTCCCTTCACGATTTAGCTCTTATCTCTTTTGATGTTTCCAAATTGTAACCTTAAGCCTGCGAGGAGGCGGAGTGGAGGGGAGAGGGGAAAGAGGGAGACTCGTCTGTTTACAAAAGTATTCATTTCCATTGGATTTATTTGACAGCAAACTCCCTAATCAATTTTTAATATTGTGCTTATTATATTAACTAAACAATGCATGCACATACTTAAAAAATATTTCAAAAGGCACAAAAGGGTAAACAGTGAAAAGCAACTCTCCTTCCCACGTTTGTCTCCCTCTCCCCCTGAGGCAAGCACCACTGAAGGTTTCTTCTCTGCTCTTCCAAAGATATGCTTTGCTTGTAAAAGCATGTGCATATATATCTTTTTCTTAAACAAATGGTAGCACATTCTATACACAGTATTCTGCACTTTGCTTTCTTCACTTGGCAATAGATCTTGAAGCTCACTCCATATCAGTATATATAGAGCTGCCTCATTCTTTTTAATGGATGCATAGCATTATGCTACTGAGACAGACCACTGTTTGTTTAACCGGTCCCCTAGTGATGGGCATTCATTCCCTGCTGGAGTTTTTTAGAGAATGAGATTAACACTAGATGAGCAAGAACGCAGCACCTGAACAAGGTGAGGCGTCACTAGCACAGGCAAGCAGAGGACAAAACTCCTTGCAGAAGGAATCTTAAAGAAAAGAACATCCAACAGGAGCTGCACATCAGTTTCCTCCTTCGAGTTGCTGGGGGATATAGATCACAAAGCCTTTATAATGTTCGAAATGAGCAGGGGCTGGTGCTTCTGGGACGTTACAATGGCAATCTGGTCCCACACACTGTCAGCCTCCTCCATATAGTGAAAACAACAGGCCCACCACAGAAAACCCTCACCCCTTCACCTATTCAGTGAGTTGATCCAATGGGGCCCAGGTGAATACAAAAGAGAACGTTTCTCCCCAGGTTTTCTCCTCATCCTACAGCAGGGCTCCATTTCATTCCACGTTTCTGAGCACATTATTTCAGGGATTAGAGAGTGGGAGAAAGAGCACATTGCTCATTTGTGTAGCTTGCAACTCCCGAGAGACCCGACCATCTCACCAGCACCATTTCCATTTTCTTTATGGCTTCCAACTCCTACCTCGGGTATGAACAAAACAGGGTAAAAACCAAAACAAACATCACGATGTTGACCGGAAAAAAAACAAAACAAAATAAAATAAAACAAAAAAACTTTACAATCCCTGGGGAATAAAAGGAATCAAACTATGGTATTTTGTGTACTTTTTTTGCAAGGTGGTAGGATTGCTGCACAGTTTGATCGGGAAAACAGACGCAGGCACTAAGAAGACCACAGACTCCTGCTCAATTTTTCTTAGGAGAAAATGAATTGCTTTGGCAATATACCACCTTTTAAAATAAGGATTCTGCAAAATACCCTAACATATTAGTGACTCAGTGTAAAAATTAAGAAATGTTTAAAAGCCAGGTTTCATGGCCAGCATGTTAATTTAGTTAAAGTACAAAATGGTAAAAATGAAAACAAGTCCCTAGGCACGTAGAACATCCACGAAGCAGAGGCTCTGCCCCTGAGAGGCTCTTGGAGATGCTCAGTAAAGGAATCCCAGCAAAAGCAAAGTGACAGCTCAACAGAGGGCAACCACGGGCACCTGCAGGGGAACCAAAGGCCCCTGTCCTGTCTGCTCACCCTGTGAAGACACACGAGGCTCGAGGCTCTATCTTCTCCCAGCACCTTCCAAAGAACACCTACAAATGGGTGACTCGGCAAATGGAAAGTAAATCTCATTCCTGTCTCCTGAGCTGAGCACATTCTCTGAGTCTATTAGCAGAATCTCCAAATGCTACCCCAGGGACAGCAGTACCTGTCAGGTGTGCCTCTCTGTTGAACAGGAATATTTATGCAGGCTGGTGGTCTTCAGAAAGTCTTCATTAAAGTAATGAAGTTGAAGGATGCGTGCTAGCAGAAAAACAGCAGGCAATAGAATCTTAGCGAACGGCGGCACCATGTCAAACGGCTCCAGGCCTGCATCACGGAATGTGGAAGGGGCTACAGGGGAGGGGGCCATGGTTGAGAAGCAGATCTCTACCTGGGTCCTACCAACAAAGACACCTGCCTTGACAGGTCCCATAGCCCTTTCTTTTGATATCTAAATGGGATTTGGTTGTGAGCGGCTGAGGTGGGGCCCACCCATGGTCCTTTAAGCTCATGTGGCCTGAGAAAGAGCAGCATTTTCAGAGAACCATCTAGAACACCATCTAGTGCTTTTGGCTTGGACTCAACAGCCAAAGTTGAGGGGTGCAAGCTGAGGATGGGCTTTGGTGAGAGTCTGATGGAGCCGCTAGAAGGGAGTTAGAGCACTGTGGGGCTTCAGTTTGTGGGCTCCAGGCCCACATCACAGCAGAGCAACAGAGCAGACCCCAACAGAGCAGAAGTGTCCAGGCAGCAAGATGCTGATGGGTTCTTGCCATGTCCTCCCTACCCTTGATGTTGGAGCTCCAACCTTGAAGCCTTGGAGCTGGAAAATGGAAAATGCGTCTTCAAAGACCTTGAGCAGCTGGGAGCTTTGCAGAGGCATCCCACATGGACAGAACTAACTAGAAGAGTCCCTCTCTATCACATTCTGTGCTTATGATGGCCCCATGGGGAACCTGAGAAGGCCACGGGGCCACCATAAGCAGCTCCTTTGGCAGATGCAGGTTCTAGCAAATAACTGCTCTATTTCCTCTACAAGTTTCCACACAGGAAGCCGGGGGGCTGGCTTCAGTTTGCAACTACATCTGCTTCTGATCCCAGAAGCCCGTCAATTCTGGCAGAACTAAGGGTCTTTTAGCAAATTGAACTGCAGGAGCTATGACCCATGAGTCTGAGAAGCCAAATTCTTATCCTTTTTCAGACAGCCCCAGAGTTTGGTTGAAAAATCCATCAAAGCTTTGAAACTGCTAAGTGTAGACAGCCCTAAGGGCCACCACTGAACGAGACACCATGACCATCCAAAAGCGCTTCAGGACGCTCCTCCAATTATTGTTTTGTATCTGCAATTCAGGCAGAGCCCCTGATAAAACGCACTGCGGGTTATTGGAGAAATGAAAAGAGCTGGAGCCAGCAGGGCGGGAGCCGGCTGCAACCTGGAAGGGCCAAGCATGAGTTTGGAAGTACAAACACCCCCGTGCAGAATCATATTTTCCATCGGAAATCTTTGCTGGAGAGAGCCCAAGCTCATTCTCATAGGAGGGTCTGCGCCAGTTTTTATGAGACTCCAAAATGAAGTTGGAGTTTGGGCCTTTGGCTTAGTTGCCTGCAGAAAAAGCAAGCTCAGAGCTGGAGGAAGTGAACCACCTGGGAAGCCAGGAAGCCCCGGGGCTGGGAATTTTGTCTGTTTATTGAGCGATTTGGGTGGTATTGGAAATCAATCTCTCCCTCTCTCTGGGCATCTCTCACACACACCCACTCTCTCTATCTGTGTGTGGGAACTTCAGGGTTATCCGGAGGGAAGGGTTGGAGTGTGTGGTGTGGATGAGGCCATGTGACCTTATTGATAAATGCAAGTGGTCTCCCAGCGGTTTCTCCTGGGGCCTCTACCATCACCCTGTGATGCTAGGAGCTGCCCACCCTGTGTGAGAGCAGGAACCAGAAGGCAGACGGGACAGAGGAGGGCTAGGGCCAGCCCTGCAAGTCCAGTTCCCCAGCCAGCGTGGGGCTACGCTTTCTAAGCCGTGTCCCCTGAGAATGCTGGCAATGCCAACACGGAGGTGTTCAGGAAGGACGTGAAGTCACTGGGCTTTGGCCTGGGTCTCGCCTTCTGTCTGGTCCCCAGGGTCACCCAGATGTGCAGCCTCTGGACGTGGCTCACCTCTTCCCTTTTACAGAGCTGATCCCCCCACTTCTCCTCATCTGTGGCTGCAGCCGTCAGGAAATGTCGGCCAACCATGCCTAATGTGGGTCCTGTGACTTTTGCTTGAGCTGGGGTCAGATACTTAGCTGAGTGACTGCGTGCAGGAGCCCCGGGAGCAGCACGGCCTCCCCCAACCCATGGAGACAGCACCGGGCACAGGGCAGGAACCGAGGCTTCCCCACAGCGTTTGCCCATAGGCACTGCGCAGGGCCAGAGTCAGTAGTGCAGGAGGCAGGGGCTCCAGGCTCAGCAGAGCAGCACAGCAGGAGCTTGGAGCTGTGCATTCACCTGTGCAAGGCCACCCAGGGCAGGAAGAGAAAGAGGTGGATGATCCTGTAGGGCACACCCAGCTACTGGAGCTGTCAACCACAGCAGGGCTCTGTGACTGTGGATCCAGGAGAACTTGGAGGAAGGAGCCCAGAGCAGGATGCTGGTGGGCCTCGTCTGGGTTTTGGGGGAGGAAAGCGGGGAGGAGGCCGTCAGGGTCGGCTCTGTTTGGCTGGGCCCCCAGTGTGAAGACAGCACGCCTTCTCCCACCATCTTCACCCTCTCCCTAACTCCTCTCCAGTTGGGTGGTGCACCCAGGGGTGCATTCTTAGAACCCCAGGAGGAAAAGATAAGAACCGACAAGAGAGTCAAAGCTAAGGGGACAGAGAGGCCTCCTCCAAAGCCCTCTCATGGTCTCCACCACCCTGAGCAAGGGCTGTCTTCAGATAGGAGACATGGCTCACATCCCACCTATGACCAGAGAATTCCAGACCCAACAACAAAGGCCAGCATGGAAGAGCTCTGCCCCCAATGTGGGCATTTCCCTGGACCATTGTGGCCCTGCCCTGAGCTTCTGGTTGTGTCCTGGGTCACGTAGGACCACTAACTGTGTGTCTCTTGAGAGCCACCTGAAGAAAGAGAGCAAGCAAGAGAGAGAAAGACAAAGAAGGAAAGAGAGAGAGAGAGGAGGGGAGGGGAGGGAAAGAGAAAGAGAAAGAAAGAAGGAAAGAGAGGAGGGAAGGGGGGAAGGGAAGGAAAAGAGAAAGAGAGAGAGGGGAAGGAAAATAAATTCTAAGTACTCCGTGGCATTCGGTCTTTCAGGAAGTCATTATTAGGTGCCACCTGTATGCCCAGCTCATGCTAGGCATTGCAGAGGCCACTAAAGAGCTGGAGGCATTAGCTCTGTCCTCCAAGGAATCAAAATGTAGTTGGACATAAATGATCCAAAGAAATTGCTGGAACCCAAAGAAGAGGGCACATGATGTTGGAGGTGTCTCCTGTCTCATTCCCAGCAGGGATGAGGATGGGGAGATGGGAACGTGGACCACCCTCACTTCCTTGGGCCGCCGCATGAAAAAGTCTAGCACAGGGACTCTCAGCCATGGGCAGTTTTGCACCACCCACCCCCACCCTGGGGACATTTGGCAAGTCTAGAAATATTTCTTTTGGATTGTTGATTACTAGGGATGTGGGGAAATGCTACTGGCATCTAATGGGTAGAGAGTCCAGGGATGCTGATAAACATTCCACAATGCACAGGACAGGCCCACAACACAGAATTATCCAGCCCCAGATGCCAGTGGTGCTGAGATTGGGAAAACCAGCTCTGGCACTGCAGCTAAGAGCACGGGTTTGGCTGGGCATGACGACTCACGCCTGTAATCCCAGCACTTTGGGAGTCCAAGGCAGGTGGATCACCTGAGGTCAGGAGTTCGAGACCAGCCTGGAGCCTGGCCAACATGGTGAAACCCTGTCTCTACTAAAAAATACAAAAAGTTAGCCAGGCATGGTGGCAGGCACCTGTAAGCCCAGCTACTCGGGAGGCTGAGGTAGTAGAATCACTTGAACCCAGGAGGTGGAGGTTGCAGTGAGCTGAGATTGCACCACTGCACTCCAGCCTGGGCAACGAGAGACTCGGTCTCAAAAAAAAAAAAAAAAAAAAAAAGCACGGGTTTAAAGTCCCCCAGACATGATTGCATGTGGGCCTGGTACTTCACTGCTGCGCCCTTCTGTCTCCTCATCAGTAAATTGAGGATGATGATTGTGAGAATGGAATGAGATGGTTCACAGAGAAGGCTTGAGGGCAGTGCCTGGCTCACGCATTTAAAGTGTTTGTTCTCACCGTTATTAAAAACCTGCAAACTGCCAAACTAGGACAGAAACTCGTGAGCTTTTTGCTCCTCAACCCAGATTTTTCTTGCTCATGGAACACTCCCCAAGAAAGTGCAAGGCGCAGCTTGGCTTGTCTTGGGATCTGCCTTGGTGCTGCTCCCAGATGTATGCAACCAGCTCTCGGGATCCCTATGGCCAGCCAGCCCCACCTTTGGGGGGTGAGATGTGTGGACAGGGCCCCAAGCTGACTCATCCCCTCTAGAAGACAAGTGTCCATTCCCTCTCACTCCTATTGTTGTCTTAGGGATGAAGGGTTTTCATGTACAAGCCTAGGGTTTGGGACGGTGTGGGGTTTGGAGGCCCTCCTGGGGGTGCCAGGGGGCTTGAACCAGAGACGGTCTTTCTCTGTTCCAGCAGGAAAAAAGCTGATGAGTCCAGCTCCAAGCTCTGCCCCTGGGGCTCCCTGCAGTGCAGAAGGGGCAGGTCCCACCAACTCCCATTAGGGGACAGCATCACCTGGCAGGGGAGGAGGGCTGCTCAGGGCTGGCCTGGCCAAGAGCTCTCTGACGCATGTTCCTTGTGGCATGACCAGGACGCTGAGCTGGGACTCGGGGACTTGGGCCTGCCAGCTGGAAGCCAGCAGGGAGGGCTGTTGTTGGTTAACTCTCTGGTAACAATTTGCACAAACACCACCAGGCCCGTGGAAGCCTCGCTTTCGTCGGAGCTGTGGTTCCCCAAAAGCCTGTTGCAGATCCAGAGTCCTCTGCACGTCTTTTCCTTTCCTTCCTTCCAGAAGCCTGAACTTGACCTCAGTGGCAGGGCTGCGGTGACCTCGGCTGCCCTTGCTGCCTCTTACCCAGCCTTCTGTCTGGCCCATTCTTTGTTTAGGTTTTTTGGAGAATCATCCGGGGGTGTTTGCATTCTACTTCCCTTCCCCAGCCCCAGCAGCCCCCACCCGAGGCAACAGCAGCCTCCACACATCAGCGGCACTCAGCGGCCTCTGTGGCCCAGACCGCGGGGTGTTTAAATGCTCCAGCCGCTTCAAGGTCTCCCACGTCCATCCGCTCAGTAATACGTGATGTATCATGCATACAACTATGAACAAAACCAACCCCTGTGCATGCATCCATGCTGCGTGCAGCCTGGTAGCTGTATAATACCAACTGTAATAGAGACATTTGAGAATTGTGCACACACACAAATATAAAATTACAGCTGTGATCAGAACCGTGACAAGAGGTACACAGTGGTGACAGAGCCTGAAATTGAGGGACTAGTCAGAGAGGCCAGGGGAGGCTCCCTGGAGAAGGTGAGGACTGGGCCTTGGGAAGGAATAATGAGGGCCACCTGAGTCAAGGAGGGAGCAAAAATGAGCCTGACATGAGCTTGACTCCCAGAGAGAGGGATTGAGGAGGAAGCCAGGGGAGCTGGAGCCCAGAAAGCAAAGATTGTGATATGATTGAAGACAGGAGAAGGAGGCCATAGGGAAGGTTTTAGGCAGAGGAGGGACAAGGTTAGATTGACTGGAAAGGATGTTTCTAGCTGCAATGTAGAGAATAGACTACAGGGGACAAGCATATTTGGACAGATCAGTTGGGGGGCATTGGAGAGGTGCAGGGAAAATTGGGGATTCATGCACTGGGAGGGTGAGGTGGAGTAGCGAGGAAAATGGGTGATTCCAGAGAAATCTAGGACAATCAAAAACACCCTTACTGTGGATTAGGTAAGACTTGAGGGTGAGGAAGGAAACTTGCTTACAGATTTTGGATGGATGAGACACCATTCGCCAAGGCAGAAAACTGGGAGACCAGACTTGGGGGGAGAAGTCCTGGGCCTGGTTTGGAGCCAGTGAGGTCTGAGGACCTCTAGGCCATCCAGGGCCATTCTCCATGTGAGCCCACGCTCCTTTCCAACCGAGAGCTGCTCACTCCACACTACAATCCATGGACTTAACCAGGGATAGTTCTCCAGCCAGGAGTGAGCTTCCTGCCCCCTCTCCCTAGACCCAACCCTTCATTCAAGGCAAGCTCTTCCTCCAGAAGTCCTACTGGATAAACCAGCTTTGGTCCAGCACCCCTCACTGAAGCAGTGATGAGAGACCCAGGTACCCAGTTACCATCTTGCAAGACCAAAGCCTGCAAGAAGCGCTTCCCCGCACAAAAAAGAGGTTCCAACTCTGCTTCTCTTTGCCTTTTACCCTAGTTATTCACATGCACATCCTGGCGCCCTGCCTGGAGGACAGAAACCCTGCCTTGTAGTCTTTGTAGCCTCCACAACCCCACGCCCAGGGTCTTGCATTGAGCCATCACCCAGCACCGGCATTGAACCACAGCTTCCCCTCCAAGCCCCGGTGGTGCACAGCCACATTTACATCCCAGTATATGCGTTCCAAATAGGCTGCAGGAGGTGCTTGCTGAAACACCATTCCATCTTGTGTTCAGAGCCGAGGTCGAGCAAATGGATCTGCGCAGAAAATGCTCTTTAAAATGCATTATGCTCATGAGTTTAAAGAGACGCCTGCTGCTCAGTGAATTTAAAACAGGAGCAAGCCGGTGATGAATGACCTCAGGTTGTTACAAGGCTAAGAAACAAGGAGCTCTGTCTGTCTGCCTGTAAATAAAGTGTGGACATATATCACCTACAGGGCTTTGCCAGAGGGAGACTCTTAAACCTATTGGACAGGAAAACACAGTTCCCAGCTCATCAGAATATCATACAATAAGGTTCTTATTCGGATAAAATATGAAAACAGTCACAGCTGTGGGGAGGGGGGCCCCCCCATACCCATTATGGAGGACAGGGTCTCAGGGATGGCATGACTCAGGGTCACGGTCCTACTTGGTTGGACTTGCTTGGGTGTGAAGGTGGCTCCTACGCTGAGAGCAAACACCTGGGAAGTGACCTCAAGGCAGGAACAAACAGGTGTGATTGTTGTTGGGTTTTTTTTTTAAAAACGAATCTAGCAGATTTTATTTTTTAACTTTTCTATGCTGGGTGGCACTACAAAGACAGGTCCTAACCTGGCTTAATGGGGGAGGAAATTAGTTGAGGTCATCTATAATATACTAATTATATCCTTCTGTGCCCACTCCTCTTAGAGCCAGCTGTGAAATTAACAGTAGAACAAGCTGTTAGCAAGCCATGATTAAATATGCCCCATGTCCAGTGCACCGTGGTAGGCACTGTGGGGGGGTGGGAGGGGGGGATTAAAGACCTGCAGAAGCCCTTCTGCTGCTCCAGGGCTCTGCATACAGATGCAAGGCAGCTCTGGAGCAATTCTGGAGCTAAGTGCAAAGCAATGACTCCACTCTGAGCAGCTGAACTGGGAAGGTGAAGGCACCCCACTGTGATGGGCTAGAGAAGAGAGGTTTCACAGGTGAGCCATGTTTTCAGTTTACGCTCACTTTGGGGAGCAGAGTTGGCTGTCTGCAGACTTCCTTTCTCTGTATTACAAACCATCCCAGGGTCCCTCTGGGCCTGGGTGTTGGTGTCATCATGGGGCTGTGCACAGAAACAGATACAAGATGAAGCATGGGCTCCACGCCACCAAGGTGAGCAGGTGTATAATCACCCTGGCGTGAGTGGTTTGGACAATTATTCATACAGACTGTTTCTTCCAAGATGGACAGCTTCTCATCAAGGCTCAGGGAAGCTGGGTTTGTGACCTTGGGCAAGTTATTTGCTTCTGGAAACCCCAGCCCCCCCTATCTGCAGATGAGTAGTGCCTGCCAACCAGTCCCCAGGGTGCATTTGTGAGCCCGAACCACTTCCACCACTTCCGCATGACGTTTATTGGGCAAAGCAATGAATGATGCACGGGTGCCAGATGCCCTGCACTGGGAGGCAGGCTTCTTGCTTAGCTCCTCCGGGCAAGCCTCATTCATTGAGCAAGCATTTACTGAGCACTTGCTGAGTACTAGGAGTGTGCTGGCCACAGCACAGCACTGCAGGTACGCTGCCGACCGGCACCACTTTGGCTCGCTGAGCTTGGAATTTCCATGGTGGTTTAACTCAACCCTGCACACGTTTCACAGCAGGCTCCCCACCCTCCACTTGCTAAGGAGACAACGCAGCAGATGGTGAAGGCGGAAACTCTGGTGTCACACTGCATGGGTTCAAATCCCAGTTTGCCACTGAATGCTGTAATGTGAGCAGGCGACACTCCCTCGATGGAATGAAGGGCATGATCATGTCAAGCACTGATGCGGAGGATACTCTCAATAAACTGACCTCCTGTTGCTGTTACTATTACGCTATTTTTAAAAGAAAGTGTGTGCTTGCCGTGGCACGTGGCTGTGCAGAGCCAGGTGAGGGTGTACTCAGTTGGCCTTCCTCCCTGCCTGAGGCCCACGGCACAGAGCGCAGCTCGCTGTCTTCACTTTTGCTTTGTGACTTTGGGAGGTGCACCCCCATCTCTCCCTGTTCCTCGAGGAAAACACAGATTTTTAAATCTTCCGCCTTCTCTAGAGTCCCCTGTGAGACTGACTGGTGTATAAAAAAGCCCTCCACAGGAAGAAGAGACCACAGAGTAGAATATTTTAAATTGAGGCTACTTGCCTCCAGAAAACCCTGCCTCTGGGTCTCTGCCTCTGAGGCTGCAAGTCTCTGGGCCATTGAGCAGGAAGCGCTTCTCCAAAATCTCAGCTGTGTTCCATGATTCCCAGCAGAGAGGCTCACCGCCATAGGGGCGGGACCCTGAGCCACGTGTGGCTATTTAAAACATCCAAAACATGATTACTTCAACGTGGAGACAAGATAAAAAATATTGCAATATTTAGTCTTTTTTTCTATACCATGTTTTCAAAATCTGGTGTGTATTTTTGCTCTTACAGCATATCTCAATTCAGATGCTGCATTTTCATCAGAAACACTTGATCTGTACTTAGATTTCGTAAAATGTAAAGTGGAAGACAGATTCATACATTTGGGTTGTTCCAAACAAGCATTAAAGGTTTCCAATAATTGAATCAGGTGTTACTTTTTTTTTTTCATTTTAATTAAGTAAAAGGACACCTCTGCTCCTCGGCCGTGCTGGCTCCCGCCACTGCGGTCCAAGCTCAAGCCCTGCTATAAGCCACACCTGGTAAAACCTCCCAGTGGCTTCTGAATTCATCACAAGACAACCTCCCAGAGAGGCCGTCCCAGGCCTTGCATGGGTCGAATGCCCAGGAACCTATGCCTCTGTCAGTGAGCAGCTGTAATTTTTTTTTTTTGCAATTCTTTCACACATTAAGCCAAAACCTGCCTCTTTGTAACTTACACCCTCCTACCTTCCTTTTGTTCCCCAGAGCCAACTGAAGGCAAGTTGGCTGCCTCAGCTGTGCGACAGCTCTTCAAAATTCTAAGGCAACTCTCACACTTCCTTAGCCTTCCCCTCTCCCACTCCAAACCACCACACTCAATCTGTTTAGTACCCACAGGAAGAGAAACCTAGGAAGCAAGTATCAGTCCTTCACACTTTAGTAGAAATTGGCCCATCAACTTGCTTTCCTCTGCAGGGCTGGGAAGGTGAACAGATGCTCCCAGCTATCTGGGGCCCACAGAGGCAGCAGGAGGACCAGTGTGTAATAGGACAGCAGCAGAATCAAAGTGTTTATCATCTCCGCCAGCCAGAGCCTGGATGGCAGTGGAGTTTCCAGGACACTGCGGTTGGTCCTGATGCATGCGATCATCTCCAGCAGCCTGTGCGCAGAAGGCCAACCAGGAAGTCACAGATGCCACCATGAACACCTCAGGTCTGGCACCCATCCTGGTGGCAGCAGCATCACTTGAGCCTTGTGTGCCCTAGCCCACCCGTTGCCTGGGTAGGGGAGATGGCCAGGCACGGGGAAGGGGAATGGAGATGGGGCAAGGGCACACTATGGATCCCCCTGGCTGTCTCAGACCAAAGCCCTCCTCAGATGGCCATTTCCCCCAACACACCCCGGGGCCAGCTTCGGGGATGTCTGTGTGGTCTCTGCCCCTTCTCTGCTATGGGACTCATTGCATCATCCAGTTAACTCCTGTCTCCCCATCAGGCTGCAAGCCCCATCTTCTACCCCATCATCAGGCTGCAAGCCCCGTCTTCTCCCCCATCATCAGGCTGCAAGCCCCGTCTTCTCCCGCATCATCAGGCTGCAAGCCCCGTCTTCTCCCGCATCATCAGGCTGCAAGCCCCGTCTGTCCTGGTTATTGCTGCATCCTCAGTGCCTGGCACCCAACTGTTAGTTCCCTTACCTTCGGAAAGGTGTCAGGTGCCAGCCTGGAGGAGAAAAAGTCCAAACCAGGCCGCATGTTTCCTGTGCATTCTATGTCCCCAGCCACCTGGGCCTTAGTGACAGACTGTGTAGTAGATCGATGAATGAATGACAACGGGTGGCCAAGAATGGAGGTATACGCTGCCTTCTCTCCTTCTGGCAGAACGTGATGATGGGCACAGAATTGAGGTTTGTATGGGTTGAATTTTATCCCCAAAGCTAACCCCCTCCTGAGCTGTCTACACCTCTGTCCTAGCTTTTGAGACATGGGAAGGGGTATACACCAGTCACCCACACCCATCCACTCAGGCGGTCAAGAACTATCAGGAGAAGAGGGCTTGGCTAACCCCTCTGTGGGATATCCAATGCGGCCCTGGCCTCCTAGTGAGCCGCAGACCACTAGGGGGGCCAAGCCCAGCACTGTCCAGGGCGGTAATGACCAAGGGGACTTTGCAGGGTGGCAATGTCACTGCGAGGCACGAGGTCCTGGAAGAAGGGGAGCTGGTAGAGGAACAAGCACGCCAGGTGGTGAAGATGGCTATGAAGACACAGAGACTACCAACAGCCACGACGCTCAGAGACCGATGGCACGTCTACCAGGAGCCTAGGCTGAGGCCACAGAACGGGAGACCATCGCTGGGGAGACAGCTTCCACCCATGTGACTGGCAGCCCTCCCCACCCCGCACCCTGACCAGGCGCCCTGAGACCCAGCCAGGAAAAGCTGGCTCTGAAAACAGCCTGCACAGACTGGTGACCACTGACACATGCCCAAGAGCACTGCAGCCTCCTGCTCCGGGACAAGGCTGACCCTGCAGGTCAGCCTGGGCTTCCCTGGGATGGCCTGAGCCACTTCCAGGAGCTCCTTGTCCCTCCATCTGAAGAGCAACAAGATCTAATGGCAGCTGGCACCCCATCTCGGCAGCACTGAGCAGACGTGCCCTCTCCCTCCCCTTCTCCTCACTGTGACTCTGCATCACCGCTGTGCCCGGGGAACTCAGCCTGCAGGCCTCGGCTGGACTCGCTGCAGCTGCGGCCCCTTCCCTCAATGCCTCCCCACAGTGCCCAGACCTGCTCCAGCCGCTCGGGTGTCTGTCCCTCCCATCATGTAGCCCAACGCTGGCCCCACCACAGGAACCTTCTTGACACCCGCCCAGCCCAGGAGAAGGGTCACCAGGCCCTCCCACGTGGTGGGAAGAAAGGCTCCACGATGGTTTCCAAGCCCAAAATGAAGGCAGTGACCTTTAGGACAAAGTCCTTGCCCATGCCCTCAGCCTCCTAGCCTTCTCCGACCAAGAGCTGGTGACATCATCCTCAGAGTCACTCTCACCAACCTGGGAAAAGTCAGAAGTGAAAAATAGCCAGAAAGAGTCCCCATGCCTTTCCCCGGCCTGAAAAACGGGGGGCAGATCATTTTGGAATCTGGAGATGAACCCCGAAGGATCAACAGTTCACTGCTTAATGGCAGTGAGCATCTGCCCAGAGCCAGCCCAGCCTCAGCCTCGTAGGGGAGCAGACTGTAGCCCAGAGAGGGGGAACGGCTCGCTGAGGTCACAGAGCACACTCTCGGCCTCCCTGGTCCTGTGGGCCCAGAGGAGAGTCTACACTTCCAGGGCGCAAATCTCAGCACTTGACAAATCAAACCAGATTGTCATTGTCCCTCTAGCCCAGGCTGGGCCTCTGGATGCCGTAAGGTCACCCGAGCCTGTTGCTGGCATCCTGCCCCCCACCCCACGGCTGTCCTGCAGCAGCCTCCTTCCCCAGGGGCCCCTCCTGGGCCCAGGTAGCCATCAAAGTGTTCAAGCAGAACCTCCCAGGCTGGGTCAGCTGCTGACGGTTACAGGATTCTAAACTCGGGACAGCGGGTGACTGTGTGGTGAAGCATTAACCTTGCCCAGAGAGAGCTGGCCTCTGCTCCTGGCAGGTGACTGCTAAGCCCTTGGGATGTCCTGCCTGATAAGAGTGTCTTTGTTTAACTGAGGGTCTTGGGCCATCCCGGATCGCTTATGCTGACAATATGCTTTATGGCGGGGGCCTTGGGCTCAACTCCCAGAGGGCTGGAGACGGAGGTCAGCCATGTGGGTGGGCAGCCACGTCTATGTGGCAGAGCCCCAGTGGATACTTCCAGTTCTAGCAGCACTTGTGTGCAGTCACACATCATGTGGGTAAGTGGTGTCCATGCCACTTCCCTGAGAGAGGAGAGCTGGAACTCACACCTGGAGTCCTCCTGGCCCCTGCCCCACGCGCCCTTCCCCGGGCCGACCTCACGCTGCGTCCTTCGCTGGAGGAACCGCTGTGAGCACAGCAGTGCTACTGAGTTCTGAGAGGACTCCAGCAAAATGCCGAACCAGAGGGTGGACTTGGGAACTCTGGAAAGATCTATCCTCTATCTGGATCTCTATTTCCACCTCAAACTAAGGAAGACCAACAAAAATCTCCCTGGTCCTTTGATGGGTCTCTGCATTTAAATGGCCTATGTGTATACGTTGTGTACGTTTCGGCTGAAGGTCTGAATCTCAGATGGCAGAGCCTCAGGCACCAGTGTGTGGAGTGTTCTGGGCACCTTGGCAGCACAGGGACAGTCCCTTCCCTTGACCCTGGCTCTCAGGACCGTGCGCCCAATGCGTGGGCATGGCCAGCTGTGGCAGAGTCCCTGGAGCTCAATCCTCACCATGTACTGGAACCCTATCCGCACACTGGCCAGGTTTTCTTCCTGTTACATGTATCGAGTAGCTACTACAGGCCTGGGCTCAGGTGCCCAGGACACAAACAGAAATAGACAAAACTACCACCTGCAGGAGCAACATTCCCCTGCTGGCAGGGGGTGGAGGGAGTCTCGTTGCCCATCAACCCTGCAAAGGCCCTGACAAGGCCTG
Organism: Pan paniscus; assembly: GCF_029289425.2. NCBI lineage: Eukaryota > Metazoa > Chordata > Mammalia > Primates > Hominidae > Pan > Pan paniscus. Next base: position 64,557,839 of record NC_073270.2, read on the forward strand.
CCGGAAGAACTCTTTTTTAACTTTGAAGAACTTGACATTTCTCTCTCTCCCTTTTTTTTTTCCACCTACAAACACCTCCTAGCACTCTGTGGAGCATGTAGTCCCCACACGCCTCGGGAATAAAAGGCTGTCCCGCCGCCCCACCTACCTGTGCCATCTCCACCTCTCCGTCCACCTCTTGCTCCTCATGGCCCATGATGTTGGAAGAGAAAGTCTGTGTTCCCAGGAGGACACAGCTTATGGCTCAGCCTGGAGATGATGAGGCCCACAAGAGCCGTTCCGGGGTCTGGAGGCCGCAGGTGCACAGCATTCCCTGCATCCACGTGGCTGAGCCTGACGGGACAGAGGCACACACCTGTGAGCCTCCTGGGAGAGGCTGCCTGTCTGTGTGGGGGCTATGCAGCCTGGTGCTCTCCCTCCCACCATGGTTCGTTCTCTCTCCTCTCTCCTCTTCTCTCCTCCTATCTCTTCCTCTCTCCCTCCCTCCTGTGGGTGTGGTGAGAATTCTGTAGATAAATTAGCATTATCAACACTATTATCGTCAACGTGCCTGTTATAAATTTCTCCTAATGACAGCAGAACAGCATGGCGTGCAGTTAGCAGAGCATGTGTCCTGGAGCCCCCTGGCATGTTTGACTCCCAGCTCTGCCACTTACAAGGTGTGAGAGCCTGGCCAGACACCTGCCCCTTCCACGCCTCGTTTTCCCCATCAGGAGCACTGTTGTGAGATTAAATGGGTAGATTTGTGAGGGCTGTGTGGCAGGCCACAGAGGATGCTGGCTATGTGTTTTCCGTATCATGGTGGTCACTTTCTGAGCCCCTTCTTGGCCTTTCTGTGACTCCTCTGGCACTTTAATGACACTGGGGGCTGCGGCACTGCCCTGGTCTTTCCCATGTGGGTCCTGCCTCTTTGCCCAGGTGTCAGGCTCCCTGGGGAAAGCCAGGTCTTGCTCTGCTCACTTGGGACTGGGCAACCCTGAGCTTCTCAAGAAATAGGAGCTGAGTGGGTCTGAATGCACCCAATACCCACCCACAGTAACCTGTCCAGGGCCCACCCTCATTCCCGAGGCTCCCTGCTTACCTAATGATTCCAAGATGTCCTAGAACCTTCTCCCAAACAGCACCTGCAGAAAAGATGGCGGCTTGGGCTCCGGCCTTACAAGTGTTTTCTGGGCCGCAGGGCGAGGCTGTGGGCAGGGCCTTTCTCGTCCCAGCCCCAGCACTGTGCCTGGCACTCAGCAGACAGTGGCGGAATTATTTGAGCAAATTCGGGTTTTCCCAAGCAAGAGAAGCCGTGCTGTGGTCTCAGGTCTGTTAGGTCCACACTGAGAGGGGCAGAGGCCCACAGCTCTCTGCAGGAGGTGGGAAGGGCCTCCGTCCACCTGGCTGGCCATCGGCAGGTCAGAGAGCCCCGTGTCCTCACTCCTGCCTGCCCACTTGCCTTCCTCCTCGGCCTCCTCGAACCCTCAGGCCACGCCCCACTGAGGGCAGAGGCAGCCCCCGCCCTCTGCAAGGATGGCCGGCCAAGAACAAGCCCTGTAGCAGGGCGAGTGTGACTGGGTCCTGGAAAGGGAGCCCCTGAGGCTGGGGAGGCCGGAGAGCAGCCTCTCAGCTGAGTCCTGAGGACAGCAGAGGACAAGAGCTTCAGAGGGAGGCTCTTCATGGGGTCTAAGGAGGCAAACCCCTCACTGCCAGGGAAGGAGCTCAGTGCAGAATGTCCGGGACGGATAAATCGAGAGACAGCCACGGAAGCACGTTCTTAGAAACATGCTGGCAGATGACACAGGCGGCAGCTGGGAAGGCAGCGAGGAGGAGCCGCTGGAGAGGGTGGGGCTGAGGATTGGATTTGTCATCCTCAACCTACAGAGCTCTTTGGCTTTTACATTATGTACATGTCTTACTTTGATAAAAAGAATAACAATGCAATACTAGATTTTCTTAACTCCTCTGATCAGAGTAAGAGGACCAGTGCCTCAATGGTGCGGAGATGGATCGTGTCAGGTTCACCTGTAGGTCAACGATGGTGCAGCCATCAATTGAATAGGACACAGCAGTTAAGAAGAAGGAGGAGGAGCTCGTGCTCTGCTCTGGAGAGATGTCTACAAGACACCATTACACGGAGAAGACAATGAAGCCAGCGTGCTCAGAAAGACATCCCGCGCTGGGGAGACACGGGAGAACCCAGCCCCATCCCAAACAGTCTATGGCCATCAGGTGGCAGCCGGCAGCTCCTTCATGGAATACTTTCCCTTCCTTTATTGTCCATTTCGGCCAGGATTTCCATTTTTAGAATAAGCATGGATTTCAATTGCAATCAGAAAAGCACTTATGCCATAAAAATATACAAACATAAGTTTAGAGGAAATAAGTATAACTTCATGTTCCTTACTAGACCACCAAATGGTTCAAGAAACATTGGAGGGAGGGGCCCAGGAGGAGTGAGCGGGGAGTTCCATCATCTTGTTGAAAGGGAAGTCAGCCCAAGAGTGCAAGCAGGGTCATGAGAAGGGGACACTTAGGAATTCATCCTTCTTACTCTTCTGGTTGTGTTGCAGATGAAATACAAGACACTCAGTTACACTGGACATTTCAGATAAGCCATGAATTTCTTTTTTTTTTTTTTTTTTTTTGAGACAGAGTCTCACTCTGTGGCCCAGGCTGGAGTGCAGTGCTTGGCTCATTGCGACCTCCACCCTCTGAGTCCCTCTGAGTTCAAGCAATTCTCCTGCCTCAGCCTCCTGAGTAGCTAGGACTACAGGCGCGCCACCACGCCCGGCTAATTTTTGTATTTTTAGTAGAGACAGGGTTTTGCCATGTTTGCCAGGCTGGTCTTGAACTCCTGACCTCAAGTGATCCACCCTCCTTGGCCTCCCAAAGTGCTGGGCATGAGCCACTGCACCCGGCTTATTTATTTTTTTTAGTATAAGTGTGTCCCAAATATCTAATAGGATATACTTGTACTAAAAAGTCATCCAGTCATCTGAAGTTCCAGTGAACCGGGGGGGGCGGTGGGGAGGTCGGGGTCCTGAATTTGTATTTGCTCAGTCTAGCAGCCCTGTGCTTTGCGGACTGGGGCCCCTTTGAGAGCTTGATGAAAACTGTGGACTTTCTTCTGGAAAAGTCCCACTTTGTAAACAATCCCAGAGAATTCAAGGAGCCCTCTGAAAGTCCATCAGTGAATTTAGACCAGGACTTGGAAAACTTGTTCCATAAAGCACCTGATAGTACACATTTGTCGTTGTTGTTGTTGTTGAGACAGAGTCTTGCTCTGTTGCCCAGGCTGGAGTGCAATGGCGTGATCTCGGCTCACTGCAGTCTCCACCTCCTAGGTTCAAATAATTCTCCTGCCTCAGCCTCCCAAGTAGCTGGGATTACAAGTGCCTACCACCACGCCAGGCTAATTTTTTGTATTTTAGTAGAGATGGGGTTTCACCATGCTGGCCAGACTGGTCTGGAACTCCTGACCTCAGGTGGTCCACCCATCTCAGCCTCCCAAAGTGTTGGGATTACAGGCATGAGCCACTGCACCCAGCTGATAGTACATATTTTCAGCAAAAGCAGCTGTAGATGAAAACTACACAAGCAGACGTGGCTGGGTCCCAAGAAAATATTATGAGAAGCTCAAATCTGGGTTCCCAGAGTCATTTCTGCGTACTAAGAAAGATATTCTTGTCCGGGCGTGGTGGCTGACACCAATGCTTTGGGAGGCCAAGGAGGGAGGATGGCTTGAGGCCAGGAGTTAGGGACCAGTGTGGGTAACATAGCAAGATCCCATCTCTACAGAAAATTACAAAATTAGCCAGTCACTGTGGCACACACCAATAGTCCCAGCTACTCAGGGGGCTGAGGCAGGAGGATCACTTGAGTTCAAAAGTTTGAGGTTAACAGGTGAGCTATGATTGTACCCCTGCACTCCAGCCTGAGAAACACAACGAGACCTCGTCTCAAAACATACGTGTGTGTGTATGAAAAAGTATATATATGTATATTCTATATACACACACATATATGTGTATAAATATATATAAGAAAAAGAAATATATATCTATGAGAAAAGGAATATGTATATTTTTTTCTTTCTTAGCAGACAGGCCAGATTTGTCCAAAAGCCCGAGTTTGCCCACCCCGATCTAGAACATCTTTCTACAAAATCCACGCATCATGAATCCCCCTGCACCAGCCACCCTCTCTGCTGCTACAGCCCAGAGACCGCCTTTCAAGCGAGTTTGCACAAGCGGCTGAGGAATCCCTGAGGTCAGTGGCGGGGGCGGGGTGCTGTTTTTTAAGAAGACATTTTTCCCGGAAGGAACGGGGCTGGTACTGGCACGGTCCTTTTCTGATGATTTAGTCAGAACAGCCCTCCAGCTCACTGGTCTGTGCACCAAAGCTGTGGTAGAGGGCAGTGAAAGTGGTCATTGCGGACGAGGGCTCGGAGCCAAAGGCCCTCTGGGGAAGAGGATGCCAGGACGGCTTGCAGGAGGTGCTTGGTGCTTCCTGGAAAAAGAGGGGGAATGAACGATCAGGGGGTCCATGCAGCATGGGAGGGGTTTCTGAGGCCAGGCCCTGTTGTGGGCACCAACTGGGTCATTGGGTCAGGATTTCCAGATGGGTAGTGACTTTCTTGGGGTGCTTAGGAAGAGAAGTGGGTCCGGTTTTGTTTCCCATCACTCCCCTCTCCGTCCACTGTCTGCTCATTCGCCGCTCGCGTGCTGTGGTGGAACTCACTGCCTATTTGCTGTCAGGTTCCATGGCGGAAGCCATGCTGGATTTGTGGCGCGGTCACACCATCGCCCAGAGAATATGCGTGACTTCCTGACACAGGGAGGAACACGCACGTGGTTGCCAAAGCGCTATCAAGCACAGCAAGACCTCCCCAGGCCAGGGCCCCCACGCCGGCTCAGGACGGGACTGGCCCTGGTCACTCATTCCACAGGGAAGCCAGCCAAGTGGTGAGCAGAGAGCAAGCCTATTACAAAGCTACACTCACGCAGCGGAAAGGCTGTCCCCGGGCAGGACCTTGAGCACCCACGCGCCTGGGATGCCACCGGCACAGGGAGGCATCCAGAAAACATTGGTGGAATAAATACATTCATTAATCGCTCCTGACATTCGCTCCTTCTTGCTTATGTTGCTCTTAGGGAATTCAAATGCTCTTCTTTTTATGATATGTGGTTGCTTTTTTATGCCCTTTCTTGATAAAATAAAAAGTGGCAGCTGGGCACAGTGGCTCACACCTGTAATTCCAGCACTTTGGGAGGCCAAGGCTGGTGGATCACCTGACGTCGGGACTTCAAGACCAGCCTGGTGAACATGGCGAAACCCCATCTCTACTAAAAATACAAAAATTAGCCAGGCGTGGTGGCGCATGCCTGTAGTCCCACCGACTCAGGAGGCTGAGGCAAGATAATCGCTTGAACCCGGAAGGCAGAGGTTGCAGTGAGCTGAGATCATGCCACTGGACTCCAGTCAGGGCAACAGAGTAAGACTCTGTTTAAAATAAAAAATAAAAAAAAGTGGCAATCTCCTGGTTTTGTTTTGTTTTGTTTTTACTGGTCTACAAAATCCCAAATCTGAGGCCCATTTCCATAAATGAACAGATTAGAACAACAGGTCAGTGTGTTCATTGAATGGAAAGGATATCCCTGAAGTACCCCAAAATCGTTCATGTTTATCCTCTTTCCTATTTACTACAGAGACTTTTTTGGTTTTTTGTTTGTTTATTTTAATACAGAACGTTTCCATTCTCCTCCATAAGCTTTGTAAAACAAGACATTACAAAGTGTATACTACTGAGCTCTGGGAAGATACTGCAGAAACTCTTACTGGGTCAAGCCAGCGACATAAAAAGGCTCTTTTGTAAAATCACTAGATAATGGAAGTTCCTTGTATGATTTTGTTCACCTGTAAGAGGCTTTCCACGTGGGGTTGGCCTCTCATGGAACTGGCCAAAGGTCTGGGGAGCAGAGGAATCAGAAGCAGAGAAGCCAGGTAGACAATTGATCATCCATCGCACCTGCATGAAACAGCTAAGGGAGTAAGAGAAAGTGCGCTGAGTCTACGATCCCATAGACAGCCCCGCAGTCCATGAGTGAGGAACAGATATGCTGAGATTTCATTAAGAGGGTCTTGAAAAATCAACTTGCAAGGATTAGATGCTTGTTATTTCCCAGTGGTTTTTGAATTTTTGGGGTTTTTTTTTTTAACGAAATAAATAATTCTATAGATTCTTTTCCCCAATCAGTTGCCTGTCTTTGAAATTAACCATTTCCCTGGCTTTCTCCCTGATTGGGACCGCGCCCCTCCTCAGTCTTTCTGAAGTGCTATTGTGTTGGATGTTATTCGCTTAGCCACACATAATGTAACTTTGAAATGCGATGGAAAAAAAAATTAGCATTTCCAGTGAACTGAAAAGAATGCATCTGATTTTAAAATGTGTACTTAAAAAAGGTGCACCCAAATTGATTGTACCAACTACAGGGCTCATTCTGCCAAGCCAAATCTGAAATGCATTTTTTGCAAAAGGACAGCTTTATTATGATTTTTTAGAGGAAAGAAATATGTAGATCCAGGCACAGAGGGAAAAAAAAGCATCTTGAGGATTTAATACAGCTTGGATTAATCAAAGCGTCTGCTTTTAAGCTGTGTGCCCCCACAGAGGAGTGAATTAATGAGCAATTTATGCAATGAATATATTTTTTTCTTTCATTATCTAGGTATTTCAGAGGAATGTGCTTCTTCCGACTTCAATTCTCCAGATACTTCTCTGAAACGTTAGCTTCATTTTGCATGTATAATTACAGCCTCAAGTCGTTTGGAGAGCAAGTCTCAAGGTAGTCGAAAACTTCTCACCCCCCCCCCTCATGCAAATCAAGTCGGTTGCTCACCATTCAACCTCAAATCTCCCCTGAAACCTTTTGAATGAAGAATCCATTTTGGAATTATCCTTAAGCCAGCGTTTCCAAGGCTGGTTTGGAGGACGGGGTGCTTTAGTAAGAATACAGATGCCGGAACCCCATTCCTGGAAGCTCAAAACCAGCAAGTCTGGGACAGGGCTTGGCACCCTGTGTTGTTCAAGTTTATGTAGCAGAATGGCCAGGCTTACACTCCCGGCTCTCCACCCCGCAAGGAGAAGAAAATGCTAAATTAGGCCCGTTAACTTAGCTGCTGCCTCACAGGGGGTAATTTGTAGACCCAAGGCTGAACCTGAAGGCTGGAGCTAAGAGTGAACAAGAAGATGGGTTTTCCTCTCTGGTAACACAAGTTCAGTTGCAATTTAGATCCCCAAGAAATGTACCTGGGGTCTTTGGAAATGACCTGAATTTGCAATCTGTGTTACTCCACCAGCCCCTAGAAATGCTGGGAGGTCACCAGGGTACAGTTCTTCTGTCCCATAATTGTCCTGGCTTCCAGGAAATGGGAAGGGGGCTGGGAGGGGGCGGGCCTATAGCCTTATCTTCCCCTGCAGCCTTATCAAAATGGACGGGAAACAATAGGTGAACCCGCCAAGTAGGCTGGAGGTATTGAAATCTCTGGGCATAGATGGTGGTTCGGTTGGTGGAATGTCCCTTTCTCTCGGAAGACAATCGAGTGGCCTTACCTGAGAGCAAGGAACATGGCGGCAGGGCTCGGAAGAGGAACCCAGATGTCACCAACGAGGCCATGGCCCCGGCTGCCTCCTGCCCGTCCTCCTCGGGCAATCTCCCCACCAAGCGCTTTTCAGATTCTGAAAGGAGGGGGTTTCAACCTGATCCTAAAGTGCCTGGACAGTGGAAGGAATTGATCCCCCACAGGCCCTTCTCCCCTCCGACCGCAGCCCTTCCTGGTCTGCTGAGTTCAGGAGGCACCAGTGTCGACCCCCAGGTGAACTTCTTTCCATTTGCTCCACTTAGGATTAAAGGGAGTGGGGCTGGGGCTGGGGATGGGCCAGGCTGGGGTGAATTTCCATGGCTGGCCCTCTACTCTCCCCCACTGGGGAACTTTCTGGGACCAGAAACTTCAAGTGCAGAGAAGCACAAGTGGCCGCTCCTTCCAGTCACCACCCTCCTTGCCACATTTCCATTAGCACCAAAATCACAACGTCCAGAGCCTGGATGGCTTCCCGGCTTGGATAATTATTTTCTCATTAGTTCCATTCACATTCACCTGCGATCTTCATTAGACACTGATGTATAAAACAGTCATCTTTGGGTATACGCAGCCAACTGGGCCCACTGCGTCACTGGCGCCTGCCCCCAGCCCTTCACTCCACACCCACTCCCTCCAGCGTGGGCAGTAGGCAAGGGTTCCAGGCTCCCACGCATGTACAGGAGGAAGCGTCCTGGGGGGCTGGGGCAGATGGCCTCACACTGTTCCTAGGCTTCTGCCTCTGCTGCCTGGACGCCCACCATTAGCAGGGCAGTGTGAAGGCTTGACAATCGCCCCTTCTTGTGCCTGGGACCATGCGTGGTTGGATCACGAGGGACCCTGCAGGACAGCTGGAGTACCTTAGAGTCTGCAGGCTTCCTGTCTTCCCAGAATCACCTAGAATATGTTCTGTCTCTGGGGCTGACAGCCCAGGAAGTTGACATTCCAAGCCCCCAAATGGCCAGTTGTATCCACTCGTCCCACAGCGTTTCTTGAAGGGCCACTTTGGGGCAGTCGCTGTGTTAGCTGTCAGACTTCAGCAGGGCATCAAGGAGAGCCCCATCCTCGCAGAATGGAATACGGAAGAACACACGCACAATCGCCAGTATGTGGCTGTCTTTGACCTGCAAGAGCAGCAATTTCATTTAGTTAGACTTAATCCACTGCAGGCAAACAAAGAGATGATAAGCAAAGGCCAGGAATGTGTTATAGAACTAAGTGTTGCAGTGGAAGGAGAGCAGGGCCAGGGGCTTCTGCGCGGAGAAGGGGGAGAGGGCAGGAGTGTGCGGTGGATCCCAGCCACCTGCAGGAACAGGTGCTGGCCCAGCTGAGGAGGCAAAACCACGACACCAGAAGACGAGCAGATTGCCTTTTCCAGAATACCTCCCTGGGAGTCTCCGTCTGCACCCAGGAGAGCTTGGAGAAGTCCCCTGAGTGGAGCCCAGCCCCTCCCTGGATGGATGCTTTTGTTTGCTTTGTAGTGGCTGGTGCAGGCTTGGGCCAGAACTGAGTCGCTGGACAACGGAGGCAGGGCTCTATCTCCATGAGCCTCCTCTCCAGCTTCCTCCCACCACACTACCCTCTCCTCTGATGAGACATAAAATGACCCCCAGTTTGGACATGCCCAGGCCCCTCTCCAATGTGGCCGTGCATTCTGAACAAGCCGTCATGGGCAGTGTCTTCTGGAATCAGCTGTGGACAGCCCTCGCCCCTCCTCAGGCACCCTGGGGCTGGTTCTGGCCCCTCTAGAGTCCCTCATGCCTCTCGGGGTGGCAACCTGCCTCTGGAGTCAGACCTGGGGTTGAGTCCCCATCTGCAAGGTCCCATGTCTGTGTAGCTGTGGGTGGGTCGCCCAAGCTCTCAGAGCCTCTCTCTGCCCACCTGTGAAGGGGGATCACGCCAGCACTTTCCTTGTATGATCCAATGAGATGAGGTGTGCACAGTCAGCATTCAAACCACGTCAAATAGTTTGGGTTCTTTTTTGTCTTCCGTAGGGTAGCTGCAGGTGGTTCCCTGAAGCAAAGTCCGCTCATGTCTGTTCTACCTCTAGCAGTCTCCAGCACTATTTTCAGGATTGTCTTAAACCCTCAAAAAGATGGCCCACTCCTGACCTTCCAGAAACATCTCTATAGACCAGCCAGAAACTCGGGTTCCCCAGGAGCTTGCCTTTCCCCAGCTCCAGGTTCACAGCCTCCATGAAAGTAGAAAGACTAACAAGCTTTCTAGAAGAGGAAAATTAACAAATGAGATGTCTTTCAAAGAGTGCATGCAAGGAGGGCCATGCTGTAGCCAGCTCCAAATAAATAGGCACTTTTGGTATTTCCAAGGCAAATGGGAGAGCTGGGGGCTTGTGAGATGCTGCTTCTCCGTGACAGTGACTCTGCAAATATCACCCTTAGCCTTAGAATTCCGCACGGCTGGAATTCTCTTTGCCCCAATTAGGAGAAGCCATTATGTCCCGCTCCACTGGAACCCCTCCTGTGTTTTTCTGCAATGTAATTTGGAGATCACTTGCATTTAAGTATCCCATAAACAACATCACCATCTCATCTATTAACCAGGTCTCAGACCACAGCTCTTCAGAGGGAGAGCTTTCTCCGCTAACCCATCCCTGGCACTGTTCGCAATGTCTCTGAGAAAGGGCTGCAGGCAAGTGTCGATCCAGCCAAACCCAGGACTCATTAGGGCCTCTCTTACCAGCGTAGGATTTGCAGCACTTAAGCCATAATAGACATCAGAGAATGGACAAAAAGTGGAATGGAAAATACGCTCTCAAATGCAGTAGAAAGTGAAGGTCATCATTCCTATTCAGAGATGGACAGACCAAGTAAAAAGCACCCTGTTCTTTGAGGAGACCGTCTCCCCACTGCACAGCTGATGACTGGACACCTGGATCTGCAGAGAAATGGAAAGCTCACAGCAAATGCTTAGTTTTTTTCTCTTCTGTTCATCATACTGATTCAGGGAATCCAAAAGGCCTGGTCACTGAGAGTCAAGTAGATTTTCTGGGGAGACAGGGTGGTGTGTGCAGAGCCATGGACCCCAAATTTCAGCTAGCAGGGACTCAGCTCTCTGAAATTTTGCATCTGCAGGCCTAGCTGTGCTATGATTTTCTTAGTATTGTTTTGCTCTTTCATTATTTAAATGCGTGATTTGACAAGGAAATTTTACTCTCCCATAGTGAATGGAAAAATCTCTATCACTTGCCACAAATAGGAAATATCCATCATAATGGGCGCAGACACATTAGCATAATAATTGTCCATGTATCAACCAAAACCATCTCTACTTTGCTTTGGGAAATGAAGGTTAAAGGGACAAGAGCTTTGGAATAAGTTTTGGCCCACGACTAGAGGACGCGGATGGCCGTGTTGTTATTTGTGGGGTTTTTTTGTGTTTTTCTGTTTGTTTTTGAGACAGAGACTCGCTCTGTCACCCAGGCTGGAGTGCAGCGCGTGATCTCAGCTCACTGCAACCTCCACCTCCTGGGTTCAAGCAATTCTCCTGCCTCAGCCTCCCGAGTAGCTGGGATTACAGATGCACATCACCACGCCTGGCTGATTTTTGTATTTTTAGTAGAGACGGGGTTTCAACATGTTAGCCAGTCTGGTCTCAAACTCCTGACCTCGTGATCCGCCCACCTCGGCCTCCCAAAGTGCTGGGATTACAGACGTGGGCCACCAGGCCCGGCCCCATGTTGTTATTTGGAAGACACCAAAGCGTCACAAAATACTAGAAAAGCAGGGGAGCCTTAGAAAACAACCTCTGCATGGAGAATGCTGAGGTCCAGAGCACAGGCCGGGCTTCCCTAAGGCAACACGCTCAGGTTTGTTTCGTAGGAATTCATTTTCCCTCCCCTATGATGTTTTTTTTTGTATATAACAAATTATCACAGTATGTTTTTGGTTTGGGTTTTGTTTTTAAGAAAGTTCAATCTTATACATTGATTTCTGAGCACTTATTTCTGGTTCAAAAAGCAAAACCTACAAAAGTGTGGGGCGGGAGGCATCTTTGTCTTTGTAGCCTCTCTCTTGCCACCCACTCCTCCTGGGAACCAGCTAGCCTGGGGATGCACAGGGTATACACATGCCAGTGCACACATGTATTTTTTTCCCCTTTTAAAAATAAACACAGATGGTAGCATACGATATTGTTCTGCACCTTGCTTCACCAGTGCAATGACGCGTCTCCGATCACTATACAATGAGCCTCCTGCTTCTTTTTTTTAGTGCTACGTGGTAATTCCATCACAAGGGAGAAATGGGGTTTATTTAACCAATCCTGTGATGGTACCTGCGTTGTTTCTAGTCTGTTGCTATTATCAACGGCTCCGCAATGAATAAACCAGTATATTCATCCTTTGGGCCTGCGTGAGGACAGCAGCAGGATAAATTCCTAGCCGTGTCATTAGCATGTGTCTTAGAATGTCATTTAGCATGTGTTTATAATGTTCCCATCCCCGTGGGATGAAGGTTCTGTAGCAAGGAAGTCAAGATCAGGGGACATGGGCTCAAAAGAGTTGCTTTTTATTTTCTCCATGTCAAGAAAATGTCTTTCCCAGCCTCAGTCTTTAGAAAAAAGGATAATTCAGTTTGGGCTGCACACCCCTGACTGGGTTCTCTATGAATTATGGATTTTTTAAAAGACAGGAAGCGAGGTGAGATATTGCATTCCCCAAACTGGTTTTATCTTGCTCAATTTGAAGTTCATCTTGTCATTCTGATGTCAGGCACTGGTGTGCAGGGTGGCCGCAGAAGCCTCTCTGTGGGCCTTCTCACAATTAGTCCTTGGCTTTATGCGATCCCAGGAAGCGAGGGATTTGTTTTTTCAGCGTTCGTGGGCTCATTTCTGTGGTTCCTGTCACCCTGGCTGCTGGAACACAGCCTACCTGTCATGTCATTATTTGTAGGAAAACTGGAGCCCCGGTCCCACACCTCACATGGCCTAGTGAGGCTTGTCTGGGGGACTTGGGGGTGTCCAGACCACTAGGGGTCCTGTCTGGGCAGTAGGCTGTCTTGGAGGGGGTAGACACAAATGGAAAATTTTTGAAGATGGAAAACATGAGCAGTGACTCAGAAATGCAGCAAACCAGTATCCTGACTCAGGAGCCTGCGTTATCACTACAAAGTCCACTCGTCAGAACACCCAGCAGGCTGGAGCCAAGGGGTCTGCACCCATGTGGCTTTGTCACTCCCACACTAGCACGTGCCTTTGTCTGTAGACACGTTCGGTTGTTTGGATTTGGTGGCGGAGGTGCTCTGATCCCTCTACAATGAGCCTTCTGCTTCTTTTTTAGCACTACACGGTAATTCCATTGCAAGGGAGGTATCGCATCTCACAGGTAGAGGCCAGGGTTGCTGTTACACATCCTACAACGTCCAGTCCACGGCCCTCACAATACAGAATGATCCCACCCCAAATGACAGTTATACCCTGGCTGGAAAAACCAGACAAAATCAAAATCACCCCGGGACTAAATGCTATCTTTGCAAGGTGGGAGTGCCCACTCCACACACCCTCAGGACAGGAGGTTCACCGGGCCTATCCATGCTCCTCCTTCTCAGGCCAGGTACCTGGCAAATAGGGAGCCCTCACCGAGGCCGGATCTCCTAAATCACTATGCTGCAAAAACCTACACAGCATCTCGGAGGGGAAATATGTGAGGGAAGTAATATCTCAGGATTCTCAACGATTTTTCTCCTCTGAGCTCAGAGAGCTTTTCCAGGACAATGTTACTTTATATTCCCATAATATAATGCAAGAAGGATTGCTCTTCTCACTTCCAGATAGACATATTTCCCGGAGAGCTGCTCCTGACAGCTAGTTAGTGAGGGGGCTGGATCAGAAACGATAAGTCCTGAAGCCCTTCTTTATTTTTACAAAATGAAAACAGCTTTTTTTTCCTGATTATAAAAATGATACATGGACATTGTTTCTTAAAAAATTCAAACAGTACAGAAAAACATAGAAAAATAAAAAATCACCCAAATCCTTTCACCAAGAGATAAACAAATGTAGACATTTGGGTACATGTCTTTCTAGCTCTTTCTCTGCGTGCAGGCATACACATATTTTACCAACACCGATTTACCTAAATCAGGGTTCCAGGACCACTGTTGACATTTGTCGCTGGATTGTTCTCTGCGGTGGGGGCCTTCTTGTGCGTTGTAGGATGTTAGCAGCACCCCTGCCTCTACCCAGCCCCAGCCTCTACCCAGTAGACGCTACCCACCCCAGTCATGACAACTAAAAATGTCTCCAGACATTGCCAGATGCTCCCCTGGGGGGCAAAATTGCCCCAGTTGAGAACCACTGAGATAAATGGAATCATGTACCTACTGTTCCGTATAAACCCGATGTCTGGAGGAAGAAAAGAGTAAGGCTTTCTCTTAGGACTTTTGTGTCCTTTGGTTTTTTGGCAGCAGAGTCCAGGGTCAAGGTCCACTCTGATATTTACAAGGGAAGAACTTTACGTAAATGACCACCCTGAGCCTCAGTTTCCACATCTGCAAACAGGGACAGTGACGGGACAATGTCGGTGCCACGGGTCGTTGAACCGCGTCCCAGAAACGATGTGTGGGAGGGGATTCCTGTGGGGCCCATCGAAACCCTGCCTGGTGGGTCCCACTGTGCGCCTGGCTTCCTGTTCCTCTGGTGGGGACTGGGCAGGGGAGGGCACCCCAGGCTGAGCGATTCTGGGCACCATGGCTGAACAGCAGTGGTGGGGCTGACGAAGGCGAAAGTCGTGACGTTCTGTTTGTGGGCTTTGTTTTTTAATTCAATTCTTTTGGAAAACAGATAAGCACGAGTCTGCTTCAATCTAGTATGCTAGGTTTTTGGGGTGTTTTTTCATGTAAACTTTAGTTTCTTTTGAGCTTCAGATATTAAGAAAAAAAAAAGACAAATGTACAAGATCAGTGGGAGGCTTAAGCAAATTGGTTTATTCCACTGGGTGGGGAGTCGGGGTTGATGAGTCACAATCCTGGTTTTGTCGGATTTTTACAAAGTAGCCTGTGGTTTCAAAACTGGTGAAAAGAAAGAAGACGGCAGCCTCTCTTGCTGTTGTCCCCTCTCCCAAGCCCTGCCTCCATTTCTATGACATGCCCTCCCTCACAGCCTGAGGTGGTTGAGTCAGGCCCCCAGGCCCACTGTGGGCCAGGTCCTCATGTGGAAGGGACATCTGCGGAATGATGATGGTGCCTGTTCCCTCCTTAAGGACAACATCAGAGCCTCCTCGTGTTTTCCTCTTTTTTCCAACAAAGGAGCACAGTTCTGGGATGGGAGCTGGCCCCACCCATGCTCCATGCTTACCCCTCTCCCACGGGCACCTGGCATCCGCAGGTCCTCTCCCCAGGGCCTTTGCACATGCTGTTCCCCACTGGTGCATACTGCCCGCCCCTCGGCCTTGCGGCCACAGCAGGCGCCACTTCCTCTGGGAAGACCCAGCTCTTCCCACACACTTTGCAGTGTGCCGGCTTCAGAGATGACCTGATCAACCTGTCTCCTCCCGAGCCTGAGAGCACCCCGGGGTTGGAAACTGACTCATTTTGCCCAGGACTGTATGGACTCTGGGGATAGGCCATGATATTTGAAGGAAAGAGGTAGGGAAGAAAGGAGATCCTTCCATCTTTAAAAGCGTGATTTTTTGTTGTTGTTTTTTTGCCTTCCACATCGCAATCTTCCATATTCAGGTGGTTCAGGAAAACAGGAGCTCTCACTGCCTACTCCTCTCTTCCTCTTCTGGGGGCCAAGGTGAGCCACTCCCATTAGTGGATTCGGGAGATGCATCCATTAGGCCACCTGCCCATGGCCCGGGTGACCGCCTCTGCCGCCAGCCGGTGCGTGGGAGAAGCGATGACTCAGCGCTTCCCCAGCATGAGTGACCAAATAGCCGCTCTAGCCTTTCCCAAGGAGCCATATGTCCATAATGGAGAAATTATGTGAGGCGTAATTTATAGTAAAAATCAAATGAACATTAATTCTGGTGAGTCATCCATGCAGAAAGGGCATCGGCTATGGACGTGGGCTGCCGCCGAGTACAGCTGAATGTTTAATCAAAGTGAGCCAAGACTGCGCCACAGGTTGTGGTTCCTGAAGTTTGGAGGTGCTGGGGTTTGAGCCCTCCCCATGGCCGCAGGATACACCTACGCCACCTCAGAGGGGTCCTGAGCTAGGAGGGGACTTGGCGAATAGTCCATCCACCTCCTTCATTTTACAAATGGGCACTGGAAGACCAGTGGGGAGACACCAAACTCATCAGCAGGCCTCTGCCCCCCCAGCCTCCCCATCCCTGTCCACATGGCGGCCCAGCCCACATCCTCCACCACTCTCCCTGCTCCTCACAGCTGCGGGCAGCCACCTTCCAGGCTGCTTAGACCCTGTTCCTCTTCTGTCTGCCCTCGGTCACCTCCTCCCTGGTTCAGGTACTGTGACATTGTCCCAGGAAGACTCCAATAGTACCCACTTTCCATGTCTCCTGACTTCCACTCTGGCCTCCAATGGCATTCTAGAAGGAACTTTACAAAATGCAAAGTGGGGTGTGTCACTGTCTATGTGAAACAATGGCTCGCACCCCCGGGGAAAATCCAGGCTGGAGGGCGAGAGGAGGTCAAGGTCTTCCCATGCGGTGGCCATCCTCACGTGGGCACCTTTCCCTTTGGCTTGGCTGTCTGGCCACGTCCTCCAGGAAGCCCTCCCTGTACCTCCCTGCTAAGCTCCTGCTATTCACTTGGCCAGGGTCTGTCTCAGGCATGGGCCTTAAGCTCCATGAGGACAGGCTCATGTCCATCTTGCCCTCCTCCAGGCCCAGATAAGGGTCTGGCATGCAGTAGGTGTGCATTTGTCTTGTGGACTGTCTGCTTGGAGGCATGGATGATGATGACTTGCCACAGGGAGCTGGTGATGGTGCTAGGGACCCCTCTTTTCTTCCTCTTCCCCTGGCCTTTCTAGGACTGTCCAGAAGGAAGCTGTTCCTTCAGAAAGCTGAGGAGGGGGCACCCTCATTCCCACCCTCATCCCTGCCTTTCACTCGACATTGCAGCAAGGCCAGGTGTGTCCTTCCACCCGGCCTGGACCGCAGGCCAGTCCTCCCAATTTGGTGTGAAACAGCAGGCCACAGATGGCTGCATTCAAAGGCAAGTGCAAATGCCTGGTGCCCGGGCACATTTTCTTTTTGAGAGGGTGGCATCAGCCCAGATTCACCTCTAATTACAAGACCGTCTTGCCTTTTGAGAAAGTGAAGAATTTCAGGGGAGTGTGGGAAGATGTTTGTGGGCAGGCAGGACTCCCCGGCTCTCCTTCTGCCAGGAGTGCGCTCTGGATTTCTTAGACTTGTGGAAACCACTGCCAACAGCCAGGAAGGTGGGACCAACAGAGCCTCAGGCCCCAGGACATCTCTGCTAGGCAGCCCCAGCTGGCCAGCGAGTCTCTTGACCATGGCCTTCGTTTTGGAGGCGGCTTGGGTCTTCCCTAGCAGCGTGTCCCACACTGTAAACAGGAGCATGCAGCAGCTTCCAGGGCACCCCACAATGCCCTGCCTGCACCCCCACTCAAACCCAGCACCCACCCCCTCCATCTCACCCACTGCACATCTGTGGCTCCAGCCAAAGCCCCAGGTGCCTCCTGGACACTGACCCTTCCTTCACTGCCTGCGCTGCCCACCCACCTTCCCCACCTTCCTCATGTCGCCCCCCCGTAATCCTCTCTCACCTGAGCTGCCACAGCTGCCGGGAAAAGGAGCTTCTGCTCACCCATTACAGGTGTGGTCATGTCACTCCCACATGCGCACACACACACACACACACACTGCACAAGTTCAGATGCTACAAGTGTACACACGTTATGTGCACTCACAAATACATGTGCACACAAATGCTGCACACGTGTGCACACACTCCACATGCAGCTATGTTCCCCCATACCCCTTCATCCCAGAATGTCCCCACCATGTAGGTGGAGGGGCATTATCTCTGTGTCCCTCCCATGGCCCACAGGGGACTCACCTTCTCTGACTTTGCCTGCTGCTCTCCTCTTCCCCTGGCTCACATGTGGGAGATCAGGGCATCAGGTGTGAGGGTGTTGGGGGCAGGTTGCAATTTCACAGCCCTGTTTTTTTCTGTAGCACCGATCTCTCCCAGAAGGCGTGATGCCTCCGTTTCTCTGTTTAGAGTCTGCCTGCACCACTCCTAGCTCTTGAGTGCTGGGTCACAACTGTTTATATCACACACACACACACACTTTAAATAAACTTTTTATTTTAAACTTTTAGATTTACAGAAAAGTTGAAAAGCTAGTGCCGAGCTTCTGTGTCTCCAACACCCAGGTTCTACCACTTATACTGCCATGTGATTTGTCACCACGAATGAACAGTATTGCCTGAACCCCGTGCCGTGTGCAGACATCACTGGCTTCTCCCTAATGCCCTCTCTGTGCTCCAGGACTCCATCCAGAAGCCTACGTGACATTTCATCATCACATCTCCTGAGGCTCCTCCAGGCTTGGCTGAGTCTCTCAGCTTTTCCTTGATTTTGATAACCTTGACCATTTTGAGGAGTGCCAGTCAGGTATTTTGTAGATTGTCCCACAATTCGGGTGATCTGATGTTTGGTTCATGGTTACATTGGGATGATGCAGTTGGGGAAGGAAGACCATGTGGTATCCAGGGTATGTATTAGGCACAGGAGGATCCCTGATGACACGGGCCTCCAGCTGGCTAAGACACAGCTGCCCAGGTTTCTCCTCAGTGAAGACCGTTTCCCACCTTCAATGTGTACTCTTTGGAAGCAAGTCACTAAGCACTGTGCATACTTCAGGGGTGGGGAGCTACGTTCTATCTCCTTGAGGGGAAGCATCTACCGGAATTATTTGGAATTATTCTGTGCAAGAGATTTGTCTCTTCCATCTACTTATTGAATGATTTATATCAGTCTGGACCTGTGGATATTCTATGCATTGGGTCACAGTCCAGTTCTGCTTTGCTAGTCCCATGTCCCAGCTGTGACCCTTGGGAGCTCCTTCTGTCAGCTCCTGTGTCCCTGAAACCTGCCGCCATTGCTGGGGCACTTCCTTCCTGACACCACATGATGCTCCGGGCTCACCTCGCAGTCTTTGCTCCAACCAAAGAATAAGGCTTTTTTTTTTTTTTTTTGAAACAGGGTCTCTGTCACCCAGGCTGGAGTGCAGTGGTGCGATCCCAGCTCACTGCAACCTCCACTTCCTGGGTTCAAGCAATTCTTGTGCCTCAGCCTCCTGAGTAGCTGGGACTACAGGCATGCACTACCACGGCCAGCTAACTTTTGTATTTTTAGTAGAGATGGGGGTTTCACCATGTTGGCCAGGCTGGTCTTGAACTCCTGGCTTCAAGTGATCTGCCCATCTCAGCTTCCCAAAGTGCTAGGATTACAGGCACGAGCCACCATGCTCAGCCAGAATAAGCGATTTTCACCAAAAGCCTGGTTCCTTTTATGGGAGAATGGCGCCACCAACTAAGGCCTGGGTGGCCTGACTGCTTCAAGGTCCTCTGGGAGCCCCTGGAAAGAGCCAGGCAATAAAAGGGCATATACTAACCCTCTCTGCACACCTATGGAGACAAGTCTTTCTCTATCCACCAGACTCTGTATTAAGCGACACATCACACATCACCAGGACTCTCGGGAAGTCACAGATTTTCTCTATGTCAACGATCCTGGGCCAGCAGTTTAGCTGACGTTTACAGAGAGCAACCAGCCAGGTGGCAAATGCATCTATCTTTTTTTGGCGTTGGTGGTGGTGGCTCCTAGCATCTAGCTCGGGGAAGCTGCTGAACACCCTATAATCCCCAGGACGGCCCCCACCAGGGATGGAAGCAGCCCTGAAGGTCAGCAGTGCTAGGGTGAAGGCCTGGGGTGCACAGATGCCGCAGGAGGGAAGCCTGGGAGAGCCCCTGCTTCTCCCCTGCCCCGCTTCATTTCCCAGCATGCCACTTTTCCACACACGACACAGCCCACCCACTTCCTGTTGGTGGTCTGTCTCTCCCCTCCAGAAGCAAGCTCCATGCAGAAAGGGCTCTTCCCTCTTCTGTGACTGCCGTGTTCCACCCACATGGCTGGGCCCTCAGGAGGGCTCGGTGTCTAATGATCCCATGGGGAAAGGGGAGCTGGAATGGGGCAGAAGCCACCAGAAGGAAGGTCAGCCTTGGAAGGGAATCACAGTGGGTTTTCCCGAGACAGAGGGGCGAGTGGCAGGTGGGGTGACAGAAGGGAGGCCAACCCTGCAGCAGGGCTGGGGGCAGTGAGGGCTGCAGGGCCTGGGGGCAGGGCTCCCATGAACTGTGCTACGGCACAGCCCAGGCATGGGGACACCCAAAAGAGAGGGCTGGGGTGCCAGCCTTAGCGGGAACGAGCTGGGAGCCCCCCACACCCCCACCTCAAGCTGTGTCTCAAGGCCTGCGCCCCTGGGGTGTGCGCTTGCGTGTGAGTGAAGGCCTCTCTGCTCTCTTCTTGGCCTTCCCCAGCGCCCCTGGCCTCTTGCCCCATTCACACAAGGCCTTTTCCGCCTGGTACCTCAGCTGTGGGGCCTGGCTGGTGTAACTCATGGGGCCCCAGTGCGGGGCGGAGGGGCCACTGGTTTCCTGGCCTGCTGTCTCCACCAGGGTCTGGATCCAGGCACTTCTGCTGACAGCGCCCAGCGCGGGGCCACCATGTGCCCAGCGGCCTCCTGCAGAGAGGCCCCTGGGGAAGCTCCCCACTGGCCCCCTTTCCCCTGCCTAAGGGGAGGCCACAGCCACGGGAAGGGCTCAAGAATGGACTTCAGGGGTCCCTGAGACCCCAGAACTTTCAACTCTGAGTGGCGTTCTTGCACTGGGAAGGGCCACTGTTCCTGCAGGTCCGGACTCTATTTTGGAGACTCCGCCAGCTCTAGCAGGAGGGAGGCTCACCCTTGCTTCTGCCCTCAGGACAGATGTGGGGACACCTTGCACCCCAAGTCCTCCTAGCCATGCCCGGCACCTCCCACCAAGTCTTGTCCACACAGGGAGGGTCAGGCCACCCTGCCTGTCACACCCCAGTTGCCTTCCTGTCTTTTCATCTTTTTGCTCTGTCCATCCACTCATCCATTGGTCCGTCCAGCAATAACCTGAGACCTGCTCCGTCCTAAGTGTATGAGAGAGTTCTGCCCTTTGGGGTTTAGTCTGGTGGGGGAGACAGGCGTTAAGACAGTGAGCCCGCAACTCCCTGCTGCGCTAATGCCATGAAGGCAGGGCCAGCCGCAGCAAGAGGAATCACAGTGGGGACAACTGGTTCCACGCAGGAGTTGAGGGTGCCATGTTTCCAGCATGACCCCCAAGCAGCCACCATGAGTCAGAAGCAACCCAAGACCGTCAGACACTGCGCACTTGCTTCGAGGACTCTAGCAAGCAGAGCTGGGCTCTATGAAGAATAAATAAAAGAGCAAACATCCACCACTCTTTCTACACAAGTTTATTAGGCACCTGCTGGGTATCACGTGTGGAGACAAGCTGGACGACGTAACAATCCGCAAGGCAGCTACGGCCTTGCCCCGGAGCTCCCAGTCTAGCAGGGGTGGAAAACAGGTAAGCCCCCCAGCGGAAGCCCCAGACCCGGCATGCTGTGAGGTCGGGGAAGGAGCGGGGGCTTTCCCGAGGAGGCGTCAGTGAGGGTGGAGAGAGCCTCCGGAAGGGGAGCGGGCACCGGCGAGGGTGGCACCGCATCCTGCAGGTGCTCGTGGCTGAGGCTGGGAGGTAGGTAAAACTCCCGGCAGTGGGGACCCACGGGAGACTGTGGCAGAGGCGCGGCAAGGCGAGGTCACCATTCCCCAGTGCCCGGCCGCCCCAGGGGACTCAGCAGCTGACATGACAGGGGCCCCTCTTGTATCGACTGTCCTGTCTCCACTCCTGGCACACAGCTGCGGGTACAGAGCTCTTCAGAGCCCTTCAGGAGAGCCTCCACCCAACCCTCTGAATTAGGCACAACAGGATTGAGGGGGGGCCCTCCGGAAGGGCCCTTTCTCCTCACCTCCCACATGAGGCTGGGCCTGATTTCACAATTTCACTCAGGATCTTCCCTCCTCAATCCTCCCAGCCCTGTCCCATCTCAGTGGCCTGTGGTGGACCCCGGATCCACAGACACAGGCCCTCTGCGCACAAGGGCTCACGTGGTCCCCAGCCAAGGCCCCTACAGCACTTTCTACGGAGCCCTCTTCCCAAACATGCACATCCAACTTGCCTCTCAGCCACCCCGCCTCCATCTCAGCTCCAAGGCGGCCTTGGCAGCAGGCTCGGGGCGCCATGGAACGGTTCACTGCGTCTCTGCCCTGGCCTCACGTGCTGCCGGCTGGCCTTGCCATTCATCTTCTGAAGGCTATTCTCTGATGGCTCTGCTGGCCACCTTGATCTGAGTGGCAGGTCTGTGCTAACAATGTTTTGTGTGGGGCCCTGGGAGAAGAGTCCATGAACCACTGCCTAACTCAAGTGCTGCCACGGTGAAGCACCCCTGCCTAGTTCTGAACAGACTCAGCACATCAAAGGGGAGCCGGCAGCTCACTCTTGAGCAAAGCAGCAGGCTAGTTCCTCACAGTCAAGGAAAACCACTGGGAGAACCTCCCTGCTTCTGCTGAAGACCTGAGCTGCTTCTCCCGGGTCCCCCAGTGCTGACAGGCCTCTAGCATCAGGTCCATGTGGCTGATTCTGGAGATCTTTAGGAGGATGGGACTGGCTGTTGAGAACTGTCAGTATGAGTCTGTCTGGCTACTCTGCCTGGGAACATTCACTGAGACATAAAGAAGATATTAAATAGCTGGAAAATGAGGAACCCAGCTAGGGCTGGAGGGGAGGTCTTAGAGGATCATTCTGTAAGTGCTGCCGGGGAAGGAACAATGGTGAGGGCTCAGTCTGGCTCTCTCTAGGGTCCTCCTCAGGAGGAAGAAGACCACAAATCTAACGAGCCTAGCAGCCCCAGATACACAGAGCACATGTGGACAAAGCTGTGGCTGCCTGCATTCCATGGGATCATCTTGTATGCAGCAGTAAGAAGGGTCTGTTCTATGACTGCTCTGCTGCCTTTTTTTTTTTTAACAGCAGCTGGTTTGGAGTCTCCCACGTATTGCCTGAGGTGGTTTGGTGGTAACCAGCTAACAAAAATCCTTTCATTTTAGGTGCCTGTGGGTGGTGTGGTCGCCACCAAGAATGAGTCAAGCCATTTCTAAAGAATCCACAGTAGGCTCTGTCTGACAGGGTGCATCTGAGAGGGCCTGCCGGGCCTTTATTCAACACTAGATACGCCCCATCTCCAATTCTAATGGACATGTGCAGAAAATGTGATACAGAAACCTGCAGAGCAGCCAGTTCCCAGCGGACGTCAGAGATCAGCTCTTACCTCCACAAGGATCTTGCTCACCAAACTCTCTTTGCTTATCAAACCTTTCTTTCAGAGGGCAAAGGTTAACTCCCATCTAGAAGAGGTTGAAGTACTATGGTTTTCAAACCAGGAACGTGGCACTAATGAGGCGGAGCTCTGGAGAGGCACAGCTGCAGAAGGTTCCAGGGACCCTTGGGAGCAGACAGGTTTGGAATAAAAACAAAGAGAAAAACAGGGCAAAGGATTAACAATAGAAATGAAACCAGGCGCACACACACTCACCTGCGGCATGATCGCCTGTGGTCACACTCCAACTTGATATCTTGCTTCCAACGGCCAGAACGGCCATCAGTGGAACTTACTTTCACGGGCAATCTTTAGGCTGTTGTTTATTGTTGATTTAAGAGAGAAGCAGTTATGGTTTTGAAAACATGGCCCTTTTTCTGATGGGGGGAGAGCAGGTTTCAATGAAATGGGTGTGGAGTCCCAATCTCCAAGGCCTTTGTGTGTGATCTGAGAGAAGCCATCTGCCAGAGTCAACTTCTTCAGGGCCCTCAAGAACAGAGGGCAAGAAGCCAGGCTTAGATAAGCCTTTTCTGAAGCCCTCTGGCTAGCCAGAGAAAGGAGGCAGGGCTATGGTGCTCCACTGATCCTGTAGGGCCGGGGCAAGGAATGGGAACCCAAGCAGAAACCAGGCAACCAACCAGGATTGTTTCCATCATGAAACAATAGAGCAGGCAAACCCATCTACCTCTGGTCCCAACCTTTGTCACGGACAAAAAACCCAGACCCACACAGGTGACCACGACCTCAGTGTGAGGTAGAACAGCTGGGACCCGGACTCAGGTCCAACAGGTGCCCAGGGCAAAGGGGTCCTCGCACCCCGCCCCTGGTGACCCTCCCGGAAAAGGGGTGCTGAATGCTCATCCGTACTGCCTCTGCCGCTGTGCCATCTAGTGGGGAGGGGCTTGGGCACTCTGTGCCCCACCAGAGTCCCCAGGTCATCAATCACCAGAGTTCAGACGCCCGCTCCAGTGGGGGCACCAGGAATGGCAAAGAGATGCCTTCACGGTGTTGATGGTGTGCGCCAGCCACCCATGCACCTGACCTGGTGTTTCTGTCGTGGAACTGGAGATGCGGCGTTAGGCGCTGACCGCTGAGCCACACAGATGGGGCTCACTTTCTCACCTATCAAGAAATATACATGGGAAACCCACAGAGCCCTGCCTCCTGGCCCAGCTGCCAAGACGAGGCTGAGCCAAGCCTCTAGAAGCACCAGGTAGACGAAGGGAGGGAGGCACCACAGTAACCGGAGCCATACATGGCACCTGGACACCTACCCCAGGGAGCTCTCCAAGGGTGCCCCACCTAAGGCCTATACCAGCTCTGACTATAGGCTGAGTCCCAAAGGGCCAAGGAAGATTCCAGAAGCACTAGTGACCCTTCTCTACACTGCCAAGCCAGAGGCCTCAGAGAAAGGCAGCCTCTCCCAGATGGACCCTGTATTAGTCCGTTTTCACACTGCTGATAAAAACAAACCTGAGACTGGGCAATTTACAAAAGAAAGAGGTTTAATTGGACTTACAGTTCCATGTGGCTGGGGAAGCCCCACAATCATGGCAGAAGGCAAGGAGGAGCAAGTCACATCTTACATGGATGGCAGCAGGCAAAGAGAGAGAGAGCTTGTGCAGGCAAACTCCCGTTTTTTAAAACCATCAGATCTCATGAGACTCACTATCATGAGAACAGCACAGGAAAGACCCACCCCCATACTTCAATCACCTCCCACCCAGTTCCTCCCATGACACGTGGGAATTGTGAGAGTTACAATTCAAGATGAGATCTGGGTGGGGACACAGAGCCAAACCATATCAGATCCCCTTCAGTGAAAAGACCCCAGCTACCCAATGTGGGGCAGCTCAGCTCCTGCTCTCCCCGCTCTCTTCTTGCCACAAGAATCCCATCTCCTAGTCAGGGAGACCTTCAAGCCAGCAGGGCCCTGCTCAGAAGCCTCAGGGCTTCCCACTGCACTTGGAATCAGGCCCCAGGGCCATGGCCATGGGCTGCCCTTATGGTGCTGCCTCCTCAGCTACCCCAGCTCCTTCCCTGGCCCCTGCTCACTTCCTGCGGCCAGACTGGTTTCCTGCTTCCCTACAGCTCATGGCCAGCTCTTTCCCACCTCAGGGCCCTTCCACTGGCTGTCCCCTCTGTCCAGTGTGCTCTTTCCCCAGCTCCTGTGACTCGGCAGGCTCCTGACTCACCAGAGCCATCACCTCGGACCCCTCCATCAGCTCCATCATTTTCCAGGCAGCATTTGAGGGCCGTGGTTTGAAAGGCGACCTCTGGAGCCTGACCAGCCACTGGAGTTCAAATCCGGACTCCACGACTTTCCTGCTGTGTGGCCTTGGGCAAGCTATCTGACCTGTGCGTACCTCAGTTTTCCCATAAGTTTGCTATGAATAGTAAATTAATGCATTTCTCTAATGCCTAGAACATGGTAGGCCCCATAAATCAGTAAGAGGAAGGGCTTCTCTGTGCCAAGAAGCCTGAGTGTGGGGCAGGCTGTGCAAGTATGGCTAACCCTAGCGTCCCTTGGAAGCCTACAGGAGGAGACTCACACTTCTTCAGAAGATGAGGGGATCTTCTGAGCCTTCATGTACATGGCCCTGAAGGAGTTAAGGCCTAGCTGTGGTCACAACTACCATGGATTCTTCTCTGAGGCCTGGATGAGCAAGAGAGAACTCTGACCCACTAAGGAAAAGGAGGGAATTCTGAATACGAATACGGATTAACTCAGGGGCCGCCTGAGGCCCACAACAGCCCCAACAGAAACTCCCCTCCTCCCTCACCTCCTCTCCTCTTGAAATCCTTGTGCTGAAAAGCAAGGCCCAGGTTTCATAGCAGCCTGGGCCTCCTCTGGCTTTCCTAAGTCATCCCTATCCCGACGAGAATGAGGGAGGCCGAGGGATGCACAGACGTTAAGTGGCTACGGTAACTGCCCTAGCCATTTTGTGTTTCTGCTCAGCTTACTAAGGGGCCCACCAGGAGGAAGGCAGGCAGCCATGATGGCTCCCCAGACCCGGCCATTCAATGCTCATCCATCAGCCCAGGTCTTCCAGACCAATGTCACAGCAAAGGCAAGGAGGCCCCGGCCAGAACTCAGTTGCTGGGTCCCTGCCCAATTCTGATGATGACCCTTGTTTCTTATAAGATAATAATAGCTCCACTTTACTGCAGGGAGAACAAGTGCAAATGCCTAAGGAGGCCAGGCCCCACTCAGAGATGAGTGACAGGCACAGGTGGTGGCAGGCACAGGGGTGCGTGTGCTGCTGGCCGAAAGGGGGCGGCCGCACCCCAGCTACGGTTGTCTATGGACAGGAAGAGGCAGGCCCCAGAAAACTAGAGGCTCCACTAGACCAGGAGAAGTCAAATGGCCAAAGGCTTCTGTAAAATCTGCTGACACCTAACCGTTGGCGGTCATCATCATTCATCCTTAAAAGAACTCCTGTATGGTCGAAACACACCGCGTCCCTGGGTGAGAGCAGGCCTGGAGAGCAGCTTCCGGCTCCATCCCACAATGGAGGCTGGTCACCCATTAATTTGTACTATTAATAAAGGTGGCGAACATTTAGGGACACTTTTCTGAGTGTCAGGTGCTGCTTGTTCTTACTTAATTCTCTCCTGGCCCCTTCCCTGAAGTCAGGAAACTGCCTTGGCAGATAAATAAGTCGCCCCAAGGCCCCAGAGTGGAAAGTAGGGTGCTGAGGTTAGCGCTCACATCTCTCTGATGCCACAACAGGGCCCTGAACCACCAGCTCTGCTCCCTACGTGTTCCCGACCTAGGGCTGGGCTCTGACCTGGCTCCTCTGGCCCTGTCCTTGGTGCTTTCACACAGTTCTGTCCGCCCCTGGCCCCAGCACCTGCGCTCTTGCCTGCCTGCCACCCCTGGCGCCTACTGTTTCCTCATATGATCCTCCCTGCTCCCTCTTCACGGGCACTTCCCAGGCTGGCTTCTTCCCAGGCCTTAATCCCACTCAGCTCTCCTGGCCATATCTAGCCACGGCAATGCAGTGGCCTCCAAATCCCCCTGCCCCTCCATCCTGCTGCCAACTGAGCTTCCATTTGGCCTGTGACATTTAAAAATATCTGTCCAGCCTTGGCGTATAGAACCTAATATCCCCAGCTGTTTAAATACCACTGCCTCATTCGGCCCCCATGCCTGTGCGTCCAATAAAAGCAGAAACTGACCCTGAACACGGGGCCACTGGAACCCTCTATTCCAATCATGCCATTCTTAATTTGGCTCCTTTGTCAAATGGGTCATCAGTGCGAGCCAGTTCCTGCCCCTACAAGGAGAAGGCTGGCAGGGGCTTGGGGGGCTTTGGAGAGGCAGGTCAAGGTGTGGCCATCTGTATGCCTGTGACGGGCGCACATGCCTGGAGCATGCGGTGATGTCCGCCACAGCTGTCCTCCATCCCCCCGTCTCCCGACCCCAGTGGGCCCCATGGCCTTGCTATTAATACAGTGCAAAGAGGCCCAGCAGCTGGCCGGGGCCAGGTCTTTCCACATGGATGGTGACAACTGCCATCACCCTGGATGTGGGCTCTGCACGTTCCCAATGTGCCTTCTGTCAGAAGGGGCAGAGCTGCAGTCCGCTGGGGTACTGTCTGCGGAAAATGTCCACTCTGACTTGGCAATGGGGGAAATCACCAATGATCAACTTGGGAGTCGTGAAATGGGGCTCAAAAGATGAGTGGTCGCTTTAGAGCACTCCTAGTGCTCACAGGAACAAGGGTCTGCTCCCCTAACCGCGCCATCAGCCTGCATTTGCATGGAGGCCCCAGGCCACAGGCTTCTTCTCTCATCATCGATACATAGGTCCAGCACAATGCCCAGCACAAACATGCAGCCAAGTACACACCTATGCAGCGAGGAAATCCCCCACAGGGAGATACAGAGAAAGGCTTCATTTTCCTGACACGCTCTCTTTGGGGAGGAAGAGGTTGGCTTCAACATATCCTAAAAGAACCCATGAAGAACGAACTGTTAGGTGGGTCAGAGCCACAAATCCAGAAGAGAAGAACCCACTCTGCTGTCCACAACTGCCAGGGGTGGAACACTATCATTTCTGGGATTTGCTGTGAAGGGCTCCAGAAGAAAAGGTGTGGTGACAGAGGAAACCAGAGCAGCAGAAGCTGACGGGCAGCGCAGCTGCGCTGGCCTCCTCTCTGCCTTGGTGTGCTTGAAAATTTCCATAACAACAAGTTTAAAAATACACATGTGAAAAATTGTTCAACAAATATTTACTGAGGGCCTAATATGTGCTAAGAACTCTTCTGAGGGTTCTTAATTTGTATAGAAAGAAGAAAGGTGAGCAAAGTCCCACCATGCTGGTCAGCAGCAGCTCAGCCTCAAAACAACCTCCTTTTGCCATAGCACAGCAGGCCCACCCCCAAATGCCCTGGGTTGGTTTCAGCTGTCCCATGCCACTGACCCATGGAGGCAGTCCGAATACGTACTTTTAAAATTTAGTATTTAAAAATACTATCATTCAACCCCTGTGACCCTATGCAGCCCAACCCGAGAAAGAACACAGCCAAGAACTTCATCTAGCAGAATGTCCTTCTCCCACTCCTTGTGGTCTCCCCTGCCAGAAGAAACCAAATGCAGAAGTTGAGTTTATCATATGCTCGCTGTAAACATTTTATCATGCATGCATTACTTGGTTTTGCCTGCTTTTGAACTTGATGAAGAGAGCATTGTACTTTCTGGCATCCTATCAAGAACAGAGAGCACTATGGGAGAACAGACCCAGCTCCCCTCACCCAATCCCCAGAAAAGCTGGGAGTGAGAACAGAGGTGAGTGGATGGGTTCTGTGAGAGGCCTTCTGGCTGGAACACTGCTTCAGAGCATGTCAGCAGGAAGTGAGAAGTGCCCGGGCTCATCTCGCTGGGGCTCGGGACACAGCTCTACCGACTGTTTCTTGGCTGCGTCTGCAAACATAAACATGTGAAGTGGGAGCAAATGTCATGGTAAAGGCAGATCAAGACAACTCCATCTGTTGACTTATGATTAGACAACAAATGTCATGGGAAGAAAATGTGCCCCAAGTAATTTAGCCCCGTTGAAACTCAACAGGCTTCCGCTGGTTGGAATGAGAACTCTTCCTACCTCTCCTTAGCTAAGAGGCACCTGACCAGACACTGGGAGCAAAACCTCATGTATCCCCTTTGGTGGGAAATCTTTGTGTCCTAGAAGACCATCTCTCACCATCTCTCCTAGAGTCCAGATGAGCATTTCTCAGGTCAATGAAGAGACTGGGTGGATGGGGACAGGATCAAGGAGGTGCTCAGGGCTGCACCTGGAGGGACATCAGCCACGCTGCCATTTCCAGAGCATGCACTTGTCTTCATGAGTATTTTTAAAATACTTAACCAGACGCCAGGGATACTGGTAATCTTTCAATAGCAGTTGTACAATTTTCCTTTAAAAACCAATGTATTTACATAAAAAAATAGCTGACTTAGAGAGAAGCGTGAAGTGCAGTTCAGTATTGGAATATGGCAAAAACCGTGAAGGTGGTGTGAAAATAATTGAAGTCAGCAAAAATGACCTCGATATTCCTAAAGGAGTGGAATTTTTGTTCTAATTTCTAAGGTACTTTTGCACTTAGATGGTTTTAACTGTAGTCTCTGCCAACAAAGGCCACTCATAACCCTAGGCCAGCAACCCCCAGTCTGAACGGACCCCTACCCTGTTCAAGGCCCAGAGCTGTGGGGCATCCCAGCCCTGCTAGAAGAGGCTGCAATGCTCCCGGCATGGACGAGAGGGGAGCATGGAAGCCCAGAGTCCCTGCCACTGCTGCTGCTGCATAAAGCCACGACAACTGGTGGCCACAGGCCTTGTGTCTCTCAATCAGCAGCCCCAAGAAAGGTCTCTGAGAGTGCGCCATTCTCTTTCTCCTGAGCTTGCTCTTTTGCTTACCTTTAGACGATGACTTCAGCGAGAAAGACAGATGAGCAAATGTCACTTTCATGCAGATAGTTCACCCAACTGCATAAGTGCTCTCAATGGGAGAACTTTCAGCACACTGAAGTCTATTTAAAAATAGTGGGAGAAGGGAAGTTACTTCTCTTTTAAAAGTGCTAATAATAATAACATTAATACGAATTATTTGTAGAGTTATGTGACTGAACATATACATTTTTTTGCAATGTTGTCATACTACTATTAACAACACTGCTGCTGTCATGATGGGAGGGCTGGGGGCCCAAACAGCCTGCTCTGCCCCTGTCATCCCAGCATCCCCCTGGTTAGCGCTGCCTTTCATGCATAAAAATGTCCCAGGTGGATGACAAATGTTATGGTAACCCTAGTTATACACCATGACTAACTCGTCTATGCCTACAACTCATCTATGCCTACGAGTGGGCAGGGGGAGGGTTTGGGGCCAAAGGGGAACAGGGACCTGAATTTCAAAGGCTGGAGAGCATTCTTTAAATTGTGGCCATTCCCGGCTTAAACTATTTAGATCCTGGATTAGCAGAGGGGATCTGGGTTTAAAATGATCAGATGGTGAGGGAGAGATACATGATTTATAATCGGGGAGAGATGCATGGTTTATAATTGGGGCACTATTAAGAGTTCTCCAATGGCAGTTTGAACTATGTTACTTCTTTCTTTTCTTCCTTTTTTTTTTCTTCTTTTAGACAGAGTCTCACTCTGCCACCCAGGCTGGAGTGTAGTGGCGTGATCCTGGCTCCTGGATTCAAGCAATTCTCCTGCCTCAGCCTCCCGAGTAGCTGGGACTACAGGGGCGCGCCACCATGCCTGGCTTTTTTTTTTTTTTTTTGTATTTTTAGTAGAGATGGTGTTTCATCATGTTGCCAGGCTGGTCTTGAACTCCTGACCTCAAGTGATCTGCCTGCCTCAGCCTCCCAAAGTGCTGGGATTACAGGTGTGAGGCACCGCACCTGGCTGAACTATGTTATTTCTAAAACAGCTCAGTCACCTTCATGAAGGACTAAAAGAAACTGGACACAGAATCTGGGATACACTTGGCCTCTCTTTTCTAACATCTTTTAGTTAGGTTTTCCCTAGCCCTCTCCTTGTGGCAAATTTCTGAGATATATTTCACTGAAGTTCAACTTCTTTTCTTGACAGGCTAGAGAAAATATTGATGAAGCCAAGGTCATGGGCCTCAGAAACCCAGCCCCACAAGCAGAGCAGGAAAACAGCTCCATGCCCTCTCTCCTGACTCATAGAGGGCCTGGGGATGCTACAGGTCTTACTGTCTCCTCTACCAGAAAGAAGAGGGTAGTGCTAGCAGGGGATGGGAGACAAATACTCAGGCCCTGCTGGTGGGGACACACTGGTTGCCTCGTAGAGAAGTGCAGTGTAGCCAAGGCTCTGTGTTGGCCTATGAGCAGCAGCTCCACTGCTTGATATCATCTCCAGAGAAACACTTGTGACATTTACATGGAGGTGTGTACTACGACATGGTCGGCAGTGCAGTTTCTAACAGGGACAAAGTGGCAAGAGCTGAATGCACATCGACAGGGATGTGACTGCTGACTGTCTTTATTCAGCCCAGACGATGAGGTGATGGTGAAATAGAACAAGGCAAATCCTACAGGAATCAGCAGGAAAGGGTCTCCAAGACATGTAGATAGATGAAAAGGCTGCAATGTGAAGCCCAATGAAACACATGAAACTATGTTTGTGTTTTTCAAGATGAAATCCTCTATGGAAACCCATTATTTGTGAAGTTGGTAACCTCTGGGGGACTTGAGAGGTGATGTATGAAAACTGTGGCTGGTGCAGGGTCATCAAAGCAGACATTAGCCTTAGCTTTATCGAATATTTTAAAGCTATTAGATAATACATGTAATTCATATAATTGCATGTGCAGTTACACATTATAGTTAAGAAGTCATGGCTGGGAGAAGCTGCTGATATGTTATCAGTTTCACAGTGTAGACATCTTGAAAAAGGATCTCGAGAAAAATGAACTTCCCTTTCTTGTACCTTAATGCTCCTATTTTAGGGGCCAATTTTAAGTAATAACTGGTGCTTTTGGAACAACCAAGAGAAAAAGAGAGTGCCACCAAGTCCTACTGGCTTTAGCCTTGGCCAAACCCTTCCCGGCTGCCATGTGGACTTTGCCAGGCTGATTACTAAAGACATGGTATAGTCTATTTCTACCTTCCAAACCACTTCTAGCCAGCTCTTGCTTTGCTCTTTCTTTAATAAGGAGCTGGAGGAATGTCAGTTCTAAAGTGATCAAGAAAAGAATGTGAAGCTGTGAACTGTCCATTTGGTTGCTGACAAAAAATAGATCTGATATCAAGGGGGCTGACATCTGAGCCCTTGGCTCATGTTCCACCTTCACGGGAAGATTCTCTGCTTGGTGTAGTAAACAATTGAGGGATAGAACTAGGACTAGAAAAATTCAGTCTAAGAGTGGCTTTACCACTAACCAGCTGGTCCCACCTCTCTAAGCCTCAGTTTCCTTACTTGTAAAATAAAAGGGCTGAGACTTGATCTCTCCAGTGCCATCCAGCTCCAGGATGACTTCTGTTGATAATGACTTTGGTTGGAAACTCAATTTGGAGTGTTCCTCTCTTGTCTCCCACTTAGCACTAGACTTTTTCTGCTTCTATGACAGCCTTTCCACTGTGCCCAAGACCTAGAACATCTTTCTACCTGTCTGATACCTTGTCTTGATACCTTGTCACGTGCAGCCTAAAGGCACCTTGTTCTCAACAGACCAAAGGCAGAACTCTTGGCCCCACTACCCCACTCAACATGGCAGAGCTCCTGGCCCCACCACCCCACTCAACATGGCAGAGCTCCTGGCCCCACCGCCCCACTCAACATGGCAGAGCTCCTGGCCCCACCGCCCCACTCAACATGGCAGAGCTCCTGGCCCCACCGCCCCACTCAACATGGCAGAGTTCCTGGCCCCACCGCCCCACTCAACATGGCAGAGCTCTTGGCCCCACCACCCCACTCAACATGGCAGAACTCATGGCCTCCTGCTACCTCACACCTGGGCCTCTTTCCCTGCTTCTCTACCTCAGTGAAAAGTACTAGCTTCCATCTAGTTCTACCTGGGTGTCATCCTGACACAGCCAATTCCCCACATCCATGTTATCACCAAGCCTTGTAAGACACTCTCCTAAATAACTCTAAAAGCCACTCTCACTATCCTCAGCTTTATGTATTTCTAAAACCAACCACCTCCCTAGACCCAGCTACTATCAACTCTAGCTTCCTCTCAAATTCCATCCCCGTACTCTGTGGCCAGAGAGGTCTTTAAAATAGACAACTTGATTTTGGTCCCTCATGGCCATCAGGACAAAGGCTTCCCATGGTTTATGGCTGTTCAAGACAACAGAAAGACTGCAGTTTAACCTGTTGGGCCCAGAGATCCCTGCCCAGCCCTCCAGATTCATCTCTGTTCTCCAGCTCTGCTGACCTGTGAGTTTCCCTAACAGGCTTAGCTCCTTTCCGCCAGAGAGCTGGCAAATACACTATTCCTTGCTTGGAACTGCACCACCCTCTGGCTACTCCTCAACTTGGAACTGCACCAACCCCCTGCTGCCACATGCTCACCCTTCAGTTCTCAGCTCAAGTGTGCACGTATCACTTTTTCAGTAAAGTATTCCCTGCCTTGCCCAAATATAGGGTGGCTTCTTCTGCTGTATACTCAGGGGGAAAAAAACAAAAGAACATGTTTCTTTTCCAGTGTCCTTAGCTTAGGTTATAATGAGACCCTCCTTAGTGCGATGACTCATTATTTCCAGATCCCCCTCACTGCATGCATTCACCATTGTATTCCCAGTGCCTCGCAGAGTACAGGACCTAGAATGGGCATCCAGTGCAGTTGTGCAGACCAAACTCTACAGCTTCTAAGGCTTTCCATTAAGAATCCACTAAAAGAGAACTGGAAAGTGAAATTAAAAAAAAAATCCAACTCGACTGCCAACTCCAACTTTATTTTAGGCTCTTTCTGCATGGCTGGGCTCCTCAAAATCCTGCCCCCTCACTCTCTCACCTCTTGGCCATTACCACCACCATACCACCACCACCACCACCGCTATACCACTATCATAACCACCACCACCACATCACCATCATCACCACCACCACCATCACCACCACCACCACACCACCATCATCACCACCACCACCACCACACCACCATCATCACCACCACCACCACACCACCATCACCACCATCACCACCACCACCATCACCACCACACCACCATCACCACCACCGCCACACCACCATCATCACCACCGCCACACCATCATCATCACCACCACCACCACCACACCACACCACCATCATCACCACCACCACCACCACACCACCATCATCACCACCACCACACCACCATCATCACCACCACCACACCACCATCACCACCACCACCACACCACCATCACCACCACCATCACCACCACACCATCATCACCACCATCACCACCACCGCCACACCACCATCAGCACCACCACACCACCATCATCACCACCACCACCACCACCACGCCACCATCATCACCACCATCACACCACCATCACCACCACCACCACACCACCATCACCATCACCACCACACCACCATCACCACCACCGCCACACCACCATCATCACCACCACCACACCACCATCACCACCACCACCACCACACCACCATCATCACCACCACCATACCACCATCATCAGCACCATCATCACCACCACCACCACCACACCACCATCATCACCACCACCACACCACCATCACCACCACCACCACACCACCATCACCACCACCACCACCATCACCACCACACCACCATCACCACCACCGCCACACCACCATCAGCACCACCACCACACCACCATCATCACCACCACCACCACCACCATGCCACCATCATCACCACCACCACACCACCATCACCACCACCACCACACCACCATCACCACCATCACCACCACCACCACCACACCACCATCACCACCACCGCCACACCACCATCATCACCACCACCACACCACCATCATCACAACCACCACCACCACCACACCACCATCATCACCACCACCACACCACCATCATCACCACCACCACACCACCATCACCACCACCATCACCACCACCACACCACCATCATCACACCACCATCGCCACCACCACAGCACCACCATCATCACCACCACCACACCACCATCATCACCACCACACCACAATCACCACCACCACCGTCACCACCACACCACCATCGCCACCACCACCACACCATCATCACCACCACCACACCACCATCACCACCACCATCATCACCACCACCACCATCACACCATCACCACCATCACCACCACCATCACCATCATCATCACCACCACTGCCACACCACCACCATCACCACCACCACCACACCACCATCACCACCATCACCACTACCACCCCACCATCACCACCACCACCATCACTACTACCATCACTACCACCATCACCACCACCATCATCACCACCACCACACCACCACCACCACAATCACCACCACCACCATCACCGCCACACCACCACCACCACCGCCACACCACCACACCACCATCACCACCACCACCATCACCACTACCATCACAACCACCACTACCATCACCACCAATGCTACACCACCATCATAACCAGCACCATCACCGCCACCAGGCATAGTCACTGGTCAGCTAGCAAGCAGAAGGAGGCAAGATTTATATCCAGGCCTGTGTGGTCCCAAATCTGGCTTCTGGTTTCTCACCTCCAAACTTTCTGTTGAGCCCTCTCATAAGATACCATCTATTTTCCCTTTGAAGCCCACCTAAATACTGTCAGAGAAAAGACATTAGAGAAAAATCCCTTTAAAAACAGATATAAAACGAGGGTGCCCCCATTTCACCCTTCTCTCTCCTACACACTTTCAGAGGACACTGCAAGGCATAGACAAAGGATGAAGTCAGAGAAAGCCAAAATAAGTAACAAAAACATCAATCTAACTGGCACTACTAACTAGAAGAACCCAAAAGAATAAACTAAAAATGATTTTAAAATATAAAAAGAAGTCCAGATTTACCAAATATCACAACTGTAAAACCCAAAGGACATCGAATTGGAGGTTCCTAGATTTTGAGATTTTAGACCAAAATCTACGAACGGTGGCATAAGCCACTGTGCCCGGCCAGACCACGCTAATATTTCAAAAGAAATGTGTGGCACTCACATCGGGTTGCCAGCTGTTTTGCTTTTTTTTTAAAAAAATCTGCTAGATAAAGTCACTGAAAACTAAATAAAAGCAAAATTTAAAAAACAACATCAGCGGGCGCAGTGGCTCATGCCTGTAATCCCAGAACTTTGGGAGGCCGAGGCGGGCAGATCACGAGATCAGGAGATGGAGACCATCCTGGCTAACATGGTGAAACCTCGTCTCTACTAAAAATACAAAAACAAAATTAGCCGGGAGTGGGGGCAGGTGCCCCTAGTCCCAGCTACTCAGGAGGCTGAGGCAGGAGAATGGCATGAACTGGGGAGGCGGAGCTTGCAGTGAGCCGAGATTGAGCCACTGCATTCCAGTCTGGGCGATAGAGCGAGACTCTGTCTCAAAAACAAACAAACAAACAAACAAAAGATCTAAAATCTTTTGGGGAGGGTAGAATTCAAGCAGTTTTATTTATTCATTCATTCATTTATTATAAGGATTTCTGATTTATTTTCAAAGACTCTAAAATCTTAAAGCAAAACAAAACCCCTAATTATCATCTACAATCCTTCTAGAAAGAAATGATATCAAAATTCTAAAAGGCAGGAAGCTTATATAGCCTCAAAATCAAGAATCAAAATCAAAAGTCCCTCCCCTGAATAAATTTGGCTTGATGAAAGCCCCACTACAACATCTTTCGTTTTCTCATTTCACTGTGGACTGGCATTTGGGAACCGCTGACTTAGTTCAACTCTTTCCCTGATGAGGTAGTCTCTTCTACCAAATCCTCCAGAAACCTTCTCTGAGTGTTTGCCTGAGTAGGCTGCTGGTTGCCTCAAAAACCAACCAATTCTGAAAGTGGCAGAAGATGAGAAAAACGTACAAAAATCAATACCATTTCTATAAATACATAATAAGAGGCCTGAAAATATAATTAAAAAAAGAGTGCCCACTCACAATGCAACAAAAGCATCTAATACTTGGGAAATATATGATATATATTCACATATCAAACTCACATAGGATATATTAAAATTACACGAAGAAAACACAAATCCTTAATGAGAGAAATAGTGACCTGAACAGATTGAGAGGCCATACTTCTGGCTTAAGACTAAATGCAGAAAAGATGATAATATTTCCCAACTTAATTTATAAATTGAACGCCATTCCAGTCAAAATATCACCAAGGTCATTTATAAAACTTGATAAAAATGGTTCTTAAATTCATATAGAAAAATAAATGGACAAAACATCAGGGAATGCTGAGATACTGTGCAGTGAGAAGGCATTTGCCCCAGCAGATCTTAAACTATAGTCTAAAATCATCATTGTTAAGGCTGTAGGGCAGTCACGCTAAGATACTGGGAAAATGTTGCAATTTCACTAACTGAGCAGGAATGAAACCACTAGCAACTAAAACTACAGAACCCACAGAAGGCCACAACACTCCGAGGACAGAGAGATGTCTTGCAAAACTCTCTTATCTCAGTTGTGGACAGGAAGCTTTTGTTTTTGTTTTTCTAACTAACTGAGCAAGGTCAAAAATTTACAAAGTGACAAGATGAAGATTTCCTGACAGCGTAAAACAAGCCTCTCCTTAAGTATTTTCCAAGGTTCATCTCAATCCCCACACAGCACTTCATTCCTAGAATGCTTATGGTCAAAATCACACTTTGGAAGTTAATTAAATTCCCGTTGTCCTCTAACTGTGAGTGTGAGTGTGTGACACAGGCTGGCGGCTACAACTCCTGTCCCAGAGGCTCTTTTGCCAGGGACCCTGCACCATCTCCACCAGGTGCCCAGGCACTCAGGAGGCACTGCTGGACTTCTTGCTGGGCCATTGGCTCCCTAAATACACAGATTATTGCTTAAAGGCGAGGATCTCCTCCACTTAAGTCAAATCTCACATGCCTCAATGCCTTTTCTTTTTATATGTGGCTCCTCACATGCCTGAAACCAAATCTGCCATTTGGAAAACCGGAAAGTCTTCTCTTGCTCCTCTTCCCTCCCTCCTCAGTGAAGAGCTGGGAGAGAAGTGACGGCTGCTTCCTGAGGGAACTTCTAGACCAGTAAAGGGAAGGACTCCCAATTTATGATGACTTTTAGCCGAAACAATGGATGGGGAAGAGGGGGTCCAGAAGTAATCACCAGCCTCCAGTGCATTCTCATTTCTGACGTTGAGAGGCCCTTCTTTCATTCTCCTGGCTCCATGATATTTTATCATGCACAATGTATGTCACTCATGGGCCCTATTAGGAATCCTATCATCCTAGCAGTGGAGGTGACCTTGTAGACCAACCCATCCAACACCTCAGGGTTCTCATGCACAAGGAAAGAAGAAGTGGAAAGAAAACCCTGATGTGGAAACCAAGTATCCACCACAAGGAAGCCAAGGATGCACCCGGCTAGAGCACTGATCTGATTCTCAACCCGTCCAGATCAACCCCACACACACCTGACTGAGACCTAAGGGGTCCACACATCCTAACGCCAGCACGAGGCAGGACCTCATCTTCACTGGACTGTCTTTTAGAAAAATGAAGCCAAGCGAAAATAACAAACAAATACCTTAGAATTCTCTTTAACGCAAAGCAATGCTACAGTGAATGACGCCGATTTCTCCCCAGTTATCAGGATGGACTGATTACAGTGCCCAGATTCATTTGCCTGAAGATAATTGCCTCAATTATCCACTTCACTTTGCACATATAGAAATAGTCCCAATCTACTGGAGCCTCAGTGACTAGACATGTAAAATTGGTCTAATCATATTTTGAAGAGCTCGAGCTGCAAGGATTTCTCTGAGCGTGTGCCTAAACCGTAACAACACTAAGGGTTTCTCCCCTCCGGGCTCGAGGCGTGCTCGCTCTCTCCCTCCCAGAAGTCTGATGGGGTGAGTCAGATCCTCAGCAGATAAGATGAAAACAACTTTGAGGCTCTCTGTCAGGGCTAGGGGCTAGAGGAAAGATAGGATGTCCAGGACAGCTGGACAAAAGACAAAGCTATGAGCCGAGAGCTTTCCTGACGGTTGAGTGGTCCTTTGCAATCAGCAGTGTTTTCACCCACAGCTCACTGGCTGGCATGGCTGCTGGTGGGCAGGGCAGAGGTGGACATCCGGGGCCAGAACCACGTAGACTGGGGGTGTCCTGGGACAATGATGTCTCAACTGGCTGCAGGAAAGAACCAGACAAGCTCAGTGTAGGTCCGGCTGGGCAGACAGCCGGAACTCAAGATGAAGCAAGGCAGGGTGTCAGAGTCCAGGGTCTGAACCGGAGAATACAGAATGCCAAGCTCCAGGGGCACGGGAGAGAAATGAGACACCACGTCCAAGAGGGCCTGTACCCCTCTTGGGTACTGATGCTTTGCCTGAGCAAGGGGGCTTCTAGATGCTTCCCATTGGATCCAGAGTCTAGAAATTGCTCCTCCTGTGGCAGAGGGAGAGAGAGGGAGATAGGCACTTATGAGTAGGAGAAGCTCAACAGAGCACGAAGTGAAGAGAAAGTAAGGGAGCTCCTGGGAAGACAGCTCCGAGCAATCTCTATGCACAGAACGAAGGCTCCTTTCTGATCCTACGCCCTTTAAAAACGAATGGCACAAATACAGTATTGTAATCCCAAAAATGGCCTGGACAGAAACCAGCCATGTCAAAAAGGTGATTATTTCCCTCTATTGTTTGCTTTTAGCTCTAGATGGCATTCCCCCCAAATCTCAAAATCAGGAGCTCGAGGTTTTCACCATTTCTACTGGTGAGAGCCAATTGATATCAGCGCAGTCTGAATAGCAGCAAAATAGCACCCTAGAGAGCTGAGCCAAATGCTTCTGCATTGTACCTGGTCCTCTCTGGGGAACAGGCGGGAGGGGCCAATACCAAATTCTCGGTGGGGTTGAGCCTTACTGGCTGATTGCTACAGTGAGGGGTGGGGAGTGCTGCAAACTCCCTGAATTCATTTCTGTCCAAAGGAAAGTTTGAAAAGCTCTTCATCTCCAAAAATAGTCCTTTCCAATGATTATCCAAAAAATATCTTCAAGAGTGATTATACCCGCTCACCAGGCAGGGCAGAACCAATCCATTATCTTGAGTTTCATCTTAGAAAATGCATTGAGGACTATGGGACCTCTGACAATAGCCTGCAAGCCTTCTGAGAACCCATGATTCATCTGTCTCCCCCAGGGCCACTGGCACATGGCTTTGCACACGGTAGACACATGGTTAGAAACAAGTGGATTGAAAGCAGTTCTCATGGGCTTTTAAAAATCAAAAGAAAATCTCAGAGTCAGAATAGGTAAAGACTCATCTCTTTCTGAAAATCACAAGATGAACTGTACCTCTGATTCTAACCAGTTACTCAACTTCCCTCCCTGTCTATCTGGGCTGGAATGTATTACTCTACACCTGTCAGCAATCTGGTTTTAATATTTGGGGGCACTTCACATCAATGTGTGTGATGTTGGATGGCAGGAATTGCTCATCCTCAATTACTTCGATCTCCCCACAATGCCCGGAATAGTGTCTTGATCATAGAAGTGGCTCAATTTATGACTGCTAAATAGCCAATTTCATTTGTAATTTCCGAGACAGCTCCAGGAGAGGAGGCAAAGAGAACCAATGTAATTAACAGATGGACTTGACTGATTTCTTTGCTTCAACAAGTGGTGAGTTGTGGAGCAAAGAGCCTCCACGCCCTGCCTTGGTGAGGAAAGCTCCTCCACAGGCCGCTGGGTCCATCACACACATCTGTTTGCCCTGTCTTAAAACTGCCACCCCAACACTCCTTCCTGTCACTGAGCCACCTGCACTTTCAATGCTTCCAAAATAGTAAAAAGTGGGGGCGGGGGGAGGATCGTGTCCATCAGTAGAGCCCCCAAACCCTTCTCCCACAGCCTACAAAGGCCTTCAATGGAATCAGAGGCTAACCTGAAAAGACTGCGGTGGGCACCAAGTTCCAACCCCACTTGCTCACGCACACCACGAAAAACATCTCCAGTGTGTGGCTACCTGTCCTTTGACTTCACATTGCTTCTGACAAAGCGCCAACTTTCTGACAGCCCACTCCATGTCAGATTCTTCTTTGGGTTGCGCTGAAGGCTTTCTGCTACAACTACCACCGATAGGTTCTAATTTTGCCCTCTAGAGCCATATATAATAAATCTTAAGGCCTCTTCCACATGAAAATCCTTTAAGGAGCTAAAGACAATATTCTTCACAATTTATCCAAATCAGAAGCTTACTGTATGATACTGTAGTGAGCTGGGAACTGCGCTTTCCTGTCCAACTGGTTTAGGAGCCTCCCTCCAGCAGAGCCCCGGAAGTGATATATGCCCATACTTTATTTACCGGCAGACAGAGAGAGCCCCTTGTTCCTCAGCCTGGTAACAACAGAGGTGGTTCATCACCCACTTGCTCCTTTTTGAAATTCACTCTGCAGCGAGCACTTTTTAAAGTCATGCACGTAATGCATTTTAAAGAGCATCTTCTGTACGGCTCCATTTGCTCGACCTCGGCACTAAGTGTGAGATGGAATGGCATCTCAGTGCAGTCCCCCACTCCTTCCTCCCAGAGCCTGTGGTGAATGTACACTGAGATGTATTTGTAACTACACAGGACTGGGGCTCAAAAATGCAGTCTTTGGTTAAATGTGTGTTTGCTGATTAAAATGCATCTTGCAAAGAAAGCGCATTGCTAATGCAGAATCTAGTCCAAATATATGTATTATGTAATGCACATTTTTTAATAATGCAGGCAATCTCGGTGTATCTATATTAGTGAATCAGCTCTGGGCTGCCATCTCCTCTATAGGCATAAAAGCACTCCATCTGAAGAATGAAGTACTTTCTTATGTACACTAAAGAATCATAATCTACCTCGTTGCTGACAGCTGACATTAGTTTCCATTCAAAGGGCATTTACTAGCACCCATATATTCCTGATTTTTCCCCCAACGTGCCCTGAAATCAGCTTGAATAATATATTTCTGTTCCATATGCTGTCGATGGAGCTGTGCTAATAAGAAATAAAGTGGGTGGGTCAGTGTAGGCAGACTCTCTAGAAACGTGCCCCATTATTTGGGACTGAGAAGCGGAGATCAGGATTTGAAATATACAGCTCTAAATGCCCCTGTCCAGTGTCCCATGATAATATCCACACAGTGACTACAGCCACGCAGGCACCTGTGATAATAAAACCCTTGCTGTTCCACAGGAAAAGTGGTAGAGCAGGGCACAACTGGAACATAGACATTTGTCCTTTTGTGGGGTTTGACAAGTCAATCCTACTTTATCAGACTAACCTCCCAGGTTCAAGCAATTCTTGTGGCTTAGCCACCCGAGTAGCTGGAACTACAGGTGTGCGTCAGCACGCCTGGCTAATTTTTGTATTTTTAGTAGAGACAGGATTTCACCATGTTGGTCAGGCTGGTCTTGAACTCCTGGCCTCAAGTGACCCACCCGCGTTGGCCTCCCAAAGTGCTGGGATT
Source organism: Pan paniscus (assembly GCF_029289425.2). NCBI lineage: Eukaryota > Metazoa > Chordata > Mammalia > Primates > Hominidae > Pan > Pan paniscus. Next base: position 64,600,522 of record NC_073270.2, read on the forward strand.
ATAGGTGAGAGCCACCATGCCCAGCCCAATCACTATTTTAATGCTACAAACTAACACAGAGTGCAAGATACAAGCTAGACACAGCCAAGATGCAGAAAGGAAAACCTCAACACATCCAAAGCAGTTGCTGGTCTCTCACTGGGGTATGAACTCTGCACTTGGTGGTTTGAATACGGGTGTGGTGTTGAAGGTGTGAGGTTAAGTTCCATCATGGTGAGAATGGCTGTGGGTACCTGACTGACTCTTCAGACACCAGGCAGAAGTACCAGTACCAGGAGGGCCTGGTGGGCCACCCAGTGGTAGAGCCTCTTTTTTTAAGATTCCCCATACTGACTCAAGAAGGAGAAAAGGACCACAACCCATGACATGTGTCCTAAGTCAAACAACCTTCTTGATACTCCCAGGGATTCTAGGACAATGGCTTTGCTCTGAGTTGTTTCGCCTTTGGACTTGTCACTATGGCCAAAAAGGCACTCCATAATTATCACGGAGGGCCAGACTGAAGACATGCACACCTCAAAAGCAGCAGCCAGGTTAGCTCCCACTGCAGGGATCTCCTCCTGTAGGCCATCATTTGATTTTCTAGGGCCAGGAAAGAGCGGCACTATTTACTCCAAATCTTCAGCCTTGCAGAGTACAACAACACGATCTAGTGGTGTCTGACCGCCCCCTAGCCCTGATCCAATCATTTTCTCATGTGGAATTCAAGCTAGATTAAACAATGTTGGTGGGTACAGAGGGATTCTGACTGATTCAATCTCCTGATTAACAGCAAATTAATCCAAAATATCCTTTCCTTAATACAATACTTTTGTTGTTGTTGTTCACTACTCTACCTTCAGCACCTAAAACACAGCTTGGCACATGCAAGGCACCCAATGAGTATTGCTGAGTTACCTTTGTTAAAAACCTATCTAGGAGCCGGGCGCGGTGGCTCACGCCTGTAATCCCAGCTACTCAGGAGGCTTAGGTAGGAGAATCTCTTGAAGCCAGGAGGCAGAGGTTGCAGTGACCCAAGATCACATCAGTGCACTCCAGCTTGGGTGACAGAGCAAGATTCTGTCTCAAAAAAAAAAAAAAAACCTACCTAGGAAATGGCTGTAAGGGGCCTCCAGTGAGGATTCCGTGTCACCCTGAACTGCCCCGCAGGAGAGAAGTGGTTGTGTGAACTGAGAGCGCAGGAAAGACTTCCCTTTACCCATGCTCTCAGCTCCAGTCCACTTCCAGCACCACCTTCTCAGCTCAATCGAGCTCAGGGCAGTCCTCAGATGGGCTTGCGGACTTGCAAACTACTACCTCAACCGTGGGGGCCCTTGTTGAAGAAGATGAGGTAATTAGCCAATTCAGACTGTTTGAGCACGTATTTTTTGGAAACTTTTCTAATTACAGTCACTATAACAGATCTGCTAAAGGTAGTTTCATGATTAATGGCTGCCCGAAGTTACCATCCTCAAACTATTAAGCCATTGGAAAATGCTAGAGGCTTAATACTCGTGTATAGACAGACCCTCATTCCCCTGAATATTTGCTATTTGGGGTTCTGGGTTTTTAGCTGCTTCCAGGCTGTGTTTATTTCCCCAATAACTGGGGAAACTGGGGAGGGGCACGACCCCACGGGAGCCTGCGCCCACCTGCCCAAGTACTGGACCTGGGGCTAGCTTGCCGCTTGCTCCTTGCCACCCGCCAGGCCCCCCGCCCATCGCTTCGCCCAAATCCTTTCAAACAAGGTTCCCTCCTGCCACCTGCCGGCCCACTAGGGTCTGCGCCACAGGCTCGGCGCCACCACGCAGCTCGCGGGGAGGTGGCCCCCACCTCCTTACTGCACATGCCCGGCAGAAGTCCGGGCGCGCAACTTCGCAGAACCTCACTGCCCGTCCCTCCTCGCCTCAGTCTCCTCTGTCCTCTCCCAGGCAAGAGGACCGGCGGAGGCACCTCTCTCGAGTCTTAGGCTGCGGAATCTAAGACTCAGCGAGAGGAGCTCGGGAGGAGACAGAACTTTCCCATCCCTTCTTCTTGCTCAGAGAGGCAAGCAAGGCGCGGAGCTTTAGAAAGTTCTTAAGTGGTCAGGAAGGTAGGTGCTTCCCTTTTTCTCCTCACAAGGAGGTGAGGCTGGGACCTCCGGGCCAGCTTCTCACCTCATAGGGTGTACCTTTCCCGGCTCCAGCAGCCAATGCGCTTCGGAGCCGCTCTCTGCAGAGCCAGAGGGCAGGCCGGCTTCTCGGTGTGCGCCTAAGAGGATGGATCGGAGGTCCCGGGCTCAGCAGTGGCGCCGAGCTCGCCATAATTACAACGACCTGTGCCCGCCCATAGGCCGCCGGGCAGCCACCGCGCTCCTCTGGCTCTCCTGCTCCATCGCGCTCCTCCGCGCCCTTGCCACCTCCAACGCCCGTGCCCAGCAGCGCGCGGCTGCCCAACAGCGCCGGAGCTTCCTTAACGCCCACCACCGCTCCGGCGCCCAGGTATTCCCTGAGTCCCCCGAATCGGAATCTGACCACGAGCACGAGGAGGCAGACCTTGAGCTGTCCCTCCCCGAGTGCCTAGAGTACGAGGAAGAGTTCGACTACGAGACCGAGAGCGAGACCGAGTCCGAAATCGAGTCCGAGACCGACTTCGAGACCGAGCCTGAGACCGCCCCCACCACTGAGCCCGAGACCGAGCCTGAAGACGATCGCGGCCCGGTGGTGCCCAAGCACTCCACCTTCGGCCAGTCCCTCACCCAGCGTCTGCACGCTCTCAAGTTGCGAAGCCCCGACGCCTCCCCAAGTCGCGCGCCGCCCAGCACTCAGGAGCCCCAGAGCCCCAGGGAAGGGGAGGAGCTCAAGCCCGAGGACAAAGATCCAAGGGACCCCGAAGAGTCGAAGGAGCCCAAGGAGGAGAAGCAGCGGCGTCGCTGCAAGCCAAAGAAGCCCACCCGCCGTGACGCGTCCCCGGAGTCCCCTTCCAAAAAGGGACCCATCCCCATCCGGCGTCACTAATGGAGGACGCCGTCCAGATTCTCCTTGTTTTCATGGATTCAGGTTAGTTGCCCCGCTAAATTGGGGAGCCTGAGGGCGGTGTGGGAGCAGCGCGGGTGGAAAGGAGGTGAGAAGGAAAGGCAGGTCAGGGGCGAGTGGGAAGAGAGGAGGCTCAGCTGGTCAGCCTGGGATCGGGGGTCAGGGTGAGGCGGCGAGGGCTCCCCCAAACTTCCCAGGATGCCAGGGGCGCCCTGGTGGCCAAAGGCTTGTTGGACGGCGGGGCGCACGCCGTGCGTCCCGCTGGAGACAACCTGAGGTCTCCGAGCTGGTGCCCCGGCTACGCTACTGAATCCCGAACGCACCCCAGATTTGGAGCTGCACACCCAAACGGCATTGGTAAGTCACTTGTTTTGCGCGCTTTTCTTCCTCCTAGAAAGACTAGTCTCAAATAAGTTGGCCTTCTCAGGTGTCCAAAATGTGGTTCGGAGGTGCGCGCGCCAACTTTCACGATGTGAGAGCAGCCGCGCTGTAGAGACACTGTTGAAATGTGCAGAAAGTAATCAGAATGGGAATGGGCGAGAACTCTAGAGACTGACCACCCGGGAGGGAAGTCACGCGCGCGCGGCGCCTAAGCAGCTCAGAGCCGGAGCCCAGGTCCCAGAGCTGACAATTAAGCCGCGGGACCTCCGCGCCAGTGCCTCCAGCTGCCGTGCGCCAGCCTTGGCCGCCACAGCCCGCCTCCCTTCGCTCGCGGGACAGAGACCGCCTCAAAGAGTGTGCGCACCTGCCCACGCGCGCCGGAGCTGACCTCTCCCGGCGGCGGGCGGTTAGGGGAAAGTACCTGGGGGAAAGGTAGAGGAGGTAAGGGGACCCTTGGGGGTGCCCCTACGGGCTACCAGGGTTGAACGCACAGGCATGGTCACGTCGGGGTATTGCCAAGCTTTTGGCGCAGCTGGTCGGGTGGCCAGGCTGCATGCGGCTTAGCAGGAGACGTCCTGGGCTGTTTGTGCAGGACCTCTGGAGGCCCTTGAGATCGTCGCAAGCGGAAAGGTAAAGCGGAACAAGGGACAGGCTGGAGACGGGGGTCGCGTCTAACATCAGGATAACTTACAATTCGTTTCCAAAGAGCGCGGTACGCGCAGAGCTGGGGAAAGGTGTTGGATCCGGCGCCAGTCCTTGGACGATCAGTCGTCGAAAAGGAGGCAGGGGCCGGCGGCTCCGGCAGCCTTGGGGAGGGGAGGCGAGGCGGCGTGCTCCGGCCATTTTCAGCACGGGTAGAGTTAAGTTTAATCTGTAACCTGGAGGGGAATCTGCTCTGATGACCCAGCACAAAAACGGCAGCAATCTGGTAACGCACCTTCGGAAGGGAAGGCGTGCTCTCCTCGCCAGTCCTGGGGGGAAAGACTGATAAGTGAAATGTCTTTAAAAAATGTCATCCGACTTGGAAATTGATTTTTTTTTTCCTGGTGTGCGTGTCTCATTTTGCGCCGGCTTAATTATTCGGATGACAACGATTTGGAGGAATAGTAAAGCGTTTTGAGGGCTTGAGATGAATGACGGTCAGGTTCTTAACTCCTAAGGATGATGATAGAAGGAAAATACCTTAAATGGTCTTCCTTCCAGGACCTATTCCGTAGGAAAGGCGTCGCGGCGCCCAAGACTTAGTTCTGCCGGGCTGCAGCGCAGACTGTGGTTGGATGCCTTTGGTGGTCTTCCCTAGTAAATACGGAGAAACCAGTTTATTTGCAAGTGGTTTTCTGCGACAGCAATGTTAGTCTCAGAAGTTTGGAGGCTGCGGAAGGGCTAGGCGTGCCCCGCTTTTGGCTTGCCCCTAAATCGAAATTCCTGCTTAATGTAAACAATGATGGTGTGTTGGCTTTCTGTGACGTTAAGTGTTCAGTTTTTCCTCTGGTAATGTCTCAGCCTGAGTTCACCAAGCAAAATGTCTCTAGGGACAAGCAAGAAAAACTAGGGATTGTGTTGAATTTTTTTGGTGTGCCTTTCAAGTGTGGGAGCTATCTTCAGACTGGGTATTCCGGGAGACCCGTTTTCCCACAGAGAATTATTCATTAGAGAAATGAGCATGTTGCCTTGTTGCAGGATGAATAAACAAGTTTTTTAAAAGCCCTCCGTGTCGAGCCCACACCTCACACCCATCTTGCTGTTTTTTAAACAGAAGCCCAACACAGGGATGTTTCCTGAACTGTAAGCAACGTACCATGTTCACATGTAGCGAGGAGGGGCAATCTAGGAACACACACTGTCTTTCAGACAGTCTTCCACAAACTGCCTCGCCATCTGCATTACAGCCCAATTGTAAAAACCTGTTACCTACCGGCACACACTCTCCCCCGCTCAATTCCCCTCCCCCGCTCAATTCCCCTCCCCCAGCTTCCCTCTTTACACCCTGATTCAAGGGTGGAAAAGCCAGTGCAGACCATATAAAGCAACTGAGAGCTATACCAACCCCCGAGGAAAGCACCTATGACCCTCCCTGAGAAGACAGGATTTTGCTATATAGACTTAGCAAACCTTCTTTCTGCCTGAGAAACTGGTATTCAGCTGCCTTCCTTTTCCAGAGCCATTTTTAGCAAGTTCCCCAAGCATTCCCAACTCACTAGTCTCCCAGCTGGCCCTTTGTCCCACCCTGCTCAACTGGGGTTAGCATCTGAATAGGCTCACTTGCCCCTTTCACATAGGTGAGGTCTGCGGGGTGAGGATAGGCTCCCAAGAAAAAGCAGATCTTATGGTTAACCACATAGGTGAATTACCAGCCACTTTTAATATTTCAAATGGAGGGTGAGGGAGGAGGAGGAGCAGGAGAATAAAGCTAGTTGAACATGATGATATGCCCCCAATATTGAAGTTGTTTCCTTTAGTACATTAATCATTTGCTTAATGGAAATTTGCTTTTGTGGGGGAGGGGAGGGCGACCCAAAGGTGCTCTTGTAACTGAACTTATCTGAGCTGGGAATTTATGTTGCAATGTTCCAATATTGTGTGGGGTCAACCTGATGTAAGTTTAAAGTTTTGCAAACAAAACTCTTTTATGTTCATCAGAATTCAAGAATTAGAAATGTTACAGTTTGGGATTGTTTTGAGATGTTTCTTTAATGCACTGCAAGCCTTTCTCACCCTGGAGTTGCTTACAGCCTTTGACTCTTCAGCCTTCATTTTCTGCAGCTGTGTGGAAGGTTAAGGAGGAAGAAAGCTGAAACTTCAGTGTTGGTAAGAATGAGGTTTTTTGGTTTTTTAATAATCTACGTGGCTTTACCTCAATTATCAGTTATTATTATACTGCTCTTCAAGAAGAGGGAAGCTTTTGAGAGGAAACTGAGCAGAAACCATGGTGTGAGTAAAGCATGTCTCCTAACTGCTTACCTGGAAGGTGACCTATCACAAAAACCAAATCACTAAAATAAAATTAAGCTTCCAGGCCAGTGATGTCATGTGCTGGCTCAACTGCTGCTCTTCTCTAAAAAATCACCCAGCAGAGGGATGAGATGCTCAAATGACATCTTTAATCCCCATGTTCAAGAATGAGAGATGGAATTTCTTGTTCTGTTGTGGGGTTTTGACACTAATGACTCTATTTCCTATAACTTGATGTCCCAAACTGGAGCAGTGGGATCCAAGACGAAAGGCCCAGGGCTGGCAGCCCAGGTTGCTTCTAGCCATGGTCAAGTGGCCTTAGGTCAGACCCAACACCCCTCTGCCTCAGTTTCTTCTAAAATGAGGTCGCTGAATGAGATGATCCTATTTATCCCTTTCAGCTCCAAATGTCTAGATTGATTAGCTTAAGAAGCCTGGGGTTGTCCAATTGGACTCTACACTAGTGATTTTAACCCTAATGGAACTCCCAAAAAACATCGAAAGTTGCTCAAATAAAAAGCACCAGCTAGGTATCGCGCGGTATGTGCCATTGCACTCCAGCCCGGCCTACAGTGTGAGACTCCATCTCAAAAAAAAAAAAAAAAAAAACAACAACAACAACAACAACAAAAACCCCGAAAAACAAAAAAAGCACCAGCTAGGAAGAAATCTGTTTTGTGTTGGCTTCATGTAAATTTTGTCAAATCTGCTTTACAGTTGGTTGCAAAATGGTCTCAAAAGGCAGTTTAGAGAATGCAGAATTCCACTGTGTCCTTTCCCTAAACTGGAAACATTTAGCCATCCTGAGAGTCGTATTTAGTGTGTGTTTTACGTGTGTGTGTGTTCCCCACCTTCTGTCCCTGACCTTGGTGTCTAAGAACAAGCTTTTCAGAGCAGGAGCAGGCAGCATGGTTGCAAGTACTGACCTAGTACTGCAGCTTGGAGAGGCTAACCACTGTGGGGGACGGCAGACTGATGGGAACATTGGTTGAGTGACCACAAGTGTTGTTGAAAGTTTTTTGGTAACAGTTTTAAGTGTTTTGGTTAAGCTAGACCTGAAAAAAATGGTATAGAAGCTACAGCTATTTGAGATAAACCAGTTTTCTCAACCTTTGTTTTTTTCATGATCACTCCCCTCTTAGCTTCTTCAGACATATGTTTCTTACTTGCCCCTCCCCATGACATTTTAATACCATGGACATATAGCTATACCCCATTATCTGTTTATGTACTGCAGGACCTTGTCACAGCTAAGACTTTTTGCACACCGCATCCCCCAAAACCAATTTTGCCTCCATCATACATGCATGGGATAAACAAAGCAAATATTTCAAAAACAAAAAAATCTGGTTCTGTCAAATTAAGTGATTTAGCACCCATTTTTGTTTTATAATTTCTTTCTTACATATCAAAAGGCCATATGTGGGGGGTGGGGGGCATAAATTTTTTACTGGTATTTGTTTTCTTTCCCTTGTTTAAAAATCTCATGAGTTTTTTCAAACGCCTCCAATAGCTATGCTGGTCGAAGCACTAGTGGCCATTAATTCACAGGGCAGAGAAGCCAGAATAAACAGCCTAGTGACTTAGTTCTCCCAAGGCCAAGAGCCTGCAATGCGGGGCCACCATTACCTGTTGACAGTGCTCAGCCAGCAGAGGCAGGACTCTGCCTGCAACTATTCCCGGGTAGAAATGGGGAGGCTGCTTTCCCAGCTCCCACTGGGCATAGCCTGTGTGTTTATTTTTTGTGTTTATTTTAGGGTAAGTATGTTACAAATTAGCAGGGCACATGGCTATGAGAAAGGCCAACATAAACCCAGGCAGCAGGGACAGAGGGTAAGTGGTGACAGTAAAGTGGGGAGAGATTTAAGGAAGACAAAAGGAAAAGAAGAATTTGAGGGATCACAGAAAAAAGGAAGATGTGGGTAGATAAGAGAACCCCTGGGAAGGAGCAGAAAAGAAGATTTAGAAATGGGGAAGGGGGTCACAAAGCCAGGAAATTTGGGGGTTATAAAGAAAGTTGTTTGAAGGAATAAAGAGAGTCTTGAAGAGAGAAAGGTTGAGGGCAGCTTCAAGTATCTGGTGGCTAAGGGGGTTAGAACCAGGTGCATCAAGGGACAGACTTCAGCTCAACATTAGGAAGGGCATTTTTAAAAGCCAAATATGGCATTGGAGGGCTACTAATGAGGCTCACAGATTCGACACCATTAACATCACTGTCCCCCTGAGAGTTTCTTACAGACCTGGTCCAAAAATTCCAATTTCATAGGTGTGGAGTTTTCATACAAGTACTTCAATTGCTACACGCAAAGAGAAAGATTTAACACCTAGAAATCTAGCTGTCTAGCTCCAAGGCTAAAGCCTTGGGTTTTGGTTCACAGCAAGGTTGGTCTTCAGGGTCCCCACTCTCAAACTTGAGGGGTCCAAGGGGCACAGGCCAAAGACCGGCAGCCAGCAGAAGACCACGTTTCTTCTCCCCCCAACCCCATGTGAGAGCTGGTTTCTGAGTGTCCTGGCTTATGTCGCTGTCTTAATTAGATTTCATTAGGAAAATCTGCCCTGGGTAATTGAGGTTGTTCTAGAAGGTGAAATATACCATTCCCCTTAAACAATGATGCCCAGAAGCCCCCAGGGTGGCTGGAATTCCCACTATGAATTGCAGAAATTTTAAGCAGAGCTTCCACTAAAGCCAAATTTACCTTCCGAGATTCCCTCTTTCCCCTCCAACCCCCACTTTTGCCTCTCTCTTAGTTGCTTTCCCATGGTGCTGTTCATCTTTTCTGGAATGGCCTCTCCTCCCCTGAAATTCTTTGCTGCATCATCAGCTAGTCTGGAGAAGGAATCCACAAATGTCTGAACCCACTGTTCAAGCACAGGTGGTCAGAGGACAGTGGCATGCCTTGGCTGAAACAGAATTTGGGGCACCTTTTGAGAAGGTTGCTGAGCTACAGCTAATTAGCTGAGTGAAGGGGTCTGAACTCACAATGGGGGCTTTTTAATCTGAGCATATCAAGTATTTTCATAAAGACTGTTTCCACTACCTCTAATATCACCCTTGCATCTGCCTCTAACCTGTTATCTTGCCTCATCCATTTGAGGCTTTTTTCCTTTAGCTGGCATTTGCTTCAAACAGCCTGGCCACGCAGACCCCTCTGCAGATAGCAGTATGCTGCTGCCTCCACCGGCCAAGGCGGGCAGAGGAGAGTCTGAAGGGAAAAGGATGGCAGCAGCAAGTCTTGATTGAAAAGTAATTAATTGTACAGCTTCAAAGTCTATTACTACTCACTCAGCACTCAGAAAACATTTGTCACTGGGAGGCTGAGAAACTTCATAGTTGCCTAAATTCTTTTCTACCTTCTCTTTCTGCTTTTACTTTTTCCTCAATTGAAAGAAACCCACTGACAACCAATGACATGAATGGGCTGCAGAGAAGGCACTTCTGCAAACTTCACCACCCACCTCCTCCCTGCAAAGCCGCAGACCAAAAGGAAAATGACTACCAAAAAAATACTGTTTTTCGTGGTTTCTGTTCCCTTCCCTTTCACCCACCTCCCTTCCCTCTCTCTACTTTGCCTTCTCTTTGTTGGCTACAGGGATAAACCCAGAAAGCTGACAGGTAGCTACCTAAACTTGAGATATGCCTTATGCTTTTGGTAATGAGTAAGAATCCCAGAATGTAAGTAGAAACACAATTACTTGTTGAATACATGTGCCATGAAAGCATCAATAGAGAGGTGAGACTGTTTGGGAAGCCCAGGGCATCACGTGTGGCTTCCAAGGAACGGGGCTGTAATGGTGCTGTTCAGAGAGTCAATGGTAAAGAAATACATACATTCTTTCCATTGGGGGTTCCATATTTTCAAAACGCCACTGTTTGCCACCTGTGGCACCTGGGCCATTTGGCTTTCCTCAGACATGCAGAGTTTAATGGAAGCATGAGAAATTCTTCCCATCCCTTTCTTAGTACATCAAGTGCAGACGCTATTATTTTTAAGTAGCCAAGTATACACAATTTTCAAGTAAACCATCCCTGGGTTTCGACAGCCAATCCTGTCCTCCCCTACTTGACACATCATCTCACTGCAGCCCTACACTCCAGCACACAGCCCCTCATGACAGGGGTCAAGACCCTGGCACACAGCGTCTATCCATCCCAACTCGGCCTTTTTTTTCAGGCACCAGCCTCTCCTGACTTCCTCTTCCTTAGCTGCATAAACACATTAATAGACTTTCCTTCCTCAGTCCTATCACATATTTATCTTTTCCCATGATGGCAATCCATCCAGCACTGGAAAGCTATGTTTAAGGTACTTTGCTATTATACAATTATAATGGCAGATCCTAAAAAAGCCCCGGCAAGGTTAGGCCCCAGACGATGCTGCCCACTAACATCCAGCACTGGCCATCTCCCTCCAGATCAAGGCCATGTTTCTGTCTTGAGCTAGCAAAATTATCAGCCTTCAGGAGGATCACCAGACAAGCCAACCAATCAGGCCAATCAAGGTGGACCCCAGTAAACCCACTAGCCGATCACCCCCAGCTCTTACTATACCGGATTCCTCAGGTCCCTGTGGCCTTGCAGGTGCCACAGGTGGGTCAACTCCTCGAACACTTGGCCACACTTCTGGGGTCCCTGACCCCACTACTGATGTTTCAGCTCTTAGCTCCACTCACCTAAAGGACTTAGGTTTTTCAGAGTCTGGTAGCCAGTCACTACAGAGAAATAACAGGAGTGGAAAAAAGGGGGAATATCAGGGTTAAATACTGGGATTTACACTTCCTAGTCTTAATTTATCTTTAAATTAAGGCAATTCCTATTCAAATCTAAGGGTCCTTTCTCAGCTTATAGTGGTGATTTTCAACTGGGGGAGATTTTGCCCCCCAGAGGACATTTAGCAAAATCTGGAGACATTTTTGGTTGTTAAAACTAAGGGGATGCTACTGGCATCTAGTGGGTAGAGGCTAGGGATGCTGCTCAACATCCTACAATGCACAGGGCAGTCACCACAACAAAGAATTGCCTGGCCCCAAATACCACCAGTGCAGAGGCTAAAACACCAAGTCTAGATGAGATGTGCTGAGTGGTTCTGAAACCCCTTCCTCTGGTGTGCTCCCATCTCTCCCTTCTGAGTCCTCCCTACTCACTCCTGGACTGTCTCCCTTTTTCCTGTCCAGTGCACCAATTGTTCAAGATTCTATTACCAAATGTATTTCTCCCCTGAAGAGTTTTCTCTGACTCCATAAATTCATCTTTGTAAGTACGATTGCCAATTTGAATGTGTGATCTTTATCTTTTTCTGAACTTCAGACCTTTCCTCCCAGATAATGGCTGCAAAAATCTCCATCCCAACTGCCCAAAGTTCCTTAATCTGCCATGTCTAAAACCAAATCAGCACTGCCACCTTGCCAGCCCCTCCCACTGACTTCCCTGTCCCACTCCCAGTGTTCCATCCATCTGGGTGCCACACTTTGGCTCCTCCATCTTTTGTGTCTTTCTAGCATAAGAGCTGCTCCAGGAGGATCCTTTGGGACCCCTCTTGAGTGCCGTCCTTCAGCCTTCCTGCTTCCTTCACCGTGCTAGGTCTCTCCTTTAAACATCTCCTTTGTGCATAACCCCTTTCCTTTGTTCTCGATCAGGATCATCCTCCATGCTGCTTCTGCTTTTCCTAAAAGTAGGCTCAAACCCTCACTTGCAGAACAAAAAACTTTCAACATCCTTTCCGTTTCCTGCCAAAATCGCCTCAAAAGTGCTTGCCCTCATGCTCCATGGCATCCTCAGAGAGATTCTAATTTCTCCTAACTTTTCTCCCCCTGCTCCCCAAGAGCCAGCCAAGGTGGCCAGTTGTGTTTACCCAGCCACGCCCCATGTTTCCTACCATTAAATCCTTTGTTCGTGGTGGGCAAACCGTCTCCCATCCCCCACTACCACCTTCTATTCATAGCCAAGGCGTCTATCCTTCCTTGGAGGCCCATATAAAAAGCCATTTTCTCCACCAAGACTTTCAAGGTCCCCCCAAGTGGAGGTCTTTTCTTTCATTTGTATGCTGCTCTACTCTCTAGGATGAGGAATTGGTATTTGTCTAACTTTTTAAATTTTTTTTAGTCGCCTCCATGCATGTGCTCCCCTGGCAAAGATCATGGTATCAGAAAGAATGAACAAAGGGGCCCCACAGACCCATGAGGGTGTCGAACAGAGACCCTGAACCCGTTCCTCGACAAATGGTATTTTGGGGGTGAGCGCTAGGCCTGACGAAAGCAAACAACCCCTTTGGAGCACCCATGGCAGCCTCCCTGGGGCTCCAACCCCAATGTCTACTGACCTTCCACTTGTGCAGGCTCAGCATCCCTGGGGCCTCAACTCCTTATCCATCCTGGGCTGCTCCTCGCAGTAAGCCCTCTCCTTGGGGTCCTGGCCCTCTACCTCCCAGCCCTGGAAATCTTCTTGCTCCTCACCTTGCCCGGCAGCGGCACCCCGTTGGCTAGGTTAGCCTGCCGCCATCAACACACCCAAGGGTTGGCCCCTGGGACCCCACCTCTCCCCCGAGGCTCGGCAACCTGTGGCATGAGGAAGAGTGACCCCACGGCGCTAGCGGTCCTCGTGGTCTTCCAGGCCTAGCCGCCATACACCCGCCCCCCAACGGCTTCCAACCACCCCAGCAGCACCTCTTCGGGCGTTCCAACGCGGCGCCCCCTATTGGACCTCCCACCCATATCCGGTTTCCGGTCTGACGCCCCCTGTTCATTCGCCAGGCAGCCTTGATTGGCATGACCCCTGCCCAATGGCTGACCCGTCGCTGGGGTCGGAGGGGAGTGAGTTGGTGTTGGGACCCAGTTGGGCCATTCAGTGGATGCTCAAGTGGTTAAGCCGTTTTGCGTGGGTGTAGTTGGCCAAAGTTTGAATCAAAGTTCAGTGTTGACATCTGGAAGTGTGTAGACCCATAGAGCTAAAGCGATATATCTTTGGGGGATCCCAAACGTTTCCCAGGGTCCAACTGTGTTCGCCTCCTTCCGTGCTGCGTGGCCACATGGATGGTGGATGCAGGGGTGCAAGGATGCACGGTGCCTGTGGTACCCTGGCTCTAAGAGGGATGCGTTAGACTAAACGGGATCGCAACTTGCGGTGGTTCGCCCGCCTGCAGCTCTTATACAGCAGCCGGTGCCGTGCGCCCTGCTTGCTGCAGCCCCCTCTGTGTAACTCATCCAGCCTCCCCTCCCCCAGGGTTCTGCAGGTCAGGTGACCCCCTGCCTCCTGCCCAGCTGCTCTGTGCCTAGACGTGGCTCGCCAATCTGTCTCACTGGTGAGACCGACCTGATGCGCACCTGCCGGGTTTTATGTGACCCCCTTACAGCAGCTTTTCTCCCGGGTTCCAATCCCTCTGCAGACCCCAGACCAGAGCATAGCATGTGCACACATCAAGGCCACCAGGTGGTATGGGCATTTACCTTTGGCTAGCTCTGAGCCCACCGCAGCATGGTAGCGGGAGCGCAGCTGCGCGGGCAACCGCCGGGTTTGTGGCCGGTTGGCGGGCTCAGTGCCGCCTCAGTGGGTTCTAGCAGTGGAAAAGTAAAGCGACTACCCTAAGATACCCAGAGCGAGAGGAGAGGGGCTGGAAGGGTGCTGGAGGCAGGCTGTAGTGGGGCTAAAGGAGCTGACTGACCGGCGCTGCGGCCGGTGCCCGAAGCAGCGAGCAGCGCACCTCAGCTCCGGTTGCCGCGCGGCATGGTATTTATCTGTGGGTTCAGTGCGCACAGCGTTGTCCAGTCTCGAAACCACCCTAAACCGGCATTAAACCCCAACCAAAATCCCCTTTAACCCTTCCCTAGAACAGCAGGACCTGCGAAACTCTGAGGCCGCTTTGTGAGGTCCCCCTCTGCGCAGCACGGCCCCCACCCCTCTCTTGGTGCCGCCGCAGCTACTCCCTAGGGGGCTTTGCTCTTGGTGGTACGCACCCGAGACCTTCTTATTCCCCTGCGTCACCATCCACATAAACAAGGGAGCACCCAGCTTGCGCCGCTGTGGGCCACTGCGGAGACCCCTAGAGTGTGATGGGGGTGGGGGCTGTTAAAGTGCTTTACCGGAGCCAACCTCAGCAAGTGACAAACAAAAGCAGCAAAAAGTACACCCAAGGCATTTAAAAAACAAATTGCGTGCTCGCATACTCGGCATCCCCTCTCCCTCGCCTCTCTCTGCTTCTTTGGTGGGCTCACGACCACCTGTCGCATCCCTATGCGTGCCTGCGCCCCTTCCCAGGCACCAAAAGCCTTGCGCTCCGGACTAGGGGCTTGAGATCCGGGGCTGCCTGGAGGCTGGGGGCTATGACTCAAGAGTTTCAGGGGTATCCTGGGGTGATGAAATCCTTCTTCAGTCCCCCCTCCCCCGAGGAGTCGGTTGGGTTGGGGAGGGAGGGTTTCAGCTCCTGTACTCCAGCGTCCCGAGGCCCACGTCTTGCGTCACGTGTCCCGCAACGCAGGAGCGCTTTCTCTGGCCAGCGGAGAAGCGAGGAGAAAGACTCCAAATCAGTCAGGGAGAGGAGTGGAAGGAGCCAAAACGTCCCTGCGAGGCCTGCGCTCACCAGCCCCCTTACCCAAAGTCCCGGGCCCCTGGCGCCAGGAGCGGGCTCCTGGAGCCGGAGCCAGCTCGGCACTGGAACCAGCGTCCTCTGGTGGCAGAGAGAGAGCGCTACTGGCGATTTTCGGACCGAATCGGCACGCTCGTCAGATCCAAGCAGGCGGGACTGGCCTGGAGCAAAAAGAAAGAGAGAGGAGGGCATAAGGACAGACCAAGGAAGAGGGGCTTGGGGGCAGCCTGGGGGCATGAAAAGTGGCCAGGAAGGAGCCAAGACTCCACCAGCAACAATTGAGTTGCTTCAGCCTCAGTCTAGGGTTCCTTCCAGGCCTTGAACCCCCCAACCTCACAAGGGTTGGAAAGTGAGGCTGGTGAACTTTCCAGCTGGTACTTTGATTTTAAAATAATAATAATAATTTTTTCACCCTAGTTCGGTTGGGTGCTCCATCTTACGGAGCCCCAAACTTATTTTGAGAGGCCGCCACCGTGTTATGGGCATGCGCAACTGCCTCTACGGCAATAATATGTCAGGACAACGCGATATCCCCCCTGAAATCGGGGAACAGCCCGAGCAACCACCTTTGGAGGCCCCAGGGGCAGCTGCCCCCGGTGCTGGGCCTAGCCCAGCCGAAGAGATGGAGACCGAACCGCCTCACAACGAGCCCATCCCCATCGAGAATGACGGCGAGGCCTGTGGACCCCAAGAGGTCTCCAGACCCAACTTTCAGGTCCTCAACCCGGCATTCAGGGAAGCTGGAGCCCATGGAAGCTACAGCCCACCTCCTGAGGAAGCAATGCCCTTCGAGGTTGAACAGCCCAGCTTGGGAGGCTTCTGGCCTACACTGGAGCAGCCTGGATTCCCCAGTGGGGTCCATGCAGGCCTTGAGGCCTTCGGCCCAGCACTCATGGAGCCCGGAGCCTTCAGTGGTGCCAGACCAGGCCTGGGAGGATACAGCCCTCCACCAGAAGAAGCTATGCCCTTTGAGTTTGACCAGCCTGCCCAGAGAGGCTGCAGTCAACTTCTCTTACAGGTCCCAGACCTTGCTCCAGGAGGCCCAGGTGCTGCAGGGGTCCCCGGAGCTCCTCCCGAGGAGCCCCAAGCCCTCAGGCCTGCAAAAGCTGGCTCCAGAGGAGGCTACAGCCCTCCCCCTGAGGAGACTATGCCATTTGAGCTTGATGGAGAAGGATTTGGGGACGACAGCCCACCCCCGGGGCTTTCCCGAGTTATCGCACAAGTCGACGGCAGCGGCCAGTTCGCGGCAGTCGCGGCCTCGAGTGCGGTCCGCCTCACTCCCGCCGCGAACGCGCCTCCCCTCTGGGTCCCAGGCGCCATCGGCAGCCCATCCCAAGAGGCTGTCAGACCTCCTTCTAACTTCACGGGCAGCAGCCCCTGGATGGAGATCTCCGGACCCCCGTTCGAGATTGGCAGCGCCCCCGCTGGGGTCGACGACACTCCCGTCAACATGGACAGCCCCCCAATCGCGCTTGACGGCCCGCCCATCAAGGTCTCCGGAGCCCCAGATAAGAGAGAGCGAGCAGAGAGACCCCCAGTTGAGGAGGAAGCAGCAGAGATGGAAGGAGCCGCTGATGCCGCGGAGGGAGGAAAAGTACCCTCTCCGGGGTACGGATCCCCTGCCGCCGGGGCAGCCTCAGCGGATACCGCTGCCAGGGCAGCCCCTGCAGCCCCAGCCGATCCTGACTCCGGGGCAACCCCAGAAGATCCCGACTCCGGGACAGCACCAGCCGATCCTGACTCCGGGGCAGCCCCAGCCGATCCCGACTCCGGGGCAGCCCCTGCCGCCCCAGCCGATCCCGACTCCGGGGCGGCCCCTGACGCCCCAGCCGATCCCGACTCCGGGGCGGCCCCTGACGCCCCAGCCGATCCCGACTCCGGGGCGGCCCCTGACGCCCCAGCCGATCCCGACTCCGGGGCGGCCCCTGACGCCCCAGCCGATCCCGACTCCGGGGCGGCCCCTGACGCCCCAGCCGATCCCGACTCCGGGGCGGCCCCTGACGCCCCAGCCGATCCAGATGCCGGGGCGGCCCCTGAGGCTCCCGCCGCCCCTGCGGCTGCTGAGACCCGGGCAGCCCATGTCGCCCCAGCTGCGCCAGACGCAGGGGCTCCCACTGCCCCAGCCGCTTCTGCCACCCGGGCAGCCCAAGTCCGCCGGGCGGCCTCTGCAGCCCCTGCCTCCGGGGCCAGACGCAAGATCCATCTCAGACCCCCCAGCCCCGAGATCCAGGCTGCCGATCCGCCTACTCCGCGGCCTACTCGCGCGTCTGCCTGGCGGGGCAAGTCCGAGAGCAGCCGCGGCCGCCGCGTGTACTACGATGAAGGGGTGGCCAGCAGCGACGATGACTCCAGCGGAGACGAGTCCGACGATGGGACCTCCGGATGCCTCCGCTGGTTTCAGCATCGGCGAAATCGCCGCCGCCGAAAGCCCCAGCGCAACTTACTCCGCAACTTTCTCGTGCAAGCCTTCGGGGGCTGCTTCGGTCGATCTGAGAGTCCCCAGCCCAAAGCCTCGCGCTCTCTCAAGGTCAAGAAGGTACCCCTGGCGGAGAAGCGCAGACAGATGCGCAAAGAAGCCCAGGAGAAGCGGGCCCAGAAGCGCGCAGAGAAGAAACGCAGTAAGCTCATCGACAAACAACTCCAGGACGAAAAGATGGGCTACATGTGTACGCACCGCCTGCTGCTTCTAGGTAATGCGGCGGACTCTGCCTGCGGGCAGCAGGGCCGCCGGGGAACCCGGGAGGGGGTGGCAGGGCTGCCTGGTGGGGCTAGGGGCTCGGCAGTGGGAGGAAGGGGTCCAGCCAAAGGCGGGAAGAACTTGCTAGAAAGTTCCAGGGAGGGACCCTAACTTTGCCCTGGGAGCGGGAGGGGATCTTTGGTGGATTCGGGTGGCCGAAGTATATGCCCTCCAGGGAGAAAAGTGGTGCCGAGCGACACTGAGGGTCGTTTCCGGCTGGACAGGCCAGCGCCAGCAACCGTAAGCTGGACAGGCAGGGGCTTCAGGTGAGCCAGGAACTGCCGGGGAGGGGCCCCGGGGCCCCGGGACTCCCCTGGCTAGGCTGGTGGGGTCCACGGTGGGCTGGGGTCATTGGGGAAGGCGCGCCCCCGCCTCGCCTGGCACGGCTGCTTGGACTCAGACAGCTTGTCGTTGGTGTGTGTTGGTGTCCATATTCTGTGTTCGCCTCTGCATGATACGCTCAAGTGTCCCCTGTTCCTATCCCGGCACCCCCAGATTACCCGCCGACTGTGTACTTGTACTTGGGAACGGGCTGTGTTGTGGTTTGCGCCATGGCCCGGGCAAAAAACTTTCGCTGTTCGCACACTCTGGTGGTACCCGCACCCGGGCGCTCTGCGGCAAGCGGTGCGGAGGACACGCGGGGAAGGTGGCGGGGCCTCCCGGGAAATAAGCGGGGCCCTTGGCCTGGGGGAGCGGGGAATCGCTTTTCGCCGGCCTCCGCGTAACCTTGTTCCTGTATGTCTTTCTCTCTTTTTCCTTTTGCGCTAAGCGTTTCCTCACTTCTCATTCGTTCGCCAAACCCTCCCGCCTTTACAGTTGAAAAACCAGACACACAGGTATCTGGGGCGCCCGGGGCTGCACACCTCAGTTCGGTATTCTGCACACACACAGCTCGCCTGGTCGGGGGATGGGGGAAAGGGGAAACACAACCTGCTGTAGGCAAGTCCGGATCCCAAACCACGTGGGGGCTGGTTCCAAGGGGGTGGGCGTGGCTGTGTTTAAAAAATATGAAATAATTTTTCTTCCTAGCGAAGAGCCCGAGGTAAGCCAATCATTTTTACAAAGAGTACAGTAGGAGGGGCTTGGTTTAAAAAGATGGGGGTTATGTGTTGTGAGTGGAATGTCACCTTTGTGTTTGAAATGCAGCTAAAATAAAAGTTTTCAAAAAATGCTCTGAGTGTATTTGAAGTGTGTGGACAAAGTATGGCAAAACCGTGAATATGACTTGTGAAAACAAGTAAATGTTTGCATGTGAATTTTTTCAGGCAGCTTTAGCTGGGGGCAAAGAGGCTTGTCAAAGGTAAGGTCTTCCGCAAATTGGCTCTGGATACAAAAAATACATAAAGGTATTTTGATTACAGAAGTTAAAAATCATGATATTCTTGTCAGGAGGGTATTTTGGTGGCCTTCTACCTTCCTCCTCCTCCTCTGCTCACATTTCCCCACCTCTCGGTGCCCTCCCCTCTCCAGGATCCCCCTCCTCACCCCACAGCAAGACCCTCTCCTGTATCTCCCAGTCTTTCCCTGGCCATTCCCAGTTCCCCACCCTCCCCCCAGCCCCCCAAGACTTCTTAACTTCAAATCTGGGGCATTAACTATTTTTGCCACATTTAAACAAAGCATCAATTAGCAATGGTCTGAATATGTGGTTTAAATGAAAACTTCCAAACAAACTTCACAAGCTTAATTTTTACATTTTATTCTCTAAGACTTTCTCTAAGACCTTCCAAGGGATTTCAAGATCACAGTTTTTAAGGCTGCGCTACATTTGTTAAATATGTTAGAATGTGTGATGGTTTTTTATTAATGGCATTATTGGCATATAACTGTGCTATTGTGACGTGGCTCTCACAAATCACAATTTTAAATGTGAGGATCATTTTGTGTATGCCCATCCAGGTAGATCATGACATTATCATTTACCTAAAGACATATAATATGGTCGTTGTTTTAAATTTCAAATGTCTCAACTACACTAAAGCTACCAAACATTAAATGACAATGCACTGGTTTCCCTGCAGACAACTGATTTTGCCATAACAGACCCATTTCAATATTCCAAGCACAGCTCTGGGAAGCAAACCTGTAGATTGGGGGTGGGAGGACACAAATGCATACAGACAGGAGACCCAAGTGACAGTGTGCACCTGGCCCCTAATTGTCAAATTGGTGATGTGCCTTACATGCGGGGCCTCAGTTGCCTCCTTTGTGAAATGAAGCTTTCCTAGCAGATCTCCACTAAGGAATGCTTTTGCACCATGATTTGAGTCTTCTATTCTTCCTGGGGGTGGGGGGTGGAGGAGACACAGTCTACTTACATCAGGACTGGAGACTTATACCATAGATTGTGCAGCCATCAATCCTGCAGCAAACTGTCCATGTTTGGGACCAGTCTTAAGAATATTAGAAGTTTCCTTTGTCTCCCCTTATTTTGTCACCAGGAGTAAAAATTAACTTTAAGAAAAGGAAATTTGCTAGGGTCACCTTGCACCTTGTCCTGGCTTTGTTCTCGGGTGCTGGTAGCCAAACACCTTTGGATGCAGCATAGTCCAGAAGGTGGGCTGGCAAACCATGGGCCATGTCTAACATAAGCCTGAAATATGATAGCCAGTGTTAGCTGCTAGCTGAAACTGTACCACTGCAGTTTGTCAAAGCAGGCTACAGTTTTTGACCAGGCTTCCTTTTGCAGAGGTGACGTACCTCTTCTGGACCTGAATTATTGATGGGGGACAGGGAGAGGAGGAAGGATGAGGACTTACTCACATGTAGGACAAGACTTTTTACTAACTTTCTAGTCCCAACATATAAAACAAGACATCCATACATCCCTACCACTGAAAATGCAGATCAAATGGCTGTCCTTTGATATGGTTGCTAATTTGTGACATGCAGATTCATCTGTTGCTTGAAAAAATGTATGTTCATGTGCTTATCCTTTCTGTTTTTATTGCCGGGACAATTTAATCTCATTACAGGGAATCCTAAGAAATCAAAGAGAGAGAGAGAGAGAGAGAAAGATAGATAGAAATCAGTAATACGATTAAAATTCTAAAATATCTAAAGAGTTCTTTTTAAAGAAGCCTTTTTCTTACTCAACACTATCCACCAATAGACTGTTTCCATGTTTCTGTTACATTTTAAATAATTTTGGTGGCTTAAACATTTTTTAAAACTTCATTTAGGTGTGATTTCCTCCTTAAGAACTGAATGGGGCTAATAGATCAGAGTTTCTTAGTATCTGCCACATTTATTAAAATTGTGCAGGCAAATGCTATATATAATAATGGCTATTCTGCTATGATGCTTTATTTATACAGTGAATCACAATTAATTGTATGATTATTTATGCCACCAAGTGCAACAGTATGCATTGTATTCCATCTTGCAGAAGCACCTTTTTATTTTTCTTTTCTCTCTCTCTCTCTCTCTTTTTTAACATACAGCCATTTTTTTATATTCTAAATGCCTCCACTGAGCTTTTGGTGTGGTGGGAAGGACATGGCTTATCAGGCCACAAAATTCTGGAGTCCAGATAGATTTATTATTTTCTCTTTTCAGTCTCCTAGTAAGATTCATGCTTCTCAAAGTCTGAAATTCTACCTTGGTTTTAATTCTTACAGATTTCTCTCAAAAAAATTTTCCCATATAGGTAGATTAATGTTTAAAATTTACCCCCATTATTTACAATGGAAAACTGGTTTTAAGCAAAAAGAATTGGGGGTCATCCCCTTACTGTATGTATCCTCCTAACTTGAAAAGGAAAATCTCACTGCTCTCAGTATGATTAGTAACCAGTAATAATAATAATAATAATAACACATTCTGATTACATTTTTTGTTTGTTTGATTTGAAACAAAGTCTCCCTCTGTCACCCAGGCTGGAGTGCAATGGCAGGATTTCTGCTCACTGCAACCTCTGCCTCCCAGGTTCAAGCAATTCACCTGCCTCAGTCTCCAGAGTAGCTGGGATTACAAGCGTGTGCCACCATGCCTGGCTAATTGTTTGTATTTTTAGTAGAGATGGGGTTTCACCATGTTGTTCAAGCTGGTCTCGAACTCCTGACCTCAAGTGATCTACCCAGCCTCCCAAAGTGCTGGGATTACAGGCATGAGCCACTGTGCCTGGCCACATTTTACATTTTTTAAAGCCTTTCATCTAGTCATATTTGTCTCTTGAAACAGTCCTGGGCAATAAAAACGTGATAGGGCCCCATTTCATAGGCAAATAAACCAAAAGCTCAGAGATTAAATATCAGGCACTTTTTTTTTTTTTTTGAGAAGGAGTCTCGCTCTATTGCCCAGGCTGGAGTGCGATGGTGTGATTTTGGCTCACTACAACCTCTGCCTCCTGGGTTCAAGCGATTCTCCTGCCTCAGCCTCCTGAGTAGCTAGGATTACAGGCGCATGCACCATGCCCGGCTAATTTTTGTATTTTTAGTAGAGATGGGGTTTCACCATGTTGGTCAGGCTGGTCTCAAACTCCTGACCTCGTGATCCGCCCGCCTCAGCCTCCCAAAGTTCTGGGATTACAGGCATGAGCCATCGCGCCCAGCCATAAGGCACTTTTACTCAAAGACTGCAAGGTAGGTAAAGGATCACAAATTTCAAGTTCAGATAAGATAATGCTTACCAGAAATGTGATGATAAGCTATAAAGCATTATTTAAATGTAAAGCATGATTATTCTAAGTATACTATGTGCTCTTAAAATCCCTTGCCAAATGACACGTGTCGAGTAGTCTGCTACTTTCTGAATTATAGCAAAACTCACAGATCCCTGGTTACAAATGTCCATTGAGTATACATGAAACATGAGCTCCCCCGTTTCTGAGATGGCTGTCACTGCTTTGGTAATATTTCATTTACACATTTGCTTTAACTCATCTGCCAGCACTGCAACATTGCAGTCTTAGTTTGTTGGGCTACTGTTTTCCTTTTTTTTTTTTTTAAATGCAGGTTTTCTTTAAAAGTTTTTTGTTTTTTGTTTTGTTTTGTTTTGTTTTTTTGCAGGGTCTAAAGCTTTTCTTCTTGTTTAGCTTTCCACTAAATAATAATTAATCATTATAATAATAAAATGCAGTTACTTTTCTGCATAGCTCTATTATAAGTATAGTGTTAGAATGTTTAGAATCCTGGTCTGGATCTCATGATCTTATCAAAATAACTCTGCTCCATAGTCTTCGTAGTGATTTTTTTTTAAAAGTATGCCTTACTTCTAGTCCAGGCTAATTTCCATTTAGCAAGAGTCAGTGTGTGGTCTTAGAAATCACCTTTGACTTTTATGCAGGAAGGTTAGTTGTTGTTGTTGTTGTTTTTAAGATGGAGTCTCGCTCTGTCACCTAGGCTGGAGTGCAGTGGTACTATCTCGGCTCACTGCAACTTCTGCCTCCCAGTTCAAGCAATTCTCCTGCCTCAGCCTCTCGAATAGCTGGGATTACAGACATGCACCACCACACCTGGATAATTTTTTGTATTTTTAGTAGAGATGGGGTTTCACCATGTTGGCCAGGATGGTCTGGAAATCCTGACCTCAGGTGATCTGCCCACCTTGGCCTCCCAAAGTGCTGG
Organism: Pan paniscus; assembly: GCF_029289425.2. NCBI lineage: Eukaryota > Metazoa > Chordata > Mammalia > Primates > Hominidae > Pan > Pan paniscus. The sequence continues at coordinate 64,623,728 of NC_073270.2, forward strand.
GATTACAGGCATGAGCCACCGCGCCCGGCCAGGAAGGTTAGTATTAAGCAAAAAATAAATTTATTTTTAGAGAAGGTAACCTAGATTTGAAATTCCCAAAGCCAGCCATGCTCCTTCTTCTTTTTAGAGTTAGTTTTTCCTCCAAATAAAACTTACTCCCAACCCCAGCAAAATTGTGGCTCTTCAAATGCCTCTAAATAACTCTCAGGAGACACATCAGTAGCGAACAACAATTCGTTTCTACATTTCTTGGTTTCTTTTAGCTGTAGTAGCAAATGTGAGGTTCCTCTCAAACCCACTCATGCCATTTGCCCATTTAAAAATCAAATTTCTCAGGAGGAGTAGCAATTTTCAAGAGAGAAGGGACAGGGCCAATTGATGTCACAAGGTCCTCACCATCAATTAAGACAAGTCAACGGAGGGAACTAAAAGCACTGGGCAGCCTAATTGACCATCTCTGACCCCTTGGAATAGGGACTAGGAGACTCTGGCCCTAACACGCACCTTCACAGATTTCATTAAATTAGACTGAATGGAGCTTTTGTTCCCATCAGATTCCTGTTCTGGCCTGTGGTCACCCTAAGAATAAGATCATGTTCTCTTTAGGAAGGAAGAGGAGAATGGACCTGAGCCTCTCTTTGGGAGTTCTGCTGAAAAGTCTGCAAGTCCTAAGTGGCCTTTATGCAATTTAGAGACTGGAAGGAAGGCACGAATATAAACTGGGGGAAAGAAGCCCCTGAACAAAGGAGAGGAGAGGTATTTCAAAAAGAGGATATATTCTTTTTTTTTTTTGACACGGAGTTTTGCTCTTGTTGTGCAGGCTGGAGTGCAGTGGTGCAATCTTGTCTCACTGCAACCTCCGCCTCCCGGGTTCAAGCGATTCTCCTGCCTCAGCCTCCCGAGTAGCTGGGATTACAGGCATGCACTACCACGCCCCACTAATTTTGTATTTTTTGTAGAGATGGGGTTTCACCATGTTGGTCAGGCGGGTCTCGAACTCCTGACCTCAGATGATCTGCCCGCCTCAGCCACCCAAAGTGCTGGGATTACAGGTGTGAGCCATGGCACCTGGCCTTTTTTTCTTAATTCCCCCAAAAAGAGGGCCAGCTACTAGAAGCAGTTACAATTTGAGAAATCTAGAGTCTTTTTTAAAGGGTAACATGCTCAACCCAGTGCTTGGCACATATAAGTACCCCAAAAAATGTTTTGGGTTTTTTGGGTTCTTTTTGTTGTTTTTTGTTTTTTAAGATAGGGTCTCACTCTGTCGCCCAAGCTGGAGTACAGTGGCATGATCTCGGCTCACTGCAACCTCTGCCTCCCGGGTTCAAGTGATTCTCCTGTCTCAGCCTCCCCAGTAGCTGGGATTACAGGTGCCTGCCAGCATGCCCAGCTAACTTTTATATTTTTTAGTAGAGATGGGATTTCACCATGTTGGCCAGGCTGGTCTTGAACTCCTGACCTCAGGTGATCTGCCCACCTTGGCCTCCCAAAGTGCTGAGATTACAGGTGTGAGCCACCATACCAAGCCTCGACTTTTAATTTTAGAAATTTACTTTTCCTCCTAGATTTTTTTTTTTTCTCCCTGCTCCAAGTGAGGTTTTGGGTTTGGTTAGTTTTCTGTTGTTGCTGGGTTTTTTTTTTGTTTGTGTCTTTGTTTTTCTGTTTTTTGCATTTCTCATTAGACTATTAACATGTAAGTTCTAAAAGTGCCAGCCATCTCATTCTGTCTTTCTGTCTCCACCTTTCAGAGTACATTCTTTGTTTACATTTTGTAAATAAAGGTCAACTCAAGCAGTAGAGGAATGCTACCTTGCCACATTTATAATTGTGTGAAGTCACTCTCAGGTGAATGATGTGCCAGAGAGAGATAAGGAGATAACTTACTTTTTGACTTGTCCTGTAAAAGTGTCACCTGTCACCCCTGCCTATCCAGCTCTCCCTTCTGTTTTGATTAGCTCCTAACTATAAATCAACTCAATACCGAGGCTGAGCTCAAGGACCTGAGCTTGGATTGTTCTATGGTTATTACACATGGAAAAAAAAAAAAGAAAGAAAGAAAATGTGTTTAGTTTCCTTTCCAACAGCCAGATGGTGAACCAGGCCAGCTCATGGGAATTGAAGATGAAGAGACCTCCAAGAAAGAGGTAGGGAACAACACAACAAAACAATGTTTGACTTTTCATTATGTTGATCGTCACATGCTCTTTGAGCACACACGAGTCACACACCTTTCAAGTTAGAATCAGTGGAGCACTTTTCTACATGCAATAACTGGGAGCTATGCTATGGGAGAATGTTAGGCAACTGATCTGTGACAGGGCAATGAAAATTAAGGGAGTGTGCCTCTGTTGTACTTCCTTAGAGTAAAATCCCAAATTGCATTGCAGAGTAATTTGTTAAACCTCAGGAGTATTTAAATTCAGGAGTATTTTGACTTGTGGAGTTCTGCCCACAGAACTGCACATTCGATCTTACTAAATGTTTTTTAATGATTCAATTTGGGGCGAGGAGAGAGGTATAAAGGTAGTATAAATTGTTATCCAATCTCAAATTTATTATGAGTCAGTCAATGTTTCTGACATTGTCACACACACACTGTGTGTGGGACAGAGTAAGTACTTTTAACTTCCTTTAATGAGTTGATAATGGGAAGGAAAAAAATCTCTGTACTACTTTCTAAAGAGTGTCACAGTTGAGCTTTCACAAGCTCAGTGTCACCACTGAGTGAGCATTGATTCTTACAAGGAAATTAAGACTTGGGCTGCAAGAGCCTCGCCTCTCTCTTCTGATTTATCCGGCTCTTGCCTCTCCCCCTCCATCAAAAGACCACACTATCTCTCTCCTCTTTTCCATTTGAACGATTTTGCCATTCATCAAACTGATTGCTAATGTGCAAATTACATGATGGTGTTTTTACAGGGAACCTGCATTCAGGTAAGTTTGAAGCTGTGGGATATTTGAGGGGGAAAAAATGAATAATGCTTATCATGATCCACAGAAACTAAAGTCAGACATTGTAGGACAGTCCAGAACCCAAGAAGGGCCATGACAGGACCCTTCCAAAGGAAAGAGAATCTCGTGTCCCGTGTGTTAGCAAGTATCCATTCCAGCTCCCCCAGGGCTCTGGGACCCACATATCTGTGCCTCCATTTTTCTAGGGTTGTAGTAGCTGGTGGTCCAGTTGAAAAAAATGAAAACAGGAAACCTGTCAAGAATAGATAGTGTTGTTTAGGAAGTATATAGGCACTTACATTACTGAGACCACTTGAACACATCCTTTTAAATAGATACCTTTTTAAAAATCTATGGTTATGTAACATCTGTGTCCGAGGGATTTAAGCAGAAAGCCCTGTGGGTTTCTCTTTTCAAAAGACAGACCTTATTTATAATCAGCCCCTTGAATTTTTTTTTTGGGCCTTCATGGGCTTTTGAAATCTTAGGATGTGTCCATCCTAATTCCTTATAGCTGCTCTTTCTGTGGCTCTACTAGGGCCTTCAAGATGCTGAATTCACTTATTAATTAAATCATTGACGTCATTCAGGGGGTTCCTTTTGCCCACTGCCCCCCAACATGGGAATTTTTAAATGACTGGCTCTAGAAGGGCCCAAAGATGGTGAAGGTGAATTGATATTTCAGGTGACCACTAGATGGTGAGACAGTATAAGGCAGAAAACAGGTGGCATGTGTATGTGAAAATGAGAGGGATGGCCAGGGCCGGCAAAGGCAAAGAAGGGTCCCCCTTGACTTTTAACGCCAGCCCCCACCCCAGGACAAAGCTTGGATTCAAACAGGCCCCAAAGCTTCAGCCAGACCAGCTTTTTACTTTTACGCTGTGACTTCTCCTAGTTAGCTATATGCCAGGATTTTAGAAGCATTTTGGGGGGCTCAGTCTAACAGAGGGGTCCTCCAAGTGGCTTTATTGACATTTTTTCATGGGGTGGTTGTCCTATGCACTGTGGGATGTGTAGCAGCATCCCTGACCCCTACCTACCAGACACACACACACACACACACACACACACACACACACTCTCTCTCTCTCTCTCTCACACAACCAAAACTGTTTCTAGTCATTGCCAAATGTCACCCCTCATTGATAACTACTGCCCTAACATCATCAGCATCAAATTCTGGGGACAGTTCAAGATCATACATACTGTAACTTGCGTATCTTAAAAATATATATATCGGGGCTGGGCGCGGTGGCTCACGCCTGTAATCCTAGCACTTTGGGAGGCCAAGGTGGGCAGATCACCTGAGGTCAAGAGTTCCAGACCAGCCTGGCCACGTGGTGAAACCCCATCTTTACTGAGAATACAAAAAATTAGCCGGGCGTGGTGGCGGGCACCTATAATCCCAGCTACTCAGGAGGCTGAAGCAGGAGAATCGCTTGAACCCGGGAGGCAGAGGTTGCAGTGAGCCGAGATGGCACCATTGCACTCCAGCCTGGGCAACAAGAGCAAAACTCCATCTCAAAAAAAAAATATATATATATATATATCATATATAATAAAATATATATATTATATATCATATATAATACAAAATATATAATATGATATATCATATAATATATAAATATATAATATATATCATATATAATATAAAATACATTTTTTTTTCCAGAGAAAAGTTTGTCCACTGCAGTTACTTTTTTTTTTGAGATAGAGTTTCACTCTTGTCGCCCAGGCTGGAGTGCAATGGCATGATCTCAGATGACTGCAACCTCTGCCTCCTGAGTTCAAGTGACTCTCCTGCCTCAGCCTCCTAGTAGCTGGGATTACAGGCATGAGCCACCGTGTCCAACCCTGCAGAAGTAATTTCTAGAAATCTCAGAGAAGAAAGTGACCCAGATGACCCTAACTAGAATAGAAAAGGAAATTATTTCAGGGAAGTAAATAGTGAGCTGACTTTGATTAACCAAGTCAGTCCCATAGCTAGGCTAAATCAATGCTTACATAGCCTTTACCCTTAAATGATCGCATCTTCCACTGAAGGTTTCTTAAGGATGCCTTTTCCTGTAGCAGGCTAGGAATTCTCTCTCTGACTGGTGCACACTCAATTAATTCACTCTGCATTGTAGAGAAGGATGCCAAGACACGAAGGACCCATCTGTCAGATGGCTGCTGACAACATATCAGCTCTAGGGTGGCACTTTATATGTGTTCCCCAAAACAGCAGCAGAGCCTTTAACTGATAATGTGTACACACCAGCAAGCAGTGTGTGGGCCCCAGTTGCTGGGTCTCCCTAGTCTCAGGCCCATAGAGAACCAGCCTACTGCATGGAGGTGACCTATAAACTTTCAGCAACTGATCTTTCAAGACAGACAGTTAGATTGCAGGAGAGAGGGGCAGTGGAAGGAACAGCTCTGAATGACTGGACTGAGAAAGAGCATAATAAGATCTCTCAGGAATAATACATAGCTATGCCAATAGAAGTAACAATCCAAGGACATTTCCTGGTCAAGAGTCTTGCGCTTGGTCTTTGATAAAGTGGACACCCCCTTCTCCATCCTAGGGCAGACTCTGTAACCATTATTTCTTGGAATAATCATAACAGGACTAAATTGTGATCTTAATTTTAAACAGTGGTCTAAGCCCCTAATTTGCATCTGACCAGCCTCTCTCAAGTAACCATTATGGAAGGGGACTTTATAACTTCTTTGTTATATTTTGACATAACACATTTATATTTTTGCCCCCATTTGGTCTTTCTATAGAGTTTTCTGATTGTAACATCTGAATTCATCTCATCAGGTTTTCAAATTGAAACATCTGATTGTAACAACTGAAACAGATTCATTAGGGATCTAATTTTTTCAAACAAAGGAGATTTTTTTCTTTTTTTTTTTTTTCCCTAGGGAGTTTCAAATTTATGACCTCTGACTTCATTGCAAAGGCCAGAAAAATAAATAAATAGATAGACAATAACCACTCTCCACTCCAGACATGCAGGTGTATTTCAACACTTTAGCTTTTACTATTAGGATTTCTTTAGGGGAAGGTGTAGAAATATATTGGTAGTTTGATAAATTATATATCAGACATGTAAAATTTAAAATATCATTTGAAATCAAAACTTGTCTGAAGACTAGCTTTTTATGTCACAAGTTCAGCTAAGCAAAGTGTCCCCTAACTATAAAACCTCCTTACTGCAGAATCCTAGAAATTACCAAAGGCAAGCTTCTTGAATGTTGATTTTGAAATTTTGCCTGTGAAAGTGCAACATCTTTCCAAGCAAATGCTTAGAAGACTCAGGGCAGAACCCAAAAACAAATGCCAGACGTTAGGGGAAAATTTTTAAAAGTTGGATTGCCAGAAAACTTCTAGCTATTTATAATTAAGCATTTTTAGCTGCTAAAAGGAAGCACATTAGATCATTTTGTTTTGCAAAACAAATGGCCAGTGTGGGTTTTAGGATGGACACTCCCAGGAGGGCTCCCCTTTCTGAGTGGGAGTCTTTGGAAATGTTCCTGATGGGATCCAGTCATTCTGGAGCGCTCTTACGAAATCGTTCATCCTAGGGCAGTTTGGTGTTTGTGAGCTTACAGCGTTTACTCCTTGCTGTCTTCTACCATAGGTCTGGTCTGATGGGGGAGGCTGTGGGCAGAGGAGCTCCAGCTCTTTGGGAGGGTCCTAGAATAGTACAAACAGCACTGGGTTAGAAGTTGGGGGTTCTCATTCCTGGGACCTTGGTTGATTCTAGAACTTTATTCTAGGATTCCATGAATTTGCCAAGCTGACATCGGGAAAAGGCTAAAGTTTGATTCTTGAAAGTATTGACGAGGCCCCATTTAGGAATGATTCTGCCAAGTATTCCTGGGGTCCTGCCATGGTCAGGAGAGCACCTTAAATTTGATGAGTTGTCAGGGAAGAAGCAGAGGGTATCTCTGTGTTCAGCTTTATGTATGAGAAAGTCAAGACACAAGATGGGGGCAGGACAGGGACAGCTTGAGAAAGGAGGCTTGAGATTGAGACTTGGAACTCAGGTGCCAGGGATGAATCCAAAAGGCTTGCAGGCATCTCAGCCTCAGACTTAAGCTAACATATAGCAGATAGTGGACACCTCTCCTGTTTCTTTCTTTCTTTTTTTTTTTTTTTTTTTTTGAGATGGAGTCTTGCTCTGTCACCCAGGCTGGAGTGAAGTGGCATGATCTTGGCTCACTGCAACCTCCACCTCCCAGGTTCAAGCAATTCTCCTGCCTCAGCTTCCTGAGTAGCTGGTACTATAGGCGCACGCCACCACACATAGCTAATTATGTATTTTTAGTAGTGATGGGGTTCTCCATATTGGTCAGGCTGGTCTCAAACTCCCGATCTCAGGTGATCCGCCTGCCTCAGCCTCCCAAAGTGCTGGGATTACAGGCGTGAGCCACCCTGCCCTGCCAATATTTGTCTTTTTAGTAGAGACGGGGTTTCACCATGTTAGCCAGGCTGGTCTCCAACTCCTGACTTCAGATGATCCGCCCACCTTGGCCTCCCAAAGTGCTGGGATTACAGGCATGAACCACCGCAGCCAGCTTTTTTTTTTTTTTTCTGGCCCTGCAATCTTGATTCCCCAGAGTTAGGGTCTGATTTCAGATGTTAAGGCAGGCTCAAAGTGGGGCATCTGCTCTGCCACAAGAAGGTGAGAGGTCAGAAAGAAGAAGCAAGACCATTAGGGCTGCCTTAGTTGAAGAAAGGGGGCTCATCTCTCATTTTCTCAGAAGTTTCACAATCCAGAAAGGGGAGAACGGAAAGCAGCCTCCTAAGGAGTTCTCGAATTTCTTTCTCACTTTTCCTTTGTTTTCTCGCTCTCTCACTCTCTTCTAAGATTTATTTTTAAATAGGGTTCTTATTTTGGAGGGGCTTTCTGAGCAGGAACTACCTTTTTTTTGGAGGGAAATAAATGAGAACACAAATTATTCAGGGCTGGGAAGTGGAAACAATGAAAGAAAGCAAGGCTACTCAGAACCGGCTGGCAGATGGCGCTCGGCTTTTACGATTGACAGCCTGGCTTTCAAAAATTCACCCTTGCGCCGGCGCCTAAGGCAGAACCCGCATCCCCCTCCCTAAATCCTCCTTCCCAAGGACACGGCCCCTGCCCCTAAGGCTGAGGAATGTTTTTAAAAGGTTTCAGTTGAGCAATTGACATCTAAGGACAAATCCCGGCAACTTTTAACGAGTGGATCTGAAGATCTTAGCCAAGGCAGGAAAGCACACGATCAGGTAACCTCCAGATTCACAGCCCTGGTGCCCCGGTTCTCCTGGGAACTGGTCCTGAGATCTTGGACAAATCCCTGGTTCTAGTTTTTCTCAATTGAAAAAACAGGAGGGATGTCTTTCTCACTTTAAAACTTATGTAATTATCTTATAAAGTTTCAATAGATGAGGTATGCCAACCCCCTATCCAACACAAACTTTTTTAAATGTCTGTTCCAAAATGGCAGATTGTATAGGAAATCAAATGGTAGGGCCCTCTGTTGTCCTTTGGTAAATAATTAATAGTTTCTGGGTCCCAATCACCGGGAGAATCTTTGTGGGAGCAGAGTTTGGTGGTAAACTCTTTCACACCTCAATCAAGGGCTAGAAAAGAGGTTCATAGGTGAGCAGAGCTCCAGTTTCCACCAGGGAAATCTAAGGGGCCTACCTGGAGAAGTTAGCATTTAAGACAATATGGAGAGATGAAGTAGAATTTGAGGTGCATGGTCAATGATTGTTTACAGAGAAGGGACTTGCTAGGGATACATCATTGCTTTTCCATTCATGCAAGCATCATTGTGTTTTTCAGGATCTCTGAGCCCTCAGGGCTAGTTTTAAGTTCTTCCCCTCCTCAACCCCTCTCCACTTCTCAGTGCTTCACGGCATACCGGGGCATTCTCACTAGCGAAGGTGTCCTCTCTAAGGATGGGACCCCTACTGTCCATCTCAGGCTCAGCACTGCCTTGGGGCAGGCCACTTCTGGCTTCTTTAGGCCTCGTTTCCACGGGAGGGGAAGCTGGGTCCGATGGTGTCTGGGTCAAATTCCTTGGTTCCAAGAACAGGTACCATTGCCATTCCCTTCCATTTCTGCCCCCCGCACCACCCCACCCAGCAGCTGGAAAATGATGAGGTCATCTATTTGAGAAGGGCCACACAGGCCTCCCACACAAGGACCTACAAAGTCCTCCAATGGGAATTTATTTCTTTCTGATCAAATTTACCCTCCATACCCCATTCATATACACATTCTTTCTCCCCTCTCTCTTAAAATTGCAAAGTTAAAGAAACTGAATACACAGGGTTGATTTAAGGTAAACGTCCCTCCCACCCATCTATTAAAAAATTTTTCTTTTACTTGATAACTTTCCTACAACATGATTCTCTTATGCCCATATTCCTCTGAGGATTCTTTAAAGCTTTTCTTGCACTTTCTTCTCCTCACAGTCCCTGACTTCTAGCCCTGAGTGGTGGCTGAGGGCAGGTGACCCTGTAGACCGTGGGGAACAGAGGAGGCCAGGGCAGGTGGCTGCCTCTTTCCAACCTTTCCTGGGCCATGGGAGCTCCTCCCCACCAGAGGTCAGCAGAGAGCTCAGAATGGCTGGGTCTGCTCTCAGAAATTGGGATCTTGGAATTCTCTAGATGAAATGTAGGATGCCCAAATGGAAAAAAAGCCCCATGTTTCCAGGGTGTTTTGGTTGGGGCTCTCATCCTGTCTTGGGTCCCGGGGACCTTACTTTTAACACCAATACAGCCATTCTGTGCTTTTCTCAGGGGAGGGGTGGTTGGGGGTTTGGTCTGTTTATTTGGTGGCTTTCTTGGTCAGTCTTCTCCCTGCGCCAGACGCACAAATCCCTCCCTTAGAGGGAACCACACCCTCTTAGAACTCTCCCTTCTGGGGCCCAACTGCCCACTTTCGCTTCCCACATGACATGGAACCCACATCCCACACTTGGCCGGGCGCCTTTTCTTCTAGTTGTATTTATTGTTAAAATGACATCATAATATTACAGGAAATCCCCCCAGCCTGCCCTCACCCTGCTGTGATTTTACTGATCATTATCTCCCCCTGTTCTTTACTCAGGTGTATGCATAGTTTTGAGAGGGCATGAATCATGGTGTGCAGTTTCCTATTAATCCCCCTGCTCCACACACACACACTACAGGACAGTTTCCTTAGAGCTCTTCCATGTTCGCCATCGTCCTTTCACAGTTCTTTCACTTGTTCAGTCCTTTCGCTGGCGGGGAAGAGCAGGGAAAGAATTGAGTTTCCCTCCCTTTGTTTTTCCTTCTCTGATCTTTTGAAATCCCGGGGTCCTTGTGAACGACTCAGAAATTAAAACCAATTCCCTTTGGCCAGTTGTTTATTGTTGAAAGAGAGAGACAAAGAGAAATTAAGGTGCAAACGGAAGGAAAGAAGTAAATAGAGATTAAATTTAAAAATTTGAAAGGGAGCAGTGGTTCACGCCTGTAATCCCAGCACTTTGGGAGGCCGAGGTGGGCAGATCACCTGAGGTCAGGAGTTCAAGACCAGCCTGACTAACATGGAGAAACATCATCTCTACTAAAAATACAAAATTAGCTGGGCATGGTGGCGCATGCCTGTAATTCCAGCTACTCGGGAGGCTGAGACAGGAGAATCGCTTGAACCCGGGAGGCAGGGTTTGCAGTGAGCCGAGATTGTGCCATTGCACTCCATCCTGGGCAACAAGAATGATACTCCGTCTAAAAAACAACAACAACAACAACAACAACAACAACAACAAAAATTAAAAGGGAGAGAGAGGAGGAAAAAAAAGGGAAAGGAAAGAGAGAGAGAAGGAAGGAAGAAGGAAGGGAGAGAGGAGGGAGGGGGAGAAAAGAAAAGAAAGGAAAAGAAAAAAGAGAAGAAAAGAAAAAAGAAAAGAGTGCCTTTGCCAAGTTTAGCTCTAAGCACCAAATGGGGTCCTTGCCCTCTAGGAACTTCTAGTCCAGAACAGAGGAGAGGATCAGGTTGCAAGTGATTATCCTTCTACCAGGCAGGGGGTGGAGCGCTGCCAAGGAGGGTGTGGCTGGCACAGCTGAGGGAGGCTGGCTAGACGGGACAGGAGTACGGGGAGGAGAGGCAGGTTCACAATCCAGGCTGGGGCATCCTCTCCTCCCCATCTCACTGCCCCATGAGGTCCCTTGTTCGTTCAAGTGCCAACCAGAAGAGCTGGGACAGAGGCCTCTCTTGTGTGCCAAGACGGGGGCCACCACCACCCTCTGAGCTCTGACCACTGCCCTCTCACCTCTTATTGCTTTCCCAAGTGTTTATCTCCTGATTCTAAAACGATGGTCCAATTTTTGTTTTATTTTAAAGTTAGGAACACACTGCATGTAGCACACTTCATGGAGCACAAGTGTTTTCACATGCCTTATCCCACTAAGTGGTTTTGTTTTGTTTTAGAAAGTCTGGCACACAGAGAACCTTCTAGTTCTTTAAAAAAAAAAAAAATCATAAATTTTTAAATTTGATAATTATCCAGAACAAAACAAAGCAAACCCTAAGGTTAAAAGTGAGCATCCTATAAGTTAAGTATACATCTTTGATGTTGGGGAAACCTTTGAATTTTACAAATCGATGTCCTTGAGAATTGGGTTCCAGCCAGACCCACTGTAGGCATTGTTTTCTTTTTTTCTTTTTCCTTCCTTCCTCCCTTCCTTCCTTTCTTCCTCCCATTCCCCCTCCCCACTTTGAAAAACAAGTTTTATTCTCTTGGGTTATGTTCATTAGAGAGGGAAGACAATTCTGTTCAGCAAGGAAAGGTGAGGGGAAGAGAAAAGGGGGGAATTCAGCCGGAGGAGAACAGGGACAAGGTTGATTGCTCTGTGCTGGGGTGAGGGTGGGGGGCAGAGAGAGAACATCACAGCCAGATGCAAATCACAAGAGCAGACCTTCAGCTTCCTGGCATTGGTGGGGAAAATATTCCGTCAGCTGCCTTTCTATGTCCTGGGCTTCATTCATCAGCTCAAGAGAAAAAAAATAAAATCAAAATTTCATCCTAATTTGTTGTGGTTGGACCCCATTCTCCCACATTTTGGCCTTCTTGTAAAGCACAACCACAAAGGCAGAAGTGGCTTCCTGGGCTGACCTGCCTCTCAGTTCATTCTCAAGGCGTTAGCCTCATCCCATCAGGAGGAGTTCAGACTCTCCCCAAGCACCAAGAGTTAGAAATGTGTTGCTAATTGATTTGAGCTAAATTTGTGTTGCTTTGAGACTTAGCAAAATGGCTGATTAGGGGCCAGTGTTGGGGAAAATAATTGCTGATCTAATAGCTACGAAAAGGAACTCATTCACAAATATGTTTATAAAATGGGCCTTCTGTGACATTTTGGAGTTGTCAGGGAGTTAGGGGTCATGGTGGTTCTTCAGGAAGAAAGAAATGTTGTTGGGAAATGTTTAGTGGAAATTTAGCATAAAATGACATGCCTAATTTAAGAAAACAGTTAAATCCATCAGGGTTCCAAGTGAAAACAGTTGTCACAAATTAATTTTTCAAATGTTTGACTATTGGCAGGTCTGAGGTTTACTCATCTGTAGGTTATGTCCAACTTGGCAAAAGCATGGAATCCTGCCCAGTCCTTGGTACACAGGGACTAGCACATGTACCCATTTTTTCTCACTGATAAGTTATTTCCTAATTTTTTGGTTAACTTGAAGGTCGAAATAGCCTTACTCCTTTTTGTCTGTCTGGTAGCATCTCTAAGCTTGCAGTAGCTGCTCACGTGTCTGCCACGCCCCTTAGAAGGATGAATCCTTGCCTGGTCGGTGAGTTTGCCTCAATTCGGGCATTTTCATTTGTTCATTCATTCGATATACATGTATTGAGTGCCAAATATGTGCCCTTCCCCGTGGGGAAGACAAAAGTATGAGACATTGCTACTCCCTTGATGGAATCAAAACAAACCCAGGAAGTTAACAAGAGTGGGCAGTCTCTGCTAAGCGATTACACAGGGAATAAATAAGGAAAGATGGAAAGATTGTCAACCAAAAGACTTCAACAACCTGCTAAGAGTCTTCCAGCCCAGTTGAGCACACCAAATCAGAGGTTACCTAAAAGTGCCGATAATTAAACTGCAGAAAACCTAGAAGGATCTGCTGGGGTCAAAACAAACAACATTTGACAGGCACAGCCATTCAGATTTTCATGCCACTCTGAGGCTGAAAATTTCTGCACAAACAGCAGTGACTGAACCTTTGCTAGTCACAGGATAGACCTCCCTGTTGATAGGGTAGACCTCCCTGTTGATAACTTGTCAGTCATGGGACTGAATGAGGCCTTTCTCCAGGAGGCACAGCCCAGAGGGTTACTGGCCATGCTGAGGAGGCAGTCTTGCTTCCAGGAGGGGCTGCAGAGGCCTGGCCCAAGGGTGGTGCTGAGAACTGCCTTTTGCCAACTTCTTTCTTTCATTGTGCACTCTCTGGAGCCAAACTATGCCTTCCAGGATCTTTCAAGACTAAAATTCTCTTAGGAAGATGGGCCCAATATTTCCCACCTAACCTTAGAAATCTTCTATGTCTAGGATTAGTGTTTTGAGAGTTAGATGGGAAAGTGTAGTTTGCAGCCAGATCCTTATGTACTACAGAGTGCTTTCACCTTAGTGCTTTCATCCTCCATCTTAGCTCCAACCCTCCATCTTAGCTCTTGGGCTGGCCCCCGTCTTAGCTCTAGTCTTACATCTTAGCTCCTGGCCTGCCCTCCATCTTAGCTTCTGGCCTGCCTTCTATCTTAGTTCCTGGCCTGCCCTCCATCGTAGCTCCTGGCCTGCCCTCCATCTTAGCTCCTGGCCTGCCCTCCATCTTAGCTCCTGGCCTGCCCTCCATCTTAGCTCCTGGCCTGCCTTCTATCTTTGCTCCTGGCCTGCCCTCTATCTTTGCTGCTGGCCTGCCTTCCATCTTAGTTCCTGGCCTGCCCTCTATCTTTGTTCCAGTCCTCCATCTTAGATCCTGAGCTTTGGGTCTCTTTTGTTTTGTTCCCTAATGCAGATAGAGATAGTCTATATTCAAATACTATAATTAATTTCCAGCCATTGTGGAATGAAAAACACATTTTAATTTCCAGAATTTAATTTCCAACTTTCCTTTCACAAATACTTTTAAATTATCTATTTATTACCCTTGAAATAATATGTCTTATGGATAGGTCTCTGTAACTATCACAGCATATGATAGTGACCTTTATGTTTTTTTGAAAATATCTGTGTAATACAGATTGCTAGCTATTTTTTATGTTAAAAATAAGACAAGGGAAGGTTGTCTGGATGATTGAACTGAAAGAACTCTCAGGTGAACTTTGCTCCATAGTGAATATGATTGAGATTTATAGAATTATTAAGTTGTGGCTTCTTAAAAATTGCCACCGAAACAAGAATGCCTGAATTTTGTGTTCTGGGTGATCGTGGATGAGCACATGGCACATCTGAAAAGTGATTTGGCCCCAGGCCTCCTTACCTCCCTGCAGGTGGCTGTGTTCTCTTCGGTTAATCCCATTAGCTGGCAAAGGCTGATGAGGCTACTCTTAAGGGACATGTGCGTTTTAATAAAGAGCTTTAGAGGCCCAAAAGCCCAGAGAGTCACATTTGTAATAGTGGGGTTCTCAAGAGTAGCATTCTAACAAGAGGCATTGGGGGGAACAGGGGAGAGCATTTGGGCAGTCACCCCCTCCCCACTTCTAGTTCCAGCCCCATACCCTGTTTTTCCAACCCAAGTCTATGGCTGCCTAGCAGCCCTCTAAGCAATGAGTTGACTTTCTTCCACTGTGACCCCAGGACACGTGGACCCCTCACACCAGATCTCCAAGTAGCAGCATAGTGCTCAGTGTTATTCTGCCTGGCAGCGGGGTGCCCCCCCCACCCCATTCAGTGGCAGTCAGGTTCAGATCGTAGCCTTCAGGGTGCCTGACTCATTCCGGCTCCGGTCGATAATGACAAGCCCCATGTTTTTCTCCAGCGTCCACGGCTATGACACATACAACAGTCAGGAAATAAAAGAGGCTTGAGTACTATACGGTTGCTTTACTTTCTTTAAAAAAGAAATATAATGTGAAGGGCATGGGGGAAGGAGCAAGGAGGCAGGAGTCCAGGCCAGCAAATAAGCCAGCAGCAAAACAACCTTGTTGTTTGTATGTTACATAAACAGCCCCCCCAACTGTCCTGCGGTTATATCCTTAGGAAAAACTGGGGCTTAGTGGCGCTTGGGTTGATTTCACACCTTAGCTTAGAGTTACTCAGAGGTGTATTAACAGCTAATGATTCCATTGAGGGCGGCCCAGATTGCCATCTTGACTTGCCAGATATTAGCAATACTCTTATAGAAACCCAAAAGCCTGCCAATTAAGTTCCCCAGTGTAAGTTAAAAGGGGCCTTTCTGAGATGCGTGATCTTTAGGAAAAGGAAATTAAACTAATTTTGAAAGCTCCTAACACTCGAGTTTCCTTATAATGTAAGTAGGTGACGGTTGGGATGAATATTATGAGTCCCTCCCATAATGTGTATTTGAACAGATGTCATGGATTCTAATGGCAGAGTTCAAAGTCACTCAGAGGGGTGGGTTTTTATTTTTTTAATGTCACCCACCTGAAATTATTTTCAGAAAGTTCTGTAATGGCTAACAGGATTAGAATGACATTGTCACAAAATGATATGAGGTGTTAAAAAGACCCCTACATGATGCGGTGTCCACAACGCACAAGAAGTACCCCCCCGCCACCCAAGTATGACTCAGTATCACTCAGTGAGGAGGAGAGCATCGAATTATATAAGTTACAGTTTTATTTCAGACACACAAGCACGTAGGCCAGCAGCGATAGTAAACATGCAGGCGTGCTTTCCCTCTGAGCATGAGAGGCGTTTGGATTTTATCCTCCCAGATGCAGAACCTCTGTACTTCTAAATAGCTTCCTCCTGACCCTTAGCTAAGTCAACGGGGAAAATCAGCCTCCAAGTTTTGCTAAATTGTGTACCATGACAGTGACTTGTATTTAGGAGACCTTGCGTGGATCTAAAGCCCAGAAGTAGCCACCACCACCGTTCCTCCTGATGAAAATGGCCTCACCAGCACCTCGCTGCAAACAGACACCAGCTCAAAACATTGATTTTCTCCCCACCCTCGCAAGGTTAGGATTCTGCTTAGAACTCTGCTTTAAGCTAAAATTTCCATCACCAAAGGGCCTGATTTCAGGCAGAGAAAGGACCACTTTAGCAAATGAGGGAAGCGAAGAGGAGTGGAGGAGGAGGGTCATTTCAACAGCAGCAAAACTCAGCCATGCCATTTTCCCTGACAGCACTTTAATTATGATGAAAGAACACGATTTTTTTTTTTCCGGTTTTTACAGAGGAGGCTCGTGGTGGGGGGAAAGGAGGGGGCTCTGAAAGAGATGTGAGCTGCCAAGGTACAGAGTGCAAAGCGGCTGTCACTGCCAAATGACAGATGCAGTTGGAGAGGGGGAGAGAAGCCCTTCCCTGAGCCTGTGCACCAGTGGCCTGTTCTGTGGGGGCCCAAGACTAGTCAGCCAGGGGCAAATGGTGAATAGGATGGCCCAAAGGAGCCACCTGCTACATGCCAGCTTCCCCCTTCCCTTCCGTGAGATTTTAACCCCAGGGCTGGTTCTCCTAGTTGTGCTCTGCTCCAGCAGCTTTGAAAGCCTTGGAGGGGTTTCAAGTGGTCACGTACCTTATTGTTGAAAAGGATGTTTTTCTTTAAAGTCAGGTGCTAAGTCAGGTGTGAGGTTGAAATGGACACTTAAGGGCTTCAGAGCAGGATAAAGGGACAGAGCCCAGGAAGCCCAGGACTGATGCTCTGATGGGCAGAAGCCAGCCGTGTTTTAGGAATGGGGAAAGAGTTGGAGCCCCAGATGTTAAGAGGGTACAGTCAGCTCAAGCAAGAACGAGAGAACGGCGCTGTCCCTGACTTCCCACCTCCCGGCCTTGCCGGTAATCCCTGCTCTGATTGGAGGCATGGGGTCCACAGGAGGCACCTATTGTGTTGCTACAACACCCAAAAGTGGCCTGAGAATTCTGGGCTGGTCGTGTTTAGAAAGAGATATAAGTGAATCCTAGACTCTCACAGCTGGAAAAAGCCTTTCTTCCTGGGAATGGGAAGTAACAAAATGAGTCCAGGTTAGCTGTGGAGTCCTTAGAGATGAAGGGAGCAGAGAGGGCGGAAAAGAAACAAAAACAAAGAAGGTGCATTATTTTGTGTTTCCTTTCACCTCCCTCCTTGGTTTTAGGGCCCTTTCCTGGCATGCAACAGGAAGTGCAGGCTGTGTTGAGAGCCTCTGGTGCAGACTTACGCAGAGCACAAGAGATGATGTGAGCCTGCTTGTCTGGGCTGCTTTTGTGTAACTGAATTACACAGTATCTATGTTAGAAGTGATGTCACCCAAGAGAGCCCCATGGCCTTGAACTAAACACCAAGGGGCATCGGGCCCCGGCCCCAGGAGGCCTGCTATGCAGCAACTTCTCTGAACAATTTGTGATTTTCTGTTCTTATTCCCCTCACTAAATTGTCATGCTGCTAGAGACACTTCTAATTTGATGGTTATTAATGGGCAGCTGGTAATGAAACAGCAAGGACTTAGGGCTTTGCAGTAGGTGAATTACGGACATTTACAAGTAAAACAACTTTATTTCTTACATTTAGCAAGAGGTTTAACAAGCAAAGTGCAACATCTGCAGAATCTTATGGGAGGAGGCAGTGGTCTTGAAATTGTGAGGCAGTACTGCAGGGATAGAGATCGCCTTTCCCTAGAACAACTGCAATCTCCCCATCAGAGCCAACTGGAAATACAAATTTGCTCCTATCTCCATGCGTGGTGATTCTGCCTGCTACAGAGATGGGGGAACAGTGATCTGGCTGATTTTAATGGACCCATTTAGGGAAAAACACTTAAAAAATATGTGAAAATGCATTTTCCCCCTATTCCTTCTGGAAAGCAACATTAGGGTCCGGCAGTTCTGTCTGGAAGGAGGGAGATGCAGGAGCAGCATCCTGGCTTATGACCGCCTGGCTGCTTAGTAGTTTTATTTTAGAAAGAGTTTTAATGCAGAGGCAGCGGTGGTGGTGGGGGTGCGGGTGGGGGGGGGGAGGGAGACAAATGAGATGTAGAGGTTTGCAGAGCCTGGAGGCCAAAGGAAGCCCACTTTAGCAGACCACATTTTCAGCATCAGAATAAGTAAAGTATTTGAGGATTTTTGTCTCCTCTTAAAAATAGGCACTTTGGAAAAGGAAAATATGCAGGCTTTTGAGAAACATAGTGAGGTGATCAGTTAATGTGAGGTGGTGGTGATTGTAATGTCGGAAGAATTGGTCTCATTTTTCATGTCACAATTAATATTGTTTGAGATTAGATAGCTTCTTAATTTAGACCATTTACATTTCACAGAGCACTAAAAAGCAAGCCTCCAAGCCACTTTCTGGCAGCACAAAGCCAAATAAATGGGAACAATATAACCTTAAAAAGATCCATTCTTTCACTTGTAGCTTTGCTCTGGTCAATATCGAGTCATTTAGCACAATCTAAAAAACTCACATTTTTCATTGCTAGAAATATGTAATTCTTCCTACTATTCATTGCCTGCAAATGTCCTGTTCTGGGGACCTTTTTGACTTGGGTTTTTGTCTTCTTGACACCAAAGCATACAATCAATTTGGTCAAAAGTTCAATCGTGAAAAAGCATCTGGATGTTTTGTCTATAAACAACCAGTTTGCCTGAATATTTGAGAGGATCAGCTCAGCCAACCACCTGTCCTGATGTTACCCCAACACAGCCCAAATGCACTCAGAGGGGTGCGGAAGGAAGGGTACACACAAACAAGGTGTGGGGGCCTCGCTTTCTCTGCTGCAGCCATCTGAAATCGGCTGCAGAGGAGGGGGGAAATGAAGCAGCAGGCTAGTCCTTCTAGGCAGACGTGGAGGGAGAACCGTGTGGAAAGATATCTTTATGGCTAGACTCTCAGCAACATCACTGTCAGAATCTGGTGCCTGCAGCCATCTTAGAATTTAGAGGAAGCTGAAGGCACCTGCCCACATTTTGTCTTAGGTTACAACCAGCTCAATCCAGCCAGCAAAAAATAAGGTTGAGAAGCATTTCACTTTTACAGAAAAAGAAAAAATCTCCATGATTCTGTTCCTTGAAAAAAAAAGCTGACCCTCCCCAACCCAAACCTTTTATTTCAAAGTCACCAAAACTGAGACTAGATAATCTCTCTCTCTCTCTTTTTCCTCGTGTGCATAGCCAGTTTAGACTCTCTTGGCTGGAATTTTTCCTGATCTCTCAGTGCAGTAAAAAGCCAGGCAGATGGGGGAGGAAGGGAACATGGAGAGGCAGAGGAAGGGGCAATGGCTCCTTGGCACATCTCCCTTTGTAGTTCAGTCTTACACAGTCCATTTTTATTTGCAAATAGCTCAGCCCAAAAGAGGGTATTGATATGACCCCCAGATGCTGTTCCGAATCCATCTTACTTATTTTCCCTCGGGGGTGCAGGCAGGGCAGAGCCCAGATATGATCAGACCTTCAAAGCGCAGCCTTGATCCTTTATTTTTCATGTTACAGTCACAGACCTTGAAAATGTGTTTTCAGCAGTTTACCACATACCGAGAATTTCAGGAAACAAAAGGTCAAGAATTGATGACTTAGATTTATTAGTGGCCCCATTAAGCAGACCTCAGAATTCTAATGATGGGTCTTTGCTAGACAAATCAATGTCATGTTTCTAAAAGGACAAGAGTGACAGCTGGGTGATTTCACAGAATTATCAGGTATTGGGAGGAAGGTTAAGCAGGGGTTCAATTACTATCAATTACCATGATGTTCTTGTTTGTTTCCCTGGGGTTTTCATGCTGCTAGCTAGTTGTGTTTTTTTTTTTCTTGCATTTGCATATTTGCTGTTTTGCTTTACATGTTTTAGAAATTATCCATCTATTTTTTTTTTCCTCTCAAAATCTCTTCTACCTTTGGCATCAATTGTAGAAACTAAATGTCTGCTGTAGAGTTCTATCCTTTAGTCATAGTTTTTTGTTTTGTTTTGTTTTGTTTAAACAAAGTTCTCTTCTCTGCCTCCCCACCCAATAAACTGAGTGGATGTGTAGTTATGCCAAGTTGTGGAAAACACATTTAACACATTTAAGAACGTGCAAGGTATGAAATATAAAGTATGTTATACCTAAGATTAAAATATTAATTCGATTTGGGGATTATGCCAGTCAACATTTTGGTTTTACATGCATTCATTCAACTAACTTATGGTATCCTGTTGAAATGATGCATTTAAAATAATTACTGATTTAATTAAAAGAAAACTAAGGAACTTTTCAGGCTGAGAATGACATTAAATTATCCTGTTCTTGAGCGCCTCCCAGAGGCGTGGGTTAAATAACACCAGAATATGAATTGAGGGTCATTTCGGCTTTTCTAGACTTTGGGATGCCTCCAATGGTTATGAGTAAAAGGAGTGGTGCTTTAACTTGGAGATTAGATGTCTCTGGGTCCCAATTAAGTTTTATATCCATTTCCTTTGTATGGTTGAGCTATTTGGCACCATCTTGGCAGAAGATAGGGATCCAGGGCCTTTGCTATCAGGGGAATGGATTGAGGAAAGCTTCCTCAGTGATAAGTCTTGGCTTGGCAAAACACAGCCTAGCCTTCTTCCTTCCCTCTCCAGACCAGGGCACCACGTGGAGATAGCGCCGTTTGCTTGGGCTGGCCTTGGACATTTCAGAGTTCCCCTCTTACTACATGCTGACATCATCCCGCAACTCCCCATGTGCCTTCCCTCACTGTTGCCAAGTGCTCTTGAAAGTCAACCACCTTCCTGGGTGACTGCTGCTTTCTCACCTCAGGTTAAACCCCTGGACCCAGTGAAAGTTCTCCCAGGGGCTCCCATACCCGGGGGTAATCATACCTTCCATATGTGAAGGGCTAGTTTTCCAGAGTTTTTATTTCTTGGTGTTAGGTCACTGCAACCCTGGGATAAAAATAGATGTAATTAGCATGTTGCAGATCAGACTCTGCACTTGTAGCTTTGTGCCACTTTCTCTAATAATACCAATTTTGGTGACACATTTCCTAGAATCCTGGACTTGCTTCAATCCCTAAAATCCTCCAAGAGCTGAATTGTAGGACAAACCTGTTTGCTTTAGAACCTAGAAGGGCTTTGTCCCAGTTAGATTGTCTCTTTTCCCTACCTTTCTAGACATTGCAGGTCCATCTCCATTTTCTTTTTTGTTTGTTTGTGTTTGTTTTGTTTTGTTTTGAGACGGAGTCTGGGTTTGTCGCCCAGGCTGGAGTGCAGTGGCGCGATCTCGGCTCACTGCAAGCTCCGCCTCCCGGGTTCACGCCATTCTCCCGCCGCAGCCTCCCGAGTAGCTGGGGCTACGGGCGCCCGCCACTGCGCCCGGCTAATTTTTTTGTATTTTTAGTAGCGACGGGGTTTCACCGTGGTCTCGATCTCCTGACCTCGTGATCCGCCTGCCTCGGCCTCCCAAAGTGCTGGCGTGAGCCACCGCGCCCGGCCTCATTTTTTTGTTTTTATTATCAGGGAGCAACGGCTCCATTCTCCCCTAAGGCTGACATTTTTGTTGAAGGCTGAGCACGCATGTCTTCCGTGCTTGTGGCAAAAGGCCCTTTCCTGGCTGGCTCCAGAATCCTCACCAGTTAATTGGGAAAAAATTTGAGTTAGGCATCACAATTTCAGCCGAGCTGGGCAAACAACGAGTACACCTGTCACTCGAGCCAGTGTCCAAAACTCAGCCCCATGGATCACAGCTGTAGCGTTATTTCAGCATGAGCAATTCAGTATTTAATGTTCCTTAGAAAAAAAGTAAATCATTCCAAGCTGCTACTGTTCACCTATTAACTCTTTCAGGATTTCATGGTGGTGGGGTGGAGGTGGGGAGTAATCTATAATTTGCTTGGCTAGCAGAGATAATACCCCCTTCCCAAGTCTGTCTTTCTTACATAATGGCCATTTCTTACATAATGGAGAAGAGGGGCTGCAAAACAATATCCTCTTGATCTGTGGCAGCCACTGCCTTCCAGAATGAGAAGTTAGATTTTCTTCTTTCGTTTCATTTATATTTTTACTTGCGCAGTACAGGTACTGCTTCCTACGATCAGCAGCTTCCATTTCTTTCCTCTTTCCACGGTAGCTTAAATTAGCCCATCATCATCAGCAAATCTTAATTTACAATTAAGGGCTGGGGAAAAAAAAAAGTTCGTCATTAATCAGACCTTCTCATTTTATGTAAATGGCCCCCAAAAGCAACACACATTTTTAATCTGTCCTGCCGATAGCTGAGCCCTTCTGTCATTTGGGTCCTAATAAATGAATTGGCCATCTGCAATTAATCTGCATAGTACAAATCATTGGAAGGCCGAGTCTGTCTGCCTTCTGAAAGAAACTGGCTATATTTAGTTTTTTAAGCAAGTCTGCTTTGTGTTCTTTGTAAAGTCAGCGACATTCTTTCAATTTTTTCGGTGTAATTAGCACAAAAGGAGCCGTAATCTGAGAAGGTAGTAGAGACTAAGGCAACCGAAAAACAGGAATGTTCAAGAAAGCGGGCAGAGGCAGCCTTCCCAGTATTGGGCGGCGTGCAGAGACCCTGGGACGTGGCTGTGGGTAGAGCTGAGGTCTGTAGCTCATAAAAAATCTCCTTTTCATCTGATCCCCAGACTGGTTGCAAATGCTTGCCGCTTGGGCTGAATAATTTTCCCCTTCTCATAACTTCCAGTGGTCGGCAAGGACCTTAGAAAGACACAGTGCCATCTGGGCTCTGCTGTTGAGTGGGCTCCTGACAGGCCAGTGAGAGTTCTGTGCACACTGCCAAGCCCTCAATAAACTGCTGAGTGGGAGAGCAGAGGGCATAGCCCTGAGCTCCCCAGCAAATGCTGAATTTCAACCAACTGGAGGCTACATGGAAATCAAGCAGAGGAAGGCTGCGGTGGCCTTGGGAAGGAGAGTTGGAGCCTGTGCGAAAAGAGGGGGCAGCCCTCCTCATTGGGAGCTGTGCAGCCTGTGCCCCGATGGTTAGTTCCCCCCTCAAAATAAAAGCCAGGGAAATAGGTGGAGCTAAGCGGTAATTACACATTTTTCAATTTCAACTAAAACGTGTGGGCAAACACAAAACGATGAAAAGGTATCTACATTTCTAGATGAATTAAACGTGTGACTAATTATGTCACGTTAATTGCTTAATTCCTGGTTTACCAACAGCAGATGGAAGTGGGACTGGAGAGGGGGTTTTAGCTCTGAAGGCGAATGACACCTGAGGCCCAGTCTGAATCTCAGTTTTCCCAAACTGAGGCTAGACCATAACGGCAAGGCTGTTTGAAAATGATCACCTACATTTGGTTGGCAGGTAGATAAAATCCGAAGATGTAAAACTTCTATTTAGCAGTCGTTTCATTTGTATATGTCCACAAAGCAGCATTTAACTAAACAAAATGAATTGCCTAATTAATCCAGTGTTTTTAACTGTCTAAACTCCAATTCTATGGAGCTAAATTTGAAGAAGTGAATACCATGAAAAAAACCCTAAAATGTTTAAAATAAGAACAATTATAAAGGGCTTCTTTTATCTAAGGAAATTTTATTAGAACCTCAGGCCTCCTGACTGGCCTCAATATCACATCTCCAGGTGCACCAACTGCCTCTTATTTTTTCCTGTTGTCACTTGTTTAGTAAGATGTTGGATCAAAGTGTCATTTAAATAAGGCATCTTGTAAATAAGCAGGAAAGTAAACTGGTCCATGTCTATTTTTAACTAGTCTCCCCACATTATTCTCCATCCTGGATGAGTTTCCATCTTCAAGGCCAAGTTAAAAGTTCTAAGCAACAGGTTTTCCCATTACCTTAGTCCTCATGAAAATTTTTCCCCAAGGGAAGTGAAGGATATTTCAGTTTAGGAAAATTAACTTTCCTGCTGTAGAGCAGCAAAACTCTTAAATATTTTTTTTCTACTCAATTAAGAGCTCCATTAAGTGGGTCCATTGATCTGTTATTGATGTTGATGTACCTCAAAGAAAATGGAGCTTCCTCAGTCTTCTCCTGGATTTGACTTTCAGTTTTGGAGTTACTTGTGGAAGCTGCCGCCTGTGTTCTGCTGATGGGTCTGCCTTTTGGTCCTGCTAGTGGGTTTGTTTTCTGCTCCCTGTTGATATCCAAGTTGTTTGTCCACCTAGAATCTTCAATGAAGGGTAACATGTGCATCATATCATTTAGGCTTCTAAAAGGAACAAAGTAATACATGTCATCTCTTTTTGTTAGCTTCCCCCTTCTTGAGGTAGATGGTGGTTTTGTTAAAAGTCCATTCCTGCCTACGCTGGGGCTCATGGGGATGTGGTGAGAAAGGCACTGATGGCCTGGGGAATTGGGCGTCTGTCCACAGAGACCAGGAAGCCTCTCTCACAGATGGTGCCTCCCCATCAGAGAGTCAGGAAAGATCAAGAAGGGCTGCAAAACGTCCTCTTTGCCCTCATATTATGTGCCATGCTTTTAAGTAGATGTTTGAACAGCATCTCAAAGCCACTGGCTCAAGAAATTGGGTCCAAATACACTGGCCAATGTATGTCCACATTCTGTTTGAATTAGAGTATGTTCTGAATTAAAAACAGATCATTTTAAAATGAGTTGATGGATAATAAATAGGAAAATGTTATATGGCCATGTAGTTAATTCTTCAGTAATTGACTTCAAGTCTTATGAAATGAAGTTTTATATCATGTTTAGTTTTGAATACAAGTTTAGGGTTACTTTATGGTTGGAGTTACTAACTAGTGAATATGACAAGAAAAAAAAATGTCCTAGATAATCACTACATTCGATTTCTAAGAACTTTTATGGTCTAAAGTAATAGAGCCTTCTTACAAGGATTAACTGAGACTAGGAAATGCTTTTTACAATTCCTGCTTTCATCATCTACATGACATAGGCTTTGATATTCATTTGCAATAGCAGTTTCAGTCATTCTAGCTAATTAAAGTGCAGAACGTGCTTTGAAGACAGGAAACACTGTGGAAGTGCTAAATACTATTATTAAAACCTTACAGCTAAAGTTTCTGTTTCAGTGGAAACCTATTTATTGTTTCCTAGGCTATTAGAATAATATTATAATTATATTTGCTCTGGGCTCTTGGAAGACAACTTAAAATGACCCCAACTAATGAAAGGCCAAGGATAACATTCTTGTCCAAAGACTGAGTGACAGCATTAAGCAGAACAGTATTTTCAGGATTCTAAGCTGTAGCAAGTCCACTGCTTCAAAAGGTAGACAAGGCATTCTTACTCAGAAAGGAGGATACCCAGGGGCCAAGGAACACAAACTGCCTTTATCACCACGAAGCTGACAAGACCACAGAATTCAAACCCTGATGTGGGACGTTGTTCATTGTTGTCAAATATGGAATGTTGGAAAGAAATGTTTCGAGGCCATATCTCCATGTAGTGTGTGACACCATCTGTGTAAACAAGTTTTTTCGTTAGGTGACCTAGTGTTTTAGGTTAGGGATGTGTTATGATCTCAACTGGCTGGCTTGGGCATGAAGCAAGTCTCCTGCAGAGATCTGTGCTTTCCTTGGGCATTTTATACCCAAGATATTCTGCCCTTTGTCCCTCCCTGAAATCTCCATAACTCCCTTCTCTTCCTGAGCCAGACGAGGGGCCCCTTCCATTGGAAAGCTCTCTCATCTGGACTGTTCCAAGAGTTATGCCAATAGATTGCCCCACTTTCAAAGCATAAACTAGGTACTTAAAACAGTAATGATCAATTAAATTACTAACTTGTATGAAAAGGTCACACATGGTAGCCTCCAAATCTAAAAGACTTGAAAAAAAAAATCACAACTTTTAGGGCCTCAAGAGGTCAAATTTGAGGCCAAAAGCTCAGTAAAATCTCTTCTTTCACTTTGTGTGGAGTGAAAACAGACAGCCTAGCTGACCACAAGCCAGCTTGTGTTTCAGCACTCTGGGTGTCATTTGCTTACCTGTAAACCCATGATTCCACCTGCTGTCATTTATTTACAAAGTAAATGCTTTATTTATCCATCAGTAGTTAGTCATAATAAAATATAGGTGAAACCTACACTTAAAAAATTTTTGTTTTCAAGAGTGGCCTCATAGATTGAGAGCTGAAAGGAGTAAAGCCTGATCTTGCGTTACCCATTTCTAGGACAATAGTCCCAATTGTGCCTTGCCTAGGACGCATGTTAGTATATGACATGGGGCAGTTTCACTCCTTTTAAAGTTCAGGTGTGATGTTTATCTAAAAGGGGAAGGTGGTAATGGAGCTCAGAGATTTCCAAATAAGGAGGCTCTTCGTTATATTCATTGTATAACTTTGTAGCTCCTGGCATAAGTATCTAGGTTGTATTTGTTACTATTTACCTTGTACCTCTTAAAGACAATGTATCTGTGCTTTGCCACAGTAGAAGCAGGAAGGAAGATGCTTTTGAACAAATGGAGCATAACAAAAATGTCTGGCCTATTCTTCCCTCTTACAAGTCTTTAACAATTTTTAAAAATGACAATCAATCAAATTCAGCCAGGAATTTTTAATTTACCATCTAAAGATATAGAACCTGTGCTGTGTCATCAAGCGGTTCTAATTTAGGTGGTGGATGGTAGTGAGCCTCACTATCACTAGTACACGCAGCCTAGGAATCATCGATTCTGAGGCCTTACTGCTGAGTTCTCCTATGAGCACATTCAGGTGTATCTGCACATTTTAATGCATCTTTGGTTAGGTGAAAAGCATCAACCTAGGATAGTTCCTTTGAGCATTTTCAAAATAAGGTGTATTTTTGTGTGGAAGAGAGGCCATCCATGATCAGGAGTGTGACAAAAACCTGGCCCCAACTTTTCAGCCAAGTTCAAGAAAGTCAGGGGTCTGCAGCAGCCCAGGGCAGGACGGTGTCTAGGCTGCGCTTCCTGTTCTTAATTCCAAGTGTTGTTTGGTGACTTTGAATCGCCCTCTGTTGTCCTTTCAGATTCATAAAAAAGAGGCCTTGTACAATGGGGGCAGCGGGGTACCTGAAGGGGCCAAGAAAAATAATACGTGGCATCTTCATCTGTCACACCTTTTCTTACTCGAAGTGGAGCAAACTGGGGAAAAGGGGGGAATTTCAGTCATCCTGTTGAATGGCTAACAGTGTCTTTTTATTTTCAAAGCTAACTTAAAATGGTACAAGTTTGCTCAAGGCCTCTGGTGGTATCAGCCGCCCCATACCCCTGGGGACTGTTAAATGTGTTTCCATTTATAGGTAGACTTTTCTTTTTTCTCCTTCTCCATCAAACATCTTAAGTTTCATGGGCTCTGTTAAGAAGTCAAAGAAAAAGTTGGAAGACAGTTTGTGGACTTTGCATATCTGGGCTTTCCGGGACGTAGGCCTGTGTCCCATCCAAGATACTGCTCACGTCTTAGCCTGATTACCTGGCCGCCTCGGCTCACCTGGGCACATGGTGAGCCGCGGAACTCGCAGGCACCAAACATTTATTGAATGAATAAACCGTATCCCAGCAGACACCATGGTGGCAGCAGATGACCTAACCAAGGTCCCAGGAAAGGCGGGCTGGGGTCAACTGGTTGAAAATTTAGTAACCCTGCTCCTAATCCCGTGCACTGCTATATCCTAGTGTGCGGCGGGACACTTGAGAGTTTTGAAAGAACCCTCAAACAAGTTCACGTTCCGTAAACTACTTTTCCCTCTGTTCCAGAGCCCCCAGGGCGCCCAGGCAAGGCCGCCACCTCTCCCACCTGGGAGGACGCCTCGAGCACCGACTCCACAGCCACGGCCACCGCTCCTCGGCTCCCGTGACACCGGCGCGCCTGCTGCTTCGAGCAGGGCTAGCTTTGCACTCCCATCGCACTTTTCTCGTCCGAAGATACGAAACTCCGTCCGGGCGTCGCAAATAATTCGAATTCGGCTCTCTGACACCTACCTCGGCGGGCGCGCGCCGCTGGGAGGGCGGGGTGGGTGGCTGGAGGTAAGGAGGCGCACAGCAGGGGTAAGCGCCGCCGTCGCACACTTTGCACGCCGCCCAGGGCTACACCACTCACCGAAAATTGGGAGGCAGGTCTGGGAGGCGGGGTTGAGCGCCCACCGTCTTGGGCGCGCCCGCGCCCCCCGCCATCGCGGCCCCCGCGCCCCCGGCCCACACCCGCGCGGTCCCGGCACCGGCCTGCACCCCCAGGGTGCGCGGCGGCCCATTTGGGTGCGTCCCCGGTGGGCCGATTTTTCGCGCTTCCCCTTCGGTTTATAGGGGCCGCTGCTATGGGTCGGTCCTCTGAAGAGGCTGGGGCGTCATCGGGGCCGGTTAGAAGCTCTGCTCCCCGGCGGGGACACTCAGTCGCGTCGGCACCGCGGAGCGGGCTGCGTCAGGTGGCTGGCCGGCGCGGCGCTCCCCTGCTCTCTGGCTCCGGGCTGCGGCGCGGCGGCTGGAGCGAGCCCCTGTCCCGGCGCGGGGCGGCGGCGGGCGGCCGGCAGGCGCTGCCTTGCGTGTGAGTGCACCTCACTCACATGTAAGTCGGGGAGCGCCGGGGCCTCCCGCGGAAGTGCGAGTCGCCCGGCGCAGGCAAGAGCCGCCGGGTCCGGGACAAGGCAGGGGCGCCCGGGCGCCGCTGCCTTGCCCCGGGGCGCCTCCGGGCACCCCCCAATTCTCTCTCTTTTCTCTTCTCCATTGGCGTGCCCAAGAGCCAAACCAAGGAGCGCCTGAGGGTAAACAGACTCCTGCCATCCGCGCCTTTGCACTTTTCTTTTTGAGTTGACATTTCTTGGTGCTTTTTGGTTTCTCGCTGTTGTTGGGTGCTTTTTGGTTTGTTCTTGTCCCTTTTTCGTTTGCTCATCCTTTTTGGCGCTAACTCTTAGGCAGCCAGCCCAGCAGCCCGAAGCCCGGGCAGCCGCGCTCCGCGGCCCCGGGGCAGCGCGGCGGGAACCGCAGCCAAGCCCCCCGACACGGGGCGCACGGGGGCCGGGCAGCCCGAGGCCGGGGGCAAGCAGGGAGCCCGGGCCAGGCGCGAGCCGAGCTCCCCGAGGTGGCCGGGCCACCATGCTGAAGATGGCCATGAAGCTCAAAGCCCGGGCGGCGGAGAGCGAGAAGAAGACGGCCGCGGCGGCTGCCGAGGTGGCTGCCGAAGCTGCGGCGGCGGCTGCGGCGTTGGTCGAGCCGAGACAGCCGCTCGCGCCGCGGAAGAGCGGGGACCCCGAGAAGCTCGCGAAGAACCCCAAGAACCCGGCGCGAGAGGCGCTCCCCGAAAAGTTCCTAACAGACAAGGAGCGCAAGAAGCTCGAGAAGAAGCTGCTGGAGCAGAGGCGAAAGGAGGAGAAGAAGAAGGAGAAGGAGAGGAAGAAGATGGAGAAGATGCTGAAGAAGAAGAAGAAGGTGCCAGAAGCCCAGGAGGAGGCCCGATGCCCCGAGGCCGCCGCCGCCGCGGCCGCCGCCGCCGCCGACGAGGGCGCCGAGGAGGGCGCCGTCGGGGGCGCCGAGGAGGGCGCCGCCGCCGGGGGCACGAGTAGGGCCTGGGCTGACTGGGACACGGACTCGAGCGACGAGGACGACGCCTACTACGCGGCGCCGCGCATTGGGGGCATCGTGTGGCGGCCCGGGCCGCTCAAGGCTGGCGCGCTGAGCGCCCACCTGCCCCTCGTGGTGTTCCTGGTCTTCTCGGTGCGCAGCCCCTCGTGGGTGCTCAACTTCCTGCTGCAGAAGCGCACGGAGCAGGGCCGCGGCTGCGGCTTCGTGTTCGGGGCGACCTGCTGCTTCCGAGTGTTCCTGGGCTGCGCTTTCTTCTCCTACTTGGGCGGCCGCGCCAAGCGCAGAGGCCGCGGGCGCTCCGGGGCCAGAGGCGCCTTCGGCTCGGGCCATGGCGCCCGGCGCCGGGGGCGCGAGGAGCGGCTCATCTAGTCTGACCCCCCACCCCGCCACCGCCACCAGACACCACCATCGCTGTGTAGTGTGGGTTTTTATTCGTGTTCGTGTGTGTGTGTGGACACATTTTCCTTTTCGGTTGCTCTGTCCTTTGGTTCGTGCTCGCCTCGCTTTTTCCACACTCCTGCTCTCTGGCTCTCTGTGACTCTCGCTCTTTCGAAAATTTTCCTAAGTCCGGGCGCGCGCTCCCTCCCCTTCCGCCCACCCCAGCCCCTCGGCGGCGCCCGCGGGAGGGGGAGGAGGCCTCGGGGGCGCCGGGCGACGCGGTCCGGGGGGTGGAGCGTTGGCGTCGTGCGAGGGGTCGTCACTGGCGCGGAGACGCCCCCTCTCCCCCCTCGGCTCAGCCGGGCTGCTGCCCGAGCCCGGGGGGTGGGGGGCGTCTCCCCGGCCCGTCCCGTCCCCGGCCGGGCGCGGGCGGAGGGACCCCCTCCCCGGGCTCCCGGGGGGCCGCCTCCCTCCGCCGGCTCCCGCCCTCCTAGCCGCCGCCGCCGCCGCCGCGGCCGCTCCTCGGCCCTCCTCCTCCTCCTCCTCCTCCTTCCACCCCCCTCGCCGCCGCCGCCTCCTCCTCCCCC
Organism: Pan paniscus; assembly: GCF_029289425.2. Classification (NCBI taxonomy): domain Eukaryota; kingdom Metazoa; phylum Chordata; class Mammalia; order Primates; family Hominidae; genus Pan; species Pan paniscus. The sequence goes on from NC_073270.2 coordinate 64,654,200, forward strand.
CGCCTCCCCCCGCCCGCCGCGGCGCTTTTGGCTCGGGGCGGCGGCGGGGGCCCGGCCGAGGCAATAAGAGCGGCGGCGGCGGCAGCGGCGGCAGCAGCTCCCGCAGCTCCTGCTCTGGTCCGCCTCGGCCCGGCGGCGGCCATCAGCCCCCTCGGCCTCGGCTCGAGGGGCGGGGAGCTGCGCGCGCCCCTCGGTCCGACCGACACCACCCTCCCCTTCCCGCCCGTCCGCGCGCCCCGCGGCCCGCGGCCCGCAGTCCGCCCCGCGCGCTCCTTGCCGAGGAGCCGAGCCCGCGCCCGGCCCGCCCGCCCGGCGCTGCCCCGGCCCTCCCGGCCCGCGTGAGGCCGCCCGCGCCCGCCGCCGCCGCAGCCCGGCCGCGCCCCGCCGCCGCCGCCGCCGCCATGGGCTGCCTCGGGAACAGTAAGACCGAGGACCAGCGCAACGAGGAGAAGGCGCAGCGTGAGGCCAACAAAAAGATCGAGAAGCAGCTGCAGAAGGACAAGCAGGTCTACCGGGCCACGCACCGCCTGCTGCTGCTGGGTAAGGGCGGGCGGGGGGCGCCGGCCCCGGCCCGGGGGCCCTCGAAGGGCGCCCCGCAGGCCGCGCGCGCCGAGCCCGCCCCCCGCCCCGGGCGCGCGCTCCCGAGCCCCCCGCCCGTTCGCGGGCTCTGTCTGTGGGGGGCGAGGCCGGAAGGGGGACCCCGGGGCGCGGATTCGGCCGGGCGGGGGCTCAAAAACGGGGCGGGGGGCCGTGGCGACGCGGGCGCGGGTCCCCCTCCCCCGGCCTGCCCGCTCAGTGTCTCTCTCTTGCTCTCGCTCTCCCCCTCTCTCTCTCTTTCTCTCTTTTTCCGCGAGGCCTACACGACGCCAGGGGTTTGGGTGCGTGTTGGGGAGGGGGAGGGGGAGCCCATGGGGCTCCGGAGACTGCGACAAAAAGAGGGTTTCGGGGACAGGAAACCGGGTGGCGGGTAGAGGGAGGGGGACCCGCCTCCGTGGGGTGTGAGATTTGTTGGGAGAGGGAAAGAGGGGAAGAAAGGGGCGAGGAGAGGAGGGGGTGACGCTGGGGGGCGCCGTGGTGGCGGAGGGGGCCTCGCCAAAGGGAGGCTTTGGCGGGGAGAAGTGGCCGAGGAGAGTGGGGGGGCTGGTGACATCAGCCCCTCGGAAAGGATCGGAGCGGTAAAGGTGGTGCAGTGGGGGGGAGGGGGCGCAAGGGAGTCGTGGCGCCGGAGTCGGGAGGGGGGCGGCGAGGGGAGGAGGGAGGGCGGTTGCCGCTGGGCGCGACTTGGTGCGTTTCGGGCAGGACCGACTGTGTGTGCGCGGAGCAGACGTGTCCCGGGCCAGGCCGGGCCGTGGAAGGAGGAGAAGGAGAGTCAAATAAAATAAGACCACCCCCCAACACCAAAAAATGGATAGCGTTAGTACGAGAAGTGCCCAGTGAAGCCAAATGACACGTCATTTTACAGTATGACCTTTTTTTCCCCTTCCAGACTTGCAGGCTTTTTCAAAAGCAGAGCGGAGAATTAATTGTAGCAGCTGCCCCCCCCACCCACCACGAGCAGCGCCCCCCCAACACTATTTTAATAAACCATTAAAAAAAACACATTTTCCTGCTGGCTTGCCACATTGAGAGTGCTTTGTGAAAAGAAAAAACAAAGACATTCACAAATCAGATAAAACTGGAGAATGACATTTGTCTGTAAATGGCTTCTTGGTCTGGAAATGGCGTGGTTTTTTTTTTTTTTTTTTTTTTTTTGTCCTTCTGAAGATGGGAGGGGGGATTGAGAGTGCTCTAAGGAGACTTTTCCTCCAGGTGGGAAGAGATAAAAAGACATTAATTAGTTGTTTATCAAGTGACAGTTGTTTGGTTTTTCTTTTTTTGATTGCGATTTTTCCTCTGATTAAAAAATAATAATAAATAAAGGTTAACTATAAGGAGATGGCCTTTCCTCCTTTTTTTTTATTAAGGTGCTGTTTTGGGGGAAAAAAATGTAAAGAAATGACCAAAAGAATTACACAGCATTAATTAAAAATGGAAGTTTTCCACTTCCTTGATAATTTGGCTATCTGAATAAATTTGTGAATTTGCTAGGTTAAGACCTAGTTCGTGGTCACATTTCAACAAAACAGCTTGAGTATAAAGAAAATAACAAAAGGCTGTTCTTACTTATTTTCCTTTGGTGGCTTTTGGTTTGCTCTTTTTGCATAGGTCATGACTTTGTTCTCCTGGGTCCAGATTTATAAAAGCAGAAAATTACTAATTAAGTGAAAATAAGTGTCTGTAATTAAATGGTACATGTGTTGCTGTCTTGTCTAAAACTTTTAAAAGCAGAATTATGCTGTTGGGATATTAGTATGTGTATAACTTGATTTCAAAGTATAAATCTGGAAAAGTCTAGAATCTTTTCTGTGAATGCTATCTCAATACTACTTTAAGTCAAGTGTGATGCTAATGATATCTTAAAATTTCCAACACCTTTTGTGCAGTGATCACAAAGTCTCCACTTAATTTGAGACTGTTACTCAGAACACGCCTTGCGTCACGGGGGCTAATCTAAGTGTCCTAGTCTATATGACTACATTACATCATGATGTATTGATTGCCTCTGGCCTAGGAATCTGCAGCTTAAGCCAGTGACACAACATTTTGCATTTTTAAATGGTGATTCTCACCAAATAATGCCTCCCCACAAAAGAGGAAACCTAATAATGCCCCAAATCCTCTTTTTACTCCATCTTAATGACATAAAAATTAAGTGAATTAGAGAACTACAATGATCTTAAAATAATTTTTCAGCCACATTTCATAAATGTGGAAACTGAGGCACGGATCTGTTTTTGCCTATGAAAGATAGGTCCTGTAACTGTTACACAGTTTAACACTTCTGAAATTAGAATATTAGAGATCCTGCTAAATATTACGTATTGTTTCCGTGGCCTCTCTTAATAGTGCCATTTATATTTTTAATTTACCAGAGTTAGGCTCATTAAGATAGTGTTTGCTTTGAAATCAATGTTTCTGTGGAAACTAATTTTGACTTTTACAGATATTGATTACGGGCTTGTGAAAAGGCAAGTAAAGGAGGAATGCTTTGCTATCTGGGCATTAAAACAAAACAATACAATTAAAAGTTAAAAAGAAAGAAAAAGGTAAAAACAGATTTGTGTGGAAGGAGGGCAAAAAAATTTCACACGTGGGTTATCTGTTGCAGAATGTGCATTGCAAAAAAGATGCAAAATAGCAATCCTCCCTCTAGCTTGATGGAAATGTGTTTTTTCCATGAAACATGTATGTATTTTTACAAATGAAAGATGATTTAAAATGGAGGCATGTGTTTCTACTGTTTGAGTTGGGAAGGGCTTGGAATCTTTCAAATTCAGTACTTCCCAGGGATAGTTTTCCTTTTGATTAAAGTTTTGTTCTTATATTACTTTTTACTGTTGTTTTTGCAGTTTACCTAATGCTAATAGGGTCTCAGGAACTGTATTTGATGTTAAAGTGCGGTTTTTCCAGAAGATGACAGATAACTGATGGGTCTCCCCTTTTCCTCAGCAACATAGTGGTACCCAGAGGGAATTTATCTTTAGAAAGATATAGTTTGTGAGGAAAGAGGAGGATGGATAAGTGGATAAAATGTAATGCAGTTTTAGGGGTGGATTTTTAAGTAGCCCAAGGGGTAGGAAACCTGCACAGAAAGAAGCTGCGTTGTGAAAATGTTTAGGAGGAAAGTGCTGCATCGCTACGTGATGTGGAAGAGACTGCAGTGTCTGGGCATTGTTGGGAATCCGGGGTATTTTAACCATGAAACATCTGACAACAAATTATGTGTCTAGATATGTTTATGTGTGAATGTTCATGTATCAGGGATTCAGTTTCACAGTTTTAACTTCAATTTTCTTGTTTACCCCACAAATGACAAAATTGCGTCATTCCTTCTCTTTGCCCCTTTCCAACACCACCCCACAATTTTTTAAACAATCAAAAGAAAAATTAAAACCAGCAAACCTTAAATTCTTGTTTGTTATTTGGATGGTGAAATACTGCAGGTAGACACTGAATTGGACATTGATTTCCTTTTCTCTGCGTCGAAATGTCAAGGAAAGTTGCAAGTCTATGATTTTGTGTTTGGTTTTTTGCATGTTGCTTCTATGGAAAAACAAAACAACAACAGCAGTCCTCCCTGCCCAAAGTGTTAAAATGCCTCCTTCATAACCTGAGACTTACTTTCATTTTCTAGGTGCTGGAGAATCTGGTAAAAGCACCATTGTGAAGCAGATGAGGATCCTGCATGTTAATGGGTTTAATGGAGAGTAAGTGTCAAATCTGTGCAGGGGGGCACCAAGTAAGAGGAACAGACTTTATACTAACCTTTAGGAAGTATAGGTGGGCTTTGGGGGCTGGGCAGCCAGTTTTCACTTAATTTTTCCTGATTTACATATTAGAAAATCCTGGGAAGGGCTCTTTAGGGTCCCTCACCCCCCACCCCCTTGGATCTTTGGTGCAACAAATACTACTGATGAAAGCACCAGTGTTTGTGACAAACATCTCCCTATCCCAAGAAAATCGTGCCTGGTTGCAGGGGACGCTTGACAGCACTTGGCCCCGTGACAGCCCCTCTCCGGGCCAGGTCCCTGCCACAGTCTCCAGACATCACTGCAGTGTCTTCAACGTGGCTTTGGCCGCCCCCTTGTCCGGCCCATGCTGATCACTGCAAATTCACCCCACCCCACCTCACGCAGATTTCAATGTAATGAACCAACACAGGATGTTTTAAACTATTAGGGAAACATTGTTTCCATAATATTCTCACCAGAAACAGATTTGGAAGTGGCAGCCCGTGTTTACAGTTTCTCATTTTTTTTGTCCCCCTTTAAATTACCATTATGGGTAAATCATTGTTTCCCTTTAAAACAAAAAACAAATCAGTACCCGTGCCTACAGAAAAGAAGAGGGAACATTTATTTAAAGGATGGGAAGACTGGGAGTTAGGCACTCCCAGCCTCACTGAGGGGCATTTTTGCCTTTGAAAAGTCCTCCCAGGTATCCTGGTATAGCACAATGTGGCAATCCGTAGTGGGAATGAAGATTAAACAGGAGAGACTTTGTATTAGACCTGTGAGACGAGTTAGGAAGCCCTGCCTGGCATGGGAAATGCAAACAGGGAACATTCAATAAATCGGGGAACTTGCTTTTCTCCCCAAGACCCCAGATGGGGCCTACCCATCGTTCTCATGTAACAAAACGTGTTAAAAAAAAAAAAAAAAAAAAAAACTAAGTTGACCAGTCTGTTTTCACTGGTATGAGAGCATTAACCGCACTAGATTTCAAGCACCTGAAGGCACTAGTTTGTAATTACTAGCTGGTTAGCACAGTCCTGTTCCCTTTCTTAAACTTGGATTCGATTGAAAATTTAACCTTGAGTTGCTTTGGCTTCCATTTCAAAAGGGGAGTTGGAGTCAAGGTGGTAGCGTTTAATTATACCAACCACCCCCCCAAAAAAACAAACAAAACAAACAAAAAAACCTTTACTAGTCACTAAGCATCCAGGAAACAAAGGTGAACTTTTTCACCTTTCAGAGCAAGGCAGGCAGCTCCTTATGGAGAATTCTAGAATTTGTTAGATCAAATAATTGTTTAGAGAAGGATGACATCACCCATACAAATAGTAAATAGTCCTGTTAGTTGAGGATGCTTTTTCTACTTTAACCCTGAATTCAGAAGGATTGGTTGGGATGCAGAGGGGGCTTCTTCACTCATCTGATTATGACTCTCAATGGGTTATCAACATGCACATACGTGCTATTGAGTAAGTCAGCATCACTTGTCACCAACCAATTCTGAAATTAATTCTTGACACACCCCTCGATAAAGCCCTGCCAGCGGAGACTGCCATCCTGACAATAAATAAAAACCCTGAGACAGACTTCCAACCATGAATCTGTCATTTGAAGAAAAGTCTTGCATAAATTTTCCCCCTGCAACTTGCAGGAGTACTTACTTATTCATGAGAGTAGTTAAGCAAAAATAATTTGACCATGTATCCTCTAGATAAATATTTTGATGAAGACTGGACATGGCTAGCATTTTTCAAAGATGCAGCAGCCACTGTTTACCTTAGCTTGAGTCGGATGGAAGCTAAGTCACCTTTGAAATAAATTACTGACAGCTTCATTACAGATTGCCCTAAAATTTAAAAATTTTTATAGAAAGGATTCTCCTCCCTAAGCGAGCCAGCCTGTAACACCAGGCAAGGGTTTTAAACCAGAACTTCTCTTTTCTGTTTTCTTTTTGGAAAGAGGAAGCAACATTCCCAGTTTGCTTTCTTTGCAGACAAGGGCACAGATACGTTAAATTTAGCCTGTGAGAGGGTTTACAGGGGTATTCCTCATGGGAGCCTAGATACCTTATTTTTATCTCATCCAACTGCCTCCTTTTTTCTTTTTCCTCACTGCGGTATTGCAACAAAAGCTATTTCCTTCTTAACTAGGAATTCCCTATGAGACAGTGACATCTGTCCCTAAAGGGTGGTCTGGGTGGTACAGGGTTTTTCCTCCCTGATCTTGCGTTTTGTTAGGGCTCGGCTGAGCTATTAAATTTGCCTTAACTCTCTGCGGGCTGCCATGCTGATTATTACATTTTTAAGAGTAAGATAATACTGATTGGACCTTCAGAAATACAGAGGTTGGATGCGGATTTTCTAACTCAAAACTAACTCTCTTTCTTACATTTAGTGCCAGGAACAAAACAAAAACAAAACATAAACACCATTAACATTGGTTGAACTAAGCTAATCAATTACCAAACTGTAGAATGCTGCCCTTCGGCCTTCAAGGAGGAATTCCTACTGTTTATGAAGATCGGGTTTGGGTTTTTGGTTTTTTTTTTCTTTTTCTTTTTTCCGTGGTGGTGGTGGGTGGGCTTTTGTTCTTTTTGTTTTTTCTGTGGTGGTGGTGGGTGGGCTTTTGTTCTTCGAAATTTTTTTTGCTACATCACAGTCCAGACATAGTTTAATGACAATTTGTGGGGAACAATTATTTATAAATAAAACCATTTTATAGGTAGTTTCCTTCCACTGCAAGAAGTGAGGTCATTAGTTTTGCAGGAAATCCTGGGCAGAAATCTCCCCCGTTTATGCCTTTGTGCCTTAAGTTACAACATTGGGAAGATTCTGACCTGGGAGAATTAGGAGCCTTATGCGCTGCCATATTCTCCAAAGAATCGTGAGATAAATCACTGCTTTAGCTCCCTAATGCGTGTACGTTTAGTGAAAGCACAAGAAAACAATTATCCATCCCTCCTGTCTCCGACCAGAGTCTCCAGAGAGCTCTGTTAATACTGCAGCAAAGGTGTGGGATTCTTCCCCCATGGCCTGCAGTCTCAGTGGATGTTCCAATTTAGCCAGAGAGGCGACCTAAGAATTGCCGGGAGGATGGATGGCGCGCGAATTGTTGCTTTTGCTCTTGGCTGATTGTTTAGGAATGTAGAGAGACTGTGTGGGGTTTGTGTGACGTTGCGGTGCCTTGCAGATTAGGTGAGCTTTCAATCTCTCTTTAAAAGGGGCGGCGAAGAGGACCCGCAGGCTGCAAGGAGCAACAGCGATGGGTAGGCACATTCAAAACCAGAAAAAATTGTTAACAAACAAAACAAACATGAAGATCATACTGGGAAACTGAGGCCAGAGACCCGGGAAGAAAATAAAAATCATTTAAAGGACCATCAGCCATATTGGCATACATTTGTGAATAACACACAATTTCCTGACATTTTGGAGCAAGTAAAGTGCGTAACATAAATTTTTTTGGCCATGCTTAAAGTAGAATGCGATCCAGCTGGGGGAAAGTTATAGATTTCAGCCTTGGATGATCAGTTTAGGATTTTGAGAATTAATGTTTTTCCGTATGGTTTCTGTTTTCCCCCAGCTCTCCATTTGAACCAGCTACTTGTTTTAAAACTATCTACTAAATTCCATCTACCCACTGGTTGGTCTGATTTTAAAATTTCAGACCTCTTTGAGACAAAATTTGTTTCCTTTATTAAAATATGCAATGCTGCACCGTCTTTAATTTTGAAAACCGCCTTGGTACCTTGCAGCAGGTCATTAAGAATCATCTCGAAAAGCCTCTGGCCTTTTAAAAATGATCAAATTTATTTGAATCAAAGGCACTTTACGTTAGCTGGTGGATAAGGAAATTCATGATGGCATCTTTTATTTTTCCATTCATTATCAAATTATTTTTTCTTTGCTTCCTGCATCCCCACACCCATCACACACACACACACGCACACACATGCACATGCATACACAGACACGCACACACATCACACGCACACACAGCCACACGCGCCGCGCACACACACACGCATGCCAGGTAACCACTCTAGCTCTGCTGTGTATTTAGCATGCAGTGGTGGAGTGGCCGTTTCTCATGAGATCATCCAGAACCATTGGCTTAGTTTAGGGCATCTCAAAGAAACAGCTTCTGTGGCCGGGGAGGGGAGGGGCAAAGATATTGGGGTCTGGGGACAAAGTAACTGACACATGTTTGTTCATCTGTTTCTTTTAGAATATAATATCCCTAGATGATGGCTACAGTTTCTCATCTTCCCGGCTATGTCCTATCACAATTTGCATGCTGGAATTGCTCGGTCTTAGGAACTTCTAATAAGAATACTATTCTGTTATCTGGGGGGGAGGGGGGATGGGGCCCCTGCTACCTGACCTTAAACGATGATTGAAAAAACGAAAAATGGACTGAAATCCTTAATTGGCAGAAATGTAGTATGACAACTATCCAAAAAGGCATCTCTATAAGAAATGACTAATTGACAATCTGCTGTACCAAAAGTTGGCATTTGAGCAAGATATGACAAGTCCTTAGTGAGCAACCTACCGTGTACTAGATGTCCTGCTAAACCCTTGAACCCTACTAATACCTTGGCCTGCACGTCTCTCTGACTCTGTTCTGCAAGTCAATATAAGTATTAACATTCATGATAAATAAAAATTCTCTGCATGTTTCAGCAATCCCTGTATCTCGCGTCTGTCTTCTGTCTTCCTTCCTTTGTCTGTCTTTTCCCACCAAAGCACAAGGATTAAGGTGGAGACCTGAATGGCCTCCCCCACCACTTAGTTAGCTGAAGCAGGGGGAGGGGAGGAGCTCTTGAAAACTGAACGCATCCCATCTGCTGTATACATAGAAGGGGGGGGAGGAGGAACCAAGACCCTAAAAGTACTTCCAGCCTTAGTCCCAATTTTGTAACGAATCAGAATTCTAGCTAATGGCATATGTTTTGCCTTTGTTGAGTAGTTTAAAGACATCTAAGGAATTTTCTCTGAATTTCACAATCAACGTTAAATTCATTAAACAATAGTAAAAGTGATGATAAACCTGCCAACCCCCAGTATAATATCTCCATCTACATAGTAATTGCTTCAATGGAAGAATTTTATGTTTTAGTATTACACACCCGAATTAGATTTTAGATTTCTATTTTAGCTGTTTTATACTTGATATACTCCCACACCTATTCACATACGTAGATGAATACTGAACACGTTCTCAAAATATCCGTATTTTAAGACGGGAAGTTTTCCAATTATCATACTACTGCTTAGACCAAAATATCAAACTGAATGAAAGAAACTTGTTTCTGGAAATACTTTTCTCTCGCTGTATGCAGATTTGGATATTTAGTACCCGAATGTATTTAATTTTACTATTGTGGAACCTCAAAACCAAAGGTTAATAGCTTTCATTACCTATGAAGTGGAGCCTGCTTTTAATGAATGGGAATAGATTTGCCCTAGGCGGTTTTAGGTAAATTCTGAATTCAAAAGTGAACATTGGGGACCATCAAACACATGTCCTTTTAATTTATAACATCTAAATAATCGATGTTAGACTGTAATACCAAGGCCGGGAATTCTTAATTTCAGAAATGAGCTTTGATTCTGCACATACAAAGCAGACCGTCGCACAGAGCGGTCAGGACTCACTCCCTTTCACTCTAAGGTGGTTGCTTTAAGAGTCTGGGGGCCAGAATCAGATTTCAGATTTGTACACAAGGCCTGAAGCTCGCTCACCTCCCTGTCATCTGTGTTTCTGAGATTCTCGGGACCTGCAGCACTTTTACTTAAATGGCCCTGAGGAGATTCCTGGCAACATCTGTCCCCCCTCCCCACCCCAGACACCCCCCACCACTAATGAGCGTGGCCCCTCTGAACTTCGCCAGCTCTTCACCCAATGTAGAAGAGCAGTGGTGCAGTGAAAGGGGCTTCACGTAGGAAAGGGGCGAGATGGGATCCTTCAGCAGGTGAAGGCCCAGAAGTACACAGACATTTATTCAGAAAGAATAAATTTGCAAGTATAATTCTTTGAGAAAGGAAAGACCAAATGGTTTGTGGAAGGCCTGTCGACAGGCCCGCACTTGACCCCACCGTCCGTCCCCGCCCCCCACCCCTGCTGCTCCACTGACTGCCCTGCCCTGCTCGTCTGCTCTTGCTAATTAACCTCCCTTCGCCTTTCCTCTGCCTTAACTGTCATGTTCTAGTCTGGAGGGATTATATGTTTTAATTTCTACTCCAGTCTATGAATTGGTGAATCAGCCAAGTGAATGCTTCAAAAACTGGGACTCTCAAAAGATTAAAAAAAATATATATATATATACAAACCGTGAAAAAGATAAACTGTGTCCCCTCCATCTCCCACTCCCATTGGTTTCTGCCTCGGTGACTCCCCCCTCTCGACCTCAGTTTCCCTGTCAGAGGGGCAGGACCGTAGCACCTTTTTTCCGCATGACAACGCCCTCACCTCCCAGGGCCTAACAGGTACAGCAGGTGTGCTGTGTGTGCTGGTTCCATTTTTGGGCTATAGACCTGATGAGATACATACTCCACACAAGAGGCCTTTTCTTGCCCTCTAAAAACATAAACTCGAGAACCTTCCCTGGCTGTGCTTCGAATGAAGGCTAGTTTCTGAAAAACATACAGCATTTGGATCAGTGTAATCTGGTACAAAAATTAACATTCTGTTACGGTCCCCAGAAGCCAAAGGGTGTGGCCTTTACCTGTGGGACCAGTGACCCTGAATATAGATCATTCCATAAAGACCACGCAGGCCATCCCATGTGGCTGAGTTAAAGTCAAGGAAAAGCTACAAAACCTTCAACCTCTACTTACCAGTGGGATCTGACCTCCCCTCCCCCTTAGATTATAAGGCCTTCTAGGGGGTGGAATCTTATTTGATTCCTATTGCACATGGACCAACATGCACTAACATCATGAACTAGAAGTTTCATTGCTGCTAGCTGCAGTGCCTGGAGCATCGCACATACGACTTTTTTTTTTTTTTTTTTTTTTTGACGGAGTCTCACTCACCCTGGCTGGAGTGCAGTGGTGCCATCTCAGCTTACTGCAACCTCCGCCTCCCGGGTTCAAGCGATTCTCCTGCCTCAGCCTCCCTTGTAGCTGGGATTACAGGCGCATGCCACCGTGCCCAGCTAGTTTTTTTGTGTGTTTTTAGTAGAGACAGGGTTTCACCATGTTGGCCAGACTGGTCTCCAACTCCTGACCTCAGGCAGTCTGCCCGCCTCAGCCTCCCAAAGTGCTGGGATTACAGGTGTGAGCCACGACACCCGGGCTCCTGTAATGAACTATTATAAACACCACCACCTGTGCTCACTGGTTCTCTCAGTATGCTAATCTAGCAACTGAGTTAATTCCAAGTCAAACCATGGGACTGTTTTGCTCCACCCCAACCTCATAGTGACCTATCACTCCAGCCTCACCCCTACCCAGATGTTGATAGGACCAGGAGAAGCCTTTAGGAAGTGTTAGTATGTAGTGTGGGGGCTTCAAGCCCATGAAAGATTAAATGAGCTGCATGCAACTTCTGGTACAGTCATGATTGCTAAGGCAATTTGCTAATCTGCCCCATTGGGCGTGTCCTCAGGGCACATTTGGGAGGTTATAATTTGCAACTATGTTTATTCAGCTACCTCCAATCTGCACAGATCCGAACCCACAACTCCCTGAAAAACAGAATACTATGCTTTTTAGTCGGGAGATCTTTATGAAAGCAGTACTCCTCCTAACTGACATGGTGCAATATGATTTTCTTTTCTTTTCAATCCCACTGCAGTGAGAAGGCAACCAAAGTGCAGGACATCAAAAACAACCTGAAAGAGGCGATTGAAGTACGTGCTGGCTCCTTGTGCTTTCTGTCTTGCAGCCCCCTCCCAGCCAGTGCCGTTCCCTGACCGCTTTGCTAAATCATTTTCAGACCATTGTGGCCGCCATGAGCAACCTGGTGCCCCCCGTGGAGCTGGCCAACCCCGAGAACCAGTTCAGAGTGGACTACATTCTGAGTGTGATGAACGTGCCTGACTTTGACTTCCCTCCCGTAAGCTACACCCCGACTTGTGTGGCCTTAGCCCCGCCCACCTGAGCACAGTGTCCATATAGGAACATGAGTGACAGCCCTGCACATGGGCAAGAGCATCCAAACCACACTTCAGGCAAAACCACATTTCACTGATGTCCATCCTTAGGAAAAAGTTAATTTCATGTGTAACCTTAATTTAATAATAATAATCATGAGGGCTTTGTTCAAGATGGATGAGCAAAATTCTGTCACCCCTTCTACATCTTAGCTCACCTGTCCTCACAAACAAACATCACTCTTGAATACTACAATCTCACTTTATTAGATTGTAAATTTTTATGAGGAAAAAGGTCCTGAGCTATGGCAGGCTTAATTATTCCCTCATTCCCATCTTAGGACAAACAAAACTGTATGTTAAATATGGCAGACAAATACTAATTGTCCATTTACTCCACTGGAAGTGCCCTAAGGTACCTTGGGATGCCTCAGTGAAGTGCCAAATGGAAGACATTCTCATTTTAAACAGGTGACCTTTTAACATTTATTAAGAGTTTTCTAAAGTCAGTCCTTGTCTTGGGGCAAATGAAATCTTTTCTCGTTATTAAAAAAAGTGAAATATATCTAAATTATAACTCAAAAATAAATCATAAAATAGAACATATGGAAAAGACTTTCCTCTGGATGCACGACACTGTTGGCTCCCTAAAGAACTACTTTTAGGGAACAAAAAACTGTTCAAGCCCAAGCATATAAGTTTAGGCCCCTTCGTGGGGAGAATGGCTTATAAGCGGGGAACGGAAAACGAGATGGAAAGATGTATGCGTTTGTAAGACCCACAGGGAAGAGACTTGTCTACAGCTAAAACAATGAGTTATTGTTGCCTTTTGTCAGGCTTTCGTGGGAATTTTTGTTTGTATATTTTAGATGGACTTGGCTGCAAACTTAAATTGGAGAAATTAGTGGTATATAGTTAGTATGGATAGCTAAACTTTTTAAATAGCATTATTTTGAAAAAAAGCAGTAAACACAATATGTATGATATAACCCACTGACTTTCTTGAAATATGATTCTATATTTAATAGGAAAAGGAAACAGCAGCCTATTAAAAATGTATCCGAACAATAACTTTTTATTAGTCCTACTAACATCTGAACTTTTACGTTCCTGCCTACACGTCCCCCATCATCATTTTTTTTGGTAAGATTCACATTTTCCCAGGAGGCAAATTTAGTCCCAGCACATCTTACAAATGAAGTTTCTTATTTTCACAACATTGAACCATTTATTGGCATATTCTAACACATTTAGTGTATATTCTTCCTAAACAATTCTGTGAAGAAACTAAATTACTCAGCTTACCCCATTCCCCCTACACACGAGAAAAGAAACTACCCAAAACCAGTAATTCACAATAAGACCCAGCAGCTAATTGCGTGAACTTTTGAATATGTTTAACGTGTTGAATTAAAGTTCTTTGTGAGCATTAATTCATTAATTGGGCTCAAAATTCAAAATCACACCAAGCGTCGGTCACGTAGGGAACTCTGGTCTCAGGGTTCGAATGACAGTGTTGTTGATTAGTTCAAGCTCTTGCCTTTCTCTAAACTTTCTTGTGTTCACTTTCAGGAATTCTATGAGCATGCCAAGGCTCTGTGGGAGGATGAAGGAGTGCGTGCCTGCTATGAACGCTCCAACGAGTACCAGCTGATTGACTGTGCCCAGTAGTAAGTAACCGCCACCCAACCCGTCAGCACATAAAACAGGCAAAAACAAGAAAACATGAAAACCTGTGGTCCTGCTTTGAAAGTTACTTGTTGATGATTCCTTTCTTAGAAGCCAACCAGTTACCCCACTGGCAGAAAGTTCTAATCTGATTCAATTGTTTATTTATAAAGTCCTTAATTGCATCATTTTTATTTTAGTGCAGCGACATTATTTTATATAAACATTTAAAGCCTGTTAGAGCAAAATGATGATGAGTTTCATAGTATTCATAATTAGTAGGAAGTAATTAATTGAATTGACCCTAAGCATTTAGGGAAATAGGGCAGTGCTCACATTTTGAATAATGTAAAAATGCTATATTTTATTGCTGTAATTTTAAAACATAACAAAGAGGAACGGTGAAGACGTAGCTACGCCTCCTCTCTCCTTGGTAGTTGTTGATTGAACTATTTCTGCTCTCAGGTAAGCGACTCTAGTAGCTGCCTAGTGTTACTAGATCCTAGTGACTCTAGGTAGAGTTTGTTTTTGTGTTGTCTTGACTTTTGAACTCTATTTCATATCCGTATTTATTCCTTCTCACCGGGTCTTGATTCAAGGATGGTAAGTGGTCAGTGGATTTTAAATCCTAAACTATACACCTAAGCAGTACAATACCGTGGTGGGGTTATTTTCAAATAAAACAAATTACTACCTGCGAGGAGGACAGGTTAAGGCCTGCGGTAGCAATGGGAAAAGCATCTTTCTCCAAAGTCACTCATAAAGGTGGGCTCACCTGGTTGGTGTGTTGGCAAATGAAGAAGGGGGAACTTAAAACACAGACTTTATTGCACAACTCTACCTGATGCCCAGGCTGCTTCCCTTGCTGCCTAACACCTGACTTACCATTGCCTCAGGGATCGCCCTCTGTCCCTGTCACCCACCATGGTCTCTCCCAGAGGACATCGTACCCGATAGCTAGAAAGTTGCCTTTGAAATAGTTTATGGCTTCCCTCATCTTGCACATGATATAGCAAGCATGTGGTGGTCAGGGTTATTTAAAAAATATGTAAAGATTATTATTATTTTTTTGAAACGGAGTCTCACTCTGTCACCCAGGCTGGAGTGCAGTGGTGCGACCTTGGCTCACTGCAACCTCTGCCTCCTGGGTTCAAGTGATTCTCCTGCCTCAGCCTCCCGAGTAGCTGGGACTACAGGTGCCTGCCGCCACACCCAGCTAATTTTTGTATTTTTAGTAGAGATGGGGTTTCACCATATTGGCCAGGCTGGTCTCGAACTCCTGACCTTGTGATCCACCTGCCTCGGCCTCCCAAAGTGCTGGGATTACAGGCATGAGCCACCACGCCCAGCCAAAAATGTAAAGATATCTTTTGTTTGTTGATGCTGCAGAAATGCACAAAGCAGTCTCAGTTAATGATATTCTGAAGTAGGAGTGTCTTGTGACTTGGGGCAGGGGAGTCTAGTAGAGGTTTGATGTTTTAGCCATCCTTATTACAAGTAGCTGCAACTCGGAACTGATTTTGCTATAGGAAGTATTAGCTAATCAGAACCAAGGTGCCAGGCTGACTCACCAAGGGCTAAGATTGCTTTACTTAGTAGCCTCAAGCCCAAGGAACTGATTGTGAAAACCACCTGAATAAACAGGAGGGAGGAAGAGGTGATACTGTTCATCTATAAATCATATAGGCCTCTGTTAGGGTCTGTGCAATCCATCAACCCCAGCCCTGCCTTCCCATAGGAAATTCCTTTCTTTTCCATTGCCACATACATAGATATTCCACGGTTTAATATACAAGCAAATGTGTATATTTTTTCAAGGAACAGAAAAAAACAGTCCATCTTGGCTGGTCCCTGTGGCCCCCAGCCCCCACTCCTTCTTCAACAAAGTCCCTGATTTTCTCAAAAGTTCGAACCAAAAGCTGGAAGCGCTAATTATAGTAACGCAAAACAAATGGAAATCCTGGAATTGTTTGCATTTTGTATTTTGGATCCAAGTCAGAAGTTAAGTACAGGTACAAGATTAAGAGAGTTTAACCACCCCAGTTCTGAATGCTGGGGGGGGCAGGGAGTCCCAGTTTCGTTAATTAACAGTAGCTTAGCCAGATTGTTGAATTTTGTCGGGTTTCGTTTTCTCTCTCAAATCATTTAGAAGTTTTTGGGGTTTTTTTAAGCAACACTTCATTACTCCTGAAACTTTGTCTGAAAACTGCACCATTTGTATAGATCATGAAAAGTTTTCAGGAAACTCAGAGAAAAAGAGAACAACGCAGCTTAGAACTTTTAAAATGTCCGCCCTCACCCGTGGCTCAAACAGCCCTGCATCTGCCGTGGCCGGCACGTTTCTGGTTGAACTGCCTTTATGTTAAAGTTCAGATACTGGTAGTGTGCCCATTTCTTAAGCTGCCTATTTTTATTTGTTGAGCTGGGGTTTGGCTGGCTCCACTCCAGATGTCTCTCTCACAAGATTTGGTGCTGATGATCTATTTATAGAACTGTGGTTCTGTTGCCATGGTAACATGCTGGAGGCCAGGGCGGCTGGGGCGCTATTTCTGGACTGGCGCTGTAATGTAAGATTGATTGGGCAAGTTAGTATATCCTCTAAGCCAGACTAACTCTGAACTAGTAAAAAGGAAGAGGGGAACAGAAAACTTAGGCAGTTTCTTTAAATAAACTTTTCTCTCTTTATGATTTTCTTTTCTCGTTAGCCCGCTTTAAAACAATTCCAATCTCTACATGCCCCTCCCTCCAAAAAACAACTGGTTTTAACATTAATTTTCCATATTAATTACCCCAATCTTTCAAAAGTAAATTTTCCTGTGTGTCTAGTCAAGCAACACAAACAAGATGCTTTTTTAATGAAAAGCGTAATATCTGGAGTGTTCTATTTCATGGACCAAACAGAACGGAAGAGAACTTTGTGTTTGTTTCCTGTTCAGGATGGCTAGGGCGAGAAGGGCCCCTTTGTGCCAACCTCTTTTGTTCTCTTTAATCAATGAGATTCTTAAAAAGTAAGAAGGAAGGGATACAGATTCTCAGTAACTAAAACAATCTCGTGTGCCCTTGAGGGGAAAGTCCTTGATGTTTTTAAGAATGTCACTTTATTTTTTTTTAACTGAATGATATAGAGGTATACAATTTTCAAACTGTTTGCCATTTTAATCAAGCAATTTGAAAATTAAAATGTTTTTGTCAAGCATTACCAAATGGCACAGAATGTGATAGGCCAGCCTGGTTTTGGGGTCCTTTCTCTACTGGTTGATATGCATAAAACCTTCTAAAAATCAAGAATATTGCCAGAGAGCAACAGGAATAAACAAGCTAAGTAAAGAATAAAAAAGAAAAATAGAAAAAATAAAAATAAACACGAAGAACAAAGCCCCACCACTGTGCTGTGCTGTTTGTGTGGCCCCACTGCATCGAGGCCACAGGCTAGCTGCTAGACGCATCTAGAGTTCCCTGATTCCTAAAATTATTTATCTTAAATCCTGTTTGCCCTAACCTTCTTAAGGCATCAGCTTTGAGTTACAAATGTAACCAACACACAAGCAAATGTGCCATTGACTTAGTGCTGCATAACTGTGGGACGGTCACTTCCGTTGAGCCTGACCTTGTAGAGAGACACAAATAGTTGGCAAATTGATGTGAGCGTTGTGAACACCCCACGTGTCTTTCTTTTTCTCCCAGCTTCCTGGACAAGATCGACGTGATCAAGCAGGCTGACTACGTGCCGAGCGATCAGGTGTGCAAAACCCCTCACCACCAGAGGACTCTGAGCCCTCTTTCCAAACTACTCCAGACCTTTGCTTTAGATTGGCAATTATTACTGTTTCGGTTGGCTTTGGTGAGATCCATTGACCTCAATTTTGTTTCAGGACCTGCTTCGCTGCCGTGTCCTGACTTCTGGAATCTTTGAGACCAAGTTCCAGGTGGACAAAGTCAACTTCCAGTAAGCCAACTGTTACCTTTTTATATAACAGAGATCATGGTTTCTTGACATTCACCCCAGTCCCTCTGGAATAACCAGCTGTCCTCCTCCCCACCAGCATGTTTGACGTGGGTGGCCAGCGCGATGAACGCCGCAAGTGGATCCAGTGCTTCAACGGTAGGATGCTGTGGGCTTGGCTGTTCGTAAAGAACGCTTTGCTTCTGTGTTGTTAGGGATCAGGGTCGCTGCTCACGCTCTTGGCTTTGCTCTCTTTGGTTAAGATGTGACTGCCATCATCTTCGTGGTGGCCAGCAGCAGCTACAACATGGTCATCCGGGAGGACAACCAGACCAACCGCCTGCAGGAGGCTCTGAACCTCTTCAAGAGCATCTGGAACAACAGGTTTGTGGAGTGACCGCCCACCCCCTGCGCTTGCCCAGGAGGCCCTGGTCTGCACTGTTTATAGAGAAGAACCCTGTGCAAGCATTCCAGACCCCTGGCCGAAAGCGCGCTTCTCCCAAGCATTCACACAGCCTCCCTTCTTGTAGATGGCTGCGCACCATCTCTGTGATTCTGTTCCTCAACAAGCAAGATCTGCTCGCTGAGAAAGTCCTTGCTGGGAAATCGAAGATTGAGGACTACTTTCCAGAATTTGCTCGCTACACTACTCCTGAGGATGGTGTGTATGGCTTCCACTCTTGCTGGCTGTTCATTGCGGTGGTTCTTTTTCAAACGGTCAGGCCGAAAACCCCCATCCCCCTCCCACCACCAAACCATAAAGGATCTATAAGAGAAGCAAGAAAAACGCACTCCCACTAATTCTCATATGGAAAAATCAGGGTTTTGAAGACTTCAGGAGCTACAGAGATGCTAGCACCCCAGCTCTGCTTGAATTTTTAATTACATTAATATGTATTCCCTTTTTTTTATAGCTACTCCCGAGCCCGGAGAGGACCCACGCGTGACCCGGGCCAAGTACTTCATTCGAGATGAGTTTCTGGTGAGTCGAGCCTGTCTTTAGTTTCCTCTCTTGTTGCTCCTCTTTTTCTCATGGATGTAAATTTACTTAATTCCAAATTCAGGGGTTCAGCTACCCAGTTCCATGGTTTTAGTTCACGCACATCCAGTGTGGATTTGAGCTCTTTGTGCCCCTCCTTTTGCTTTTGTTTTCATATGACATCAGAGGCTGGCTGACAGCCGTCCCTGGTTGGTGTCCCCATCAGGGATAGGGTGGTTCCTGGCGAGGGTGTCACTGACAAGTCCCCTTGTTTGTGCCCGCAGAGGATCAGCACTGCCAGTGGAGATGGGCGTCACTACTGCTACCCTCATTTCACCTGCGCTGTGGACACTGAGAACATCCGCCGTGTGTTCAACGACTGCCGTGACATCATTCAGCGCATGCACCTTCGTCAGTACGAGCTGCTCTAAGAAGGGAACCCCCAAATTTAATTAAAGCCTTAAGCACAATTAATTAAAAGTGAAACGTAATTGTACAAGCAGTTAATCACCCACCATAGGGCATGATTAACAAAGCAACCTTTCCCTTCCCCCGAGTGATTTTGCGAAACCCCCTTTTCCCTTCAGCTTGCTTAGATGTTCCAAATTTAGAAAGCTTAAGGCGGCCTACAGAAAAAGGAAAAAAGGCCACAAAAGTTCCCTCTCACTTTCAGTAAAAATAAATAAAATAACAGCAGCAAACAAATAAAATGAAATAAAAGAAACAAATGAAATAAATATTGTGTTGTGCAGCATTAAAAAAAATCAAAATAAAAATTAAATGTGAGCAAAGAATGATGGGACTCCCGTGAGTTATTTGTGGTTCTGAGCAAATTCCCGTCATTCATGGTTTTGATTTGGTCCTTACGTCAAAAGTTGGGAGGCCCCAAGGTGAAGTGGGTATAAAATCTCACCACTGTATGTTTTCTGGTGACCCTAATCTGTAGGTGTCTTGAAACAATTTGCAGACAATAGGAAAAGTCCACCCCTGTTCCTCCTAAATTTCACCCCATAGTGAACCACTATGCCCCAGTCACCTCTGCATTTTGATCATTGCCATCCTATCCAAAGATTCTACCAACAACTCACACCATTACGTCATCACACAGTTTGCCTGCTGACCCAGGCTTCCCAAGAAAAGTAGTGTATGTTTTGCTATAAGATAAGATAGGGACTAAATTATGTGGAGAAATAGAGGAACACAGTGTTTCAAATCAATGGGGTTATTCAAGAAATGGTGTAGCCATTTGGGGAAAATTTAGGCTGGATCCCTACCTCATTGCACACACCAAAATGAATTTGACATAAGTTGATCACATACATCTAAATAAAAGAGGTACTTTTTAAGGTGGCTATTTTATAATTAAAACCTTGGGTTTTTAAAGGGCCTCTCTGCAGCATAACCTAAGACCTAAAGGCCATAAGGGGGTTGGGGATGACTATAAAAACGAAAATCACACTTAAAATTTGAATGGGGGAAGGGCCTGGGTCAGGTAGAAATTTGACAAAGGGTTTACTTCCCTAATAAGCAAAGAGTTCTTATGAATTAATAAGCAAAACCATCAGGAAAATGGGCACAGTATATAAGCATGCAACTTAAATACAAATAATAAGCCTCGGGATATGTGGGACATCACTCATAAATATTCACCATAATTGGGAGTGGGGATGGGGGTCCACACTCACGGGTTGAAGTGTGGCTTATTTCTGAGGTCCTGTGGGTTCCCTAGACTTTCACCCCTACCCTTATCCCCCAAGGTGTAGTCTCATATGTGGTCACTTCCTGGGTGGCTTCCAGGAAGGGTGGGAGGAAGTGATCAGCATCAACGATGGTGCCCTCTGAAGCTGGCCAAATGGGACTTCAAGTTCATTCTGTAATCCAGGTCCCAAATCCACTTCCTATTCTAGTTTCCAGATCAAATTACTCTCACCCAAATTAATCATATAGTGTAGCTCACCAGAGGTGAGCGATGAGCCCCACGGGGGGCAGAAAAGTAGCAAATACCTGCATCTCCATCCAACTTTCACATAACATTCAGTCCACATGTGCTTGCTATGCAATTTTTAGTACAAAGCCCTCAAAAGCCCCCCAAATATAAAATCCAAGTAAAAATCGGGGCTTGCTATGCAAATACAGCTGAAAGACTAGCCCACAAGTTCCCATAATCCTCCAAAGCACCCCAAATAAACACACATAAAACCTGGACAGTGGCTATCAAGTGCAACCACAAGACCAGCGTGCCACACAAACATTCATCCAGGTAAAGGCTGTGCTCAGTGAAAATCAAGGTTGAACTCCAGCCCCTAGCTCCTCTTCCAAGATGGCTCCCTGTATGTCCCTTTTACATAGAAATTCTGGAACCTTCTTAGCATAATCCACATGAGATTGTCACAGCTCTAGCCACATATCCATCAAAATTAGAAAACACAAAATTCCCAGGCCAGAGATGCCAAGGAAAATGATACCACAGAACCCCACCTTGTTGGTCATAACTGACAGAGACTTCATGGTATCTTCTAGAAGAAGGGCCACAAAAGTCACAGTTATCAGGTATCTACTAGTGCTAGCCATTACCCAATGGGATAGGTTCAGCTGCTATTTTGACAATGAGTAAAAGAGGCCCCGAGAGACCCCAAGAGACGTCTCTAGTGAGCAGGGAAGATGCGCTTCAAACTCAAGTAGCCAAAGGCCACTGCTTGGTCCCTACAAGATACTGTTGTCCTGGAAGATGCAGGAGAAAAGAGAAAAAGGTCTCCTGGTGTTCTTCCCATGATGTCAGTTATCAGGAGTCCATGACCTGTGACCCCCATCGAAAATCCTGCAGGTCACCATGGGATTCCACAGCCAGGTGGGTGAGTGGGGCCTCTTCCCACAGACCGTGGCACTGGCCATACTCCTGCCTCCCTACCAGGTCAGGGCTTTGTCCCCACCAGTCACCCCGTTGTGTTTGAGACTTGCTTCCCTATGTTAGGCTTCATTGCTGCTATTTAAAACATTTTTGTTTCCCTTTTCCCTCTGACCCTGGTGCCAAGCAAAACTTCTACAGAGCTATTTTCAAATCTAAATTTTAGGATCTTCAAAAAACAAAAAATTATAAAGACTTTCATTTAAATCTTTGATTACAAGAAGCCATTTAAAAAAAAAAAGATTTTTTTAATCTGAATGCCTGTAATCCCAGCACTTTGGGAGGCCGAGGCGGGCGGATCACGAGGTCAGGAGATGGAGACCATCCTGGCCAACAGGGTGAAACCCCCTCTCTACTAAAAATACAAAAAATTAGCCGGGTGTGGTAGCAGGCACCTGTAGTCCCAGCTACTCAGGAGGGTGAGGCAGGAGAATGGCGTGAACCTGGGAGGCAGAGTTTGCAGTGAGCTGAGATCGCGCCACTGCACTCCAGCCTGGGCAACAGAGCAAGAGTCCACCTCAAAAAAAAAAAAAAAATTTAATCTGATGTTTAAATCTCTATTAAAGTGCAAAGCAACCTATTTTTCTAAAGGTAACGATTTGCACCACACTTTGTAGAGATGTGTAAACCAAATATTATAAATGACTATTCATTGACCTTTTGGATTGAACATGATAATAATAAACCATTAGGGCCCTTCACAGTATGAGAAGGGTCTAGAATTGGACAGAATTTTTATTTACCTCCACTTTTACTTAAATGTGCACAAAATTATGCACCCCAAAATGGCCACATCTGCATAGCCCTTCTATGTAGACCATGGTATCCTCTTATTATAGTACTTTCTTGGATGGCTTTGGTCATCTTTTCACTCAATAAATACATAGAGACTATGGGATCCATGCCAGCCAGTGGGAATCCTGATCTCATGGGGTTCATGTTCTAGCGAGACAGACACACACTTACTAAATAAATAATAAAAAGAATTACAGATGGTGACAAAATCTCTGAAGCAATAAGCAGGATGCAGGCAGCGGGGAATGGGAGATATTTGAGGAGGGATTTCACTTTAGATGGAACAGCTAGGGAGGGCCTCTCTGATGTAGTACATTTTCTTCTGAGAATGTGAAGGATGAGAAGAAGCCAGCCATCAAGTACTAATAGCTAACATCATTATTTAAAATTGTTATTAAAACATAATTAATGGCCAGGTGCGGTGGCTCACACCTGTAATCCCAGCACTTTGGGAGTCCGAGGCGGGCAGATCACCTGAGGTCAGGAGTTCGAGACCATCCTGGCCAACATGGTAAAACCCTGTCTTTACTAAAAATACAAAAAATTAGTCAGGCGTGGTGGCAGGTGCCTGTAGTCCCAGCTACTCAGGAGGCTGGGGCAAGGAGAATCGGGAGGCAAGGAGAATCTGCCTCCGGGAGGCAGAGGTTGCAGTGAGCTGAGATCGTGCCACTGCACTCCTGCCTGGTGACAGAGCGAGACTCTGTCTCAATAATAATAATAATAATAATAATAATAATAATAATAATAATAATAAACATTTTTGGAGGACTTTACTATGTGCCAGGTACTGTTCTACACTCTGTATATGGATGATCTCATTTAATCCTTTCAAAGCCCTATTAAAAACCATCCCATCATTTGTACAACAGGTCCTATCCCATTGTGCAGTAGTTAGCTCAAACATGAAAAAGGTAAATCATATCTAAAGCATTGTGAATAATTTAAGCAAATTATGCTTTTTAATAAAGGTTACACTAAAAAGGTCATTGCAATAAGCACTTAATTTAAGTAATTGTTACACAGGTTCCTATTTCAGAGCTGGAGGACTTTGCATCTCTAGGATAATTTTCCCACATTAAAAAATGCATGCATATGCTACGAACAACAAGTCTTCTCATTTTGCCTATTTTATTTACCGTATCAGTTAAGAATGCATTCAGCTGCAAGTAACAGAATCCTGACCCAGAGTGGCACAGACAAACAGAAGTTTATATCCACTTATCAAGAATTCTAGAGGTAGATGGTTCCTGTTATTTCAGCAGCTCATCAATGGCAGGACTAATGTGTCCACAATTCTCTTGGCTTCTCTCTCATGGTTGCAAGACAGTATCACAGTACAGCTGAAGGCAGAAGAGGAAGGGAGAGACAACCCAAACTAATCTCTTTTGTCCTCTTTTTGTCAGTGTTTCATAGAGGCCTCTTCATTCATGCTTCACCATGTGAAATACACATAGATACCCAGCTATGTATGCGTACTTCGAAAAGTAAAAGTAACAGATAGAAAAGTATCCCTCCCTCCTTCTCTCCTTCCTCGCCTCCCCTCCCTCCCTCCCTTCCTTTCCTTCCTTCCTTCCTTCTTCTGTCTTTTTAGACAGAGTCTCACTCTGTTGCCCAGGCTGAAGTGCAGTGGTGTGATCTTAGTATGCTGCAACCTCTACTTCCCAGGTTTAAGCAATTCTTCTGCCTCAGCCTCCAGAGTAGCTGGGACGACAGATGCCCACTGCCACGCGCAGCTAATTTTTTTGTATTTTTAGTAGAGATGGGGTTTCACCACGTTGGCCAGGCTGGTCTCAAACTCCTGACCTCAAGTGATCCACCCACCTCAGCCTCCCAAAGGACTGCGATTACAGGCATGAGCCACTGAACCTGGCTGTATCTTTTCAATACCACTATTATGCATACACACATAGATAGGGATTTTATTTTTTATTTTTATTTTTATTTTTGAGATGGAGTTTCGCTCTTGTTGCCCAGGCTGGAGTGCAACGGCACAATCTTCAGTCACTGCAACCTCCGCCTCCTGGGTTCAAGCAATTCTTCTGCCTCAGCCTCCCAAGGAGCTAGAATTACAGGCATGCGCCACCACGCCCAGCTAATTTTGTATTTTTAGTAGAGTTGAGGTTTCACTATATTGGTCAGGCTGGTCTCAAACTCCTGACCCCAGGTGATCCACCCACCTCGGCCTCCCAAAGTGCTGGGATTCCAGGCGTGAGCCACTGCGCCCGGTTGAGAGGGATCTATAATTTCCTGTTGTATGCACCTTGATGGAGCATCTGAAAAAAACATATCCAATGCCTGTAGTTTTAAGGCTTAGGGAAGATATTAGGGGGAATAAAACCCTTTCAAATCATAAGAGAACAATTTGCATAATTCTACGTAAATAAGTTAGAAAGCCTAGATGAAATAGAAAATCATCCAAAAAAATACTTCTTACCAAAATTGACCCCAGCAGAGACATCATAAATCTAAGCTGACCAGTTACCATAGAAAAACACAAAGCACAGTGAGAGGCCTCCATGACAAAAAGGCTCCAGACTCTCGCTGGGATGGGAAGCTAATGACAAGAAGGAAACATGAGGGAAACTTCTGGGGTGCTAGCAAGTTTCTATTCTTGATCTAAATGCTGGTTAAACAAATATATTCCATTTGAGAAAATTCATTTGACTGTACACTTAGGATTTGGAACTTTTTAGTACATGTATTATATATATATATATATATTTTTTTTTTTTAATGAGGAAAAGGAAAAAGGCACCAGGCCCAGGTGGTTTCACAGGGGAATTATATTAAACCTTTAAAAGTCAAATAATCCCTGTGCTACTTATATTATTCCAGACCATAACATAATAAAAGGAAAACCTCAAAATTATTTTTATAAAGTATACCACTGATTCCAAAACATGCCAAAGATTGCACCCAAAAATAAAATTACAGATTAATTTCACTTATGAATATCAATATAAATATTTTAAAATATAAGCAAACATAATTCCATATTACATTAAAAATAATACATCATGCCTGGTAAGATTTATTCTAGGAATTCAAGGTTTGTTCAATATGAACAAATACAGTAATATATGCCAAAATTTAATACTGATTCATATTTTAGAAATCCAACAAAATAGTAATGAATGGATGCTTTTCTAATATAAAGACTCTCTCTATATATACCACATATCTATATATACTTAGTACAGTATATATCATGTATATAAATAAAATCTCCAAAAGTCAACATTTTAATTAATGAGGAGCTTCTAAAAGCTTTTCCACTAATGTCAGGAATAAGAAACAAGAAACACAAGGATGCCTCACATCATCACTCTGTTTATCATTGTATGAGATGAATAAGCCAATTCAATTAGACAAAAGAAAGCAATGAGAGACCTAGAATTGGAAGGGGAGAAGCAAAACTATCTTTTTGACAGGTGCAGTGGCTCATACCTGTAATCCTAGCACTTTGGGAGGCCGAGGTGGGTGGATCACGAGGTCAGGAGATCAAGACCATCCTGGCTAACACAGTGAAACCCCGTCTCTACCAAAAACACAAAAAAATTAGCCGGGCGTGCTAGCGGGCACCTGTAGTCCCGTGAACCCCGGAGGCGGAGCTTGCAGTGAGCTGAGATCGCGCCACTGCACTCCAGCCTAGGCGCCAAAGTGAGACTCTGTCCCAAAAAAAAAAAAAAAAAAATTTAAAAATTAGCCAGATGTGGTGGCACATGCCTGCAGTTCCAGCTACCTGGGAGGCTGAGGTGGCCAGACAACTTGAGCCCAGGAAGCCGAGGCTGCAGTGAGCCATGTTCATGCCACTGTACTCCAGCCTCAGTGACAGAGTGAGACCCTGTTGCAAAAAAAAAATAAAAATAACAGGTGATTATTATTATAACTCTCCCCTCCAAAAATCCACGGAAAAATCATTACTAAAAAGTGAAAGGATTTAGTAAAGTACAAAGTACAGATTTATAAGATTAACATGTAAAAATCAATACCAGCCTAGGCACAGTGTGCATGCCTATAGTCCTAGCTACTTGGGAGGCTGAGGCAAGAGGATGATTTGAGCCTAGAAGTTCGAGGCTGCAGTGAGGTATGATTGTGCCACTGTACTCCAGACTATGCAACAACAACGAGACCCCATCTCTAAAATAATAATAATATTTTAAAAAATCAACAGCAGGCTGGCCACAGGGGCTTATGACTGTAATCCCAGCACTTTGGGAGGCTAAGGTGGGAAGATTGCCTGAGCCAAGGAATTGGAGACCAGCCTGGGCAACATGGCAAGACCCCGTCTCTTAAAAAGAAAAAAAAATTTTTAATCAATAGCGTGTGAAAGGTAAAACAAGAAAGCTTTAAGAAGAAAATACAGGCTGGGTGTGGTGGCTCACACCTGTAATCCCAGCACTTTGGGAGGCCGAGGTGGGCAGATCATGAGGTTAGGAATTCGAGACCAGCCTGACCACCATGGTAAAACCCTATCTCTACTAAAAATACAAAAATTAGCTGGATGTGGTGGCATGTGCCTGTAATCCCAGCTACTCAGGAGCCTGAGGTAGGAGAATCCCTTAAACCTGGGAGGCAGAGGTTGCAGTGAGCCAAGATAGTGCCACTGCACTCCATCCAGCCTGGGAGACAGAGCGAGACTCCATCTCAAAAAAAAAAAAAAAAAAAAAAAGAAGAAGAAGAAGAAGAAGAAGAAAATACAAGAGACTACTGCTTGCATACGGTCCCCATGTTACATTTGGCTGATTCATCTCCTAAATCCCGTGTCATCTGTGGGTTACCTCTTCTCTTTTTCTTGCCCCTTATACGATTCCAACTCAGAAACTGAGTTGTTTGTCCTCTAGAGTTTTCCATATTCCAGATTTTGCTGATTGCATCCCCATATTATAAACCTTCTGATTTGAACAAACCAACTATTTTTTAAAAAGTATGAAATCATCAGATAAATTTAAACAATGGCTGGATATTTGACAATACTAAGAAAACTAGTGTTAACGTTTTTGTGTGGATAGGAGCATCATGATTTTCATGAATTCTTATCTTTCAGATATACCTACTGAAACAAAATAATATGATGTTCCAAAATCATACAGTGGGGTGAAGGCAGGAGTTGGAGCCATGCTGGAAATTGTTTTGCTACAGGCTCTCCTGTGGTAAGTGGGTGACCGTGGGGAGACTTGATGTTAGTGTTTGCCAATTCCCATGGTGTAAATCCCCCACTATGATTGATTTCAAACTCCCAGCAGTATGCCATTGGATATGGAGTTGGGAAGAGATGTGCACAGTCAGCTCTGAGCAGACAGTGCCAGTCAGCTCCAGCACACCACTGATAGGAGGGTGGAGGTGAAACAAGATTGGCTATGAGGTGATGCTTGTTAAAACAGGGTGATCAGTACATGGGGGTCCATTGCACTATTCTAATTTTCTATGTGTTGGCTATTTTAAGCAAAAGTTTACAAACAAGGGGCCAGGCACAGTGGCTTATACCTGTAATCCCAGTAATTTAGAAGGCAAAGGTGGTAGGATCCCTTGAAGCCAGGAGTTCGAGGCTGCAGTGAGCTACTCCACTGTACTCCAGCCTGGGCAACAGAGCAAGACCCTGTCTCTAAAATAAAATAAAGTAAAATAAATTAAGAAAAAGAGAAAGAAAAATCTTACATTTCCAGATTAAAGTTTTTAAAACTTCCAATGTTAATGATGACACTAGGACAGGCACAGTGGCTCATGCCTGTAATCCTAGCACTTTGGGAGACCAAGGCGGGTGGATCACTTGAGTCCAGAAGTTCGAGATCAGCCTGGATAACATGGCAAAACCCCGTCTTTCTACAAAAAAAAAAAATTAGCTGGGCGTGGTGGCATGCATCTGTAGTCCCAGCTACTTAGGAGGCTGAAGCAGGAGGATTGCCTGAATTCAGGAAGTGGAAGTTGCAGTGAGCCAAGATGGAGCCACTATACTCCAGCATGGGCAATGGAGTGAGACCCTGTCTAAAAAAAAAAAAAAAAAAAAAAAGAATGATGATTAATAGTAAGAGCAACTATGTTGTTGAGAGCCTACTATCTACCTGTCCCTAATTTAAGCACTTTACAGGGAATAACTCAAGATGTTTTTATCCTTGCTTTACAGATGAGGAAACCAAGGAGTAGAAAGTTGAACAACTGGCCAGGCACAGTGGCTCACGCCTGTAATCCCAGCACTCTGGGAGGCTGAGGTGGGTGGATCACCTGAGGTCAGGAGTTCAAGACCAGCCTGGCCAATATGGTGAAACCCCATCTCTACTAAAAATACAAAAATTAGCTGGGCATGGTGGTGCACACCTGTAGTCCCAGCTACTAGGGAGGCTGAGGCAGGAGAATTGCTCCAACCAGGAGGCAGAAGTTGCAGTGAGCAAAGATCATGCCACTGCACTCCAGGCAGGGCAACAGCATGAGACTCTGTCTCAAAAAAAAAAAAAAAGAAAGAAAGTTGAACAACTTCCTTGGTTCAAGATCACATAGCTAATAAGTGGTAGAGTCCAGATTCAAACCCAGGTAGCCAGGCTCCTGCAACTTTAAATTCTAACCCAAGACACATTTTTTTTGCTTTTAAGGAGAGTAAGTTTAACAGGCAAGAAAGAAGGAACAAGAAAACAGCTCCCCCGTACAGAGACAGAAGGAGGGGGGATTTGAAGAGAGAGAAAACCCCCAACGCAAGGTACTTGATTCAAGAAAACACCCAAGATTGTAAGATTGGAAAGAAATGCAGTGGTGTTGCTGAAGGATGGATAATATGTAGTTTAGGAGATCTTTTTCCCAACCACAACTTTGTTGAGTGCCTCCTTAGGGCTAAGGCTGAACAAGATGATGGTGCCCAGGACAGGCTGGTTCTGTTCAAATGGGGCATTCCCTGTACTGTGAGGCAAATCACATTTCCAAAGTGGGGTTTCATCTACATGGGGCTTGGTGAGGCAGAGGAGAGGGGGATTATTGATATAAATTTCTGGGTTAGTCTTTCATCACCATGATGGTCTGGTAATTTCTTGGTATAAATCTACTAGGAGTAATTTTTTCATATTTTAAGAACAAATGTTTTCATCCTTTGTCATAGCACAGACTTTTATCCATTCAGCAAGTATTTATTAGACACTCAACAATCCGCCAAGCCCTGTGCTAGGTGGTCAGGTGACAGCAGCCAATGGGGTAGAAAACCATTCTCATGCTAGAGGGAGAATTGAGATGATACAATGGTAACCAAGTAAATAATTAAGATAATTCAGACAGTCACAAAGTTTATCTACAGCAAGCTCGTGGTGTGGTGGTTGTAGGGGTATCATTTTAAAAGGTGTTGCTAGGGAAGAACTCTCTGAGGGGGTAATCTTTGAACTGAGACTCAAAGGGTAGGAAGAGGGTGAAGGTTGGAGAAAGGAGCTTGAGGTGGCGGATGCCCCCACGAGGAAGGCCCTGGGGCACACCACATATTTCCAGCATACATTTTGAGACAAAACTGTATTTTTGTAATTAATGACTTTCACATCTTGCTGCTTAGAGATCCTTGCATCTCTAAGGATCTTCCGTTTCCAAAATTGGTGACACACACTTTCCTGGGAGGAGGTGGGATTTGGGGTTGCATGCAGAGGAGAGTGAAGGAGGGTAGGGCTCAGGTGTCAGAGTCTGGGATAAAAGGCGCTGCTGTATCCGTGGAGCCCAAAGCAGTGCCTGGCACAAAGCCAACAGTCCTTGAAGAGATGTGAAATGAACCAACTGGGGAAATAGGAGGGCGTTTCCATCACTTTTCTCTGGAAATTGACGGCCTTGTCAAGGTGGCTTTTGCAATAATGGGAAGGCAAGTCTAGGAACCCCGTCTACCTGCAGTCCTCCTCACATACACACTTCACTGCTTCAGAGATGAAGTTCAAATTTGAGAAAAATTGAGATCAGCCAATAGAAATAAGGATCCATGAACCAGAGATAAGAATTGGTTCTTCTCTTTTTCCAAAAGGAGAGAAATAAAGAAAAAATATTGTGACCCTGTTCCCCAAGGTCAGGTTGTCTCAAAGGAAACAGACTGTCCCCCATCAAATGCAGTTTGAGGGAAGAAAGACATTGAGAAATGGAAAATTGAGTGCAGGGTTGGGATTACCAAACAGCTCCTGGAGCAAAGGTTAAGAATGCTTTTGTGTTTTCTCATCATTTATCCCCTGATTGGTACTTGCTTTAGTATTTTATAGCTCATTAGCAAACAGCATTCTTGGAAATTGTAGGAACTGGCCAGGGAGGGCATTCTGAACTGCGTTCTTTAGGTTTTTATGATTTGAAACTGAAGGATCACTAAAAATCACATCGCATTTGGTAAATCTGTAGTTATTCAATATTTCCCTCTCTCAGTTTCATCCTTCTGTCTGAATTATAGCCTTCAGTAGCAGTGTTCAGAATGACAAATTTTTTTTCTGATGGCTCTTGAGATTGAAATGTCTTGGCCTCCTAAAGTATGGGGGAGCTCTTTAATCTAGTTTCATTCAGCTAATTGGGTACTAAAATGTTATCCTTAATTCCAAACTGAAAAACTTTTTGTACCGGATCATACTTAGATTGGCCTTAAAAAGCTATCAGTCAAAGAAACAGAGGCTCCTAATGAGAAATGGTAAAAGCTGAGGGAGAAACCAGACTGCTGATATGCAAAATTTTAAGGAAATATTAAAGTTTACTCATCTTCTCAAAGAAGAGAATTATCATCACTGGAATAGCTAGAATAATTCTTATTTGTTTCTAGGAACAAGAATTGAATGCAGAAATGGCTAAATTTCACAAAAGAGTAGAGGCCTTTTCTTAATTAGAAGTGGAAATGCAAAAATTGATTACCTGCAAGTACTGTTGCTGTGAATTAAACTTGCTTTACCTGGTTCAATTTACAGCAACAGTACATGACAACAAAGTGTTAAGCCTTTACCCATAAAATTATAGCTCATTGTACAACCGAGAAATTATCCCACATGGAATTATATAATTGCCTTCATCCACAACTATAAGCATTTCTGTTACCTTCCTATAGAAGTTAAAATATTCTTATAGCAGTTTCAGCAATAAATTGAAATTGTAATAGTAGTTTATCATTTGCCTTAAGGTTTTTACTTTTACTAAGAACTAATAGTAGTGGAGAAACCATTGAAATTCTTGGTGTGGGCCAAGAATTCTTTTGAGAGCCTGTGACAATATAAGTTCACTCAAGTCATGTTCAAGTCTCAGTGAAACTTGATTCCACAAAGGCAGTACGTAGGTTGAAAATAAATGCGGAGTCTTTTATTTCTTTATGTCTAAAAAAAGAAAGAAAAAAGCTTTTTCACTTGCATACCTCAAATAAACATTTAAATTTTCATTCAGAAGCCGAGGTGGGCAGGTCACTTGAGGTCAGGAGTTTGACACCAGCCTGGCTAACATGGCGAAACCCTGCCTCTACTAAAAATACAAAAATTAGCCAGGCATGGTGGCACGTGTCTGTAGTTCCATAGTCCCAGCTACTCGGGAGGCTGAGGCAGGTGAATCACTTGAACGCAGGAGGCAGAGGTTGCAGTGAGCCAAGATTGCACCATTGCACTCCAGTCTGGGTGACAGAGGGAGACCCTCTCTCAAAAAAAAAAAAAAAAAAAAAAAAAAGTCACTTTTTTGCAATTATAAAAAGACATAGAATTAACTCATCTACACATCTGACCACAGTGAGGGCTTTGTCATGGATAATTCAGTGCATCTTCTGAAACCCAAATCTTCACTGTGAGAGTTTAAATTCATTGGAGTTTTGAGGATTAATTTCTGTCGCTGCTCTTGAAATAAACAATGCCAATGAATTTTCTTTTGCATGCATTTGTTAGCGCTAGTTCAACAATGGTAACATTTAGAAGAATGCTGCCATATTGGGCTTTGCTTCTTGCTCATTTGATTTTTCCTACAATGATACTGATGCTTTGGGTCTCCTTCTCCCATGCTTGACACACTTTTTACAAAGTAAGCTCTAAATCATAGCAAACAAAATGCAGACTATAGCGAAAGGGCTTACCATAGAATGCAAAGGATGAGGATCACGAAGTTTGCCTATATACCGTCCATGTTAACGGGTCAAAAGAGAAGATGCCTTCGGCAGCTTAATAGGGTTGAAAGGCATCTAAGAGCATTGAGTCCCTTTCTGTTTTGTTTTGTTTTTTAAACAAAAGCCCTTGGCAAAATGATAATAAAAAAATGCTTGTTTGATGTCATTTCATGTGTGTGCCTGTGCATGTATGGATCCAACAGCCAGCAATATTCTTAATATTCTTGAAGTCAGGAACAACAAAACAGTACCTATTCTCACCACTATTAATTTTGGTCTGGAAGTGATGGTTCGCACAATTAGACCAAAAAAAATTGAAGTCGAAAATATGAGAAAGGAGAAGGTAATATTGTGATTACGTGTGGATGATATGATTGCACAGCTTAGGAAACCCCCACAGAAAATTCACCTGGTGTACGATAATAAAAGCTTAACACTCACTGAGTGCCCAGGCCCCATTCTAAGCCTCTTAATACTCGTATACTCTCTAACTATAATAATAAAAGTTAGCATGGATGGAGTACTTACCATGCACACGTGTACTACTTAAGTGCTTGCTATTCTTACACCATACAACCACAACGGTAAGATTCTCATAGGCACTGAGTGTCTATTACGTGCCAGACCCTGTTGAAATACTTTAATGCTCATAACAATTAAGAGGCTTTAAATCCTATTTCTGTTACATAATATAAATTAACATATTACTACAAACGTATTTCTATAATATACTTTATAGTGTAATTATACTTATGTAATATGTTACATATTAAATTGCATATAATTTATATTACATTATATAGTTTATATGTTATAGGTTATTAATATTGTTATATTTTATATTACTACATATTTATATTTATATATTCATGTGTTACAATTATACATGTACAAAGTGATATGATATTGTCTATTGTTATATATAATTTATATCATATTATATGACAATATATTATATTTTATTATATGGATTAAGGCTACATAACTTCAATTTAAATGTATAACTTTTATATCATTTTCTAATTATATATGCATAACTCGATATATTACATTAAATTATATAATTTATATTATACTGTGCTACATTATATTTTATTATATATTATAACACTATACTTTTACATTACTACATATTTATATTTACACAGTATATTTCATATCATATAATTACACCTGTATAAGGTGAATTACATATTACATATTAAACCATATACAATTTATATTATATTAGACTACCTTACATTATATTTTAAAATCTCACTGTTTATAAAGGCAGAAACTGAGGCTCCGAGAGGTGTCCCTTGCCAGAAGTCAGGGAGCAGCTCACGGGCAGAGCTGGGGTTCCAGCCCCACTTTGGTTCCAGAAGCCCAGCTATTAACCCTCAGGAACCGTCCAAGACCTTGCCTGGTGGAGGGGAGCTTCACCTGCCTGCTCACTCGCTACTTTGACAGGAAGTAGCAACAGCCCTGCCAAGGGCCACAGTTGTATGAATGTGTGTGAGTATGGGTGTGTATAACAGTGTGTGTGGGGTGTGTGCAAGAGTGTGTGTGTGCGCGTGTGTGTGTGTAAGGCAGTCATTTTTTAAATCCCAGATGAAGCATGGTGGCTCACGCCTGTAATCCCAGCACTTTTGGAGGCCAAGGCAGGAGGATCGCTTAAGGTCAGGAGTTCGAGACCAGCCTGGCCAACACGGTAAAACCCTGTCTCTACAAAAAATGCAAAAATTAGCCATGCACATGCAGCCCAGGACAGCTTTGAATGTGGCCCAACACAAATTCATAAACTGTCTTACAACATTAGGAGATTTTTCTTTTAACTCACCAGCTATTGCTAGTATATTTTACGTGTGGCCCAAGACAATTCTTCTTCCAGTGTGGTCCAGGGAAGCCAAGAGATCGGACACCTCTGCTCTAAGTTAACTCTAAATTTAATGCAACCCCAGAGTAACCTGATCTTTTTAATGTGGCAAAATCATCTTATAGTTCATCTGGAAGAATAAATTATCTCAGAGAATAGCAAATAGAATTCCAACAGTGAAGGCTGTTGGCCATGGGGTTGCCCTACCAGATATCACACATATTATAACACGTTCTAGTGTGGTTCTAGTACAGGAACAGACAGAGCCTGGGAACAAAACAGAAGACCAGAAACAGGCCAAAGTTTATGGAAATTTAATATATGATCAAAGGGGCATTCAGATGTATTAGTCGGGATTTGTTATATGTAACAGAAATGCAATATAAAATACCTTAAACAAAAGGCAAAATTAGTTGAAAGGTTCCCAATACTCTGTAAAGAGCAAGGGTGTATATCTGCATTTGGCCTCATTCCCCTAGACCAAATCTCTTTTTCAGCCTGTGACAAAGCCTGTCCCAAGCTTCAGAGCTTCCAACCTCACCATCACAGGCTGAGAAGCAGGCAACGGGCTGAGCAGTGTATTCACTGGCGTGCTTCTATTTCTATTAAAAGGCGGTTAGTGTGCATGTGGTGTTGAGGGGAGAATATATCTTTGTGTGAATATGCTTAAAAGGCCTAACTGGTATTACTGGATGCCCCAGGGAGGAGATACACAGCAGTGATCTTTTCCCCCCTATTGGATCTCCGGAGATGGGAATCGTTATCTTCCTCATTTTGTGGCCAGACTTTCACTGGTGTGTGCAAGGTGCTTGTTTTATTTATTTACTTATTCCCCTTAGCTGCACTTCTCTTTGCCTGTAGGCAGCAATTCCAGTATGTCTGATATGTTCCTTCTCTTTGTGTTATTGAAAAACATGTACATTGTTTGGGGCACATTGTTTTTATTATTTATGTATTTTATTTATTTTTGAGACGGGGTCTCACTCTGTCACCCAGGCTGGAGTGCATGACGCAATCTCAGCTCACTGCAGCCTTGACCTCCCAGGCTCAAGCGATCCTCCCCACTCAGCCTCGTGAGTAGCTGGGACTACAGACACACACCACCATGCCGAGCTAATTTTTGTATTTTTAGTAGAGGCGAGGTTTCACTGTGTCACCAAGACTGGTCTTGAACTCCTTGGCTCAAGCAATCTGCCTGCCCTGGCCTCCCAAAGTGCTGGGATTATAGGCGTGAGCCACCACCCCCAGCCAAAGGGCCCATTATTTTTAATTGGCACAAATGACATGCTTACAGATCTCATTCTGTGTCTTCCTCACCCGGCCCTGTTTCTCAGATCTATGCACATTGCTGTGTGTGTGCTGTCATTGCTTCCAGTGTCTACATGTGTCCCTGCGTCAGTCAGGATAGAGTAGGTTATGTTGCTGTAACATACACTCCTGAGACAGTAACAGTTTAGGCACAAATGCTCATTTCTCATTCAGACCGCGTGACCACTGTAGACCAACAGGAGGGTTCTGCTCTTGTTATCACCCAGGGACCTAGGTGTCCTCTCTATTACTGTCGCTTGCTATGCCAGACAAAAAGGCACAGCAAAGCATTCCCTGACTCATTTGGTAGTGATACACGTCACTTCTGCACACATTTCCATGCCCAGATAAGTCACCCGGCTCCACCTAACCCCATATGGCAGGGAAGTTCCATTCTAGCATGTGGCAGTAGGAGAGGAAAGCTGGCACTTCTAGAACAGTCCTGATGATTACTATGGACCCCCCAGGCTGCCTTCCACTCCCTGCTACACCAAACAAGGCTGTGTGGACTCATGCCTGCACAAGGCGCCTACAGACCCAGAGGACACAGCTTTGGGACACATACCCAGCAGTGGGGTTTCTGGGTAGAAGAGCAGGCACTTAATTTCACTAAAGAGTGCTGGAGTGTTCTCCAGAGCATAAGACAGGTGACTAAGAACAAGAGCAGCACCAAGAGGTGCAGTCTTCTAACACCTAGAGGTTCCAAGAGGACCATAACAGAAACCAGCCGAGAAAGAAAGTTCTGAGAAGGAAACGGCAATTAGGAGACGGCCAAGGGAAGCCAGTGTTTCAAGAGGAATGGAGTGGTCACCTCTGTCTAGTGCTTCTAGGGGCCAGAAAAGATGAAATCCCTGCAAACTTATCCAGTGGGAGTAGGGGGACAGATAAAACAAGATTTGCAAATATTGATAATTATTGAAGTTGGGAAACTGAGGGTCATTATATTAGTCTCTCTTCTTTTGAATACATTTGAACTTTTTTTTTTTTTTTTTTTTTGAGATGGAGTTTCGCTCTTATCGCCCAGGCTGAAGTGCAGTGGCACAATCTCGGCTCACTGCAACCTCCGCCTCCCAGGTTCAAGTGATTCTCCTGCCTCCGCCTCCTGAGTAGCTGGGCTTACAGGTACATGCCACCATGCCCAGCTAACTTTTATATTTTTAGTAGAGACACGATTTCACCATGTTGGCCAGGCTGGTCTCCAACTCCTGATCTCAGGTGATCCGCCCCCACCTTGGCCTCCCAAATTGCTGGGATTACAGGCGTGAGCCACCGCGCCTAGCCTGCATTATTTATGAATTTAGACAGGTAGGTAAAGGGCAAAAGCTAGACTGGGAAGAAATGAGATTTGTGGGAACTGAGGAAATGGAGATTAGGAAACTCAAAATGGAAGGCTGTGTTTCTCATGAATGCCCCTAGCAACATGTTCAGTTCCACATGCGCTTCCAGAACCTTCCCTCTCCCCATCAAGAGGCGGAGTCTACCCCCATACCCTTTAATCTGGGCACACACACCTGTGGCTTCACTCTTCTCTCCAACAGAGAACAGTGATTTGCTGCTGTGACCCCTGAGGCTGGGTCATAAAAAGCATAAGCTTTCCTGATTCTTATTCATTCTCATTCTCCCTCTCTCTCGCTCTCTGTTGCAATAAAATACACAGAATATAAAATTTACCATCTTAGCCATTTTTTTTTTTTTTGAGACGGAGTTTCACTCTGTCGCCCAGGCTGGAGGGCAGTGGAGCGATCTCGGTTCACTGCAAGCTCCGCCTCCCGGGTTCACGCCATTCTCCTGCCTCAGCTTCCTGAATAGCTAGGACTACAGGTGCCCGCCACCACTCCCGGCTTTTTGCATTTTTAGTAGAGACAGGGTTTCACCATGTTAGCCAGGATGGTCTTGATCTCCTGACCTCGTGATCGGCCCACCTCGGCCTCCCAAAGTGCTGAGACTACAGGCCTGAGCCACCGGGCCCGGCCCATCTTAGCCATTTCTAAGTGTGCAGTAGAGTTAAGCACATTCCCAGTGTTGTCCGTCTGTCTTCAGAACCCTCTTCACCTTGCAAACCTGACTCTGTCCCTATTCAACAACTCCCCATTCCACCTCCAGCCAGCCCCTGGCGACCACCCTTCTATTGTCTGTCTCTGTGAATTTGACCACCTCTGGTTCTCTTTTTTAGTATATTTGTGCTTGAAATGCAGGTGCCCTGCTGTGAAGAAGCCCAGAGTCATCCAGGACAACATGGAGGGGTGCAAGCGGGGAGGAACTGAGGCCCCAGCTGACAGTGACCTTCAGCCACCATACCTGTGGGCAAACACACCTTCCGGTGATCCCAGCCCAGCTTTTGAAGCAAACAGCTGAAGCTCAGACCTGGTGGAGCCGAAATGAGCTGTCCCTACTGAGCGCTGTCTGAATTATTGGCCCATGGAAACTATTACAATAATCAACGTCACTAAGTGCGGGGGTAATCCACACACTTTTTTGAAGCGTGTATTGATGCCACAGGAACTGGAACAGGAGAGAACTCTCACATGGAGTTCGTCTGTGGAGAAGGAGAAACATGGAGTAGTGGCCAGAGGAAGTTAAGCCAAGAAAAGTTGTTTTTGTTTCATTTTGCTTTTTTTTTTTTTTTGAGACAGAGTTTCACTCTTGTTGCCCAGGCTGGAGTGCAGTGGCGTGATTTTGGCTCACTGCAACCTCTGCCTCCTGGGTTCAAGCAATTCTCCTGTCTCAGACTCCCGAGTAGCTGGGATTACAGGCATGTGCCACCACACCTGGCTAATTTTTGTATTTTTAGTAGAGACGGAGTTTCATCATATTGGTCAGGCTGATTTCAAACTCCTGACCTCAGGTGATCTGCCCACCTCAGCCTCCCAAAGTGCTGGGATTACACGCGTGAGCCACCATGCTTGGCCTTGCTTTTTAAGATTGAAGCAATCTGAGTGTTTCAATGTTGAGGATAAAGGAGGGAGAGATTGAATATGCAGATGAAAGGGGAATTATCCAAAGAAGACGACTCCAGAGAGGGCGGAGTGCAGAGGATCCTCAGCACAGGTGGGGCCCTGGGAGGGACAGCCCGATGCTGACAGGGTGAACCTTCAGTGCTAGGTGGGTGACAGGGTGCTTGCACGTGGACTGTTTTCTCTCCGCAATAGAAGGTGGGAAGGGTGAAGGTAGGAAATGGTGAAGTCAGAAGTTTGAGGAGAGAATAGAAAGTTTGACACATCTTTGTAGAGAAAGGGAGAATGTGTTGACTTGAGGAAAGAAGGATTTGAGAACAGATGGCTTAGTTGATGTTGGTGATCAGGAATTGCTGGGAAATCAGGTTATCCTGTTGTGGGCTTCTGTCCGCAGAACTTAGCTACTTAGGTATATGCATGATACATACTTGATTCATCCCAGACTGGGGTTCTGCCAACACATGTGATCAGAGGGTAAAGAGCAATGGGTTTAGGGTGTTAGCAAGAGGGTGGTTGACAGGATGGACCATGAAACTGAAGCTGGGGAAAGAGAACAATCAGTGTGTGTGTGTATGCATGTGCGTGTGCGTGTGTGTGTGTGTGATGGTGGGGGTTGGGGGGAACTAATGTATAAACTTTGATTCAGCATTTCTACTTCTAGGACTTTATCTGAAAAAGAGCATTGTGCCACTGGCCCTACTTGCAACGACTTTCATCACAGAATCACATAAAATATTGAAAGATTTGAAACTAGGCAAATATTCATTAATTGAGTCTTGATTAAATAAAACAGAACACTATCCAGCCACCTCAATGCCTTTCGGGACGCAGGCATGGGAAAAGGGAATTGTAGGGTCCTGGGAGCCATCCTCTTTGTCACAAGGAAAGCACACTGACAAAGGGACAGGAGGAGGTGGCACAGAGAGAGAAGGGAGGCAGGAGACCTAGTCTGATCCTGATAACTCGGATGTCTGGTTTCAGTGATGTGTAAAATGAGCTTCTGGATTCCCTAGTTACATGAGACAGGTAATCCTCTCTTTTGACCAATCTAGTTTGAATAAGGTTTCTGAGGTTTGCAATTCAAAGCACCCTGCTATGGTTTGAATGTGTTCTCCACAAATTCATAGGTACAAACCCTAACTCCCAAGGCAATGGTATTAGGAGGTGGGGACTTTGAGGGGTCATTAGATCATAAGAGCTTCCCCCATGAATGGGATTAGTGCCTTCATAAAACATGAGGCCCCAGGGAGCTACCTTGCCCCCTCCACCATGTACAGATACAGTAAGAAGGTGCCATCTATAAGAAAGAAGCCCTCACCAGATGCTGCCTGTGTGCCTTAATCTTGGACTTCTCAACCTCCAGAACTGTGAGCAATAAATATCTGCCGTTCACAAACCACCCTGTCTATAGTATATTGTTATAGCAGCCTGAACAGACTAAGAGACTAAGAAACCACCCTCCCACCCACCGGCCTCAACTAAAATGAAAGTTGCTAACAGAAGTAGAGGGTTAAAAGAAGCAGAATCTTAAAATGTTGAACTGGCTGAAGTGAGATGAGGCGGGTTGGAAATGTCATTATGCAGTAGATAAGCTGGTGTTAAACTCTGGCTGCTTGCTTGTGAGAATTAGATCATTTGACCACTGAAGTTGGACCTTCAGGTAAATTGGCAGAAAAATATCAGACTATTGGAGGGTTGACAGCTTCATAGGGCTTCCCACCTTTCATGTGAAGGATTTCTCCTTCTTTGTTTGTAGCAAAACTAACGGGCCCATGAATCACAGCACCTCTGTACCACTAAGAGATCGGCAAATCAGTCTGTCTCTGTTGGAAAATGCTATTTATCCTAGAAGA
This sequence comes from Pan paniscus, assembly GCF_029289425.2. NCBI lineage: Eukaryota > Metazoa > Chordata > Mammalia > Primates > Hominidae > Pan > Pan paniscus. Next base: position 64,694,952 of record NC_073270.2, read on the forward strand.
TAAGTACTTTTAAAATATCACAATATCATTATCACACCTACAAGTATCAACAACATTCCCTTAATATCATCAAATAACCCCTCACTTGTCCATTTTCAATTTGAAATTGCCTCATGAATTATTTTAGCATTAAAAAGATAAGAATTCAAGAAACAAGATTCCTTGACATGACTTCCAGGTCTCTGAATTTATAAGTCCTCCTCTATCTCCCTGTTTTCTTCCTTAAAATGGTTTATTTCCCACAGTCTGGAATTCGTTTATTGAATTCCTGAATTCAATAACGAAGATTGGCCGCTGGGCCTAGAGGCTTCATCAGATTCAAATCTGATTTTGTTACAAGATGACTTTACAGGCGGTGCTGTGTACTTCCATTGGGAAAAACAGAACGTCTTGCTTTCTCTCCTTTTATTGTGAACAACCATTGATATTGAATATCTGCATTCACTAATTCTCCAGAGGCTGAAAAATCGTCAAAATCCAATTTTAGCATTCTCTTTCCATGTATTATGCTTCTTGAAAAAGAAACTTTCTCCCATCCGTATTTGGTTACATGAATATACAGTCGTTATAGGAAAGGCCAGATAAGTGCTTGATCCCCTCTCTTTACTCATTTTCAAAACAATGTATAGATCCCCTAGCATCCTCCAACTGTGATCAATTATTACTGTCATTATTAATTATAATTTATTTAGTATCATACTGACATTTTCGATGTGATGTGCTTCAGTCTATTGCAGGTTTATTCTTATTAATATCTAAAGAGTTCAGCCTGCAGTGAGAACACATGGACACAGAGAGGGGAACGACACACCCTGGGGCCCGTCGGGGAGTAGGGAGGGAGAGCATTAGGGAAAACAGCTAATGCACGCTGGGCTTAATACCTAGGTGATAGGTTGATAGGTGCAGCAAACCACCATGGCACACGTTTACCTACGTAACAAGCTTGCACATCCCACACGTATGTCCCAGAACTTAAAATAAAAATAAAAAATAAAGAATGCAGAAGAAAAAAAAGGGTTTGGTTGGCTGGTAGCTCACCTCTGTAATTCCAACATTCTGGGAGGCCAAGGTGGGCAGATTACTTGAGCTCAGGAGATTAAGACCAGCCTGAGCAACATGGTGAAACACCATCTCTACTAAAAATACAAAAATTAGCCAGGTGTGGCGGTGCACGTCTGTAGTTCCAGCTACTTGCGGGACTGAGGCAGGAGGATCACTTGAACCGAAAAGGTCGAGGCTGCAGTGAGCCGAGGTGGCACCACTGTACACTCCAGCCTGGGTGACAAAGTGAGACCCCGTCTCAAAAAAAAATTCCAAGCCTGGCGCGGTGGCTTATGCCTGTAATCCCAGCACTTTGGGAGGCTGAGGCGGGCGGATCACTTGAGGTCAGGAGTTCGAGACCAGCCTGCCCAACATGGTGAAACCCAGTCTCTACTAAAAATACAAAAATTAGCGGGGCATGTTGGTACATGCCTGTAATCCCAACTACTTGGGAGGATGAGGCAGGAGAATCGCTTGAACCCAGGAGGCGGAGGTTGCAGTAAGCCAAGACCGCACTACTGCACTCCAGCCTGGGCAACACGAGCAAAACTTCATCTCAAAAACAAACCAACTAACAAACAAACAAAGTTCCACCTAACTGACATATACAGACCATTTCATCCAACAGCAGCAGAAAACACGTTCTTCTCAAGCACACATAGAATGTTCTCTAGGATAGATCATAGATCATATGCTAGGCCAAAAACCAAATCTTAACATAATTAAGAAGACTGAAATCGTATCAAGTATCTTATCTTTTCCACAATGGTATGAAACTAGAAATCACTAACAGAAAGAATTTCAGAAAATTCACAGTTATGTGGAAATTAAGCAACAGGCTCCTTAACAACAAATGAAGCTAAAAAGAAATTTAAAATTATCTTGAGGGCTGGGCATGGTGGCTCACACCTATAATAGTAGCGCTTTGGGAGGCCAAGGTAGGAGGATTGCCTGAGCCCAGGCAACATGGTGAGATCCTGTCTCTATAAAACACAGAAAAATTAGCCAGGTGTGGTGGTGCATGCTGGTAGTCCCAGCTGCTTGGGAGGCTGAGATGGGAAGATCACTTGAGTCCAGGTGTGCAAGGTTATAGTGAGCTATGATCATGCCACTACACTCCAGCCTGGGCAACAGAGTGACACACTGTCTCTAAAAATAAATAAAATAAAATATTTTGAGACTAACAAGAATGGAAACATAACATACCAGAATTTATGGGATGCAGTTCTAAGAGGGAAGTTTATAGCCATAAATACCTATATCAAAAAAGAAGAAAGATCTCAAATAAACAATGTAACATCATACCTCAAGGTACTAGAAAAAGAAACACACACAAAGCCCAAAGTTAGTAGAAGGAAGAAAATAATAAAGATCAGAGCAGAAATAAATAAAATAGGGACTAGAAAAATAATAAAAAAGATCAATGAAACTAAGAGTTGGGTTCTTGAAAAGACAAACATAATTGACAAACCTTTAGCTAGGCTAAGAAAAAAAGAGAGAAGATTAAAATAAGTAAAACCAGAAATGAAAGAGGAATAATTACAATCAGTAGCACAGAAATAAAAAGGATTATAAGATATTATAAATAATTACATGCCAGCAAAAGGGGGAACCTAGAAGAAATGGATAAATTCCTAGAAACATACAACTTACCAGGACTGAATCATGAAGAAATACAAAATCTGAACAGACCAATAACAAATGAGGAGATTGAATCAGTAATCAAAAATCTCCCACCAAAGAAAAGCCCAGGACCTGATGGCTTCACAGGTGAATTCCACCAAACATTTGAGGAACTAATACCAGTCCATCTCAAACTCTTCCAAAAAATTGAAGAGAGGGAATACTTCCAAACTCATTTTACAAAGCCAGTTTTACCGATACCAAAGCCAGACAAGAACACTGCAAAAAAAGAAAATTATGGACCAACATCCTTGATGAACACAGATGCAAAAATCTCAACAAAATATAAGCAAACTGAACTCAACAGCACATTAAAAAGATCCTTCACCATGATGAAATGAGATTTTCCCTTGGGATGCAAGGATGATTCCACATATGCAAATCAATAAATGTGATAAAACACATTAACAGAATAAAAGACAAAAACCATATCATTATCTCAATAGGTACAGAAAAAGCATTAGACAAAATTAAACATTGCTTCAGGATAAAAATCTCAACAAACTAGGTACAGAAAGAATGTATCTGAACACAGTCAAGGCCATATATCACAAGTCCACAGCAAGTGTTCTACTTAATGGTAAAAAGTTGAAAGTTTTTTCTCTAAGATCAGGAAAAACACAAGGATGCCTGCTCTTGCCACTTCTATTCAACACAATACTGAGTTCCAGCCAGAGCAAGTAGGCAAGGAAAAAAAAAAAGCCATCCAAATTGGAAAGGAAGAAGTTAAACTGTCTTTGTTAGCAGGTGACATGATCTTATATATGGAAGATCCTAAAGACTCCATTAAAAAAACTGTTAGAACTAACACATTAATTTAGTAAAGTTGCAGGTTAGGCGCTTTGTAATACAGGCTGGGCGCAGTGGCTCACACCTGTAATCCCAGCACTTTGGGAGGTGGAAGTGGGTGGATCACCTGAGGTCAGGAGTTCGAGACCAGACTGGCCAACATGGTGAAACCCCGTCTCTACTAAAAATACAAAAAATTAGCTGGGCGTGGTGGCGCATGCCTATAATACCAGCTACTCAGGAGGCTGAGGCAGGAATTTCTTGAACCTGGGAGGTGGAGGTTGCAGTGAGCCAAAATTGTGCCACTGCACTCCAGCTTGGGCAATGAGAGTGAAACTCTGTCTCAAAAAAAAAAAAAGAAAAGAAAGAAAGTCAACATACAAAAATTAGTAGTAGCATTTCTACATACTAACAATAAACTATCTCAAAAAGGAATCAAGAAAATAACTAATTTACAATAGCTACAAAATAAAAATACTTAGGAATAAATGTGATAAGGAAGTGAAAGATCTGTATATTGAAAACTATAAATTGCTGATGAAAGAAATTGAAGAATACACAAATAGATGGAAAAATATCTGGTGTTCATAGTTTAGAAGAGTTAATATTGTTTAAATATCCATACTACCCAAAGATTTCTACAGGTCCAATGCAATCACTATAAAAATCCCAATGAAATTTTCACAGAAACAGAAAAAACAATACTAAAATTTGTACGGAACCATAAAAGACCCCAAATAGCCAAAGCAATCTTGAGCCAAAAGAACAAAGCTGGAGGCATCATACTACCTGACTTCAAAATACACTACAAAACTATGGTAACCAAAACAGCATGGTACTGGGATAAAAACAGACACATAGGCCAATGGAGCAAAATAAAAAGCCCAGACATAAATCCATGCATTTACGGTCAATTGATTTCTGGCAAAGATTCCAAGAACATACAATGGGGAAAACAATCTCTTCAATAAATGGTGTTGGGGAAACTGGATAGCCATATGAAGAATAATGAAATTAGACCCTTACTTCGCGTATAAAAAACAAACAAACAAAAAATGGATTAAAAATGTGAAACTGTGAAACTGGGCCAGGCGTGGTGGCTTATGCCTGTAATCCCAGCACTTTGGGAGGCCGAGGCAGGTGGATCACCTGAGGTCAGGAGTTCGAGACCAGCCTAGCCAACATAGTGAAACCCCATCTCTACTAAAAATACAAAAAAATTAGCCAGGCATAGTGGCACACACCTGTAGTCCCAGCTACTTGGGAGGCTGAGGCAGGAGAATTGCTTGAACCCAGGAGGTGGAGGTTGCAGTGAGTAAAGATAGTGCCACTGCACTCCAGCCTGGGAGACAGAGTGAGACTCTGTCAAAAAAAAAAAAAAAAAGGATGTGAAACTGTAAAACTACTAGAAGAAAACATAGGGTAAAAGCTCCATGACATTGATCTGGACAATGATATTTTGGATATTACCTCAAAAGAGGATTCAACTTCCTTCTTTTAGGTATGGATATCCAGTCGTTCTACCACCATTTTGTTTTTAAAGGCTATTCTTTCCACCATTGAATTGTCTTAGCACTCTTGTCAAAAATCAATTGACTCTTATATTGAAGGAAAGCTTGGGGGTGGCGGGGGGGGGACATCAATTGACCATGAATTCATGGGTTTACTTTTGAGCTCCCAATTCTATTACACATGATATGATGTATCCACATAGTCCTCATAAGTGTAGCTTTGTAGTAAGTTTTGAAATTAGAAAGTGAGTCCTCCGATTTTGTTGTTCTTTTTCAAGAATTGTTTTCATTATTTTGGGTTTTTTGCTATTCCTTATGAATTTTGGTATCAGCTTGTCAGTTTCCACAAAAATGTTTGCTGGATATTGACAGAGACTGTGTTGATATTGACAGGGATTACATGGGCTTCCTCTGAAGTTTCTATTGATTGCTTCTTTTTTTTTTTTTTTGAGACAGAGCCTCACTCTGTCACACAGGCTAGAGTACAGTGGTGCGACCTCGGCAGACTGCAACCTCTGCCTCCCAGGTTCAAGCGATTCTCTCATCTCAGCCTCCTGAGTAGCTGGGATTACAGGCACCCGCCATCATGCCCAGCTAATTTTTGTATTTTAGTAGAGATGACGTTTCACCATGTTGGCTAGGCTGGTCTTGAACTCCTGACCTCAGGTGATTCACTCACCTCTGCCTCCCAAAGTACTGGGATTATAGGCGTGAGCCACTGGACCCGGCTGATTGCTCCTTTTTTCTATGTATGGGCAATACTTCATTTCCTTGCATGTCTCATAATTTTTTGTTGAAAACCAGCCTCTTAAAATAACATATTATGTCAACTCTGAGAATCAAATTCTCTCCCTTCCCCAGGATTTGTTGATGTTGCTATTTATTGTTATTGCTACTTGTTGTCGTCGTTTCTTTGTGACTTTTCTGAATAAATTCCATAAAATCTGCATTTCTTATAATGTGTGGCCACTGAAGTCTCTGCTCTGTTAGCTTAGTGGTCAGCTAATTATTAGAAAGACATTTTCTTAAATTCTTGTTATCAGCAACTCTCCCAGTCTTTGCCAGGCAGCTTTGTGCGTATGTTGGAGCATGCCTTCAATACTGAACCAGGCAGCTGACAAATCTGCCTTCGTCTTTACTTCCTTCTTGCATAGAGCCTCAAGGTGACCCAGAGATGAAAGAACCTCACTGGTTCATCATAAGCCTGTGCATAGCTTTAGGTGAGTGCTTTCCAAAGATCCTATGGCTTTTCATGGCATTTCATTCCCCAACTTTTCCTTTTCAGCTTTTTGGTTAGCCTATTGCTTGTCCCAACTGTTACCTACTGCCTCAAGCAGGCATAAAATTAAACAATTGCTCCTAATTGTTTTGACAAATGCCCCCAAGGAAAAGGCTTTTAACACTAAACAAACTTCCAGTCATGGCAAGCAAACCAGATGGGTAAAATAATGATAATTCCTGAGAAGGAGGCTTTGAAAGAGCTTCAACCTCATTTCATTCTCTCTGGTAACTACAAGCTCTGGTTTTCACTTTGATTGCCTGCTATTGGTTTTCAAGGCTGCCAGAAAACTGGAGAAAGGGAAATAGAAATAGGGGAAGTTAAGATACCACAAAGCTCACTATTCTTATCAAGATTCAGCCATTTTTCTTAAATACATGCTTTCCTAATGGCTGCAAACCTTTGGTTAATTTTCAAAGTTCTAAAATTGTTGATTTTGTTGCAGTGAGCTGAGATAGCGCCACTGTACTCCAGCCTGGGCGAGAGCAAGACTTCCTTTAAAAAAAAAAAAAAAATTGTTGATTTTGACTATTTTGTCAGTTTTCTCATTGCTCTTCTGGAGAAGAGAATTTTTAGAGGTTCTTACTCAGAAATTGTCACTAACATTACTCCAGTAAACTTTTAAAGTAAGTGCCTGGAAGTCAATATTTTAGGCTTTGTGGGCAAACTCAAGGATGTTAAACAGGCAATTATGTAACAAGAGAGGAAAAAAAATTTTCACAAAATTTTAACTGATGAAATTCAAAATATGATAATAAGTACTTTTTTGTTTTATAGCTCTACTAATGAGAAGAATGAAGCTCTTTGGGGGGAGGTAACATTTTACTTAATTGGGGGTTATCATCATAACCAATTGCAAATTTTCATCTATCAGTGCTGACCTGTAAAGAGATTTTGCGTATTTCATCTTTGAAAATGTCTTTTCACAAAGATAGGTACTGCCAATTCTGATATCAGTCCACAAGCATGTGATTTTAATTGAATTTAATTGTGATTGAATTGAATTCAGTTGTGATTTAAATGTAATTTATATTCATCACATGTAAGGCATTTACAGAATTCTATTAGATTTTTTCCTTGATATTTGCCTTTTAGCATGTATTAATCACTCATTTCATTATGTATTAATCACTTCGAATTGAAGGTTATTTGGAAACTCTTCTATTGCACAGTTAAATAGACTTTGAAGCATGTAAGTTTCCTTTCAGCATACATCACATTCTAAGAAACACTGCTTACTCTGTAGCTTGAATTCCAAAAACAATTCCACAGGAAATTTGTATGGAAATGGAGATCTTCCTTTTTGTTTCAACTTTTGACAGCATGGGAAGTATTTAAAGTGACACAACATCAGTTGTGACCCAAACAATATTAGTAAAGGCAAAATGACTTTACCACAATATAAGTTTTGCATATAAGCACTGTTTTGCCTTTTAATATTAGCTTGAATTTATTAAGAAATACTTTCAAATTCACAGCAAATTCTAAGCATTATTATACTACGGTATAATAGTGGTTGACAGAGGCTATTCTTGTTCAGAAAAACTTAACTGTTTGTCCTGAGCTCGAAATATCTCAATAAAACTTCACTACCAATGAGCCTTCAAATTTCTGTGTGGTAGAACAAGTCAAGGTATTTATCATCTACTTCTGATAAAAATTCATGGAACTGATGATTAAGTCCACAAGAGTTAAGTTCAGTGTTAACAGTACTCATTCAATAACACACAATTCAAATATTTTCCTCAAAATATCGATATATAATACAATGAATTTCATAGGCTTTAAACCTCTTACATTTCTGCACACTTTATAGAGTTGTCCAGCTAAGCCTCTTGCTGCTCCACACATATTTTTACTATCATCAGTTGTAACACACCTTAATAGATTCCATTTCTGATTGTAATGAATTAATATTTTTTCAACTTCTTTAAAAATATTCTCCCCTGGCCGGGAGCGGTGGCTCACGCCTGTAATCCCAGCACTTTGGGAGGCCGAGGCAGGTGGATCATGAGGTCAGGAGATTGAGACCATCCTGGCTAACACGGTGAAACCCCGTCTCTACTAAAAATACAAAAAAAAAAATTAGCTGGGCATGGTGGCGGGCACCTGTAGTCCCAGCTACTTGGGAGGCTGAGGCAGGAGAATGGCATGAACCCGGGAGGTGGAGCTTGCAGTGAGCTGAGATAGCACCACTGCAGTCCGGCCTGGGCAAAAGAGCAAGACTCCATCTCAAAAAAAAAAAAAAAAAATTCTCCCCTATAGCTGTTACATGCATAAAAGCTACTCCTCCAGTCACTTCAAATTGGGCATTGACTTCTCAAGATTTTTAAAAACTGCCTGTTGGCCAGGCACGGTGGCTCACACCTGTAATCACAGCACTTTGGGAGGCTGAGGCAGGTGGATCACCTGAGGTCAGGAGTTTGAGAGCAGCAGGACCAATATAGTGAAACCTCTTCTCTACTAAAAATACAAAAATTAGCTGGGTGTGGCGGTGCGTGCCTGTAGTCCCAGATACTCGGGAGGGTGAGGCAGAAGAATCGCTTGAACCCAGGAGGCAGAGGTTGCAGTGAGCCGAGATCGCGCCACTGCACTCCAGCCTGGGCAACAGAGAAAGATTCCATCTCAAAAAAACCCCAAAACAAAACAAAACAAAAAAACAAACAAACAAAAACCTCGCAAAAATTAGCCAGGTGTGGTGGTGTGCACCTGTAGTCGCAGCTACTCAGGAGGCTAAGACAGGAGAATCGCTTGAACCCAGGAGGCAAAGATTGCAGTGAGCCGAGATCACGCTGCTGCACTCCAGCCTGGGTAACAGAGCGAGATTACATCTCAAAAAACAAAACAAAACAAACAAACAAAAAAACTCCCTGTTTTTTAGTGGACTATTGATGCTACTCCCAATGTCCCAAACTCTTCAACCAACTATCCTCAATGCAAGGCTAATATTCTTAAACAAGTTTGTTTTTTCTGGGTACATTTATTCAGCCATTGTAATCAAACATCATGTAATTAACTTACCATTTATAAACAGATTTCTTTCTTGGTTAACAAACGAACTACTTGATAATTTACTTTAGTTATGGATTCTTTGTCATTTTTTTCTGTGAAGAAATTCTGCCATGATCTCTGCAATGTTGATGCATTTCATCCTCTTCTAGAAGAGCTAGCACGTCATCGCACAAGATACAATGTTTTGTCATGTGATGTGACAGCAAAATAATTCACACCCCATTATGCCTTAGAAACAGACATTCAAAGTCTACTTTTATCTTCTTTCTTTTTTTAACATGAAAGAGATGTACTCATAATTTTTTTAAAGTTAGAGTGTGGCAATATATGTAGCACTCAAAATCCTGTTGTTTTTTAACTGTGTAACTGCAATTCTCATTGTGCCAAGTAGCAGTTTAAGGCAATGAGAATGCTACATCCAGCCCCTGGCACAATTCCTCACTTTCGCCAGTGCAGCACAAAAGCACCCATGGAAAAAAGTAAACAAATTAGCATGGCTGTGTCCCCATAAAAGCTTATTTATGGATATTACAACTTGAATTTCATATCACTTCATGTGCTACAAAATATTCTTTTTTTGATTGTTTAACTATTTAAAAATGTAAAAACTATTCTTAACTCACGGGCCATACAGAAACAGGTGGCAGGCCAGATTTGGTACACAGGCTATAGTTAGCCAATCCCTGCTATAATACATTTAACTTAATTTTTTGTTGTTGTTGTTGTTGAGACAGAGTCTCATTCTGTTGCCCAGGCTGGAGTGCAGTGGCATGATCTCCCCTCACTGCAACCTCCACCTCCTAGGTTCAAGCAATTCTCTTGCCTCAGCCTCCCAAGTAGCTGGGATTACAGGTGCATGCCACCATGCCCAGCTAATTTTTGTATTTTTAGTAGAGACAGGGTTTTGCCATGTTGGCCAGGCTGGTCTTGAACTCCTGACCCCAGGTGATCCACCCACCTTAGCCTCCCAAAATGCTGGGATTACAGGTGTGAGCTGCCGTGTCCAGCCAAATTTAAAGTTCATATTAATTTAATTATTTGTATAGGTAATACTTGCACATGCTCTAAACTTAATATCTTAGAGAAGGGTGGGTGGCATAAAATCTCCCCTCTACATCAGCCACCAGCTACCCAGTTCCTCTCCCTAGAGGCAACCAGTGTTGCCAGTTTCCCATGTAATCTTCCAGAGCCACTCTGTGTATATCTAAGCAATTACACACAGATATATTTTTCTTTCTTGTGTTTACATAAAAGGCAACATACTCTACTTCATACTCACTCACATGGCTATAATCAAAGATAGCTACATTGGCAAGGAAATGGAGAAACTGAAACCTCCGCAGACTACTGGAAGGAATGTAAAATAGTGCAGCCGCTTGCCGTATCAGCCAGCACTTCTCCCCCAGGTGTATACCCAGGAGAAAGGAAAACACAAATTCACACAAAAACTTGTACTCCAGCGTTTATGTTATTCATAATAGCCCAAAGTGGAAACAATCCAAATGTCTATCCACTGGTTAACAAACTGTGTTAAAAATGTATACAATAGAATACTACTCAGCCAAAAAGATGAAATACTGATACATGCCACAACACACTAAGCCTTGAAAGCACCATGCTAAGCGAAAGAAGCTGCACACAAAAGTCAATGCATTGTATGATTTCATCTATGTGAAATGCCTAGAAGAGGCAAATTCATAGAGACAGAAAACAGATTGCTGGAGGAGAAAAAATGGGAAGTGACAGCTAATGAGAACAGGATTTTTTTTTTTTTTTTGGAGTGATAAGAATGTTCTGGAACTGGATAATGGTGATGGTTGTACAACCTTGTGAATATACTACAAGCACTGAATTGTGTACTTAAAAAATGTATTCTATGTGAATTACTTCTCAATAAAATTAGTAGCATATTATACATATGCCTTGCCTTTTTCCCTTATCATCATCTAGAGGCCAATTAAAAGGGGACGAGACATGCAAAAGCAATATGAAATACAGTGGTGGCTTCTGTGAGCACTGGCCAAATTAAAAATGATAGTAACCCAAATCTGAAAATGCTTGCCTCAAAAAAGGGAATATTGGCTGGGCAAGGTGGCTCACGCCTATAATCCCAGCACTTTGGGAGGCCAATGTGGGTGGATCACTTGAGGTCAGGAGTTTGAGACCAGCCTGGCCAACATGGTGAAACCCCGTCTCTACTAAAAATACAAAATTTAGCCAGGTGTGGTGGCAGGTGCCTGTAATCCCAGCTACTCAGGAGGCTGAGGCTGGACAATCACTTGAACCTGGGAGGCAGAGGTTGCCTGAGATTGCGCCACTGCACTTTAGCCTGGGCAACAGAGTGAAACTGTGTATCCAAAAAAAAAAAAAAAAAAAAAGAAAAAGAAAAAAAAAGGGGATATTCAAGTCTTTCTACAACTAAGTTTTAAAAAACTCTGTAACTGGTTATAAGTAGGCTGAAAACTGAACCCATCCGAGACTGAACCTGCAGCTTGTAGATTAACACAGTTGAATTCACAGTCTACAGTACTTTTTTTTTTTTTTTTTCCTGAGACAGAGTCTCGCTCTGTCACTCAGGCTGGAGTGCAGTGGCGCAATCTCAGCTCACTGCAACCTCTGCTGCCTGGGTTCACGTGATTCTCTTGTCTCAGCCTCCCGAGTAGTTGGGATTACAGGCGCCCGCCACCATGCCTGGCTAATTTTTGTATTTTTAGTAGAGACGGGGTTTCACCATCTTGGTCAGGCTGGTCTCGAACTCCTGGCCTCATGATCCAACCGTCTCGGCCTCCCAAAGTGCTGGGATTACAGGCATGGGCCACCATGCCTGGCCTACAGTACTTTTAACCAAAAGTGAGGGCAATGGTTGAGAAAGAAAGAAAGCCCGACAAGATGGAACTGGAATAAAAATATCCAGAAATATTCCGAGACTCCCCCGGTCCTACCACTCTGCAACACTCCACTGTGCCTCTCCTCCCTTAGGAAGAGTCCTCGCCCTTTGAGGGAAAATAACCACACTCTCATGCCCTGCTACTACACATTTTTACCTGGCTGGTAACCAGAATTGAAACTCAACCAGGCCTGGGAGTGAAATGCATTATTATGGAAGGAGAATGAAGAATTGCTTCTTGAAGGAAGAGCATGGCTGCACCAATATGTATAGTCATACTGTAAATAAAAACAAAAACAAAGCAAACAAAAGATATGTATAGTCATCATGAGAAGGGACTTAAGGTCCCCAGGCATAGAGGGTGGCATTTATTTCTCAGCTGGAATGAAGTTATTGATTTAGGTGCATTCTTTCAGGGGGCGTGGGCAGCTGCTTTAGCAGTTTGCTGCTTTGGCTAATGTTCTGAATGCTGCTCTGTGCAAAATGACATGGCAAAGCCAGAGACACTTTGGCATAAGACAGAGAAAGAATTCAAAGACTTCAGGAGACAGAAATGCCGCACTGGAACTGCAGTGGGTTTCCCCCTTACCGGCTCCTCCCACCTCCATGTGGCTCCCGTGAGGGCTGGAAGGCTCTCCACTCACCTTGGCCTTGAGAAACGCATTGGTGAGGAATATGGCAGTCTTTCAAATGGGCTTTCACTGGCTGTTCTCCTGGCCTGGGGATGTTGGTGGTGCAGGCTGGAGTTGCCTTGCTGATCTCAATGGGGATGAGACGAGCCGGCGTTGGCTTGGTCCACGTGGCCACGGTTACCTGCCAGAAGCCAAGGAGCCCGGGTAATCATAATAGGCAACAAGGCAGGTGTGCTTATTAGGTTCACAACATGGTTGGTGCAAGGCCCAGAGATCTTTAGTTGTGGTTAATTAGAGGGTTCCCAGGAATTAAAGTGACAGGTGCTCCATTCTTTTGTATGCAACCATAAAATAAAAATAGAATAAAATAGACCGGGCTTGGTGGCTCACACCTGTAATCCCAGCACTTTGGGTGGCCGAGGCGGGCGGATCACCTGAGGTCAGGAGTTCGAGACCAGCCTGGCCAACATGGTAAAGCCCTGTCTCTACTAAAAATACAAAAAGTAGCCGGGCGTGGTGGCAGGCGCCTGTAGTCCCAGTTACTCAGGAGGCTGAGGCAGAAGAATCGCTTGAACTTGGGAGGCAGAGGTTGCAGTGAGCTGAGATCGTGCCACTGCACTCCAACCTGAGTGACAGTGAGACTCTGTCTCAAAAAAAAAAAAAAAAAAGAATAAAATAAGTCCAGGTCTAATGAAAATCAAGACATAAGGAAGTCAAGAACTGGTATCTAATTCTGTACGCTGGGTCACTTCATTGATCCAGAGTCTCTCGTCTAGAGACCGGAGACCGTAAGTAACATGGTCTAGGTAGTCCTGAGACCCACATAATCACCAAGGCAACCTGGAAGGCTTCTTCCTCACATTTCCCCAAAGAGAAATGTGCCCTGGGAGAAAGAACATACCAAAACCTTTGGTCTACTGGATACCGGATCAAATCTAAGTAATGCGAATTATTGGGATCCTAGGAACCTCAACATCACCATGGTCTGCCCTTTGGAGTGAGGTCTATGTGGATCCAGAGATGGAGTGGGGATCGAGTCCACCAATAGCAAGCCCACCCCGAGGGTCTTTTCTGTCCAGATGTAGATAGATAGATGGATCTCCTCAGAATCAGGGATCGTCACCTATTGGCTTGTTAAGGCCTGGAGCAAATGCCACCATGGTGGGCAGGGCCAAAAACGAGACACTGGAACTTCCTCTTTCCTCCAAAATAGCAACCAAAAGCATTGTTACCTCTAAACAATGTTTTAAGTACACATTTCAGTGGTTGTAGTAGATTGTAGATAGTCCCAAACATCAAACACTTGGAAAGGGTGTGCTTGGTGACCCCTGTGACATCCCCACTGAATCTGCAATTCAGCTGCTGCACAGGGTGCCAGTTGAATTAGCCTTAGCTTAATCAGGTGGTTTTCCAAGTGTCGATCCCAACCCAACTCCCATTTTCCTCTCACTAGGAAAAATCAATACAATGCCTGGAAACTGTTATGCACTTTTTTTTTTTTTTTTTGAGATGGAGTCTCTCTCTGTCACCCAGGCTGGAGTGCAGTTGAGTGACCCCAGCTCACTGCAACCTCCGCCTCCCAGGTTCAAGCGATTCTCCTGTCCCAGCCTCCCGAGTAGCTGGAATTACAGGCGTGCACCACCATGCCCGGCTAGTTTTTGTATTTTTAGTGAGACAGGGTTTCACCATGTTGGCCAGGCTGGTCTCGAACTCCTAACCTCCAGTGATCCGCCTGCCTTGGCCTCCCAAAGTGCTGGGATTACAAGCATGAACCACTGCACTTAGCCTGGTATGCACTTTTTTTTTTTTTGAGACAGAGTCTTTCCCTGTTGCCCAGACTGGAATGCAGTTGCGTGATCCTGGCTCACTGCAACCTCTGCCTCCTGGGTTCAAGCGATCCTCAGCCTCCTGAGTAGATGGGACTACAGGCATGTGCCACCACACCCAGCTAATTTTTGTATTTTTAGTAAAGATGGGGTTCTGCCATGTTGGCCAGGCTGGTCTTGAACTCCTGGCCTCAAGTGATCCTCCCACTTTGGCCTCCCAAAATGCTGGGATTACAGTCATGAGCCACCGTGCCTGGCCCTGGTAGATACACTTTTGATTGTGCAAACGCATTTTTCTCCATCATGAAAGAGAAAATACCAGATGATGTTTCCTTTTACTCCTTTACAGTTCTTCTCAGAGTCCTCTCTCCTTTTGGAACATACATTGTTCCCAGTGAAATGGAACATTGCACGTAACAGCTAATTGGTCTATTACATTAAAAGCAACATGTTGATAGACTAGGAAAAAAAGAGGAACAGTTATCTTGAAGATACATATATATTATATATCCATATAATATACGGTTGGTACAAAAGTAATTGCAGTTTTTGCATTGTTGAAATTTGCCATTTGATATTGGAATACCTCCTTCTTTTAACAACATAATGGGTTTATATTTAATATAGTACTTATCAGGAGGGTGTTGCTAAGTTAATGTAAAGTTTTTTTCTTAACATTAAATCTCTTTTCCATGTCAACGTCTATAGTTTTTTTTAACATTAATTTTTTTCTGCATTTCAGTATTAGATATACTGAATACATTTTTCGAAATGTTTTTTCTCCAGAGAAAAAAGTTTCCCTTTTTGGCTGACTCTCTGATATCTAAATACAATATTAACTTGGGAGACAACAAAACAAAAATCTAATAAAAAGATGGAGAAACTCCCCAACGATTCGGGAGGCAGTGATTATAACCAAACATTGGTGATTTCCTAAGATTCTGGGCAAGAACTTCCTTCTTCCTATTTCACATTCTTTGAGAATTCTAAAACTATGAAATATTACTTATGTAAATTTCAGCTATCTTACTTCTTTGACCTCCTTTCTAACTAGCAAATACAAATGATAGGCTGCATTTTTCTGTGCATTATTTGTTGTAAAGAAAACATTTTTTTTCAATTTATATATGTATGTCTGTTCCCATTTCATGGAAACAACGAAAAATGTAAAACTCCCTTATTTACTGATTCTTGGAAACTTTCAGACCCCAAAGCTCAGGTTTAGCCTCTATAGCACAAAGGTTTTCAGGGTGAGGTTTGATTCAGTAGGCCTTTCAAACTCACATCTGTCCATTTCTTTTTCGTGCATATACCCCCGAGCAGCACAAATGCCTGTAATGCTGAGAACCACACCTAGCAAGAGGGCGACTGCATCACCGGCTTCTACTGCTTCCACAACAGGCAGCACCAAAAGCAGTGACATGAGGACTAAGGACAACTGTGTTGAAACTGAGGTCATGATGTTGGAATCTTGAGGGCTGAAGGTTCCAAAGAAATGGTGTATGTAGAATTCTATCTGACTTGAAATTTTCCCTTCCTGGAGCTCCGGATGCTGAGATTAAGAGTTTCCACGTGACACGACCTTCCAGGAAGCAGCCATTACAGGACTGCAATACATTCTTAAATGTGGTTATGTCATATATCATCTTAATGAGCATTTCTCTCTTTACTTATTTATTTTTGCTAATGACTTATTACTTGCTGTTTATTTTTTTCTTTATTTTAGACTATGGAAATGATGTTAGACAAAAAGCAAATTTGAGCAATATTCTTATTCGAGTTTAAAATGGATTGTAAAGCAGTGGAGACAACTCGCAACATCAATGGCCCAGGAACTGCTAATGAACATACCGTGCAGTGGGGGTTCAAGAAGTTTTGCAAAAGAGAGGAGAGCCTTGAAGATGAGGAGCGTAGCGGCCAGTCGTCGGAAGTTGACAACCACCAATTGAGAGCAATCACGGAAGCTGGTCCTCTTACAACTACACCAGAAGCTGCTGAAGAACTCAACGTCCACCATTCTACGGTCGTTCGGCATTTGACGCAAACTGGAAAGGTGAAAAAGCTCGATAAGTGGGTGCCTCATGAGCTGAGCGAAAATCAGAAACATTGTCGTTTTGAAATGTCGTCTTCTCTTATTCTACACAACAACAATGAACCATTTCTCCATCGGATTGTGATGTGCGACAAAAAGTGGATTTTATACGACAACCAGCGATGACCACCTCGGTGGGTGGACTGAGAAGCTCCAAAGCACTTCCCAAAGCCAAACTTGCACCAAAAAAAGGTCCTGGTCACGGTCTGGTGGCCTGCTGACGGTCTGACCACCACAGCTTTCTGAATCCCGGCAAAACCATTACATCTGAGAAGTGTGCTCAGCAAATCGATGAGATGCACCAAAAACTGCAAAGCCTGCAGCCGGCACAGGTCAACAGAAAGGACCCAATTCGTCTCCAGGATAATGCCGACCGCAGGTCCTACAACCAATGCTTCAAAAGTTGATCAAATTGGGCTACAAAGTTTTGCCTCGTCTGCCATATTCACCTGACCTCTCACCAACAAACTACTGCTTCTTCAACCATCTTGACAACTTTTTCCAGAGAAAACCCTTCCATAACCAGCAGCATGCAGAAAATGCTTTCCAAGAGTTTGTCGAATCCCGACGCACAGATTTTTACATTACAGGAATAAACAAACTTATTTCTCTTTGGTAAAAATGTGTTGATTGTAATGGTTCCTATTTTGATTAATAAAGATGTGTTTGAGCCTAGTTATAATTTTAAAATCACAGTCCAAAACCGTAATTACTATTGCACCAACCAGAATATATAGACTATATAACATAATATATATTTGAAATATACTATATAAATATTATATATTATATTTATTTATATAATATATTATATATTTCATATATATTATATATGATATATTATATAAATAAATAATATATTATATAAATAAATATATAATATATATTTCATATATAATATAATATATATTCATATAATATAATATATATTTTATATATATTATACTCTATATATAATATAGATCATATATATTCCACATATTATATATATTATATTCCATATATAATATATATATTTCATTCATCATATATATTTCATATATAGTATATTTAGGCAGGGTCTTGCTCTGTTGCCCAGGGTAGAATGCAGTGACACAATCACTGCAGCCTCAACCTCCCAGGCACAGGCGATCCTCTCACCTCAGCCTCCTGAGTAGCTGGGACTACAGGC
Source organism: Pan paniscus (assembly GCF_029289425.2). Lineage (NCBI taxonomy): Eukaryota > Metazoa > Chordata > Mammalia > Primates > Hominidae > Pan > Pan paniscus. The sequence continues at coordinate 64,712,875 of NC_073270.2, forward strand.
ACGTACCATCACACTTGGCTAATTTAAAATTTTTTGTACAGACAGGATCTCACTATGTTGCCCAGACTGGTCTCAAACTCCGGGACCCAAGCAAACCTCTTGTCCCAGCATCCCAAAGTGCTGAGATTATAGGCTTGAGCCATCACACCCAACAGAGGGTACTTTTTCTGGCTGTTCTGCACCACAGCCTCCTTGGACGGGTAGGAGTGTGTTCATTTATCATCTAGTGTGTTCATTTATCATCTATATAATATATTATATAAATAAATATATAATATATATTTCATATATAATATAATATATATTTCATATAATATAATATATATTTTATATATATTATACTCTATATATAATATAGATCATATATATTCCACATATTATATATATTATATTCCATATATAATATATATATTTCATTCATCATATATATTTCATATATAGTATATTTAGGCAGGGTCTTGCTCTGTTGCCCAGGGTAGAATGCAGTGACACAATCACTGCAGCCTCAAACTCCCAGGCACAGGCGATCCTCTCACCTCAGCCTCCTGAGTAGCTGGGACTACAGGCACGTACCATCACACTTGGCTAATTTAAAATTTTTTGTACAGACAGGATCTCACTATTTTGCCCAGACTGGTCTCAAACTCCGGGACCCAAGCAAACCTCTTGTCCCAGCATCCCAAAGTGCTGAGATTATAGGCTTGAGCCATCACACCCAACAGAGGGTACTTTTTCTGACTGTTCTGCACCACAGCCTCCTTGGACGGGTAGGAGTGTGTTCATTTATCATCTAGCACACAGGCTGCTGAAACAAGAGGAATAATGTTCAAACATGATCAAAAGGAGTATGCATCTCACACAGTGAAGCTGGGCTTGGAGCTATGTTTTAACTGAATGTGACTGAACATGGTCTTAATTTGTAAAAGAAGGGAGGTTTTGAGTTATTTAAAAGATGCATACGGGAAAAATTTTCAACTTCATACACGTTGGGATTATGAACATGTGTCTGTGCACAGGTATAGGTGTGCATGAGCCTTTGAAAATCAAAGCATAGGCCAGGAACAGTGGCTCACACCTGCAATCCCAGCACTTTGGGAGGCCAAGGCTGGTGGATAGCTTCAGTCCAGGAGTTTGCTTAAGTCAGGGAGTTTGAGACCAGCCTGGGCAACATGGGGAAACTCCATCTCCATAAAATAAATAAATAATTTTTTAAAGTTAAAATTAAAAATTAAAAAAAAAAAGAAAATCAAACGGTGGACTGCAGTGAACATTTTATTGTTTTTGTCTAGTCAGCAGCCCAGATGCCTTTGGAAAAAAGTTACCCTCAACTCTAGCCATGCAATACGGAAGAGGGCGCCAATCAGATCACCTTGGACTTGTGGCCACAGGATTGGGCAAACAATCCAGGCTGATAACAGTTTTTTGTTTGTTTGTTTGTTGTTATTGTTTGTTTTGTTTGTTTTTGAGACGCAGTCTCACTCTGTCACCCAGGCTGGAGTGCAATGGCGCAATCTCGGCTCACTGCACCCTCTGTCTCCTCTGCCTCCTGGGTTCAAGCTATTCTCCTGCCCCAGCCTCTCAAGTAGCTGGGGTTACAGGCATGTGCCACCATGCCCAGCTAATTATTGTATTTTAAGTAGAGACTGGGTTTTACCATGTTGGCCTGGCTGGTCTCGAACTCCTGACCTCAGGTGATCCACCTGCCTTGGCCTCCCATAAGTACCGGGATTACAGGCGTGAACCACCGTGCCCAGCCTGATAATAGGTTCTTATTGGTAGAAACATTTTAAATGACAAGACAGAATACCTAACAAAAATGTCTTATGAATGAAAGAAATATAAGTGGCATTTATAAAACACTCCTCACAACAAAAACAGAACACACTTTTTTTTCAAATGCTTGTAGTACATATGCCAGGGTAGTTTACATTCTAGGAAATAAAGCAAACCTCAACAATTTTTAAAGAATTGCAATTAAATAGAGTATGTTATCTGAACACAAAGGAATTAAAAACTAAAAACCAATAACAAAAAGAAGTCTGGATTATCCTGAAATATTTGGAAATTAACACACTTCAAATAACCCATGAGTCAAAGTCAAAAGGGCAATTAAAGATATTTTGCATTGAATTAAAACAAACAAACAACTTATCAGAAGTATAGGATGCAATTAAAGCAGTGCTTAGAGGAAAACTAATAGCATATATATATATATATATATATATATATATATATGCTATCAAATCAATGACCTAAGCTACCACCTTAAGAAACTATAAAAAGAAGAGTAAACTAAACCCAAAGCAAGTAGAAATAAGCAAATAATAAAGAGAAAAGCAGAAACTCATGAAAGTGAAAACAAAAATAATAAAGAAAATCAAACATAAAACTGGTTCCTCAGAAAGAGGAACAAAATTTATAAGCCTCTAGCCTGACCAAGAAAAAGAAGAAAACAGATCACTAATGTCAAGAATGAAAAATATTACACTGTATATCTTAGACATTAAAAGGATAAAGGAATATTTAATACAATATTATGCCTATACATTTGATAAATTAGATGAAATGGGCAAATTCCTTGGAAAATGCAAACTCCCTAAGCTTACTAAAGAGAAAATAAATAACTTACATATTCCCATATATATCAAAGAAATTGAATTTGTCATTTAAAATATTTCACTAGCCTGGCCAACATGGTGAAACCCCACCTCTACTAAAAATACAAAAATTAGCTGGGCGTGATGGCAGGCGCCTGTAATCCCAACTACTCGGGATGCTGAGGCAGGAGAATCATTTGAACCTGAGAGGTGGACGTTGCAGTGAGTGGAGATCACACCACTGCACTCCAGCCTCGGGGACAGGGCAAGACTCCGTCTCAAAAAAAAAAAAAAATTTTCAACAAAAACACTCCGGGCCTAGATGGCTTCAGTGGTGAATTCCACTAAACATTTAGGGAAGAAATAATACAATTTCCCACAGATTCTTCCAGATAATTGAAAAGAAGAAATGTTTGCCAACTAATTTTATGAGGCCATTACACCAATACCCAAACCAGAAATAAACACTGTAAGAAAAAAAATCCTTTAGACCATTATCCCTCCTAAACATAGGTAACAAAAATCCTCAATAAAATATTGGCAAACTGTGTTCAGCAACATATAAAAAGAATAATGCATCATGACAAAGTGGGGGAGTTATCCTGGAAATGCAAAATTGGTTCAACATTTAAGAATCAATGAATGTAATTCAATTGACCCAAGAAGAAAAACTATATAAACTTCTCAATAGAAGAAAAAAAAGATAATTGGACAAAATTCAGCATCAATTCATTATAAAAACTCTCCAAAACTAGGAACAGAAGGGAACTTTCACAATCAAACAAAGGGCAATTACACAAAACCTACAACTAATGTCATGCTTCATGATTAAAGACTGAAAACTTTCTCCTAAAATCAAGAACAATGCAATGATGTTCACTCTCACCATTTATATTTAACATCATACTGAAGGCCCTAGCCAGTGGAATAAAGCAAGAACAAGAAAAAAAAAGTAATATAGATTAGTGATAAAGAAATAAAACTCTTGATTCAAAGGTGACATGATTGTATATGTAGAAAATACAAAAGATTCTATTTTAAAATCTCCCAGAACTAGTAAAGGCATTTGGCAAGGTCACAGTATGCAAGGTCAGTTCAATTAATTGAATGTCTATAGACTAGCAATAAATAATTACAAAATGAAAAAATTTTAAGTACCATTTATAAGAACACTGAAAATAATGAAATATGTAGGCTAAAATCTAACAAAATATGTGCAAGATCAGCATACTGAGAAGTACCAAACACTGATGAAAGAAAGAAAATAGGATCTAAATAAATGGTGAGATGATCCATATTTTTGAATTGGCAGATTCAATATTATTAAGATATAAATTCCATCAAAATAACCTATAAGTTCAGTGCAATCCCAAACAAAATCCTAGAATTTTGTAGAAGTAAACAACCTGATTTTAAAATTTGTATGTAAAGGCAAGGGAACTAGAAGTGCCAAAATAACAGAACAAAGTTGAAAGACTCAAAATACCTGATGATTTCAAGAGTTACTTCAAAGTCACAATAATCAATACAGTTTGTTATTGCTGAAAGGATGGATACATAGATCAATGTATACATAGATTAATGGAATAGAATAGAATCCAAAGAAAGATCCACACCTATATGGCCAATTGATTTTTGACAAAGAGATGAAGGCAATTCAATGGAGAAATGATCGTCTTTTTGACAAATGATGCTGGAATAATTGGATAACCATATGAAAAAATAGGAAAGTTGACCCAGATGTTACACCATACTCAAAAATCAACTCAAAATGAATCATTGGTGTAAACATAAAAGCCAAAACTACAGAACTTCTAGGAGAAAATGTATGTCACTATGGGTTAGGGCAAGATTTCTAAGATAACATCAAAACACAATCCATAAGAGAAAAATATGAATAAATTGGACTTCATTAAAATTTTGAACCTCTGCTCTTTGAAAGTTACTGCTAAAGAAAATGAAAAAAGAAACCACAGACTTGGAGAAAATATTTGCAAAGTGTGTGTATGGTAAAAGACTTATATCCAGAATATATAAAGATCTCTCAAATTCAGTATCACAAATTATCAGGCAAATGAAAATTAGAACCATGATGAGATACCACTTTACTCCTGCAAGAACAGCCATAATTTAAAAAAAAAATAGATGTGGTATGGTATGGATGTGGTGAGAAGGGAACACTTCTACACTGCTGGTGGGAATGCAAACTAGTACAACCACTATGGAAAACAGTATGGAGATTCCTTAAAGAACAAAAGGAGAACTACCATTTGACCCAGCAATCCCACTACTGGGTATCTACCCAGAGGAAAAGAAGTCATCGTATGAAAAAGACATGGCCGGGCGCAGTGACTCATGCCTGTAATCCCAGCACTTTGGGAGGTCAAGGCGGGTGGATCACTTGAGGTCAGGTGTTCAAGACCAGCCTGGCCAACATTGTGAAACCCAGTCTCTACTAAAAATACAAAAATTAGCCGGGCGTAGTGGCAGGTTTCTGTAATCCCCGCTACTCAGAAGGCTGAGGCAGGAGAATCTCTGGAACCCAGGAGGCGGAGGTTGCAGTGAGCCAAGATCACACCATTGCACTCCAGCCTAGGTGACAGAACAGGACTCTGTCTCAAAAAGAAAAAATAGAAAAAGACACTTGCACAGGCATGTTTCTAGCAGCACAATTCATAATTGCAAAAATATGGAACCAGCCTACATGCCCATCAACCAACAAAGTGGATAAGGAAAATGTGATACACACACACACACACACACACACACACACACACACACACACACACGCATACCATGGAATACTACTCAGCCATAAAAAGGATTGAAATAATGGCATTCACAGCAACCTGGATGGAATTGGAGACCATTATTCTAAGTGAGGTAACTCAGGAATGGAAAATCAAATATCGTATGTTCTCACTTATAAGTGGGAGCTAAGCTATGAGAACACAAAGGCATAAGAATGATACAATGGATGTCAGAGACTAGGGGCGGGTGAGGGATAAAAGACTATACATTGGGTACAGTGTATACTGCTCAGGTGATGGGTACACCAAATCTCAGAAGTCACCACTAAAGAACTTATCTATGTAACCAAAAACCACCCGTTCCCCAAAAACTATTGAAATAAAATTTAAAAAATGAGAACAAACAAGCAAAGACCTCAATACAAAAATGGGCAAAATGTTTGAACAAGGATTTGAATTAAAAAAAACAGCAAATATGCACACAAAACGATGCTCCATGGCTCAGTTTTGTTACTCTGTGCAAAAAAAAAAAAAAAAGAAAAAGAAAAAGAAAAAAGAAAAGAAAAAAAGCTTCTCAATGGCATTAGTCATTAGGGAATTGCAAATTAAAGCCACAGTATGATACAGCTATTGCAAAGACAAAACTAAAAAGCAAAAAAAATCGAGAAAAAACCTGACAATATCAAAGATGACAAGGATGTAGGGCAGCTGGAACTCTCATTTGCTGCTGGCGGGGATGCACAATGATACATCCACTTGAAAAAACAATCTGGGGCCAGTGCAGTGGCTCACACCACTATAATCCTAGCATTTTGGGGCATGGAGGCAGGAGGATCACTTGAGTCCAGAAGTTCAAGACCAGTCTGGACAACATAGTACAACCTAGTGAGACCCTATCTCTATTTTTAAAAAATTAAAAATAAACAAACATTTTGGCGGTTCCTATAAAGTTAAACCTGTATTTTCCATATGACTCAAAAAACCGAATTCTAGATATTCAAGAGGAATGAAATTCAATTCAAGAGGAATGAAATCTTATGTTCACACATCAGTGTTTCTGTCTCAAAAAAAAAAAAAGATGTTACATAACTCCTACTGGAACCACACAACACTACACAGGAAATAGTTTAGCCTTAAAAAAATTAAATCTATTAGCCAGGCGTGGTGGTATGTGCCTTTAGTTCCAGCTACTCATGGGAGTTTGAGGTGGGAAGATCACTTGAGCCCAGGAGATGGAGGTTACAGTGAGCTATGATAGTGCTACTGCACTCCAGCCTGGGCAACAGAATTAGATCCTATCTTAAAAGAAACAAAAATTCTGAATCTGACCGAGTTTCTAGATCAACATAGTGATTTCAAGGAAATACAAGGGACAAAAGAACATGTTAAAACACACCATGGGAGCTAATACAAACACGCATACGTATGCATGTTTGTACGCATGTACGTGTATACGTCTATACATTATTTTATAGACAGTCATGTGGTGCTTAACGATGGGGATGTATACTGAGAAACGTGTCATTACGCAATTTCATCATTGTGCAAACATCCTAGAGTGTACTTATGCAACCCTAGATGGTATAGCCTACTACATACCTAGGCTGCAAACCTGTAGGGCATGTTACTGTAATGAACAATGTGGGCACAATGGTAAGTATCTGTGTATTTAAACATAGAAAAGATACAGTAAAAATACAGTATAAATGATTATAAGAAATAGTACAGCTGTGTAGGGTACTTACCATGAAAGGAGTTTGCAGGACTGGAGGTTGCTCTGGCTGAGTCAGTGAGAGGGTGGTGAGTGAATGTGAAGGTCTAGGACGTCACTGTTCACTACTGTAGACTTTATCCACACTGTACACATAGGATACGCTACCTTCATTTTATAACATTTCTTTCTTCAATAATAAATTAATCTTAGAATACTGTAACTTTTTTGCTTTATAAACTTTAAAATTTTTTAACTTTTTTTTTTTTTGAGACAGAGTCTTGCTTTGTCATCCAGGCTAAGGTGCAGTGGTGTGATCTCGGCTCACTGCAATCTCTGCCTCCCAGGTTCAAGCGATTCTCCTGCCTCAGCCTCCTGAGTAGCTGGGATTACAGGTGCCTGCCACCATGCCTGGGTAATTTTTTGTATTTTTAGTAGAGATGGGGCTTCACCATGTTGGCCAGGCTGGTCTTGAACTCCTGACTTCAGGTGGTTCACCCTCCTTGACGTCACAAAGTGTTGAGATTTTACAGGCGTGAGCCACCATGCCGGGACTTTTGTTTAGCTTTTTGACTCTTTTGTAATAACACTTAGCTTAAAACAGAAACACATCGTACAGCCATACAAAATATTTTCCTTCTTTATATCTTTATTTGATAAGCATTCTTCTCTTTTAAATTTTTTTTAACTTCTTAAACTTTTTTGTTAAAAACTAAGACACACTTACAAATAAAGTAAAAACTAAGACTCAAACATACACATTAGTCTAGGCCTACGCAGGGTCAGAATCATGAAAGTCACTGTCTTCCACCTCCAGGTCTTATCTCACTGGAAGGTCTTTGGGGACAATAACAGGTACGGAGCTTGCATCTCCTATGATAACAATGCCTTCTTCTGGAATATCTTTAGAAGAACCTGCCTGGGGCTGTTTCGCAGTTAACTTTGCTTTTTTTAATCAGTAGAAGGAATACACTCTAAAACAATGATAAAAAAATAGGCCATCATGGTGGCTCATGCCAGTGATCCCAGCACTTTGGGAGGCTGAGGTGCATGGATTATCTGAGGTCAGGAGTTCGAGACCAGCCTGGCCAACACGGTGAAACTTCGTCTTTACTAAAAATACACACACGCACAAAATTAGCTGAGCACGGTGGCGGGCACCTGTAATCCCAGCTACTTGGGAGGCTGAGGCAGGAGAATTGCTCGAACCCGGAAGGTGGAGGTTGCAGTGAGCTGAGATGGTACCACTGCACTCCAGCCTGAACAAGAGCGAAACTCCATCTCAAATAAATAAATAAATAAATAAATAAAACTTTTAAAAAGCATAGTATAGTAAATACATAAAGCAGCAACATTGTTTTTTATTAAGTATTATATATTGTATATGCTATAGTTTGATACGGGTGGTGGCTCAGTAGGTTTGTTTATGCCAGCATCACCACAAATTCGTGGGGAATGCCTTGTGCTACAACTTTCTGACAGCCATGAGGTCACTAGGCAAGAGGAATTTTTCAGCTCCATTATAATCTTATGGACTGTCATCTATGCAGTCCACCCATGACCAAAATGTCATGTGGCACATGACTGTAGTGTGCATATATATTTATTTTCTAATTAAATGTGTGTGAGTTCAGATACTGAAAGAGCTCTGTATCAATGAGCAGGCCTAGTGGTCATATCTTAGTTCCTAGATGCTGTTCGCCCCCAAACAAATCAGGGCTCCTACAGCATATACAAGATTTGATAATGATAGTAAACAACAATGTTCCTGGTTTTATGATTATACCAGAGGGCTGGTTCGGGGAGCCTGGAGCACTTTCTTGTACCAGAAAGTAAGGAAGATCTAAAGAAGATGGAGACATATTTAGATGACACAGAAACTGGCTTGAAAGTCTTCCCACTTGGGATAATTTCAATATAAAAAAATGGATAATTATAAAAATAATAATATGAGGCTGGGGATAGTGGCTCACGCTTGTAATCCCAGCACTTTAGGAGGCCAAGGCAGGTGGATCACCTGAGGTCAGGAGTTCAAGATCACCCTGGCAAACATGGTGAAACCCCATCTCTACTAAAAACACAAAAATTAGCCGGGTGTCGTGGTGTGCACCTGTAGTCCCAGCTACTCGGGAGGCTGAAGCAGGAGAATTGCTTGAACCTGGGAGGCCAAGGTTGCAGCGAGCTGAGATTACACTGCTATACTCCAGCCTGGGCAACAGAGTGAGACTCCGTTTCAAAAATAATAATAATAATAATGACTCCTCACTGGTATAAACAGACAAGGGAGAAGGGAGATCTTGACAATAGAAAGCCAGTGACAACATATAGAAGAGAAGATGATGAAATTAGAAAATTATCTTATGGCCCTCGTAATAATTAATTGAGAGAAGATGTATTGATGCATGCTAAAACCAGTGAATGAGGTCAGGACAGAGGGGCAAACCCTCCCGTACGTAACAAAAGTAAAAACTGGATAAAACAACAACAAAAAACCCCCACTATTTAAAGACACTGAAAATGTCCAAAACCAGGCAGAAACTGGAGGAAAGTTTAATATAAAACACAACTGGAAGTGGCAAAACCTGTACATTTGTAACTTTCTGACCTGAGCTTATTCCCCAATCCCCACAGCTACTAGCTGTGGAAATCTGCGGTGAAACCACAGCCTCAGTGTTTCAAGGAATTATCAATCAGAGTGCAAGCGGAGAAACGCAGCTGGGATTTTTTTTTTTTTTAATTAATTAATTTTTTTTTTGGTTTTTTTTTTGAGACCGAACCTTGCTGTCGCCCAGGCCAGAGTACAGTGGCATGATCTTGGCTTACTGCAACCTCTGTCTCCTGGCTTCAAGCAGTTCTCCTGTCTCAGCCTCGCAAGTAGCTGGGATTACAGGCACATGCCACCATGCCTGGCTAATTTTTGTATTTTTAGTGGAGACAAATTTTCACCATATTGGTCAGGCTGGTCTTGAACTCCTGACCTCGGGTGATCCACCCACCTTGGCTTCCCAAAGTGCTGGGATTACAGGTATGAGTTACTGTGCCCAGCCCGCGGCTGGGAATTTTAACAGGAAATACTGCCATTGAAAGACTCACTGAAGGAGCAAAACAAATTCTGAATGTAAACTTTGCCCGATTCCCTGGCTGGAAAACAAGCCACACAGGGGAAACTTCTCAGGGTCCTGGTGAAAAAGGAGGCAGAGACCAAGGAGAAATCTCTCGAACGATAAGCTATGTAGGAGGTGAGATCTGTGAGTCTGCTTTCTGTTTCTTGTTCCTTCTGAGTCCATTCCCCAACCATACACAGACTGAATGAACAAGCACGAAAGTCTTACAGGAACGCAATTATCTTAAGACAGACCCGAAAGCCCGCAGAGCAGCTGGAAATTAGGCAGGAACCTGCACAAACAAGAAGCCACAGAGATGCTGAGTTCATCACCAAGTTAAGCAGGGACAAGGCTGATCACAAAGTTAAGCAGGGACAAGGGAGACCCCCATGGCCCAGGCTGAAAAAGCAGCAGTGAGAAACTTGCATAGGACAGAGGTCTCAGGTGCTGAACACTACAGGGGAAAAAAAACTTGGTAGTTTGGATCCAGGCAAGTTAATTGCCTATTAGAACGACAACAAGACAACGTCCCTCAGAAGAACACACCAAAATCCAGAGTCCACATTGTATTACTTACAATGTCCAATTTTCAACCCAAAATTATCAAACATGCCCCCCGAAGACCCCGAAAACAAAACAGAACAACAACAACCAAAAAATACCCAGAAAACAAGACAGTCAATAAAAACCGAATCTGACTGAACTCAGGTGTTGGATTTAGCAGACAAAGGCTTCCAAGAGGATAGAAAGATGTTCAAATAATTAAAGGAAAATATGGTATAAATGAATAAGCCGATATAAAATCACAATAGAAAAATGGAAGCTATTTGGGGGGACATTCTAGAGCTCTGAAGTATAATAAATGAAATTAAAATTTTACTAGATGGGCTCAAAACCATATTTGAGATGGCAGAGGAAAGATCAACGGAAATTACTGATCCAAAGGACATAAACATTGAAGAAAAATGTGGGAAATGTAGCACTGATTAGATATTTGATGATATTAAGAAATTATTCTTGGCCAGGCACAGTGACTCACACTTGTAATCTCCGTACTTTGGGAGGCTGAGGTGGGAGGATCACTTGAGGTCAGGAGTTCAAGACTAGCCTGGCCAACATCATGAAACCCCATCTCTACTAAAAATACAAAAATTAGCTGGGCATGGTGGTGGGCACTTGTAATCCCCGCTACTTGGGAGGCTGAGGCAGGAGAATTGCTTGAACCCAGGAGGTGGAGGTTGCAGCAAACTGAGATCATGCCACTGCACTTCAGCCTGGGTGACAGAGTGAGACTCCATCTCAGAAAACAAAAAGAAATTATTCTGTTAGGTATCATAATATCATAGTTGATATAATATGTATCATGGTTAATATATATTATGTGTAACGTCTCACGGTGTGTGTTTTAAATACTTACTTGACATATATTAAGATGAAGATGTTTGATAGAAATTTGCTTCAAATAATTATGTAGGGAGGGTTAGTGAGTACTAAATCAAACGTAGATGGCATAGATTAGCTGAATTGATAATTATTGAAGATTTATTATTATTACTAATTTTCTATATGTTTGAAATTTCCTACAATAAAAAATTAAACAAAATTAGCTCAAAAGCAAAAATGTCCAGAAGTAGACTTCAGGCAAGTTTGATACAGCAACTTAATAACATCATCAAGAACCTGCCCACCTCACTTGCCTCCTCTCCTCTCCTGCTCTGCTCCTCCCCTCCCTGTCGCTCTCCCCTCTTTTTCTGCAGTATTGATATCACCTTCTGGCTCCGTGTAATGTGCCCCCAGCAGTTCTAAAATCCCCTTTCAGTTTGGCAAAAGGTACAGTTGACCAGGTGCAGTGGCTCACACCTGTAATCCCAGCACTCTGGGAGGCTGAGGCGGGTGAATTGCTTGAGCTCAGGAGTTCAAGAACAGCCTGAGCAACAAGGCAAGTCCCCATCTCTACAAAAAAAAAAAAAAAAAAAATTAGCTGGGTGTGGTAGTGCACACTTGTGTTCCCAGCTACTGGGGAGGCTGAGGATGCAGTTAGCTGAGATTATGCCACTGTACTCCAGCCTGGGTGACAGAGCAAGACCCTGTCTGAAAAGAAAAAAAAAAACCATTCCAGTTTACCAAGGTAACAACCCTATGCCACTCTTCCCTGGGAAAGAGAGTGCCCTGTTGGCTCTCACAGAAGGAAAAGGAAACTTCCCTTTCTCAGGAGGCCCCAGTGTAATTCTCCTGTCAGGCCCCGATTGGGCTGCACACCCATCCTGAACCAGTCACTCCATTCCTGTTGATGGGATACATTGATGGGGGAGAGTGAGTTTCTAAAGGAAATGGGAGGCTATAGAAGGAGGGGAAATGGATGCTGGACAGCAATCCACAAGTAACCTTAAAAACTGCCGCCATGGCCAGATAGATTGGTCCAGAGAGGACATCTGACCTTTGCTGCCACAATCAAATTCCTTCCTTACCAAGACACTGGAGTTAGAGAATAATCAGCCTTACCTTTGTGTCATAGGCATGGGAGTATGTGGACTGCCTGAAGCCATCTTCCCTGGTGTGTAGACAAAGTCCGCCTGCCATTAGAGAAGAGGATGCCAACTAAGAGCAAGAAACTGAAGTAATACATACAGGACGAGGCAGGTTCCTAATTTCTTGTTTGAGTTTCTGGACCTATTCATGCATGAAGCTGGGTCAGCCCACAGACTTCCCAGATACATTAGCCAATATTTGGTTTTCTACTTTTTTTTTTTTTTCTTTTTGAGATGGAGTCTCACTCTGTCACCTGGGCTGGAGTGCAGTGGCACCATCTCGGCTCACTGCCACCTCTGCCCTCCCGGGTTCATGCGATTCTCCTGCCTCAGCCTTCCCAGTAGCTGGGATTACAGGTGCACACCACCACACCCTGCTAATTTTTTGTATTTTTAGTAGAGACGGGGTTTCACTATGTTGGCCAGACTGGTCTCGAACTCTTGACCTCATGATTCAACCGCCTCGGCCTCCCAAAGTGCTGGGATTACAGGCGTGGGCCACAGCGCCCAGCCGGTTTTCTACTTCTTATAGCTCAAAGAGCCTGAATGAATACATATGCACTGTGCAGTGCAAGCATGACTGTCTTAGGTCAGGTTCTTTCTAAAGCAGACCCTGAGATGACAATTCACGTGCAAATAATGATTTACTCCCAGGAGAAGTTGATTAGTGAAGTGAGGTGTCATATCTTGCAAAATCCCACTTCATCATGATCCTCTAGGTATCTCTAGAGCATAAATTACACTTCAGAGTTGGTCCTACGTTGAGGTTGGTTTTCATACTCCTGCATGTGTCAGTCATTGGCTAAGAACTCTGCCCCAAGGACATATAAACTTTCCAGCATCTCTGCTCTTGGGGAGTTCTTGGGAGGTGGCATCAGTAACCCAGGATAGACTGAAGATAGTCGCAAGTGCAAGCCCTTAGAAACAGAGACCTCAGAAGCTGGGAGATGCATGTGCCAAGCTGGTCAGGGGTTCTCAGAGAACCTGGCTGGAGCACCACAGTGTCCACTACAGAAAGAAAAGCAAGGAAAGAGGCCAAACGGAGAGTCAGGAATTGCTGGGGGCTCCATGCGAACAAGTCTAAGAGACAAAAATGCCAGGGGGACCCAGTCGTCAGGGTGCCCCACCCCCCCGCCCCCCGCCGCCACTTCTGTGTTTGACCTCCAGGAGTGCTACCGGGTCCTCACAGTGAATGTCAGAGAAAAATCCCCTCAGGCTCCTGGCAGAGGGACGGGAAAAGGAATCATTTTGAAATATACCAGGGCATTCTGTTCATTTTTACAAGGTCTGTCAACAGGAGAAACTAACCAGAGTCTAACCAGCTGGGCTTTTATCAGAACCTAACCGACCCAGGCAAAAAACAAAACAACAAAACAAAACAAAGCAAAAAAACTCAAAACCTAGGTGGCCCCAGCCTTCCACACGGGAGAAGGGAAATCACCAACTCCAGCCCACTCTGGCTGTTCTATCCCCCTAAGAGGAGAGGGGGACTGAGAAGCACTTGTGAAACTCACAGTCTGAGAACACAGGCTCATTGAGAGACTGAGACCTAGTCATAGGACTACAGAATGCTTCTCCTCTCCCTACACCTTACCAACACATTACTAAAGGCCTATTTACAACAGTTCCATTTATCTAGTACATCATGTCCAGCAATCAAGAAAAAATTACAAGATATACTAAAAGGCAAAAAAACAAAACAAACAAACAAAAAAACCCACATGGTTTGAAGACACAGAGCAAGCATCGAAACCAGACTCATATGTGGTAAGGATGTCGGATGATCAGAACAGAAATCTAAAAGAACCATGATTAGTGTGCTAAGGCACCAATGGACACAGTATACATCATGCAAGAACAGATGGGCAATGTAAGCAGAGAGTTAGAAATTCTATGAAAGAATCAAAAAGAAATGCTAGAGATCAAAAACACTGTAACAGAAAAAAAGAATCCCTTTGATGGTCTTATTAGTAGACTGGACACAACTGAGGAAAGAATCTTTGAGCCTGAGGATATCTCAATAAAAGCCTCCAAAAATGAGGCCAGGCGCAGTGGCTCATGCCTGTAATCCCAGCATTTTGGGAGGCCGAGGTGGGTGGATCATTTGAGGTCAGGAGTTCAAGACCAGCCTGACCAACATGATGAAACCCTATCTCTACTAAAAATACAAAATTAGCTGGGTGTGGTGGTGGGCGTCTGTAATACCAGCCACTCAAGAGGCTGAGGCAGGAGAATCTCTTGAACCTGGGAAGTGGAGGTTGCAGTGAGCCGAGATTGTGCCACTGCACTCCAGTCTGGGCAACAAGAGCGAAACTCCATCTCAAAAACAAACAAACAAACAAACAAACCTCCAAAAATGAAAAGCAAATAGGAAAAAAGACTTAAAAAAAATAGAGCAAAATATCCAAGAACAATGAGGCAACTACAAAGGGGTAACAGATGCATAGTGTAATACCAGAAGAAGAAGGAAAGAAAGGAACAGAAGAAATATTGGAATAATAACTGAGAGTTTCTACAAATTCATGATCCAAACCACAGAGCCAAGAAACTCAGAGAACACCAAACAGGATAAATGCAAAAACAACAAAAACAACAACAACAAAAACCCACACCTAGACATACCATTTTCAAACTACAGAAAATCAAAGATAAAGAAAAAATCAGAAAGAAGTCTAAGGAAAAAAAATCCTGCCTCATAATTCTTACAAAGAATTACGTCCAGCTTCTCAGAAACCATGCAAGCAAAAAGAGAGTGGAGTGAAATATGTAAAATGTTGAGAGAAAAAACTCTCCAACCTAGAATTCTGTACCCTGTGAAATTGTCCTTCAAAAGTCAAGGAGAAATGAAGAGTTTCTCAGACAAACATAAATTGAGGAAATTTGTTGCCAGTAGATCTGTCATGCAGAAAATGTTAAAAGAAGTTCTTTAGAGAAAAAGAAATTGGTATAGGTCACACTCTTGGATCTGCATAGGGAAAAGAAGAGCATCAGAGAAGAAATTAGTCAATGTAAAGTAACAATTTCTATTTTTCTTATTCTTAGTTGATTTAAAAGATAGCACTTTCTTCAAAATAATAATACCAACAACTTACTTGGCTATATGTATGCTTCTATATATGCTAATGTATATATGCTTATATATGTGTGTGTGTGTATGCACAGACAGTGTCCCGAGTCCCTGGGTGCAGTCCTTCCAGAGGCCACTGTGACTCTGTCTGTCCTGCTCAGGGGAACTGGTTCATTTCCTCCCACCTGCCCTTTTGTTCTTTTTCACTCCAGGTCATAAGGTCCTGACCATTACGGGGACCCTCCTTTGCTCCAATCAGGTGTGGCCTGGGAGCTGGGTCACAGAAAGCAAGGCAGCATCTCTGGACAGGTCTCTTCAAGATACTGTGCCCTGAAGGGAGGTTTGGGCAAGACGGCCCCTGGCAGTTTCTGCACCTGGACGCTGAGCACAGGGGGCCCCTGGGGAGGGACCACCCAGCTCCTGCCTTCCCTGAGAACTGCCTGTTCCCCCAGTTGAAGGAATGGTGTCAGCGTTCCATGCCTCAGTCTCACCTGGCCATGGCAGATTGGACTGGGGTGGACACCTGCCCCAAGCCTGGGCAATTACGTTCTCTTTCCCAGGTATTGAAAATGGGACCAGAGACTGTAGTTCAGAGATGCTGGTGGCTGCAGCAGAGAGGTGGTGCAGGGATGCAGCTGGGGAGTCTGACACCGCTGAGCTGCAGGGCTGTGGCTACAATGTGCTTGCTGAGAGACACAATACACAGCACTCAAGCTCGTCAATCAGAGTGCTGTAACAATGGTGGGTTCCTGGTAGCCATTTCGTGTCTTTGGTGGCCCTCTCTTGCCCCAAGGCCACATTTTCTTGATCCAGGAATAGACCCGTCATCTAGGTTAGGTTATCAGAGTCTCTAACTCATGATATTGGACTCGAGGCTAGAATATTGCATGGGTTTTTGTTCGTTTGTTTGTTTTTAGAGACAGGGTCTTGCTCCGTCACCCAGGCTGGAGTGCAGTGGCCCAATCATAGCTCCCTGCAGCCTCCAGCTCCTGGGATCAAGCGATCCTCCCACCTCTGCCTCCGCCTCTCAAGTACCTAAGACGATAGGTGCGAGCCACTGTGCTACTGGCTTTCAGTCTTCACCTGAATAATTTATTAAATGGTGGGGCTTGGATATAGGCACTGTTGATACTTTCTGCTATGTAAACTGAAATGCATGGGACATTCTGTTGAGAGAGGGAGACGGCAGCAGATGCAGAATGAGGAGAGTCCTGACAGCATTCCACAGCCTGTGGCTGTTTTCCCTGCCCACCTGCCTTTGTTTCCACATAAAGGGAATTTATGATAAATCCTCTATTTTCTTTCTTTCTTTCTTTTTTTTTGACGGAGTCTCACTCGCACCCTGGCTGGAGTGCAGTGGTGCAATCTCGGCTCACTGCAAGCTCCACCTCCCGGGTTCATGCCATTCTCCTGCCTCAGCCTCCCAAGTAGCTGGGACTACGGGCGCCCGCCACCATGCCTGGCTAATTTTTTTGTATTTTTTTAGTAGAGATGGGGTTTCACCATGTTAGCCAGGATGGTCTCGATCTCTTGACCTCGTGATTTGCCCGCCTTGGCCTCCCAAAGTGCTGGGATTACAGGCGTGAGCCAAAATTGTCTATTTTCTTAGGTTACTATCTAGTTTGTTTTTTTTTAAAAAAAACAGAATCTTGCTCTGTCACCCAAGCTGGAGTGCAATGGCGTGATCTCAGCTCACTGCATCCTCTACCTCCCAGGTTCAAACGATTTTCCTGCCTCAGCCTCCCAAGTAGCTGGGATTACATGCACATGACACGACACCCAGCTAATTTTTTGTACTTTTAGTAGAGACAGGGTTTCATCATGTTGGCCATGCTGGTTTCGAACTCCCAACCTCAAGTGATCTGCCCGCCTCATCCTCACAAAGTGCTGGGATTACAGGTGTGAGCCACCGCACCCGGCTTTTTTTTTTTTTTTTTTTTTTTTGAGACAGAGTTTTGCTGTCGCCCAGACTGGAGTGCAGTGGTGCGATCTCGGCTCACTGCAACCTCTACCTCCCAGGTTCAAGCAGTTCTCCTGCCTCAACCTCCCAAGTAGCTGGGATTACTGATGCATGCCACCATGTCTGGCTAGTTTTTGTATTTTTAGTAGAGACAGGGTTTCAGCATGTTGGCCAAGCTGGTCTTGAACTCCTGACCTTGGGTAATCCACCTGCCTCAGCCTCCCAAAATGCTGGGATTACAGATGTGAGCCACCACGCCCAGCCTAGTTCTTGAATCCAAATTTCCTTACCAACCCAGCGAGGAAGTGATAAATCGAAAATTTCATTTAAAGCAGTCCCCAAGCCACTCAGTAGTATTTATCAACAGGATTAGGTAAATGTAACATAGTATGGAATTATTAATAATTAATTTCCTCCGATAAAGCTGAATATAAAGGTAAGAGACATTGAAATTATATTACGAAGAGTGAAATAACTGAAAATGACACAAGTGAGATTGTTCTAAAAGTTTCTTAGAATCTTAGGACACATTTGCTTACTCGTTCAAGCTAGGGCAAGCAAAAAAAGGAATTAATTGGAAGGACAGAGGAATGGGACCTCATGGCAACAATGGTCAAAAATGCAGTCGCTCATGAAGAATCAGTACCTAGTAAGTCAGAAGAGTGTACTGTGGTTCTCTCAGGAACCACATGACCCCTCAGCCCTGCAGCTCAGCGGTGTCTGACTCCCCAGCTCCAGCCCTGCACCACCTCTCTGCTGCAGCCACCAACATCTCTGAACTGCAGTCTTTGGTCCCAGTTTCAATACCTAGGAAAGAGAACTTAATTGTCCAGCCTTGGGGCAAGGGTCCACCCCAGTCCAATCTGCCATGGCCAGGTGAGATCAGGGCATGGAATGCTGACACAGAAGCTGGCACTGTCTCTTTAGAAAGCGTTGGGGGACAGGCCGTTCTCAGGGAAGGCAGGAGCTGGGTAGTCCTCCCTGAAGTGCCTCTGTACTCCGCACCCAGGTGCAGAAACCGTAAGGGGCCGCCTTGCTCAAACCTCCCTTCAGGGCACCCGTCCAGAGACACTGCCTTACTTTCTGCCTTACTTTCTGCCAGGTGACCCTGACTCCCAGGCCACTCCTGGAGCAAAGGAGGGTCCCTGTAATGGTCAGGACCTTTTTCAATGGTGAGTCTTGAAATTCAAATGACCTAAAGTGAAAGAGAAAAAAGGGCAAGTGGGAGGCAATGAACCAGCACACCTCAGCAGGAAGGACAGAGTCATGGTGGCCTCTGGAAGGACTGGACCCAGGACCCAGGGACTCAGGACACTGTCTGACCCTCTGTCTTCTCCGCTCGCTTTTGCTTCTCCCTATGGAATGCCCTCATCCTCTCCGCCTGGGACCTCATATGCATCATGCCAGGAAGCATGGCAGGAGGCCCTTCAGATTGATGTTTGACCATCCCTACAACGAAGGCAAAAGCAGCCTTTCTCCAATTTGAGCTTGAAAAATCCTCCATGAGGACTTGTTAGGAAAATATACATATATATATATATATATATATATATATATGAGACAAAAAATTAAAACAAACAAAAGTGGAAAAATTGTACTTTTAAAAAATGTTATGTACTCATCACTGGATTTCAACAATTATCAACAAACGGGCAATCATGTTTCATCTGTACATCCACCCTCCACTGGATGATTTTAAAGCAAATCCCAAATATTCTGTCACTTCCTCTGAAATACTTCTGACGTATCGTAAGGAGTTTTAAAAACTTAATCATAATGCCAATATCATGCTAAAAAATTAGCAAAAACGCCTTAATACCATCAGCATAGTCAACCAGTGTTCACATTTCTCTAGCTGTCTTAAAAATTGAAAAACTGGACCAGAGCAATTGGGCAAGAGAAAGAAGTAAAGGGCATCCAAATTGGAAGGGAAGAAGTCAAGTTAGCCTTGTTCACAAACAACATGATCTTATACCTAAAATAACCCAAAGATTTCACCAAAAAACCATTAGAACTGATAAACAAATTTGGTAAATTTGCAGGATACAAAATCAACATCCAAAAGTCAGTAGCACTTATATATGTCAATAGCAAACAATCTGTTAAAAAAAAATCAAGAAAGCAATCGCATTTATAATAGCTACAAAGAATATTAAATACCTAGGAATCAATCTAACCAAAGAAGTGAAAGGTCTATACAAGGAAAACTATAAAACTCCAATGAAAAAAATAGAAAAGGACATACAAAAAAGTGAAAAGATATTCCATCCTCATGGATTGAAAGAATTAATAGTATTGAAATGACAATACTATCCAAAGCAATTTACAGATTCAATGCAATCGCTATCAGAAATACCAATGACATTCACAGAAATAGAAAAAAAAATCCTAAAATTTATATAGAACCACAAAAGACTCTGTATTGCCAAAGCAATCCTAAGCAAAAAGAACAAAGTTGGAGGCATCACACTACAAACTTCAAAATATATTACAAAGCTATAGTAACCCAAACAGCATGGCACTGGCATAAAAACAGACAAATATACCGATAGAACAGAATAGAGGACCGAGATATAAATCCACACATTCATATCCAATTAATCTTTGACAAAAGTACAAAGAACGTACAATGGAAAAAGGATAGTCTTTTCAACAAATGCTGCTGGAAAAACTGGATAAACTATATGCAGAAGAATGAAACTAAACCCCTATCACTCAGCATACACAAAAATCAAATCAAAATGGATTAAGATTTGAATGTAACACCTGAAATTATGAAACTACTGAAAGAGAACATTTGGAAAATGCTCCAAGACATTGGTCTTGGGCAAGCAAAGATTTTTTTGTGTAAGACCTCACAAGTACAAACAACAAAAGCAAGTGAAAATAGACAGATGGGATTACATCAAGCTAAACAGCAAAGGAAACAATCAACAAAATGAAGAGACAACTCACAGAATGGCAGGAAATATTTGCAAAGTACCCATTTGACAAGGGATTCATAATCAGAATATATAAGAAACTCAAACAACAGCAAAAACAAAACAAAACAAAATACAATCTGATTTTTAAATGGGCAAAAGATTGGAATAGACATTTCTCAAAAGAAGCCATACAAATGGCTAACAGGTATATGAAAAAATGTTCAACATCACTAATCACCAGAGAAATGCAAATCAAAACCACAGTGCAGTATCATTTAACCCCAGTTAAAATGGCTGTGTCAAAAGAAACAAAGAGTAACAGATGCTGGTAAGGATGCGGAGAAAGGGGAACCCTCCGTCTTACACTGCTGATGGGAATGTCAACTGGTATAGCCCCTATGGGGGACAGTATAAAGCTTCCTCAAAAACCTAAAAATAAAACTACCAAGTGATCCAGCAATTCCACTACTGTGTATATATTCAAAGGAAAGAAAATCAATATACCAAAGCGACATCTATGCTCCCATGTTTATTGCAGCACTATTCACGATAGCCAAGATATGGAAGCAACTGAAGTGCTCATCAACAGATGAATAAAGAGAAAGTAGTACACACACACGATGGAATATTATTCAGCCATTAAAAAAAAAAGCCAGGAGCGATGGCTCACACTTGGGAGGCAGAGGCAGGATAATCTCTTGGCGCAAGAGTTCAAGACCAGCCTGGACAACATAGGGAGACCCCATCTCTACTATATTAAAAAAAAAAAAAAAAGCCAGGCATGATGGTGTGTGCCTGTAGTACCAGCTACTCTGGAGGCTGAGGGGAGGATTGCTTAAACCTGGGAGTTCAAGGCTGCAATGAGCCGTGATTGCACCACTGCACTCCAGCCTAGGCAGCAGATCGAGAAAAAAAAAAAAAAAAAAAAAAAGAAAGAAAGAAAAGATCCTGTCACTTGCAGCAACATGGATGGAACTGGAGGTTGTTCTGTAAAGTGAAATAAGCTAGGCACAGAAAGACACATATCACACATTCTCACTCATACATGGGAGCTAAAAACGCGGCTCTCATGGAGAGAGAGTAGAATGTTGGTTACCAGAGGCTGGAAGGGGAGCAGGGAGGGAGGAATAAAGGGGAAAAAAAGAATATAAATGTATTTATAACCACTGAACTGCATACTTAAATATGGTAAAGAGGTATTGACCATTTTTGATATGGGTTAATAAAAAGGAATAAGAGCAAAAAATTTAAAAAATGATAAAGAGAGCAAATTACATAGGTATATTTTACCTCAATAAAAAGAAAAAAGAAAAAAAACTTGAAAAATTGGCTTCAAATCAGGATCCAAACAAGCTTCACTCATTGCATTTGGTGGCTGTGTCTCTGCAGACTCCTTCAATCTACAAATTCCTCCTCTTTTTTCCTCCTTGTAGCTTTTTTTTTTTTCCCAAGAAACTGAGCCATGTGCCATCTAGAGTTCCCCGCATTCCAGGCCTTGTGTGGCATCTCTGCAGGGTCTTTCCACAGGATCCTCTGTCTGACCTCGTTCGCTGGTAGATCTAGAGGCCTCCTTTCCCATGCTGGGGTGTGCAGGTGAGCTACCTGACAGGTGGCAGGCGCTCCCTCAGCATCAAGATGGGAGACAGCGAGCCTGCTGGCTTCTCTTTTCCTGAGCCTGGAGAAAGGTTTCAGGTGTCTCACTTGGCCATCATTTTAGGGCTTCCCATCAGGTTTCTGCCTGAGGGCTTTCGCAGATATTGACCACCATTGCTGGGATCCATTTCTTCTTCAGTATCCATTATCTATCTATCATTCCTACTGAATTTATTAGCTAGAATTCTTTCTAAAGTGAGTTGACTCAGTTTTTCTGTAAAGGGCTAGATAGTAAATATTTTAGGCCTGATGAACCACATATAGTCTGTCGAATCTTTTTCTTTTTTTATTGCTCTTTAAAAATGTGAAAATCTTCCTAGACAGTAGGCATTACAAAGACAGGCTGCAAACCAGATTTGGTCCATGGGCCATAGTTTGCCAACTTCCATTCTAAAAAGAAGAGAACTTTTCCTCATCCACTATCTGGTTGCCTTAAAGTATTGTATAACTTGGACAAGAGAGGTGGGATTCTTTTCTTTTAGTTCTCAACTTCAGAATGATGGTTTGAGGCCAAGCTCATGCCTGTATTCCCAGCACGTTGGAAGGCTGAGGCAGGAAAATCACATGTATCCAGGAGTTCGAGGCCAGCCCGGACAACATGGTGAAACCCTATCTCTACAAAAAAGTACAAAAATTAGCTAGGTGTGGTGGTATACATGCCTGTAGTTCCAGCTACTTGGAGGGGGCTGAGGTATGAGGATTGCTTGAGCCTGGGAGATCAAGGATGCTGTGAGCCATGATCATACCATTGCATTCACCCTGGGTGAAAGAGTGAGAATCTGTCTCAAAAATAAATAAATAGGCCAGGCACGGTGGCTCACGCCTGTAATCCCAGCACTTTGGGAGGCCGAGGCGGGCGGATCACGAGGTCAGGAGATTGAGAACATCCTGGCTAACACGGTGAAACCCCGTCTCTACTAAAAACACAAAAAAACAAATTAGCCAGGTGTGGTGGCGGGCACCTATAGTCCCAGCTACTCGGGAGGCTAAGGCAGGAGAGTTGCTTGAACCTGGGAGGCGGAGGTTGCAGTGAACCGAGATTGCGCCACTGTACTCCAGCCTGGGCGACAGAGCAAGACTCCATCTCAAAAAAATAAAAATAAAAAATAAAAAATAAAAATAAATAAATGAAAATAACAGTCTGGCGCCCTTATGTGCTCCAAAGGTGATTAATTGGACACCTCGTGTCACCAGCTCACCTGTTCTCGGCTCACCGTTCCCTCCAGGTGCTACTACAGCTGCCAACTTTGCTCAGGTGAGACTTGGCTGCTCCTGCATCCGCTGTACCTCTTACTTTTTCTTTCCTGTCCCAGGACTCCTAGGACACTGTGATATGTGACAGTTGCAGAAATCTGAAAGACACTTGCAACTGGGCTGCTTGGAAGAGTGGGGAAGATAATGCCCCCTAGGGCAGTCCTTGACCAATAGAAAACAAAAGCCAGGGGGAGGTAAACGTGTTCCCCTTTGTCCTTAAGTGAGCAATTTTGAGGCATATTTTAGATGGTTCCACCAAAGGTCCTGCAAGAATATGGCCCACAGTCATAACCACCTCAGCACAGCACCCTTGCACTGGCTTCCCTCCTTTCCTGTTCCTCCCTCCTGCCCCTGGGGTCACTTTGAAATTGAACTACCTAACGTTGTTCTGCCCGGCCACGGTGCTCCCAGCCACTGGTGAGGGATTTGCTCTGCTATCCTCTCTGGTAGCAGCTTCACGGTTCAGGGACAGCTTCATTCAGATGTTCCCCAACTGATGCTGCAAATTCATCTTCAAGTGGGCAAAGCTTCTCAGAAATGTAGTGATTTTTGCCAGGTGTGGTGACATGTACCTGTAGTCCCATCTACTCAGGAGACTAAGACAGGAGGATCATTTGAGTCCAGGAGTTCAACGTTGCAGTGAGCTATGATGGTGCCACTGCAGTCTAGCCTGGGCAACAGAGCAAGACTCCAGCTCTAAATAATAATAATAATAATAATAATAAAGAAGAAGAAGAAAGGCCAAGTGCAGTGGCACATGCCTGTAATCCTAGCACTTTGGGAGGCCGAGAAGGATGGATTGCCTGAGCTCAGGAGTTCAAGCCTAGCCTGGGCAACACAGTGAAATCCCATCTCTACTAAAAATACAAAAAAATTAGCCAGGCATGGTGGCACGCATCTGTAGTCCTAGCTACTCAGGAGGCTGAGGCAGGAGAGTTGCTTGAACCTGGGAGGTGGAGGTTGCAGTGAGCCGAGATTGTGCCACTACACTTCAGCCTGGGCAACAGAGCGAGATAAGAAGAGGAAGAAGAAGAGGAAGGAAGAAGAAGGAAGTAGAAGGAAGAAGAAGAGGAGGAGGAGGAGGAGGAAGAGGAAGAGGAAGAAGAGAAAGAGGAAGACAAAGTCTTACATTCTATTTTGTCTGATATTAATACAGAAACTTCAACTGTCTTATGGTTACTGTTTGCATGGTATAATTTTTTCCATCCTTTTGCTTTCCACCTATTTGTGTCTTTAAATCTATGATGTTTCTATTATAGACAGCATATGGGTGGGGTCTTGCTTTTTCATCCAGTATGACTGTCTCTGTCTTTTGAGGTATCTAGTCTATTCACATTTAATAAAATTCCAGATATGGTTGATTTATGCTGCCACTTTGCTATTTGTTTTATATTTATCTCCTGTCTCTTCTGGTCTGCTTTACTGCCTTATTTTATGTTAAATGTGTTTTCATGAACTACATGGATTTATCTGTTGATTTTCTTTCTTACTATTTTTTTTGAGTTTTTTCATTAGTGATTGCTCTAGGGATTACAATGCACATCTTAATTCAGCACAGTCTGTCAAATTTGGTTTTTTGTTTTTTGTTTTTTAGATGGAGTCTTGCTCTTTCGCCAGGCTGGAGTGCAGTGGCACAATCTTGGCTCACTGCAACCTCTGCCTCCTGGGTTCAAGTGATTCTCCTGCCTCAGCCTCCCAAGTAGCTGGGACTACAGGCACGTGCCACCACGCCCAGCTAATTTCGTACTTTTAGGAGAGGTGGGTTTTCACCATGTTGGCCAGGATGGTCTCGATCTCTTGACCTCGTGATCCAACCGCCTCGGCCTCCCAAAGTGCTGGGATTACAGGTGTGAGCCACCGCACCTGGCCCAAAGTTACTTAATTTCAGTAAAATATAGAAACCTCGGCCAGGTGCAGTGACTCACGCCTGTAATCTCAGAACTTTGGGAGGCCGAGGTGGGCGGATCACCTGAGGTCAGGAGTTCGAGACTAGCCTGGCCAACATGGTGAAACACTATCTCTACTAAAAATACAAAAATTAGCCGGGCATGGTGGCGGGTGCCTATAATCCCAGCTACTGGGAAGGCTGAGGCAGGAGAATCACTTGAATGATGGTTCAAGCGAACGGCGGAGGTTGCAGTGAGCCAAGATCATGCCACTTCATTCCAGCTTGGGCGAAAGAGTAAAACTCTGTCTAAAAAAAAAACAAAAAAAAAAAAACCGCTCGCTCCAATTTGTATTTGTCTCACTCCAACTGTACAGGGTTATGATGATGCTTTATTTAATATTACATATTTTTTAAAAGGCAAGAGAAGAACTAGAGTCTCTTTAGTCTCTTTACAGACTTTAATATTTACCATTTCTGATATTCTTCATCTCTTGTGAATTGAAGTTACTATCTAGAGTAACTTTCAGCTTGAAGAATTTCCTTTAGTGTTTCTTGTAAGGCAGGTCATTAGCAACAAATGCTTTCAGTTTTTATCTGGGAATGTATTTATTTTACCTTTATTTTGATATTGCTGAATATAAAATTCTTGGTTTACAGTTTGCTTTATTCAAACATTTGGAATATGTCCTTCCACTACCTTTAGCTTCCATTTTTTTCTGATGAGCAGTCATTAATCACATTTCCCTTGTTGCTTTCAAGAATAAGAAAATACACAGGCCAAAATATCACAGATTTACACTGTTCTTACTTAAAGTTTAGTAATTTTAATTAATAAATGCTTCTCCGTTTGCTGTATGCCTTTGGTCTATTATTTCCAGAGGCCTGCCATGGTTATTTTTGACAGTTTTGTCCAGTATCATTGTGGCATTTAAGGGGCAAGATTTGTTGACCTCACTCCGTTGTCATGTCAGACATGAGAAAATGGTTTGTTGGGTTTTTTTTTTTTTTTTTTTTCAGATGAAATGAGAGGTCACTGAGATGTATTAAGCGGAGGAGGGAAATAATCTGTTTGTGCTTTAAAAGACTGCTTTAGACACTCATATTAGTTAATTATTGCTGCACAAAAAATTACCCCAAATTGATTTACTTACAACGACACACATTTATTATGTCATAGTTTCTGTAGGAATTTTGCAAGCAGTTTAGCTGGATGGTTCTGACTCAGGGTCTCTCATGAAGTTGCAAGTGGTATGTCAGCTGGGACTTGACTGAACGTGGAGAATCCACCTCCAAGCCCACTTACTTAGCTGCTGTAGGAGCCCTCAGTTCCTCACCATGGGTTTCTCCATGGGCCTGTTCACAGTGTGGCATCTGGCCTCCTCCAAAGTGAGTGATCTGAGAGAGTGTGGCCAAAATGGACGTCCCAGTGTCTTTTTATGACCTAGTCCATGAAGTCTTCCACTGTCACTGCCTTATTCATTAGAAGTGAATCACTAAGTTCAGCTCACACACAAGAGGAAAGACATTAAGCTCCGCCTCTTGAAGAGAGGAGTATAAAAAAAGTTGTGGATACATTTCGTAAACCATCACACTGCTGTTTGGAGAGTGGACTGTAATAGAGAACAGAAAGATGAGTCAGATCAGTCTGTGGCTACTGCAGCCACCCAGGTGAGAGCCGGTAAGAGCCTGAACTAAGACAGTGGCATAACGATGGAGACAAGTGAACAGATTTGAAGTAGATTTTGCATGTGGATCTGATGCAGAATTTGCCTTGGGTTGAATAGGAATCATGGGGGAACAGAAGTTACAAATGATTTCCAGGTGTCTGGTATTTGTAACTAAGGACGTGGTGGCCCCATGTCCTCTCTCTCTCCCTTACTCTCTCTCTCTCTGGCCTGCCCTTTCTCTCTTTCTCCCTTTCTCTCTCTCTCTCTGGTCTGGCCTCTCTCTCTCTCCCCTTACTGTCTCTCTCTCTCCTTTTGATGTCTGCACTCCAGCCATTTTCTTTACTGTCATTTCTTATTTTCTCCGCTGTACCCTATTCTCTTTGTCCTCCAGATTGAAGTCACAAGTCTCAGCTTAAACATAATTTCCCTGGAAAGGACTTCTTGACCTCTTTCTGAGGTCGCTGCATTTTTTAAAAAAAATTGTTAGAGATAGCTTCTCTTTTCTCCTTTTTTGCCGTTAGCACCAGATGAATTGTGTCTCTGATTCAGCTATATCCCAGCACATGACACCTAGGAGGCACTCAGTAAGTATTTCCTCAATGGATTAAGTGAAACCAACTTCTAATTTTCATAAAAATTCTCCACCAGAATTCTTCTTTTTCTTCTTTTTTTTTGGCGGGGGTCAGGGGACAGAGTCTTGCTCTGTCACCCAGGCTGGAGTACAGTGGTGTGATCTCACTTCACTGCAACCTCTGCCTCCCAAGTTCAAGCGATTCTCCTGCCTCAGCCTCCCAAGTAGCTGGGACTACAGGCACCTGCCACCACACCTGGCTAATTTTTGTATTTTTAGAAGAGACGGGGTTTCACCATGTTGGCCAGGCTGGTCTCAAACTCCTGACCTCAAGTGATCTGCCTGTGTTGGCCTCCCAAAGTGCTGGGATTATAGGTATGAGCCACCGCACCCGGCCCAGAATTCTTCTTAAACAGGAAAATGACTTTAGAACTTAAATGACTTTAGGAGTATTTAAGCAATGCAAGCTAATCTGGACAATCTAGACAAGGCTTTGGAAAAAACAACAGATCCACAATATCTCAGGAGGCAAGACCTATAGACCCAACTACTTTTTTTTTTTTTCTTTTTTTTGAGACAGTTTCGCTCTGTCACCCAGGCTGGAGTGCAGTGGCATGATCTCGGCTCACTGCAAGCTCCACCTCCCAGGTTCACACTATTCTTCTGCCTCAGCCTCCTGAGTAGCTGGGACTACAGGCGCCTGCCACCATGCCCGGCTAATTTTTTTGTATTTTTAGTAGAGACGGGGTTTCACCGTGTTAGCCAGGATGGTCTCGATCTCCTGACCTCGTGATCCACCCGCCTCGGCCTCCCAAAGTGCTGGGATTACGGGCCTGAGCCACTGCGCCCGGCTGACCCAATTACTTTTAAATCATTGTGACTTATAGGCTGAATGTAATGGTTTCATTACGGGTTGTTAATCCATTTAACAATAAATGGATTAACCAACCTGTTGGTTGAAGGAGAAGCGAGTTGAATAATCCCCAATTCCGTAGGCACAATTAGTTATACATACATTAATTGGTCCGCTTTCAATTCTGGCACTATTTTTAAAAAAATCTAAGAGGAGAGGTAGGAGGAGTTTAACAGCCATCTATTCTTTCCAACATTTTGAGAAAGCAAGTGAAAATGAACCCTGAAACAAGCCAACAGCAGGGGCACTCATTAACTTAATACACTTTAATCTTGTGAATAGAAGCTGGAGCTGGATCCTTTGAATCGGAGCTGCAGACTTCCACCTCCAACCGCCTGCAGGACATCTCCGCATGGGTGTTCTGTTGGCATCTCTAACTCAGCACAACCCAATGAACTCATTATCATCCCATGCAGAAACCTGCCCTCCTCCTGGGTTCCCTGTCTCAGCCGTGGGCCATCCCCAGGCACACAAGCTGGGGGTCACAGCAGCATCTTCCCTGCCCCTGCTCCTGGCCCCCATCTCCCACCCCCAAGGCTGTTGTATCCTCTGGACTTGACCCCAACTTCACAGCAGTTAGCCACAGCTCCTTCTCAGCAACCCCCTCCATTAATGCTCACCGAAGCTTCTTAATTTACATTCTCACCTTCTCACTTCCTTCTATAAGGCCCCCTCAGCTAGGAGAAATGCCTTTGAAAATTCAGATATGTCCTTTCACCCGCTCAGAGCAAGAAAAAAAAAATCCAAACGTTTCATCTTCCTCATAATGATGCATACTTGCTGAGCACCTACCATGTGCAAGCTCTCTGCTCAGTGCTTGGCATACCTCATTACATTCAATCCTTAGAGATGGCCCTCAGTTAATACAGACCTAACTCCCTCCCAAGATCTGGCCCTCCCTGCCTTGCCCACCTCATCTAGATTTCTCCTTGGCCTGCCAGGTGCCGCTCTCAGTGGCCTTTCTGTTCCAAGTACGCATGCCTGGCCTTTGCCCTGGCAGTTCTGCTCTCTGGAAATGCTCTTGCCTGGGTCTTAGCTAGCTTGCCCCTTTCATGACATGACTCAGTTCAAATGTAAGCTGCTCAGCGGCCATCTCTGATCTCCCCAAGAAGATTCTATTATCACAGAATACTAGCACTGATCACCTTCTGTCTTTATCTTATTTGTTCCCCCCACCCCCTCCCCCCATTCAGCTCCTTCAGTAGAATGTAGGCTCTACCAGGACAAGGATCAGGTCCAATTTGTTCACCGAGCTCCAGGGAGCAGCGCAGTGCTGGGCACTTAGGGAACACTTAATAAACATTTGTTGAATAAATGAAGACATATTCCCTGATAAGTTCTCCAAAAGTAGTCACTATTATCAATCTTCTGGAGCTCTTTTCTCTAATACTCTTTCCTTACTGACGTGGGCATTACCTTTCTTTTTTTTCTTTATAGACAGGGTCTCACTTTGTCACACAGGCTGAAATGCAATGGCACGACCATAGCAAACTGTAACCTCAAACTCCTGGGCTGAAGCAATCCTCCTGCCTCAGCCTCCCGAGCAGCTAGGACTACAGGCGTGCATCACCATACCTGGCTGGGGGCGGGGGAAGGGGGGGTGGTGTCTCGCTATGTTGCCCAGGTTGGTCTCAAACTCTTGCCTCAAGCAATCCTTCCACCTTGGCCTCCCAAAGTGCTGGGATTACAGGTGTGAGCCGCGGCGCTCAGCCACGGGCGTTACCTTTCAAAGCATCCAGATTTTATGGCGTTAATCTCCCTGTTTAAAATTTTCTGTGATTTGGACACAAAGATGGGAACAACAGACATGGGGTATTCCAAAAGGCAGAAGGTGTGGAGGGGGGTAAAGGCTGAAAAAGGCTGGCGAAAGGATTAGAAGCATCACGCAATATACCAATGTAACAAACCTGCACATGTACCGAATCTAAAATTAAAACAAAACAAAAACACAACAACCAAACAAAAACCTTTCCGTGATCATCAGGAGGCTGTCATATTCTCACCCCCTACTTCACGCTGGGAATCGTGCTGCGGGCTTTACAACAGCGTCAGCTGCTCCCTTTGGCAACGACCAGAGAGGTCCTTTCTCCAGAGATTTTTGTCAGCTCTGGGCACTTTTGCTTTGTGGGCCTATCTTCCACTTTATAAAAAATTAAAAATGCTACTTTCCACTGCATTCAGTACTTTTTCTTCTCTTTTGTTTTCTTTTTTCTTTTCTTTTCTCTCTTTCTTTCTTCTTTCTTTCGTTTTCTTTTTCTTTTTTTTTCTTTTTTTTGACACAGTTTCACTCTGTTGCCTAGGCTGGAGTGCAGTGGTGTGATCTTGGCTCACTGCAACCTCCACCTCCTGGGTTCAAGCGGTTCTCGTGACTCAGCCTCTTGAGTAGCTGAGACTACAGGCGCCCGCCACCATGCCCAGCTAATTTTTGTATTATTAGTAGAGAAGGGGTTTTACCATGTTGACCAGGCTAGTCTCGAACTCCTGACCTCAGGTGATCCGCCCGCCTCGGCCTCCCAAAGTGTTGGGATTACAGGCGTGAGCCACCGTGCCCTGCCCTTTTTATGTATGTATTTATTTATTTGAGATAGGGTCTCGCTCTGTCGCTCAGGCTGGAGTGCAATGGTGCGATCTTGGCTCACTGCAACCTCCGCCTCCCGGGTTCAAGCGATTCTCCTGCCTCAGTCACCCGAGTACCTGGGATTACAGGCGCATGCCACCACGCCAGGCTAATTTTTGTATTTTGAGCAGAGACGGGGTTTCACCATGTTGGCCAGACTGGCCTCGAACTCCTGACCTCAAGTGATCCGTCAGCCTCGGTCTCCCAAAGTGCTGGGATTACAGGCGTGAGCCCCTACGCCCGGTCGCATTTAGTGCTTTTTACCAAAACTAAAAGAAATTAAAACACTTTCGTGGGTCCTGGACACTTCCGGAAGGATTTGTTTCCAGCTGCCAGATGAGGAAACTGGGGCTCGCAGAGCCGGCGCAGCAGGGTAGGGGCTGTGCACGAATCCAGTGGGAAACCTCTCTCCGGAGCTAAGCCCCTGGTCCACCCCGGCATCGCTCCGGGATCGACTGGGGGCGTTCCTTCCGCCGGTCCCCTTTGTTCCCAGTGCCGAGCCCGCGGCCCTGCCCTTCCTCCAGGCCCCGCCCCTTCTTCCAGGCCCCGCCTCCCGCCCGGGCCGAGGCGCGCGGCCGCGCGTGCGCCCGCCCGCCTGTCCCCGCCTCGCGCATGCGCTGCGCTCGCTCGCGGGAGGGCATGGCGGTGGCCGTGCCGGGCGCCATCATGGACGAGGACTACTACGGGAGCGCGGCCGAGTGGGGCGACGAGGCTGACGGCGGCCAGGTGAGGCGGGGCACTGGGCGCACCCTAGAGAGAATCGTTCGTCTCCGCCGCCAGCGGGCCGGCCCCGCTCCCGGAGAGGCCGCGCGGCGCGAGGCTGCGGGCGTGCGGGGGGTGGGCGCGCGCACGGCCCGCGCGGTCACCGTGTGGTTCAAGCACAGCCCGCCCCGCCCCCGCCCCCGCCCGCCCGGGGTCCCCGCCTCCTCCCCTGCAGGACCTTGGGGTGGGGGTGAGGCGCCGGAGGCTCTGGCGCGGGGCGGCCCGAGGCCCCCAGTACCCCCTCGCTCCGGCCAGGCCCGGCGCCGGCCCTGCGACCCCCGCGGCGGGCGGGACACCAACGCTAAGGTGGAGGGTTGGGTCCGGAGCTCACAGACTTTTAAACAAAAATAAAGTGGAAAAACTTCACACCAGCATCATGAGGAAAAAGTAGAACTTAGGGCATTCCTACATGTGCTTTACTGTTTTATAAACTGTACTCTTCAGCACTTTGGGCTGATTTCATCTGTTTTTGGGCAAACTGATGGAAAGGATCTTCGGGCCTTGACCTTCCAGGGTTTGGGGTGGAAGCCCAGGAGGGATCACTCTGTTCCACCCTGAGGACAGGGACTGCAGAGCCAGGGCAGGTAGCTCTAGTCTGGACAGTGTGTCCCCACCTTACTCTAAAGACCCACCTGAGGCGCATGATTGAAATGTAGCTTCTCACGTCCCTCCCCTGGAGACGGCCCAACAGTTGGTCTGGACGGGAGCCTGGGAACTTGCATTTTTTTTTTTTTTTTTTTTTTTTTTTTTGTGGTGGAGTTTCGCTCTTGTTGCCCAGGCTGGAGTGTAATGGCGCCATCGCGGCTCACTGCAACGTCTGCCTCTCGGATTCAAGCGATTCTCCTGCCTCAGTCTCCCGAATAGCTGGGATTACAGGCACCCACCACCATGCCCAGCTAATTTTTAAAATTTTGAGTAGAGAGGGGGTTTCACCATGTTGGCCAGGCTGGTCTCAAACTCTTGACCTCAGATGATCCACCCACCTCGGCCTCCCAAAGTACTGGGATTACAGGCGTGAGCCACTGCTCGTGGCCCAGGAACTTGCATTTTTAACAACAATCAAGATTGGGGATGTCTGGTGCATTTTGAACTGGTATTATGAGGGAATAAAGGATGAAGTGGGGCTTACGTTGATAAACATGGGTGGTGGTGTGATGGCGGCTTCGGAGCCATGGTCTAAAATGCCAAGGCAGGCGATGTGTTTCTGGAACTGAAAGAAGCCCTGTCATGTTAGCTGCCTGGTGGAAGCAGTGGCAGGAGGTCAGTAGGGAGCAGGTTCTGAAGATCCTTGGAGAGCTGCTGAATGGTATGGCTTGTTCAGGAGTTTGGGGCAGGGAGTGACACGAGTAGATTTGCATGTTGGATCATTTCACAGTGTTGGAGGCTTAGGGTGGAGTGGATAGAGTCAGACTTAGCTAACTGAGAGCTTGGGCCATGTGTGTCATGCGTTATCCCCTTCCACACACAGGATTTTGAGTTGGGTGTTACCCTACTTATCTGGTAAGTGAAGAAAATGAGACGAAAAGACTTAGTGACCTGCCCAAGGTCATGAAACTAATAAAGGAAGGAGAGGGGACCCAAACCCACATCCTTTGCCTCCGTTGCCACTTCGTCAAATTGCTGACTACCAAAGTGGTCCAGATGAGAAGGTGTGAATTAGCTTAGTGGTAGGTTGGTGTTTGGGGCATCTAGTATATCACCTTGAGCCTTTTTTTCTTTTTTTTTTTTGAGACGGAGTCTCGCTTAGCTGCTCAGGCTGGAGTGCAGTGGCTTGATCTGAGCTCGCTGCAACCGCCATCTCCTGGGTTCAAGCAATTCTCCCGTCTCAGCCTCCTGAGTAGCTGGGATTACAGGCATCCGCCATCATGTCCGGCTAATTTTTGTATTTTAGTAGAGACAGGGTTTCACCACGTTGGCCAGGCTAGTCTTGAACTCCTGACCTCAGGTGATCCGCCTGCCCCGGCCTCCCAAAATGCTAGGATTACAGGCGTGAGCCACCGCACCCGGCCTTTTTTTTTTTTTTTTCTTTGAGACGGACTCTCACTCTGTCACCCAGGCTGGAGTGCAGTGGTGCCATCTTGGCTAACTGCAACTTCCACCTCCTGGGTTCAAGTGATTCTCCAAGTAGCTGGAATTACAGGCCGGTGCCACCACACCCGGCTAATTTTTGTATTTTTAGTAGAGATGCGGTTTCACCATGTTGGCCAGGCTGGTCTTGAACTCCTGGCCTCAAGTAATCTGCCCGCCTCCGCCTCTCAAAGTGCTGAGATTACAGGTGTGAGCCACCGTGCCCGGCCTCACCTTGAGGCTTTGAGTCATAAAGTGTTAGAACTGGGGCATATAAGGGCCATCTAATCAGTACCTTCACTTTATAGACCAAGCGCGTGAGTTATTTGCCCAAGTTTGTGCAGTCAGACCTAGACCCCACTGATGGGAGATTGGGGAGTCTCATGTTTGGGGAATTTTAATCATGATCCTAATTTGGCCCACTGACACCAGTGGGCTCTCATGGATGAGGGGGGTGGACCAGACGTTCATTTCATGTTTATTCTGTGACTCTGCTTGGAAGAGGGACAGAAAGTTAGGAAAAGTGTTAGGAGGGTGGCAAGAACTGGATTTTAAAAGATAGTTGGTGACCCAAATTCTGTTTGCCTGATGCCATGTTACATAGTGGGAGGTAGGAAGATGTGTGAGGAGGGCACTGTGATGTTCAGTCTGGATGGTGGAAACTAAGAGCTGCAGACATGCAAATAGATGAGTCCTGCTGCAGATTGCAAATGGGGAGTGGTGAGAGGTCAGAACGGACAGGGGAAGTGGGAAGGGCACGCTCTTGCTAGAGCTGGGGCGTTTTTTCCTGAAGGAGATGGGAATCTTTAAGCAGGAGAGAGACGTCAGTTTTGTGGCTTACAAAGATCACTGTGGCCACGGTGTGAAAGATGATTGAAAGGAAGGAATAAGACTGAGACTTTAGGGGAATGTTGCTACTGCAAGCATACAAAAAATAAGGAAGAGCAGAGGCAGATGTGGAAAGAAGGACCACCTTGGATAGACAGATGGGAGATGGAACTGATGAGTCTTTGTGACAGGATGTGGGGGTGGGGTGAGGGAGAGAAGCTGAGGATGATTTTCAGGTTTGGGGGGTAACAGGTAGATATATGAAGGATACCTTTACGGAAATATGGGTTGTAGGAAGAAGATCTGTTTCCAGGGAAGAGATGTCAGTTTTGGACCTAAAGAGTTTGGATACTTGTGAGACATCTGACTGGAAATGAGAATGGAATGTTGGATACCTGAGTCTGGAGCTTAAGAGAGGAAAGACGGAGAGAGAGATCCAGGCTAATTCTAGATTTGTGAGCAGGTAGATAGCATGACCCAAGAGGTGGTGGAAGAGGCAGGTAGGTGAGTGCCCAGGGTGGAAGCCCAAGAGAACAGACACATGGGAATGAAGCTCGGGGTGAAGTCCGGCCTCTGTCACGCCCTTAGGGGCTCAGCGTTCCCCATGCAAATCTGGTCTGAGAGAAGACTCCACAGCTTTTACTGGGAAGTCATTGGGTTCTGTCTGCTCCCAAAGCACTGCTTTTAGGATCTTAGTCCAGATCAGGAATGATCTGACTTTTTTTTCTGAAAAAGGCTAGATAGCAAATATTTTAGGTTGTGCCTGTCTCTGTCTTAACTACTTACCTCTGCCCTTACAGGGGGAAAGCAATCATAGACAGTCCTTAAAAGAATGGGTGTGCTTGTGTTCCGTAAAAGTTTATTTGCAAAAATAGGAGAGGGCTGGATTCGGCTCTGGGTCATAGTTTGCTGACCCCTGGCCCAGCTCTTGCCCCATTATGTTAGAGTAGGTTGCATGGAGGTCTGTCTCTCCTATTAGTTTGTGAACTTCTTTGATGGAAAAAGCCTTGTCTTGTCTTACATTTTCTTAGGTTCCTTGGTTGATGAGCACAGTGCAGACTGAATGTTCAAAAAGCATCTGCTTGTTAGTTAGGGTGGCAGTGTTAAAGTTGGACAGGGTTTGGGATCACAGTCCATCCTCACATGGTCATTAGCAGGTGAAGAAGCCTGCTTTGTCCTTAGATGGAGTGACAGGCCTGAAGTTGCTTCCACATAGAATTGGGACTGGAGTCCAGCCAGAAGTGTGGATGCAAGGCGAGTTAGTGGTCTTTACTTTCTAATGGTAAGTGATGGCTCACGCTTTCAAGAATCAGGTTGTTACTCTTCAGTGGCATGTATGAAGTAAGAATAGTGAAAACAATAATAATAATAGTTTACTATTGCACTGTTACGAAATGTCAGGGATTATGCTGGGTTCTTCCAAAAATTAGCTCATGGAATCCTCACAACAGCCAAATGGGAATAGGCGTTATTATTATCTTCACTTAACAGAGGAGGAAATGGACACTCAGAGAGGTTGGGTAACTTGTGTGAGCATGGAACGCGGTTTGCCAGGGAGGAGTTGTACACACCCACTCAGTGTGATCCTGGATCCCATTTTCCTAGCCACTCACTATCTGTCCGGCCCATTTCATGAAATTGTCATGAAAGTCAAATGAAATAATGTGTGTAGAATACTTTCAAAATGGGCAGCATTATACGATTTAAGGTGAGATTAGGGTATTTGTATTAATGAAAAAAATATCTTGGCTCTTCGCATTTACCAACAGCAGGAGGATGATTCTGGAGAAGGAGAGGATGATGCGGAGGTTCAGCAAGAATGCCTGCATAAATTTTCCACCCGGGATTATATCATGGAACCCTCCATCTTCAACACTCTGAAGAGGTATGTGAGAAAGGTGTCTGTATTGGGAGGAGGCTGGGGGTAATTTAGAGAAAGTTTTGTAATACACCCAGAAGGTGCTATGTAAAGCAAGAGTAATGAGAACTGAACTAAAGGCTTCAAGGGGGGGTCCCCTCTGCCACTTTTTTTTTTTTTTAAATTTTTTTAAGACAGAGTCTTGCTCTGTTGCAGTAGCACAATCACCGCTCACTGCAGCTTCAGCCTCCTGGAATCAAGCAGTTCTCCCACCTCAGCCTCGCAAGGTGGCCACCACAGGCGTCTGCCATCATGCCTGGCTATTTTTGTTTTTGTTTTTTGGGAGAGACAGGGCTCCTTACATTGCCCTGGCTGCTCTTGAACTTCTAGGCTCAAGTGATTCTCCCACCTCTGCCTCCCAAAGTGCTGGGATTACAGGTGTGCACTACTGCACCCAGCCCCCTCCGCTGCTTTAAAAATTTTGAAACCTGATTCTCTTCCTCCTTCCTTACCTTCCTGTTGTCCATCATTCCATTCATTCGGGTGTAATTGCTGCTTTGTTACTTTCCCTAGGTATTTTCAGGCAGGAGGGTCTCCAGAGAATGTTATCCAGCTCTTATCTGAAAACTACACCGCTGTGGCCCAGACTGTGAACCTGCTGGCCGAGTGGCTCATTCAGACAGGTGCCTTGTGGGTGTCCCCTGTCCTGGCTAGTTACCCCCACTTTTTTAAAAATAGACTTTTGGGTCCTTATAACACTGATACAATGCCTTCTTTGATTTCCTGGTTTCTGAGACTTGTGTAGAAAGAGCTGAACTTCTTACTCATTTTTATCTTTATCTTACTCATTTGTATCTGCTTGCCTCTTATCTTTGATTCAGTAATTGAGGTTTACTGGTAGCCTGCAAACGTGATTCTCATTGAGCTGTTTTCCCTACCATGTTGTAGAATTATAGGATTATACAGTGTGTGTTCAGTGTGTCATTTTCAAGACGTCTATTACAGCAAGCAGTAAATGATGGATAATTTAGGACTGGCTGTGATTATGGCTTTTAGTTAATATGATCAAAGTAGAGTCTTACTGTAAATCCACGGAGCCGGGTGCAGATGACATCACTGAAGTGCGTGCTGTCCGGAAGCTTGTGGACACACTGCTGTCCCGGTGATTAGATACAAGTGTGTCTCTTTTGGCTGCCATCTGCTCCCTCCTCACTGGGCAGGGATGTTTTTCCATCCCCCTACCTGTTGCTGGGGCCATTTGTCTTTATCCTCAGTGAGGCTCTGCAGATGGTGCTGTCCTTTCCATGAAGTTAGGGGTGGACCAGACTTGTGTGTTCTGTTCTGTGCTGCTTTTTGGTCTTATCATTGATAACTACTTTGAAGAGTTCCAAAACCTTACATGTATAAGTGGTCAGAAGCAATTCTTTGGTATTTGATTCACATAGAGACTTTTGACCATTTGCTTTCTAAAGCCACACAGTGAATGGACAGCTTGCCATTGTCTAGTTGCTTTTATTCTCTTTCAGGTGTTGAGCCAGTGCAGGTTCAGGAAACTGTGGAAAATCACTTGAAGAGTTTGCTGATCAAACATTTTGACCCCCGCAAAGCAGATTCTATTTTTACTGAAGAAGGAGAGGTGAGAAATTATTTTTCTTTGTCTAGTACCAGGCCCTAGGGTCTTTTGCAAATTCCCTGTGTACAGTGGAGCGTGGCATATCATGTAAGTAATGGCAGAGTTGAGGACTAAAATCAGAGTGTGAGACAGAAGTTGCATCTAGTCAGAATTGCCCTTTAAACTCTGTACCCAGGGTCGTGACATGCTTGCACACAAGAGGCACACAGGTGCTGAGATCAAGAGAATGAACAGCAAGTTCCCACCATTTCCCCTCTCAGGCTGACTCCAGGGCACAGCCCTTGGAGTGTTGTGGTGGATTCGTTTGGTTCCTCCAAGAAGCAGCTGCCAAGACAGGGCTAGGCCTGCAGGAGATGATGGGGAAGCGACTATGAGGGAAGATGGGGTAGGGCTGGAGGAGGCTGGGGTAGCTGTGATGCAGTCTGACCCTTGAGGGCAAGAGAGAAGGAATGAGGGTTAGTAGGAAGAATGTTAGGCTGCAGTGCAGTTTCCAGAACGTTCCAGCCATATCAGTGGGGAATCTTTAAGCCACAGGTGCCCATTCTGGGAGCCCACGTCTCCTGGACAGGCCTGCTTTTGAGGCCCTGCTGCATTCCATCTGTGGCTGGGAGCAGCCTTGGGGAGCTGGCCTTGGCACAAACAGGATGGCAGGTTCAGAGCACAGCCCTTGAGGACATCCGTCACATAGGAGAGCTGAGAGAAATGTTTTTCTGGCTACTCCATGTGGTGATGGGCCAGACCACCTGTGCCATTTAAATGGCCTCTTTCTCTTTTGCTAAGGGCATACAAGCTGGGGCAGCATGAGCTCCCTGTGTGTGCAAGGCAGCTCTATGCGGTTCTCGGTGTCTCCTAGGAAGCAACTTTCAGTACCCTCCTGTGTTGAGTCCGATTTTCTGAAAGCTGAGCGGGCATCTAGGGACCTTTCTGTCACTCAGCCGACTGTGTGGCTGTGGCCAGCTCTGGGTCTGCCTCCCCCAGAACTAGATGCCCATGGGGAGTCCATCAGCACCAATCTCCTGTGATCGTTTATACAACAGAATCTCCACTCAAGTAAAAGTGGGGCCTCCTCCTATCTTGCTGTTTGTGTGTTTGTTGGCAGACCCCAGCGTGGCTGGAACAGATGATTGCACATACCACGTGGCGGGACCTTTTTTATAAACTGGCTGAAGCCCATCCAGACTGTTTGATGCTGAACTTCACCGTTAAGGTAGGAAGAGTTCTAGAGTTAAGGAGAAAAGTGTTTATGAATGTTTATTTTTGGTTGTTGGTCTGTTTCCTTTGACAGTTCATATTTGCTTTTTTTCCATAAAGGTCTTTATTGTTTTATTTTCATAAGCCTTACACTGAGAAAGAAAAGTGTAAAATTTGTATCTGTTTTTGGGTCAGTGTTGACTGTGTTTTAGGATTTAGCAGGGACACAAGAATTCTCTTGTGCTTGGAGAGGAGCTTTAGCGTGCCTGCCTGCTTGATCTTCCTCTTGCATATGAAGAAACGATGGAGAGGTGGTCAGCGCAGGGCACACACCTAGGTGATAGCAGGGTGAGGGCGGAGTGGAGGCCTGAGACCCACGACCAGCGCACACTTACTCCACCTCACCACGAACACTGACAAGCCAGCTTCCCGTGGAGGTGCGGTCACTGCATGCCGCCCCTCTGACTTCTTGTTTTGTGTCCTAGCTTATTTCTGACGCAGGGTACCAGGGGGAGATCACCAGTGTGTCCACAGCATGCCAGCAGCTAGAAGTGTTCTCGAGAGTGCTCCGGACCTCTCTAGCTACAATTTTAGATGGAGGAGAAGAAAACCTTGAAAAAAATCTCCCTGAGTTTGCCGTAAGTTCTTTCTTTATGAACCTCAGATTAGAAGGAGGCTGCTTTGGGTCTTGGTTTTCAAGCATGAGATGCTCCTTCCCTGGAGAGAATCTCCATTTTTGAGGGCACCTTCCAGGATGCTCACTCCCGGGCCCGAGCACGGTGGAGGCTTGGCTCTCGTCCGCCCGTCTGTGCTAGAGTAGTAAACCCCACCCCCTCTCTCCCTGCAATCTTTCAGAAGATGGTGTGCCACGGGGAGCACACGTACCTGTTTGCCCAGGCCATGATGTCCGTGCTGGCCCAGGAGGAGCAGGGGGGCTCCGCTGTGCGCAGGATCGCCCAGGAAGTGCAGCGCTTTGCCCAGGAGAAGTGAGAGGCCCTGTTTCTGCTCAACCCTTCCTTCCTAGTGCTCCCCACAAAACCCTTCCCATGGCCCGTGTTCCACAGCCAAAGCTGCTAGCTCCTTCTGTTCAACGTAGAGGTAAACTTGCTTTTGGCTGGGCGTGGTGGCTCACGCCTGTAATCCCAGCACTTTGGGAGGCCGAGGCGGATGGATCACCTAAGGTCAGGAGTTTGAGACCAGCTTGACCAACATGGAGAAACCCCATCTCTAGTAAACAAAAACACAAAATTAGCCAGGTGTGGCGGCTCATACCTGTAATCCCAGCTACTTGGGAGGCTGAGGCAGGAGAATCGCTTGAACCTGGGAGGTGGAGGTTGTGGTCAGCCAAGATTGCACCATTGCACTCCAGCCTGGGCAACAAGAGCGAAACTCTGTCTCAAAAAAAAAAAAAAAAAATTAAAAACTTCCTTTTATCCAGCAGAGCTGGAAAAGTGAGAGTTGTTTTTGGTATACTTGGAGAGCTGGCTTTCTAAAGTGCTGCTTTGAGGACTGTTTTGTAAAGCACTTGATTCTTCTTCCCTTTGCTGGAGTTATGGGCCTGGGCTTTTACACTGGGATTCAGAAGTAACAAATCAAGTCGGTCCTGAAATAGTTGCTCAGCAATCTCATTGTTACAGTGTCGCAAAATGAGCTCATATTAGCTTTATTTTCTGCTACCAATAGAGTGTTCCTAAGTATTTAAAGTGTGTGACTCCTTTCTTATAGAGCCAGCAAGCTGTATTGGAATCACTTTTCCAGTGTTGTAAATGTTATTTTTGTGGGTCAGTCAGTATACTCGTGAATGACAGAAAAACAGATCCCAACAATGCAAAGTATTATATGTGTAAAAAAGAACAGAAAAAAGAAGCTGCCTTGTTAGTAATGGGCTCTATGGTTTTTCTCATCAAGAGGTCATGACGCCAGTCAGATCACACTAGCCTTGGGCACAGCTGCCTCCTACCCCAGGGCCTGCCAGGCTCTCGGGGCCATGCTGTCCAAAGGAGCCCTGAACCCTGCTGACATCACCGTCCTGTTCAAGATGTTCACAAGCATGGACCCTCCTCCGGTTGAACTCGTAAGTTGCTTCTCAAGAATCCCCAATGTCAACTGGTAAGGTGACTTTGGAAAGTCTGTGCTTGTCTGATTGTCTGAAGGCTGTGAATGCAAATCCATCATTGTCCTGGTCCTTCCTCAGTCACACTCTCTGCCTGGAGTCTGTTGGGCCCCTGCTGTGTAGGGAACCCTGAGGGGAGGTGGGTGAGCAGTGCCCTCACACCTGCCATCCCGAACTGGGCATATGCTTCTCCTCAGATCCGTGTTCCAGCCTTCCTGGACCTGTTCATGCAGTCACTCTTTAAGCCAGGGGCTCGGATCAACCAGGACCACAAGCACAAATACATCCACATCTTGGCGTACGCAGCAAGCGTGGTTGAGACCTGGAAGAAGGTACCATCAGTTCTGGGAATTTGTGGATTTTTTAGGAGACAAATATCCTCCTCTGCTTTGATATTATTTTGGAATTTTGGCTGCAAGAAATCTCGACCCTCCCTAGTATCAGGCACGTGTTTTCTTGTGTTTCTGCGTAGAGAAAGCGCTAAATGTCTCCAGAAAATGTGCGTAATGTCTCCAATGCTCTGCAAACCGTAAATTGAAATGTGACTAAAGAAATGAAACTGATTTCCGTAAGACATGGACAAACACTAGTCTCATTGCTTTTCAGTTTCTGTACACTGTGTGACTGTGAAGTTTGACAGCTGAATTGACTCCCAACTTAAGTAGAAATAGGGAAAGTGCTTTGCAAGAAGTGGCCGACACCAGAACACCCCGACAGCAGGGATATCTGCCCTGTCAGGCTCACCAGCTTGTGTGTGTTTTCAGAACAAGCGAGTGAGCATCAATAAAGATGAGTTGAAGTCAACGTCAAAAGCTGTCGAAACCGTTCACAATTTGTGTTGCAACGAGAACAAAGGGGCCTCTGAACTAGTGGCAGAATTGAGCACACTTTATCAGTGTATTAGGTAAGCAAAACGAAACTCAGTTCTTAAATCAGTCCTTTGGGGAGGAGGTGGTTTGAGTTTTCATATTGAAAGCTCAAATAACAAAAGCTTCAGCGATACCTGTTCATTTTATTTATTTTTTCATTTTTAAACAGTATGTAGGGAACTTTAAACAGCTTTAGCAGCATGAGTAATTTTCAGGTGTTTATTTGCCAGAAGTCTGTTGAGTACAAATTAGGCTAAGTAAAAGATAGCCAGAGTTAACAAAAATTGATTTGAAGGGTCTATTTATAGGTAAAGTTATGCCCACAAAGTATTGCTTACATAGAAATGATTTGTGATTATGCCAATCATATAAATAGACGTGTCCTAGAAATAGTGTGTCCTCTTAGGCATGTCTTTCCCCTAATAATTTATACTAGGGATGAAGAAAGAGTTTGCTAAATAAAGGTAAACTTCAACCCAGTCCACCAAACTCACTGAGTATCGCTCATTAATGATCTTTTCCTTTCAATAAGTGGTTTAAAGTGAGCAGAGAACTGAACTCTGCTTCTTGCACCGCATGTTGAGTGGCTGCTGATCCATTCACACTATTTACTAATAAGCAGAGCTTACGCCAGGCACAGTGGCTCTGGCCTGGAATCCCAGCAATCTGGGAGGCCAAGGCAAGAAGATTGTTTGAGCCCAGGAGTTTGAGACCAGCCTGAGCAACATGGTGGACCCTCTCTCTACAAAAAATTAGCTAGACGTGGTGGCACTCACCTGTAGTCCCAGGTACTCGGGAGGCTGCAGTGAGCCATGATTGTGCCATTGTACTCCAGCCTGGAAGACAGAGTGAGACCCTGTCTCAAAAAAAAGGGTTGGGGGGTGTATTGAAGGGTGAATGATGGAGTCATTTGAGTTTGTTTTTAACTTTCCTTTAATGCTTTTCTAGCATATTTTGTGTTTTAAATTGTTTTTTAAAGGAAGCATTCTGCCTTAACTGTAGGTTTCCAGTGGTAGCAATGGGTGTGCTGAAGTGGGTGGATTGGACTGTATCAGAACCAAGGTACTTTCAGCTGCAGACTGACCATACCCCTGTCCACCTGGCGTTGCTGGATGAGGTAAGAGGGCGGAGGGCTGTTCACAGCGTACACAGTGTCTGTCTCATGCGGTTTACGTTGGCATTAACATTGCATCTATTCAGTGAGTTTAGAGGATACTCTTCTCAAAAATAGTTATTTCTGTCCTAAGTGAGGATTTTCCTCTTAAGGACTTAGCTTCATTGACTGCAGAAATTTCTTAACCTCAGTCAAGTGTTACTGGAAGCTGATGGCCCTGGCTTAGGTGTCAGGACCTTCTTCCACAGTGATAAGCTCTTTGGTGGCTGTGACAGTGCCCGGTTTCTCTGTGTGCTGAGCGTGACCACACTGCTCAGCGAAGCTCCCTCTGGCCTGTTTGTAGATCAGCACCTGCCACCAGCTCCTGCACCCCCAGGTCCTGCAGCTGCTTGTTAAGCTTTTTGAGACTGAGCACTCCCAGCTGGACGTGATGGAGCAGGTGAGCAGTGCCCGTGGGGCTTGCCAGAGGGCTGAGGAGGACCCTCTCTAACCAGCTCCCTGTCCCCCTTCTTCTGTAGCTTGAGTTGAAGAAGACACTGCTGGACAGGATGGTTCACCTGCTGAGTCGAGGTTATGTACTTCCTGTTGTCAGTTACATCCGAAAGTGTCTGGAGAAGCTGGACACTGACATTTCACTCATTCGCTATTTTGTCACTGAGGTCAGCAATGCACCGTTGGTTTCATGTTTCATACTGTTTACACTAGCACTGCCCTTTTTGGCTTAATTTAGTTCATTTTGTACCTGAGAACTGTGCTTTCTGATGTAGTGATGACAATGACAGATACTCGTTTACCAAAAAGCACCTTCTGCCTGCAGCAGCTGTATGACACACTTTACCTCCATTACCACCCTGGGCATCTGAATGTTGGAGATGGGTGGTGTCACCGGCCGGTGGGGGCGGGG
Source organism: Pan paniscus (assembly GCF_029289425.2). Classification (NCBI taxonomy): domain Eukaryota; kingdom Metazoa; phylum Chordata; class Mammalia; order Primates; family Hominidae; genus Pan; species Pan paniscus. Next base: position 64,757,418 of record NC_073270.2, read on the forward strand.
AGGGATTTTTTCCAAACTGATGGCCGTTTCACCCGGATGTCGGTGGATGCCCCGCACTAGTGTGCGGAAGAAGTCACCCTGTGCTCCCCCACACAGGTGCTGGACGTCATTGCTCCTCCTTATACCTCTGACTTCGTGCAACTTTTCCTCCCCATCCTGGAGAATGACAGCATCGCAGGTACCATCAAAACGGAAGGCGAGCATGACCCTGTGACGGAGTTTATAGGTGAGGCCGACTGCCTAGCCCTTTACTACAATAGAAAATGTCAGCTGGGCGCGGTGGCTCATGCCTGTAATCCCAGCACTTTGGGAGGCCAAGGTGGGTGGATCACCTGAGGTTGGGAGTTCAAGACCAGCCTGACCAACATGGAGAAACCCCATCTCTACTAAAAATACAGCATTAGCTGGGCATGGTGGCACGTGCCTGTAATCCTAGCTACTCGGGAGGCTGAGGCAGGAGAATCGCTTAACCTGGGAGGCAGAGGTTGCAGTGAGCCAAGATCGCGCCATTGCACTCTATCCTGGGCAACAAGAGCAAAACTGCATCTCAAAAAAAAAAAAAAAAAAGAAAATATCATGTTCTACTTCCTGTTTCTAACACAGTCACTGTTTTCCTCGTTAAAGCTCACTGCAAATCTAACTTCATCATGGTGAACTAATTTAGAGCATCCTCCAGAGCTGAAGCAGAACATTCCAGAACCCATTGTGGAAAAACCCTTTCAAGAAGCTGTTTTAAGAGGCTCGGGCAGCGTCTTGAAAATGGGCACCGCTGGGAGGAGGTGGATGACTTCTTTACAAAGGAAAATGGTAGCAGCTTCAGTGAGAAACTGCCCTTACGAACAGTCCCTTCTCTGCTGTCAATCCAATACTGCTCCCAAATCTGTTTTCAGTGTTCATTTCCCTCAAGGCAGGCGCTGGGCTCCCACAACCCCTCAGGACAGATCTGGCTGTCAGCCGCGGGCCGCTGGGAACTCCACTCGGGGAACTCCTTTCCAAGCTGACCTCAGTTTTCTCACAAGAACCCAGTTAGTTGATGTTTTATTGTAATTGTCTTAATTTGCTAAGAACAAGTAATAAGTAAATTTTTAAAAAGCCTTTCTGCTGGGTTGGATTAGGTCCTGATGTGACATTGTTTCTGTGTGTGAATAAGGCACGGGCAGCCTCAGTCTCGTGCGGAGCCAGATACTTTATTCATCACTTGGGCGATTTGAAACTGCCAACTCCCTCCCTCCCTCCCCCACCCTTGATTCTAAAGTGACATAAGAATGGTGATAAGTCTGAACTCTTTCACCTCTTAAATGCCATATTATTGCCCACAGTTGCCAAATACAAAATATCAAGTCCTCTGCTGAAGAAGACTGAGGTCCCATCGTTTCCTGTGTCGCAGGTCACTTCTTCACCAGGTGGCTGACTGCATCATTGTGAGGCAGAGCCATGCTGTGCAAGTGTCATAAGTCATCCCACTTTCAACTCTCAGGAACACTCGCAGCCAGTACCACGCTGTCCTCGCCATCCAATATTGATAGCCACCCCCGTTCCTGCCAGCCAGCCTGGCACACATAACCATAGGATCCCCTCTGGTCATGGCTCACCATGCCTTTTCTTAAACTGCGCTTCTAGTGACATGGCCTTAAACGATGGGGTCCCCAAATGTACAGTGCTCCTCGATGGCAAGGTTGTATCTGGCGCCCTTCCCATCCTTATAGGTGCTGGTCACGATCCTCAGCCAGCCTCTCTCGCCCTGTGAGAAGTGGGATCGCGCGTCAGCCCATCTGCAGCCGTCTCCCGCTCCCCTTGCTGCGGTCAGCCCCCTGCTTTCTGCCTCCATCTCTCAGGCCAGCCTTGGGGGATCCAGACAGCCCACTCAGCTGCCCCTCAGCTTTCCCATGACCCCTGTTCTGAAATACCTTTTGTGAAACATTTCACTTGGTTAATGTTTAACATGAGGGCCCTCTATGCCAGAAGTGAATTCATCTCACAAAACATGTTGACTCTAGACTGCTGCCTCCTCCAGCTACTACTACCCCCATTAGTCACCTAGTAAAAAATGACGACATTTCATCACCTGCACATGAACCGCTTTCCCCCCATTTCTTAATCATGAATTTCTGTGTCTTAAATTATTAATGGCTAAGACTAGGTCTGGCAGTTAATTTCTCTCTCCTGGATTTTTGGCCCAACTCGAGTATTTTTGAAAAACCGACACAGTATTTTAGGGGAGCCCAAAAACCATGATAGGAAAAAGAATGAGCTGGTTGTAAAGGAAGAGGGTGGCAGAGCCCCTCTCCAGCAGTGCTCACAGGGACTTCCCCAGCGCACCAGGCACCATCTGGAGACAGTTTTGGTCACACTGGGATTGCGGGGAGTCACCTAGTGGGTGGAGGGGCCAGGGATGCTGCTGAACACCCGAAGTGCACAGGATGGCGGCAGCCGCGCATGTCAGAGAAGGGTCTGGCCCCAAAAGCCACTCGCGCGGTGGCTGAGACAGTTGGAGCAAGGAACCCTCTGTCAAGGCCCCAGTTTTCAGCTAAACGTCAACAGAACCATTCAAGCAAGAGGAGTACCAGGACGTTTTTTTCTAGGAATGACCTTAAGAAAATGAAAACATCTTACCCATGGTTCACCCCATGAATTCCGGACAATCCAGTACTCAGTCCCATCACTGATGCCCCACCCAGCCACGGAAACGACATGGTTTATATATGTGGTGTCCTGGTATTCGGCATAGATGCCTCCGGTGTAGTTAGCCAGTCTTTCTGTTGCCATTATTCCACAGCTGAGAGCAAGCAGTTAAAGAATTACCACTTTAAATTGAGAGAATTTACCGTCATTAGAAATAATCTGATATGGCTGGGCGCCGTGGCTCACGCCTGTAATTCCAGCACTTTGGGAGGCCGAGGCAGGTGGATCGCTTGAGTCCAAGAATTCAAGACCAGCCTGGGCAAGATGGCGAAACCCCACCTCTACAGAAAATACAAAAATTAGCTGGGTGTGGTGGTGTGCGCCAGTAGTCCCAGCTACTCGGTGGAGGGGGCTGAGGCGGGAGGATAGCTTGAGCCCGGGCGGTCAAGGCTGCAGTGAGCCAAGATCATACCACTGCACTCCAGCCTGGGTGACAGAGTGAGACTGTTTCAAAAAAAAAAAAAAAAAATCTGATATGACAAAAAAGTGTAAACCCGACTCAGGTAGTGTATATCTGACGGTTCTGGATAAACTTCTGTTGTTATTCACATAGTGTCTTCCCTGCTGAAACTGCCCCCTCGGTACAGCTTGGAGCGTCTCATCCGCATTCCGCACAACCATCCATAGGGGCAGACTTGCTATCAGCTGAGTGTTAACTCTGAGAAAACTGAAGTTCTTAGAGGGGAAATGATGTGGCTGTCTCGAGCCTACTGAGTACAACTGGCCAGAAGGAAAGTGGCGAAGGACAGAGGTGCCTACATGAGCACCGACATGAGCCCACACTGGCGCTGTCACCGCGGATCTCTCCTCACCCGCGGGACCTTTCCTCACCCGCGGGACCTTTCCTCACCCGCAAACCTCTCTTCGCCCGCGGGACCTCTCCTTACCTGATGGGACCATTTGCGTAGATTTCTGCCATCATCTTCTCCCTCCCAGAGAGGGAGCCGTAGTCTCCCACCCTCCAGAGGGTGTAGTTCCGGATGGCATGGCACTCTTTGAATTCATTGCATGTCCCACATTGGTTAAACTTGTCACACTCTGGGGGAGAGCAAGAAAAGTCAGCATGAGGCCGTCTCCTCATCAACCCACTGACAAAGAAGCCCGCCAAGCCCACTCTCCACTCTCATCATGCAGCCTACCACTCAGCAGCTAAGAACCGAAATCATCTTGCTATTAGGTGCTGCTTAATGACGCTCTTCTTTCAGCTGCCAGGGAGTTATGAAAAGCCCTTCCCCAGGCCTTGGCAGAGAAGAAAAGAGACAGACATTAATTAGCACATAGTAGGCACCCAGGAGTTCGCCTTTTTCCTCTAATGGCTGGAGAAGGACCTTTCCACAATACTTTCCAGCTGAAAATGGAGCATAATCAAATGATTAGCACTTAATAAAATGTCTCTATTGCTGGCTGGTGAATAAATAGGCCAATACTTTGGGTAACAACAACCACAAAAAAGCATTTTCTTCTGTGCCCACGCTGAGGGGACCAAAAAAAAAAATTCTGGTTATTTCGACTTAAGAGGTTATCAAGAATTAGGCTTAAAAAATAAAATAAAGAGGGCCAGGCGCCTGTAATCCCAGCTCTTTGGGAGGCCGAGGTGGGTGGATCACCTGAGGTCAGGAGTTTGAGACCAGCCTGGCCAACATGGTGAAACCCCCGTCTCTACTAATAAAGTACAAAAATTAGCTGGGTGTGGTGGCGGATGCCTGTAATCCCAGCTACTCAGTGGAGGCTGAGGCAGGAGAATCGCTTGAACCCGGGAGGCAGAGGTTGCAGTGAGCCAAGATCGCACCATTGCACTCCAGCCTGAGCGACAAGAGCGAGACTCCGTCTCAAAAAAAAAAAGAAAGAAAAGAAAGGACAGGCGTGGTGGCTCACACCTGTAATCCCAGCACTTTGGGAGGCCAAGGCAGGAGGATGGCTTGATGCCAGTAGTCTTGAGACCAGCCTGGACAACAGAGCGAGACCTCATCTCTACAGAAAAAAAATTTTATAAATTAATTAAAAAAAAAAAAAGTACAGCTCTCGGTTTTGCAAGGCTCAGAGTCACTGTGTTCCCACTTTTCACTCCATCCACACGGCGGCCCTCGGCCTGCCATTCGCTGCTTTGGCGCGACCTGTCTGTCATAGTTACACATCTGTCGGGATTCCTCCCCCAGGAACATGAGCACCTTGAGGCTCAGACACTGGTTCAATTTGTTCCTTGCACACCAAGTGCCCAGTGCCCAGTACTACGGGAAAATGGTGGATGTGTGGCCACACTTTTGCTAACACTACAAAGCCGACTATTTATCGCAATCAGGTTTTTTTATTCTTTTCTTTTCTTTGTTTTTTGGAGACAGAGTCTCACTCTGTCACCCAGGCTGGAGTTCAGTGGTATGATCCTGGCTCACTGCAACTTCTGCCTCCTGGGTTCAAGTGATTCTCCTGCCTTAGCCTCCTGAGTAGCTGGGATTACAGGCGCATGCCACCACGCTCGGCTATTTTTTGTATTTTTAGTAGGGACAGGGTTTTACCATGTTGGCCAGTCTGGTCTCGAACTCCTGGTCTCAAGTGATCCGCCCGCCTCAGCCTCCCAAAGTGCTGGGATTACAGGTGTGAGCCACCGCGGTCACCAGTCACACAATCAGGTTTCTGATGAGCTCCATCTGCTCCTGTCAGGCTGGGTGGGTTGGAGGGGACTGGCCTCGGCTGGGCGAGAGCAGTTTGGCGTGGAGTGGGCGTGGCCCTGGAGACCACCTGATACCTGCTTCCTGCTTCCAGAGCCATCTGATAGCCCTTCCCTCTGCGCCTTCATCTGTCCCCCTTCTCGAAGGACTCACTCAGCCAGTCCAGGAGAATTCTTTCTGGCTGAACAATAAGGCCTGAGAGGCAAGGCAAGGGAGCCCCGTTGGCAGAGGGTGGTGCCCAGAGGACCTTCTGCCAGTTCAGAGTGCACAGGGCGCTGGGGCCAGCCTATATAGCCTGGGGCAGGGGTGGAGGCAGCAAAGCAAGCAGCTGCTGGGCTTTCCCAGCTCTCTGCTCTGGCTGTGAGGGAGATCTGAGTCAGGTGGCTTAAAACTACCAGTTATGGCCGGGCGCGGTGGCTCACACCTGTAATCCCAGCACTTTGGGAGGCCGAGGCGGCATATCACGAGGTCAGGAGATCAAGACCATCCTGGTTAACACAGTGAAATCCCGTCTCTACTAAAAATACAAAAAATTAGCCGGGCGCGGTGGCGGGCACCTGTAGTCCCAGCTACTCGGGAGGCTGAGGCAGGAGAGTGGCGTGAACCCAGGAGGCGGAGCTTGCAGTGAGCCGAGATCGCGCCACTGCAGTCCTGCCTGGGCGAAAGAGCGAGACTCCGTCTCAAAAAAAAAAAAACAAACTACCAGTTATGGCCGGGCGCAGCAGCTCATGCCTGTAATCCCACCATTTTGGGAGGCCAAGGCAGGTGGATGACTTGAGGTTGGGAGTTTAAGACCAGCCTGAACAACATGGAGAAACCTCGTCTCTACTAAAAAATACAAAAGTAGCTGGGCGTGGTGGCGCATGCCTGTAATCCCAGCTACTCAGGAGGCTGAGGCAGGAGAATCACTCAAACCCGGGAGGCGGAGGTTGCAGTGAGCAGAGATTGTGCCATTGCACTCCAGCCTGGGCAACAAGAGCAAAACTCCCTCTCAAAAACAAACAAACAAACAAAACCTACCAATTATGGGATTAGGGTCTGGACTTTTCTTTCCTTCTGTTTCCAATGGGAGCAGCCTGAAAGGAATGTGCCAGCTCTAGGGATTCCAGGCTAGCTTGGGTCTGCTCATCCACACAGCACCCCCTTGGCCATAGCCGCACCTGAATGTGGGGGACCTGGGCCCTGGGTCACCAGAACAGGAACCAAGCCAATGGCTCCTTCCAGTTTGGGGCAGCACCTCCCCACCTGCTCTCCACCAAAGCTCCTGGAAAATGAACCCTCCCTCCACAAGGCCCCCTACACCTCTCCCCTACAAAGGCCCAAAAAGCCACTAAAATGCCAGCATGTCAACTCAAACACCACATTCAGGCCCAGCCAAAGGGGCACAGGAGCAAGACACTCTTCCACGAGGCTGGAGACATGAGGACAGGGCCGGTATTTTTTTTTTTTTGAGCCATAGTCTTGCTCTGTTACCCAGGCTAGAGTGCAGTGGCGCGATCTTGGCTCACTGCAACCTCTGCCTCCCGGGTCAAGCAATGCTCCTGCCTCAGCTGCCCAAGTAGCTGGGATTACAGGTGTGCACCACCACACCCAGCTAATTTTTGTGCTTTTGGTAGGGACGGGATTTCACCGTGTTGGCCAGGCTGGTCTTGAACTCCTGACCCCCAGTGATCTGCCTGTCTCGGCCTCCCAAAGTGCTGAGATTACAGGCATGAGCCACTGCGCGTGGCCAAGGATGCTCTTCAGACCGCTCCTGCAGCAGGCTTTTTCGTTGGGCTTCTCAACAGGGACTACGGGGTCCAGTTTTCTGATCCCCAGCCCGAGCGGGTGCAAGATAGCAGAGGGGGCTTCTGCAGGGAGAGGCTGGAGCTGGCACTGGGAACACTACCCCTCATGGTCAAGAGCACCAGCGCCCCTGGGGGCTGCAACCTCTGCCCTCCCGCAGCTCCCCAGCCACCAGCCAATGTGAGGAGCACGGGGTCAGGCTGGGTCCTCAGCCACGAGTGCCCGTGGAAGAGGGAGTGGAGGGCAGGAGGGTGGAGTGGGGGCACGGGCAGCAGCCTACCCTGGTCCTTGGCCTGGTAGTTGTTGCAGGTCTCGTCAGGGATGCCGTGCTGGTGGGCGTAGTCCCACACGGACAGGTCATTACCCCCTTCACAGGAGCCAGCGTTACCGCAGTCGATGACGTTCTGCACGGACAGGAGGGTGGAGGGCCACGCTCCCTTCCTCTTGATGTTGATCCGATCTGCAACAGTCAGCACCCGCCGGTCAGCACTCACCTACTCTCCACCCACTTCCCCGAACGGACCTGGACGCCTCGGGCGGGATGCAGGCGCTGCCCAGCCTGGCCTGCCTTCAGCTCTGCCCAGCTGCCTGTGTCTCCTTCTCCCTGCTGACCTCTTCATGGAGGTCTCCGCTCAGACGTCGCTCTGCAGAGAGGCCTCTCCTGGCCTTCTTTGGGCACTGTCCTGTCTGCCACACCTCCCACTACAAATGCCATGAGAGCAGGGCCAGGGCCAGGCGGTCACCAGCATCTGGCCCTGCAGACACCTGAGAAGTGCCTGCTGAATGAAGGGCTGAATGGACAGAGACTCAGCCACCCATGGCAAGTGGGCCACACCCCAAAGCCAGCCAGGAGAGACCGTCCCTGCCCTCGTGGACAGGGGGCCAAGGTGTCAGCTCTGTGAACGAGTATAGCCCAGGGAGCCGCACGAGCCCCAGTGAGGGGCCAGATGCGGTCCTGAGGGCTGGGGAAGGCCAGCAGGGACCCAGCCCGGAAGGCACTGGGGGATGCAGAGGGCTCCCAGCGGCTGGCTGACCATGCCCTCACTGCCCAGGTGGCTGGGCTCTAAATCCCAAGGTGCAGCCAGGGACAGCTGAGGGTGGTCACCGAGGGACCTGCTTCCCTTCCCAGGCACAAATGCAATAAAACAGATCCCAGAAGGAAACCCAGGCCCATGTTCAGGGTCATCTCACTCTGCCCTCCCAGGACAATGATTTCACAGCCACACGCCCCTGCACCTGCCTCAGGCCTCATCTCCTGACCCCACCTTCAAGTCGGAACTCTTCCTGCAGCCTCACCTGTCCCTCCCCCAGGGCACAATGAGCAGGGGGTCCCTCTGCCCATTGGCAGCCCCCTCTGGACCTGCACATCCCCTCCATCTCTTGTCACCTTCCAGACTCTCCCACACTGCCCCACAGTCCGCTCCTCCACCTGGCCTCCTCCCGGTCGCCCAGCCAGGGGCCTTCTGGAACTGTCCCTGCCCTGGTGACTTTGCTTCATGCATCACTGAAAAGTCCCAAAGCAGACCTCCATCCTGCCGCCACCCAGCCTGCCCATGCTCTGCACCCCACACCCTCTTCCTGGAGCAGCCGGTGGCTGGTTTGTCCCCTCCCACCTGACCGGCCCACCCTAGGTTCCATCCTGTTTCCTCCCAAGGACTTGGCTCCCTCCAGCTTTCCTTCTCCCTGCTCCCTTGTCAGCTATGCCCCCTCTAAGCAGATCTGCACACCCCAAACTTGCCTTTCTCACAACAACAGGGGAAGCCCCCGGCCCCTCCCACTCACTATCACGGTTTTCTGCTTTACTCAATGGTTTGAGACAGTGCCCCGACCCCTACTGCCCCGCTCCTCTTCAGCCCTTTCTCTCTTGCTAAAGGTCACTTCTCCACTGTCATCCGAGCTGACCACTCTCCGGCAGCAGTCAGCACAGCGGTCGCTCCATCCTTCTGGAAGCACCTCCTGCCTGGGCTTCTGGAGTTCCACTTGGCAGTGCAGGGCGTCCCATGGCCTGCCCCCGAGCCCTATCCTTCTATGCCCCACCCAACCCGTCGACAGCAGTCCTGGCCCAGAGGCAGAGCTCGGATGGATGAGCAGTTTCGGTTCTGGCCTCTCCGTCTACTCCTGCCTGAAGCATCTGGACCCGGCCTAACCAGCTCACTGAGGTATGCACAAGCTTCTCCCACGGCCAAACTCAATCCTTCATCCCACCAGCCCCATCTGGGAATGGGCTTATTACTCACACCCAACTGTGGGCTAACACAAGTGTCCTGAATACGTTTAACGCAGACAAAGCCAAGCCAGGGTGTGCAGGAGGTTGGGTGTGTCAAACACATTTTCCACTCACGGTGTTTTCAACTTACGAGGGGGTTGTCGGGACATGACCCCACGGTTAAGTCAAGGAGCATCTGTAACTGTGCAAAGTCTACAGCACCATGAAGAAAAATAAATCCGGGAGATAATTCAGGAAGTGGGGTGTCATATGCATAGGGTGGCTGAGGAAGACCCCGCTGAGGTGACATCCATAGGAGGGAGGGAGGGAGCCATGGGACCTCAGGGAGAGAGGAGGTGCCTGGTGGGAGAAGCTACCTCCCTGCTCCACTCTCTGCAGGAGCAGGGGAGGAAGGGGGGACTGGGAGGGAGCCCGATGGTGAAGGCTCTTGAAGGCCAGAGGGTTCTGTCTTTTATCTGAGTGGAATCCTGAGAGGGTTTCAAGCCAAAGAACATGTTCTGATGGGTTGTCACAGGCTCACTGTGGCCGCAGGGGCAGAGGCCAGGAGACCAGTGAGGGCAGTCGGCAGTGGGGCGGTGTGGCTTAGACCTGGAGGAGGTGGTGGGCGGTGCGTGATTTCTGCATCTGCTTCGAAGGTAGAACCGACAAGACTTGTGGGTGGATTATATGAGGGACAGAAAACAGAGGAGTCGGGTACCAGTCCAGGCTTTTGCCTGCATAGCCGGAAGGACAGCCAGGGAGGACTGGGGAAGAAATGGGCTGTCAGGTGACAGTAGTGGAAGGAGCCATCCAGACCTGAAGGTCTGAGGCTGGAGGCGTCAGGTGACCGGGCCAGCGGGGGAGTGGGCAGGTGGATGTCAAGCTGAGTTCAGGTGAAGGGTTGGTCCTGGGGAAGCTGACACTCAGAACTCTGAGGAGCAGACAGCTGGGGAGAGGGGAAGGAGTGGCCAGGGAGGTGGAGGCGGGCAGTATGGTGCAGGAGAAGGAAGCATCCTGGGGAGACGTGATCAGGAGAATGCTTCACGGTGGGCCCCAGGTGGCAGTGGAAAGAACAGTGCCGGTGGAGTGGCAGAGGTGGGACTGAGGCTGGAGTGGGTTCAAGGGTAGAGAAGAGGAAGTGGAGGGACTCCAGATACTTCCCTAGGGAGCCCAGAATTGGGGCGGGGTGGGGCCAGGGGCTTTGTGTTCCTTTTTTCCAGGTGGGAGAGCTTCCCTGAGTGGGAAGGGACGGGCTCAGTGAGGGGACAAGACATGTGATCCTGGGGGAGAGGAGGGAAGACAAATGGAGGACCTGCTGCCTTGGCTGGCAAATGGCCAGGGCCCCGTGGAAGTCCCCTTCTGGTGGCTTCTATTCCTCAGTGAAAGAGGAAGCGAGTGCCTGGGCCTGGGTGCGCTGAGAAGGAGGTTTCAGGAGAAAGTGGGGTGCAGCAGTCATCCGCCCAGAGAGAGTCCCCTGGGGAAATGCGGCAGGGCTGACCCCTGGCCAGGGTCCCGCATCCATCTGAAAGCCATCTCCTTCCTACCCGCAGTCCTTCACAGACGTACATCTTGTCACCTGACTCCCTCTCAAAGAGTTCAAGGCTTCCCACAGGCACCTGGTGACCTTTCTATCCTCCCCTCACCCTCACCCCACCCTCAAAGGCTCTTTCACTTCCTCAGCGGGTGCCAGGCCTGGACACTTCCCCTAGACTCTGCCCAGTCCTCTGCCTCTAGCCCCACCCACACCCTGCAGCCCGCCCAAGGTCTCCCAGACCTTCCAGCTCCATCCACATCAAAGGGACCTTTGAACGGTCAGAAGAGTGTTCCAGCCCCCGGGGGAGACGCCACGGATGCCACAGCTTCAGCTGGCTGGCTCTGGGGTCCAGACCCTACCCCCAGAGCAAGAACCCCTCATTCACAAGACTGAGCCCATCAGACATCCTGGCACAAAGCCCAGGCTTCCGGGCTCAAATCTCAGCTGTCACTCACACTATGCTCAAGCCTCCCCATCTCTCTGCAAAAAGCCTGCTTCTTCATCTGCAAACTGGAAGCAATCATGGCATTGAGGAGGCGTCAGTGAGATGGAGCACACGCAAACGCATGTCCCCCAGCCTTGGCCCACAGCGGCAGCCACACTGTAGTCTATCCTTTTCACATGGGTGTACAGCAGGCCTGACCCATGAGGACCAAGGCCAGGGAAGAGGCAATAGCACCACAGTGCTCATGGGCCAAACTCCCAGGCCACGCAAGTCCCATCTCCAGGGGAAATCCAGGCTCCTGGACCCTGTGCTGTGACTGGAGAGGGGATAGCAGAGTCCCTTCCAAATGCTGTGGGGTGGGCCTGGGGCTGGTTTGCAGCTGTCCCTTCTCCCGCCTTCTCTCCCAAAGCAGGGTGCAGCAGCCTTGTTGATAGGGAGGGCCTCAGTTTCCCCTTCCTCTTTGCTAAGAGCCTCCCTACCCTACTCCTGCCAAAAGCCTAAGATAGAAACCCACCAGGCTGGAGGTAGTGACCAGGTTAGGCCATGGGCTGTAGCCAACTAGCCTCACCCAATATTCCAAGCCCAGGACAGGCTTTCATCTGTGCTGAGAAGCAGTTTACTTCTGTATCCTCAAATACAGCCTGGGGACTCAGTGATTTTGCATTTCTGTTTCTATCCCAATGGCTGAGGTCACAAGCTTTGGGGGAGAGAGGGCACCTGGCAGCCACTTGTCACTGGGATTCAGTCCTAGTCCTGCCTATCACCCAAAAGCCCCAGAATGACCCAGCTTGGGTCACCTCAGCAGAGGGCAAAGGCCCGCGCTCCTCGGCCTTAGCACCCCAGCCCAGGCTGACCTGGCCTTGAATCACAGGCCCCTGGAACCGCGGGCTGAGCTGCCTGGGCCTATAAAGAGGCAGCCGGGATGGGCTTTCCTGGCCCACAGTCAAAGGGCGGCCACTCACCCGCCATAGCGCTGGTGCTGGCGTGGGCCCAGCAGGAGCCGCAGTATTGGGGGATGTGCTGGTTCCGGGTGATGCTGGCATAGTTGACACCATCCACATTGCGCCAGTCCCAGCTCTTGGGCAGATCCGCTGGGGACAGGTACTCATGAGGCCGCGGGTATGTGCTGGGAAGAGATCATCCCCACCCAGATCGGTGCTGGGGCTCCCGGGGGCCGTGGGCCCAGGAAGCTCTCAGTAGGGCCCTCCCGCCTTTCCCAACACCTGAGGGCATGGGAGTGGGGCCACAATCACCAGAGGTGAGCCAGGCGTGGGCCCACCTCACACTAGGAGGCTCCAGCGCTCTCAGAATGTGAAGGAGGCAGGGCACCCCCGAAAGGAGGGAACCGGGTTGCTCCCCCAGCCATGCCGCGCCGTAAGGGCCACCCCCAGAGGCCGAGGAGGTGGGGCTGGCCTGGCTTTCTGGCCAGGTGGGGCTTGTCCAACCCCACAAACATCAGGGCTCACCCTGGATGTGGAAGAGAAGGAGCGACCCCCAAAACGAAGCGGCTGGATCTGACCTTCCAAGGCCTGTTGGCGACGCAGGGCCCCCAGGAGGCAGAGCGCGCGCCTGGCCCGGGCGATGGGCCTCCCGTCCCCCCAGGGCTGCCTCCCCGCCGGTGCCCACCTGCGCCCCAGCGGAGCCAGCCCGTCCCCCCGCAGAGGCCGGTAGCAGGTCTGTCCCCGGCGGAAGTAGAGGCCGCCCTGCGCCGCGCCCGCCAGCAGCACGAGCAGCAGAAGCGGCCGCCACCCTGGCCCGCGCCTCGCCATGGCCCCGCGCCGGCTCCTGGGTCCCGCTCCGGATCCCGCTCCGAGTCCCAGATCCCGCGCCGGGTCCCAGATACCGCGCCGGCTCCCGCTCTGGATCCCGCCCCGGCCTCGGCCTCGGCCCAGCACCCGGCCGACCCCGCACTTTGGGCCCCTGCCCCGCCCGGCCCTTAAGGCTGCGGCGGCCAGGCCGGGACACTCCCCCGGGGCGGGGCTGTCCCATCGCTGCTCCTGCCCCGCCCGGTGACCTCTGCCCTCCCCGCCCGGCTCCGCGCCCCGCTCCCTCCCTGGCTCCGGGGCACCTGAACTCGCGGGCCAGGCGCGAGGTCGCCGGGCAGACCCCAAGCCTGACCCCGCCGCCGGCCGCCGCCCTGAGCGCGGGACTGTCCAGCTGGACTCATTTGCCGGGGTTCCTGGCTTCGGGGTGGGGGGCCGCAGGCTCATGGGCCCCCTTGGCCCTGCATTCCTGGGGCCCTGAGCCCTGGGGAGAGGCCCCCAGCCTCACATCTGGGCCCAGGCCTCCCCTAGGAAGGGATCCTGGGATGCGGCCACCGCCCCCAAAGAAGGGTCCCCGCGCCTGGCTTTCTAAACCCCTTTTCCCAAAGGCCCAGGCCCTTTCGGGGGGACGGTTCCCTTTTGCAGAGAAGGAAGGAGGGATCCTTCTAGAAAATGCCCCAAAGGAAAATTCCACTTGGCGCAGGCATCAGGAGTTATTCAATGTGACTTCCAAAGACGCCTTGGAAAGGTTTTCTGCTAACGCAACTCTTCTTAGTCAAATGAGGAACCAAAAGCAGAAGTGGCCCCCCAGGACGTGGTTTTGTAACTGGAGGAGGGCTCCTCGCTCCCTGCGGCCCCTCTGTTTGTCATGGCCCTTGGGCCCACACCATGGCCTTCTTCTCTGGTAAGAACAGGGCCCGGCGTTCTGGGCTGCGGCCTGACAGGCCCTTGCTGGGGGCCCTTGGCACAGGGCCCACAGATGAGCTTGCCTGACTCTCTCCATACTCAGTGGCACTCACCACATTCCAAGCGTGCCACGTGGGCAAGGGGAAGTCACAGTGGCTGCCTCCTGACTTCCAGAAGCTTCCATGACCATTCCCGGAAGCGCTGAGGTGGCCATGGAATCCCCGCATGACTGTCCGAGTGGAGAGCAAGGCTGGAGAGCTGCTTCGTCAGCCCAGAAGTTTCAGTCCTTGTTCCCCAAAAAGTGGTCACTGAGGCAAAGTGTGGACCCGGGGCTCTCTCTACTGATGTGTCTCTTATTTGTTTGGCAAGTCGCTCATGGAAACCATTAGTGTCCATCAGTCATCAGAAGGCGGGGTGGGGTGGCCATCCTGGGAGAAGTCCCCAAGCTTGAGCTGGCGGTGGGGGTGGGAGCCAGGCCTCCCAACCTCTGGGCATAAAAGGAGTGGAAAGACAATTGCCAAGAGGGGGCTTTCTTCCTCCCATGTCAACCCTCTGGCCTCCCTGACTACAGGAGCTGGGTCCTTGTGAGGAAGAAACCCAGACACAGCTGCCCTTGCCAGGTCATCAGGTGGCATCTACCAAAGCGGCCGGTTTTTGGCTTCTTCTAAAGAAAAAGCTAAGAACTCACAAAATTGTGTGGTAAGAGATATCGTGCCCCTCCCTCCAGGTACCCATAGTTATGATCCAGGTACTATGAAGTCCAACAGCACATTCTACAGCATGAGAAACAAGCCTGGAGAGGGGAGGGCCCCTTGTGCTTGGCCTCTGATGCCTGAGCTGTGATGTCCTGGGCCCTGGTCCCTGAATCTGGGTGAAAAGGCACCCAAGGTGTAAGCTTTTCTTTCCTGTAGCATGGGGAGAGCTGGGGTGCTCTGAAGATGCCCCGAGACTCTCCGAACAGGTCCAGCGCATGTAGACGGTATGACAGGCACGGCCAGCAAGGCAGGCACACGACCCCTGCAGTCACATGAGGCCCTAAGTCCAGAAGTGTAATGCAGAGCTGAACGAGGGGCTCTCCAGGTTCACTGTGCCCTGGGCCCTGCAAATTATGTAGCTGGGTCTGATGACAGCAACCACACCTGCTCCATCACAAGTCCTGTACATCACTCGCTTTCAGCCCAGAGCCTCTGGCAAATCAAACTCACAAACAAGGGTCAGGAGGAGGGGTGAGATGGTCAGGAAGGGGAATAAACATTCACAGTCCTGCTCCCAAATGCTGGCACAAAGCTTAATTTATCTGGGGAGTTCCAAAGAGGAGACTCTCCGGATTTACCCTATTGAAAGTTGGTTAAAGGGAAGGATATTTTTAGGCTGGTAACAAAAAGGACGTCCAAAGTTGACAACTTGTGCCCCCTGGGTTTCCCTAACATAGAAGCAATTCAAGATCAGAATCTGATGGAATAGGGCAGGAAGAGAGGGAGGGAGCCTATCCATTTGAAATCATCATTTACTTTTTTTTTTTGGAGACAGAGTCTCGCTCTGTCACCTGGGCTGGAGTGCAATGGAGCAATATCGGCTCACTGCAACCTCCACCTCCTGGGTTCACGCAATTCTCCTGCCTCAGCCTCCTGAGTAGCTGGGATTACAGGCACACACCATCACACCTGGCTAAGTTTTTGTATTTTTGGTAGAGACAGGGTTTCACTATGTTGGCCAGACTGGTCTCGAGCTTCTGACCTCGTGATCCTGCCGCCTCGGCCTCCCAAAGTGCTGGGATTACAGGTGTGAGCCACCGCGCCTGGTCTGAAATCATCATTTTCAAGCCAAGAAGGAAGGAAGGGGGCCTGATGAGACTTACCTCTTCAGCCTCTTCTGATGGGTCCAACACAGCAAACCACGCAGAGACAGGGCTCCTCATCTCTGAACCTGGCCCTAGTCAAGTGGATGCATGTCTGGCTGCCAGACTGCTCCGAGAAGCTGGCGGGCTGTGTCATTTTGGGGGTTACTAAAATTGTGCAGCAGAGGATCCTAAATAGGATTTTTGGTTTTCTTGGTTTTGGGGTTTTTGTTGGTTGTTTTTGTTTTTCCCTTAACTCGATGCAAGATCTTAAACATGTTCCTTGTGGGGGCGGGGTTGGGGATGGCCACAAACCCACCCAAACTCAAATTCCAGTGCTGCTATTAGTGAAGGATGTTTAGCTGGAGGAGTTCTCTGAAGGGCACGCAGATAAAACCAGGAGGTGTCTGGGACTGGAAAAAGAGGAGGGAGCACATTGGGAACCTGATAGACAGGCCACCCCAGCCGTTTCTTGCTGGGGACTGCTTGCTGGGGGTTGAGTTTAGCCCCAGAGCTGTGTCTGTCTCTTCAAAGCAGACTCACCTGCAGAGCAGCTTGGGGACTCTTGGAAACCGGAAAGGTGTTTCCTCCTGACTTGGCTGCAGGTGCCTGCAAGGTGGTTTTGTGGATACTGACTCATCTTCTCATCTGGGCCGGGATCCGAAGAGGCTTGGGGCAGGGCACTTGGACCTTCCTACCTCTGAGGCCCTACTTGCCTAAGCATTGCTTCTAGCAGCTCTTTATAAGCAGCTGTGTGCCACCGCCTTCCAGCTTGGGGCAGAATTGAGTAGGTATTTAGAGCAAGGCGTCTCCCCTGAAACCACTTTGCCTGGAAAGCTTGGCACCTATCCTGGGTTTTCCTTCCTGGAGGTAACGGAGTCATTCCTGCTCCCAGTGGTGCTTGAGGGCAGAGGGCTGAGCCAATGACATTCTAGAGGACTGTGCAGCCGCATTTGATACTTTGCACAATGCTGTGAGGTGGGGGTGGGGGTTGGGAGGCAGATGCTATTACTCCATTCTACTGGCGAAAAGACTGAGCCTCTGGAGATGTCAGGAGACCTGTGCTCAGCACGAGGCTCCTGGGTGGCAGGTTCCAATCCAGTCCCTTTTTTTTTTTTTTTTTTAACCCCATGAATTCTCCTGGAAAACACATGATCCAAGGCCACAGACACAAAAGCCTATTCATTTCTAAAAATAAGGCTGATTTTTCTCCTCATTCTGATAAAGATCAGCACTCAGGCCACGGCTGGCCCACCTTCCCAACCTGGAGGAGGAGAACACAGATGAGTTTTCATCGACTGTGGAATGGCCTCGAAATCCTTTTTCTTCTTCCTTTGTGCCATATTGTCTGGCTTCCACCCCGGCAAGCTGCAGACATTTCCTATTATTCCACATTCCTGAGTTTAGCCACATCCTGGATACCGGCATTTGTTTGGGTGGATGCCGACAATGCTCGCTAGGCTAGGCTGGTTTTGCAGGGCACGACGGTTCCCTCACCAGCTACAGGAGTTCCTCTTGATCCACTTGGTCAACGGGTCAGAGGCACTCGCTAACACCCAGATATCTCTGCAGTGCAGGCCTTCAGATAGGGCAGGCCAGGTTTGCAATCCACCATGCCACTGTCCCCAAGCACCACCATGCATCACATCCTGGCCTGGTTGTGTTATGGGAAAGGGGATCCCAACCCAGATCCCAAGAGAGGGTTCTTGGACCTCACGCAAGAAGGAATTCGGGAAAAATCCATAAAGTGAAAGCAAGTTTATTAAGAAAGCAAAGGAATAAAAGAACAGCTCCTCCACAGGCAGAGCGGCAGCACGGGGTGCTCAGCTATTTATACTTACCGTTACTTCTTCATTATACACTGAACGAGGAGTGGATCATTCATGAGTTTTTCGGAAAGGGGTGGGCAATTCCAAGAACTGAGGGTTCCCCCCCTTTTTAGACCATACAGGGTAACTTCCTGATGCTGCTGTGGCATCTGTAAACTGTCATGGTGCTGGTAGGAGTGTCTCTTAGCATGCTAATGCATTATAATTAGCATATAATCAGCACTGAGGACAACCAGAGGTCACTTTCATCGCCATCTTGGGTTTGGTGGGTTTTGGCTGCCTTCTTTATCACATCCTTTTATCAGCAAGGTTTTTTGTTTGTTTTTGTTTTTTGAGACAGAGTTTCGCTCTTGTTACCCAGGCTGGAGGGCAATGGCACAATCTTGGCTCACTGCAACCTCTGCCTCTTGGGGTCAAGTGATTCTCCTGCCTTAGCCTCCCGAGTAGCTGGGATTACAGGTGCCTGCCACCATGCGTGGCTACTTTTTTGGCTTTTTTTAGTAGAGACGGGGTTTCACCATGTTGGCCAGGCTGGTCTTGAACTCCTGACCTCAGGCGATCCACCCGCCTCAGCCTCCCAAAGTGCTAGTATTACAGGCCTGAGCCACCGTGCCTGGCCTATTGGCAAGGTCTTGGTGACCTGTACCTTGTGCCGACCTCCTATCTCATCCTGTGATGTAGAATGTCTAACCTCCAAGGAATGCAGCCCAGGAGGTCTCAGCCTTATTTTACCCAGTCTGTATTCAAGATGGAGTCGCTTTGGTTCAAACGCCTCTGACAGTTGCACAGTGACTGGTGGTGCACACTTGCTTGGGAGTGGATGTGGCTCCTTGGGCTGACATTGATGAAGGCAGCCTCATCAGTATCACCTTTGGGACACACCCTGTGCAGCACAGCATGTAACAGACACAGCCCACCCATGAACTCACCAGGAAGTCTTTCAAAGGGGCACTCAATGACTACCCGATTGAATTTGTTTGCCCTCTAAAGTTAGGCTGTCAGCAAATATTTGTTGAGCACCTAGTATGTGCAGGCTACTGTTTTCTTCCCCGGGGATTCGGCAGTGAACAAAGTCCCTGTCTGCAAGGACTTATGTTTTCTGCATAAGGGAACATGTGGAAAAGTAAAATGCTCAGGAGGTAGGAAGTGCTTGCAAACAGTTAAAACGGGGAACAGGAGAGACGGAGGGTCTCTGGAGAAGTTTGGTCTGGGACCATTCTTTTAGGTATCCAGTGAGTTGGGATTGAATAATGACAGTCATGGAAGGTGCTGGAAGGAGACTCAGCAGAAGGAAGAGTGTCTGCAGAGGCCTGAGAATGTGAGTGCACTGGGTAAGTGTGTGATGCACTGGGGAAAGCCCTTGGGGAGGCTGCGGACAGGTGGGCTCAGCCTCCAAGCTGCAGGGACCATGCGGGCACTCAGGCCAGCTTCACACGGCCAGCCCACCTCTCCCCTTCCCTCCCCTTTCTGCCATCTGACAGAGGCTCTGCTGACCTCCTTCATCCCCCACCTAATTTCCCTGCCCAGCGGGTTTCCCATCCCTGTCTCATGGGGCGTGTGCATTTTGGAAGATCTGAAGGCACACATCGACCTTCCTTTTGTAAGAGGTTTGGGTTTTCTCCCGGTTGCCACTGGCTTTCCAGGAGGGCAGTGGCTGAGAGCTGATTTCTGTTTGTAAGATCCCTCTGGTGGCTGTGGGAAGGATGCTGTGAGTGGAGTCAGCTGTGGGACAGGAAGGGCCCTGGAGGGGAGAGCCACAGGTGATGGATGAGGAATGCTGTTTGAGAGAAGGGGAGAGTAGATGCATCAGGACATCCACCTGGGAGCAGGACTTGCAGGATGCAGTTACAGAGTGAGGAGCAGGGGACGTGAGCACCCCGGGCTCCTGGAGCCTGCCTCTTGGCCCCTTGAACTGTACCCCTGGATGTAGGTGTCTGAGGACCTGCAATCCGTTTCTGGTTCTGCCACATTATCCTGAGACTTGAACATGTCAATTCCTCTCTGAGCCTTAGTTTCTTCTTGAAGGTGGTGGTGTCATGCAGGCTAAACGAGGGAGCATGTGGGAGACGGTGGCGGCGGCAGAGAAACTGGTAAAGACCGGCAGAGCGGGAGGCTAGTGCTGCTTTCACCCTCTAAGTCCCTGGAGGGCAGGGCCCATATTTTCTACTTTTCTGAGGTCCCTCAAAACTCATATATCAGAGATTTCTTGGACAAACACTGGGCTTGAAGAAGTACATATTTTTGTTCAATTTCAGCTCCAGGTGCTGACCCATTTTATGCTTATCTGTTCATGCCACAGAACATCGCTTATCACTAGCTGCAACTTCGGGAGACAGGAAAGATGCAAGTGAGAAGGTTCATGTGTCCATCTCTTAGATCTTCGCGCAGTTCAGGGGAAGTGGTGGTGGTGGTAGGTGTGTGTGTGCGCGCGTGTGTGTGTTATCTCCTGTAAATCAGAGATGCCACAGCCTGCATGCTGCTCACCAGTGCACCTGGAGAGACAGCAAGGTGTTTCCACCCTCTGGGCTTGGAGGCTGGACAGGTGTGAGGAGCAGCCAGAGTCTGCCTGGTACAGGAACCATGAGCATCTCAGCTGTGGGGGAAGAAGGTTAACACTCCTGGCTCAGCGAAAACCAGCAATGTCCTCCTAGTCTCTCTCCTGTTGTAGTTAGTTACTCATCCTCCTAGAACTTTCTTTTCCAGTAAGAGAACACACACCGAGCAGGGTACAAGAAAGTGGAGCTCAGCTCCTCTGGCGGGCTGCCTACACCCGCTGAGTCACCCATAATGGCCCCTCAGATGTCATTTTCTTGCTAAGACATTTGGAAAAATTTTCTGGTTCTAAATCACACGCAAACGGTATAATTCAACAATCTTCTCTGAGTTATTCAGGGAACTTCAACGCACTCAGAAGTGGAAGATCGGGGCGGATGAAATCAATGAATTCTCTGAGTGCTCTGTTTTTCTCTGAATTCTATTTCATTTGCCAAATGGAGGGTGGGGGCAGCTCCATCTGAGCCCTGGGGGATAACTCCTGGGGGAAGTCTGGAAGCAGCCGATTCGGGGTTTCTGGGTGACACTGGTTTTTCTTATCTTCTCGGTTCTATTTCTGTAATAGACGCAAGTGTCATGCAGGAAAAGGCTTGCTGCTACGGAGCCTTCTGTGGATGGCTGTGACAGGCCACTGGAGGAGAGGGTTTCAGGCTCAGGGCTGGGCTGGTCCTGGTTGGGAATCTCAGTGTTGTGGGCCATAGCGTCCTCACCACACTTGCTAGGAGGAAGCTCCTGCCCTCTGGGGCAATGCTTGCTGATCTCCTCACCTAAATGCAGGCACTGCTAACCTGCCTTGGTCACAGCCCTTTGTTGGGGGGGCAGAAAACAACTTTGTCACTCATCACGGTGGCCACTGTGAATCGCTTGCTGCAGCTCAGGACGGGGGCCGTCACCTTCAGCCTGGCAAAACAGACCTTGGGGTTGTGCCGGCATCTCCAGGGGCAGTGTTCACCTATGTCCTGCACAGGGCCCGCTTCTACCAGTCTGAGGGCAAGGCAGACTGTATTCCCCACCTCACTGCTGGCACTAAGGTGGCAATCAGAGGAGAGCTGTTTCCTCTGGGGAGCAGGTACCTTCAGAAACAAGGACAAGAGAGCTGAGACGGGACGCACGGCTTTCCAGACCTGCTGCCTTTCCTGCCACTCTGTTCTGCCCAGACATTTTAAATTGAGACAGGCCCCGATGCCCACGGCCATGTCAAGTCTGCCGCACAGTAGGTGCTCCGTCTGTAGGTGTGGAATGCATCTCCCCCTCCCACCCTGCGAAGCCCACTTGAAAAATACCACCGGCAGCCACATGTTAGGGGTCAGCCCTGGCAGGCCCAGTCCTCACACTGACTTGTGACGTGGGGATTTTTATTTCATTTTTCACGTGAAAAAGTTCAGGTCTAGGGCGGAGATGGGCCCCTGGGTGGTGGAGCTGCCACTCCATCCCTCACCCTCTCACAGCCCAGCGTCCAAAGCTCAGCACTCGCCTGGCCTGAATTAACATGGCCGGCGATACAAGAATCAAAGCAAACAGGGCTTCTCTCTTTTTCCTCCCTTTTGCCAACTGCCCCATTAACAGAAAAACCTTTTAAGCGCCCACCTGGAAACCTGGCTTTTCCCCCTCCCTAAGCAAACTAAGATGGCCAAGAGGAATGTGCTGCAGTGCGGAGGGTGGGCGGAGGACCCCAGCAGCCTGGATCCTGCTCACATGGCAAACAGTGAGCACAGGCAGACCAGAAATGCCCCTTGGGCCCAGCCCCGTGGTCCCTGCAGCAAGGCGGTTTGTGGCCAACAGGGGCTCCTTTCAGGAGCTGGGCCACAGAAGGCCACGGCTGCCCACCGGTCACACCTTCCCGTAATAGCTCACTGCGGTTATTCCATCTACAGTCTGTCCCCAACATCCAGGCTTCTTGGAACAGTTTATATCTCCAGCCTAGACCACCTCTTATGGAATGGAGGAAAAAGGTGACCCCACCTGGAGAAGGACACACTCGTGAATAAATACATCACTGGCTTTAAGAACACAGCCCGCTCTGAGCATCACTGCTCAAACCTGCCCAGCTGTCAGTGTGCCCTTAACAAACATTTACTGAGGCCCTGCCATGGATCAGGCACTTTGGGGACTCAAAGATGAAATGACACAGGCAGCTCCCAGCCTGGCGGGAGATAAGGCATGTGTATAAGTAATTAGCAAACAGGACTGTGTGTGGGCACTGCAGGTTGAAGTGCTCTGGTCCCCAGGAGAGGAAGTGTCTCTGATGAGGGACCTGCCTGTGGGAAGATCATGGAGCTGTCTTTGGTCTTCGGAGAAGTCTGGTAGGCAGGGGCCCCTGGGTGGGGAGGGAGGCTGGGGAGAGCTGGTGGGGACAGAGACAAGGGGAAAAGAGGCCAAGGCACGCCGGGAGAAAGGCTGGAAGTGAGGCAAGATGGGCTAATGTCTATGGAAACAGAATGGTCTGTTCTTAATTTTAAAATGGTCTGTTTTAATTTCTGAAAAATATTGCTGAGGACCTATGAATAGGTCTGTTTTAATTTAAACAGATCATTAATAAAATGGTCTGTTTTAATTTCTGAAAAATACTGCTGAGGACCTGTGAATATCCTCCTCTTGAATTTGCACATTCTTCTCTTTACCTTTGGGCAGGGAGGAGGGGTGACTGGACCGGAAGCATCTGTGAGTCATGTGACATTCAGGTTTGAGCACAAAAAAGTTCCAAACTTAGAGAAATATTACAAGGGTATTAATCTTGCGCTAACTTTGAAAAGAACCAGCAATTGTTACCACTCTGCCCCTTTACTGAACTGCCCTCTCTCCGTTTCTCACATTATGTGGTTGTGGAACTGTTTCAGAGTAAGCTGCCAGCATCAAAACGCCCTTGAAGCACAGTGCTTCATAATATGGGATCTCCTGGGAACAAGGACTTCCGCTTAGAACCACCCTGCCATGATCAAAGTCAAGAAATGGAACACTGATACGATACTATTTTC
This sequence comes from Pan paniscus, assembly GCF_029289425.2. Classification (NCBI taxonomy): domain Eukaryota; kingdom Metazoa; phylum Chordata; class Mammalia; order Primates; family Hominidae; genus Pan; species Pan paniscus. Next base: position 64,780,599 of record NC_073270.2, read on the forward strand.
CAATGTACACCATCCTTATTTGAATTTTGACAATGATCCTCATACCATCCTCTATAGCAGCCCTCTTCCCTGGTCCTGGATCCAGCCCAGGATCACGGGGTGCACTGTCAGTACTCTAGGGCAGCGTGGGATCTACACACTAGACAGAGGTGAGAAGCAGTCCCAGTCCAGGCACTCTTAGGGCACAGTGCTTTCTTCTTCCCCACCTCTGGGTTTCTCTTCTGGTTTATAGCTCAGGCCCTTTGGCTGCGTGTTTGAGCTCCTTTGGGAGTAAGCAGAAGTGATTTCCCCCAGACACTCCATCGTTAGGAACTTTCCTGATTGTGTTCCTGACCTCACATCCTGGGCCCCACCAGGCCTGTAGAGGGAACACAAGGTTTAGGAGTCAAGCCTGGGCTTGGGGCACAGGAAGCACAGGCCCCTCATGGACCAGGCTGGGCTCCAATGCTTCAACCAAGGTCACGGGTCTGGCGAGAGGCAGGGGAGGGAAGGACCTCCAGGGCTTCTCGCTCTGAGTTCAGTAGTCTTGCCTGTCCTGAGTCCCTGTCCTGAGAGATGGCGTCCTTGAGCTGCTCCAGAGCTAGGAGTGCTCTCTTCCTAAGTAAGCCAGAGTTCCAAGAGTGCAGGATCTGGCCACATCTACCTCCTTCATTCCCTTGTCTGCAGCACCCAAGGTGAGCCCAGCCTATGACAGGTCCCCGTCCATAGCTGTTCAAAGAATGGGGGCAACCTCAGGGTGCCCGGCAGACATTAAAGAGAGGCCTCAAGAGGTGGTTGCTCACCGAATGGTGGTTGTCCACATCCTCGGGGCTTCAGGAGTGAGGCCTTGCCCTGTACCTGCCCACCTGCACCTCGACAGCTCAACAGGCACAAGGCAGCGTCCACCGGCTCTCCCCTTCCGAGCCAGGGCTCTCACGCCTTCTCAGGGAGTCCCTTCCCCATCTTCCTTGGAAGCTTCCACCTTCTGTCCTCCAGGCGGTGGGGAACTGCCACCCTCCTGGGCAAGGATATGGAGCTGGTGTTTGGCCTGGATGCCCTTGCCTGGTTGGAGGTAATAAAGCCTAGGGCTGGCTTTCGACGATGATAGAAGCTTGGTGGCAGGGGATGTACTGAGGACCAGGAGACAGAACAGCTGCTTTCAAGCTGCTGAGTACCCAGCCTGCTGCCACTCCTGTACCGCGCATGAGGGAATGCTTTTTTTTTTTTCTGACAGAGTCTTGTTTTGTCGCCCAGGCTGGAGTGCAGTGGCATGATCTCGGCTCACGACAACCTCTGCCTCTCAGGTTCAAGCGATTCTCCTGCCGCAGTCTCCCGAGTAGCTGGGACTACATGTGTGTGCCACCACACCTGACTAATATTTGTATTTTTAGTAAGAGATGGGGTTTCGCCATGTTGGCCAGGCTAGTCTTGAACTCCTGACTTCTGGTGATCTGCCCACCTTGGCCTCTCAAAGTGCTGGGATTACAGGAGTGAGCCACCACACCCGGCTCTAAGGGAATACAACTGGGAGTCCATTTTGCTCTTGGAGAATTCAGGGTCTGGTAAAGGGACCCTATGGCAAACATTAAGACCCCAGACACCATGAGCTGAGATGGGACGACAGAGCAGGAGCTGGGAAGGGTGCTGAGGCACAGCCCAGCCCTGGCATGGATAGGGCAGGGGTCCAAGAGGCCTGCAGGACACTGCAGAGTAACTTGCATACAGGGCGAGAAAGGGCATGTGGGGGAGGGCTGGGCAGACAGTGCCTGATGCAGGCCATCCCGGGACCTGGGACCTGCGAGGCCCAGTTGTGGAGCCTCCTGCTGTGTTGGGGCACGGGGCTTCTGGGGACCAAAGTCTGGAAAAGGGGCCGGGAAGATGGACAGGGAAAGCCCTTGGAGGTGGTCTGGTTACCTGGGTGAGCTAGGAGCCACAGTCATCATACCACGGTCATTAGGGCCAGCATGGTCACCTAGAAGCCTGCAAACAGTGCCAGCCTCCAAGCCCTGTGCACCGAGGTGGCCTTTAATCTTGCACTCACTCTCTAGGAAATGATGGGGCAGTATTCTGTGTTGAGGGAGGAAAAACACTCCCTTCCAAAAGCATGACAGGCAGAAAGCAGAGAAGGGCCAGGACTGGCTGAGGGCGGGGAGCTGGGCCTCTGGGGTGGACACACCCTTGGTCACATTGTGAGGGTAGCTTGGTTGGCCAGTCCCACCACTGCAGTGACCACAGTTGTGTTGGGCTCACACCAGTGAACTGAAGCTCTGGATTCTGAGAGTCTGAGGATTCCGTGAAGATCTCAGACTTGGGCTCAGAGCAAGGATGCGTGAAATTGTCCATATTCAGATTGGCCAGTGTGGCAACCAGATCGGAGCCAAGGTAAGTAATGTCTGGTTACTAATCCTAGCTTTACCACAGTCCATAGAGGCGGACAACCAAAAAAATACCCTAAGTTAGCAGGGAAGACAATAAGTCTAGCAGATTTAATGTACTTGCTAAATATCAGACAATACCTTTGGGCTTTAATTCTTAAAAAAAAAATTTCACATGGGAAAAGAAGGAAACAATCTTTAACTAAAGAGCTACAACACACATTAAGGGCTTAGAGTGTTAATTTAATTAATGTTAATTTTATCCATAGATACATATGTACAATACATGCCGACCATTATATTACATAATACGTTTATCATCTTTTTCTTTGCCCACTCTGTTGCCCAGGCTGGAGTAGAGCGGCAGAATCATGGCTCACTATAGCCTCAACCTCCTGGGCTCAAGCTATTCTCCTGCCTCAGCCTCCTGAGTAGCTGGGATTATAGGCATGCACCACTATGCCTGGCTAATTTTTAAATTTTTTTTGAGAGACAGGGATCTCACTTTGTTGCTCAGGCTGGTCTTGAACTCATGGGCTCAAGTGATCCTTCTGCCTCAGGCTTCCAAAGTGGTGAGATGACAGGTGTAGGCCACCGTGCCTGGCACTTTTATCATCTTTTATTTTTTTGAGATGGAGTGTCACTCTTGTTGCCCACGCTGGAGTGCAATGGCACAATCTTGGCTCACTGCAACCTCCACCTCCTGGGTTCAAGTGATTCTCCTGCCTCAGCCTCCCCAGTAGCTGGGATTACAGGCATGCGCCACCACGTCTGGCTAATTTTGTATTTTTAGTAGAGATGGGGTTTCACCATGTTGGTCAGGCTGGTCTCGAACTCCTGACCTCAGGTGATGTGCCCGCCTGGGCCTCCCGAAATGCTGGGATTATAGGCGTGAGCCACTGTACCTGGCCCACTTTTATCTTAACAATGAACTTTTCATATCTAAAAACAGTAATTTGTCTCAAAACAGCTTTTTGAAGTTTTTTGAGAAACTTTCTATACCCTGTCACTATGGTGTCTTTCCCCTCCCCTCTCATGTTTATTGTAACGCTTAAAAAAATCAATTACTGTTTTATTAGTATGCAATTGAAAATTTAAGAAATTTAATTGAAAATAAAGTTTTTGTGTACAGTAACATAATTAATTAAAATACACTGTCTGGAATATAAATGAGTTTTTCTTTCCCTTGCCCCCCTGCTTAAAAATTTCCCCCAAGTACGTAACTTAATTGGCCAACCCCAAGAACACAGATGCCCGAACCCACAATCTCCAATCTTGATTTTAAGATGACCAATTGCACTGTGCAAAATTTATCGTGTTCTCTTTGCTGCTGTGAAATTACTTTTACTAATATGAGATGCATTAAAAGTAAGGTTTTGAAACACCTACATTCATCATCCATCAATGACACTTGGGTTGTTTCTGCCTTTTGGCTACAGTGAGTAATGCTGCTAGGAAACAACTAAGGCTTTTAAATGCAGGTGTTTTAAACCGGGGGCAAAGAACATTACTGCTTGAAAAGAAGTCACCATTCCTCCATGCCTCAGGGGTAAGACATTCATAACTCACACACAGAGAAGTGGGAGGCAGGAGCCCTGCTGCTCTGAAGCTGGAAGATAATACGGAAAGGGGCCCTCAAGAGAAAGTGTTAGGTTTAGATAGGGTCTTAGCTCTCACTCTGGAATCGTATGGTCTAGCGTTGAGAGTCCTGGCTGACTCATCATTTAGAGCTATAAGAACTTTAAGACACATTTAATTTGGGGTATCTTAGAACTTGAATTTATTTATTCTTCCACTCCCTGAACAGTGCTGGCAGTTTACCATGAACTGCCTTGTTATTAAGACCATGGCCAGAGCGGCGCTGTCATTTAGAAGATATGGCTGGGGTTTTTAACATACCCTTGGGGATTTTAATATATGTGAATACATTTTCATTGCATTTTAATATGTGCCTTTCAGGGTGATCAAAAGGAGTCTTCCCAGTAATTGTTTCCATATTAAGAGCTTGGCACATATCTATATTAATAGGTACTGTGTATGTGACTGGAAGTGCAGTATGTTTCAGATAGTTACCAGAGGACAACTATGTGTAATTGTGAGTTGTATGTATACCTGAGAATCAAAAATGCACATTACTGGCCGGGCGCAGTGGCTCACGCCTGTGATCCTAGCACTCTGGGAGGCCGAGGCAGGTGCATCACCTGAGGTCAGGAGTTTGAGACCAGCCTGGCTAACATGGCAAAACCCTGTCTCTACTAAAAATGCAAAAATTAGCTGGGCATGGTGGTGGACGCCTGTAATCCCAGCTACTTGAGAGGCTGAGGCAGGAGAATTGCTTGAACCCAGGAGGTGGAAGTTGCAGTGAGCCAAGATTGTGCTACTGCACTCCAGCCTAGGTGACAAGAGTGAAACTCTGTCTCAAAATAAATAAATAAATAAACATGAAAAAATAAAAAAAAGAAAGAAAGGCCGGGTGCTGTGGCTCATGCCTGTAATCCCAGTACTTTGGAAGGCCAAGGAGGGTGGATCACAAGGTCAAGAGATAGAGACCATCCTGGCCAACATGGTGAAACCCCGTGTCTACTAAAAATATAAAAATTAGTTGGGCGTGGTGGTGCGTGCCTGTAGTCCCAGCTACTCAGGAGGCTGAGGCAGGAGAATCGTCTGAACCCAGGAGGCGGAGGTTGCAGTGAGCCGAGATCACGCCACTGCACATATAAGACTCCGTCAAAAAAAAAAAAAAAAAAGGTGCTAATTACTTAAAATCATGCACAGAGGTCCAAGTTATGGGCTGTTTGGAAAAGTTCATGAAAAGAAATCCCCAAAGTGAAATGAGATATTACTGTGAAATCAGATAAGAATTCAGTTTATTTTCCTTTAATGGAATCTACACTTTACTAGCTTGGAGCATTATAAGAAGAAATTAGAGCTATATTGACATTAAATTCTAAAACAACAGCTTTAATGTATATAATGGCATGAATTTAATAGGAGGAAAATCCGATTTAGTACTTTGTGTTTGACATTTTATTTAAGGAGTTCAGGTGGGGAGAAAATGCAATCTTCATATTACTTCATATTGCTTAGTAGAGGCAAAAAGCGAATGATGCCATGGTTATTTATGAAAAGGCCCTAAAAGAATGTCTTGGGGAGGGTCAGGCAACCAGAGGGAAACAGGCTTGGGAATGCTAACTTTCTCTCTGGTTAACACAGCCTTTTTCGGGGTCCGTTTACTCTGACCTTCCTTCTGCTTTCAGTTCTGGGAGATGATTGGTGAGGAACACGGGATCGACTTAGCTGGGAGCGACCGCGGGGCCTCGGCCTTGCAGCTGGAGAGAATCAGCGTGTACTACAACGAAGCCTACGGTAGGACTGGCGGGGCTCTGGGAGCAGTGGTCCCGCAACTGGGAACACAAGCAGAGGAAGGGCAGAGGCCCAGGAGATGGAAATGTCAAAGCAGTGATGTCTATGCTCAGGGAGGCGACAGGCAGGGCAGCAGGATCCTAGAGTGGTGGGTCCCCAAGCCCTGGTCAAGAGGCAGGAATCGGGAAGGAGCTGCTGGATATGGCACACACCTTAACACAAGCAGGTTAAGTACTCACTTTCCTTTGTGGTTTCACAAATGAAACCAGGATCATTTCCAATATGAAGGAAGAGAATCTCTGTCACTGGCAATATCACAGAGCAGACAATGATGGAGATTGTTTCTGGGTATTCTATAGATTTGTGGGATTGTTGTTGGGGTAAAAAATATGATGTTAGATACTCAAATCTCGACCTACCAAGGGCCCCTTTCTAGAATATCCATGATTTTTTTTGGACCAGTATCACAAAGTTCTATTTTGATAAAACATTAACTTTTAGAAAAACAAGTAGGCTGACTTTTTCCTATTTTTCTACACAGGTAGGAAATATGTGCCCCGAGCAGTCTTGGTGGACCTAGAACCTGGGACGATGGACAGCATTCGATCTAGCAAATTAGGAGCTCTCTTTCAACCCGACAGTTTTGTCCATGGTATGTTTTTCCACAAGGTTCCACCAGGAGGAGGGGGGGATGCTTTACTGGTGCCCTTCTCTTTTCACTTTTCTTCCCCTGCTGGTTACTCTTTTTGGCCACAGGTAACTCTGGGGCTGGCAACAACTGGGCCAAAGGCCACTACACGGAGGGAGCCGAGCTGATCGAGAATGTCCTAGAGGTGGTGAGGCATGAGAGTGAGAGCTGTGACTGCCTGCAGGGCTTCCAGATCGTCCACTCCCTGGGCGGGGGCACAGGCTCCGGGATGGGCACTCTGCTCATGAACAAGATTAGACAGGAGTACCCGGACCGGATCATGAATTCCTTCAGCGTCATGCCTTCTCCCAAGGTGTCGGACACGGTGGTGGAGCCCTACAACGCGGTTCTGTCCATCCACCAGCTGATTGAGAATGCAGATGCCTGTTTCTGCATTGACAATGAGGCCCTCTATGACATCTGCTTCCGTACCCTGAAGCTGACGACACCCACCTATGGGGATCTCAACCACCTAGTGTCCTTGACCATGAGCGGCATAACCACCTCCCTCCGGTTCCCGGGTCAGCTCAACGCAGACCTGCGCAAGCTGGCGGTGAACATGGTCCCCTTCCCCCGCCTGCACTTCTTTATGCCCGGCTTTGCCCCACTCACGGCCCAGGGCAGCCAGCAGTACCGAGCCCTCTCCGTGGCCGAGCTCACCCAGCAGATGTTCGATGCCCGCAATACCATGGCTGCCTGTGACCCCCGCCGTGGCCGCTACCTCACAGTGGCCTGCATTTTCCGGGGCAAGATGTCCACCAAGGAAGTGGACCAGCAACTGCTCTCCGTGCAGACCAGGAACAGCAGCTGCTTTGTGGAGTGGATTCCCAACAACGTCAAGGTGGCTGTCTGCGACATCCCGCCCCGGGGGCTGAGCATGGCCGCCACCTTCATTGGCAACAACACGGCCATCCAAGAGATCTTTAATAGGGTCTCTGAGCATTTCTCAGCCATGTTCAAAAGGAAAGCTTTTGTGCACTGGTACACCAGCGAAGGGATGGACATAAACGAATTTGGGGAAGCTGAAAATAACATCCATGATTTGGTATCCGAGTACCAACAATTTCAAGATGCCAAAGCAGTTCTAGAGGAAGATGAAGAGGTCATGGAGGAGGCAGAAATGGAGCCAGAAGATAAGGGACATTAACTGTGAGAGAAGCTGTGCCGCGGAGTCGCTTACAGAACAGTTTCTCGTTAGATGAGTGTCTCTCCTGCAGCACTCCAAAACCCACTCTGCACTGCAGCACCGTGAATGATATGCACTCACCATTAGCTTCGACACTGGGACTGCGGGAGACAGGTGGGGAGCCGCTGACAGGCATTAGGGTCTTTGCTGACATTTACTAACCTTGAAGAGTTTGATGTTCAATGCATACTTATTAACTTAAAAAAATAGCAAATTTATTGTAAAGTGCTCCCTTTGTTTCAAAGTGTTTGCCAGGCATCCAGACTACACGTGTGGATTTGCAGGGAGCCACTGGAGTTGGTGTTACATTTTTATACTTTAGCAGCACTGATAGGCACCCTGGAATCCTCACTTGGTATCCGAGGGCTACTAAGACTCTTTCCTTAGGTTCTTTCCTCTGAGCAAACACTGCCTGGCATCCTGCCTTCCAGTGCCTGCCAGCCTCCAGAAGAGCCAGGTGCCTGACTAGTACATGGGGAGCTACAGAGCCAAGGTCAATGTGAGTCAACATCCACTAGAAATATCCATGTTGTGTAGACCTGTGCATACAACATGCTAACTGGAAAAGAGGAAAAAAGAAAAGCCACAGTCCTCTCCACAAAAATACCTGGTCCAAACAAGAAAAACAAAAAGACAAGCAAAACTAAAGAACTGCAGTCTTCTGATCTTTATTTCTGAAGAGCTAGCCTTTAACATATATGTTTATATAGTTTAAATTTCTTACTACTGTTAGATCCCAGGAATTCATTAATAATCATCCTTGGCTTTCCTTTTAAAGGCTATTTTGAAATGGTCTTTTCACTTTCATTCAGTCATCACCCCCCAAAATGCTCTGCAGCCTCTCTGCTCTTTGAGAAAGGGCACACCATGTGCTCGGCAACCATTCAAATGCAGGAATTAAGCCGCAATGGCTGCAGTGTCCTTCTCAGTTACGGAGGACATCGTCTCATTAGGGAACTTTTACAGTTCAAATTAATTTGCAGAAGTTGCCATAAATGTTTGCATAATGACATAGCTTTAACCACTACATGATTTTAATCTGCTCACATTATAACAGGACCAAATACACAAGAGCGTAATCAAATCATCTGTAACTTCTTAATTACAGTTTACCTATTTCTGACATGCAGCACTGCCATCTCTTCCAGCACCATCAGGGTTTTAATGGCCCTCTAGAATTACCACTGAGATACACTATTTGATCCATGGATAACCGGTAATGGGAAAATGCTCCGACCCTCAATGCAGTAAATATTTACTTGCAGGCAACTGGGTTCTCATCTCTTGATTTGCTTTTGTAATCAGCAATAATAAAATAGCAGGTAGATGGATGACAGTTGCTCATTCTGAGAAACTTCACTCTTTTCACTTATGCATCACGAGGAAATAACTAAAATACATACCAAGAGAAAAATACCTTGCCATCGGATCATCAACAAGTCTTCTATTTACAAACTTCAAAAAACACAAAACAACAATCATGTTTTAAATGCTTTCTGCTTGTGGTTCAAGAAGCATAAGATTTAGTAAGAAACTCTACCTATATACTTAGTTTGAAGTTAGTAACTTCCTGAGATGCTAAAGACTTACAGCCTGCGATTATACAAGGATTTACACATGCTTCCTCTGGTGCTTTACTTCTCAAACCTAAAAAAGCAATGAAATAGATGTAAGGGAGGAGGGATTTAAACCTTTTAAAAAACTTTTGCTGACTTCTATTACTGTAAAGATTTGTTTGCTCAATAGTAATCATTAAACTACAAAGTAATTCAATTTTAAATGGCAAAATTGCTTTATTTCAGACTAAATAAATTCCTTTTGTTGAAGCCTAACCATCCAGACTGAGTAGTTAAAAATATTTAGAAATGCATCTCACCATCCTACTCTTTCATATGGTAGAAATAGATGTAAAAACACAAAACAAACTAGAAACCTAAGGAATCTGTCCCTTTCGATTTTGGAGAGCTTATCCTTTAGCAGTACGGTTGCTCCAGCGACCTTGGTCTCTCAGAGCAGCAGCATCACCGAATTTCAGAGCTTATCCGATTCCTTCACTTTGCTCACAAGAACGATGTGAACCAAGAGATTCACTGACAGCTTCAAACATCATCCGACTAGTTAGTGGGATACTCATTAAGTTGGTCTGATTGGGGTCACCTCATCACTGGGCACAGTCATCCTGCCAGCTACCCAGCACTGCTGGAGGCAGGAAGTTTATTATACTACTGGTTTAGGATTTTTTTTAATCACGGAGAAAAGAGCCTCTAAGAATCTCTGCTGACAGTAAACTTGTCTTTTACTCAGTGACTTCACTCCTTTCCATATCACAAGCCCTGTCCCTAAGTCTCACCTCTAATTACCCCATCTGCCTCCTTAATAATATACCATCTCTATACCAATAATCTACCAATATACTACCAATCTACCATACCATCTATATACCAGTAATACGCCATCTGCCTCAACATACCATCTCTATACCAATAATCTACCAATATACTACCAATCTCCTATGCCATCTATATACCAGTAATACCCCATCTGCCTCCTTAATAAATGACTTATCTCTAATTACTTGACTGGAAATCATTTAGCCCCTTTGCCTATTAGTTACTTTATTCGTCCCATGTCAAAAAGGCCCGACAGCCTTTTGATTCATTTATTCCTGTTCCCTGTAATGGAGGATACTTCCTAGTACCTTAATCTTGGGGGCCACAGCACTGAACTGAGGTGCCCTAACTTGCCAACAGCAGGATGACAGCTCCGAGGCGGAGGACTCCAAGGGCTCCTAACCTGCTGTTTTCCAGAGGCACCCTCTTCCACTCAATCGGCTCTGCCTCCCTGCTCGCTCTGTGCTGAGAATTCAGTAAAACCTACAGGTCAAGTGTCGGGACAATAAGTCATTCCCAGAAGCCGAGAACAAAGACGTTCTTTTTGGCTTATCCTCGGCATTGCTGACAGTGGCCCTGATAAATTATTGTGAGCTTAAGTACCATGTGAGAACTGATCCTAGAATGGTGTTTCAAAATTTCCAGTTCAAATTTATTTCTCCAGTCTCCAAAAACAGTTAAAATCAGGCAGTTAACTTTGCAATGGTGTTTTACTTGCCCAAGCCCTTTCAAGTTTCAAAGAAAGATAAAAACATAACTTGCAACAATTTTTCATCCCTAAATAATGAATGAATGAATCACTATGGAAATACCACGAAACTGCTGTTGTGGTCGCCGTGTCCCAGACTTGCAGTCAAAACTCCTAGGTTTTAATTTCAGTTTGGCCATCAACTCAATGAGCAAGTTATTCAATAGCTTTGCCTCATTTCCTATGAGAAATGCTACCAGAGTATAAAGATTCATTTACAAAACAATGTGAAAAACACTTTGTGCTTAAATTCTGTAACTGTTCTTATCTATAGGCTTTAAGTGCACAATACAAAACGAGTACAATTTAGTATTTCTTCTTCTAATCTACACTTTTAGTATTTAATAATTATTTCCATTTGTTACTGATAACCATGTCATTATTCTGACATGACAACAATTCAAAAACAAGGAACTACGGAGCCTCAATGACAGCAGATAATTTTGATCACCAATTAATGTCATGAAACAACTATTTTGAGACATTTTCAAAATGCTTTCTGTATCCCTTTGGTCACTAAATATTAAATCTGGCTTCCCCTGCTTCTAAGAAACCCTGGTTCACATGGCCATAATCATGCAGCTGTGCAGACAATTCCTTTAAAGAAAATGAAAAAGTCTCACAAACTAAAAATCAAGAGTAACAGTGAACCATATTTCAATTTATTGACATTGTCAATTTATGAACAAGACAGGATTTTTTTTTCCCACGGAATGAGATCCTTTTCAATCTGCCATAACATGTGCCCACACATCTTCACCTTGGAAATGCAGCATTTCAAGCTGTAGTCAGGGTCTAGGAGGAAAAAGAAAATGCAAGTTGCTGGCTAGTTCTCTGTGTTTTCTTAAAAACTCAACATGAATATAAGAAATAACTTCCTTATAGTGAACTGTATAACTGTGGCTATCATTCACATTGCCGTGGCTCAGATGTAAAAAGTGCTGGTTCAAGTACACAGGCTTAGTCAAGCAGGCATTTTCCCGCTGAGTAAAAGTAAACACTCTCCCAGCATAAAGAAACTACTTTGCCTTTAAAAGACACTAACATCTCCTTGTGCTAATGAGGTGGGGTCTGTAACCCTGAAGGGCATAACAGAGAGGGGCTAATGCTTTGTTTAAGGGGATCGGACACTACTTCCTGACCCCCAGGACTTTGCAAAATCTCAGCATTAGATGCAGTCTGGCAGCTCTGAGCCGAGTGAGGCTAAATGATTTTGTTAACTTATTGTTAAAACAAAACAACTCAACATAAAACCAGGTCTCATTACTCAGAATTATGAGATTAGACAGAGAGCCCCTAGAAAAAGGGCTAAATTCAAAACACTGCATCTCCAGACTTGTAATAAAATATTTACTAATTCAAAATGAAAATGAAAAGTGCTTAGGGGAGACAGTTCCAATAAGTAAAATTGCTCATAACCATAAGCTGCCAAAGGATTAATATTTATCACATTTCTGTGCTATTATGGGTCTGAAGCTTCTTAAAAGCAAAACAAGAAAAATTAAGTCTGAAAAACATCTCTCTGATAATTTGCCTTGCCTACTTTTGAAATAACAATGTCAAGAAAGTACTTTAGAGATCAAACCACTTTTATAATGTGGAACACAAAAGTCTACACTTATCAACTGTACAGACCTTTTTATTTCACGAGAATTTAACTTTACATCACCAACATCTTTGGAAAAGTAAAATGAACCAAACCCTCTGAAAGCATAATAAATTAGCAAAACAGTATTGGCTGCGGGGTCTTGCAGATTTTATTGCTTGATACGACAGCAGGACCCTTGCCTGTGCCTGTAGTTATTATGTTCGGGAAGTAGTGATTTGTGAGAACATTAGTAGTTCTGGGGGAAATAAAAATGTAAAGAACTGTAGTTTTTCATGCTCTTGGACTGTTACGTAACTCCAATTGCAATTATACAAGTGGGGGGGAGTTCATCCTCCAAATTATTTGATTTGTGCATACAAATGAAACAGGTTTAATTAAAATACGATGGCTCTCTACCTAAGCATTGCTAAATGAACTGAAAATCAATGTGCCAATTACTTCTGCTTGTCAGGGCCCAAGAAGACTTTCTTTTTATTAGGCCAGGGGACTTCTATAACCTGCATGCTTTAAATTATATTATCCCAATAACTAACTTCCAAATACACTGACTAAAAAATGAATAGAACCCAAAACTAAAATTATTTTGATCTTTATGGTGCTCCAAAAACTTAAGATGCAACTGTTCTTCTAAATAAATCAGTAACTTACATATTATTCCTTCTTTACTTTCACAATTTTTACGCTGCTGCCAGAAGTCTTCTCAGCATTTGCTTTGAATTCTGTCTTCAGTGCATCTCTCACTGCTTTTGCACAGATCTGGGAGTATCGGATGTAGCTGGGAGAAAATGAGAGAAGATATATGGTTAATTATCAATATTCCAGCCAGACAGCTGTTACTGTGTTTTCGCTTTTCTTCCTGTACTTTTTATTTTGGTTTGGTTGTACCTTATTGTAGAATTGGATTTAAAAATATGACTAATGCCAAAAAGTATCTATACAAAGAAAAAGAAGTAGAAAAAAATGTACCAAAGTATTAACTGGTGTTTGGATGGATGATCTTTGATTTTTCTTCTTTGTACTGTGTTTTCTCTTTAGTGTATATTAATTCAAAATAAAAGATGCATAAATGTTTTTAAAAATCCCACAGCATAGAAAAAGACTGAAATGTTTAGAGACCATAACATGAATCATCAATTCTCTCCTCGATTTCTCTCCTTAAAACTTTAATTATATTATTCTTGGAAAATGAGGTATACATAAGAGAAAACTATTTTGAATTAAAACAATTCGTTCTAAATTATTTAAACTCTTCTCTGAGAATACTGAATTCTGTCTCACAAGTCTGCCACTGAAAATAACCTCCTAATGAAGATTTCTAAATCAAACTGAAAAGTGCTTAGAGAACATCATCAATTCTAGCAGAACTGTAAAACCTGCTTCCTGTTTGGTAGATGGACTCCCATCAACACTGTAGTTTCCAAAAGATGTCAGATCACCTTTCCCACTTTTGAAAAACAGGAAGCGGGGAGGGGTGCTATTTTCTCATGTTTTAGAATTTATTTTGGGGACTCAGAGGTATGAGTTCCAATGCCTGCTTCCATTCTTACTAACTGGGTGACCTTCAGGCTGTTCAACCTTTTCAGCACGTTTACTCACCTGAAAAAAACAACAGAATAAAAAGACAATAATATCTGTCCTGTTGATAGCTGGAAGGAGGAAAAACAAGTGTGAAAAAGTACGGATCACAGGGTAGGTTGCCTAATAAACGGTATCTACTACTGGGACTATCATCCTTCCATCCTTCCAATTCTACAAGACTTCGCTGGCTTGACCTCAGCAAGTCGGGAAGCTCCGCTGTAGTGTAGTCACATGTACCCACAAAATGTAAAGTGCTACACCATCCAGTCAACTAACAAGGTGTGTCACCTAGAGCAAGGTACTTCTGCTCACTCAGGTGCACGGGTAAAAAAAAATCGGATGTGACAGCTAGACCAATGGTTTGCGGTTCCACTATGAGACACCATGTCCTCAAGTGGGTTCCATATTTGAGCTTTCCAGGAGCCACCTCTCATCTTTGTGAGGGGCTCTCGACAGTTATGGCTTTCACCCCTTTTAGACATAAGGAAACCTGAAATCAACAGGACTTAAAAGTTTAAAAAAAAATGTGTAAAGTTGTAAAAGGCTCCACCTCGATGCTGGATTAAAGGTCAAAGCTGCTAACGGCGGTCACGTGGAGAGAAATCTCCTGTTTCCCGAGGTGGATGTGACTGTACTACTTTCACCACCTGGCTCCAGCACCATTCTAGAAGAAAAAGGTTTGCTGAATAAGAGCTGGCCTCTCTCTCTCTCGAGAAACCTGCCATTCACAAAGGTGTCCAGGGGCACTCTGTGGGTGCTGGGCCGCACCGTCGGGAAGCGAGGCAGGACACAGACGCGCTCCCACGCGAGGTCGAGGCCGCGCTCGCCTGAGCGCTTTGCCCATAGCGACGCCATCTTGGCGGCGACGCCCGAGGCTTGGCCCAACCCCGGTCACGCGTGGGGCCGCTGCTCCGTGTCCTGCATGACCTCTGGGCACCGGGATGCGCGCGGGCCGGCTCGCGAAGCCCTTCCCTCTGGAGGCCTGGGCCTACCTGAGTCCAGCCTGTCTCCAGTAGGCCACCATGCTGTAGGGAAAGCGGAGCTCGTCGGGCCGAATCGCCAAGACGCCGGCAATGTCGGCTCAGCCGGGCGGTTCAGCCGCAGGAAGATCAGACCACAGAAGCGGAAGGGGCGGGGCGTGCGGACCTGCCAATCACCGCCTCCTACCCGGCCCCGCCCCTGAGCACGGCCCCTGCTGCCCTGCCGCGGAAGCCCCCCGGCGCCGGGAGCCAATGGGCGCGCGCGGTCTAGACTGCGGGTGCCAATCCCGGGGCGGGCCGGCCGGCCGCGCCCACCTATTGGCTCCAAGAGCTCCCGGGGCGTGTGTCCCCCGACCTTCCGTATTACCCCGGCGGGGACGACCGGGGCAAGAAGGCCGGGGTGTCCCCGCTCGCTAAGGACCACTGAGCCGCGTGCTTTCGGGAAGCGAGGACGCGAGGCGGCGCGGGCACGGCCGCTCCGAGGGCCTGGCTTTGCGCCCGCTTCAGGGAAACGGCGCCGGCTTTTTTAAATCTGTGGACAGACAAGCGTGTCCTGAGAGCTGAGATTTAGAAAGGCTGTTAGGGCACCCCCTTTCTCGGAGTGACACTAAACCCTGGAAACCCAGTGGAGGACCCCCTAGCGTTTTCTGTAGTTCTAGGACCTGCTTCCGATGTGCGACAAGACGGAGGGTAAGGCAACAGTTGCCACTGTTGCCCGGAATGGATGGGAAGAAAAATGTGAGGAAAACCCACTGGAGGCACAGGGGAACTGCCACGCGGCCGGGAAAATGCTCATCTCAGAGCCTGTGATTTAGAGAAACTAACCCAACGCAGTGAAGGCTCACAGTCTAGGAATTAAAGTGTTTCTCTCATAAAGAAAAAAAAGCCTTTGCCCTTCACCTTTAATTACTAAAAAGAAATTATAATCAGGAAAAACATCACTTAAAAGAGTTTTTATTAACAAAAGTTTTCCTTAATCCACATTTCAACTTTATTAAATAGTCCAAGGGTTTCATTTATGAACACTTATTCCAGTTTAGTTCTCTTAAATTCATTTGCTTGTTGTGCATTTATGTTTAAAAAGGTAACTAACTGCACTGGAAAATGAAAATTTATAGTTTTATCAATAGGTCAGTTTTAAAAAAATCAAAGGATAAGGATTTAAAAATATTAGGGCATTACACCTTTTTCAGAACAAGGATAATTTACAGAAATTATACAAAGCAGATTTTCATCAAATAGCAATTATTTAGCGATGTTTTATTTAGCTGAAATGTTATTTCACTTGTAAAAACTATCTCCGGTTACAAAAAAAAATCAGAAACCTTATTAAATTTAACCTGCTTTTACAAATGTCCTAAGAAGTCTTAAGCTAAACAAAATTTAAGTAGGAAAACGATAATTTAAAAATAGTGTGTTATACTATTTCTGTGGTTTATGTACATATATTAACTGGTCTCTTGGATAGGAAACATGACTAGAAGTTTATCACACTAAGCACTGTAAAATAAAGGCAAGAGCTAATCATCTTCTAGCAAAAATAGTCTCTATGCAACAATTGCAAATGTCAAAGCTATTATTTAATGGTTAATTGCCTGCTACAGTACATAAAGTACATTTACTGGATTGTTTTTCAGTTTGCAGCTGCCCTCTTGACATCCCAAATAAGGAATTCCCGTTAAGTAAAACCTGCAGTGCAATTCACTCAGTGGTTAGTTTCAGGCCAAGCCTCCCCCTACCATTATCCTTGTTCTTCCCCACCGCCCCCAAATCCTGCAGTGGCACCATATTATTAAAAACACTAAGTACCTGGGATTTATGCCTCAGAGCAAGACATCATTTGAGTAATTTCAAATGATACACAGCTCCTTCATGTAAAAAAGATGTTTTGTGGTCACAATTACTTCAAAAAGTAATTATATTCAAATAACCTGACATATCATGCCTTAGCAATTACAAAACCATGATTTTGACACATGGCAATTTTTAAGTTAGGCAAATGTGAAATGCTAAAAGATGTGAACAGCTGTTCTTCTGTTTAAGTTAGAGCACTGCAAAACTCAGGTAATGACTTTTATTTTTTTCAGTTAACATAACCAGCCCACGATACAGCATACTAAATCACAAAGTACAAATCCAAGGAAGTTAATACCTTTACTAAGTTACAAAACTTGGGCAAATCAATACAGTACTCTTTTATAATGAAACCATACTTTTGTTGGAGTCATGTTACTTTAGTGATAATTTTCACTCCAAAAATATTTAAGTACCAAATCAAAACACTGGTTTTTAATGGTGGTTTATAGCATAGTAAGGTATTTTACACAAAATATATTTTAAAACTACACAATTTCTCCTTTTAAGTGAGCTCCCTTGTGCAAGCTGCTGAAGTGTACAGCAGCAGGGCAATGGGCGTCTATAGGAGGTGGCTCTGCTCTGTTCTGGGGTTGGTCCAAAGTCAGGTGGAGTTCCAATGTATGAAAAGCTTGAAAAATCTACCTTAAGGAGACTGAATATCAATACCAGTTTCCAAGGAGTTCTTGTTGAATTTTCACAGAGATACTGGAACCCTCAAAATCAGATAGTAATTTCAAACAACATTAATTTCAGATGATCCCTTTTATTTAGAGGCCCTGCATCTGTTTTGATCAAGTCACATAGCCTTACACCAACTTATCAAAAAAAAAAAAAAAACTACCCAAAATATAGTTGTATTTTTAAAATACCAAATAAATATATAGTCAGTTTGGAGAGACCTGGAGTACCCGACGTTGTCTACCAACTGTCACAATCACTTCTCTGCAAACGCTGCTGCTGCCATTGGAGTCCTTATGGTTCCTCTTGCTGAGGCTGTCAGTTCTTCAATCTCAGCATTTAATTTATGTATTACCCATTCCATTGCTTCTCGGCCCTTAAAAAAATCCAATACATTTATTGTTACTGAGGGAGAGCAAAGGCATATATCGAACTAATGACACACCAGGAAGTAACAAGGGGCGTGACAAGTTTAACTCAATCTCAGGATGACAGATCGTTTTTGTCCTGGCTTTTTCTAATGTTATTTAGCAAACATCAAATGCCTTGAGCAACTGGCTTGATCCATAAACTGACTTTTATTTTGTATGCAAAAGATGTTCTCAAATGAATCTACAATTAAATGACAGAATGTCTTATTTGTTTCATTATTATAGTGGTCCCCTTTTTAGGGGCAAGAAGGTCAAATCCCTTTTCTTTACATTTTAAACCAAAATCCTGTGCAAGGTCCTGCAGGATCTGGTCCTCAACTCACTCCTCACCCCTTCTCTCCTAGTGTTCTATGTAGTTCCTTGAAAAACAGCATTCCCTACTTCCTGTCTCAGGGCCTTTGCACACGCAGCTGCTCCACCTAGAACACTCTTCTTGGAATACCCCTCGCAATCCACCTGCCCCCATTTGGCACTCAGCAGAAACATCAGTTACTGAACACTCAGTAAGCACTCTCATACCTTTCTGTACCTTTACTTTCCTAATTACATGCTGTATGATTAATGTCACCTGCCTCTTAGTTCCACGGGGGCAGGGACCACATTTGTTTTGCTCCCTGCTGTATACCCTGTCTAGCCTAGCACTCTGCATGGCACAGAGAAGGCATCCATGAGTATCTCCTGATAACCACATTCACCATGTGTTATGTAACAGTGCATGGCATCTTTCTCTAAACTTACTGTTTCAGATCATGCATTCTCAATAAGCAAAAATTGGTTCTTGGGGGGATGGAAAAAATCTCCCTCTTTTAATGTATAAAGCCCACACATATGTATATGATATATAACTTAATGGAGGTGGCAATTAGGGAAAAAATGTCTAAAATGAGTTGGGGGAAGACAACAGTGAAAAAAGGTTGAGAAACAGTGCTTTAAATGACACACAGCTACACATCATCGAGCACTTCCTCAGTGCTGGGCCTCAGGCTACACACTTTCCATATGTTATCTCATTTACTCCACATCAACCCTGTAAAATGGGTAATCTCCACTTTAAAAACGGGAAACTGAGGCATAGAAAGGTTAACTTAATTGCCCAAGGTTAAAAGGCTAAAAGTTAGAGCTTGGATGTGAACCCAGAGCCTTTGTAAGTAACTGCCCAACGTGCTGCAGTTTCCTATGGTAGAATGGGCAAGGGTCAGCTTACAAGGACACACATGCAGTCAGCACCCCATTCCATTCCCAGGAAATGAACCAGGGAATAATAACCAAGAAGCAGCCTCACTTACTTTACTAGCGTTTGAGGATATGGTACTTGCCATCAGTCCTTCAAGGTAACTGCTGAGGCTAACTCCTTTCACGGTGATTATGGCTTCTTGTGTCAAAACAGTTCTGGAACAAAACATATTCACACAGGTTCAGATGACCCAGCTTTCATTTTTAAAAAACTTGATAAAAAAACCTTAAACACCCTTTACGATACATTTGTTAAAATATTTTTTACTCACTTTTCTGGATCCTGAGGATGTGGTTTGTATATAAGTCTCTCATCTACTGAAACCATGTTTGTAAATGAAATCTACAGAATGAAGAAAAAAAAAAAGATCAAATCATTTTGGAACTGAAGATTCAAAATGTTGCTAAAATCAACACACAAGCCAAAATCTTACTAAACATACAAAACAATAAATAAACCGCTGCTATTACTGCATAAACTATTCACTGCCTACTTTTTATTTAAAAAGCAAAGTTGAGGAAATAAAGTATAATAATGATAATACACATAATCCCAAACTCATTTTATTGAGTGCTATCCCCTTAGAGATAGGCAAGATCATGAGAGCAGGAAGGGTAAGGAAGCAACATCCAGGGCCAAGTTAGGCCAGCACATAAGCAGGGATTCTCTGAACCACATCATGAACACGCACTCACTTCCACGGCAACTAGGAGAGGGACAAAGAACTCAGCCAGACACTTCGAAATGAAACAAAAGGGAGCCAAGACTTACATTAGTAGATTTAAGTTCCATTGTTTTCTCTACAGGATCAACTACAGAATGTTCTTGCACATATGTTTTCGTTCTTGCTGCACCAATAAGCTAAGTAAAACATTCAGAACTAGGAATCAGAGGAGGAAGAATTTCTTACCAAGTGTATCAATATTTTATTTGAAGGAAAAAATGTGTTACAATATTTTGAACCAAAAATCTGTTTCCTAAAAACCAGAGGAAACAAGCAAAGATCAGAAAGGAGGCCTATTCACATATCATGGATGAGAGGAGACTGCCAGACACAAAAACTTTTCCCAGAGGCAATTAGAAACCAGCCCACTGAGAACGTCTGCAACGTGAGGCACCACGCTGAATCTGCCGCAAGGCGACGGTGGAGCGCTGAGGCTGAGATATGGAAATCAGGTTTGGGGCAACATGGCAGCTAGAAAAAGGAGAACTCAAAGGCATCTGTCAGTATCTTCCTAGAACAGCCCAAGGGAGGGGGCACCTCAGCTTCATTCTCCAGACAGAAAAACAGCGTTCTTACGACGGAGGATCACACGTCAGTGTCCACTGTCACTCCCTGTGCTATGACCCCAAGCCCACCCCCTGACCCTGCTTGTTTCTGTGTCTGCACTATGGTTTGCATAAGGAGGCAGTAAGTACATTCCTATTGAAAATGTGTACTTTAGTTTTCTTAGTGAACCTACTCTCCATAAAGAGACCCTCTAAAGAAACCTGGATCCACTTATTACACCAGTTTTCTCGCATTATGGTAAACTGGCATTCTAGTTTCTTCCTGGTAAAATCTGCTCACTAAAGCCTGCTCATTCTTAAGGGAATAGAATTGTTTCTAAATGTACAGGAAGGAGTTCCAGACCTTGGAACAAATGTGGCAATAACAAGTCCGAGAACATAGTCCTTACTTAATGTACACAACCCACCACTGACCACAGAACTGTCACCTAACAATTATGACCAGACCATTACTGCCAAACCTTAGTATTGGTCTCAAGTCGCTGGCAAAAGCAGAAAAAGCAGAATAGAACTCCTTTCAGATCACATGGCATTAGCTGGCTTCCTTAAGAAAATTTTATCGGGTGCCTTCATGAAGACTGTAATAATATTTCCAATTCATTATACACTCATAATTCAAGTTTATTATAATACAACTTGAATGGATGCAAAAAATGACATTCAGAATCCGCTCCCACAACCTATTTGAAAGTATAATGCGGTTTAGAAAACTTCTCTACAGCAGTCACATTTCTCCGGGAATAAAGACACACTTACAGACTTCACAATGGAAGGCAGTCCCCACTCTGTGCTGAGAAGTCTGTGGCTGTGCAACTTTCCAGAGAGATCTATATGTCTGTCCAACACATCAACTCCAACCACACTTGGGTTCATAGGGTTTGGGTATTTCTGCATTGCAGCTGTTGTAACAGTTTCCCACGGGTGGCTGGTGATGTGAACCAAAAAAAAAAAAAAAATTCAAACATTTAAAATTATGCATATGAGTTAAACAATTTTTATAATCTATCAAATCATTCATTACAATGTAAGTTTAATGAGTTTACATAGGAAAAATTACCTTCTGAAACACTGATGATTATGGGAAACTGATCTACATTTTTAACAGGCTTCAGTATTTTTCCACAATACAGGCTATGTAAAAAAACTCATATCTATAAAGATCAAAGCAGTCTACACCATCTTTCCTACTTATCCTTATCCACTTTCACATGTAAATTGTTTCTAGGAAGAACCAGTGATTCATGAAAATGTATTTAAAAATTATGTTCCACTGAAACAAATAGCCAAAAGTATCATTATGCCATTTATTATTTTTTCTGACCCCAATTCTATCAGTTTATACGGAAGTAACAAAAGTAAAAGAGTTTATGGGCACTATAAATTCTTACAGGGATCACAAAAAGATCCAAAGCATTGATTTAATTATTGAACTTTCCCTTCATTTTAATGTAATAAATAACAGTGGCTCCTCCAGTCAATCTTTATCTACTGTTTTTCTCAAAAGAGTGATTCTGATTTCTGTCTTGAAAAGGTCACTCAATATAATAAAATGTCCTTAAGGTGCACTCCTAATATACTATTTTCTAATATTCTCTTTTAATATAATAAGCACTTGCTTATCACCTAGTATTGAAGTGGTAATAATATCACATCACTTGAGAACTTGCAGTATCTTTATTTTCTTCAAAAAGGCACATGTGCTTGGGTGATTCAAAATGTGATGCAACCTTTGTTCACTTCACAACTTCTGTGAATAAGACACTTGTACAAAAAATATCATTTTCAAAAGGACCCCTTATTAAGTACAATCAGTATTAAAGGTGACTTAGTCCACCTGCAGTCTGATTCTGATGCCTTCTACACTACTTATCTGTGCTCTCATCTTCACTTAAAGGAAAAAGACAAGATCTGGGGATGATGTTTCAAGCTACAATGACTGTTAAGCCACACAGCATTACTTTTTATTTTTCTAAAAGTAAAACAAGTAGACATTATTCCAACCTTTTAGAGAACTCAGATTGACAACTACATCTTGTTGACAAAAGGAAAATCTCAACTCCATTAATTTCCCAGAACCCTGGACAACCAGTGACATCATTTTTAATGTTTTCATTATAATATTCTTTTCTATACAATATTGTACCAATGAACCTCATTCTGTCTTTAGTCTCCAGCCTTATCCAGCAATCAATGCAGGTATATAAGCAGAGTTGCTTCATCAATCTGAAGTGTCCCCACAAATCGAAGCATACAGGCCAAGCACTGATTCTTACCAAGCCAACTCTCTAAAATGAAAATCAGATGAACCCTCCCCAGGTCTCCATCCAGTCATATGCCATGGTTAGCTGGCTTCCATGCCCTTACCTCTTCCCCCAACCCTCTCTAAAAAATTAATAATCGCAGGACTTCAGGGTGGTTATGCATTATTTGTAATTTAGTCCATCTCTCCTTTCTGAACCAACTTGAAACCATTGATGTTGACTTAGCTTGGCTCAAGATTGCTTTATGAACCATAACCAGCTCAAACATTACAAACAATACTTATTATGATTAATCTTCCAGCAATTAATCTGAGCTATATTAACATAATTACGTGGAAAAGATCTCACAATGGAAGACATTCAAAGACCACGCCAAAGTAGAATCAGGAGGACCTGGCTATGGCTCACTGACTGGTCCAACTTCTTCACCTTTGAAACAAGGTGAGGACATTATTAACTCCACCGGCACAGCATCGAGGTCTTGATTTACTTATGAAAATGTAATCAATCCAAAGAACAGTGGCTGACACATACTGGGCATCTCTATAAGTTGAAGGAATCAATGAATGACTTCACCTGGATGCCAACTATAGGCCTCAGAAGAAAAGTGTTGGAAAATCAAAGACAGATAAGATGTAGAATGATGACTTAGACATTGTTAGAGAGTGACATCCTAAAGATCAGAAACAACGCTCAGATTTGTCAGGGGAGATGATGACTTCAATTTCAGACAGGCTGAGTTTTAAGGGCCTGTGGGACAGGACGGTAGCAATGCCTAACAGGCACCTGAAAATGAAAAGCGAAGCTCAAGAGAGGCTGGAGCTCAAGGTACAGATCTGGGTGCCATAAATGTATACCTATCATTTGGGACTTTGACCAAACAGCTCAGATTATGTGGGGAGAAAGCACGGATCAGGGCTGCTTCTCCCAGGACAAAAAAAAAGTCTGTGACAAAAAGAGAAACAAAAAAGAAATTAAGATCACAGGTAAAATCCAATATAGGAAGGCCAACACAGAATCTCACTGAACATTTACACTGAATGGGAAAAGACAGGGAAGCGCTGAAGACAAAGGCAGAAAGAGTGTAGAGGGAAGGAGGGGATGAGCCAGGAAGAAGAGTTAGGGAAGATATGGGAGAAGACATTTCTAGGGAGACTGAGTGCCAAGCACCTCTGAAGCATGCAAACCCAGAAGAGGACTGAAGCATGCAAACCTGGAAGAGGACTGAAATTAAACATCCTCGGAGCTGAAATGGACTAGTGATGAATGTGACCAGGTTAATGAACATCTAAATGACTACAAATTTCGGGTCTTTTTCCTCCCAAAAAGACTAAACAGTAGGGGGAAAAGAAAGCTTCCTTTTGATTCCAGTATTCTATACTTTGCAGGATACAGCAGGCCCTAGGATGTGTCCCACTAAGTACAAATGCGGACAACGTTTTAAAAGTTGCCTTCAGAGGCCGGGCACAGTGGCCCACACCTGTAATCCCGGCACTTTGGGAGGCCAAGGCGGGCGAATCACCTGAGGTCAGGTGCGACCTGACCAGGGCGAATCACTTTGAGACCAACCTGACCAACATGGTGAAACTCCGTCTCTACTAAAAATACAAAAATTAGCCGGGCGCGGTGGTGGGCGCCTGTAATCCCAGCTACTTGGGAGGCCAAGGCAGGAGAATCGTTTGAACACGGGAGACGGAGGTTGCAGTGAGCCAAGAACACGCCACTACTCTCCAGCCTGGGCAACAGAGCGAGACTCTGCCTCAAAAAAGAAATTTTAAAAAAAGTTGCCTTCAGAGACATTTTTAAAAACATAAATGGCTTTGTAGCATATTTATTTACAAGGCTATACTAATTAAAACAGTGTGGCAACGACATTAAGATCAGCGGAACAGAGCAGGTAACTCGGGAAAAAAAAGGATTTCGCTGCTTAAATTTGTGGCTCTTTTGTAAATGGAATCAGGGACCTGGAAGAGAATATAATTCTCCACATCCAACTGGTTCAAGGCCTATTTTCGTTAGTAAACATTTCACATTATCCAAAAAGATGTTCCTGAACGTGGCCTCAAAGAGCTAACACGGGTAGGCCCTGACGACCGTCCTTTTCCATCTCTCAGATGAAAATGGGTAACCCAGGGTCACACGCTTGTTACAGCGAGAGCTAGACCTTGAATTCCAAATCCGAGGCTCTGCTGCGTAGATGAACGAGTTGTGAAAAGGCTTCACATCCTGGCGGTCAGAGTTCACCCGAAATTCACATTCGAAGGTAGAAACTCCACCCAAACGGCGGCCAGGGAAAGTACACTCTGGAGAAAACCAACACCTCCCTCTTGGGATCCTCGGGTCCACGTCCCAAAGGGGTTTCACAGGGCGGGATGTGGCAACCCTGAGTGCTGTCAAGGGCTTCGTGCTCCGCGACGCCCCCAGGACCTCAGGAAGCCGCCGGCCCGAGGCTACCTCATGGTGGGGGACAGCCCGGAAGTGGCCCCGTAGCCCTGCCGGTCGCAAGGCCGCCTGGGTCTGGAGGTCGGGGCCGTCCCCTCGGCTAGGGCGCCTCGGGGTCGTGACCTTGGTCTGCCCTCCGTGTCGCCGGGGCCCGCAGGCTTCAGAGTTCGCTCCCCTCGCTAGGCCCGACGCCTAGAAGCCTCCTGCGGGCCGCCTCTGCCTCGTCTCGACTCCAGGGCCGGCGTGCCTGCCCTCCACGGAGCCGACCCGCGCCCCAAACTTACTCAAAGACGTGCTCCGAAGTCCAGATCTTCATGGTGCCGGCACCCTGAGCGATGTCCGGGTAGCGCCAGGGGACAACGAGGCACAGAGGCTACACCTGCCCCTGCCCCGCCCCCAGCACCCCAGCCGGCGGCGCAGCGCGCAGGCGCTGTCGGGCCCGACGCGAGGGACGTCCAGACGCGCGGCCCCACGCCCTATCCCGGCCCAGGTTTTGCCCCAGCCTTGCGCGCGGCGCAAGGAAACCCCGCCTCTTAGCGCCGGGCGCATCGCGCCGGCGCAGTGCCGCAGACGGCAGCTGGAGGGGCCGGCGCGGGCGCTGTGCTGCGCAGGCGCGGCGGGCTTGTAGCGAGCCTTGACCTCTGGGCAGAGTTGGGTCAGGTCCAGGAGGTGCCTGCGAGCCCGCTTGGCCCTCCTTGTCCTTCTGGCCCAGCACATCCTCGCCTGGCATTTCGAGGCGTGTGGACGCATGCGGTCAGCCTGCTGACATAGATGTTCCTTGTGGTGGTCACTTGTGCAAAATTTCCTGATGCCCTATAGAGAGTTCCAGCCACCTCCTGGGTCAGCCCGGGCTGTTGTCCCAAATCCACCAGCCACCCAGCCGATCAGCTGTGCCCGTCCCACCTGCCCGCCAGGAGCTTGCAGCCCTTGGAGGGGATAAATAAGGCGTGACGCGGAGAAGCTAACATCAGACCTGCCCATGAATAATACCCCTACGAGGGATGCGGTCCGGAAGCACGGTGCCAGGGGTCGGGTAGAAAAGCTTCCTGGCCGGGCACACCTTGCCCTAGGTGCATAGGATGGATCTGAGCTGAGATGTCTCTCCCAGAGAGACTTCCATCGTCATCATTTCTCACCTTGTTGCTCTGCTCCATCACAATATCCTGTTGCATTTTTTATAGCACGTACCCCTCTGACATCATTTTGTTAATTTATTTGTGAAAATTGACAATCGAACTGAGTTCTTGAAGGCAAGAATCTTGCCGGTCTTGCTCAAAAATCATTCTCAGTGTCTCCCATGTAGTCAAGGCTCAATGATTACTTATTGAAAAATGAAAAAAATCAATAGCTATTTGTGGGATGAATGAATTAATGGAGTCATCTAGTTTATTTGTTGTAACTTCCGCTAGACTGTAAGCCCCTGAGGGCGAGGCTCTTGCCAGACTTGTTCAGTGATTTCCCCCTTCCTAAATGACAATTATTTGTTGCATCAATGGATGAAAGAATGACTAAGAATTGCTGGGGCAGGAGGAGGTGGCATGTGGTTTCATTCAGAGATGAGCCTTGTCCAGGGAACAGACTGCCTGGCTTAGCTTTTGGAATACGGCTTCCCACCCTGCTCTCCTGCACTCTCCACAGCCGTCTACCTCCTAACAGAACAATTTGCCATTTTAAATGAAGGTTATGGAGGAAAATCTTTACATCTAGTTACTTAGAAGCTTGTTAGAAGGACCACCTCATTCTTGTTCTTAGCTTGTTTGATTGTTAAAGACAAAAAGCCAGGTTAATTTAGGAGGGAGGATAATTTTTCAAAATAACATAAGTCCTTTATACAGGAAAACAAAAATTACATTAGACAGGAAGGAAATAATATGGTTGGGTAGTTGCTAAGTGCAATTTGTGGTACCTGAGATTTTCTTTTTTTAAACCTACAGTACTTAAGAGTGATTTCTTGGGGAGGTAATGCTTTAAGGGCTGCTGAGAGTACCTCAGCCTTGACTAAGATGCGGTTAACGTCGCTGGGTGTTAAAAACACTGGTTCAAGAACCATCAGCACAGAACAGCCTGTCCCTGCTATTCCTGGAGTTCCATGAGGCTGTTCACCATTCAGCATTCCTGTTCTGTTTATTTTAGAGAACATTATTCTGCCCTCAAGTTCAAAATTTCTGTGTTTTATTCATGAAAATTAAATGACACCTATCTCCCGTGCCCCCAGCACATACACTATATCAGTCTAATTTTACTTACTAGATCTAGAGTGGTGGGATGGGGCATGGAAAGATGGAGATCCAGGACCCAATTGTCTTCTCTGCGTGTCTCCTCATGGTGGAAATACTACCACCTCTTGCTTGGATTTGGAGGGTAAGACTTACATAATGATTATCTCCCGGAGACTCTGTTAGGAGACACAGAGGAAGCAAATTAATGGTTTTTAGATACCTAAGCACTGCATTACTTGACAGTGCCTCTCACAGAAACAGAGAAGTCATTAACAACAGATCATTACTTTGATTTGAAATTAACTAGGTGACTGGTAGTTATGGCCCTTGCCCCAGGGATGACACACATCTCCACACCCTTCCTGCTGGGATCTCCTGTTGGGATCTTGCCGAGCTCCGTGTCTGGGATGAGAATGCAGACATTAACTCTTACCTACAAGGAACTTTACAACTGGCCAGGAACCAAAACCAAAACACAAGTCAACAATCAGCTAGAGGATATTTATTTATTTTTTAGACAGAGTCCCACTCCGTCACCCAGGCCCAGGCTGGAGTGCAATGGCACGATCTTGGCTCACTGCAACCTCTGCCTCCCAGGTTCAAGTGATTTTCCTGCCTCAGCCTCTGGAGTAGCTGGGATTACAGGTGCGTGCCACCACACCCAGGTAATTTTTGTATTTTTAGTAGAGATGGGGTTTCACCATGTTGACCAGGCTGGTCTTGAACTCCTAACCTCAAGTGATCTGCCTGCCTTGGCCTCCCAAAGTGCTGGGATTATAGGCATGAGCCACCATGCCCAGCAAGAATCAACTAGAGGATATTTAAAGGAAGGGTTGGGTGTTCACAGCCAAGAGACCCAGAACTTTGAAGTGCAGCCTCTGGGTCCTTATGGAAGGTAGTGGGCAGAGGAGGATTGGCTAAGAGGCTGGGATCAGGGGTTGGTATAGCAAGAGGCAGATGGCAGCACTGACATGAGTGGCCCCATGTTAGCCAGTTCCAGAGACAGGCCAGGCAGGAGAAGCACTCCATCGTCAGCTGGGCCTCAGCTACTGTTATTTCCAAATTCCCCTCACTTGCACACCGTCTTTACAGTTGTTGCCCTATCTTCATTCCACATGTCCCATTGTTCTCGGACCAAATCAACGGTCAGGCTGCTTATTCTCAAGGCCCAGTAACGAGATGCAGATGAACTGGGAGAGAAGGGAGTTAACCGGTTACAGGAAGGAGGCCTGGAGATTATCACCAGACCAACTCAAAGTTACAAAGTTTTCCAGAGCTTATATACCTTTTAAGCTATATGTCTATGTGTAAGTGTGCATTCATCTAAAGACATAAGTGATTAACCTCTTCTAATCTATAACTAAGATCTGAGTCCTGAAGACCTTCCTCTGGAGCTTCAGTAAATTTATTTAATCTAAATGGGTCCAGGTGCTGGGATGATTACTCCTGCTACGTCATGGAGGTTTGGGGAATTCCTTCAGACCCCTAATAAACGTGTCTGTGGAGGCCTGGGGAGTTTCTTCAGACCCCTAGTAAAACTTGTTTAATCCTAAGCAGGTTCTGTTAAGAATTCCTTTGCCATCTTGTCATACTTCAAGGCCCAGGAAAGGCCTAGACAAAACTCTTGGTGGGCTTTCGTGACATTCCAGCCTTTGTGTAAGGACACTGGCTCTTTTGGCTTTTCATATTTAACCACTCAGTCAGCATGGAAACAGTTGTTATGGAGGCCTGCATCAGTGAGACCTGGCCTGCCACACCATTACTACTTGATTTTTTATATCACTGTGGTCTAAGAAGAAACGTACTTGGTCTTTGTCCCACATTCTTGTCACAGAGCTCCTAAAACCCTTGGGATTTCCTGAATGATAGGGATGCCTTTGATTATTTATAACAAGCTCCTTTTGATACCATCTCCAGGTAGATGGTGTTGGAATTGTAATGGCTGCTAGAGAATTGTGTGGTTGGTGGAGAGTACCCCCACACATCTATGTCGGAACGTATGTGTGTTGAGAGTCTAGTAGTAGGAAAAACCGTGTGTTTTTGTCAGAATCAGTTTCCTTACAAATACACTTGAAAGGAAACTTTATATAACTACTTTCAATAGAAAACCAGTATTTTTACCCTGATAAATGCTAAATACATGACTCTTAAAATAAGGCAGTGAGCCCCGTGGGCCTTCCTAACACCTTCTCGTCTCCTCACAAAGTGGGCATGTCTCACTTTGGTGCTGACTTCCAAACTTCCCAGGTGCTTTTTGGACTGTCATCCATTCTCCTCAAACTCCAAGCCACCTTTTCTTCTGAATCTCTCAGCAGTGACCTTTATCTCTAAATTCACTGTGAACTCCTTCAACTATCTTCTTCTCTTTGTATTCTCATGAATCCTTTCCGTGTATCTTCTTAACTGAGAATCTTTCTCTCTTTCCCTCCCTCCTTCCCTCCTTCCCTCCCTCCCTCCCTCCTTCCTTCCTTCTTTCCTTCCTTCCTCTCTCTTTCTCTCTCTCTTTCTTTCTTCCTTTCTTTCAACAGAGTCTTGCTCTGTCTCCCAGGCTGGAGTGCAGTGGCGTGGTCTTGGCTCACTGCAACCTCCTCCTCCTAGGTTCAAACAATTCCCCTGCCTCAGCCTCTTGAGTAGCTGGGATTACAGGCATGCACCACCGCTGGCTAATTTTTGTATTTCTAGTAGAGATGGGATTTTGCCATCTTGGCCAGGCTGGTCTTAAACTCCTGACCTCAAGTGATCCACCTGCCTTGGCTTCCCAAAGTGCTGGGATTACAGGCGTGAGCCACCATGCCCGGCCTCGTTTTTACATTTTTATTTTAGAGACAGAGCTTTGCTCTGTTGCCCAGGCTGGAGCGCAGCAGCATGATTATGGCTTACTGCAGCTTTGACCTCCTGGGCTAAATTGATCCTCCTGCCTCAGCCTCCCGAGTAGCTGGAACTACAGATGCGTGCCACCATGCCCGGCCATGATAATGTGTCCCTTCTCCTTTCCAGTCTTTTTGTCTGTGCTCCCTTCATTTAGTCATTGCACAAATAACAACTGATCATCTATTCTGGGTCATCCCTATCACACTACAGCAGCAGGTGACAATTTCCCTAGGGACAATATTCCCCAGGGGACATTGGCACTGTCTGGAGACATGCTCGGTTGTCCCAACTGGTGGTGAGGGTGCCACTGGCATCTGTGGGTAGAGGCCAGGGATGCTGCTAAACACCCTACAATGCCCAAGATGGCAACTGATTCCCTGCCCCAACAAAGAGGGATCTGGCCCCAAATGTTGACAATGTCAGTGTTGAAACGCTGGGGTTCATCTAACAGGCTCTTATCTCTGTCCCAGTCTACCTGTCTGGCTTTGATGTTTTCTCCTCCCATTCTCCAACTCAGCTGAACCCACAGCCACATAAATCTCTCGCTATCCTTACAGGCCATGCATTTCCACACCCTTGAACTTTGCACATGGTGTTCTCTCCACCCAGAATGCACTTTCCTCTGATTTGCCCTGGAAAGTCTTACTCATATCTTGAGATTCTGTGCAAATACTCTACTCTCCAAGTGTCTCACTGATACGCCTCTCCCCACTAGCTGAGCACAGTGCCTTGTTTCGGCTTCTGTGCTCCTGTTTGCATTTGACACAGCCCTCATTATGACACATCACTGTGGAAGTGTTGTGTGTGTGTCCACACTGCAATTTAAAGTCCAAAGCGATGACTTCTGTGTTAGAAGGATGGGGGTGGGAGCATGGCTCCTTATCAACCTCTTCATCATTTGAGTCCTTACTATAAATGTGGCCACACAGTGAAGCAAGAATCATCATAACAAGAAAATATTTGCCACTGGACCAAATCTGTACATATAAACTTGGTGCCTTATGAAAGCAGCAGCATAGATCCTCATCTCTTGAACCTATGTGATTGCTGGTTAGTCTCCCACTGATTGTCCAAGGCTAAAAATAACACAAGTGGTTGGAAAGTGAAACCAAAACTCTTGGAGAAGATGCAGAATTTCATCAAGTTGATGAGAATGATATTCAAGAACTCCTTCATTATACACTAACCCATCAATAGATGACTTTGTGTAGAATTAAAGCAGTTAACATTTGAGCAGACAAAATTTGCAAGGGATGGTTCACAAAGAAAATGATATGAATGGCTAAAAGTTGGGAAAGACCCTTGGGAAAAATATTCGAGTCCTTGAATATTTCTGCAAAGATGTCCATCTCTGCGACTGAGTTGTGAAATTCAAACATATTTTGCAGTGCTATTTTCCAGTTTGGTGAGGAAAATCATTGCAGAAACCAGCACTTGGTTCATTCTATGTGATAACAATTTGATAGAGTTACAATTTTAATCTAACACATGTATATATATATATCTCATATAAATATCTATCATTATATATATCACTAAATATACACATATGGATATATGTGTATATATATAAACTTACTATCATTACTTTATTTTATGTTATTTATTTATTTTTGAGATGGAGTCTCACTCTGTCGCCCAGGCTGGAGGGCAGTGGCACAATCTAGGTTCACTGCAACCTCTGCCTCCTGGGTTCAAGCAAATCTCCTGTCTCAGCCTCTCAAGTAGCTGGGATTACAGGCACCCGCCACCACACCTGGCTACTTTTTGTATTTTTAGTAGAGATGGGTTTTCACCATGTTGGTCAGGCTGGTCTTGAACTCCTGACCTCAAGTGATCCGCCACCTCAGCCTCCCAAAGTGCTGGGATTACAGGTGTGAACCACCGCGCCCAGTCAGTATCATCATTTTATGTTTCATTTTTCAGGGTAAAGTGTCAGCTGCACTTTTTGTTTTTCATCATTTACTGTAAAATATTGGTGTTGCTTTTAAGTGGATTTGCTTTCAGTGAGCTTATTGGGTACCAATTGCATACCAGAAATGACAGCTTTCTTCAAACTCCAACAGCTAGGACTACACAGGGAGGTCGGTGAGGAGAGAGATGCAATCAGTACTTCGGTTACAAACAATAAGGGCAGCGGTGATAGGAGAGGAGCAGGAAATTGGAGCCATGTTTAGGGAGCTGTACTGGCACAGCCTGGGACACTCTCACCTTTTCACTTGTGGCCCAGGTGGCCCTGATGGAATAGAGAGCCAGAGTCTGCGTGGCCATAGAATAAGCCAGAGAGAAGTGACCAGCACAGCTCAAGCCTGAGATTTCAACATCCCTATCAGCTCTCCAACCTAGGGAGTGTAACTGGCTGAGAAGGAGAGACCAGAACACAGGAGGGGCTCAGGGGCTCCCAAGCCCTCAGACATGGTGTCCACCCCTTGTCTCTGCAAAGGCAAACTCCCCATTTTAGGAATCACATTACTCGTAATTTAATACAAATCTTTCTTTCTTTCTCTCTTTCTCTCTCTTTCTTTCTTTCTTTCATCTTTCTTTTTTTTTCTTTGAGACAGGGTCTCTTATGTTGCCCAGGCTGGTCAAACCCTGGCCATAAGTGATCCTCCTGCCTCAGCTTCCCAAAGTGCTGGGATTACAGGCATGACCCACCCCACGCAGCCTAGAATCTAGAGTCAAATTCAATTTTGTTTCCATTAGTGATTGAAGATTTCAGGTAGCCATACAGAACTTCCTGTCTTTATAATTTTTCCCATTTTTTGTTTACCTAAATATAGAAATAACTTATTCTTGAATCCCTGTCTTAAGAAATGAATCTCTTCTGGAAAGCTCTGACTATCACAGGAATTCCCCATCCTGAGAAATTAAAGGTAATTTCTTAATGCTAAATCAATCTGTCTAATTAGCAGTTTTTCCATAACCAGGTCCATGTCAAAACTAGCTTTTCTCTTTTTCTATGCTAAAAGGTTTTATCCTGAAAAGACTCTCATATACTCACATACATGATGGTATAAAACCTGGCCCAGAAATTCTCACTGGGATAATGAAAATGTCATCATTGCATGTGTGTCCTGAGATGAACAGTTCTTGCAGTCCTTTCTTTTACATTCGTTTGAGTGATATTGGTTGTTTCCTATTACAACATCAGGAGATGGAAGTCACTGACCAGCTGCCAACACCTGAGCACCACAGGCTCATAGTTTCTCTTTTTTCTTTTCTCTTATGTGGGACCTTTTTTTTTTTTTTTTTTTTTAGCTGGAGTCTCACTCTGTCACCTAGGCTGGAGTGCAATGATGCGATCTCAGCTCACTGCAACCTCCTCCTCCTGGGTTCAAGCGATTCTCCTGCCTCAGCCTCCCAAGTAGCTGGGATTACAGGCATGCATCATCATGCCCAGTTAATTTTTGCATTTTTAGTAGTGATGGGGTTTCACTATGTTGGCCAGGCTGGTTTTGAACTCCTGACCTCAGGTGATCCACCCGCCTCGGCCTCCCAAAGTGCTGGGATGATAGGCGTGAGCCACCGCTCCCGGCCATTATGCAGGGCATTTTTTATTTGCAGTCACCAGACAGAGACCTGCTGCTTGGTGACCGTGGCCAACGCCACGAGTCCACTGCATGTCTTTCACATCATGAAGGGGGAAGGGGGGAAATCCTCTCTCATGGGCCAAGATTAATCCTCTTCGTGAACCACGTAATTAGGTTTACAGAAGGGGACAGAGCCTGGCTCTTGTCATGGAGGTTGGTGGTTTTCATCACCCTGCTGAAGGAAATTAGTTCTCTGTCTTTGCTAGAGGCAAATGGATCAATCCTGAAATAGACTTAGGCCTTGAAGGGGCCCCCATTCCAAGTACCCTCATCCACAGGGGGTCTTGGAGACAGGCAAAGAGATATGTAGCTGCATATTGGCCTGGGTTGGATCCAGACAGCTGCTTTTTGTGTGTCCTATTCTTGCTTGACTTTATGTTGGTGACCTTTTGGGGATAACATTTCAGTGGCCAGCAGTGTAAACACCAAGGGAGGGAGCAATGACAGCCATGTTCTCCTTCCTGAAAGCAGTTTAGCTGCCTACAGTTTCAAAGGATCAAACCATCACATCCTTCAAGCCCCCAGGGCCCAAACTATTTAATAATAAGTGCCTGGGCAATATTTTGGAATACTTTTCTTTCTCGCAGCCCAGAGCATGCCACACCTATTCTGTCACTTGCCAGTGTGACATCTTGTAAAGAAAGGGAAGCAGGGTTTGGGAGGCCCAGGTGGGAGGATTGCTTGAGGCCAGGAGTTCGAGACCAGCCTGGGCAACATAGTGAGACCCCCCCGTCTCTACAAAAAACAGAAAAAACTAGCCAGGCATGGTGGTGTGGGCCTGTATTCCCGGCCACCTGGGAGGCTGAGGCAGGAGGATTTAAGACCAGGAGTTTGAGGCTGCAGCGAGCCGTGATTGCACCATTGTAGCCTTGGCGACAGAGTGAGACCCAGTTTCAAAAAAAAGAAAAGGAAGGGCGAGCAGGATGATTATTCCAGTTTTATAGGTGGAAAATGGAGGCGAAGAGATGCTGGTGCCTCTCCCATCCAATTCCTAGCCTTATTCTCTCATCACTAGATCATGGTGTGGGGTGTTAAAGGTGATACCACGTCAATACACAGCTTAGGCAATGGGCTTCCCTTGGTTCCCGGGTTCAGACCGCAACAGAGCACAGCTGTTCATCCAAGTGGGACCTGCCGGGTTACCCCTGTTCATTCTGTAAGAAGGTGAGTGTATTACAATGTTCTGAACATAAGTGGATGTGTAACAGATACTTGCTGGATTCTATTCCTGGAATTTGGGATAGAGTCAGCGTTTGGCTTTTTCATGGTCTTTCTGAGAAGTCCATTCTGCAGAAGTGTGACATTTTATGTACATTTAAAAAATTGCATTAAAATCAAGCAGAATAGGGTGGAAGAGTAGAAGGAAAGTCAGTTGTTTGTCATGAATCATCTTGTAGGGACAGAGCTGGCCCTTTTAAAAAATATTTATTGTTTCAACATCAGGACTCTGAACCCCCAGTGCAGAAGGATAGCATGATACCCTGGAGTAGAGTGAGGAGCCTAACATTGTAGGTGGAAGGTTTTGAGTATGGCCCCAAGAGTAATATATTCAGTGAGTCTCTTCTGAAGCTCCAGGGGTCAACAAGTACCAGACAACAGGTACCTGTGGGCCTGGAAATAATCCCCCTCCTATTCACCTGGGAGGTCATTGCTTGTCCTGTTGTCATGCACTCAAACTAGTTGACTCAGTCATTTCAATGAACAAAAGACTAAGCCAGATTATTGGCATTCAAGACGGAAACCTGGATATGGGATGGCTGGCCTCTCTAGCCATGTGCAGGCACAGCATTTGCACACCTGAGTCATGTCAGATAACTTTTTTTTTTTTGAGACAGAGTCTCGCTCTTGTCAGCCAGGCTGGAGGGCAGTGGCGCGATCTGGGCTCACTGCAACCTCTGCCTCCTGGGTTCAAGCAATTCTCCTGCCTCAGCCTCCCAAGTAGCTGGGATTACAAGCACCCACCACCACGCCAGGCTAATTTTTGTAGCTTTTTAGTAGAGACAGGGTTTCATCATGTTGGCCAGGCTGGTCTCGAATTCCTGACCTCAGGTGATCCACCTGCCTCAGCCTCCTAAAGTGCTAGGATTACAGACATGACCCACAGCACCTGGCCCATGTCGGATAACTTTTAGGAAGAGAAGATAGAGATTTCAGCTTCTGTTCTCATTGTATTCTCATTCCATTCTCATTCTTGTATTCTCCTCCCAAACAAAATAAAACAAAGAAATGTGTCCTTTCTAGCTTTATGCATGCATGTCCTCCGAGGAAAGGCAGTCCTCTTCATGTTTAGATGCTCCAAAATGATGTCAAAAATTTTCCGAAAGGTTTTTTCCCACCAAGTGTAAAGTAAACTGAAGCATTCTAGACTATGAGGCAAACCCAGCAGGATCGAAGGGCCTGCAAGCATCTAGGGTTGTGATGTTTTCAGTTCTGGTAAGAAAGAGCACATGGACAGAAAGAGGCAGAGAGATGGTCTGTCTCATTCACAGGTATATCCACAATACCAGGCACATAGTAACGGCTCAGTAAGCATCTGTTGGGTGAATAAAGGCATCAACAGAAAGCAAGCCAAGTCCTGGTGTTAGGTAACCCATGCCTTATTTATCATCAAGGGGTCAACAATATATAGTGTGTACAGTTTATGAGCCCTGACATTTACCAGAATTTGGAACTTGCAAGGCATAACATGAAGGTCCCAATCCAGTAAGAACACAAGGATACGGAGAGAGAATCAGCAGGTGCCCAAATCTGGGCAGTGCCGCTGCCAGCTCTCTGGGTCCCAAAGCCATGTCTAGGGAGACCAGGGCACCTAGAAGCAGCAGTTGTTCCCCAGCTGGCTGTGCAGAGCAGGTCTGGAGGGAGACAGGTGCCCACAGCCCAAACTGCCTTCATTTGAGAGAACAGCTGTTTGCTTGGGCCTTAGGCTGAGGAAAAAAATGCTGAGCCATATGTCCTTAGTAAATCAGTGCATGGCCCTATCAGAAAAAGTGCCCAAATGATTGATTAGAAAGCAACCAGCCAGCCCTTGCGTATAGCTTTACTTGTGTGCTGCAAGTTTGTTTAATGTCAAAATGTACCAAAATCCACCCTGCGCCTTCCACTTCCATTTTTCATCACAGAAATATTTGCCAAATGCATGCACTGAAACCACTGGGGAAGAGAAGAAAGTAAGACATTTTCGTAAGAGGAGGGACTGCAAAGTGAGGCAGAAACTCGAACAGGAAACACCCTCTTTTATGGATTATGTGTGATGTTAAACAATGATGAGAATGTTTCTGAGTACTTGCAGGCTGATAGATCATAAAGGAATCTTAAATTCACCTAGACCTTTTTTTCAAACACTCAGACACCTACCAGATGGGGAAACAGAGGCACTAGAACCCATATGTTGACAATCTTTGGAATCCAGTGAGTTAAGACCATAATCTACATCTCTAGTCTTTTTCCTTTGCTGACTTGTCTATTCACTCAGAGTAATAACGAAGAAAAAGCCTACCTTAAGAAGGAGTTTCAATGGTTTCTCATTTCTTCAAATGGTATTGAATATAATTCCATATAAGCTTTAGTCCTCAAACAGCTTTAGTCACTTACATCAGCCGACTGGTACCTTCAGCAAAAATACATTCAGGTATTTACATTTTTAACAAGATAAATCAGCACATAGCATTGGTTGTATATTTATTAAAATTCTACCTTGGGTAATTGTGATTTATTGGAAAAATTAATATCAAAATCTAAAATGTTAATCAAACTTAACTGAAAAATGCAAAAATCAGCACCTTTCTTTCAAACCAGCAGTGATCATGTATAAACAATAATAGAAAAACCCTATCAAAAATAACTCAAGGCCAAGTGCAGTGGCTCACGCCTGTAATCCCAGCGCTTTGGGAGGCTGAGGTGGGCGGATCACTTGAGGTCAGGCATTCGAGACCTGCCTGGCTAACATGCTGAAACCCCATCTCTACTAAAAATACAAAAATTAGCCGGGCATGATGGTACGTGCCTGTAATCCCAGCTACTTGGGAGGCTGAGGCAGGAGAATCGCCTGAACCCAGCAGGCAGAGGTTGCAGTGAGCCGAGATTGTATCACTGCAGTCCAGCCTAGGCAACAGAGCGAGACTTTCTCAAAAAAGAAAAAAAAAAGGACCTAAAAATATGAAATATCTAGCAAGAAACCTTAACAAGAGATGTATAGGATCTAAATGAAGAGAATCATAAATTTTCTCCGAGGAACATAACAGGAAACCTGAATAAAAGATGATATACCATGCTTCTGGGCAGGGAGATTCAGTGTTTTGATACTGTCAATTCTCCCTAAATTAGTTGAATGAAATTCCAGTTGAAATCTCAGTAGGACACTTTTGGAACCTGACAGAGTGATTCTAATGTTTCTTTGGAAGAACAAAGAGGTGAGGGTGGCCAGGAAAGTTTTGAAAAGGTAAAGAGGGGAATTCAATCTACCAGATATTACAACATATTAGGTAGCTATAGTAGCTAAAGTAGTGTGAAACTGAGCAAAAATGGGTAGAAAGAAATGGATACCCTTAAAATCAACCTTAACATATATGACATTTTAGCATGTACTTTAAATGGGCATTTCAAATCCAAGGGGAAAGGATAGATTAGTAAATAAATGGTGCTGGAACAGCCAGTTAAGTATTTGGAAAAGACAGAAAGTAGGATTATCTCAGGCTATATATCTAAATCAATCAGAGATTACCTAAAGAGAGAAATACTAAAAATCTAGTTATTCATACAGCTTCAATTGCCTAAGTGGGACAGAGTCACAGATACAGAAAACATCAAAAACATTAAAAGGAAAATATAGTATGAAAATATTTACCACAAATGTAATGGATTAAGAGTTAATTTTCTTAAAATATAGGCTGGGCGCCGTGGCTCACGCCTGTAATCCCAGCACTTTGGGAGGCCAAGGCGGGTGGATCACTTGAAGTCAGGAGTTCGAGATGAGCCTGACCAACATGGTGAAACCCCGTCTCTACTAAAATAAAAAAATCAGCCAGCGTAGTAGCATGAGCCTGTAATCCCACCTACTTGGGAGACTGAGGCAAGGGAATTGCTCAAACCTGGGAGGCAGAGCTTGCAGTGAACCAAGATCATGCCATTGCACTCCAGCCTGGGCGATAGATTGAGACTCCGTCTAAATTAAAAAAAAAAAAAAAAAAAAAAAATATATATATATATATATATCTCCTCATATAACCATTAGAAACCCACTAAAACCCTTTAGAAAATGAAAATACCATGAACAGACAATTGGTAGAAAAAATGCAAGTGATTAATGTGAAAAAATGTTCCACTGCTTTGGTGATCAAATAAATGCCCATTAAAACCATATACCATTTTTGGCCTATCAACTTAGCAAATCGAAATATAGCTCTTATTCAAAGTTGGTGAATATGAAGTGAGGTAGGTACTTTCATACACTTCTATTGAAAGTATCAGTTGGTACAATCTTTCTGGAGAACAATTTAGCAATATCTATGAAGAGTCTTAAACATTCCTGTTTGTGCTTGTGATTCTCAATGCAGGAATTTAAGGAAATTCAGAAATTTGGACCAAGATCTAAGTCACAGAATTGTTTGTAATAATATAAAGCTGGAAAAACCTTAAGTGTTCAGAAAAAGATTCACTAGTTGGATCATGAAGAAATAGAATTTGTGTTTTAAGGGGAGGGAGAAGAAGTGGGAGAATTCTAGGGAGAAAGAACAGCGAGGGTGATAGGAAGGGTGCATGAAAGTGCATTGCAAGTTTGAATTGGAAACTGTAGTGTGCTCTGGAAGGCCAGGTGAGGGGCAGATAGAAGGGGTAAGAAGAGGTGAGGCTCAGAGGCTTGTGTAGCGGTCTATCTCCTGCATGAGAATTTAAGATGTAAGGACTCTGGGTTGGTTATCTTTATATCCTTCCAAGTTCCTAATAGGTGCTTAACAAATGTCTGCTCAATAATCAAGAGATTTCTTTCAGTGTTGAGCGGCTTTGAGTTCTGTGTTATTAGGTTATGGTTTTCCTCTATAGCTAGTAAAGATTCAGCAAAGTTGTTTTTTTTTTTTTTTTTTTTTTTTTGAGACAGAGTCTCGCTCTGTCGCCCATCTCGGCTCACTGCAATCTCTGCCTCCTGGGTTCACGCCATTTTCCTGCCTCAGCCTCCCAAGTAGCTGGGACTACAGGCGCCCGCCACCACGCCCAGCTAATTTTTTGTGTTTTTAGTAGAGACGGGGTTTCACCGTGTTAGCCAGGATGGTCTCAGTCTCCTGACCTCGTGATCCGCCCGCCTCGGCCTCCCGAAGTGCTGGGATTACAGGTGTGAGCCACCGCACCCAGCTAGATCCAGAAAAGTTACTTAGGAAGAAAATTAATAACGACTCTCCCTAAGTAACTTTGTTGATTTATGACAGGCATTAAATGATACTTTAAAACAGCCTTATGTGGACTTCAGTCAGTAGGGGGTGCACCAATGCTGAAAATTCTGATACTAATAAAGGATAGCACTTATTTGTTAATCTTACGGTCCTTCGTCCTGCTTACTATTTGTCCCTTCTTTGCCCCTCTCACCACTCTCTATCCCCCACATTAAGAAATTTCTCATTGCTGCACATACCACCAGTTATAAAACTGGATTTTAATAAGAGTTAATTTAACGTTGCTGTTTATTAAATTGTTACAAGTAAGTGTGACATTTTTGAGAAATTGCTGTATGGAGAAGAGTTTAAATTGTGCTTATTTATTCATGACACATTTTTTATCACAATAGTTGAGAAAGTATTAATACTAGTAAAAAATGGAGGTGATATTTAATAGTCCATGGGGACACAAATTGTATAATTAAAAGAAGAGTAATAGTGACCTTTAGATAAAGCATATTTCATAAAGTGCTCATTAAAAAGGAGTTCACTTTTGGAACTTTATTTTCTCAAAGTTCTCTTTATAAAATAGAATTAATAAAATACCACAGTTTATTGAAATTTTAAAGAGTACAGAGAGCTGTGGTGTTGTGTAGAGAAATTGAGGGGGAAATAAAATTAGGTTTGTATATGGTATTTTTGAAACAAAGAGGAACCTGATTGGTATACTTAACATTTGAAGAATATAGCTAAAAATATTGCGCCAGAATAATAAGCCCTGGTATCAAAACATATGAAATGAGAATTAGCATTTCCTGAGAGAAAATTAAAACTATAGAATTAAAGAAAGCACCATCTGAATAGGAAAAGAGAGCCATTTGTGGTAGGGTGAGTTTGGAAACTGAGAGGTGCCTACATTTCATTAGATGATGCTATGCTCTTTTGAAATGATGATACGGGGTGTACCAATGATCTTCTCCCTTTCCGTTCCTTAAAAATGCTTATAAAGTGGCTTAAAACAAAGGAAAATATTAGCAATGAAAATGATTACTAAAGTGAATCATATGCAATCAAAAGTTTAAAAACTTTTGTAGAAGAAAAAATTATGAAACTAAAATTTAAAAAAAAAGCACCATGTGGAAGACCTATTAAAAGGCACAGATGCTCAAAAGAACTCCTAAAAGATATTTCAACGTTGCACTTTCTCTGAATAACATACTTATAAAAAGTCACACAGATAACCTAAAATTAAAAGTTTATACAAAGATAGAGCAATGATAATAAATATGAGAAAGCAAAAGCTTTCCTATATTATCAAATAATATCCTATTTTATCAAATAATATCATATTTTATCAAATAATTAAAGATAAAACATATTATGTGAAATAAATGGGTGGTTATACAAAGATAAATATAGTACATAACACATAATAATTGTGAATTTATATGCACCAAATAACATGGCAACAAAACACAAAAAGTGAGGGATAGAAGAACTTCAAGTAGAAGCTAACAAAAATTTAGTTACAGAGCAGCATTAAATTTCTTGTAATCAAGACCACAACAGGTAAAGTAAATAAAATCCTGCAGTCTGTAAGTTTGATATACTCTCCTTATAAGTATTCAGAGAACACTTATTACTCTTATCACTTGCTAGTTTACATAAGATCAAATGAATAAATATCACCAGAAGTTTTACAGGCTGCACTGTGACCAAAATACAGCCAAAATTTGAAAGTAAATGCCTTAAGAATAAACAAACAAAATTGAAAGTTACTGCAATATTTTAAAG
Organism: Pan paniscus; assembly: GCF_029289425.2. Taxonomy (NCBI): domain Eukaryota; kingdom Metazoa; phylum Chordata; class Mammalia; order Primates; family Hominidae; genus Pan; species Pan paniscus. The sequence goes on from NC_073270.2 coordinate 64,822,524, forward strand.
TAGTCCCTCAAAGAACAACTGGGATAATGGGAAAACAAAGAATTCAATAAAGACAATTTAGGAAATAATAACAATATACTACATTTCAAAATCTATAAAAGTCAATGCTTAGAGAACAAGTTAATGACAGCTTTAAATATTTTTATTGTTAATATGAAAAAGAAAAAGTAAATTTATTATTCAATATTACATCTTAGGGAAAAAAGAACACAATAAAAGAATAAAAGATAAAGTTATAAATTGGAAGGCAAGAAAATAAACAGTAAACTAAGGCAAGAGCTGATTCCTTGAAACTTTGATAATGGACAAACCTGTGATAAATCTAATTTAGAAAAACAAAACAAAAAAAGCCAAACATAAAAAGTAGAAATTAGAAATGAAACAGAAACCCTATAGACATAAAAATTATAAGAAATCAATGTTGATAATTCTGCAACTGTATTTGTAGCTCTCAAGGAAATGGGTAATTTCACACAAAAATAGAAGTTTCTAAAGTTTATACAAGATGAAGAACATCTTTACACATTAATAAGAGAGGAATACATTCAGAAAATCATCAAAGAACTATTAAGATTTCAAGAAAGAGGGCTCTGAATCTGACAGATAATTACCAAAATATTTTAAAGAAATAAATAATACTATTTTACAATGAGTATTCCTGACAGAGAAACACTTATTATACTACCGATAAGGATAAGCACCCCAAACAACTAGCCAAGGTCATAAAAACAGATGGGGAAATCTTAAACGAAACCCATTAAAAAGACATTGGATTATGAAGTAAAATGTATCCCTGAAATGCAGGGATGGTTCAATGACAAAATGTAATACGGTATGAGAGAATTAAATGAAAATCCATACATAGCCATTTCCATAGATGTTGACAAGTAGTTTGACAAAATTCAGCACACATTCTAACTACACATTTTTTTAAAAAAGGCTAGAGGTATATTTTCTTAATATATTAATAGTTTTTGTTTGTTTGTTTGTTTTTTGAGACAGGGTCTCCCTCTGTTACCCAGGCTGGAGTGCAGTGGCATGATCTCAGCTCACTGCAACCTCCACCTCCCAGGTTCAAGTGATTCTCCTGACTCAGCCCTCTGAGTAGCTGGGATTACAGATGCCTGCCACCACACCCTGCTAATTGTTGTATTTTTAGTAGAGACTAGGTTTTACCATGCTGGCCAGGCTGGTCTCGAACTCCTGACCTCCAGTGATCCACCCACCTCGGCCTCCCAAAGTGCTGGGATTACAGGCACAAACCTCTGCGCCTGGCCATTTTTTTTTTTTTTTTTTTTAAATCAAGGCCGGGCATGATGGCTCATGCCTGTAATCTCAGCACTTTGGTAGGAAAAGGCGGGAGGATTGCTTGAGCCCAAGAGTTTGAGACCAGCCTGGGCAACATGGCAAAAACCTGTCTCTACAAAACACACAAAAATTAGCTGAGTGTGGTGGTGTGCGCCTGTATTCCCAGTCTGGGACTCAGGAGGCTGAGGCAGGAGAATCACTTGAGCCCAGGAAGTCAAGGCTGCAGTGAGCTGTGATTACACCACTGCACTCCAGCCTGGGTGACACAAAGAGACCCTGTCTCAAAATAAATAAATAAATAAATAAATAAATAAATAAATAAATAAAAACCAAGTAACATTATAGCCAATGGACAACCTTAGAGACATTTCTTTAAAAGCAAAATGAAATTTTTAAGGTGCTGCCTTAATTTAAAATTGTTTTGAGATGTATATTCAATAAAATAAAATCAAAAATTAAGAAATAAGAATATGTAATGGACCCATCAGGACAAAACATTCATTTTCAGGTGATAAAACATGTAACTAAACCTGCTAAAAGCTGCTGGATACAGAACAAATCTTTAAAATCAATAGTATCCCTGTGTATCCGCATTAACATTTCATTAATGATAATAAGAAAGAGTAGAAAATCCTTAGAAATAAGCTTAATAAGGAATAGATGCGTGAAATACAGTGAACAGTTTACTGAAAAGTACAAAGGAAGACATGATGAAAGGTAGAAACATGCTGTGTCCTGCAAGGGAACACATTTTCTAAGGATGGTAATTTTCCCCAAGTTCAATTAAAATCCCCAGAAGATCTTAAACAGAACAAAAATAGCTAACATAAATAATTGTAAAAATCATTAGAAAGAATGGTCATGTGAAGCTATAAAGAATTTAAGTGGCGACCAGCCCGGCTGACCAAGGTGGATATACCATGAAGCTACTGAAGTTTTCACTCCTAAGTGCTCAGGGCACAGATCCTCCCAGTAATGCCTGGGAGGAGCTCTATTTTTCTCATGGTGATGTGCTTTTGTAAATTTTACATCAGTAAATATTTTCTTCGTGGGATACCACCCCTCACCCAATTGTATAAGTTTTGGGTGCCACAATACTTGAAGCCACCATGCCAGATATAAAATGATGTTCTAAATCTATAATAATTAAAAGACTGCCGGCTGGGTGTGGTTGCTCACACCTGTAATTCCAGCACTTTGGGAGGCCGAGGTGGGCGGATCACCTGAGGTCACGAGTTCGAGACCAGCCTGGCCAACATGCTGAAATCCCATCTCTACAAAAATATAAAAATTAGCTGGGCGTGTTGGTGTCCACCTGTAGTCCCAGCTACTCAGGAGGCTGAGGCAGGAGAATTGCTTGAACCTGGGAGGCGGAGGTTGCAGTTGAGCTGAGACTGCACCACTGCACTCCAGCATGGGCAGCAAGAGTGAAACTCTGTATCAAAAAAAAAAAAAAAAAAAAAAAAGAAAGAAAAAATAGGTCAATAGAACAGAAAAGCCAGAAGTAAATAAAATGATATCTAAAATGTAAATATGTCACATATACACCATGGAATACTATGCACCCATAAAAAAGAATGAGTTCATGTCCTTTGGAGGGACATGGATGAAGCTGGAAGCCATCATTCTCAGCAAACTAACACAAGAACAGAAAACCAAACACCGCATGTTCTCACTCATAAGTGGGAGTTGAACAATGAGAACACATGGACACAGGGAGGGGAACATCACACACTGAGACCTGTTTGGGGGGCAGGGGGCAAGGGGAGGGAGAGCATTAGGACAAATACCTAATGCATGTGGGGCTTAACATGTAGGTGATGGGTTGATAGGTGCAGCAAACCACCACAGTGCATGTATACCTATGTGACAAACGTGCACGTTCTGCACTTATATTCTGAACTTAAAGTACAATAAAAGAAAGGAGAGAAAAAAATAAATATGGGAGATAGTGTCATAAAAAATATGAAAGAACACAAGAACACATTATTTAATATACGGTATTGGGTACAGCTAGGTGATGTTCAAAATAGTAACAACTGGTGTGGCATGGGCACAATGCACTGACAGGTAACAACAGTTACTGGCCATTCCCAACATATGCTGCTGAACCAGTATGTATGGACTTCATGTCATCCCTGCTGTAACTTAGGAAATTGGGAAATGCACTTTATTTATTTATGTATTTATTTGTTTTGAGACCAAATCTCACTCTGTCGCCCAGGCTGGGGTGCTGTGGTGTGAGCTCGGCTCACTGCAACCTCCGCCTCCAGGGTTCAAGCGATTCTCATGCCTCAGCTTCCCGGGTAGCTGGGATTACAGGCACATGCCACCAAGACTGGCTAATGTTTGTATTTTTAGTAGAAATGGGGTTTCACCATGTGGCCAGGCTGGTCTTGAACTCCTGACCTCAAGGGATCCAGTCACTTCAGCCTCCCAAAGTACTGAGATTACAGGCATGAGCCACCACGCCGGGCCAGGGAATTGCACTTTAGATCTATACCCTATGCTATGTTGAGCTCCAGGTGGATTGGCACATTAAATTTAAGATACTCCTCATGCCTGTAGTCCCAACACTTTGGGAGGCTGAGGCAGGGAGACAGGAGTTTGAGACCAGCCTGGCCAACATAGTGAAACCCCATCTCTGCTAAAAATACAAAAATTAGCTGGGTGTGGTGGTGGGCGCCTGTAATCCAGCTACTTGGGAGGCTGAGGCAAGATAATCTTTTGAACCTAGGAGGCAGAGGTTGCAGTGAGCCGAGATTGTGACACTGCCCTCCAGCCTGGGCAACAGAGTGGGACTCCATCTCAAGCAAATAAAAAAATTTAAAATACTCGATTCTAAACTAGACTTTCTAAGAATAGAAGCAATAAAAGAAGCCAAACATTTCAATAATTAGAATGTAGAGCATTTTTATAAAATGAAAATTAACAAAAATCAGAAAGGAAACTATTTGGGAAAAAATGTGAGCATCAAATATGGCAAGGGGTTAATATTTAAAGAAACCACTTTAATATATACCAATAACGTGGAGGGTCCGATGAACAAAGAAACAAAGGTCATAAGTGGACGATTAACACAAGAGCGAGGAGTAAACGAACATATGGAGAGATGTGGGGCTTCTGGACTGGGTAAAGACATGCCACGTGAGGTAACAATGGGGTGCCATTTAAACTGTTCACACGAGTGATATGTTTAAAAAGACGCATATTGCTGCTAATGCTGCAGTTGTACTAGTAACTGGCATGGTATAGTTCAAATTATTTTTCTTGCTTATTACTCTGTTCAAATAATTTTCTCTTGAACAGACATAAGAGAAATATACATTGGCAATATAAAAGTAGAATAATAAAAATGTTTTTGCCTTTTTGCCCCATAATCCCGTATTGGAGAAGAAGCATGGCATGGGGAAGAGAGCATGGAATTTTGAGTTGGAAATTCTAGGTTTGAAGCCAGGTTTTAATACTTGCAAGCTGGGCAATCCCAGGAAAGTTGCTTAATTTTCTCTCTGGTCCTTAGTTTTCTCTTTTGCAAAGTCAGGATTATTATATGTGCCTCAGAGGGTTTGGCTGAAGGTTAAATGCAATAGCCTGGGTGTAAATGGAAGAACTTAACATTTCTATGGCACTTTGTTCCTTTGTTCATGAATCTCAGTTTCCTTGTCTGTAACATGGGATAATAATACCTGTCTCACAGTCAGAAGAGATAATGTATTCATTCACACACGCATTCATTCATTCAACCTTGAGGGTTTAGGAGTGACTTGGTGCTGACCTAGGTGCTGGCCATACGGAGGCAGATGAAGCAAACCCAGTCAGCCATTCCCTTTCCAGCTGGAGCTGAGTCCAGAGATGGGCTTGTCATGTGGCCATCATGCCACAGGTCTCAACAAACACAAACGCGCTGTAATTAGCTAGGATGACTCTGCCATCCGGGGCACATTCAGTGCTCCTCAAAAGAGAGTCCACAGTTATATTTCTTTTGTGTGTCCTCTGTATAGAACAGAGGCTCAAATGAATATTCCATTCATTGGGTGCATGCATGCATAAATGTCTACAGGAGGGTCATTTGTTTTAATGAACAATCTGAAGTCACCTAAATGTCCAATATAAGAGGAGTGGCTAGGCCAGTGGGATTGTAATCAAGCAGCAGAAGACTTTGCAGTCATTAAAATGGAAAATTCTGAGCATCACAAAAGACACAGAAAAATATCTGATATAATATTACACAGGAACAAAAGTAGAATACAAAATGACACGAACTTCACAATTATAAATATATGTCCAGAATCAGAGGGAATATTGAAAAGCAAACATTTTATTACAGCAGTGAGATTCTGGGTGAATTTAAAAAATTCCTTTTATGATGTGAAAATATTGTGTTAGCAATAAAATAACAACTACCAGAAAGAAAATGGCTGCTGTGCAGAGAGAAAAATAGATGAATTTATTAAATTTTTTTGGTTGAAGTATAACTTACAAATGGTAAAGTGCACCTAAATGTACACTCAATGAATTTTCCCATATACACACCTGCCTAAATGTACACTCAGCTAATTTTTCCATATGTGTACACCTGCCTAAATGTACATTCAATGAAGTTTTCCATATGTATACACCTGCCTAAATGTACACTCGATGAATTTTTACATATATATACACCTGCTTAACCTCCACCCAATTCAAGTTATAGAACATTAAAAATGGGTGATTTTAAGTGGGAGAAAATAGCTTTGGTGTATGTTGTGAGGGTGGACATAAAATCAATAGACAGTATTATTTTGCAAAAAATATCAGTCTTCCTAATATGAAGATAAAATGTTAGAATACATTAAAACAGCAGAGAATGTAAGGCCCATTTTTAGAGGGAGTTCAGAAGTTGATAGATTATCCGAGGCAAACAAAGTGAACAGATTTTTTTTCCCCTTTTTATACTAAATGGCCCAAATGGAGGAAAATCACTTTCAAATGATTACATATAACATGCATAACGACAAATCTGACACTGCCAAAATCATATGCACAACCTCAGTTTTCCTTCCGGCAAGATAAACAAATCGACACCGATAAATCTGAGTGGAAATCGGGCTGTCAAATGCTATCTTCCAGACTTGGGATTAGAAACAAGGGGAATGTCCCAGAAGTCATTTGGCACCAGGAGGGCTGTGCATGCCCTTGTCTCTCTGCCTCATCCTTTGCTGCACTTTCCTCCAATACGTGAGTACATATGTATATATTTCTCTCACAGCCCTCCTAATTCCCAAACCACAAACACCGAAGCCTCATATAATTTCACTGTGATTTCTTTTCTGTTGTTGATTTATCTGAAGTGTTGCTTGACTGCTTTATCTTTCTCTACACAGCCTCTTAAATTGCTTCAGCAGATCTAACCTCTCCAGAGACCGGAGACAGGCACAAAGCTTTATGCCGGACACTGCCAGGCCCACGTCCGTGTGGGCGTTGAATGGATGCTACGTGATGGCAGAATGAGTCACTGAGATTTAGGCGGAGAGTTTGGAGGAAGGTGCTAATGAAAAGGGCTCTGGTGCTGCAGGAGACATACGCAGGTCAGGAATAATGACGTCAGCCCGGAGCCAGTGTTTAAAAATAGTGAAGCTCTTCTATGAATCAAAATGATTCTATGGGGAAAAAACTAAACTGGTGATGGAAGGTTATATTGCTTTGTAAAAGAAAAAGTAATTTATGCTCGACCTCAAGAAAAGCAAAAGTTACAAATCAAAATAAACTCAGAAGTGCTTGAAGTAGGCAGAAACTCATCAAAACAGTTGGAGTGAACTTACCATGTTCTGTACACTAACTAAAGAAAATTGCTAGGGGATAGTGAATAGCAAAGATGCCCGGCTTCCTTCCCTATCGCAGTCACCTCTGCAAGTAGGATTACCAGCTTCTGCTTTGTGACAGCTTTTGCTGTTTCTGATGGGTCCTTATGCACGAGAGGGTACAGTCAACAGACCATTCACTGCTGAAGCTGTCAGAATTAACCCCAAAGAAAAATGGAGCTGAATAGGCTTTATGATTACATAACATGCCTAGACTTGACCAGCCCAGGCTGTTTGTTTATATATGTCTGGCATGCCAGATTCGACCTGACTTAAGTGGTACCTGCTTTAATTAATTTAATTGGTTTTCTTTTCTTGATGGAAAATAGAAAGATATTTAACTACTCCAAAATCTCTTCCCTACCCCATGAAAGCCTTTGTAAATTCTATTTGATGAGGTGGTTAAGTTATTCAGTGAATGATTCTATGCAAGCATATACTCACAAAAATAATATTTAAACAATACTATAGCTGACATGGAATAAATACCAAATAACTAGTCAGACCACATCTGTACTTTTACAGTTGATCTTAGCCAAAGGCTAAGAAGCAATGCACCTCTGTACTTCTAAATACAAAATCAATTCTGCAACATAAAAACATTCACCTATGGGAATTGAGATTTTGGCTTTCTTTTAGTAATTCATAAGCTTGTGGTAATAAGTGTAAAAACAGGAATTACCAACTGAGTAAAAATTTTTCTATCTATAAAAACTAAGCAAAGCCAATAATTAAATACTGTAGTTTTTGAAGGTTTAGTTTTAAAATTTTAGTCTTTTTATAAAATTAGCCGTGATATATATTTTTAAATGACTAAATAGTACAGCAGGCTAGAGATCTTATTTATTTATTTATTTTTTTGGAGACAGAGTCTCGCTCTGTCGCCCAGGCTGGAGTGCAGTGGCACGATCTCGGCTCACTGTAACCTCTGCCTCCCAGGTTCAAGCGATTCTCTTGCCTCAGCCTCCCTAGCAGCTGGGATTACAGGCGCCGCCACCATGCCCGGCTAATATTTTTGTATTTTTAGTAGAGATGGGGTTTCACCATGTTGGCCAGGTTGGTTTCCAACTCCTGACCTCAAGCGATCTGCCCACCTTGGCCTCCCAAAATGCTGGGATTACAGGCATCAGCCACCAGGCCCGCCCAAGATCTTATTTTTTTTCTTAAATAACCTGGAGCAACTTAATAATAAAAACAAACAAGTTAACTTTAGTTCCTGTTGTTCGCTTTATACATTATCAAGGTGTTGCCATAAAATATGAGATGAAGGTAGAAATGGTTTTAATGAGGCATGCTTGATTTTTCTTAGTTTGTTTCATGCACATTTTATCCGTATGACAAAATATCAATGTGGAATTAAATATTATACAGAAAGAGGATATAGAAAGCAAGCATATTTTATTTTTGCTTTTATTCTTTCCCATTGCACTCAGTACTATAAATGAGTTGCAAATGAGGTACAGCTACAAGTAATGAAATTGTGCTGTTTGGTACAGTTCTAATAATTTATATCAATGAAACATGGTAACCGTTGCATGGAAAGTGTGACTCCATCTACACAGACGGCAGCACAAATAGATAAAGGAAACCTGAGTTGGGATTACATAACGATAAGAGTATGCAACATAAAATACTGTGGGTTGCATTGAATTTTTTTTTTAAATTATGTGGATATCAAGAAAGGCAAAGAATTTGACTGCATAACTGGAAATTATGCCTCTAATTCTCTAATTATCGCCAAGCTAATTTATAATGGAAGAGCAGGATGAGAAAGATAATCATGTCTTCAAATGAAGTATCATGATTTCTCAGGGGTGAGCTACATTCTGTGTCACACTGGAAAAGAGACAGTCATTGCCCTTTTCTTCTAAAAGGATTTAGACACATAGAACACATTTGTCCTCTAATAATTGCATACCTCAAATTGTTTCAATCCTAAATAAATAGGCAGCTATTTATTTAGGATTGAAGCAATTTGGGGTATGTGATGATTTAGAATGGTCTAAAAATCAAACAGTCTTAAGAACAACTTTGCATCCTTTCCAAGCTATTCTGAACAATTGATTCTATGTATTAGATGCAATTGTTCAACCTTTTATGTTGCTAAAGATGTTCGTTTGCCTCAGAATAAATAACAAGCATCCTGCCTGTAAGACAGAGTAATATTTTTACCTTCATGATTATGAAAGATTAAACAGAAATATTTTAAAAGACATATTTTAGAAGGTAATATAATCCAGAAACTGCAATTTATTATCCATGTCTGACATAAAATACAAATTTATCTGACATAAGAAGAAAAAAGAAAAGTGACTGGGAATTCAGATCAAAGAGTCAACAGAAGCGGACTAAGAGGTCATCCAGGTATTGCAGTTAGCAAACAAGTACTTCCAAATACCTACGATTAAGATGCTAAAGAAAATAGAGACAACTGTGGACAAAACAGATAAAAGATGAGGTATTTAAAAATGAATTGGATGTATCAAAGAGCTTGTAGTACTGGTTATGGTCTCCAATACAACGCTGACTAGAAGTGGCAATGGTGGTTCTTCCTATCTTGCTCCTGAGCTCAGGAATGGTGTTAGCTAAAAGGTTTCTGTAGCTGTACCTTTAAGGTTTGGGCACTGTGCTATCTGTAAGTTATACTTCCATAAAAATCGAAACAAATCTTAGGAGATATTTTTCATTTATAAGTTAAACTGTTCCAAAGGGGGATAACCTCTGTCTCTTTTACTTAAAAAATGCAAATATGCTCAATCTAATCTCATTTCAATTTCTGAGAATTGCAGTTTCAAGAATTATTACTGACATCAGCTACAAATAAAACAAGAAAACAATTGTTTAGAAACCTCAAAATTGATATAAAACTATTCTGGTCAAGACATTTTTATTAAAATATTGTTTTGAAATTTGGCAGTTGATTTCTGGTCTCATCATGATGCCAAAAATAGATTAAATAGATTCAGTGAGCTATCTAGATGGGCCAAATAACAGATTTGATAAAGTCCCTACTACGTGTTTAGGCAGTGACATTTGTCAGTAGCCAGCACAGTAATAGTTATAAGTGACAATTCGGGGAAGAGTCTGGGCTGAGAGTGTCAGTTCCCATCATGTGGCTCAGTCTCCATTCCCTGTCAGCCTAGACTGAAACATAAAAGAAGCAAAGTGCTTTCAAGCCTGCATAGGAAGGTGTCTTCTTCTCTTACCCCTGGAATCAAAGAAGCGATGAAAATCTTTGTTTATTGCTTTCGTTAGAGACTCAAACACAGGCTATCAAATGTGCAAAAACGTTTTCTTTCACATAAAAGATTTCTGATAGCCATGTCACTTGTTTCAATTTCCTGTTCATTCCAGATACCACTGTATGGGAATGGGATTCAAATGGAAGATATCTTGCATTTATCCCAAAACATTCAGCTACCTGACATGACATATGATGGGACATTCTTTTAACTTGTTTATTTCTTTGGATTTTTTTTTTTTTTTCACATCATCTCCAGTGTTTCAATTTTCTTAGCAGCCAGAGGCTTCTCCTGAGTGTCTCTTCTGGGTAAAGGTGGTCAGGGCTGCTGCAGGCCCAGGCCACATGCTGTCTGTAAATGGTTTTGCAGGCACATGATAGACATAGATTCAATTCTTGCTTCCTGATTTCCTGCACGTCATTTTGGAGCTAACATACCTGCATGTACAGAGGCCCTGGGGAAGAATGCATACTGATGCTCTTGAGCAGGGTGCACACATTGGGGCCCAAGGGCCAAATCTGGCCAGCTCTCTGTTTTTGTATGGCTCCCAAGCTAAGAATCATCGTATTTTTGAATGGTAGGAAAAAAATCAAAAGGAGAATAATGCTTTCTGACACATGAAAATGATACAAAATTCAAATTTCATTGTCTATAAATAACTGGAACGGAGCCACGTACGCTCATTCATATTGTCCACGGTGGCTTTTGCACCACTATGGCAAAGTTGACTAACTTTATCAGAGGCCTTTGGTCTGCAAAGCCTAAAATATTTACTATGTAGCTATTTACAGAAGAAGTTTGCCCATTGTTATGGATTAAACGATGTCCCCAAAAAAGATGTTGATGTTCTAACCACCAGTACTTGTGAATGTGGCCTTATTTGGAAAAAGGGTCTTTGCAGATGATCAAGTTAAGTTGAGGTCCTTAGGGTGAACCCTAAACCAATATGTATCCTTATAAAATCAGAAAATCTGGAAATACACACACACACATGCAGAGAATGCCATGTGAAGATGGAGGCAGAGATAGAGCTGATGCTTCTATTATACAAGCCAAAGAATGCTAAATGTTGCCAGCAAAACACCAGAAGCTTCCAAAGAGGCCTGGAACAGATTCTCTCTTGCCGCTGTCAGAAGGAGCCAACCCTGCTGACACTTTGGTCTTGGACTTCCAGCTGGCAGAACTGTGAGACAAGAAACTTCTGTTATTTAAGTCCCTCAATCTGTGGTGCTTTGTTATGCAAGCTGGAACAGCATGTACCAGCTCCTGATGTAAACACACACATTATCCACTGAAAGGTGCTAATGCCCTTTTCACTTCATTGGGTTCTTAAGTGTCTGCTGTGAACAAATGCCACACATGTCACCTCCGTTTCTTCCTGTTGCCACCTGTGGAAAGGCCATGGGGAGTGGCTTGGACGCTCTCTCAGTGGTGAGGCTCTCTCAGGGATGCTGACTCCCTCTATGCACTCCGAAACTCCCCACAAGTGACAAGCACTTTATTTTTCTCAATAGCGAATCAAGAACTGTCAGTTAAACTCCCACTTGAACCAACTTCTCATAGCCTCCTATTCAAAAATTATATTAAAAAAAAATCTTTCTTTTAAAAGATAAAACAAGGATGGCTGCATGTGATTTTCTCTCTACCAATATTTTCAAGAACATACACCAGTGGAAGTGCCCAGTAGGATCCCAGAATTTAGGGGAAGTTTCAGTGTTTCATTTTAATATTCCAAACAATAAAATGAGGAAATGAAATGTTTTGGTTCCTTTTAGAACCTGTTAAGGAGCCAAACATGCTTTTAAATGAGGGCTCAATTAAAATATCGGATGGAAGCAAAAGATCATTTAGAATCAACAATAAATTCTCCTGATCCGCCTTTTACAATTAGTTACTTACAGTTTAAAAAATGCCAAAATCATTTCTAAAAGTCATTCCAATATAGGCATAAGTTGTTAATGTAATGCAATACGAATACCTAAATATGCATAAAAAGACAAACAAGGAGTTGCTTATTCACCTTAATAACAGGGCTTTGGGATTCTTTTGTAAATGATTCATTTTATAAATGTTTGGTGGTTGTATATTGTTCTAGAATACATCTGTTGCAAAAAAAAAAACAAAAAAACAAAAAACAAAAAACTAAAAACCCTCCAATTCCCAATCAAACAAAAGATTTACTGAGAAACTTTGAGATGCCCAGTTCTAATTCTGGTGCAATGGGAACAAACTTATACTGAGACATAAACTTTGACCTCAGTGAATTTATGGGATTCATTTTTAGCCTGCTTGCAAAGATTAGAAAATTATATAGTCAAAGACTAAATGGATGGAAAGACTTGTATGTACAGTTGGTATTCCAAACAGACAAAAATCCTTGCAACTGTCATGAAACCACAGGAAGGAGATGGACAAGATTCAGCTGCAGCGTGAAGGAGGGGTATGACCTGGAGAGACGCAAAGAGGGGAGACGAAGGATTTTGTGTGGTGCACACCAGACCCAGAACCCACCGTACTTGGAATGGTGACTGTAATGTTCCTCACCAAACAGTGAGCTTCCTGAGGGCAGGAGCTGTGTTTTGTTACTTTTTTGGTCACTAGCTCCTGGCACCGGACTGCACACAGAAATGGGGCTCAATGGCTGACGGATTGAATTAATGATAGTGAGAATCCCAGCAATATAGAAATAAAGGAAGGAGCTGGAATGTTGGGAGTCCCCAAACATAAAGAGTCTTTATCTCCAAAAGTTACTTACCAGGGTTTTGGACTCAGAATTCATTTATTACCAAAAAAATCCTGTAAACACTGATCACCTTCCTGCAATAAATTTTGGCCTGTGCACAAAATTTAAAGGGGCACCAAAAACCTCAGTAATCAAAGTAAATAATATTTTAATGCAACATATGTTTTAAAATAAAAATCAATGCCAAAAAACTCATGATAAACAAAATATCACCATTTTAAATAAAAACACGATTGGTATTATTGACTTTTCTTGTTTCCAGAGGGTAAAATATGCCCTGTTGTTTTTTTTTTTTTTTTTTTGAGACAGAGTCTCACTCTGTCGCCCAGGCTGGAGTGCAGTGGCATGATCTCGGCTCACTGCAACTCCTGCCTCCAGGGTTCAGGCGATTCTCCTGCCTCAGCCTCCCGAGTAGCTGGGACTGCAGGTACATGGCACCATGCCTGGCTAATTTTTGTGTTTTTAGTAGAGACGAGGTTTCACCATGTTGGCCAGGCTGGTCTTGAACTCCTGACCTCGTGATCCACCGGCCTCGACCTCCCAAAGTGCTAGGATTACAGCCACGAGCCACCACGCCCGGCCGACGTATGCTCTGTACTGTTACCATGCAGCTGAGGGTGGTAAGATGAAGGCCAGAATTGCCAGTGACCACTTTTGTCAGGATGTGGAGAGCTCAGACTGAGAATGAAATCACAGAGATTCCATTAAATAAACTCTATGGAATAATAGAAATAATGCAAAAGAGTTATGTATTGATAATTACAAAGGAAGCAGTAGAAATAATGCCATTGCAATTCAACTACATTTAATGACGCCAGGATTCTCAAAGAATTGTTTGCCATTCTGTGCATGGAGAAACACGTTCCATTCTTTTAGGAAGAGAGAATAAAGAAGAAAACTGATAAAGCTGAGAAGAGCTTGGGGAAAGCAAGGCAGTCAAAAGGAATAGCTCGCTTGTTGGCACAGCAAGGGCAAGTCAGAGTGGGACTGGTTTGCTACTCAGCTCTCCATTTGATTAGAAAGGACCAAAATCCAATTCAAACTGGCTTAAACAAAAAAGGGGAGTGAGGTTCCCAACACAAAAAACCCAGCAGAACTTCCTTCAGGCATGAGTAGATCCAGGGACTCAAACGTGACATCAGAACTTAGTTCCTTTTTGCCTCTTGCTTCTGCTTTCATCTCTGTGGTTTCATTCTCAATCTGAGCTTTCCATATCACAGCAAACAGGGCCTCTGGCAATACTGGCCTTTATCCTACGCCTCAGCTGCGTGGGAACAGCAGAGAGCATATTTCACCCACTAGCAACAAGAAAAGTCAATAATACCGATCCTGTCTTTATGTAAAATGATGATATTTTGTTTATCATGAGTTTTTTGGCATTGATTTTTATTTTAAAACATACATTTCGTTGGCTGGGCATGGTGGCTCACACCTGTAATTCCAGCACTTTGGGAAGCCAAGGGCGGGTGGATCACCTGAGGTCAGGAGTTCGAGACTAGCCTGGCCAACATGGTGAAACCACGTCTCTACTAAAAATACAAAAATTAGCTGGGTGTGGTGGCATCCGCCTGTAATCTCAGCTACTTGGGAGGCTGAGGCAGGAGAATTGCTTGAACCTGGGAGGTGGAGGTTGCAGTGAGCTGAGATCATGCCACTGCACTCCAGCCTGGAAAACAGAGCAAGACTCCATCTCAAAAACAAACAAAAAAACCCATACATTTCATTAAGATATTATTTACCTTGATTACTGAGGTTTTTGGCACCCCTTTAAATTTTGTGCACAGGCCAATGCCCTCCTCTCTTTCCAGCCTGTCCTGGCTACACCTGCAACATTACTCTGACCCTCCACACCCTCCAGATCCTAAACCATATATTTTGCCCCAAGGTATCTGCTATGGCTGAATTGTGCATCCCAAAAGATATGTTGAAGTTCTAACAGCCTGTGCCTAGGAATGTGATCTTCTTTGGAAATAGGGCATTTGCAAGTATAATCAAACTAAGATAAAGTCAATAGGGTGGGTCCTCGTGCAATATGACTGGAATCCTTATCAGAAGAGGGAAACACCGTGTGAAGACAGAGACACAGGGAGAAGATGGCCATGACAATGGAGGCAGAGGCTGGAGGGATGCGTCTGCAAGCCGAAGAAGGCTGAGGATTCCTGGCAGCACTGGGAGCCAGAAGAGGTAAGGGCAGATTCTCCCCCGAAGGTTTCAGAGGGAGCATGGCCTTGCCAACACCTTGACTTCTAGCCTCCAGAACTAGGGGAGAATCCATCTCTGTTATTTGGGGACCCCTGCTCCCTTTCTTTTAGTGCTTTATCACTGCATTCCTAGGGAACGAATACAGTCCCCAATCTAGGGCCTTCTCTTTGGCTTTATCCCTGGGATCCAGAGACTCTAGAACCATATGTGAGCTTCTCTATATCGTCTTCACAATTTTCTCTCCCTCTGTCCACTGCTTAAATGTTGATGTGCCCTTGGATTCCCCTGTAAAGTCTTCGATGGGACTCTTCTAGACAATCTCCCCCTCTACTATCTAAGAAGGAAAAAAAAAACTTGCTCCCATGAACTGGCAGCAAGAGGGGCCACTCACTAATCAGCCAAGAATTGCCGGGTGGGGAGTTTCAGAGTAAACTGAAGGCACCCAGCAAGCTATGGCGTGGATTATTGCAGCATCCTACAGGACAGAGCTGAGAAAATGGCAGTGGGTCAGCCTGGGCTGGGGAATGCAGAGCACTCATTATTGAGACGTGCAACTTCAAAGTTACCTTTTACTCTACCCTAGCTAGTTACCCAGGTATAAATCCTATTGTTCTTCCTTCAGAATATATTCTGCCGCTAGTTACCCAGACTGGAAACCTCAGCTCCCATGAGAGTTCCTCCCCATTTTCACCCACCTTTTTCTAATCAGTTGTCAAGCTCTAACTTTCAGTTATTGTCACTACTGTGGCCACTGTTCAAGTTCAGAGACCTTAAACAAAAATGTTGCCAAAGTCACATGCTAATAACTTGAAGATCCGTTGGCCCCAAGCCCCATCCTTCTCCCCTAATGACACAAGATCTCAAGTTTTGTCCTCGGACAGTCAAGCCTCACGTCAGTCCTGGCACAGAGCGATGCTTCATAAATGTTTCCTGACTGAATGAAGAATCATGCATTTTCCTCTCATTTCACTTAGTAGCATCTTCCAAACAGGATGTTTTTTAGACTTTTAGGACTTCCTTATTATTTGGTCACATAGGGCCTGATCTTCTACATTGTTTCATGTTGCTACCTTTAAGAAAAAACAGGGCATACATTGAATTTGAATTTATACCCTGTTTAAGAAAAACAGGGCATACATTGAATTTCACAGCAAGCTGCTGAGTACATGGAATTGCCATTAGGGGTTCATAAACCTCTTTTTTGGGAAGATGGGTGGGTGGGAGAGGTAACAGCAGGGAAAGATGAGCTTAGGAAACATAATTCTTAGGTTGGGGAGGAAGCATGGGTTGCAAAGCGGCACAGGGGAGGGCCCCATAAGTAATCTCTAAAGCTATGGCCACTAAGAGGAATGGGAAGGATCTTGCCAGTTAGAAATGACAGTGATGAAAGGAACAAACACCAGATAAAAACAAGTCACCAGTAATACAGATTAAATGAAAGCAATGCATGGTTCTTTCTATCTCCCAGAAACAAATAAAGAGCAGCTAAGACCAGTTCAGAAACACTACTGAAAAAGTGGAATTTTTTTCCTTATGCACTTTGCCAAGGAGTTATTTGCATCTATTGTTATTTACTTTGGCTTCACTATTTGATCCTATGAATTCTTAAAAAGTGAGAATCAAAATCAAGCCAGTTTCAGTGAAGGACTAGCATACTGTGTTAGAAGCCTGAAATGTATTCCGATGAAAGATACACAAAACGCTCATCACCAACACAGACACACCGTATGCATCTTATCTAATGTCAGCACTCTACATATGAACTCTTACGCCTAAAATTCAGTATGCATTTATTGTATATGCTTTATTCTGATCAACTCAGTAGTGCTTCTGAGATAGAAAAACTTGCCAGGTATCCTTCCAGCTTTTCGGCACCAAGTTGGGGAAAAACAGCTTTCAGAATTACCGTGCTGAACTTTGACGCTACTCTGAGAAAGTTACTGCCTAATTCTACATCTCTTATGCAAACTGGGTGGCGCACGATTTCATTTCAACTTATTAAGTCAATTACCTGAAAAATAGACACCAAATTACAATGTATACTGTTTTTTCCCACTTTATAGAGAATCAAAATGTCAGAGGTAGGTGGGATTTAAAAAGTTTTCTGCTTATGAATGATACATAATTTCAAATGACTCATAGCACTTGTTGAAATAAAGTATCCAACCTGGCTGACTCATAACACTGACGCTGGAGTTTCAAATAGAGTTTCCATTATCACACAAATTGTCCCAATCTATGCATTGCACAGCGTTATTCTGACCACAACAAATTACTAGTGACCAGGCTATCAATCATTTAAACAAGCAATGCTATCACAAGATAATACACTCAATTACCTAACCCCATCTGCGAGTTCTATAGGAACTACTTTCATAACTTTAACAGAATGCTTTGGGATACATTTTAAAATCTTTTATAATTCAGACTCCATTGTCAAGCTCTGATGAAAAAGTGGGGCTCTTTATTCGCCTGTAATTTTGCAAATGGCTTCATTTCTTCTACAAGTACATGCAAGACATTTTGGATAGTTTAAGAACACCAGTTTTCTTAAAAACGCTGTGTGAGAAATGTGGATGTCTGGAAATGAAAAAAAGCCAGATGGCTTTATTTGTTTCATCTCCTTTTGCACCTACAGAGCCTGAAGAAGATCATACAATGCGTTCTTCACTTTGGTGTCTTTTCAACGAAGATTGAAGAGAAAAATAGAACCCTAAATAATTAAGACGGACTCATACTTGTCCGCTCACAGCAATGTTCTACCCACTAACTTATAACACCTTTATGAAAAGTCAGATCCTCTACATTTCAATTTCCTATTACAATACAGAAGATGGACATTTTAGCAGCAAGACTTCAAAGGGGAAAACTTCAGACACAGACTGAGTGCACTTTGCATTCTGTCATTTATAAAAGAGAGACACTAATGGATTTAAGCAAGGAAGGTGAGTGGGCTAGCTTTTATTCAAGTCCTGTATCTGTATTATTCGGTGTTGCCGTCATCAACAACACCTTTTCTATGGGAAGAGGGTGCCCATTAATTTTTTTTCCCCAAAAGAAAACTTCTCTGCAGGGATTTCAAAGTTCTGAGGAAGCAGTAAGAATCTTCCATGAGCTGATTCTTTAGTTTTCTAGGGTTCTCATACAAAAATGATCTATTCTTTTGATCAGTATTTCCTGAATTTTGCTATGTGCAAAGTGAAATGGCACTTGGCCTCATGAAGTTTACCCTCTGGTAGGAGAGAAAGATTCTTAACAAGCAAACCCTCTATTAATCATAAAGCATGATAGGTCACGAGACATACAAGCATGGCAGAGAGACAGGAGGCCAGGTGGGAATAGGGATGGAGGGAGGGTGCTTCCCTACTTAGGACAGGTTATTCAGCTACCCAAGGAGGGGACACCTAACCTGGAGTCTGAAGGATGGAAAGAATCTAGCCTCCTGGTGAGCAAGAAGAACAGTTTTCAGGAAAGGAAATGGGGATGCTGGACTCCCTGAGGTCTGAATGGGTGGGGGTGGGGGTGGCAGGTGTTGGTAGAGGAAGGAGCAGCAGCATTCACACTTCTTAGCCTCATTCCCCAACCCTTGTCTCCCCCTTCCCCAAAGAAGGGAGGCAAGTCAGGTTCAGAGTCTGGTGAGGATGTGGGGACTTGAGCCCAGCAGGGGTGACAGCAGCCCACTGTGGGGTTCAGTATGTGCACGTGTGTGTTCTTTAGTATGTGCCTCAGTCTTCCAAGTAGCTGGGACTACAGGCACAATCCCCACCGTGCCCAACAATTGAATATTTTTAAGTGAAACCACTGACATTTTCATAACTTCACTTTATCTTCTAGTGAAAAGAAGGTTTCATTCTTCACATAGTGACACTGGGTGCCTCGCACAAGCCTTCACACCTCTGCTCTCAGGAAGGGCACAGAACTGGGAGCTGGGGTGCTTCTGGGAAAAAAAGCAGTGATGCCACACAGTGGCTCCCACCACATGGCAGGTATTATCCTGTTTCTAGGAACTTCCAAGTGAGATTGGTAGTGTTAGCTCGAGTTCCCTGATTTATTAGGGTTTTGTTTTGTTTTGTTTTGTTGTTGTTTTGTTTTTTTTTTTTTGAGACAGGGTCTGGCTCTTTCACCCAGACTGGAGTGTGGTGGTGTGATCATGGCTCACTGTAGCCTCCAACTCCTTGGGCTCAAGTGATGCTCCTGCCTCAGCCTCCCGAGTAGCTAAGCCTAAACGCATGCACCGCCATGCCCAGCTAATTTTTAAATGTTTTGTAGAGATGAGGGTGGGGGAGACATACTGTGTTGCCCAGGCTGGTCTTGAACTACTGGCCTCAATCCTCCCACCTCGGCCTCCCAAAGTGCTGGGATTACAGGCATGAGCCACCGTGCCAGGCCTGATTTATCATTTTCAGAAGGTATTTCTTTTTTGCACTCTCCATGAGCTCTCAGCACATCACCGTCCTAGACAAGAAAATGAGGTTCTATTTTCTGATAAGCCTAGAGTGATGTGGCCGACTCAAGCCTCGTCTTGCGCACAGAGCCTTTCTGGGTCAGCCAAGTGTGAACAGCTTTTTTCCTTTGTTACAGGTTCGATAGTTCTTGGCCTCATTTGTAGGACTTTGTGTAATCTGCTTTGTAGTGTGATTAAATGTATATATGCTGTCACTAGATTTTGAAAACATAGAAGAAAAAATTTGCATCTTTATCCTTGCTCTATTCCTCAGAAAAATGCCTTAAACAACAATTCCTCAATACATAGTTATTGAATGTGAATGTCAAATGTATTCTCTATTAATAGATATAATTGGTGCCAAACCTAAGATTTGTGTTTCAAGTTTAAGCCAGGATATACACTATATCAATCAGGGGTTCTGATCACCAGCAACAGAAATGGATTCTGATTAACTTAAGAGGTTAGGAATTTATTGGAAGGCTACCAACAGTTGACAGAACCAATGGAAAGGCCTGGAAAATTGCCTTGGAAAGTAAGCAAGCACTGCGAGAACAGAAGCCAAGAGCATCAAGGGTCCAGGGGTCTCCCCCACTGGCAGTAACCTGTTTGTGCACCTGCCATTGCTGCCCCTGGGCTCCTAACCTTTCTGCCACCATGTTGAATAGCCTTCAGGGGCTTCCATTTCTTGGAGGCACATCCCAACATTTCAGAACCATGAACAGGGGAGCATGCAATCAGCTGAGCATATATATGCGCACATATCCTGGCTGCCAGGAAATGGGGAGGTGATTTATCTGCACCCTGTCTCAGGGTAGAACTGCATACTAGACAGTTTCCCTGAGCTATGATGGTATTATCATGTTGGAGAGGGAGAGGAGGAGGAAGGAGAAAGGAGAAGGAGGAAGAAAAAGAAGGAGAAGGAGGAGGAGAAAAGGAAAAACAGAAGGGGGAAGAAGGAGAAGGAGAAAAAGGAGGGCAAGGAGAAAGAGAAAGGGAAGAAGGAGGAGGAGGATGGGGAGTAGGAGGGGGAGGAGGAAGAGGAAGGGAAGGAGAAGAGGAAGGGGAAAGGGAAGAAGGAGGAGGAGGATGGGGAGTAGGAGGGGGAGGAGGAAGAGGGAGGGAAGGAGAAGAAGAGGAAGGGGAAAGGGAAGAAGGAGGAGGAGGATGGGGAGTAGGAGGGGGAGGAGGAAGAGGGAGGGAAGGAGAAGAAGAGGAAGGGGAAAGGGAAGGAGGAGGATGGGGAGTAGGAGGGGGAGGAGGAAGAGGGAGGGAAGGAGAAGAGGAAGGGGAAAGGGAAGAAGGAGGAGGAGGATGGGGAGTAGGAGGGGGAGGAGGAGGGAGGGAAGGAGAAGAGGAAGGGGAAAGGGAAGGAGGAGGAGGAGGATGGGGAGTAGGAGGGGGAGGAGGAAGAGGAAGGGAAGGAGAAGAGGAAGGGGAAAGGGAAGAAGGAGGAGGAGGATGGGGAGTAGGAGGGGGAGGAGGAAGAGGGAGGGAAGGAGAAGAGGAAGGGGAAAGGGAAGAAGGAGGAGGAGGATGGGGAGTAGGAGGGGGAGGAGGAAGAGGGAGGGAAGGAGAAGAGGAAGGGGAAAGGGAAGGAGGAGGAGGAGGATGGGGAGTAGGAGGGGGAGGAGGAAGAGGGAGGGAAGGAGAAGAGGAAGGGGAAAGGGAAGAAGGAGAAAAGGGGGTGGGAGCAAGAGGAGAAAGAATGGCAGTGTCTACTAGGCTAGGGAAAAATTTTGATTTTTGTTAACTACGAGTTTTTAAAGCAGTTTGCACGAAAAATTCGCTTTTCACAAAAACAAATCAACCCTTCTGAACAAATTTCCCTAAACATTGAAATGGTTTTCATGAGTAGAAACAGGTTCAGTAACTAACTATATAATCTAAGTGACAAAGTCTGTGTTAATAACACAAACATTTAATAAAATCAAATGTAAAGTATAAACACTTTTCATGTCAATACTAAGAAAGAGGAAATTCTCAGAATAGAAACCAGAAAATGAGAGAGTGAGTAATCAGGTCCCAGAGGTTGAAAGGGAAGAACAATGTAATACATATTCTCTCATTTTGCTCTACGGGGTGTCTCCACCTGTCTCCCATTCAGAGATAAGGGACCGGTTATGACACTAACAAGTAGGTATGCGCCAAAAGCATGTTACTAGCCTAAGAATATGAATGACAAATCATGTTGTTTTCCCACATGGAATAAAAGTACTCTTCCTAGGGCAGAAATGATTTGTTCATCATGACCATAATGATCATCTGTACCATGCGTCTAGGCTAGAAATTCACCCCCCACAAACCTTCCATTTACTCCTAATTTCCATGAATTAGTTATTTCAATCCTCCCCAAATAGTCTAGTTGACTATAAACCTTTTCATACTCCTTAAACTACAATAACCCTTGATTTTAAAAATAGAGCCTTACATTACTAATGCTATACCAATTTTTAAACACCATGCTCTGAAAAAATAAAAGCCTATTACTGTAAGTTTTATATTAAGTTTTTCTGGAAGTGGGTACATACAAATAACTGCTGTGCAATTTCGACGTACAGGAATAACAAAAAATACTTAAAAATGTTACTCATCTTGTCCATAGAATATTTATTCTTCAATTACTAATTACACGTAGGACTTTCAAGGTGCAGAAAATGGGCACTTCTTTGGTAAGCAGTGACACATGTCATCAACTCCACAATTTTACTTTAGGATCCACAAAGTGGACCGCCACCAAAGAGGGGGGTCTTTCTTGCCTTGGTAATGACAACTACATACACCATCATCATCATCTTTTTTTTTTTTTTTGAGATGGAGTCTTGCTGTGTCATCTAGGCTGGAGTGCAGTGGCGCGATCTCGGCTCACTGCAACCTCTGCCTCCCGGGTTCATGCGATTCTCCTGCCTCAGCCTCCCGAGTAACTGGGAATCCAGGTGCCTGCCACCACACCCGGCTAATTTTTGTATTTTTAGTAGAGACAGGGTTTCACCATATTGACCCGGCTGGTCTCGATCTCCTGACCTTGTGATCCGCCCGCCTTGGCCTCCCAAAGTGCTGGGATTACAGGCGTGAGCCACTGCGCCCGGCCCTAAACTATCATCTTCTTAACAAAAGGTTAAAGAAGCCCAACACTATGATGGTCACACAGCAGAGGGAAGAACAGACACTGTCTCTAACGAACAGTAATGATCCATTTTAAAGGGTGGCATCTAATTGTCCAAGGGAACTACCTAGTTTTAGGATTTAATCAAACCAATGAGTTATTCCTTAAACCCAAATTATCTTTTTAAATATTTATCTACTTATTTATTTTTTGAGACAAGGTCTCACTCTGTCACCCAGGCTGGAGTGCAGTGGAGCGATCTTGGCTCACTGAAACCTCTTCTTCCTGGGTTCAAATGATTGTCCAGACCCAGCTTCCTGTGTAGCTGGGACTATATATGTAAGCCACCAATGCCCAGCTAAGTTTTGTATTTTTTAGTAGAGATGGGGTTTCGCCATGTTGGCTAGGCTAGTCTCGAACTCCTGGCCTCAAATGATCCACCTGCCTCGGCCTCCCAAAGTGCTGGGATTACAGATGTGAGTCACTGTGCCCCGCCTGGATCAATATTTCTTGAAGGCAATTTGTCAATACATGTCCGAAGCCTTAGCTTTATTTTTTTCTCCAAGAAATCTACTTTTAGGGACATATATGGAAGATACAATAAATTTATGTAAAGATTGTGCCACGAGCATGTCCACCACAGCATTGCTTATCAAAACAGAAAATTACTAATTTCAATGTCCACCCTCAGGGCACTAGGTAAAACAAATCGTATGTCCACACCGTGGCATTAAAAATGAGGCAGGAAGGGAAATGTAAATCCAAAACGTGATGAGATACCATTTCATACACACTGCGTTGGCCATCATCAAAAACTGGAAAAGAAGCTTTGGTGAGGATTGGAGAAAGTAGAATCCTCATGCATTGCCAGTAAGAATATAAAATGGTTCAGCAATTGTGGAAAACAGTTTGACAGTTCTTCAAAAATTAAACATAGAATTATCCTACAACCCAACAATTCCACTCCTACCTGAATACCCAAAGAATTGAAAACAGCAACTGAAACAAATACAGGTACACGCATGTTTATAGTAGCTCTATTCACAATAGCCAAAAGGTGGAAATGACCCAAGTGTCAATCAGCAGAGGAATGGATAAACAAACGGTGCTGTAGGCATGCAGCAGAATGTTATTCTGCTATAAAGGAAGGAAGTTCTGATATTTGCTACAATGTGCATATAAGCCTTGAAAAAATTATGCTAAGTGAAAGACACCAGACACACAAGGTAACATATTGTGTGATTCCATTTATATGAAACATCCAGAATAAGGCAAATCCATAGAGATGGAAAGACTAACGGTTGCCAGGGGGCTGGGAGGAGGAGTGAGCCGGGGAGGGACTACCTAATGGATATAGGTTTTCCTTCCGGGGTGATGAAAATGTTCTGGACCCGGGTAGAGGGGGTGGTTGTACAACACTGTGAATGTACTAGTGACACTGAATTGTTAATTTAAAAATGGTTAATGGTTAATGTTACTTTACTTTTTCCCTCAAGATAATAAAATGATGGAGAAGAATATTTCTTGAAAAGGGAAGATGTTCACCACATATTTGGGGGGAAAAGTGTAAAAGTAGGGAAATACTATCGCAAGGACAAAAAACCAAACACCGCATGTTCTCACTCATAGGTGGGAATTGAACAACGAGAACACATGGACACAGGATGGGGAACATCACACACCGGGGACTGTTGTGGGGTGGGGGGAGGGGGGAGGGATAGCATTAGGAGATACACCTAATGTAAATGACGAGTTAATGGGTGCAGCACACCAACATGGCACATGTATACATATGTAACAAACCTGCACGTTGTGCACATGTACCCTAAAACTTAAAGTATAATAATAATAAAATTAAAAAAAAAGTAGGGAAATAAAAGTGGATATAGGAATTAATTATTATACTTGCTAAAATAATTTTATAAATCAACACTATATATAAAAATATAAACACATATGAATATGTATTTTATAACATATAAAGAATACATAAACGGACAGAAAGGCTTTACAGAAAAAAGCCCCTAGTGGTGATTCTCGGGTAGAGGGATTATGTGGTAGGATTATGGTTGACTTAATTGTTTTCTTATCTGTCCTTCCAAATATCTCATCATGAGCATGTCACACTTTGTATTAAGAAAAAAATTGTATAGGTGATATAATAAAAATAGGAATGTAAAATCAGGATTATGTATGTCTGTTGACTCATAACATGCCTCCATAGAATCCAGTAATAACATGGATAGCTTTTCCATGAGCTCATCTGTATGATCAGGCAAATGGTGTCCTGTGAAACCCAATCACGCAGTGGAAAGCAGGATATACCATGCTGAGCAAACAAGTCAGGCACCCTCAAGTGGCTCCACTGTGCTATTCAAAGACTTCAGCCTCTTAGTTGAGATAATATTGAGGTAATTACAGTAACATAATTAAGTTATGTGACTTTGGAATGCACTAAAAAGAAATATACTTAAAAGAAATAGCATGTCAAGAAAAGAAGCCAACCTACTGCATTTAAATAATCCTTTAACAAAACGTAATTTGCTTAAAATCCTTAATAAGAGCTCATTCTTTTATTCATAAAGTATATCAAAATGTGATCAATTTTCCTATAATGAAATAAAATCTGATATTTGTTTACTATTTTTTACTACTATTTCAAGTTGCTCTTAAAAGAAAGCTACCCAAATGAAAATATCTGTATTTTCATCCTTTAAGAAAACTTGGTAAAAACGAAAAATTTCAAAACAGGGAATCATGTGACTATGAATTGCATGACATTAAAAAAAATGGAATTATTCTATGAAAGAATGAGCTTTCACTGCATTTCAAAAAATTTCAGTTTTCCTGCTTCTATAGTTACTTTAATTCTTTCAGGTTCTCTCTGTAAACACAATTGCTTGTCTAGATGTTACTAATTGTTATCATGAAGGTTCCCTTCTGATCTCACCTAATTTTCTTTCCTATTAGCAGAGGCTGATATTCATTCATCCAAAAAGTATTTGAGGAGTGTCTACCACATTCCAGACCACATGCTCAGAGCCTGGTGGACTGAGCATCACTGGCCCTACCCTCAGGCCATAAATGGGCTGTCCAGTGCCGAGAATAGCAGTGCCTCACAGGCATTTGGTACATATGCATTGAATACTGGCCTTAGGAGGAGGGATCAGGGTGAACCTGTGTGTACACATTACAGCCTCTCCCAGGGTTGTAGGTTGTCCATGTGAACTTGGGCATTATTACATCATGGCAGGTGGATAAGGGCTAACATCTATTGAGCATCCACTGAATTCTGGGCAGAACGCTGAACGCTTTACTTGCACTAGGTGATTCACATCGCATTGATCTAGGGACTACCATCACGACACTCGACAGATGTGAAAACTGAGGCCCAAGGCAGTTAAATATATTACTTGCCTGGGGTCACACGTAGTGAAATCTGGCGATTGCATCTTCCTGCCAAGGGCATGGAGAAAGAGGAAAGTGATAAAGACCAGAGGTGTGTTCTTGGGAACGCCCTCCAACTAGGGGAAGAGGGGACAGGACAGCAGAGCGGCAGGAGAAAGGGCATGGAGGGACTTCCTAAATTCCTAAATGTTCAATGAATTACGAGGATGCTTCAAGAAAAGCTGGCTCACAGGAAGTTTGGGCTGGACGGGAAGGAGGGCCCAGAAGCACTTGGTATCTAGGAACTGGGGGCCTTCCAAGGAGCACCTTCAGCTACATGGGTAGGATATGGCTGAGTTCCTGGGCCTAAGAAGGCGGCTGAGCTATGGAGGCAAGGTGTTTTTCCCAAAAGGCTTGGAGTGGCGGGCGTGAATCCGCTTAGAGGGATGTCTTGAGTGGGGAGAGAATCCAGGCAAGAATTGCTTCAGGCCAGGATGAGTTAGCAGAGAGGCTGAAGACATTTGAGAGCTGAAGGCTGGAGAAAGCTCCGAGAGGAGCTGAGGGACAGGGCACAGTGACCCCCAGCTCAGCAGAGGGCAGGGGAAGGAGACTTTTGGCTCCAATGGGGAACTGAAGAAGACATCTGAGTAAAATATTAGGCGGTGTGATCTGGCGTGAGGCGGGAGATGAGGTGGGCAGGCAAGACTCAGCATGGCTGAATGGGCAGCTTGATGGCCCAGGCACATGCTGGCTCCTTTGTCATTCCAGAGGGTGACTTTCTGTTCCAGGCTAGTGATGCCATTTTTTCCCCATTCACGGTAGTTTCATAAAGTTCTCTTTTAAAATAAACCTATTTAGATAAAATAAATAAGTCCATTAAGGGAAGAAGAAAGCAAATAATGGTACAGATGGTGCAGGGATGTGGCAAAAATTGTGAAGGGGTGTGGGTGAGTGAAGATTGGACAACATTGCATACAGGAGCACATTTCCTAGTTAAAAATCATTTAAAATTTAATTTAAAAAAATTTACAGTTAATTGCTTCACCTGCAATGCTGGAAACTGTCTAGGTGGGACCGAATCTGAGCCAAAACCAACACCCGCCCAGGGAGAAGAGGGTTGAGTCCTTGGCAGGGGTTCCCGGCTGTTCTTGGCAGAGAATGTGGCCTGGAGAAGCTGTCCAGCTGGCTCGAACATGTGGATTTGCAGCTGTACACTCAAACCGGGTTCCATACTATTTTTTTTTTAATGAACTAGTTACCCTTGTTTCAGTGCCCCAATAAAATGTTTTTGGGCTGGGTATGGTGGCTCATGCTTTTAATCCCAGCATTTGGGGAGGGTGAGACAGGAGAATCGCTTGAGCCCAGGAGGTCGAGGCTGCAGTCACGCTTGGTCACATTGCTGCACTCCAGCCTGGGCAACAGAGTGAGACCCTGTCTCAAAAAAACAACAAAAAAAATCAGGTTTATGAAATGCTTTTCATTATGAGGATTAGAAATACTTGGATTTTCTCTGTAATGAGAATTACGAAACCAGTTGGGCCACTCAGCCTCTCTAGCCTGGGCAACAGAGTGAGACCCTGTCTCAAAAAAATATATTTTTTTGCCTCACGCCTGTAATCCCAGCACTTTGGGAGGCCAAGGTGGGTGGATCATGAGGTCAAGAGATAGAGACCATCCTGGTCAATATGGTGAAACCCCGTCTCTACTAAAAATACAAAAATTAGCTGGGTATGGTGCCACGTGCCTGTAGTCCCAAGCTACTCAGGAGGCTGAGGCAGGAGAATCACTTGAACCCAGGAGGTGGAGGTTGCAGTGAGCCGAGATCGTGCCATTGCAATCCAGCCTGGTGACAGAGTGAGACTCTGTCTCAAAAAAAGAAAAAAAAAATTTAATGCTCCTGTTCAGGCAATATTTTGTTTTGTCTTACTCTATAACTTCAAGGCATTTCAAAAGAAAATTAAAAATCTTTGCTCTAATGGGCTAAGAAGCAAAGGAAATGGACTGACAGGGTTTGATCTGATGGTGTCCTCTATGGCCAACATCATTGCGTCTCTGCTGAGAACCCATAGCCTTTTTTGATTCTGGGCACTGAGACATAAACAAGACCTAAGGACAAATGCCAGCTTCTTATTAGATTTTAACCTTTCTTTCAGATTTTCTTTGGAATACTGAATGGACTAATCAATTTTCCTATTTTCATTCTAGAAACTCAAATAGTACTTGCCGGGTAGAGATGAAAAGACAGTAGGTTCCAGAACCCTTTCTTTCTTCTAGGACATACACGGGGCACACAAGCAGTTTTATAAGTTACAAACATATGCAGAGAATAAAATTTTAACATAAAAGAAAAGTGTGAAATGCCTCATAACATTAACTTTTATTCACGTATGGAGAAAAATCACTATTTCCCCCTATTTACTTCATTTAAAAATTTCCTCCAGTGAAATACAATTAGTTGCTGAAAAAAGGTAACCCTAGGAACAAAATGCTGTGCACCTGTGTCTTCTAGACTTTCAGTGGTGTTGCTGTGCTACCCTCAGCTGTCAGGTCAAAGATTAGTTAGGATGAAACTTTTCTGGGGCAGAATGAATGCATAATTGCATTTAAAAATGAATCTGCTTGATACTCAAGATTACTTGCCTGCTCCATCCGTGAGATTCATAAAGAAATTAGGTCACTCAGTAGGACATAAGTTCAAAATTAAGACATTCCAATTTATTGTGAGGACAAAGTACAGTTTCAAACAAAATCTTCTACATAAAGGAAGATTCAGCTAAACATCCATCAACCTAAAAATTAACAAAGGAAAACTTTGAAGACACAAATCGTGATTTTAGGGGGTCTTATTTTCTAGACAAGTTTTGAAAACATCAAAACATGGTTATGTAAACTGCTTTCAAAGATAAGACCCTTGATTACTGGTGCTGCAAAAATAGGAAACAAATATCAAATGATATAAAAACACCGAATTTGATTTTACAGCACTTCCTTCAAAACTCCAATTAAATTAAATGCAAATAATGTAAGCATGTATCAGCCAGAAAGGTTATAATCCTTCTAATAAAATCCATATGGTTTTAAAGGAGGTTTTACATAGAAAAAGAGACTTTAGAAAGAAAATACAAAAAATATGTACTGGTCTAAAACTTTGAAGTAACAACCAGACTGTATGCCTGGGACAGCGTGAATTACTGTGAGTAGAGAATGCTGTTTGTATTCATTTTAGTGTCTGTTAGGAAGTTAGGCAGATAGTAATTTTAACAAATGGGCTGGTAGAGTTTTGCTATTGATTTGTAAAGGTGACTTGTGTACCATGTCACAAGGTATGTAACTGATATGACTTATTCAGATGCAATCACAATTTAAAGATTTCATACATTTCTTTATAAATATTCCTTAATAATCCAGAAAATATCACATAAATACTCGTATAGTAAGAACGGAATTGTGAACTCCGTATTACTACTAGCCATTCTTAGCATGTGTATTCCAGAAGTGTTTTCCAAAATGGAAGGCACTGATGGAGATTTACTGTTCAGTATTGTAGGGGTTACCAAACTATGGCCCACAAGCCAAATCTGGCACGCTGGTTTGTTTTGTAAATAAAGTTTTATTGAAACACAGCCATGCCCACTTATTTACATATTGGCTCTGGCTGCTTTTGTGTTGTACCAGCAGAGTCTAGTCACTGCGGCAGGATCTTCTGGCCCCAGAATCTCAAATATTTTCTCTCTGGCCCTTTACAGAAAAGCTTGCCAACCTCTGGCTTGTAGAATCATTCAGAATTGTGATGATTTATATGTACTTTAATATCCACCGTGATAGCAAATTGGCAGATTAATTAATTTTGTTTCTCTTTGCTTTGTTACAGTCAAAATAAATTAGGTGTTTATTTTAGAACTTGTGGCTGATTAATGCTCAAAAACAAATAAGCAAAATCACTCATCAGAACTAAATACTCTGCAAGTTATTTTCACAAAAATAAACGAGGCGGAGAATAAACATGACAAAAAATGGGTAATATAAATAATGAGACACTTATTCAAAGCTGAAGACTACCCTCAGGCTGCTAAGACAACTTAGGCTCTCACAAAAAACGATTAACCTTGCTCGGAATGCATTCGCCCTCTTTTCTGTGAAGTAAACATTTCTTGTCAAAGGCATCCTGACAGTGGTAATTAAGTTCAGAAAGTTCTATACTGAGTGGGAGATGTGCCTGTATTGCTTGACTTTTTTTTTTTTTTTTTTAATGAGAAGACAACATCTCATGGTAGAGAGCTGAACTTTCAATTTTACAGGCGAATTCTACCAGTTTATAAATTTGGGATGCAACTGTAAATAAATACATAATAAATGTTCTCTAAAATACAAGATATAGGTAATAAGAGTTAAGAGGAAAATAATTGCAGTGATCAAAACAGAATTTAAAAATAGAGGTAAAATGAATGGCTTGGAGCATCTCATAGGCTGGGAGAATGCTCTGAACTCATGCATCGCCCCGGTCAGAAGGACCACCAGGGGGCGCCTTGTTTCTAAGCTTTCCCTAGGGGTTGTTTTTGGTTAAGATTCCTGGATTGGTAAAGATTCTTTGGCGTGTTTGGAGAGATCTTGAAACTGATTAATCAACTCTGAGGCTTTCAGTTCCTTGCCAATGATCCAACAGATCCATCCCAGTGGGATGGTTATGTCCCTTAGATTTAGGAACCTGTATTTTAATTAATATAGCTTTCAAGCTACAAAGTTTTGTAAAACCTATAGTCAAGTGCAGCCCTGGATATTTTTCATATGAATTTGTGCTTAGGTTAAGATTTATTCCCCAAAGAACTGTTTATGGAAAACCAGAGGATGTATATTAGAGTTCTGGGAATCTAGTGTCTCTTTTCTTCATCCTCAGAGTATGTGACCTTGAGCCAATGGCTTGACCTCCTCAGGCTCCAACTTCCCTAACTGCCACTTTTGCAAGCTGAGTTTATAAACATGAGTTGAGATAATGCCTGTGGAATGTCTGGCACATAGTGGGTGCTTCATACCCTTTATCAAGTTTCTGTTATCCTTTAATTGTATTAAAACAAATAACAGAGATCCAGGGTTTTATGTTCATGCCTGTTAAATTTCTTCCTAATTTCAGTTCATCTTTCATTTTCTTTTTCTTTTTTTCTTTTTTTTTTGAGACGGGGTCTCACTCTGTCACCCAGGCTGGAGTGCAGTGGCACGATCTTGGTTCACTGCAGCCTCTGCCTCCCAGGTTCAAGCAATTCTCCCACCTCAGCCTCTCGAGTAGTTGGGATTACAGGGGTGCACCACCACACTTGCCTGATTTTTGCATTTTTAGTAGAGACGGGGTTTCACCATGTTGGCCAGGCTGGCCTCAAACTCCTGACCTCAGGAGATCCACCCACCTCAGCCTCCCAAAGTGCTGGGATTACAGGTATGAACCACTGTGCCCGGCCTCAGTTCATCTTTCAATGGTAAAAATCCTTCTGAATCTTCATTTATTCTGACAAAGGACGAGTGTTCCCTTCCAGTCCTGGGATACCTCTAACTTGGATTTTCATTTTTCCAAGCCTTCATCCTAGTTCAACATTCACAGTCAAGTGGAGCTCCAAGGTGCAAAACCAGGCATTCTCCTTCCAGGTTGATAGCAACTGACACTTTTTGGGGAAAGCCTGTCATGAGTGATACCTTGGGGAAGCCAAGGTCAAGGGCAAAGAGGGCAATGACCATCACTGGGGATGCTCACCGGGTCCTGGGCCTGAAGTCCACTCTCCCAGGTCCTCCTGCTTTCCAGTTGGATGCCAGTCACACACCCCGATCTTTTGGTGGCCCCTGGTGTCTTCCCACTTTGCTAAGCCTTTGATGGCTTGGTTCTGAGATGCATGTGTCCTCACTGCCTCAAATAGCGAAGAGGGACCCGTGTTGTCCATCTTTCGTCTGTGTCTGTTCTCCTCATTTCTCTGGGTGTACCATGTCCAGCGCTGAGGATTGGTTTTCTTCCTAACAGTCAAAACATTTGTCTCAGTCTGCCTTGGACAATCTGACTTTGTAGTGCTCACAGAGCTTTATCATTTGCCTCACAGTAGATGGAGTTTTTAAAGTCTTTTTTTTTTTTTTTTTTTTACTTCTTTTTATCAAGTTACTGGCAACAAATTCCCAGGGCCTGGCTCAGAGGGCATTTAAAGGGTGCCACCTAGGACCACAACAGTTGCAATTTAAATCACAACCTAGAGGCATGGTCAGTGCAGAGGAACATACAGCCTTCCAAGCTCCGGGGAAGTGGCTTGTCTTATGAGTTTCACAGACAGGGTAAGGAGTTGGGGAATCTGGTCCCAAAGGTCTGTGAGTCTTCAAAGTTCCTCTTACTATTTCTCCCAAGAGGCCTTATGAGTCCTCAGGCAAACATAGCTATTGATGACCTGATCTGGCAGCTCATACCCTTCTGGAGCTGGGCTCCAAAAGAGATTCCCAATGCGTCAATGCATGGTCTTTAATGTATCACTGACCTTACACTACAAGAAAGAATGCTGGGGGCAGTACAATACATTTTAGAAATACCTCTATCAGTGAATTAACTTTTCCCTTAAACAGTTATTATTAAAGTGAAATTCACACAACATAAAATAACCATTTTAAAGTGAACAATTCAGTGACATTTAGTGCATGCTCAATGTCATGCAAACACCGCTCTTTCTGCTTTCACATATTCATCAACCCCAAAAGAAACCCTGTACCAATAAACAATTACCCCTCATTCCTCCTCCTTCCAGGCTGGAAACTACCAATCTGCATCCTGTCTCTATGGATTTATGTATTCCGAATATTTCATATAAATAAAATTGTACAACACGTGACATCTTGTGTCTGGCTTGTTCCACTTAGTTATAGCCTGTGTCAGTGGTTCATTCCTTTTCACGGCTGATTACTATTCCATTGTATGCACATATCACAATTTGTTTATGATCATCAGTTGATGGACATTTGGGCTGCTTGCACCTTTTGCCTATTGTGAATAGTGTTGATATGAACATTCACGCACAAGTTTTTGTTTGAATACCTGTTTTCAACCATTTTGGCTATGTATCTAAGAGTGTAATGGCTGGGTCATATGATAATTCTGTGTTTAACTTATTGAAGAAGGATTAATTTTTGTGCATTTTAAAATCGTTTGTATTTTTGTTGTTGAGTTGTAAGAGTACTTTATATATTCTGGATACTAGATCCTTATCAAATATATGACTTGCAAATATTTTTTTTTCGTGGATTGTCTTTTCACTTTTTTGATAATGTCATAATTACTTTTTGCCTTTTGTAAAAGTCAGGTTTATTAAGGTTTAATTTACATATAATAACATTTACCCTTTCAAAGGATTCAGTGGCATGACTTTTGGCAAATGTATATAGATATGCAGCCGCCAGAGTCAAGATGTAACATTTGCACCACCACAAAAAGGTTCTCTTGGGCCCTTTTGAAGTTAATTCCCTCCCAGTGCTAATTACTTGTTAAGTTTTGTTATTAAACTAATTTTTAATTTTCTAAAATAATTAACTACTGTGGAACACCTAACTAACAAATACTAGATCAATGATGCACCATTGTAGTATTTGTATTGACCCTGTGCAGCTTGAAGAGTATTGACATTTTATAGTTTGAATTTACTCTTTCCTGGGACCCAGCTGCAAGGGTAACAGTTGTTTCAGCTGTACAGACTTGGAGTGCCAGCAGGAAGCACTGAAGCCGGCTCTTCTCTCCTGATGATTCTCCAAGAAGATTCACTCTGGTACGAATGCAGAGGCAGATTCCACTGTAAAATACATTCCATCAAATTGTTCCACATGCAATCTTCATACATCTAGGGCATAGGCAGAACTATTTCTTTCACAGTGTTTTTTTCTAAAGACAAAACAGGACTAATGATTTTTCTGGTGTTTCAACAGACAAAGGAGGCTGGGCGTGTTGGCTCACACCTGTAATTCCAGCTCTTTGGGAGGCTGAGGCTAGAGGATCACTTGAGCTCAGGAGTTCAAGACCAGCCTGGGCAACATAGAGAGACCCCATCTCTACAAAAAATAAAAAAATTAGCTGGATGTGGTGGCGTGTGCCTATGGTCCCAGATACTCGGGAGGCTGAGGTGAGAGGATGGCTTGAACTCGGGAGGCAGATGCTGCAGTGAGCCCCGATAGTGCCACTGCACTCCAGCCTGGGTGACAGAGTCAGACTCTGTCTGAGAAAAAAAGACAAAGGAAACTGAAATTTGACTTCGCTCTGACCACCCGCCCCTGCTTATGAACATCTACCCTCCACCCCAAAGTTCCATGTTCTGCCATGGAGTTGCTCAGTTTCTTGTCGAAACCAGATGTTCTTGTGCTGCCCCCATCCTGCAGAGGGGGTTCAGGCATTATTTGAACCCTTTATTTGAGCTAGGTTGAATTGGTCTAGATTTCTAAAACTCAGAAGAGCCTGATCCATAGAACTGATACATGGAGGGAGGTTTCACAGAATAGGCCTCAAGAAGAAATGTGGGATTCTTATAAGATCATCAGGACACAGTCAGTAGGTGACAGGGAGAATAGCCTCCAAATCTTACACTGAGAAGTTCGTGATCTGTGTTGGCAAAACAGTAAATAGAAACACCTTGATGCTCAAGTCACGTGCTTTTAAGTCTTTCTGAGCGTACGGGATAAAAAAATTGGCAGCGTGCGATGCTTCCTCACGCAGCTGGGTCTTGGTGTTCATGTCATTTACCACATCACATTGAAATGATCTGTTTACATGTCTGTCGTCCACACTAGATTGCCATCTCTTCAGGGGCTGGGCCAGTTTTATTTGGCCTTGTTTTCACAAGGTCTCTGTAATGTCTTGACAGTGGGGGACACTCAGCCCCTGTTCCAAGGACCCAGGCTGTATCACCTTCTGCACTCAAAATGGTTCGCAAACACTATATCATCAGTTATACCTTCTGTGGGCTGTTTCTGTCTTCTCGCCTCTCCTTAGTATCTCTGCTATCTCTGAAACTACCTTCATTTAAATTACATTCCTAGTATCTTTGAAGTAGGCAAGTAGATATTTAATGCTGAAGTCCAAAATATTCAGGTTAATAATGGAAAAGATAGCTATTGCTCAACAACTAAATGTAAGGCATGATATTAGATAACGAGCCAGAAAAATAATTGCTCTAAAGGACACTATTGAGTCCACTGGTGAAGCTGGAATACAGAGCAACACTACATGCATTATTCATCTGCCTTCCTATTCATTCTATTATGTTTTCCTCCTGGTTCTAACTGTAGATAAGAGTTTTATGTCAAGGTAAAATTTCCTGAATTTGATAACAGTATTGTTATATTAGAAACTGTCCTTTTCCTTGGGAAATGCACACTGAGCTACTTAAGGATAAAGAGACATGATGTATGCAATTTAATCTCAGATGGCTCAGACAGAGAGAGAATTTATGATAAAGGGAATGTGGCAAAATGCTAGCCATCGGTGAATTTGGGTAAAGAGTATTGGGAACCTTTTGTACTATTCTTGCAACTTTTATGTAAGCTAAGCATTATTTCTAAATAAAGTTAATAAAAAGTTATTTCCAAGATTAAACCTTTTCTTTGATATTGATACTCTGTGAATAAAGAGCACAAGCAACAGTTAGCCAGGATGGACAGGTGGAAGCGATACGTCCTTATTTATCCATTCCTCTAGTCCTGTTCATTTTTGCCCTGATTCTAACTTCCTCCTCTTATTGTCTAAGTGTGGACATGCCCCAAGGCCCCTTTGCTTGCAGTCTTTCCCTCCACACTTCCTTGGTGCTCTTGATTCTGCTCGTGGCTTCGGTCACCCAAGTATATTGCACACTGTTGTGTTCAGGGTGCTAGGGCAGGTTGCAGAGGTTTGATTTATGGTTGTGTAGATAAAGCAGTGCACAGAGGTGCTTATGACCTGGATGTTCACGAAATCATGGACTTTAAATGAAATTGGAAATTGTCAAGCCCTCACTGTCTACTCATCATCCCTGCTCCTGTTTCAAGAGACTAAGGAGGCTGGGCATGGTGGCTCACACCTGTAATCCCAGCACTTTGAGAGGCTGAGGCAAGAGGAGAGCAGTTCAAGACAAGCCTAGGCAACATGGAGAGATCAGAGCAGACTGGTTTTGACTTTCATCACCATTCAAAGTAAACTATGCTAGGGAATATCACCAAAAACTTCCAACTGGAAATCTAATGGACAGTGTCCAACCTTTGTTACAGTCACCTCTTAAGAAGCTGTGTAATCTAGGGTAAGAGTAACAGCAAAAACATATACAATTTACTAATGCAGGCTCTGTTCTAGGCGCTTAACATATAATTACCAATTTAATTATCTCAACAATTCTAGCAGCAAATTTTATTATCATTCTCACTTTACAGCGAGAAGCTGGGGCATAGAGAGGTTGAATAACTGGACTAATTTAGTGAGTGGTGGAGCTAGAACTGTAGCTTAGGAATCTATGGCTTTATCATAACATTACATGGCATGCAGAATGCTCATCATGGTTCCTGGTATACAGTCAGAGTTCAATCCATGTTAGCTATTATTGTTATTATTAGCTATCGGCTCTGGGGTGAAGGTCTGTGTCTGATGGCCTAGCAAGAGCTGTGCTGCCCAACACGGGTTCCCAGAGCCACACGTGGTTGAGCCCTGGATATGCAGTTCCTTCAAATTGAGATGTGCTTTAAGTGTAAAGTATACACTGGTTTGAAGATTTAATACACAGAAAAAAAAATCCTGATAACTTGAAAATATTTTGGATATAGTGGGTTCATTAAGATGCATCATTAAAATTAATTTTGCATTTTTTTACCTTTAAAAATATATTCGCTAACAAATTTAAAGTTACAAACAATTTTACGTTTTTTACGTACGTTTTTTACTTAATTTTACGTACTTACATTGAATTTCTATTGTTCCGTGTTGGCCTAGGCACTAGAGAGATAGCTTGAAGCCTGGAGCTTTCACTGGGAAAAAGCATTAGGCTCGGGGCACTGCTCAGCTGCGGATGGGAGAAAACAGAGACAGTCTTGGAACAGGATCCCAAGGACCTGCACAATTGCCAGCATATTCACACACTGCCCCTCTAAGCCAGGGAATTGAGGGCCGCAGACGTGAAAGGCTGCGGTGAACTTTTCCATTTTCAGCATAATTGCTTCAAACTGTGGCTGAGCAGGCAGGCCCCAAGCACCACCTGCCATCAAACACTCAGAGGGGTGAAGAGTCCCAGCATTTCCCACCTCCAGGCTGGCAAAAGGCTTCAGCTGGCCTCACCAGAAGTCCTGCCCCTCACACGGAGGCCCCGCCTCCTTACTCTCATTGAGCCTGCTCTGCTGCTGGTCCAAGTAGATTTTTTCTGGTCACCTTGCTGTTTCCGGGTTACTCGTAAAGCTTCCGGGAACATGGTTGTCTTAAGCTCTTTAAAACCTACCTGATAACCTAATGGTTTATTCTCTTCTCCCTGGGCTGAGGGGTAGAGGAAAAGCGCAGAAACTCACACACTTGCTGCAGACTCTTCCTGAAGCATCTCCACCTGGCTGTGCCCTGTAAACTCGTAAGTCCGATCTCTCCAAAACTGTTCTCATGCCCAGTCCCCATAATCTTTTTCTCTTGTGTGCTGGTCTCAGTAAATTCTCCACCACTCTGGGCCATACCCCAGGCATCATCTCAGCCTCTCCTTCTCCTTCAGTCTCCTGGCCAATCAATCACCAAGTTGTGTGTGTTCTGCCTTCTAAGTATAGCTGGAACCTTTCCTGTGGTCTGTCTCCCATCATGGTCTAGGCCGTCACTGCCTGTCACCTGAATCACAGCAAGGACTCCTTTTCTGGCCTTCCTGTTTGCAATTTGACCCACACACCCCCAGCCAAACACTGTGCACTAGCGCGTGTCTTCCTAAAGCTGCATCTGGTGGTATCCTGTGAATGCTGCTGTGAAGTCCAAGCTCCTACAGATGATTTCCCGCCAGGCCTTTTATCAGGTCTTGATTCTTCAGCCTCTTTACTCACCCTTCTCCCTCTCTCACTTTACAGTCTAGTCATCAAAGTCTTCTTCCTTTTTTTTTTTTGCCTGAAATCCATCAACCCAGCCCTCTCCTAATACTACCTCTGTGCCGCCTACTCCCATCCTCACCCCAAAATTTTGCCTGCCAAGCTGACTCTTCCTTAAGGTCTCAGTTAGCCACCTCTTACTCTGGGAGAGCATCCTCTTCCCTTCTACCTTCCCCCATAAGAGCACTTTGCATTCTGCTTTATAGACTGATTTTGAGCCTGGACTACTCCTGATTCCCATCTGTGGCTCACCACTAGCAAAGTGCCAGGGCCGTAGTAGTTGTCCAATAAACACTTGTTACATAAATGAAAGGATTCCCACAACTGACTGTTGCTAGAGGGCAGCCTATCTCTGGGTCAAAAAGACTCTAAAGCCTAGACAGATACTGACAGTCGAGCCAGTATGATTTCCGACTTCTTATAAAAAATGAAACGTCCACGATCAAAGGCGATAGCTCTCTACAACCCAAACTTCTTTCTTCTTGGCCAGCTGATGAAATGTTCATCTTTCCAGGTCCCACAGTCACTGCCTGCTCTCCTTTTTACTTATTATTATTATTATTTTTTTTTTTTAAGGGTGACCAGTATAAGAGTGGGCCAGTGAAGGTGAGACTGGGGCAAAGTTGGGTAGAAATGATTTCTGTTTAGCTTTGGGGAGTGAAGTAACTTTTCACAATTGCTAACTACTTGGTACTTTTCTTTCTTTTTCTTGTCTTTTTTTTTCTTTTTTTTGAGACGAAGTCTCGTTCTGTTGCCCAGGATGGAGTGCAATGGCACGATCTCTGCTCACTGCAACCTCCTCCTCCCAGGCTCAAGCTATTCTTCTGCCTCAGCCTCCCAAGTAGCTGGGATTACAGGCACACGCCACCAGCCCAGCCAATTTTTGTATTTTTATTAGAGACCGGGTTTCACCATGTTGGCCAGGCTGGTCTCGAACTCCTGACCTCAGGTGATCTGCCCGCCTCAGCCTTCCAAAGTGCTGGGATTACAAGCATGAACCACCACGCCCGGCCTACTACTTGGTACTTTTCATCAGCTTACTCTTTTTGAGCATTATTCCCAGATTAAATTTGAGTCATTTTGGAAGCCCAAAATATCCTCTGAATTATTGGATGTGGCTGTAAAATGTGTTCTCAAGGAGCCCCTTGTAAATTTCCATGAGCGGCTGTTATCCTAAGTCATATGAAGGCAGTAATCCATCAGAGTTACCCTATGTGCACAAGGAAGGACTGTCTAGAATCTAATTTTATCTCTAACTCTATAAACAGCCAAGTGGCACCATTTATTATTTTACATAAATCAGCCCTGAGACCAAATTCTCCTTTAAATGTGTCCTTTATTCTTTTCCAATACAGTACTGCCTAAAAATCCCCAGTAGCTCGAAACAGTTCTATGGCCTTTGCATTTGGGGAGGGAGAGAGGTTCTGGAGGAATGAGAGGAGAGGAGAGAGACCTGAGAGGGAAAAGGAAACTCCTGTTCAGCACATCAGTCCAACCAGGCTTTGGGCTTGCAAGCCAGAACATCTAGATGAAAAGCAAAGAAGCAAGTCAATGAAGGGCCTATTCTCAACTTGGCTAGATGCCTTTTTCTATTCTCATTTAACATGTCTTTTGGAAAATAAGAAATTGTAGGTCTGCATTAGTCACTGTTAGGAAAACTTGTACAGGAATTTACTTTCTAGTGACTTGACTTGGAGAGTGGCTGGTATCCACGGGTCCTTAATAAAAGCTAGTGAGAGAACAGGACGCTGATGAAGACTGATGCTAAATGGGCCGTGTGCTTCCTGTGGCTCTAATGGAAATTATGGCGTGTTTAGCTTAATGGCAATATGGAAAATCCACTTCCTTCTCTCAGCCATTTTTTTAACTAATATAATATTATAATACGATTCTCTCTTGTTTATCCCCTTATTTTTTATAGTTAAAAGTTTAATTTGGAGTTTAAATGTAATTTGAATGCTGCCTAGAGCTCTCCAGAGACAAGGTGTGATATCAATTCCGCAGAATGGAATAATTCTAATTTTCACATGGTGTTGGATGGCAACTAGGGACTACCATGCCTCATGACTGGATATCTATAAGCTTCTACCACCAACCTCAGAAACACTATCATGAGCAAGAGAGAAACTGATAAAAATAAATGTTTCTCTCCTTCCAGAGTCAGTTACCAGAGTGGAAATTCAACTTGTTATCTCTCCTTGCCATACCTTATAGGATGAAAATCTGGTCTTTAAAAAATATTTAGGAGTAAATAGCCCAGTTTCTTCTTTCTATTTAGCTATGGGCTGAATTTCTGGGCAGGTAAGTCAACTGTAAAACGTAATCCTTTCCTGTGTGATTTTGGCTGCAGTGCTTGGGGACAGATTATATTCTTGTTGTTGTTTTTGCTTGTTTGCCATTCTCAGTCCAGTGAATTCTCCTCTCTAACTTCCATCCACAGTTAATTTACATTCCCAGTATTTGACGTCCTTGGATGAGATCAGAAATGGCAAACAACTTTGAAAACTTTGTGCTCATATGGCTATTAATGCTTGCCTGTTGGATGTTTTTGGTTTTGGTTCATTTATAAGCTGATATTGGCTGCTTCTTTCTTTTTTTTTTTTTTAAAAAAAGAAGTAGACTTTATTTTTTACAGCAGTTTCAGGTTTATAGCAAAATTGAGCAGAAAGTACAGAGATTTCCCATATACCTCTAGCTCCACACAGGCACAGCTTCCGCCACTGTCAACATTCTCCAGCAGAGTGATACATTAGCTACAATTGATGAAGCTACCTTGACACATCATTATCACCCAAGGTCCATGGTTTAAATTCGGTTTTATTCTGGGTGTACATCCTGTGGATTTGGACAAATTCATAGTGACATGTATCCACCGTTACGGTGTCATACAGAGTAGTTTCACTGTCCTAAAAGTCCCGTGCTCCAGCTTTTCTTCCCTCTCCCCCTGCTAATTCTTGGCAACCACTGATCTTTTTACTGTCTCCATAGTTTGCCTTTTCCAGAATGTCATGTAGTTGGAATCATACAGTATGTAGCCTTTCAGATTGGCTTCTTTCACTTAGCAATATACATTTAAGTTTCTTCCATGTCTTTTCATGGCTTGGTAGCTCATTTCTTTCTAGCACTGAATAATATTTCATTGTCTGAGTTTGCCTTTTCCAGAATGTCATGTAGTTGGAATCATACAGTATGTAGCCTTTCAGATTGGCTTCTTTCACTTAGCAATATACATTTAAGTTTCTTCCATGTCTTTTCATGGCTTGGTAGCTCGTTTCTTTCTAGCACTGAATAATATTTCATTGTCTGAATGTATCACAGTTTATCCATTCACCTACTGAAGGACATCTCGGTTACTTCCAAGTTTTTGCAGTTAAGCTGCTGCTGTAAACATCCGTGAGCAGGTTTTGTGTGGACATAAGTTTTCAACTCTTGGGTAAATACCAAGGAGCACAATTGCCATATTGTATGGTAAGAGTATGTTTAGTTTTGTAAGAGACTGCCAAACTGTCTTCCAAAATGGCTGTGCCATTTTGCTTCCCACCAGGAGTGAATGAGAGTTTCTGTCTATATCCTCACCAGCATTTGGCATTGTCAGTGTTCTGGATTTTGGCCATTCTCAGAAGCATGTAGTGGTATCTTATTACTGTTTTAATTTGTATTTCCCTAATGACATTTGGCGTGGATCATCCTTTCATGTGCTTATTTGTCATCTATAGAACTTCATTGAGGTATCTGATAAGGTCTTTAGTCTATTGTTTAATCAGGATGTTTGTTGTCTTAGTTGAGTTTGTTTTTTTTTTTTTTTTTTTTTTTTTTGAGATGGAGTCTCACTTCGTCGCCCAGGCTGGAGTGTAGTGGCGGGATCTTGGCTCACTGCAACCTCCACCTCCCGGGTTCAAGCAAGTCTCCTGTTTCAGCCTCCTGAGTAGCTGGAACTACAGGCGCCTGCCACCACGCCCGGCTAATTTTTGTATTTTTAGTAGAGACAGGGTTTCACCTTGTTGGTAAGGCTGGTCTGGAACTCCTGACCTCAGGTGATCCACCCGCCTCGGCCTCCCAAAGTGTGGGATGACAGGCATGAGCCACTGCGCCCAGCCTCTGTTGAGTTCTAAGAGTTCTTTGTTTATCTATATTTTTTCATTTTAAGCTTTATTGACAAATGAAAAATTGTACAGATTTATGGCATACAATGTAATGTTTGATGTACGTATGCATCGTGCAATGATTAAATCAAGATAATTAACACATTCATCACCTCACATGTTTATCACTCTTTATGGTGAGAACATTTAAGACCTACTCTCTCAGCAATTTTCAAATATACGTTGCATTACTATCAACTATAGTCATCATGCTGTACAATAGATCTCCAGAACTGATACCTCCTGTCTAATAAAAAATTTGTACCCCTTGAGCAACATCTCCCTGTTTAACTTTTATTTTAATTTCAGGGGTACATGTGCAAGTTTGTTGTATAGGTAAACTTGTGTCCTGGGGGTCTGTTGTACAGATTATTTCATCACCCAGGTATTAAGCCTAGTACTCACTGGTTATTTTTCCTGATCCTCTCCCTCCTTCCTCCACCTTCTGATAGACCCCAACGTGGATTTTTTTCCTTTGTGTGTCCATGTGTTCTCATCATTTAACTCCCACTTACAAGTGAGAACACGTGGTATTTGGTTTTCTGTTCCTGCATTAGTTTGCTAAGGATAATGGCCTCCAGCTGCATCCATGTCTCTACAGAGGACGTGATCTCATTCTTTTCCATGGCTGCATAGTATTATATGGTGCATCTGTACAACATTTTCTTAATCCAGTCTATCATTGATGGGAATTTAGGTTGATTCCATGTCTTTGCTGTTGTGAATAGTGCTGCAATGAACATACACATGCGTGTGTCTTTGTGATAGAATGATTTTATATTCCTTTAGGGACATACCCAGTAATGGGATTGCTGGGTTGAATGGGTAGTTCTGGTTCTATGTCTTTGAGAAATCACCACACTGTTTTCCACAATGGTTGAACTAATTTACACTCCCACAAACAGTGTGTAAGCATTTCTTTTTCCCCACAACCTTGCCAGCATCTGTTTTTTTGTTTTATTTTCTTTTTCGAGACGGAGTCTTGCTGTTGCCCAGGCTGGAGTGCAGTGGCGTGATCTCGGCTCACTGCGACCTCTGCCTCCTGGGTTCAAGTGATTTTCCTGCCTCAGCCTCCTGAGTAGCTGGGACTACAGGTGCACACCACTACGCCTGGCTAATTTTTGTATTTTTAGTAGACACGAAGTTTCACCATGTTGGCCAGGCTGGTCTCAAACTCCTGACCTCAGGTGATCCACTCACCTCAGCTTCCCAAAGTGCTGGAATTACAGGCGTGAGCCAGAGCACCTGGCCCATCTTTTATTTTTTGACTTTTTGATAATCGGACGTTATTTTTAATGCGATTTTTTAAATTTCTTTTTCAGATAGTTCGTTGTTGGCATATAGATATGCTACTACTTTTTACATGTTAATTTTGTATCCTGTAACTCTACTGAACTTCTTTATTATTTCTAACAGATTTTTTATGGCATCTTTAGGATTTTCTATA
The DNA here is from genome assembly GCF_029289425.2 of Pan paniscus. NCBI lineage: Eukaryota > Metazoa > Chordata > Mammalia > Primates > Hominidae > Pan > Pan paniscus. The sequence continues at coordinate 64,866,451 of NC_073270.2, forward strand.
TATAAGATCATGTCATGTACAAAGAAAGACAGTTTAACTTCTTCCTTTCCAATTTGGATGCTTTTGTGTATCTGTTATAGGTTTTTGCTTTATGGTTATCATGAGGCCATCTTGCTGATATCACTGTTTTTGTATATTTTGGATAAGAGACATTTATCAGGTACGTTTTTCTGCAAGTATTTTCTCCTAGTCTGTGACTCCATATCTTTTCATTTTCTTGACAGTGTCTTTTGCAGAACAGAAAATTTAATTTTAATGAAGCCCAGCTAATCAGATTTTTTTGCCTGGCTTTGTGGGGAAAGACCTCACCTTTGTTTCTTTCACGAAAAGTGACTTTGGTATTGTATAAAAGTCATCTAGATTTTCTCCTATGTTATCTTCTAGGAGTTTTATAGTTTTGCATTTTACACTTATGTCTGTGATCCATTTTGAGTTAATTTTTGTGAAGGGTATAAGATCTGTGTCTGACATTAATTTAGGAAAATTCTCAGTCATTATTGCTTCCAATATTTCTTCTGCTCCTTTCTGTCTTTATTCGTTTTCTGGTGTTCCCATTATGTATAATTATACCTTTTGTAGTTGTCCCACAGTTTTAAGATATTTTGTTCTGTTTGTTTTCAGTCCTTTTTTTCTCTTTGCTTTTCAGTTTTTGCAGTTTCTATTGTAATATTCTCAAGCTCAGAGATTCTTTCCTCAGCTGTGTCCAGTTTACTAATAAGCCTACCTAAGGTATTCTTTCTTTCTATTACAGTGTTTTTGATCTTTAGCATTTCTTTTGATTATTTCATAGAATTTCCATCTCTCTGCTTCCATTACCCACTTGTTCTTGCATGCTGTCTACTTTATCCATTAAAGTTCTTAGCATGTTAATCATAGTTGTTTTCCATTCCCAGTATAACTCTAAGATCCCTGACATATCTGAGTTTGGTTTTGATGCTTGCTCTGCCTCTTTACATTGTGTTTTTTTTGTTTTTTGTTTTTTGTTTTTTGCCGTTTAGTATGCCTTGTAATTTTTCTTGGTAGCTGGACATGATGTACTGGGTAAAAGGCAGTGCTATAAATAGGCCTTTAGTACTGTGGTGGTAAGCTACGGGGAGGGGAAGCCTTCTATACTTTTCTGATTAGGCCATAGTCTTCTAGTGAGCCTGTGCCCTGGGACTGTGAGCTTCTCAAGTGTTTCTTGTTTTTTTTTTTTTTTTTTTTTTTGGTCTCCCTTATATGGGACAGGATGGCTGGAACGTGCTGGAGTTGGGTATTTCCCTTTCTCCCTGTGGGGACTAGAGCCAGTTGGAGTTGGGTGTTTCCCTTCTCCCACGTGGAAGGCTAGAGTTGGCTGGAGTTGGTTATATCCCTTCCCGCAGGTCAGTTAGGCTCTGATAAGACCCTAGCTTGTTAGGCTCTGGTTAAATAGTTTCTCTTGAGGGCAGACCTTGTTAAGAAGAACATAATGCTCTAGAGTATTTTAAATGTTTACTTTTTTCCTTCCCCTGCTGGAAACATAAGGGGATTTTTCTCCACTCTTGACTGTGAGAAACTGGTCCAGCTCTTGGAGGTAAAACTCATAAAAGTTTGGGTCCTTCTGGAGTTCTTTACTCTCAGACTTGTCTACACTGAGTCTCTAGCAATTTGTCACGTACAGTTCAGGATTTCTAGTATTGGTTCCCATGGTAGAGGTTTCTGCTTATAGGTATCTGCTCCAATAGGTTGACATTTCTGTATCTGCCTGTCTGACTCCCCAGTTTTGAGGGCAGCACTTTGCTCTTTCACCTCACTTCTCTTATGGATCTAAGAGTTTGATTTTTCAGTTTGTCCAGCTTTGTATTTGTTGTTAGCTTGAAAGTTGTCACTCCAACCTCCTTACATCTTCTGCAATAAGGCTACAGAATGAAGTAACACAAGGCTCCTTCCTGCTGGGAGTTTCCTGTTGTGTAAAGAACCCAAAGAAGTAAACCATGATTACCCTGCAGTACAATATTGACCATGGCCAGTGTGTGGAAAACCAGTTGCCTCTGTCGGTACCAGAGCCTGATTCTGTAGGTTCAAATCCTTGTTGTACCACTTAATGTCTTTGTGGTCTTGGTCATGTGATTTAACCTGTGTAAGCCGTGGTTTCCTCCCCTGTAAAATGGGGATATTCATAGTTCCAGTTTCCTTGTGGGGATTACATGAGTTATCAAATGTAATGTGCTTAGCTCAATGCTTCATGAATCATCACTACTTGAAAAACCGTGATGGTGTTGTTGTTGTTATCAGTATACTCACGGTGTTAGGGAGAAAGAGAAGGGTACACCTAACTCTGAAGTTTTATAGAGGAGGTGATGTCTGAGAAGTGTTTTGAAGAATGAGTAGGAGTTTACCAGGAAGGTAAGGAAGAGAGTGTTCTGGGCAGAGGAAATGTTGCTGTGATTGTCATACTCATGGAAAGCAGACTGACATGTTTGGGAGCTATAGTCTAATAGGATTCAACATTGAATGAATATCTCTTCTGTGCCAGGCATGCTTCTAGATACTCAGATACAGTGGGGGAAACAGGCCTGGTGTCTGCTGACACTGCACTTAGATTTTAGTGAAGAGACAGTCAATGAACCAAGAAGCACAAGATACTTAAAATTTTAGGTAGTGATACATACTGTTTGCATATATTTCCCTGGAAGCCCATTTTAATAAAATAGGGAGGTGGAGAGCTTATCAAGTAAAAGAACTCCCTAAACATTCTCTTGTCCAAAGGGAAGGATGGTGTGGTAGAGGATAGCAGTTGCAGTGAAAGAACAGTGACGGGTGATGAAATCAGGGAGGAAGGAAGGTATCTTCTATAGGCATGAAGAAGCTTTCATAGGCAAAGATGTTGTCACTCTTAACTGTAGGTCAGTGATCCCCAAGCTTCTGTCTTTCATACATTTTTACCATATTTGCAGAAATTAAAATCTTCCCATTCAATTATTTATTTAAAATTTCTATTTAAATTCACCTTTTAGCATTTAGAAAATAAATGCATGTATTTTCAGAAGGAAGCGTTGTAGTATAGCTGTAAATGGAAGACCAGGCTTACCTGCCATGAAAGTAGCAATTGGAAAAATTAAAATTAAAAATGTTTATCTGTGCACTACCCAAAACCATCTTGAGTAGCACCTTTGGTGCACTCCTTGCATGCTTGGTCAATGATGAGGTGCTGGGGAGTCACAGAAAATGTTCAATAGAGAAGCAACGTGACTTTCGTTAGCCAATGGAGTCAGGGTGGAGAGGAGTTAGCAAGACATCAGGGATGCTGTCGCAGGTCGTGCCCCCAACTAAGGAAGTGTCAGGAGACAAAGCAAGACAGACAGATACAAAACATGCCTTGAGGTAGAATGGGATGGGGTGGAGGGGATGATGGAGAGGAACGAACCAAAGAAAATGTCCAGATTTTTGGCTTTGGTATGAAGAAGCAAGTGTTTTCATTTCTGTGTCATTTGAACTGTCTAAGGCAACATTACTGGCACCTGGGCTGATGAACAAACTTTGGAAGTTAAAGGGTGTTAGACCTGGAGCCGTGGGCTTCCATTCCAGGAGTGAGCCAAATATATTCATCCTGGGATAGGGCCCTCCCACTTCCTCTTCCTAAATGAATTATTTATATTTCAAAGGGCCTTAAGACATTGGGGAGCAAAGGGTTCTCTGTCTCTTTCTCTCTCAGGATGGGAGAGGTCCATAAGCTGTCATGTATAATCTCCTAGATTCATAATTTTGGGGTTCTTCTCCTGCCATACAGATCCTGTCCATGAAGGGTGACGGCTGGTTCTCAGTGGGTCCCTGTGGGACACGGGAAATCAGCACAGTTACTGCTGTGAGTAGTCAGTTTGAGCTCTGCTCTAGGAACCCAAGTTTGCACTCAGGATAAAAATGAGTAACTATAGATATTAAAAACTTTTCAGGTAGCAAGTGACAGAACTCCCAACCTCTATAGATACAGAACTTCAGAGGTTTAAAAGCAATTTCCCATGATGACCTCATTTGACCTTCTCGAAAGTTCAGAGCCAGCTGGGCACACATGGGGCTCTTTTCAGATGGGGAACTTGAGGCTGAGAGGGGAAGGGATTTGCTAAAGGTTAGGCTGCTTGTACATAACAGAGCTGGCTTCTTCTAAGTCAGTGGTCCTCCATGGGGCTGATTCTGCCCTCCAGGGCACATCTGGCAATGTCTAGGGACATTTTTGGTTGTCACAGCTTTGGAGAGGATGTCACAGGCATTCAGGGAATGAAGGTCAGGGATGCTGCCGAACACCCTGCAGTGCATGGGATGGCCCCACAACAAATGTCCACTTTGCCAAGGTCGAGAGACAGTTCCAGAGACTTCCTGCCCCAGTCTTGTGCCTTTCTGTTACAGGGCAGCAGCCTCTCCTTTCTGCAACATCCACTTGGTCTTGATGAAAAACGAAACCAACCTGCCAATCATGTCTTACCGAAGTTACCTGCGGTGATGAATATAATAATTTTGAACTTTTCTTTAGCATATAAATAATCCCTGCCTTTATTATAATATTCTGCAGGATAATGTCTAACTCAGTCCTAACCAAGAGCATTATATTTGTATGTGTTTTCTTCAGGAGGCTATTATAATGAAATAAAAAGGCAGCAAAGCTCACTGGGAAAACAGCAGGCTGGGGCTGCCCTTGCGTTGGAAAGTGCTTAGGGGAGGGAAGGTTCATTCTTCTCTCACCAGCCTCCCACTGCCCTTCCCAGGGGACTCTCTGATGTGGAAAGCCCTAGAGTTCTCCAGCATTCTTCCCCGGGGCATCATGGCTCTGGCCATTCCTGTGACCCTGTCCTTCCATGCACAGCTCTTGGCAGGCCTCTTGACTTAGCCACGTGATCCCAACTGGGTGAAGGTGGATGTCCTTTGGCCCACACTTGTGGCTGCCAGGATATAGGTTTGGTGCAGAGATTTAATTTTTGGAGAGCTGAGAACTCGAAACTGGTGGATGGACATGGCTTCTTGGATGGCTGGCTTATCAAGAGCAGCTGGCCATTTATGATTTGTTAAGGGCTTTTGCTCTCTCCTGGCCTCAGCTTCTCTCTGGATCTTATCACAAACCTGTTATAGTTTCATTTGATTTGTTTCTTCGTTTATTTTTTTTCCTCCCTTTTTGGTTATTGTTATTTTCCTGGGGTTTTGAGGATCAGACTGAGCAGGGTGAGGGAGCCAAGTTACTGCTTGGAAACCTCAGAGACAGCGAGATCAGATTTCAGGTCTAAGGTGAATTTGCTGTGGCCCAGAATATTCACTCTCTTTGTCTAGCAGCTCAATTCCCTAATTGCCCTAATTGCAGTGAGCTTCTTTTTATCTGCAGGTCAACAGGGATACCTCAGTGATGCATTTGACTTCTTAGGAGGTAAGATCAGCCCCCCACCCATCCCTTATTCTGAAGAGGAGGATGTTTTCCTTGAGTTCAAACCCTAGAGCCACATTCTACATCATAATTCAACTCAATTCACAAAACAGGGATCCAGCTTCTGCTTTGAAAGTTCCCATGCTTACCATTAAGGACAAAACCACAATGGGCAAATGTGGAATCTTGGTTCTGGATTCTCCCTGCCCTGGGATGAAGAAAGGCATGGCGGTTGGCTGGAGAGCGCTGAGCCTCCCAGTTGAAGAGTTAGGGCCCTGCCAGTGACTATCCCACCCTCCCCTGTCTGATCCTTGCTGTCCTCTCTGGCTCTCATCCCTCTTCAACATGTCTTTTCCATCCTGTGCCACCATCTGAACACCTTGGTCGAATGCATCAGGCTACTGTCTGAATCTGGGACTCTGCACACACAGCATCTTCTGCCCAAGACATGTTCTCTTCTCTGGTCATTGACGTGACTCTTACTCATCTGTCGGGTGGGTGTCTGTTAGGGACTCAGCTGATTGCGTGTCACAGAAGATCCAAATAGGAGAAACTTCAGCAAGATAGGGGTTGACTTTTTTCTCTCGCAAAAAGAAGTCTGAGGGTAGACAGTTGAGGATGGTGTGCAGACACCTGGTCCGAGGGCTTTGCAACACTCCTGACCTTTCCCCCGCCTTTCTGTGTTGCAAGATGTCCGCTGCGGCTCCAACCATCAAGTTTTGGACTCAGGCAGGAAGAAGAGGAAAGGTAGGGGGCAAACCCGCAAGGACCACAAGCGTCTTTTAAGGAGGTTACCTTGAGGTCCATCCACCTGGCCGCTGCTGCTTACCTCTCATCGGCCAGAACTGTGGCACAGCTCTGCAGGGAGAGCTGGGAAATGTAGTTTTTCCTTTTTCAGCTGAGCACATAGTCCTTTCTTCCTCCCATGACTCTAAATATGGTTCTGCAAAGTATATTCAGAGAAGTGGAGCTTCTCATGTCCCATTCATGGCATTTTGTAAAATAGATTTTTATGACTTTACTACCTTTTAAAAAATAAATGGAGCGTATCGTACATCCTTTTCTCCATCTTGCTTGTCTTTGCCTCACAATATATCCAGAAGAGTTCTCCCAACGTGGTTGTGTTATTTTACATCCCCACCAGCAATATCTGGGAGGTGTACTTGGCCCACATCTTAGCCAGTATTTACTGCTGTCATTTTTTTTTTTTTTTTTTTTTTTTGAGACAGACTCTCGCTCTGTCGCCCAGGCAGGCGTGCAGTGGCACAATCCTGGCTCACTACAACCTCTGCCTCCCGGGTTCCAGTGATTCTCCCGCTTCAGCCTCCTGAGTAGTTCGGATGATAGGCGTGCGCCCCCACGCCTGGCTAATTTTTGTATTTTTTAGTGGAGATGGGGTTTCATCATGTTGGTTAGGCTGGTGTCGAACTCATGGCCTCAAGTGATCCGCCTGCCTTGGCCTCCCAAAGTGCTGGGATTACAGGCATGAGCCTCCATGCCCAGCCAGTGCTGTCAATTTTTAAAATTGTATTCACTCTAGTGTCTATAAAATTGTATAACACTGTGGTTTTAATTTTTATTTTCCTGTAACCTAATGATGTTGAGCACATTTTGGTGTACTTTTTGACCATTCATGTACTTCCTTTTGTGAAGGTTCTGTTCAAGACATTTACCTATTTTTATTGGGCTGTCTTTTTATTACAAATGCATAATAATCCCTTAATTGTTCCTGAATCAGACAGGTATAGTATAGACATTTTCTATGAGTCTATGACTTGCCTATTCATTTTCTTACTGATGTCTTTTGAAGGATTGATATTTTAAATTATGATTAAATGTATCAGTTTTTCTTTAAAAAAAATGTGGTCTGTTAAAGAAGGAGCTGTATTCATTTCCCAGGGCATCCCTAACAAATGGCCACAAACTGGGAGGCTTAGAACAACGGAAATGGATTCCCTTGCAGTTCTGGAGGCTGGAAGTCTGAAATCAAGGTGTAGGCAGGGCTGTGCTCCCTCTGAAGGCTGTGGGGAAGGGTCTGCTCCAGACCTGTCTCCCAGCTGCTGGAGGCTGCCAGCAACACCTGCTGCTCCTGGGCTTACGGCTGTGCCACTCCAATCTCTGCCTCCATTGGCACCTGACCCTCTCCCCTGTGTGTCTTGTATCTTCTCTTCTGATAAGGATGCAAATCATATTAGATTAGCGCCTCCCCTACTTCTATGTAACCTTAACTAATTACATCTGCAATAACCCTCTTTCCAAATAAGGTCACATTCTGAGGTTCCAGGAAGAACATGAATTTTGGAGGGGCACTATCCAACCAAACATAGATATCAAGGCGAATGGCTAGGAAATTAACTGTCTCTTTATAAGGTTTCAGCTTAGCTTGTGAGCACTGAAAGCATCCCCTCCTTCCCAGCATAGTAGCTAAATGGGAGTTGCCCGCTTCCTTGTCTGAATTCCTCGTGTGTCAGAGGGCAGGGAACTCTTACTTTGTTCCTCTCCCTGACCCCTGACTTTAAGTAACAGAAATCCTTAAATTGGCTAAAATTGTAAGGGAATTTATCTTCTTGGCCAACAGGAAGTCCATAGGTGGGTCAGCTCCAGGCTTCGGAGTTAGGGCCTTAGCTTTGCTCATGCCCTCCAGGATGTGTTAGCTTCAACTTCGGTCAAGAAGCAAGATGGCAGCTTCCATTTCAGATAAGCATTTGTAGAGGGGATATTTCCCAGACTTCCCCAGCCATGTCAGGCTAGGTCACATGTCCTTTTGTCAACCAGTTGCTGGTAAGGCCTGGCTTGGACTAATTACTTAGGGGTCACCTGACGTTGGGGATTCAATCAACAAGACCCTTTCCCTGTATGAATGACTATATTCTTGTTGCACTGTTGAGCCTGGGACACTGCTGTGCCCATGGTGGCTTCTTGATTGTGTGGTGACCTTGAAGGCTCCAAAGGCCCTGCTCAAAGCCCTAGAGGCATTTTGCAGGATCATGCGAACCAATGGAAACACGTTTTCCTTTGGCTTGGGCCAGCATCTCCTCATGACCACGGCTCCATGCCAGTACTCCTGGAGGTCAGTTGAGGGGACAACTTGATGTTCTTTCTTGGCAGGAACCAACTTTCTTTCTTGGAAAGTTACATGTTCCTGAACTGGAGCTTCACAGCTGCTCTGAGGTCAGGGTTGTGGGTGAACAGGCTCCACTGGGCTCTGAGTGAGTGTGGCTTGGCCTGGAATTAAGTCAGGGACAGACAGCTGCCCCCATTAACCCAGGATTTTGGCTTTGACTGGTTAGCCGAGGAAGGGGTGTGGAGGACTGGAGATGACCAGTGATTTTTGCAAGCCAAGAAACTGCAGGACAAGGTCAGTCTTTATTTAGACCTATTTCTGCAGGAATAAAGAAGGTGGTGATGGTGTTTCTACTTCTAAAATAAGAGCAGAGTGAGTAAATTCTCTTTGGGGAACACTTAGCCATTGACCTATTACTTCCCTACCTGAACCTTTTCAGCCAGCTGAGGGGGGTGAGATGTTGATCCCAATTGCATGTCAGGGGCGTCTGCCTTTCCCTTGCTTAGAACAGCCCCCTTATTCATCTGGGCCCTCCTCGTTTTGTGATGAAAGATTCAAAAATTAGGAAAAAAAATGATGCTGGAAATTATACCTAAATGTACAAAGCACTTACTATGTGGTCAAGGCTATATGTGGGATATCTCATTTACTCTTGACAGAAAATACTAGCACGAAGTAGATAGTCCTATAATTCCCCATTTTACAGTTGCTGTACTCGAAGATGACAAAGGTAAGGTCACCTGCTCAGAACCCTAAAGCTGGGACATGGTGGGGTCAGGATTTGAACTCAGGTCTTACTGATTCTAAAGTCTGAGCTGTTGCCTCCCAAACCCAGCTGCCATTCTTTTGTCACCTCTCTAATTTCTCCAAATAGTGAATTTTCATGGGAAAATGGGAATAGTTCTTCCCACTGGCATCCTTTAGTTCAACCATAGCTAAGTAATAAAAATGTGCATTTTTCTCATAAGACACAACAACTCTTAATGTATTATGTGTAAGAGAGAAAGGTAGGAAATGACCAAATGTCCATCAATAGTGGACAAGCTGAGTAAACTATGGTAAATCCAAACAGTAGGGTACTATACAGTTGTAAAAAAAAGTGATGAATATCTTCATATATTTATACGGAGTAGCTTCCAGTGTATATCGTTAATTGGGAAAAAACCTGGTGTAGGATAGCATTAATAGTAGTCTCCTTTTGTGTAACGAGGGGAGAACATATATATATTCTATTCTCTATGTAAGAATATGTTTTATTCTTTTAAATATATATTAGAATACATTTTAAATATATACTTAATATATAAATATATAATTTATTTATAAATATTTAATATATTTAAATAAATAATATTTAAAACATTAAATTTAAATATATTTTAAATACATTAATATATTACAATATATTTTAAAATATGAATGTATATAAAGAATTTTTATAAAAGAATGAAAAGATAAACCAAAAAATTACTTAACATGGATACCTAGATGGGGGGAGGAAATTGGGTGAAGGAGGCAGACATGAAAGAGACATGTGAGAAGGTACCTCATTTTATAGAATTGGCTTTGGAGCCCTGTACATATTTCACATAGTTAAACATGAAAATTAAAAAATAGCAACACTTAAAAATTGAAAACAAATTGTAATAAGTGAATCTAGGTGAATGTTAAAATGGTGCTCAATTGCACACACAAAAAATTATTTCAAATGACTTTTAAACACAGTATTTGAACTGTTTATCCCTGGGAGAATAATCCTTAAGACCAAGGGAACTGTAAAAAAAAATCTTAACTAGTATTCAAAAGCCTTATTTTAAGTAATAATATTGGCATTGCTGTTTTGAAACTATTATATGATAATGTAGGTTAAAGTAAATGGAAATTATGTTAATAACTTTAGGAACCAAATTTTCAGTATAAAAGTAAATATATGTACATATAAAATCCAAAGATGTTCAATAAAGCCCTAAAATCTTAAAATTTAAATAAAATATATCAGTATAAATTCATGAGTTACCTTTCCCTTTCTAAAACAACAACAACAAAAGCCCCTTACATATTTCTTTTTTTTTTTTTTTTAACTTGTCACTGATGAAGCTCAGACAATCTTTTACGTATTTTTTAACTCTGTCCATGGAAAAGTCCTGGAAATGACTAATCCAGTAGTGTTTAGCAATCACATGTCCAGATTATGGTCTCTAAATATCATTTTCCACAAAATGAACCAGAGTTCCTTAGAGAAATAGCCAGTTCCAGGTCTGGAGCAGGACCTATGCAAGTTGGACATATGAATTTTTGTTCTGCCAGAAAGCAAGAAAGCTATAAAAGATTAATGGAATCATGTCAAAAGGAAGTAGGAGCTAACACCATGGGCTTCCACTGGCAAAGAGGGGTCAACTTGAACAATAAAAAAGAATAATGATTGCAATTGTTTGAAGCAAATCAATTATTGCCAAAGCGATAATGAGAAAACAACTCTTTGGTTGCTCCTGAACACTGATAAGGCACTAACTTATTCTGAAAATTTATAAGCAAAGAAATAAGCATTTACACTGCCTTATTGTGCCAACTGTATTTTGTGGTAAAAAGGTGATGAGGGAAAGTTCTTTGTAAAATAAATGAAGGAGGCCGGGTGTGGTGGCTCACAGCTGTAATCCCAGCACTTTGGGAGGCTGAGGTGAGCTGATCACTTGAGTCCAGGAGTTCTAGACCAGTCTGGGCAATATGGCAAAACCCTGTCTCTACAAAAAATACAAAAAGGAGCTGGGTGTGGTGGCATGCACCTGTAGTCCCAGCTACTCAGGAGGCTGACGTGGGAGGATCACCTGAGGCCAGGAGGTTGAGGCTGCAGTGGGCTGTGATTGCACCACTGCACTTCAGCCTGGTTTGGAGTGAGACCAGCCTGGCTGGAGTGAAACAGAGTGAGATCCTGTTTCAAAAAACAAGAGGAAGAAGAAGGAATAGTAGAATTATCACTGTTTGCTATCCCTAATGAAATAACACATCTAGGCAACAATCCTGGATGCTGCTGAAACCATTAGCTACAAAGCCAGTGGAGAGAATGGGGAAATGTAAGGGGGATGAACCAGGCTAACAGCACTTAAACCCACTGATCAATCTTAGCATCATTAGAAGTGAGGTATTCCAACATTACGCACCTCCTGATGGGATACAATAGTAAGTACGAAGCACCACGTATATTCTTAAAGAAACTTGAACTTGAATCTAGCTTGAATCTCTCCAGTGCTTACTACCAGTCTTCAGAAATGTGGAGAATAGGAGAACAAGTGAAATGGCACTACAAGGAAGCAACCAGCTAAATTCAGAATGTGAAACTTTCTACAGGAGAAATGACCTAAGGTGGGGAAGGAGAGTCTCTAGATTAAAAAAAAAAATGTAAGAGACATATTCAATCAACTGCAATATGTGTACCGTGTCTGTATCTTGATTTGAGGAAATTAACTGTAAAAAGAAACTTTTGAGACACTTAGAAAAATGTTTCTTTTCCTGGATGTTAGAAGATATTCTTGCTAATTTTGTTAGGTGTGATAGAAGCATTGTGGTTATGTAAAAAGTATCTTCAATTGATAGAGATGTAATCTAACAGTAATGATGGTTAAAATAATACACTATCTGGTTGAGGCTTTCGGGCTTGGATGGCTGGGCGGTGCAGCCTAGTGTCCACCTGCAGCTGCCTTCTGTGTCAGTCCTCTGCCCCGCCAAGGCTGTAGAGCTTGTCCATGCGGGTAGCAGGATGCTCCAAGGAGCTGCGCACTGGCCACACCATGGTCCACCTCACTACTCCCCTCTGCAAGGCCTGTTACAGGGGCCACTTAACGATCTGCCTTGCCCTGGGTGGCTGCACCAACCAGCCCTTCTACCGCATTGTGGCTGCTCACAGGTGTTCCAGGGATGGCCGTTTTGTAGAGCAGCTGGGCTCCTATGATCCATTGCCCAACAGTCATAGAGAAAAACTTGCTGTCCTCAAACTGGACTGGATCCATCATTGGATTGGCTGTGGGGCCCACCTCTCTAAGCCTATGGAAAAGCTAGTGGGTCTTGCTGGGTTTTTCCCTGTGCATCCTATGATGATCACAAGTGCCGTGAGACTATGAAGGAAATGGGCACCTGAAGTCCTCTTAGCTTCTCAGAAAACAGATGCAGAGGCTACAGATACAGAGGCTACAGGAACACAAGTGAGCTGACTTCAGTGAGCATAGCAGTGAGAACAGGGTCAAGGTCCTCTTAAAATACTGTGCAGAGATCTTAATTTTGTTAGATTCGGAGGTCAATAAATGGAGTGTCCTGAGTCACCCTTGCTCTTCTGGCCTGGCCCGCACAGGGCCCAGGGAGAGATTTGTTCTTGTGTGACACAAGGCAGGGGCTAGGTATTAATTAGCTTTTTTGGACTTTGTCTTGGGAAAGACAGTGGCTACAGGAGGATTGGACTTTTGAGTTGGGCTCTGGGTCTCTTGGACACTTTACAATCTGCTGGGGTTTCCAATATTTACTGCTTCAAAGCCCCCAGCCAGACTGTTCATGTTCATATCTTCCATATCTTCATGTTCATCCCACAAGCGCAAGAACAATTACCTTTCTTATTGATTTTGTAATTGGAGATTTATATTGTCTTGCTTAACACATATGATCAAATATACAAAAGGTAGATTTGTTATGAAAATTGCTTTTTGGCTGTAATAACCTACCTTTTAAGAATGAGAAAGTGCTGGGCTTAAGGGAATTCAGAATGAATCAAGACTGAACCATTCAAATGTGGCTGCATTTTCTGCATGTATCATAGATGGGATCCTTCTGAGAATACTGGAATAGGGAATTATGACACCAAGCTAATTCAGCTGTGAACCTTATTCTTGTACTTTTCTTTCTTGCTGGTAATTTTATGGAGCAGGTAGAGAAAGCTGCTGTATGTTAGGATAAACTGTATACCAATAATTTTGATGACCTATGGTGAGTGATACATTTTACTTCTTGTATCTTTTCCTTCCTCCCTTGATGCCAGTAATTTATAAGGGGTCTGTATAGTTCGAATGTATTTGAATAACTTCAGTATACTTTAGCTCTACTTTTTGATTTGACTCAAAGAACCATCCATCAGTCTCAAGTATTCCATGTGTTTTAAAAGCCTGAAGTCAGTGAGATAAAATTCAACATCAAGAATTTGAAGTAAAGTAACTTGAAAGAATGTAAAGAAAACATACGGACAGTGGCTTATGCCTGTAATCTCAGCACTTTGGAAGGCTGAGGAAGAAGGATTGCTGGAAGCCAGAGTTCAAGACCAGCCTGGGCAACCAGCAAGACCCCACTTCTACAAAATATTTAAAAAAATTAGCTGAGCATGGTGGTGCTTGCCTGTAGTTCCAGGTACTCAGGGGGCTGAGCCAGTAAGAACACTTGAGCCCAGGAGGCCTGGGTGACAGAGTAAGATCCTGTCTCAAAAAAAAAAAAAAAAAAAAAAAAAAAAGAAAAAAGAAAAAAAAAGAGAAAACATTAGGTAGTATTAGGTATTTGGCTAGAGCATAATAAATTTGATTTCCTGGTTTTCAAAAATTTGAATTGCAATAAAAGGATATTTCAATGTGCTAAAAAGTAATAATAATACACTGTCTTGGATTTGCTATAAAACAATCCAGAAAAGAGTGGGTAGATAAATGAGGTGGCAAAATATTAAAACAATCACTGAAGCTAGGTGGTAGGTATGTGGGGATTTGTTCTATTGTTTTCTCAACTTTGGTATATGTGTGATCATTTGCATAATAGGTCTTATTATTAAATTTTATTTTATTATTAAGATAAACTAAAATAGTGTTTTATAATTAGACAATTTGTGGCTCATTTTAATAATTCCTTGATTGCAGGTTTTGATGCACAAAAATGTTTGGTTTACTTTGCTCTAAGACTTGGCTCAGATCTCACCACCTCCCTGAAATGAAGGGCCTTCCCTGACTGCCCTCCTCAGAAAGAATCTCCTTGCTCTGAAGTTCCAGGAAGATCCTGGTCCTTGTGTCATTCTAGTATGTATCCAGTATAGCCTGGTACCATCAGCTGGCTTTTTGTGCCCTAAGGTCAGGACTTTGAAATCCAGCAGTCCTGGGTTTGACGCCCAAGTCCGCTGCTTATTGCTTGTGTGACGTTAGAGACATTCTTTCGCCTTGGTTGTTTCTCTGCAGATGGACATGGGATAGTGGTTGTTGTCAAGGACAATGAGTAGTAGGTGTCATCTCTTCCTCTAAAATGTCAGGGTTGGTGTTGCAGGTTGCATTGTGCCTCATAACTTCATATGTTCAAGCCCTAACCCCCAGTACCTTAGAATGTGCCCTTATTTGGAAATGAGACCACTGCACATGTGCTAAGTTAAGATTATCCTGGAGTAGGGTGGGCTGTGATCCATATGACTGGTGTCCATCCATGTACGGGGGGAAATTTGGACCCAGTTAGGTATACAGGGAAAATCTCATGTGAACAGGAAGGCGGCTGTCCATAAGCCATGGAGTGAGGCTTGGCATGAATCCTCCCCTCACAGTCCTCAGAAGGAACTGACCCTGCCAATGCCCTGATTTTGGAGGCCTTGGTCTGGAGGCCTATGAGATGATGCATTTCTACTGTTTCAGCTGCCCAGTTTGTGGAACTTTGTTATGGCAGACCTAGAAAACTCACAGAGATGGGGTCCCTGTCTTTGTGTTCCCTTCAGCACCTGCTCAGTGGCTTCTTCTCATCCCAAAGGGAGGCCACAGCTGTTGTTCAGGATGTTGATGTCACTGATGACAAGGAAGAGCTTCAGAACTGGGCTGTGAGCCCCCATTGCTGCGCTCCTGTCTGGGGTTCTCAGCTTGGCCACTCCTTTTTTGTCTGTCAGTATTACTCATGCATTAGGGTCAGCTCCCTCTCGCCCCTCACTCCATGTGTTCACGTACACACAGACACCATGCATGTACTCATACACAGGTACACATACCACACATGTACTCTCACACATGTACACACACACCATGCATGTACTCTCATATATGTACACATATACACACCATGCATGTACTCTCACACACATACACACAGTCTCACCATGCATGTACTCACACATGTACAGTCTTTATGCATGTACTCTCACATACACATATACACCATACATGTACTCTCACACACGTACACAGTCTCACCACATATGTACTTTCATACACATGTAAACATACACAACATATATGTACTCTCACACACATGCACACAGACTCACCAAACATGTACTCTCACACACATGTACACATACACACCATACATGTACTCATAGCCTCACCACACATGTACTGTCACACACATGTAAACACACACCATGCATGTACTCATGTACATCTGCAGACCATACATGTACTCTCACACATACATGTCATACATGCATGTGCACACACAGGTACAATGCATGCCATGCATGTACTCACATACATGTACACACATACATACCATACATGTACTCATGTACACACATACATATGTACACACATACACATGATTTTGTTTCTACTGCTCTAGAGCAACAATCTTGAACTATTTGCTAGAATGCTCCTGACCTAGTAAAATCTCAGGAAAGGCCGACAAGTCCTTACAAGTTATAGAGAAATGATGTATTAACCTATTGGCCTAAACAAAATTCTGTGAGCCCAGTTGTACGAATGTCTGGAAGGTTAGGTCTGTGTGAGTTAATTCTGAGAAAAAAATGAATTCCTGGATTGTAGAAATTGATGTTACAGAGCTTGGGGCTGGTTGGGAGTGGAAGTCCCAGGAATGTCATCTCCGGGGGCTCCAGATGGTTCCATTTCTCCAAGGGCCCTGACCCTGTGTCATTGCTGTGTCCAGCCCCTAAGGGGTGACTTTGGCTTGGCAGAGTTCTTTGTGGTGGCTTTGGCAGCAGTGGTTCTAACAAATTCAGCCTGATGGTTTGAGGGAGCTCCAGTTCCTGGGTCCATTCTAACTTCCTAACTTTGCAAATTCCTGGAGTGGCCTAACTAACTAAAGGAACCACTCCTAACTACAAATGAGACCTCAAGAACAGGAAGGGGTGCAGAAACCCAGCTCCAGGGTAATGGTGAGCAGGTCGGCACAGGGGTCTTCAATGCCTGTGTATGTGGTTTTTGGCCAGTGGCCACAATCTCATCCCTGAAAGTTTTGGGAGACCAGTTTATGTTACCTTGAAGAACTAGGGATTTCTTGTAACTATGGAAACATAAATCTCGGGATTAAAGAGTCAGAGAGAAAACTGCTATTGTTGCCTTGACAACCCATAAAACCCCAAGTCTTTGTGGTTAGGAGTAGAGATAATGTACCTTCAATCTTTTAAGCTAATTTACTTGTGGGAAGAAGTGGAAGTGGGCTTGGGCACCCTGTGGAAGCAGATGCTGCCCTGACTGGGTGTGTGTGTGTGGGTCTTCCCAGGCCCACCCTGCCGAGTGGCAGGTTTCAAATTCTGCCTAATAGATGGCCAAGATGTCCTGGAGAGTCTGTACCAAAGGACTGGCTCTCATGTTCCAAGGAGGCCCTTGTTTCTTGACTCTGTGGGTCTGTAAATGGAATGACTTCCATTCCTGTATTGCAGAAGTTATGTTTTGAGCTGTTTTTGGAGGGGATGTGGCTACCTGAAGGGAGCCGAAATCTTTTGTTACTGGGACAGATACTCAAAAGCTCTTTCCCTCTCCAAGTTCCTGCCCCTCACTTTTTGTAAGAAAGGCTGGGAATTTAAGGTGTGCAGCTTCAGATGAAACTAAGGGTTCTGAATGCATGGCACAGCTTCTGCACCTGAGGCACTGTCACCCTTGAACCTGCTGATAAATGCCCATAAGCACTCAGAGCTCGGGGCCACATTTAGGTTTCATTTCTATGTTCCATCAAGAGATTATTTTTTCTTCCTTAATATCCTCAGCGGATATTGTGCTTCAACGTGGCACAAAAATTTCTGAGTTGATGTCCAGATGAAATTTGCATGGAGAGTGTCCTCATGGCAACTCTGGGGAACCGGCGAGAGGCTTCCTGTTCCAACTAGAGAACAATGACATCGCGTCTTCTTGAGGCTGAATTGCCAACTCTCTTTGTTGGGGAAGATAGCAGTGATAGATGAAAGGAAAATTGGAGGAAAGGCTTTTTCAAAATCATTACATTGCCAAGTGTGGGATTTTGGATCCCTATTCAGTGGAGAGAACATTGAGTAAAATGAGAAAACAGCACACACAGAAATGCCTGTGATGTGGCTGATGAGAGGAGCAGGTGGAGCAGTTCCTACCCACCCTACCACTATCCTGGCCCTGTCTCCACAAGAGGTACCTTTCAATAGTTATCCAAATATATTACATTCGGATGACGTGTTCAGACACCTGAAGAAGTTAACCAAATGGCCACTCCTCTTTGATGTGCTGAGGGTTGGTCTTCTAGCCCGACCCTAGCTTTCTCCCCATGATCTGAGAAAATGGCTTCCCCCTCTCAGGGATACTTCAGGAAAGCTCAGTGTGGAGAATTCGGGATTACACAAATTTATCAATCCAAGGACTCATCATTAAAACACTGAAGGAGCCTTTTAGGGGAGATTTCACTGATTCAGCAGTTATTGGCTGCAACCTGCTCTGTTGGAAACACAGTGTTGGGGATGTGGCCAGGGACAACGCAGGTCCCCATCCTGGGGGAGCTTCAGCTTGGAAAGTAAATATCTTGACTGTGCTACAACCGTGATTTAATTCCCAAATGTGGACATTTCACGAATGTGTTATAAGATGTGAAGTGTACCTTTATCACAGAACAAACAAGAAGAAGCCAACGAAGCCCGTGGGGCTACAGAGCTTTAAACTAGATTAAAAGCAATTATTTACTGAAATAGCCAATAACACACTCCCTGACCTACAAGGTGTCCGAGCCTCCTTTTCTTTTATCGGTTCAATTTCTTCATATTAAATGTGGACAAACACGGAGCATTGTCATGGAAAATCAGCACACTGGTGAATTAGAAAATGATCTGAAAGCACTAAAAGTGCAGGCGACGAATCCATTTTGACATGTTGCTTTCCTGTTGACTTTGCAGCCATTGAATTTGCTGCTGATCTGAAGTATATTTCATAAAAAGCTGCTTCACTAATAATGATCAGACAAGGATTTCTCTTATTAAGTCTTGGATAACAAGGGAAGCTGTGTACGGGTTATTCTGGGTGATTTCTAACTGCTGTTTGTCACACATGAGTGAGATTACATACATAAATTAATCATCACTGCCCCTGGATGCATTTTGCAAGTTACCTTAAAAACTCATTTTAAAAAAGCATGCAGAAAGTCTCATCCATCATCTCCATCTGTTGCTTTTTCCCTCCATGGCCTGGCATGGCTTCACACTGTGATATTCTTTTTTTGCTTCTGTTTAAAACAACCACCTTTAAAAAATAAGTTTTCAAACTAGGGATTAGGGAATTGATTATGTGGTGACATGGTGCTCCTTACATTTCAAGAAGTGGGAGGAAAGCGGGAATTTTAAAGCGGATGAATCACCGGGGGATTAGAGGGAGCCACAGCACCTAGAGATGGAAGCGTTCGTAGTGGATTGCATGGCTTGTTCTGAAACACTTGTGCTTCTGCTCTTTGAAGGCCAAATGGTGGAGAATAACTTACTTAGCTGATGCACGGAGAGCAAAAAGAGGGATGATGGGTGACAGGGTGCAGATCGGTAAAGGAGCAGACGGATCCTCCTCTGACAAGTGGGTCAACCTTCTCCTTGCTTCCGAGGGAAATGCTAGGGAGGAGATACCTCAGGCTCTGGCTCAGTCCTTCCTGGGTCTTTTCCTGCTGGAGCCAAGTGCATATAGAATGGTTTTCAAGTTCCCAAGTGGAAATGTCATGTTGTCCAAGAAGCTGTTATGCACAAGACATTTCTTTTTCACAGTCATCCATTCCCTAGTTTGTTTTCCAAGAGCCCACTAGATACTGGATAAAATTGTAGATGCTGGGGTCTCTGTGAGGGACCAAGACATCCTACGAATGAAGTGGTATTTGGAACAATATTGCTGCTGATCAGAGGGTCCAAGGGAGATGTAGGTGCCGACGTCACTGAAATCCTGATCTGGCCACGTTTGAACGAACTATTTAAGCCCGACCTCACTTCCTCAAGTTCCTAAATTCCTCTTGACAACAAACAAGCCAGTCTGGGTTGAGTTTCTGTCACTACCAAAAAGATCTTGGCTAACAGGAAGTGAACCTTGGTTAAGTGAGAGCAGCTCCTGGCATGTGGTTAGGACACATTTGAGGGTCATTGTGGTTTTTACTGTCACTGTGGTAATTCCCCAGGGGCCGTGACCCTCCACCTTTCACCATTCCGGAGCACAGCCTCCTTCACCAGCCTCAGGAAAGAAGCAGGCTCCTGCAGCAAAGTGGAAAGCTGCTCCTGCTTTCCTGGTCTAGGATCAGGACAGCTGAAAGTTCCAGGTTTTGTTTTTAGAAATAGTTTTGATCAAATCCTGAAATTTTCCAGGGGTTCACAGTTGGAAGAGGTTTTACCTGGTAAGAAATCACTCTATTCCTCATGCTAAAGAAGTGACTGCTGATGCACTGTGGATTTTTGCTTCTCGGCGAGTGGTGGCTGGGGGAGGACTACAGAGTCATCTGTTGTTTTTGGATGTCTAGCACTCAGTGTCCCTTTTTCTGGTGACAGCATCTCTCTTTTCCCCTGGGGACCCGTGGTATTCTCAATCTGTGAGGTTCAGGTGGACTGACCAACATGCCTAGACGGAAGCTGTGCTACAGCTCACATCTGCGTCATCCCGAGGAGGAAGAGCGCTTTCCAGAAGGAGCAGGGAGAGGTTTGAGAATTCTGAGGGTTCCATGTCATCTCTGCTAAGATTGCTTATTGGCTGTTGAGGCTCCATTCACATGTATATAGTGCCTGAATATTTCCACAACAAATGTGGAAGGATGATGTGATAGATTGTTTGTAAAAATGGCCACGATTCTCCATCCCTCCTCTCTCATTCTCTTTGCAATGTGACCTTTCTGCCATCCTCCCCACCCCCATCAAGAAGTGAGGTCCACTTCTTTACCCCTTGAATCTAGCCTGGCTTGGGGCTTGCTTTGGCCAATGGAATATGGTGGAAGAGATGCTGAGCTTGTCCCAAGCCCAGGCCTCAAGCGCCCTTGTGGCTTCTGTCTGCTCACACTCTCCCTCCCTTGTCCCTGCCTCAGCAGCCTACTGCCTCTGTGTGGAAAAGCCTGGTATAGCTTAGTGAAGAATGGGGACCATGTGGAGGAGAGCCCGATTGTCCTGGATGAGTCCCTCCTGATCCAGCCTACAGCCAGATGCCCCCCAAACACGTGATGGAGCTCAGTCAGGTGAGCATGAGCAAGCCCAGCTGAGACCAGAAGAACCACCCAGCTGACCTCTACAGCAGTGATAAATACTTTTCAGATTAAGCCACTAACTTCTGGGGTTATTTGTTACACAGCAAAAGCTAACTGTTACAGACGTCATCAGTTAGGCTTATTAGGTACTAAATTGGTGGCTGTGGTAAAAAATTGTCTAAACATAATTTAACTCCACACATCCCAGGAAGCTTTGGAAGGTCACTGACTTTGAAAGCGCAAGGTATTCTTGTTGCCATGGATACCCCCATTGAGACATTAGAGTGCAAAGAGAGAAACCTAGTGTTGCCTTGACAACAGGTTTGCAAATCCGAGTCTGGTAAAGCAAAAGACTACAAAGAACAGGAAGAATCAGGAGGAGGGGGAAATTAGCCTAAAGAAGCTTCCCTTCTCCCAGCAAAACAACAACTTGCCTCCATGCAGTTTGAGGGTCTGTTAGAAGAAGCACTGCCTGAATGGGGAGCTATAAAGTGAACAACAGGAAGCCCTTCTCTTTTCATGGCCCATCTCCACAGCAGGAGAAAAGTCTCACAGCCAGGGAGCAGCATGCGGCACTGTCACTAAGTGCTTCCTTCAAGAGTTCACAATTTGCTCTCAGCCAAGCTTCATTCCAAGAATGAGAGTTTGCTCAAGCTGGAAGGGGTCTGAACAGCATCGAGTCTCTTACTCATCCTCTCCATCAGCTGGGAGGGAAGCTGAGGTCCTGAGAGGGAAGAGGGCTGCTCGCAGTCAGTCTAATGTGCCATTAGGATTTTAGTCTAGTCTAGTGGGTAAGCATTCAGGGCCCGGAGTCAGACAGACCTGAGTACAAGTCCTAGTGACACCATTTACTAGCTGTGTGACATTCTGCAAACCAGCTGACCTTGTAAACTCTTTCTGTAAGATGAGGATCTCACTAATGTCAGCCTCAGAGGGTGGTGAGAACTCAGTGAACTAATGCATGAGAAGCACTTACACAGTGTCTAACCTGCAATGAGCTTGCAATAAATTGCGTGTTATTCTTTCTACTATGATCATGTCACTCTGCCTCTACTCTTCAGACTCATTGAAGTAATACCAAGGAGGCCCAACTGGATCCAGAATCTCCCTCGGGAGGCTTGGTGGTCCATTTTCAGATGCCCTGTGTCATTTTCTGTATCATACAATTGGATGTCACAGTTTCTAATTTTCAAAGCCATTGCATTTTCTATTTCCTCTTCCCTACAGCTTGGCTGGTCAGGCAGGAGGGGCAACACTAGCTTCATTTTTTTTTTTTTTCTCACTTTGTCAGGGAGGAAATTGAACCCCGGGGAGGTTTGACGATCTGCCCAAAGTCCCTGGGAAGTTTCCGGCCGTTCTAGGGCTAAAGCTCAGCTCTCTCGACTGCATCTCCTTCCCACCCCCATGTGGCTACCCCCATAGAATGGCGCATCCACGTAGATGGCCCAGATGTTGGGTTTAAGGGAGAGAGAGAAAGGAAGTTTGGGGCATCTGTTTATGAGAGAAAATCGTCAGCCGTGCGTGGAAATCTTATGCATAGCAAATAAATGATGGGCAAATACCCACTTGCATATTCAGAGGCACATTTCAGATGTGAACATCCTGTCTCACCAAAACAACCCCAGCTAAGAAGTTCCGTCGGGGGTGGAGGACTTTTTCCAAGCCTTTGTTTCTGTGGAGTCTCTGTGCATGGCCTGCTGTGATGAGGTAGGGGTTGACCCAGAAGTCTAAGGAGGCCACCACCCCGTAGGAAAGAGGAGCCAGCAGACAGCAGCGCCGGGGGTTATTGGGGACCCCCAAATGGGGAAAGGTAGGGGTGTAGATAAAATCAGCAGCCCTGTCTGTATTTGACAAGCAGGGCAAGGAGGAAGAAAGCTCAAGGAGAGCGATGTGGAGGTGACTCGATGACAGGGTCAGTGCAGGTGAGGGGAGTGGGCTACCCGTTAATTCCCAGGAGCATGGTGGTCTTCCCAGCCCAGCCACACAGCTGCTAAGGGATCTTGCTTTCTGAGGAGTGTCTCTAATCGGGGCATTTGCTTTACAGCAGCATTTCTGGGCTCCAATCAGGCATCTCATCCACAGAACATAAACCAGATTAAGAAGCTCTCTGAAGCATATTTGAAGTCAGTGACAGTTGAAAGGATATTAAAGTTTTGACTTCAAACTAGCTTAGCCAGGGCACACGGAGCAGGCAATACAGGTCTTCCTCCTGCCAGGAGAACCTTTACCATTCCCCGTGAAGGTCAGGGTTGTTGGTTCAGGTGCGGGGACAAGGTGGGGTGGACTCCTAGGCAAAGTAATCTGTGTTGGTGGCAATGTCAGGTGATCCTCCAGCAGCTCAGGAAAAATAAACTCTTCCTGTGGCCGTTTCTTTTCCCTCGGTTCTGAACGGGAGGAGGACACTGGGCTGCCTGTTTGTGTTCTATAACTCTAGCCTCTAGGGTCATTCCTCAGGCCTCATTGCCAAAGAAAAATCATGGCTGTGTTGGTGGTCTCATATTACCATAGGCTGGCTGGAAGCACAGCTGGGTACAGAGTCTGATTTTGAATAAAACTGTCACCTCTTTTGTCCCTTGGCAACATCCCTCAGTGCCACATAGGGTTTGTTTTTGTGTACCTGATTCACCATCTGTCTCAGGGTTAGCAATCCAAGTTCTGAAATCATTTGGGCTTCACAAGCATGATTAGCTGTTGATCTGGCTTCTGTTGACTCTAAACCCCGGGTTGGGGGATTACAGATGCACCTAAGCAGCCTGTGCAGTGGGGCCAGACGCCTCCGTGGGTACAGCATGTCCAGGATCGTTGCTGTCTGTTGCTGGGCTCACCACCCCAACAAGGAGGAGGTCACGCAAGGGAACAGTGAGCTTGTGGTCAGAAAACAGCGGTGCTTGTCAGGTCACCTCTCTGAACCTCAGATCTCTCTCGTGTAAGGGGCTGGCCCCTTCGAGAGGCTCAGTGTGGAATAAAATGGCTCTTATCGCAGTGGGCTTGGCAGCCCGCCACTCCTCATCTTTGCTGGTGGAACCTCTAGTTGGTTTTGGTGTCCACCCGTCCACCCTCCTCCACGCTGGGAGTGTGTTCAGGATGAGGATCCCATCCCCGTGCACGGGGTCAAGTCTGATTGGAGGCGATCATTTCTGGCTGTCACATTCCTTAGACCAGGGCTCAGTCTAGAGCGAGCAAGTATTTTAGGCCTGGCCAGTGAGGCAAAGATAATGCCTGCTGGGGCCTTCTGAAAAAAATTCCCTTAAAAAGAGGCTCAAAGAAGAGAGATGTCTCTTTTCTTTGGCTGGACGTTATTAGGACTAGATGTGATGCCTGTGACTACGTGAACCATCTTGTGAATGTGACAGCCTGGGGACAGAGCTTGCACACTGGGGATGCAAGATCAGGGAGATATTAATAGAAAGGACGTGGGTCACTGCTAGGAGCTGTGGCTCTTGCGCACTCGCCATCCCTGGCCTCACCCTGCTGTAGAACTTCTTGATACGTGAAATAATACAAAGTCCTTATTGTTTCAACCATTCAGAAGTGCTGGCTTCTGTGACTTGCAGATCAGTTCACCCTAAATGCCCTGCTCCTCCAAGTGGCCCCAGCATCATCAGCATGGGGAGCTTGTGGGAAATGCAGACTCTGAGGCTCTCCCCACCCCCCCGCAGCATCACCCTCTGTTCCTTAGTGAGATCCCCAGGCACTTCGTGTGCATACTGACGTCTGAGAAGCTCTGCCAATGGGTTTACTTTTTGTCCAACGTGTTCTGTGGAGGAGGACTTGGGTTTTGACAATACTGGGTTCAATTTTTTCTCGAGACAGAGTAGGAGGTGTTAGCTATGCAGATTTTGAAATCTCAGCTGTGTCAAGGAATTGGGGAAAAGCCCAGGGAGGAAGGTGGAGGGCCTAGCTGGTCTCTTAAATAAAATTATGAGAGAGTTGTTTATTAGTTTCTGCTTTACCCAACCATTTTTCATTGACTCGTGTTTGGGTACCACATCGATTTTAATCTAAAGCCGTGACTACAGTAAAATCTCATTAATTCAGGCCTCACCAATTTTGAAGTGATAATTTAAATGGAGGCTGGGCTGGCTGGCGTGAGAGCAGGATTGAGAGCAAACTGTTCTGAAGGACTTGGGCCCACCAGGTGGGTGCAACGAGATGCTTCCAATTATAAACGACCCTTGGTGTGTTTGAGTTCAGCAGGAGCCACACTTGGAAATCAATCCATCAACAAAGAGTTATTGAGTGTCCCTTATGCAAACGTCCCCGGCTGGCAGAACACACTTGGTTAGAAGTTACTTTTAATCATTACCCATGCTGGAAGTATCAGATTTCTTTAGGAAATGCCATTTCTTAAGCAGCCTGTGTTCTATCCTAGGCCACCTTCCCCACGTGTGCCAGAGCACTTTGCTCTTGAACAGCCCCCTCTCTCTCCCCCGTGTCAATTCCTCTTTACCCTCCAAGGTGTTTATAACTTGCTGTAGGAACTCTTGGATTGTAAAATAACATGAAGTCCCTATTGTTTCAGCCATTCAGAAGTGCTGGCTTCTGTGACTTGCAGATTAGTGCACCCTAAATGCCCTGCTCCTCCAAGTGGTCCCAGCAGTGTCACTGTGGGGAGCTTGTGGGAAATGCAGACTCTGAGGCTCTGTTCCTTAACAAGATACCCAGGTACTGGGTGTGCACACTGAAGTTTGTTTCTATCCTTTTAGAAAGAGCTCTCTGATCTTGATTCTATACTCTCCTCCAGCCACACCCTATTTTCCTGCTTCCCTTTGTCTCCTCTAAGAGTTGCCTGCTCCCATCTCCAGCTGTCCTCCATTTTCATTCAAACGCACTGAAATTCAGCTTCCATGGCCCCCCCTTTCCATATGCATGCATGGCCTGAGGCCGCGCACTCATAGTCTCTCCTCTCCGCTTGCTGTCCGCATCAGCCACCTTGCACATGCTTGGTCACTCTCCTTTTCTGGAAAGACTTTCTTGCTTATCCTCTAGGACAAACTCTTGATTCTCTGTGAAGCTCATGGGCCACTCTGGCTCCGTCGTCTTTGTGGCTTCTCTTCTGAGCTCTGGGTGTTGGGCTGCAGGACCCGTTCCTCCCTCTTTCCTGGGTAAGTGGTGGAGAGTGTGGCTTTGAGCGCCTGTTGGAATGCCGATGGGCTCCATGTTTATATTTCTGCCTGGGTTGCTGCCCCACCCAACTGGTCCCCTTACTGCCCCACTGCCCCTACCTACCTCATGACTTCTCGTCTGAAGGGGTTCATCCCAGGAGGTTTGCTTCTTGGGTAAATTTCAACTCCATTCTTCCTTGGGCCCCGGGCAAAACTCTCGGAGGATCCTTGATCCTTTCTCTGTCTCACACCTTACATCTAATCCACCAGCAAGTCCCCTTGGGCCTGCCTTTGAAGCATAGTCTGAATCTGGCCATTTCTCCCACCTCCATCACTGTCTCTTGAGTCCACGTCACCATTCCATTTCCCCTGATCATAGACCATCCACTTCTCATGGCTCCCCGGCCCTGTCATCTCACCCTAGAGGCTTTTCTTTGCCAGGCAATCCGTGGGATCCTGTGAAAACCTCAGTCAGGTCATGCTGCTCTCTGGTCAGATCTTCCTATGGCCTCCCTCTCACTTGGGGTAAAGTCCCACGTCCTTCCCGTGGCCTCGAGGGCCTGCACCTTCCTGTTCCCAGCCAGCCCCACGGGGCTCCCTGCTCTTCCTCCATTGCCACAAATGCGTGTTTCAGCCCAGATGGTTGACACGTGCTTTCCTCGATTTCCATGACTGGTTTCCCTCCGACGGGCTCACTCCTACTTTATTTGATCTCTACTCAAAGGTCTCCTACTTTATTTTCCAGCATGATGGTTTTGCCACCTTGCCTGTGAGATATTTATGTGTTTCCTGCCTGTGACTCCTTCTGGAATGGAGGAGCTTCAAGGGCAGGGCCTGGGTTGTTTTGGTTCCTGTAGCACCCTCCACCCCCAGGAAGCATTTCTCAAATGAGCAAGTATGCCTGCCTGGGGAACTTTTCTGAATTTGGGCTGAACTTTTCTGGCCTAGACAAAAGAGGAGGACTTTGGAGAGGATGCAGAGTGGAGTCTTCCACTCTTCCCTGGTGAGCTCTCAGGGCAGTGCCCACATGGTGTGCCAAGCCTGGGAGACACTCCTTCGCTGTAGCCAGCCTGGCACTGGCTGGATGCTGGGCTGCCTATCCTGGGGGCCGTGGCCCAGTGTGAGGCGTTTGCAACCGTGCGTGTGCAGCACATGTGCGTGCCTACACATGTGAGGTGTGGTCTGCATCCAGAAACAGACATTTATGTAAATTTTCATTTATGTAAGCACATAAATGAAAAGATGATCACAGATTGTGACAAATGCCACAAAGAAAATAAATAGGGTAATGCAATAGTCACAGTGAGGAGGGATACTAATTAGGTGTTTTTTAAAAAATCAGGTATAATTACATATGGTAAAATGTACAGACCAAGTGTTTACTTTGATGAGCAGTGGCCAGCGTGCATACTCCTGTCCCTGCAAGGGTATGGAACACTTCCTCTTCCATCTGTCTTCCCTGCTGTCCCTCCCCAGTCATTCCTAGAAGGGACCCCTAGATGACTGGCCAGGGAAGGCCTCTCTGAAGAGGTAGCATCTGAATTGAGCCCTGAAGGAATAGGAGGAGGTGGCCACAGGAGACCTGGGGGACAGTGCCCAGATGGAGGATGGTCCAGGAGGCAGCGTGGCAGAGAGGAGGGGCTGAGACAGAGCCGCAGTGTGAGCTGGCTGGTGGGCAGACCACGTTGGCCCTTGCCAGCTAGGGGGATGCACCTGGCCTTTATTCTCCATGAGATGGTAGCCACTTGTTGGGGGCCTGGGGATGGCAGAGGCAGTGTGACCAGGTCAGAGGTGGTGGTGGCTCAGGCCGGGGAAGTGGTAAGAAATGGATGTACTTTAAAACACTTTTTATTTTGAAATTATTTATTTATTTATTTGAGATGGAGTCTCGCTCTGTCCCCCAGGCTGGAGTGCAGTGGTGCAATCTTGGCTCACTGCAACCTCCACCTCCCGGGTTCAAGCTATTCTCCTGCCTCAGCCTCCTGAGTAGCTGGTATTATAGGCACCCACCACCACACCCGGCTAATTTTTGTATTTTTGGTAGAGACGGGGTTTCACCCGTTGTTGGCCAGGCTAGTCTCGAACTCCTGACCTCAGGTGATCCGCCAGCCTTGGCCTCCCAAAGTGCTGGGATTATAGGCATGAGCCACCGTGCCTGGCCTATTTTGAAATAATTTTAGACTCACAAGAAGTTACAAACGTGGTGCAGAGTTTTCCCGTGGATCCTTCACCTCTCTTCTACTGATAGCACCTTATGGAAGCACAGTGCCTTATTCAGCTGTCATCAGTTTTTGCATGCATTTGTGTGTGTGTATGTTGTGTATGTATGTGTGTGCATGTGCATGTGTGTATGTGTGTGTTGTGTGTGTGTATCTAGTTCTGTGCCGTTTTATCACCTGTGTAGATGCATGGAACCCCCAACGCTAACAAGACACAGAACTGGGCCTGGTGTGGTGGCTCACGCCTATAATCCCAGCACTTTGGGAGGCTGAGGCGGGTGGATCACCTGAGGTTAGGAGTTTGAGACCAGCCTGGCCAACATGATGAAACCCTCTACTAAAAATATAAAAATTAGCAGAATGTGGTGGCGGGCGCCTGTAATCCCAGCTACTCAGGAGGCTGAGGCAGGAGAATTGCTTGAATCCGGGAGGCAGAAGTTGCAGTGAGCCAAGATCACGCCACTGCACTCCAGCCTGGGTGACAGAGTGAGTCTCTGGCTCAAACAGACAAACAAACAAACAACACAGAACTGTGTAGCCCCGTGAAGTTGCTGCCTGTGTGGTCCCTTCATGGTCGTAGCCCACCTCCCTAACCTCTGGCCAGCACTCATTGGTTCTCCACCTCTGTAATTTCGTCATTTGGAGAATGCTATACATTGACTCACACAATGTGCAGGATTGGCCTTTTTCATTTCACTCAGCACAAAGTCCCTGAGATTCCTGTATGTTATTGGTGCATCCCATGCTCGTTCCTCCTTCTGGCTGACTAGAACTCCATGGGGGGCTTACCTATCCACCTGTTGAAGGACATTTATACCATTTATCCTATTAACTAGACTCAGACCATATGCAGACTTCAGGATTCCTGATGGACGTTGGACCAGAGCCAGCAGCCCTTGGGTTGGGTGTGGTTAGAGCAGAAATGAACCACCTGGCCTTGGTTTCCTCATTTGTAAGATGGGCATAAGAACAGTACTTCCCACACAGCCTTGACGTTGGGATTCAGGGAGCTAGGAAGGGCCTGGCACCTGGTAAGAAGCTGACCAACATTTGCTGTTATTAAAGAGACAGGGCCGTTAATATGCTTGGAGGAGAGAAGGTTCTCTTGGGTGGGTGTCGTGAGAGGCATGGCATTTAAGCCGGGCCTGGAAGCACATTACTGGCTTCAGCATCGTGTTCCTTTTCTCCCTGTTTTTCCAGCAAGATGTGAACTGTCGTAGCCATTGGAAGGTGTGAAGGTTTGCAAAGTGTGAAAGGGCCCCTAAGTTTCCAGGGTGCACTGAACTGCTGGCATCCGGCCTGGCACTCTGAGCAAACAGACACCTGATGGTTCTCCCTTCACCCTACACATTGCTGGGGCGAGGCCCAGAAAAAGAAGTTTGAGGCGTTTGGCTTCCCTCCCCTCCTAATGAGCAAGACAGGCTGTGTGAACATGTCCTGTGGATGCACCTTGGGGCGTCTAAACGCCAAAGGCACTTTGGAAAGACAAGGTGCTCTGTGTGGTGGCGCTTGATGGTGATGCTGGAAGCTGCTGGTAATGTGATTAATCCAAATTTGAGTCCCAGAGATGAAAAATGCCCCAAACTCACCCTGGGTATGGACACATCTGTGCCTTTGGTGTTTAATGGATATTCTGAATGGTTCTTGGGTGGGAGGTCTGGGAGTTGGGGACAGTTTTCTAGCCTCTGCTTTCAGGACTCAGGAACCTAGTGTCTGGGTGGGGCGCTTGGCCCTGACACTTTCTGCCAGTGGGACTTTGACAATGGCTGAGCTCTGTGAGCCCCCGTTTCCTCATCTGAAAGGAGGGCTAGTGATTCTCTTATCACAGCTGGTTGTGAGGCCTGAGTAAATGGGCGTGGAAGCATGTGGTGCATGGTAGGCGCTCAGTAAACATGAGATGTGTCTGAATCCATCTCCCTTTGAAACACTCTTTTGTGGGCAAGGTTGAAGGAAATGCTAGACTCCCAGCATTAACCTTCCAGCATCCATCTTGGGTCTTGGGACCGCTTCTTGGTCTGGAGTTGGAAAAGGCGTCCTCTCTGCCCCTTCCTTTCATATGTTTGAAAACAGCTTTGTGGTCATCAGTACCCAAGTCACCATTTCTGTACTTCACGTTCACCTCCAGCTCACATTCTGATGTCCTCGGAGGACAGGAACCACACTCCTAATAAAGGATTCCTGCTAATAGTCGGCTCCCGCACTAAAGCCGGGGTCCTGGTCCAGGTGTGATAGCCTTCATGTGCGTCAGCTCAGGGGGTCCTTGGGAGAGCTTCTCATGGTGGGTGTCATCACCTCTGACTTGACAGAGGGGAGGTGGAATTCCTTACTTACTGATACATGCCAGTGTGTCTGGCTCCAGAAGTCTTGGCCTCGAGGGGTTTCTTGCTGCCTACTCTGCCCTGCACCCCATGGTGGTCCTTTCCCATTTGTCTTCCACTCTACAGACCCCAGCCCCATGCAGGTGTCCCTCTGAGCACCGGGATCCTTAAGGAGGGGCCTGGGCTAGAGCAAGGAGGCCTGCTCCTTGGCACATTTTTAAGGGAGTAAGGGATTGAGTGGGTGATGGGTACAGCCCCAGGGAGGTGTGAAGCAGCACCTGCAGGCAGGGCAGGGACGGCCTTGTGAGCCCTTGTCTCCAGGGCGTGAGACAGATTTATCTCTATCCATCCAGGCATGGCCAGGTCTTTAGAGTGCTGGCATTCTTTGTGCCTCATTAAATTGCTCTTTTCTTCTTAAAATGAAAACTGTTTTCATTGTACTTTTTTTGATTATAAAAATGGTACATGATCACTGTAAAGAATTCAAAGCACACAGGAAAGCATAAAGATAAAAATTAAAATCCCTCCAGTTCTCTCCACATAGGGGTAACATTCTGGATGCCTCTTCTTTGGTGTCTAACTGTGCACAGCACACATACACCCCATTGTATGAGAAATTTCACACAAGTGGGAACATTGTCCTGTGCTGTTCTGTAACTTGCTGTTTTTTTTCTGCACAATAATACGATAGAGTCATCTTTGTGAGTTAAAAAATAAAAACTGTAGCATTCTATCAGCATTTTAAATGACTGCCTTGCATTTCAGCGATGTCCCATAATTTAGTTGCTCAAGTTTCTTCTTGTTGGAGGTTTAACTCTTTTTTTTTTTTTTTTTTTTTTGGCCATTGTCTGACTTCAGTAAACTGTCTTGTATATGCCTATAGTGAATGTGTTTGATTATGTTGTCAGGAAAAATTTTCTAGACGATTAATCGCTGTGCCCATATTGCCAAGCTGGTCTCCAGAAAGTTTACTATTTTACATGCCCATCAACAGGGCTGGAGGAGGCCTCTTCCCTGCAGCCTTGCCAAGCCCAGCTTTGGCAATATCTCACCTTCTTCTCAGTCTGGTGGATAAAAAATGACATCTCATTTTCACCTGCTTTTCTTTTGATGATCAGAGAGGTGAAGTATCTCTTCATAGGCTCCTTGGACATTGGCATGGCTTCTGGAAATGTCTTTGCCTATTTTTTTTTCAATTGGGCACCTTGTCTTTTTCATACTTTTTTGTAATCACCAGATTGCTACACTGGTGAATTAACTTGAATCCTCAGCAAACTTTCAACTTCATCTCAAGCACCCCTCAGCTGGAAGAAGGTGAGCTGCTCAGGGCTGAAGGCCGCTTCTCCAGCCTTGCTGGCCTGGGTGAGCTGTGCCAAGAGCCAGCTGGGCTGAGGCTCCACACTGCTGAGGCTCCCAAGGCCTGACAGTGGCCCATTACACTGCTGACCACAGCTGGAAGCTTCTCAACTGACCTGTTAGGGCCTGTTCAACCTCTGGTCCTGCATGACTTCCGTAGGATCACTTTGGGCAGTTGCTATGCTTGTTTTTCCAGTAGGAAAACACACCTCCCCTGTCAAGTTCTTATCCAAACTCAATTTTTGTGATAATTTAAAGCAATGTATATGAATGCAGGTCTGTCCATAGGCATCTCCATGCAGAACCAGATGGCCCTGCCCATGGGCAGAACAAGTGGCCCCGTGTGTGCCTCAATTTGACAGTTGCCAAGGAGGAAAAGGGAATAGAAAGCATGGATTTTGGGTTATGGGTGTAGGGCTGGGGACACAACAAGCAGCAGATAAAGGCTGGTTGACCAAGTGAGGAAGAAGCACATGCTGGAGTCCAGGGGTCAGAGACTCAAGAGCTCATCTCCCTGCATTCTGTCATTTTCCAGCTTGGAAACAGACACTCAGAGAGGGGAGGCAGCTCAGCGGCAAGGACGAGCCCTGGAGCAAGAGTGCATGCCTCCCCCTGGCTCTCTGCTCCTTTAGGCCCTGCTTGACTTCCATGCTGCTCACTCTCAGGTCCCAGAGAAGAGCGCATCATTGCCATCAAGTGCAGGTCACTGGTCAGCAGTGCCGTGGGATAAGACGATGATAAGCACATGCCTTCTGGGCTTGGCCCATGGTGGGGCTGCTGCTCTTTGGGGCCCTGATATGGGAACACCTCACAGCTCAGATGCTCCTCCTTGATTCCCAGCAGATGTCTTGGGCATGTTTCTGGGTCAGCTCCCTGCTGGCTTCCCAGTGGCATTGAGGACCGCCCCAGAACCCTCTAATGTGGACTATCATGCCCAGAATCTTGCTGAATGGTGGACAGAAAGCAGTGGCTGTAGCAGCCAGCAGATCCCCTGCTCCCCTCCTGCTCTCCCTCCCTACCAAAGAGGACTCGAAGTAGCAGAACCCAGGCCCAAAGCAGTCCCTCTATCCACGGTGATCTTGTGTCCTTGTTCGGTTATTTTCTTGTCTCCTGTCTGTATTTCCTTATGGGGACTGTGCCATCCTGCTCACCACTGTCACCCAGCACCAAGGACAGTGCCTGACATGTAGAACGTCATTGATTGCTGAAAAAATGAGGAACAAGGAGACTGAAGGGAAAACAGCTGCATGGGTCTTTCTTTATCCGCTTTTCTCTCTTGACCTTTAAGCAGATGGAAACTGTGGGCTTTCTCTTTAGTCTACTCTGAGAAGCTACAGGTGAGACACTGGACCTCTCAGAGACCTGAGAAGGACAAGAGAAACCCAGCCGTCCCACCATGGGCCAAGCCAGAAGGCATGTGTTTATTGTCGTCTTGGCTCAAGACACTGTTCTCACATGCTTGGCTCCCCATAGACTGGCTGTGTGGTCCTTCTGTTCCCAACCTCTCTGTGCTCATCTGGGATGGGAGCGTCTGTAGTCTTCCTCACAGAGCCCTGGAGCCACATGGGTTGGGGTGGAATCTCAACTTTGCTTCTTACTAACCGTACAATCTTGGAGAAGTCATTCGATCTCTTCGTGCCTCAGGTTCCTCTTATAAATGAGGCTAATGAAAGCACCTGGCTTAGAGGGTTGTGGTGAGGATTGAGGAATACCATGCATGACAGGTATCCACCTCCACTGGCCCCTTCCCCTCCAAGATGGAAAAAAAACCATCTGCATGGCAGCAGGAACATTGATTACTGGTTCCTCTACACCAGCTACCCCAGCAGTCCTCTTTCAGCCTCTCGGTAGCTCTAAGGAATAACGACTATTATTCTTCTTGTTGACCCATAAGGAAAATAAGCCACAGAGAAGGGACTCACACAAGATCACTGGGCTCATGTTCTACTGTTGCTGTAGAAAATTACTACAAATTTAGCAGCTTGAAGCTACACCCATTTATTATCTCACAATCTGTTTGTCAGAGGTCCACGAATAGCATGTCTCAGCTGGTTCCCTGCTCTGAGTCTTACAAAGGTAAAATCAAGAAGTTGGCAGAGCTGGGTGTGGCAACTCATGCCTGGAATCCCAGCACTTTGGAGGCGAGATTGGGAGGATCACTTGAGCCCAGCAGTTTGAGATCAGCCTTGGCAACATAGTAAGCCTCCATCTCTACACAAAATAATAAAAAAAAATCCAGGCAGCTGGGTGCAGTGGCTCACGCCTGTAATCCCAGCACTTTGGGAGGCCGAGGCGGGCAGATCATGAGGTCAAGAGATCGAGACCATCCTGGCTAACACGATGAAACCCCGTCTCTACTAAAAATACAAAAAATTAGCCAGGCGTGGTGGCGGGTGCCTGTAGTCCCAGCTACTCAGGAGGCTGAGGCAGGAGAATGGCGTGAACCTGGGGGGCAGAGCTGGCAGTGAGCCGAGACTGTGCCACTGCACTCCAGCCTGGGTGACAGAGCGAGACTCCGTCTCAGAAAAAAAAATAATAATAATCCAGGCATGATGGTGCATGCCTGTGATCCCAGTTATTAGGTTGGTGCAAAAGTAATTGCAGTTTTTGCCATGACTTTCAGTGGCCACAGTTACTTTTGCACCAACCCAATACTTGGGAGGCTGAGGTGGGAGGATTGCTTGAACCCAGGAATTTGAGGCTGCAGTGATCCATGATGGCACCACTGCACTTCAGCTTGGGCAACGGAGCAAGACCCTGTCTCAAAAAAAGTTAGTAGGCTGTGTTCC
Organism: Pan paniscus; assembly: GCF_029289425.2. NCBI lineage: Eukaryota > Metazoa > Chordata > Mammalia > Primates > Hominidae > Pan > Pan paniscus. The sequence continues at coordinate 64,901,036 of NC_073270.2, forward strand.
TTATTGGAAGCCCTGGGGAAGAATCCACTTCCAAGCTTATTCAGGTTGTCATCAGAATTGAATTCCACATGGTTGGGGGACTGAGGTCCCTGTTTTCTTACTAACTGTGGGCTGAATACATTGTCAAGGTCTAGAGGCTGCCTCATTCCTTGGCTCATGGCCCCCTTCAAGGCCAGCATAGGCTGTCAAGTCCTTCTCATGCTTCGAGTCTCTCTTCCTTCCCCTCCTGCCTCATCTCCTACCCTCTGCTGCTGCTTCATTGCCCTGCCTTTCTCTTCTGCTTTTAAGGGTTCATGTGATTACTTCAGCCCCAACTTTATAATTGAGAGTATTTTTCCTATCTTAAAGTGAGCTAATTTGTAACCTTAATTCCATCTGCAAAGTCCTTTTGCAGCGGTATCTAGATTAAAGTTTGATTGAATAACCAGGGGATGTGGTTAGAATTCTGCCTTCCACATTACCCAGAAAGTAAATGGTGGGACAGGACACCAGCTCTGTCCTGAGATCCTGGAGCTCAAGATACCCTCTGACACCCAACTGTTGCTGCACTTGCGTGTTCATGTTTAAACCTGCCATGATCCTTTGCGGTAGATACTGTAGCTCCCTCTTGATTGCAGTCCAAAACCTCCCCCCTCCTCTGAGCTTTCATCCTGATATTTGGCTCATTCTAGGATAAAATGTTGGAATTTGGCCATATTCTTTTCTTCCTCACCAGACTCCAGATTTCTGTAAGGCAACATAGCAGAGGCTACAAGTTGTCCCCCAAAATCTTTTTTCCTTTCTATCTCATAGCAACTGATCCCCCAGGTTTTAGCTGGGCACGTGGTTACCCGGAATAGAAATAAAACTTTCTACCTTCTCTTGCAGCTAGGGATGGCCTGATGACTAAATTCTGGTGAAAGAGCTGTGATCAGGAAAGAGTTATGCAGTTTTCATGTCCCACCATTAAAGGGAAGGGGTGCATCCACCTTCCACCCCTTTGTTCCTCCTGGAATAAGCTGGTGAAGCACCTTGGACTATGTGGGCAAGGGCATTTGTTAGGGAGAAAGAGCAACCAGTTAGAAGGAGCCTGGGTCTTTGACTTTGTGGATCCATCACCCACCTCTGGACTGTCTGTGTTGTGATTATTATACAGAAGAAAAATAAACATTCATCTTGCTTAAGCCACTGTTATTTGGGGTCTCTATTACAAAACCCAAACTTTCATCCCAAGACAGGCAAAATCCAGATTTTTTAGATGTTATATGCACTAATATGCCTTTAATATGCTCCCAATACATCTTTTTTTTTTGTGCATCAATGAAGCGCTGTATACAAGATGAAAAATACCTTGCCTTTCTCACTACATTTTGTGTAATCAGTCTCTATTTCTGTTCACCAATGATGTCAGGTTGGAGAACAGGGAGTGCCAAGATGTTACTTGACATCTCTAGGTCCTCAGAGGTGGTCAGCTTCAAACTCAGACCTTTTTAGGTTCTTTTGGTGGCTCAAACTTTATGGGGTTATCAAAGCTGGAGTCTGCATCAGCTCTCTGCCCCTGGAAGAGTTTCCTTTAATTCCGTAGAAGTTGAGCTGACACAGGGTTAGGGATTCTTGTGTGGAATGGAAGTTGCAAAGCCAGAGTCAACCTGCAGTTTTTAACCTTTGGTTTATGGCAGTATCATGAACATGGCCACATCCTGGCAGAAGCTCCAGGCAGGTGGGAGTGGTGCCAGCAGAGCATTTATAGCAACCAGCACTGGGTGGAGGGACCTGGCAGTGCCCATGTGTTCCCTGGGGCACAGCTGTGTTATTCTAAGATAGGCCTACTCTGACCCTGTGTCACATCCTAAGCCCTTCATTTCAATTCCTGTGTCATTTCTGCACCCACCCCCCAATTCCAAGACTGTGGCCCCTTCCTCTCTTGCTATCCCAGAGAAAATTGCTAAGTTCCTTTGGACTTCATGCATTGGTTACCTGCTTTCAGAAATGCATTATTTCCCAAATCCCAAACACCAGGTGTTAAATGTGTATGAATTACTTGACATATTTAATTGCAGGATTAATGCTGAGACACAGTAATGTATTTAGGGACACATTAGATGTATTATTTTAAAACTGTGATTAACACCGATTTTGGAGCATTTTGGAAGACTAATTAAATGATTGAAAACCACATTCTGGCATTGCAATGTTTGTTCAACAAAAACATTTGTGGAAATTAGGTGTAATTCAACCACCTCATTATACAATTAGTTGTTTAATTCTGTCTGCAGGCATTTGAGGTCATAATCAGGATGAAGCTGTGGCTTCTGGGGCATGACTGGGCTTTAGGATGGGTCTCCCCGCTTTCCATGGTGCTGACAGGCTCCTCACTTTCAGGGTGCTGACTGGCTCCCCATGTTTTATGGTGCTGTCTTCCCCTGCCACTAGTCTCTTCTGCCATCCTTCAGTCTCACTGGCCCCCGTCCCCTGATCACTGTGCTTGTTTGCACCTCACTGCACTCTTGCTTGCTCTCTGCTCTGCCTGTGAGGTCATTGTTACTGTTGTTCAACAAATATTTTTGGTTTTTCTCACAAGCACATAATAGATTATGCTCCATTCCCACACCCCCTCAAAGTTAGGTCTCCCTAGTAACTAAGGCAATGTGGGCAGAGGGACACGTGCCATTTCTGGGCAAAAGCTTTTAGAACCCTGTGGAATTTACACCTTTTCTTTTCCTTTGCCATGGCAACTGGAGATTGTCCAGACAGCAGCTTCTCCATCACTCTGGGGTCTTGAAGTTACCTGCTTATGGACCTGAAGTATAAAGCAGAAACAAACGTTTATTGTTTTAGGCCACTGGGACTTGGAGTGGCTTGGTTCTGCAGCATGATCTAACTGGCCCTGATGGACACAGCCAGCGGATGTTCCCTTGGATTTTTCCTTGATCTTTACTCTCTTATTTTTCAGACTGTTCGCAAATCCCCTCCTCAGAAAGGTCCTCTCTGTCCATTTCCCCAGAGCCACTTTCAATTCTGTTTCCTTCTTTTTTTTTTTGACAGCGGTTACTGCCTTCTGACATTATTTTATTTACATTTATAAATAACGTGACAATTTATAAATAAAGTGTTTCTCCATCTCTGTAATTTTGTCATTTGGAGAATGTTATACGTTGAATCATACAGTGTGCGGGACTGTTATTTTCCGCTTAGGCCTTGAGGTTCATCCAACTTGCTGGGTATAACAGTGGTTCCTTCCTTTTTATTGTTGAATAGTATTTCTATGGTGTGGATGTACTATGGTTTATTTAATCATTTACCTGTTGAAGGGCATTTATTTATATCTATAAATACAGTCCACTTACTGTATTTCATTATCTCTGAGATGGAAACTTGAAATAAAAATAATTTTTATTTTCCATTCTTGTTTCTGTTTTTCTGTTTTTACTCCACCCAGCCCCCCTAAAGTTTTTAACATGATTGCTTTTCTGAAATCAGGATGGCTCTTAGAGTCCACAGTGTGCTATTCAGGCCATGACACAGGTGAATTACCTGTGCAGGTGTGAACAACCAAATGACCAGTGAACACATGTAACTAATACGCAACTGACCAGCATCAGTGCACTGGAAAAGAATCCGAGATTGGACAATGGAGCCCTCTTTTAACCCCTATGAATGTCATGGATGTGGGGACAGACTGGAGGACTAGAGCAAGTCAAATATGTTTAGTGACATTGCTGAAGTCAGACCCGAAGCAGAAAAACTGTATATAATTTTAAAGAGTCCTCAAAGCCCAGCACTCTTGACTTTCAATCTTTTTATGGATTCTTTGAAGAAATGCCGTATAATCAGTGCTCGTGGATGAATGCACAGAGGATGATAGAGCATGGAAAAACCCCAAACATTGATGAGTCTGAATGGAACAGTGATTCAGAAGAATTGGACTCAGTGTAAAGTAGTTTGAGGAATAACAACCAAGTTATTTCACTTGTATTTTCATTTTTATGTATGCACAATAGTAATATGTGATAAAAATCTGTCTAATTAAGTCTCAAAGAACTCTTACAATAAGTAAAATTAAAAATTCTAAGTGATAAGAATGCGTTGTGTCGTGGTTTAATTGGCAGCGTATTTTTCTTTCACAGGGGAACAAAAAATAATGGTGCTTCTTGCAATTGTGTTTCTTAGAGGTGATGAAATGTGGTATTTCTTTCAGAGACTGCCCTTATCACAAAGACATCTGCTGTGTCATTCAGTTCAATTTTAGTTGAGTTTAACAAGGCCTCTGGCCATTTAGAAAGCTGGCTCATTTGGACTCAGAGGCTACCGTGATTTTAAATTTGACCAGATACCTGGACTGGAGAAGAGCTAGAGTTTTGTTTCTAGCAAATCCATTGGGTGCCTAAGGTAGGCTGGCCAGAGAGTCTGCTCCTGGTTGAGACTGGGCCCTCCACCCCATGGGAACAGTAAACCACAGAACTTAGGCACCATCACAATTTTTTTCTGCATTCATAAATCACCTGACTACTATTTAATTAATATTCTTCATTTCTGAAGTCTTTTATTTTTCGATAATTATAGATCCACAGGAAGTTGCAAAAATAGTACAGAGAGGTCCCAGTTCACCCAGTTTCCTCCAATGCTAACGTCTTATTTAACTATAGAAATTGCCAAACTTTTCAGAGTGACTGTCCCATTTTACATTCACATCAGCAACTGGGTCTGGGTGACCCAGTTTCTCCACATCTTTGCCAGCATTTGGTGTTGTCATTTTTAATTTTAGCCATTTTGATAAGTGTGCAGTGATATCTTATCATGGTTTTACTTTTTCATTTACCGTTGAGTTTGGAAAGTTCTTTATAATATTCTGTCTGGATATTGGCCCTTTGTCAGATATGTGGTTTGTGCAGGGTCTTTTGCAGAGCAATAGTTTTAAATTTTATTTATTTATTTATTGTGGCATCTCACTCTGTCATCCAGGCTGGAGTGCAGTGGCACGATCTCAGCTCACTGCAACCTCTTCCTCCCAGGTTCAAGCAATTCTTCTGCCTCAGCCTCCCGAGTAGCTAGGATTATAGGTGCGCACCACCACACCTGGCTAATTTTTGTATTTTTAGTAGAGACGAGGTTTCACCATGTTGGCCAGGCTGGTCTTGAACTCCTGACCTCAAATAATCTGCCCACCTTGGCCTCCCAAAGTGTTGGGATTACAGGCATGAGCCATGGCACCCAGCCAGTTTTTAATTTTAATAAAGTCTAATTTATTGATTTTTTTTCTTTTATTGATTGTATTTTTTTGTGTGACATCTAAGAAGTCTACTTTGATCTTGGGTCTCAAAGTTTTTCTCCAATTTTTTTCTCTAAAAGTTTTATAGTTTTACATGTAAATCTATGATCCATTTTGAATTACTTTTTGTATAAGGTGTGAGGTGTAGAATAGATTTTTCTTTTCTTTCTTTCATTTTTGCCTACAGAGTCCATTTGCTCCAGCACCATTTGTTGAAAAGATTATCCTTACTCCATTAAAATTGCTTTTGCACCTTTGTCAAAATCAGTCAAGCATATTTGTGTGTGTCTATTTCTGGGATCTTTATTCTGTTCTATTGATTTAGGTGTTTTTCTCCATTACCATGGCCCTCTCTGGATTACTGTTGCCATAGAGTGAGTCTTAAAATCAGGTAATGTGATTCCTCCAACTTTATTCTCCTTTTCAAAATACTTGAGCTATTCTAGTTCCTTTGCCTTTCCATGTAAATTTTAGAACAAAATTAATAATTTTCTTTAAATTGATGGTTACAACTTTATTTAAAAGGAAAACACATAAGTTTGCTATGTCAGCTAGAGCTGTACTGTCAAAGTCAGTTAAAATAAAAATATAACAATTATAGTTTAAAAAACTATCTGTGAACCCTGTGAAATTATCCCATGAACCCCCAGATTGGCCTGGACCCTCATCTCCCAGCACCCCTGTGTTGGGAAGAGCACTCTGTGGTGAACTGCTGGCTCTACGTGTCTGGGGAAACTCACATGGCTTGGCCACCTCATTCCGAGCTGGCTCAGTGGTGTCTGTGTGGCCCCACAGCAATCCTCTATGGATGGCTTGCGGCTAATGTATTGACCCAGAGGGCAAGCTCTGCCCAACTGTGAGGCTCCATATGGACTAAGTGAACCAATCAGATCCTCCGTCAACACAGTTGAGTGATGGGTAGTAGAGAGTCAGTAGTTGGCAGGGGGAATAGGGTGGAAGCTATGAAGGAGCAGAGCCATGAAGGAGTGAGGCATGAAGGAATCAGTAGACTCCCATGGAAAGAGTAACTGATTCCTCATGGTGGGAAGCACTTGAGCTGGGAGCCGTACTTCCTTTGGTCTGCCAGCAGCCTGGGAAGGATGGGAAACTAGCCAATGGGCACTGGAGCTGTCCTAGGTCCTGAACAGCCTTCTTTCCTCCGTGAAAGACCTGAATCTGGTTTGTGTTCTCTTCTTCCCCAATACCCCCTACCCCCACCTTTAAGGTAGTGTTTCCAAAGCTTGGGATTCGTAGCCATGGAAGAGCACAAGATGACGTTAGGGTGCACAGAACCTGGGATTAAATAACAACACATCACAGAATCAGCAAGCTACCCCCTTTCCAGTGATCTCAGCGAAATAGGTTGTTAACACCTCGTCCCTCCTAATCCCTTTTAACAAAGAGAGGTGGCCTTGGCTTTACAGCATTTGATGAGGAATGCCTCTAGCAAAAATTTCATAGTGCTTTTCTGTTTTCATTATGGTTTTTGACAGTAATTTGCCTACTCATATTTTCAGTGCCTAGCACATTGTAGAGGTTCAAACTCTCAGCCATTGAATTAATTTGATTATTTTTCATTATTCTTTGATTTTTGTCTTTTTAACCTCAACTGACTATGAACTCCTTGAAGTCAGGGACTGTGCTTTTTATTTTTATTTTTTTTTAGACCAGGGTCTCACTCTGTTGCCCAGGCTGGAGTGCAGTGGCACGATCATAACTCACTGCAACCTCGACCACCACCTAGGCTAAAGGGATCCTCCTGCCACAGCCTCCAGAGTAGCTGGCACCACAGGTGTGCACTACCACACCTGGCTAACTTTTTAATTTTTGTAGAGATGGGGTCTCGCTCTGTTGCTCAAGCTGGACTTCAACTTCTGGCCTCAAATGATTCTCCCACCTTGGCCTCCCAAAGTGCTTAGATTACAGGTGTGAGCCACTGCACCTGGCCCTGCTTTTGTTTTTTATTTGCCATTTTGCTCCTAGGGCCTAGAAAAGTGCTCAAATACACAACCATTGCTTGTTCTGGTGAGTAAGTAGGCAGGTGGAGAAGACACAGGAAAGTTGAGTCTAACAGGCTGGGCTTGGTCTCCATGCTGATACCCAGAGGTAGCTGATGGAACTGGCTAGTGTGAGTCCCGTTCAGAGTCTATGTCAGAAACTTAGCTGGTCGTCCCTTCCTTGAAAGCCTTATTGGAAGAACAGTGAGCTGTGTACTTGTTCCTCACACAAGCCTCTCTCCCTTCCCTCCTGGGCTGGGCCTTGCCTTCGCTCCAGCCATGGCAGGCCTGGCCCTACCTGGCTCTTCAGAGCTCTCACCCACCTGGGACTTCTCTGCCGTGGAAGAAAAAACCATGTCCTGGGCCTGTGGAATTGGAATTGCACCTTCAGGGTCCTTCTGGGGAGGAGGATGGGTTTCCCGATCAGAACATGGCCAGATTTTCTTCTTAAAGGCTGGATGGTTGGCCCGAGGATCAGTCTGAACTTTAACTTCACTTTCTCCTTTTCTTGGCCTCTAATAATTCAGTGTGTGCTGAGGATTATATTGCAAGTCTGGCCCAGGATTTCTTTAAAAGAAAATCCCCAACCAGGCTGGACACATTACTGTTGTCAGCATGACCGGTAGCCTCCTTCAGAGTGAAGGTCAACAAATAATTTTCAGCTTTGTTTAAAGCCACTTTAATGGATTCTATAAAATGCTCTAATTACCAGTGATTATCCGCTGAGTGCTCGCAAGCTTTTTAAAGCTTTTCTGTGCCCATTTCACTCTGTTCACACAGAGTTCAAGTTGTCTGATGTACTTAAGCAAGAGGAGGCATTTTGTTTCTTTCTACTTCTTTTTTTTTAAAATCATGTAATTTGGAGTGTTTTTAAGGCAGGCCAGCTTTCTCTTTTTTTCATCTGAAGCAGAGTTTTTACTCTGCTTTCCATCTGTTTCCATCTTGTCACCCAACAAGAAATTAAATGCCATTTAAATGATATGACAGTCGCTTCCTTACCACACACAGTAGAACATAACTGCCTTCAATGTGCACAGGATTCTCACAGGTGTCGTCTCAGTTGAGCCCCACAGAAGGAGGCTGGAGGGGTTGCTGAGGCTGGGATTCCTCACCTTCTGCACTCCTGACATGGAAGCCTTGATCAGTTCTCTGTGGTGGAGGCGTCCTGGGCATTGTAGGGTGCTTAGCAGCATCCTTGGCTTCTACCCGCTAGAGGCCTAGCACCCTGCCCTAGTTATGACAATTAAAAATGTCCTCAGACATTACCCATTGTCCCCAGAGGGGAAAAAAAATCACTGTTGGTTGAGAACAGTTGACTTAACCCATTTTCATATGAGGAGATGGTGACGGGAAGGGCTTGCCCGAGGCCCTACAGATGGCGTGCTGTGGAGGGTCTGTCAGCCTCTTCTGTTGCTGCACTGATGACTCATAGAAACCCTCAAACCCAGCAGAGGCACCATTCTTTCCTCTCCTACCCCCTGTGTCAACCTCCCTGCCTCTCGTCCTGGTAGAGTCACTGCCAACATAAGTGCGTCTTTTCAGCAAATGTGTCTTCTGGAGTTGATGTGTTTCAGGCTTCTGTTCTTCTGCCTCCTAAGTTTCATGTCCTAGAGGACATCTCATTTAATTTTTATAGTGTCCAGAAGACTGTCTGGAGGGCTCTTGGGCAGGGAGGGCCTGTAAATTTGTCCCACAGTGCTTGTTCCTGTTACCTGGCCACAGGCTGCCCCCATGCATGGGCAGGAGCAGTGAGGAGCAGACCTGCTGGGGTGGGAGGGAAGATGTACTGACAGTGACCCACAGTTCTGAGAAATCATCTGTGGATGGTCCGGTTCACGCTCTGTTCATGAACCACAGCCACAGTCTCATGTTCATTGATAACCATTTGTGGCACCTTGGTTAATTCCAAGCTGATAGTGTCCTTAGATGGTGAACTTTGACTGGACCCTTTCCCCACATGTATCCTTTCTGGCCCAATCTTGCTCTCTGGCTAAAATAATTGACTTGAGTCACGTTACCATTGGGCTGAGGGACGGAAGATTGTGTGTGTGTTTGTGTGTGTCATTGTCTTTGTTAAGGGAGAGGAGGGGTCGGTCCTTTAAGGTCTTACCCTTTTTGAAAATGTTGGATTAAACAAGGTAAAACAAGATTCTTTATTGCAGGACTTCTCAGAGCCTTTACCTGGTAATGTGCTCTATGATTATTCCAGAGCAATACAGGCTGCAACATTTCCCAAAGTCATTTGACCACAAGACCTCTTGTCTTTTCATGGAGTATCACATTCCACTGTGTGCATGATGTTCTGCGGGAAAAGTGTCACCTAGATGTGAAAGGACACCTCACCCCACTTTGTGTTTGGCCATTTCTAAGGTGGCTTTGAAACTAGGAAGGATGAAAGAATGTCAGATATGGAAGCCCACACCCTCTTTTGGTTTGGTGGCTCTCAGTGGCTGGATTCTGAGCAAGACCCTGGAGGAGAGAAAATCCTTCTCACATGACTGGACATTCCCAAAGCTGAGGGAGTTGGTCTGGAAGACCTGATTTCCCTGTCCATGTGAGTGGCCGTGGGAGTGGTATGGTTGGAAAAGAGGGGACCAAGGGAGCCCAGACAGAGAAATGCCCACCCTCACCCTCCTCCTCCTCAACTGAAGAGGAGAGGTGCAAGGGGAAAGAGTGCAGGAAGAGAAAGGAGAACAGAAGTTTCCATTTGTACCGGATGGTTTTGTTTTTTTATCTGTTTGCAAATGTTCAGTGTAATGGTTTGAAACCCAGCCGTGTAGCTGCCGCCGCCCACACACAGAGCTGCCGTGGCACTGAGCTTCAGCAGGCAAACCATATCACCAGCGTCGGCCATTAAACCCGAGCCCACACCAGGGCAGGCTGCACACCTACCCCCGGTGTCCCTCTGCCACCCCCACCGCCCCAGCAACCCCGACACCCACCACCCTCCACACACACAATTTTTCTTTTTTTAAATTTCCAGCAGTCGGTTTTTCTCTAGAGAAGGCATAAAGAGAAGCAGAGGCAGAGATGGGACGAGCAGGGAGAATGCTCCTGCCTCATCGGAGCCACCGGTTTTCGGGAGAGAGCGGCAGCCCCCACCTGCCTGTGGACTGAGCACTTAAAGGTGAGAGAGGACTTTGTGATTTCTTTGTGCACCTGGAGGTCTGGGATGCAAGGCCAGATGAAGGGATCTTAATCATTGAGCCTGGTCTGTTGCCTCCCGAGTGATTCTATCAGGCAAGCATGATGGATGATTCCTTCCAAGCACACGCAGTTATCTCTGACACGAGCCCCGCTCAGGTCCCCGTGAGATCTCTTGAACCAAGGGGCTTCTAGCCCCTCCTCCTCACCTTTCAGCACAGCCTTGTAAACCTCAGATGTGGATGAAGGTGCCGTCCTGCCTTTGACTTGACCTGTTGATTTCCAACCGGGGCTGCTGGCCCTTCCTCTCTAGAGTGAGTAGTGACTCACACTTTTGGGGCCCTATGAAATGGTCCTCCATCCAAGGGGCTTTGGGAAGCCTGTTTCCCTAGTGGCCCCAAGCCCAGTAATCAAAAGCAATCAGACCCAGCTGTCCAGCTAATTTTTTTAAAATAGGCTTCCTTCCTAGTAGAAATCAACAAAGTCTAAAATAGAAGGGACTCTAATAGGAAATGAAGCTGCAGAGTTCTGTGTGGAATGCAACAGGCAGGGACCTCGGCATGGAAAATACTAAGTGCAGATTACATGGCTGACAACCATGGGAGCAGGAGAAGGAGTAATCTCCTTGCTTATCGAGCATGTCTCTGGGTCGGAGGGGAGCTGAGTGGGGACATCGCTTCTGGAAGGTTTAGACCTTTCACCAAGAAGGAGAGGAAAAAGGAAGAACAACAAAGATGGAGAAAAGGGGGAAAAAAGGCCGTAATGTAATGTACATGTAGAAGAGAAGCAGACAAAAAGCTCCAAATTCTGTGCAGTCAGGGGATGAATCAGTTAGTAAAGATCTATTTTTAGTTTCCAAGATCTGCTGTTACATTTTGCCTGGCATTAATTAATGTCACAGGCATGTTCCATGCACAGGCTCTGAAGGGCCCTCGCGTGTCACTCTAGCTGGAGGTACCAGCCCTTCTTAATGGGAGCTCTCCAGTCCTTTGGGGTCTGGTCTCTGACACAAACATGTGTCCAGAATGTTCTGCTCTCCGACCTTGTCCCCTCTGGGTGTATCCGTTAATCTCCTCACTCTGGCCCTTGGATGTCTGGCCAGTGGCCAAGGGAGAATTACAATTGTTATACTTTGTTTTTTAAAAGGAAAGGCTGTACAAGCTGAAATTGGGAAAAGGCAAAGATGTTGGATCCTGGCTTAGAATTTAAAGAAAAGGCTTTGAGGGCAGCTCTCCTACCACAAGGAAGAATGAGGCCCCCCTCATCTCCAAACAAGGCTGATTTTGACAAATCAGATATCATAACTGGAGAACATCTTCCAATATAGTTTAGGCAAAGTGTAATATGTTAGCAAGAACTAATGATATGACTGGGGTTGATCAGATGTTGGCTGAAGTTGTGTGTGAGACTAATTATCTCCAAAAAACCTGTTCATATTTCAGAGGCGAGGCTGTAAATCTGAAGAGCAGCTGAAATGCAGGCATGATTGTACGCATGAAGCCTTGCTTTCCGAGGTGGTAAAAGGGGGGATTACAGGCCAGAATGAAAAACCCAAGGCCACGTGGCAGCACACTGTTGGGACAGCTGTTTTTGTACATTTGCACCAATTATTAGATCAATAAGAAAGTATGACTACATCATGGACCCTAATTAGAAGAGACGTCCCTTATACTCTCTGAAATGTTTGAGAATATTCGCCTACTAACCTAGAGCCTGATGGGGCCATTGACGCTAATTGTTAAGTGCCATTGGTCAAGGCCAATGCATAGTCTTCGTTTAGTTCCTAAGTCATTTGTGGTCGGCCCATCCAAGACAGGGACACGGACAATCTCATCAGAGTAGGCTGGGAGGGTTTCCATGATGGAATGGGGCTGGCCTCTCTGTTGAGGGGGGATATCCAAGGGGTGCACATGAGCTCTGAGGACCAGTGGCAAAGTCCCTGTTCAGTCCTTGGGAAGCATCACCACTGCTACATTTCTGATGTTCTGAAGATGGGTTAGAACAGAGCGTGAGAGCAAGCAGGGTGCTGACTCTGGGTCTCATGTCTTGAGGCTCAATTCCATCCTGTCACCCAGCCAGGAGATTCAGAGGTCCTGCCGCCTCCTACCTCAGACCCACATACCTGGTGAGAGTTCTGCCCTCCTGACCACAACACCTCTGCACCTTGGACACAGCTTACCACATCCTTCCCCAGAGCATCTTGTGCCTTGGAGAGCAGGTGCAGTTGCAGCGTTCTGGGCTGCGGGCACTCGAGTTCAGCCCTGGCCAGAGGCCGTGAGGGGCAGAGCCAGGGGATGGTGTCTCCATTGGTAACGAGGGTCTCCATCCCTTCCAGGCTGGCCGTGTCTGTGGCCACAGATGAATAGGATGGGTACCCATCTTGATGGGTCAGACAAGGTAAGGGCTCTCAGACCCCATCCTCTGTTTGAGATCAGACCAGAGGTGCCATCAGAAAATCAACTGAAGATTAACCAGCTTCCTCTGGTGCTCAAAACCTAGACTCCCTTTGCTGCTTTGCAATTTCTTTCTGTGTGTGGAGGTCTGATAAGCCAGACGAGATGAAGGGATGTTAATCCTTGGGCCCAGTCTCAATGGCAAACTTCCAATTAAAGAAGATGTGACTGTGGCCTGGGGCTGTGCCAAAGAAGGGCTTTGCTTATGTCTCTTTGTCTAATCTCTGTAATGGCCCCATGTGGTTGGCGCCTTCCCCAATACCATTTTATGGAGGAAGAAACGTAGTCTTATACATTTTATTTTACTTTTTGCATTGTATCTTAAAGATATAAAACTTTAACCTTATACTCCATAATATATCTATTGATCTTACTATAAAATAAGATCTCCCTCCTCCAAAAAAAATCGTGAAGGAAAAGGGTTCCCTCCTGAGTGAGCGCCAAAAGCCTGGGCTTGGCCTGTCGGAGAGAGAGGCTGCAGAGCCCCTGTATGGAGAGCAGACACCATCCACAGGGCCCCCAACACACGTTTCATGCCTGAGCCTTGTCCCTGTGATGTTGACACTGTGCGGATGGCGGGGCTGGAACTTGCCCTGAGGGCCCCAGGGAATCCAGCAAGGCCCAGTCTCCACTGCCTTTTTCTGTGGAATGTTCCAGCTGGCCGGTGTGCACAGGGAAATCTGAGCCGAGGCCCTGAGGGGGGCTGTCGTCCCACACAGGGCTAAGGCTCTCCAGGGAGCCTCAATGGCTGGACCCCCATCCAACGCCAGCGCCAGCCCCCTTTGCCCCGCCATGGCCCGCCTTTTCCTCTGTGACCTGCTACGGGCCTCACATCCTGAGAGGAGCCCTAGAAACGGGCTCTGTTGATAAAAACACACATACCCTTTGCCACAGGAAACGTGGCCTCACGTTCACAATGGTAACCACCAGGCTCCTCACAGAAACCAAAGAGGAACAGATTTTAGATTTTTACCTCAATTAGGAAACACATGTTCTCTCTCTCTCCTTCCCTCCCTCTCTCCTCTCAGCAAGTCTCAATTTTCCTCACATGCAACCTCTGCCCTCCCTATCCTAGATTGGGAAGCTGCACATTTAGGAAACAGAGACTGTGTTCCTTTGAGTTTAGGTAAAAACTGTGAGAAAACAGGATATAAGTCGTAATGGAAACCAGTGGACCTCGGGTCACAGGTAGGGTTGTCAGATAAAATACAGGATGCCCCGTTAAAATGGGAATTTCAGGTGAACAATGAATACTTTGTTAGTATAAGCGTGTCCCAAAGACTGCACAGGATATACTTAAACTAAAATATTTATTATTTCTTCGAAATTCAAATTTAACTAGGCAATCCTGTGTTTTTATAGATCATCTATGAACAGTAACCACAGCATAGGGGACCCACCGTATGAGACTCAGAACCATCATCTGGGAAGAACGTTGAGGCAAACTTCTCCATCCAGATTAATTCCTGACCTTCTGAGAATAACAAACAGCCCACTATGCTGTGGCCAGTACTCCGCGCCAGCACACGCTGTCATTTTGTGGGCAAGGAGCTCTCCTTGAGTCTGCCCAACGGAGGTGTGTAGTGATTTGTTGTCCAGGAGAGAAACAGAGGCTCAGGGAGGTTGGTGTGGCGCACCCAAACACTCAGTCAGCTCCTGGCCTGTCTCTCTGCATAGTACTCGCTGGCTGTGGGCAGGCGGGCAGTGCCAGCTTCAGAGGAGCAGTAATAACAGGTTAGCTTGGAAGTTCTCCTTGCAGAGATGGGAACGGCTGTGTCAACCATGCAAATTATATGCAAATACACTTGGCCCGCCTGCCCAGATGGGAGACCCATGAGCACAGCCTCCAGCCGTCCATGGGTTTCCGATAGGGCAGGGGTACCGGGCTGATAGCGGCTGGGTCTCTGGAGAGGCCCATGTTCCCGGTACATGTGGGCTGGGACACATGCACACACTTACTTTCCTGGTGTGGATGAAGATGCCGGGGGGCTAGCATGGAGGTGGATGCCTAAGGCTGGAGGGGGTGTGTTGATGCGTGCATGACCTGCCACCCTGATCTGTGTATTCCCAGCAAGCCACATGGCTTCTCTCTCCTGGGATAACCCTTCCTGAGGCTCCAGCACCCATCTCTGGACAGAAGGAAATGGCCCTTTCCCTGGGCACCCTCCTGCTGAGATGCCACAGGACTGCAGACCTTTGAGGAGAATAATCCTAACCACAGTGATGCTACTGTGAGCATTGACCAGGTGTTTATGATACACCTGACCCTGTGCTAGCATCTTGTGCTTAATTCTCCCACGTGCCTGGGGCTCTTGTTGCCCTGACTTGACAGATGAAAACCTCGAGGCTTAGAAAGGTAAAATAACTTGGCCACAACTGGTGAGATACCGAGCCAAGACTCCACCTGAGTTCTGCAGGCCGGTCAGGTGAATCGCTGCCAGGTGAATGAGGGATGGCTTTCAACACCAGCTCCTGGGCGTGGACTTTCTGAAGAGAGCACTGTTTTGAAAAGTCCTTTATGGAGATTTGTAGTAGTTTTAGCTAAGATTGTTTTGTATTTGCGCTCTTAGAGTTAGTAGGGTTGGCCTCAAATACTGGTGCCGGCTGAGCCCCATGTATTGGAGATGTTCTCCACAAGGGAACGCTGAACCTTCGGGAGACCCATAGGAGGTGGCTGCCCAGCCCCTCTGTCTAGCGATGCTGCAAGGGGAAGGTGTACACCAAAGGCGGGGCTTGATTGAATGGTTGAACATGCTGGTGTGGGGGCCATATAGCCTCAGCCACAGGTTGTCTTTGCCAGTCTCTGGCTGAGTGGTTTGGGGCGAGCTGCCTCACCACTATCAACCTCCTTTCCTCATCTGTTAAGCAATATTTGTGATGACAGCACCTCCCTCACACCCCAGCTTGGAGGTTTCACTAGTCTGTTGCCTGATCAATCATAATAGTTATTAGTCATTGCTGTTTGCCAGGTACCAGCTTAGGTGCTAGAAAGAGCTAGTAATGAGAAAAAAAGTACAGCGCTCACTTTTGAAGATCTTAGGAGTCCAGAGAGCTAAGCTAAATCCAGTACAATGTAAGACAGGCATAAATTCACCTAAAAGTGTCACAGGGACCCTGCTGCTGAGGTTCGGGAGGGGGAGATCACCACTCACAGGGGGTTGGGGGTTTCCAGAGGCCTTGGTTGAGGAGGCAGCGAGTAGGTGGACAGGTGGATTTTGGGTTTGTGGATCAAGAGAAGGAAGGGAATTCCTGGCTGAGGAACAGCATAAGCAAAGTGTGGAGGAGAGCCTGGGGGCCTTTGGTTTGATTGGAGGGTGCACGCATCCATCCGTGCATGCCGGGGCAGTGGGCTTGGAGCTGGCGAATAGGGTACAAAGTCCCTGCTCTTATGGGGATTGCGACGTTAAGCAAGTAATGATACATTTAATTTTTTAATTGCAGCTGTGATGAGCTCTGGGGAATCTGAGCTGCTCAGGGAGCAGGTGCCCGAGGCTTCCCTGAGGGCATAAGTGAAGCTTGAGTAGGAGGCAGTAGGGAATGGAAAGAGCACTTCAGGCCTTGAGTACAGCTCCCTTGGGGCCCCTGACATGGGCCAGCATCCAAGGAGCCAAAAGGCCAGTATGTGGCTGTGCTGCAGGCAACCAGAAGTGGGGCTTGGGAAGTGGCTGAGGAGGTGGGCAGAGGCTGGCCTACATGGGCCCTGCTAGGTGGAGGACATTACTTTGTTCCAAGAGTGACGAGGCTACTACAAGGTTTTAGCTAGAGTGGGGATGTGTGGGTGGACTTCTGTGTTTAAAAAAGATCCCTCTGCTTGTGGTGGAGAAGGCTTTGCATGTAGCAGGGGTGAAGGTGAAGGGAGGAAACTGGACTTTGGCCAGCTGTGGACTGTACAACTTGACCAAAATCCCACTTTGCCATCGCCACCATCCTCAGTCCAACAGACTCAACAACTCACTCTTTCCCACCTGAGCAGTGTCTCATACAGTCCCTGTTCCTGAGCTCAGCACCCACCTGATTTTCCCACCACCCTTGCTGCCGAGCACACGTGCATTGGCCCCCAGCCCACATGCTCTGTGTTCTTCCCAACAGAGCCAAATCCTGTGGAACTGGACCCGGAGAGAACAGGAAGGAGTCAACAAGATCTTAAGCCTGCTCCAGACCCCTTGCCTGACTTTTGAGAAGGTCAGGGCCCGATTTCTGTTTGTCCCTCCTCCCTGGGCTGGGCGCATCTTCCTGGGACAGCCTCCCCCTGGGAGCGGAAGGCTTGGCAGGAGCAGTGGATTGCCTCATTGAGGGAGTGAGTGCCAAGGCACACAGGGCCAAGCGCTTATTCGTGCTGGAAGCTGCCCTGGCAGCCTGGGTGCCCCGCTGCCAAGAGCTGATTGGAAGGCTGGACGGACATGTTCAATGGTTCCGGGGGCTCACCAGCACACCCTATGAAGGGCAAATGTGGTTGGGGGCTGGTGACCCCATCAAGCTGAACTCCAGGAGGTCAAGGACAGGGCAGGAGGAGGCTTTGGCCAGCATAGTCTTGGAGAGGGAATTACTGTCCTGCTACTTTGTACTGTAGCAAACTCTTTGAAAAAGCCACAAGCAATTTTTGCTCTCCCAAAATAGCTGAGAGATTCCATTGGACAATTGTTTACCAAGTACCTACTTGGAGCTGGGCTAAGAAAGAGAAATTTTCATCTACTCCTTCAAGGAGCACATGGTCTGATGAGAAAGCCTGACGTATAAACCAGTCATTACAGGGCACTGTCCTGTTCAGGTGGTGAGGAGTGACTATGGTGGCACAGGACCCTAGAGGTGGTGGAGACTCCTGCAGCCTGGTGGGTTGGTCATGCTTCACAGAGGATGCTAGAAAGAGCTAGTCATAAAAAAAGTGCAGCTCTCACTTTTGAAGATCTTAGAGTCCAGAGAGCTAAGCTAAATCCACTACAATGTGAGACGAGCCAAGATTCACCTAAAAGTGTCACAGGGACCCTGCTGCCGAGGTTTGGCAGTGGGGAGATCACTTCTCGCAGTGGGTTGGGAGAGCCAGATTTGGTTTTCCCATGTAGGATTGGGGAAAGACATACATGCAGAGACTAAGTGCTTCTCCAAGAATGCACACATGCTCATTCACACGTGTTAGTAACCCACGTAGAAGGTACACATAACCGTGTTGGGATAGGACCCAGGTGGTGCAGTCCCAGAGCAGTAAGCAGAAAGCACCATAACTCAAGCTCTCTGCTCGAACCCTGTGAAGCCGAAGCGGTCTCTACCCCAATCCCCTGTGATTGGTACCTCCTTTTCCTTCCACTTTCCTCCCATCCTGCAGCAACTCCAGTGTCCCTCTTCTTCAGACTCCATGAGAAGTTCCTCCTTTTGCATTGCCCTTGCTGCTTCTCTTAATGACTTTCTCTCGGAGACAAGTCCTATGCCACTTGGAACAAAACTTCTCCTGTGGCCTAAGCTCTGTGTCATCTGTCCCCGGCATGCTGCCTGGCTTCTCTCCTCGCTCTGCCCACTTTGTGGGGACCCTGACAACTCATGAGCCTTCTGCTGGTTTCTGCATCGCAGGGAAGAGTGCCCATTTAGCGCCTTGGCACTCACCGCACCGTCTTTTGCCCTTTGCCCTCAGATGTGCCTGGGGCTGAATCTTTCTTATCTCCCAGGTCTGTCTTCATAGACGGCCTCCTACCCCTCCCCTGTGACTCATCATCATACCACTCTATTCCTTTTCCTTCATTGCGATTTTCTCTAAAATCACTTCACTCATGTACGTATTTTCCTATTTATACCCGTCTCTCACACTGAAATGTCAGTCCCATGACGGCAAGGGGGCCGCTTTCTTATTCTCCCCTGATCTTACAGCCGTGAATGAAACTTGGGATGTGCTGGGGAGTCAGTCAGTATTTGCTGGACAAGTAACTTGAATACAGTTTCCCTGACACCTGGGAGGGATAATGTCTTCCTCTTTCATAGCTTTTTTTCATTACAATCTGCCTGTTTGGCTTTTGTCATTGTTTCCCAATTATCTTGATTATACATCATACAAAAGATTATAGAACAGTCTAGTAAAGGCAAAACCTCTCAGAAGTAGGAGGAAGGGAAGGAAGAGATTGGACAAAGCCAGAACACTTGTTAGCAGGCAGGAAAGCAGGCAAGGCTGGGCACATGAATGCACTAATATTTTTGTCTGCGTGCAGCTGCGTCTCTGTCTGCACATACATGCCTAGAGCACCCTGATGTGAATGGGAGCAGCTGGGATTTGGTGTTTTGGGTGACTGGCTGGGCTCTGGTGAGAGGTGGGTTTGTTCCCATCTTGCTCATTAGCTGGTCAACTTTTCTTGCTCTGTGATCTTTAGAATGAGGGCGTAGCAAATTGGTTTTAGCTTAGGTGCTAAATCTTACTGGGAATGATTGCCTTGGAAGTCCAGGTAAAGCTGGCTTCCGCTGCCCAGCGCAGCAGGGAGGAGTGCTGGGGCCAGGCCGCACTGTCCACCCTGAGTGTAGGAAGGAGAGAAGGGGCACCGTATTGTGATGTGGCTGCATTAGATAATCCCTGAAGCACTGTTGGCTCTAAAATTCCAAAAGTCTCCCCTCCTTTGGGAATGGTAAGAGATGGGTTGGAGACCCTGAGTGAAAGGAACAATTCTCCTCCTCTGGGAAGACTTCATCTTCAGAGTCTGGCCTTGAGACATGTGCCAGAAAGCCCCTCCTAGAGAGGAAGGAGTAGGGTCCACCCAAAGGTACATGATGAGTTGTGTGCTTCCCCTCATGCTCAACCGAAGACTAGAGAGGAAGGAGTAGGGTCCACCTAAAGGGTACATGATGAGTTGTGTGCTTCCCCTCATGCTCAACCGAAGACTAGAGAGGAAGGAGTAGGGTCCACCTAAAGGGTACATGATGAGTTGTGTGCTTCCCCTCATGCTCAACCGAAGACTAGAGAGGAAGGAGTAGGGTCCACCTAAAGGGTACATGATGAGTTGTGTGCTTCCCCTCATGCTCAGCCGAAGACTAGAGAGGAAGGAGTAGGGTCCACCTAAAGGGTACATGATGAGTTGTGTGCTTCCCCTCATGCTCAACCGAAGACTAGAGAGGAAGGAGTAGGGTCCACCTAAAGGGTACATGATGAGTTGTGTGCTTCCCCTCATGCTCAACCGAAGACTAGAGAGGAAGGAGTAGGGTCCACCTAAAGGGTACATGATGAGTTGTGTGCTTCCCCTCATGCTCAACCGAAGACTAGAGAGGAAGGAGTAGGGTCCACCTAAAGGGTACATGATGAGTTGTGTGCTTCCCCTCATGCTCAGCCGAAGACTGAAATTCCCAGCGCTTAGAAGCAAGTCCCGTAAAAAGCTGTATGTATTTAACATACACTGTATGACTTTAGGGATAAGTATGCACCTGTGAGACCATCAGCACCATTAAGGCCGTAGACATATTCACCTCCCAAAGTTTCCTCTCGCCTCCTTTATTATTATCTGTGGCCAGAAAACATAACATATGATCTACTGTCTTAGAAAATTTTAAGTACGTGGGCTGACTGCAATGGCTCCCGCCTGTAATCCCAGGGAGGCTGAGGCGAGCGGATCACCTGAGGTCGGGAGTCTGAGACCAGCCTGGCCAACATGGTGAAACCTTGTCTCTACTAAAATAGAAAAAAATTAGCCAGGCTTGGTGGTGGGAGCCTGTAAACCCAGCTACTCGGGAGGCTGAGGCAGGAGAATGGCTTGAACCCAGGAGGCGGAGATTGCAGTAAGCCGAGATTGCACCACTGCACTCCAGCCTGGGCGACAGGGTGAGACTCTGTCTCAAAAATAAATAAATAAATAAATAGAAAAGAAAGAAAATGTTAAATAGGCAAAACAGACACTCTGCTGTGTACTAGGCCTCCAGAACTTAGCCATCTCGCATAACTGAAACTTTGTACCCTTTGACCCTCACCTTCCCCATTTCTCCTCCCCTACTCCCTGGTGATCACCACTGGACTCTCCGCTTCTATAAGTTTGACTGTTTTAGATTCCACATAGAAGTGACATCAGATAGTATTTTTCTTTCTCTGCCTGGCTTATTTCACTGAGAATAACGTCCTCTGGGTCCCTCTATGTTATTGCAAAGGCAGAATTCTTAAAAGGTGGAATAAACATCTCAACTGAATATTTTTTTAAAAAGAAGAAAGAACTTTAAAACAATTCTTTAAAATTTTATTTTATTTTTTACTTTTTATGGGCACATGGTAGGTGTATATATTTATGGGATACGTGGGATATTTGGATACAGGTATGCAGTGTTTAATAACCACATCAGGGTAAATGGTGCATCCATCACCTCAAGCATTTATCATCTCTTTGTGTTATAAACATTCTGATTATACTCTTTTAATTTTTAAATGTGCTATAAATTATTGTTGACTGTAGTCATCCTGTTGTGCTATCAAATTCTAGCTTATTCATTCTAACTATAGTTTTGTACCCATTAACCATCCCCACTTTCCCCCCACTCCCCTACCCTCTTATCTCTGTGAGTTCAATTGTTTTAATTTTTACCTCCCACAAATGAGTGAGAAAGAAGAAAACAAAATTAAAAACTAAAATGAAAACAAGTCCTACTGAAAGTGTGGGGGCGGATCCGTGTGCTAAGGGAAGAGGGAAATGAGGCTAGGCTCACTCTTTCCTCCGGCTGTGGATGGGATTCTGAACTCTGGCTTGGGAGGCAAATTGGGTGGCTTATCATTTGAGCCCTGCCACCTTCCAAAAAGGATTTGAGGGGACTTACAGTGAGAACATACTCAGAGGATAGACAGTGAGAAATAAAACCAGAGTGAAAGATCATAGGCCACCAAAAGGAAGAGAAAACCAAACCCTGGGAAGGGCCAGGGTCTCTCAGGCCAGGACTTGGATTCAAGGAACAGTCATCATTTAGTTTCATAAGGACAAAGGATTCTTGGCTTGGATAAGAGTTGGCAGAGGCTAATATACAAATCTGTGTTTAAATCTGTTTATTGAAATGTTTAAACATATTGTTTTTGTAAATACATCCAACAGACACTGATTAGCCAGCCCCCCAAGTGATGGGTGTGGCAGGGTCCCAGCCCTGCCATTTTGTTCCCCATCTGGGCCAGTAAACTCTTCCCTTTAAAAAAACAAATAAGAAAGCAAATTCCTTACATAAGAAACTTCTGGGGCTGCAAGGAGGGGGAACCAGCTTTTCTTGTTGTAGCTGAAATATAAACATTTTTTCTTTCTGGTCCTGAAAAATTAATCTACAAAAACAGTGGGTGACACCAAAGAAATCACTTCAGGTGCTGGAAATGATTTCATTTTCTCACTCTATGATTAAAAGTCGGTAGCCTAGTGCTCAGGAGCCACATCACATCTTCCTAAGCAGGAATATACCACACCCTGCTCTCCTCTGGCTTTGCTTCTGTTCCTCAGGCGCTTTCATTATCTGGGATGCAGTGAGACTGGCCCGTGGCGACAGGGAGCTGCAGAAGGCGATTACTCCGGGGGAGCATTGGGCACTGAGAGGCTGTGTGCCTTTCCCCCAGGACCCCACAGTCACAGCCTGGCGTGCGCAGGAAGCCAGCTTGATGGAGCCATCTCCGTCAATGTGACGGGAGCATTTCCAGAAAGGGTCCAGGGGGCATTTATTTCCAAACAGTCTGTGCTGCACAGGGAGAGGGGATGAGGCAACAGGTCAGCAGAGGTGAGGGGAGGACAGGATGCAGGGAACTTGTTTGTGGGTCAGGAGGACATTGTCTTGGCAAAGTTCTGCCCACTCTGTGCCCACTGAACCACAGGTGATGGTGACGTGGATTGTCTGTTTTCTCTTTCTCACTTAGCCTTCCCTGGAGGAGTTTGGGCTGGAGAGATCAACCCAAACCCAGGCCATCCCTTTTGTTCAAAGTATCAGACCATTCAGACCTGCAGTCAGCCCATTTCCCAAAGGCTGGTATGCACCCCCTGGGGGCACTTTTGTTTGGTTTTTAACTTTTTACCTCATTTATTTGACATTAGGAGGGACTTTTTCTTTTTAATAAACTTTTTATTTTGGAATCGTTTGAGATGTACAGAAAAGCTGCACAGTTAGCACAGAAATTCCCACATCCCTTCAGCCAGTGAACCCCCACCCCGCAGCATCTTACATGTGCACGGGGCATTTGTCATGACTAAGAAACGCATGTGGGTACATTCCTATGAACTAAACTCCAGACTTTATGTGCACGTCACCAGTCTGTCAACTGATGTCTCTTTCTGTTCCAGGATCCAAGCCAGGGTGGGTGGTGATTTTTCATATAACTTTTTTCAAGTGCCATAATTATGGAGTTATTTTAATGAATATTACAAAAAATATCACATCAATTATTATAGCTTGGGACAAATTAAATGATAAAAGCAAGTCAATTTGAAGAGGTGTGTTATGAAAATAAATACAGATGACATGTGGTACAGCCCTTTACTTCACAGACCCACCAAGAAGCTCAGGCTTGCTTAACACCAAGCAAATCCCTAACAAAGTCCTGGTGGGGCTGAGATAAGGACTAGCAACCCAGTACCCCTTCCATGGCCCAACAGCGCCCCTCTCCCTGTTTGGATGCTGCAGAAGGGAGGAAGGAGGTGGAGAGGAGAGGAACTCTCAGTGGGAATAAAGTTTCCTTTTCAATTATTCAGCTGATCCTTGACCCCCATTACCATGGATAATCAAAAACGGGGTGGATGCATCATGCCTTAAATAAAAACATCGCTGAGGTGGCCCTGAGGATGTGCAAGCAGATAATTGCATGGGGTGTTCATCCAATGACACTCCAGGGGGAGGTACTTTCCTATATGCACGGAGATGAGAGCGGTGGCCCTCAGCACAATGTCGCACATCTGAGGAGTGTTACTTCCTGAGGGGGGCTCCTCAGGTACAGCTTCCTGTTCCCTCGCACAGGGCTGGTGATGATCAACCTCTTCTGACAATGGAGAGAGCATGCGGTGGATGTTAGGGGAACCAAACCCCAAGAGGGAACCAGCTTCAGTGGAAAGCGGAGTGCGTGCCTCCCCGAGGCAGGGCATTGCTGAGCCCCAGAGAGGAGCCCTGGGTTCCGCTGCCTCCCCCGCAGGACAAGGCATGACAGCACCTGCATTGGAATATAGACTGTGCTTTGGAGCCTTTGGCATCAGCTTCCACCTGGTGCGTAAGTTTGTGGTCTCTCCAGCAAGTTCAGGGAAGTGAGGGAGTCGCAGTTCTCTGTCATTCAGCAGGTGTGGACTGAGGGCTGGCTCTGTGCCAGGCCCTGTGCTGGATGCTGGGTTCCATTGTGAGGCCAGGCACAGCCAAGGCAGAGACGAACATTCCTACAGTCGCTCACGACACCAAGCTCCACAGACCAGAGAATGGACAGATCCACAGGAACGAAAGACAGGCTGTCAGGTGCCCAGCCCTGGGGAGCCTCCGGAAGAGGAGAGAGGACCACCCATCATGGCTGACCTTGGGAGGACTTGGGTCTTCACAAATTGTGTTCCTTGGTATATATAAGAGGGTTAAAATAGACACAAGAAATATCCATCTATTCCCATTCATTTATTTGACACATACTCTTGGGGCCATGAGTTCAATTCCCAGAAGAGGATCATGATGGTGGGGGGAGGAAGGATGTGGCGAGGGGCCGTGCAGGAGCCCAGGGGGCTTGTCTTATGGCCGCTCTTGATCGAACTCCTCTGAGGCCCCAGAGGTGCTCCTTCATCCCCAGCTTGCTTGTGAGGCTGCGTTGGCTCCCCAAGGCCCAGTTTCCTGCTGAGACCCAGCCACACACTTAGCCCTGAGTGTACCAGGTGGCTCCACTCAGAGCGCTGCTCCAGGCCCTCTCCCTGGGGCTTCCTGCCACGTGACTGCACATTTGGGGTCTGGAGAAGGGCCCAGGGACTGAACTGCAAAGGCGAAGGGTGTCCCTGCTCCTCCTGACCACAGCTTCTGGACTGGCATGTGTGTCTGATGGTGCAAGACCAGAGGGGCATGGCCAATGAGAGAGTTATTCTTTCTACCCGTGAGTCTCCCTCGGACACACAGGATTTCTCATGTCTCCTCCTGGTTTTGCTGCTTTTTTTTTTTTTTTTCTAGCTGCATGAGGTAGTTTTGTTTGAAAGAATAGTCAATGCAGACTGCAGTTTTCCGAATGAGGCTTGCTTTTGGCAAGTGAGTGAGATATCTTTGTGTTTGTTTGTTTCCTTCAGAAAAAAGGGCCTGAGAAAGCAAGTTAACAATTCTTTGGAAATGATTTTTCTTTTTCTTTGGTGACTGTTGCCACATGCTTAGTTCATTGGTTATTGGTTACATGCTCTGGAGAGTCTATCTGTACCATGGTGCTTAGAAAAATTAGAATGGGAGTGATGGATTTATTTGTTATATTGAATTGATATAACTCACATACCATGCAATTCACCCTTTTAAAGTGTCGGATTCAGTGGCTTCTAGTATATTCACAAGGTTGTGCAACCATCACTGTGATCTAATTCCAGAACATTTTCAACACCCCCAAAGAAACCCCATACATTACAGTCACTCTCACTGTCTTTGTTTTTTTTTGTTTTTTTTTGAGATGGAGTCCCGCTCTGTAGCCCGGGCTGGAGTGCAGTGGCATGATCTCAGCTTGCTGCAACCTCTGGCTCCTGGGTTCAAGCTATTATCCTGCCTCAGCCTCCTGAGTACCTAGGACTACAGGTGTGCACCACCACACCCGGCTAATTTTTTGTATTTTTAGTAGAAATGGGGTTTCACCATGTTGGCCAGGCTAGTCTCAAACTCCTGGCCTCAAGTGATCCGCCTGCCTTGGCCTCCCAAAGTGCTGGGATTACAGGCATGGGATTACATGTTGCTGCATGGATACATGATTTTATTATTTTTATGGCTTTGTATATTCCGTGGTGTATATATGCCACTTTTTCTTCATCCAGTCTACCGTTGACAGGCACCCAGGTTGATTCCATGCCTTTGCTATTTGTGAATAGTGCTGTGATAAACATACGAGTGCAGCTGTCTTTTTGGTAGAATGATTTATCTTCCTTTGGGTAGATACCCAGTAATGAGATTGCTGGGTCGAATGGTAGTTCTACTTTTAGTCCTTTAAGAAATATACAAACTGTTTTCCACAGGAGTTGAACTAATTTACATTCCCACCAACAATGTGTGAGTGTTCCCTTTTTTTTCTGCAACCTCACCAACATCTGTTATTTTTTGACTTTTTAGTCATAGCCATTCTGACTGCTGTGAGATGGTATCTCATTGTGGTTTTGATTTGCATTTCTCTGATAATCAGAGATGATGAGCATTTTTAAAATATGCTTGTTGGCTGCTTGCATGTCTTCTGTTGAGAAGTGTCTCTTCATGACCTTTGCCCACTTTTTAATGGTTTTGTTGTTGTTTAAGTTCCTTATAGATTCTGAATATTAGACCTCTGTTGGCTGCATAGTTTGCAAATCGTTTCTCCCATTCCATAGGTTGTCTGTTTGCATTGTTGATTATTTCTTTTGCTACATAGAAACACTTTGGTTTAATTAGGTACCAGTTGTCAATATTTATTTTTGTTGCATTTGCTTTTGAGGACTTAGTCTTAAATTCTTTGTCTAGGCTGACATTCAGAAGAGTATTTCCTTGGTTTTCTTGTAGGATTTTTATAGTTTGAAGTCTTACATTTAAGTATTTAATTCATTTTGGGTTAATTTTTGTATATATTGAGAGGTAAGAGTCCAGTTTCGTTCTGGAATTAGAGTGGCACTAATCACTCTATTCAACATTCTTCTGCATATGGTTAGCTAGTTTCCCCAGCACCATTTATTGAATAGGGGGTCCTTTCTTTCACTGTTTATTTTTGTTGACTTTGTTGAAAATCAGTTGGTTTTAGGTGTGCAGCTTTATTTCTGGGTTCTCTATTCTGTTCCATTGGTCTGTGTGTCTATTTTTATACCAATACCATGCTGTGTTGGTTATTGTAGCCTTGTAGTATAGTTTGAAGTCAGATAATGTGATGCCTCTGGCTTTGTTATTTTTGCTTAGGATTGCTTTGGCTATTCAGGCTCCTTTTTGGTTCCATATGAATTCTGGAATAGTTTTTTTCTAATTCTGTGAAAAATGACATTGGTAATTTGATAGGAATAGTGTTGAATTGCTTTGAGCAGTATGGACATTTTAATGATATTGAGTCTTACAATCCATGAGCATGGAGTGTTTTATCATTTGTTTGTTTTCTTTCAGTAGTATTTTGTAGTTCTCCTTGTAGAGATCTTTCACCTCCTTGGTTAGATGTATTCCTAGGTTTGTGTGTGTGTGTGTGTGTGTGTGTGTGTGTGTGTGTGTGTGTGTGTGTGTGTGTTGCTATTGTAAATGGGATTGTGTTCTTGATTTGGCTCTCGGCTTGAACATTACTGGTGTATAGAAATGCTACTGATTTTTGTACATTGATTTTTGTATCCTTAAACTACTGAAGTCATTCATTGGGTCTAGGAGTCTTTTGGTGGCATCTTTAGGGTTTTCTAGATATAGAATCATATCATCAGTGAAGAGAGATAACTTGACTTCCTCTTTTCCTATTTGGATGCCTTTTATTTCTTTCTCTTGCCTGATTGCTCTGGCTAGGATTTCCAGTACTATGTTGAATAGAGTGATCAGTGCCATATCTTAAAAATAAAACCTAATTCAAACAAATCCATGTTGAACAAAATATCACCATTTTACATAAAGACAGCATCGCAGAAATCTTTCACTGGGACCTCCCACCATAGTCAATTGCAGTGGAAATGCTCATTCTGGGCCCTCAGGAACCTCTGGGGTTACATGTGGAGGTTCTGCAAACACTTGTTCCATCCACATCTCCAGGAAAACGACCACCTAGGCTCTAATTCTTAAACTTGCCTGCACAGAACAACCTCATCTCTAATGCAATGTTTTTTTGCACACCTACATTTCTGGGCAGCAGGCTCTGTTTATAGGTTGTTAGGTCAATAGTAACAATTACTAAAGAGCTGAGCGGTGGCTCTTTTTTTTTTTTTTCTGTCTGCTTCTATCTCTTCCTGTTTTCTAAGGGTTGCTACTGTGACGTTAGGTAATGTATAGGAAATAATTTACTTCCTATTTCTGGGCCATACCAAGTTTTATCTCTGCTTGAGTCTCTTCCAGGTTGCTTGAAATGGTGCTTTTCTCAGTTAAACGTGGACTTGACATAAAGGCCAAGCCGCAGGAGGCTGCCCTCTTTTATTTTATTTTATTTTCTAAGGCTCAGGGAGCATCTCTCTGTTCTCTGAGATGCTGCCTGCAGAGTAGGAACTGGGAGAGAACACTAAAATGCCCTCTCAGCAAAGAGTAGCGAGCTCCCTACAGAGTGTGAGAGCACGGGCTCTTGAGCTCATCTCTTCTCTGTGGGGCCAGCCCAATGGTCCTTTCTGGACCTGTGGGTGTCTTCTCTGGGCAACCAGATCATTGTGTTTGAATCAGAGCATCATTGGCTGAAAACACTCCACTGTTTATAAAGGTATGTAACATGCTCCATGACATAAGCATATATAAAATGTCAGTTAAAAAAAAACTCTTTTACTCTATGTTCTTAATGATATATTTATCTTCAAGCACGCAGTTAAAGGGAAAATGCTACGTAAAACTGTGTGTGACCCAGTTCAAGTAATTCTCTCATGTGCTTAATACTGCTGTTGCTTTTGTCAAAATATTTACTACAATTCATAATGGCTGTCAGAAACCAGGTCCACAATCCATGTTCTACTAAACAGAAAAACATTTATAAGAAAATTTATTGCTTTATAAACTGTTTTTTCCCCAATGATGAACCTAATTAAACTGAAAGTGTGAATTGGTTAGAACATATTAGCCCAAGTATGTGTGGTATATATATACATATATATATGTATGTTTCATTAGGCCAAGTTTTTTATTTATATATAATATAATTGAAATATCAAGGTATTTGATAGAGCTACTATTTATAGCAGTTCTACTGATCAGCCACCCAAGGGTAGCATTTTTCAATGAGATTTACAAGGGCCAATAGTCCATGTATTTATACACATATCTGACTTCCCAGTGTCCAAAATAGCAAAGAGCTGGAGGCTATCTCAGATCAGCCATGGAAGCCATGCTCTGAGAGGTAACGTGTTTCTCCTTTCCCGTAGCAAATCTTTCTGTAAGAATGAAACCAGAGATGTTATCTATCGAAATGCAACGAGGGACAGGATGCAACTTAGAAAAATGGTAACATTAGCTGACTGGGAAAAACAGAATCAACGTCAGGGCTGGTTTAAAATAATATGCCTTTTAACCACCCTCGCTTTATTGCCCCAGCTAAGAGCAAGTATTTAGGACCATAGGCTAATATTAATCAGAGGGAACACTTAGGTTCTGTGGCAATGTTGGGGTCTGTGAGATTTACTTCCTTAGCTGTGCTTCCGCTGGGAAGCTGGGGAGGGATGGTCCTGAAGGAGGAGTGCCATGTGAGCAGGATTACCCAAAAGCACCTGCCTAGGGGAAATGGGCTCACTATCAGGCGCCGTGGAGTTACCAGCTAGAGAGACTTTTCTCCTGGTAGAGACCATGAACATCATGTAGGCAGAGAACCAAGACTGTAAAAGGGAGGTAGGGTAGGCTGTTTGGTTAGGGGAGTGGGGCAGGAACAGACACAGGGAGAGTCTACCACGTCTGGGCAAATCACATCTATGGTTTTATCCAATCCTTTGAACAAATGAACATGAGCCCCACTTTTCAGATAAGGAAAACACAGCATGGAGAGTTTAAGTGACTTATTCCAGGTTACAGGGTTTATAGGTAGCAGAGCAAAGGTTCAAAGACAGGTCTTATCTCCAGAGTCTGGGAACTTTACCCACCATGCTGCCTGTCTGGGTGTGGCATGGCAGGGACGGCTGAGTTATGCTGGAAGGTGACACTCAGGGATTTCTGCAGAGCGACTTTGGGGCATAGGTAGGAAGCTTGTTCTCAGTACTGGCTTGTTACCAAGTGAGAGATCTTTGTATGTTTTCATTGCTTTCCTTGTAGTTCCTTTTTTTCCCTTCTTTTTTTCTTTTTTGGAGCTGTAATCTCGCTCTGTCACCCAGGTTGGAGTGCAGTGGCATGATCAGCTCACTACAACCTCTACCTTCTGGGTTAAAGCGATTCTTCTGCCTCAGCCTCCTGAGTAGCTGGGATTATAGGTGCTCACCACCACAACTGGCTAATTTTTTTGTATTTTTAGTAGAGAAGGGGTTTCGCCATTTTGGCTAGGCTGGTCTCTAACGCTTGACCTCAGGTGATCTATCTGCCTCGGCCTCCCAAAGTGCTGAGATTACAGGCGTGAGCTACCGCACCCAGCCCCTTGTAGTTTCTTTATGATCACTTTGTATTCATAGCAATGTTGGAGCTTTTCCAGATATGGTAAATGGTAGTGATGTCAATTTTCCTTTGAATATATAAGGATACATAAGAAAAAGTGGGTTGATATAAAGAAAATGAAAGGAAAATGGTCTGTGCAGAGTCGGTGTTTCTCCAAGGGTAGGCTGTGGTACTCGTGGCTAGGGTCGGTTCTAGATACACTATGGATGCTGCAGTAAATAACATTGACTCACACACCGGGAAGGTTGTTCCTGTTTTGATTCTATTTATGTATTTATTACTTTCATAAATTAGCCTCTTTGTTTTGAGAACATTGCAGATTCACCTGCAGTTGTAAGAAAAAAATACAGAGAGATCCCATGTGTTTTTTACCTAGTTTCCTCCAATAGCAACATCTTGCAAATCACAATCAAAATATTGACAGTGATATAGTCAAGATACAGAACATTTCTGTCACCGCAAGGATTCGTCGTGGACACCCCAAATCCCTCCTGCTCTCCCCCCCTCTCTCTCCCCCCGACCCCTTAACCCGAAACAATCACTAGTCTGTCCTCCAGTTTTATAATTTGTCATTTCAAGAATGTTATATGAATGGAATCATTCAGTGTGGTGTGTAGCCTTTGGGGACTGACTTTTTTCATTCAGCATAATTCTCTAGAGATTCATCCAAATGTTTCATGTGTCAACGGTGTGCTTCTTTTTATTGCTCAGTAGTGTTCTGTGATATGGATGTACCACAGTTGGTTTAAATATTCATCATTGAAGGGCATCTGGGCTGATGCCAATTTTTGACTATTACAAATAAAGCTTTAGAAACATTCATGTACAAGCTTTTGTGTGAACGTAAGTTTTCATTTTGAAATAAATGCCCAGGAGTGCAGTTGCTGGGTTGAATAATAGTCCCATGTTTGATTTGTTAAGAAATGGCCACCCTTTTTTCCAGAATGGCTGTGCCACTTCACATCCACACCGAAATGGATCCTGGCAATGTGGGCAGTGTTTCCAGATCCTCCCCAGCATTTGCTGTTTCACTATTTTTTATTCTGGCCATTCTGACAGGTGTGAAGTGATATTTTATTGTGGCTTTAATTTATATTTCCCAGGTGGCTAAAGATGTTGAACACCTTTTCGTGTGCTTATCTGCTGGCTGTATACCTTTTTTGGTGATAACTTGCTTCATGTGTTTGCACACTTTCTAATTGGATTGTTGTTGGTTTTTTTTTAAACTGTTAAATTTTCATAGTTCTGTATAGATTTTAAATATAAGTCCCTTGTCAGATATGTTGTTTGTGAATACTTTCTCCAGATCTGTAGCTAGTTTTTTATTCTCTTATTATAAGCAGGGGTTTGCACAGAGAAAAAAAAAATTAACTTTGATGAGGTCCATTTTATTATATTTTCCTTTTATGGCTCATACTTTTTGTTTCAAGTCTAGGAACTCCTTCCCACTTTAGAAGTCCTAAAGATTTTCTCTTGTGCTTTTTTCCCCCTAAGCTTTTACAGTTTTATATTTCACATTTAAGACTGTTTTAAATATTTTGAGTTAATTTCTATATAAGTAAGATGTGAGGTTTAGGTCAAGGTTTTTTTTTTTCTTTTTTCTTTTGCCTGCGAAAGTCAATTGTTTCAGCATCATTTGTTGAAACATCTACACTCTCTCTACAGAACTGCTTTCAACCTTTGTCAAAAAATCAGTTGGCTGAGGCAGGAGAATTGCTTGAACCCAGGAGGCAGAGGTTGCACTGAGCTGAGATCGTGCCACTGCACTCCAGCCTGGGTGACAGAGCAAGACTCCATCTCAAAAGAAAAAAAAATCAGTTGGGTATATTTGTGCAGATTGATTTATGTTTTTTTAAAAATTATTTGTTCTACTCATGTCTGTGTCTATTCTGACAATACAGTCTTGATTACTTTGGCTATATAATAAGTTATCAAGTTAGGTAGACTGATTCTTTACACTTTATTATCTTTCTTCAAACTTGTTTGAGTTATTCCAGTTCTTTTGCCTTTCAATATAAATTTTAGAATAATCTTGTCTATGCCCACAAAAATATCTTACTAGGGTTTTGATAGGAATTGCATTAAACCTGTATATCAATTTAGGGAGAATTGACATTTTTACTATGTTGAATCTTCCAATGCATGAACACAATATGCCTCTTTATTATTTAGACTTTATTTGAGTTAGTTCATCAGTGTTTTGTAGTTTTCAGTGCGTAAGTCTTGTACATGTTTTATTAGATTTACAACTACATATTTCGTTTTTCATTTAATTTTGGTTTTCAACCATTCATAGCTAGTATATAGAAATGTAATTGACTTTTGTGTGTTGATCTTGTATCCTGTGTCCTTGCTGCACTCACTTATTAGTGCGAGGAGGTTTTTTTTTTTTTTTTTTTTTGTAGATTCTTTGAGAATTTGTATGTAGACAATAATCTCATCTGCAAGTAGGGATAGTTTTATTTTTTCATTTCCTGCTTGCAAGTCTTTCCTTTCCCTGTATTTTGTATTTCTTTCTTGCTTTATTGTACTGGCTAAAACTTTCAGTCATCTTCTGAATGAGAGTGATGAGAGTGGACATCTTTCTTTTTCCTGATCTTAGGGAGAAAACATTCAGTTTTTCACCGTTAAGTATAATGTAAACTTTGGTGTTTTGTAGATGCTTTTAATCACATTAAGAGATTTCCATCTATTTCTATTTTCCAACGAGATTTTATTATGAATGGATGTTGAATTTTGTCAAAAGCGTTTTCTACATCAATTGATATAATTATGTGATTTTTCTTTTTACCCTGTTAATATGGTGGATTATACTGAATGCATTCCTGGAATCCTTGTTCAAGGTGTATAATTTTTTTTCTTATGACAGAATTCTATTTGCTGATATTTTGGGAGAGGTTTTGAGTCTGTGTTCATGAGGGATATTCGTCTGTAGTTGTCTTTTCATGCTGTCTTTGTCTAGTTTGGTCGCAGGGTAATACCTACGTGCTTAAAATTAACTGGGAAGTGTTATTTCCTTTTCTGTTTTCTGGATAAAGTTGTGTCGAATTTGTGTTAATTCTTCTTTTAAAGTTAGAATTCTCCACATCAGGGCCTGGAGACTTCTTAGTAGGGAGCTTCAAAATTGCAAATTCAATCTGATAAATAGTTATAGTGTGATTCTCATGTGACTCAAATGATCTGTTTCCCATTAGGTGGATCATGGTAGTTTGTGCTTTTTGAGGAATTGGTCCACTTCATCTAAGTTATCAAATTTACGTGAGCTGAGTTATTTACAGTATTCCCTTAAGGTCATTTTAATGTCTGCAGGGTCTGTAGTGATAGCCCATTTTCCTTCCTGACATTGATAGTTTGTGTCTTCTCTCATTTGTCCTTTGTCAGTTTTTGTAGAGATTCTAAAGACCAATTTTAGGCTGGGCACAGTGGCTCATGCCTATAATCCCAGCACTTTGGGAGGCTGAGATGGGTGGATCACTTGAGGCCAGGAGTTCGAAACCAGCCTGGCCAATGTGGTGAAATCCTGTCTCTACTAAAAATACAAAAATTAGCCTGGTGTGGTGGTGCGCACCTGTAATCCCAGCATGTTGCAAGCTGAGGCAGGAGGATCAGTTGAGGTCAGGAGTTTGAGACCAGCCTGGCCAACATGATGAAACCCTATCTCTACTAAAAATACAAAAATTAGCCGGGCATGATGGCAGGCACCTGTAATCCCAGCTACTCGGGAGGTTGAGGCAGGAGAATCTCTTGAACCCAGGAGGCAGAGGTTGCAGTGAGCCAAGATCATGCCACTTCACTCTAGCCTGGGCAATAGAGCAAGACTCTGTCTCAAAAAAAAAGGTGAATTTTATTAATCTTGTCTAAGAAAAAGCTCTTTCTTTCATTGATTTTCTCTATTATTTTTCTGTTTTGATTTGACCTATTTCTTCTCCTACCTTTATTATCTCCTTTCTTCCGCTTGCTCTGGATTTATTATGCTTTCCTTTTACAACAGTCAAGTGGGAGTCTGGAGTCTTGATTTGAAGCCCTCCCTCTTTTTCTTTTTCTTTTTAAACAATTAATAGCAGTTTATTTTAAAACATTTTTGTGGGTACATAGTAGGTGTATATATTTGTGGGGTACATGAAATGTTTTGATACAGGCATGCAGTGTGAAATCATCACACTGTGGGAAATGCCCCTCTTTTCTAATGTAAACATTTAGTGCTATAAATTTCCCTCCCAGCACTGCTTTAGCTATGTGCCACAAATTTTGAGATGTGTTTTTGTTTTCACACGTCAGTGTATTTTTTGATTACCCTGGGGGCTTCCTCTTTGACCCATGGATTATTTAGAACTGTGTGCCATTTCGTTTTCAAGTATATGAAGCTGTCCTGTTATCTTTCTGTTGTTGATTCATAGTTTGATTCCGTTGTGGTCAGAGAACATGCTTTGTATGATTTTAATTCTTTAAATTTGTTGAGGTTGATTTTATGGCCTGGAATGTGGTCTATCTTGATGTAGCAGTCTGGGTCCAATCAGGAAGTAGGAGCCATACAATAGGCTAAATGAGAGAAGCTGATGATAAGAATTACTAACTATAATGAAGAGGGACTATAAGACATAAGGGAACTCCATGTGGCACCCTAGGATTGAGATTCAGCTTCTCAACTGAAAGAGACAGCTTCCATTTCTCCCAGCAAGGACACACGTGGAAGGAGTCAGACCTCCTTGGAAGAGATGTGATTTGCCCACTGGATAGCAGAGGAGTTGGCTGGCTTAGCAAGACTGAAGCTTATCTGGAGTTGCTGGGCAAACAATGGGCAACTTTCTGGAGTACAGGTGGGAGGTGGCAGGCAATCTACAACCAGAGACGTGGGTGTGTTATGGGAGTCTGGCACTAGTGGGACAGAAGTCTCCAGAGCTCCCAGAAAGACAGTGTGCTGGCTGTGTGGTTGCAGAAGGAGCAGATCCATGTGAACCCCCCAGCCACAGGCAGGCTGTGCAACAGCTTTGGTTTTTATGTTGTGGGGGCTGCAGACAGATTACTGCTGGGCTGAGGCTGCAAGGTTGCAGAGGGAGTGAGTCCTGGGGCCTGTGGCTGGGAGGGGGAACTCCATGGCATGTCCTCATACCCACACCACTGGCCCTCTCGTGGGCCCCTCCTGGAAACTGCAGGAAGCCTCTTCCTCCTGCAATGACCCTCCAACATCCTCTGTTGGAAAAACTTAGCACTGTGTCCACTTTAAAGGAGAAAATCTTTAAAAGTTTGCATCCCTTATCATACAGCATGTATTGAATGGCATTTTTTGGAGCTGAGAGGCAATAAATTTCTATCTGGCACAGTCTATCCCTTTGCCTGTGCAGCCCCATGTGTACCCTTTACATGCATGTGAACTTTCTTACAACAGAATGGCTCTGTATTTCCACCTAACAAGATACATCCATGCTTCTAGCAAGTGAAGAGGTTCTCACTTGTTCGAAATGAGCAGATGCAGTCATTGTACTCAGCACAGGCTGTATCAATTGCTCTTCAAATTCAGTCAAGATCTCACTGAATATTCTGTTCCCTAAAGCCTAAATTGTAAAGTTAACTTCCAATAACTCATATATAAAAATTTAAAACGTGAAGTAGGAGAAAGAAGTAGAGAATGATTAGTAAAGATAAAATAAAACTCATTCGTATAACACACATAGAGACCATACACAAACCCCCTCCGGTCCTCATTTATATAATTGATCATGAAGTTGTAGTTCATATCTGTGACTTTCTTCTTCCACCACCCATTCCACATCTTCCTTGACCTCAGCTGCCCTGGGTTCTTTACCTCTTGGAATATCTACTAACTCCTGAAAAGTATGAGTATGTACTTTTCTCCCAAATTGCAGTTGTTCCAGTATGTGGCAACAGGTCCCTTTGAGAAGGCATAAAGAAAGATTTACAATGTATCCTTTTGGCAATAGTACAGTGTCCTTTTCAAGGGGACCTGGCTTTCCCTTCAATCAAGGGCCTGTAGGTCTGCAAACTGCCTTAGTTCTGAAAACTGGGTAAAGGGCCGTGAGTCTCCATTTGATGACTGAGTCATGTTACTTGCTACCACACTTAGGACTTTTCCTATGATTTCCTATGATATCATAGTAGACTGACTGGTCTTTCCCTCTGAGGGACAACGTGATCCGTTAGTTACTGCTAAGATCTCTGCGAGCCAAAGAATTCGGATTCCTGCCATTCCCTGTTGCTCCCGTGGCACGCTCACCTTCTCTTTGGCAATGAAGTGATGCCACTTGGTCCTCTGCTATTCTGGGACCCCCCAACAACCACAGTGAAATGAGGGAGCCTGTCTCAATAGTGGTGTCCCCTACAGCTCTTCCTGGCCTGGAAAAAGAGCAACCACAGATCTTTTCGGGGATGCGGATGCTCCCCTCATTAATGCATTTCTCAGTGCCCTCCTGAAGAGGGGCCTTCTGGGTCTTCTTGAGGCATGCCGCTGGGAGAGTTGAAGGTTGCCTGTGATACACCCGGCCCAGCAGGCATATTTCCCATAGTCTTTACAGCCCCTCCTCTGTGTCATGCCAGGGAAGCTCCAGCATTCCGGCCTCACTAAATGCAGGTCACCATCATTTCCAGATTTCAGTCAACCAACCTAGGAAGCTGTTAAAGCCACATCCAGCTGCACAACTAATACACTAAATTGAGACTCTCTGGTAAGTGCACTCCTGTCAATGAATTTGGTCCAATGGCTGGTGGTGTTTTCTGCCCTCCTTGGTATAAACCCACAGAATCCATTTGCACACACATGTTCCCTAGGATTCTGCTGACATATTAGCCAGGGCGTTCAGCTCTTCTGGTGTGTGAGCCATTTCCTTCTGGGTCATAGTGAGCACCTGTCTCCTTGGGCCATGCTGAGATTTGACTCAGTTAAATCTAGTTAAGTCTAGAGGGAGCAGGGGCTTGTTGTGGTGGGTTCTGAGAAGGATCAGTATTCCCTTTCAAGGCATCTACCCTAAGTGAAGGCATCATAAGGTTTTCCAGCTCAGGAAGTCTGGCCTCTGTGGACAGTGGAGGGGAAGCTGCTGCCACTTGTACGGGAGGCTCAGAATGACCTGGAGGTCAATGTTGTCAGTTTCTCTAGGTCCGACAAGATGTCCTCACCTCGAGTTTTAGGATCCCCTTTTTTCCTGATTAGTGCCCAAATTTTCACATGAGAAGCTTGGCATGACTGTGAATTCAACTGCCATTTTAATTCAGTAACTTGCACCATTAAATTTTTTGTTTGATTTTCAGCAACATCAGCCCTGTGGCTACAAAAATGAGACATTCTTTGAGGGCTGTCATGGAGGCTGTGTGATCCTCAGATCATGACTCGAGGTGGGAATTAATGGACCTGAGCTTGTCATTTTCTCTCTGTAAGTGCTCAAGGACGCCAAAAGAAATCCATTTCATACCACATCCCTTATGGTCATCATTCCTGCCATACAGCAGGAACAGAAGCCACTTGAGCTTCCAAGGCACATGTTCTAAATTGGCACTTTGCCGCAATTGACCACAGGTGATGGCTTTATTAATTGTGATGCTTTTGTACCTCACAGGTTACAAGAGTCACATTTCTCATTGTCAAGGAGCTCAACACTGTGCCCACATCCAAAAGCACAACCACACTAGTCCCTAAATCCCATCATTAGGGATCTCTTGGGACCATTCCCAGAGACAATTCTGTAGACTTCTGTGCCCAGTCAGAAGACAGAAACCACCCAGTGGGTTATGCAGGGGAAACTTAGCGTTGGAATGATTAGTTACAATGAAAGAGTGACTATTAGGTACAAGGAAACTCTATAGGGTACCCTAAGATTGAGGGAGAGTACTCAAGGAACAACACACTTGGAAGGCATTCAGGTCTCATCGGAGAAGCTGTGATTTTAGCCACCAGAAAGCAGAGAAGTTGGCTGATTCAGCTAGACTTGAGATGGTGTGGAGTTGCTAGGCAAACAGCTGACAACCCTCTGGGGTGCTGCTGGATAGCAGACCATGCACAAGCAGAGATGTGGGCGTGCATCTGGGAGCCTGGGCACAGCAGGACAGAAGGCTTTGGAGCTTGTGGCATGCATAGAGGAAGTGGGGCTTGCAGAGGAAACGGCCACTGTGTGTGGACTCCTGGCCACGGGAGGCTAGCTGGCTTTATGCGGCTTTAGTTTCCCTGTCTGGAAGGCTGCAGATGGATTATCCCTGATCCAAGGCTGTAGGCTGCACAGGGAGCACTTTTGCAGCCTGCGGTTCAGGCTGGTTCTCTCAGATACCACCGCATAATGGTTGCTCTAGGTATTACATTTTATATATATGGAACTTATCGTAGTCTGCTGGTGTCATTATTTTACCAGTTGGAGTGAAGAGTAGAAATCTCACCTCCATTTATGCCCTCACATTTAGAATTATCTTAAATATTTCCTTTACATACATTTAGAACCATATCAGACAGTGTTATAATTTTTGTTTCAGCCACCAAACATGATTAAGAAAACTTGCTCGGGAGTGTTGGCTCATGCCTGTAATCCCAGGACTTTGGGATGCCAAGGCAGGAGGATTGCTTGAGCCCAGGAGGTTGAGGCTGCAGTGATCCATGTACGCACCACTGATCAATGTATGTGCACTCCAGCCTGGGTGACAAAGCAAGACCCTGTCTCAAAAACAAAAAAAAACAAAAAACAAAACAAACAAAAAAACACCCCAAAACAAAAAAGAAAAACTCAAAAGGGAATGTTTTTACCCACTTTTTTACTGTTTCCATTGTTCTTTTTTCCTTCCTGATGTTCCAAGTTTCTCTTTTTGTTACTTCCTTTCTGTTTAGAGAACTTCCATTCTTTGAGGGTGGGCCTGCTGGTGACAGATTCTATTTGTTTTCATTTATTTGCGAATATCTTGATTTCCCCTTCATTCCAGGAGGATATTTTCATATTTTCACTGGATATAAAATTTTGGGCTGACACTTCCTTTCCATCAGCTCTTGAAAAATGTGATACCCTTTTCTACTTGCCTCCAAGTTTCTGATGAGAACCTGCTTTCATTAGAATTGTTTTTTCTGTAGCTAAGGCATTGTTTCTCACTTGCTTCTTTCAATATTTTTTATCTTTAGAGTTCAGGAGTTTGACTATGACGTGCTTTGGTGTGGATTTCTTTGGGTTTATCCTGGTGGTGGGGGTGGGGGTGAGTGGTTCTCTCAGCTTCCTGAACTTGTAGCTTTATGTCTTCTGCCAAATTGAAGCTCCTGAACATTATTTGAGCACTTTTTAAGCTCATCTTCTTTCTCTTCTCCTTCCCAGACTCTGATGATAGGAATATTAGACCTTTTGTTAGTGCCATGGGTCCCTGAGGCTGTTCATTTTTTTTTTATTTTTTTAAATTTTCATCCTGTTTTCTCTCTGTTGCTCAGATTGGGTAATTTCTATTGTCCTATCTTCAAGTTCACTGATTCTTTTTTTCTGTCCTGTCCATTTTGCTGTTGAGGGCATCCACTGAGTTTTTACATTTTTGATTATAGTATTTTTCATTTCTATTATTTCCATGTAGTTCTTCTTTTATCTTCTATGTCTTTGCTGGGGCTTTCTGTGTTTCCTTTGTTTCAAGCATATTTGTAAGTGTTCATGGGAACATTTTCATGATGGCTGCTTCACAGCTGTCAGGGAATCCCAGCACCTCTTGCATATTGGTGTTGGCATCTGTGCATTGTCTTTTTCCTTTCAGTTTGAGGTCTTCTTGGTTCATGGTATGACAAATGATCTTTAATTGAGACTTGGACATTTTGGGCATTATGGTATGAGAGTCTGGGTTTAGTGACCCTTCTGTGTTAGCTGGCTTCCTTTGCTACTGCTCTGACTGGGGAAGAGATGAGTGGAAGTTGAGGTTCCCCACTCAGCCTCTGTTGGTACTCATTGGGAAGGCCCTGTTACCTCCTGGGAAGGATAGTAGCACTGGCTTTCTGCCAGGCCTTTACTGACATTTCCCTGTCTGGAAGAGCTAGGAATGCCTTGTTATTGCCTCCCACAGAAAGAGGGAGTGGATTAACACACTGTGGCACACCCACACCGTAAAACAGGACTTGGCAAGGAAAAGGAATGAATGATCGGAGCACACAACAGCTTGGATGGCTCTCAAAGGTATTGTCCTGAATGAAAGAAGCTGGACCAAAAAAGCCGCATAATATGTGGTTGCATTTATAGGACATTCTGGAAAAGACAAACTTATAGGGACAGAAAACAGATCTGTGGTTGCCAGAGGCTGGAGGTAGAGGAAGGGATTGACCAGAGAGGGAGGCATGATTTGGGGATGTGATGGCCTTCTTCATTTTGATTATGTTGGTTGTTACACGACTGTATTTACTTGTCAAAATTCACAGAACTGTACACTAAAGAGGGTGCATTTTACTGTATGTAAATTGTACCTTAATTAAAAAAAATACATCCCATTGAGAGATGGAGAAATTTGAGGAACATGATCTCTTGCCACCTGTCAGTCTGCAGCCATAGAATCATGTTGGGTCCTAACTGACATACCTTTTCTGAGTAACCCCCCTAGACCCGCTGTAACATGCATGTGTATTTCGCTTTAGTGCGTACATTATGTCCATTTATAAAGAGTGCCTATCCATACCTTGTAGTTCTGACATGGGCAGTTTAAGAGGTAGGGTTAACTCATATAATATTCTGAATCACGTCAGTATTTGGGACGCTTCTTCCTACCCTTTATTTGAATTCAGCACTGCATCTGTTTGCTATTTTCCTGGATAATTATTGTAATTATATAAAAGAATAACCATCATCAATACAGTATTCTGAATTCATTATTTCACATCATAAACAAATCTGTTGATAGCCTGCTAGGCAATCACGAATCGTGGTGCTATGTAACATTTTATTTTGTGTTCTAAGCCATGAGGAATCAAGATAAACCTCCAACACAGCCAGGCCCGTACTGGAAAGATCTGCCCTTGGCACACACAACAGCCAGCAGAGGTCACCTTCCAAGTGGCCCTCAGTGGTGGAAGGAGAGCAGTTCTGGATGGCAGTTCTCATCCTTGTGCTGGCCTTGTCTTCTGTCCAGCAATAAAGCTTTAGGCTTTGCTTTCTCCATTTGCCGTGGAGGAGAGTAACAGTCACAGCAGTAATCAAGACAGGCCTCTTGTCATTTAATTAAGCATGGCATCCCAAGTATCCGTAATTTCAGGTCATTAGGTACCCAGATATTGTTCTCTCCATTTTGCAGTTGAGGAAACAAAAGCCCAGGGAAATAGTATACTTGCCCAGAAAGAATTTAAAAAAATATTGTTGAGCAGGCTAGCGTCTGTGGGTGCAGTTCCTCTCATTCAGTGTGTCATGCCGCAAACATTCCAGGCACATTCCCACCTCAGGGCCTTTGCACTGGCTGTTTGCATCCATTGGCCTTTGCATTGCAGGAAACACTCTTACCCCAGGTACCAGCATGGCTCATTCCACCACTAGGTTCCCATGTTAAAACCAGGCAAGTCTAGGACAAACTAGGACGAGTTGGTATACAGTAGACCAGTAAATGAAAGAGCTTGTGTTATGGAGCTGACATTCTTGTTAGGGATGCTCACCTGGCCCATCTCATTTAAAATTGCACTCTTCCCTCACTGGCTGGACGAGGACGGTCTCTCCTGGGATTGCTTGGCTCAGCTCCACATGGTCGCTCATCCTCCTGGGAGCTCATCTGGGCTTGTTCTCATGGCAGAAGCAGAGCAGAAGCGTGCAAGCTTCTTGGGACCTAGGCACACCATCCCTAATGTGACACGATGTTGCCTGGAGTTGAGGAGTGGAGAAAAAGTCTCCAGATCTTGATGGGAGGAGTAGCAAAGTGCCCTTGCAGAAGCCACAGAAACAGAAAGGTGTGAAGAAGCGAGGCTGTTTTTCCGATCTGCTCACAGTACTTCTCAGTACCTCCAACTCAGCCAGTTCTTCTTTTGGTTTTGAATTTTGTCTTATTTCCTTGTTTAATCAACAGATGCAGCGAGAAGCTTGTATTTTTGGCACATGTTGTACCAAAAATACTGGAAACACTGGAATCGTGTTTAGCAGTAACTGTGAGGGCCATGTGGGGCTGAGCCTGCTTGAGGGAACCAGGGCTTCAAGCCCCCTCCTTTCACTTGGGCATTATGAGTTGACAGCTAGGAGCATTACCAAGTGGTGGAAATTGTTATTTTCTTATGCAGCCTGTGAGGTTGAATTCAAGTGAATTAAATTTGCACGTTAAGGGACTCTGCTGTATAAACCTTTGGGAATTTCTGAGAAGTAGACCAGAACAGCATGGTTTGGCTCAAATAAGTGAGGAACCTCTTCAGAGGAGTTTCACATAAAAATGCCTTCCCTTTTTCTCAAATGTGATAATTTAAGTCAGGCCATTTCTTTATAGTCTTATCTATGGCTATAATTCATTCACTCAACCAATATTTATTGAACACCTGCTATGTGCCAGGTAGTATACAGGGCCCTGGGCCATCCTGGGTCAATGATGGATACTATGCAGTCATTCAGTATAATGGTTCAGAAAGAGTCTCATGCCTTGAAAAAAATGTATTAATAACTCACTCTACAACTTGGATATACTAAAAGAAAATATTCCTTTACTTTTCCATAGCTGATCGGATCTTCTCTAAGATCAGTGGGAGTGGAAGAAAAAACATGTATTTATTGATTCCATTAGGCTTTTACTTTGGCCAGGCATGTTTACAGTTCATTTGAGTATCACATGATGCCATGGGGGAGGTGTCAATATTTTTCCATTTTACAAACAAGAAAACCGAGTCCTAGGGAGGCTGTGCAGCTCATCTGAGTCACAGGACTTGGAAATGCATGGTGGGATTTGGGTCGTCCTCCAGAGCCCGCTCTCTTTTAAACACTCTATGAA
The DNA here is from genome assembly GCF_029289425.2 of Pan paniscus. NCBI lineage: Eukaryota > Metazoa > Chordata > Mammalia > Primates > Hominidae > Pan > Pan paniscus. The sequence goes on from NC_073270.2 coordinate 64,944,118, forward strand.
ATAAACACCCAGTCTCCTTATGTCCCCATATGTCGTGTCCTTTTACCCATCCTCCACCCCCAGCATGAAGGACTTGAAGGGCGGGGGGTCCACCCTGGAGCCCTCATTACAGAGCACCTCTTCCCACTAGTTGTGCCCGCCCTGGCACACTGTGAGCTCCACGACAGACTCTGTTCATATAATGGGAGGACCACAGTGGCTCAGGACAGTGCAGCCCTGGGGCCCCCACTGCCCGACCGTGCCTCACACCAGGTCACACATGGACAGCCTGTGAAGACGACTCTTTATAGAGTCCATCAATGGGAAGTTGGGGGATAGCCCTGGTGTTACCCCCGCTTGTACCTGCTCCTCTCTGGTTGAAGCCTGACCCTGCCACTTGCCTTCCTCCTCCGCACCCATCCGCTTCTCACCACAGTCCAGCGAAGGGCAGAGCTTCGTTTCACATCCTGGATTTGTTTCCTGAGCCTGCAGTAACAAATGACCACACACTGGGGGGCTCACAGCAACAGAATGGATTTTCTCACAGTGCAGGAGACCAGCGGCCTGAAATCAAGGCATCCACAGGGCCACCCTCCCTCTAAAGCTCCGGGTGGGAGAGGGCAAGGGAGGGTCCTTCCTGGCCTCTTTCAGTTCCTGGTGGCTCCAGGCATTCCCTGGCTTGTGGCTGGATTGTGCCCCATCTCTGCCTCTGTCCTCGCGTGGGTCTTCGCATGGCCTACCCCCTGGGTCCCTGCATCCTCTCCTCTTCTTATAAGGACACCATCAGTCACTGGATTTAGGGACCCCACTAAATCCAGTGTGATACCATTTTGAGATCCTTAACTTAATGATATCTGCAAAGACCCTATTTCCAAATAAGGTCCCAATCGCAGGTAGTAGGGGCAGGACTTGGATGCTGTTTTGGAGAATACGATTGAACCCACCATGCTTCCCTTACATAAAGCTGCCCTGACCTATCAGGCAGCTAGGCCCATATCTTTGCTGTGCCACTGTTAGAGGGGCATCTTCTCTACAGGAGAGTTCTGGGCACAGGTCCTCCCTCCTTGGAGCGTGAAATATTAAACAAAGAGTGAAGGTAATTTTGAAAAACTCTTCACTCTCATAAACAATATCTGGCTTTCTAGATGATCATTTTATTTTATTTTATTTTGAGACAGAGTGTCACTCTCACCCAGGCTGGAGTGCAGTGGTGTGATCCTAGCTCACCGTAGCCTCAACCTCCTCAGTTCAAGCGGTTTTCCCACCTCAACCTCCTGAGTAGCTGGGACCACAGGCGTGTACCACCATGCCCGCCTAATTATTTATTTTTTGTAGAGATGGGGGTCTCACTATGTTGCCCAGGCTGGTCTCAAGCTCCCAGGCTCAAGCACTGATGATCATCTTATGAGAAATCTTTTTTATTTTTTATTTTACTTTAAAAGTTCTGGGATACATGTGCAGAACGTGCAGGCTTGTTATATAGGTATACATGTGCCATGGTGGTTTGCGACACATATCAACTTGTCATCTAGGTTTTAAGCCCTGCATGCGTTAGATATTTGTCCTAATGGTCTCCCTCCCCTTCCCCCCCGGCAACCCCACGACAGGCTCTGGTGTGTGATGTTCCCCTCCCTGTGTACATGTGTTCTCATTGTTCAACTCCCACTTATGAGTGAGAACATGCAGTGTTTGGTTTTCTGTTCCTGTGTTAGTTTGCTGAGAATGATGGCTTCCAGCTTCATCCATGTCCCTGCAAAGGACATGAACTCATTCTTTTTTATGGCTGCATACTATTCCATGGTGTATATGTGCCACATTTTCTTTATCCAGTCTATCACTGATGGGCATTTGGGTTGGTTCCAAGTCTTTGCTATTGTAAATAGTGCTGCAATAAACATATGTGTGAATGTATCTTTATAGTAGAATGATTTATAATCCTTTGGGTATATACCCAGTCATGGGATCGCGGGGTCAAATGGTATTTCTGGTTCCAGATCCTTGAGGAATCGCCACATTGTCTTCCACAATGGTTGAACTAATTTACACTCCCACCAACAGTGTAAAAGCATTCCTATTTCTCCACAGCCTTGTCAGCATGTGTTGTTTCCTGACTTTTTAATAATTGCCATTCTAACTGGCACGAGATGGTATCTCATTGTGGTTTTGATTTGCATTTCTCTAATGACCAGTGATGATGATCTTTTTTTCATATGTTTGTTGGCCGCATAAATTGTTTTCTTTTGAGAAGTATCTGTTCATATCCTTCGCCCACTTTTTGATGGGGTTGTTTTCCTCTTGTAAATTTGTCTAAGTTCCTTGTAGATTCTGGATATTAGACCTTTGTCAGATGAGTAGCTTGCAAAAATTTTCTCCCATTCTGTAGGTTGCCTGTTCACCCTGATGATAGCTTCTGTTGTTGTGCAGAAGCTCTTTAGTTTGATTAGATCCCATTTGTCAATTTTGGCTTTTGTTGCAATTGCTTTTGGTGTTTTAGTCATAAAGTCTTTGCCCATGCCTGTGTCCTGAATGGTATTGCCTAGGTTTTCTTCTAGGGTTTTTATGGTTTTGGGTTTTACATTTAAGTCTTTAATCCATCTTAATTTTTGTATAATGTGTAAGGAAGGGGTCCAGTTTCTGCTTTTTGCATATGGCTAGCCAGTTTTCCCAGCACCATTTAATAAATAGGGAATCCTTTCCCCATTGCTTATTTTTGTCAGGTTTGTCGAAGATCAGATGGTTGTAGATGTGTGGTGTTATTTCTGAGGTCTCTGTTCTGTTCCCTTGGTCTATATATCTGTTTTGGTACCAGTACCATGCTGTTTTGGTTACTGTAGCCTTGTAGTATAGTTTGAAGTCAGGTAGCATGATGGCTCCAGCTTTGTTCCTTTTGCTTAGGATTGTCTTGGCTATACAGGCTTTTTTTTTTTTTTTTTGGTTCCACATGAAATTTAAAGTAGTTTTTTCTCATTCTGTGAAGAAAGTCACTGGTAGCTTGATGGGAATAACATTGAATCTATAAATTACTTTGGGCAGTATGGCCATCTTCATGATATTAATTTTTCCTTTCCATGAGCATGGAATGTTTTTCCATTTGTTTGTGTCCTCTCCTATTTCCTTGAGCAGTGGTTTGTAGTTCTCCTTGAAGAGGTCCTTTATGCCAATCTTATTCTGCATGCCAGCCCAGGCTTCCCTGTTCTGTCTTTCTTCACTGGAAGGAATATACTTCTCAACTCCTTGATCTTGGGTGAATCCCTCCATCTCTCAGCGCCTTATTCCTCTTGTTAGATTAATAACAGCACCTCCCTGCTGCGTGGATTAGATGGCTTAGGGCATGTGTAGACCTTGGGCCTGTGGCCTGGACATGGTGTCACATAAAGGTCAGCTCCCCGTGCTGTGAACCTGCAAAGCTTAGGCAGAAGATGTCTCAGGCAGATCAAGGTAATACTGATGGGCTTGGGAAAAAGAAAAAGAGAAAATTAGCTGAATAATTTTCAGCAGATTTTTCCCATTTTGCATTATGCTGTGATCAGTGCTTATAGGTAGCATATGTTTAATCCTCATTATCCACATTTTACAAATGAAAATCCTGAGGTTAGGGAACTTGCTGAGCTTCACAGGGAGGGGGTAAGTGGCAAAACCAGAACTCAAACCCAGGCTTTTTTCTTCTTCCACCAAGAAGACAGGGGACGGGGATGGCTGAGCGCAGCTGGCAGGCCCTCCCTCTTGCCAAAGCCAACCTGACATCAAGCTTCTCCTTCCACACATCTGCAACCAATTGACCATCTACAGGGAAACCACGTAATTTGTGTATGAAAATTAGGCAATTGCAGGAGACACTCCTCTCCTCCAACTTGCCTAAGCTTTCTGCACACTGTGTGTTTGTTTGTAAACTCTCTTCTGGCCTGCTCCTTTATCATAATTGTTTAGGCAAAACATATTTTGTCACTAAAGAGAATGAATTTGGGTGAAGTCGTAGTGGGAACTAACATGTATTTGGCCCTGACAGGAAGCGGGCAGCCTCCCCTGCTTTTAGGGAGGCGTTGTTTCTAACCAGCTATTCTCACCCTCAGAGACCCTTCCAGACCCTTCTAGAATCTGACAAAAGTTAGGGCTGCTCTTGCTCTCTGGGAACATTCACCTGCGCATATAAGGTAAGTTGTAATTTCCCTTTGGGTCCTGGCTGGCCTAGATGCACATTCAAGTGGGTGGGCGACTGAGAGGGGTTTCAATGTGGGGCCATTTACAAAGTGTGGGCCTGGTTCTGGGAAGTTGGGGCACCTGAGGGCTGGCAGCAGTGGGGGAGTGTTACCCACTCCAGGCATGAGAGGCCAATGTGGGAACCGTGGTTGGACCTAGAGAGGGCCACCTAACGAAAGTCTGTCCCTGAGTAGAGGGACAAAGGCCACCTTGGAGCCAGGCCTGACCTTACCCTCCTGCCTGGACTTGCCAGCACCTCCCTTTGGGCAAGCCTAGCTGGGTGCTAGTGGACTAGGAAGCATGTTGCTGCAGCCTTGCAGGTACAGGGTCTGCACCAAGGGTGTATCAGGTGAAGACTGTAAGTTAGGGAGGTGCTTTTCAAAGTAGAAGACCATACCACTCAGGTGTGCGAGAGCATACATGGTGGCCTACAGATACATATTTTAAAAAATTTAATAGGTATTTATGTTAATGGTTCGTAGGGAAAATTGATCTTCTCTTTTTGGTGATGATTGATTTAGTATCCCCACCGCCCGCTTTTATGCCCAATTATTACAAGTATTTATTTCTTTTGGCCCCCTCGTTCCTGCAATAGGCAAAACATGACATCATGGTTTATACCTTGCATTTCTTGGCTGGTGAGGATAACTATCTTTTCACATCTCTTTTAAAAAACTGTTTTGATTTAAAACAATTTTCGAAGTTAATAGACAATTTTCAAGAGTAGTTTTAGGTTTGTAGAAAAATGAGGAGAAAGTACAGAGACCTCCCATCCGCCTCTTTCAGCCTGTGTCCCCACTGTTTTTTTCCCTGTTGTGAGCATCTTGCAAATGAGGGTGGTGCATTGGTTGCAACTGGTGAACCCACTGAGAGACACCAAAGTCCATAGTCTACACTAGGGTTCTCTCTTGGTATTGCATGTTCCATGAGTTTTGACAAATGTATAGTGGCAAGTATTTGGTATTACAGGATCAGAACAATCCCTTTCACTCCACCCACCTCTTCATCCCCTCCTCCCCCAACCCCTGGCAAACCCTGACCTTTTCACTGTCTCCATAGTTTTGCCTTTTCCAGAAGGTCATACAGTTGGAACCACACAAGACAAAGTCTTTTCAGATTGGCTTCTTTCACTTAGGAACATGCATTTAAGTTTCCTTTGTGTCTTTCTGTGGCTTGCCAGCTTATTTGCTAGCTTATTTCTTTTTATCGATGAATAATATTCCATTGTCTGGATGTGTGTTTACTGATGTTTACTGAAGGACATCTTGCTTACGTCCAGGTTTTTGCAATTACAATGCTGATGTTTACATCAGTGTGCAGGTTTTTGTGTGAATGTCAGTTTTCAACTCACTGGGCAATGATATAGTTCCTCTTCCTCCCCCCCTTTTTTTTTCACTTTCTGAAAATTGCGATACAACATACATAAAATATAACACTTTCACCATTGTGAAGCATACAGTTCAGTGGCATGAAGTGCATTCACATTGCATGCATCCCTTTTAAAGCAATGGTGTTCTAGGCATGAGGCTCTACACAGGTAGGGTGGGGACTGAGTAACAGCGTAAGTGGTCCCCATACGTGGCGGAGTGGGTGATGGTGGTCCAGGATTAACGGAAGTTTGGGAAACTTGTAACTGCACCAGCCATCTTAGTACCCAAGTTCTATCTGCTTAACGTATCCAATATGCTTCTCCATGGCCTTCTCTTTCGGGGCCCTAAATGTAAATTCTAAAAACCTACTTATGGCATTTTCATGTTCTCTCTTTGCCCAGGCTCATCTGTGGTTTGCTTTTGCAAAGGAGGGCTTGGGAAATTGTCACTTCTTTCTTCAAGTTTCTCCCACCTCTTTGTTCCCCTCTCCTCCATAAAGCCGCACATTTGCGCCAAAAGATATGACTGTTTGTGGGGGGGAATTGGAAGGAGGTGGGGAGCTGCACACGCGGCAGATGAGGGATGCGCCAGGTTCCCTGCGTGCGGGAGCCTGGGGATGGCAACAGGGTGAGGACTTGGCATTCAGTCCAGGTGACCAAGGGGCTGTCCCGGACCCTTTCCTCGCTCATACAAAGAGGTAAGCCTTCTAGCGAGCTGCCTTCCCAGCCCTGGCCCCCAGCTTCCCTATCAGTCCAATGGGGACAATAGGACTTGCCATCTCCTTGATTCAGAGTGAGCAAAATTATCTGCAGCCTTTTGAGGTTTTCCTGAGAAAAGCGTCATCTCCCTCGAGGAAGGTGTTAGTCAGCTGTCATCTTGCCAGCAGGGATCAGCTGTTACTCAAAGGCGTCAATTTCGCAGTGATCACAGAACAGGCTGCAGAGAGCACAAAATGATCATCGTGGCAGGTGTGTCGGAAACATAGCGCTCTTTTCCTGGCATTTCTATTTTGAAGCCCCAAGCCTCCCACCCTATGAGAGTCAGTTCTGGGCTCCTTTTCCTCCTCCCCCTACCCCCAGGTTGGGCTAAAGTTTTTGGGGGGCACGTGATACTCAGCCCTCAGCTCCCCAGGCAGGCCCCCACTGAGACACCCCTCGGGTGACAACCCCCTCAATTTGGCCCCATTTTCCCAGTCACTTCAGGGCCTTTCTGGGTGCTCTGAAATTCGTCCTGCAGCGAGAGCTCTGTGTGTGCCTCGTCCTCCTGCCTGGACGCGCACTCCGGGCTGTTGATGCTCTGTGTCCTGGCACCCCTCTTTCCAGACTGCCCTGGGGAATGGAGCAGGAATTGCCACTGAGGCAGGAGCTGGACGGACTTATTTCTCCCTTCCTCCCTTCCGTGACCTCCCCACCCATGACCATTATAACCGGGGGATCAGGACAGGAGGCTTGTACTCATCCAGTTTCCTTAGGGTTTAGGGCTTTTGGAATTAAAACGCCTTTACTGAGTTTCTGCCACAGGAAGACAGAAGCCCTGCCCACCTATTCTCCGACTCAGCATTTAAGAGCCAACTGCAGGCAGTGCTTCTGTGTCTGATGGCTCCCTGTGGCCACAGAGCCTACCCCGTGCATTCATGCATGCAGCTGGAAATGCCAGGACATGGCTGCTCCCAGAGGCAGTCCCGATGCAGGCAGCTCACTTGCCCCTGGGGTGCATGTTCTACATGATCTCCTGGTGTCCCCCAGTGGGATTAGCTCCAGTCACCCACAGTGGGGACTTGCTGGACATTTTGTAGCCTCCTTCACCCCCAGCCTTCCCATTTCCTTACAAGTGTTTCCTGGGATCACCTCCCAAATAAAATACTTGGAATGGAATCCTTTTCTCAGGAACCCACCCCGAGACAGCGTCCCTTGCTAGAGGCGATGCATGGAGACTGCTGAGCTGACGGATGGGGGAAGAGACAAGGGTAGGAGGAAGACAGGGTGGGGGAGGAACCGGTAGTTAATAGTTCAAAATATTATGGCGTATAATTGAAAACTGAAATAAATGGAGCGCTTATTCTGTGCTGGGCACAGCACTTGGTTTTTTCACATAACTTATTTCATCTGAACCTCCTGGTGGCTCTGCCCCAATGCCACTGTTCTTAGAGATGAGGAAACAGTCTCAGGGCCACCCTCTAGCAAGATGGTTAAGCAGAGACAGAAATTCAGGCCTACTGGTCTCCTGGGGAGGTTCCTGAAATTCTCAGCTAGTAGAAAGGTTGCAGCGTCCTGAGGTAAGCCTTTATCTTCCATTCCTATTAGCTCTTATCCGTTCTAGTAGCCACCTGTTAATCTCTAAAGATTCCTGCCTTTACATCTTTCCTTAAACAATTAGAACGTCTCAGATTGTTTTGAAGCCAGGGGCTCTTGCAGATGGCGTAGTGTGGTGAGATTCATAATGAGACCAGAGGTTTAGGAGAGGGACAGAGAGTGGGTGCAATGGTCTTCTGGGTCCTCCCTTCTGCTCAGTGGTGTGCTGGTAAATGTTGAAACTGGCTTTCAGGATGAAAAAAAAAAAAAAAGGACTGACTTGTAGCATTTGCTGATTTTTGTGGTGTCAGTGCTTCCACTGTGGCCAGTTCAAGCTGTGAACATGATACTACTGATGCTGAGGTTGGGAAGAGCCAGAGGTGTGACGTTCCACACTGCCAGGAAGCGTTCCCACCACACCAGTACATCCCACATAAATGGCCCCAAGATCCCTGAGAATGGAAGATGCCATAGAATCCTTAGCAGTGGTGAGCTCTGAGTATGTAGATGCTGGTGTGAACTGGATGTTTCTTCCCCTCAGCTCCAAATCTACATGTAAAATCCTGACTCCCCATGTGATGGTATTAGGAGGTGGGTCCTTTGGGAGGTGGTCAGGTCATGACGTGGAGCCCTCATGAGTGGAATGAGTGCCTTATAAAGGGGACCCCAGAGAGCTCTACTGGTCTTTCCGTGATGTGAGGGGTCAGCAAGAAGATGGCCGTCTAGGAACCAGGATGCAGGCCCTCACCAGGCACTGAACCTGTCTTGGACTTGAACTTGATCTTGGACTTCCCGTCTCCAGAGCTGTGTGAAATAAATATTTGTCATTTAAGCCACCCAATCTAGGGTATTTTTGTTATAGCAGCCCAAAGTACTTTTAAAAAATTGAGTACCTTTGCTCAATGAAGACAATACTTTAAAAAAAAATTGAGACAGTACCTGTTTACAATTGAGGTAAAATTCACATAACATTAAATTCACCATTTTAACTATTTGAAAGTGAACAATTCTATGGCACTTAGTACATTCATAGTTTTACCAACTACCACCTCTGTCTGGTTCCAGAACATTTTCATCACCCCAGAAGGAAACGTTGTACCCAGTTAAAGCCTCATTCCCCATTCTCCCCCTCCTCTGGCAACCGCTATAATTTGTTTTCTGTTTCCGTGAGTTTGTCTATTCCAGTTTCTTCATACAAATGCAATTATAAAACACGTGATATTTTGTGTCTGGCTTCTTTCATGTAGCATGACGTTTTCAAGGTGCATCCATGTTGTAGCATGTGCAAGCACTTCGTTGCTTTTTATGGCTGATTACAATTCTACGGTACTGTATATTGCCATTTGTCTATCCACTCATCAGCTGATGGACATTTCTGTCATTTCTCTCTTTTGACTATTTTGAATAAAGCTACTGTGAACATGCATGTACAAGTTTTTGTTTGAATACCTGTTTTCAATTCTTTGGGGTATATACCTAGACGTAGAGTTGCTGGATCCTATGGTAATACATGTTTAACTTTTTGAGGAACTACCCAATTGTTTTTAAAGTGGCTGCATCATTTTATATCCCCACCAGTCGTGTTTATGGGTTCTAAATTCTCCACATCCTCACCAACACTTGTTATTTTATTGCTTATTAGTTTATTATTATTATTTACTATAGCCATGGTTGGTGTGAAGTCCTATCTCATTGTGGTTTTGATTTACATTTTCCTAACAGCTGATGGGATGAAGCATCTTTTTATGTGCTTTTTGGGCATTTGGAGAAAAAAAATCTATTCAAGTCCTCTGCTCATTTTTAAATTGGGTTGTTACAAAAATTATCTGGGTGTGGTGATGCACGCCTGTAGTCCCAGCTACTCAGGCGGCTGAGGCATGAGAATCGCTTGAACACGGGAGGTGGAGGTTGCAGTGAGCTGAGATCATGCCACTGCATTCCAGCCTGGGCGACAGAGTGAGACTCCATCTCAAAAAATAAATAAATAAATAAATAAATTGGGTTGTCTTTTGTTATTGCATTGTAAGAGTTCTTTGTATATTCTGGATATATCATGCATATAATTTGCAAATATTTTCTCCCATTCCGTGGACTGTTTTTTCACTTTCTTGAAAGTATCCTTTGATGAACCAAAGTTTTAGATTTTGAAGTCAAATTTATTTTTCTTTTGCTGCATGTACTTTTGGTGTCATATTTTAAAATCCATTGCGGCCGGGTGTGGTGGCTCATGCCTATAATCCCAGCACTTTGGGAGGCTGAGGCCAGTGGATCACCCGAAGTCAGGAGTTCGAGACCAGCCTGGTCAACATGGTGAAACCTGGTCTCTACTAAAAATACAAAAATTAGCTGGGCATGGTGGCGCACACCTGTAAGCCCAGCTACTCAGGAGGCCGAGGCAAGAGAATAGCTTGAATCCAGGAGGCAGAGGTTGCAGTGAGCTGAGATCACACCACTGCACTCCAGCCTGGGCAACACAGCAGGACTACATCTCAAAAATAAAAATAAAAAAATAAAAAAATAAAAAAATCCATTGCTAAATCCAAAAAAGTCATGAAGTTTTAATCCTTTGTCTTCTAAGAGTTTTATAACTTTAGTGCTTACATTTGAGACTGTAATCAATTTTAAGTTATCCAGTTGTCATTTATTTGTTTTTAACATTATTTGATTGTAAGTTTATGTAACGTATCTTTTAATTAGGGCTGTGTTTCACAACTGGCTTGCGCAATTTTTGAAAATTTAACAATCAGCTCTCTTGAGCCAGTATGAGTGGTATGAGCCAGCTCAATGTGCTGCTACTTCTATGTTTTTTATTATTTTTAAATTTTTATTTATATATTTTTTGAGACAGAGTTTCACTTTCTCACCCAGGCTGGAGTGCAGTGGTGCGATATTGGCTCACTGCAACCTCCACCTCCAGGATTCTAGCAATTCTCCTGCCGTATCCTCCTGAGTAGCTGGGATTACAGGCTCCTGCCACCATGCCCGGCTAATTTTGTATTTTTAGTAGAGACGGGGTTTCACCGTGTTGGACAGGCTGGTCTTGAACTCCTGACCTCAGGTGATCCGCCCACCTCGGCCTCCCAAAGTGCTGGGATTACAGGCTCCTGCCACCATGCCTGGCTAATTTTTGTATTTTTAGTAGAGACGGGGTTTCACCATGTTGGCCAGGCTGGTCTTGAACTCCTGACCTCAGGTGATCTGCCCGCCTCGGCCTCCCAAAGTGCTGGGATTACAGGCGTGAGCCACCATGTCCAGCTGTGCTACTACTTCTACCACACCCTGCTTAGAACCCCTTGCTGCTAACAGCTGGAATGTGGTTGTTTTCTTGGGGAACGGAGCTGGGGATGGGTGAAATGTGCTTATGGAGCTCCTTGGTGATGGGTATCTGTGGAAAAAGGATCTGGGGACCCCTGATTCTCTAGTCACGGGCCTGTCCAGAATTTCCTTCTTGCATCTGGCTTTTCCTTTGTGATGTGAAGAGCATAGCTGGACCTCTCTTGCTCCCTCCCCTAGGATTTGCCAAGCTACTCCTCCTGGCTTAGAGGGAACCAGTTTTGTCCTAACTCAGTCTGGAGGGGCTTTGGAAGCCCCACCTTTGAGCAGAGACCTAAGTCTTGTCTTGAGGCTGAGGAAGTGCTCCTTTTCCTAGTGGTGTCACCAGATCAAATACAGGATACCCAGCCACATTGGAATTTCAGATAAGCAGCGCTCAGTGTTTCCGTATAAGCATGGCACGTGTGAGATTTGGGACATACTTATACCAAAAGTAATTCTCATGCAATATTTGGGACATACTCCCACTAAAGAACTATACATTGTTTATCAAATTTAACTGGGAGTCTTGGATTTTGTTTGATAAATCTGGCAAGCCTTTCCTTGCGTCAGTTTTTTTTCTTGCTGTCTTCATCCTGCAGCAGAGACTCAGAACCTCAGAGTGGGAAGGCCCTGATTCCTTGCCCATTTTGCAGATCTGGAAACAGTCCCAGAGAAGAAAAGGGATTTGTGCAAGTGCACGGAATCACTGTGAACTTCGAGGACCTTGACAAGCTGCATGACTTTTTCATGAAGTCAGCACATTTTCTGAGTGTCTCTGCATGTGGCACTGTGCTGGTGCCAGGGGATGATGGTGGCAAACCTGCCATGGACCTGTGCAGATGGCATGTTAAATAAGAGGCAGGATTCAGACAGATCTGGGTCCAAATCCCGCTTTGCCACATGTCAGCTTGCATGACAAGTTACTTTGCTGTCTGAGCCTCAGCTTTCCCTTTTGGATGAGAGTACCTTCCTCTCGCTTGGGATGAGAGTACATTCCTTAGGGGATTGTCAGGCTTCCGTTGGGTGATGAAGTGCTTGGTGCAGGGTAGGGAAGATTTACTGCATGAGGAGAGAGGAGAGGTGCCCATGGTAAAGTTTGGTTGTTGTCTGCAGGTTTTCCAGCATTGTGGGCCATCCAGATGATGCGGAATGGAGGTTCCAGAACCCACCTGCCCTGCCCCTCCTGCGAGGGACCAGCCAGCTCCCACTCCTGGCCCTCCAGGGGCCCCAGGTGGCCAGGCCTCACCTCACCTGACCCTGGGCCCTGTCCTTCTGCCGCCAGAGCAGGGCCTGGCCCCCACTGTGTTCCTGAAGGCCCTGCCCATCCCACTGTACCACACGGTGCCTCCCGGGGGCCTCCAGCCCCGCGCCCCGCTAGTGACGGGCAGCCTAGATGGGGGCAACGTGCCCTTCATACTCAGCCCTGTGCTGCAGCCTGAAGGGCCTGGCCCCACCCAGGTGGGGAAGCCGGCGGCCCCTACGCTGACGGTGAACATCGTGGGCACTCTGCCTGTCCTGTCGCCGGGCCTGGGCCCCACGCTGGGCAGCCCAGGCAAGGTGCGGAATGCGGGCAAGTACCTGTGTCCGCACTGTGGTCGCGACTGCCTGAAGCCCAGTGTTCTAGAGAAGCACATCCGGTCCCACACGGGTGAGAGGCCCTTCCCGTGTGCCACCTGCGGCATCGCCTTTAAGACCCAGAGCAATCTCTACAAGCACAGGCGGACGCAGACGCACCTCAACAACTCCCGGCTGTCCTCAGAGTCCGAGGGCACCGGGGGCGGCCTCCTGGAGGAAGGGGACAAGGCCGGAGAGCCCCCCAGACCAGACGGCAGGGGCGAGAGCAGGAGCCAGGGGATGCACGAAGGCGCCTCGGAGAGACCCCTTTCTCCGGGTGCCCACGTGCCCCTACTTGCCAAGAACCTGGATGTGAGGACCGAAGCTGCTCCCCGTCCAGGGTCCGCATTTGCCGACAGAGAGGCTCCTTGGGACTCTGCCCCCATGGCGTCACCTGGGCTCCCCGCGGCCAGCACACAGCCCTGGCGCAAGTTGCCAGAGCAGAAGTCGCCGACCGCCGGGAAGCCGTGCGCCCTGCAGCGGCAGCAGGCGACGGCAGCCGAGAAGCCCTGGGATGCCAAGGCCCCCGAGGGCCGGCTGCGGAAGTGTGAGAGCACCGACTCGGGGTACCTGTCGCGCTCCGACAGCGCGGAGCAGCCGCATGCGCCCTGCAGCCCCCTGCACAGCCTTTCGGAGCACAGCGCCGAGTCCGAGGGGGAGGGCGGCCCGGGCCCGGGGCCAGGGGTCGCAGGGGCCGAGCCCGGGGCGCGAGAAGCCGGCCTGGAGCTGGAGAAGAAGCGGCTGGAGGAGCGCATCGCCCAGCTCATCTCCCACAACCAGGCGGTGGTGGACGATGCCCAGCTGGACAACGTACGGCCCCGGAAGACCGGGCTGTCCAAACAGGGCAGCATCGACCTGCCCACGCCCTACACCTACAAGGACTCCTTCCACTTTGACATCCGCGCGCTGGAGCCAGGCCGTAGGAGGGCCCCGGGCCCCGTGCGCTCCACCTGGACGCCCCCAGACAAGTCTCGGCCCCTCTTCTTCCACTCCGTCCCCACTCAGCTCTCCACCACCGTGGAATGTGTCCCCGTCACCAGGAGCAACTCGCTGCCCTTCGTCGAGGGCTCCAGGACGTGGCTGGAGCCCAGGGAGCCCCGGGACCCCTGGTCCAGGACGCAGAAGCCTCTGAGCCCCAGGCCCGGCCCAGCCCGCCTGGGCTGCCGCTCGGGACTAAGCTCGACTGACGTTCCCAGTGGGCATCCCCGGGCCCTGGTCAGACAGGCCGCGGTGGAGGACCTGCCAGGCACCCCCATTGGCGATGCCCTGGTACCCGCAGAGGACACAGACGCAAAGAGAACTGCTGCGCGGGAGGCCATGGCCGGCAAGGGCAGAGCGGGCGGCAGGAAGTGCGGCCAGAGAAGGCTGAAGATGTTCTCCCAGGAGAAGTGGCAGGTGTACGGGGATGAGACGTTCAAAAGGATCTACCAGAAAATGAAAGCCAGTCCCCATGGAGGCAAGAAAGCCAGGGAGGTGGGAGTGGGCAGTGGGGCAGAACTGGGCTTTCCTCTGCAGAAAGAGGCAGCAGGGAGCTCAGGCACAGTCCCCACCCAAGACAGGAGGACCCCTGTCCATGAGGACATATCCGCAGGGGCAGCACCAGAGCCTTGGGGAAATCCACCAGCCCTGGAGGCCTCCTTGGTGACTGAACCCACTAAGCATGGGGAGACGGTGGCCAGGACAGGAGACAGTGACCGACCCAGGGTGGAAGAGGCTGTGTCATCCCCTGCACTGGGTGGCAGAGACAGTCCCTGTTCAGGCAGTAGGAGCCCCCTGGTCTCTCCAAATGGGAGGCTGGAACTGGGGTGGCAGATGCCCCCAGCACCTGGCCCCCTCAAAGGGGGTGACGTAGAGGCCCCCAGGCCAGTTTTGCCGGACCCCAAGCTGGAAGGAGGTGCCCGAGGTGCGGGGGATGTTCAGGAGACCTGCCTGTGGGCCCAGACTGTCCTGAGATGGCCCAGCAGGGGCTCTGGGGAGGACAAGCTCCCCTCGGAGAGGAAGAAGCTGAAAGTGGAGGACCTGCACAGCTCGAAGCAACCAGAGCCTGTGAGCGCAGAGACCCCAGGTGGGCCCACGCAGCCTGCCTCTTTGTCATCCCAGAAGCAGGATGCCGATCCCGGGGAGGTGCCAGGGGGCTCAAAGGAGAGTGCCAGGCAGGTGGGCGAGCCTCTGGAGTCCTCTGGAGCCTCCTTGGCTGCTGCTTCTATTGCCCTGAAGAGGGTGGGGCCAAGGGACAAGGCTACCCCACTGCATCCTGCAGCCCCAGCCCCCGCAGAGCACCCCCCGCTGGCCACCCCACCTCAGGCTCCTAGAGTGCTCTCTGCCCTGGCAGACAATCCCTTTTCCCCCAAGTACCTCCTCAGGTTACCTCAGGCAGAGACCCCCTTACCACTGCCCATTCCCTGGGGACCAAAGCACAGCCAGGACTCTCTCTGCAGCAGTGGGTGGCCTGAAGAATGGGCATCATTTGTTGGGTCAGGACTGGGGACCCCTCTTTCTCCCAGCCCAGCCTCAGGCCCCTCCCCAGGTGAGGCGGACAGCATCCTGGAGGACCCCAGCTGTTCCAGGCCACAGGATGGGAGAAAAGGGGCACAGTTGGGGGGGGACAAGGGGGACAGGATGGCCACTAGCAGGCCAGCAGCCAGGGAGTTGCCCATCTCAGCACCAGGGGCTCCCAGGGAGGCTACCTCCTCCCCGCCCACTCCAACGTGTGAGGCACACTTAGTTCAGGACATGGAGGGTGACAGCCACCGTATCCATCGCCTCTGCATGGGCAGCACTTTGGCAAGGGCCAGGCTCTCTGGGAATGTCCTGAATCCCTGGGTACCCAACTGGGAGCTGGGGGAGCCTCCTGGGAATGCCCCAGAAGATCCTTCTTCAGGGCCCCTGGTGGGCCCCGACCCGTGTTCCCCCCTCCAGCCTGGCTCCTTCCTCACTGCCCTCACTCGGCCTCAGCGTGTGCCCCCAGGCTGGCCAGAGCTGGCCTTGTCTTCCCACTCAGGGACGTCCCGGAGCCACAGCACCCGTAGTCCCCACAGCACCCAAAACCCCTTTCCCTCACTGAAGGCTGAGCCGCGGCTCACGTGGTGTTGCCTGAGCCGCAGTGTCCCTCTGCCCGCGGAGCAGAAGGCAAAGGCGGCATCTGTGTACTTGGCGGTGCACTTTCCTGGTAGCAGCCTCCGAGATGAGGGTCCCAATGGCCCTCCTGGGAGCAATGGAGGATGGACCTGGACAAGCCCTGGAGAAGGAGGGCCGGCGCAGATGTCCAAGGTAAAGCTGGGACATCTGGGCCCGGGGTTGAGAGAGCATGTTGTTATCCCGTAAGACCTCTCATGAGGGAAGGAAGTCTGAAGCCGTCCCATGTAGCATCTGCTGTTCACTGCTTGCTTGTTCCTGAGGGAGGCCGGGGATACCACATAGACAGCAGGAAGGAATAAAGGCCCAAATGCAAACCAAAACAGAGTTGCGGAAAACATAAATTCCAAAGGAAAGAATTACTATACTCAAGACATGAGGTGAGATAGTCTTCATAACCAAATGTAAAATTTAACTGAGCTTCCTGGTAACAGAAGCAAAAAGTAAAATGAAACACTCCATCAGAGAGGTGAGCTCTCTGGATCATTCTAAGATTATAAACCAGAGACTCCCAATAATTGAGAGAGTCTTTATACTGGGGATTCTGGAGAAGGAATTACTGTTGATTGGACTCAGCCCTCTCTCTGAAGTTCCTGGGGGCAGAGAGAAAAGGGGGAAATGTGGTGGATGCTCACAGGTGTTCTCACTTGGTGAAGAAATGATAATGCAGAGCTCCGCCTTGAGAGGGGGTTCACGCACCTGGTTGTGATGACTGAGGGCTTAGTCCTGCTCTGGAGTGGCTTGGGCCGCGGCCACTGAGGACGGTCCTGGAGGCTCAGCAGTCATTTAACCCTTGTGGACAGTGACAAAGGCCCGGAGACCAGAGTCTTGCTGGCTGTTCGGCTTTCCCTAGGTGGAACCCAAAGTTGTGGGGAGTGCTGTTTTCATCTTGAGAGTAGCGGGTTAGTCAGTAGGGCCCCAGGGGTGCGGGGGCTCCCAGGGAGGTGGATTTAGGGGATAGTAAAGGGGCTGGTCACCGTGTTTCTTTGGCCTCCAGTTAACACCGATGGCATAGGCTTTCCTCTGCGGATCAAGCCCAGGCGGGGTTTCAGGAGGTTCTGTCCAGGAACGCTCTGCCGTTGCCTGGTTGAACTTCTCAGGGGCTCAGCCCATTTAGCAATGCAGTATTTCCGTTTTGATTTCTGAAGACAGGCATCTTGTCTGCAGAGCGAGAACCCTTTGGAGTTTTCTTCATCATGAGGACTTTGAGTAATGTGATGCCAACATGCTTGGTGTTTTCAGTTCTCCTACCCAACAGTCCCAGGGGTGATGCCCCAGCACCAGGTGTCTGAGCCAGAATGGAAGAAAGGCCTGCCTCGGAGAGCAAAGATGTCTCGTGGGAACAGCAAGCAGAGAAAACTGAGGATCAACCCTAAAAGGTAGGATGAGTGGCCACCTCTGTCATTTCCACAAAACCCCAAGAGGAATTTACTATGGGATTTGAAAGGTATCCGTGTGCTCCAGAGAAAGAGTTCCTGTTTCCTAGGGTTTAGAGCTTCATGATTAAAGGACTGAATTTGTTTCCCACCCCTTACAACTCACCGCCTGTGTATTTTTTGATGGCACCTTTCTAAGGCCAGGAATCCAGCAAATCTTTGAAATAACTGGGTTGAAAACACATCCATTCAACTTAAGTCCGGAAGAGAGAGCCTGTTAATTATTTACAGCTTTTATTGTGTTTTTAATTATGCAAGCAATGAATGTCCTTTGCAGAAAAATTAGACAATACAGATGAGCAAAGAGAAGACAATAAAACATCCTAGTAATCTCGCCACGCAGAGATAATCACCGTGAACATTCAGGAGTGTGCCCTTCTAGACTTTTCTTTGCGGTATGCATTTGCACATATCCACCCCCAACAAACGGGAGGCCCTGGGGATTTTCCTGCCACTCTTTCATTGTGCCTTTCTTGGATTGTCTTTCTCCTTTGCTTAAAACCCTTCAGGCTGCCCGTTGCATACAAGTTGAAAAGCAAATTCTCTAATCCCTGCCCTCTTTCTACCCTCATTTTCCCTGTGATCTCCTCCTCTCCTGCTCGCCCTCCACCCTCATCCCATTCTCTAATCCACATTCTAATCCCAGATCCCTGATGCATTTATACTCCACACCTCAGTTGTCAACCTGTCAACATTCTCCCCCTAGACTGTCAGTCCTTTTTTTTCTTTTTTGAGACTGAGTCTCACTCTGTTGCCCAGGCTGGAGTGCAGTGGCGTGATCTCGGCTCACTGTAACCTCTGCCTCGGGGGTTCAAGCGATTTGTCTGCTCAGCCTCCTGAGTAGCTGGGATTACAGGCATGGGCCACCACGCCCAGCTATTTTTTTTTTTTTTTTTTTTGTATTTTTAGTAGAGACGAGGTTTTGCCATGTTGCCCAGGCTGGTCTCAAACTCCTGGCCTCAAGCGATCCTCTCGTCTTGGCCTCCCAAAGTGCTGGGATTATAGGCGGTGAGCCACTGCACTGTCAGTAATTTATCCAAAGCCTGGATATTCTTCAAGGGGCGATCCAAATTCCTAACTCTCCCCTGTAGCTGCTGAGACCCTCAGTGGCTAGAGATGACCTCTTCTCTTTTGGTTCCCCCTCCTGCCCTGCCTCTATCAATGGTCTGCCGGGACCATGTGTCCAGAGCTAACATTATGGGGCACTTGCTGTGTGCCAGACTTTCCCTAATCGCTTTTTGGCATGCATTGTTTCAGGAGATCCCACAAGGTACTGCCCGTGATGTGGATGGTATTATTAGCCCCATTTTTCTCATGAGGAAATGGAGACACAGAGAGCTTAGATAACCTACCCAAGGACCCAGATTTGAACCAGCCAGTCTCCTTCCATAGCCTGTGTGCCAGCTAGTCGCTTGTCTTGGTACACCCCAGCCTGTCCTGGGCACGCTAGCGGCCTGGCATTTTCTAGATTTTTCTTGCAATGCTTGAGATTTTGCATTTCTGACACAGCCAGGTGATGGTGCTGGCGTGGCCCCCGGAGCAGGCTTGGGGGAGTGGGGCTTTCCTTTCCAGCGTCCCTCCTTTCTCATGGATCACTCAGGGTCCTGAGACAGAAGCCTGACTCAAGGTAGTCTGAACAAAATAAGGCCTCCCTGCCTGTGTAATGGGGCCTCCAAGCCTCATCATCAGCCCTGGCCCAAACTTGGTGGTGTGGGAAGGACAGTCTTCCAAAGGAAAATTCGAGTGCTGCTCTTGGAGGAAAGGGGAATGCATGCCATCCAGACGGAGGAGCTGCATGCGGGGCTCTGGGAAACAAGGGACATCGGCTAGTGGTTGTGGTCCTCCTCAGTATCTCACCAATAAGGAGGAAGTGCTCAGTTACACCTGACTGACAGTTGATGAGCCTGAAGCCTCCAGGCATCATTGGAAAGATGTGGGGAGAGGGAAGAGGATGGGTTGCCTCATTAACAGCTCCCACTTTCCCAAGACTTCAGCTTGACTAATTCGAAAATATTTACCATGTACCTGCTGTGTGCCTGGTGCCCACACCTGGAGGTGGCCGAGGAAACTTTCTTAATCCAGGGTGAGGGTCCCAGACTGGAGCCCAGGAGGCTTGGAGATATCACTCCAGGACACCTTGCAAACCCACTAGCAGCTCTTGGGCCAAACACAGTGCATGTAAGACCCTTATTAGGCCAGTGCTCTAAAACTTTTGGCACTTAGCAGCCACATAATTAGATGTAAAGATTTCTCATAAAAATCTGGATTTCTAACTTTTCTTGAAATATGGGGAGCTCTGAAGACACTGGGCCTGCCTCCTTACATGGCAACAGCCAGATGGAGATGAGCAGTGGCCACCCCTTGTGGGTAAGAGCTGTGTTCCCTGCTGCGCTCTCTAGCTCACCTCTCCCTAATGTCTTACCCTCGGCCAGCCTCTCTCAGTTATGCTCTCTGCCTGGCCCCCATAGCATTTGAGTTTGCAAATTTTGGCCTTACTAGCTGGCCTTGTGGAACTAGACAGCCTCTCCACTCAACAAATCACAACAAGAGCCCATGGATGGGCACAGGAGGGGGCAGGGGCATTGCAGAACAGGGAGGAGTCTGAACAAGGACTTAGAGCTCTAACCAAGAGCTCCTGGCTGGGTCAAATGAGGAGGAAGCTGTTGAGCTTTTTATATGCACAAACATTTATTGGTTGATTATGATTTGTTTATCATTGGTCCTTTTGTTGGCTTATGACTGTCTTTTGAGTTAATTCCAGCTTCAAGGCCTTTGCACCTGCTAGTCCCTCTACCTCCACCTGCACACTCCTCCTCTTGCTCCTCACATGGCTGGCTCCCCTGTCTCAGAAAAAGCATCAGCACCATGAGGGCATGGATATCTAGGCATGGACATCTTTGAGGGGAGGTATTACTCTGCCTACCACACTGTTTATCCAACCACCCACACACATATGTTTGTAGATATTTATCTGTCCATCTGCCCACCCACCCACCCACCCATCCACTTACATATCTATCTATCTATCTATCTATCTATCTATCTATCTATCTATCTATCTATCACGTAACCCTTGTGTTCTCTCCTCAAGAAGGAAGCCTACTTCTTGATTCATTTTCCCACTTTAATTTCAGTTGTCTTAATGTTCTACAGAAAATGAAATACTGTAGCAGAGATTGCTCTATAGTCCTTAGCTCACAGAGAATGATACAGTTCTCTTCTAAGTAAAATATTACCTTAAATGTTATATAACAATATATAGAAAAGAAAAATTTAAAAGATTATTATATTGTTTTATGTATTTGGCACAAATCATATCAATCTGTGTTTTCATACTTTGCAAATCACCAATAATATATAATATTGTTTGGTGTCTTTAAAGTACACATAAAAGTATCATAGTTATTTATCATTTATCATTCTTCAGCTTGATTTTTAAGGTCAACATTGTGTTTTTGAAGATCTCATCGTGTCAGGACATACTGATCAAATTCACTCATTCTGATTGCTGTAGAGTATCTCATCCATGAGTAAGAGTTTGCCCTTCATTCATATGCTTCCTAATATTTGTCGTTATCAGATTTTTTAAGTGATGAATATAATTTATAGGATTCTATATATATCCTAGATTTGTATGTATTATTTGCCTGTTATATATACTGCAAATATGTTTCCAAGTCTATTACTTGTCTTTTTAAGCCCCTTTATTTATATGTACCCACATAATTGCCCATCTCTTGTCTTTTCATTTGTTTCTGCATGTCAGATCTTCCTTCTGGGATTATTTTCTTCTACCTAAATCATATTCTTTAGAATTTCCTTTATTAGAGAAGAAAATTCTCTTAGTTTTTATTACTCTGTAAATATATTTATTTCATCATTGTTGTTGAAAAATAGTTTGCTGGGTACACAATTCTAGGTTGACTGTTATTTTCTCAGCACATCAAAGCTACCATTGCACTATCTGTCAGCTTCCATTTTGTGGTAAAGAAAGCCAGCTGTTAGACTACTCATCTGTCTTTTGAAAGTCTTTTATCTCTGGCTACCTTTAAGATCTTCTTTTATCCTTTGGTGTTCCATAGTTTTACTTTGATGTATATAGATGTATGTTGCTTTTTATTTGTTCCATTAGGAATCCACAGGGCTATTTTGATTTGTGGATTGGTGTTTCTCTGTAAAAAATTCTTAGCCATCATTCTCCAAATATTGCCTCTGTCCTGTTCCCTCTCCTTCCTTTCTGAAATACTGAAATAATATATATTAGTCCTTTTCTATCTTTCATGTCTCTTAATACTTTTAATAACCTTGTTTCTCTGTGCTATAATCTGGATACTTTGTTCAAATCTGTCTTTAAAATTTTACCAGTTTTTTAATCTACTATTTTTTGTAAAGCTTTATTAAAGTATAATTAAATTTTAATAAATTGCACATATTTAAAACATACAATTAAATAAATTTTGACATATATATATACCTGTGAAACAATATAACCAGGATCATGAACATATCTGTCAAGCCCAAAAGTTTCCTCCTATCCTTTTGTAATTCCTCCCTTCTGCCCGTCCTGAAGTCCTTCCATCCCCAGGTAACCGCTGATGTGCTTTCTGTCACATAGGATAGTTTGCCTTTTCTAGAATTTTATAGAAACAGAATCATACAATATATGCTCTCTTTTTTTTGCCTGGCTTTATTCACTCAGTATTACTATTTTGAGGTTCATCCATGTTGTGTTTATCAAGAACACATTCCTTTTTATTGCTAACTAGTATGCCATTGAGTGAGTATGTCACAATTTGTATACATGTTCACTTGTTGATAGACATTTGGTTTGTTTCAGTTTGGGGCTATTACAAATAAAATGACTATAAATATTCATATGCAAACCTTTGTATGGACATATGCTTTAAATTATCTTGGGAAAATACCTAGAGGTGAAAAGCCTGGATCATATGGTAGATGTATAATTAACTTTTAAAGAAGCTGCCAAATTGTTTTCCAAAGTGGTTGTATTATTTTACATCTCCACTATCAGAGTATGAGAGTTCCATTTCTCTACATTATTGCCAACACTTGGTATGGTAATTTTTTTTAGTTTTAGTCATTTGAATAGTTATGTAGTGGTATCTCTTTATAGTTTGAATTTGCATTTCCCTAACAAGTGATGATATTCAGCATCTTTTTTTGTGTGCTTATTTAGCATTTGTATATCTTCTCTGGCGAAGTGTCTCTTCAAATCTTTTGCACATCAAAAATGGGTTGTTTTCTTATTGAGTTTTGAGAATTTTTTTAATATACTCTGATTATAAGTTCCTTATCGGAGATGTGATTTGTAACTATTTTCTTTCAATCTATGGCTTATCTTTCTATTCTTTTAGTAGCATCTTTTAAAAAGCAACTGTCTTTCACTTTGATGATATTTAATTTACCTTTTTTTGTTATGTTTTTAGTGTCATAGTTTTAAAAAGTGTGTCTAAACAGAGCTTCAAAGCTTTTCTTCTAAATTTTTCTCTAAAGTTTTATACTTTTAAGTTTTATATTTAGGTTTATAATTCATTTTCACTTAGTGTTTACATATGGTGTGATGTATCGATCGAAGTTCTTATTTTTGTATGTGGATATCTTATCTAGTTGTTCCAGCATCATTTGTTGATCTATTTGTCTGTTTCAATGCAAATACCACACTGACTTGATTACGCCGCTTGACTCTGAGACTTATTATAAAGCTAAAGTATTCCAAAGAGTGTGGTATTTGCATCAAAATGGATACAAAGATCAATGGAGCAAAATAGAGAATACAGAAATAGACCATGCTATGGTCAATTGATTTTTCATACAGGCTCAAAGGAAATTCAGCGGAAAAAGTATAGTCTTTTCAACAAATGGTTCCAGACCTGGAAAATTTCTCCATCAATAAGTTGAGGTGTCATCAGGCTTACCTCATCTGTTTCTCTTCTTTCATGGATCACTGCCTTTATTGCTCAATGTCCAATGCCCTGAACACTATTGTTTTGTATCTTTATTCAGTTTTTTACTTGGGATGGTAAATCTGGTTACTTTTGCAGTCTTGGTCAGAAGTCCCTGGCCTATTGCAGTGCCTCCTAGTTGATCTCCCCTACTTTTATTGGTCTGCTAAAGTTTAAGTTCAATTGTTGATGTGAATTATATTTTATTTCCAAAAAGTTTTATTTAATTATTTTTTTAATTTGCTTGATCATTTTATAGTCTCTTGCACTTGACTCTTATTTTCAATCTTTTTTTTTTTTTTTTTTTAAAAAACACATCTAATGTTTTGCATCTGACAATGACAACATATGAAGTCTTGGCACATCTGACTCTGTTTTATATATTTGCTCTCACATATGTTAACTTATTTCCTTGTTTGTGTTAAAATTTTTGACTGTGAGTTGATACTTTTGGAACTTTGAGATGTGGGTTGAAGGTGGATTCCTCCAATAAATATTTGTTTTGCTTCCACTGGGTGCCTGGGGGTGCTCGTTTGTTTGTTGTTATGTTCCCCGGGCAGGTGGTGGGGGTAGGGAGTATTTATTTCTAATTCACCCACATACTGAGAGTATGCCTTTCAGAGGTCTCAGCTTTATGCAGGAAAGGAGGTTGGGTCTTCCACGTGCCTCTCACTGAAGAACATTCTGGGCTTTGAGTCCTGTACCCGCAGCTGCACCAGAGCATGAAAATGGGAAGGTCATCCTCATCTGGTTTGGCAGATTCCTCAAAGTGAAAGCAATCTCACTTTTCCAGGGCGCAGCTCTTACTTGGTTTTTGCCTTTGAACTATTTCTTATCTTTTAATCAGAACATACATAAATTTAAATATAAGTTTAAAAAATTTTTACATTTTACGCCGCATTTTTAATTGTTTTCAGTATAAGGATAAATTTGGTGGTAATCAGTCAGAGTATTGAGTCCACTGTGCTGTTGGAAATGGAGTTCTTATTTTTTAACCTTGATAATGATGGTTTTTTCATTAAGAATTCGTAAATTTTGATGTAGTCAAATGGGGCTGTCTTTTCCGTTATGGTTATGACTTTTTGGTATATCTAAGAAATCTTTCTTTACTCTCAATTTCCTACTTTCAAAAATATGCAGATATGTTATCTTATGTTTTCTTCTTATATGAATTCATATATATAGAAGGATTTATTTTTATTTTTGTTTATAAAGACAACTATGGACCACGGGTTAAATATGGTTTTTAACTTATTTTAACCATGAGCAACGCATTATTTATATACATATATATTTGATTGACAGGGTCTCACTATGTTGCCCAGGCTGCAGGGCAGTGGCTATTCACAGGTGTGATCATAGCACACCACAGCCTCACACTCCTGGCCTCAGTGGTCTTCCTGCCTCAGCTTCTGGAGTAGCTGGGAGTACAGGCATGCACCACCATGCCTGGCTTGGTTTTTATATTTTTAAAAGCTTATCCATATAAAAACAGAAGAAGAATACGTGGCACAGATTGTCTGTGGCATACAAAGTCTAAAATATTTATTAGCTGGACCTTTGCATAAAAATCAAGCAGACCCCTGCATTAATCCACTTTTGCCCACTTACATGTTAAATTTTAGCTTCCCGTTTATACTTGAAGTTTTTTTCAGGGCCTTTCATTCTGCTTTCATTCATCTCTATGTTTTTTGCCAACTGCAAATACCACACTGTAATGAAAATGGTTGTTTTCATTAACAAAACTACATGAGTTAAAGAAGAGAGATTAGAAAATGCAGGATCCACTTCCAGAGTGGAAATGGAAAAACGCAGAAAATTCATACTCAGAAGCCTAATTGCCCTGACATTAACTAGAGGCATAGAGATCCGGAGCACTCACAAAATACCTCCCCGCCTTGCCCAAAGCAAGTGCGGGATCATGGAATTAGATTTTATTGATTAATTTATAACTGTGTACCGTGCTGTATGAAGCATGAAACATTCAGAGACTTGTTCCTAGGAAGCTTCCAACAAATGGAACAATGAATTGTGAAGCCCCAAGTGAATGGAAATGAGCGAGGAGAAGATTGCAGGTTGTATGGGAGAAGGGCACTCTATAAAACCCTAAAATATACATTAGTCATTGAAGGGGAGAGTGGAGAAGAAAAAAATCCTGGGCTTTGAGAATGCAATTCTATTAGCAGATAGTGTTTTTCCTTATGGAGCGGATGTTTATCTGTCTAAGCCATGTGTCTATTCACTTTAGTCATCACACAATTTACTTATTCAATGAGATAGCACTCTCAGTAATGAGAGCACAATCTCTGCAGTGAGGTAAAGACAAAGACCTACAGATGTGGCCCTGAGTCCACGTGGCCTCTGCTGCATGTGGCCCCCACCACACGTGGCTGAGACTCTTTGTCACGTTGGCCACAGCCCCAGAGCTTTGACAGCAGTCCCAGGTCCTGCTTAGCAGGATACAGAGGCTCTGCCATCCACACCTCCACTGCTCTTCTCTTTGCTTTGTTCTTCTCTGTGGGGTCAAGAGAGGAAAGTGAGGGAAATAGCACGTCAGATCTCATAGTTTCGCCCCAGAAAGGAATGTGTGTGGAGTGGGCTGTGTACACCTGCAACACCCACTCCTTGGGTCTACTGTCCTTCCCTGAGAGAGCCTGACAAAGGTGGCAAGGGGGTGACGAGTGTATCACCCTCACAGCCGGGTGCGGAGGTGCAGCCTGACGAAAGTGTCCTTGGATGGGGCCCCAACAGCACTGGCCACACCTTGAGGGGACTTGCATGGCTGGTGATGGAGATGAGCTTGCAAAACCTTCCTAAGCCAGGATGCTGCTTCTCCAGGAGGGGCTGCACACAGAACGTTTTGGGAGAACCAGGAGAGAGAGAAACGTACCCTGCCCATGACTAAACTAAACAGTCCTTTGAAGACATTGCCAAGGTCCACTTGGGCTGTTCTCGAAGGCAAAAAGTTTGAAATTCCACCTTGATGAAGTGCGAATTCAGAGGCCGGGCCTTTCCTAGCCCTCTCCTTGTTATTTTGCTTGAGGAGAAAGACCCCCGCTTGCTAATTTTCTGAAAGTAAAACCTCCCTGCAGTTCAAACTGTGCCGTTCTTAACACCTGCAAGTGTGTGGCAGCCACCCACTGACTTGCGCAAAGGTGACCCAGCAGCAGGTGGAAGAAGAATTCTCTCCATGTGCCACCCCTTCCTTCCTCCCTTTGTCTCTGCACTTTGAAATCTCTCTCCACCCAGGCCCTGCAGGATTTGGTTCAGGGGTTTGTCGCTCCCCACCCTGGCTCAGACAGCTCTTTCAGGAACCTGTGTTCTTGACAACTGCTTCAAAGAACAAACCAGCCACCACTGCCTCCCCCACCAAACTAACCTCCCCTCCCCCAAGCCGGGGAATGACAGCTCCTGCCCCAGACAGGGGAGGCAATCATGCCCAGTTGAGGGGAGCTTCTCCCAAACACAGAGGCCGGAAAAGATGAACAAAATGTCACTTTCTCATTGTTGCTGCCAGGAAAAACCAGTGCCCAAGAGGATACTGCATTCTGTAGATCTTATTTAAAATTCTGTGAGTGGCCCTGGTGATTAGGGGACTGCGGCTGGATCTTGGCGGTGGCTCAGATAAATGAGAAAGGAAAATAGCCGGTTCTGAGGAGCACTGTGGAGTAGAAATATTGTAAACTGAGGCTTGTAAAGGGAAGGGATTACTTGTGGCTTGACCAGGCAGTTAGAAGCAGTGCAAAGATCTTCTAAATGAGCTTAAGGCATATTGCAGGCCTGGCTCTTCATCTCATTCTTTTGCCTATATAATGGGGGTGCTATACTAGGTTGATGGCCTGTTTGTGGTTGTACATTCCTATTAGTAAAATAATTTGTAGTCTGCACCTATTAAATGTGTATTTGTTCATTTACAAATTATACATATATTCTGCTCTATGACACGAAACAATAGAAACAAGAAAGGACATGAAACAATAGAAATAAGAAAGACTAGATGAAAATAAATGTAAATAGAAGCTCTAGTGTTTTTCTTTCTCTACTGTCATCATGCCTTCCCTCTGAGATGTAAATACTTCGTGTTGAAGACAAATAAATCAGATGATCTGGTAGGGCTCCTCCAGATGGAAGGTCTATGAAGAATGTTGTCCAATATGGTGGTCACAAATAAGAAAGACTAGATGAAAATAAATATAAATAGAAGCTCTAGTGTTTTTCTTTCTCTACCCTCATCACATCCCTCTGAGATGTGAATACTTTGTTTTGAAGACAAATACATTTTATTTGAAGAAAATTTATTTGAAGACAAATAAATCAGATGATCCAGTAGGGCTCCTCCAGATGGAAGGTCTATGAAGAATGCTGTCCAGTACGGTGGTCACTAGCCACACGTGGCTATTTAAATTCATTAAAGTGAAATACAATTTAAGACTCAGTTTCTCAGACACACTAACTACATTTCAAATGCACAATAGCTACATGGGCCTAATGGCTACTGTATTTGTCAATGCAGATTACAGAACATTTCCATCATTGAAGAATAAACTGTTGAACAGTCTGTGAAGCAAGTAGTCAAGACCACATAGCTTAAAACCTAATTGCAGCAACTATCCTTGACTAAGCCCTTGCTATGACTAAGCATCCTGGGAAGCATTTTGTGACCACCTCATTTAGTTCCTACAACAACCTCTGAAGCTAGGCGCATTATCCTGGGGAGGTGGGGGATGAGGTATGGAGGGATCAGGAGTTGCTCAGAGCTGACCAGCTAGTTAGAGGTTGAGCCCCGTGTTCTCCTGGGCACCCCACAGTGACTTTCCAGATTTTTCCAGGCATGTGCTCTCCAGGCTGGTTACTACAAGCATGCTTCTCTCTTCTACAGGTACAAAGGGAATTTCTTGCAGAGCTGTGTTCAGCTGAGAGCCAGTAGACTTCGCACACCAACCTGGGTGCGAAGAAGAAGCCGCCACCCTCCCGCACTTGAGGGACTGAAGCCATGCAGGACCCCTGGGCAGACCTCTTCAGAAATAGCAGGTAATGCTCTCTTTGGAGGTGCATCCAGACTGGGCACTCGAAGGCACCCGCCCAAGGCATAGACACTGGGGATTTGGGACGGGCAGGAGTCAGCCCCAAGTGCCACAGGGGTCAGGCCCAAAAGGGAGAGTAACAGAGACATGACGTCTATGAGACAATCAAAGTGACCCTAAACTAGTGGGGAGGGCATGCGGTAGAAGACGGAGAATTCAATATTGAGAAGTCACCAATATCCTTGAGTACTGGCCACCTGTGCCAAGCTCTGAACCAGGTGCAGGTTCCCTCCAGGACCCAGGAGAACATGAATCACAGCTCTTGGTGCCTCTACTTTCACTATTTCTAAAAAGAAAGCTCACTCAGTTCTCTCTGCAGGGTCATTGTAAAGCTAAAGTGGGTCTGTGGATGGGCTTGAGAGCCCATGTGAAATAGAAAGATGAGTAGTTATGTGAGGCTGCAGGGTACATTGCTTACATGTGAAGCGGTAAGAGGCACACTCTTCACCATGCTTGGAAATAAATAAAAGGCGAACTAAGTGGGGCTGCTTCCTGGAAAAATGGCTATTTTAAGCTGCAATCACTGGGCAACCAGGGCAAATGGCTCAACTTCTCTGGACCTCAATTTCCTCTTCCTTTCTCCCCTCTCCCCAGCATTAAGGAGCTCAGCCTTAGCCTTGCTTGATTGTTGATTGGGAAAAATGAATACCCTGTGGGAAATGCTGCAGGGTCCCATCTGGCCAGCAGTGCCTGAATTACCATCCTTCTATGGTTCATTGTTGTCTGTTTGGCTCAAGAGCTAACCCTTGGCTCTGTCTCATGCCTGAGGTCTTTGGCCCTGGAGGATCCTTTGCTGGGGCAACTCTGCCTCCACCTTTGTGTAGCTCCAGTGCCCCCTACAGGCAGATGGCACTTGAGTGCTCTCCCCACACCTCTGCTCCCCAACCCCCAAAGTCTTCCAGGGTAGGCAAGGACATGGAGTAGTCTTGTTTCCCAGAGAGAATTTAAATCCAGGCAAGAATTCATCTTACAGTTGGGGCCAGTTGTTGAAGAAGAAAGGTTGTTTTTGTTAAGGAAGGTCAAGGGTCAAGCCCCATGTGGGAGAGGCTGGGATGCAGGGGGTTGGGTAGGTGGAAATTCCATCAAGAAACTGGCTCTGAGCTCTCTTCCTCATCTGTGGCTATCAACCTCACCTCCATCTCCCTCCTCTGTATCCAGCGAAATTGCCCATTGGGCTGTGCTTGATATGCCACGCCCCATGGAGGGCATCTCAGGGCTAAATGCTGATCTGTACCACCAGGACAAGAGGATGTCTCCCCCATGCAAAGGCCAGGGGACCATGTAACTCTCTGCTTTCTCATTGGGCCTTCCTGTGACAGGCACAGGTGCCATCGATGTCACCTCTGTGCTCTCCAGGTGCCCTGTGGATGCCCCTCGTCTCTCCTTAAGAGTTTTCCAATGTATAACCCACAGCTGGGAATCCAGGTCCAGCCCAGCACCCTCTGAAGTGCCAACTCAGGGTACCTGGGAATTGTGCACAGAATTGTGTGTGTGTGGGTGACTTCCAGAGGCACGGGAACTCCAAGTACGAAGTGAGCCTCGGGGGTCATGGTACTTGCTGGCTGACTCCTCGTTCCCTGTTCCCATGGACTCTTCCCTCACTTTTGCCCCCATCAGCTCCAGTTCTTGAATTTTCCTTTATGGGGTAGAGCTTGGATGGAACCCCTGCTGAGACGCTGGCAGAGAGCTGGTAGCCCCCGCTACCTGGGAGGTTCTGATGGTCATTGGTGGAATCCAACAGAATCAGCCAGAGCTCTGCCAGTTGCCCCCATGGAGGAGCTTACCACCAGCTCTCTTCCCAGCACCTTAAGGACAGCCAAATGGAGCTGCTCCTGGAACTCCCTGTCAGCCTCCCTGCTTAGCTCCCCAGGCACTGGACTCGGCACTGTGACAAGGAGGGGAACTAAGGTGACCCCTGGTCTCGATAAATGTGGTGCAGGACAAAGACAGACAGACTGACCCGCTGTCCACCCCTTAGCTCAGATGCCACCGGGAACGACATTGGCAGATCTGTTTGCTTCCCCGGGACATCTCGTGTCTGTCTGTCTAGGATGGCGACGGTCTGTCAGTGTGAGATTCAAGGTGCAGCAATGCCTTGCAGACTCCAGCACGGATGACCAAGTATCATCATATGCTCAGCATTATAAACACATGTGCATGACAGTTAGCACATGCTGAGTGCCCGTGAGTGTGCATGTGGGTAATGAGTGTTTTCTTGTTGTTCAGCAGAGGACGAGGTCATCTCATTAGTGTTGGGGGAGGAACACAAAAAGGAGGCTCTTTCTGGAAAGATGGGGGTTCTTTTGGAAATCTGGATGTAGGGAGAACAGACAGAGACTTTCTGGACTGGGGATTGAGTGGATAAAGTCTCAGGGTCAAGAAGAGGGAAGATGGGGAGTTCAGATAGAGTGCAGGTGGGCTGGGCACATGCTGGGCCCCCAGAAGATGTGGGACAGCCATTGATGACAGTGTCTCCACTTGGGTGTCACCTGTATCAGTTTCCTAGGGTTGTTGTAAGAAATTGCCACAAAGGTGGTGGCTTTGAACAGTAAAACTGGATTCTCTCCCAGTTTTGGAGGCCAAGAGAGGCTGATGCTCCCTCTGGACTTTCTAGGGGTGATCCTTCCTGGCCTCTTTTGGCTTCTGGGGCCTCCAGCTATTTCCTTGGTTTGTTGCCTCATCTACGTCTTGTGGCCTCTGCCTACATCTTCATGTGGACTTCTCCCTGTGTCACTGTGGGTCATATCTTCTTCTGTCTTTCTCTTATAAAGACACTTGTCATTGGATTTAGGAGCCTCACTAAACGTGGGCTTATCTCATTTCAAGATCCTTAATTTGATTACTGCTTCTGAGACCCTTTTTCTAACTCAGATCATACCCATCCACAGGTTCCATGGACTAGGACCTCAGGGCCACTATTCAACCATCCTTACAGGTTTTATCCTATCTGTGAACCAACAGAAGTGGCCTTAAAATGTGTTTGTAAACAAAAAAGGCAGAGACACACACGGACACTCAGTGCACAATAATGCACATCATCTGGGCTCTCATTGTTTGTAAATCATTTTTGCAGGAAAGTTCTATTATAAACCTAATACAATTAAAACAGAATTGCCCCGGCCACTGCCAGCAGGACATGCTCCACACTTGGGGGAACAGTTGTCCAAGTGACCACGGGTAGCCTCGATGCTGATAGCTATGGGGCCCACTGGCTTCCCTTCAGGAAGAAAGCCCAGTGGCCGGCGGGATGGGGCTCCGTGGAGCCGCCATGTGTGAGGATTGTGTTTGTTGGAGCTGAAATCCGTCTGTGGCCTGACTTGTCCGGCTCACACGCTGGCCCTGAGCATGAGGCTGTGTCAGCTGCAGCAGGGACACCTGCTCCTCTCTCCCCCTCCACAGGGGACACAGTTCCCAACGTGTTCCATGGAAGTTGGCACCCCTGCCTCATCTGCAGCTTATCCTGCATGCTCATGGTGACCCTGGGGGCCTCAGTGTGAGCAGAGAGCCCAGAATGAAAAGCCCTTTCACCCCTTCTTCCCTTCAGCCTCAGGGAAGGGTCCTGCACACTCACCCCATGGACTAATGGAGGAGTCCCAGAGATCCTGAGCTCCCTCCATGTGGGGGAAATCCCACTTCCATAAACATCCTGTTTCAACATCAGCATTTCATTGCTTTCTTCACACCTAAATCCCAAGAGCAAACTGGGGGCACCAATGAATGGTGAATAAAACCAAATCCAAGGAGAAAAAAAAATTCAGAAACAAAACCTGAATATAGATCTAAGAAACAAGTGGCTTTCCATAGCTCAGATTCCTGCTGGGAACACAGCTCCACCACCCCATCCCCTTACATAGGTAATAAGGCCCCAGCAACAGCCTGGAATGGTGACAAATATCTATGCTTTCATGTTTGTTATTTGAGCATCCAGTTGAACTAGGGGCCTAGGTCCCTGGCTCCCATTTTCAAAGGCCCTCCTCTCCAGCAATTAGGAAGGACATGGAGAATGTCCACTGCAGGGCAGCTGTGAGCTGCAGTATGTGGTAGAAGCCCTAGCCCAGAGAATATCAATCACTGCCTGCTCCTTATTGAAGTGTCAGAGAGGGAACCGGGAAGGCTAGTAGGGCAAACCAGCAAGCTGGGGTTGACAGATCATGATGGACACCATGGAGTTGGAGGGTGGAAGAATGCTTTAAAATAAATACCACTGGAAATCAAAGGGGCACAGGGGTTTTATTACCAGCACTTGCCAATACCAATATTTCACAGTAGAGTGACAGGCACTCTGAGGGCACTGGGTGTTTGAAGACAAAGCACTGTCACTTCAAAGGAACCCAGAGCTGAGCCTGGCGGTCCACCACTTATAAACAACTTTCTCGAGTCTCCTTTGACCTGGCGCATCCTGGATGGAGAGATCAGAGCTGCGTCCTCGGTGAGGGAGCTGACCTTGTGTGTGTGTGTGTGTGTGTGTGTGTGCTCGTGAGTGTGCCTGTGTTTTTTTCTTTCTGAGGAGAGATGACCTGTTTTCCATGGCAGGACAATGATGGGGTAATCTGTTTTGGGTGACCCAGAGGGCTGTAACTTGGGGAAACTTGGTAGAATCCAACAAAGAAATTGAGAATGACCTTTGTGTAGGTGGAGGTGGGTGGGATTTCTCAATTTAAAGGCAGAGAAAAACTTTAGATACTAATCCTTATAGGCCAGCTAGAATCAGTAAAACATTCAGAAATAAGAAGTCATGAATACTTGTGTCCAGGGACTGAAATAAGATGTGATAACTGATAATTTTGTCTTCTTTATTTTTTGGAGACACTTCCTGTCAATAACTTGGGAGGATGATGGAGAGAGATTTTTTTTAAAAAATATTTTTAAAAAAGATGTTTAATTTCCCTCTCTCCTAAACTATTCCAAAAGCATGGTTCTAATCATTTGAATTAACAGATGGCTTGGCAGTGAAGTCATCTGTAAGCAGAAGGCCAGAGGAGTTATGAAGGAAAAAGACCTACTGTGTAAGATTGTACATCGATTGGAGTCTGTGAGACTGCCCGGACAACTGAGTCTTTTTTCCCTAATCCTAAATCCGGTAGTCCATTCCATCCAAGTTTCCAGCTAGTGGGTGCAGGAAACTTGAAATTTCTTTTTAAATATCAACTAAGGTGTATTTCCCAGGCACCCCAGGCTGAGTGTGACTAAGAATGGACAGAAGTTTTGCCGTTTTAAAGAACATCCTTCCTCATCGCATTTGCTTTAGGATCAGGGCTGAGGGGTGCACTTAATCTCATAGACTGGGGCTGTCTCATTGAAGGGATTGGTAAGAAAGTTCTTAGATATCAAGTCATTGATGTACCAGGGAAAACGGGCATCTACCTTATAATCCAGATGTTCTTTATGGAGCACTCCAGTCATAAGGTTGGCTGGTTAGGTGGGAACATGAGAACTTTCCCTAATAGACTGACTGCTGGTAAATTTAGACCCCATTCAATTCTCTCTCTCCTTGCCTACCATCACATCCATCCATGCCCTTCAGATTAATTTTCGCAATATCATGGAAATTGATTGCTAAGTGAAATTGCAAATTGTGCTCAAGATGTTGCATTTCGTGAAATTGATAGAAAAGACCATTGGCAGCCTGCTGATTCACACCCATTGGCAGAATCAGACTAGGTGACAAATGAACAAGAGAAAAGTGACAAAGATGATAACTCTAGGAGAGTGACTTGAATATCAGAGGCTTAAGAGAAGTCTTTGGAAAGATTGATAAAGCTCTATAATATTTTTTTGGGGGGTGGGAGTCCTTCTTGATGACCTAGCAATTAAAGTAAATGCGAGGTAAATAGTCCATTGGTCTACCCTACAATTTTATGTAAAAATGTATGTCCTCATCAATACTTGACTAAGTTTTGTTGATTTTTAACAATTAGCTCATAGTTTGCCATTATAACCTCCAAAATGGAGGTTTATTTTTATTTTATCGTTGTGGGCATATTAGCTTATTTTCACAACTTTTGGTTTTGTCGTTTTTCCAGATAAATTCTCAAAGTCCTTAATACTATTCACTGTGAAATTGTGGTATTGCGAATGAATTGTGAATGAATTCATTTTAGGTGGCCTTTCCCCTGTAGCAATGATCTCAACTAAAGAAGACGTTGTTTACCAAGCTGCTAGGTCATCTCCTCCATGTTTGCATCCAGGGGCCTAGCAATGTAGCAGGTCCTCAATAAAGTTTGTTGAATGAACAATTTAACAAACATAAGTTTCTTTACCTTGAGGTTCCTGAAGCTTAGTTTCAGGTGAAAGCACCAGCAAAGACCAGCCCCCAAATCTTCTTTGAGCATGAACAACAGCGAGCATGCCACTTGGAGTCTTGGTTTCTGATTGTGCGTTGTGTCAATAATGGAAAAATCCAGTGGGTTACCAGTGGGATGGCAGTGGAGTAACCGCAAAATTCAACTCTATGGAATCACCATTTTCAACCTTAGGGGTCATCTTATGTCACCTCCGTTTTACGGATGGAAGCTCTGGGGAGGTAAAAGTAGTAACCGAACTGCGAATGTCCTTTCCATGCCTTTTAACCTGACGTCCTCTCCCACACTACAGTGGGGCCATGTTGTAAAGGGTGGTGAGGTTTGTTTCCAAAGCTGGCCCCCAATGCACAATCCCTATTGTCAAAATTATCTTTGAGAATCCTGCAAATCTATCATAAGGGTACGATTTGTTTATACAACTCTGAACAGAAATTCTCGTGCACAATATGCGTGAGGACTGCTGAGATGAAAGAAGGAAAGAAAAAAGGCCGTCCATCCATGCAGGCAGCTTTGAAGATAAACAGCAAATCCTCCCACTGAAGAGAGGTTAGAAAAATTCCCACGTGTCCCTGCTTCACTGCATGGTGTGTGCCATTTGGTTTTAGCATTAAGCCTCTAAAACTGCTGTGACATCTTAATGGATTGAGTTGTTATGGTGAGGATTAAGCAAGATAGTGGAGTTGTGTCTTCTTGGGTCAGGGAAGGGTGAGCTTCAACAGTCAGGGTGTAGGTTAAATGCATGTGTGATGGGACTGTGCTGCAGTTTCATTTCTCACTTGGAATGCCTTTCTTACTCTAGCGTAGGAGCTGGGGGGCAGTTTTCCACTGGACAGCTACTCCATGTCATCTTGAGTCAGCTGGTGCCACTCAGTCAAAGACCATCCCTTCTAGCCCAAGGAGAAATTCACAGCAAATCATGTCTTGAAAATGCTCTTCCCACTATTTTCCCAGTTAGAGTCTCACTTAGGAAGACAAGCTTCGCATGTATGTGTGTGTGTGTGTCTGCACATGTGCTCACATGCTCTTGTGTCAGTTTTCCATTAGAAAAAGCAATTGAAAATTACACATCCATATGAAGGGTGATGCCACCTAAGCAAAAGCTGCCGAAGATTCTCTGTTGTGGTTACACAATTTCTGATGAGGTCACTGATCTGAAATGATTATTATTCAGAATGTAGGGAGGTAGGGGGATGAAGGCAACGTCATTGATTTTGTTTGTATTTCAACTGGGACATCCTGTTCTCTGTGATCCTAATGCCCATCAACATACAGCCTTATTATCATTCTCCTAATATGACAGTTATTGACCTTTGGGCTGCAAAAAATAATCTCATAAATAGATTTTCCCTGTTTTTATATTTATCTGCACATCTCTTTCTAGCCGATGACATATCAGCTTTGTAAAAAATTATTATTATTGAAAACCTCTGTGCTAAAAGTTCCATTAACTGAGACCTGTTCTATTTACTCGAATGCTTGGGTACATTAAAACATTCCGTGGTATAAAGAGTGCTCTTATATATTTCCTTAGAAACACATTTTGCGGAACTGAATGGAGAACATTGATGTGGTTGAGGTTAATTATTTGGGCTTTTGCTGGGCACATTGGAAGTCGTGCCGCTTCTCCTGGTACACAGACTAAAATTGGAACAGTGAAGAGGAGCTGAGCGTGGCCCTGTGCCCAGATGACACATCTGAAGTCTTATTGATTGAGGGAGATGTTTTATTGAACGATAAGAACTACATTGAGTTTATGGTTTTGCAATTTCCTGCAGCTGGCATGGTTTATAACAGTAAACACAGCAAGGTTCAGGGCTATATTTCCAATGGAGATTTTAGAAAACTCTCTCAATAACTAAACTCAGGAGGCACTTTCGATTTAGGAAGCTCATACGCATTTATTCCCTTGGACACACTTGTGATGAGTGACTTTTATCCTCTTTTGGCAGATGGAGAAACTGAGGCTTAGAGAGTTGTCCAGTGACTTGCCCAGAGGCACCCAGATGATTGATCTGGGGATCAGCACTGAGGCCTAAATCGAAATCATCTAGGTGCCACCTTCAGAACTTTTGTTGCATCTACATGTCACCTATGTGATTCTTTACTTATTTTTTCTCCTAGGTGCACTTACAAAAAAACTTAAGTCCAATTATTTCAAGAGAAGCTGTTTATCGATACTGAAAATGAAAAGTTAATATTATGTGCCATTAAGGGAACATGGCAAAAATATAAACCCTACAATGTTTTTGGCAAATAAGTTCTAGCCAGAATCTGTTGTGAGCTGAAGTCCATGAGCCCTAGGAATACCCCTTCTGCTAAAAAGAGATTTGGAAGTGTTAGGGAAGCATTCAAGATGCATTAGCACCTAGTCGAGACTTTCTTCTCTCCTTAATCAGAAGATTAAAAGAGAATAGAAGAGAGAACAGCTTCATCATTGTGCAATTCAGTTTTATTTAACTTTTTGCTTATCAATCACCTAAAATAACCACCAACCCCCACACCCTTCCCTGGGCCCCTCTCTTGGAGAGCCATACCCCCTTTTTTTCTGTCAGTAGGATCCTCATTGGCTTGCATTGTCTCATCTAGAATTTTCTCAATTTTTGTAAGGCCTTGACCTGTATGGATTTAAACCACTGAACCAATTCAGCAGAATTGACTGCAGAGGCCATGGGCAACATTCTGCAAAGACCCTCCTGGAAGAGCCTTCCCTTCTCTGCTTCACTGGGCTAGGGTGAGAGGCACTTGCCAAGAGTTTCGGAGGCAGCCTGAATCCCTGCATTTCTTATTGATTGATTGACTGAGATGGAGTTTCACTCTGTCGCCCAGGCTGGAGTGCAGTGGCGTGATCTCGGCTCACTGCAACCTCTGGCTCCCGGAAACCCTGCATTTCTAAGATTCTGGGACACTGATTGGGAGCCCATGGTGGGCATGCTGCCTGTGCCAGGAGGAGGTGGTACACACATGATAGAGAGATGGCCAGTGTGCCAGGGTGAGTGGGGGACAGGCACAGGTGCAGTGGGGGCTCACAGGATGGAATGCGTGATAGACAGATGGCTAGTGTGCCAGGTGCATGGGGGGCGGGCGCAGGCACAGTGGAGGCTCACAGAACAGGGCATCACCTGCGGGACTTCTCAGGCCTCAGTCGGGGCCTGAAATTTTTTTCCTGAGAACAACAGGATTATGCAGATAATCCCATTTAGGTTTTCTAAAGATCACTCTAGACACAGAGTGGAGCAATAATTGGGGTAAATAGAGTGGGTATGAGGTGACTGATTAGGAGACCACTGACAGGTGGGGCACCTTTGTTCTTAAAAAAAAAAACTTGGCAAAAGTGATGCTCCACCTAGAGGGGCAAAAAAGTTAATTATTAGTTTTTAATTACACATGTAATCATGAATAATACTTATCTTAACACATAAAAATGCAATAGATAAGGCTGATGTTCAGTTTCACCACTACCCCATCCCAATACCATCCTCAGGTAAAATGACAGTTTGGAGTCTGGAGTCCATCTGACAGATCTTCATCTCTGTGTGTGTGTGTGTGTGTGTGTAACACAGCAGCAGCACACTGCACATCTCATTGCACAACTTGCTCTTTTTACTCAAAAATGTTTTGTGGTTCCACACTGTGAAAACATGTAGCTCTGTCTCAACTTCCTGAGCAGGGACAGAGTCCCTCTAGGTGGGAATACTCTTATTTATGAAGCCATTCTCCTATTAACGAAGAGTTTGGTCATCACCAGTGTTTCACACTTGCATCATGCTCCTTGGACACACTGTTTATATCTCCTTAGCCCAGGCAGGGTTTGCTCTAGGGAATAACCAAGAAGAGAAATTGCTGGGTCTTTTGAGTGTTGTGTTGCACATTTTTAATAGCCATTTTCAAATTGCTTCCCAGTTTATACCCCTACCAGTAGCATATTAAATACCTCTCTTTTCCTCCAGTTTATAAAACTTTTTCTTCTTTTCCCCTTGGATGAGTAAAAGATGCTACCTTCTATGCCTGTGGATGGGAGGGCCTTTCCAGCCCTCCTTGATTCTCACTAGGGGTCTGTTATCCATTCTGTCCGTGGAAGGCTGGCATTCTCTAGTAGAAAAAAAGAACATGGAGGGATGATAAGACTCGTTTATTTATTTATTTATTTTTTTAAATCACAGAGAAGTAAGTTTCTCTTGACCAGATGTTATGTCCACTGGGCACAATTTGATATTCTCACCAAATATTAATAGATTTGTTCCTCAGCAGAGGCACGATGGATCAGCCTGCTCTGGGGGGACTCTGTCACTGCAAAGGACATCAAGGCCTTCCTCTGTGCCCAGCCAATTCATTAGACCCAGTTAGCAATTTGCAAAAGAGATGAGTTGATCTGCAGGCTGCCAAGCCCCAGTGTTACTCAGCTACCTCCCAGAAAGCTCAGAGAAGCCCTGGCCTCCCAGGAGCCTGAGAGAGCAAATAGTAATATGTGAGGCTTTAGGCAGAGGCTGAGCAGAGTTGTCATTCCTCATTATAAACAGAAGCCAGAGAGATGAATTTCTCAGCCCTTCCTGGGTTAGGGTGGGATTTGGGGCCATAGTCCAGACTCCCGGGATAAAATGAGAAGGCTCACAAAGCTGGGGCTCCCAATATGAGAGCAGTGTTTCTTTTTTCAAGCTTTTATTATTCCCAAACAGATTCCCTGGTTATCTTATTTTGAAATGTTGCTACTGGAGGCAGAACTTTAAACTCTGCATGCCTGTATTAGGAGGGACTCTTTGGGGTGTGAGGAAAAGAGGCTTGATTCAAATTGGCTTAGACAAACAAACAGAACC
This sequence comes from Pan paniscus, assembly GCF_029289425.2. NCBI lineage: Eukaryota > Metazoa > Chordata > Mammalia > Primates > Hominidae > Pan > Pan paniscus. The sequence continues at coordinate 64,983,615 of NC_073270.2, forward strand.
CAATTCATTATCTCACAGAACAGAGAGAATTGCTTCAAGCTCAGCTGGGTTCAGAGGCTCTGCAGGTGGGTGTGTTCGTCTCTCTCCATCTCTGGGCAGCTCTGGTCCTGCCCAACTGTTCCATGCTTGTGTTAGCGTGACCGTTTTTTTTTTTTTTTATATATATAACTGAGTCCCTAAACTCAATCTAACTGGCCTGGTTTGGTCATGTGGCTGTCCTTGACCCTGTCACTGGGGATGTTGAGCGGCCAGGTATGGGTCCTGCACCTGTCCTTGTACTGAGGGTTGGGTTGGGGCCATCTTTTTGCTACAGCCATTAAGAGGAGGCCAAGGAGGGCAGATCGCCTGCGGTCACGAGTTCAAGACCAGCCTGGGCAACATGGTGAAACCCCCTCTCTACTAAAAATATAAAAATTAGCCAGGTGTGGTGGCATGCACCTGTAGTCCCAACTACTTGGGAGGCTGAGGTAAGAAAATTGCTTGAACCCAGGAGGCGGAGGTTGCAGTGAGCCAAGATCGCGCTACTACACTCCAGCCTGGGTGACAGAGTGAGACTCTGTCTCAAAATAAAAAATACAAAATAAAAAGAGTAACTGAGAGATGGTTCCCCCTAAAGAAGTGGGGGTCAGGCAAGTAATCACAGCAGATGTCCCCTCTTCCTCCATGCAGACATGGGGAAACCATCTTACTCGTGGCTTAATGCAATTAGGTATGCATTTGTGAGCCACTGAGTGTCTTTTGAAGCCCCATGAGAGGAGAGGCACAGAAGATGGCTTGAGCCCTCACCTCAAGGAGCTTAGGAACCGGTTGTTGGGCCAAGACACCTTTGTGAGACAGATGAGAGTCACGTGGCCTGAGGGTCCCAGGCAATTACTGGGGCCTGTTCTGTGCCAGGCAATGTGTGGGAGCAGAAAGAGAGGCAAACAAGAACATGACATGGCCCTTGTCCTTAGGGAGAGCCCAGTGTGGCAAGGGGAGCCGGCACAGACTGGTAAACAAGTCATTACAAATGCAGTGCGGTGAGCTCGCTGATATGATTAAGCTTCCAAATGAGGGATCCTGACAAGGCCTGCTGGAGCGGAGAGGGGAGAGTGTGCTAGCATAAACAGGAGCATAGCAGGGGGTGGGGCACGCTTCCGACGCTCACCCCAAAGGCTTCTCCATTCGGCCCCCCACTGCAGAAAGGAATGTCAGCAGGGCATGTGGGAGAACCGAAGGCCGTCACTCTTTATCATGCCTTCTTTCATCCCTCGATCATAAAGAATTTTTGCCATATACTCTAAACTGCTGGGAATGGAGCACTTAACTACTATGTACTTATTTATCTAAAATGCTAAGTGTTTCCCTTAGCAATCACTAATAGGTTCCTGTAGAAACGGAGTGCCATGATTAGAATTCTGATGTCTGTGCCGACAGAAGGTGGGAAGGCAACAATAGGTAGTGCACTAATGATGGGTTCAGTGGGCAGGTGGGTGGGTAGGACGATATAGTCATTGAAGGAGAAGGTTGAAATATGGGCATTTTAAAGATAAAGATGTGTTTATGTTAAAAGTTGAGAGAGAGAGAAAAGAGGAGAGGGAGGGAGAGAAACTCTCATACCTTCAATCCCACACCTGAAATGGGGACGGTTCTGCTTTTGAAAGACTTTCTGAAAACCGTTCTCATATTTGGGTTGGAAGACCCCCTTCTCAGCAGAGGGCCACAAATGAATCCTGAGTTTTGTTCTGGAATTTTCCTATGCAACGTGCTGGAATCAGTAGCCAAATAGAATCAGTGGATGAGGCAGGAAGAAAAATGAGGATCTCAGGGATGGAACTCAACAGGCTACAAATGGGACACAAAAGGCAAGACTCACCCTCAACAAAATCACGGAGGCACTAGGTGCGCCTTGCGGGGTCTGTTTCCCCGACACCCACCTGCTGCCTGGTCTTCACAAGGGGCCAGGCCCTTTTGGTTTGGAGGCAGATGAGCCTGTAGGATTAATTCTAACTAAGGTGTGAGTGGAACCTAGGGGAGAAGTAACTTTAGGGGCTACAGAGAGAAACCTTCAGTGACACTGACTCATAATGGGAAGGCGATTCTCCTCTCAACTCCCTCTCAAGCCTCTTGATCATGCCATGGAGAAAGTCTTGTTTTGATTCCATCTTTAACACTTGCCTAAACCCCTTCCTAACCTCCCTTTTAATCAGAGAGAAAGAGGTTGGGTCTCAACATCTAGCTAGAATTTGAGAACACAATTCTGTTTTTATTGTTATTTTTAAAGAAGAATCTGCTCCTTCTGATGCCAGACACTCCAAAGTCTCCTCAACCACCTTACTCCATTAACCTTGGAAAGCCTAATGTTTCCCTTTCTCTCTCAGCCTCCTTTGAGGCCAAGGCTGGTACAGGATAAATAATTTTGCTTTCTGGATTTAGAGGAATTGGTTTGAGTCTTGACTTTTACTAGTTCTTTGGGCAAAATTTGTTCCTTCTCATTGTCTCAGGTCCTCATCTGTAGAATGGGGCTGGAGTTTCTGAGTCCATAATTCATTTAATCTGGTGCCCAAGAACCCCATGAAGCCTGTCCAGGAATACCTGACTCATTTGCCCTTGAGATTGAGGAGAGGCTCAAGTTACATGAGACAGTGACTGTGAAAGTGCTGTGTGAACTACAAAGGACTTTACAGTGTGTGGTTATCATGGCTGGGAGGTGGCAGGGGTGAGCATACACTGAATTTCCCCCCCAGGTCTGGACAAGACGTCTTCAAGCCAAAGGAGGGAGGCAGTGAATGGTGCAGGTCCATACTTTCCCCAGCAGGGAGCTCGTAGGGATTCGGGAGTACATTCTGGGCCCTTGAGTTTGTGCTACATGCATGCCTATGGTGCTCTTCCTGCCGGGGTGAGACTTGCCCTCCAGGTTGAGAAAATGACGAAACTGGAATAATCCTCCAAGCTCCAACTCGTCCCAGAGGCCTCCCTGGCAATACTGTGCTCCTGTAGGGACCCCATCGTCCTCTAGGTAAATGGTTCACACTGGCCCTCACCCCACTGCTGGCTGCTGGCAGGGAGCATGGGGAATCTGCTCCAAAAACAACCATTGCTTCCTGCAGTAGCATTTTGAGAGTTTCCTCCAAATGTTTTTCCTCATCTAATTTTCAGTATGGCCCCGTGGGGTCAGGAGGTGATGTGTGGCCAGCCCCGTCCTAATTAGGAGTCTTGCCCAAGTTCATACGTTGAGGAAAAGAAATGCAAGCTCAGTTCCAAGGTTTTTCCCTTGCTAAAACTCTTAAAATTTTGGCTTGCTTATTTCCTTAACTTCCAAAGGACATGAACAAGTGATTTTTGTACCACCCTCCACATAGACATTAGCGATCATTTTCAGTCATTTTCAGCTTTCCGGTTTTGCTAGGAGGCACCTGGCGTGCCGGGAACGGACAAAAGCCATTTTTCTAAGTACTAGCGTTTGAAATTATTAAGTGTTCATTAAGCACCCCCGGGTGCAAAGCACTCTCAGAGATGTTTATTTCTCAATTTTCCATAATTTCCTTATTTTTTTCCCCCTAGCTAAAGGCAGATTGAAAAATGAACTCAGTGCATTGGAGTCTGAATCATAGTTAATGTGCGACGCCCCCTCCCTTAACTGCGCTGTTTTCTTTCTGCCTCCTCCTGTCTCCCGGCTTATCAATCTGATAAAGTTCTTTTTAACCCCTACTCAGGGGCTCTAACTTTTGCTTTATTCCCCCGGGCATGGCAGGAAGCGATCAACGCAGAGCCCCGAACCCCACTCGCCCCACGGGCTGGGCTGGGCTGGGCTGGGCTGGGCTGGGGGTCGAGCTCAGCGAAGCCTCGGGAAGGCTGCAGGGTGCCCGGGCGGGCGGCGGGGTGGGTGCGGACCCCTGGCTGGGCGCTCCCGAGACCCCCCTACCCCGGTGGGTGGGCGCCCGGGGGCCTGGAGAGCCGCCTAGCCACGTGGATGCTTCTGGAAGAACACAAAGCCCGGGCCCCCTCCGCCCCCGCCGGCGCCAAGCCTCAATCTTGCAGGAGCAGAGAAAAAAGGCTCTGTTTTTCTCTCTCTTTTTTTTTTTGTGTGTGTGACAACAACCTCACATAACCTCAAAAGTTACCCATGAATTTACCAAAACTTTTTATGAAACTATTTTAACCTCTGGTGGGGGTTAAAAAACAAGCCTTGTGAATTTATTACCCGGAAAAAAGCGCAGAGGGCTGGGATTTACAGCAAAGCCGCCTTCCAAGCTCCGCGGGGGCCCCCTAGCGCCCATCGCGGGCACCGCCGAAGCCCGGCTCCCTCCTCGCTCCGCGGCGCAGCACGGCCTGGGGTCGGTCTGGCGGGGAGGCGGGCGGACCCCAGACTCGTGCAATCAGGGGCACCTGCTCTGAATACCAGGGACCTGGCGGTACAAATGTATTTTATGTTCGTAGGGGTTTCCGTGGTAGAACCAAGGGAGCAGGCTGAAGCCGAAGGAAGGGAGAGCAGGGTTTTGATCCTAGTTCCTTGGCTTCTGGAAATCGGCTGGGACCCCCCGCTGAGCAAGCGACTGTCGTCACGGCCCCCGCACCAGACGACCCCAGCCTGTGGATAATGTTTCACTGCCCTCACATAAACGCCACCCAGAAATGCAAGAGTAAGAATGTTCACGAAGAGGGGAGGCAGGAGCCCCAGCTGAGAACAGGAGGAGGCAGGAAGGGGGCCTTGGAGGAGGTCGGAGGGGGGACATTATTTCAGTTTCCCAGGACCAGGGTGAGAGATGGGGGTGAAAGAAGAAAAAGGACAAAACGAGGTGCCGAAGGCTCTATTGGGTGCTCTCTGTCCGCAGGGATGTAAAGCAGAATCCAGGATTCTGCCGCAAAATGCAGGCTCCCAATCGCTGCACGGTGACCAGGACTCCCGGACCCTTCGCTTGCCAAGTGTGTGCGATGGTTCCTTCCTCTCCAGCTTGCAGACACACTGGTTCTCTTTCAGAACTAGCCATGTTTTTTAAAAGCACATGGAAAAATGTTAATAAGCAAACGTTTTAACAGAGAGATGCAGGAGGAACGAGCCGGCAGCAGCCTCCCAGCAGAGGCAGCGGTGCTCCAGCGGCTATGGGAACGGGCCTCGGAGGAAAGCACTCGGGCTCGCGGCCGAGTTTCACCACCTGTAGTCATGTCATCCTAGGGACGTGTCTCAGCTCTTCTGTGCCTCGGTTTCCCCATCTGTAAAATGGGGGTGATAGTAACACTACACAAAATATATGTAGAATTTGAAAGAGTGCTTTGAATCATATAACCTTGGCTGTTGTGTGGTGAGAAGGCCAGCTGGCTGGTATTCATCTAGCTCTACGGGGAAGGCAGAACCCAGATTTCACATTAAATAAAATCTCTCAATTTTTACAGGGTGCTAATTTAAACACACATACACGCACGGACGTGCACTTGCACACATACCCCATCTGGGCCCAAATACAGTCAGCTAGTTTGAGACCTTTACTTCAAAGGCTGCCAGGAGGCCACGGGACAGGAGGGAGGAAGGAAGGAGTCATCTCTCCCTGTCATCCACCACCCCCACATCCAGGCCACTTGAGCCAAACACTGAAACCGGTGTGGCCAGCGCTCTTTTGGGGGTGGATGGATTACGGGGAAACATGTCCTTCTTTTCCGTTCCCCCTGGGAGAATATAGGAGGGCACCCACTTTGAGTACCCTCGCACCAGGAGGCCTTCAGAAGCCACCTTGGAAATGTGATGGTGCGTGGCGGGTGGGGGGACTGCCTCTTGTTCCTGGAGACCTGCTTCCCCTCCCAACAAGTGTGTGCTCTGCACGCCCGGCTTCTCACCAGCCCAGGTACCTCGCCACCTGGGTGCTTTGAGGTGCCCATGGGCTTCTCATCCGTGGTTTGGTAGCATCCTCTTCCAAGCTGACTTCTCATGTATTCCAGGAGGCCAACACTCTCCTGCACCCTAGGGCAGAAGAGCACTGGGTGGGGGGGGGCGCCTCTTCTGCCTCGTCCCATCCCAGCCTTCTTTTGTTCCCTCCTGATGGCTTACCCTGATGCCCTGATCATCTGATATACTCTAATTGCCCCATTGCCTTGATGAATCCGACTGTTCTTTGCACTTCATCCAGCCCTGCTAGCTTCACTCCTTCAAGCATCCATGCATTCAGTAGCTGTTTGCTGGGCAACTGCTAGGCATTAGACATTGTTTCTTGAGAGGCAAATCAGGCACATTCCTCTGACTTTCGATTGTTTCTTAAAATGTTGAGGTTTTACAGTTGAACAGAGAAGGTTTAATAGTCGTTCAATCTAATCGAGAAAACAACAACAGGAATTACTTGCTACAGTGATTCCAAAAGGGCAGCCCAGAGAGAATACTGAGAACCAAAGACATGTATTCTCATTCATCTTTGTCCAAACAAATTAAATATGTTATTGATTTTTAAAAGTCCCTGCATTAATGGTTGAAAAGTAATTGGTTTTGTATGTTTTAATATGAAAACAATATTTTAAAAAATTGCTTCCTGGATTTGTAGGGTTTTTAAATTTTGTGATTTTTTTTTTTCCTTTTTCATTCTGTAGAGTAGAATACTGCATGCTTTTAACTGGTGGGGGAAAAGCTCTTTATTAGTCTTTTCATTAGTCTATATCTGTTGTGTTCCATTGTGTTTAATTTCAATTAATCTGGATTCATTTAAGTAATATTCCATTATAGGTTCAATGCATGTATATTTTTTTAACTTAAGAAATGGGGAACATTTTTTGGTCAATTTTAAGTAACTCTGCATTAAAGCTAAGAAAACCCACTTAACGTGGTTTACTCTGGAAGTCTCCTTGAAGAAGAAGTTGTTCTTTTTTATTTTGTTAGGTTTTATGTTTACCTTTCCCAATCTCGCCTTGGATTTTCCACGGCTGGTTTAGCAAGACTTGCTTTGGTCCTGACAGCTCAAGTCTTTCAGTGCTTCTGAGGACGCAGGGCATATTTCTTCTTTGCTTCCAGTTTCACTACTCAATAAATTTGTGGAGTCACCAAGCAGTCATCTGTGTAGTTTGATAAGGCAGAAAATGATGATTTCTCTATTATTTTGCTTAGAAGGATGAGAAACTAGATTAATCAACGTCTGTTGGAAATGCCTCTTTATAGAAAAGACTGGCTTCTTTCATCAGAGTCATGATTTGTGGCTCATATGCAGACACATTAGATGGTTTTCCAGGGGACAGGAGCAGACGATCAAACTCTGAATTTTAAGTCTGTCATTAGATGACATGAGGTAAACTTTAGTCCACCTTTATTATGGTTAGGAGGGTGGTGGGGGCCAGCAGGCCTCCATGGAGTTCACCCATCTCATTCTCTGGGGCATCAGGGAAATCGTGCAATGTCTGTAAGAGTTAGGAGAATGGTGTGGGTTACCATTCTTGGTAGAAAGAGACTAAAACCCAGCTCAAAAAGGTTTAAGCACAAAAGGGAATTTGTTTGCTCATGTGATGAAAGAGCCCAGGGTAGCTCCAGCTGGATCCAGGGATGTAAACAATGTGACCAGGGCTCTGTTGATCCCTCTTCAAATCAGAGTAGACGTTCCTTTGGGTTGCCTTCATCCCTAGGCATGTGGTGGCCCCATGGCCCTGGCTTATATCCTACCTACTTTCTGTTCAAAATCCCAGCATCAGTGTGGGTCTTATGCCTGGCCCCGAACCTTCTACTTGGCCAGGGGGGTGGAATATGCTCACTCCAAGAGATGAAAAGCAGTGGTCATAAGTCACCCAGCTTATATTGAGGAGGGATGTTCTCTAAAGGAGAACTGAGGTGGGGCATGGCTGCTGAACACACAGCACAGATGTCGATCACAACCTGATCTGCTTCCTAATGGGTAGAGGTGCTCAGTGAGTTGCTCGGCCAGCAAGCTGCCTTCTCCATGTTTTGTGCTACAAGTGATGTTGGTAGTGGATGCTGTTGGTGTCCTGTCTAGAACCCCTCTCCACCAGGCCAGGCCTCCACCCATTCCCATCTTTTTCTTACCCCTCCCTGCTTCCCTTATTCCCTCCACATTTTTCTTGGGAGTACCCCTTTAATAAAGCACTTTCACAAGAGCCCAAGTTATATGTAAATCATGAAATGCAGCTCTTTCTCGTTCATGCCCGATATAAGGCTATCACCTATTTTCTCAACACAAAGACTGAAAATTTTGGGGCCAACCCGACATATATAAAGATGTAGAAGAAAAAGGCAAATTTCTACTGTAGTTTATTAATCTAGTTGCCTCTGTCCCTTTAAATCATGTGTTACATAAAATCTTAGTTTGGGGACATTATGTTTTCTGCTCACATTTTGCAAAGCAATTCTAGCTGAACTTGTAGCATGCATCTTTGATAATGTCTTTGTCATCATCACCGGAGCCACTTGTTTGAGTCATCTAATGGAGTTTTCAGAGCGTAGCATTTCACTTTCATCCCAGCTCTTTGAGATTTAGTCCTTTTAGAATCCAAGTACAATGTCATAATAGAAATCTATCCATAGCCATAAGCACCCATTCACCTGACATTAGGACAGTCACTTTCATTTCTCCCGTAGGTGCCTATTTGCAATTTCCAGCAAATAAACATGTTCTCTTTTACTTTTTAAATCAGTCTTTAAGAGACTTGTTTACAATAGCATCCAGTGCTCGCTTATAATTGTATCCCAAATGCTCAAGAATAATGACTAAATTTGTGTTAAAGGTTCCCCTTCCGTCACCTTTTTCTAAACCAATTTTCTCAGATGATGTCTATAAGTGACCCAGACCAGCACTGAATGGCGTCATTTCAGGCTAATGTATCTTCCCAAACAGTATTTTGTAATTCAAAATGAAGTAATTGAGAGAGTTCTCTGTAAAATGGGAGCCTTTGTATGAATTTGATTTTTAAGGGAACTATTTTCTGAGATAAATTTTGGAGGAAAAATCTCTTACACTGAGACGTATCTGCTCCTTAGTGTCATAGGTGCTCTGAGATCTCATTAGAGGGATTGAAATGGGACCAACTCCACTTGCTTGACTCAGATGTAACATTTGGAAAGTAAAATAACATTTGGCTGGATATGGAGAAATGCCTTCTTTATTTTAATACAAACAGAAGTAGAAAAAGACCTAGTATCTAATTGGAGGATCCAGTCATACAGGGATATTTGGGAGCAACTCTATCTTCTCATGCATTATTTTAAACAAGCATTTGTTTTAACTTTCATTGTTTTGAATACCCTCAAACTTCAGTTATATTGATTCCTTATCCATATTATAATTGGTTTCCATTGTCTTATATTATGTAATAAGAATAGTAGTAGGAATAGTCTTAGCTAACACCATCATAAACACCTCAGTGGGGTTTATGTTTCTGATGGATCAGTCACTATTATGGGCCCATTTTTTTTCTCTTTTTGAAAAAAATATAAGCGCCATAATGATAGTCACTTTAAAGATGAAAAAACATGCATAGAGAAGTTAAGTGACTTTACTGGAGGTTACAGGAAAAGCAAGAGCTATGAGTCTAGGAAGTCTGACTCCAGACCCTTGTTAGGAAACGCTGGGCTTTCCATTTCAACCACATAGGTTATAGTGATAATTGCAAGTAAATATTCAGAAAAAATTTTCATAAAAATATGCATATTAATCATCATAAATATATAACATATGCATGTTATATATCAAAGGTACCATAGGTATATTTGTAACACAGCAGTATCTGCTTTCTATCAAATATATGTTTACCTGTGATGTAAGTTAGATATTGTTGTGTAGCAAACCACACTAAAACTCAGTGTCTCGTGGCAACATGTGTTTATTACTGCTCATGGATCTCTGAGTCAGCTAGGTATTGGCTGGTTTGAGCCAGGCTCAGCTGATCTTGCTGGGTTTGCTCATTCATCTGTGGAGCCAGCTGGGGGAAATGCTGGCAGGTTGATGGGAAATTGGCTGGTCTAGGATGGCCTCACTCACAGACATGGAAGTTAGTTGGCTGCTGACAGCCAACTAACTTCCATGCTGCCAACCAACTTCCATGCTGCCAACCAACTTCCATGCTGCCAACCAACTTCCATGCTTGTGAGTGATGCCATTCTAGACCAGCCAGTGGGTGTAGAAGACCAGCCAATGGGAACATCCTAGGCCTAGTGAGGCCATCCTAGACCAGCCAACGGGGGTGAAAGAACTTTATGTCTTCCATCCTCCCATGAAGGCTGGGCATGGTGACAGAGAGAGGAGAGAGAGAGGGCAAGCGAGTGAGCACAGCAGCACAAAGGGCTCTTTAAAAAGTGATATATATTAGTTGCACATTTTTTGCAGTCCATGTGATATTTTGATACCTGCATACAATGTGTAATGACCAAGTCAGGGAAATTGGGATTTCCATCACCTCAAATGTTTATCTTTTCTTTGTGTTGGGAACATTATAAATCTTCTAGCTATTTTGAAATATACAGTAAATTGTCATGTAATTTGAATTTCATTACTGTACTATCAAATACTAGATTTTATTCTTTCTGACTATATTTTTTGTACGCCTTCACAAGTTTTTCTTTATCTGCCCCTCTCCCTCCCTTCCCAGCCTCTGTTAACCACCATTCTACTCTCTACCTCTGTGAGATCTACTTCTTTAGTCTCACGTGAGTGAGAACATGTGATGTTTTTCTTTCTGTGCCTGACTTATTTCACTTAACATAATGACCTCCAGTTCTATCCATGTGGCTGCAAATGATAGAATTGTATTCCTTTTTAATGGCTGAATAATATTCCATTGTGTATACATACCACATTTTCTTTATCCATTCATCCAGGTATGGGCTCTTAGGTTGATTCCACATCTTGGCTGTTGTGAATAGCGCGGCAGTAAACATGGGAGTGCAACTATCTTTGGTATAATGATTTCCCTTCTTTTGGCTAAACACCTAGCAGTGCAAGGCTCTTGAGACCTAGATTGGGAACTGGCATGGCATCACCTCTGTTGCATTCTGCTGGCCAAGGAGAGTCACAAGACCAGCTGAGATCTGAGGCATGGGAAAATCAGCCCCACCTCCTGATGGTCCTGATGGGAGACCCTGAAAATCACATTGCAAAGGACATGAATACAGGGAGTGGTGAAGAATGGAAGCTCTTTTTCCCCAAGCAGTCAACCATACCTTCTACTTTAGGCATGTGTAGCAATTTAGAACACATTTGCTGGAAACTTTTAATAAACAAGTGATTTATTTTTCCATATAACAAGGCGTCTGGGTATAGGTGGTCTGGTTACTATAGCTGGTCCAGGATATTACCCTTGACCTAGGATCTTTCTCTGTTCCTGCCCCACCCACCCCTACTCTTTTCATTTAATTTTTTGGGTGGCATGATCGCAGCAGCAGGGTGAGGCACCATGCTTGTGTTTCAGGCAGGGGGGAAGAAAAGAACCTGAAGCCCTAAGGGGTATGCCTTTCAAAAGCTCTCTGGAGGGCTTCCAGCAATTCCTCTGTACAGCTCATTGTCTAGAACTGGGTCACAAGACTAGCCTGGCTTTGGGGAATGCTGGAGAAAGAGTATTCTAGAGGGGCACTAAACATCACTGGAGTCTTACTGGTGAGAAAGAAAGGGGAGAATGAGAGTAGGTTGACATCTCACAGTGTCTTCCCCCGGCATGTAATACTAGTTTTCCATCTGAGACAATAATATAAAATTAATTTTTAAAATAATCTTATTTAAGTGAAAAAAGGAATTCATTAAACACTTGAATGTAATTACTAGTCTAAATCATACGTTGGCAAACTTTTGCTGTAAAAGACCAGATAATTAAATTTTTTTTGTCTCTGCTAGCCATGCCGTCCTGTCGCAACTATTCAATACCATTGTGGGGAGAAAACAGCTACAGACAAAAATGTAAACAAATGGAACCCCACCTCTACTAAAAATACAAAAATTAGCTGGGCATGGTGGCGGGTGCCTGTAATCCCAGCCACTTAGTAGGCTGAGGCAGGAGGATCGCTTGAACCCAGGAGATGGAGGTTGCAGTGAGCTGATATCAAGCCAGTACACTCCAGCCTGGATGACAGAACAACAGAGTGAGACTCTGTCTCACAAAAATAAATAAATAAATAAATAAATAAATAAATAGAAATAAACAAATGGACATGGCTGTGTTTCAATAAAACTTTATTTAAAGATAAATGGACATGGCTGCATTTCAATAAAACTTTATTTACATAAACAGAACGCAAAAGAGATTTGGCCTATAGGCTATAGTTTGCTGATGCCTGGTCCAGATAATTTGCAGATATAACAAAACAATGAAGGCTTAATATTTGGTGGTTGACAGACATAGCAAATTTACCAAGGAGATATGGGGATAGCCAAAGTTTAGGAACTAGGCTAAAGTTTAGAGCTCACACTGTAACCTTTCACATTACCATGGTATTAAATACAATACAGTTTTGGCTGAAAATGCCAAAGACTGAAGACTGAAAATGCCAATGAGTTTAAATAGATACATAAAGTTTGTTTCTCTCACAAATAACCACCGGGTGAGAGCAGTCTGGGTCTATTATGGAAGCTCCATTGTGTGCTGGAGGCCAGGTTTCTTCTGTCCTGTTCCTCTGCTCTCTTCACCATAGGTTTTCCCCTTATTTTTTTGTGGTCAAGGATGGCTGCTCCAGCTCCTGCCATTAGATCAGCATTCCAGCTGAAAGAAAGAAGAAAAGAGGAAGGAGAGAGTACCTACTTCCCTGTAAGGACATGCGGTGGATATTGCATGTATCACTGCCTCTCATATCGCTTTAGCCAGAAATGAGTTACCCGGTCATACTTAGCTGTAAGGAAACCTGGGAAATGTAGTTTTCAGCAGAACAACAATGTACTGTAGCTGGAAAGTAGGTTCTTATTACTGAGGAAAAGGATCAGAAATAGGCAACTTGCATGCTCTGCCACATGAGCTAGAGATCTAGATAAGGTGAAAGTCCGCATGTGTTTTTCCTTAGAAAGACTAATTTCAGTTTGTCTTCATGCCAGAATGACATTTTCCAGGCACCACTTTCAGGCTAAGATTTCCCTTATGCTTCAACCATTAGTCTCTCGAGGCAGTAGTAAAATCTTATTCATTATTGTGCTCCCCAGCACGGTGTAAAAAGTCAAGTTAAAAAAAAATGACAGACTTTTAAATTCTAGTTAGAGAAAAACGTGTTTTTGCTTGTTTGTCTGAAGAAAGCAAGTGATACTGTTTCAAGAGTCTTATGCCTAAGCACCCATGTTCCATGTTCATGTTTATGAGCCTGGAGATGCACACTGCTCTCAATTTCTTCCGCTTTCAAACACTTCTGTTTGAAACCTCTCTGCACTTTCTCCCCACTGTCCGCCCCTTGCCGTTTGTAAAAGAAGGAGCAAGGTCTCCCCTTTGTCAAGGCAGCTATGGGTGCTGCACCTGGGGAGGTTAGTTTTCTTCCTTGTCACTTCCAGTCAGTTATTGCTGCTTTTCCACTATTGCCCACTGAAGAATTCTCAAATTATATGGTGAGCTACGGTAATAACAGAAGTAAAAACACCTTGCTGTGATTTACACAGAACAAGGCGTGAGAGATTGTCACCACTGCATGAAGTGTCCCATTATTTGTATATATTTTGCTGTTCCTTCCCAGTGGACCCCACTGATCACTGAGGGAGAGCTTATGGATAGACCCGTACACCCTTCCAGAAAGTTAATAGTGTATGTAATGAGAGAAGAGAAACTCTGGCACAAGGAATACACAAACCTGGGTTGGCTCTAACTTTCCGTTACAGCAACACTCCCTGCTGAAACAGGGCTGAAATGTATGGACACCTTTAATCCATTTCTTCTTGGAAATACCTTCAAAATTCATATTTAGCTTTTAAAGGGAACTACCTTTTTAAAGAAGAAAAAACCGCTTGATAAGTGCAAATTGACATTAAATGGAGTTTAAAAAATGATCAGGGTTTTAAAATATAATTATAATCAGTGAGAATAGTGGAGCAGAGTCAAATCATTATTGATCTCGCTCATGGGGGTGGGAGGAAAGAACTGCTGTGAATTAATCAGAAAAGGAGATTTTCCGTAAAGCCTGTCCATCTGTGAATTCTCCCCAGAGTCCGCCTCAGCCCTGGGACCCCTGAGACACTGGGCACTTAGTTAACCCTTTGATAAACCTTCCAACAGGATCTACAATCATGTTAAAGGAGAAAACATCTCTGTGCAGGGATTGTATTTGAGATTTTGAAGTGGAAAAGTAGTCAATGATATAAGTTTTGGAGTCAGACTAGTTTTCATTCATTAATTTCAGCAGCTATCTCATGAGCATCTATTCTGTGCCCCACACAGTGTTTTAGGTGTTGGAAAAACTGATGATCATGGCAGATTACTCTTGGAGCTGATATCCCAGCTAGTGGGAGATGAGCCACGGACCACAAATGAGTGAATCAGATAACAACATACAATGATGTCATAAAGACAGCACTAACAGGAATAACAGCCCCACATTTTTGGAGCACTATGTTTCAGATCCTAAACTTGGTGCTTGTAGTATCAACTCATTTAACTTTCTCCACCTTTGTTGCAGGAAGTTCTAGGATTCCTCTCATTTTATAGGTGAGGACCCTGAGGCACACACACACACACACACACACACATAAAGAGAGAGAGAGAGAGACAGACAGACAGAGACAGAGACAGACAGACAGACTTGCCCCAGGTTACATGGCTTGGTGTTGGCAGAGGCAGGATTTAAACCCAGCAACTGGCTCTGAGGTCCAAGTTCTTAGCGGTTGCATTGTTACCTGCCTCTGCATGAAGTTGAGAGTCATCACTGTTTTTACAACCCAGAGGCTCAGGAGCTGTTGTCTCTTCCCTTCCCATTCAGTACTGGGCACAGGACAGTGGCTGGCGCAGTGAGCTCACCCAAATCATGGCCAAGGTGCACCATTTTGGCCTAGGTTCTTCTCCCAACATTTGCCTTTGAGTCTCTCCTGGTGTCGTGGGGGAAAAAATCTGAGTAGCAAGAACACAGGTGGCCTGAGAATGAAGGGGAACTCAATAGGGTCTGTTTCCCCACTGGACAATAGTAAAGCCAAAACGCAAAGCAAATGACAGACCAACAAACACACACAAGAAAAAACCTCAGTCTTATCAGGAAACAGCAAAGAATTGAGATTCTGTGAAAGCCAAAGCCTCCATAAATGATTATTTCAGTGGAAGGAGAGTAAACAAGTGGCCATCCAACCTCTTCTCCATCCAAAATACCTTGCATTCAATAAATATGGAAGTATCATGTCCCCTTTAGGGGACTGTGGCCATTTGAAAGTTTTATTTTTCAGACCTACATCACTCCTCTGCTTTATCCCAAACACATGACAGGAATCAGGACAAGAACCTTAAAGAATTTTCTCAAGCCCTCTCTAATTTTCTTGGGGATCAGAGCTAACAACTCTGATCTGACAATTGCATGCCTGCTGTTGAGGAGTTGATCCTAGGGTGGGTCACGCATGCATGTGCACACATGCATGCAGCCACCCTCATCCCCACCTACTCGAAAGGAATAGAAGAGAAAACAACCCCGATGGGCCATCCTCTCCTGTCTGCTTCTTCTACTTCTGATGATGAGCAGCTTTTTCTACTATGGGCTTTTAGGTTCCTTTCTAAGAAGAGAAGTCAGCCAGGGCTCACGGTGGGCCACCTTGGGGTAGCCACAGAACGTAGAGGGGTGCAGTGCTGTTGGCAGGTGGGGCTTGTCTTTAAGGAACAGCCCCACCTTGCTGCACATGCTTTCATGAGAGTTTCATTCCTTGGTTCTTCCTGTCTTTGCAGAGTTGTTGGATTGGTTGTCATGGTTGGTATTAAGAACTGCTTCATAATAAGCAATAAACATCTTCCAAACTAGAGTTTAGAACAATATCCAGGGCCATCTTGATGGGTGTGTGACCAAGGTCCCATGCTCAGTTTGATGCTCCCCTGTTGTGGGCTTGAAATTCTTAATAATGTTGAGTAACGGCCCTACATTTTCATTTGCATTGGGCTCTGCCCGTTAGATAGTTTGTCCTGACAGTACAATACCCCAAATACTGTTAAAGAAAGTGGCTTGAAATGAGAGAACTGAAAAACTAATGTGTTGATTTCACGGCCTATCAGGGAAGGAATGATACCCTGACGGTAACATCCTAGAGGAAGAGCTGTATTGTCCAAGTCCCAGAGAATAAGGGAGACAGTGTAGACTTCCAGAAGGGTTTTAGAGACAGTCTAGGTTTTGAGACACTCAAAGCGGCAGAAGTGAAAGATCCCCCCTGCAAACACAAATCCCTTCCCCAAGAGAAAGGAGTTTTCATGATCCTTTGAAGAGCACCTAAGGAATTGGGCAGTTGTTGTTGTTTTTAATAAACTTTTAATTTTATAACAGTTTTAAATGTACAGAAAAGTTGTAAAGATACTACAGGGAAGTCCCATAAACTCTGCACCTAGTTTCCCCTATTATTAACATCTTACATTCGTATGGCACATTTTTTACAATTAATGACCCATTAACTATTGACCCATTATTGTTACCTAAATTCACCGTTTGTTGAGATTCCCCTGGTTTTTCCCTAATGCCCTCTTCTTGCCATTCAGGGTCCCACATGACATTTAGTCATCGTGGCTCCTAAGGCTCCTCTCTGCCCCGGCTCTCAGTCACTGTCCTTATTTTTATGGCACTTTGGAGGACTGGTCAGGTGCCTTGTAGGATATCCCTCTACTGGGATAGGTCTGATATTTTCCTCATGATGAGTCTGGGGCTGTGGGTGTTGAGGAGGAAGACCACAGGGATGAAGTGCCATTTTCTTCGTGCCACAGCCAGGGTCCCCGCTGCCAACATGATGTTTCCCTGTTGTGATGCTGACCTCGAGCACCCGGCCACAGTCATTTTCTGCTTCTCTTGGGGGACTTTTGACCCACAGGGGTTCTGCTTTTCTCTGCCAAAAGTATCTGGTACCTGCCTCATCTCTCTGCTGCTGCATGCGTTTCCTTTCATTGTAACCTCTGCCCCCTGCCCCCAGGAGTTTCCCCACTCACCCCACTTATGTTTCCTGTGATGCAGGGTGCAATTAGTGTTTCCAGAGCAGAGTTAACCTAGGCTCTTATCAGAGCTGCTGTGTGAGACTAAGTTCATTATAGTCTTTACCCAAACCAGAACTTTATTGGAGACATAAATTACTTTTATTTTCATTGAAAATATTTGAGATGAACTATATTAGAATCCTCACTGAGAAAATATACCCTGGACCTATAATCAGTGGAGAGGTGCTACCTATAAAAAAAAAAAAAAAAAGAACCGTAGGGTAGACTTTTGCACTGACACCTTTTTTATATTTTATTATTTGCCCTGTACTATTTCATCAACTTCCATCCCCTCTCCTGGTATTTATTAGCAGATGGGCATAGCTTTCTCCCCTTCAGAGAACCTTCAAAAGAGTGAAGCACATGGTAGATTCTCTCCCAGTGAGCAAAAGGCCAGCTGATGCTCAGTGCTGAAAGACAGACAGCCTTGGCTCCTCACATGTAGGGGAGAAATATTTCCAAGGTAAATAGACGAATAATTTTTAAGATAGAATTTTTGAAGGTTACTTTTGCATAGTGAGGTTAAAAATGTCTCAGACAGGAAGGATAGAGGATACCAATTTTTCACCCTGGACCTCTGTCAGTCCTTTGCCTTCTGTTGATGTACTGTGGCCTCCCAAGTGTGTTTGACATCCTTGTAAATTCATTCTTCCTTCCTGTTCTGTTCGAGATCCCTCCAAAGTCAGGAGACACTGGTGATGTGGCTGCATCTTTCTCTGCCTCTGTGCAGCCAGGTGAGGAACAAAAAGCACAGGGTGTCTGTCCGTCCCTGCCTAGCCAACGAGTCTCTTGGGCCAAACATGCCCTTTTGTCCTCTTATATTTCATCTCTCTCCTCTCCCAGGTACAGAGGACAAATGAATATAGAAGGGTCTTCCTGGCTTGCTTGATTTCTCCCTTTGAAGAGCTTTCACCTTGAGGGCCGATTCCTCTTCTCTGCATGAGAGGCCATTTTCTTTTATCCTTTTTTTGTTTTTGTTTTTGGTTTTTTTGAGACAGAGTCTCACTGTGTTGCCCACTCTGGAGTGCAGTGGTGCAGTCTATAGGCATGCACCACCACGCTTGGCCAGTGTTTTGCTTTTTATTTTATTTTTCAGAGGTGGGGTTGCACCATGTTGTCCAGTCTGGTCTCTAACTCTTGGGCTCAAGTGATCCCCCTTCCCAAAGTGCTGGGATTGCAGGCATGAACCACCCACCATGCCTGGCTTAGGGCCATTTTCTTATGAGCCCTTTGCCTTCAAGTGGATGACAAAGATGTTTTTGGTGGAAAAAAGTCAACTCCTGCCCTTCTCTGAAGTCCATGCTATTGACAACTTTAATAATAAAAGCCAAAGTTTATGCTCTTTTTCTCCCCCATCCCAGCTTAAGACAAGAAGAAAAAGATTTCCCCCCCCTTTTTTTCTTCCTTTTAAAATTGAGGGAGAAGTTATGAGCATAACAAAACTCTCATCTAGAAAATGTTCCCGAACCTGCAATTACTGGAGTGTGGCCACCTCATCCGGAACTCCAGGACGCATTTCCACATAATGTCCCTTTTAAAGGTTATTATCTACATCATGCCATTTCTGTTCCCCTCATCTTTTCCCAGTCTCATTTCTTAGAGGCTACCTAAGGTTTCTCACCCAGAAAGAACCTTCATAATAATGAACTATACCTAATAAGCCTTTCCTAGTTAGGGGACCATTTGGGGAAGAAAATGGATAGAGTGGGAGAAGTACTTTTGAGATGAGATAGACTAATGATTTTTCAAAGTATATTTTTAGAAGGTTATTTTTCATGGTGGTCCTAAAAACTTCCTAAGAGGATAGCAGGGCTGTGGGATGCTGGTTTTCTCCACAGACCTATCCCTGTCTTACCTTTTGCTTGTGAGCTTTTTATTTTGAGACAGGGTCTCGCTCTGTCACCCAGGCTGGAGTGCAGTGGCGCGATCTCAGCTCACTACAACCTCTGCCTCCCAGGTTCAAGTGATTCTCCTGCCTCAGCCTCCCAGGTAGCTGGAATTACAGGTGCCCTCCACCACACCCGGCTAATTTTTCTATTTTTAGTAGAGACGCGGTTTCACCATGTTGGCCAGGCTGGTCTCGAGCTCTTGACCTCAGGTGATGCATCCCAGGTGTTGGGATTATGGGCGTGAGCCACTGTGAGCTTTGTCTGCTGAGTTTCGGGAGCTCATGGAAGTTATTCTCCTTTGAGGGCTGTCAGGGCCATCTCCATGCTTGGGATATTTGTGAGGTGCTCCCCCCAAGAAGATGTCTTTATTGATGATAATTACTCATCCCAAAACACAGCCCGCAGCCATCCTTGGATGTACAGCTTGTAGTGCTGTAGTGCCTGGAGCTGGGAGGAGGTGCTGACTGCCAGGACTGACGTCTTCAGACTGATTCGTCTAAGCTCGGCCAGCCCCTGCCCTGCTTCCTCTTCCACCTCCCTAAAGTTGGATGGCCAGATTTTGCAAATAAAAATACAGAACTCCCAGAATACATAATTTTTTTTAGCATAAGTATGTCCCAAACATTGCATAAGACATATTTATGCTAAAAATGATTTGTTGTTCACCTGAAACTCATATGGAACCAGGCATCCATATTTTATCTGCCAACCCTTCCCTAAGGCAAAGCGGTAGAGACCTCGGACCCTCATCCTTTCTGGCATATTCCTCTCTGGGGGACTTCATCTGCTTGAAAATTTCCCAAATCTGATTTTTTCTTCTTAATCCTGATCAGTTTGGGCATTCCTGTTCATCCCTGCTCAGTCGGCCTGGGGCCTTTCTCACAGCTGGGTTGATTTCTGGGCCTTCTGTTTTTCAAACACTAAACTGGTTACCTCTGAAGAGCTGGGAAGCTGGTTCCCATCCACCAAGTGTCCTGACCCCCCAGTTTCCTCTGGAATCAGTGCATCTCGATTTCTCTCTCTCTTCCTCTCTACTTCTCATGTGGTGTCTGCCCACCCCTCTGCCTGGGGTTGCTTGGCTTAGGTAAGGCCTGGCCTTTTCAAGACCTGGGAAACTTTAGCCAAACACCCTGACCAGAGGAGAGGAGCAGCCAGTCACCTAGATTGTCCAACCTTGACTTTGCCACAAAGGAAAGGCCACATTTGCTTTCTTTGTTTTCAAAGCTAATACATGGAAGAAGAAGGGTTAACTTTCTTTTCTCTTTGAAATTCGTGAGGGAGACAGCATCAAAGCTGCACCCTTCTGGCTTAGAAAATACACCCAGAAGCTATAATGAGCACCGAGACGAGATCTTATATACAGGGTACATTTCTACGCTAAAACTATTTTAAATTTTATTATCCACCTCATGCTATTTCATCTCCTCTCGTCCTCTCCCCCTTGTATCTATTAGAGCCTGGGTATGGATTTCTTTCCCTGAGATAAGTTTCATAATCACGAAGCATACTTGACAGTCACACACAGCAGACGCAGGGCCGGAAGAGGTTCAGCAAGGAAAATGGTAGCTTTGTTTTCCTCTCTATGAGAGAAATATTGGAATATTGGAGGTAAGATGGATGAATACATTCCCCCAAATAGAAGTTTTGAAGGTTGCTTTGGCATAGAGAAGTTGAAGACTCCATGAAGTGATAGAAAGCATGTAGATATGACAATTATTTTTCTTTTGTTCCCCTCACCCAGCATCCTTTGGGTACAGGCCCACTTCCCATTTTTCTTCCCCTTTCTCCACATTGACTTTTTTTTTCTTTAATAAATTTTTATGATGGCCTGAGTGAGAAAACCAAACCAAACCCATTCCCAGCGCTTCCAGCCCTCAGGTTTTGTTGGATGTTCATGCAATTTTCTCATTATTTTTCTGTCAGTGTTCATAGAAACAGTGTAAACTACTTGATTTCAAAACCATTATGTTAGTTTACTGCATGATCATTTAAGCTGTGTATTCTTTTGTGATTTGAATTTAGTCATAACATATTTTAAAAGATAAGCCAAGAAGATTTCTCGAATACATTTTTGATGACAACTGCTTACGGTTCAAGTTTCTCCCCTTCTTTCATCTTTTATTTGACTTTCATTTTACATCCTTGATTTAGTTATTCTTTCTTTCTGTAAACACTTTTTTTTTTTTTTTTTTTGAGATGGAGTCTCGCTCTGTCGCCCAGGCTGGAGTATAGTGACCTTGGCTCACTGCAACCTCTTCCTCCTGGGTTCAAGCGATTCTCCTGCCTCAGCCTCCCGAGTAGCTGGGATTACAGGCGCGCGCCACCACACCTGGCTAGTTTTTGTATTTTTAGTACAGACAGCGTTTCACCATGTTGGCCAGGCTGGTCTTGAACTCCTGACCTCAGGCGATCCGCCCACCTAGGCCTCCCAGAGTGCTGGGATTACAGGCGTGAGCCACCGCACCCGGCCATCTGTAAGCATTTTAAGCAGACCTTGTGACTTCTATTGAGAGAAGATTCTGGGGCAGCACAGTCTTACTTCTCCAGTTTTGTCTCACTCAAGAAAATACCCAGGTAGACAGCCCTGTGCTATGGTGAACTGGTTCCTCCAGCCCCCACCCCTGCCTAAGACCACCCCCAGGGGAGGATTCAGGGAAGTGGAAGCGTGGAAGACTCTAAAGATTACCTTCTCTCCCCTTGGGGAAGGTTTGTGTATTTTTTATTCTGTTCTTCTCACCCCCACCCCCACCTACCCCCCCAGTCCCCCAGCTGCTGTCTATCCTCTGTGCGGAATTGTGTGCCTGCCACAAGATTCCCCTCCTGCGGCATTCTCCACCCCTTCTGCAGTTGGAATTTTCTGGATGCTTGACATTGTTTATACTCTTCTTCGGACAAGGGTTAAAGGCTACCTCCCATTTTCTGTCAGATCATAGATGTCCTTTCCTCTATTGCTTTAGAATTGCCAAAGAGACTCCTTTTGTGAGTGGTAGAATAGAATCCTTCAGGAAAGATGTAAAGGCTTTTTCTACACCTCAAAAATGGACTTTCTAGGCAGTTCTAATAATACATCAATTGCTGCTCTTTTAAAAACATCTAGGAATGAGATTTACTGATTGATTTGGTTGGTTTGAAAATTATTTCTAGGGGCCGGGCGCGGTGGCTCACGCCTGTAATCCCAGCACTTTGGGAGGCCGAGGCGGGCGGATCACGAGGTCAGGAGATCGAGACCATCCTGGCTAACACGGTGAAACCCCGTCTCTACTAAAAATACAAAAAAATTAGCTGGGCGTGGTGGCGGGCGCCTGTAGTCCCAGCTACTCGGGAGGCTGAGGCAGGAGAATGGCGTGAACCCGGGAGGCGGAGCTTGCAGTGAGCCGAGATCGCGCCACTGCACTCCAGCCTGGGCGACAGAGCGAGACTCTGTCTCAAAAAATAAATAAATAAATAAATAAATAAATAAATAAAATAAATAAAAATATTTCTAGGGAAATACTCTTCCTTTTTAATTCCCTCTCTTTCCTAAATGTTGCTTTTGTCGTCCTACCTGTATTTTCAGGTAAGCTTTTGGGTTTGTGTGTAATTGAGCTTGTAAATTTTTAATGCATTTTAACCAGACTGAAGAAATTTACAGGAAGATAAGAGACGCTACCGTGCGTCTAGGAGATAGTTTCTGAGGTAAAAAAGAAAAAAAGTCCTATAATTAAAGTTTTATATTATAAAAGAATTTCTACAGCTGGTGTGAGGACAAAGGAGAGACTTCTTAGAATTCAGTAAGAATTTGGCCCCTCTCTTCCTATTATTCCTCCATTCCTCTTTGTTACCCCACGTCTCAGCTTCCAAGTTATATGCGACCTTGAGGTTCAAGTCTCCATGATCTCTTCATAGCAGAGCAGAGCTAAGTCTTGATATTTTATTCCTTGCTTTGGTCTAAAAGAACTCATAACCGGCCCCCTCTATTTTTTTTTAATCAGAACCCACAGAAACCATTGAGAGGCTTTTGCTGAAAAAAAAATGCCACTTGAGCTGCGTTGCTAAGGATTGCAGTTCCCGAAGTACTCTTTCTTTTGAGGTGGAAATCTTGAGAAAAGAAGCCAAGTTGAAAGCATTTCAGTGACCCCACAGTCCACCCGGTTTTCTTTTATTACAAACTTTTATACGTTTATAAGAAACATATATAAGAAAACTTTTGTAAGAAACGTTTATAAGAAAATGACACTTGTAAAATAAGCCAGAAAGCGTAGATTCTTGAGTAAATTTCTGTATGTGAAAGTTTTTAAAGAGTATTTTGGGCAATGTTTATTTCTTTCCTCTTTATCTTAGTCCGCTTGTCTTAAACAGTATTTAAGAAATGCTGTTGAATTTGGTACCTGAATAGGATTTTATATTACTGAAATATTCAAATTGACTGTTCCTTTAGTATTGTTTAGAAGAAATATCTGGGTGAAAGGAAGTTTTCTGCTTTCCAAATGCTTCACTTTCCTCTACGCCACAAAAAATAAGAGAACTGAAAGAGAAGAAAGAAAAGTACAATCGCCTAAGTACTCCACGAGATAGAATATCTAAACATGTTATGAAAACAGAACAATATTCCCCCATCGTCTTTTGCTGGTTTTCTTGTCGAATTAAGTTTTACTCGTCTGAAGTCTTGGTTTGAGCGAAGCCCTAAATGCTCCTTCAATATTTGTTGCTTCACAAAGGCTGGACTTAGAATGTTTTCTTTCCTAAGGTGATTAGAAAACCAAAATTGATGGCGCCAACTCTAATATTTTCTTTCTTGTTTCTGTTTCTAGTTTGACAAGAGCCCATTTTTCCCCCTCAGGATTAATGAAGGAGAGAAGGGGAGATCTTTCTTCCCAGCTATTATTATTGAAATGGATCAATTTCTCCTTTTTAAGGATGCAAATCTTGAGGAAAAATGAGCTCTCTCCAATACCTTAATTATATTTCAAGAAATGGGCTGTTGTTTATGAACTCATCCAGTATTGAGAAACATTGAAAATAATCATTCAAACAATAGATACTCTTGATTTCAATTTTGGCATCATATATTTCAGAAGGTATTTTCACTAATTATATTTTTTCTCCTCATATATCCTTTTGCTGTCTAAATTTTAGATACACACTTGTGGTCTAGGCACAAATATTAACGACTGATTTTAAATATGACTTTCCGCTAAATATTGTTTGGAAAAAGAAAGACAAATCTCTAAATGGGAAATCTTAAATTGATTACCTTTTATCAAAGAAATAAGAGAAATGAGTACCACTAAGAAAAGTAATTTCTGAAATAAAGTGTATGATTACTTTAGAAGAGACAAACTTTCAAAAAATTGCACTAGGAAAGAGAAATACCCTGGTATGGGTTGCTAGATTTTGATAAATGTATTTTTCTGCTCTTTCGATGAGTCCTTCAGCCACATCTCTCTGAGGAACCAGGGCTGAGGCTTCATCACCAAGTCAACCCTCCTTAGATGGTTTTGTGAGGTGGCATTTTAGCGATTCCTCAGGCTGGTCACCTCAGACTCTCAAAGCAGATGAAGCGCCCTGGTGGTGTGGAGATGGGATGATTCATAACCCATCTCCTCTGTGGCATTTACCACAATACCAATCATTGTGTAATTCTGTCCTATTTTGTTTTATCTTCAGCTACGTGTATACTACAACAAGTACATAGACTAGAGCTTCTTAATTATTAGCAATAAACCTGTATTTAACTCCAGGGCAAGGCAGGGCAGGGGATGAGGGAGACCTCTATTCTTTCCCCTTGTCTTATTTACTTTCCCTCTTAATGGAATCTTTTCTTTTGAATTCAGCACATACCTAAGGTTTTAAGTGATTGAAATATTTTAACTGGATTTTTTTCCCCCACTAACATAGTTTAGGAAAATTCCTCTGAGGCTGAAGTTATCAACGCAGCTGCCTTTCGTTGAAAAAATAGAAAAGCAAAGAAAACTGCTCAGACAGGTACTTTTCGAGGTAAAAGGTTTACCTAATCACGTTGAAGAGGTCGAATAGCTAAGTATTATGTGAGGATGGTGACGTAATTCTCTGAAATCAAGTAGATGAGAGTTATTTCTTCTTTTTATCCATTGCACTTGTGTTACTCTGCCATAAGTAGACAGAGGGAGGTGGGAGGAGACACCCTTGGTGTTTGTTGTGCCCCATCTCTCTGTCACAAATCGCCTCAAAATGTTTTCCCAAGGAGAAACAAAATGGCAGCCTGAACTCTAGGACTCCCTCATCCGCTCACTCCCTCCTTGTTTCTCTGACTAGAACTAATGGCTCTGTACCATTATTTTTTCTGTAAGAATTAATAGGGAGATATTCTTTTCCTAAAGCCATTAGTTAAGTAATATTGCTTACAGAATTGCTGAAACAGGATAACATCTCCTTCCCCAGAGTGTAAATCTTAAGAAATGATGAGGCAATTGCTTAAACACATCAATTATATCCCAAAACCTGAACTTTTCTCTCTACAATTTTCATTTAGAGTTAAGAAAGTTTGAAATGAATGATCCATAAAGTAGATTCTCCTGATTCAATTTTGGCACTGAAGAATGCAAATAATATTAACAATTTTTTCCCTTCATTTAGTTTTCTTTCTTCCTCACAATTTATCCTCTCTTTATTTTAGCGCATTCTCTTCTTGTCTGGGCATGATTAAAGTTTTGACTTACCAAAAGATTTTAAGCATACTTTCCCCACTAAAAATGTTTTTTTGGAGAAAATGGTAAGTGAAGTGTTCTTCAACTGATTGCCTTTCATCAAAGAAAGAGAAGACGAATGAGAACCATAGAGAAAAGTGGTTTCTGGGGGAAAAAAAAAACCAGATTTAAAACTATTACTGAGAGAGGCAAAGTTTCAAAAAAAATAGGATAGTACAGAAATACTCTAGATTTGGCTAGAGGTGGAAAAAATATATTTTTCTCTTCCTTTCATGAATCTCTCAGTTTTTCTGTGCCTGAAAAACTAAATTTTAGTTACTGGTGTGTGAGGATTTATCTCTGTCTTTCAGCAACCTGTTCTGATCTTCTGGTAAGAGGACTGATTTGACTTTTAGTTTTGCCTGAGCATATTCAGGTATAATACACTTTGGGGATTTTCCTCATTATTTTGAGTCTGAATTTTAGAACCAATATGATTATGTGTCTCTTATTTTTCTTTCCAACTGATAACGCAATATCATGTTTGTTGCAAAAAAGAAAGTAGCATTGACTTATCCAAGGAAAGCCTGACAACTTCCAGTCACAGTGCCCCTGAGGCCATCAGAGTTAGGTTGGCACACATCCTTCTACATCTTTCTCCACTCACAAACAAATACAGACAGACACCTTTTGTTGTTGTTTTTTACACAAAGGCTCATACCAGATGTAGTAATCGCCAATTCTTTTCTTCTTAATATGTTTTGTATATAACTCTAGGCCGATACGTATATAGATTGTTTTAATAGTGGCATACAATCCCCTAGTTTGGATGTACTACTATTTATCTGTTCATCCCTTCCTTTATTGATGGATGTTTATGTTGATGCCTGTTGTTTTTCCTACCACAACTATTGCTGCAGTACACATTCTTGCCTGATTTCCCAAAGAGCAATTGCTGGATCAATGGTTTTATACTTACTTATTTCACCTTATAAGATACCACCAAATTACTTTTCAAAAACGGACTTACTCTCCCATCAATATTTTTAACAGTATTTTTAAAAAGAAACTTTGCTTCAGCAAGAGAGCAAACAAAGCCATGGTGAAGCTTTGCTATCAGAGTGGGCGGCGCATGTGAGTTTCTTAAATAACAAGAGGTCACCACCAAGCGGCCTCTCATTAGCAAATTCAGGCCACAGATGTATTGGGTAGCACAATGCTACTGTCGTTTTGAAAACTAATTAGTTATGAATGTTTGAAAGCATGTGAAATACAGATTTTTATTTTTCTCCTGAAAAACAAACAGATCTGGTGAGCTGGACCCTCCGGCCTTCATTGTCTCAGTTGGCTGGAGCTAGGGGTCAGCCGCCCCTGGGGCCTGGGCTTGCTGTTTGGCCATCCCCAGGCAGGCACCCGAATTAGCAATTTGTCTGGCTCCTGTAGCATTTGAGTTTGTGATCTTTGGTTTAAACTGGGGTTTCTCAACCTGGGCACTGCTGACATTTGGCGACACTCCATTATTTGTTGCAGTGTGGGATGTGTAGCAGGGTTGTTGGTCTCCACCCACAACATGCCAGGAGCATCCCCTCCACTCTGAGTCAGGACCACCCAAAATTTCTCCAGACATCACCCTTGCTTCGGAACCACTGGTTTTTAACAAACCCACAAAATGCATTTTCCTCAGTCAATTTTGAAATAAACTTTTCAAAGACTGTTCCTGGGCAGTTTTCATTATTTCATTTGATGAAGGAACACTGTTGAATTCTGTACACGACCAAGCTTTAAAGTCACTGAAATGTTTCAAATCAGCCCCATTCACTGAATTTGGAGAAAGTATCTGAGAGGAAAAAGTGATCAGAACACGTTCCTTTCATCTCAGGAACAGAAATGGAGAGACAACGGTGATTACAGATGGTTTCTGAAGTAAAACCTTTACCTAATTACACACACATAAAAGATACAATTTCTAAATACTGTATGAAGAGGGTTGAATACATCTCTGGCACAAAGGTAGACATTGGCTTTGTTCACTTTGGTTTTCTTCAGTGGTTTCTTTTGTTTGTTCATCACGGGCCTGGGCGAGCTCACCTCTCCCTCCGCAGTCTGTCTCCTTGGGCTCACATAATCCTCCTCTGAAGGGATTTCTGAGGTATTTGGAGCCAGAAAGAGGCCGGGGATGGGTCTGGGGGTCTCTCCAGAGCCCTCTTCTCTCTCTGTGCCTTCACTCTCCTTCTCTGACAGGACTTCCGACATCTTTTCTCATTAGAATTAATGGAGAACTATCCCCAAAGCTATTAAGTCATAGTGCTCTGAAATTGCTGAAACAGAATAATTTCTCCTTCATTCTAGGGTGTAAATCTTGAGGAAAGATGAGAAGCTGTTTCAGGTATATCGATAATGTCCCAGGGAAGAGACCCACATAGACAATTTTCATTTAGCAACAAGAAACTTTTAAAAGAATGTTACACAAAGTATATCAGCCAGTTTCTGTTTTGGCTTTCAATCTTTCAAATGGCATTTTCTTTTTTATTGTCTTTTTTCCTTCTCTAATTTCATAATCCTATTTTCACTCTGTATTTTAAGGGCACACACTTGATGTCTGGACATGACAGAATTTTTAAAGCAAAATTTTAAACACCGCTTTGCACTGAATTCAGGATTTCTGTGAGGGGAGGGTGGTTATCTTGATTGCCTTTCATCAGAGAAATAGAAAAGAGATGAGAATTACTAAGAAAAATGGTTGTTGAAGTAAAAGATTTGTTTGTGATTACTTAGAGGCAAACTTTCAAAAGATTGCATTAGGATAGTGCAGAAATACCCGAGGCTGTACTTGATAAATCCATCTTTCTGGTCCTCTCCCCCAACCCTCCCTGCCTGTGCAGCTGAAGTTGGGGCTGCTTCTCACTGCTCACCGCCCACTGACTTCTGATTATTTTTTGATTGGCATTGACATCCAGCGTCTCCCATTCTCTCTGCCTGAGAGGAATAAAACCTCTTTCTTCCATCATTTTTAGCCATTTTTTTCGTAAAGAGGCTTCATAAACAAAAAATGTAATAGGATTGCAGAAACAAATGAATTTACTGTCAAAGAAACTTTAGCATAATGTCAGGTATGCAACAGAGACTTAAAGAAAATTGGTTGAATAATTACATGAATAGATGATTCAGACTTAGAAAGCCATCCAGGACAGGGGTGATGTCAGATGATTTACTGTGTGCATAGTTTTGCTGTTTTCCATAGATATAGGTTGGGTTGGGGTCCTATTTCATGGCCACCCAGCACCTTCGTGCTTTTTCTTTCATGCTATTTACTATATTTGCTTGGTGAATTTTTTATATAATTATTTGCTTACTGAATTTCTCCCCCATTGAACTATAATTATCATGTGGGTGTGTCTGCCTCGTTTTCCACAGAACAAATGCCCTGTGTTTAGCATAGTTCTTGGCACGGTTGTTGGTTGTGCTTGGTGCTCAGTAAATATTTAGGCTCAATAACATAGGCTCGAAAACAGGCTTAAAAATATTTGAATAAATAACTGTCCACAAAGTTATTACTTTTAGAGATCTGCCCAGCTTGCTAGCACATTGTGAATCTGTTAATTCCAGGGATGCTTCTAAACAATTTAATCACAGATTAATTAATAGTCTAGGAAATTACTCCTATATTCTTGTTTATATTTGCAGCTTGCTTAGAAGGTTGATTTTATAGACTCATTTTTAACCCTTTTTAAAATAATAATTCAGTCTTTGGAATCCACATTCATGGAGTTTTGGTGTATTGGGACAAACCAAAAGAAATATATCAAATTACTTACATTTTTAGTTAATGATATTTGAGCAGTGCGTTTATAGCATTTTAATAAGGCCTAGACATTAGGCAGCTGGAAGAAGATTTGGCATTAAAGATGTCTACAGTTATGTTGTAAGTTTCATCATGTTGTTTATTTATTTCATTTTCTTTCTAAGTATTTTACAGTTTCCTGTAGCATTTTCAAGATGGCCACATTTAAAATTGCTGTAACACTTTAAGTGGCCTCTTCCTCTAAATGCAGTCTGGCAATTATTTCTGAGGGAAGTTATTAAAAACACAGCCTTTAATCAGGGAAAGAACAGCACGGCACAGAGAGCTGTGATGAGAGATGGTCTCTCTAATAAAAGTCCCATAATTGTGTAAGAGCGATCGAATTTCTGAAGATGGCATTAAGACAGTGGAGTTTGTAATTTCTGAGGATGTAGGAAGTGATTCATACAGTGTGATGCTGAAGCCTCAATGGAATCACATTCTGTGATTTAAAATTTGGCCAGGGAACTACTTCCTTTTTGAAAAGGGCCATTCATTTAAAAGCAAGTTAGTGTCCTTCCTCAATAATCCAAATCAGTTTAACACACTTCAGTGACATTATTTGAGCATTTTTCACAATTATTAAAGATAATTCACTTTTCTCTGTAGACTGCAGGGTCAAAAACAAATTAGATCAGTGGATTTTCTTCCTTTACTTTCATAGATGAGTCAGAAGTTATTGGTCAAATGTGCACATGACCTTTCTACTTAAGCTTAAAAACCAAAACAACCTGTTGGGAAGACATTTGGCCAATCTGATTATTTTCTCTACACTAATTGGTTTTACTTCTTCATTGAATTGAATGAATTGCATGGTTGTTTTGTCACTGTGGGGACAGAGCTTAATTCACTTAGAGTGAGCACTTGTGTTTGGTGAACGATGAGGCTAAGGAAATGCGTATCGTCACCATTAATTTTTGATAATTTTTCATGGGTGAGAATGAAAACATATCTTGAATCCACCCCTTTTTTCCCTTTCTATTTCTGGTGCCCTAGTCAAGCCATCTCATCTGGCCCCTGGATTATTCTAGTAAGCTTGTAACTGTTTTTCCCACCTCTCCTCACCTCTCTCCCGAGTTTGGCTTCAAAATTTAAACTTCTTACCACAGTCACTTGTACCCCACAAGATCTGAGTCCCTGTTGACTTCCCCACCATCATCTTGCCCCTGCCCCTGCATTCATGACTGTCCTTCCACATTGGCCCCCCATGGGTCTCTTGCTCCCGCAAGCTGCTTTCCCCTTTAAGGTCTCTGTATTGTTCCTTCTTTTGTCTAGAACATCCTTTGTGGACTTGTTCTTTCTCACTCTGAAGGTCTCATTTCTGATGTTGCCTTTCTGAGAAGTCTTCCTTGACTATATAAAACAGTCGTCCCTGGCTACCCTTTGGATTAAGCCCCCTCATTACTCTCTTTACTACCCCCTGCTTATCATGAGTCTGTAGTATGCTCCCCTCCATTTCTCATTAGTGTCTGGAATAGCCTCCTGTTAATTGTTACTGCCTGTAATACTCTCATTTTCACTCTCGGTAATATCCCCGTCCTCGATTTATTTCCTTTGCGACCCCATCACAATAGGCGTCTGCTTCCTTGTCTTTGCTTCTCTTTCCCCATTACAGTAGAAGCTCTTGAGGGCCAGCGTCACCTTTGTTTTGTTCTTCTCAGACTCTTCAAGGTGGATCATGGTGCCTGGGTCATTGAAGGGGCCCAGGATGTGGTTGTTGAACAGGTGAATGGAGTACCAAAAGCCTGGTTCTGTGCCATTAGATTACCTGAGTACACGGGAGGGTCAAGAAAGATTGTGTGGAGAAAAAAGCATTGCTATCTTTCCCAAACTGTGCACTTCTCTACGGATTTTCAAAGTTGATTTGCTCAGGATTAGCACACTTGGTAATCTAGTAACTTACCCCTTGAGATATAAGAAGTGGAACTGTTCTTTTGGTTTAAGATGGAGGATGGAACACATTTATTTACCTCAGCTTTTCTCTAAAAACCCACAAGAGGTTAGTAATTAAAGCTGTTTTTAATGTATAAGCTCACAAGGAGAAACGACTTGGAGAAGAAATGATGCCACCAGTTTGAAAACTGGAGTGCAGAGTCTGAGTGGGAACTGATGTAGCTGACCCCAAGGAATGGAATCCTGATTTAACAGTGAGAAGACTCCGCACAACTCAGACATTCATGGTACCAGGTGTGGCTGAAAACAAGATTGATTGAAAGACTAAGAAGCAATCAGACTTCATTCCCACTCCGTTTCTACTTCTCAGAGCTTGGTAACTTCCCTCACCCTTGGAGAAGACTAGGGGCTTAGTCTCTGGACAGCATACAAAATGCTGGGGGACACTTGGCCTAATTAGTTCAGCAGGGGAGTGAGGGGACTAGATTGAAAATGGGATTTGAGCAAATGTGAATACTGCATATGAGCCCCCAGAATCTCTTCTCTAATTTTGACTCCAGAATGCCGGCAGCCTGGCTTCTATTTTCCAGTCAGGAGACCCGAGGACTCTTCTTGTAGAAGCTGACCAGTACACGTGGAGACCTGCAGATAACTACTTCAGGGTTCCCACTGAAACAGGTCAACCACATAACCTAACGGTAGGGCCCATGGTTGACAGATTGCACTTGTAAAGAACACCAAGTCAGCTTTTTTGTGCCCATTTCCTAAACATAAGCAGCTAAGATTGCTGTATTTCTCAGGAAAGCCACCAACCTAAAGAGAGAAATAAAAACAAATCAATGGAAACAAAGGAACTTGGAAGAGGGACTATGTACGGGGAGGCAAACTTCAACAACGACAACAACAACAACCCATTATTAACATTGCGGGGGTAAAAGAGAGGATGTTAGAGCTATGAAGTAAGAACAGGATGCTATAAAAAAAGAACATGGGAAAGAACTCTTAGAAATTAAAAGCATAATAGCAGAAATAGAAACTCATTGGAATATAAGTTGAGGAAATTCCCCCAAAAGTGAAGCAAAAAGACCAAGAAATAGAACATCAGAGCGAAAAGATAAGAAAAATAGAAGATTATACCAGGAGATCCAATAACCCAATAAGGGCAGTTCTAGAAAGAGAGAGAAGACAAAACAGAAGGGAAAAAAAAATCAGAAATAACAGGTAAGTTCAAGAGTTATATTGTACAACATGGTAACTATAGTTAATGACAATGTTTTGTATTCTTAAAAATTGCTGAGAGTATAAGTGTTCTTGCCAAAAAAAGATAAGCCTATGGGCTAATACATACGTTATTAATAATAAGCTAATTTAGCCAACCTACAATGTGTATATATTTCAAAACAATGCATTGTACATGAGGAAGGAAAAGGA
Organism: Pan paniscus; assembly: GCF_029289425.2. Taxonomy (NCBI): domain Eukaryota; kingdom Metazoa; phylum Chordata; class Mammalia; order Primates; family Hominidae; genus Pan; species Pan paniscus. The sequence continues at coordinate 65,016,368 of NC_073270.2, forward strand.
AATAAAGAAAAACAGAACCACATTTTTCTAAAACCTGAGGACATGATTCAGATTAAAAGAATTGATTGAGTGCCCAGGCAATGAATGAAGATCGACCCAGGCTGTGGTGACACCAGAAATAAAGAAGAGCCTCGGGGATTCCAGAGAACGACATACAAAAAGATTTCATCCAAAGGACCATGAATCATAAATCATATTGTCTCCAGACTTTTCAACAACTGGAACACAATAGAGCCATGTCTGCAACCCCAAAGGGAAATGATTTCCGATTTTGAATGTCATACCCAGCCAAGTTGCCAATTACATCTAAAGAGTTATACTTCATGTACCCTTTCTCATGAAACTACTAGAAGTTTTGTGTTAGGAAAGCAGGAGTGTAAACCAAGAAAAAAGAAGTTGTAGAGGTTCAGGAACCAGGAAAGAGGCGAAGAGAATCAGCACAGCGGGGATGAAGGGAGACCCCAGGGGCACAGCCATGCTGCAGAGAAACATGGTCCACTTGGAGCAAATCAGAAAGTTTCAAGGAAACATTTCTCACAGAATGAAATGAAACCTCAGACAATTGGAGAGGTGGTTGGAAAATGATTTTAGAAATGAGTCCATAGAAAACTCAGCAAAATTTTTAAAAAGCAAAATCATCATTAATTCCAGGGAAAGCCGTTTTTGCAAGAAAGGCAACATAATAGTAGTATACTACAAGATTCAGTGCTGACAGGTATTCTCCTAAACATACTAATATAAACATGGAATATTTGCCTAAATGAAAACAGGCCATAGGGGTTAGAGAACTGTTGAGAAGATAGAGAGGTGGAATGTGTGCTTGTGTGGGGGGTCATGAAGTTTGAAGAGGAGGAGAGCTGGAAGAAGAGGGAAACCCTCCTCTCTCCCCATGAGAAGTCACAGCTACTACTTCCACAAGATGTAGTTCTATAACAATGTTATCAGACATGAAGGAGCTAAAAGTCAAAAGACTCCCGAATGGGAAAAGATGGATGGGTTGGCAGGGGTTGCAGTTTTTCTTAATACACAGTTAGGCTTGACTTTTCAGACTGCACATGTGTACCTTTCATCAAAATAAAAGCAAATTTAAAAGTGGGTCTAGTGCTTCTTCTCTAGTGACACAGTCATTTTAAGATATTTCTCTGATCTCATATCATGATGGAACCTGCCCTCTCTGAAATTTTGTGATCCTTTTGACTGGTATGCCAGGTCATCAGTGCGGGTGAAGGATGAAGGAAAGACAGGTATGAGAAGTGCTGTTTTGTGGATATTGTCAGGGCCCTTCTTTCCTTCCGCAATCACAACAATAACCACCACAACAAAACAACAGCATCACAAAAGCCAACCTCATCCCTTGCTGCCCAGCACTCTAGTGGGAATTAAGACATGGTTTATATTTCTGGGTTCCCACCATGCATCGAGTGAAACGTCTATTCTGACTACTTGGTAGTATGTCAGAGAATTCAAGCTGATCTAAAATTTACCTAAACAGACATGACCAGGAATACAACTCTGATGAGAAGAAGCAACATGAAATATAGATATATTTTATGATATGTATCATTCAGGGATTTTTCTACTTTGAGAATTGGTTTTGCCATTTCCTTCCTTCATAGAGTGGATATATTTTATTTGACCAAATGTGAATTGGTTGGAGATAAATTGATTTCTTGCACACACCCTGTGAGATGAGGGTTAATGAGCTCAGAGGCGATCAAGAAGTCATGGACAACCTCCCAGGAAATTACTCTTTGCTAATTTTATAATTCCAGTCGTATGTAAATGTGCCTCTCCCCTTGCAGGTCTGAATCTGCAAGAGGAGCCATCTTGTGCCACCTCAGAATCACCTCCTTGTTGTGGGAAGGAAGAGAAGAAGGAAGGTGACTGCAGACAAACCTTAGGAACCCTCTCTCTTGGTACAAGTTCAAGAATTGTCAGGGAAATGGACAAACGAACTGTGAAGGTGGGCATGATGATTTTGAGCTGCCTCTACCTATTCCTGGTCTAGATGTATAGCCCTGCTTGTTCTTGCTGCTCTTGTTCAGTGTGGCAGAACTTGCTCGGATCACCTTATGAAGATTCGTGGCACAGAAAGCCCATTAAGACAAACAAATAACTCAAAACATTCTGTATCGAATGAGTAGCTTTGGTAGTGCAAACATTGGGATGATTTCTGATGGTTTCTTTAAAAAAAAACCCAAGTATGTTATTACTGCACACCTGAATAGAGAGATGGCTGACAGACGCCACTGCAACATGAAGCCCCCCCAGACAGATTGTGGGGCTGGGTGTTGAAAACCACTAAAATATGTATCCAGACCACACTTGGAAAAACACTCACCTGGAAAAAACAAAAAAAACAAAAAACCCTTCAACACACAGTCCTATAAAATAGTACATCCGCTTCATGAGCGGTAGTGACTTAAAAAAGGAAGCTGAGAACTGGTTAGATAATTGAGTGGTTTTGTTTTTCACAAAGCCAGATAAAAGCACAGGATGTCAGCAACCTATTTTGTATCAATCAGGAGCTTTATTCGAGTTAATGCACCAATTAGTTATTAATGGAAACTTATTGAGGGCGTCATATTGAAGTTCACGCTTGGTAAAGAATCATTAAGACCTCAAGACCTGTTTTCATTGAGGACCACGTTTCTGACCACATTTTTCTTTGTACCAATTAACCTTCCCCCCCCCCCATTTTTTTCCCTTGCACTTTGTTGCAGGATATTTCTCCATCTGCTGGTGAGCATGGTGACTGTACTACTCACAGCACTGCTGCCACATCAGGATTATCTCTGCAATCTGACACCTGCCTGGCAGTGGTTAATGACGTGCCTCTACCCCCTGGCAAAGGTCTTGACCTTGGGTTGCTGGAGACTCAGCTGCTGGCCTCCCAGGATTCAGTCTCAACAGATCCCAAACCATGCATCTTCTCAGATGCTCAAAGGCCTTCTTCGTTTGGGTCCAAAGGAACTTTTCCCCACCATGACATTGCTACCTCTGTGGCTGCCGTTTGTATTTCTCTGCCAGTGAGAACAGATCACATAGCCCAGGAAATTCACAGTGCTGAACCACGAGACCACAGCCAGACTGCAGGGAGGACTCTGACATCAAGCTCCCCAGACAGCAAAGTCACAGAAGAGGGCAGAGCACAGACCCTCTTGCCAGGGAGACCTTCATCTGGACAAAGAATTTCAGATTCGGTTCCACTGGAGTCAACTGAAAAAACTCATCTTGAAACACCAGCTTCAGGACCAAGTTCAGCTAGTTCACACCACAAGGAAGGGAGACACAAGATGTTTTTTCCTTCCAGAGGCCAGTATGGGTGTGGGGAAATGACTGTCCCCTGCCCCTCTTTAGGAAGTGACGGTAGGAAACGTCAGGTATCTGGATTAATCACTCGGAAAGATTCTGTGGTTCCTTCTAAGCCAGAGCAGCCCATAGAAATTCCTGAAGCCCCTTCTAAATCCCTCAAGAAGAGGAGTCTGGAAGGAATGAGAAAGCAAACTCGAGTAGAGTTCAGTGACACCAGCAGCGACGATGAAGACCGATTAGTTATAGAAATATGAAGCTTCCAGAGAAACATGGTGTCTTTGGTCAAAAAGACTGTTGACGCTTCACAAGTAAATGTTGTCAGGCTGGCGGAAGAACTAAACTCTATCTGTGAAACACCTACAGATTAGGAAAGCCATTTTGAGTTATTTACAAGCCAACTCCAACCAACTTCTGACCCCCAACTCAGCTGCAGCGTTCTCCAGCTCCCCTTGGGAGTGCTCTGCTCATCTTCAAATGGTGCCAGGCAGGGCAGACATGGCAAGGAAGCAAACTCTGCAAATGGTCAACGTGCACAGTGACTGGGCCTTGACTCCCAGCCTCGTCTTCTGCACATGTCCCCCACTGCCTCTCTGCAATCAAATGGCACTAACCAAGAAAGCCACCATCAACACATTTCTCCACAAGTGGACCCCACACAGTCGAGGCAACTGGCTTTCTCCATTAGTAAACTGAGGGTTTGCTTCCAAGGTGGAGAGCACACTTGGGATAATTGGAGTAGCTTGACAAAGAGACGGGGGTGTGAACTGGGCACAAAGATACTTCTGTTCATTTTGGAGACAAAATTCAGATACATTAAAAAACTGAAGCTTGTTCAGAGTAATTCACGTCCTTAGTGGAGTTGTAAATACACTTCAAAATGCCTATGATCCGGTGATATGCTGATTACTTTTAAATGTTGCACAAATGGTCAATGCTTATTTATGGTCAGATGATGCAAGCACATGCTCTTGTGCCTGGTGCGTTTGCTGTGGAGATCTCTGAGACTGTCGGTTTTTCTAGTTCTTGCAAAGGAACGGTGTTAAAAGTTAATAGAACTGTCTCTCTGTAATGAGTCATTTTTTGAGAGGGAAAAATTCACATATTTTCCTCTGATTCTTCTTGTCATATTGTGCTCTGAGCAATTTCAATTAGAGGGTTACATTTTAGTAATCTGTACAGCTTCAACTGATGCCTGCTCGTCGTGACGGGAGCCTTTTAGATTTCCTTCAGAAGCTTCAAGGATACAAAACTAATTGGAGTTTTGACGCTGTTTTACATCTCGGTAATTTTATTTTCGGGGCTTAGTGTTACTTTGCTGTCAAATTAAATCAGCCTCTGTATTGTGCACGTCAGAACTGCACAGATAAAATTCCCCAGTATTCCAAGCCGGTGCGCCCCTGTGCAGAAGAAAACAGATCTACGTCAGCCAGCCCAGGGGGCAAAGCCTCAGTTCCACTGCCTTCCTCTCCCCCTCCTTCCACGGGAGAGGAGAAACTTAAAGAGGTTTACATTGCTGCATTTCAATAAAATTTTATACTTGCTTTTGGTATGATTTTGTACAATTTGAAATTTGTAGCTGAGCTCTTTTGGTGTAACTTTGATGTAATGATGTTCATGTGACATCTTGTACTTCAGAGACACAGCAGCAATGCAGAGCATCTCACACATGTGAATACACTTCAGTCAGTCTGTGCCTGTGACTAAGTATGGTCAAATTTCAAGTATCTTCATGTGAATTTTCCAATTTTGGTGTTTTTCATAGAAAACTTCAATGCCAGACCAGCTTCCCTGGTTACTTAGCATATATTTGTGACCATTTCATATGCACTCATAAATATCCAAGGATTTCAGGCCCAGCCAAGAAAAACATAAGAAGGGAGGTGAAAAGGATGTTGGACATTCACTTAGTGTACTTTTTAAACCCAACAAAAGCGATGTGGTGATTATCTCCCTTTTTGAAGGATTCATGCCACTGTAATGAGAGAGGCAGTGTAGGCAAATGGTCTGAGCCTTGGATGGAGATTGAAGTCCTGACTTTAGCTGGGAGATCTTGGTTAAGAGTCTTTCTGTACCTTAGTTTCCCTAAGTGAGAATAAGAGAGTTGGACAAGATGAATGTATCTCCAGGTTCCAATTTTTCTGAGAATGGTTGATAGAGAAGCTGCTCTCTCCTTAAAATGCATGGACTCAATGGCTTGAAGATATTCCCCATGGGGAACCATTGCCACGGAGGCCTTGCATGCAAGAAGTTTGGGTGGGGGCAGTGAGGAACTGACACACAAGCACCTTCCACCAATTATTGCTGTGAAGAACCTGAGCCTGAAGAAGCTCCATCTAATTTTTTCCCCAGAGTTCCAGATTTTAGGGTGCAATCATCCAGCCTATACATGTGGCTCATAGTTCAAAAAATTAAAAGCAAAACCAGAAGTCTCCAGTAGGAATGGAGAAAACCTATCTGTAGGCTGAACTGGCACCTTTGTCTTAGGAGGCACTGGTCAGGGTGCCTCCTTTCTGGGTGGCTACTGTGGAATCAACGGGGTCACTGGCTGTAAATCAGTAAGTCATAGCTCCAAACAGCACCAACTTCAGGATGATGGTGGAAGCTCTGTCCCTCTAGGAGCCACCGTTGCCAGCTGTCACATCCCAACCTAGGTCAAATATGGCGGAATATTGATTTCGTCTCTAACTCCCTGTATCTCTTACAAAGGTAAAGCAGGTAGCCAAGCCACCTTGCTTCCCTGGTCTTTGCCTAGTGGCTGGCAATGTTTACAAGTGTACCTTACTTTATATCAACATGAATTTGTGAAAAAGCTGTATGTCAATGGATTTTTTTAAAATTAAAAATGTATTTTGAATGACCCTAAGGGAGCTGGCTCTTAAAAAGCATCCTAAGGTAAAGATTTTTTTTAAATGAAGAATCTTTTTATAAAGCAATGAACAATCTCTGATTTTATAAATCTTAATTTTCCTATGGGTTTTCTTAAAGTGAAATACAATTATAAGAATACATTTTAAGGGTAACATTAACAACCTAGAACCCAGTTTGGGTTACTAAAAATAAAATGTCAGTATTATCAATTGATAACTACCACAGTTTTATACTCTGCAAGTGTGTACTGCATGATGGTTAAGGAAAAACAAATTTATTTTAGAACAAAGCAAACCAGAGTTTAAAGATCAGGGATTTCCTTCTTTCCCCAGTGCTAATTTTCCCAGTGTTAATTTTATTATATCTTTAGGTAAGGGTCTTAACCAACTGATGCCTCAGTTTCTTCCACAGAGAATAGTTAGAGGGATGCTGTCATGAACTAAGGGAAGGGCACTGAATTTTTTTTGCCAATCTCAAAAGTGACATTTCCCCATGATGTTCAAGACTCACCAGGTTTCTCTCTCCACCTGTACCTATACCCAGCTAGATCTTGTCGTTAAAGATGTATGGAGGGAAGAGGTTTCAATCCTTCCCTCCTTGGCAACCTACATTGTTAAGTGACTCAAAGTCATGTGATTTTTGGTGGACAACTGGAATCCTCCTTCTTGTAAAACACATTGAAAAACAGCTCATCTCTCCTGTTAGGCTTAACCCTTGCGATTTGAGACAAAGCTAATAACCCCTTTGGTTCACATCTCACAGTAACCAGGAGAACCTATGGTTCATTTGCCAAGTGATTAAAAAAAAAGATGGAGGAGGGTGTCTCTGAATTTTAATGGAAACACTGCCAATAGCATGGTGGGTAACCTAGGGCAAGACAGACTTTTTCTTCCTGAAATCACTCTTCTAAAGCTGAGACCGGAAGAGGAACCTTGCAGAAGTGCACTGTGACCACAGTTCTTGGCATGAAAGATAAACAATTTGCAGTCTCATGCCAAAAAGTATTTCCTTGCATTTACATTCATTACTTAGAATGATCACATTATTCATTTTTTTCCCCAGCACAGAAATTTGCATTTTGCACAAAATTTGCCTGGTGCAGCAGATCTTTATAGTTATGGAAACTGTCATCATTATCGGAATGTGCTGCTGCTCAACTCCCCAGACATAATTTAATATGGTGAGGAGAATATGACCTGCCTGGCTCTATGGGTGATCATATTTCTACTACTGCAGCAAGCTGGGCTTGTGTATTTTTCCTCACTTCAGTTGTTCTTCCCATAGTTCATGTAGGGAGGCACTTTGGCTTTTGAAACACTACATTTCTCAATATTTAAGCACAATGTATTGTCCTTATTTTTCAGAACCCATTAAATATAAGGGTCAGAACCCAGAAAATCTTATGTGCTGGATTTCTACCCTGTATGATTCTTTTCATCCATGCTTTGCACTTATGTAGGAATATACATAATTTGGTCTGAAGAAGTATAGGAACAGTTGAGCACATTACTTTACCACTGGAAGAATAGGAACCAGGGAAAAGCATCAGCCTCTGCCACTTGGAGCACTAGAGGATGACAGAATGTCTTGTATATGCAGTCAACTGTTCAGGATTTACTACTCAATTGGTTGTTCACAATCAGGGAAATGATTGGCTTCTTGGTTGTTTGTTGAACTTTCTTTCTTTATATGGTTAAATTATTTTGTTTTGATAAAAATAAAACTTAAAATGCAAATGTCTCACGTGATTTGTTAACATTTTAACCAAAACCCCTGCAAATCATATGTTTTATGAATTGGACATCTGATTATTCCTAATCATTGACCCAATGCCTCGTTGGCCATATTGGTATCCCATTCCACTCAACAAAGGGATTAGGTCATGTCAAATGATCTCACTTTCTTGTGGTGCTTCCTTTTCACACATAGCTCGTTTGTCATTATCTGCCGTATTTTATAGTCTGTAACTTAGGAATCTGGTTTTAGATTCTTAAATATAGCGAAACTCTGAAGCCACAGGAGGGCACGAACCACAGTGCAATAATCCAGAATCTTTTCCCCTTGGATTTGATGTTTTCTGGACATTTAGCATTATTCATTAACAGAGAAAACATCCTTAAATCAAAATCATAGCTTCTTATGAAGGTGATTTATGTACTCCTTGCAAGAATAAGTAGACTTACTTTTACAGCCCAACACAATGTTATTAGTCTATTTACATACCTCTTGAAGACACTTGAAGTCAGTGGGGCACAATTCATTGGAGGGAAAAGTGGGATTGAGGATATGGAAGGAACAGGTATACTAATTGATGGCTGTTAATAGCTTTTTTTCCCAAACTCATCAAACTGTAATCGCCGTTATTATAATTAATCTATTTGTTCCAAACTTCAGTCATTTGAGAACCATCTTAATGCTTTTTGCCATATGTATCAAGATGCCACATGTGGGTATATTTTTTACTTAATACTTTTATTTAAATTATCTCTGTGTTAAAGAAGCAATTATTGCCCTAAGCAATAACGTCTATGAAAACTTGTTGAATTTTCTAGTTAAGCATATTTTCAAATGTGCATTAAAATGTAGTAAAACTATCAAAAATTGTTCGTGTGCCAGTTAAATATCATCTTCATATTACCAGTGGTCTACCCAGTGCACTTGGGTAAACATCGAGCTAACCTAAACAGTATGTTTGCTGTTAGGTTTTCTAGTTATTCTAGCTTCTATGAAGCAGAGCTCTGTCTCCATTTTTTCTCCAAGGCAATAGAACTGGTGACCACAAACAGAATTGTGGGATTATTGGGCAAGTTTCTTTGGTCAAACTGTAGAGTTAAATAACTGACATTTCAAATCAAAGGATTTTGGTCTCAAAGGAATAATCACATAATGTTTTGTTGCATAAATATGTTTTTTGTTTGTTTGTTAGTTTGTTTTGGTGTTTTGAGTGTTGGCTGATTAGTCGGTGAGTACAGAATGATGTATAGGAATGCATAGTTAGGAATTCATGCCCAACCAGAAGCACCGACATAAGTTCTGCTGAAATAACTGCTTCCATACTTCTAAATGTGAGGGAAATGGATTTGGCTGTACTAAGAACCACAGAGAGCAACTTTCAAGTCTCCTTAGTGTCAGCTTGTTGATCTTTGGTCTGTGTATGCAGAAAGAATTGCTCAGTGGCATCTGCGACCTTTGTTTCCAGTGGTGACAGACACAGTCTGCCTTCAGTTTCCTTCAGTTTCTGCCAGAGGCAAATTCAACAGCCTCTACCATTGAGCATCTTGGGATTAGTCCATGGCTATTTCAGCCCAGAAATAGATGAATTATTTTTCCGTGTGAGGTATGAGTGAATGGATATCTCATTCCTATTGGGAATGAGAGGTTTGTACCTGCAGCACCTGGGAAAGAGTGGCCCAGTTCTGTCTGTGGCCACAGAGATCTGGTTGCCTTCTGTGTGTATATTGTGTGCAATGGGGTATTAATGCAGCATGATTGAGGCTTCTTGGCTCCATCATACATGAAAGGCCAGATATCTAGCCTTGCTTTTTCAACATGATGTGTAAACCACAAATGCGAATACTCTAGTTGGACATATTTGCCTGAAGGAACCCTCCTTACACACAAACACACACACACACACACACACACACTGAACATATTGAAAACTTACTCAAAAGTCCTCCCCTTGTTAAAATAACTGGGCGGACTAGGGCCGATGAGTTAGGAAATGAGATGGCTATGTATATGGCCCAAAAGGGAGCTCCCTGGAGGAAGAGCCCATGGTGTCTTTATCTTGGTTTTCTTAGCTGCCGGAAGAGTGCCTGGCTCATAGCAGGCATTAGTGCACTTTTGCTGAGTAAACAAATGAAAATGGCTCACCGAGAGTAAACAGGGAAGAAAGAAAGAGTCTAAGATAAATAATATAGCCCAACCCCTTCTTTTTTTTTTTTTTTTTTTTTTTTTTTTTGAGATGGAGTCTCACTCTGTTGCCCCAGACTGGAGTGCAGTGGTGTGATCTTGGCTCACTGCAACCTCCACCTCCCTGGTTCAAGCAATTCTTCTGCCTCAACCTCCCGAGTAGCTGAGATTACAGGTGCATGCCACCACACCGGGCTAATTGTTGTATTTTCAGTAGAGATGGGGTTTCACCATGTCCTTAAACCAAAATCATAACTTCTTATGAAGGTGATTTATGTACTCCTTGCAGGAATAGGTAGACTTACAGCCCAACACAATATTATTAGTCTATTTACATACCTCTTGAAGACACTTGAAGTCAGTGGGGCACAATTCGTTGGAGGGAAAAGTGGGATTGAGGATACGGAAGGAACAGGTATACTAATTGATGGCTGTTAATAGCTTTTTTCCAAACTCATCAAACTGTAATCGCCATTATTATAATTAATCTATTTGTTCCAAACTTCAGTCATTTGAGAACCATCTTAATGCTTTTTGCCCTATGCATCAAGATGCCACATGTGGGTATGTTATTTACTTAATACTTTAAGTTATCTCTGTTAAAGAAGCAATTATTGCTCTAAGCAATAATGTCTATGAAAACTTGCTGAATTTTGAAGTTATTTTCGAATATGCATTAAAATGTAGTAAAACTATAAAAAATTGTTCATGTGCCAGTTAAATATCATCTTCAAATTACCAGTGGTCTACCCAGTGCACTTGGGGAAACATCAAGCTAACCTAAACAGTATATTTGCTGTTAGGTTCCCTAGTTATTCTAGCTCCTGTTAAGCAGAGCTCTGTCTCCATTTTTTCTCCAAGACAATAGAACTAATGACCACAGATGGAATTGTGGGTTTCTTGGATAAGTTTCTTTGGTCAAACTGTACAGTTAAATAATTGACATTTCAAATCAAAGGATTTTGGTCTCAAAGGAATAATCACATAATGTTTCGGCCAGATTGGTCTTGAACTCCTGACCTGAAGTGATGCATCCACCTCGGCCTCCCAAGGTGCTGGGATTACAGGCATGAGCCACCACACCTGGCCGCAACCCCTTTCTTTATGAAGATCCATCTCATTATCAGAGATGAACAATGACATTATTTATCCATTTCAGAATTTAGCAACTATTTCCCATTACTTACTCCATCTTGTTAGTTCAGCCAATAGTTGTTGAGTGCTTAAGTCTGTAGCAGGCACATGAGGACACAGGAGTGAAAAAGACATACAGGATCCATGGAGCTTTTATCTGGGGGCCGGGGAGGAAGTGTCATTTCAGGAGTCAGGCAGACACATATGTAAACTACATAATATCAGATGGTGCTAAGGGTGAAGAACGTGAAGGGAATGTTAGAAAGTGTATCTTTACCCTAATTCAAAACAATGCAAATAAAATGTTTAAAAATTGTCCCCAGTAGAGAAGAAGAAATCATTCTGTGCCTTAAGATGCGGCTCCTCCTCTGTTTCATGCCAGTGGCCTCATTTCTCCTTACGTGGAGCACAGAAGCTTGAAAGATGCTTCCCACTAGTCTTGTGCTTATAGTTTTTATTATCCTCCTGGTAGCTTCAATCCATGTCAGTGTCTTCTCTACCTGAGCATCGTAACTTGGGACTACTTTTGCTAAAAGGTAATTTCCAGGCACCTCAGCATAAAGGAAATGAAGCCATCTTTGATCCCACATAGCAAAGAAACCCAGGTCGACACTATTTCAGACCTAACTTCCTTGGGAGGAAACATCAAACATTTGATGCCTGATGTTGTCATTCCCAAATTCTTTTTCTCAAGAAAGATTAAGATATCATGCTTTAAGGCAGTGGTTCTCAGAGGGGGCAATTTTATTTCCCAGGCATCTGTATGCAGAGGGCAGGGATTCTGCTCAACATCCTGCAGTGCATAACACAAGGCAGTTCCCATAACAAAGATGTATCCAGTCTATAGTGCCAGTGGTGCTGAGGTTGAGAAGCTCTGGTCTCAGGAGTTAGGGTGACAGTGTAGTGCCGGCCCCAGAAACAGCTCAGCCCTCATGCTGACGATGAGACTGGAGTGGAGAGAAAGACGTACCCTGGCAGGACCAGAGGCAGAGTCCAGGGCCCACAGTCCGGTATTTCTTCACAGCTGCATTAGGACATGTTTCTAGAGCCTACACACAGCAGGACATTAACTGATGAAAATTTAAACCCCCAAATCATCCCCCTGCCCTGCTCCATTCCACCTTGAGGAGAAAGAGCCAGGAGAAAGGATGTCACGTCTATGGGAATAGATGCTGTTTATTGCTTTACCATCCCCAAGCACACTTGAACACTGAGTAGACACTAAGGAAATATTTACATAGGGAAGGATAGGATTTTGCTGTGAAAGTAGTTGCAACCCAAACGCTCTACAAACTTCTATAGCCAACTGGAATGAAAAAGAATGAACATCAATGCTGGGCATCAAGTTGAGAAAATCGAGAGTATTGGTTTGCTCCTTCTTCCTTTTAGGGGAAATCAAGGACCAGAGGGTTTTGCCCAAGCTTGAGTCAGAGGCAAAGTGGTGACTGACACCAGGACTTCACCCCTAAACTCCAACATTTTTGCCATGACACCACCACCTTCTGCTTCCAAAATTTTCCATTATGCTCTACTGTCTTTCCCAGAAGTGGAAAGAAGGACATTTTTGTCAAGATTTTCTGCATCAGGGTTTGAAAATTTTGATGACTTTTTGGTTAACTGAAAATTACCCAAAAAATCAAATTATCTAGACTGCTCATCCCCCAAATGTTCTAGTTAATCAAGGTTTGATTGTGTTTGTTTTGCAAAAAGAAAACTTCTCTCCTAAGACATTTAGACTCAAATAGATGTGCCCGGTGCTTATGTGGTCTCATAATTTATGCACTTGAGTTGCTGTTCCGTGGGCAATTTGGCAGGGATCACAGGCATAGACAAAGAAGATGTTAACAGCAAAAAAGACATCACCAGAAAGCCTTTGGAAGACAAACACTTCACATCTTCAATTATAAGACAACCTGATGCAGAAAGAGAATAAATTAATTTAAAAACCTCCTGCACAAAGAAAATAATGGAAAAATACATCACAAGTAGTTATCCCTTTTGTGCTAAAAACAAGTGATTTGGAGAAAATAACTGCATGGGGCTGAATGTGTTAGTCTTATAATCTTCTTCTAGTTTTAAATTCTTAGGGGAGAAACAGAGAATAAGAAAAAAGAAGCTTTCATTGTTGCAACAAACATTTATTGGATATTTAGTATGTTGCCAGGCACCAGGCTACACTTTCTGTGACTTTTTCTACTCTTAAAATTTCTTTCAATCATGTGAAAGAAACTTCTAGATGTCTCATTACTGATTCCAACAGTGGCTCTAGAAAGGCCATTTTTTTCTGAGGTTTTTGCAAAAACTGTTTTGGCTCAACTTAGAAGTGCAGCTGGGAATATCACTTGGTGTTTTTCCCCCTGGGAGCCTGAGTTCTCTGCGACTGGTTTATCCTAAGGTTTGGGGGCCACCCATTTGCAAGGAGAGGGCCTTAGATTACTAGAGATTATGAATATTTCAGGTTGAGTTCTCTGGGAAGTAGGCTCTGAAATGGAGCTCGGTGTGCCAGGGGTTTATTAGGGAGTTACCATGGACAACCACATCTGTGTAGAGGAGGAGGAAATGGATACAGGCAACAGCAGCCTTGGCCAGCCCATGGGATGCTCTGCAGCTAGAATGGGCCTTTAAAGTTGGCTAGACCAGGACTTTAGACTCCTGCATTCATCAGTCACTGGATGTGGGCTGCCTGGGGCTACCTGAGAAAGTTGTGACCTTGAGGGAGGCAGCTCTTTGCAACTGAAGCAATCTCTGAAGGGACAGATTGCTGAAGGCTGCTTGCTGACAATCTTTCACTAAAGGGGCTCTGGGTGGCATATCATAGCATTCACTACTGTGAGGCTCCATTGAGAACTGACCTTCCTTCCTTCCTTCCTTCCTTCCTTCCTTCCTTCCTTCCTTCCTTCCTTCCTTCCTTTCCTCCTTCCTTTCTTCCTCCCTCCCTCCCTTCCCTCCTTCTTTCTTCCTTCCTTCCTTCTTTCTTTTGTTCCATCCATGCATCCAACATGTATTTATTTTGTGTCTGCCATCTGCCAGGCACAACCTGATGGAGAAGATGTCATTAAACAAAATATTATACATTATTTATTTACAACTTGATGCATACTAGAAAGAGACCACACCAAGTGAGATGAGAGAAGATAATTGGGGGAACCAGGAACCAACAGAATCAGGGAATGTTTAGGCTGAACTCTGAGGAATGAATTAGGATGAAAAAGAAATGGGTTTTCCAGGTGGAGGGAGCTTTGAGTTGGAAGAATTGGCAGCACAATGGGGGTGGCCCAGGGATAGTGGGGAGGGGAGAGAAGGAAGAGATGAGACAAGATCTGGGGATTGCACAGGCAGAGCTCAGGAGTTTCATCCTAAACACTGGGACCAAAAAATCTATACTGTGTCTGGAGATCTAGGAATGAGGTTCTGCTGGGACCAGAAAGCTAGAAGTTAGTTTAAAATTGAAATGCACGCTCCTACCTACAAGGTTTATATTATTCTTGAAAATGGGAGCTAACTAAAATTAAAATAGCTTCATTCAGTGTGAGCTGCACAATATTCCACACAGACTCATTGGGTTTTTGTCTCAGCATCCCATTTTCCTGAGCTTTGTAATTCTCAAACCTCATCTCCATGGAATAATCCAAACTGTGAAATGAAACACTTACAGGGCCAGTCAACCACAAGATTTGAGAACTGCAGTCCATTAACCCTTGGATGAAGGAGTAGATGACTTGAATCATCTTGTAATTTTTGCCTTCCTGTAGGTGAAAAGATAAGTCTCAAGACCACATCCAGATGAGTCCAAATACCTGCTGAAAACTGTTGTGTCTATGGAATTTACAGAGAAAGAAGTTTCTCCTCTGACTTACTTAGAAACAGAATTTTATTTTTTCTTATTTTTTTCAAATAGATAAGATGGTAAATTTTATGTTATATGAATATATGTGAATATATATGAACATATATATAATATATATTTTACCATTTTATCCACTCTTAAGCATATAGTTCAGTGATATTAAGTATAGTCATATCATTGCAAAACCATCCATCTCCAGAACTCTTTTCATCCTGCAAAACTGAAGCTTTGTAATCATTTAAACAACTCCCCAATCCGTCCTTTCAGGAAGATTTGACCTCCCTCTCCTTTCAGGAAGGAGGAGTTGGGGAGTTGTTTAAATTATTTCCCTGGAGACCCCTATTCTACTTTCTGTCACTAAGAATTTGACAACTCTACTCCCTCATGTAAATGGCATCATATAGAATTTGTCTTTTTGTGACTGGATTATTTCACTTAACATAATGTTCTCAAGGTTCATCCATGTTATAGCATATGTCAGAACTTCCTCTCTTTTAAAAATTGAATAATATACCATTGTGTGTATATATTGCATTTTACCATTCATCTGTTGATGGACAATTGGGTTGATCTTCATTTTCATGATTGTGAGTAATGCTGTGAACATGGATGTACAAATATCCTTTCACTTTCAATCTATTTGTGTCTTTGGATCTAAAGTGAGTCTCTTGTAGGCAACATGTAGATAGATCATGTTTTTAATGCACTTTGTCAATCTCTTTGATTGGAATGTTTATCCATTTACATTTAAAGTAATTACCAATAAAATCTACCATTTTGTGATTTGTTTTCTATATGCCTTATAGCTTTTTTTGTCCCTGATTTCCTGCATTACTATCTCTTTTGTGGTGAGGTATATATATATATATATGTATATATATTTTATAGAGAGGGTCTCCCTCTGTTGCCCGGGCTAGAATGCAGTGGTGCAATCATAACTCATTACAGCCTCAATCTCCTGGGCTCAAGCTATCTTCTCACCTCAGCCTCCTGAGTAGCTGGTACCCCAGGCATGTACCACCACACCCACCTATTTTTTAATTTAATTTTTTTTTTGTACTGAAAGTGTCTCCCTGTGTTGCCCAGGCTGGTCTCGAGTTCCTCTTGCCTTGGCCTCAAAGTGCTGGGATTACAGGCTGGAGCCACTGCACCCCACCTGTGTTGGTTTTTTGCAGTGAAATGTTTTAATCCCCTTCTTATTTTCTATTTTTTTTTTTAAATTTCTGTTTCCAACTTTTACTTCAGATTCAGGCGATACATGTGCAGGTTTGTTACATGAGTAAATTGTGTATCATGGGGGTTTGGTGTACAGATTATTTTGTCACCCAGGTAATGAGCAGAGTACTTGATAGGTAGTTTTTTGATTCGCACCCTCCTTCCACTCTCCACTCTCAAGTAAACCCTCGTGTCTATTGTTCTTTTTTTTGTGTCCATGTGGACTCAGTGTTTAGCTCCCACTTATAAGTGAGAGCATGTAGTATTTGGTTTTCTGTTTCTGTGTTAATTTGCTTAGGGTAATGGCCTCCAGCTCCATCTGTATTGCCACAAAGGACATGATTTCACTCTTTTCTACAGCTGTGTAGTATTTCATGGTGTATATGTACCACATATTTTTTTATCCAGTCTACTGTTGATGGGCATCTAGGTTGATTCCATGTCTTTGCTACTGTGATTCATGCTGTGATGAACATATGCATGCATGTGTCTTTATGGTGGAATGATTTATATTCCTTTGGGTATACACCCAGTAGTGGGATTGCTGGGTCAAGTGGTAGTTTTGTTTTAAGTTCTTTGAGAAATTTCCAGACTGTTTGAGGAAGAGAATTTAAAGGACTTGGGATCTGATACAATTTTAGAAACTTTGATTCATATTTGGTGTTTCTCCCTGCCACTCTCTACTCCCATCTTGTTGTCTCTCACTCGCTGTTCATTCCGAGAGAACAGTGGAGGAACATTTGAAAAACACACCTCTTCCGTCTTGAGGAAGAACAGGCTGTAACGACTTTGCAACCTTGCTTGGGCTTCACTCGGAACTCCTCACCTGCTTGGGCTGCTTTATTTTGTTCATCAGTTGCGGTCCTTATTTAACATAAAGTTTGAAAAGCTTAAACTTTTCAATTAGTAGCTGAGCTCTCCCCCATAGAGATCATCCAGTTAAAAACCCAATTCCTGGGTTGGTGTCTACGAGTTGTCTTTTATTTGGTTCTTATGAAAAAGGTCCATATCCAAGAAGGAGAACATCAGGGAAAAGCACCTCAAAATTTCCTGTCCTGAAAGTGTCTTCAGAAGATAACACTTCAGGCTTGGAGCCTGGGAACAGAAGGTGCCTATTGGTCTTTAATTAAGGAAACTGTTGCAAATGAAGGGCATTTAACATCTTAAACCACCAGTGGCTCAAAGGCAGCATGAAGCCCGTGGGTAACAAAGATGCATTTGTTGTCCCAGCTGTCCTGGTACCTGCATTGGCCTATACAGCTGACCTACAGCTAAATGCTTCCCAGCAGGGCAGATTATAAGTGATCTTGGACTCCCTGGGCTGTGACAACTCAATTTTCACAAGTGGCAAAGAAAGTCAAGCCACCGTCCCCTCCCGTGCGACACATCTGCCACAATAACAGAGCTGGAGAAGAAGCAGTCCTCTGTCAAGAGAGACCCCTAGACATGGGGACATGCAAGGAATGCTGAAGAATCAGAATGGCATTGTGCAGATTTCATTACTATTTCATCTGGGGGAGAAAGAGCCTATAAGGAGCAGGAAAGAAAACCCCTACAGATTGTGCTCTGATTTTATAACCAGATTGTTGGAAATTACTGACAGATTGAATAAAATAATATGCTTTGGAGCAGGAGGAAACATAAAGGTGGAAATTTAATTGACTTCTATCCTAAACCTAGGAGCTAGGGGGTAGGGGAAGGTATATTATTAATCACCACTGTGGTCACGCCTGGTGGTTTCATGTGCAGTGAGAGGAAATGTAGCTTTCAATTACATACATATGAATTTCAAATGACTACCTGGTGCACCAGAGAGGAGAAAGCGTGCAGACCAGGAGCTGTACCCCATGTGTGTACGCACTTGAGCAGAACCACACCACCCTGTAAAAAATGCAATTAGAGAACGGGGGGGTGAGTGCCATGGGTGGGGGGTAAAGCCGTAATCTGTGAGGGCCCCACCTTATCTGTTCTCTTTGAAGCACATGTTCTTTTTCTTCCTGCAAAGTGCTTGCAATAGCCCTGGCCTGAATGGATTTCAGATCTGCCTTGAATATGAAATACCTCTGGATGCATTCAACCATTTTCTACCCTGAAAGTCAGAGGGACAAAAGGTGGATTGTGTGTGGCCTTAAATGATATTTCAGGAGTTCACTAAATGTCAAGATAAGATTAGGGGTAGCCTAGGAAGGGAATTCTCCTAATTAATGGGAATTCTTTAGCATACAGTGTTGCAAGATCCTCCTTTGTTAAGCTTCCAGAGTTTTTTCCTCTAGTGTTCAAACAAAAGACAAGATTTTTGTGTTGGGGTTGTTGTAAGAATTATTGAGGTTTTTCTTTAACAAGAAATACTTTTACTTTCACGGAGAAGAGACCACCCCCCCAAAATTAAAAAAAAAAAGACTTTGTCTTGCTTGTTTGCGTATTGAATAGCTACTGTGAGTCCAGCCTGTGCTGGACATCGGAGTCCTAGAGGTCAATAAAGACATGTCCCCGGTCTCAGAAAGTGTATTTCAGTCCCAGTGTAGGCACAAAATAAGGTCTGCTGAATTATATTGCCTAAGCTGGAACTCTAGCACGTTCATTGATTCATTCAACAAACCTTTCAAAGGCCTCATATAGGCAGACTAATAGTCAACTAGCCACCAGATTAAAAAAAAAAAAAAAGGATTGAATTAGAATCAATTCTATCACCGGATTAAAAAAAAGGATTGAATTAGAATCAATTCTATCTGTGACTAAACACGCAGGCTTGAGTTTGGCTCTGCTGTGAATCTGTCTGGCTTTGCAATTTCTCCATGCCTCAGTTTTTCCTTCTATACAATGGGGACAGGAAGAACCATCTCCCAGGTTTATTGCATTAAATGAAATACTAATGCCTACTGTTTAGTACTGTTCTGAGTGCTTTGCATCTACTGTTAAATATGAATGACTTATTTCCTCAGCTGCTTCTGATTGAACCTGGAGTGTTTATTCATGATTTGGGGGCATACGGCTCTTTGATACCTTAAAAGTGATTGAGAACCTCAAAGAGTTCCTGTTACACAGTCTCTATTACAAAATAGCTACCCATATTTATTGTATTATAAATTAAAACGGAAAGCAGTTGAAACCACTTGTTAATTCATTAAAATATAACAATAATAAACCCATTACATGTTTTAAAATAAAAAACATTTTGACAACAAGGATTTAGTAAAAACAGGACATTGTTTTCCACGTTCTGCATATCTTCTTTCATGTCTGTTGTAAATCACATTTCATGTAGTCTCTCAAAAACTCCGCGGTGAGCTTCTAAGAGAATCTGAGTATAAAGGGCCAATATCTTAGCATTATTGTGACGATCATGAGCCAAACTCCCCGACAGGGTCTGGGGGACCTCAGGTCACACCTTGAGCACCCCTGTATTAAGTCACTTGCTCCTCAACACAACCCTCCAGGGTAAGTGCTATTTTCATTCCCATTTCATAGATGAGGAAATAAAGGCACAAACGTTTAAGGAGCTTGCCCAAGGCTACGCCATTAAGAGTAGCAGAGCTGGCGTTGAGACCCAGCTGCTTGTCTTCAGGGTCTGTGTCCCCACCACCACACCATGGTTCACGCAGAGAACCCAGAACAGTGCTGGCCGCAGGAGGCTCTGGGCCAACGTGAGCAGCTGGACGTCCTTCTGTGATGAAGGTGATATCACCCCATTCTCTGACGGTCAGTTCACTTCCTACCGAAGGCACTGGCATAGCTCTTTGAAATCCATGTACAGGGCTTTGGAAATAGCCACTCATAATCTGAACATTTCTTCGATTGCCTGAGTGTTTGTTCTAAAGCATCTACAGGGCCTGCAGCCACTCACAGAGGAAGACTATGTCTGTCTGATCACCTAGAAACCATTAGAATCCCCCTGGCTATCAGGGCAGCTCTCCTCACCTTGTGGTGAGGCCAAACCCTCATGCACGTTTGCAGACAACAAAGAAAGCGGGTACATTGAAGGGAGAATGTGGAAAATACAACTTCAGCATAGACCTCTCCTGCTTTATCTCATGTGACCAAAAAGGTTGGGAGTTGATTGAAATGACTTGCATCTGGGACTACACCAGGAGGCCGAGCAGACACAGGAGTGTTTCTCACTCTTAAAAAAAAAGTCCATATACCATTTACTCTTTTCAGCTCAAAATACTCCACAGACTTTGCAACTTACCTCTTCCCATTTGCCCTTTAAAAGGGGTGGGGGGGGGGGAGAAAAAGGAGAAGTGGGGGAAAGCCACATTAGAATTCATGGGAAGAAATGAGATTGTTTTTAAGACACAGGCACCTGGATTTCTTTGTTTAATTAGCATCAGTGAATTATTAATTCAGTGCAAAAAAGCATAGCTCTTTGTCATATAAAAAATCATCAATACCACAAGAGACCCTCACAAACCAGGATGATGATAACTTACTTATATTTGCACAGTGCTTTGCAATTTACAAGGCCCTGTTCTGTACTTCACGGATTTAACTCTGTTAACTGTGTGGAATGGAGTTTTTGCCCGGGCTGGAGTCAGCAGGACAGTACAGAGATTTTACTTCCTCACCATCACGCCCCAAATTATGGAGAAACACTCCAGATTTAATCAGAAGTGCCTGGGACAAGAAGTCATTAATATTCAACAATTTTTAAAATTGCATTCCCAAACTATGTCAAACTTTTTGAGAATTCACCTTGAAGAATCAAGAGGTGCAGGCCCAGCTCTGGGGAGTGATCCAAGCAGGGTCTTCTGTGAGCTTCGTTCTTTTCCTTAATTGGATGGAGCTATTCACTACGGTGAGGTGACCCATCTGTTCTGATTTGCTTAGGACTACCCCACTTTTAGCACTGAAAGTCCAGTGTCCTGGGATCCCCCACTTCCAAGTCCCAGGCAAACCAGGATGATTGGTCAACCTACGTGCGACAAATGCCTGAAAGTATCACACACTCTGAGTCTACACCCCTCTTTTCTTCATCTCCGTGGTTTTTCTCCTGGCAGAGTTGCTTGGAGCTTCACATTTGACAAGTGCATTTGGTTTTGCTGGCCAGGGCTGGCCTTACAGCCTAATCCAGGACCCGTGCACCTCCAGTCTTCCTTTCCCAGCTCTGTCAGAGCAGTGGGGCACACTCATCCTCTTTGGGGGATATCCCCTTAGTGTGTCAGTCCCTACCAGAGCCAAGGGGCAGTAGAGGCTCTTGTTCCTCCTCTGCCTCCCTGTGGCAATGGCTCAACCACCTGTCTTTGCTTGGCCAATCTTATACTGTCAGTGAGGACTTGGAATCTTGGGAGTGACAGGTAAAGACTTTGGGACCACTGGAGCCTGCTCATGATATGAAGGTGGAGTTCTGAGTGTACAGCAGAAGAGCCGGCTGCGGGGTCCAGATTCGTGGTCTCTGTGGCGACTCAGCTTCCCTGGAACTGGCTTGCTTTCTGAGTCCGATGCACGAACATTTTTCTCAGTTCTGTGAGCTCATTGATGTCCTGCTGATCCATTCCTTCAATGCTTAAGCAAGCCGGAGTCAGTTCTGATGGCTGCAACTTAGAACCCTGCCAGCTATGCTGGGTCAACAATGGTAACATTATCCGTCTCCACCAACTAGTTTTATCTATCAATTTATCTATCCACCCATCTATCCATCCAACCAGTCATCCATCCTTCTATCCCCATTAATATCCTACTCCAGTCCCTTTTCCCTCTGCCCCACTGACCACCATACAGATGTGTTAATCATTTGTTTTCATTTTTGCAAAATGTGTATTATTGCTTTGTATGCATATACACATAGATATACAAATATTAAGTGTATCTCTTGATGGACCTCACATATGTCTATACTCACAGCCACCAACAAGATCAGGATACAGAAGACATCCAGTACCCAGAAAGGTCTCTCATGCCCCATCAGTACATTACTATCTCCCCCATCCAGAAGTAACCACTTTCTGACGTCTATCACCATAAATTTTGGGCATGTATTTTTTATGTACATACATGGTCTTGTTATATATCTTGCCTGTTTCTTCATATTTTTCAAGCCCTATGTTGTTAAAACCCAATGTGTTGCTAGGTTTTCACCTTGGCAACTCCTGACTTCTAACTCATGTGTACTACTCAGCAGGCAGGCTTCACCTGCTTAGCCTCGTCCATCCCCCAAGCTGCCTCCACGGCTGGTCACGGCGTTGTGGTCATCTCCGGAGTCCTCATGCGTGGGAGTCTGCTGGATTTCTCAGTTTGCCGACACTCCAGAAGGTCAAGTTTTAAACCTGGGAGATGTGGGGGAGGGAGATTAATGGGTGAGCCTTTTTTTGTATTATGTCCTTGATGTGTTTGCTGAATCTTCAGTACCTCCCAGACAAGGGTGGTGTGGCCACATTCTGGATATAGAATGCTCCTCCCAGCCTTCTATCTGATGCATGGCGCCTGCCACTTCCTCTTAGGCGTGCTGCAGGATGACACTAGTGAGCCACAAGAAGGTCAAGTGTGTTCACTGGTCCTTCCTGTGAGGGGCTGCTCATCCTTCCTGACACAAAGCAGCTTAGAAATCCTAAGAAAAGTAAAGAAAGCCGCAGAGAGGAAACAAAAGTGAGGGAGAGTAAAGCCAAGTTTGCCTGTAAAATCTTTCATGTTTTCTCATTATGTGTCATCTGGCTGGGAACATGGTTCTCACAGCCCAGGAGGGCACAACTTGCTTTTATTTGGCTTCGGAGGCATCCAGTTTGTGAAAGTTTACAGGAGCATTGCAGAAATGTGTTTTCTCTGTGGAGCCAAAAGTTTGTGGACAAAATAGACCAAAAGACAAAGACCGTGGAAGTGTCTGACCCACCCCAATGGAGCCGACTTGCTTAGGAAACAGAAAATCCTTCTCATCCTGTGCAATTTTAGGAAGATCAGGAAGGCTGTACTGAGGAGGATTTCAGAGCTGAAGCTGATACAAAAAGAAAATAAATGAATGAAAGAAAATAATCACTGTCATCTGAGTACAGCATGAAAAATATCAACATGACCCGGATTTCATAACTCAAACCAGATGAAAAAAAAACTTCACACCCAACCCCATACCAATTCCTCTGATTTCTTTCTTTTTTTTTTGTTTTCTTGAGACAGAGTCTCACTCTGTCTCCCAGGCTGGAGTGCAGTGGCGTGTCTCGGCTCACTGCAACCTCCACTTCCCGAGTTCAAGAATTCTCCTGCTTCAGCCTCCCAAGTAGCTGGGATTACAGGCACCTCCCACCATGCCCAGCTAATTTTTGTATGTTTAGTAGAGACAGGGTTTCGCCATGTTGGCCAGGCTGGTCTCTAGCTCCTGACCTCAAGTGATCCACCCATGTCAGCTTCCCGAAGTGCTGGGATTACAGGTGCGAGTCACCGCGCCTGGCCAATTCCTCTGATTTCTAATCAATTTTTGTGGAGGTGGCATTTACAGAGTTCATGGGGGTGGAGGGGACTGACAGTGCAACCAGCTCCAAGGCACACAGCTGCCAGGAGGGACAGTGGGGGTGATGGGCCCAGGCTCCAGAGTTAGGCAGGAAGGGAGCCGAGTCTGTATTTTTCCATGTATCATCTACGTGATTTTGGGAAAATTACCTACCTTCCCAGACCTTCAATTCTACATCTGTAAAATGGGGTTATAATTGCAGGTCCTTCACAGAGTTAAACACTCATGAAATTCTGGAAGCAAAGAGGCATCAGAGAGCCTGACACGCTGAGGTGCCCACTGAATGTGAGCTCTGTGTTCACAGGACAAGCTACAAAGTCCCAGTGGGGAGTGACCACGGAAACCCTGGGTCAAGGTGAGTGATGCTGGAGCCACTTGAGGTCTGTCCCCAGGGAGGTACTGCACATTTTCCCTTTCAGGTAATATGCCCATCCACTTCTAGACACTTGTCCTACAGAAACAAGCGCACGGAGACTTTTGTAGGAGGATGCAGCACTGTTTGTAACAGTGACTGAGTGGGAATAACCTAAATGTCCATCCAAAAGTCAATGTTAGATAAGCCATTGTGTGTTCATTCAATGGATACTCTGCAGTGTCCAAAAGAACAAGTAAACCCATAAGTATGGCATGGAAGGGTGACTGGGTCCAAAAAGAAAAGTGTATACAAGTATTAATAAGATGTCTGCATTTTTTTTTTTTTTGAGACAAAGTCTTGCTCTATTGCCCAGAGGCTGGAGTGCAGTGGCGCCATCACAGCTCACTGCAGCCTCGACCTCCTAGGCTCAAGTGATCCTCCCACCTCAGCCTCCTGAGTGGCTGGGACCACAGGTGCACACCACCATGCCCAGCTAATTAAAAAAAAATTTTTTTTTGTAGGGATGGAGTCTTGCTTTGTTGCCCAGGCTGGTCTCAAACTCCTAGGCTCAAGTGATCCTTCCACCTCATCCTCCCAAATTGTTGGGATTACAGGTGTGAGCCACTGTGCCCAGCCCAGATATTTGCATTTTTGTAGAAATAAGGAAGAAACAATACTGTGTTTAAGTTGAGTATAGAAGAATGTAGTGAGAAGAATGTTTATCAAACAGCTGGTGGTGATTTTCTGGGAAGAAGGTGGTATCCTAAGTAACATGGTCATGTAATTGGTCCACATGGGGTACTTTGGGAAATGAAAGAGGCAGGCACTTTGCTAAAGCTGTGCAATGGGTACTGACCTGCAGCCACGCAGGCAATCTGGGAGACATCATAGAGGACTTACCCTTTGTTCGCAGAGCACTCAGGACTCTTGTTTGTTAGTGGCAAATCCAAGTCAAATATGCTTGGTTCATATTCCCTTTCCCTGAGTCCAGCATTCACTGGGACTGTGAATAAGCTGGGACTGGACAGGGGAGGTGGGACCTTTTTTATGAGAACCTCAGAGATGAGAGCCAGCTCCTGGGGGATGCAGTGTTGACCAAGTTGCTGTGGGAGGCAGGGAGAACAGATGTTGGGAAGGTCAAACACAGAGACGTCTGCCTTGCAGTCCACTGTGTATCTGGATAGCATGCGAATGTATAAGGCTGAATGTTATGGGGAAATCTAGCTGGTAGAGGTGAGCACTGGGACAAAGGGGACCTTTCGTGAAGTCCCTGTGTGTGATGCCGGAGGCATCTGAGGACTTGGGGAACCCTCCCCCCCGCCCACTATGAGAAATGCAACAGCATTATCAAAGAGAGGAGAAGAAAGGGAGGAAGATGGGCCAGGGATCTTGAAAGGATGTGTTTTTTTCCCTGCACTGGGTGTGCGAAGGAACTGTGCTTGAAGGGCCAGCAGTGGGAATGTGTGAGCATGTGGTGCCCTGGCTAGTTTGCTTTCCTTGATTGGAAGCAGCTGTGGGCCTTTGACTTTTGAGAGGGACAGAAAGTTTGGTGTCTTTATGGTGTTAGAGGTTATGCCCGAAGATTTCCTGCCTTCTGGGCCCCACTGAATTGGAACCATTTTTCATCCCACTCAGACATCCAAGACTTACAGGGTTCTAAAGAGGTCCCCGAATGCCCCTCTAAATCAATCTCCAGACGTTTTCTCCCTGGGAGTGTTCAAACGATTCAATTATGGTGTGAAACTTTCATAGCCAGACCTCACAAGCTCCTTCCCTCTCTCCCCTCCCAGCGATTTGGGTCACTCATGATTCTGAGCAGAGAAACTATCCCTTGGAAATCTTTCATGATCTAATTCTCAGGGGCCCTGGTGTAAACAGGAGCCTTAAAGCCAGGTCCCAGAAGATACTAGAATGATCATCAGCTTAGGAGACAATGATTCTGAACTCACCTGGACCGTTTCCTTACCTGTCAATTGGGAAAAACAATAGTAGCTTTCTTAGAAGGTTATTTTTTCTTTTTTTTAACAAATGTTTTTACTTAAATACATTTTTAATTTTAAAGTCACTTTAGAGTTACAGAAAAGTTGCAAAGAAAGTACAGGGAGTTCCTGTAAGCCTCTCACACAGGTTCTTCTCTTGTTGTATGTATGTCATCTTATATTTCTGTAGTGCGTCTGCCACAGCTGCAAAGCTAACATCGGCACATTACTATTAACTGAACTCCACGGCTAATTCAAACTGCACTCACTTTTTCCTAATGTCCCTCTCTGGTCCAGGGTCCCATCCAGGACACCACCTTACATTTAGTTTTCTCCTTAGGCCTTTTTGATCTGTGACAATTTTCTCAGACTTGTCTTGGTCTTGATGACATTGACAGTTGTTTGTTTTTTTTTTTGTTTTTTGTTTTTGTTTTTTTGAGGTGGAGTGTCGCTCTGTTGCCTGGGCTAGAGTGCAGTGGTGTGATCTTGGCTCACTGCAACTTCTGCCTCCCGGGCTCAAGCTATTCTCCTGGCTGAGCCTCCCGAGTAACTGGCATTACGGACACCTGCCACCACGCCTGGCTAATTTTTGTATTTTTAGTAGAGACAGGGTTTCTCCATGGTGGCCAGGCTGGTCTCAAACTCCTGACCTCAAGTGATCTACCTGCCTTGGCCTCACAAAGTGCTGGGATTCAGACGTGAGCCACTGTGCCCGGCCTACATTGACAGTTTTAAAAGGTATAGTCAGGTGTTTTGTGGAATGTCCCTCAATTTGGGTTTCTGCAAGATGTTTTCCTCGTATTAGACTGAGCTTATTGATTTTGGGGAGGAAGCTGTCAGAAGGGTAGTGAGCTTCTCATTAGCCTATCAGAGGTCCAGGCTGTCAGTGGTAATGTTGGCTTTGATCATATAGGATTATATTGAGAATTCAGTGACATCACCCAAGTCAGGTGCTTAGGGCACATAGCAAACCCATGGTTAGACAAATGGGTTAATTGAGTGAGTGGTTGTTGAGGATTTTGACTTTGTCAGGTAATGTGTCGGTTTCAGACAAAGAAGAATCAGACCTGATTCCTGTCCTCAAGGACCCTTCGGCCTGAGGTGTCGATGCATCCTTCATCTCCCATCCAGTGACCTTGATCCACTTTGCTTTGTTCAGCTGCTTTCCAGCGGTCACTTCCTGCTTGGAGTTAGGGCTATAGGTGTTGGCAACTGGGGTGTGTAGAAAACCAGAAAGTGAAGAACTGTGGCAATTTCTGGCTGGGGATGAAAAGCCCAGTAAACAAAGGGACAGAGTCTTTCAGAGAGTGATGGCTCAGCACGCAGCGGGGAAAGTGAACCACAAGAAGGGAGGAGATTCTCAGGGGAGCAATGTGGCCCAAACAGACATCTGCTGTGGATCTTTTAAGACCTTCCTATGTAATGTGGCAGGATCCCACCAAACGCCAATTCTTGGTTTTCTTGTATGGACAATGAGGACAGTGACATTTGACTGGCTTTTCTCAGAAAGTTCTACTCAACCTAAGTTGAAGTCCAAGACCTTTGGGTACACACAGGTGCAAAGCCAAAGCTCCAGCCCTCAAGAAGCTCACAGTCTCAGAATGTTGTAAGGCTCCAAAGGCCCAGCGTATGGCCATGGAAGTCCTGCGGCCACTGAGTGGCTGGCTGTGCAGAACGAGGAAAAACCTCCTTCATTTTTTACAAGAAATAGGTGCTTTTTAAAGGACAAGCCTCCAACCAAGCCAACAACATGGTCAGCGTGTCTCCTCAGAACTCCTATGAATCATGTCCTCATGCTTTTCCATTGAAATCTCTTAGGAAACAGCTCAGCAATTTGCTTCAATTCTGCAAATTTCATGGTTTCAAAGAAGGCATCTAAAGAATTCCTGATGCTTGTTTTGTTGGGTTCTTTTGCTCCAATGAACATCTGGTTGAAGTCCAATGGTTTCTGTGGCTGAGGAAGAAGCAGTGATGTGTATGTGTGCACATTGCCTTTTGCTCTTTTCAATGATTGGAACATATTTAGTCACACCCTTCTAATCAGTAAAGAGCCCACAGCACATTTAGGGCTGTAGGTGAACCACGGAGACTAGGGAAAACCAGTTTTGTTTTTTTTACTTTTGAGGAAAAGTGGAAGATGCTAGCTTAGCACTACGCTTGGCCTGATCTCTTAGGACTTATAAATGCTCCAAATCTTACCAAAGAGCCTCTCAGCACTGTGCTGCCCAGCAGGGCTGTATGCAACATCTCCAAGTGGCACCATATTGCACAGTGCATGTGCTCAAGCTCCAGAAGTTTTAAATTTATGCTGTTTACAAATTGCATTTATGTTAGCCACTGTTTTCCATGGAAAAGTCCAAACCCCAGAGTAACATTAAACAGTCTTACAGCAAATCTACAAGATAATAGAAAATCAGAGGGCTCTACACTCTTTTTTCCTCCTCCTCCATTGATGAGAAACACAAGTTCTGCTTGGAGAAGGCAGATGGCCTCAAAAGGATAACACACATGAAAAGGTGCAAACCTGAGCTTTCATTTGTAGACATGTTGGTGCATCTGAACAGAATCCATGTGTGGAACCAGGTATACTTAACTCATTAAAGGTTCCTGCCATGCGTATTAGTTACTAGGGCCAATGGATTCCCTGTTCTGTCTGAGCTTATGAGTTGGGTTTTGTCCTTTGTAAGCCACGGTCTCCTCTGAGTATTATACACAGTGCTTGGCGTACAAAGGGTTGCTCAGGAAGGTTTGTTGTCTGGCCCGCTGAATGCTCTAAAACGCACAGTCCACTGGACAAGGGTTTTCCAACCTTGGCATATTGACATCAGGGCCAGATCTTTCTTTATAGGGGCTGTCCTGTGTGTTGCAGGATGGTGAGCCGGGTCCCTGGGCTCTACCCTTTAGATTGCAGCAGCCAGCAACACTCCCTCCATATTAGTTGTGACCATCAAAAATGTTTGCAGACATTGGTAAGCATTCCCTGGGGGTCAAATCATCCCCAGCTGAGTACCACTGATGTACATAAATCTACAATTCTAATTTTGAATGATTTATTGACCATCTTCTGTAAAAAAGACTGGATTGGATGAGAACACCAAAACATAAAATAAGATGAAATGAAAGTCAAGATTTTGCTGCCCAAACTACTTATGATTTAGAAGAGATTTGCCATCCTCAAATGCTGAAGTGGAGCCAAGCCATGTGCATTCCAGGGGCTTCTGGGAGATAAACTGGTTTCATTCATCCAAAGTCATCAGTCACCATTCACCCACTTTTCTGTTTGGAGTTATTTAATTTCTTCTTGAATGCTTCCCATCTTGCTCAAATTTGCACCCTGTCTCTGTCCTTCTCTCTCTTCAAAATGAAGGAGGTTGAAGTAGGTAGAAGTTTGCTCATCACCCTAATCGCACTTATTTATTTAGAACAGCAAAATCCTCTCGAGATGACGAATTTGCTTTCTGCCAAAGTTATGCAGCTGACTGTTTATAACAGATCCTGTAATTAATTGGATTTTGTCACTAGAATGCATGCTTTTTTCCCTTTGCTTTGCAGGTGTGAAAATCTCAGAAATGGCGTTGCAAGGTTGTAGCTTCCAGCCACGTTAGCCAGAGGGGACCAGATCTTCATCACCTTCACTTTTTAACTGGCTTTTGACGTTGGACATAATTTCTTAATGACACAGCCATCTCCTCTGTTGAATCTGCACAGCTTTGAATGTTCATTACGCTACAGAGTTGGTCTCAGCTTATTTTGGAATTATTGTTTCTCCAAGCTTACTTAGACAACCTCTGGCCTCCTTTTTGGGTTATGTAATTATTTTCTCATGCAGCCCATAACTTGCTTCCCCACATGTCTAAGGCTACTGCTAACCATGAGATCTTATTCATAACTCTATTGTGAGACAGAACAAAGGCACCCAGTCTACATAACCTCGCCAGAGGTAAAAAGCAACTCTATCCTTACCCAGCCTTTCCCACAAGGCTTTTCTGTTTGCCAGAAGTGTCGGCATTCTTGACTCCATTGGGGAAATGTACCTATAGCAAAAAACAAATCTAAAAATCGCGTAACTGACTGCACTCGTTCTATTTTGTCTTAAATTTTATTAACCCTGCTTTGCCCAGAATTTTTTTAATCTCTTGAGGTAAGTTTCCAATCGTCTCTCCTCCCTCCTTCCTACCCCGAACACACAAACTTTGGGGATAAGGGAAGGAGGGCTGTATCAAGAGAAAATGTCAGACAACAAGAGAAGGTGATCATCTATCCCTCAGTGCCACATACA
Organism: Pan paniscus; assembly: GCF_029289425.2. Lineage (NCBI taxonomy): Eukaryota > Metazoa > Chordata > Mammalia > Primates > Hominidae > Pan > Pan paniscus. Next base: position 65,046,710 of record NC_073270.2, read on the forward strand.
AAGACTGATTTTAAATTAATTAGCCAATGCAGGAAAACAACAACAACAAAATCCCCAGCAAGATCAATTGCTCAATATGCCCTGTTTTTAAACTGATTTGATCAAATCAGTGGTTGATCTGAGGTCCTGCTTAGACGAACCCATGTAAACATACATTACAAAACAGATTTTTCAAGGAAATCTAAGGGGCTGATACACAATAAATATTTAAGTTAAACCCAAAACTGTGTAAATAGTAAATAATTTTGTTTCCTGTCACTCACAGCTCTCTGGAACAGTTTACTATTTAATGTATCTGAACATCAAAAGAATCCCTTAACTTGAAATATTTTCCAAAAAGTCATTAAATAACATATTTCTTCCAAACAAAACCCAAGCTGGAATGGAAACCCTCACACATATACCTATTGGTTAATTAAGGTTAGGATTCCCTCAAGAGAAAAGAGCTGGTCAAAAGAGGTTGGTTCTGTCCAAAGACAAGTTTAAACATTATAATTCAGGTGACCCCAAAGGAAAGGAGAGGACCTGCTAGAGGACTCTCAATCAGAAGTTGGCACAGATGTTTTTTCTTCTGCTGCAGGTGTGAAATGGAATGGTAGTATCTGCTTACCTTTGTGCAGAGACCATTCCTCCCAGGACATCAGCCTCTATGCATCTATTGAACCAACACGACCCAAGTTTGCAATGTTCCTCCCAGAGAAAGAAAGAGTTTAGTCTGTAACAAAATGGTGTAGTTTGATCCTTGGGGTCATAGCCCCACTGCGGCACCTCGGCTTCGCATTTGCGCAGAGAGGATGCTGGCAATCTGATACAGGACTTAAATGCAAAATGAATGCCACCTTGGGGTTTGTGCCCTTCCATTTCATAATCATGTGACCTTTATTTCCTTTCTTTTCTGTTGACAATTTTTTCTAAGAGATTTGGAGCATCTCTTTCGCTTGAAATTTTTATGACCTTTGAAACTCCTGCCTCCATTCTCCCTAAGACTGCCTTCAGAAAAGCTGCAGCTGATCCCAGCACATGACTCACGCAGCATCTACTGGTCACATTCCAAGTGCCTCACTGTGTCCTGGGCATCAAGTGGCAAAATGAGCAAAGATCGAATGTCAGGAGGCCCTATCCAGGGTCACATGCTTGGCCGCACTTCCCCTTTCAAGAGCTGGTGGGAGAAAGATTTTGAGCAGGGTCACCGAAGACAGTTATGCTCTGTAGGAGAGCAAAGAGAAGGAAGAAATGCTTTGCCTTAATGACTTTTTCAAAGACTCAGGATTTCCCTGGATGCCTTTCTGGCTTTGAACTAAAGTGCTCTGAAAAATCAACTTGCTTGGCTATATTGCCCTTGGTAACTTTTCTTGGGGAAGACAGGAAGCTTCCCCACTACCCTTTTTTTAAAGAAAAGTATTTTTTAAATTGTGGAAGCCGGGCGGGAAGCCAGCCTCCTGAGTAGCTGGGATTACAGGGACACACCACCACACTCAGCTATTTTTTTATATTTTTAGTAAAGACGGGGTTTCACTATGTTGGCCAGACTGATCTGAACTCCTGACCTCGTGATCTGCCCGTCTTGGCCTCCCAAAGTGCTGGGATTACAGGCATGAGCCACCCTGCCCGGCTGTCATTATTCTATTTTTAGTCTTCTGAGGAGCTGCCATACTGTTTTTCACAGCAGCTGTACCATTTGCATTTTCACCAGTGGTGCTCAAGTGTACCGATTTCTCCATATCCTCACCAGCACTGGTTACTTTCTGTTATTTTGATAATAGCCATCCTAATGGGTGTGAAGTGGTATCTCATTGTGGTTTTGATCTGTTTTTCCCTAATAAGGAGTGATGTTGAGCATCTGGTCCTGTGCTTATTGGCCATTAGTACATACTCTTTGGAGAAAAGTCTTCAAATCCTTTGCCATATTTTAATTGAGTTTGCTTTTTTGTTGTTGCATTTTGGTTTTTTACATATTCTGGATGTTAATCCCTTAAGAGTTAAGCAATTTGCAAATACTTTCTTCCAGTCTGTGGGCTGCCTTATTACTCTGTTGATGGGTCCTTTGATGCACAAGTTTTTAATTTTGATGAAGTCCAATTTGCCTATTTTTTCTTTTGTTGTCTGTGCCTTTGGTGTCAATAAATCATTGCTAAATCCTTTGTCATGGATTTAGCATGGAAAAAGCTTTCTCCATATGTTGTCTTCTAAGAGTTTCAGAATTGTAGCTCCTACATTTAGGTCTTTGGTCAATTTTGAGCTAATTTTTGTATGTGGTGTTAGCTAAGGGTCCACTTTTATTCTTTTGAATGTGGATATCCTGTTTTTCCAGGACCATTTGTTGAAAAGATTGTCTTTTCCTCTACTGAATGGGTTGGCATCCTTGTTGAAAATCAATTTCACATATATTTGATGGTTTATTCTTGGGCATGCCATCAGGAACTTTTACTGTATTCATGCATTCTTTCTTTGAATTTGCCATATTTTTGTGTTATCCATGTTCTCTGTGCCTGTCTCACTGTTCCACCAGATTACAAACTTCTTGAGAATGGTTTCTAGATTGTTTTCACTAGTTTGTGTGTTGCCATTGCCTAGTGGCTTTATTTATTTACTGGGGCTAATCTGATCAATGTAGTCAGGCCGGCTATATTAGCATAAATGACCTGGCAAGTGGGTTTGCATTGATCCCCATTTGAACCTTGCCCATCCTGAGCACGTTGTAGGACAATTATGAGTATTCTAATGATTTTGCTCTACCAGCCTCCTTCTCTAGCCAGTGAGCATCTTGGCGGTGCCTGGCCCATTGCTCACTTCTTAATAAGTGTTTTGAGCAAACAGATAAGCCCGTGGATAAATAGCTGTTGAGAATGTGGAGTAGCCACTGGAGTCTGCTACACTCATCGGGGGAGCGTGGCCCAGAGGGGTTGAATCACAGGTGGATTCTCCTTTTCAGTCCCCTTTTCTGGATCTTCTTTCTCTTTCTGGATCTAAACTTTGGATCACCTGAGGTCTCAGCCTCAGAGCTCTTCTCCATCCACATTTATTTCCAGGCTAAGCTTATCCTGAAGCTTTAAATGCAATCCATTTGCTGACAACTGCTGAGTCCAAATCTCCAGACCCACCCTCTCTCGTAAGACTAGTGAAGCCACTGAGCCCTTCTGAGCCAGTGTCCTCATCTGCAAACAAGGGATACTATGATCTTCCTTGCTGCTGTGTATTATAGATACTGTGTGCCAATGCCGGGCACCTAGAAGTGGTCAGCATTATTTCAGTTTATCTTATTAAGAGTCAGCTGTAGGAAGCCCCTAAAGACTACTTATATTATCAGATATTCCACAATAAAGAACATTTGGAAAAAATTAAAACAAGAGTTAAAATGTGGAAATCTGCATGCATGGCAGGCAGCTGAAAGCCACCCTAGACTCCTCAAAGTGTGGAGGGTGTATACTGTTTGTACTTTTCCATGTTAATCTGTTTTCCCAAAGGGTTTGTTTTGTTTTGTTTTGAGGCAGAGTTTCATTCTTGTTGCCCAGGCTGGAGTGCAATGGCACGATCTTGGCTCACCACAACCTCCACCTCCCGGGTTCAAGTGATTCTCCTGCCTCAGCCTCCTGAGTACCTGGGATTACAGGCATGCACCACCATGCATGGCTAATTTTTGTATTTTTAGTAGATACGGGGTTTCTCCATGTGGGTCAGGCTGGTCTTGAACTCCTGACCTCAGGTGATCCGCCTGCCTCAGCCTCCCAAACTGCCAGGATTACAGGTGTCAGCCACTGTGCCCGGTCCTCCCAAAGGGTTTTTGTTTGTCGATTCCTTTTGTTTTCAACCAGTTGAGAGCAGCCATATCAACAGAGGCCAGAGTGATTTCAAACTGAAAATGACTGTGGTGTTGAGCTATAGGCCTGGTGATGCTGCAGAGCAGGAGAGCCCCAAAATTGGGGCTTAGCCCTGGAGGGTTCTTGGCTTAGCCCAGGAAAGACTTTAAGGGTGAGCCAGTGGTGTTCAACAACAGCTTTGATTGAAGGGGCCGTGCACAGCAGTGGCAGAGGGACTGCACCTTGCAGAGCAGGGCTCCCCCATAGGCAGTGAGCTTAGAGCAACAGCTCCGAGTTCTGTGGTCATAGTTATACTCACTTTTAATTATATGCAAATTAAGGGGTAGATTACGTAGAAATTTCTAGGAAAGGGTGGCAACTTCTAGATCACTGGGTTGCTGTCACGGAAAGGGCGATAACTTTCAGGTGCTGCCAAGGCAATGGTAAACTGACATGGCACATTGCTGGGCATGTCTTACGGAAAGCAGCTTCTACCCTGTCCCTGTTTTAGTTAGTTCTCAATTTGGTCTGGTGTCCAAGCCCCACCTCCGCAGTGGAGTCCCATCTCCTACCTCAGTGAAAAATGAGTGGGTTATGTAACTAACGCCCGGAGTCCATTTGCTGGGCTGGTGGTAGTGGGTTGGGGTGGTCCAGCCAAGAAAAGTGTGTCTAAAGAATGAAGGTGGGATGGGGCAGAGGGCCCAGCAGCTGGGGGAAGGCCCTCTCAGCATGCTGGGTTATGGGGAAGGCCTCCAAGAATAACTCTTTTCCTCTTTTTATCCCCAGAACTCTTCTATGGGAAATGCGCTTTGAGTTTGAAGTAGAGATGAAGGTTGGAATAGAAACTAGTTGAGCACTAAAGGAAAGGCTTTTGAGATATGACCTTATCTTGCATGTAGGGGCTGCCTACTCTCTAGCTGCAAGGACTATGGGGTATGAAGAGTTCCCTTCACTCACACAGAACTTCCTACATTTTAAAGAACTTCCACATCTTTCCCTCTTACCAAGTTGCCCACCAAAATCCTAGAAGGCATTTTGATTCCTTTTCATCAGTATTCTCCTGCCTCTAAACTTCAATTTGTGCAAAATCCAGTTGGTTCTGCTCCCAAAATATTTTCTGAATCTCAGCTGACCACAATGCTTTTTTCCCTATCACTGTAACCCCAGGTTAAGCCATCTCCTATTGGCCTACACAAGCATCCCACCCGGTTTCCTGGCTTTTATCCTAGATCAGTACAACCCATTCTCTATATGCAGCTAGAGGGCCCAGAGGGCAGAGCTGAGAGTCACAGCGGGTGGGGCCTGGGCCTGGAGGATGGAGCTAAGAACCAAAGAGGCAGAACCTAGCCTAGACAAGGGAGTGGAAAACCACAGAGTGCTGTTCCCAAGTCCTTGCAACTTCTTGAAATTTGTCCTGTTGCATCTCTAATTTGGTTGGGGTAAGTGACCCCTTTACTTAGTACAATTTCTCCCTTGTGGATTGGAAATGTCTACCCTATCCTATCATTGTATTTTGCCTGTCCTACCGCAGTATTGTGGAAGCAGGTAGCTTGCTTTCTAGGTTCACAGAGGCACAGATGAAGAGGAATTTTTTCTGAGGATGGACTGTACAAAATGTCTCACCCATACTGATTTAGATGAAGAGATTTGGCACTTTTGACCTGATGATATTTAGATGAGATTTTGGACATAGAGTTGATGCTGTAATGAGTTGAGCTGGTAGGGATGGGACGTTTTGCACATGGGACAAATATGCATTTTTGGGAGCCAGAGAGCAGACTCTAGTGGACTGAAGCGTGGTCTCCCACAAGATATCCACAGGTTCCACCTGGAATCTGTGAATGTGAGCTTATTTGAAAGAAAGGATCTTTGTGGATGTAATTACACTAAGCAATGAGATCATTCTGGATAGGAGTGGGACCTAAATCCAATGAAAAATGTTCTTAGAAGAAAAGAGAAAGAGAAAGGATGGGGAGGAGCAGGCCACGTGAGGATGGTGGCAGAAATTAGAGTTATGCTGCCCTCAACCTGGAACCACTAGAACCTGAAAGAGGCCAGGAAGGCTTCTCCCCTGGAGTCTCTAGAGCAAGTGCAGCCCTGCCGACACCCTGATTTCATATTAACTGTGAGAGAATACATTTCTGTTTAAATGCAGCAATTTTGTGACAGTATGTTATAGCAGCCATGCTAACACACTCCCCGTCAGCCTAGAAAGGGTTGTCAAATGTCAAGCTTGATTCCAGCCCTGCCTGGGTCTTCGCACTTGCCATCTCCTTTGCCTGGAATGCCTTTTCATCAGGGATGTAAATGCCTGGCTCCCTCCCATCCTTGGGACCTGCTCAAACCTCAACCACCTTTGAGGCCTTCACAGACCACCCATTGTAAACGGCCTCTCCTAGTTACTCGATGTGGCCTCACCCTGTCCAATCCCTTTATGGAAACTTTCAGAGTCTGTAGTTTTGTTCTACCATGTTATTTACCTGTTTATTGCCTCTATTCCTCAACCAGAACCATAAGCATCACAAGGGCTGGGATCTTGTTCCCTGGTGCCAAAAACAGTACCTGGCTCACAGATGGTCTTTAGTAAATTTGCTGATGGAATGAAAGCAGGGAAGACCTCCTTCTTTGCAGAGCGCATCTTGCCTTACCTTTGTGTAGAGAGGAAGAAATGGGCTGAAAACCATCAGCAAGACTGGGACAAAGCTCACACTCTCCCCTCCACCACCCTGGGGGCCCCTGGGTTCTTGCAGGGCCTCTGCTCCGTCACTGGGCTCTATTCTTTCCTTTTCCAGCTGTGGACTTTTTTCTAGGGACCCAGGGTCCCATCTTGCTTGGTCCCTGGCTCTCCTGTGCCCCTGTCACCCACCACTGCCCTGGACTCTTGACTGTAGGGTCCAATGAGGTCCTGCAGGTGTTATTTGCCCCTCCCCCAATTCTGGCCTCAGTCTTGTTCTTCCTTCTTTCCTCCTCTCCAGGGGCAGGCTCCCTCAGGGTCCAGATCACCTTTGTCAGCTTCACAAAGTCATGGTATCAAGGGCCTGTGTTCTCTCCAGGTCTGTGTAGCTCTGTGTTGGGTGGGCCATTGCCAGGCCCCTGTGTGGAACCCACAGGTAAATGAATGAATGAGTCAACAGGACCAAACCTGCAAATAGCACAGCTATTCACAAAGCATGTGTGATGCTTGGAAGTCATGTAAAGTTATGACCCATTGACCTTCCACCTCCTGGGGAATCCCCAGTCTAGCCAGGAGGTTGGGGAGCCCTCAGGCCTCTACAGAAACCAGAGACATTTCGGCTGGCCCCAGTAGCTCCACGGGCTTGTAGCTGCCTTACAGGTGGTGTGCCTTGCTTCTGAACAAAGACCCAGAGGCAATGGAGGGGAGGGGTGGCTGGAGAAAGCCTCATAACATGAGGCAGCATTGCCATAGGGTCCTTTGATCCCACCTGCATGCTCCCAGCCTCTGCTCCCAAGGTGGTGCCCTTGTTAAGTTGGCTTCAGGTGGTGACAGGCACACAGATCCCCAAGGCAGGGGATTCCTGCTTTCTCCTCTAGAGAAGGGGCTGGGTTCACTTCTATTTGAAAGAAACCCCATCTGTTGGAGGACATCTTGACACCAACCACTCCTTGTTCACGTGCTTGCAGATGTTTGCTCAGTTCAGCAAACTCATTCGATGAGCTTCAGTTGGGTGCCAACACCTGCCAGATACTGCAAGAAGCTGAGGACATGAAGGTGTTGATGGCATGTACCTGAAATCGAGGGGCTCCCCTGTCGTCAGGGGGATGTGCCAGGGCAAGGACATGCTACCACAGAGAAGGGAGTGCAAGACAGCGATGAAATGCCTGGCATTGGCATCAGATAGACCTCAATTCTGGCCCTCACATGCCCATTTACGTAGCTTTATGACCCGAGTCCAGGTACTTAATTTGTCCAGACCTCAGTTCCCCAGATGGCGACAAGGGATTGTAAGAGTACCTATCCAACGGTTGACATGAAGATAAAATGAGATCAGATATGGAAGAGCTTAGTGTGGTGCCTGGCACATAGTGCAGACTCAAGAAATTGTGGCTTTTAAACACAATAATGGGTTATGGTTCATCTACAGACTTGCAGAAACCCACCTCCGGTGTTTTCTATCTGGCCATGTGGAAGGTAAACTGCATCCTGCCTGTGCTTGCGTCACACTCAGGAATCACTGCGTGGAAAGCTCCTCCTAAGATGTCCTTCAAGAGCCAAAGTAGAATTCTCAGCTGAGAGACGGACTGTTGCTAGAGCTGCCTCCAGACTGTCTCTCGGTCTCCTTGCAGCAGACATGATACAAAGTTTTTCACTTTACAAATAATTCCTCTACTTTGCAAAAGGAGTGATTTTTTGCCAACTAGGGTTGCTTTAGAGTCAACCTCTAGTAGTGCCTGACAGCTTCTGTTGCTCTGTAGTGAACAAGGAGCTCTTGTTGGGGGAAGGAAGCTTCGTTGGGCGATGGGAACAGAGGGGTGGTGGCAGCGCTTCACCACTTCACTGGGGCAGCAGCCAGGCAGCACTCAGGTAGCCCTTTGGAACGTGGGCCACACCCTCAACTGTGATCACCCAGGTCCTGGTGAGACCTGCCTGGCCTTTGCCAGAGTGGAGGGACACTGGCTGGAAATCCTCAGGCCTGAAGCTGAGTCCTGCCTCAGAAACAGCCCCACCAGCCAGCCAGATGCTGGGAGCTGCTCTCTCACTGGCTGCCCAGACCTGCCCTCCTATGTAACGGGATGTTCCCTCTTACCTGTTCTCTTCTTCACCTCTCAGCACTGGAGCACTTCCTCAGGGACCAAGGTTGCATTGCCCTGTTCTAACACCTTGGACTTGTCCTTCCAGCCACTGTCACATTTGTCATTTTACTTTGGCCAGACAAACGTTGCCTCCCTGCTAAAATATAAACTCCTAGAGGGTAGGGGCAAGGCCTGTCAGCGTTGTGCCTGATACCAAGGCGGCATTCAAGTGTTTGCTGGATGCATAAACATGGAACAGAACTAGGGCCAGCCACTCAACCAGTCAGGTGGAGCGGGGTTGGGGAGGGTGGGTCTCCAAATATTTTTATCACTGTGGTCATTGTAACAAAAAGAATAACAGCTTATTTTTGTGGAGTTATTAGGATGTGCATATTATCATACACATGTATCCCACTTAAGGTCCTCCCAATCAGGATCTTAGCGAGCTAGCTAGTATCATTATGGTGATTATTTTTCCAAGGAGGAAACTAAGCGATATGCTCACAGCGAATACTTTGAGTGGCATCTGAACCCAAGCTGTGATGCACAGGCCCTTGCCACCAGCTACCCTGCAGGCAAGCTCAAGAGTGGAGCCTGAGATAATGTTATAAGGTGCATGGACATGACACTGATACTAAATCGCATAATGATAAGGCTGCTGCCTCCTTCTGTTCCAATCCCGATTGCCCCAGGACAGCCTCCCTTTGATGAAAGCATATTTTTAACACCTCCCCAACACAGAAAGAGAAGGCCAGCCAGGAACTCCACAGCCCACAGTCATATCTTGTTAGAATGTTAATGATGGAGTTCTGTGCTTTCATTATATGTATTTTTATTTTTGTGAGACAGGTTCTCACTCTATTGCTCAGGCTGGAGCGGCACAGTCACTCATCTTTTGTGGGCTTAACTGCCATCATATGCCTGACTTTAGCGTCTGGCATGAATTAATCCCTTATTCATGGTATTGAGGAAAAGGCAGATATGGGCTTAGAATTTTCCTATTATGAGCCTCACCAGGCATCTCATTCCTTCTGGGCTGATTTGGTCCTGATGGCCACAGCAGGGAGTGGGGACAGCTGGTCTAGCAGGGTAGCTAAGCTACATATGGAGAAGACTGGAGAACTAGGGCAGAAGAGGAAACCAAGGGTAACCTCTCTAGAACACTTGATATATAACCAGCTCTGGTAACATATATGCAGTACATCCATATTTTAACCTACTTTATGTGTTTAATTTCTATAAAAACAACCACCCCAGTGGTGATGACAATAACCAACACTAACATGTTTTATCAATTAGAAAGTATTGTTGTTCCAAGTGAAAGATAGATGGAAATGGGCTTAGAACATAGGGATTGGGGTGCCCGGATGCATGTCTCGTTCAGGTGAGGCGTGATGCAGTGCCTCCGATGATGCCACTGCAGGCCTGATCCCCTCCAGGCTCTGGTCTGTCTTCCACGGCTTCGCCTTCAACCCAAGGCTCTCCAGTGGGGCAGATGGCGTCTCTTTCCTGGAAGCTCCAACCAACGTTGCTGATGAGTCACTGACTCTGACTGGGTGACATGCTCATGCCTGTTTAAACACCTGTCCAGAGGGTGAGGCAGGCTGTTCGGACTTTGGAGTCAAAAAGACCTGGGTTAAAATCGTGATTTCCACCATTCTCCCCACCCCTTGCCTACCTGCCTGGCTCTGGCAAGCCACCTCCCCTTCTGAGTCTCGGTTTCTGCCTTCGGAAAATGGGGATAACGGCAGCACTCACACAGTGGAGCTGTGAAGATGAAACAAGAGAATGCGGGGAAGGCAGCGAGCACCTCTGTGGAGCATCTACCATGTGTCAGGCCCCAGCCTAGGTACTGGGGCCACAGCGGTGGACAAGGAGATGGTGACCTGCAGCTTTTAGTAATGTCGCAGGGGTGACAGACACTCTCCACATCAGCCCAGAAACAGGATCAGAGAAAGTGGTATCTTCAGAAATGCTGAAGTATGCTCTAAGGAGAAGTCCTGGGTCTTCTCCGGAGCATCAGCAATGGGTGACTCAACCTAGCCTGAGAGGTCAGAGTTTTCCTCAAGAAGCTGTCCTTGACCTGTAATCTGAAAAGAGAGTTGATGGTGCAGCGGAGTGTCCCTCATAGGGTCGCCGTATTGCTCCTCCCAGAACCCAGGAAGTCCATTCCTACCGTGTACTTCCACCTGTGTGGAACACTCCCCATGGCTGCGTGGGTTCACCTCTTTGAGTCTCTGCTCAAATTTCCTCTTCACTCCAGTCAAAATGGTGCCAGTTTCTTCATGCTACACATCTTTCTCTGCTCTTCCCATTGCTGTCTTTTTCATCAAGCCTAATGTCATATTAGTTAATTCTTTGTTTTTTCTTAGTTCTTGGAGGCATCTCATGGAGGCACCATCTTGTTCCCAGGGGTAATCTTAGTACTTAGAAAAAGTGTCTGACTCCCAGTAGGTGCTTAATAAGTAGTTGAATGAATAAAGGGACAAACACAGAACCCTTTTACATGACTTTCATAGTGATGTGAGTTGCGACATCTCAGTAACTAAGAGTTTAATTCTGAGGTTTTTTTTTTAAAAGCCAAATGATTCCCATTTCCTCCCCAATCCATCAGCACGTTCTGGCAGGAGATTTTGCTCTCTCAGAGTCCTACGTCTCTGAGAAGGTATCAGGTCAAATCCTGCCCCCCTGCATTTCTGAACCTGAATTACGACTTCCGGGCTTGATTGTGTTACTCTTTTGTTTAACTGTGTCCTGCTAAAGTGGTTTGAGCTCATTAAAAACACAATTGTGAAATTTCTTTCAGAAGAAAATGCGTCTGTGCCTAGCTTGAGAAGTTCTGTGAAGTCCATTCCTTATTCTAGGTTTTGAAAGTTCCAGAATCCGGCAGCCAGCTTAGATTTCTGTTCTTCCTTCCCCCACCCGCAGTGGCTTCTCCTCCATCCCATTGGTTTTTGCTACCCTCTCACCGTTCATTTCCTTACTTCTCTTTCAAGTTTGAACTGTTCCCAGGTGTAAGGGAGGAGGAAAAGTAGGTGACATACTAGGAATGCAGAACCTTCAATATCTTTTTTTTCTCTAGCGCTGGGGACAGAAGTTAAAATAGTTTCATGTAAGGAAAAAAAGCTAGCTGTTTTTTTTGTGGGGGGGTGGACCCACAAGCCTCAACAACAATGAATCACCTGCACTGTATAAATTCCTCTATTTTTAACCACTGCTTTTGATGTTTAACAGTGGCAACTTAGGTTTGGAGCCCAACTTCATGTTCAGCTCAGCCAGCATCTACAGATGGATTTCTCAGGACCACGACAGCACTTGAGGCTGTTGTAGGACTTCATTTCCTGCTTGTGGTAGATTGCAAATAGCCCCAATTCTTCACACCTCTCTTACTACACCCTTTGCCATGGTGTGCCCTCCTGAGTCACAACAGCTTGGCCATGGGACTTGGTTTGGCCATGGGGTTGTTCATGGAGCCAACAGAGGCTTGCATGGGGCCCGTGTGTTAAGCTTTCATCTCTGGAGCCCCTTCTCCTGCTATGAGAAGGACATACCTGGCTGGCCTGCTGGAGGAAAAGAGACTTGGGGAGTAGAGGTGAGTAATTCTCATTGTCTCAGTCAAGGTCAACCCGGATCCTCCAGCAGCTATCCCCAGACAAATGATTGAGTCCAGCAGGTGGTCTAGGCAGTCCACAGAGCTGCCTAGCCACTGGATGCTTTGCTGACCATCATTGCAGTTTGAGGAACGCTTGTAATGCACATTACGTGGCAATGGATAACTCATACACCATCCTCAAAGGACTTCCAATCTGGTGAGAGGCAAAAGTTTGCACATAACCATAATTACTACAACTACTATCACTGCTGGGTAACATTTATCCAATGCTTATTTATTTTGCTCCAGGTCCTATATTCAATGCTTCACTGTCATTTAATCTGTGCGACAACGCTTATCCTCAGTTCACAGATGAGGAAACTGAGTCTCAAAGAGGTGCAGTGACTTGCCCAAGGTCACACAGCTAGGCAAGGGGGATGTCAGTATTTTGATCCAGGTCTGTTTGACTTCAAACTCACTGTTTGACTTCAGACTCACCATGAGTGAGGCCATTATGCTTTCCTGCAAGTCTAAATGTTTTAGCAGCTACAGGAGGATCTCAACATATTATTTTTTTAAACAGGCAAATCAGGTTGCTAGAAGGGGCAGCATTTGATCTGGGACTTAAAGTGGCTTTGGTCAGGATTTCATGCAATGAGGTGAGAATGAAGGAGTGCTTATGTGAATATTTTTATTCTGCAAACAGATCAAGGTATTTGGCAGCTGCTGCAAAGTTTTCCACATCCAGTGCTTGGCTGCATTTGGTGGACACAGGGACTCATCACTATATGAACTTTAAAGGGATACAGCTTGTGAAAAATTCCTCTGATAAAAGTCAAGGCTACTTCAAGGTAATTAAAACACACAGGTGTGTTTGTGGCATGTTGACTTAACTTATTCAAAAGCATCTCTCCCATGTATCTGCTGAGATGCTTGAAATTCCCAACTTTGGCTGAGGCATTGAAGGCTCCAGTTAAAGTACACACATGTTGTTTGAGATAAGTTGAGACTGTGTGTGTGTGTGTGTGTGTGTGCGCGTGCACACGGTCCGGGTCAGGGCTCCTAGGAGGGATGGGAAAGGTATGAGTTAGAGGCATTGCTGAAATAAAACAAATACCAAAATGCAAGAGATTCCAAAAACAAATCGACTTCCTTTACCGTTTTCCCCCAAGGGCTGGGTGCTGTTGAGAGATGGAATCTGTGCCCTTCCATCAGGAAGTGGTCTGTCTATGGGTATGAGGCTCCAGGTTAGCATTGCATTGGACGGTTGTATAATGTGCTGCTTCAGGGTCCAAATAGCCACTCTTTCTCTCTTCCCTGCATAGTTTCTACTCCCACCAGAGATGGTTTTGAACGAGCACTTATGTCTTGCCTGCTAGACCTGTGAAATTTCAGACTTTCTAGAAAAAACTAAGCATTTATTTCAGTAGCTCTTCTCATTCCCTGACCAATGAACCAACATAGCCATTCTGCTGCTGGTTCTGGAGACAATTACCATGAGCAGCTTCCATGTTCTTTACAGCCTACTCCACTCTCACAGTAAGTTGAGACAAAACACACCGGGATGCTTTTGACTGCAAGTGGAAGAAACCTAACTTGAACTGGTGTCAGCAAAGATGGAGATGTCTTGGCTGATGTAGGTGAAAGGTCCAAGGAGCCATGTTGGGTCCAGGGCTTATGACTTAGCCTTGATTCCCTACTTCTACTTTCTACTTTCTACCGATTACTCTGTGTTGGCACCATTCCCGGAGAGACTTTTCACCTCATGATGACAAGTACTGCTGGCACCAGCAAGCTTTCATCTGATTTTCTCAGCAGCTCCCCAGAAAAACAGAAGAGCCTCTTTTCAAAGTCCCAGAACTGAATCTCCTGGGTCCTGAGCAGCCAGGCTTGGCTCATGGGCCTATCTCTGGACAAATCACTATATTTAAAGTTGTATTAATTTCTTATTGCTGCTGCAACAAATCGTCATGAACTTAATGGTTTAAAACAATACCAATTGATTATCTTATAGTTCTGGAGGTCAGCAGTCTAAAAATAGGTTGGAAGGGCTATGTGCCTTCTGGAGGCTGAAGGAAAGAATTCATTCCCTTGCCTTTTCCATTTTCTAGACATTGCCTGTGTTCCTCTGCTCATAGCCTTGTACCAGCCCAACTTCTGTTTCCATTGTCACAGCTTCTCTGACTCTGACCCTCCCCCTCCCTCTTATAAGAACATTTTAAAAAATTACATTGCCCACCGCCCCCCACCCCTGATAATCCAGGGTCATCTCCCATCTCAGTGTCTTTAATCACACCCTTAAAATCCCTTTTGCCATGTTAGTTGACATATTCACAGGTTCTGAGGATTAGGACATGGACATCTTTGGGGATACCATTATTCTTCCTATCTCAAAGATGATGTATGGTCTGATTAGTTAATCCATAGTCACAAGCCTGGCCCTGGAGCGTCCCCTGAAACCACTTGGACAGAGAAGTGGAGGGGTGGTTCCCCAGGGGAAGATGTGGTCCATTACCAGACCTGGAGGGATGGGATGCTGGCAGGGCAACCACAGCAAATGTCCACAGCAGAAAACACAGGAAAAAACTTCAGGACTCTTTTGAACAAGTTTTGTTGCTTTTGGGATCACACGATTTCTCTTAGGCTTTGAGCACATTTTATTGATAGCACTAAAGTTCAGAATGCATTGTGATCATTTTATTTCACTGAGAATATTATACACAGTGTACATCATTTGTAAAGCAAGGGATTTGGAGCCTGGCACTTCCTCCAGTGCATCTTAGAATGAACCACGTGCCAGTGAGGGGAGACATAGCTAAGAGTTGGACAACATGGAAAAGCACTTAATTACTTGTTTTTTGATTAAGTCCAGAGTTCCTGCTGCTGTGGGTGGGTGGGGAGAAGAAATTCCAGCATGATGGAAAACTACATAATGTATTATGTTACTCTCCCTTAAATCCCTTAAATTAAAGGAAAAATAATCTTCAAAGAATCATAAAGCACATAAAGAGACAACTTGAGGGGATGCTTATCTGAGATAAATTGCAACATTCTTAATGGCTGGGTTTTGAATCAAAATGTAAGTGGTAAGGTCTCAAAGTATCAGTCGCACATCTGCTGACTTGGAAAAAGTTGAGGAAAAATAAACACAATGACCAAGCCGTGCACTTGGCCGAGCCCCAGCAGTGTCCTGATACATGACTTCTCCTAGGGGCACATTGGATGCTGAGGCAGTGAAGGAGGATCAAGGAATATTGGCAGACGTCTGCGGAGAAGAACGCCTATTCATTCGTGTCCTCTGTAGAGGTCATCATTCCTTTACATGACCTTCCATCAGAGATTATGGAATGGAAACTAGACAGATGGAGAGGCAGTGAGTTGTCAATGATACACAGAAGAAAATGGGAACCATTAAAACCTTGGGTATGAGTTCCAGAGGCAGCGCTGCTTAAGCATTATGAACTCTGTCCCTGGAATCATGTGGAGTCAAATTTGAATCCTGATAGACTGCCACTTAATAGATCCATGGTTGTAGGCTGGTTACTTTGACCTTTTCGAGCCTTAGTTTTTTAATCTGTGAGATGGGGATAATGTTAGTATAAATTTTGTTGAGTTGTCACAAGGGCAAAACAATGATGGAAACCACCAGCTTGCCATTGAGTTACATGAATTGTATGTTTCCTTTGCACATTTCTTAGCCTGGAACCCAGGAGGCTTTGTGATCTTGCCAAGTCTCCAAGCCGGCTTTACAATGAATTACTTCATATTGTAATTGAGGTTACCTTTACTTGACTTAAGTGTATTAATTTAGAAAGGAATTTTATGTCAATCACTACCATGCACAGTAAGCTCGATTCCACAGCCTGACAAAGGCTCCAAGCCTATGGCCTGCTATATTCCTTTAGTATCCCTTTGTACAAAAATCCCTTTGTACAGCTCTCTCTCTGTTCGAGAGCTGTTAAAGACACATCGAGTCATTGCCCTGGCCATCGTCAGAAGCCAGAAGAACAGTAGGAAAGGGAGCTCTTTCGCTTGAGAGCTGGTGTTGGCGAGTGTCACTGCAGGCTGCTGCCTCAAATCATGGCGCCCGGCTTGCTTTAGGGACCAAGGACAATGCTGCCTCCTCTGATCATCCAGCTGAACACACTGTTTCTTCTCTTAGCTCTGTGCAGCGTTTTATGTTCTCAGCATCCTGGATCCTTGGCGATCTATTTCTGAACTTCCTTATCTCAACTAGAGTAGAAGACCCAGAGGGCAGGGCCAGCTCCATCCTGGTATTTGGCTAGCACCTCCTGGTGCCTGAGAGGCTCATCCAGGGTTTGTTGATTTTTAGTCCCAGTGAAGACAAGTGGTGGTCGGCTTCGAGCTACTGAAGGCCATAGACCCAGAGAGTGGTCTAAGCAGCCATGATACCTCCTGTGTCTGAACATGGTACCCGGAAACCTCCTCCTACTCCTTTTCTCCTTTTAGCTGATTAGTATATTTTCTATTCCTCCAGCCATCCCCCAATCCAAGAACTTTTTATTTTGTTGAAGATGGAAATTTTAATTCCAGAGAGATAGTAATTATTATGGTCTGAATATTTGTCCTCTCCAGATTTATCTGTTGAAATCCTATCCATGAAGGTGATGATGTCAGGAGGTGGGGCCCTTGAGGGGTGATTAAGTCATGAGGGTTGCAGCCCTCATGAATGGGGTTGGTGTCCTTAGAAAAGAGACCCCCAGAGAGCTGCCTTGACCCTTCCACATCTGAGGATGCAGTGAGAAGTCACCATCCATGATCAGAAATCGAGCCCTCATTAAACACGGAATCTACCAGCACCTTGATCTTGGTTTTCCAGACCCCAAAAATGTGAAAAATAAAACTCTGTGGTTTATCAGCCACCCAGCTTATGGCGTTTTGTTATAGTAGCCCCAACAAACAAAGATAATACTAAAATGATCCAAATTCTAGCCCAGCAGGAACAGAAGATATTGTGAGTCTTGGGTTTTTCTTATTTTCAAAGCATCAAGTGCAAAAACAAACAAACAAACAAATAAACACTTGGATTCAAGGGCTAGGCAGGATGGGATGGGAGTGGGGGGATGGAGAACTTCAGCATCAGCTTCAATGCTGGAAGCTTGAGTGCTACTCTAGTTACTGCAGCTCTGTACCAATTTACCCAGAGTTTAGTGCTGTAAAACAACCATTTATTATGCTCATGGATTGTGTGGGTGGGAAGTTCAGACAGGGTACAGCAGGACAGCTATTCCTCAGTTGGAAGTCTTGAGGGCTGGGAGCTCAAATCATCGGAAGGCACATTCACTCAGGTCAGTGGCTGACACTGGTGGTCGGCTGGGAGGCCTCGGTTTCTCTCCACGTAGGTTTCTGCAGGTGATCTCTCCAGGTGGGCTTGTTAGGGCTTCCTCCTGGTACAGCAGCTGTGTTCAGAGGACAGGTGTCCTGAGCTATCAAGCCAGGTGGATGTTGTAGCACTTTTTTGGACTGTCCTCAGAAACTGCTCTGGTCACTTCAGCTGCTTTCTAGTTTTCAGAAGCTGGTCGTTAAGGCTAGTAGAGGGCAGGACCCAATTCAACCCCATTTTTTAGAGATGAGGTCTCGCTATGTTGCCCAGGCTGGTCTTGAACTCCCAGGCTCAAGCAATCCATCCACCTTGGCCTCTCAAAGAGCTGGAATTACAGATGTGAAGCACTGCCCCTACCCCAACCCCATCTGTTATGAAAGGAGGGTCCTTTGGCCACAAGTGCCCTGAGAAGTCAGGAGGACTTCCCAGTCTCAGACATTTTTATCTGAGCTGGAGATGGGGACAGCCTCCCACACACAGGACTTGGAAGGCTATGAAGGAAGTAGGGGGCTCTCTTGGGAGGTCATTTCCCACGGTAGGGACGGTTGTGTGAATGAACTTGGCCTTTAGGGAGAGGAGCCCGACTCTCACCTGAAGCCACCCAACCTGTGCAGATGGCTGAGGAAGCCCTGGACACCACAGGACCGCTAACCCAGGATCTTTGTTGACTTTGCTCCCAGGCCACTGCCCCACACGCAGGCTCTGAACTCCTGGGAGAGGTAGGGAGCCAGCCCGAGGCGTGAGTCAAGAGTGTAAAGTACACTGAGTTCCTTGGCAAGCAGGCTCTTCAAGGGGAAGGTGTCACTCGGGGAACAATGAGAAATGTGTCTTTCCTTCAGCCCCTGATAGAAAAGATAACACCCCTTGAGCACAGCCTTTTCTCATCTGTTCTTGCTCTTGGATGGGGGGCTGCTACTCCGGAGCGGCGAACTGGCGGGCGGGGGTGCGCCTGTGAGTGTGAGCGCGCGTGTGCGTGTGTGCGCGCGCTCTCGTGGCCTTCCGGCAGCTGGCAGCTGTCCCGGCCCCCACCCCACCCTACCCCACCCCACCCAGCCGCGCCACGCCACGCCGCCCCCGCCCCTCGCTGTCCTGGGTGCGCCTCGGGCCGCTGCGCTCCTGGCCAGCTCCCCCCAGCGCCTGGGAGGCGACCCCCAGTGCGCCCGGGTTCAAAGGCCCGGCGAGGCAGTTCCAGCCCCTCTGGGGGGCGGGGAGGCGACGGGGGTGGTGCAGAAGCCAGAAAAGCCCGAGCCACAGCCGGCCAGCTCCGCGCAGGGATGGGCAGCGCGCTCTGAAAGTTTATGACCGCCGCAGCCAACTCCTGGCCGGAGCTGGAGACGCAGCGAGCGATCGGCCGGCCTCGAACCCCCACAGCTGGAGGGCGAGGCCAGCTGTACCCGGCCCCAGTGCCCTTTCGCGGCCACAAGCGGCCGTCCTCCTGGTCCGGTGCTCCGGCGCCTGATCTAGGTTCATGGAGCCGGGGCTGTGGCTCCTTTTCGGGCTCACAGTGACCTCCGCCGCAGGTAAGCGCACGGGGCGGCGCGCCTCTCCTGGCGCGAGCGCACACAAAAGGACCCAGGGCGGGGGACCCGAGGCGCGGAGATGTGCGTCGCGGGGAGCAAACTCTTGCCTGGGCTCTGCACTCGTGAAGACGCCTGGGGGAGGGCTGGGGAGCAGAAGCGGCGCGCAACGACTACCCGCACGGGCTCTGGGGGTTGCAGCCCGCGCACTGGCTGGAGACCTGCTGCCTGGGTCGACTTGGTCAATTTTTCATGAAACTGGGGACTTTTCAGAAAGTTTGCGAACTATTCAGAGGCTGTGCCAAACGCTGGCAAAGTTTTCATAAAGTATGCAAAATGCATGCAAGTTTTCAACGGGTGCAAATAGCTTGCAAGCTTTTCACAGAGTGTGCAGATAGCTTGGAAACTTTTCAGAAACTGCGCAGAACTTTGGAAACTTTGCAGACATTTTGCTTGCTCCACCCCCCTCCTCAGGTGTTTGGGGGTGGCGGGTGTTGAGGGGTCTGCACACTCAGCTTAGGAGCCCCTCAATCTGCCTTCTGCAGGATTCGTGCCTTGCTCCCAGTCTGGGGATGCTGGTAGGAGCGGCGTGTCCCAGGCCCCCACCGCAGCCAGATCTGAGGGGGACTGTGAAGAGACTGTGGCTGGCCCTGGCGAGGAGACTGTGGCTGGCCCTGGCGAGGGGACTGTGGCCCCGACAGCACTGCAGGGTCCAAGCCCTGGAAGCCCTGGGCAGGAGCAGGCGGCCGAGGGGGCCCCTGAGCACCACCGATCCAAGCGCTGCACGTGCTTCACCTACAAGGACAAGGAGTGTGTCTACTATTGCCACCTGGACATCATTTGGATCAACACTCCCGAGTAAGTCAGCCTTTTGTGGTGAGGAACGTGGCTCCCGGACCAGGCCCACATCTGCTCATTCCCAGGAGGACCTCACTCCACCCCAGCCCCGCTCAGTTAGCCCAGAGCCTGCCCTGGCACAGCCTTTAGCTCTTGCTGGGGCCTCTTGCCAGCCCAGGTCTCTTCTGCAGGTCAGGGGTGAGACCCACATCCCCCCTGAGGGCCTGGCCCAAGAGAAACTCAATCCTGAGTTTGATCCTGTGGAAGGAGGAGCCCTCCCTCTGAATGAAGTGAACTGACCAGGGGGATTAGATACCTGAGAAGTCTCTCTGAGCCTCTTTTCTGAGATAGAGAAAGCTCCGAAAGTTTATCTCATTCCCCAGGGGCCAAGGGGGCTCATACTCACTGTTGACCCCACCAGGATCCAAGGGGTTTAAAATTCCTGAAAGCATCCTGGTCTCCAGGGAGTCTAAGGGTGGGTTTAGCTGAGCCTGACAGAACCTGCACAGTCCACTTGGGGTAGAATTCCCCTGGTATGGGCTCCCTTCCTCCCTGTGGGCCCCCCTGGATGCCAAGGCAGGGTGAATTCACATCAGCTCGTCCTTGGGCCTTCCACAGGCTGGCTCCAGTCACCCACTGCCATGGTCACAGAGGGCCTTCCCTTCTCTCCTGCAGTCCTTAGGAACTCTCTTACCCTAGGGCCTAGACAGCACCATCCTGAATTTGTCTTGGGGTTCGTCCAGTGGGGAAGTCAGCCTTCTCCTGGGGCCATGTGGAGAGAGTGTGGCTCTGACAGGGGGAGGCTTTGATGACTCCCAGTGTTCAGGGAACCCCTCCTGCAGACACATCATCTTGCAAGCCATACAGAGGGCTTGACCTTTCTTGGGTCACCAACTCTCTGGCATTGGCTTCCCCATCTCTAAGATCTGGGACTTGGATCAGACACCTCTAAGTTCTGTTTCCTGGGTGTTCATGGGATCTCTTGGGACTCCTGCTTGTACCCTATTAGGGCTTCTTAGCTGAGAACTCAGAGATGGTTGTGAATGCAAACCCCTGGAAGCCTGGAAAGGCACCTTTGCCACCATGTCCCGGAGCCGTCTTGATTCAGGTTCCTCACGGTCACCTTTATCCCCAAGCCCCATAACCTCTGAGCCCTTGGTAGCAGCTTTCATGGGGCTCACTTACCTACCTTGTGTCATTGGCACCTCAAAAATGAAGTGCAGAGGAGGGTAGTAAACCTGAGGGGTGGAATGTCTTTCAGACCAGGGGACAAGACCTCTAATCACATCCATGATAGATCTGGAACATCACCCCATCATGCTCGAAGGGCAGGCAGGGGCTTCACATTGAGCCAGCAGGACACTTGCACAAAGTCCTGCACTCAGAAAGACTCTGGCTCGGCTTAAAGTCCTGCTGTCACTGTCTTGAAATCCTTAATACTTTCTGAACCAAGAGCTGCACATTTGCATTTTCTCCTGGGTCCCACAAATTCTGTAGCTGGTCGTGATACCCTGATTTGCTGGCTGGGCTGTGTCCACCTAGAGGATGGGAGGTGCCTCCCTGTTTCTTTCCCTTTGTGGGGAAGATAGAAGCTGTGAGTGTTGGGCCATCATCAATTGCCTCTTATCCTCAGATAGCGATGGGAGTCACCTTTCCTTATAGCCCCTGCACCTTGGCACCGCCGTTTCTGATTCTTATCCCGCGTCATTGTGCTCTGATCAAATTCACTTCATAGAATGGAGGGCACTGGGCAGTCACCAGGAACCGAGTTCTTGTCTTGGCCAGAATCCCCAGCTGTGAATCTAGAAGGAGAAAGAAGAAAGCTAATGGAATGACAGGCAGGGACCTGGGGTGGTGGGCAGGCGGGAGAGGATTTAGAAACCATCTCTTTCATTCGTTGCCTGTTTACCAAGCCCCAGAGCACTGGCTGGGGAGGAAGTGATGACTTGAGACATGTCTGAGAGTCTCAACCAACACCCTGTGATCTGTTTAAAATTCTGTCTCATGCATCCTGCGATCTGTTTGAAGTCCTGTCTCATGATTTCGAGTTTGTCTTGAAATGAAGCTGTGGATCTCTGACTTTTTCCAGGACAGCCAACTTGATAACTTTCCCCCTGAAGTGTGATTTACCTCTTCCCCTCCTTCCCGACACTGGTTCAATTTAAACACGATGAAAGAAGGATTAAATCTGGTGTTTGGGCATCCCCTGAGCTACTTGGGAAACAAAAACGACAATAGCCAGACTTGAGCATTTTGAAATTAGACAGGTAAAATAATTTTTATGAGGCAGAACTGCCCGAATGGCCTCCTTCCCTCCCTTCCTGCCTCCCTCCTTTCTTTCTTACCCTCCAAACTTCCTCCTGCCCTCCCTCCCTCTCCCCCTCCCTTCTTTCCCTCTTTCCTTACCTTTCTTTTCCCTCCCTCCTTCCCTTCCTTCCTGAAACTCTGTAGATGTGTAGATAGGTCTGTTTGTCATCTTTAAAATATCTCAGGCAAGACTGCAATTTGAGAAAATGGGCTGTGGTGACAGGGAACACGAGTGATGGGGAGGAATCTAAAAAATCACTGAATTGAGCAAAAGAGGCACTGGAAGTGAGTGACACAGTCTTTTCTAGTGGTTCTGTCTCCCCATTAGATCACAACCCCACCTGTCACGTGTTCCCCTCTCCTGCTGTCACGCCCTCTTCATTCATGGACTGGTCTCGCTCTCCAAACTTCTCCACCAGGTGTGATTTCTCCCTGTCCCAGCGGCAGCTGTTCTGGGCACAAGAAGGAGCCTTGATTCTTGTGCCTCAGTCAGGGGTCTTGAACTTTGGGTGCTTTTCACCTTTCAGAGTCTTTCCTCCCATGGCCCATCCAGCTGCATGAAGACAGAATCAACACTCCTAGTTCATCTTTGATGGAAATTGCTCTGAGTATGGTCATTTTTGCTCCCTTCGAGGATCTGAGATGCTGCAGGAGTCATGTTGGGAGTTACTACCGAGACCCGCTTTGCATCTCCTCAAGGGAAGTTAACTGTCTAGTTCAGGCTCAAGAGACTAGTTGGTCTCTTAAGTCTCTTTTGGAAAGAAGGTCTGAGATTCCTCGGCTGTCCCTTTAGCCCTCCTGCTTTTTTCCCCTCCTTAGTCCTTCCAGACCCGAGCTTGGTCGGCCCTTTCTGTTAGCACCCAGCATGGCATGGATGCTCAGGAAATGCTGGTTGACTTTTGGCTAAGTCCTGCCACCTGGGTACTCTGGCTCATCTTTGCTGTTGCTGAGCCCCTAAATCTCCAGTGCCTTCTCCCACACAGGAGGCCTCTTTCTCCAGGTGCCTGGCTGCTCTTCAGGGGCCTGCACATCCCTGTGGACAGGCGTGGGCAAGAGAATTTTTCTTGGGGATGTTGCCCATAACTTCTGTGATATCTTCCCCAAAATCCATGGCCCCAAAGAGGAACCAAATTTATACTTACCCCGTCAAGGCTGCTGGGATCACAGCTCATCAATGGGATAGCATGATTTCCATTAGCCTTTCCTTGGCTGCCCCCCACAGTCCCCAAGCCATCCCACCACTGCCAACAAAATCAAAGTCCCAAATCAGAGAAAAACATATCCCATCCTATTGTCATGGATAAGTTGCCAAGAATAAGATAGAAAGGGGACAGGGAGTGAACAAGAGGTCCATGCGCTGATGTCCTTGTACACTGCGGCTGTTCTGTATGAGCAGACTGAAGAAACAGATACCAGGTAACTGGGGCCTGTAGGAGTCAGGGTTCTCTAGAGAGACAGAACCAACAGGGTGTGTGCGTGTCTGCAGATTATGCATGTATCAGAAGTGCAGTTGCCAAAGGAAATATTTGGTTGCTCTTGGGGGCCATGGACTTTTATGGAGGATAAACAGAAGTTATGGGCAATGTCCCTCCAGAGATATATATATGGAGAGAGACAATGAGCAATTTTCAGAATTTGGCTTACACGATTGTGGGGGCTGGCAGGCCAGAAATCTGCATGCCACCAGGCTGAAAATTCCCGAGGGAGTTGATGTCAAGGAGGTCTGGAAGCAGAATTCTTTTCTGTTCGGGAACCTGTCTTTTCTGTGAAGGCCCTCAACAGATTGGATGAGGCCCACTACATTTTGGAGGGTCAGCTGCTTTGCTCAAAGTCTACTGATTTAAATGTTAATCACATATCAAAAATACCTTCAGGGCAACATCTAGGCTGCTGTTTGCCTAAACAACTGGGCACAGTAGCCTAGCCAAGTTGACACCTAAAGTGACCCATAACGGGGATGTCAGCTCGAACCACATTTCACGGCGGACCAGCCCCTCAGACCCTGGCTGAAGACTGAAAACCTGTTTATCCAATGGCTGACTGAGCTGTGAAGCACCCAGCAAAGAGCCCCACTGTGCTCCTCCCCGCCCCATGAGCTGAGGGATCCTGCCATCTGTTCATCCCTCTAAGGACATCTGAGGGAGGCATTGTGATGCTGGATGGTGACCGTGTTTTCCAAACCAAAATCTGACACACATGGGCTGGCAGATAGGAATGTAGTTATGAAAAGAACAGGGCAGGATGTTGGGAATCATGACCATGGTGGAAAATTTGGGATTTGCAGTCCCCACTTGTGGAGAAGACTCCAGAACCCAGGAGTGCTGCCCTTGAGTCCTGGCCATGACTATCTGTGTGGCCTCGAGCCAGGAGGTACTGTTGCCTCTCTGTGACCCTCTGGAAGGTGCAGACATCAGCCGCTCCAGGACAGTGAGCTGCCAAGTCTCTCCTAATCCCAACAGTCTGATCAGCTCCTATCAAGATGCCCAGGCCGGCTTCCCAGGCTGCCCTGGATCAAGCCACACTAAACTTAATCCAGCAGGAATGCCATTTGTTTTGAGTTTTTTTTCTCCCCTAAATGCATAAAGAGGAAAAAAAAAAAAAGAATTAACAAAACATTTAAACTTGTATTTTAATGTATTCTACCACAAAAGGGCAGCATCACAGATTCTGGCTTTGCCTTCTGTGTTCTTCAAGAAAGGCATCTTGGCATGGTCTCAAGAAGAGATATTCCAAATTTTAGAACATCCCAATAGAACGGTTGGATCTGGAACCCCAACTTCCTGCACATGAGGAACCAGCTGAGCACCAGAATGTGATTTTGGGATCCCGATAAAAGTCACCCTGGGCCAGGCGCGGTGGCTCACACCTATAAACCCAACACTTTGGGAGGCTGAGGTGGGCAGATCACTTGAAGTCAGGAGTTTGAGATGAGCCTGGCCAACATGGTGAAACCCCGTCTGTACTAAAAATACAAAAAATAGCCAGGCATGGTGGCATGTGCCTGTAGTCCCAGCTACTGGGGAGGCTGAAGCAGGAGAATCACTTGAACCCAGGAGGTGGAGGTTGCAGTGAGCGGAGATCACGCCAATGCACTCCAGCCTGGGTGACAGAGCAAGACTCCATCTCAAAAAAACAAAAGTCACCCTGACCTGTGAGCCACACCTGGCAGTATCATTGTTGGACATGTGGCCATATAAGGCAGAGGGCCAGTCTTTCTGCCATCATGGTTTTGGAAAGGGGTCATGAATAGTCTGCTACTAATCATGATGCCAAGCATGGATGGTGAGGATGGCTGACCATGACTGTGACCTCATGTCATCTCATGGGATCAGCTTGACAGCCCCATTAGTTGGATGCTATTGTCCCTGTAGTTTACAGGAAGAAGCTGAGCCCAGGAGGCGGAGTCAGTTGGCCAAGGTTGCAGAGCTTGTGAGCAGGGACTGGGCTGCCAGCCCAGAAGTTTGGCCCTGAAGCCTGCCCTGTAAGCCTCCTCCTGTGTGCATGTTCCCAACATGGGCTTCTTAGGTGACTAATATGCCATCTTAGGTGACTCCTGCTTTCGTTCATTTAATATGTTTTCCCTGAGTGCCTCACCTGGGTCAGTACTGAATGGGGCTCTGGGACCCAAGAATGAATAAAAGACATGGTTCCCCATCTGTGACTGATTCAGGGTGGTTTTGTTCTTTTTGAGACAGTGTCTTGTTCTGTCGCCCAGGCTGAAGTGCAGTGATGCGATCATAGCTCACTGCATCCTTGAACTCCTGGGCTCAATCGAATCTCCCACCTCAGCCTCCCGAGTAGCTGGAACCACAGGTGCGTGTCACCATGCCTAGCTAATTTAGTAATTTTTTTTTTTTTTTTTTTTGTAGAGATCAGGTCTTGTTACATTGTTAGGGCTGGGGTTTTGTTCTTTTTGATAGTGATGATTCATATATATAATTCTATGTAATCATATATTTACCCTTTTGCAAGATTATTTTTATTAACATATGTTAACACATGGGCAAAGCCCAAATCCTTGGTCCATCACAAGTCCTAAATTTTATTCTGGAAATGTAGCCTGGGCTTGCATAGAAGCATGTGACTCTCCTTTAGCCTACCAGAGCCCTTGGTGGTTTCTCTGTGGGTAAGAGGGGCTGGTTGAGTGTGCACTCCAAGCAAACCAGAAGGTTTGTCCTGATGTCAGAGATGCTGGGACAGAGGGGGCTGAGTCTAGGGGAGAGGGCGAGGGACCCCCAGGCCATGAGTCCCATTCCTGGTGCAGGATTTTTCTTTTCTTGGCTGCTGCTCTGTGCCTTGTTCTGTCTTCTTGCTTCTTGGTGTGGTTACGGGAGCAGGGCAGACATAGGAGGTGGGGCTGCTCAAATCCATCTCTTCTTGCAGATCCAGCTTCACACTTTGGTTCAGAGACTCCTGGGGTTTAGAGAGGAATGGGGCCTGGGGCCCACTCATCCAAATTGTCACGTGGAGGAGGAACAGATCCATTTGTAGGGGTTAAGAGCTCAAACTGTGGGCTCGAATGCCTGGGCTGGAATCTGGATCTGCCACTTAGGAGATGTCACCTCTGAGACCTTCAGTGTCCCCATCTAGAGAGTGGGGGAATAGATAGCACTCTATGAGGAAAGATGTTTTCAGGATGACACAAGAAAGTACACAGGGCGTGGTTAGCACAGCGCCTACAATCTAGTAAACACTCAATGTCTTGAAGACGGTGGCCGCAATGATAACAACACAACCTCCAGCCCTGCAGAAGCCCTTCCTGGGCCAAAACCAGTCCTCCTGCCATATCCAATCCTGTGATTGGAGGATGCTGGCTGGTGAGTAGAAAGTCCTTTCTCAAGTTCTGCTGGGGTCCACCTCTTTGGACCTTCTGACTCTGATCTTAGCTCTTGGAGTGCCCCGGAGCAAACCTGTCCACCCTGTCCCCTGCAGGACGGTCTGTTAGCCTCAATTAGCAGAAAGCTTACAGACTCTGGGAAAAGGTGTGCCTGGCTGTCTGCTGTTGCTGATAAGCAGCCTGATAAAGACTCTGTGGTCAAAGGTTGCTGGGCTGGGCTGAGATTCAGTCCTGCCCTTCCAGCCCCTCCTTTCTGCTTTCTATTGCTTCCCTCTCCCCTTGGTAAATCATTGGAAGTTTTCAGTAATGGGGCATGGCGCTCTTTGCGGGCACCGGTCTGGGGCTGTGTCTGTGAAATAGGAGGTAAGGGTGGTGATTGGGGTGATTAGGGTGTCAGTTCAGGAGAACAGGAATGATCTGTTTACCTCTTTGTTAAACACCTATGCTGAGAGCTCTGTGAGGCATCTGTGGCTCTCATGTCCTTGGTACGTCCAGCAGAGTAGATATAATGCCTTGTAATTTGCAGCTGAGGACCCCATGGGGCACCAGTAGCCTCACTTCTGACTTCACCCAGCATTGCCCAGGACCTGAAGTGGGTGTCACCAACCGGGAGTCACCAGGAAGCAATCGAGGAAATCCCACAGACATTGATTTAGAAAACATCATTTCATGATGTGCTTTTGAGACGGGCATGTGAAAGAAGAGGGTGTTGGCCAGATTAAAAGGGACCCTGAGCTTGAGGTTCTGACTGATCATGGTTTCAGGAGTTTTTTCCCCCTCACATAACCATTTCTATCTCTTCCTTAGAAATTAGCGCACTTTTGGGTACCAGTTTTGAGTTGGAGTGGCATATTTCTTAGAACACTGGATGGCAAGATACTTCTTTAAAATTGGAGAGACTTAGGGCTAAGTTTCGCAGTTTGTTGGAAAGGTCAGTCCTACGAGGACTTTTCTGTTGGGGATGCACAGGTAGAAAGCCCATTTTCTGCCCCAGAGTCAGCAGGAGGGGTGAGTGGTCCAGGAACAAAAACAGACTTGGTGGAATGCAACTAATCTCCACTTGGGAGACAGAGGGACTTGAGGCTGGAAGGCAGTTTGATTTGTAGCAAGAAAACTTGGTACAAAGAGGTTGTGACCCTGTGTGACCCCGAGGGAGAATTTGGATTTGTGCTAGATGAAAGGGCCATTACAGTGAGGAACTTGGACTTCTATCTGAAGGCACATGAAAGGCTCTGATGTGTCTGGTCATGTTTGTTCCTGCAAGAATTTAAAACAAAGGAAGCTGGGAGGCAAACAATGCTTCTGCTTTATAATTCCAGTTCCAAACCTCAGAGGGGGGAGCTGTAAAGGGTGACCCTGTCTACGGCACCACCCCGCGTTCCAGTGTATTGGACATGGATGGTCTCTGTTTTGCATGAGAAAGTGACCCGGTCTCCTTCCTTGTCATGTTTCAGTTGAAACAGAGTTCCTCAAAATTGGAAATGCACACACACATACACACAGACTTTTGCCCACTTTGGAATAGAAATTAATTGCACTCGGAAAATAAATTGCAGAGCATGGCTGAGTACAGACGGCCACGTGTGAATGAATTGTTTGTCCGCATAGTTTTGGGGGCTTCGGAATCCTGGCTCACCCACCAAACCTCCCAAGAATAGACAGACAGGATGAGGCATCAGCTCTCTTTCTCATCTGCCCCACCTCAGAGTCTTAGGAGGGCCAAGAGCTTTGGGAGAACTTGGGGACATTCACAGGCTTGGAAGCACTGGCCTCCTCTTCTTTTGTGGCCTCCTCAGGGCAGACTTGGTGGGAGCTCTTAATAAACAGTAACTCAGGAACAGAACAGTCAGGGAGGCCTGGTCCCTGGCTCAGTAATTGAAAAACCAGAAACAGCTTCATTTCATATGCATTGATGACAAAAGTACCGACAGAAGCAACCAAAAACATGACTGGCCCGCTGGTGGATAGTTTCGCCCCACAACTTGGGGAGTGCAAAATTGCTTTGCCGAGAGTCAGAAGCAACTACATGAGACAGCAGAGGTCCATGTAACTTTTCTGGATTTTTAGGAATCTGATTTCCATGGGTCTCTTTCAGGGCTGAGAATAGACTGGGGTGAGTGAGGCACTCCCTCATGTACAAACTTTCAGGAGGCACCAGAAAGTAGGAAAAAACAAGTAAAATGTAATGCACTATTTTCAGAAAGCCAAAATGAGTGCAAAAAAAATTCATAATCGACCAAATATTGTTTTTAGTAAAGGCAGGATCCAGCCCTGAGCTTGCTCCACTTACCTCACCTGCCTCACCCTAATCCCAGCCCTGGCATCTTGTTTGAGGATAAAGCCTGTGTCTCTAATAGAGACTCAGTAGTTTGAGGTAAGTGATAAATCTGTTGGAGCTATTACTGGAAAGGGGTCCCGATCCAGACCCCAAGAGAGGGTTCTTGCACCTCGAGCAAGAAAGAATTCAAGGCAAGTCCATAGAGTAAAGCGAAAGCAAATTTATTAGAGAAGTAAAGAAACAAAAGAATGGCTGCTCCATAGAGCAGTGGTATGGGCTGCTTGATTGAGTATACTTACAGTTATTTTTCGATCCTATGCTAAACAAGGGGTGGGTTATTCATGAATTCCTGGAACTGAGGTTCCCCCTTTCTAGACCATATAGGGTGACTTCCTGATGTTGCCATGGCATTTGTAAACTGTCATGGCACTGGTGGGACTGTCTTTTAGTGGCTAATGCATTATAATTAGCATATAATGAGCAGTGAGGACAACAGAAGGTCACTTGGGTTGCCATCTTGGTTTTGGTGGATTTTGGCCATCTTCTTTTTTTTTTTTTCCACATCCTGTTTTATTAGTGGGAGTCTTTGTGAGCAATGTCTTGTGTGGACCTCCTGTCTCATCCAATGAGTAAGAATGCCTCACCTTCTGGCAATGCAGCCTCATTCTACCCAGCCCCTATTCAAGATGAGTTGCTCTGGTTCGAACACCTCTGACAGAGCTACCAAAAGGGCATTACACAAGGACACAGACAATTAGGTTAGGTGGAAGATGAGCGTATCTTTACAGTCATTGTGATGGTAAGCATAAGTCTTGCTCATGAGGATCTTTTCCATCCTTAACCTGGTATCTCCTGAAAATTAGCAAGAGTGTCTTCTCTTGCTTTCTTTAGATTATTCAAAGCATGTATGATGGTGTCGGCATTTTTTTTAATCCCTTTGCACGTAACCCCATCCTTATGAAAATACTTGCTCCCTGTTTTCCCTCTTCTCTTTCCACTGCTGGGAACTATTTTGAGCCCTGTCTGTCTGCAGCTTTGCATAAAGTTATAATGAGGCTGGGCCAGGCAGCCATGGATTTCTCATGCCTACATTCGGCCTGGAATTCAGCAGGGTCACTGGGGGCTGGGGAGAGAATCTCTAGCCTAACTCGTTTGATGCATTTTGGTTGTACCAGATGGAGGGAAACCTGCTAATCTGTAGGATTCCATAGACGGCTTAATTCCCCAAGTTTTGGAGGAGTTTGTTTCTCTAATTTTTTTTTTTAGCCATAAGTCTTGAAAATCCTGCACCACATAACAAAAACCAGAGGTATTTTTCTGTTGTTCTCCTTTCCTTTGACCCCCTGGTGCTTCCTCCAAATATCCTTAAGTGTGCAGGTGCCTGTGTTAGGGGAGGAATAGGTCTATGGTCCAATGAGCTGATGAGATGATAAATTCTGCGACTTTGAGATTCTTTTTAATCTCAGCCTTATGGTAATAGGCCATGGAAGAGTGTAAACAGTTTGGGCTAAGGCTTTCTAAATACAGTTGATGAGATCCTGGGAACCACTTATCTTGGGTGGGGTGGAGCACCTCACTTTGAGTTTGGTGTTAGTGCTGGCGCAAAGGTCTAAGGCCTTCTCCAGTGATTGTGCTATTTAAGGATGTTCAAGGGATGGTGAGGGCCTTTGGAAACATCTGAGTGGAGTTTGGAGCCAGAGGGACCCTGGAGAGACCCAGCCAGCCCTTTTGTTTCTCAGGGCCAGAAGGAAGGTGCCCACCTTTCCTGTGAATGAGTCATCCTTGGGACTAGAAGCCTGGGTCTGCCAGCTTAGTAAAGCCTCTGTTTTGCTCTGGTACCTTACCCATCTACGCAGCCTAGTTTGTCCACCAAGGTGCTGATGTGGCCTGCAGGAGTTATTGCCAAGACATAATTCTTCCACTTCAAGTAATCTAGAGGTCACAAGTAATCTAGAAGGTTTTCTAGGAAAAACCCCTCAAAGACCAGCTGATTAAGGACAAAATAAGTAGAGATCCATTGAGTCAGCCAAGAATGTCATATGTTTGGGACACTGGGTAGGGCTGTGCAGTGATGGCTCATTTGGACCCTATTCATTCATTCATTTAACAGGTATTTATTATTGAGATATTGGGACTTGATTTTGAGCCAGACATGGTGTCAGCTGCCCTGGATGGAGAGGTGAATGGGGCAGACACAACCAGTGGCTCCGGCTGGACAAGGTCCTGCTGTTGCTGAGCCAGGGGGTTGTGCCTGGGCCAGACACCATCTCTTAAATGAAATGAAGGAACTGGCCCTCATTCTTAGATCTGATTGGTAGGGGATAATGCTCAGTATTCTTTTTGAAAATGTATGTGATACTGTTAAAATTCTCAAACAGCCAAGTCCTGGGTAATTCCAAAGGTTTTTTGAGGGGGAAAGGAGGGGGATAGAGTAATTTTTTTAAAAAGGCAACAATTAACCCACAGCACATTGCTCACTGCTTTTGGTATTTCCAAATATTCTAGAATCATGGGCTCTTTCTGAGGGCTGCGGGAGATGGACTTCCCACCTTGTGGGGTGGTGGGATGAACGGTCTGCCTTGGGTCCTCCCAACTTTAAGCCATGAGAATTTTCTGCAGCAGAAGGAAAGCTATGAATTGCCGGTTCACTGTTCTGATGTTTAGGAAGCATAAGCTTTGTATAATATTCGTTAGAACCAGAAAGCGCCTGTGTGTGTTCTCTGCTTATATAATGAGGTCACTGAGGAGCTATGTTTCCTGGCCTATTTTCTTTCCTGGAAGTTGGAAGGGCACCCCATGGGCTGTCTGGCATAAGGCCTGGCCCACAGCAGACTTTCATAAGCATTTGATGAGTGGGCAAGGAATAAGTTCAGTAGAGGACGAAACTTCTGAGGTGGTCAAATGAGCGTCTGGGGGTGGGCTCTGAGCCTCCTGGGAAGGAAGGGTTGGCATGCCTGCCTCCACCTGCTGAAGGACAGACAGTGGGCAGTGGGCACACCTGGGGGAAAGGAGGGGCATAGCCTGCTTCCACCTGCGGAGGACAGACATTTCACAGTGCACACACTTGGGGGAAAGGACTGCAGCCAGCTTACTGTGCTGGGTTTGTCCTGATTCTGAACATGCTTTTCTGTGTGTTGTTGCAGTGAAGAAAATTTTTCCTTGTCTTCAACAGCTGGGGAGACTACAAGCCTTCCTCTTATACCCAAGAGTCTGTGGTTGCCATCTCATGCAAGTGAGGTCCAGGATCAGCCAGAGTTCACTGGTCACAAGCAACAGAAACCTAGTCTAGCTGGCAAAGCACAGGAGGAGTTTATTGGAAGGACACGGGAAAGCTCACAGACTGGAGGCAAGAAGAAGCCCTAGGCTCTGAAAGGAGAGGTGTTAGGACAGGATTGGGGGTCTAGGGGTGCACCAAATGGACAAGGAGGGGCGGGGCTGCTTGGCAAATCGTAGCTCCAGAGTGTTTTCTGATCTCGAGTTGCCCCTCTCAGGAGTCTTGGGAGAGAGTGGGTCCTATTGGCCCAGTTTAGGTCTCCTGACCAGTCCTCAGGCAGTGGTAGGTGAGGCCCATCAATTGACTGCCCCCCAGAGACCTCACACAATGGGAGGCGGATAATTCTCCAAAGAGAAGATGGCAGACTGGATCCTAGGAGACAAAAATAACCAATGCTGGCCTCGGGCTCCAGAGAATTCCCTGCTTCTCAGTCCTTGGAGTGCAGGTGCTCCTGTTCCTGGTCCTATCCCTCCCCTTTGTCTCCATGTGTTGTGCGTAGCAGTGTCTGCTGGATGTTTGCTGAAGCAAAGGGTCACTTTCATGGGCCTTTGAATAGTCAGCCACTTCCACACCAGAGATTGCATATGTAGGTGTGCTGGAGGGCATTTTGTTTTTTCTAAGGGTATTTGGATTAATCTTTCTATTTCACCCTGTCTTAGTCATTAGAGCCACGTTCTGACTGGTTCAGATTACAGATGGTAAATAAAGGTGATTGACATTTTCCTCCCTGCCCAGGCAGACATTTCTAAGCTTGGGAGAGTTGATGAGTGGTGCCTTCTAGGGAATGTAATAAAGTCTGAAATTGAGCTGTAGTTAGAAAGCATGCGAGGGTCTAGAAGTTGTTTCTCCAGGGAATGGCAGGAGGTAGTATCCAATGACTGCTGGTGCCTGGCAGCTGGGGGCTGCCTCCTGACTGTCTGCCAGTGGGAAACAGTTGTTTCTCCTCCTCTTGGCCACAGGACAAGTCACAGAGCCATGCTTTCTGTACAATATGTCCCCTGGGCCAAAAGGCAATATTGCCTCTGCTTTCCCAGTTCAGAAGGAAAAATGTGAACCGAGGAAGCAGATCATCAACTTGACATGTATCCTAAGTGTGACATGAACATGTTCTATTTGTTGGGGAGACACTCAAGTCACCAGCTGGACTTTTTAAATGAAAACAACACCTCTATTTAAATGAAACAATGCCTCTATCTGTAAAGAGGAAAATAGTATCAGGTACTCATTTTGTTCATGTGTCATCTGACCTATCTGCCTTCGCTTTATGGAATAAACCACTAGACTAGGAGTTGTAAACTCAGATGCTCCTGAGGGCCAGACACATAAAAAAGATGAGCGAAGGGGGCCAGGTATAAAACTACTGAAAATGGTGGGGGCTGGGGCAGAATGGAGGGTTTACGCCCAGTCTCTGAGATCATTACCCGGCTGCCATGCTGGAATATGAGGTTGGTATTAGCACAACTTCCAATTCTTCAAGAAAAGCTGGAAATCGGGATGTTTATGTGAAATTTCCGGATTTAACAAAAAACACTATGGTTCACGCCTGTAATCCCAGCACTTTGGGAGGGTGAGGGGGTGGATCACGAGGTCAAAAGACTGAGACCATTCTGGCCAACATGGTGAAACCCTGTCTCTACTAAAAATACAAAAAAATTAGCTGGGTGTGGTGGTGTGTGCCTGTAGTCCCAGCTGCTTGGGAGGGTGAGGCACGAGAATCGCTCAAACCCAGGAGGCGGAGGTTGCAGTGAGCCAAGATTGCGCCACTGCACTCCAGCCTGGCGACAGAGTGAGACTCTGTCTCAAAACGAAAACAAAAACAAAACACTGTTGACGGAAAAAAGCTGACAAAAATGCCAATTTGCTGACCTCAGTACTGGGTTAAAAGTGTATGTGTGCAGGGCAGGGCCCCGCCCCTTGTCTGTCTTTACATAAGTTTTACCCGGAGTCTAGTCCAGCGCCTGCATGGCGCTGCTTTTCAAATATTTGAAAAGCAGTTGGCAAATATTTGTTGAATGCTATTCAGTTGTCGGGGGTGGAATAAAAACTGGGTTTTCAATAGGGAATGACAGTTTGATAAGCTTTCCTAAGAATTTAGAATCTGGTCAGTGGGAATATCTGTGTCTCTTCTTTAAACTTCAGATATACAGGCCAGTTTCCTGATCAGAAAGATGGAGAGTGTTAATTCATTCATGAAAAGGCAACATGGAACTTAAAAACAGAATCTTTAAAACAAAAGTCAGCTTTCCTTATTTAAAAACTTCTTGTAGAGAGAAATAAAGTGTTTTCAGTGTGGTGTTGCAGATGAAGAATGAATATGAGAGATTTGGGAATTTAATATTTAATAACACATATTATTAATATTATTAAATATTAATATTTAATATTTAATAAACATGATGTTTGGGAAAACGTGACAAATAAGAAACATTTGATAAATAAGACTCTGACGTCACCACACCAATCAAATAATGAATGTTCTGAATACATAAGTTGAGTGATAATTTATTGGATGAACACACACAACACCAGAGATTGCGTATGTAAGTGTGCTGGAGGGCCTTTTGTTTTTTCTAAGGATATTTGGATTAATCTTCTCACCTGCTTTTCTTTTGCATGGAGCTTTGTTTTATAACTGAGACATGAACAGATGGAAGAGCTGCCTACTTGTATAAAGGATTGTATTCTGAAAACCCCATTGTATTATAGAGCAGTAGGCCCCAGCCACTGGGCAGGGCATGCTGGTCAAAGGTTCTCGGCCAATTTCACTTCACGTTCATGGTCCACCGTTAGGTCTTTCCTGTTCACTACTCAGTAAACAGCCAGCGATGAAGCAGGCCACAAATGAAATATGAATGCTCATGAGATATGAATACGTTATCACTACTGAAATAGAAGTGCTCATGAGCTGGTAATCTGGCGTCAGAGCTCGGTAAGAAGGTGGTGTCGAATGAGGTGACCTATGGCCTTGGGCTCCTTATTACCCTTCTTTATTGCTAAGTCAAACATCTCAAATGCCAAGCTTAGTAGATGGGACTTTTCTGATACAACTCACTTGACCTCCCAGACCAGATAAATAACAATAGTAGCTACTGTTTGCTTACGGCACTTTGCTAAGTATTTTCCATGCAGTTATCTCCTTTGCTTTGTCCAGCCACACTTTTGTCGACCAGGAAGTTGTTGAGAGGGTGAAGTGATCATCACGTAACATAAGAGCAGTATTACCAGGTCATGTGTCTCTGTGTGTACCTTGCACATACCTGTACCTACTGGCCTTTTTTCCTTTACCTGTTTTCGTAGTCCAACAGCATATAACTCCTGAAGGCATGGACACATAGGGATGTGCCTTTCTGTGTCCCTGTGACACTTACATTGATACCACGTATATAGTGGATGCTGAAGAATGTTGGAGATTCTTTCAGTGATTTTTGTGGTTATTGAACTCTTTAGGGGGAAAAGAATCCTGTCTCGCCAGACTAGAATGATCTCACCATGAATTACCAGTTGCTCAATCAATAATCTGTTCGCCTGACCCTGTGTGAGGCCCATGGTGGGTAAAAAAGAAGTAAAAGACCTGCCCTCTCTTTTGAGGATCCAGTAATCTGCCTTTAGACTTGGGTAAGAAACACCGCAACTCTGGGCCCTGTGGGTTAGAGGACTGCCTCTGACGCCACTCTGGCCATGCCTCCCACCCCACTGTAAGAGTCTGGGACTCAAAGCCATATGCTCCCTCTTCAAGACCATGTTCCAGGTATTCAGGGGCTGGAATTCCCTACTCATGCATCCCCAAGACCACTTCCAGGGCCTGCACAGGTATCCTCCAGGGCCTGACACTTGGGGATGAGCAGGGCTCCGGGTACATATCTCCAGGCCTGCAGGGTGACAGCTGCTTACAGGATGTAGGGTGGAAGGAGCTTGGAGGAAGCAGCCTGGGGCATGCACGGGGAGTGCTTGAAGCCAGCGCTGGTGTGGGATGGTGCAGGATAGCAGAGAAGGTACTGGGTCTCCACCACATTTCAATACGGAGTGGCCAGGAGCCCAGGATTCTAAATTAAAGGCTGGACCTGCAAGGCAGCATTTGGAAGCCACATTTGTCCAGATACAGGAGATAACACTTTTTCGTTTAAGGGCTTATCAGATCGATTGAAACCTTTAAATGATTCCCTGTGGGAGGTGGGCCTCCATCGCGAACTCTGGTTCCAGACTCTACAATGTCAGCGGCAGGCTCTGCTGGGCCATCGGCTTCCCTCACCTCCGCACAGGTCAGTCAGCAGACTGCACACCTGGAAGGCCCAGGCCTTGGTGGAGGGGTTTCTGTGCCTCAAGGCTGTAGGGGAGGGGAGGGGGCCATGCCTCTCTAAACATTCTCTGAAACTGCCAGGGCTTGTTTGCATACCAGCACTTTACCGCGCTTGGCGGCCGGGGAAGTGCTAAGCCTGTCTTCATTAACAAATACCATGTTGCCTTGTTTCCTTACTTAAAACACTTTGGAGTGTTTTGGCTCAAGTTGAGGGGCTCTACATGTGCAAATGCATAATCAGCTGACAGCAGTTTCAAAATTGCAGGTCTCACTATTGATGGAGAAATGGGAGCATTGTTATTCCTTGTGTGTAATTTTCTCCAAGAAATGGGGGGATTGATTTAATGTCAACACTCAGAGATTTAATGTGGCCCTGTTACTGGAAAAATACGCCTTTGCCAAACTCTGCCTCAAAACAATGTCTACATTGTCTTGCTGCACTCCCTACCCCCATTTCCCATTCCTGAGAAAAAACGGGCTTGAAAGAGGGTTCAGCTCAATACAGGGCTGGATCCTGCCCTCTGTCTCCGTTTCCTGAGCACAGATGGCTCATCAGCGGGGCCTGTCTCTGCCTGGAGGGATCCCACCACCTCTGTTTCTGAGGAACTTGGGTGGGAGGGAGTTAGTGGGGAGAACAAGAGTCAACGAACAGGGTGGGGTCAGTTTTAGGCTCTTGTGTCCAACCCAGCAGGGAGGCGGGGGCGGGGGATTCCCTCCAAGCCTTAGGTCACTATGGGGCTTCCTGGCCCAATTTGCCCTCACTGTCGCAAAAAGGCTTTATGGTGTGTGTTTCAAATGAAAAGAAATTCAATTTGATTTTATTTTGAAAATGCAGAGAGGGGCTGGGCATGGTGGCTCACACCTGTAATCCAGCACTTTGGGAGGCCGAGGCAGGCAGATCACAAGGTCAAGAGATGGAGACCATCCTGGCTAACACAGTGAAACCCTGTCTCTACTAAAAATACAAATAATAACAATAATAATAATTAGCCGGGCGTGGTGGCACATGCCTGTAGTCCCAGCTACTTGGGAGGCTAAGGCAGGAGAATTGCTTGAATCAGGGAGGCGGAGGTTGCAGTGAGCCGAGATCGTGCCATTGCACTCCAGCCTGGGCGACAAGAGCGAGACTCTGTCTCAAAAAAAAAAAAGAAGAAAAGAAAAGAAAAAAGAAAATGCAGAGGGGATGTCAGGACTCCCTTTGAAGTGGATAATTGGTACTACTCAGTGGGGTTCATGGAAACCGAGGTGGTTCATCTCTGGGGACTAGCAAGAAAACCAATGTTTATTGGAAAAGTGGCTTTGGCCACATGTTTCTTCTAGCTATTAGTAATTTGTTCCTCAAATCAAGCTAGTAAGTTAAGGATCTGCTTTCAACTTCTTCCCGCTGAACTGCCTGGCAGGCACCCCCTTTTTCTCTGGCAAGTGATGATTTGGATGTGCACACTCACTAGAACCGGCTTCCACGGGTTTTGCTCTGAACCACACCATCACACTCCTCCTGCCAACGCCAACCATAAACGAAATTGGTCAACGGTTTCAAGCCTTCTTCATCACGCGGCTCTTCTGAGGCTGGTTCCACTTTCAGCTGCATGGCCAGGCCCTCACCCGCCTCTCAGAGGTCACGGAGTGTTCCTTCTGATGTTTGTCTCTTTGAGGAAGCAACTTTCAAAGGCCGGGATGCATCTCTAATGACTGTAATTGCATTTCCCATCTTCTCATTAGCACAAACTGCTGTGCACATGGAAGAAACTCAGTCAGAAGCCTCAGGTCTGGCCTCAGGCTGCGGGGTAGGCAGGTGATCTGATCAGGGCAAAGACCCAGACCAGCACGTAGGTTGCCCCACGTGCCCTTGGCACAGGAAGAAAAGCCTCTGGAACAGGTGCTATGGTTGTCTTTAATTCTTTCTCGACTTTCCATGGAATGAGGAGGAGGCCCAGATGGTACTTCCAGAGCCGAGGAGCAGAACCCGGCCCGGAGGAGCTAGGCCGGCCGTGGTTTGGTCTTGAAGAGAATGAAAGCCCACCCATGTTCACAGATCGCAGAGCCCCAGGGCGTTCAGGCCACACCTGCAGCTGGTGCCTTGGGTGAGGCTAAGGGGCTCACAAGTGCAGGCACACATGCCCAGACGCCTGCTGGGCTCCAAGAGTGCTGGCTGCTGCCCAGCTACCCAGACCCTCCATGTCCTTCCATGCCCTCAGCCCCAACTCTCTTCCTGGGGGTTGTGGAGGGCAGGGGGTGCACAGTTCACTCCAGAACCTTCCTAAGACCCAGAGCTGTAGTGGGGAGGGTTGTGAACACCAGTTTCTGAGACCTTTTCAGCCAGGCGGTGGTTCTCGCTCCACACCCTTGGGGGCCCCTGAGCAGGGAGGCCTGGGTGTGCTCACCTAACATTATCCTGTGCTTTGCAGACAGACGGTGCCCTATGGACTGTCCAACTACAGAGGAAGCTTCCGGGGCAAGAGGTCTGCGGGGCCACTTCCAGGGAATCTGCAGCTCTCACATCGGCCACACTTGCGCTGCGCTTGTGTGGGGAGATATGACAAGGCCTGCCTGCACTTTTGCACCCAAACTCTGGACGTCAGCAGGTATGACACCTCCTCCAGTTTCACTCATTTGCAGATATGCATCAACCCTCGGCAAGGCCAGGCCAGGGGCTTCTCAAAGGAGGGTGTAGGATAGTTCAGTCACATCCTGACCTACTGTCGTCCTGTGGGCCAGAGAAAGGAGGTGCTGAGCCCAGAAAAGACCCAGGTCCTCAGCATCAGGAGGGCAGGAGATGCAGCGTCCCCACCCCCTTGCTGCCTTTTGGAACAGAAGCTTCACAGTGGCCATGGCTACATCTGGTTTCCAGACATATGTTTTTCTGGCCTGCACAGCACTTTGTGAAAATCTGAATAAGTTGCCAACACTTAAAAGATTGAAGAATTAACCCCTGCCAAATGCGTATTTTTAGCCTTCTCGAAAATAGCCCATGATAAGAGTGCAAAAGGCTTATTGGCGGGGGGTGGGGGGAGGGAACCCAGCACGTAGGACCATCTGGTCTCAGAGCCCCCCTTCTCTTTGGCCACCCTCAGCTGGAACTGAGTGGGGGCATCTCACGTTTGAGTAGGATGTGCAATATCCATTTACCTGTGTTACCAATTTATCTTACTTTGTAGCCCCTGGAGGCCCCCAAGGTTGAGACCCTGTGGTCTGTCCTGGCTGCCTTAGGGAAGCTTGCAAGTCACATTGAATGGAACCAACAGGCAGACTCCATGTTTGACCCAGGGGCTTTGAGCTGGTATTCACTTAACAGGTATTCCTGTTAATGCTCCTTACTCCATCTTTTTCTTAACTTCGGGCCAAGATTCATGAACCCAGTGAGGCAGATCGGCCCTTTCAAAACCCTTCCTGGAGCAGGCGTAGGTGAGCTGCCCTGATGCACACAAAAGACACATAGGCAGGGGTGGGCTCCCAACACCCCAACAAGGCAGACGGTAGCGCTCAGGACCCCAGGATCTGCCGTCTGTGAAACCCAGTGTGAACTGCATGGTTTTTCCCTCCTTCTGGGCTTTTAAACATCCGATGAATAAGTGAGTGGTGAGTATATTCTGTACTTTGGTAGAAATCCACCCACCGAGTGCTCAGCCTTCAGAAACTGTGCCTGAGACGCAGTCCTTGGGGAACGCACTAATGTGCTCATTGGTAGGGAAGAGGAAGTCATAATTTGACACCGAAAAACCAGCCACAGGGAAAGGCAGGTTGATTGATTAAAACCAGCTCTCTCCCCACAGTAATTCAAGGACGGCAGAAAAAACAGACAAAGAAGAGGAAGGGAAGGTGAGAGGTGCCAACAGAGGCCTGTGTCAAAGGAGGTGAAGATGTGACGTGTCATTCCTTCGGGGGTGGGTGGAGGGTGTTTTGAGGGGATGGCATCTGGTCTGGTCCAGTGGGAACCCCAGATCTCATGGGATGCTGCACCCACAAGCAATGGTGCCTTTGGTGGACCGTTTCTGGGGGCAGAGCAGGCTGAAGCTGTGGACAGCTGCTGTCACTTGTCGGGCCCTGGCCACCCTGCTCTGTGTCCTGGGAGCCAGCCCTTGCATCCCTTGTAGCTCTGGGCAGTGATGTCCTGCCTGGATTTCACCTGGCCTGGACAAAGCTAGTCAACCACCGCTCTCAGAGGCCCTGTAGGCTGCTCTGCCCAGACCCACACTTCGCCTCTGCTTCCTTAGCAACATGTGGTCTTTCTCCTCAAAAAAATCATTTCTTCTTTTCAGCAGCTGATTCTGGGCAGAGGTGAATTACAGCAGCTTGACAGCAGGGTCCCTTGGTTCTCCAGTTCATTTTATTATTTTTTTTAACCCACTTGTCTTTTTTGTATGAGAGATCCTGAGGGTTTCCTGCAGTCAAACTGGGTTTATTTGTCATTCTATCAATCAGAAGTCATTATTAATGACTCAGCGGCTCATCTGCAATGGGATGGTAATTTATGTTCATAATAATAGCCTGGAGGTGGCTTGGGTTTCTACAGAGACTGATCAAGGGAAGATGAAACCATGCTCAGTATACAGGAGGCTTTCCAAATTGGTGGCAGATCGCTTCTAGTCTAGTCCAGAGAGGGATCTGTCAGCATCCATAATAAAAATGGAGCGGGAGGAGGAGGGCCGAGGCGGAAGAGACAGAGCCCGGGAGAGCATGAGTCAGACCCAGATGGTCCCACTTTGCCTCTTCATTCTTTTTCCTCTTTTTCTCTTCCTCACCCCAAACCAAAGCTCCTCTCAGCGAGGGCGGGATGTAATTAAACCCATCCATCCATTGCATCATTTATTCATTCACTTATGCATTCGTTCAGCAAAGACTTGTTGGGCACCTGCTACGGGCTGGGCACCATTCTCGATGTTGGGGACATAGCAGGAACAAGGCATAGGATCTCTTTTATAGAGCTTAACTAGTGGGGGATGCAGACAGCAAACATGTACAATATAAAGTGAGATTGCAAAGAATAACAGAAAGACACGGCAAGGGTAGGAAGCGTGGGGTGGTTGCAGTTTGAGATGGGGTTGACGTGGCCTCATCTTTCTGACCAGGTGACCTGAAGGAAGGCTGGGAGGAGCCATAGGGATGAGTGAGGGAAAGGGATTTCAGGTAGGGGAACCAGTGAGTGCAAACGCCTTAGAGTGTGCTCAGGGAACGGCCAGAAGGGAGCCCTATACGGGAGAAGCACACCGGTCCTTTTGCTGTTGTGGTGTTTATTACTGTTCTATGTCACATGTTCAAAAGATGCAATTGGTGGTGCAGATGTCCCAGCAGGGCCTGGAAAAGTGGTTCTTCCAGGTCTCTATGAGTCATGTAAAGCTCTAGTAAGAGGCTTTACTTGGTAAGAAAAAGTCTCTTATTAAGCCAATGTTCTTGCTTTCTTGCGAGATTCAAGTTAGTAATTCCCAAATTCACATTCTCAGAGTGGAAGCTGTCACCATCCTTAGCTTGTGGTAATCAAAGATGGGGCCAGGCTGCAGGAGGGCCCCTAGCAGCCTTGTCTGCTGGTGTTATTCTTTTCACACTTTTCCAGTCTGGTGGTAGGCTCGGAAATTGCTGAGAAGCACTGGGAAGAGGGTACATACAGTTCCAATCAGGAAACAGGCTGGAGAGGCAGTGGGAAGACGTTCCCTTTTTCAGCTTCACAGAGCTACAGAGCTACGCTTTCATAACATACCTTTCTTTTTTTTCTTTTGCCCCCTTTCCCCAAGACAGGTTGAAGTCAAGGACCAACAAAGCAAACAGGCTTTAGACCTCCACCATCCAAAGCTCATGCCCAGCAGTGGACTCGCCCTCGCTCCATCTACCTGCCCCCGCTGCCTCTTTCAGGAAGGAGCCCCTTAGGAGGACAGGCCTGCAGCATCCTGGTCTCGGGAGGCTTCTGTCATTGCTCACACACAGTTCAGATTTCCACCTCTTTATAGACAAGAAGTGAATTTGCCTGGGGCAGAACACCCACCCAAAGAGTCCCCACTTAACAATACCCCCCCACGGCAAGAATGCCCAAATCCGAATGACCCCAGTTTTCCTAATGAGTAAAATGATCCCAGATGTGCCCCAGAGCATGACGCCCGCAGCTCCGGTTTCATGCAGGAAATTGGTTTTGGAGAGTTTTGGCAAGTTGGAAAGCCACTTACTGGCTTTTGACATGACTTCTCTTGGAGAATAAGTGGACTCCAAGCTAACTCTTTGCAAATGTAAACACATGTCCATCTTGTAATAAATGCAAAATGCCCGTGCAGCAGAAGCATGCGACTTTCATATCCTTGCCTAGAATAGGCTGCATGGTGTATGTCAGTGAGGGCCACGAGGCGTCGGCTTTAGACACAGATCATAGCTCTACAGGAGTTTATGAATTTGAAGCTTATGGGATTTTGGCAGAGAAATTTTCAGCTGTGCTTGATACCCACCAAAAGAATGTATCTCAAAAGAATGAAGGAAGAAGAAAAAAGGATCCTTGATGTTTGTGACAAGAAAATGAGAAAGTTAGTATCTGCAATACAGAGCTTGTTCCTGTTCAGTGACTGACCCTCTGTATTCTGTATAGACACCAGGCCGATACACAGTGGAGTTCCCAGGCCTTGTTTGCAGGAAGCCGACTGTAAAGACAGCCCCAGCTCAAGGCTATTAGGTTGAATATTTGCTTTCATGAGTAAATGTGGATCTTTGGGGAATGGCTTCAAAATAAGTCACGAACACAAATTCTTTGTAAATTATGTAAATTCCTGTTTATATAAATTGGCAACAACTTATACCGTCTGACAGTTCAAAATCTCTTTCAGCTGCGCTCTTCCCGCTGAGCCGAGCTTACTGTGAGTGTGGAGATGTTATCCCGCCATGTAAAGTCGCCTGCGCAGGGGAGGGCTGCCCATCTCTCCACCCAGTCACAGAGAGATAGGAAACGGCATTTGAGTGGGTGTCCAGGGCCCCGTAGGGAGACATTTAAGATGGTGTATGACACAGCATTGGCCTTGACCAAATGTTAAATCCTCTGTGTGTATTTCATAAGTTATTACAGGTATAAAAGTGATGACCTATCATGAGGAAATGAAAGTGGCTGATTTGCTGGTAGGATTTTGTACAGTTTAGAGAAGCGATTATTTATTGTGAAACTGTTCTCCACTCCAACTCCTTTATGTGGATCTGTTGAAAGTAGTCACTGTATATACGTATAGAGAGGTAGATAGGTAGGTAGATTTTAAATTGCATTCTGAATACAAACTCATATTCCTTAGAGCTTGAATTACATTTTTAAAATGCATATGTGCTGTTTGGCACCGTGGCAAGATGGTATCAGAGAGAAACCCATCAATTGCTCAAATACTCAGAAAGTACTGTCAAAAGCCTAATAAAAAAGCTAAAGTTTGCTCTGATTTGTGGGTTTTTTTCCTCACTGTCTTTATGTGCGGGGTTGCGCATCAACTTTTCATGGACCTCTGGAGAGGACGGGAAGAAGTTGTGGTTTGGGAAGTGGAATCCATCTAAAGTCAGTTATGGAGCTAGATGAGGGGCTGCCTGAATATTAAGGAAGAAGTGGGGTTTGGGGACCGTTCCAAGAAGATAAAACATTCACAGCAGTCAGGAAGAGAGAAACCTGGGGAGAGAGCTGGTTCTTCCCCTAGACCACTGTGCCTTCCTAGCAACAGGGAGGCTTCCTTGTGGCCCTGCCAAAGATGGCTGTGCAGCCCAGGATTCCAGGGAGAGGGCACTGCTGGGGGGCTCAGGATTCTAGGGAGAGCACTGCTGGAGGGCTGAGGATTCTAGGGAGAGCACTGCTGGGGGGCTCAGGATTCTAGGGAGAGCACTGCTGGAGGGCTGAGGATTCTAGGGAGAGCACTGCTGGGGGGCTCAGGATTCTAGGGAGAGCACTGCTGGGGGGCTCAGGATTCTAGGGAGAGCACTGCTGGTGGGCTCAGGATTCTAGGGAGAGCACTGCTGGGGGGCTCAGGATTCTAGGGAGAGCACTGCTGGGGGGC
Source organism: Pan paniscus (assembly GCF_029289425.2). Classification (NCBI taxonomy): domain Eukaryota; kingdom Metazoa; phylum Chordata; class Mammalia; order Primates; family Hominidae; genus Pan; species Pan paniscus. The sequence goes on from NC_073270.2 coordinate 65,091,536, forward strand.
TCAGGATTCTAGAGAGAGCACTGCTGGGGGGCTCAGGATTCTAGGGGGAGAGCACTGCTGGGGGGCTCAGGATTCTAGGGAGAGCACTGCTGGGGGGCTCAGGATTCTAGGGAGAGCACTGCTAGGGGGCTCAGGATTCTAGGGAGAGGGCACTGCTGGGGGGCTGAGGATTCTAGGGAGAGCACTGCTGGGGGGCTCAGGATTCTAGGGAGAGCACTGCTGGGGGGCTCAGGATTCTAGGGAGAGCACTGCTGGGGGGCTCAGGATTCTAGGGAGATCACTGCTGGGGGGCTCAGGATTCTAGGGAGAGCACTGCTGGGGGGCTCAGGATTCTAGGGAGATCACTGCTGGGGGGCTGAGGATTCTAGGGAGAGCACTGCTGGGGGGCTCAGGATTCTAGGGAGAGCACTGCTGGGGGGCTCAGGATTCTAGGGAGAGCACTGCTGGGGGGCTCAGGATTCTAGGGAGAGCACTGCTGGGGGGCTCAGGATTCTAGGGAGAGCACTGCTGGGGGGCTCAGGATTCTAGGGAGAGCACTGCTGGGGGGCTCAGGATTCTAGGGAGAGCACTGCTGGGGGGCTCAGGATTCTAGGGAGAGCACTGCTGGGGGGCTGAGGATTCTAGGGAGAGGGCACTGCTGGGGGGCTGAGGATTCTAGGGAGAGCACTGCTGGGGGGCTCAGGATTCTAGGGGGAGAGCACTGCTGGGGGGCTCAGGATTCTAGGGAGAGCACTGCTGGGGGGCTCAGGATTCTAGGGAGAGCACTGCTGGAAGGCTGAGGATTCTAGGGAGAGCACTGCTGGGGGGCTCAGGATTCTAGGGAGAGCACTGCTGGGGGGCTCAGGATTCTAGGGAGAGCACTGCTGGGGGGCTCAGGATTGTAGGGAGAACACTGCTGGGGGGCTCAGGATTCTAGGGAGATCACTGCTGGAGGGCTGAGGATTCTAGGGAGAGCACTGCTGGAGGGCTCACGATTCTAGGGAGAGCACTGCTGGGGGGCTCAGGATTCTAGGGAGAGCACTGCTGGGGGGCTCAGGATTCTAGGGAGAGCACTGCTGGGGGGCTCAGGATTCTAGGGAGAGCACTGCTGGGGAGCTCAGGATTCTAGGGAGAGCACTGCTGGGGGGCTCAGGATTCTAGGGAGAGCACTGCTGGTGGGCTGAGTATTCTAGGGAGAGCACTGCTGGGGGGCTGAGGATTCTAGGGAGAGCACTGCTGGTGGGCTGAGGATTCTAGGGAGAGCACTGCTGGGGGGCTGAGGATTCTAGAGAGAGCACTGCTGGGGGGCTCAGGATTCTAGGGAGAGCACTGCTGGGGGGCTCAGGATTCTAGGGGGAGAGCACTGCTGGGGGGCTCAGGATTCTAGGGAGAGCACTGCTGGGGGGCTCAGGATTCTAGGGAGAGCACTGCTGGAAGGCTGAGGATTCTAGGGAGAGCACTGCTGGGGGGCTCAGGATTCTAGGGAGAGCACTGCTGGGGGGCTCAGGATTCTAGGGAGAGCACTGCTGGGGGGCTCAGGATTCTAGGGAGATCACTGCTGGGGGGCTCAGGATTCTAGGGAGAGCACTGCTGGGGGGCTCAGGATTCTAGGGAGAGCACTGCTGGGGGGCTCAGGATTCTAGGGAGAGGGCACTGCTGGGGGGCTGAGGATTCTAGAGAGAGCACTGCTGGAGGGCTCAGGATTCTAGGGAGAGCACTGCTGGGGGGCTCAGGATTCTAGGGAAAGGGTGTGGCTGCTGAGTTCTTGATAACCAGAAGGCAGCAATGATCACACCTGCAAGTCTTTAAAGCTTATAAGACGTCTTGGGGGATTGGGGATGTTCGGGAAGAGTGGGGTTTCCTTCATTTTCTTTCTTACTTCCTTTCCTACCTTCTCCACCTGCCTTTTGAATAAAGAATCAGAGACCGTGGGAGGCAGGGAATTGGACAAAGACAGGCCCAGCCAAAGAGCAAAGAGAAATCCAAGAAGAGGAGTAGGTTTGAGTTTGATGGCTACCTGATCTGAGAAAACCCAGGAGCCTCTTGTTTTAATTAAAGTCATCTTAGAGAGTTTTGACTTTGATGGACTGAGAGCGTTGGGTTTTTTCTGCAGGATGTGGGGCAGCACACAGCAGGAGCTGCAGCGTTCACTCGAGGCACTAACAGGACCTGGAGTCTAGGAGCTGCCCAGGTGCCACGGAGGCCCCAGGCAGAGGAGGACAGCCAAGGACTTCCAGGAGTCACGGGCAGTCCGAGGCCCAGACGTGGCAGGCTTTTCTGGCATCTGGGTGGAGGAATGAAGGGGCAGTCTATGGATTTATGAGCAGGATTGGCTATGGAAACTGTAGGGCCCCTGGCTTAGAAGGAGTAAGAACTTCAGATCGTGCATTAAACCACGAGCGTCAAGCCCTTCTGAGCCCGGGATCCTGTTCACCTGTGAAGGTTGCCTCAGCTGAAACCCAGCAAAAAAGGCTGTGGAGTCTGGAGACCTGGATTTGACACCACGTCCTTTAGGGAAACCAGCTTTAAACTCTCCCAGCCTCAGTTTCTTTCTTTTACCTTTTCTTCTTTTTTCTATGTGTTTGTCTATCTGCAAATATCTTTATTTTGAAATTTATAAATGATAGTTTTTCTGGGGAGAGAATTTTAAGTTGACAGTAGTAGCCCCTTAGATGGAGGATGTTATTTCATTGTCTTTTGAGGTCAGTTATTGCTGGTTAGAAATTTTCTCTGAGACAAATCATAGGTTAATTTCTGGTGGCTTTAATGTTTTTCTTTGTCCTAGACATTCTGCAGTTTCAGTATAAGGTGTCCAGGCAGATATTTCCATTCAATTTATACCAGTTAGAATTGGTTTGACTTTTCAGTTGAAGGGCCTCTCTCCTCCACTTGTTTCTGAAAGACTTAGTGTTCTCCTCCAACGTTGCCACTCCACTGTTCTCTGGCATCTCTGGAGTGCCTGTTTAAACTACTTAAAGTGCCTATTTTCTCCATTTCTCCTTTGCCTGAATATTTTGATATTTTCTTTTTTCCCCTATTTTTGAGTCTGAGTTTAGTATTGAAAACCCGGGACTGTCATTAGAGACGGTTGTGGGTTATCGAGGGGTTACATTTCTCCGGGAAGCTTGTTCCTGTCAGTCAATCCACGGTGGTTCCTAGGATCTCTCCTTGCACAAGGTGTGTGTGAGGAGCCCAGGACACACAAGAATAAGTCTCCAATTTGTTCGAAGTATATGCAATTGTTTTAAGCCCTCAACGTAATTCCATGATGTCTGTATTATTTGTGTCCTCATTTTATGGATTATGAGGAAAACCAGGGCACAGAGGGGTTACCAGCCTATGGCCACATAGCTAGAAATTGGTCCTCACCTGAACACATCGTGCCCACCTGTACTACTGTATAATTAGTTAATGGCAGCTGAGGGTGAGGAACGAAGGCTCAGAATAATTTTATGGAGAAGGTATTTTTAATTAAAACATTGAGCAAGTAAAACTCTTTGATTGAAAAATTGAAACTATTAAAACATTCTATGTAGGGACTTCTTGCCCCCTCCCTGTCCTGTCCTCCCTGCCTCACCTCCACCCCCAGAAAACCACTGTCACGACTGTCTGGAGTACCTTTTCATCTGCATTGTGTGAGTAGGAGCAAACAGGAACATGTAGTCTTGCTTCTCACTACTTTCCCACACAAGTTAGCATATAACACTTCTCACTACTTTCTCACACAAGTTGGCCTATAACACTGTCTTCCTCTGACACCACCTTTGCCACCGAGGGTGTGGGTTTTTTTCCTGACACCAAATACATGTTGTTTTCCCACACCAGTTATCCAATTCTACAACACCAACCGAGTGTCCAACAACTGAACCCAATTCTGACTTTATCTATGTGGAGTTAGCATCAGAGCCAGCAAGCTAAGGTCTCAATCCTGCAAGACTGCCCCTACTTCAGACACCAGCCACACAAGTGGGGTTCCCAGCAGATCCACATTTCTTCCCAGCCTACTACAAATTTGGGGGTTCCATAATCTAAGCTATACCCCCATGTTTGAGAACTCATCAGAACAATTCCCAGAACTCAGGGAAGTACTGTGCATACAACTTCAGCTTTACTATAAAGGGTGTGACCCAGGAACAGCCCCATGGAAACAGGCAGAGAATGAAGCCCTGGGAGAGGAGGTTTCCACGCTCCAGTACATCCATGGGTTGGCCATCGTCGAAGCTCCCTGAACTTACTTAAGGCTTCTTATGGTGGTTTCATTACCTAGGCCTGATTGATTAAATCATTGGCCATTGGTGACTGAACTCAAGCCCAGAGGTAAGGGATGGAACAGAAAGTCCAAGGGCAGGGGGAGAGCTTTGTCCCCAATCAATCCTGTGCAAGTGCTGGCTCCATTGTGATTGGGCCAGCGTGGGAACTGTGTCCATCCTGAGCTAATCAAAGGGCTTGAAGGTTACCATGTAAGGAGTGGCCTAGGCTCTCATACTCAGCTTTTGGACCCAAAGGAAGTTTGGATGCTTTTTCCAGAGGAAGGAAAAATGGATAATGAGCAGCAAAACCCATCAAGGGACGTTGGCAGGTACCTGGTAACCCAAGAGCCTTGACTAGGACAGTGTGCCTGTCTAGAATTAACGCAGATTAAATGCTTCTTCCAAGAGAAGCCATGGATGGTTTCCATCAGTATCCAGCCTCCAATATGAAATGCATCTCAACAGGCTTATTCAGATACTTCTTTCCAACCATATGTGTTGTCCATGTTTCTCACTAGAGAAGACCTGGTGACATCTTCCTTTATTTCTCTCTGTAACCTGTGGTCCAGCAGACAGCCTAATGTTATAAGTAGGGGAAAGAGATGATTTTTTTTTTTTTTTTTTGAGACGGAGTCTCGCTCTGTCACCCAGGCTGGAGTGCAGTGGCGCTATCTCAGCTCACTGCAAGCTCCGCCTCCCAGGTTCACGCCGTTCTCCTGCCTCAGCCTCCTGAGTAGCTGGGACTACAGGTGCCCACCACCTCGCCCGGCGAATTTTTTGTATTTTTAGTAGAGACGGGGTTTCACCGTGTTAGCCAGGATGGTCTCAATCTCCCGACCTCGTGATCTGCGCGCCTCAGCCTCCCAAAGTGCTGGGATTACAGGCATGAGTCCCCACACCCGGCCGAAAGAGATGATTTAATGGGAAAATTGCATTCTGTTTTTGAAAGTGTCAGAGGAGACTTGCTCCCAAATCACAATGCAATGACAAGCCAGCGGCCAGTGAGCGAGCGACATCATGACAGGGATGCCCAAGGAATTATTATCACAACCATATCCCAGTCATACCTGAGGTCAGAGTATCTGGAGTTCAAAAATTCAGATATTCCTTAAATATCTTAAGTATGCATTCACTTGGTTGCTAGGATCAAAAACCAGGGGACCCTTCTTCCTGGTAATTAATTGATTAACCTTGGGACCTGGAATCAGGGATCCCTACTTATAGGTATAGGTTTCAGATAAGGAAACATCAGCCTGCATTGGAATTGCTATTGGACATTCTCCAAAGTGATTTAATAACAGAGGCACTTCCTAGTGGCTCAGGCAGCTTCAGATATGACTTGAGTTTAGAACTGTGGTGGATGAGCCTTTTCTCTTGGCAAATACTAAGTCAGCATTAAAAAAAAAAAAAAGAAAAAAGCCAGTTTTTAAGAATCTCCTATTTCCCAAGCACTTAAGTCAAAGTGAGGGTAACTCCTTCACAGGGCTATGAGGCCTTCCGTGATCTGGACCTTGTTCATCTCTGCAGGCTCATGGCACCCGAGTGCTCCTGAAACTCCAGCCACAAGGGGCTCCTTGCAGCTGCCGGAATTCCTGTCCACCTTGTGACCTTCAGTTAGATTGTTTTTCTGCCTAGAATGCTCTTCTTTCTTCTCCTCCTACCTCCACATCACCTGGCTAGCATAGATTCCATCCCCTCCTGGTCTGGGTCCAGCCCCTCCATGGCTCTGTGTTTGATAGCACTTATCACAGGATAGCATGGCAGGCCATCGCCCACTGGCCAGTCCCAAAGCCGAGCCACACAGAAGCACAGTCCAGGCACCAAAAGGTGACTTGCGGGCTCTACTTAATCTCCCACATGCTGCGAAGAGAGAGATGAAGATGATCCATGCTTGGTAAAATTTTCCCGTTTTCTCTCTTGCTTGCTTCCTTCACCCCTGCAGCTGTTCCCCCCTCTCTCTCTCGACACCTCTTTAACCATGTCTTGCAGAATCCTACCGGAGAGCCTCTTGTCCTCAGCTCTTTTCCCCAATTCTACCTCCCAGAGGGTCTGGAGAGCTGGCCCAGTGTGTAGAGATCCTCTGGGGGTGGTGGGGAGGGTGAGGCAGTAGAAAACAAAGCCAAAGGGAGAGGAAGGCCCAAGGCTGGAGACCTCGTGGTTAATTTGTAAATAGTTTATCTTCTGCATACTTATTTTGTCACTTTAAAACATAACTTGTCCCCTCTGTTCATCTCCCCTGGGAGGGTAGAGTTGATGTCTGTTGTGTTTGCTGCTGTAATCTTACTACATAGACAAGTACTTAGCACTTGATTGCACTCCGTAAACATTTGTTGAGTGAAGGAAGACGCAAAGATAAGCACCACATGGTCTGTGCCTTGAGGGACTCACAGTCTAGTGAAAAGGCAAGCAAACAAACAGACCGATGTCGGCCCAGGAGCTCAGGGACTGACAGAGTGCAACGGAGCCCAAGGGGAAGCAGGTCTCTGCTGGATTGGCGCAGTGTAGACACCTGCTACCTGACAAGGCTCTCCTGTCTGGGGACGTAGGCTCTAGGAGCCACCACATGTGTTCATCAAAAGGCATGCTGGTGTTTCTTGATTCAGATCAGTACTAATTGTCTCCTCAGGGGAACTCGCAGTTCTCATTTTCTCAGCAATCGGGTGCAATGAGCCTGCAGAAGAAGCTTTTCCAGAGCTGTTTGAAGACTTTTGCAGGCCCTGGGCGCAGTCATTTTCAGAGGTTTCAGGCCACGGCACGGCGATGCCATGAAAATGCGGATGCATCCCATGCTAGGTAATTATCGGAGGACTGTAAGATTTTCCAAAATGTTTACCATATTTCCTGGGAAAATTATGTGGAATTGGGCTCAGTAAAAGTGACAAAGAAAAAAAATGCATATATATATAGGCTGAATCTTGCTCTGTTGCCAAGGTTGGAATACAGTGGTGTGATTTCAGCTCACTGCAACCTCCACCTCCCAGGTTCAAGTGATTCTCCTGCCTCAGCCCCCACGAGTAGCTGGGATTACAGGTGTGCGCCATCACGCCCGGCCAATTTTTGTAATTTTAGTAGAGACGGAGTTTCACCATGTTGGCCAGGCTGGTCTCAAACTCCTGACCTGAAGTGATCTGCCCACCTCGGCCTCCTAAAGTGCTGGGATTACCGGTGTGAGCCACCACGTCCGGCTGACAAAGATAATAATAATTTGAATTTTCTTATGATTTTTAAATTTTTTGATTTCATTAAAAAGAAGTTATTTATTTTGCTTGTGAGCACAAAATTATACGTAATTCATATGGTTACATATTAATAGAGTCACAGTTGACTAGTTGACATAATGTTTTGTTTTGAAGGCATGTAATGAGGCAGTTATCAGTTTTATTTTGCAAGGTTGTTTTTGTTTTCACCTTGCTTTGCTTTGTTTTGTATTTTGGAGCCAATGGATTCTATTTGTTTCGGCCCTCAGATACAGGCCCTTGGAAGGCTCGTAAGCCATAGCTTTGTTACTGTTAGGAATTGTCTGAGGCTAAAGCAGCTCTGGGCTGCCGTATGGTTCTTTTCTGTGTGGGTCCAAGTGTTGCCTAAATTCAAATGATCAATCAAGAGAGAAAGCAAAATGCTTGATGTTTTGTTAGCTTTGTGTCAGTGATTGCTTTACAGCAGATCACCCCAAAATTTAGTGGCTTAAAAAATAATCTCCCTCCCACCACCCCCCCATAAATGAGTGTTTCTGCTCATCTGGGCTGAGCTGGGCTGATCTCGACTGGGCTAGCTGGTGCATCTGCCGTCAGCTGGTAGCTTGACCTGGGACTGGCTGGTCTGGCATGGCCTTGGCTGGGGTGACTTGGCTCTGCTCCACATAGTCACTCATCTGCAGGGTAGCCTGGTTTGTCCTCATGGGTAGCCTGGCTTGCCCTCACAGTGGGGGTGAGGGGCCCAGTGGGGGACAAAAGTGTTATGTTCAGAGACTTGGGTCTCCAAGGCCTGGCTCCTTTTTGTTCTATTATTTGAAGCAAGTCAAAAAGCAGCCCAGATTCAAGCGGCATGGGAATAAACTCTACCTCTTGACAGCAGGAGCCATAAAATCACATTACAAAGGGTGTGGATGTAGAACGAGGGGGAGAATTGGAGTTATATCTTCGTCACAGCTGACTAGCAAATCTATGATTTATTTGTGTTTCAATATTACAAGGAAATGTTTAGCCCTCACAGAAAATATTCCTTTGCTATATTCAAATCCTGTCTGTTCTATACAACGTAATCGATGTTACCTTGATCTATGTCAAATGGCAATGATGCAAAATGCACATTTGCTAAAATGCTCTTTTACCACATGGAGCGGCGTGGCATCAATGTGCGCACCCTGGCCCTCGTGTTTTATCAGAAGCCTCGAAGGCTGGCGAGTGAGAGCTCGGGCTCCAGGCTCTGTAACTCTGGTTTTCCCCAGTTGTTTTCTAGGTGTTGTTTGAGTAACTAAGTTAGCCTCTCTGAGCTCTAATACTTTTGTGACCTGGAGAGAGCAAGGTTACCTTCCTCATGGAGTCATCGTACGCATTGAATGCACATCAAGTGCTTGGCACAGGGCCAGACAGGTTGATAAATGTTTGCTCTTATTGAGCTCAGAATCAAGTCTGTGTTCAGGGAAAGTTTGTTGAATGAATCAATTAATGATGCAAGCCCAGCTTTTCCAAGGGCAGAGAATCTGTGAGGAAAAGAAAGCATAGAAATGTATGCACCCTTTTGGGGTCTCTTTCAGAAGAAAACTGCTTCCTCATCTCCTGTCTTACATTGAGTGCCTGGGTTGTTATATAGCTAACAGGTGAATAACCAAGACAATTGGAGGATGGGAAGAGGGCTTTTTCTCAGATCTCTAAAATGCTTTTCTTCCCCTGTTAGAATACTAAAGCCATGATGACAGCAAAGGGTGACAGAATATGATTGGAGGAGTCCCAGGCTCTTTTTGATCCAGGCTTGGATGGGGCTGGGGGGAAGCTCCACTTCTGATGGACAGTCATTGCTGGAAGACAGATGGGACATAATTGTGGGGGCCCCTGTGGGAGAGGTTTGAAATGTCTCAGGGGAAGACGGGACTGTGAAGGGATCCCCTGAGGACACTGGTAACATTTGCGGTGGGACACTTTGGCTCACAAGGAAGCTTCTGGGCATGGGAATTTCAGAGCCCAGATGGTGGGAAAATCCTCAAAAAACCTTGGGATTTGGGTCTCTGCAGCTGGGCAGCAGCTGTGGGCCTGGAATTAGCGCCAACCACAGGTGGTACCACCTGTTCCAGTGACCACATATTTCCCACCCTCGTCACGGAGGCCCAGCCATTTCTCCCTCAGAGTTTTGGGAAATGTGGAAGAAGAATGGGAGGAGACCATTTGTTGAAAGGATTAGGGAGATGGGTGTTCAGCCTGGAAGCCTCCCAGAGGCTCAGGGTTAGTTACCAAAAAAGCCCAGAACAGCAGAATTTGTGCTGTTTTCCCTGATGCCTCAATTAAATCATCCTCTGACGTCACATTTTCTGCACCTGCAGGGTTTGCGGTCAACACATGGTAATGTGGGCTCCATAAATTTAGAGTGTATAATTGTTCTGACACGGCATGGATTGGAGCTTCTTTCTGAATTATCTATGAAAAAGCAAATTAAGAGCATAATCCTGACTGCATGGGATGTGCCCAGCCTTCTAACAGGAACAAACTCTTTCCTGGCCTTTTCAAACTATCTGTTACTATGTAATAAATTAATAGGGTAATTACAAATGGTTCTTTTCCAGGTCTACCAGATTTCTGATGGACCAAATTCTCTTAGTTCTTATTGTACTTGAAGTAATACTTAAGGTCACACACGGTAGCACTTTAAAGTAGCTAATTACAACTATTTCCTTTACGATGCACATGGAAAAACTTCTTCACCTGCGATGAAACTGAATCGCTGTTAAGGCTCGTGTCTAGATTCAGGCAGCTTTGTTTTCTACCCCAGCTGGCCTGGTTGGTTCCTTAATTTCTCTGAGCCTCACTTTTTCTGCCTGTAAAACGGGAATGATCATATACCCAAGGCCTCCTGCCAACAGTCAGCACCAATGTGCCAGGTGGACCACCGGAGGACTGCAGCCTCATGAAAGATCCCAAGCTAGAGCCACCCAGCTAAGCCTCTCTAGATTTCTTGGCCTGCAGAAACTTTTAAGATAATACATGCTTTTGTGTTCTAAGTAAATTAATACTACTTGTAATGGTACTGACATATAGGACTACCGAGGAAGACATTCATCAGTGAAGAGCAAGTGCTGAGTATGGTCTTAGCATAAGTATGCATACATGGTAAAGGTAGGAAGTTTTACGCTAATGTTTGAAAGGAAAATGTAGATAAAATGTACACGCTTACAAATTGGAATTGAGGTAGGGTTGCCAAATTTCACAAATAGAAATCCAGGAAACCCAGTTACATTTACATTTCCGTTGAACAATAAATAAAATGTTAGTAGAAGTATGTTCCGTGTAATAATGGGATATTCACTGAAAAATTATCACGACTTATCCGAAGTTCAAATTTAACTGTGTTCTGTATTTTATCTAGTAATCTAGATCGAGGCGATTTACTTCCTCATGATCCAATGGGCATCTGTCTCTGATGTGGTTCATCTCTTTATTCCCTAATTGAAAAAATATAAATTTTGTAATACTAAAATGAATTTTGGCATTTTTAAAAAACGTGGCAATACTACAGAGGAATTGACATTCTCACAGCATACCAGTAGAAGTGTAAGTTGGAATGGTTATTATAGAAACAGTTTGTCAAAATGATTGAAGAACTTGAAAATGTTCATACCCCAAGTTTTGATTACAAAGATATTTACCATAATGTTACTTAAAAATCACAAAATACCTGGAAAAAAACCCATTGCTTAAATGATAGTAATAATCTGACATGTTTCTCTACATTTGCCAGCAAAAATCAAGACATCCTCTGAAGACTGTCCATGAAGATTTTGTTGGAGTGAGAAAAAAATAAGCAATAAAAATGTAGTCTTCTTGTTTGGCTATAGTCTGGCCTGGAATGGATATTTTGGAAGTGACTCCTCATGTGCAGGAAGGACTCTTAGGCCGTATGTGTGGGCCTCTCCACAGTTCAAAGCTGATTTATAGAGCATCAGCGCTGACTCCTTGACAGAGAGTCTGCGGGTCAGAGGAACTTGAAGTCAGAATGTGAGACTGAAGTCTCAGGAACACACAGAATTCATATCAAGTTCCTTTTACACATAACTTGTTAAGAAGAGCATGTTTGCCTAAAGTGGGGTGCTCCTCACAGATTCTGGGAGCACAGAAGAGCTCAGGAAATGCTGGGGACAGAGTGGAGGCTGCGCTGGGAGGACCCTGGTGTGGTTTCAATATCAGCTTGGTGCCAGGTTCTCTATAGCACATTCTTTCTCTGTGAAAGTGGCCAACTGTTGCTGAATCCTGGAATGTTGGATGGGCGAATGGGAGCCTGACCAAGCCCAGGCTGGAATTCACAGCCTGATTCTGGGAGCTGATGGGTTATTGATTCCCTGTGGCATTGACTTACATGAGCTGATACCCCTTGGCCATTGGTTGGGGGCTCAAAGAGTTTAGGGCGAGGGTACCTAAGAGGACAGAGAAGATGGAGGAGTACAGCATGCAGTTCATCCCTTCCCTGTCCACCCCTGTGGTGTGATTTCAGCCACTGAGGTTGATTGAGGTGGATTGTGAGCTCCTCCCTCCAGCTAGGCAGACATGGGGCCTACAGGAGGCAGACAGGTGTCAGGCTTAGGAGAGGGCTCTGTGGTTCCTTCTGCTGCAAACCCTGGCGCAGCTTCAGGGCCAACTTCCCCGCTTGGCACAGTGAGCACAGGGCCTAGGGCCCATGAAACTTTTAGGGTCCTATGAAAATGTTTTAATTTCTTTTCTTTTCCTTCTTTCTTTCTTTCTTTCTTTGTTTGAGACAGAGTATTGCTCTGTTACCCAGGCTGGAGTGCAGTGGTGCCATCTCGGCTCACTGCAACCTCCGCCTCCTAGATTCAAGTGATCTCCTGCCTCAGCCTCCCGAGTAGCTGGGATTACAGGCATGCACCACCATGCCCAGCTAATTTTTGTATTTTTAGTAGAGACAGGGTTTCTCCATGTTGGCCAGGCTGGTCTTGAATTCCTAACCTCAGGAGATCCACCCACCTCAGCCTCCCAAAGTACTGGGATTACAGGCATGAGCCACTACGCCTGGCCGAAAATGTTTTAATTTCTTTTAAAATCAGATGAAAAAGTGAACATTGTAATAATACTGAATATGGATCTCCTCCATAATGTGATGGGCTATGTGACCTTGGGCAACGTACTTTGCCTCTCTGGGCCCCTGTTTGGCTGTCTGTAGTTAAACGGACCACCTCATCTCTGGGACTTCAAAAGAAGAGAGGAAGGTCAGCAGGGGTGGCCAGCTCAGAAGGGCCATACTTTGTCCCCAGCACCCCTCAACAACTCCAAGGGCAATGCCACCCCAGACCTCACTGCCAGGCCTTCCAGAGTCCAGCAAACTCATGTCCCATGACCACAGCTCGTTCCCTTGATCTATGTGCACCTGGGGATGCTGGTGGCTGGGAGGTGAGTTCATGAGGCCTCAGATCCGCCCTTGAAGTCAGTACTGACATTCACCCATTCTTCAGAGGAGGACATAGAGGCCTGGGAAGAGTCAGCAAGGACAGAAGCTGGCCCTCCCAGGCCAGCTCCAGAGGCCTCAATCTTCACCAGCAATGTGCCTCTGGGCTTGAGAAGATTGGACAGGAAGAACACAGGAAGCTCCAAGAAAAAAGAACTGAAACTGCACCAAGAGTCAATGATCTGCTGCCTCCTCAGACGTGCAGCAATCTGACAACATCCATCAAAATTAAAAGCGCGTGCACCCTTGACTTCACAATGGCCTTCTAGGAATTTACCCTCCCAACGCACTAGTGCACGTGTCTAAGATACAAGGTTCTGCCGTAGCAGAACTGCTTACGGCAATGAGTTTATGGCCGCCCACACCCCCAGCCTCAAGTGAGGAGGCTCCAACTCCACAGCAGGTTGGCAGGGGCTAAGCTGTGCCCCTCCACTCAATGGAAATATTTCCTGGACCAAAACGGAACTGCACCAGGGACCAAGACAGACAGGACCTCCTCCACCCCATGGAAGGTAACATGGAGAGAGGTCCCAGTGGATCCACCAGAGAAAAGGAAGGTCCATCTTATCTTTCACCTAGAGTGGGATCCAGTGCAAACCAGCACATACAGGAGGATCCACTGTAGTTGCTGGAATGTAAGATGGACATACCGTGTGTGTATATATGGGAAACTTCTGGAAAATGCAATGTTGGGGTGAAGGAGGTAGGAGGCTTTTCCTTCCTATTCTTATGTCCTTCAGTCATGGTTCATTTGGTTTTGCACTCTCATGAGCATATATTATTTTATACTTAAAAAAAAAGGGTTTGAATTTCAAAACTTCCATGACCAGCTCCGAAGTCAGTGGGTCAGAGGGAATTCCCTGCTCACTCCTGGAACAGACCCATCCAGCCCCCTGCCACCTTCCTGGGCTCTGCAGGAACCACATTCACGCCAAGTTTGGAAGCAGCTGGGTTATGTGCTCTTTACACCAGTGCTGCTGGACATAGACTTGGGAATCCTTTTTATGGAGGAGAGGGACCAGGAAGGCAGAAGCGCCTGGGGCCCAAGCATGTTACCTTCTCAGCAACCGCTGTACTCTGCACATTTGTTTTCTTGTGGAAGTTCTGGAAGAAGGTGGAGGAGGCTTGTCCTGAAAAGGCTGGTGGGGCCAGAGGATGGCCAGTGGACCTGCTATCTGCACTCCTCGAGATGGCCACGGGGAGCCCCAGAGATTCTACCCATGTGGGTGGGGGTAGGAGCAGCAAGTTAGGTCTGGTAAATGTTAACCCTCCTTTAGTTGCACATGCAGGCTGGGATCATTCAGAAGAGACTTTAATATTTGGAAGCAGTGTTAATCCACCACTAGCAAGAGCCAGCCCTCACCCCACACAAGCATGGGCACCATCTTTGCCGACACTGCCTGCAGAGGCCTAAATGCTCTGGGCTGGAAACTTGGCCCCACTCCTCTGAATGACCATGGCAAGTTCTTTGATCACTGCCTCAGTTTCCCCATCTGCACTGTAGGGATAGTGATAACACTTTCTCATGGGATGGTTGTGAGAACTAAATGAGATAATGCATTATATGTTCTTAGAATAATGTGTGCTAGGCACATGTTATCAATAAAAATAATGAGGAGGAGACAGAAGGGGGTCTGCCTTGCAATCTTTTCATGTGTCTGCTATGAAACAATGCCACATCCACCATGATGGGCAGCCCCATTGTGTGGAGCATAAGTCACTTCAGGGCTTTTCCAAATCTCAACGGGGATGCAAGCTGGCTGGAGAAGGACTCTCTGGGTTACTGAGACATGCCCTGTGTCAGACTGGGTGGCCCAGAGATGTCATCTTTGCAAAGAATGGTGTGTTGCAAGAGAAGAGATGGGACGCTGATGAGCAGGGAGGGTGTCAGGGTTCAGCTATGTGGGGACAAGCTCACTTTGTAGCAAAACAACATCTGCACCCAGCATGGGGAGACTGAGGGTGTTTGCTAGGGAGCAGCTGGGGAGATGGATCCTGATGAAAAGGAAGTCTTCCAGCCAGTCCTTCAGACAGCTCAGAAGGACACCGGAGCCAAGAGGGCCTTGTGGTAACAATTATGCAGAGCCAATGGAGTACGGCCCTGGTGCTCTGGGGTTGGTCCTCGCTTTCTAGAAGCTGATCCTATGGGTAGCGGCCTCCAGGAAGCCTTCTGCAGCGTGGTCAAAGCGCTAAGAGATGAGAAGCTATTGCAAGAGCCCTAGGGGGCTAATCCATTCCAGAGACCACAGCACATGTGGCGATTAAGCCTGCAGGCCCAGAGGAGGGGCGTTGGGTGCAAACCCTGGCTCCTAACCAAAAGGCTTTTTGACTTGAGGCAAGTAATTCAACCTGTCTGTGCCCTGTTTCCTTCTCTGCAGTTCTTGTGAGGGTTCGATGACATGATAAGGGTTTTAAAAGCAGGTGCAAGCTCCCTGTGATCATTCTTTTGCCTCAATATCCCGGCAGGCATTGAGAAGGCTGCTTGGAGGAAGGAGCCTTTGAGTAGGGCCTCAAAGGATGAGGAGGTGTACCCCAAGACGGAGGGGCGTCGAGACAGAGGGAAAGCATGTATGCAGTCCCATGGCTAGGATTTGGGGGTGTTTGAGTGTGTAAGTGTGTGCATCTGTGTGAGTTTGTGCATGTGAATGTGAGTATGAGTATGTGTGCCTGTGTGTGCATGTGTGTGAGTGTGCATGCATGTGTGTGCTTGTATGAGTGTGTGAGTATATGTGTATGTGTTTGAGTCTGTGTGCTTGTGTGTGTGTGCATGTGAGTGTATGTGTGTTTGTATGTGGCCTGTGTGTATGTGTGTGTGCTTATGTGAGTGTATATGAGTGTGTGCTGTGTGAGTGTGCATGTGCGAGTGTGTGTGAGTGTATGAGTGTGTGTGCTGTGTGAGTGTGCATGTGTATGAGTGTGCGTGTGCTGTGAGTGTGTGTGTGTGGGTGGGTATGCATGTGTGAGTGTATATGAGTGTGTGCTGTGTGAGTGTGCATGTGTATGAGTGTGTGTGTGACTGTGTGTGGGTGGGTATGCATGTGTGAGTGTATAAGTGTGCTTGTGTGTGCATGTGTGTATGGGGGTGTGACTGTAGGCATGTGTAGTGTGTGTGTATGTGCTTTGTGTGCTTGTGTGAGTGTATATGAGTGAGTGCATGCTTGTGTGAGTGTGCATGGGGGGTGTGTAGGAATGTGTGAGTGTATGAGTGTGTATGTGCTTGTGTGAGTGTGCATGAGGGGGTGTGTAGGAATGTGTGAGTGGATGAGTGTGTATGTGCTTGTGTGAGTGTGTGTGCATGTGAGTGTGCATGTGTATGAATGTGTGTGCATGTGTGTGTGTGTCTGTTGCTAAGGGAGAGGACTTAGCATTAGTGAGCAGCAGGAGACGAAAGGGGAAGCAAGTTTGGGGTTCATGCAGTCATGTGACAGGCTCTGGGGCTTCCTCTGCAGGCCTTAGGGAACAAGCCTGTTTGGAAGCACTGAGGCTGAGGTGGTGGTGACAGGCCCTCACTTGGTTTCACCCTGGCGGTGTAGGTGGGCACAGGAACAATAGCTGAGCAAGCAAGAGGGGACAGAGGCTGCATGCAGGGCCCGAGCCACCTAGAAGGAGGCTGCTTTCCCAGCCCGGCCCTCCCGCAGCGCCTGTGTGCTCATAGGAAAATCCTCCTCCCGAGAGATTTATGGCTGGCGGCTGCGACAGCTCTCGTGTCCTTTGCAGGGGGAGCTTGGCTACTCCTGCCTTGGGCTTAGGCAGAGCGCAGTTGTCTCTCAGAAAGTCTAGAGCCTCGCAGCTGAGCAGAGCTTTGGGGCAGCCCCAAGTTGCTGTGAAACAAGGTGCCACCAGGCAGCCAAGGTGACAAGGGGCCCGCCATCTGACAGGGTGGCTTGGATTTGGAGGAGGTCACTGGACGTCTGTGCGGATGGCCCGGGGCCCTGGCGTGTGTCCTCCTCTCATCTGCACCTGGTCCTTGCCCCAGCAGCTGAGTGTGTTGTTGGGGAAGGAAATGAGAACAAGGAGTGCCCTCCTGGGGATGCCGTGAGGGTGGCGCAGCATCTGCTTTGCACTGGGCCCATGTCGCTCCTTTGCCAGGTATGTGAGCTGGCTCAGCCCTGTGGGGAGCAGACACTTGGGCATGTGCTTGGAGACATGGCTTTCGACACTCGCCGTCCTTTACTGAGCTCTGCGCACTGGCCCTGGGCTGTGCACTCAGCTCGCCTTGTCCCACTGAACCTCACCACATCCCCCTGGGGAAGGGACGGTCGCTGACTCCCTTCTGCAGATGTGGGAACTGGGGAAAGTAGTAAAATTCAGGAGGAAGTGGGCGAGGCTGACTTGGACTTTGGACCTTTGTCTTGAGAGTCCACAAGCTTGGCCTTGTCGCCATTTCTTTGGGCGAGGGTTTCTCAGCCTCAGCACTCCTGACATTTTGTGCAGATCGTCCTCTGTGGTGGGGCCATCCTGTGCATTGTGGGGTGTTCAGCAGCATCCCTGGCCTCAACCCACTACATGCCAGTAGGTCCCTCCAGGTGTGACAACCAAAGATGTCACCTTGAGGGCAGGTGTGACAACCAAAGATGTCACCTTGAGGGCACAGTCACTTCTGGCTGAGACCCACTGCTTTAGGGAAAGGCTAAGATGACCTCGAAATGTCACCACTTTCCCCTTTTCCTCCAACCCCAGCCCTAGTGCCAACCCTCTCTGCTTTCCTAACCTGCTAACAGTGAGCTCTCAGATTCTGTCACCTGCATGAGGGTGAGCCTCCATCAGCCTGGAGAGACAGTCCTGGAAGTGGACACTTCTGCCTGCCTTTCTGGTCACTGGTGCTGCCTTGAGCAGAGTGCCTGTGAGTTTCGGGGGATTGGAACGAGCCTTCAGCACCTCCCCGTGCCACTCTAGCAAGCCTTGGGTCACACTCAGGCTAAGTTGTCTGAGGGATTGAGAGGGTGACAAGATCCCAGGGATGTTGAAAGTTGTCTGTAGAGCACTAGTGAGAGCATGGGGACGTTGGCGCCCCAACACTCTGCCGGCAGAAGTCAGAACAAAGCCTCCTGTCATTGGGAGCTGGGGCCCAGACTTGAAGCTCATGTGTTCTTTGATCCAGCTGTTCACCTCTGGGAAGAATCCCACAGAAGTTTAGGCATGTCTGCTGAAGGCTCTTCATTCCAGCCACTGTGTGACAGTGTGAGGAAGAGGAAATGAGTGCTGAACAGCAAAAATACAAAAAAGAAAAGCCAATGGCTGCTGTACAGATGACGATAGACTGGTTACCAGTCTCTATGGTTTTCCTCTCTCCCTGTAGCTGTAAAATTAGCAATGTGACTTCGTGGCCTCTCCCATTAAGAAGTGCAGACCTTGAATACAGGCTGGTCAGGGGCTTGCTCTGGTCAAGGGGCAGAATGAATGACAGTCAGCCTAAAATGAATGACAGCCAGCCTAGAATGAATGACAGCCAGCCTGAAATGAATGATAGCCAGCCTAGAGTTCCACACATCGGGAGACTTGCTTGATTCTGAGCTCTCAAAACCTTGTTTAGCCACCATGAGAACAAGCCTGGACTGGGCTGCAGAGGGTGAGAAACCAGGAGGAGGAGAGCCCAGCTGTCCCAGTCAAGGCCACTCTCGTCTGCTGACAGCCAGCCAAACCCCAAACACAAGAGAGAGCCCAGCCAAGTACAGCAGAGTTGTCCATCTGAACTACACCTGACCACAGATGAGTAAGTCCAGAGAGTCTAGAAGAACCACCCTGCTTACCCGCAGACTCACAAACAATCATCAGTGTGTCTTGTTTCATAACATTAAGTTTGGGGCTTGTTTGTTATGCAGCAAAAGCCGACTGATAAACAGTGAATAGATCAAGGCTCAGATAGAAGAGCTGGTTTGCTTGAAGTCACATTACTAGTTGATCTTGGATCCAGAGTGTAGACCCTGGCCCTAGTGGAGTCAGTTCCCATAATAACATAACCAGAGTCAATAAGGGGTTTAATGAAACAACCTTAAAAAACTTCTGGTAGAAATAAGCTTCACGTCATGACTGCACGTGGCCCAGAATCTCTGCAGTGGCCCTCAGCTTCTAGGCTGAGCAGCAAGAGAACATCCGGGCATGTTTATAGCTCAGACTCTATTTCTTAGCACTTTGTGGGGGTTCCTGGCTCATGGAAATGAACATCTTGGGCTGCACTGAGGCAAGAGAAATGCAATAGAGGCAAGGATTCCAAAAGCAGCTCTAATACAAGTAACAGCAAAGCTCCCTTCATGGAACACACAGCTGGGAGGACCTCGCCATTCTGGAAAGGCAAGGCTCAGTGGGGGAGATGTGAATGCTCTTCCCTGATTTGGGGGCTTGGTCCTAGGGAGCCAAGGCTGTGCATTGCGAACGGAGGCCTTGGGGGAAGGTGGGCAGCTGAGTAGCAGCTTGGACTCAGTGCCATCCTGCAGAACTTCTTTGATCTCAGCTTTCCCTTGGTAACATAGGGGTAATAATTGTCCTTCCCCATTAGGCAAAGAAGCAAGAGAACAGTGTTCCTGAAAGAAAAAAGGCTGTACAGAAAACTGGAGCATACTGGTCAAGTCTGTGCACTTTAGGTCAGGTATGGTTCTTGCCTCTTAAGAACCGTGTCAACCTGGATAAGTTGCTTAACTTCTGGAACCTTGTTTTTGTCATTGTAAAAGGGAAGGAGCATTTGACCATGAGAATACAAGGACAGTGATCATGGACGGAGGCCATGGTAAGCCTCCTCCCCAGATTCCCCTACCCTAGTGCTTTAGCCCGGGACCTGTCATGTTATAGGCTCTGGATAAATCATGGCTGAATTCACTGAAAAAAATAGTCACCATTCACTGAATACCTACTACACGCCATGTAGTTGATAAAGGAAAGAGGTTTAATTGACTCAGAGTTCAGCATGGCTGGAGAGGCCTCAGGAGACTTAACAATCATGGCAGAAGGGGAAGCAAATATGTCCTTCTTCACATGGCAGCAGGAAGAGAAGTGAGAGCGAAGTGAAGGGGGAAGCCCCTTGTGAAACCATCAGATCTCAATTACTTTTACCGTACGGGGGAGACTACCCCCATGATTTAATGATCTCTACCTGGTCCTGCCCTTGACACATGGGGATTATTACAATTCAAGATGAGATTTGGGTGGAGACACAGCCAAACCATATCACAGACCAAGTAGGATATGCATACACATATAATGAACTGGCTCCCATGACTGTGAGAGCTGGCATGTCTGACCTCTGCAGGGCAGGCCAGTAAGCTGGAAACTGAGGTAGCATTTCTATGTCACAGTCTCAAGGCAGAATTCCTTCTTATTTAGGAAACCTCAGTTTTTGCTCTTAGCTCCTTCAACTGATTGGCTGAGGATCATCCCCATTATTGAGGGTAACCTCCTTAAAGTCAACTGATTGCAAAGGTGAGTCATTTCTACAAGTATCTTCACTGCAACATTTCAATGAGTGTTTGGCCAAACAACTGGCACCATAGCCTGGCTGCCAGATTCTGGTTTGTGCTGCTGGGTGACAGCCAAGACCACCTATACTCCTTCTCTGCATAGGTGTGCATAGGTGTGCAGAGAAGGAGCAGGTTTGGGGGGCCATTATCACACACCTCATATTCTAAAGGCAGGCTGTTTCCACACCATGACACTGTTTCCACAAATGTGCTTTATAAGCAGCTTATTTTGTGGCTGGTGATTCCCTTCTGGGGGAAAATTGCCTCCTCTCCCTCATTCTTTCAAGATTGATCAAGACCAGATGTGTGTGTGTGTGTGTGTGTGTGTGTGTGTGTGTGTGTGGTGGGGGCAGTGAAGGGTGACTGGATAAAGATGTGAATTTAGACCCCAGCTCCATTCCAGAGCCAACCAAATTATAATTCACTCTCAGCTTTTCCTAATATTAGGTTTGTGCAAAAGCAATTGCGGTTTTTGCCGTTAAAGTAATGCCGGTAAAGTAATGGCAAAAATGGCAATTGCTTTTGCACCAACCTAATAGAATAGAGTCAAATGTCAAAATCCCACGCCAGCAGCAAACGGTCCCTCGCTGCTCTCCCAGTCTCCCTGGGCAGCGGGACCCACAAGCATAGCCCTCTCCTCCTGTATGCCATTCTGTGGGATTCTGGAAAGTCCAAAGGGATGATCTAGGGCAAAGAATCACCCATGGCCCGGCACCACGAGGGCCGGAATAGTACATGCCTGAGGCCTGGGTCCAGGGCTTGCTTCCAGAATTGCACTCAAGCCTCTCTTGCCTTTGGGATAAAAGACCAATTCTCTGATAAGGCTTGTGATATTGATTTTTAAAAAGTCAAAAGAAGAATATTTTTTGATACAAATAATGATATGAAATTCAAATTCTGGTGTCCACAAATGAAGTTTTATTGGAACACATTCATGACTGTTCATCTGCCAATTGTCTGTGGCTGCTTTCTTGACACAATGGCAGAATTGAGTAGTTTTAATAACCATGTGACTCACAAACTCTAAGATACATACTACATGGCCTTTTACAGAAAGATTTCCCATTCCCCTACCCCCGTTTAGAATTGTGCAGCCTTCCCTGCTGGTTATTAAATAACCACCACCCTGAGCTCCCAAAAGCCCACTTCTAACCCTCCCCAGGAACCTTCGGGACCTCTCCCAATCTATGGATAAAGCTTGTCTGTCTGGAGAGCTCTGGAACCCTGTGAGAGCCTACGCACGTGTTGTTCTCATTGATGGTGCCCACTTTGTATCTGTG
The DNA here is from genome assembly GCF_029289425.2 of Pan paniscus. Classification (NCBI taxonomy): domain Eukaryota; kingdom Metazoa; phylum Chordata; class Mammalia; order Primates; family Hominidae; genus Pan; species Pan paniscus. The sequence goes on from NC_073270.2 coordinate 65,113,160, forward strand.
CATTGTAGTTTGAGTCCCATCCCTGATTTTCTCACTGCTCCTTCAAAGATGCTTCCTCCCTGCCTCACAGTCTTAGCCCATGCTGTTACCTGTGCCTGGGATGTGCTTCCCTACATCTCCACCACCATGCACCAAGTCTGCAAATTCCTTCTCATCCTCAGATCTTGTCTGAAGTATCAAGAGGGCCTCTTGTCCTCCAACATTAGGTCTGGTCCTTCATTACACACTTTGGAGGAAGGTCACCGTGCAGCCACACTTAAGAAGTAGCCGGTCATCCTCCATCTCCCCGAGGGCACAGTATCTACATAAACTATTTGGAATTCTTCTGCCTGGGAGATTTATCTCTGTTCTCGAATTTATTTACTTAGTCAATCATTTATTTAATCAGTGTGGTCTCATGGATATTTATTTTTACTTTGGGTTACAATTCAATAACATTTTATGTATTTTATTGCACAAATTGTCCCAGCTTTGGGCACGGGGAGCTCTTTCAGCTGGCTCCTGTGTCCCTTTGACATAGTCTCATCGTTGTTAGTGGGATCTTTATTACTTGCTTTACCATTTCCTTACTTTCTGGCACTATAAGACACCCCAAGGTCATCTTGTATCAGTCCTACAAGAAGCTACTTTCCCAAGGGTCCTTTGTTCCTTTTACTGGACAATGATATTAGAAACCAAGATCTGGGTACAGGTGGGCTCATTGCTATAGGGATGCTGTTGCTTGTAGACCATCTCAGCTGACAGAGTAAGGGGATCCGATTGTGCATATTAACCCATGTATATGCACAGATCTATAAATATTTTTATTTGGAACCACCTGTATCCATGTAAAGCTCAACGTGAGTTCACACTAATGTCTCCAGCTCTAATCCATCACCACATGGATCATTTGGCCTCCACCCCTTGCTTATCTCACTGCAGTGGTGAAAAGCTGGTGTTCACCATTTTCTGTCCATTTACTTCATTATTCAGTTGCCAGGGACATGGATATTAGTAACAGAATTATTCAGTGGTGCCTCTCTTGACCCTGTGGGAAGCAACCTTATCAGCTCGAGTCAAGTGCTTCTGTACAGTTCCTTTTGTCTTTAGTGTTACTGACTTCACTCATTTCCACAGTTACTAAAGTCAGTACCTTTCCTTTTCTGTGGGGTTGTCTCAAACATTTGCAATGCATTTAGATTGTTTGGTCACATTGTGCCCTTCCTTCTGGGATGAGGGATTCTTTTTATGAGTTAAGCATTGGGGCTCTGGCTTTCTAGAGAAGGGGCATGGAAAGTCTGTGTGGGGTACTTAGCAGAGGAGAGAAGGAGGATGACAGCACCCTTGATGGTAACACTACCTCACTAGCCCCCTGGCCTGGATTTAAAGTTTGGATGGTGAGAGGTTTTAAGGCCACAAACAAAGGACATTGATTTCCACAGGGATTTTGCAAGACTCTGGGCTCAAGCAGCCCCATTTTTGTGCCCAGGTGATAAATTATGACCCCAAGTTGGGGAGAGGAATCCTTCCTAACTCTTGGTTTTCTAGGATTTGTGGAACTGGGGTTACTGGAAGGCAGCTCCTTTGGCAGATGCATCTATCACCCTGGCCAACATCGAGAGTCCCTTGGGCAGCTCCTGGAGAGGGAAGACACTGAGATGCACAAGAGGAGGCAGAGACAGAAGGGCCGATCAGGGAGGGTCCTTTGAGAGGACTGAAGCTGGCAGGCTCCAGGGTCATCCAGACATACCTGGGGCCTCTGTAAGGGGCTAGATTGGGTCCTGGGTAGGTACTGAGGTTCATAACCAGCATCACATCTCAGCACAAATGTTCATCTGCCCCCATGGGTGTCTGCTATAGGTTGATGAGGCACAGGAGAGTGGAGAGGGTTTGGACCAGAGCTGTTCTTATTCCTGCTCTGTTGCCTGCTAGCCCTGTGGCCTTGAGCCAAGCATGTAACTCCTTCAAGCATTAATTTGCTCATCTTTAAAGTATGGAGAAATAATAATCATAGTACCTGCCTTAAAGAGTTGTGGTGAGGATCAATAAATTAATTCATTTCATTAGAACAGTGATTGGCACATAGTAAGGGCCCTGCGGAATGACAAAAATAGTGATATTGATGATGATAATGATAATAGTGATGGATGATGATTATGGTGATAATTGGTGATGATGAAGATGATATTGATGGTGATAATGATAATGATGGGTGATGATTATGGTGGTGATTGGTGATGATGATTATGACAATGATAATGGTGATGACTGATGTTGATAATGAAGATGATGATAATGGTGATTGATGATAACAGTGACGATGATGATGATAATGATGGTGAGGATGATGGTGGGGATGATAATGAGGAAATGATGGATGATGACTATAGTGATGATTGATGATGATGGTAACAATGAGGATGATTGATGCTGATAATGAAGATGATGATGGTGATGATAATGATAATTAATGATGATGGTGATGATGACCATCATCACCTCAGGCTATTGGGGCCTACGATATTGGGGTTACATTTGGAAGAAATTCATGATTTTCACCTTGGGAGTATTTATTTGGCTCACATGCTATTGCTGAGTGGGCCAGGAAGCATGTGCAGAACTGGAAATTGAGAACTTGAAGTTTGGTTTTGGTCAAGTTCCCCAGAAGCAGCCCCTAAAATGAAGGTTTGTGCATAAGTGATTCATTAAAGGGGCACTCCCCCAAAAAACTGGTCAGGTAGAGATAGAAGGTACAGAGAGAAACTGGAGAGGGAAGGGGAAGAGACCAAGGAAAGGTGAGGCTTCACCTGAGTCCCAGCTTCAGCCTGAGCCTGTGGGGAGCTCTGGATCATAAATCTTATCTTGAGGTTTGTCTTGCTCAAGACAAAGGAGCTGGGCTTCTGCATTTCTGCGTCAATCTGCCCTCGGCTGTGACCTGCCCTGGGGGATGAGGGTTTGAGAAACCAGACTCCCAGGCACTCCTGGCCCTCAGTCCAAGTGAGCCATTCCAGTAGCACAGGCATCATCCTCTAAAGAAGACTGACACTGTGAGCTGTTAGAAGCAAACACACAGAAGCCGGGTGGTGGCGGGTGGGGAGGGGACACACATTAGGGAGATCAGAGGCATGCGGGTGGAGCACTAATGTGTCTGTGCACCACGGAGTTCACATCTACTCTTCCAGTAATGGCATGTGATCTCGAGCAAGACACTTCATATAGTCACTCACTCAAATGTTTTCAGGTACTGTCTCCAAGCCAAGCACAGTGGATGGGACTCCTTGGAAGCTGAATGTCCAGCATGTGCATCTGACTGACTGACAGCTGTCACCTGTGTGACACTGGGGAACCGCCTGGAGCCCTGGGTCCTCCCTCTCACAAGAGAACCTATTGGAATTCCAGGAAGTGATTTTGTTTAGACAGGTAGCCCTGAGCCTACTCTAAATTCATTTGAAAAAGTGAATCTTCACACACTTTGGTATTTCTTGAGTGACATTTTCTTGAACCTCACCACACAGTTACACCAAGTTTACCGTAGGACTCTGGTCCAGGAAGCCTTGGCTCCCCCATCTGTAAAGCTCAGGGCTTAGATTAGGAGATCATCAAAGCTGCTTCTAGCACTGACTTTCTAGGACACCAAGTTAAAACAAACATGAGTCAAGCAGTTGATTAACCCCAGGTTCTATTTTTCCATTTGAACACTGAAGGTTTTTCCTAGTGGATCTTAAAAACAAACTCCGGAAGGGCCTTTTACCTTTTCCAGGGATAATGTTGTAATCTAAACAAATATGTAAGAAGCAAAAAACAGAAATGGTGAGATGAGAATTTAATGTAGTGTGCTTGAGGCCCTGGATGATTTATCACTGTCCTCGCAGACTGCACAGCCTCACAATGGGTTCGTGAATGTGTCTCTCCTCTCCTCCCCCAAGGATCTTAGGCCAAGCAGGCCCCTTTAACGGAGAAGCCATTTAACATGCCAGAAAAAGTATGGGTCTGTGGGCCACCCAGGAGGCAACCCAGCCCTTGAAGATGTCAGCGAAGACACAGAGACTCAGAGAAGGGCAACTTCAGAGTTGGCCTTTGGTTCTTTTATAGGAATTCCTCCCCGCAGGCTGCCCTTTCAGGGTGTGATAGTGTGGACAAATCCACTGGACCAGGTCACTGTTTTACAGCTATCGGGGTGACCCTGAGCCAATCAAAGCAAAGTACATAAGCATCATGGCAGTGGAGTCCAAGAACCATCTGGATCATCCCCACACCCACACCTGTCCCTGCCCCACCATGTTGATTCTCATCTGAAACTCATCCGTTGCATCTTGCGCTGCTTCATAACCTTACCCAGTGGCAGATCATAAACCAGTGACTCATGTGCTTGTATATTTAGTGCCCATCTCCTTCCCCATGAGACTTCAACTTCTTGGGATAGTGATTCATTCAGTACATAGAGAGATGAGGGCTCTGGGAAGGTTTCCAGGAGACAGTCTTCATGGGACCTGGGGTCGTGTTACTTCACGTCTTCTCATCTGTGAAGTGGGGCTAATAATAGTCCCCAACTCAGAGGTGTTCTTACTATTTTTATTTTAGAGATGAGGAATTTGCACTCTAAAATGTGATAACCACCCATCTGAATTATTGCCAAGTCATCAAGTTATCCATTCATCATCCATCTATCCATCAATTTATCTTTTCTCCCTCCCTCCCTTCCTTCCATCCAGCCGTCAAACCATCCATCCATCCATCCATCCATCCATCCATCCATCCAACAATCACTAAGTATTTTATGAGGGAAGTCTGTGTATGAGGCTCTTGGGAACACAATAGTGATCCCTTCAGGAGATCCTTAGCTAATATAGTGGGAAAAGAAAATCAAATAAATACCTATATTCCAACCCAGTCGGAGTAAGGGTGCTAACAGAGGATTTTGGAGCCCAGGACAGGGAGGGGCCTATTGTCCTGAGCTGGCTAAAGGGAAACAGGCAGGAGAAGCAAATTGGGTGAGTCTCATGTGCCAGATCGTGGAGTTGGACCCAACTTGTTAGCCCAAGGAAACTGTAGTGCAGGACATAGAAAGTGAAACTAAGTTTTAAGAGTGAAAAAGAAACAAAGAAACAGGCCTGTAATTCCAGCACTTTGGGAGGTCAAGGCAGGAGAATTGCTTGAGCCCAGGAGTTCAAGACCAGCGTGGGCATCCTAGCAAGATCTGGTCTCAAAAAAATAAAAAAATCAAACAAGCAAAGGTGGTGCCTGCCTGTAGTCCTAGCTACTTGGAAGGCTGAGGTGGGAGGACTGTTCGAGCTCAGGATATTTGAGGCTGCAGTGAACTCTGATCAAACCACTGCACTCCAGCCTCGGCAACAGAACAAGACCCTGTTTCCCAAAAATTAAAAGATGAAAAAGTGATTTTACCTTCCTCTGAAACTGCAGCAATTCTTCATGATCCTGAGGGCTTGGGAGAGTTTAAACTTGCTTTATCTAATGGGGCATGGCTATAACAACTTGGGCACGACTCTGGAAATCTTTCATCTGAAGTGATGCAGACACTGCCTCCTTCCTTTCAAGGCAGAGCTTTGTGCACCTGGGTCTTGACATCGGTGTGGAATCTCAGAGGAACCTGGGGCTGATATCACTGGAATTAATCTGAGTAATTAGTAATTAGTTCCCAGGAGATGGCAGAGCTGACAACATCTTTCTTGGTGGTGGAATTTTTCCCTCTTGCCCTGTCCCAGAGCACAGTTCATCCTGCACCCCTGAATGGCTCTATTTCTTTCCAGTGATGGTTCACAGACTTTCGGGGTCTCCTGCCCTAATCATGACGTGCCCTCCTCTGCTCCCCTTGGGGTTGGCCTCCCCTGATAGTGTGACAGGTTATTTCTTTAGTCATTCAAGCTGGTTTTCCTCATATTTTTGCTTGCCCCATTTCCGGCAGCTCACGGGGCCCCTCTGTGTCCCTGCAGCTTTAGGCAGCTGTGTTACAGGCGTTCAGGTGGAAGCCACCTGCTGGAGCTTCTTCACTTCCCGAAAAACAAGCCCGTAATGAATTGGCTGTGTGCATTTCACAGTTTTCACATAAAACCCAGGATTCCTGACTTCTCCCAAGGAACTGGGCAGTCTGGTCCTGTGTCTCCACCTGGCAACAATGGGCTGGAGCTGGGGACCAACTGCCGCCTTCAGGAGGCATGTTCCTGCCTGCTTGCCACTCTCCCCACCCAGCTGTGGGCATATACAGAACTAAAGTGGGGTGTCCTGGAGGAGAAGGGGAGGGGGAAGGGGAAGGGAAGGGCAAGGGGCAATTCGGCAGAGATGGGAAAAAGATGGGGACGGTGCAAGGCCATTCATTCCTCACTCGGGGACCATGACGGGCCACATGAGAGAGGTCAGATGCTTGTAGGAGCAGTATCAGCCTGGTCTCAACAATGGGGCAATGGTCACCTCTCTGGTGAGCCGTGTGGACAGGTGGACCCAGCCATAAGGACCTCTCCTATGCTTTGGGGCTGGCTTGGACCTCAGCACAGCCCTGAGGGAGTCCCACAGTGCCATCCAGCTGGCATATGGACACGTGGAGGTGAATTTCATTCATGGGGAGAAGTAGGAGCCTGGCTAGTTCTTGCCCCTCTTGAGATGTGGCCTGAGATTCTCCCTAGCTATGAGGAGCTTGACAGCCTGGGGAACAGGCCCTTTTCCCCTGCTCTGGATCGCCCAGGCTCTGCGCCTGGCAGCCATGGCTTCATTTATTGATCAAGGTGGCAGCAATTTTCTCATCACAGAATCTAACCCAGTGCACGCCCCTGGTGTGTGTGTCTTCTGCTTGCTGTCAGTGACAGGTGAGGCCTGGGGTGGTGGATGGGGCCAGAAAGGATGGAAGCCTGGGGAGGAGACGGTTCCCAACCCTCATGCGGCTTTCCTCCACTCTTCCTCTGGGCGGACTGTGCTTCATGGAACTCTCGCAGCTGCCCCACTTGATGGATGAGGACACCAGGTCTGAGAACTTCCCAGGTCACAGGGCAGGGATTCAGACCCTAGGCCAGGCCTGAATCGTGCCCACTTTAGAACAGGGTGGCCTTGTTGCTGGGCATTTTCTGCAGTGCCATCATGCCTCATTTGCCTTGTGTACACGGGGCCGACCGGTCATGCCTGCGTGCGTGCACCCAGCAGGGCCCCGCAAAGTCCTACCTGCTTTTCTGTCTGCCTGGAGTGCGCACCCTCCACTCTCAGCTCACCACTTATTGCCTCATCCTAAATACTCCCTTTAGGCTTTTTGTTTTGCTCTTTTAGATGAAGAAAACTTTTGAAATTAAAATGCAAAATCGGATCTTTGCCTTTTGTGATAAAAGCCCATTTCCTCCTCAATCAAGCACAATTATACAAAGGTATTCATTGCATCACCTGGTAAAGCTGAGATCAATATGAACAGGCTGGGTTTTGGCTTCTGTAACTCCCAGCACCAAGCCTGGGGGCTGTCAGGAGCCTGAGGGTTCCTGGTTTCAGGTGCAGCCACTCTAGTGCAGGAGGCAGGCCTTCCTCGTGACTCCTCCTAGGAAGATGGGCCCCACCTGCTGTGTTTCCAGTCACGTAGTTGCTGCGGCGGGTGGGTCTCCTCCCAGTAGACAGTCACCCCAGAGAGCACAGACCCCAGCACTCCCAGGCCTGGCACCTCCAAGGGGCCAAGTGAATAAAGTAAATGAGACGGGTGAACACGGCTCCACGGGCGTTAAGGCCATGGGCTCCCATGCTGCACGACTTTAGTCCTGCCTCTCCTCGCTCTACGACCTTGGGCGGCAGCCACAGAACTCACAGAGCCTCAGCTTGCTCATCTCAAAAGTGGATGCGACCATGCAGCCTCTTCCCATGGGGCTGAGGTGAGCACTCAGTGGAATGATCACCGTGCCTCAGGCAGGACAAGAGCCACGGGGACTGTGGCTATTTCTAATATCCTTAGTAGTAGTATTATTAATGGTGCACAGGAGTGGGGACAGCGGGAGGTCTCAAGGGACCCTCCTTGTCACGGATGTTATCGCTGGGCCTTGGGGATGGCTTCAAGGGCCACAGGAACATTCACCAAGTAACTGCTGGGATCCAGGAAAGCAAGAGGGAGATGCCGCTGGGCCTTTCCAATGACCTCTGCCTGTCTCCCCCACCACACTCAGCTACTGTGGAAGTTGGGAGTTTGAGCTGGGCCAGGCTTCCTCTTCTCTGCTTACCGTTGTCTTTGTGATGAATGCAACCCTCTCTGTCTCTCTCCCCATCTCCCCTCTCTCCCTCTCTCTCCCTCCCTCTCCCTCCCCCTCTGTCCCTCTCTCCCTCTCTGCCTCTTCCCCTCTCCCTTCTCTTCCTCTCCCCCTCTCCCTTCTCTTCCTCTCCCCCTCTCCCTTCTCTTCCTCTCCCCCTCTCCCCTTTCCCCCTCCCTCTCCCCCCTCCCCTCTCTCCCTCTGTCCCCCTCCCTCCTCTCCCTCTCCGTCTCCCCCCTCCCTCCTCTCTCCCTCCCTCCTCTGTCCCTCTCCCCACCTCCTCTCTCCCTCTCCCCCCTCCTCTCTCCCTCTCCCCCCCTCCTCTCTCCCTCTCCCCCCCTCCTCTCTCCCTCTCCCCCCTCCTCTCTCCCTCTCCCACTCCCTCCTCTCTCCCCCTCCCCCTCCCTCTCCCTCCTCTCTCCCCCTCCCCCTCCCTCTCCCTCCTCTCTCCCTCCCTCCTCTGTCCCTCTCCTCCTCCCTCCTCTCTCCCTCTCCCCCTCCCTCCTCTCTCCCTCTCCCCCTCCCTCCTCTCTCCCTCTCGCTCCTCTCTCCCTCTCTCCCTCCCTTCTCTTCTTCCCCCTTCCTCCCCTCTCTTTTCCTCCCCTCTCTCCTCCTCCCCGACTCCCCTCTCTCCTTCTCCCCTCTCTTTTCCTCCCCTCTCATTTCCTCCCCTCTCTTCTCCTCCCCTCTTTTCCTCCCCTCTCTCCTCCTCCCCGACTCCCCTCTCTCCTTCTCCCCTCTCTTTTCCTCCCCTCTCATTTCCTCCCCTCTCTTCTCCTCCCCTCTTTTCCTCCCCTATCTTTTCCTCCCCTCTCTTTTCTTCCCATCTTTCCCTCCCATCTTTCCCTCCCCTCTCTTTTCTTCCCATCTTTCCCTCCCCTCTTTTTCTCTCCTCTCTCCCCCACTCCCATCTCTCCCTCTCCCCCTCTCTTCTTCTTCCACTCTCTTCCCTCCCTCTCCCCTCTCTCCCATCTGTCTCTCCTCTGTCCCCTCTCTATCCTCTCTCCCCTCTCTCCTCTCTCTCCCCTCTCTCTCTTCTCTTTCCCCTCTCTCTCCCCTCTGTCCTGTCTCTCTCTTCTCTCTCCCTGTTTCCTCCTGCTCACAGGAACCAGGGCTCACACTCTAAGGAACTAAAGGCCATGAAGAAATACCAGGGGGTTTCCTCCAGAGGGTGGAGGTTGGCCCCTGTGGCTGCCACATGTTGTCCTGGGGGTGGGCTTGGAGTTGCTCTGTGAAGATCCAGGGGACCTGCATCTGGGGTTACTTATGGCACAGTGCTAGAATTCTGGAGGGGAGCCCTCTGGGCACTCCTCCAAGGCCACATCCCAGACGTGGTGGGAGCTGCAGGGTCAGGTCATCAATGGTGTATTTCACGCTAACCAGATGTGGGCAGGCATGTGCCCTCCAGCAGATCCTTCAGAAGGAAGGAAGGAAGCTGTCACTGGGCCTTCCCAGGGCAAGCCCAGGCTTTCTCACACACCATCTCAGTCAGTCCTCATCCCATCCTGGTGGAGGGATCAGGATATCGTTTCTTCATTGTGTTGTGGGCGCAAAGGCATAGCCCATCATGCAGGTTGCTGGGGTGCCCCACAGGGGCAAGGAAGAGACAGGGCTTAGCAGACAGCCAGGCATGCAGTGACACTCAAAATGGCAGCTGTTTCCATCCCATTATTCAAATAAGGAAGTAGAGGCCCTGAGAAGTTAAGGGCAAACAAGGTCCTGGAGAACTGGAGTCAAGGAACGTGTCCCCAAGGGAGTGCCACTAAGCACTGGCAGTGTGGCAGTGCTGGAAACAGGACAGGAAACACCACCTGCAGTGGTGTCAGTGCAGCCCAGGATCCTATACTGCAGCCCCAGGAAGCTGCTCAACATCTGCAGCTCCTTGGCAGCCCTCCCTTCCCTCTGGCCCTGGCTGTTTGCCTGTGCTGGGCACCATTTTGCTTCCAGCACTGCAGTGGAGGTGGGGCGGGAGGCAGGGCAAGGGTGTTCACCAGAAGCTCTGGTTGCACTAGGGAAACCCTTCTCCTTCCCACTGCTCCTTCACTGAGCTGAGCCCTGTGGGGAGAGTCCCATCTGAAGTGTGTGTGTGTGTGGTGTTTTTTTTTTTTTTTTTTTCGAGACAGGCCCAGGCTGGAGTGCAGTGACATGATCTCGGCTCACTGCCACCTCTGCCTCCTGGGTTCAAGCGGTTCTCCTGCCTCAGCGTCCCGAGTAGCTGGGATTACAGGCATGCACCACCACACTCGGCTAATTTTTTTATGTTTAGTGGAGACGGGGTTTCAGCATGTTGGCCAGGCTGGTCCTGAACTCTGGCCTCAAGTGATCCTCCTGCCTTGGCCTCCCAAAGTGCTGGGATTACAGGTGTGAGCCACTGCACCCGGCCCCATCTGATGTGTTCATCACCAGATTCCCCAAATCCAGTCCAGTACCTGACACTCAGCAGGAAATTTATTAGAGTTGAGGAATGAATGACTGAATGGGCTGACATGTCAGAGTCACTCTGTCCTTCCCTCCAGGGCATGAGCTTGTAGAAGACAAAGCCATGACACAGCCTCCTGGAGACAGAATTCACTGGCTCAAGCAGAGCAACTTTGTTGAGGAGACAAAGCTTGGTGTGGAATGGGCACCTGGTGGCCCAAGAAGGCTGAGTGAGGGGTGCAGTAGGCAGCCTGGATGCCGTGGCAAGCTTTGGGTGTTTTCTAAGCACAGAGGGACATTCCTACTAGAGCTGCACAAGTCTCAGCCCAAGCAGGAGTGTCCCCTGGCTGTTAGAAAGCCAGAGCTTTGGGAGAGCATGGCCTCTGAGTGTCAAGGCCCATGGGGATGTGACTCTACCAGGCTTCAAGCAGAACCCCGGGAGAGGGTGGAGGCAGAAAGGCTATCTGCCTGGGAAAGTGATGGCCTCTTCATTCCCTCACCAAAGTCCCATTTTTTAAAAAAGTTAAAAATTGATGGACAAAATATTGAACATGCAGCCTTGGCAGCAGAGGGATAAACACAGGTGCACTTTGTCACAGTGACAGAGTCAATGGGCATTCATTTCTAACACGGCAAGCATCATTTGAATGAAGACAGCAGCCATCAGTTAAATAAATAGTTATGCTGTCCTAAGCTTGAGGGCTAGCTAGGCTCAGAGCACGGACTTGGGGCTCACTGACTGGCATCTGTCAGCTTCTGAACTTGGTCCTGGTGTGGTTCCCTCAGAGCCCAGGGAGGTCGGGCAGGGGGTCTGTTCCAGGAGTGAGCAGGGAATTCCCTCTGATCCACTGACTTCGGAGCTGGTCATGGAAGTTTTGAAATTCAAACTCTTTTTCTTTAAGTATAAAATAATCTGTGCTCATGAGAGTGCAAAACCAAATGAATCATGACTGAAGGATATAACAGTAGGAAGAAAAAGCCTCCTACCTCCTTCACCCCAACATTGCATTTTCCATAAGTTTCCCATATATACACACATGGTATGTCCATCTTACATTCCAGCAACTACAGTGGATCCTCCTGTATGTGCTGGTTTGCACTGGATCCCACTCTAGATGAAAGATAAGATGGACATTCCTTTTCTCTGGTGGATCCACTGGGACCTCTCTCCGTGTTAGCCTCCATGGGGTGGAGGAGGTCCTGTCTGTCTTGGTCCCTGGTGCAGTTCCGTTTTGGTCCAGGAAATATTTCCATTGAGTGGAGGGGCACAGCTCAGCCCCTGCCAACCTGCTGTGGAGTTGGAGCCTCCTCACTTGAGGCTGGGGGTGCGGGTGGCCATAAACTCATTGCTGTAAGCAGTTCTGCTACGGCAGAACCTTGTATCTTAGACACGTGCACTAGTGCATTGGGAGGGTAAATTCCTAGAAGGCCATTGTGAAGTCAAGGGTGCACGCGCTTTTAATTTTGATGGATGTTGTCAGATTGCTGCACGTCTGAGGAGGCAGCAGATCATTGACTCTTGGTGCAGTTTCAGTTCTTTTTCCTTGGAGCTTCCTGTGTTCTTCCTGTCCAATCTTCTCAAGCCCAGAGGCACATTGCTGGTGAAGATTGAGGCCTCTGGAGCTGGCCTGGGGGGCTGTGAACCCAGCTTCTGTCCTTGCTGACTCTTCCCAGGCCTCTATGTCCTCCTCTGAAGAATGGGTGAATGACAGTACTGACTTCAAGGGCGGATCTGAGGCCTCATGAACTCACCTCCCAGCCACCAGCATCCCCAGGTGCACATAGATCAAGGGAATGAGCTGTGGTCATGGGACATGAGTTTGCTGGACTCTGGAAGGCCTGGCAGTGAGGTCTGGGGTGGCATTGCCCTTGGAGTTGTTGAGGGGGGATAAAGTATGGCCCTTCTGAGCTGGCCACCCCTGCTGACTGTCCTTTCCTCTTTTGAAGTCCCAGAGATGGGGGGGTCTGTTTATTACAGACAGGCAAACAGAGGCCTACAGAGGTGAAGCAACGTGCCCAAAGTCACACACCTGCTTACATTACAGAAGAAATGCCACTCTGCTTTTTACTTTAAGCACAAAATTTGTTTCTCCTTGCATGTAATAACCTTGCTGTGGCTCTGATGCTTCACGGCCTGGGTTTGAATTCTCATCTGCTGATTTCTGACTGTGGGCAAATTCCTTTACCTGTCTGTGCCTGCAGGTCTCTGAGATGAAAGCGGAGATGGGCAAGCTCACTCACAAGCAGGGCAGCGCTGGTGTCAGCACCTTGGGCAGCCTCAGTCCTTCCTCTTGGATCCGGCACTGGCAGGGCACCAGTGCGAAGAGGGCTGCCTGTTCAACTCCCACTGAAGCTACAGGTGAGTCCAGGCCTCAGTGCAATGCATGCTCTTGTGATGGCCCCGGAGCCAAGCAATTTTATCATCGTCTTGTAACTCATCCACTACATCTGACCTTTGGATTCACAGAATAATTAATGGGGCACTTTGGGTGGCGCTTGAAGTGTCAAGTTTTTAATTAATGTGCCGGACTGACTATACTTAGCTGGACCATTCTGCCCAGTCCATCCAATTACCCAGACTCATTATGCAACTCGATTGCGTTTTCCATTACTCAGTGACTCTGCTAAATGGGAATCTATGCTGCAGACAGACAGCCCAGCGCCAATATTGATTAGAGAGCACAGTTTATTACCCAGTGGAGGCAATGCTTGGGGTTGTAAATCTCTTGCTGGACACAGCTTTTCTGCAGCCTCCAGGTGGGAGACGGAATTGTATTTGGATGAAGCATTTCAGCCATCGACCCTCCTTCCAAACTTCCTCTGTGTCCTGCCCTTTGTTTAATTGAATTGCCTTTCCCTCGCCAACTCCCCCCTGTAAATACACTCAGGGACTCCTCGTGCTTTAATAGCTAACATGGATGCATGGTATTTTTCACCTTTCCCCGAGCTCCAGAATGACACAAAGCATTGAGCTTGCCAGGGAGCATTATAGCAGGATCAGCCACAGGGGAGGATGCTGAGCCTTCTTTGTTCTCGCTGGATTTAGGATGGATCTTGTGCCAGACCCGCCTTGTCTTGCTCTGCAGTGGCCTCCAGCCCTTGGTGAGAGAGGGAGGCAGCAGTCAGTTAGCGGTCGAAACTTGTGTTTAAGGTTGTGATTATAATTCCAAGTGGAGAAACACTCCTCTCCCGACTGTATCAAGGGTACTGTTTCATACTCGATAACCTCCTTCCACTCCTATTGCCCCTTCAGCATTGCTTCAATGTGTTTTCCTAATCTGTGGCACAGGCTGCAGCAGGGAAAAGAAAGAGAAAGAGTACAGGCTGGCGTGATGGTTGGGCCGTGTCCCTCCACTGTGTCAAAGCTGATGAACACCTATTCCATGCCAGGCACCGCACATTTGCCATCTCCAGTCCTCAGAAAGCCTAGGAAAGCACGTGTTTGGGTTTTTTTTTTTTTTAAAATCTTCTAGTTTAGATTATTTCATATTCACAAAAGAGTTGCAAAAATAGTATAGAGAATTCTCATAGACCCCTACGCCCAGCTTTCCCTTGTGTTAACACTAAAGTAAGTGTTTTAATCAGCAATCTGTGGAAAAGAAAGCTGAGGCTCAGAGAGGTTAAGGAACCTCCACCAGGTCACACAGCCATGGTGGGATTGGAGCCCAGATCTGTGTTTAGCTTTGCCTGGGTCATCCTGTAAGCATGAATGACTATCTGCCAAAGGACTTAAAAAGAAGGAGCGGGTGCTTATCACGCAATCACAAAATTCAAGAACAGAGCTGTAGGTGTCCGCAAAAGGGAGATGTCTGATGCCCAAGCCCAGAAATCAAGCCAGAACCTCATTTATGTTCAAGATGGATGTTGCTTTGCAAAGGCACAGAGGAGATTTGAATTCCTAAGGGGTAAGAGGGAAAACAAGAAGAATTTGAGCACAACACTGACCAGCAGACCGCACGCTTCCTCCCTCATTTAGACTTGGGTAGTCTTGTTTCATGGACCCCAAACTGCCCGAAGGACCGGCTTCCAACCCACCTTGCCGGAGCCAATCAGCAATCAGCACGTCTAATTGGGCTGGTGTTGACACTCCTGTTGGCAATGTAATAGTGCAATTAGCAACAATTAACCTTGAGAATAAATGAACCATCACAAAAGAAAAGTTTTGCTTTTGCCAAGCTCGACAGACACCCTTTCAACAAACACCATTCTGATTCTCTGGACACTCCTAATGAGAAAAGTTGCTGCTAGGGGTTTAAACAAATAGAGTGATAGATCAAAAAGAAATCCTATTTATTAAGCACACATGGATGCCAGGCTTGGCGGTAAGCACTCAACATTGACGTAGCTCCCTAAATTCCCTCTAAAAACTTGTGAAATCAGTGCTGTTTTTATGCCTTTAAAAAACCCCAACATTTTAATTTTGAAATAACGACAGAGACACAGGAAATTACAAACAGAGTAGAGGGGTCCCATGTATCCTTTCCCCAGGTTCCCCCAGTGGTGACACCTTATGTGATTGTAGATTATCAAAAGCAAGATATTAGCATTGGTTCAAGCTACAGCTCTTTTTCCGATTTCACCGTTTTCCATGCACTATTTGTACATGTGTGTGTTGTTCTATGCAGTGTTGTCAGTATTATTATCCCCTTTTCATAAATGAGGGAACCAAATCGTAGAAAGGGGTAAGGGACTTGCCTAGGTGACCACACAGAGCTGCATGAAGGTCAAACTCCAAAGCTGCACCCCTGCCTGCCTCTCTAGGTTTTCCAACACCCCTATCCTTTGGGAATGTGATTAATATGGGAGAGACTTCACTTGTGGACGAAGTTAGCCCTTAAACTACACTTACAGCTGGTGGTAAAAATGTTGTCTTGCTAATTTATCTCTTCTAAAGATGATATACAAAGGGCAGAGTGCTCTTTCATGCTCACATTCGCTCTCCTGCTGCGTGTGTGTGTGTGTGTGTGTGTGTGTGTATCTCACAGAGTGCCTTCCTGTGTGTGGACCCTGATGGAATGGGATGAGTGGGGAGTCACTGTGACTTCCAGTCTGGTAATGTGGGCAGAAAGCACGTGGCTACCTGACCTGGGACAGCCGGGGCAGGAGAGATCTACTGACAAATGGAAGCCCACCTCCCACCACGTACAGGGTCGGGGGCACCAGAAGGCCCCAACACACCGAAGGGAAAGCTCTGTGACTCTTAACATCCGATGGCTTCAAATTAATAACAAATTGCAAAACTAAGGCACACTGGGGATTTGGCTTTGTTCTTGGAGCTGTTAAGAATGTAAAAGGTCATCGAGCTACAATAAATAATGAAATGTGCCTGTTTTGTGCTTGGGAGACGGGATTTTTTTAGGGGGGAGGGGTTGCTTTAATGGCTCTGGGGAGGGTCCTGAAATCATCCCGCTTCCCTCTGGGTGGCAGTGGTGGTGGAAATTTACTGCAAGTTAAATTTTTAAAAAATCAATAGCATTTCAGATGATTGCGAATTAGGGGCTATTTGCTGAGGCTTACGGGGATTAAGGTTAAAGCCTGAAGATGATCAATGGGTAATTACCACAAAGCAGTGGGGTGAGGGAACGGAGCACGTCTGTGGTCTTGGGGTCAGGGCCTACAGGAATGAAGAAGGCAGCCCCAACAGGACCCCTTTTGACATCCACAGCGTGCAGTATGTCTGCACATGTCAGACCTGAATGAGCCGGGCTCGGATGCATTGGGAAAGCCATTTGCTAGGTCGTTCACCCTTGAGGGTGCCCACCCTTTGCCCTTTCTCCTCACCACCCTCGCGGATACCCCCACCCACCACGGAGGAAATGCTCTCCATTCAGACTTGGAGCAGACAAAGGCCGAGGCGCGGACCTGCTGTTCCTTTCATGCCAATCAGTCCTGGGGTTGTAATGACTACAATTTTCTGATTTGAAGTCAAAACCAAATGGCCCAGAAGAGTGATTCAGACTCCATGTGGCCCTCTTCCTGAGAAGAAGAAGCACAAATGGATTTTTCTTTCTTAAGCCCAATTGTGTGTTGCTCATCGACCCCTCATCATTTCTGAGCTCTATTTTCTTCCCTCCTGCTTGAGGCACAATTAACGGAGGCCCAGAAAGTTTTTTGCTTCCTGTGTCTTGGCTTTGTGGGTATAGCTTGGCCTTGGTGCTGAGAAAATGCTGAGGATCCCAAAGCCCTGGAGTTGCCTTGGGAGAGTCGCTCACCCTTCTGGGCCTCAGGATGGAGGGCCCAGGGGCTACAGAGCTGTCAGCCTGTGCCCTGAGCTGGGACTCTGTGGAAATGTGGGTAGCCCAGTCTGCCCAGGGTGACTGACTCAGACTCTCCAGAGGTCATTGACTCTTTGGGTCAAACATCTGCTCTTCACCATGTGAATTTTAAAGTGTAAACCAGCTGGGCACGGTGGCTCACACCTGTAATCCCAGCACTTCGGAAGGCCAAGGCGAGTGGATCACTTGTCAGGCATTTGAGACCAGCCCGGCCAACGTGGCAAAACCCTGTCTCTACTAAAAATATAAAAATTATTCAGGCATGGTAGCGTGTGCCTGTAATCCCAGCTACTCAGGAGGCTGAGGCAGGAGAAACGCTTAAACCCGGGAGGCAGAGGTTGCAGTGAGCCGAGATTGCACCGCTGTACTCCAGCCTGGGCAACAGAGCAAGACTCTGTCTCAATATAAATAGATAAACAAACAAACAAAATAAAGTGTAAACTGGCTCAGAATTCCCCAGCAGCTCCCCCAACTCAGAGTGAAACCCAGAGTTGGGACTTTGGCCGCAGGATCCTCCTCCGTCTTCTTCCGCACGCCAGGCTAGTCTTTCCCAGACTCTGCTAAGTCACCCTGGCCTTCTTTCAGCCTGTGCTACTCTCACAGGAGTGGCTGCCCCAGGGCCTTTGCCTATCCTGTTTGTGCTGCCTGGATGCTCTCATCCGTCCATGCTCAACCCCATGGTCCTCTTCAATTCCCAGGCCTGCCGTCACCTCCCCGGGCCATCGTGTGCGAGACAGCCCCTGGTCTCCCTCCTATAGTATCACTTACTTGAGTTTCTGTGCAGCCCTTATCTCAGCCTGAAATTTTATTCTTTTTGTTTGTTTACCTGCTTACAAACTGCCTACTGCACCAGGATGTGCTCTTCCAGCCCTGCATCTCCACACCGAGCCCCTGGCCTGGCACGGAGTAGGTCACGTGAGTGCATGAATGCATGAGAGGCAGTGCTGTGGAGCCCGCTCAGCAGTGACACTTTATGAGTCTGGGTTCAGCTCTCTGGAGCTGCTCATTTTACACATGAGGGAGCAGAGGTCCTGGCAGGCTGATCCTAAAGTGAGTGATCCTCCCATAGCTATTAGTGGAGTGCTCAAGCTGCCCTTGTCCACGCTGGGGGCACCTCCAGGCAGCTTTGGATTTGAAAAGAAGGTAGCTGGTGCCATGAAGCTTCTGAGTTCAGCCAGAGGGCCCTCTGGGGCGATGGGACAACCTGGCCTTGTCCAGAACTGAGGCCCCGGAAGCGAGGGGTTGAAACTGGTGCCATGAGCTCAGTTCTTTCAGCTAAAGCCGTGCATGTTCCCAAGATAGAAAAGGTCAGAGACAATGCAGTTATTCTGGGGCCATGGAACTCTGCCTGGTGCTTTCCAGGCTCTTAAACGTGTCCATTTAATCCTTCATTAAGACCTGTCCATCAGCTCATCTCTGTGCATTTAAAATATTTCACAATCACTTCCCCCCTCTGGCAGGGGCCTGACTCTGGAAACTGAATTCAACCTACCCCTACCCCGCACTCCCAGTATGGGGTCCTGGCCCAATAGAGCCAGCCAAGGCCTTGCGGTGTAAGTCTCGGCTGCTGCCTCCGTGTTGGGTGCGTCCAGTCCACTGGGATATATGGCTCCTATTGGAGGTGAGCTGTCCGGGTCTCTGTAAATCTGTTCCCTTCTCTTCCCCCACCATCAGGGACATAAGGCAGAGAAAATGCCAGACATGGACATGGGACATGGACACTTTGATCTATGTACTCATTGTCTTGTGCTCCAAACTTTTCCCTTTATTTGACTTCAGAGGTGACCACTGAGCCAGTTGCTTGCAGTTCATTCAGAAGCCCTTTCCATCAGCTTCTAGGCACTAGTGTACCCTTCACCTCCAAGAGCGGGCAGAGCCCTGTTAGAGGGTGGTCAGGGCAAAGCCAAAGGCCCAGGCACACCGCAACCCCCCCACCGCCACAGCCGGAACTGGCACGTGGGAGGCACTGAGGCCCAGGGGCCTGTGCCCTGTGCTGCACCCCGCCTACCTGCCGCAATGCTGGGAGACAGCAAACAGGAACCACTTGAGGGGCCATCAGCCGCTGCTGATGCGAATCAAAGAGCACGCGGTCCCCAGCCCAGGGCGGAAGCACGCTGGCCACCCATTAGTTGTTATGGAAACTCATTACCCCAAGAGGTCATTCAGCTGAAAATATAAACAATTTCCCGAAAGGTTTTAGCAAAATTCGCGGGTGACAGCCGTAATGGCACTATTAAGGGAGAGGAGGATGTTCTGTCCTGCAGCTGTGGGTTGCGGCCTGCCTTGTGTCAGGGGCACCTGCTCTCCCATGTCTTTCCACTGCCACCCACCCAGTGGCATGAGGCCAGACACGCGGCAGGTCCTCCTCAAGCCTCGTGAGTCCTCCTGTCGGGGGCTACTCCACGTCACTCAGACACTGTCCTACACTGGGGAGAGAGAAATCCCAAGGCAATGTGCCTCTTCTGGGCTCCCTGAGCAAATCCCTCTTACAAAGCTGGGTGCAGAAAAATATCACCTACAATGATGGCGAGTTATGACAATTAGAATAGCTATGTACTATCAGCAATGATTATTATTACATGGTATTATTTCATTATCGTGATCAATTATATTACTTGTAATTATTAATAAAAACATCAAGTATCATTATGTTCCAGGCCACTTGTGTTTTAAGTGCTGTAATTCTGGTTACAGGCATATAAGGCAGGTAGTATTACCATCTCATTTTAGAAATGGCAAACTGTTGTTACTGAAAGAGACCCTGTGCCAAGCAGGAATTTTAAGTTTCCTGAAAGTTCTGTTCCTCTCTTCATTCTCTCCCTCTCACCCTCTCTCACTTTCATCCAGCATTCATTCCACAAATTCTTATTGATTCTACCATGTGCTACATACTGTTCTAGACAGAGTGGCAGTACACATGCCTGTGCTTCCACTACTGTGTTTTTACTTGGCTTCTTCTACTCACCTGTCAGAACCTAGATGTCATTTCTCCCAGCTAGCCTTTTTGGGACTTGCTAGTTGGGGTTAGGGGCTTTTTGATGCTTCTACAGATTCTGAACTTCCTTCATCTCCATACTGGGAGTTCTATGACAGTTGCTTACTTGTATCTGTCTCTTCCTCTAGACTGGGAACCCTTTGCCTCCTGGGACTGTTTTTTGTCTATGTTTTCAGGGCTCGGCACAAAATAGGTACTGAATTTTTGTTGGATTTTATCACTAGGAAAATAGTTCCAAGAAGGCCAGGTCTGTCTTTTCTACCCTTATATCCATTAGAAGTGTCTAGTCTATAGTGCTTGCAAAATATATATTTGTATGATGGATAAATGGACAGATGGATGGATAGATGGATGAATGGTTGATTGGATGGGTGGTTAAGTGGATGAATGGATTAATGTCTGGATAAATAAAATGTTGGTTACTAGAAGGTTGGGTGATTGAATGGTTGGATAGATATTCGGATGTTGGACAGATGGACTGATGGATGGATGGATGGATGGATGGATGGACATATGGGTGGATGGTCAGATATATAATTGGATGGATGGTTGGATGGATAAATGGAAAGTTGTTAGGATAGAGGTTTGGATGACTGGGTAGATAATTGAATATTGAATTGATAAATGAGTAGCAGATGGTTGTTGTCTGAGGTCAGTTTCCCTGGGCAACAGATTCTGAGCTGGTGTTTTACGTGCAGAAAAATTGCTGAGATGTGCCTTCAGGATCAACACCTATGGAAGATTGAGCAAAGAATGATCAGGCAGCAAGAGGAGTCAAACTGAGACAGAGTTGCAACCTCTGCCGATCCCATGGGGAGCTCTGGAGCTGGGATAGCCATTCAAGTTGTCTTGTCTTGAGGCAAGGAGTCTGTCTTTATAGCTCTCATTATCAGTCATTGGGTGCACACTGTCCCTGGGGGAAAGGCCTGATTAGGGATGAAGCATCTTTTTCAGCCAATGGCAATGCCTGGAGAGGGACTCAGTTGAGAGCTCTCACATTTTAACACTTGCAGCAGCTGGGAGACTGAGGGCTTCTGTCCAACAGGCCCAAAAGGCAGGCCCCAGGTCATGCACCAGAGCATCCACTACGCTTCACCTTTCTGATTCACTTACTTGGCTCTTCCAGGATTCAACCATATGCCTAACACCAGGCATTCAACAACCATATGCCTAACACCAGAACTCCTTTTCTGAAGAGTCCTTAGTATAATGTGATATATGCGGGATCCTGTACTGTCAGATCAAATACTGTGTTAGCATTCAGAGTGTAGGGCTAGCTGAGGCATAGTAAAGGCAAACCCATAGCTGAATATGTTAACCCCAATCAAGAGAAATTGCTGCCCTTTTGAAGGTGGAAAGTGTCCTGTGGAATCAACTTGCCACCAAGTAGCTGGTTGGTGGTGTTCTCAAGGGCATATTAGAAGCTAAAGGGCATATTAGAAGCTCTGTGTGTGTCTCCCCAGATGATTGAGCCACTATACTGATATGGGTAGATCTTTGTAGGATGGATATTTGGTGGTAGCAGTAGCTAGATCAACCTTGGTAAGTGGGGAGTTCATGCTGTTGGGCTCATGTGTAGCTTCTACCTGTGCTACCATAGCTATTCCATTAATGCACCCATGGTGCCATCAACAGTAGCTGATGACAAATGCTAGCTGATGTCAGCTGGCCTACTCATTGTGTCTACTTGGCTGTCTAGTGGCTTCCAAGATAGATGCTCTCTATCATGAACATGTAGTACAACAATCTTAGCACTGTATGACAACTTTCACGGGTCCTTCCAGAAGCCTCTTTTTCAGACCTCCTTGTCCCAAATGTTTAAGTCTTTGTTCTCAAGACCTCTGACTGACAAGTCAAGCTATTTACCTCAGCCCCTGAGTCCATGTATATTCTTACATTGAACTACTGTTTTTTTCAAACAAAAATGGATGGCCAGGTGCACTGCCCAAAGCTGTGCAGTTTTGCTGTACCTTTGGGAATATTTTCTTTCACTGCTGTCTTTCAGGGTCACTTCTGAGTGGTGATATAGTGCACCTGGTATCTGTTTTTGGTTTTCACTCACATGCGATTAACCCACTCATGAACCAAACTCAGGATTTTTTCTCATTTTTCAGCTCATCATAAAGGAACCACCCCCGTCTTCAGCTGGCAATGCTTTGAGCAAAGGGAGAGGGGCTGGTGCCACCATGGTAGATGACAAGGGAGTCTAGACTTCCTCCTGCTCCTGGGGCTTACATGTGCCCCCTGCTCCTGCTTGTGCTTGATCCTCAAAGTACCACTTCCATCTTGAATACATTGTTCCTGGATCTTCCTGACTTTATGACTTGATGGATCTAAGAGAACCCAACTTACTGTGGGTAGTTCTGCCTGAGGGTCACTTGATGATCCACAGTCAGGCTCCACATCTCCACCGGGGCTGAGGAGGTCACCAGGAGCTCTTCTTAAAATGGTCAACAATTCTCTATTGCAGATGGCCTTGCTCCAGCACCCAAGTGGGCCTACACTGTGACTCTCTTACTAGGATTTGCCATGCCATCTTTTCCGGTTGCTGACACCTCTAGTATAATAAGTTCAGCTGGGTCATATGGTCTGAGCAGCAGGGCCACTTATGCTGCAGCCTTGACCTGCTGCACAGCTTTTTTCTGCTTTGATCCCCACTGGAAGTGGGCAGCCTTGTGTATCACTCACTAAATTAGTTGGAGTAGTTTTCCAAAGTATGGAACATGCATCTTCAGGTCCTACAGAGGTCTTCCAGTGTTATCCTTTCATCTTTGTGGTAAAAAGTATGAGATGCAATAATTTGTTTTTTATTTGGAGAGGATGTGCTGTTATGCCCCAAGATGACTGGACCACTGTACTGGACCACTGTACTGACATGGCTGGACCTTTGTAGAGGTCAGGTTCTCCCATCCTTTGGAACACATGTGCCTTCCCAAGAGTTCCAACTTGCCGTTTCTTGCTCATCCAGTCCAATTAGCATGATATGTCAGATATCACGGAACCAATGTGATGTTCAGTGGAATATCCCTATAATCCAGGTTCCTTCAGAAGGACAGAGAACAGGAGAATTAATATAGTGCTCAGGCAAGACTGTAAATGTACCCTGTTGTACATGCCAAGTGAATGACAAACTATTTTTGATCTTCCTTCTTGATGGGGATGAATGCATTCAACAAATTAATGACTACATCTCCCTCTGATCCTCTTGCTTAATATAATATGTACTATTTCAATTTGGCAATGCCCAGCAGTAAAATTTGGAACTGGGTTCCCAGGTGAAATAAGACTTCTTGAGCCTAAGCTGTAGTGTCCCTTGAAACTCTTCCAGAGCTCTGCATTGGGAGGTATTAGACGCTTGCCCAGGTAATAATAAAGTTTGCCTCATCCTCATTTTAATGGTATTCTTTGTATGTGTAGGTCCCCTTCAGGAGCCTTGCTGGGAAGGGGTAGTGGGGCCAAGCTGGGATATGGATAGCCCATGGCTATTATGCCATCAAAACCGCATTCAAATTAATGAAAATTTTGCACAAATCTAATAGTCACCCTACTTCTCATCAACTTGCTACTGAGAGCCTTTCATGTACTTAGAGATACAAGGCAAGGGACTGGCCATTTAGCTGGGGAGTATAAACAGTGCATGACACAGGCTTTCCAAGGAGGCAGGGCAAAGTAGACTGGAGAGTCCTGAAGCTTCCCTGGAGGGAGAGTGACTTAGGCGAGGAGAGAGCCTGGCCACCCCTGACAAGGAGTCAGGAATGGTAATGCCTTATTTAAAGAACCATGCCTAATCTATAATAAGTAATATAATAACTGACAACAATAATAAATGTGACATTTATTGACAAGTACACAAAACCCATTGGTGTCTATTATAAATTTCACCCTCAAAACAACCCTTCATTCATTCAGTAATACAACAATTATTTTTCAGACACTGAGGGTACGATGGTAAGCAAAATGATACGATTTCTGCCTTCATATGGCTCCCCATTCAAGGGAGCATGTGGGGACAGAGAATAAAGTCAGCCAATAGATAAACATGATAATTTCAGATAGCAGCTAGTGCTATGAAGAGAATAGAACAAGAGAATAAACAAGATGATGCGGCTGAGGGGTACTTGCCTGGGTGCTTCAGATGGGAGGTTAACGAAGCCTCCCCAAGGGAGTGACAGTTGTGTTGGGACTAGAGCAACATACAGTTCGTGCAGAAGCATGTTGCTGGAGGAGGAACAAATGCAAGGGCCTTGAGGCAAGCATGCTTTGGGATGTTTGAGGAGGCCAGGGGAGGCCCCTGTGGCTACAGCACAGCCTATAAGAAAGGTGGCTGGGAACACTGATGCTCAGATCATGTCTGGGGATAGACAGTCCGACTCCCAATTCAGGATGAGTCTTCGACACTCAAGAAGGAGAAAGGAAGGCCGGGCCACACTGAATACATGTCCAAGAGTCAATTAGTCCCTGTGTTTAAAGATCATAACCTCTCTTGCTCCCACATTCGCACCAGGAGGAAGCGGTGACACATGCTGTCCCTTGTCCTGGAGGAGACCCTGCACCACCAGTCCTGTGTCTGCGACTCCCAGAACTGGATGGCCCAGGCGCTGTGTCCACGTAGCCCTTCGTGTATTGTATTGGGCCTCTTCAGTCACTGCTAGATTTTCCAGTATTGACCAACAGAATCTTCCCATTGGCTCATTTCTTGGAAGAATGAGAAAGAGATGGGAAGAGGGGGAGAGAGCCTAGCTACCCACATGCAGGTCTCTTTCCTTCCTCTCTCCCTGACCTCTTCCATGCGTGCTTCCGATATCCCCATGTTGAGAAGACAAACCACAGATAAAGTAGCCTCTCCTGGCCCACAGCCAGGGGCGTGGGTGCCTCCGTCCTGTGTGTGCAGACAGCTGAACAACCAGATTGTGACCTTGGCCTGGACTTCCTCAGCTGGCTGGAGATGAACTCGTTTTCAGAACTGTGAAACTTGACATCCTTTATCCCGATACCTTCAACTCCCAAGTTTGCTTGGCCAAAACAAGCCATATCTGCTTAATCTTTGGGGCTCTTTCTCATGGAAAAGGAGGCTGCTTCTTTGGCCATTTCCAAAGGCCCAGTGTCCACAGAGCCTTTCAGCACCACAGTCACCCCTTTGGACCCCAGGGGGGAGTATCCTGCTGTCATTTCAGTCACATTTTTAGACAATGAAACTAGATGGTGAGGAAGGGCCACTCTGTGCTGGCGCTCAGGCGAATTCAGGAGGGGAGCAGCCTGCGTCACTGCCCCAGGGACTGCTGGTTAGCCCAGGACTGGAGACGCATTACATTCCCAATTAGAGGCTCTGCCACTGAGCAGGTGCCTTCACCTTCAACCCAGAGAGGAGCCCTGCTCTGCCCTGGAGGGGCCTAAGAAGCTTACATTATTTACAGTCACAGTTCACCTTTTATTGTTGATGTTGGTGCTTCCATTTGGTGTCAGAAATTTGCATGTTAAGGACTTTCTAAAGTGGGGGTTTTCTTTGGGCATGGGGTTGTGGAGAGCTGCTGCCTCATGCCCCCAATTTCACTGGGTCCCACTTTCCTTACAGCCTTCTCTCATCCTCTTCTTCCATGCATTTTAATTTAAGTTTGTATTTAGGGTCAGCATTTTGAAAGAAGAGTTAGCATCGTTTTTAATTTTTAGCATCACAAATCTAATTTACTTGTTCCATGAGTTAATAGTGTGGGCTGCTTGAAGAGCACATGCCTTCTCTGTGAATTCGGCAGCTCCATCTGGGGTGATGGCGAGGGATGAGGCCACTTTGCTGGGCCAGCCAGGGCCGGCCTGGGCTGGGCTGTGGCTCATTCAGGCTTTGGTTTAAGATTGAAGTTGGGGCTAGAGCTGAAGACGCCACCAAGGCCTGAGGTAGAGCCACACTTGGCCTCTATTACATGGCAGGGTTATTCCCATTCACAGGGTGGCACCCTTCTGCTCTGTCAGCTTTCCCAAGCACATGGATTTTTAAAAATATCAAGAAAGGAAAATAATAACAACCTATGGTACTGACAAAGTAGGAAGAGGGTGTTGAATTAGAGGCAAAGAAGGAGACCCAGAACTTCACAAACCCAAGCACCTGCTAGAAACTTCATGGCGTCAGGACAAACAGAATGATCCCAGAGCCATCTGTCTCTACCCTCCCCCCGTCCTCCTACTCGACACTTTAGGAGCCTTACTTGAGTGATAAGGATATTTTACCACAGCATTTTTACTTGGGCAACATACTTTATTGTTTAGTTCCAGGGAGAAAAATGGTCGATAGACTGATGAAGGCAAAATGACCTTGTTGTTGAGCAAAACCCTCCAGATCTCATCACCTTCAGTAGCACTGCCTTCACCTAAATGCTAGTGACCTTATTGTAATTGATTTACACAGGCTCTCCCCAGTGTGTTTGCATTGCATGTGGCATTTGACATTTCACAACTTGGCCTCTCAAAGCTGGGCTCCAGGATCAGCATGCACACTTCCAAAGCAGACAGTAAACATTCGTTAGAGCTTGCTCTTGAGCTGACATGGTGGGATCATACACAGCATCCTTAGTTGATGGAGTAAAAATCCTAATCAGGGAGAGTGTATGCCCCGGGAGACTCATAAAACAGGTTGCCAATAGGGTATGAATCAATCAGTCAATCAATCCACATTATTAAGCATTCTGTGGCCCCATTCCATCCTTCTCCCCAAATCAGTTCAGCTCTGGGAACTCAAATTCAGGAGCAGATTTCCAAAACGTTGAGAATCTCCCAGGTGTTATGAGATGAGCTCACATCAAATGGTAAACAGTTCAAGGAATTGTACTATGGAAGGAGGCAGACAGAGCTTGGACAGAGACATGAGTAGAGATTTCTGGAGAAAAGCAGATGGAGGATTTGCATAGTTGGAGGGAAGTGGGCCAGCGGGCAATGATGATGGAGGCGACATGCTGAGTGGTTGCCTGGCTCAACCACTCTTCACTGTTTGAGCTTCACGGGTTCTTCTCAGCCACTCTGGAGCCTCACCATTCTCCCTGCATGATGGAGCTAGTGACCCCATCTCTCAGGGCTACAGCGAGGTTCTAACAGGCAAAAGAGGTGAGACTTCTTTGTGAATTTTTCAGGAAAGAGGAGGAGATGCCTCCTTCTCCTTCTTGGGGGTTGGGGGCAGGAGTGGGGCTCACACCTGTAATCCCAGTACTTAGGGAACCAGAGGTGGGAGGATCACTTGAGTCCAGGAGTTCAAGACCAGCTTGGGCAACCCCCAAGCTGGCAAGACCCCATTTTCAGGAAGAAAAAAAAAGTGTTGTGGGGTAGGAGTTGTGGTGGGGTAGGGGGCAGAACAAGCAAACTTTCAGAGATGGGAATGGGCAGCAAGGTCAAGACCAACTCCAACAAACTCCACAGAGGTGTTTGTGTTCTGGCTCTGGAGGGCTCAGCCCCTGCTAGGGCACAGCCAGCACATCCAGCTTCTTGAGCAATTAAGCCATTTCATCAATCACCTGAGAGCTGTTCCTTACACCAGACTACCAGGCAGGCTCCAGGGTACCTTTTGCCCCCATAAACAAAATTCCATCACTGATAACACAGACTCTCCTCTGCCTCGATATATTGCTCCAACAGGAATTCCAAGGCTGAGAAATGGCATGTATAACTTTCTCCTTATTAGGCAATAAAACATCCAGAAGTGTGAATGTATACAGAACAATTCCATGCATGTCAACCACATCTTCAGAATAGCTCTAACTATACTCAGCTTCCTTTTTCCTGCAAATGGTTTAAAGGATGCACTTTTTAAGTCCATACACTTGAAAGATAGAAGGACCCTGCCAGTGGGGTCTTTGCATGCAGAGGGAATACAATTGAAATTTCAGAGACATTGATAAAGAAGCTGGGTAAAAATCTGGCCTGGGGAAATGTGAAGTTCTTTCCCCACTTTTTTGTTTGTTTGAGGTATATTTACATTCAGTAGAATACTCAAATTATAAGTTTACGGTTTTATAAATTCTATGTATATACTCATGTAATCACCATCCCAATCAAGATGTGTGGTGTTTTATCACTCCAGAAAGTTCCCTTGTCCCCTCCTCCTCCAGGTGATATCACACCACCTCAACCCTGGCTACTCAGAGGCAAACAATATTCTGATTTCTTCACTACAGGTTAGTTTTGCCTGTTCTAGAACTTCATATGGGTGGGATGATGCAGATGTACTCGTTCATGCCTGGGTCTGTCACTCAACCTAAGGCTCTAAGAATCATCTGTGTTGTATTAGCAAGTGGTTATGTCTTCCTTTCTCCCACCCACCTGCCCTTTTTCTCTCCCCTTCCCTTCCCTTCTCTTCTTCCATTCTTCCCTTCCCTTCTTTTCCCTTCCATCCTTCTTTCCTTCTTTCCTTCTCTCTCTTTCTTCCCTTCTTTCTTTTGTTCTTTCTTTCTTTCCTTTCTGCAGAATCTCAGTCTGCTGCCCAGGCTGGAGTGCAGTAGCACAATCATGGCTCACTGCAGCCTCAACCTCCTGGATTCAAGTGATCCTCCTGCCTCATCCTCCTGAATAGCTGGGACCACAACAGCTGTGCAGCACCATGCCCAGCTAATTAAAAAAAATTTTTTTTAGAGATGGGGTCTCACTATGTTGCCTAGGCTGGTCTCAAACTCCTGGGCTCAAGCAATCTTCCTACCTCAGCCTCCCAAAGTGATGGGATTACAGGTGTGACCCATTGTGCTTGGCCTGTTATTTTTTTTCTTGCTAGCGTTTTATTGTATGAACATCCCTGAATCTGTTTACCATCCTACTATTGAGGAATATGTGGGTTGTTCGCAGTTTGAGGCTGCTATGAATTAAACCATCAGAAATTTGTGCATATGTTCTGATTTCTCTTGGATAAACTCCTAGGAGTGGAATTGCTGGGCTGCACAATGATTACTGTATAGATTTTATTAAAAACAGAAAGCTCCAACGTGGTTGTGCCATTTCCCATGACTCTCAGCAGCTTCTGAGAGTTCCTGTTGCTCCAGATCCTTGCCAAGCCTTGGTTTCAATGGTCTTTTTAATTCTTGTCATTCTTATGTGAATGTAATGGTGTGGCATTGTGGTTTAATTTATGAAACAAAGGATAGTATTGTATTATGATTAAGCTTGGTTGCTTTCACCTGGGATACTCTATGGACAAAGTCAAAAAACAGCTGGTGGCTCCATGAGTTGGGATGAATGGGGAGCTGCTAGCAGGGGTCTCAGTACACACAGCAGAAGTCACCTTAGAAAGAGAAGTGCTGCCAGGGAGGGCAGGGCCATGTGCCACTCAGAACAGCCCTCGTGGGAAGTCCTAGCCCCTCAAAGCCCTCAGTTTCTGGATTAAGCAGTCCGGTTAGGGATCAAGCAAGGACAAGGGGAGGTAGCAGGTCCTCTGTTCTCCAGGATGACTCCTTTGTCTCCATTGAACCATGTGTCAGGATTGCAAAGGCCTTGCCTCACAGGGCCCAGAGCCAAGCCCCACAGCTGACTCCCAAGGGCCTGGAGTCTCCATTCAGGTGTGTGTTGCAGGGATCTGCTCAGGCAAGTCGGCTGGGCCAGGCCACTTGCTGCTGGCTAAGATGGCCACCACCTGGCAAGAAGAGCCTCAGCCGGGCATGGGGAAAGGTTATAGTGATTGATGCAAGATCGATTTATTTCCCCGCTGCCCAGTGCAAGGTCAATCCTGATAGACAGCCCTGAGCCACAGGGGGGCCACCCCTCGACCTCAATATCTCACTCCTTAAAAATCCCAAAGCGCAGGGAAAGGTCAGCTTGCTGGTCTTGGCCTCGTTCACAGCAGCTCCCTGGCACGCTGCCAGAGCTCTGCAAATCATGTCGTGGGTTCCTTTTGCCCCCTCCCTGTTTCTTACTCTCTCAGGCTCCCATGAGGGACATTTCAAGCCAACTCACTCATAATACATTTTAGAATGATGAGGAGGGTGACAATAGTGATGGCAATGATGATGACCATTTCTCGATTGCTTGCACAATGCTAGACTGACTCCATCATTTAAGTATCACAGCCCCCAAGTTTGAAATCAGATCTCCAATCTACAGTGGAGAAGTGGAGCTAGTAGCTGAGAAACTTGCCTAAGATCACATTGAACATTGTCTGCAAAGGAGATCAGGGGAGCATTCTGTGAATGTCCTCAGTGATGAACAGCCTGGACGCGAGATGAAACGGGCAGAACAGTGAAGACATAACAAACAATCCTGGAGTGTGGTCGAGAAGTCACCAGGAGAGCTCTGAGTCCAGCAAAGAGGAGCAGGAAGCGTTTGTGGAGCAGCTGAGACCATGTGCTTCCTGGAACAGATGAGGCCTTGCAATCCTCAGATCTGCTTCTGACCTTTAAAAGTAAAACCATGTCAGACACCTCAGCTGTCTGAGTGTACTCACATGTAGGCAAAGAAAATCACCCCCGGCTGCTTCCACAAGGGCAGCTGGCAAAGCAACCACCATTCCCTGTGTGCTGTCCAAGACCCAAGCCTCCTGCACACTGAACTCTCGGCAGCTTCGTGAGACCAGGATTCTCCCTATTTGACAGATGAAGAAACCGAGACTTGGTCACCAGTAGGCATGAAGTGGTAGAGTTGGTCCTCAAGCCAGGCCTGTCTGATTTTGAAGGCCATGATCAACATGGCATGCTATATTATGCCATGTCAATGTGTGAATAAATGTGTTACGTGAGATGTGCAAGCATATGCTAACAGCTTCAAAAAATAGCAAAAGAGAGACACCAAAATCCATTTCTATCCTTTCCTGGTTCTCCCGTCCCCCTTCTCAGAGACAATAGATAATAATCTTTTGAACATCATTCTAGGGATATTCCATTCATACACATATTCTATGCATAATCTTGCATAATGACCCTCTTACTCTTTATGCAAATAAGTACATATAATGTGCATTTTTTTCCTGTACCTTGCTTTTCTCAATTAACAGGGTGTTTGACAAACAGTTCAGCATGAGTGCAGATGGACTTGACTCATTCTCAGTGATGTCCTGTAGCTTTGTATGGGTGAACCCCAATTTACAGAGCCATTACCCTTTTACTCTGCATCTATAGTGTTCTTCTCATATCTTTGGGCAAGTGTGAGAATGTTTGTGGGATGAATTCCTTGACAAGGAGTTGCCAAGTCAAAGGGCACACCCCTTTTTAGTCTAGAGGGATGCTGCCGACAGCTCTTCATGAGTTGCTCTTTCTACTCCCATCAGCAATGTTCAAGGGCATCGAGTTTCTCATGCAGAGCAATCACAGGGTGTTGTCTGACTCTGTAACGGAGCCAATCTGATAGACACCTCATCTGCATCGCTCTTATTATAAGTGAGGCTGGGAAACTCTTCATAGACTTTCAAAGCCAACTGTAATTTCCTTCCCTGTGATGTGGCTGTTCCCATCCTTCATCAGACACTCTTGGTGTCCTCTATCCTACTCTGTAAAGCTCCTTGCAAGAGGGCGATGGGTAGTGGGCTGGGGGTGGAGGCCATTGAGGGCTGCAGGAGTCTTGGACTCTAAGACCAGCAATGCATTTACCTCTCCATTAATCTTGTTCAAGACATTTGATCACTTCGGAGTGTGGTTTCCTTCTGAAAGGGGTTTAGATCAGAATAATGCTAAAAATCTATGGATCTCTAGTTATTGCACAGACAGTTGTGGCTGGCAGTTTACTATCTACTCAGAAGGAAATGGATCTGAGCTTCAGAAGAAAGAATTTAATTTAGATACTGTGGACAACTTCCTGATGTCTCAGGATATTAAACTCTGGAATGAATGATGATAATCTGGGGTAGAATATCTTTGTAATACAAAGAACTTTGAAAACAAGATGACTCATTTGTCCTAATTGGAAAAGTTTCCTTCTGGCCCTGAAGGAAACCCCTGGCTGGGGGTTTGAAGCCAGTGTGTACACAGGGGTCTTTGAGGGCCTTAGTGTGTGGTGGGCTTCATGTTCTTGTAGTTGGGTGCCAAGTTTATTGGCAGTGTTTGGCCCAATTACCTGTTTGATCCTGGAGTTCATGAGTTATCTAATTTCATGATTCAAGTCATTACACATGTTAGGAGCAGACACATTGTCAGTTTTAACTTAATTCCTAAAATTAGCATTATTGAAAAAATGAACTGCAGGGGGAACTCCTCATTTTAATCAATAGTTCAAGTGAGCATGGTTAAAGAATGTCAAAATTCAGCAAAAGCATCCAGAGCATCCATAACAATGACCTCTGTCAGACATTTGAGGCCACAAAGTGTTTGGGATAAGTGAGTTGTCCAGTGAGGGGAAGCAGAAACTGCTCTGAGCACTGAAACTTCTTTCCTTTTGATGGACATCATTGCCGGATACTTTGCATAGTTTCTTGCCTTAGTGAACAGAACATACTCAGCATCGTTTTGCCTTTTCTTAATAACTCAAGGTCCTATTAATAACATCCAATAGTAATTCAGGCAACTGACCCTGACCTCTCCGGTTTTGCAGAGCTCTCAAATACTAGCATTTGGGGGAAATTAAAATTGTCCAATTTGGCCTCCTTAACGTAGGGGAGCACTTTTTAGTAACCAAAAAAAGAGCCTATAGAACTTACATTGACAGGTCTTTAGTGTCTGGGAGACCCTGGACACTGGAGCCAGCTGTACAGTGGGAGTCTTCCTTAGCTAACCACCACCTCCTCAACAACTGCCCTTTTGCCTTCTAATCTTTACCAAGTGCCCACCAAGCACCTACCATGCCCAAGCACTGTTCTCCCTGCTGAGGAGTCAGTCATATGCCAGGAGGCAGATGTGGTTCCTGCCCTCAGGAAGCTTGAAATCTATTGTGGTGACAGGTATCCAACAGAGCCCACCACAACCACACCTACAAGCATAGGTTGTTACATGCATGACCAAGGAACTACGTGGGGTCCCAGCAAAAAGAAGAGCAGGTGATGCTGGCAGGGAACCTGATCTTTGTTCTGGTTTCATAGATGTTTTACCAGGACATAGTTTCCCATGATTAGGGGGTAAATTGCAGTTCTGCTCTTCCTGATCATGTGAACATGGATGATTTAAAAGTCCCACCCAGAGCCTCCCACCGGCGGAACCTCCGTGCTGGGAAAGAGCAGCAGAAGTGGGTCTCTGAGCGCTTTGCATGGAGTAACAGGTTCTTGAGCACACTGGAAGCTCCCAGAACATCACTGCATTGTGGGGAGAACCCAGGACTGTCCAGTGGGAACATAGAGCCTCCAACACCCACTTCATCCTCAGAGCTCTGCAGGGACAGGTGAGGGATCAGTGCCAAGATCCCCCAGGCACAACCTCATCCCCTTTCCAGGACCTTTATTTTGTGCTACAATTATAGGAAGGTAAAGACTGAAGGAAGAATCTGGTCATTAAACAGAGGGGTGATTTCAGGCCCTTGGAGCAAGAACGGTGCAAAGAATCTCTTTAGACTTGGAGGGAAGATTGGTTCCCTGCAATCCAGAGATAGAGGTATGTGGGTCAACTGTCCCAGAGTCCTGTTCTTATGTGTCCCAAGAGAACCTGCAAAAGGATATGCGGCTCAGGGCTAACATGTGGTACAGGACCCTCAGGGAGAGGGGGAGGAAACAGGCCAGAGTGACTGCAAACAGCTAGCAGGCTATAGGAACCTGAGAAGGGGGCAACGCCAACAAGGTACGATGGGAATACGGAATATGGGGAGAGATTAGAGAAAGTCCCGGAGAAGACAATTCCCAGGTCCAGATCGGCTTCCAAGGCCTTCTTTGTGTCTATCTTACAATTACAGAAGAAGCCCCATTTATGAAGTGCCTACTGCATGTGGGCACTGTGCTAAGGGTTTCCAATACAGCCACAACCTGGGTCAGGTCTACACACCACTGGTGGGAGATTTCTGATGGATTGTGGGCAGGTATTTTTTGTTTTCATAGCTATGGGTTTACGGACCTTGGTAGGTATTAGAAAATGTTTTATTGCTCATGCAGTCTGGGATTTCACGGTCATTATTGACTAGGAGTGGGTTAAATTCTATAAAGTAAGTCCACCTAGAGTTGATTTAGAGAAAACAGTCTTGCAAGTGGTAGTCTGGGTAGGATGAAGAAGGGGCTGAAATCATAAAGGAGCATGCCAGTGGCTGTGTTTGGGAGACATTGAGCCTGCGTGAGGTTGAATAGCATCCTTCGGAGTGCACGGCTGTGAAGAGGCTGTGGGTTCCCATCCCAGGTCTGGCTGGGTCCAGAGCTGGAGCTGAGGGTGCCTGGGCTTTTCTGCCTGCTCAAGGTGTTGGCCCCGGGTACTCAGTGAGGAGACAAAGCCAGCCCGCCCCTGTGCCTCAGCCCCTCTGGACCTCACCTTCACCCTTCTCTGCTCCCTGGACACCACAGTGCAGCTGAGACAAGGCAGCCTCAGGGGCACACACCCTGTGTCACCGGGTGGGTGGACAGAGCCCAAGAAGAGCCTGGAAGCACAGCTCATTCTTTGAGTGGAAAGGGTAGCAGGCAGGTTGAAGGGCAGTTCAGAGCATGAGCTTTGGTGGCAGGACTGGGATTCAGTTTCAGGTCTGGCTGCTCCTAACCCGGTGGTCTCTGGCCAGTCCTGCCACATTCCTGAGCTCCAGGCCCCCCTTTTATAAAATAGGGCAAGTTATGTGCTCCCTGGGCTGCCTTGGAGGTCAAATGGAGTCAAGGGGTTGCCCTGTGCCCCAGCCTCAGAGCAGTGTCTGGAGGGCCCCAGAAAAATAATCCCTTCCCCACCAATCGCTGGCTGATGGCCCCTGCCCGTCTTTTCCTTGGATGAGGACCTGGAAACTGGAAAGGGCCAGGTTTTTGTCAGCCCTTTGGTTTTGGGCAGTGCCTGGCACCAGAAAGACATTCTTGGGACAGGCGACAGGCCAAGGCTCTGAGGAGTGACCCTCACTGTGGGGTGAGCCCTAGGGATGGGTGCCCAGGAAGGGGCAGAGCCGAGGAAGGAAGGCAAGGCAGCAGGGCCAAGGGAGAAAGCTGCTGGGCCCCAGGCAGGACAGAGGCCAGCCACTGGGAGAGCAGGGCTTCCCACCCCTGCCCAGGCAGGAAAGGGACCTCTGCTCCCTGGCACCTCCTCTGTCCTGTGCAGGAAGCTGGGAGGGCCAGGGCCTGGCAGGCAGTCATCGCCGCCTCATTCCTGCATCACCCTGAGTCTGACAGGTGAGGACCCCATCACTTTCCCCGGGAAGATGAGCCCGCTAATAACCAAGTTCAATAAGAGAATCAATTAACATGCCTAGTAGCAGAGCTGCTTACCCTGCCTCTTCCTGGCAGGTGCCTGCTAGGGTCAGATGCAGCCCATAATTACAGCGTCAGGTTTGCAGCCTTTTTCATGGTAATTTGTTCCTGTGAGACAACAAACAAATATGTATATATGTGTCTGTGTATATATAAATATATAAAGTGTGGTTAAAATGGAGGCTGAGCAGAGGTCCAGGGTACTGGCAAAGATGGACGCGTTTAATTTCCTGCATGCTTGCTCTGGCTTGAAAGCCTGCAGCTGTGTGGCTGCTGTTTCGGAGCAAAAAACACACTGTTCTAGGAAGCCACCTTCTCCGTGATTTATCAACCAGCGTTTTGGGAGCCAAATTAGTTGTTGATTGTTCTATCGAGTAACTCAACTTCGGCATCGAAGGATCTGGCGCAGGGAGGTTGGAGGTTTGACGACCAGCGGCTTTCTCAGAAGTAGTCCTTTCTGGAAGCAGAGCCCATGCACAGGGGAACCGGCTGATGGGCTAGAAACCCGGGCTGCAGAAACCATTAGTTTATGTTTCTAGAGAGAGCCTTGCGGCTGTCTCTCAAATGTCTGCAGCTCCGGTGGCCCCCCAGGGTGGCTTACTGGGCTGCGGGCCTGGGCTGTGCTTGCGTCTGCCTGTGGGCATCTGTCTACACAGCTCTGCCAGGCATCTGGAACTCTCTCTGGCATCCTCCCTCTGCAACCCAGGCCAATTTGAGAATCTGGCCTCACCCCTGTCAATGTTTCTCCTGCCCCTGTGCCCCTACCACAGGTGGGGCGGATGGGAAGGCACAAGGGGGTTTTCCAAGGCTGGAAACAGGGCCATGATAATTCAGGAGGTGGCTCCACGCCAGATGTCTCTGGCCATCTTGCTGTTTGGTGCGCCTATCCTGCTCTCAGGCCACACTTGCCCTGCCTAGTCTCCAGGCCTCTTCCTCAGGCTGTGCCCACTATTCAAGGTATTCCCCCTCCA
Source organism: Pan paniscus (assembly GCF_029289425.2). Taxonomy (NCBI): domain Eukaryota; kingdom Metazoa; phylum Chordata; class Mammalia; order Primates; family Hominidae; genus Pan; species Pan paniscus. Next base: position 65,149,252 of record NC_073270.2, read on the forward strand.
GGCCTGAAACCCCCACTGCTCAGGACCCAGCTCCCAGCCCACCTCCTCTGGGAAGCCCTCTGTGAGGGGGTTCTAGGCTGGGACTGTTATGACCTCCCACTTGCATGTTGGCTTGGCTCCTGGTACCTCCTGTGTCCCCATGTGGTGAGAGACAGGTGGCAGCCTCCCCACATGTGTGTGTGCATCTCCTGAGGTGCTGAGCACATGGGAGGAGGGGAAGCAAGCTCACCGACGCTGGGAAACCTGTCCTCCAGGCCGCCTGGTTAGAGTTTGCGGGGCAGGTGCAGCCCCAAGGCCCGTGTCTCTCAAGTGAGGTCTCCCAGCTCCCAAAGTCGTTTTCTCCTGAGGAACCATGCTAAAAATGTTGGTTCCAGGGCCCTGACAGAAGCATGCTCTCAGGAGCCAGCACTCAGGGTGCCTGGGCTTTTTCTTAGAAGAGGCCTGGGATCTCTTTCTGAAATAAGCTCTCTCAGAGAAATCTGACAGCTGCAGAATTTCAGAGCTACAAGCTGAGACAATGGCAGGGGCCTCCAGTAGCCGCCTGTCTCTGGGGCCCCTGGCCCACATGAGGCCCCTCAGGCCCGCACACGGTCTCCCTCCAGCTCACATGGCTCCACACACAGTCCCTCTGGCTCACACACGGTCCCTCTGACGCACACAAGGTCCCACTGGCCCACACACCTCTCTTGGCTGCTGAGGTTTTGTGCTTCCACCAAGCCAGGGGACTGTTCTGTGGCCCTGGAACCACCGTGAAAGCAAACAACCCTCGGCTGTGTTGGGAGACAGCTCCAGCTCCTCCATCCTCAAATGTGAGAGCTGATGATTGGGGTGGAGGAGGAGATGAGTGGGGAGGGGGTGGGGGAGAAGGAGGTGATGGGGAAGAGATGAGTGGGCAGGAGGTGAGCAGGGAGGAGGTGAGCAGGGAGGAGGTGGAGCAGGGATGAGTGGAGGAAGGAGGTGATAGGGAGGAGGTGAGTGGGCAGGAGGTGAGCAGGGAGAAGATGAGCAGGGAGGTGGTGAGCAGGGAGGAGGTGGAGGGGAAGGAAGTGATGGGGGAGGAGGTGGGGGGAAGGAGGTGATGGGGAGGAGGTGAATGGGCAGGAGGTGAGTAGGGAGGAGGTGAGTGGGGAGGAGGTGAGCAGGGAGGAGGTGAGCAGGGAGGAGGTGAGTGGAGTGGGGATGGGAGTGGAGTGGGGGGAAGGAAGTGATAAGGAGGAGATGAGTGGGCAGGAGGTGAGCAGAGAGGAGATGAGTAGAGCAGGGATGAGTAGGGGAAGGAGGTGATAGGAGGTGAGTGGGCAGGAGGTGAGCAGGGAGGAGGCGAGCAGGGAGGAGGTAGAGGGGAAGGAAGTGATGGGGAGGAGGTGAGGGGGGAAAGAGGTGAGAGGGGGAAGGAGGTGATGGGGAGGAAGGTGGGAGGAAGGAGGTGATGGGGAGGATGTGGGGGAGGTGGGGAGCAAGGAGGTGATGTGGAGGTGGTGAGTGGGGAGGTGGTGAGAGGGGAGGAGGTGAGGGGGCAAGGGAGGTGATGGGGAGGAGGTGAGTGGGGAGGAAGGTGGGGGGAAGGAGGTGATAGGGAGGATGTGGGGGAGGTGGGGGGGAAGGAGGTGATGCAGAGGAAGTGAGTGGGGAGGGAGTGAGTAAGGAAGTGATGGGGAGAGGGTGAGTGGGGAAGTGGTGAGAGGGGAGGAGGTGAGGGGGCAAGGGAGGTGATGCAGAGGAAGGAGGTGATGGGAAGGAGGTGAGTGTGTAGGAGGTAAGCAGGGAGGAAGTGGGGGGGAAGGAGGTGATGGGGAGGAGGTGAGAGGGGAGGAGATGAGGGGGGAAGGAGGTAATGAGGACAAGGTGAGGGGAGAGGAGGTAAGGGAGGGGAAGGAGAGGGAAGGAGCTGAGCGGGGCAGAGCATGTCTCCTCTCTTTAAGCATCCTCTGTATTCTGCAGAGGCCAAGCAGTCTGGGTGTGGGCCTTCCTCAGTGGCCCATGAAATAACTTTGCTCCCCAGATTCTGAGCATGGGTTAGAACACCAAGTCCCTGAGCAGCCCCATCTCTGGGCTAGGGCAGGGAGGGCAGGGTCCCCTTTCAGCCTCACACCTGGGATGCACTCGTAGGAACCCGCCAGGTGTTCTGCTCAACTTAAGGTCTCAAACACCAGCCCAGGGCATTGCCACCTTCCCACAGTCATGGTGATGACGAGCTTGGAGTCCTGCAGATGTCAAGGAGGGACAGGGCTGCACCCCTCACCCTAGCATCACTCCTAGGTCTGCAGACCACAGAGGGTTGTGCTGGATTTGGTGGAGAAATGTGCATTTGCACTGGCTGTGCTCTTTACCGTGCACCTCTGGGCAAGTCCTCCTAGGGCCAATGGGAGGAATCGCAGAGGCTTAGACATGCAGCTGTCTTCACCGCATTCCTTCCTGCTCCCTCTGCTGTGACAGGCTGCTTCCTGCCTGGGAGCTTTGAGTTCAGAAAGCTGTGAGCTGTTTTCAATTCAAGGGGCAGGTTCTCTCTCTCTCTGAGGGTCCCTGTAGACATAGGAGGGAGGGCTGGGGGTGAGTTCAGTAGGGAGGCTTCAGACAAAACCCAAAGAGATGAGCTAGTTTCCTTCCTAGTTAGCCTAGGTGGCCAGCGCCCTGTGGCCACTCGAGCACGTGTCTCTCCTCGTCTGCTCCAGCGTGGGGCTGAGACTCCTGTTCCAGGATTGGGGCTGTCGCTGGTCTCGCGTTCCTTCTTCTTGAAACTCAGACGACCCACCCCAACCTGACCTTTGGACGTGCAGGGCATCTGCTCAGAACAGGTTGTCCTCTTAGCCTGTTGTTCAACCTTGCCTGGTTGTCCCAAACCTTGAGCCAATCTCTGTAGCCTCAAAGAATCTTAGACTTGGGAGGGAGGGTGGCCCGAAGGACCTCATGTCCTGCATTTGGGGACACAGACACAATCACGGCCTAATTAGACACAACTTGGCTCCCCTTCCATAAAGCTTGTTCCGTTTCACTTCCACCTGTGCTATTTTCATGTTTGTTTCTAAATAAATTCACCTCTTAAAAACATTAAATAGATTTCTTTACGCAGGGTCAGAAGTGGGAAATCATTACTCCTTGCCATATTTAATAGACGGTAACTGTGAAAAACAGAAACCAAGTGTTACTAGCTGGAGACCCTTGCCTGAAGAGGATTCCGAGCCTGAGTCCAGCTTTGTTCACAAGGAAGGTTGTGAGTGTTCAGGGCCTGTGGATATATTAGACAGAGATTTTTCCTGTCATCGTAATGCCACGCTTTAGCAAATTCTGACCAAGTGCAGCCCTTCAAACTCCAGGGGGGAAACTGAGGCACCAGGTAGCGAAAGGAGAGACACCAGGTCAAAGGGGAGTCTGATAGCTGGGCTCAGACACCAGCTGGAGCTCTTCTCCACACCTTTCCATTTCACTCGCCCCCTCCCTCTGTGCCTCAGTTTCCCTCCTCTCCATTAGTCCAGGCTCAATAGCCATACAGGTGGCAGTGGTGGGGATCAGGTGTCAGAGAGGAGCAGCAAGCTCTGTCTCAGCTCCATGGTGGTCAGTGGGGGCCCTCCAGTCCTCTCCCTTTGGCTGATGATGGCTGTCTCCACGTGTCAGCCACAGCAACCCTGTCCCCAGACACTAGCTGCTGTTGGAAGAGAAACATGCAAATTCCATCCATTCTCCTCAAACACAAAAGGGAATGTTTAAACTGGAGCCAGTCAGGGGTCGGGGGTGGAGGGAGTGGCCTCCACGAGGAATGCATGATAAATCCTCTCCCCTGGCTTCTTGGCTACATGAACAGTTTTATTTTTTCTCCCAACTCCTCCCAATTGTCCTTATGTTGGGCACTGTTTTGTGTGCCAGAAGGACAGGGAGAAGGACAGATGATGGCCCCACCGTCCATCACAGTTCTGGCAACGCAGAAGGCCTGGAGAGGAGGCTCGGGGGGGTGCTGGGGTGCAGGGCTCCAGGGTTTGTGGGGAAAGCTGTTTGGGAGTCACCACAACATCCATCATCAGCTGTTAGGCGCATGCTGTTCCACCTCTCTGTTTACTTTCTGAGCATCTCCAAGAGCCTGGGACACCAGGACAGGGCATGGCGGGAGGAGATGTTTGTATTTCTCCAAAGAGAGCTTACCGTCTTGTGAGGTAGCAAGAGAAAATGCTGAGGAGGTGCTGATCATCAGGTGGGAGCTCCCTGTTTTTGTTCAAGAGGGGCCATAACAAAGGGTACAGTTAACTGCAGCTGTGTAGTGACAGGATAAGGAAGTTTCCTTCTTTCCTTACAAAGACAGACTAGGCAACAACGCGAGACCCCGTCTCTACAAGAAAATGAAATAAAATAAATTAGCCGGGTGTGGTGGTGCATGCCTGTTGTCACATCTGAGGCTGAGGCAGAAGGATGGCTGGAACCCAGGAGTTTGGGGCTGCAGTGAGCTATAATGGCACCACTGCACTCCAGCCTGGGTGACAGAGTGAGACCCTGTCTCTAAAAAACAAAACGAAGAAAGAAATGCCCAAATGTCTCACCCCCTGCACATTTTTAGAGTGCTTCTCAGTTTTTCACTGCCAACTTGGTGTCCCTAATGGGTCTTGGCAGTAGGGATGGAAAGAAGGGATGTGGGAAGTCAGTAAGAGAAGATAAATTGCCCCAAAGTTATTAATTCCATTAGTTCATAGGGCCATACCCCTTTCCTTTCTCTCCTGAGCGGCACTTCAGCTCGGAAGGTACAGGTAATCCCTTAAGTGCTTCATCAAAGAGAATAAAGAACATGGAGCAATCACTCCTTGGCTGAGATATTAAAAGAATAAATTCAGGTTGGGTGCACCACCTTGGTGGTCAAAGAGAGGCCATATATCGCACCTAAAGGACATTCACCAGTGTCAAAAAGAACGAGCTGTCTTTCTCCCCAAGGAAAAATTGCCTGTGGTGGAGGGAGATTCATTCAACTGGGTTTTTGCAAGTCAGGTCAAGAAGAGGAGGGTGTGACCAGGTTGATCACATCTGAAATATGATTGGCAGACAGTTAAGTGACCTCGGTGAGAAGGGAAGTAAATTACCTTTTGGTTTCAAGTTTTCTGAAAAGCTGTGAGCCAGGCCTTTTAGCACAAAGTACATGCGAGGGGGTCACCTCCATCATGGGGAGCATCATCTGGGGCTGCTGGGGTGGCCAGGACCCTCACGGGGATGCCTCTACCTGCTCAGAGAGCTGCTGGCTGGCCCAGAATGGGCGTTGGATGCTGCAGATGCAGTTGTCAACACAGATGTCCGTCATCAATGCCTGCCTGCCCTGGAAGCGAGGTTGGCAGGAGCAGCTTAGGGTCTGACCTAGGCCTTCCCTGGGAAACCTACCTTCATCCCAGCTCTGGTCTGCATTTTCCACAACAACCAGAGACCCTTTCCAAACACAGCTGGGAGGCCAGGCATGGTGGCTCATGCCTATAATCCCAGCTCTTTGGGAGGCCAAAGTGGGTGGATCCTTTGAGCCCAAGTGTTCGAGAGCAGCCTGGAAAACATGGCAAAACCCCATCTCTAAAAAAAAATAAATAAATAAAATTAGCTGGGCATGGAGGTGTGTGCCTGTAGTCCCAGCTACTAGGAAGGCTGAAGCAGGAAGATCATTTGAGCCTGGGAGGCGGACGTTGTAGTGAGCCAAGATTGTGCCATTGCACTCCAGCCTGGGTGACAGAGTGAGATCTGTCTCAAAAATAAAAATAAAAACACAACTGGGCCATATCACGCCTTTGCTTGAAATCTCTCCCATGGCCCGTGACTTTTCTTAGGGATAAAATTCAAGTGAATTGTGAATGAGTTATAACCCCAATACTATACCATTGCCCCAAGAGTCTCCCACAAGACAGAAGACAGCTCTAGGAGTTTCCTGGGGGCTGCTGTACCAAGTGACTACAAACTGAGTGGCTTATAACAAGAGAAATGTGTTCTCTCACCATTCCAGAGGCCAGAAATCCGAAATCAAGGCGTCAACAGGGCCAAGCGCCTTCTGAAGCCTCCAGGAGAGGCTCCTTCCTGGCCTCTTCCAGCTTCTGGTGGCTCTGGGTGTCCTTGGCTGGTGGCCGCATCCTCCCATCTCTGCCTCCATCCTCTGCCTCCGTCCTCACGTGGCCTTCTCCTCTTCTCTGTGTGTCAGGCCTCACTCTGCCTCTCTCCTGCAAGGATGGCTGTCATTGGATTTAGGGTCTGGCAGGATAATCCAGGGTGATCTCATCACAAGATTCTTCACTTAATCACATCCACAAGGACATTTTCCCCAAATAAGGTCACAATAACAGATTCTGGGGATTATGATGTGGACACATCTTTTGGGGGTTACCATTCAACCCATAATAGTAGCTGGTTGTTTAAAGCTGGGGTCCCCAGGAAGCAGACCCTAGACAAGGCTTTGAGGGCAAGCAGCCGCTCTGGGAGGCAATCCCAGGTAACAGCCCTAAGACCCCGAGAAAGCAGTAGAGAGGAAAGAGTGAAGCAGTGCTCTCAGCACATCACAGCAGCGAGTGACCCAGGCTGGTTCTCACCAGGGGGCTCTGGGAGATGGTGCCGGGCAGGCTGTGGGGCAAGGAAACTGGGGTCTCATTCAACTCCCACCATCCTTGGCTCAGGGCTGCTTCTGGGCATGAGAACTCCATGGTGCCTCCAGTTATGGGGGATCCCAGAGGAGAGTCGCTGGTGTTCACAGAAGGACATTGTTGGAATGTTCCGGAACTGAGTGCCAAGGGCATATGGGCACGTACAGCAGCATCCCTGACCCCAGTCCTGGCGAACTCCCCTTTCTTTCTTCCTCCGGGCTCCAATGTCACAGGATGCTGCAGAAGCCCGTGTGGGCAGGACCCAGCCCAGATCCTCAGGGCTTCCCTGGGACCCCACACAATTCCTCTCCATTCATAAGCCGCCCCCTCCAGCCTCTGCCTCCTCCAGCCTCCTGGATGGATCTAGGTGGTCTCCGATTGGTGTGCTCTGGACACCATATTAGTGGAGGGAGGGAGGTTTAGATCCTGCTGGGGACAGGGAGAGACAGAGGCTGATGGTGGTCAGAGGGGCCATTTGCTGTTGCCTCCTCCCCCTGAAGGTGCCAGGGCTAGAGGTAGCTGGAACATCACCTGGGCTTCAGGTAATGGTGTGGCCTCAGCCTTCCAACCCCAAACCAGATATGCCTTTTCCCCTGAGCTGACAGTGGGAAAGTTGGCTCAGACCCAGAGGATGGAGTCCCATTTGTGTGAACACAGCAAGCAGAGATACCTGCGGCCCTGGGGGCAGTTTGGTCCAGGAAGCAGAAGCCTGGGCTACACATGGTATGAACAGTGATCTGCATTTCATTAACTCTGCCCTCAGGCTATTGGCTGCCACCAAGTTTGCTATCCTGGTGAGGAGCAGGCAAGGGGTACAGAGATGGGAAGCAGGGCCCCGTCTGGCATTTTTACCAGGGGTGACGCTGCTTCTTCACTGAGCCAAAGTAGAAACTGGGCAGCAGAAGGAAACGGTTCTCCCTAAATAACCTTGGGCAACTCCTGAGCTGGGTACGTGGCTTTCCGATGCCACATCTGTTCTTCCTGCTTCCAGCAAAGACTCCAGCCCTGCTTTCCATCTGCGACCTTCAGAATGGGCTTGACTCCCCACCTGGAACCACAATGGGTACAGGACCCAGGCTGGGTAAATCAGAGTCAGCCATGGGTCAGAGATGGACACATGGCCCAATCAGGCCACTGAGTGTCAAGCCCTGGACTCTTGGCAGAATCTGTGCAGAAGAATCTCTCTCTTTCCTCTGGCCACTAACATAGGGGACACAAGCCTGGAGCTCTTGTGGCCCCTGTGGCCTCCTGAGCAGAGCTGGGCTGGGAATGAGGCCTCAGAGAGGGCACTGGAGCCGGGAGGTGGAGAGACAGGGGTCTGATGATATTCAGCAGCCAGATCCAGATGTGAAGCCCAGCCTCTCCTCCGGGACTTTCCAGTTACATGAGCCAACAGATTTGCCTGCTTCGAGTTGAGTTTCTGTCACTTGCAACCTAATGAGTCCTGACTATGACAGTTACTTAACCTCTCTGAGCCTCAGTTTCTGAGTCTATAAAATGGGAATAAAAGTGGTACTTTATATGGTTGTTCTTACATACGATGCTCTGAGGATGTAGTTTGTGAGAAGGCAGTGGGAATGCAGTAAGTTTAATCAAGGTTTGTTGAGTGAGGGAAATTCAGGAAACTTCTGTCAGTCACTTTAGCCAATTTGAAGCTCTCCTTTTTTTGTGCAAACACAAACTACAGCTTACTCAACTGGTACTAATTTATCTAGGTTCAGCATTTGATTTTATTGGGCCTTGGATTTTCATCTATTTTGTGTCTGTCTCATCGCTCCAAACTAGTACAAGCTCCTGAATTGCCGGGGCCACTTCCTATTCCTCCTGGGATGATCAGGTTGGGCGGGCCAGGGTGCTGCTTTAAAAGTCAGATTTTGCTTCTTTAGTCTTCCCTATTGTTAATGAACAGTTGTTGGATGTCACTTTGTGCCTAGCTTGTTCTAAGTGTTTATGTTAGTTAAGGGTTTTCTGTGTCTATAGAAGGAAAAATTCAAACTGAGTTAAGCCCAAACTAGACTTTGTTGGCTCACATAGCTGAAAGGCCCCGGGGTAGCTGCCTTCAGGCCTGGCTGGACCTAGTAGTTCCAGTGTCATCACAGGACTCTAAGAACTGTCATGGCTCTGCTTGTTTATGTGCTGGTGCCGAGACTATCTGTTCCTGGGGGATCCCAGCAGCCCCAGACTCATGGGAAAAAATGACCATGTCTTTCCCTTGGTCACTCTAACAAAAGTCTCAGAATTAGCCCTGATTGGACAATCTGGGTCACATGCCCATCTGTCAATCGATCGCTGTGGTCAGGATTATGCTGACTGACTGACGGCTGAGTTGCAAGCCCCACCCCCTGCCCTGCTCAACTACAAGGACCAAGAAGGGGAATGAATTCCTCTGGGAACATCAGCATGCAGCTACTAGAAGAAAGGCTAATGGATGCCGAGCCACCTCTGTGGCCCTTGTCACTCAAATACTAACAAGTTGCAGAAGTAGGTACCATTACATGTTGCATATGAGGACAGATGAGGCACAGGGAGGGTAAGGGACCTGCCCAGTGGCACACAGTTGATCAATTGATAAGAAGACTCCAACCCAACTACAAGGTTCTTTGTAATGACCTCAAAAAGAATTTTTGCTGTTGTTTCTCTGCTTTCCTCTGTTTGTGATTCCCTCACACCAGCACAGTGCAAGACATACAGTAGGCCTGAAAACACTGCTCATTTGAGTCCATGGATGCCTCTTTCTGGTGTTTGTGTGATTGTTTACTCCTCAGGGTTTCCAACGACTACAGAGTACGGCCAACAGCCAAACACACCAATTTTTACTGCAAATTAGTTTTTGAATAAATGATATATAAGTTTATGCATCCTAATTAACCAAAAATTATTTATTACAGCAATTAAAATAAAGTTGTGTAAATGACTGCAATTTTAAGTTCTTGACAAAGCAATAAAGTCCATTACTGCTTCTTGCCCTGCCGAGGCTCCTGGAAATCCTGCCAGCTGCTCAGCTGTCCCACCCCCCGTGAAGATTGCAAGGAGCAGAGTCAGAGAATCTATTGAGCTGGGTCCCCTGGGGAACTGACTTCAGGCTGGAGGCCCTCAGGCAACAATCAGCATCTTTTGACTTAGTAATGCCAGGGAGGGTATTAGAAACCACTAGACTCCTCAGCCACCCAGACACAAAGATACAAGGTGGGGTGATGTGCATGTCTCTCTTCAGGCCAGCCCAGAACAGCCAAGTCCGTTCTGCCGCTAACTCTCCTTCCCCTTTTGCTTTGTCCTGTGACTTGCTGGGACCAACCTGAAATGCCCCCTCTTCCCAACCCAACATTTATCCATCCATCCATCTAGTCATCCATCCATCTAGTCATCCATCCGTCATCCTTCATCCATCCATTCATCCTTTCTTCCATCCATCCATCCATCCATCCTTCCATCCATCCATCGTTCCACCCACCCAATCATTCATCCATTTATCACCCATCCATCCATCTGTCATCCATCTAATCATCTATCCTTCATCTACTCATCTGCCCACCCATCTCTCCAATCATCCATTCACCTAATTGTCCATACATCCTTCCACCCATTCATTCAGTCATCCATTTATCCATCCAATAATTAATCTAATTATCACAATTCATCCATCCATCCATCCATCCATCCATCCATCCATCCATCCATCCATCCATGTTACCATCAATGTACCATACCCCAGGTGCATGTTTCCCATTTAAGTGTCCTTGGGGGCATAGTGACTACTGGAAAACTCCAAAGAGAGCTGTCAGCCATGGGCTCAGCCAGGGATCCTGGGGAGTGCCAGGAAAATTCCCCTGGGAAACACCAATTGTTGTCCCATCCCTAGCCCTACAAGTATTCTGGTGGAGGCTGAAGAATGAGTAGATTCCTTTTCTCTATGTGGAGAGGAAGAATGCAGGCAGGAGAATGGCATAGAAGAAATGAAAGGCATTTTAAAGAATTTTGGGGCCATAATTCAAGGAAGTAAAACTGGTGTGGAGCCTGCTTCTCATCATTTTCCAGTGGAGGGGAGCATGAAGCATGGTTGGATTTCGCAGATATTGGATGGGACATATTTGTATTAAAAAGTATGTTGTTTATTTGAAATTCAAATTTATTTCTTTTCTTTTATTCTTTCTTTAGCATGATCTGACAACCATAAGCTTGCAGACCCACCTGGGTTCTGCCTCTTGTCAACAGGTGGCCTTGGGTGAGTCACTCTGACACTTGGTGAGCCTCTCTGACACTCACCTTTCTCACCTATAAAATGGGGATAACAATAAATACTTCGGGGAGTGTAACCAAAATTGCCCACCACTGGGACCACATAGGTGGTGGATTGTGTAGGACAGAAACATGAAGGGCTCACCAGGAATTCCAGGTCTGTAGACTGCAGGACAGAGGCCTCAGCCAGAAGTGCTCAGAATCCAAGTTCGACAATGCTCTGCCAGTCACAGGAAACATCTGTGGGGCAACTGTGGTCCCTAGGCTGCTATTTTGTAAGCTCCCATTTTTCTAGGGCTGTCCAAAGGATGACATAGGATAACATGGTGATATATGAACCCCAAAGGTTCGGCGCACCGAGCCGGCATTGCACAAATGGCAGTTCCAGGACTCTCGGGGCAGAGATCAACTCTATTGTTTTCAGCCCCTTCTCTTGCTCCCAATGCTTCCCCCTGCTCTCTCTCTTTTCAGGACCTCCCCTCTCCCCTACCTCATCTGTTGCAGCAACTCCTGCATCTACAGATGTCCACTGACTGCTTCCAAACCCTACCGCTCTTCACATATGGGAGAAAAAGACTTGGCAATTTCTTAAAGGATACTTACAAAAGACCATGTTGAGACTTGGGTTTTGGAATGAGACAAACTTGAACATGGACTTGACCACTAACTCTTTCAGCAACTCATTCTGTGCCAGTGGGCAGCTCATTCAGCACCTTCGCATGCAGTGCCTGTGAAATAAGTACTGAAATGAGGTGAAATAAATACTGAAATGAAATAAGTGTGAAATAAGGTCTGGAGCTCCGAGAGCTGTGGCCAGTGCTCCATAAATGCCAACAGTGACCAGCAGGACCAGCAGTACTACATGATTCTCAAAGCCACAAGGGCCCTCAGAGCAGACTTCCTCTAGCACAGTACTCATTGGAGGAGAGCTGGCTTGATTTGCAGCTTTCTCTAGCTCTTAGCTTCTGGGAAACAAGAGGTCAGAACAGGGTGACTGCTTGCTCACCCTGTGTGTAAGAAATTTTACAAGAATGGGAACTCCATTGCAGACTTGTTGCTTGTTTCAAAACATTCATCCATCTACGGTTTTTCAGGATGCTGACTTTAATCCACTATAAATGTGTCAGTCAAAATCCTTTTAGTTGCAGGTGATAAAATTACCAGCTCTAAGTAACTAAAAGATGGGGGTTGATTAATTGTGTACAACAAGCAGCCTGGAGAAGGGGAGTAACCCGGGGCTCCTGTGTTTTGCATGTTTCTGCCTTGCCATCTTCACAGTCACAAGAAGGTTGCCATAGCTCCAGGCATCATGTGCTTACACCATAGTATCCTACACAAGAAAGAAGGAGGTACAAGCCAAAGATCTTTCTCTTTATAAATCTCTCTTTATTCTTGGGGATAAGCTCTTCCAGAAGCTTCCTAGCAGATTTTCTTCTGCAGTTCAGTGTTGGGGAGTAGGTCACATGCCCATCCCTACACCAAAAACAAAGAAAAATAAGATGGCAGTGGCTTAGACTGATTTGCACTTTCTGTGATTGCTGCACAAAATCAGTGTTCTAGTCACAGGAACAATGGAGGAATGACTACTGAGTGGACAGTCAGTATTTCTGCCATTTGTAATAATAATGCAGATAAAAGTAGCTTCCGTTTGCAGAGGACTTACTATGAGCAAGTCATCCGGTTAAAGGCTTGACTGAATGACATTAGTTTCTCACGATAGCCCCATTTTGATCATACAAGAACCCACTGTTCTTGTTCCCATTTTCCAGGGAGGCAAGTGCGTTCTGTGGGGCACCTGCTGCTGGCTGTCCCTGAAGTTATCCCTGATGTATGTCCCATCAGTCAGCCGAGGGTGGAACAAAAACTATGAAGCCACCAACGACCCCACGCTCCCCCTCCACTTCCCAAATTCCATGCATCCTTGCTCAGGTCTGGCAGGAGAAGCCAAGAATAGACCCTGCCTTGCTGGTGCCCAGCAGCAGCTGCAGGAGGAGGCATGGGTCTGCCCTCTAACTCAACTGCATGTTTCGACCATGTTGCAACATTCCAGGCCAAAGGCAGTGATTTCTAATCAACAGGATCGTGTCCTTGGTCCAGGCCTTTCTGGAGCACTTAAAGTGACTGGTGGCAACTGTTTCTGTGGGTCCTCTTTCAGTCTTCATTCATGTGGGACATTTTGACTGGGGAATGGTTTTATGCCTTGGGCCTCAAAAACGTTCCAGGCATTTTGGTCACAGGAAAGTGACCGCCAGAAAAGAGGTGGGGACAACTGAGACTCATGTGAGTCTGATGGAAACTCGGGGGGAACAACGTGTTAGTACTTGGACCTATTTCTGAGCAATGGACAGGAAGCATGCAAACACATTTGTAAGGCACCTACACCATGCCGGGTCTGTGCAAGGCAGGGAGCTGAGCAGTGGCCACTCACCTGCTTGGGCCTCCCTTCTAAAGCTGCAGCCTGTCCACTTCTCTCTGTTGGCGGAAGGCAGAAAAACCTCTCTCTCTCCATTTCTTTCTGTCTCTCCATCTCTGTCTTTCGGTCTCTGCCTTGCTGTTTCTGCCTTTCTCTGTCTCTGTTCTCTCTGTCTCGTTGTCTCTGTCTTTCTGTTTTTCTCTGTGTCTCTGTCTCTGTGTCTATTTCGGTCTTTGTGTCTGTCTCTTTTTTCCATCTCTTTGTTATCTGTCCTTCTCTCTGTCTCTGTTTCTGTCTTTGACTCTGTTTCTCTGTCTGTGTCCATCTCTGCCTCTCTATCTTTTTATCTCTCTTTATCTTTCTGCCTCTATCTCTTTCTCTGTTTCTCTCTCTCTCTGTTTTTCTTTTATCTCTGTTTTTCTGTCTGTCTCTGTCTTTCTCCCTGTCTCTGTCTCTGTGTTTCTTCTGTGTCTCTCTGTCTCTGCCTCCTTATTTCTGTCTCTGTCTCTTTCCATCTCTCTCAATCTCTGTGTTTCTTTTTTATCTGTCTCTCTTTCAGGGCATGCACACACACACACACACACACACACACAGGTGGGTCTTTAGGCAGAAATGATTCTTTTTATTTAACCAAGAATGAATTGGGCTGAAACAAACACATTTTTGCCATTTTCAGCTTATCAAAAAGTATATGTACATATGTGTGTGTAAGTGCATATGCGTATGTGAGTGCCTCTCTAGATAAAGTGCTTCTCCCCCTCCCTACCTTCTGCCTCTGGGTAGAACACACTGATTTCTGAATAGCACCAGGAGACCCACACACTCTGACCTGCCTGGTCTGCAGGGCCAGACTTGCAGGTAGCTGTGTCTGTACAGACACAGCTGTACGTGTGTGTGAGGCCCAATCCTCTCTCTGTAGCAGAATGAGGAGATGTATCTTTTTTTTCAGGATGGAAAACTACTGCTCTCTGAGCCGTGCTCTCCTGTGTGGGTAGAAAGATGCCTCTCTATCAGGACCAGCTCTAGACCGCACGGCCTCTGTTTTATTTGCTAAGGATCTGCCTTCTGAAATGCAAAATCATCTTTGTTTATTTGGGTTGGTTTGTTCCTCCCTGCAATGAGAAAAAAATACATAGTCTTTATGCACACAGAAAAACATATCTCCTCTCTGTCTCACACTCTCTTTGATACACACACACACCACGCATGCACGCACACACACACACACACATTTTCCCTTCTTTCACTATGTGCCACTGGGAAAACAAACCCTTCATTCCTCGTTATTCCACACACGTAGAATAATGTGTGTGTCTCCAGGCAGAAAGTCAGAAAGTCTTTTCTCTCAATCCCTTTCCTTTTGGCCCCCCATTCTTACACATGGTGCACACACACACGCACACACACACACACGCACTCACAGGCTCCATCACTGGAAAAACTGTCTCCCTTCTTTCACTAAAGATGCACCACCCAAAAAGCCAGCACTTGATCTAGATGCAGATCTGATTGAGCCAAACTTGTGTGCACACACTCTCTCACGCACATGGATGCACACACACACTCTCACACAATTTCCTGCATGCTGAGAAATGAATCCCTGAAGAAGGGAAGTGTGTGTGTGTGTGTGTTTGTCAAAAATTATTCTGTCTCAGAGAGTGGGTCTCTGAAGTCTCTATTACTGGATGGAAATACTGGCTCCTTTGAGAAAGTTTGTACTAGGGAGAAAAACATATGCATAAATTCTGTCTGTTGAAGAGGAAAATTGTGTGTGTGAGTGTGTAGAAGGTAAATGTCCTTTCTGTATTGGTTTGTTTCTCTCTGCAATGAGAAAAAATGTTTTTATCCATGAAGAGAAAGTGTCCCCTTTTCCCCCCACACCCCCTCCACATGCACGCACATGTGTACACACACACACACACACACACATTTTCCCTTCTCTCACTGAATATGTGCCACTGGTGAAACAGACTCTTTATTTCTCAGTATGCAGAATAAAGTGTGTGTGTGTCTCCAGGCAGAAAATCAGAAAGTCTTTTCTTTTAATCTCTTCCTTTCTCTTTCTCTCTCTCTCTCTCTCTCTCAGAAAAGTCTCTCTCTGAAGGTTTCTGACACTTGGCAAATAGGCACCTCCCCCACCACCGGACAGAAAAACTCAGTCATGCTGTGACAGCAGGAAGATTTTGTGTGTGTGTGTGTCCACGTGCATGCAGGAAGATGTCTGTGTCTTGTTCTGTCTGTGTCTCTGAAAGCAGACATGCAGCAAGTCTCTCCTCTCATCCTTACACACACACACACACATTTCACAGGCTCTATCCCTAGGGAAAAATCCCTCACATCTCCCTTCTCTCAGTAAAGATGCACCACCCAGAAAGACAGCACTCGATCGGATCTGCGTTTGGACTGGCAGAAAGCTGGCTAGCAGGTGTCTCTGGGGGTCTCTCTCACTAGCTGCTCATCACTGGCAGCAGCGACGCCATCCCCAGCTAAGCAATCCCCTCGGAGAAAGCCCCTGACCACAGCCCCCGCCTTTCCACCTCGGAGACTCGTGTGTATCTGGGTACGGGCAGCAGAGAGTCGCTGTCTGTGAGTTGTTTGCTCTTCCCGAGGGCAGGAAAATCTGTATCAGGCAGAAAAATCTGTTTTGAAAACACACACGCATGCACATTCATGCACACAACGCACATACGTACCACACACATACCACATGCATGCACACACAGGCAAAATGTCTTTCCTTCCTTCAGGAAAGGTGCACCCCTGGAAAGCCCAGGCACTCTTTCTCAGTTTCCAGAAACCTGCCGGCATTGCTTGTCTTCAGAGACAACGTGTCTGTCAATGAAGAAAGTCTCTCTCGGAGGCCCTTATCTCTAGGAGAGAAAAACACACACTGAGAGAAACTCACTCTCCCTCTTCCCACACTCAGAAATCCGTGTGTGTGTATGCACTGCGCAGGAAAAACAAGCAAAACAAACCAAAACCAAACCTCTGTGCTCTGGCCCGTGATCTCTCCGTACACAGGAGAACGTGTGTGCCATTTTCCAGGCAGAAAAAACGATTTTGGACACGTGCAAGCTCACTCGGATACGCACACACTAATGCAGAAAGGCCTCAGTTTGCACCAGAAAAACAAGCTCTATTTCCTGTTGGTACCTGGCCCTCAGAACAGTCTGTGTGCACCTCCAGATAGAAAATGTTTTTTCCCTTTCACTCAGAAAAGGCTCCATCCGAAGCTACCTGTAATGAGGCAGAAACGACCTCCACCATTAGTAAAAGGTGCAACTGAGTAACTCACACGCACGTTACTCTTTCCACACTGAGAGAATCCTGCATGTGTGCCTGCTTGTGCAAAAAAACAAAACGTGTCTGGTTTGAGGCTTTCTGTGAGCTCAAAGAGACCTATCTTTTTCCAGATAGAAAAAAAAACCCTGTCTTTCCAACACACACACACACACACACACACACACACACACGAATACACGGCACTTGGGACAGAAATGTCCCCCTTGCCGGCCCCAGGGTGCACCGCCTCCAGCACACGATGCTCATTCCCTGCAGGTCTTGGCTCATGAGCAATTGCCAATTTGTGTCTGTCTTCAGGCACAAGACATTCTCTCACCCAGAAAGGGCCCCCAGGAAAACACAATTCAGATAACACACACACACACACACACACACACACACACACACACACACACACACCTCTCTCCAATTCTCACTAAGGCTTCACCACCTAGAACATGATTTCTCAGTTCTTGGAATATTTTGTGTCTGTTTACGGGCAGAAAATGATCTGTCTCACTCAAATGTCTGTCCCTGAAGCTGCCCTCTACTCTCTCCCGCACCAGAGAAAAGCCCACTCACACTCGCCCGCCCTTTTCACACTGAGCAAAGTCTGTGTGTGTGTGCACCTGCACACACTCTCATGTACGTGGCCAAAAAAATGTCCGTTGGTTCATCTCTTTCTGCAAACAAATGTGTCTTTTTCTAGGTAGAAAAATCACACACACACACACACACACACACACACACACACACGTGTTTCCCCTTCTCTCAATAACTTTGCACCACCTGAAAGGTCATTATCCAATTCTTGGCTCTTGAGAAATCCTTTATCTCCAGTTAGAAAATACTGTTGTTCCCTGAGAAATGTCTAAAGTGCTCTGTCACTAGGCTGAACAATCTGCCGTGCCCTCCCCTGCACATGCACACACTCACACCAGTCAGCAGGCGCGCACACACTCACAGCCAGAAGAGCACTGTGTGCACGTCAGTACACATCCTGTCAGCCTTTACATGTCTGCGCGTGCACACACACACACACACAAACGCGCGCGCGCATAGGCAGAAACCTTCCCCCTGCCCATCAAGTGTCACCACTTAAAAATCACTTCTTTTTCTTCTAATTCTCAGCTTATGAAAATCTGTGCATGTGTGTCTCCAGACAGAAAATGATTTTTTTTCCTCCTAAATTGCTTCCTCCAGAGCACTTTCTCACTGGGAGAAATGATTCCCCTCCCCAAGAAAAACACTTTAGAGAAGACGATCACTCCCACTCTGACTTCCTTTTCATATTGGAAAATTGTGTGTGTGTGTGAGAAAAACTGTTCCCTTTTGGTCTGTTTTTTTTTTTTTTTCCGCAAGTCAAAAAACCACGTATCTTTTTTTTCCAGGCAGAAAAACTACTGTCTGTTTTTCTGTCTATCTCTCTCTTATATACACAGATGTACACACATGTGCACACACACACACACACGCAGAATGTCTTTGTTTTCTCACTAAGGATTTACCATCTGAAATAACCAGCACTTTCCAATCCCCAGCCCTCAGAAAAATATGTTTCCAGGTAGAAAATATTCTCTGTCTCTCAGAAAAGTCTCTCTCTAAAGGTTTGCCACTGGGCAGAAATCTCTCTTTCTCTCTCACATACACACACACAACAAGAAGGAAAATGTGTGTTTGTGGTTGTGGTTGTGTGTTTGTTTTTGTGTGTGTGTGTGTGTGTTTGTGTTTGTGGGTACAAGCCGATGAAAGTCTCTCCATGTTGAGCTGCCTCCCTGCAAGCAAAAAAATACATGTTCTTTTATTTCCAGAAAGAAAAAATACCCCAACACACACACACACACACACACACACACACACACACACACACACAGACATATGGCTCTTCTCTATGTACTACCTGAAAAACAAGCAAACAAACACTGTTTCTGGGCTTGCAGAAAATTATGTGCTTGCTTGTTTCCAGGCAAATAACAATATTCTTAATCTTCACTCAGAAAAGTCACTTTTCAAAACTCACTGGGCAGAAATACATTCTTCCCTAAAAAATAACAACCTACTCTCACCGTCTTTCCACACTTAGAAAAGTGTGTGTGTGTTTGTGTGCACGTGTGTAGTGGGAAAAAAACCCCTCACTTTGTTAGTCTATCTCTTCCTGCAGGCAGAAAAATATACGCATCTTTTTCTCTGTGGGAAAACATGTACGTGAGGTGCACTGGCAGACACACACACACACACACACACACACACACACAATCTCAGGCAGAATGTCTGTTTTCTCACTAAGTATGCACCACCTGAAATACCAACACTTTTGAAATTCTCGGCTCACAGAAATACATGTGTCTCCAGGCAGAAAATGTTCTTTTTCCCTCTCAGAAAAGTCTCTCTCTAAAGCTTTTCATCACCGGGCAACATAACTCCCCTCTCCCCAAGAAAGCATACACAAAATATGAAAAACACACGTTGGAAAAGAAGAAAACTCTGTGTGCATTCATAGGTGTGTGGTTATAAGCAAAAATGTCTCTCTGTGTGGATTTGTCTCCCTGTAAGCAGAAAAATACGTATGTGATTTTTCCAAGTGGGAACAAAATTCTTCTCTTTCTCTCACTGTCTTTCCCTCTCACTGTCTGTCTCCTCTCTCTCTCTCTCACACACACAGTACAGACACACACGCGCACACACACACACACGTCTCTTCACCGGGCTCCCCTGCTAAGCAAATATGTCTCCCATTCTCTAGGGAAGTGTGTGTGCACCACTTGAAAAACACTATTTTGTAGCTTGCAGAAAATTATGTATACGTGTATGTTACAGGCAGAAAATGCCCTCCCTCTTTTTTTCTTTCTCTTCTTCTTTCTCTCTTTCCCTCTTGGAAACGTTTCCCCTGCCACAGCCAAGAAACACACACCACATTAGGAAAACATAAGTACCTGCTCACTCCCCAGGTAGCACATGTTACGGGTGTGTGCACACAGCCCTGCCTGTTGCTCTGTCTCTCCCCGCACACAGGAAAACACGTGCTTGTGTGTGTTTTCTCCAAGAAGAAAAATCAATCTTTCTCTCTCTCTGCCTCTGTCTCTCTCTCCCTCTGGTGGAAAAATCATAGTTTATTGCTTTTTCCCACTGGCAGAAATATCTCCTACCTTAACCCCTTACAGGGGCTGGAGACCTGCACACACTCGCCCTGCAAATCTGAAAACCCGGCGCTCTCCCTCCTGCTCTTTAGAAAAAGGGGCATGGGTCACTGTCACCCATTTTCTTATCACGAGAAGACAGTGCCTGTGTTATTCTCTCTTTAGCTAGGAGAGCTCTCTGTCTTTGTCACACACACCCCCTTTCCATGTCTGAAAAGGGTGTTTGTGTCACTGTCTGGGCCCAATGTCACTGTCCATTTACTCTGCACCCTGGGCAGGCAGTGCCTTTCACTCATAGGAAAGAAGGAAGTTTCTCCCACTGCTCCGTCCCCAGGGTCCTCTCAGGGACCTTCCTCCTGTCCCCGCACCTAGTCCAGGTGGGAACCGGTCTCCCCTTGCAGGGAGGCGCTCTGTCTTCTCCCGGGCCGGGATACACAGGTGTCGCAGCAGGAGTTCAATGTACCCCGTGACGCCCTCGCGGCCAGACGCCCCTGCCCAGAAAGAGGGGACCCTCCACTTCACTGAACCCAGCCAGTGCCAGGCCCCCGAGGACACCGGGCCACAGTCTCCTAGGATGCTCCCAGGCCTAGAGCGGGGCAGGGTATCTCGGTGTCAGGCAAGTTGGTCCCCAACGAGCCACCCCAGCGGGGGTCCCTCCTCCAGTCCCCTGAATCCCTTGTCTCTGGGACCACGTTTCATCTAGGCTCAATCAGGGGCGATGACAACAACCATGACTTTGCCCCAGGAGCCTGAGTGGGGGGCAGGGGGCCCGAGGAAGAAGGGGCCAGCGGGCTGTTCCCCCCGCTGCACCCCCACTCTGGCGCAGCGAAGTCTGCAGATCTCTGGGCCCCGGCGCTGCCGAAGCCTCCCCCACGCGCCGCGCTCACTCGCTGCACAACAGCGCCACCATGAGGCCGCGGGCGGAACTGCCGGCAACACAGCGGTCGCACCCCCTGGGCCCCCCGCCGGCTGTGCGGATCCCGAATCCCTGCTTGGCTCGGAGCTGCCAGGTCTAAGCCGACCCTCAGAGACGCACGCCCCTGACCCACTGGGCAGCTGTGGTGTCTTTGTATACAATGTTCCCTTCCTTTCTCCTCTTCTCGTAGATGTTCAGATTCCAAGGGACTTTTCCAGAAGCTTCCAGAAACCTTTTCTTTTAGGGGCCCAAGAGACCTTGATTTCAGGGACACAGTGAACCCCACTTAGGACCCCAAGAAAAGGGACTTGTCTCCAATCTCCTGTCCTAGAATGTGCAGACTTAGGGGGCTGTCCTGTACTCCTGGGTCCCGCACATCTGTCCAGCCCCGCCTCGTTCACCAGAGGCAGCAGAGACAGGCTGAGCACACAGACGTGGGCTCAACTCTCTGCCCATCCACTCACTGTTTGGGGAACTTGAACAACTCACATTGCCTTTCTGTGCCTCAGTTTCCCCATCTGGAACTGGTCTAAAAGAACACCCCCCGGTAGAGCTTCTGGGAAGATCACATGAAGTATGAAGCTTTGAGAGCTTTTGTACCCGACAGGCTCTCAGGAGGCAGCAGTCCAAACGGTGGAGGGATCATTATTACTAAGCAGGCACAGCTCCCAGCCGAGGGGGAGCTGGATCTCCCTGGCATCGACCACCCCAGGATGGTTATGGGATAAATACCTCTGCAGACGTTCAAGTGGAGAGGCTCAGGAGGATGCCGGGAATGTCTGCTGTTGCTGGGTCGGGAATTCAAATGATTTGTGTTCACTGTATCCCAGCTAAGAAGTTCTGGGCCAGGGCAATCTTTCTGATGCCCTCTTGTCTCCTGTTAACAAGGATTAGCTCAGCAGTATAGACAGGACCATAAAATATACCACCTTAGCCAGATCCTGGGGAGGCCACTAATGGAGCCACACTGGGCCAGGTCCACGGGGGCCTCTCAATCACAGCTGGGAGATGAGGCAAAGCCACCGTCGTCCTCACCTGCCCATCCGCCATCCCGGTGAGATCAGTGCTCAAAACCTGTCTTTATCCCAGTCCGGTCTCACAGGGAGTATTTGTGCTGCTTTAAAACCCTTCCCGGTGTCCTACTTACTTCTCCCTCTCAACCCGCCGGCTGAGATAGGCTAAAGAGAACATCGTTTCTTCAACAGATGTTTATTGAGGACCTGTTATCTTTTGGGAGCCGTGCTGGCCGCTAGGGACACAGCCTGAACAAGATAGGTCCCTCTTCTCTCAAGGAACTGACATTCTGGTGGAGAGAGGACAAAAACCATGTATTAATAAGTAAACAAGACAATTTCAGAAGACAAAGGCTGTGAATGAAGCAAAATAGGGTAGACAGTAATTGGAGAGGGCTCCTTTACACAAGGGGCGGGGGGCGGGGATAAGAAGAAGGAGCTGGCTGAGTGCAGAACAGCAGGAAGGGTATTCTAGGCAGAGTGAATAGCAGGTTGAGGCCCAGGGGTCAGGGGAGAATGAGCTCTGCCCGTTTGAGGAATGGCAGGAAGGGCCCTGGGGCAGGTGCGCAGTGGTCAGGGAAGCGGCCAGAGCTGGCTTGTGCTGGATGCAAAGAGAAGGTAAGGGATTGGAGTACTTAATAAATATTTGTCAAGTGAGTGAATGCATAATTTGATCTATCCATGTACAGTTGACCAGATGGCCAAGGTTTGCCAAGTCGGCTTCTGTCCATTTTCTCTACTTAGTGGTGTCAGCTCTCAAAGACTTCTTGCTTCAGAGCCCCTCTCCGTGCTCCTGTGAGGGTGGGGATGAACTCTGAAAAGCCGTCTCCTTGTGGGCATTGCTGTTGTGTTCTCAGCATTCTTGCACGTTGACTTAAAGCTATTCAACTTCCTTATGAGCATCTGAGGGAGAGGAGCTGGATCCACACTCTGGACTCTTGACTCCAACTTTGAAATAAAATATTTAAACAGCCCATCTCATGATATTCAAAACAATAGTCTGAAATGTATTCTGTAATAGTCATTGAAACAAAATGCCTAATTCCCAAATTACCAGTCTACAGAGTTCCCAAGGAAGAAGCGTGGATATGAAACAGCTGCAGACTCCGTTGTTTCCTGGATGGCCCAAAACAGTTGTTCTCACTCAGTTTCACTTGAGAATCACTTTCAAGGAGGAGACTTTTTCAATTTGCCATAAATCTTACCATGTTTATTTTTAGAAGTTTCAGCTCCATGATAATTTGCAAATGAGAAATGTTTAGAACCCATGTTGAACTGAACTTCCCCAAGAGGAGACTGGATTACATTAGATGAAATGGAAATAGAAGTCAAATTTTGGGGAACACTGACGTCCTTGCCATGAAACCATCCATTGTGGATGTGCCCTCATTGCGGAACCTCACCTGCAATGTTTATGTGCTGGAAATAGAATTATATCAGCCATTCACACTTTAGTCTAAACATGAGGCACTTGTTCCTGCTCTCCATCATGAATCCATGTGAATCCTAAAAAATAAGATATCTTTTGTCCCAATTTCACAGTGGACCAATGAAGGAGCAGTGGATGTGTAGCCACCGAAGTCTCAAGATGGCTTTGGAGGTTCTGGGTGATGATGGGGGCTCCAAGGTTTCTAAGAATCTTTGAGAAGTCCACACTTGGGAGCTGGAAAGCCATCCAGAGCAAGGCAAGTGTTGATCCTCACAAACAAGAATTTCCCAAAGTTGCGAAAGAAGCCCTGCTGAGGAAGCAGGAGTACTAAGCTTGAGTCTTGGCTCCCGCTCTCCCTGTGTGACAACAGCCAAGCTCTAGGCCCATAGAGGAAAGAGTCTGAATCCCCAATCCAAACCTTTCACTTCTCAGCTAGGAAACGGGGGCTTATTGAAAGAGGGCACTGCCAGGTTGCCAGTGCAAAAGTTGTCCTTTCTGAGCCTCAGTGTAAACCCACAGGGGGTGTCTTCCTCACAGTCACGTGAGCAGGCCAAGCCTTCCTTCTGACTCCCAAGTCATCTGTGGACAGAGAGAGCTGGAGAAACGGTTTCCTAGAGCACTAGCAAGCCTCTAGCTGGACATACCTCCATTGAGTTTCATCAGAAATGGGTAAACCTGGGTGCAGAGTTGCATAAACTTAGGCAGGTGCATCCAGATCCCAGAGCCTTATTCCTGGATGTAAGGTTTCTTGCGAGGTGTGGCTTCTCTGCTTGCTGCAATCCAAGAAGGAGTGAAAATGTATTTTGTATCTTCTCCTCAAGAAGAGAAGAAAATAACGAAAGAAGGAAAAACAATAAAAGAAGGGTAAAAAGAGGAGAGGCAAATTGAGCTACGTTGGGTTTATCTCAGTCATAAAATGAGGGATGACTTCCGTAAAGTTCATATTCTTTCTGCCTCTTGTCCAACTGTTTAAGCAATTATTGAGTGTCTCCTGTGTTCTGGGGGCTATGCTGCAGCCTGAGGTTACAAAGAGTGGCAGGACCTGGCTGTGTCTTCAGTAAACCCCTACTTTCTACACTCAAGTTAGGGAGATAATGTCAAGGAGTTTAGCTTTTGCTTACTTGTTTCTTTTCTTTTTTTCTTTTTCCCTTTTCCATTTCCCTAGGCCTGTTTCTGTACCTTGCTCTTTCCTTCCTAGCTCTGCTCTCTCCATCTCTCTTTGACCACCATGTACAGTAATACTTTTATTCACTGAGTGTATTACATTGAGTTTTATCTCACATGTCCTTTACTTTAGAAATGAATGACTCTGATTCATGGAACCTCTCTCCACACACAGGATTCATTTGCTTTTTTTGGCATGTGGGACTCTGGATGGAAAAAATTTCTTGTCCTTGAATTCAGGAGCACTTCTATCATGCCTCCTATAATAAGATTGAAAGTTCTATTGGCCACATTTTTGGAGGACTGATTTTAGTCATAAACATATAGGTTCATCAAGACACCCAGAAAAGTAGGATGTTTTTTTCAGGGCTCCTAGGCTAGTGCTCGGGTGAGAACACAAGTTGTTTAGATTCGGGGGCATTATGGTGCTCAAAGTTGACTTTAAATGAATGATAGAGTGACAGTAGCTTGCTGAAAGGTTTGGTGATTGGAAAAGGTCTTTCTAGCTTCACCTTTCTCAAGCAGTGTGAAATATGCATGGCAAGTCTTATTTTCTATTTAGGCAAATCCATCCCTTTGTTGTCGATAAGAACGAAACCAAAAAAGGTCACAATTTTTCACTGTCAACAAGAAACAAAGAGCAAATGAATTAGGGCTGCAGCCTGGAAAACAGGAGCCAGGGTGGGAAAAACAAGAAAATGAGAGCTGGCCCTCATGTATTGCTTCCTGGTCCTCATGGGCCTATTGAGGACCCCCTGCCCTGCTCCCAGAGGTGAGGCCTTCTCATTTTTCATATCTTTGTGACCTTCAAGCATTGTTTCTTTGAAAGGAAGAGGGGCAAAGGAAGAAGGGATAAAATAGAAGATGGAGGCCCCCCACCAGAAGAGGAAAACCAGAATTGCACTCACCCAAGGAACCACAATCTGTATTTCTTGAGCAGATTTCCTTGAAACACGTTTATTTTATTTATGTATTCGTTTGTTTATTTTTTGAGGCAGAGTCTTGCTGTGTCACCCAGGCTGGAGTGCAGGGGTGCGATCTCGGCTCACTGCAACCTCCGCCTCCCGGATTCAAGTGAATCTCCTGTCTCAGCCTCCTGGGTAGCTGGGATTACAGACATGCGCCACCACACCTGGCTAATTTTGTATTTTTAGTAGAGATGGGGTTTCACCATGTCGGTCAGGCTGTTCTTGAACTCCTGACCTCAAGTCATCCACCTGCCTCAGCCTCCCAAAGTGCTGGGATTACAGGCGTGAGCCACTGCGCCTGGCCTTGACACACGTTTATAACAAACTGAAGTATTTTCCATGCTCCATGACATGCTTAATAGGCATCTTTAAAAATGGCAATGCAGGAAGTTCACTCACACAACAAACAACCCTATATTTTGCAGCTGAATTCTCCTCTGCGCTTCATCAGGCATAACTCATTGTGAGGGAGCACATTCAGATGGCAAGAAGAGATTTCCCAGACCCTGTTGACTGCTAGGTACCTGCTAGGTACATGCGGTCTAAGTCCTCATTAGCATGGGAAGTTTGGGAGCAACAGGCAGAACTTTCTCTGATCGTGCACACTGTGAGGAGGACCAAGCAGACATAGGAGGAAACAAGAAGTGGATGCATGGTCTCCTCACCTTGGAAGCAACAAGCAACTCAGCCACATGATAAACCAGGAAGGAAAATGTCTGACTGATAATAGGTGACAGAATGAATCAAGGGAGGAAGGTCCCTTTGGGTCGGGGTCCCCAATCCCCGGGCCATTGACCTATACTGGTCCCTGATGTGTTAGGAACCAGGCTGCACAGCAGGAGGTGAGTGGCAGTGGAGTGGGTATTACTGCCTGAGCTCTGCCTCCTGTCGGATCTGCAGTAGTGTTAAATTCTCATAGGAGAACGAACCCTATTGTAAACTGCATAGGCGAGGGATCTAGGCTGCACACTCCTTATGAGAATCTAATGCCTGATGATCTGTCACTGTCTCCCATCATCCCCAGATGGGACCATCTAGTTGCAGGAAAACTAGCTCAGGGCTCCCACTGATTCTACATCATGGTGAGTTGGAGAATTATTTCATTATATATTACAATGTAATAATAATAGAAATAAAGTGCTCAATAAATATAATGCGCTTGAATCATCCAGAAACCATCCCCCTCCACAGTCTGGGGAAAAAGTGTCTTTCATGAAACCAGTCCCTGGTGCCAAAAAGGTTGAGGACTGCTGCTTTGGGTTATAAACCCCAAATGGCACCTGTATGAAATGATAGGGAGGTTTATATTATTAGTAATATTAATTTTTATTTCATAAAGAGTTGTCATCGAGATATAGCCATTATTAATTTTTTTAAAAAAAACTTGACATCTATTTTCAAGTTCTTTTAATGAGGTTACTGCAGAAAAAATGAGGAATAGACAGAGATGGGGTAAGGGGCAGACAGAGGAGAGAGAGAGAGAGACACTTTGGAAAGTAGATTTAAGCTAGGTGATGGGTTGGTAGGTGCAGCAAACCACCATGTCACACGTTTACCTATGTAACAAACCTGCATGTCCTGCACTTATATCCTGGAACCTAAAATAAAATAAAATTTAAAAAAAGAAAGTAGTTTTAAAAGGCAGCTGTTTGAGAGGCAATGAGAGTCTCTGTTGAGAGTGAGAAAAAATTGCCAAGAAATTCATGTTGGCTCAGCAAGTAAACTACCCCTGAAGAAGCTGATTAATGTTTAATTTCCACCCACCCCAGTGTTCGGGCTCTGGGGACTGAAGGAGGCCACCCGAGATAAGCATGCAGGGCCCCCTCATGAGAGACCCACCATCTCCAGCTGTCACTCTATTACCCCATTTCATGGATTCACTTTGAAATTACGATGGGAAGTTGATGCCTCGAAGTGTCTGCCTTTTGGACACCAACTTCCTCTTGTGTCTGGAGCCATCAGGTACACATTCACTGTTGCCCGGATCAAGGGCCTCTCCTTGGGCCCTGGCCCCAGGGCCAGAGCTGCACCAGCGCTCTCAGCTCCCCCAAGCCCCCTACGCCCACCTTCCACCGCATGGGAACACAGCCAGCATTGCCAGATCTTTTGACTTTTCCAGAGAAGCTGCAGATGACAAATTGTAGCTCCATCTGGGGCTTCATAATTCAACTCCTAAATTGCATTGCCAAAGGGTGGCAAATGCCACGGCCCTCTTCTAGAAGGGCCCACGTCTTTGCCCACAGACAGTATTTACTAAACATGCCGACGTAGCCTCCTAAGCAGATGTGAGGGCCGTCTGGCCCAGCCAGGTGTCTTCTCCCACCCTCTCCTCCCTTGCCGGCCTCCTCCTTCCCGTCCTTGTCGCCAGGCTGTAGCTGGCCTCAGGGGCCCCATCTCCAGTTGCCATTTCAGACCCTTCCCGTTGAGGGATTTCTGGGCCCATTGAGGTATTTCTAGGCCCCGTTGCCGCCAACATTTCTTCTTCCAAGGCCATGTAGAGAATGGCTTGGCGTTTCTAATTAGGGGAGCATTTTGTTCCTGGGTTTTTGTTATTGCAGAAGGAATTTCCATTGCACTTAGAATGGCAGAGACTTTGCACAGTGTCACTGTGTGCCCTCGGGCGGAAGCCGGGCCTTGTTAAGGAGACGCCAGTGTTTCTGCAGTGCCATCACCAGGCCCAGAACAAGGGTGTCCTCAGCTTCCCAGAAGAGGCCAGTAAGTGTCAGGAAAGAACGTCCCTCCCCCTGAATGTGAACTAGCCGGAGAGAGAACAGGGCCGGTGGTGCACAGCCCCTGGCAGATCATCCGAAACCTGACGTCTGCTGAGGGGGAACAACTTTGCCCTGGGCACCTGGGAAAACTGAGAGCATAGCCTGCCACCTGGCACTGTGACCATCAGACACGGTGGACACCGAGCAAAAATAAGGGTCCCGGGAACAGCTGGGGCTGTGCAACTCCACCACCATCTGGAAGTAGCGAGCCATGGGCCCTGCGGAGTGGGAGGAGCAGCAGGGAGCTTTCGAGTCTCGTCCATCTTCTGAGCAAGGCCTCCTTTGCACTTCAATTCTGAGAACATTTTCTAAAAGCACCTCCCGTGCGAGGTACTGTTGTGAGGGTTTTGCGTGTATTCACCTGTGGAATCCCCGTGAACACCTTTCCAGGTAGGGCGGGGGTGTCTGACGATGTCTAGAGACATCTTTGGTTGTCACAGCTGGAGGGAGTTGCTGGCCTCTGGGGACAGAGGTTGAGGATCCCTGAGGCAGATATTGGTATCATTAGCCCCATTTTACAGATGGAAAGACTGACAGAGAGAGATTCAGGGCCCCACTTAGGGGCACCCGGGACTGTCTGTGCAGGAACCTCTGCTTCTCCGTGGCCCACTGTGTGCCCCACTGACCTGGGTGCATCCCTGCCAGCCCCCACACTCATCTCTCCACCTGGGCAGAGACCATCCTGTTGAATGCTCGAGAGATCCCGTGTAAGAAGGCTGCATGCACAGCACATGGTATTGGGACCTCTTGGTTCCCCGAATTAAATGATTTGGGAGAACTTTCCAAAGCAGCAGTCAGAGAAAACCCCACCCTACCGATTTGGTGTCAGGGGAGCACGGGCCAAACTCAATAGAGGCTTTTTGTCTAAACCTCACACTCTTGGATCATAAAAAGAACATCTGCATTTTCATATATTTTAACATTTAATAATCCAAGAAGTGTGAATAATAAACACTTGGATAGGGCCGATTTCTTCCCTTCTCCCACCAGACAGGACTCGGTCAGAAGCTTCCAGATGCTGGAGCTCTCATGACCGTGCCAGGGACCTCTTTCAAGAAGCAGGAATGGCACCGAGGAGCCCAGCAGGGCGTCTAGCTGCTTCGCAGAGTAAGGCACAGATGGCAAAATTTCATGCCAGGTTACCAAGGGTGCTGTAGGTTTTATAATTGCAAGAGTCTGTTTTTTTTCCCTTGATCCTGCTATGTTGGGCAGTGACCACCGTCTGTTAAATACCTTGCAAAAAGCCTTCTCAACAGCTGGGCCGTTCTGTACATTTCATCTCTGCCTGGAAGGAGGAGGGAGAAACAGCCTCATCAGTAAACACCAGCAAGCCACCAGCTGCTACCACTGTGTCCTGCAAGAGTCCGACCCCAAATTCCTCTCCCTGGAGCCCCTCCTTCCTGAAGCCCCTTTCAGAGGGATAGAATGTTTTCTTTACCAATTAGCACTCAGGAGTAAAGTGCCTGGGAACACAAATGAAAGGGTTACTCTCTTTGCAGCATTTTGCTGACTTGCTAAGGTGCATGAAGATAGACCCCACTCATTTTTAAACAAAAGGGAGAAATGGGCTCCTCTCATACAGGCAAGATCTGGGGCCACAATCCTGTTTTCAGCACTTGGCTTACACCCTAAACCGTGATAAACAGTTCTTTTGTCCTCAAAATTCAGATGAGATTGAATCTCTTCCTGCAACGCAGTTCACCTGCAGCCTGGGAAAGCGTTCTAGTGCCATCTTGAGCTGCTTTGTGGAAGGGACCCGAATGATCCAGAAACTGCTGGACCTTGTTTGCAAGGCTGTTACCCAAGGCATCAAGCTGCTGTCTGTCTCCAGGTTTCCAGACCCTTGGCATCTACTCCCCTTTGAATTCTCAGGTGACCTTATTGACCCCACATCAAGTGGGAATGCGCTGAGACCTTTGGAGGTGGCCGTTTGAGTGAAGCCAGCCACACTCACCTCCCTCCTCCCACCCTCCCTGAGGCCCTGGAGGCACCACTCACTCTAGCAAAGGAGGGTAGCCCCTGATGGGAGCAGGCAGAATTAACTCAGGGGTCAGCCCTGGCCCTGCCCTCTTTGAGCTCTTCAAATATCATTTAACAGCAATTAGGTAATTGGGGAAGGTAGATTTCCTGAGAATTAGTCCAGGATTGGGGTTAAGAGGCATTGTATGTGGAATAGAAGGGAAATGGCCAGGCAGAGACTTCTTGTGAACAAAAGCTGTCCCTTCTACTCTGTTTTCCTTCCAGCTAATCAGCCACCCACACTCCATCTCCAAGTCACCGCCTGGGAGCTTTCAGCATCTTGTATGGGCCTCACATTGTCCAGGCCCAGGTGCCCCACTCAGCAGGGCTCCAGTTTCAGCAGCCCCAGGCAGAGTTCTGTCTAATTTATGCAATTCCGTTTAACATGGCAGAATCCAGGGCGAGTGGGGCCTCTGCAGCCTGTCCTTGGCCAGCTCCCACACCTGCAGTGCCTCAGTGCGCCCAGGGTACCCCGAGTCCCTTATAGAGGCTGGCACATCCTCATTGCATGCCACTCTCTGCCCTTGCCCCACACATGGGAAACCAGGGTGTTTTCCGGATGCTGCTGTAAGATAATGCCAAGAGACTCCTCTCAAAGCTTTCCTCGAAGGAGCAGGGTTGTCTGTGTCTTGGGTAAAAGTAAGCATATTCTGTGGTGCTCTGATTAGGGTAGGATTAAAGTTTTTATTTTGTTTATTTTACACGGCATTTAGTAAACATTTCTTTATAATGAAGAATAATACTCATATGGCACTGGTTCACAACCAAGGGAGGTGGTTTGCCCTCCAGAAAACACGTGTCAACATCGGGAGACATTTTTGGTTGTCACAATTGGGTGGGAAGTTGGGTGCTCCTGGCATCTAGTGGATATAGGCCCAGGACGCTGCTAAACACCGTCCAATGCATGGGACAGCCCCCCACAACAGAGTCACCTGGCCTGTAGGGCCAGTAGCGCTGAAGTCAAGATCTGACCTGACATGCAGCAAATTGTGAGAATCTTAAGTGTGTATGTCAGTGTGTTTTTACATATAGACACTCTAGGTTAGTTTCCTAATGCTGCTGTTAAAAATTACAAACTTAGTGGCTTGAAGCAACACAAATGTATTTGTTGTTAGTTCTGGCGTCAGAAGTCTTAAAATCAAGGTGTCAGCAGGAGTGCATGCCTGCAGAGGCTTTAGGGATGAATCTGTTTCCCTGCCTTTTCCAGGATCCAGGGGCCACCTGCATTCCTTGGCTCGTGGTCCCATCCTCCATCTTCCAAGCCAGCAGTGTAGCATCCTTAAATGCTCCTCTCTCTCTGATCCTCCTGTGTCCATCTTATAAGGTTCCTTGTGATGACATTGGGCCCACCCAGATAATCCAGGAGGATCTCCCCATATCAAGATCCTTAACCTAATCACATCTGAAAAGTCCCTGTTGCCATGTAAGGTGACATGCCTACAGGTTCAGGGTTTAGATTTAAGACATGGACATCTTTGGGGCTGTTATTCAGCCCTCCACATAGACTCCAATCAAAGTGAACATCACGTCTGTGATCCAGAGGCTCCTGTGTGCCTCCTTTCCACCAGAACCTCCCCAGCACCATTCTGACCTGTATCACCATAGAACACTTTGCCTGTTCTTAGGGTGAATGATTTTTAAAAACAAATCTCTCTTTATTAAAGCCTACATTTGAAACATTAATACAATTATGAAGAGATCCCACCATTGGATTGCTAGAAAGCTACAGAGAAATTCTTAAGCTGAACATTCAAACCCAGGTTAGAAACAACCAGAACTTAATTAGAGTGAGACGTGGTTATTTTACGGCGAGACAGATTCACATTAATCATGGGATGGGCGGGCCGGGGAAGGAGGAATGAGAGATGAGATGTACATTCCAGTAATTAAATATGTTCTCAGAGGAGCAAACCGTGGCGGAATTGCAAAGATGCTTAACGTAGCTTTCTAAGCCACTGGCGCCAGTATACAAATTGTCCTCTGGGTGAGGAGCACGGAGACTCGGCTACTCCATGGGTCTAGAATGTTAGGTTTGATGATGGCAAATTGCACTTCATCCAACAAATACTGCAGTGGGACTTATTGCCAATCCCCAAGGTTCAGGGAGTAGGGGGTCAGGGCCGGAATGTGAAAGTGACCAGACCTAGGCATTATCGGAGCTCACTATCTATGGAGAGAGGCGGTCACCTAAATGGTGTGTGATACGTCATGCTTGGTGCCAGAGCTTCGGGCTGGGAGGGCAGGGGAGGGGCATCTGTGAGGGCCATAGGAGAGAAGCAGAGCTGGGCACCCCAGGGAGAGGCGCGGGTGGGCACATGCGGCCCCACCATGAAGAGCCCCGTGTGCCTGGCAAGTAGTTGGCAAGGCCTGTGCTTGGTGGGTTCTGAGCAGGCTCCTACTGTTTTAGACCAAAGCAGGAAAGTTGAAGGCCCACTAGGAGGTAAAATACAATGCCTGATAGGAGAGGGTGGTGCCTGAACTGGAGAAGTCACAGGATGGAGAGAGCAGGTGGAGATGGATTCAGAGGGTTGGGGAATGATTGCATTCTGCAGAGCCAGTGAGGCCCATGGCTGGGATGTTGGGGTGATGGTGATCCAGACAAGAGCTACTCACAGGGAAGTGGAAGGGACAGGGATGAATCTTGCTTCGAAGCACATTCCCTAGGATTGGGTTTTTTAGAGCAGTTTTACATTTAGGGAAAAATTGAACAGAAAGCACAGAGAGTTCCCACACATGCCCCATACCCCTCCCCCAATAATCCTATTTTCATTAACATCTTGCCTTAGCGTGCTACACTTGTTACAGTTGATGAACCAATATTGAAGCATTATTATCAGTTAAAGTTCATAAGAGGGTTGACTCTTGGTGGTGTACATTCTATGGGTTTTGACAAATGTATAATGTCACGTGCCCTCAATTACAGGATCATACAGAGTCATTTCACTGCCCTAAACATCTCCTGAGCTCCACCTGTTCGTCCCTCCCTCCCCCTTGAACTCCTAACAACCACTGATCTTTTGACCTCTCTATAATTTTGAATTTTCCAGAATGTCATCTAGTTGGACTCACACAGCATGTGGACTTTTCAAACTGGCTTCTTTTACTTAGCAAGAGGCGTTTTTTTTTTTTTTTTTTTGATGGAGTCTCACTCTGTCACCCAGGCTGGAGTGCAGTGGCACGATCTTGGCTCACTGCAACCTCCACCTCCCAGCTTCAAACAATTTCCCTGCCTCAGCTTCCTGAGTAGCTGGGATTACAGATGCACGCCACCATGCCCTGCTAATTTTTGTATTTTTAGTAGAGACAGGGTTTCACCATGTTGGCCAGGTTGGTCTCAAGCTCCCAACTTCAGATGATCCACCCGTCTCAGCCTCCCAAAGTGCTGGGATTACAGGTGTGAGTCACTGCGCCAGGCCAGCAAGATGCTTTTATGGTTCCGTGTATGTCTTTCCATGGCTTGCTGTGTCTTTGAATTTTCAAGGTGCTGTGTTAGTATGATGGTTGTGAAGCCTGAGATGAGAAGAAGCCATGAGACACCAGATAAAGCCATCAGAGGAGCAATGTTTTGCCAACCAATGGCTCAGAGCCCACCCTGTCCCCACCCTGCCACTAGGAACCCTTGCCCAGTTCTAGAGGAGGCAAAATCATGGATGTGTCACTGGCTAATGTCCTTGTCCAAGAGTGACCCAAAGGCAGGTAGAGTTTCCCGGAAGACCATGTTACCTGCCTTCATGGGCAGAATAAATTTCTCCTTTACCTATCTAGAGAGTCTTACCCAGGCAGCTCAGAGACCCCTGTGCTCAGGCTGCTCCTGGTGGGGTGAGGGGTAGATGGCAAACACCCAGCCGAGGGTCCTGTCTCCCCTCCCCGTGAGACCCCAGGGTCCCACCATCTGGGGCGCGCTGGCTGCTTTCCCTGCCCGGCATGTCCAGCGGGCTGCCTTGATGAGCTCACCCTGGAACATACAGAGACTCTTCACATGTTTTTATTTTTCTCTTCTTATTAAAACAATAATAGCTTGACTACAAAACTATTAATCTGGCAGTAAATTATGGGAAATTTATTGCTATGGTTGTTTTTCAAAAATTGGCCATATTATCCTAGAGGAGGTACAATTAAACATTGAAGAATAAAAGTCACAAATGATTTGGACGGCGCCTCTTGTCTGAAGGTTTCAGAGACCGCTTATCCTTTTTCCATCAAATGCTCTGCAGATGGCCTCAGATGCTGAGACATGGCAGAACTCAATCCAAGGATAACCATGAAGTTGTCCATGGAATGATCGCGCCTCATTCCTTGCTGTTCCCTGTTGCTCTTGCAGCCTCCTGTTTGTGTTTCAGAGCATACTTATTGTGTGGTAGGACCTAGGAGCCAACAGGGTTCCTAAAGGTAGCTTGATCTTGACCAGCGGGCTTCCAGCACAGTCAAGATATTGCCAGAACAGCCAGGAATTGGGTAACTGATGAGAGAAGAGAAGAAAATCTTGTAAATAGAAATGTGGAAGATGGTGAGAAAATGAGAGAAAGAATGACAGTGTAGGTTAAAGAGGGTCCCAATGACAGAATCCTCCCAAAAAGATGTTCAAAGAGGGAAAAGTACACTTGGATTCTGGAGAAGAGGGTTCTTTACTGTGCCTGGGGTCGTGGTATTCATAGCAATCTGGGACAGGGTGTCTACATATTTGGGGCCCTGGGATCGTGCAGAATCATGGAGAGTATAATCCCAAATGAAGGCGCTGGACAACACCACTTGTAGATTTCAGGGAAGGAGAGGGATGGCAGCCACTGGTGTGGTCCAGTGCAAAGAGTGGCTGAAGGTCTTAGGTAGGGGAGATGCTCCCCAGGAGAGCAGGCACTGGGGAGGGGTGTCCTGTGGTTGTAGCCAAGGTGAAGTGGAGACAAGTTTGAGTAGATGCTGGGGGTCTTGAAAGCCACCCAGAGAATGTCATTTGTTCATTCCTTCCACCCACATCCACTGGGCACCCACTATATGCCAAACACTGTGCAGGGCAGAGAGCAAACCCTGCCTTGGGCCATTCAGGCTTTGTTCTGTAGGCAGAGCCATGGAGAGCTGATGAGTGACAGAGGGCCAAGGTGACTCTGGGTTCTAGAGAGACGCTCCAGGCACACTTCTTCCCTTCACCCGGTCATGTTTCCTGACCTCACATCTGGTGTTATCTTTGTGCGGAAGAATTCTTCGTCTCCCTGTCTCATCCCAACTCAGGATGGGTTCCTTGGAGTAGGCGTGGAGACCGTCTATGTAGACCATCCCCTGGATGGACCTTGATTTGTGCAGGAGGGGCTCCATGAACATCCTAGCCCCATGAGCCTGCTTTGGACGTCTGCAGATCCAGGTTAGAGTCCAGGCTTTGCCTCCAGCTCCCCCCATGACAGAGCAAGTCATTTAGTGCCCTGGATTCTAACAGTAGCTGCAGCAGCAGCAGCAGCTCTCACCAGGGCAGTGTTCAGACTCATTCATTCCTTTCTCTTTCATCGCTGGATCAGCCCCCTGCTCACAATCACCTTTGAAGTGGACACTTAATATTCTTGTTTTACAGAGGAGGAAACTGAAGACTCAAGAGGTGAAAGAAGTCACTTGCCCCATGGCCACCCAGCCAATGTCACAGATGGGGCTTAGATCTGGGGTTGCCAAGTCCTGCAGCCTTGCACCACCTCAACTAAAGGGTTGGCATGTGCTGGGTGAAATGCCAGTTCGGAGTCTGTGACCGTCCTCTCCCGTTTGACATGACTCGGGATGACACTGCAGACGGAATGAAAAGCCCCACCTGGCTGGCTTTCACATCATGCTCTTCCCTGGTAGCTTCCCAGCCCTGGAGAGCCGCAAACAGCGAAACTGTGAGAGAAAGAGTTTGGCGTGGCTATTCCACCGCTCTTTCTGTCCTACCTGATTCACTTCTCTCTTGCCCTTCCTAAGCCAGAGCCAGGCCTGTAACTGGAAAGTGGCATCTCCTTAGTTTTTGACACTGGGATAACTATTCTGGCAAGTTTATTTCTCTGTGAGTTTACTTTTCATCCTGATCTATCCAGTTGGTCTATAAGGACGCTGAGAGGAGCAGCTGACAGAGAAACAAGAGGAGGGAGGCAGGGCCTGGGGTTCTGGAAGGAGATGGTCGCAGTGGTGGGACAGGAAGATTTTAGTCTGCCCATCGAGGCTGTGACATGTTCCAGCTCTCTGCTTTTCTAGCATTAGGTTGTGATTAGCCTTGTGGTGAGTCCACCTGGGTCTTTCTGGAAGGTTGCTGTCCTTCCTGCTTGGGCTATGTATCCAGGATCCTTGGAAGAAACTGTTCTGCTCAGCTCTGAGGAAAGGGACATATCCTAGGCTTTTTCTGCTCATGGTCACCCCCAGACAGCCCCAGCTTCTTCAAGAAGCCTTCAGAGCAGCGAGAAATCATGCAGGAAAACACCTCCTCCCAGCTGTTGGGAAGCCCGGCATTCTATACGAGGATTTGTTTCATTTTTTGGATCTTGGTAGAAATATATAAAACGATGCTCGTAAAAGGCTGGGAAGACGGCTGGACTGCACAGCTGGCCGGGACCCCAATGAAATTAAAAATAAACAAGGAGAAATGGTGGGAAATTATTGCAAAAATATTTTCTCCGAATTGAGGAAGGCAGTAGGGAGATGAGAAGAAGTAACTTATTGGAGGTTGGGGAAAGGGCAGGACTTGCTTTAATAAACATCTTACAAGAAAGCCAAGGAGCGTCTTTCTTGGATCCATAACAAGTCGTGCACTCAACATGCTCCAGGAATACGGCCTAGTGGAATTAACGAAGGAATCTGCATCCTGTCAACATATGGTAGCAGGCACTAACGAGCTCACACCCTAAAACGAAGCAGATGGGGCTTTGTTGGAAGAAAAAGCCTTACATTAGGTTTCAGAGGTATTATAGGATAATGATAATACACCTATTTTCTGCTTTGTCCAAAGCTTCCCCATCTTTGTCAATCGGACAGCATCATGAGGATCCTCAGCCACGCTTGATGGACAGGAAGCTGGTGGCTCAGCTGTGAGGCTTATAGGCCTGCCCAGGTGGACGGGGTGGGAACAGGTGCCGAACCAAGGCTTCCTTCCCTGAGATCCCTTCCAGAAGAAGGCTTTTCTGTGACTTCTACATGACAATTCCTTGTTCCTATTCTCCTCTGGAGTTTGAAAACCAGGGCCAGATATGTTCCATAGGATGCCAAAGTGATCCCTCCCTCCCTACCTCCCTACCTCCAGCTCCTTCCTTCCTTCTTCTCTTCCTTCCTTCCTTCCCTCCTTCCTTCCTTGCACTGAATTAGTTGCATTTGAAAATGGAGAGAATTCATGTTACAATCCAGATATACAGCTTCTCTGGAAAAGTTAAATCTGTCAACAATGGCTGTGGTGCGCATAGTAAGACATGGCTGGATAGAGCAGGTGCTTTTCCATTGACAGTCAACCCCAGCCCACATCCATCCTCATTTCCTCCTGCCTGCTGCTCTAAGGTGTTGGAGTTTGTAACCTCAGATTCTTGGCCAGAACCCACCTATAACCCACCTATCTGGGGCAAGCACTCTGCCAAATCTTCAAGGCAAATGAAGAAACAGAGATGGAGAGAATGATCTGGATAACTAAAGGGGGAAGTTTTAGTTCTTGCCAGAATCTGGTGGACAATATGCAATGATGTCCACATTCAAGTTCAAGCTCATCACATTCCCACCAAGTCCTCCACAGCTTGAATTTACATGAAACAACTTAAGAGTTTATGGATGTAGTTCCAATCCAGCTAGACTATGTCAAGTTCAGCTCACCTGTTTGGTTATGTTAAGGGTCTTTTAAAAATATCAGTGGAAACTAAATGCTCATCAATAAAGGACTGGCTAAATGAGATATTGCATAGAGGGAACTCTAATTCGCAGTTAAGATGAATGAACTGCCGCTCTGTTGATATAAATTTAAACACACACACAAAATGATGTTCTATAATGGGAGCTGGCAAAGTACCATCCGGTGCTCGTTTTTGTAAATAAAGTTTTATTGGCACACATCCATACCCATTTGTTTACATATCGTATGTGGCTGCTTTCACACACAGTGGCAGAGCTGAGTAGTTGCAACAGAGACCATATGGTCCGCAAAGCCGAAAATGTTTCTCAGCGGGCCATTTACAGAAAAATATTTGCTCTCCACTACCCTATGTTATTTGGAATACATACGTACATATGTATGTATATATACACATTATGTATACATACGTATGTGTGTGTATACACACACGGAGAGATATTTAAGTTCATGGCAGAGGTTGATTTTGAGTGGTGGTCCAAAGTTAGATCATAAATAGCATCAAATTTTCTTGATCTGAAAATTCTATTTCTCTAGTTTAAAATAATACTTGGAACAATATGAAGAAATGTTAACAGCTGTCAAATTTCAGTTAAGGATTCACAGGTGTTTGTTTTATTATCTTTTAACTTTTCTGTGTTTAAAATGTTTTAAATAAAAAAATTATTTCATAGAACAAAAAAGTTTTAGGACTGGAACAATTACATCTAAATTATAAAATTCTTAGAGTGACATTTATAATTACATGTTTAAAATGATCTACCATAGGGATCTTCTTAACTATTCAGTGTATTATCCCTAGTTTTAGTCTACATTATATGGGAAGACAGGATTTCTTTTTCAGATTTTCTTATACTTGTATATTTTACAAATTCTCTTCTATATCTTTATAAATAGTTTCTAGGTACAACCGACAAATTATCTTAATTCAGGCACCAATTTTCCCTCGTGGTCCTGTTTCACTTGCCCTTAACACAGAAGCAACTAATAGGCCCATCCAAGAACAACAGTCAGTTATGCAACCAGTGCCTTCCAGCATGTAAATAACCCCGTCTAGAAATCCAGGAAAAACAACCAGCCCTGAGTCTCGTCTCACTTACTCAAATCACATGGACAATTTACGTCCATGAATTGGAATTTCAATTTGATCTCAGAGTTTACTTGCGGGGGCCAAGGCACATTATAGGGGGGAGGAAGGGGAGCTGCTGAAGCTAAGAAGAACTGGAATTAAAGTCATGCAAAGCAGATGCCGGGACTAGTGGGTGCCAATACAAGGCAGGTGCTGGGTGGGGCCAGGTGACTTGGGAAGAGTGGGCTCCCCAACCTGGGCCAGCCTTTGGGCAGCTTAGGGGACAGTGGCTGAGCAGCGGGATCTGGGGTCGGCAGTTGCTCCATCTCCAGCTCTTTCAAGGAATTGAGCGTGGAGTCTGGCAATTTCAACAGAGTATATCTTCTTCTATACCTGAATGAGGGATTATTCTCAAACTGCTGGGCAGCCAAGTGGGTGTCTTTTGAAAACAGACTTCTGGAATTTCCCAGACTTCTTGCAAATAATCCACAGTACTTTGTTGGGGTGGAAAAAACTGAATTTCTTCCTACTATGTCTGGAATATATACAGTAAAGTCTTTATGACTTGACAGGGTGTGCCTGGCCAGGAAGACCTCTGCTCTTGGCCAGGCTGTGTGGCAATGAACTCGGTGATCTGGGGAGATTGGGCCCCTCCAGGGGTCTCTGCCTGAGGGGTGGGGGGGCTGGGAGGGTCAGGGGCCCCAGCCTTTGTCCTTAGATTTCCTACAAGTCAGATGATCTTGGACGTGGTTTGTGATCACTGCAGATGTTGCCAGGTTGGCCGCCAGCTTCTGAGAGGCCTGGATAGAGAATGAAGGAGACAGGGAGAATGAGCAACTGGCTCTGAGACCCAGAGCGGGGCAGGAGGGGCCCCTTTCCCTGTGTGGGTGTGGCCTCCAACCGGGGGCCCTATGAAGGCCTCTCCCAAGACTCTCTGCAGCCGTATAGTTCCATGACCTCACAGCCATCTAGCCTGGCTGGGAGTGTTCATTCTTCCGGCAGCATGAAGTGTCCTTCTCCGGTTCTAATCTGTCTGCAAAGTCCTCAGAACCCAGCTTTCCACACCATCCCCCAGACCCGTCACAGCTGCCTGCCCAATCCCCCACAGAGAAGTCTTCAGGAGAAGGGACTCGGGTCAGACATAAACCTGGGCTCGAGTCCTGCCTGCCACTTGCTAGCTCGGTGACCTCAGCAAGTACTCAACTTCTCCAAAGCACACATTCATCACCCAGGAAACAGGGATGATCTCAGTTACCGCCTTCTAGGGGTGTGACAAAGACTCAGGGACATGAGGACCAGAGTTCTGGGCCCATGGCTGGCCTGTAGCACTCAACCTAGGATGCCTCCTGAGACCAGCGATGGTTCCGGTCCTTCTCCACTGGGGAGAGGCACTCTTGCTGATGCCCTCTGTTGGCCTCTGCCCTTCCCAACCGGGGAGGCTGCCAGGCACAGGCAAGGTCAGGGTCCCGGCCTTCCCTACCGACCCCAGCTGACAGGGGTGAGTTCCAACACCACAGCCTACCCGGGGGTCCTGGCCGGCGGCACGGCTCCCTCCTCCCTCCCCCAGTCTCGTAGACAATTCCCTTTTCACCCAGGGACCCTCTCTTGCACGCCCCGCATGGCTCCGCTCACTCATATGTGGAGCCTTCCTCTGTGCTGACACCATCCTATGGGCTGGAAATGGCATTGGCCAAGGAGGCCGGGATGTTAAGGAGGAGGCATTTGGGGGGAGGACCACAGAAGGAATGGAAAGGGCGTGCAGGCAGGAGTTAGGACCTCAGCTGAAATAGCACAGGACAGTGTCGGGGTGACTAGGCCATGCTTCAGGCAGGCTGCTCAGGGAAGGCAGTCTGGGGAGGAGGGGGCGCGCGGGCTTAAACCTGACTGGGCAGAAGGAGGCACCTGGCCAGGAAAGGAGGGCATGGGTTTCGGGCCTGGGGAACAGCCGCTGCGAAGACCCAGTGGAGGGTTGGGGAGGGGGTGTGGGCAAGCCCAGGTCAGGTCCCTGAATTTTGGGGGAGGAGTCAGGATCCACCACTAAGCGGCCAGAGTGCTGGGGGTTGTTGGAAGGTCTGATTTCCACTTTAGAAAGCTCACCCCACCCCCCGACTGGGTGGAGAATGACCTGCAGTGGGAGGGGGAGAGTAAGAGGGGAGAGAGGGTGATGGCTTAGTCCGGGGTGGGAGACCTGGAAGGAAGGAGACGGACCGCATGACTCAAGTCCAGGAATGAGTCTGCACTCAGTCTCTCCTGCCCTTTACTATGGGGCACGCTTTCTCATTTCAGCTCAGGCTAAATTAAACTAATTTAGCTTCATGGAACCTAAGAATGAATGGATGGCCCAGTGACCCCAAAGTGGCTGAAATAAGAGAATCAAAAAGCCCTCTGCACCGAGGGCATAATGGAAGATGCTTCTGGGCCCCAACCTGCTCAGTCACAGCTGGGTTGTAATAAATGAACACATTTGGGAACTCTGTTGTATTTCGCTTCGTCAAAACAAAACAATGGAATGTGCCACCCTGGTTCCTATTGAAAGGCACCCTGGCCCCCAGAACTGCTCTGAATACCTAGGACTGTATTATCAGGATTTCTCAGAAATCTCTTCCAAACACAGCTGCCACTCTTTAGGGAATGGTTGACTTTAATTATTGAGAATTACTTTAAGATTCGTGTTTTTCCTCATGTTACTGAAAAGTAATCATTGTAATAGTGAAGACCACATGTGTCCTGGGTCTAATTATTAAATCATTATATTGTTATATCATTCCTATTAGTTGCTTTGGCGAAAGGGTCAAATGAAAAAAGTCAGGGCATTCTTTTTTATGTCGACATTTTATTTTCTATCAATACAATTCGCTCCAGCCCGAGACATGGCAGAATGGGATGTGAGCTGGCCTGCGTGGGGGCTCGGCTTTGGCCTTCATGGTGGTTGGGTCCGGAGAGAGGTGAGCAGTGCCCTTGACTGATGCACTGTCCGTCGCTGCTGGACTAGGGCTGGGACTGGGCCCCAGAGCCAGGGTCTCCAGCGCTGGCAAGGGGGAGCTGCTGGGTCCTTCCTTTCGCTGGGCCTTCTCCTTGGATCCATTGGCCCCTGTAGGTACTCCTGTCCGGCCTTCCTGCTTTCCCCAAAGTCCTCAAAAAGTGTTTGGGCTCTAAAAGATAAAAACAAAACAGCAAAAGTAGAATGAGTAAATGTTTGAGTACACATCTAGAAGTTTCGATGACTTCAAGTATAGTAAACTGTAGTCACTTTCCTCGTAATAAAGTGTAAGTCATCAGAATAAAATGGGCAAAACAGATGTATCTTAAAATGCAAACTAAAACATTATAAGAAAATGGTAAGGACAAATTACAGTAATTTGTGACTTTGCATGTGAGTAAAATCCTGAATAATCGAGAAAGAAAGATGATCAAAATCTTTCCAGAGATTCTTGCAGCAAAAAAAAATCTCATGTGACCTGGTAAGAGTTGTTGCAGGGCTCGTTGTGGCCAGACCCAAGAGGCCCCGCAGCACCTGTCATGGGGTACTCATGCTCTGTGTCACGTAGTAGCTGCTCAATAATTCCTCCTGGAGGGGATTGCTGATGGAGTCCTTGCTTTTCCCTGGAAACAGTGGATTGTCAAGCTCCAGACAGAGGAAACTTAATTTGATTTTGTCCCCTGAGTCAGTACTGATTAAGGCTATCATAAAGTAAATTGGCTGAGTTGGGGCCCATTTCAGGAGGAGCTGGAGTTGCTCTGCAGCCCAGCCTGGTTCTGAGGGCCCCAGGCGGTGGAGTCTGCAGCAATGGAGGAGGGGAGATGGGCACTCTGTATTAACCCAGCTGCAGGCGAGAGGGTTTAGGGGGGGATATGTGAGCCTCCAGGGTTGCAACTCTGCCTTGCCCTTTGCTCAGACCAACGCGTCTGAGTTGCCATGCATTCGAAGAGTGGGTGCCATGGTTCCCAGCAGACATGTGGCTCAGGACTTGGCCAGATATGCCTGGGTACCCCATGTACCTGGCCTATGCCAGTACCCCATGTGTGAGCTGTGTGACCCTGCATGGGGATCTCCCATCTCTGAGTCTCTTCATCTCTGTAGTTACTGTGAGGAATTCAATGTGTGCTAAATGCCCAGAAGCGTGTCCAGCACACCTTTTATGATAGGGCATGTCGGTGCACGTGGCACTGCACAGCTGGTTTCCCATCTCCTCTGCTGGGGGACGGGGCTGAGTCAGTTACCTTTGCCAACATGTTTCCAGCACTCAGCAAAGAGTGTGGCACAGAGTAACCTCTCAGAGGTGGTTTGCTGAATGAGCACACCAACCCTTAGCTCATGTGACCCCCAAATCCCAGCTCAGGATGGAAAAGGCAAATTGGGAGCGGGGCCAGAGCTAGGAGAGGTACAGGATGGAGAGGAGTTGCTGGGAAGGGAGGCCGAGGTAAGGCCGGGCCGGTGAAAATGGGAACATGTTACTCAACCTCTGCCATGCTGGGGCCTGGGGAAAAGGATGCCTGCAGCTTTATGGAGGATGGGAGGGAGCTGGCTGTAGTTGTGTGAGGGCCCTTGGGACTGTAAAGCTGGAGAAACCTGAGGAGGGTTGTCAAAGGTGTGTTGGCCTGCTGCCATTAGATTACTTTGGTTGCAAGTAATGGAAAACCAAACTCAAGTTGACTTAAACTATTAAGGCAAGTTATTGGTTCCTGTAAAGGCTGAAAAGTCCCAAAGTGGATCTAACTTCAGTTTAGCTAGATCCAAGGACACACAGCAGTGGCACCAAGGACTCACTTTCTTTCCATCTTGTTGTTCAACCTCTTATAAAGTCAGCCAGGGCATTTGCATGTTGTCCCAACATTTGTCACTTGCAAATGGCTCTCTCTACTGCACAGGACATCATAGGAAAATCCCAGAGCAAGAGGGATGGGACTGAGTCGTGGTGCTGAGACTCTGGGGAGGGACAGGCTACTTCTTTGTGATTACTCAAAAGGCGAGGAGGGGTGATGAAATAAGCCATTTCTAAACTGTGCTTCCCAGACCTCAGGGTCATCCCAGAGGAAGGGGCTGAAGGGAAAGGGAAGGAGATGGGCGAGCTTCCAATTCACTCAGAAGGGCTCCTCTTTTATCCACCTTCCATGAAGGAGTTCAGACACAGAAAGGCTCAGGTGTAAGCCTGAAACTCACCAAACCAGCTGGTCCGAAGCACATTTTACTTTGAGTGCTCACTGTGTGC
Organism: Pan paniscus; assembly: GCF_029289425.2. Taxonomy (NCBI): domain Eukaryota; kingdom Metazoa; phylum Chordata; class Mammalia; order Primates; family Hominidae; genus Pan; species Pan paniscus. Next base: position 65,193,291 of record NC_073270.2, read on the forward strand.
TCTGTTGAGTGTATTAATGGCTTCATAGCAACCCAGGAAGTGGATGCTATTACAACCCTCCCTTTACCTATGAGAAAGTGGAGGCCCAGTTAGCTAGTGGTAAAGCCCGAAAATCTGACTCCAAAGCCTGTGGGACAAACCCATCTCTCCACTGAGCCATCTTCTGTACACAGCCACCCTTTTAAACACAGATGCAGTAATGCACACAGTAGGTGTTCAGCAAGTGTTTCCTGACTGAATGACTGACTGCAGGTCTGCCTGGGTCCATGGCTCATGCTCTTTGTACACTTCATTTCTCTCAAGTAGGACAATGTTTAGCATTCCTTCAAAGAACCCTGCTGTCATCTTTGGGAGTTAAGAAGTTCAGTTCTTCCCTGTTTTTGTAATTACAGGATGACCCCAGGTCCATTTTCCAGGAATTCTTTGAATTGAGAGGGATCAAACTATGAAGGAATGCTGATGAGCCTTAGAATTGGTTTCTGTCTGCGTCCCACTTCTTGCAAACCCCTAGTTATTAAACACTGTAATTCTTGCATCTATAGGGGCCCTTTCCCCAATTAGTAAATTGATATGCCTGACTGCAGTCACTTGACTTGGCTGACTCATTCATTCCTTTACTCACTTATTCACTCATTCCTTCACTCACTCATTCACTCATTCCCTCACTCATTCATTCCTTCACTCATTCATTCATTCATTTACCCATTCACATATTCACTTATTCATTCACTCACTCATTCACTCATTTATTCACTCATTCCCTCACTCATTCACTCATTCCTTCATTCATTCCTTCACTCATTCACCCACTCATTCATTCATTCCTTCACTCATTCATTCTCCCATTCACTTATTCACACATTCACTAAGTCATTCATTAATTCACCCATTCCCTAATTTATTCACTCATTCACTAATTTGTTCACTCATTCATTCACTCACTCATTCACTCACTCATTCACTCATTCATTCCTTCACTCATTCATTCATTCACCCATTCACTTATTCACTCATTCACTCATTCATTCACTCATTCACTCACTCATTCACTCATTCACTCATTCACTCACTCATTCACTCATTCATTCCTTCACACACTCATTCATTCACCCACTTATTCATTCATTTGCCCACTCATTCATTCACTCATTCATTCACTCATTGATTCCTTCATTCATTCACCCACTCATTCGTTCATTCGCCCATTTATTCAGTCACTCATTCACTCATTCATTCCTTCACACATTCATTCATTCGCCCACTCATTCATTCATTCACCCACTCATTTATTCATTCCTTCACTCATTCATTCCCCCATTCACTTATTCATTCATTCACTAAGTCATTCATTCATTCACTAAGTCATTCATTCATTCACTAAGTCATTCATTCATTCACCCATTCACTAATTTATTCCCTCATTCACTAATTTATTCCCTCATTCAGTCACTCACTGACTCATTCATTCAATCACTCATTCACACAGACATTCATTCATTCACTCACTCAATATATTCATTCTCTCACTCAGGCATTCATTCACTCAGTCACTCATTCATTCACCCCCTCATGTATTCAGATATTTTATAGAGCAGCTCCACATGTTCATTACAGTTGTGGGCACTGTAGAACATGATGTTGAACAAGGTAGGTCCCTGTTGTCATAGAACTAACTGCCCACAGGGGGCACTGGACCTGCAGACAAATAAGCAATGCTAACGGTGGCACCAGAAGAGGGTGAGGGGTGCCCTGGCAGTAGTTCCAGCAGGACCTGCCTTTCTGGGCATCACAGGAAGAGATCGCCCTGTGGAGGAAAGGAGTTACCGAGGAAAGGAGTTACCAAGGCAAGGGGAGTGAGGTTGGAGGGAATGGAGAGAAGTGTTCATGTTCCAGGAAGAGGGTACAACAGGGGCAAAGGGCAGCTGGACGTGGGTTCCAGAAATGGAAAGCAGCAGTGAAGTGGGAACACGGGAGGGAGCCAAGGGAGCGCAGGATCCTTGCCATAGTGTCAGTGCTGCGGTATCGCGAGCCATCTCCAATTGCTTCTCTCATGCTTTGACGTGTAAGTCTTGCATTCCTGAGAGCTGCAAGCCCTACAGGAACTGAAGGTAGGTCATCCCCCTCAGGAATGGTGCAAAGAGCAGGAGCATGGCCCTGGGGAAAGGAGGCTCCCACAGGACCCACTTGGGTACCAGTCGGGGGACCCAGGCCCCCATCATGTCCCTGCAGCCCCACAGACCTGTCCCTCTGGAAAAGCAATGGTTTGGCAAAGTGTCAACAGCATAGCCCAGGAAGATTCTGGAGATACCTAAAGTAAAGCAGCCTGAGTGTAGGGGAGCACCTGTTTCTCAAAGCCAGGGGTGCCAAATGTTATGGTGGAAGCATCTGGAAGCTGTGGATTGAGGCACAAGAGCAAAAATGAGATGAACTCAGTGCAGTCCAGACTCTCCTGTCCCCTGCCCACAACCCCCAGGGCGCTCAGTGGAGACGGACCCCGCAGGTCCTTGAAAAGCAAGGAGTGGCTCAATAAGTAGGTTGATTTGCATTTAATAGGGGCACAAATTGCAACAACAACTAACCGTGGTGACAAGCAATTATATTCGGCTGGAATTAAAAATGAAAGTAAAAGAAGGAACACATAAGAAATTCAGCCATTTCCTTCTTGGTCATGGGGATAGAGGGAGGATGACAGACAGAGCTCTGGCTCACAAGAACTCACACTTGGTTGAATTCAAGGCTGTCACCGTCCTGAAATTCTTAGCGATGTTGAACAACGGGGCCAACACATGATGCGGCTGGGCCCAAATACAGAATCTGGCTGCCATATCTGGTTTGTGCCTCCATGAAATTGTCCTTCCCTCTGTCATACAAATGTATTCCATCCTATTTCTCAGATGATTTTGTGGCAGCATTTTCTTTTCTTTCTTATTTACCCAGCCTTTTAAAGTACGGTATAGCATGTGATCAGCAAAGTTTACAAATTGTATGAGATGACTTTTTAACATATGGTCCAACTCTTGTAAAAGTATTAAAACTTCCATCCCCCACAGAAGGTTCCTGGCACATATTTGGAGTCACCTGGCCAGGAATCCACCAACCTGATCACTATCACCATGGGTACATTTTGTGGCACTATTTCACCTCAGAAAGATTTTCTTTTCTTTTTTTTCTTTTTCTTTTTTTTTTTTTTGGAGACTGAGTCTCACTCTGTCTCCAGGCTGGAGTGCAGTGGCGTGATCTCAGCTCACTGCAACCTCCGCCTCCTGGATTCAAATGATTCTCCTGCCTCAGCTTCCCGAGTAGCTGGGATTACAAGTGCCTGCCACCACGCCCAGCTAATTTTTTGTATTTTTAGTAGAGATGGGGTTTCGCCATGTTGGCCAGGCTGGTCTCGAACTTGTGATCTGCCTGCCTTGGCCTCCCAAAGCACTGAGATTACAGGCATGAGCCACCGTGCCTGGTCAAAGATTTTCTTATCTTTTTTTTTTTTTTTGGCAGATTCACTCTTGTAGCCCAGGCTGGAGTGCAGTGGCATGATCTCAGCTCACTGCAGCCTTTGCCTCCCAGGTTCAAGTGATTCTCCTGCCTTAGCCTCCTGAGTAGCTGGGACTATAGGTGCCCGCCACCACGCCTGACTAATTTTTGTAGTTTTAGTAAAGACGGGATTTCACCATGTTGGCCAGGCTGGTCTCAAACTCCCGACCTCAGGTGATCCACCTGTCTCGCCCTCCCAAAGTGCTGGGATTATGGCATGAGCCACTGTGCCCGGCCAAGATTGTTTTATATAATTTCCCAACTACTCTTGTGGGTTATTCAGGCCCCTGGGGAATCCAGGAAATCCTAAGGGGAGAAATAAAACATAGAACTTCAAGTAACTCTCACTATGGCAAAAGCACCTAAAGTTGAAAGATGTTCTAAGTCTTTCAAATAATGTAAGACATAATTCCATTTTGGAGGTGCATTTCTGCAATGAGATTCTTGGGTCTTTTAGGCGGTGCTTTCAGGGATCTGGAATCATATATTTTGAGATGATAGATTATCTTAAATTATCTTAATTGTTTCATTAACATGAACTTGATATAAAGTAGCCTCTTGAAGTGCATTGTAAGGAGGGAACAGAGATTAATAACCTAATCAAGCATTTGGAAACAACTGACATGCCTCATGGAGAGAGTACTCTAAAAATTTCATTTAAAAATGTAATTATATTGATTGGAAAGATGGATTTCTTTGTTTCAGAGAGCAGATCTTATAGTTTGAGAGCATTTAGCTGAATTGATAGAATTATATTTAAAATGCTATCTTCTTAATTGCATCAAAATGTAATTTTCAGGCTTTTACTGCAGAAAGAGTTGGGTTTCTGGAGCCTTCTGCCCTTTTAATGTTGATTTCAGGTGACCGCTGGTGTTCCTGGGAACAAGAAACATAAAAACAAAAGGATTTATATTGATGGTATTTTAGTTCAGAGCCAACCTTGCGGTAGGGAAGGTGGCTGTGGCCTTTGTAGGTGGCGGTGCAGGTGTGAGGGGATAAGGAGGGGGCGCTCTGCCAAAGCTCTTTAAGTAATGCACCCCAACTCTGGGTCCTCGGTGACCTCAGCCTTCCTCCCTGGATGCTGCCTTTTCTTTCTGGAGTAAGACCTTGGCATATTTTTAAAAATCTTCTTGGCAGTGTCAGATTTTCGTTATTTGAGGGAGGTTGCATTTTTCGAAACAAGTCATTTGGAGCTAAGACTAGGTCATGAAACGCAGGGAAATATCACTCTGAGATAATATTCCGGACAATGAGTCAAGTCCCCAAAGCCAAGGCTGATCTTCTCACATGGCTTCAAAAGCCCCCGGACTTTCGTCCTGAGGGTCCCCTTCCTCCGGGCCATGCATGCATGAAGATGTTCAAGCACCTTTTTGCAAATAGCTGCATAAACAAACAAGGAAACAAGCTAGAAAACCACCTAAATGCCTCGGATTGGGCCTTGCGGAGGCTCCTGCCACCTGTGCCCCACAAGAGATTTTCACTATAAAGACACTGAGAGATATGAAAACATTTCTGAGAGAATGTCGGGTTGGGGGATCCCAAGAATCAAACTGTAAGTACACACGACAGCTGCAAAAATAAAAAGAGCCGCTGTGTCAGGGTGTTGGGACTGGGGGACTTTTCCTCTTGTTTTCACCTAAAACTGTGTCTTAATGAAAACCAAAATCCAAAGAACAAAGAGAAGCATGTAAAAAGTTCTATAAAAAGCAGGCTCCTGTGCAATGTATTTCTGAAGGAGAAATGACAAAGTTTGGGCCGGTGATGCTGTCTTTAGATGCTGTCTCAGAATATATCATAATCTCTTAAGGTAACCTTGGCTGGAGAAGACACTGTGTGTTTGGAAGCGTATATTTCCTTACATTACTTACTAATAGTAATAAATAGCATTTGTGGAGTTTACAGAAAATATTCCTGCAAAATAACTCACCCCATCCAGTGCAACCCAGAGAGGCTATTGCTCCTATCTCTACATGACAGGGGGGGATAAGGGATGCTGGGAATGCCCTAGATGATGTTACTGAGGGTTCACAGCAACAGGATGGGACCCCAAGTAAGTAGCCTGTCTCCCCATCTGAGGCCTCATTCAGGGGGAAAAGGACTTGAGAAGATACCAGTCTGTTCTTTTTTTTTTTTTTTTTTTGAGACGGAGTCTCGCTCTGTCGCCCAGGCTGGAGTACAATGGCACAATCTCGGCTCACTGCAACCTTCGCCTCCCGGGTTCAAGCGATTCTCCTGCCTCAGCCTCCCGAATAGCTGGGACTACAGGCACGCGCCACCATGCCCAGCTAATTTTTGTATTTTTAGTAGAGACGGGGTTTCACCATGTTGGCCAGGATGGTCTCGATCTCATGACCTCGTGATCCGCCCGCCTCGGCCTCCCAAAGTGCTGGAATTACAGGCGTGAGCCACCAGATACCAGTCTGTTCTATCCTCTGACACAGGGAGGCTCTCTCGTCTACACTCCCTCCCCATAGGTTTCCCAATTTTCTTCAAAATTGGTTTCACTCAATCCCCATGGCATCCCTCAAAATGCCTGCTGACTATTTGACCGGACTACCCCTTGCAGGTAGGAGACGAAATCCCAATTTGAAGTCAGGAGATCACAAACTCAAATTCCTACAGGAGTCAGAGCTAGGGATGACAGTCCCTGTTCTCATATTAAATACATAGGAATCCTCTTTACTCTCTCATAGAAAGGTCTATTCCCTAATTTTTTACTCAAAACATGAAACTCTTTTGATTTATCTGTTCCCATTATTTACAAAGCCTGAGATAAAGAGAGATATTCATCTAATTTAAGAAAAGCACCATGCAACCAACTGATAATTGGCAAGAAAAAATAGACTCAGGGAAACAATAGAGAATGGTGGGGATTGTGGCAAAATTGGAGTGTTCACATTTTATCCAAAGGGAGCTCAGTTACAACTGATAGCTGCCATGTGAAAAAGAAGACCCTATGTTGTTATGTTTTCCTATTTTCAAGAAGAAGCTGGAGACCCAAATATGAGAAATTTCCCAATTTTGAAGTATATTGAAAGAGAGAGTCTCATTTTGAAGAATTTCAAGAAATTATATCAGTTAAGTGTCTTGGTTTGGGTTTCCCCAGAAACAGACCATGAGACAAAGACTCAAAGACAAATGGTCTATTTGGGAGACAGTCTCAGGAAATACCCCGGGAGAGTGGGAAGGGAGAGTGGGGGAGGAGAAGAAGAACAGATATGCTCTCGAACAGTAACTTCTGGAAGCAGCAAAGGTTCAGATTGGTCAGAGATGGTATAGAACAGTGCTTTCTAAACGGTCTATGGTGAAAGATTTGTTTCTGTTGCCAAGCCATGGAGGGTTGATATTTTTGTAAAATAAGAAATGGGAACAGGCCGGGCGTGGTGGCTCACACCTGTAATCCCAGCACTTTGGGAGGCCAAGGCGGGAGGATCACAAGGTCAGGAGTTTGAGACCAGCCTGGCCAATATGGTGAAATCCCATCTCTGCTAAAATACAAAAATTAGCTGAGTGTGGTGGCAGGTGCCTGTGGTGCCAGCTACTTGGGAGGCTGAGGCAGGAGAATTGCTTGAACCCGGGAGGCGGAGGTTGCAGTGAGCCGAGACCATGCCACTCCACTCTAGCCTGGGTGACAGAGCGAGATTCTGTCCCCCGCCCCCCGCCAAAAAAAAAAAAGGAACAAAGCCATAGAAAATATAAGCCCCATTTAAAAATTATTAATTTGCTTCAACAGTTGTAAATTAATGTTCCAAACTGCTGTAAAAATTTCTAAATGCTTGTGCTCAATTTCAGTACTTAGCCCATCACAGGCTGGTAATAAACAGCTGAGAAAACCAGCCCACACTGATGCGGACCCATGCTTGGAGTACTGGGACGGGTGCAGATAGCTCATGACTATCCCATCTGAGGGTGGAGGAACCTGGGATATTTATCCACCCCGTCCTGCTTGCACACGATTAGGGGCTGTTTCCAGGGGCAATTCCATGTGTGCTAGGTAGGCCGGGGGTTCCTGCAGCCAAACAGCCCCGCAGTTGAGAGTTGCAAGGAATGCTGGAAGCAGCCTTTCGGGGTAGAGGTGTGAGTGCTAAGGGAATGTGGACGGGGCGGCAACAGCAACTGCTAACTGAAAGTCTTGATTCGTCTCAGCTCCATCGCCATGGTTCTCAAAGTGTGGCACCTGGGCTGGTAGTGCCAGCATCACCTGGGAACTTGTTAGAAACGCAAATTCACGGGCCCCACTCCCGACCTACCAAAGCAGAACCTGTGAGGGTGGAAGCCCAACCACGTGGATTTTGACAAGCCTCCCAGAGAATTCTAATATATGCTCAAGTTTGAGAACCACAACTTGATTGCATTTTAAAGCAATTAGGCCAAGGAGAAATATCCTTGTTCTTACATAAAACCAAGATGACCTTAACTAGCATTGGCTCCTTTCTTTCAACAGGCTCAAAGTGAACTCATTTTCATAAGAATTGCATTGTTTAAATAAATATGAAGTTTAAACTGTATATATCCTGTCCCATGCCAATAAGTCCAATGCATACAAATCACTTTAAAATCCACCCATGGAGATCTGTACTCAGCGATGTTGCTAGAATCACTCCTCTGTTAGATATCAATAGTGGCAGATGATAAACTCTCTTCTGCAATGCGACACCTTCTTTACTAATAGACCATTAAGCTGTCTGAATCAGAGTTTCACTGATTAAACAGGAAATGCCATCTGTAGAGTCTGGTATCCTTCCAGGGTCTGCAAAGGATGGGACCCAGATAAAAAATAAAAAGCCTTTCCTTTGCTCAACTTTTAAAACAATTATTCTTATTTTTCAAGGCGTATTCATATAAACAAAGAGAGCCTGGTCATAACCTATGAAATAGGCCAAATAATAGTAGGGATGTCAGTATTCTGGGGACAAGGAAACAGCAGCAGGATGAGGAGGGACTTGCCGGGTGCATGTGTTTGCTGAGGGTGGGGTCCCACCTCCCCACCTCTCCACCTCCTTCCCCACCCCTTCCCCACCCCTTCCCCACCTGGTGCTGTTTATTTCCTTTAACAAGAACCAGAACTTGGATGGTTCTGCTCAAACATAGCAGCTCTGACACCCCCAGAAAGGCTGGGAAACATGGAGGTTCTGTTTAGCTTTCTGTCCCCGCTATTGTGAAATAGCCCCTCGTGAATGAAATTCTGCGCACAGCGTCACCACCCAGCGGAGCGTCACCTGCTCTAGGCCTCACCTCCCAGGTGGTCAGGGTTTGTTGATACCTTGGTGTCGCCAATGAGTCTGATGAAGACAGAAGGTTTTCATTAAGTAGATAATTGCTCCTGAGAATAGAAATGCAAACGGAAGCACAACAAATGTGCTTTGCTATTTGTAGACATTTGTCAAGTTTAAGTGAATGGGCCACATTAATTTGAAGGTTTAATTTCTTGGCATTTGTGGCTGTCTCTGTTAAAGTGGTTCTCATCTGGGGTGATTTTGGCCTCCCCCCACCCCCCACTGTGGGTACATTGGAAAATGTCTGGGGACGTTTTTGGTTGTCACAAGCAGGGGGTGGAGAGGTTGCTGATATTGAGTGGATGGGGATCAGGGATGCTGCTATACATCCTGCAATGCACAGACCTTCACCACAGAGAATGAGCTGACCCAGGCTAAGAAATGCTGCTCACATGTATACATATGTAACAAACCTGCACATTGTGCACATGTACCCTAAAACTTAAAGTATAATAATTTTAAAAAGACAGAAATTCTGCTCTATGGCTTTAAGCCAGTACAATTTTTCACAATCAATCATAATAAACCAAACACACTAGAAAAATAGAAGAAGTTAGGGGAGGGATTTTTAGCATTAAAAGTACAGATTTGCTATAAGTGAAGCTGGATGTCTTGGTTTTGTCCCTCTTTGCCTTAGGAAGGGTTATGCCCACTGAGAGTTCATTAGTTAGTATTTTTCGGGTTTATTTTAGGCAACCAACCAACCAATTTATTTTTTTAATGAAAGTTTAAACCCTCACCTTGGGCGAACTGTATCGAAATATGGATTAGGTGTGCACAGGCTTTTCCTGCTTTGGCCAGCCACTGGCCTGAAGAAGATGCTAACCTTTCTCACTTGAAGAGTTCAGCTGCCTTTGATGGATTTTTATTGAGTGTCTACTCTGTTAGCCACCACAGAGTTACTATTAGGTTGGGGGGAACTGGGAGAGAAGAGGTTCAGGCCAAGTAAAAAGTAGAATGTCAGAAGGAGACCAGCGAGGAGCTAATAGGGGTGAGACTCAGAGGAGCTGAGGAGGGAGAGAAAGGGAGAGGCAGGGTCAGGAAGGTCTTCCATGAGCCCCAGCCCCCAAGAACACCAGGTTTCTACCAAGGCACAACTACTCCAAAGCCCTAGAGAAAATTCTCTGAGGTCACATGTGGTAGAAATTTCACTGGAATTCAGAAATGGGTCTATTTGGTTTCCTTCTTTCTACTCCTTCATCCTTCTACCTGCTTTCCCAAACACTGGCACCAAGAAGAAAACAAAAGTCTCCGATGCACAAGCTCCCTAGAGCCCAGAAGCAGGTCTTCCAGTTTCTTAATTGGAGACATAAAGGCAATCATGCCTGCCTCCTTCCTCCTGTAGAAATGAATACATTTTGGTAAACTATTTGAAGATGCACAGGAAGACGCAATCATTCCCAGCTGAAATGGACCATTGCAGACTCATCTCATGAAACACATCTCATCTGCCCCCTCTCATAATCGGATTATTAGTGTGAAAATGGAGCCCAAGTGCCCGGTTAGGGATATACAATAATGTTAATAATATTTATGATGTCTAGAGGGCCTTCCTTTGGTCTGGTGGTTGGGAAAGGGGTTGGAATGGTTCTAACATAATCTTCACAACAGAAGCCTGGGTCCCACCAAGAGAAGATGCCCTGAGACAGACGCTGTCCTGAGAGTCCATGAAGGAAAGACGCTCCTTTCCAGTACTAGGCAGACCCAGTAACTCCTACTTCCAAGCATGTGACTGGGACAGCCCCATTTTCCAAGGAGCTGGTGTGATGGTTTTTGACCTGATAGTAGTGACTTGGTTCCAGTTGTTTCCTGAATGTTTTTACAGAAATAACCAATGTATTTCCGGTGCAGTGTTCTATCTTAGCTGACAAAACAAGAGGTGAGGCTCAGCCTGGAGTGATTCCATTAAACCGGATGGGCACAAGATACGGGCCAATCTGGTTACCGTCCTGGAAGAGATTTCATCTAGAGGCGGCTAAACAGGAAATTGGAATTTCTCTCCTCTCAAATGATTCATTATCGCTACAACATCTTAATAAAACAGACAAGGGGTCAGTAATTCGAGCTCGGTAATTAAATGGAAAAAGAACAGCTTAGTACAACGGTTGAGCACCGTAATAGATTCTGACATATAATGACATATAAATGAAGGGAAGGGGAGTGGGGATGACAAGGTAGAAGAGATATTAGACAGCTGGCCCTGAGCTTGTCATTTTCCAGTTGGTGCAGAACGGGGCTTTGTTCAGGTAAAATGGCTTTTGTTGGCCGGGGCCACTGTTGCGGCCTTTGACAGGCGGCCCAGGCAATTTCATTTATCCAGATTATAAGACAATTAAATGAAAATGAAATGTTTGTGTATTTCCATTTCTTTTAATACTGGCAAATGCAAAGTTTCCTAAGAAGCTTGCCTGGAAAAAGAAATTCATCTCGGCTTTCAAAGTGGGTGGAGTGGAGAAGTAAAATTCCTCCTGTGATTTTGGGGGCTATATGAGGAAGAAGGAATTTCACAGGAAAATGGAAAGAAAGAAGAAAAAAAAAAACACCTCCAGCTGTCATCTTCACTGTGCTTATCTCTTGCCTAATTATAAGATTGAGAGGCCATTGCCCCAGGCAGTGCAGGGCTTGGTTTAAGAAAGAGAGCTGTAAGGATGCTTGGTTTACCTAAACAATAGGCTTTGTCAAATACCTATGGAGCGGGTGAGCTGTCATTCCAGGAGCTGGTTTTCCAGCACTCTGAACTGTCTTGTGCCTTCCAGCAGCCCTGCTCTGTAATTAAACAGCCAACCTGGAGATTAGGGGCTCCCGTGAAGGGATTCATTGCAGGTACCCCACATGTCTGTAGCTAGAACCCAGTTTTATGGGCCTTCTGGTTGTCAAGTTTTGCTCTCATTTTCCCTTTCCTCTTCAGAGATAATCACACAAACAATTTCATTTGTCTTTCATGCAGAGAGAGAAATAGCAGGTTTAACAGTCCTGAACACCCGTCTATGGTTATCTCAGTGTTCTTTATCTCTGAGTCAGGGCAATTTTCTACCTGTTGACATTCATGTCTTCCTGAATGCCCTGGCGACTCCTGTTCTCAGGGCCACCCAGCGCCACTGCCACGACTTCCAACAGATGGTTGTTTCTTCCTATACCTCTGTCCTGGCCCCAGCTGTCTAGCCAGGTCCTTTTTTCCTTCCAGGGTTGGAAAGTACTTCTGCCTGCAATTTTCCAAGCCTTGAGCATGTTAATCAGTTGCTCCAGATCTGCTGGTTGAATTTTAGGCCACCAGCACAGAGCACAATGGCTGGACTCAGGTGTCAGATGCCCAAAGAGGGGCAGGGGCTGCCAGAACCTGGCGTGGTACAGCACAGTGAAAATATCGAGTGCCAGTCAGGTCTCGCGGCCTAGGCACTTGCTTTACAACAAGCTAATTATTCTATCGGTTTCCTCTGCATGTGGCAAAGGACGGTGGAGCTGCAGGAAGCACTTTGATTCTTCTGTTCTATCAAGGTTCAAGTTGATGCACAGAAACCGGAAACCCACCAGGACTCTCTCCTTCTTAGACAGGGAAGGGATGAGAGTCTCGTAAATGGAGTCCTGGTCAAACTCTGGCTTACCATGGCCCACTGGGCCCCGAGACTCTCCAGGGTCACTGCCTGGTCTGGTCCGGGTGCATATTTTGGGCTGCCATGCCCGGCAGGTGGAGCCATCCCACATCAGCTCTGTGTTCTGTGTAAGAGCACTCTCAGTGGGGAAGGTCAAGTGTTCCCTCGGCAGCTTCAGCCTCTCTGGTCCAGATATCCCATCTCAGGAGGTGGGTCGTGATGAGTACCAACCTTAAAAATCTAAAAGATTCAGGGATGAGGGTCCGCTTCATATCTCTGTGTGCTTCACCTATCTAGCCCCTGCAGAAAGGGACTGAGTCCTGCAGGATGACCGTAGACCACCATAAGCTCGCCCAGGTAGTATAGTATCCCTGACTCAGTTTCTGTGCCTGGGGCGTTACTCTTGCGAGAACAAACGAATTTGGCCTTCGGTACGTGGTCTGCAGTCACTGATGGAGCCAATGAGTTCTTTTCAATCCCAATCAGAAAAGAAGACCGGAAATAGTCCGCATTATCCTGAGATGGACAACAGTATGCCTTTACAGTTTTACCCATAAGTTTGCCAGTTAACCATCCTGCCCTCTGTCATAATAAAAATCCGGGCCATTAGGATATCCCTAGGATATCACCTTGATCTGTCACGCTGATGACATGATCTTGATCAGGCCAGAAAAGCAAAAGGTGGTGGCTGACATGCTGCGGCCCTTGGAAAGCCACACACGCACACGCTTCAGAGGGTTGGAGATAAACCTTATGAACATACAGGGGCCTGTTACATCCCTAAAATTTTACGGGTCCGGTGGTCAGAGGCATGCCAAAACATTATCATCAAAGTAAAAGACAGAGAACAGCATCTCTGTCTGCACCTAGTAAGAACCGACTCGGCCAGGCGCAGTAGTTCATGCCTGTAATCCCAGCACTTTGGGAGGCTGAGGTGGGAGGATCACCTGAGGTCAGGAGTTTGAGACCAGCCTGGCCAGCATGGGGAAACCCATCTCTACTAAAAATACAAAACTTATCCGGGCACGGTGGCAGGTGCCTGTAATCCCAGCTACTCAGCTGGCTGAGGCAGGAGAATCGCTTGAACCCGGGAGGCGGAGGTTGCAGTGAGCTGAGATCGTACCATTGCCCTCCAGCCTGGGCGACAGAGTGAAACTCCATCTCAAAAAGAAAAAAAAAAAAAAAAAAAAGAACGGATTCCTGGTGTGCCTTGGTAGAGGTGGAATGCCCAACCATGGGACACCGTGTGACTAGGAACACCATGTGACTAGAGGTCAGAGGTCACGCCTGCCCATCCTGGGGTGTGTTCTGTCCTCACTGAGTCATGAGGTTGAGTGGGCCCAGCAATGGTCCATCATAAAACGGAGGTGGCACAGGATAAAGTGCAAGCAGGACCAGAGGCTACCAGCAAGCCTCATGAGCAGGTGGCTCAAAGCCCCTTGCCTCTGCCTCTGCTGTGCCACTCCCATTTTCTAATGAAAGTCCCCTAGATCCCCCTTTGAGGGAGGCCTTGCTGCCTGGCTGCCGGCAGGCAGTCTGTAGAGAGCCTTGAGCTGACATTTCCTCCAGGGTCGGCCTCAGCTGTGGAGAGCTGCACCCCCTGGTCTCTCCTTTCTGGGAGCCAATGACATGAGGTGACTAGGCGAGGCCTGGCCATGTCAGACTGATGAGGACCACCCTGACCACCATGCGGTGTCTCATGCACTTCGCTGGATGTGCCAGGGTGTTGGGGGCCTGCATAGTTCACCTCTTCCCTTTGCCCAAGGCTGCCACCACCCTCCTCCTTTAACAAGTGCTGATCTTGGATCATCATCTCCCACTTCACATTCCTTTTCAGCATCTGCTTCTGGAAAACAACCTTCCCAGAGACCCAGCAATAGATCAGTGATGTAAATCTCCACAAATGTTCTCCTTGCTCAAATAACAGGTCTGTGTAGCTGAATCATTTGGTGAGATGGTTTCATTTCCAGGCTGGTGATGGCTCTGCCATCTGCAATACTTGGGTTCCAAGGGTATCCTGCTCATTTCTCTGCCAGTCCATGCGGGTAGGGGTGGAGAATGTGAAAAGGAGACGCATCTGCTTCTTAAATGCTTTGGCCTCAAGGTGACATACTGCACAGGGCCACATTCACTGCACAGGGGGTGGGGCAGCCCTGGTTGGGTGCCACCTGCTGCCCACATGGTCTCCCCTTGGTCTCGTGTGGGTTCTGGCAGAAGCTGACATTGATGCTAGCAAGTGAATGTAAGCTGTATGTTTGGGAGACGATCCTAGGAAACACTAGGAGAGGATGGAGAATGACAGGGAGGGAGGGAGAAGACCCATCATAGGTGTGTTTTCAAGCAAGTTGCCACCTTGTACAAGCAGAGCTCACACCAGCATAACTCGGGGAGGAGGCAGGGTAGACCATGCCTGAAGTCAGCCCACCAGGAAGGAGGTAACCGCATCAGCCACCGACCCTCTGCTCGTGGTCACTTGAGGCTGACCCCAGCAGCATCAACTCTCTGGTCCTTTGGGTGTTCTCTGTGTGGAGAGTGGCAGTGACTCAGCCGGCAGCCCTCAGCCTGTGGGTGCAAGTGCAGGGAGGAAACCGCCGCATCAGCCTCGCACCCTTAGTACGGAAGGGAAGATAAATTTTGGTGGACAGTTAGCCCAATATTACCTACTTAATATTGTTCTTCGAAGGTACTCACTTAAAAATGGATTTACTTTTTGAAGTATTTGGGCTCCTTCCTTCCCTGCCTCCCTCCCTCCTTCTCTTCCTTCCTCCCTCCTTCCCTCCCTCCCTCCTTCCTTCCTTCCCCACCCCGCTCCTCCTTCCCTTTCTCCCCACTCCTTCCCTTCCCCTCCCCCCTCCCTCCCCTCCCTTCCCTCCCTCCTTCCTTCCTTCTTCCCTCCCTCCCTTTCTTCCCTCCCTCCCTTCCTTCCTTCTTCCTTCCTTTCAAAGCACGATGTTCCAGGCACTGTGCCAACTACCCAGATTGTAGCAGTGCAGGAGGCTCAGGACCAGCCCTCAGAAATTCCTGTTTGATACAGAATGACAGAAGAGTTAGGTTGAAGCCAATGGTAAATTCCATAGAACTGAGGGGATACCCATGACCTTTCCGTGAATTTTTTAAATACACATTTTATTTGTAAACAAGGCATCTCCAAATACTGTTTTTTGTTGTTGTTGTCATTCAGGAAAAATGCACACATGCAAGTGGAAATGATCTCTGTGTTCATGTGCGTCTGTGAATACGTGCCTGTGCCTGTGTGTGCCCGTGCATGTGTGTCTGTGGCGTGGTGACACTGTGGTCCTGGGGAGCCCTGCACATCAAAGGGCCACTGGAGGAGTGGTTCGCTTTGCCTTTGAAGAGCCTTTCTGCCTCTTGAATGCAAACACAGCCTATCCACCTTTCCTCCAACTTTAATAATAGTTTTGTGAAAGCCCCAGGGACTCTTTGCCTTGCCTAACCTTCAAACCAGATTTACAGTCAAGGAATGTTAGACATGAATTAATTACCCCACTAAATACAAGCAAGACACAAGTGCACATAAAGGGGAAGAGAGAGCTCCTTATCTTCCGTACAGAAAAGATTACCAGAAAATGCTGCTGCATGATTCCTCCTGCCATCTCACCTCCAATGCATTGGGAAGCCACCTGCTCCGAGTCATTTTCTAAGGAGAATCCCTCCCTCCCCCGACTCCCCCTCAGCTCCAGATCCACAACCCTGCATCCAGGCATGGATCCCTCACTTTCAAGGAGGCAGAGGGGCAAAGCCCCTGTCTTTTCTATTCTGGGATGAGGTTTTAATTGCCTCTTGTTGCAGATGTGATTTTTCTGCTATTAGTTCTAGCTTCTGAGAAGGTAAATGCTTTGTGTTGTGTTACAGCTGCTGTGCATTTTGTCTTTTAAATTGACTTTCATTTGCCTCAGCTGTGATTTCACCAACTCCATCAGTGCCATCTCTGGAAACTTCTCAGGGAAATAATAAAAAAGTTCAAAACAAACAGACAATGAAAAACCAAACAGCTCTTTATTGCCAATCTTCCTGTGAACTGGCATGACTTGGGATGCCTTGGGTATATAGGATTAAAAAAAAAAAGAGAATGTTAATTGCTCCCTTTTCAATTTGACTTGAAACTTATATGATAGATAAAAGTATTTCACTTGAAACTTACATGATAGATAAAAACACTTTAAATACACACACACACACACACACACAGAGAGAAATTGGTACCAAATCTTCTTCACATCAAACTGCACTTTCAAAGTTCTGCTTGTAAATAAATGCTAGAAAAGTAACTTCACAGCTGAGGGCAATGTTATGACAATTCTGTAGACTTGGCCCCTTTAGAATGAAAGTTTCAAGATGTGACAAAAAAAAAATGGTGATGGGTAGGGGAGAAAAAAAAGGCCCCTGGAGCCACAGTTTATTCAATATATTGAATCCAGATTTCATAAACCACAAAAATGTCACCCCAGAGAGCCTATGCAGAAATGTGTTTTCTTCAGAACTTCTAAAGTGGAAACTGAAATATACAATGAAGACAATTAGATGAAATTTGGAAAATGTCAAACCTAGGAGACCTAGGACAGCTTTAGTCTGGGACAGCTCAGAAGGGGATTCATGCCTGTATACATGGGTTGGAGCGGGGTGGTGTTCCTAAATGAAGGACTGCAACTGCCTGGAATGACAGGATCCAGAAGTATTTGAATCAATTAAGTCGGGGAGAGCAGAACTTTTTTGAAATTCTGCAACGTTGCTTTGTAGGTTTTTAAAAAATCAAATCTTGATAATTCCATGTCCAGGTGACCCTGACTGTGCTAGGAGGCTTTGCCTTCCAATTCCCTGTGCCAAGGTCAGTCTTGTGGGATGTTTGCAGCCACAAGGGAGGGAATAGCGGCTTGTAAAGTTTGGCCTGGACACAAATCAGGAGGGAGACCCTCCATGGGCATGCATTTGGAAATTCAGGCTGACCCAACCTAGTTGGGGGCGGGCGAGCCCAGGGCAGAAGAGAATGGGTGGTGTGGGGAAAGGCCCAGGGGTCAGCGGCCTGGCTCCAGACCATGTCTTCCTTCCTCTCTCACTACGGTTCCTTCAACTTCTTGGAGTCTATTTATTTGCCTTCACTATAAATGGGGAAACGATGGCCGCTTTTCCAGCTTGTGGTGAGGTTTACAGAGCAAGCCTGTGCAGTGAGCTTTTAAGAAATTGGTTTGCTTGGTGATTACTGTGGCCCTTTGAATAACCCCTCATTCTCCAACACCTAGAATCACTTGTCTCTTGTGTATTGACCAGGTCACTTCTAGAAGGCAGCGTTTTCATGAGCCACCCTAAGCATTGCTGAGGTTGACGGGGGGCATGGCTGTTGATTCCCGTGCTGAGCACCACACAGGGAGTAACTTAGGGAATCCTCACTGCAAAACAGGAGGCGTGCTGTCTTCAAGTTTTGAGTGAAGAAACTAAGTCACAAAGAAGTTGGAAGGCCACACTTCGAGGAAGGGGTCTGTCTCCATTGTGCACCATCATGCCCGACTCTGTGGTCCCCACAGTAGCTGCCAGCCCTAGGAGCTACTTACACGTAAATGAACTAACATTTAATTTAAAATTCCATTCCTTCATCACAACAGCCACATTTCAAGTGCTCAAAAGCCACACAAAGCCCATGGCTCCCATACTGGTTAGCGCTGATGTGGACCATCTCCATCACTGCGGAAAGTTCCACGGAACTGCACGAGTCCTTCCATTTAAATCCCAACCCAGGGACAGAGGGCTTATAAAACAGGGTAAATTTGGTAGTGATTATTCACATGTGAAAAAAGAATTGTAGACTCCCAAAAGGAGTTGCCCAAATGACTTCTGTTAACCAGAGGATTGAAAAGTCTATTTCCAGATCATTAACTGCTTGACAGAAGAGGCTGTTCAGGGAAAGGGGAGAGAATTGGTGATGAGGCTCTGGAGAACATCTTCAAATATTGGGAGATGCTTTTTCATGACAAGGGTCCAAAATGCAGATGGAGCAGAGTCCTCCTCTGAAGGGGACACCCTCAGGCCAGCAGGTTCCAGGTCACCTCCTCAGCATTTTCCTCCGACTGGATTTCAGCTGCAAAAATGGGATGCCCAGCTTCACAGAGCAGGTCAATAGTGAGTCTGGAATGTTCCATCTGTAGACTCCCACCTCTCTCCCCACTTGGCTTCTGGTCCTGGCTTGACCACCAACTTGCTGTGTGACCTTGAGCCTTTGACTTTCTATGCCTCCACCTCCCTATCTGTAGATGAGAAGGGTGGGTAGCCCTGCAGCACCCTACACATCCCCTTCCATGCCTTTTCTCAGTCACTCATTATTTGTGTGAGGTGAGGGCAGAGCTCAGAGAATGAACAAGACAGCATGACCCACTCATCCCACGCTGTTGACAACATGACCCACTCATTCAACACTGTTGAGATGCCTACCTGTCCTCCAAGTTCTCCAAGCCGGCCAAGTGTGAGGTGCTTGTGGGTGAATGATAACCTGGGTGAGCCACTGAGTTCGCCTTAGGGTTCAGTGTCCCTGGGAGTAGAGTAGGAGCCAGGGATTCTTGTTTAAGAAGAAATGCTCTCAGGAGCCACCTGTAGGGGAATGAAAGAGAGGGCTGGAAAAAGAGCCAATCAAAGAGGAGGGTTCAGGAGGATCCACTCAGCCCCACCCCATAGCAAAGTCTGGAGCCTGGGTTGCTCCTCAAAGTCTCTCCACTCCTGAGTCCCAGAGGCGAGAGACCTAGGCTGGTAGACTCCCCCTATCAGGCAGTCACTGACTCTGCTCATTCATTCATTCCATATCTCAATATTCCCCACCCCTGTAGAGGAGGAGATACAGCTTCTCAGGCACCCCCAGGCGAGGTGGCTTCCACTGGCCAATAGCAGTCTTCCAAAGATTGGTGCCTGTGTGAGCCATGAGTTGTTGTGGGGAGGGAGTGAGTGTATCAGGCACGTAATGGGGCTTTGGGCAGACACCCACAGCTTCCCCTACACAGTTCTAGCGTCTTTGTTTTCACAATTCTTCTATTGTTGAAAGGCAAGGAAAGGGCATTTGATTTCTGTTTGAACTTCTCTTAGTCCAGGTTCTTGCTTTTGCTTTGCCTTTTTTCAAGTAGAGGTACATTTTCATTCCTTCCACTGTTTATTGCGGTCCCTCAAATAGCAGTTATATCTCCTCCCCGGGAAGAAATGAAACCATCTGGTTTTGTCCCCAGCTGGCTGTGCCATGATAAATGACAGCTCAAAGGTTTCAGCCAGCACAGAGCACAGTGGAAAGTCGCCTCATTAACAAAGTGTATCATTGCATGTTCTGGAACAATCCATCTCAAAGGGGCCTGCATTAATTAGGAATATTTTCATTCAGCATGAGGCCGTGGTAGAACATTTGGCCGAATGGAAACAGGAAAGACATACCCAATTGCCCAGTTCACCAACATTCTTTGCAAAGCCTTGGTATTTAAATGTCTCTAAATAGACATTGCATTTGGCTTGATGCAACCTCCCCATTTAAGATTCCCATTTAAAACTTTTGCCTTATACATGCGATACTTTTCTCATTAGTCAAAGTGTTTCCTTCTAACAAGGTAAGGTGGTCGGGGAGGTTGAAAAGAATTCTTTTCTTGCCAGACCAGAAAGAAAGGAAATGTTTTGAAAGACTTACTGTTTTTTGTTTTGTTTTGTTTTGTTTTTGAGACGGAGTCTTGCTCTGTCACCAGGCTGGAGTTCGGTGGTGCAATCTCGGCTCACTGCAACCTCCGCCTCCTGGGTTCAAGTGATTCTCCTGCCTCAGACTCCCGAGTAGCTGGGACTACAGGCACGCATCACCACGCCCAGCTATTGAAAGACTTACTCTTACCTTTTATGATACACTAGGCTTGTGTCTGTGTCTCAACAGCTGAGAGAAGCCTCTGGCTTCAGCTTATGCATCTTCAAAGCCTCAGATGTCTCAATGCCCTGGAAGTAGCCAAATTAAATCTGACAATGATTAGGAGAGTAAGAATGTTACAGTACATGCTCTTCCTTGTAAAAGGCCGGAATTAGGTCTGGGTTGCCCCTGGCTTCCCGTTTGTAGCACAGATAGATTGGAAGTGGTGTTGGAAACAGCTCAGTAGGTAGACCATGAGTTGGGAGTTCGGATGGACCTGAATTCAAAATCCCAGTGCTGCCACTTATTGGCTGTGGATTTTGGATAATTCATTTAAACTCTAAGCCTCAATTTCCTCCTCTGTAAAATGGGAAAAATAATATAAATCTTATAGCATTGCTATGACAATTAAGTGTGCAGAGTAAATGCCTAATACACATTAGCTATCATTATTGTTAATGACAATATACTGGCCTAAGGTTCCCATAGGGCTCAAAGGCAAAGTCCTTGAAGAAGGGTCCTCCTTCCTGGAGGGAGTTTATTTCACATGTATTTTCTGGAGCTTTCTTATCAGAGGGTATTGACATTTCAGTTTCTGGTCTTCACCTCAGAGATGAGAGTGTGGGTGGGAAGACCCCTCTTGGGAGCTGGGCTTGTCTTGACTCCTACTTGGGGGAATTTCATACTAAGTAAGAGAGGTCAGCTTTCTTTATGGAAACTCAGCCTTCTCCCTGGACTGGGCAGCTCAGAACAACACAGGCTGCAAGAGAGCTTTTGTGTCTTTCTCCGGAAGGCAACAAGGCTAAGAATGTAAGAGTGTAGGTCAGTTGGTGACCTCAGAGCTCAGAATTCTAGTGGACTCTGATGGTCCTGCTGATAAGATATAATGACTGTTAAAAAAAAAATTCTAGAGATAAGGGTTAAAGAAGATTCCCACGCCAATCACTTTCCCTCCCAATTATGGAAGAGAAAGACGTAGAATATAATATCATAAGATTTAGAAGATGATAAAATAACCTTGCCTTTTCTCCTCCTTGGGTGAAATTTCTTCCATTTTTGGACCCATTTCTACTTCGCTTACCAGCTCACATATGTCTGCATGAGTTTAATTAGGATGAAACATCCATGATTCAGCACACTCTTTGGCAAATGAGGGAAATAAGCACAGAAATAAAGACAGGAAACTACACTTGCATGCAAGTCTTGATCACCTGGGATTCATGGCAAATCTTCCCCTGGGGCTCTCAAGGCTGCGTAGGATACAGATTTAAAGAGGGAAGCAGGAGATGGCCTGGAGGGGGTGGCGAGGCTCTGGTGGTGAGGCTCCCTGCCTGGAGAGAGAACACAGAAGTTCCTAGGAGGGAGAAGTTCCTCGTACTGCCCTGCTTACCACTGTCGTTTTTTTGCAAGAAGGAAAAGGCAATTAAAAGTGCTTTGAGACAGTCCTGTAATGGATCAAACAATTAAATTCAACATGTGTCTCTTTAGCTCAGATATTTTGTTGAAACAGAATGAGCGTTCGCCTCTTATTGTAAATGAAATATTCCTCAAGGCTGCCGTAATTTGGAGAAGGGGATTCATGAGGAGCTTTTCAGCTTAGCCAGGCACAGGGTGGCAAGTGACTGTCAGGGAAACTAACTCAGCAGAGGTCTGAGCAGATTGTAGGGACTCAGAGGACGGACTCAGGGCATGGTGTGAAACAGAGGAGGCGCCGTGAGAATTTGTGAATGTAGGAAGACCGCATGGGAAGGCGGCCTTTTTAATTTGCCTGTTTCCTAACCAGATCCTTTCCTTCCCTTGGAGTTAGAAAGTTTTTAGAGGATTCTGAAATGAATCAAGGCATACTATTAGAATGATACCATCTACAGGACACGGATGCCCTTGCTTCTCTGAGTGTGGAGGGAAGACACTCTTGGTGCTTCTTATCACTCATTTCTGGCTTCTTTGGAGAGAGCCTAAGAGTTGTTCCCATCTCCTGTGAGCAAAGGAGGCTACTTGTCTGGGTGAAGCTGTAGAAGCACCCAGGCTCAGAATTACAGAAGCAGGGGTTCTCTATGGCATCCCACGGGAAAATGACTCATGACAAAGCCATTTCCAGACACAGAGCTATACACGTTTCTCATTCTTACCGTTAATATTCATGTTTTATTGAAAAGAAAAGTGAAAAACAGATTGTTCTTTTTCCTCCAAGAAGGACCCCGTTTTTGTCTATGAAGGCATGAGACGTTTATAGAACTTCCTGGGAGGTCCCCTGAAATAAATCCTGGGCAACAAAGCCATTAAAAAATGGAGTCAATGATATAATTTTAAAAGCAACATGTGCACCAGGCGTGGTGGCTCACGCCTGTAATCCCAGCACTTTAGGAGGCTGAGGCGGGCGGATCACAAGGTCAGGAGATCGAGACACTCCTGGCCAACATGGTGAAACCCTGTCTCTACTAAAAATACAAAAATTAGCCGGGCCTGGTGGCAAGTGCCTGTAGTCCCAGCTACTCGGGAGGCTGAGGCAGGGGAATCGCTTGAACCCAGGAGTGGGAGGTTTCAGTGAGCCAAGATCGTGCCACTGCACTCCAGTGTGGTGACAGAGCGAGACTCCATCTAAAAAACAACAACAACAAACAAACATGTAATACCCACAAAATGGAAACAAATGAGATTTTGCTCTCAGATAAACAGATGTCCAATGTACATGTTTATCTATGAGGGTTCATGCAATAAACAAATAGCAGAACACTTGTTCACTCACCTAGAAGCTGACATGTGTTGAGCATCTACTGCGTGTCAAGTCCTTGCTGAGTTCCAGGGATGTGGCTGTGAGGGAGACACCTTGACCTTCTCAGAGCTCACAGCACAGCGCCGAGGAGAAGGATGATGAAGTGAGGTGCCCATGTGCCAAGAGAGGAATAAAAAGGAATGGGTGGTGGGTTCTTTTGGGTGCAGGGGAAGGGGTTTGGAGAGACTCAGAACTGGGGAGAAGCTTGAATTGGATGGAGAAGGAGTCTCCCCTTCTGGGCAGAGCAAGCAGCACAGACGCATGGCCACATTGGACGTGGGGAAGGGATGGCAGGTCAACCCTGTGTGGGAGCAGAAGGATGGAAGAGCTGGGACAAACTCACGAGGAGCCTTGGAAACCATGCTGGAACTTTAGGCTTCACTGTGGAGGCAGCAAGCGGTTAACGAAGCCCATAAACTCATGTAGAATGTGAGCTGTTCTTCATTTTTTAGTGTTCACTCCACGCGGGGCAAAAATTGGACCAGAAAGGGCAGAGACCAGGCCCTGGGAAGTCAGATAGAGGCTTTAGCAAGAGACAGTTGCCAAGATGAAACTGGCCCAGATGAAACTCCCTGATTTCCTGACTTTGACACATGTCAGCACACATCTCTCATCTTCTAATGAGAGGCAACAGAAGAGAGGTGCAGGGAAGGGGCATCTCCCCATCAGCAGCATTTCTGACCCCACCCTATCTGGGAAATCCAGAGAAATAGCATGGGAAGTGGAGAGGGGGGGATGAGGCCTCTCTACATGGAGGAAACCCGGAAGAGAGGGCCTGGAATCCCTTCTCTCCATCCTCTGGGATTGGCTCTCTGGAAATGAAGAGAAGGGTGAAGAAGCCCTGGTGTGATTTCTCAGGGGATGAGCTGCAAGAATAGGTAGGATCCCTGCAAGACCAGTGTTGATAGTGGAGATGGAGGTCTTAGGAAAATCATTTCATCGCCCTGGATAGAGTGGCTGCCCGTAATGAACATGACGCTCTTCAATTCACACTGAATAAATTAATTGATGGAGAGCACATGGCAGGATGCATACATTCCTCATTGATATGCGTCATTGGAAGCCAAGAACTAATATGGAAAAAGATTGTGTGAGCATCTTCAGCAGCCCCCAGGTAATCATGAGGCACGAGCAAATCCAGAGGTAGCCTTAGGAAACGTTCTAATCCCCTTTCCCCTTGCTGCTGCTGCTGCTTCTACTTTAATTTTAAAAAGTTATTGATGGCCTGGCTCAAAAATCCCTGCTTTTCTATTCAAGCAGCTTTCTTGAAGTTTGGAAAATAGAAAATACTCTCCTGGGTATAAAGAACACACATTTCAAGAGTGAGTAACCTGGCGAAGTGAGATTAAAAAGTTGGCCGTAGATACCACAGTTGTCAGACACAGTGTTTTATTATCCAGGTTCTTAAAAGTAAGTGCTAAGTAAAGGTTTCTTGCACCAGTATGCACAGTGGACTATTAGCTTGCTCTCAGATTCAGTCTTCTGGCGCTTCTCAGACATCGCCTCCAACACCTGCTCAGCTGAATACCTGATATTGCTTTTTTCCCTCTCTCCACCTTCTCTCTCCCTGAGCAATCAAAGCCCAAACAAATACTTGTCATTTGCCCTCTGACATAGCTAAGATTTAAAATGTCAACAATATCTGAAATATAAAACAAATCCACTGCTTCTAAAACAACAACCACAAAAAGCACTAATAGTTACAGAGTGTCCCTGTCAGTCCCTATTTATGAGACACTAAAGCATTCCCACCACAGACGTGGACCCTGGGGCAGCTGGGGAATGGGAGAAGCTATGCCATGATATAGGGTGACAGATGATGGAATGACACTTAGAAGTTGAGTGTTTTTTGAATTTCATAGGAAATGGTGATTGCTCTTGGCATGGAGACACTTGGATCTCCTTTCTCTCCCGAGGATATAGTTATCCTCAGACTGAGCTGGAGCAAACATTCAGCCAGGGATACATTTATGACTTTAGCTCATACAAGATGTGATACATTTGCACATAGCCAATTAGCGTTGGGCTTCTCAAGCGGATGTCCAGATTCACCCTTGGGTCCTCAAAAAACTTCCAAAAGACAGCTGGATGTGAAGCTGGAATGCCCCAGTTGGAAAAAGCCTCCACTATTTATTGGCTCTATTATTCAGAGGGCAAGCTAAGCCATCTTGAGGCCTCACTTTCCTCATTTACAGAAGGAATTAACACGGTTTACATGTGGTGTCAAGATCACACGAAAGCATGAACATGCAAGTTTCCAGCATGGTGTCCAGCCTTCCTGTCTCTCTCCAGCCCTCCCTTTCTTATTTGTTCACTCATCCATCCATCCATCATGGACCCCCGGTCATATACCAGACACCATGCTGTCACTGGGCACAGAGCTGTCAACAAGAGAGATTGTCTCTGGCCGTGTGCAACTCAAAGACTGAAGAGGAGAGAGAACTTTTCCAGACTTTGCTGGGAAGAGAGCAAAGCAGCGATGCTTCAGAGAGCACTGGGCAGGAGAGCCGGGAGTAGTCAAGGCTGGCTGCTGTGGAGTGGGAGAGAGGGGACAGTAGTGTTAACACCCCTGCAAGGGCATCTTTTTGAGCACCCCATCTGTACCAGACACCCTGCCAGCCTCTGAAAACAACATTGATTAAAAAGAACATCCATGGCTGCCACCCTCATGAAGTTCACGATCTAGTGGGGGATATGGCTGTTACCCAAAGAATCACACAAAGAAGTAGAAAATGATGAGATTGGTGTGGGCAAAAGGAGGGGCTCGGTGCCAAGACGGCCTATGTTAGGGGGATTTGGCCCATTAAAGGGTCTGGGAACATGGCCCTGAAGCAACTGTGTTCGAGCTGAGCCCTAAAGGTGGAGTATGGCCAGGGCAGAGGGAACTACTAGGCCAGGAGTGCCTGGGGTGTAGGGCAGTGAAGGCCCTGAAAGGAGGCCAAGGGCAGGGTACGGCTGAAGGAGGTGCAGGTGTAGGGGAGCCTTGTGGGAAAGCCTGGCCAGGCCGGCTGCCCAGGAGTGGGCCAGGCTAACAACGCAGCATGGTTCTGCAGATTGCAGGAGGCGGCCTGGGTGCCGAGCAGTGCATGAGTGACCCGAGCATCGGGGGAGGTGCATCTGCCCTCAGAAGGCAGGCAGAGTCGTTCTCTAGTCTCTTTTGCTCCGTTTCCCATCTTACCCCTCCTTGTCTTCCCTGGGTCGGGAAGGACCGAAGGGGGCCCAGCCCAGTGAGTTGGGAGCCCAAGTTGGAGGTGACTGCCACCTTAGTTTGCTGCCCTAAAGGTACTGCCCCCGGGATTCCCTTCCAGGGGCATCTTATGTATGTGACTGTGTTCTGCTCCTTCCTGGTCACCTCAGTGGTACCGCACTGCAGACACTGGAGTACATTTTACCAATGGCAGGACAACCTAGGTTGAAAATTAGTTTTTGCAGCAATGTTTATAAAGTAAAAGATTGAAAACCCTGTGTCATGTCCATCAGTAGGGAATGGGTTGAACAGCTCACAGCAGGACTCCTTAACTCTGGCATTATTGACATTTGGGGGGTGGGGAATTCCCTGTGGTGTGGCCTGTCCTGTGCATTGCAGGATATTTAGTAGCATCCTGGAGGGCAGAATCACCCCCCAGTTAAGAACCACTGGATTAAGATTCATATACGCTATTGTCTTGTTGCTCAGCTCAAGAAAAGAAGGGAGGGTCCCTTTTCTGATTAGGAATCCCAAGCAGACCCAGCATGAGCAGCCCTCCCTTGAAGCCAGCAGCTCAGTGTGAAGAGCTCCCAGACAGCCCTTGTCAGGCCTGGGGACAGAGGAGGGTGAGGACTTGAAAAATCACCAGCAGAGAGTAGAAATGGAAACCACCTGTGCACAGTTTTCCTCTGTGCGGGCTGGCTCTGCAGCTGCAATAAGAAACATCGAGAAAAGCTGATGAAGTGGGGAAAAGGATCCAGAACAGATGTGTTTCCTGTACACATTTCAAATGTGCCGGGCAGAGGCCGGCGGAGGCCCTACAGGGCGCAGAGAGGCCCTGCTGTGTTGAGGTCCCAGCTGCCATTTTGCCTGCCTTCTTGGGCTCCAGGATGTTGGCCTCAGGCTCCCCGCTGACCAACCCTGTCTGGGGTTAAGTGAGCACCGCTGGACAGACGTCAAGTCATTGAGAAAAACTCCATCCTGAGAGTCATCTTAAGCTTCTTGGGATTTCAGTATGCCCAATTGATTCCAGTTGGTGTCAAATCAGCATGTTTTGCCTAATTACATTCATTTTTGCAAGTGGTCGTCATCGGTTTCATTTACAGGAACTCAGAGTAGCCCCAAGAAATGAACTAGATAGCTGGCAGAGCAGTCCACAGTGGGGAAAAAGTCTGTTTTTGTGAACACTGAATTGACATATGCTTTTCCATAAACCCAGGCTTGCAAGTAGTCGTGCTCATGGCCTCCTTGTCTACTTTCCATCTCTCAGTCTCTTTCTCTTTTTAAGGCATAAATGTGAAAAGAAAACAAATCTCTCCTCTCCTATCGTCCCCGGCCCGACTCAGGTATTTGAACGCTGCTCATTGCTGGCCCAGCTGAACCAGGGGGCCCAGACATTAGCCTCCTTTGGAAGACTGCCATGTAAATCAGTGGCCTACACCAAGTTTTCTCAGTAATGTGAGTTCTTCCTTTCCCTAAAAATGGGAAATGGGGCCTCCACAGGTCATCAAAAATGTGGCTTAAGCCTGGTGTGGTGGCTCATGTCTGTAATCCCAGCACTTTGGGAGGCTGAGTGGGTGGATCACCTGAGGTCAGGAGTTCGAGACCAGCCTGGCCAACATGGTAAAACCCCATCTCTACTAAAAATACAAAATTAGTTGGGCATGGTGGCACATGTCTGTAATCCCAGCTACTTGGGAGGCTGAGGCAGGAGAATCGGTTGAACCTGGGAGATGGAGGTTGCAGTGAGCTGAGATGGCACCACTGCACTCCAGCCTGGGCGACAGAGTGAGACTCCGTCTCAAAAAAAAAAAAAAAAAAAAAAAAAAAGAAAAAAAAAGAAAAAGAAAAAATGTGGCATAAAAACAGAACATCTGGCCAGAGATCATTGTTTAATGGAATCCTCTCCAAGGGTTCTCTCTCTTGCAGACCCCTCCAGGGCATTTGAGAGAGAAGAGCCTCCAAGCCCAGCCCGGAGAGGCAGACCAGAAACAACTGAAAGCAGGCCGGGGAAGATAGGAAAGGAGAGATGTGTTTTCTTTTCGTATTTAGGCCTTAAGATCCAGCCCATGTCAGCCTATCTCCTCCCCAATTGCGGGAGTCAGACACATGTCCCCCGGAACAGAACAAGGTGTGCAGTTGGGGAGGAGACGTGCCACTGTCTAGCTTGGGGCCCACCTGCCATGTAGCCCCCAAATAACATAGTGAAGTGGTTAAAGGGCACTTGTTCTGGAGCCAAGTGGACCCAGGTCCAAATGACAGCTTTCTGACTGACTTTCACTCACTTGCCTGGGACCTTAGGCAAGTGACTGATAGCACTGAGGTCCTGCAACATGTGGGCAACCCTATCTCCCCCGGGGGTGACTGTGAGATCAGAGGAAATGTGTGCAAAGCACTAGCACAGGGTGAGGCTTTGGCACACAGTGCACTGGGCTGGCTGTGATACATGGTAGCTGGCACAAGGTCAGGCCTCAGACTGCTGCAAGTATTACAAGGCAGTGAGACATTGTAGCCATTGCAGTTATCATCAATGTTCCCTAGCTCTGATAATTCTCTCTCCTCACCCCAACCTGTGGGAGTATAGAAAATGGGTACTAGCAGGAAAAAAAGCCCAGGGTTTGGCAGGATTCAGGCCATTTCACGGCTGTTTATGGACAGAAACTTCTCAGTCTTTGGATCACGGCAAGGAAATTTTTTTCCAAATCCTTGGGTAGCTCATTTGTGAGGCAACAGCACCCTCTCTGGTCGGAAAGCAGCATTTTCTCTAGAATTTTCTCTGGGGGCTTCAGAGCACCTACACCCAAAAAGTAAACAGGTGTGTAAATGAGTGTGGTGTGGTCTTTATCCAAGGAGGTCAGGGCGACCTCAGCATCTCCCCCTTATCTGTGGGCGACTGCACCCATTTCTTCCCCCTCATTCTTCCCAGCTCTCACTGCTTCTGAACTGCTGACAGTGGGGACAGTGGGGAGGGAAGTATCTGTGTCTGAGGAGCCCGCAGTACCCCCTCTCAGGCTTAGCCACGCTGGCTGCCTGCTCCAGTTCCACCCTCGGGGCCAGCACTTACTCGGCATATCCGAGTTTTGGTTTGTCCCGGCCTTTTACAGTCCCGGGAACCGTGACTGGGCCTCCACTCACACTGACCTCTCCCCAGCACCCTTCTCCACCACCACTACAGAAACTTGCATGCTATTTGGTTTGGAAAATTCCAGAAGGCCCGACTCTCCTGTGGGTCTGTGTCACCCCTGACCAAGTCCCAGCTCTGAGGTCTCAGGCAGGCCAAGCTGCCTCTCTGAGCTCCTAGAGCCTCAGCCCTGGGGGGGCGGTGGTGGGGCATTCACAAAGTAATCCGTGGTCATACCTGGCTCCAGCAAGCCAACAGGCTATGCCTGCCATGCCGACACGCCCCTTCACACTGCCAGCAAGTGGCTGCGTGGTCCTGTCTCGGCGGCTTCCCCCACCTGTGGTCCGGGTGTTGTCCCATTCAGCCTTGTGACACCTCTGTGAGCTCCCCTTCTCGTTGCCAACCTACCCTGAGAGATGCAGCTCAGAGAGAGGAATGGGCCCAGCCTGCTGGGGGTGTCCCTGCAGTCTAGAGCGAGACTCTCACCCAGGCCCCCCATGGCCCAACAGAACCCTGGGGGCTTCCAGGCCCCACACCCGCTGCTCCTCACGACCCCTTTTCTCCGTCTCCATGGAAGCTTGGAGATGCAAGTTGGAGAGAACAAAAGCTCGGCGGCCCTTCCCGGCCACTCCCAGCCCGGCTCCCTGGGCCTCCACCCGCGGGCTGACAGCACAGAGAAGCTTCAGGAGCGGTTCAGCTTTGCTCTCACCTGCTCTCTTGAGCAATCTGTGATGGCTGTCAGAGAAACGCCTGCTTTAATTAGTTCTTCACTGATTACTATTAAGTGGCACGTTATGTAATTATCCCAGGGCAGGCCCCAAATGGAGTCTATTTCAAGCAGTTGCCTGAATTTTGTGAATGAAAATTATGGTGATTCCATCTCAACTACACCACCTGGCACCCAATCAACACATATAGTGGCAAACCCAATAACCCTCCAACGGGCGGTGAACATTGCCATGGCTCCTGCGTCCAGGCTGCCTGGCAGCTCACAGGATGCTCACAATGGCCCTGACAAGTGTTTGTCTCACAGGTTGGAAAACTGAGGTTCAGAAAGAGTGGGTAATTTGCCAAAGTCACACAGCTGGGAAGTCACACAGCTGGGACTGGAGCTCAGGCAGTCCAGCTCCAGAGTCCCAGCTCCTAACCTCTATGCAGTTTAGCTAGTGACTACAACTGCTGTTTATTTAGTGGCTTATGTTGTTAGTTAACCACAGAGATAGATGATTTGTACGCATCATCTTTCCTAATCCTCACTACCAAGTGGAGGTGGTATTATGCCCATTGTACAGATACAGAAACTGAGGCACAGAAAGATCTAGCTAGCTAGAAGTGGCAGAGATGGTTTTCTAGGGCTTGACAAGCCTCTTAGCACGTACTCTTAGCTAGGAGGCAGCACTGTGGAAAGGTTTGCCTTTGTCCAGAAATAGAAAGTGTAAGACCCCATCAGAGCTAATGCTCATTCAGCACCTGCTCCGTCCAGGCACTTCCCTTGGATCATTCAATGCCCACATCACCTTTGTGGGATTGGTCCAATTATTATCCCCCCTTTCACAGATGAGGAAACTGAGGGTAAGAGGAACTGGGGGAAAGACTTTGCGAAGGTTCCACAGCTGGTGTGTAGCAGAACCAGGACATAAGTTTGCTAACACCACAGCCTAAGCTCTTAGCCGTCACTCTATCAGTTACCAGGATTAATATCACCACACATGGCCTGACCTCTGTTTAGGAATGTGCTTTGGCCAGAAAATGAATTCTAAATTATTGTTCCTTCAGGATGGGCAGTAGGGTGCTAAGAACACACTACTTCTTCACTGGTCTTTGCTCTGAGAAAAGGGATGTGCTGGACATGTAGTTGCCTGGGACTGGGGCTCTGGGAGGTGATTGGCTCATGGAACTGGTGGTAAGAAAACCCAGGATGTACATTTTTTTTTTTTTGAAACAGAGTCTCTCTCTGTCGCCTAGTGCAGTGGTGTGATCTTGGCTCACTGCAACCTCCGCCTCCTGGGTTCAAGCAATTCTCCTGCCTCAGCCTCCCGAGTAGCAGGGATTACAGGCACCACCCACCATGCCTGGCTAATGTTTGTCTTTTTAGTAGAGATGGGGTTTCACTGTGTTGGCCAGGCTGGTCTTGAACTCCTGACTTCAAATGATCTACCCTCCTTGGCTTCCCAAAGTGCTAGCATTACAGGTGTGAACCACCGCACCCAGCCCAAAATGCAAATTCTTATTGCTTTCCCCGAGTCTGCTGGGAATCCTGTCCTTCTTTCTAGACTCCCATCCTTCATCTTTCATATCTTAGGTCCTCTGCCTACTCCTCCAGCGACACCTCCCCAGAGGACAGAGGCTTTTGCATTTGTGGAGAAACCCCTCTATTTCCTTGTCTGCTCAGCATCTAGGCGCCCTTCACTGGTAGCAGCAACTTATTCCACCTCGGGGAAGAGCCCACACTCACTCTCAGTCCACATGACTGCCATGGGGTTTACCCTTTCTCCTCCCTGACCTAGTGGGTAAGCACGTGACTCAGCCTGGCCAGTCAGAGTCACAGTCATTTGGTTAGTGATGGGCATGTGACCAAATTCAGGCCAG
Source organism: Pan paniscus (assembly GCF_029289425.2). NCBI lineage: Eukaryota > Metazoa > Chordata > Mammalia > Primates > Hominidae > Pan > Pan paniscus. The sequence continues at coordinate 65,225,231 of NC_073270.2, forward strand.
TGAGATCAGGTCTGGGAATTTTGCTGAGATTATTGGGAAGGTTCTCCTTTTCTCCTGCTGGGATGGCAGTCTGGAACTGCTTTTCTGCAAGGCCTGAGAAAGAAGCTGTGGTTATAGTCTTCAAGATGTCCCCTCATGAGTCTCACCTCCTAGTATTCATGTCCTTATGTAGTCCCCTCCCACCTTGGATAAGGCTGGCCTGTGTTACCATAGAAGGTTGCAGGAATGACGGAGTGTGACTTTCAGGCTAGTTCATTAAAGACTTGCAGCCTTTACCCTGATGTCTTGGATCTCTCTGTCTGTCTGGGAAAACCCTGTGGCCATGTTGGGAGGTCACTCAAGCAGCTGTGTGGTGATATCCACATGGAAAGGAACTGGGGCCTCCTGCCAATAGCCATGGGAGTGAGCCCTTTTGGAAACAGATTCCTCAGCTCCAGCAAAATCTTTAGATAACTGCAGGCCTGGTTACTATCTTGACTACAGTCTCATAAGAAACCTCAAACCACTACACCACTTCTAAACTCCTGACCCACAAACACTGTGAGATAATACATGTTTATTGTTGTTTTAGGCAGCTCAATTTTGTGGTTATTTGTTGCAAAGCATTAGGTAGCAAATACAGACACAAACACAGAACACAGCACTGAGAGGTGGAGAATGAATGTCAGATTCCTCATATTTCAACCACCTAGATCCAGCCATGCCTAAAGTCAGCAAGCTTTGATTTGCCGGTTACATGAGCCAACCATTCCTCCTTTGGCTCAAGCCAGTGTGGATTTCTTTGCAACTAAAGAGCCCTCGCCAATACAGAGGTTGTCACGAAAATGTGTGCCCCAGGAGCCAAGAAAAATCTCAACCACCAGATCCCAGGAAGGGCAGGAACCACAGGAGAGGACTTGGGGGTGGAGGCAGCAGGTGGTGGAGGCCCTTTACTCTAATGTCTGCCTGAGGACGCCGCAGCCCTTGCTGCAGGACCTTCCTCCTCACTCACAGTCTCACCCCCTTTACACTAATGTCTGCCTGAGGATGCCACAGCTCCTGCTGCAGGACCTTCCTCCTCACTCACAGTCTCACCCCCTTTACACTAATGTCTGCCTGAGGATGCCACAGCCCCTGCTGCAGGACCTCCTTCCTCCTCACACACAGCCTCACCCGGATTCCCATCTTCTCCTTGTCCTTCTCCTCCCTGACTCACACTTCCTGCTTTCTTGTTGTTCCAGCTTCTTTGTGGCTTCATCTTCACCTTCGCCACAGGCTCCCCTACACTCAGGCTTCTCTGGGGGTTCAGCCTATAGGGACCCTCAGCAGGAGCTCAGCCAGGGAGAGGAGACTGAGGTTGGTTGTTTATCCCCCTGGTCCCCCCAAATAAGGATCTAAGTGTCAATGGCAGCCCTCTGCTAGCCCTCAGGTCACTGGTGCTGACATCAGATTCCGGTAAGCATTCCTTCCTTTTGCCCCATCTGGCACGAAGGTGGTCATGTCCTCCCACCTGATCTGGGCACACACTATTTTTCTTTCCAATTATATAAATAAAACATTTGTAATTTAAAAAAACCCTACAGTTTGCATGGGGGAGGGCTGGGACTATAGCACCAATCAGGCCGTGGGGACACAGTGTCCTCTGACAGCAGCATCAGGGTTCAGGCAGGCCGGGAGGACATATCAGAGCTGGCGGCCTTGGACGGGGCAGCAGCTCCTCCAGCCTGAGGAGTGCCACCCCCTGTGTGGCCGTGCTGCCCAGCAGGCCGGCTCCCTTCCCTCTAGGGTGCCAGCAGCAGCTCCTACTCCTCACGAGTCCACTTGATCATGGTCTCCAGTGAGCGATAGAGGAAGATGAGCTTGGCAGACAGCTCCGCCTCCAGCTCCAGCTCATGGGTCTCGCACGCCAGGAAGATGTCCTGGCAGAGCTTGAGGATGTGGTCCCTGCGTGGCAGCTCCTCCAGTGTGATGGAGTGTGAGATCTCGCTGAAGAAGCTGCACACAGACTTGCCCGTGACCAGTGTGACCCCCTTGGCCCACACCTTTATAAACTGTCCCTGTTCTCAATTCCCCTCCATTTTCACCATCTCCTGCCCATGCCCTGGCTGATACAGTGATCGACTGTTGTTGTCATATCTGTTTTGCAGGGGAGGAAGCTAAGGCACAGAGAAGTGAAGCAACTATGCATTGTCACACAGCGAGAAAGTGGCAGAGCCAGGATAGCCAGGCAGTGTGAGTCCAGAGCTTTTCAGCTGTGTTCTGAAGGCAATGTAGTGACAGGCTTTGATCCGTGGTTTAGAACAAAGGCTCGGGTTAAGGTGGGGATGCTGGGCTGCAGGGAAAGACCCTGGCATCTGGAACTAACAGGCTGTGGCCATTATCCAGGTCTGAGATGAGGCAGTGGGGTGCGAAGGAAGAGCAGTGGACACCACACTGGCAGAACATGGTGGAGGGGTCCGAGATGGGGCCTGGGCTTGTGATATGGGTGACTCGGGCGATGGTGATACCCTCCCCTGCGACGGGAACAGATATGGAGGTGCTGGTACGGCTCATGGCTCTGAGGGCTGGGTTTTGAGATGCACAGAGCATCTTGGAGTCAGCCTTGGCCTCAGCTCCTGGGAAACAGGATGCAGACCCCCCTCAAGCTCATGGACTTTCTTCATCCACCCCGTGAAAGCTGGCAGCATCTGTGGCTCCCATCGTGGTCGTGGGCTGTCTCTGATCCTGAAGGCTGGGCTTCAGCCTGCCCTCCACCCCCACACGCATCTGACAGCCTATTTTGCGTTAACACCGAGATGCGTCAATGGGAAGCTCAATGCAAGCCCCTGCTGGGAGCCTTAACAGTTTCCAGCTAACTAACCGTGCCTCATGTACGTTTAAAATAGTTTTTGCTATTACTGCAAGGCCCGCAAATCAATTTCTTAGTCACAGAGTCTGCTTCATCTCCCAGCACAGGTGAGTTGAAGCAGGATGCTCATTAAAAGAAACAACGGGGTGTAAATGCAAGCGCAGTGGATGGGAGCCCCAGGGAGGGTGGGTCGGCGCTGCTGGCAAATGTTCAAGATCAACCTGAGACACGTGGTCCCCAGGGAGGTGCAGAGTGCACGGTCCCATACGCAGAGCCGGACACCGCCCCAGGCCCTTCTCCTTTGCCATCTCCCTGCCTTCCCACACTGCCAAGGTGGCAAGGGCGCCTGTGTCCCCATCCTACAGAAGGAAACATGGAGGAATTAGAAGTGGAGCCACTCCAGCCAGGCAGCATTGTGAATATTCCTTGAGCACCTACTGTGTGCTTGGTTCCATGCTAGAAGCTTGGGCCACAACGGGGAAATAAGACCACGGTGTCACTGCTCATGGGGCACTGGCATGCGGATGGGGAGACAATCAATACCAAAACAAAGAAGGAGACACCCCACAGTGTTAATGCTCTGGAAAAAAATAACAAAACAGGTCAATGTGATATTAAAAATCTCTGGGAGGGAGCGGGGGGTGCATGTCAAAGACGGTCTGAGGCCCAAGTCCCCAGAATGAGTGCCTCACGAGGGTCTGGGAGGACCCTCTCAGGCAGAGGGCAAAGCACGTGCAAAGGTGCTGAGGAAGGAACAAGCTGAGGCATGAACAGGAGGGCACGGCGGGCCAGGCTCTGTGCACCGTGCTGAGGGACGTGAGTGAACTGAGTGTGCTGAGATGGCACAGGCCAGAGGAGAACAGGGTGCTGCTTTTCAAAGCCCAGGCATCTTCACCACCATAGGCCAGGTTCCTAGGTTCCAGGGCTCAAAACGTGGACGTATCTTTTGGGAGGCCACTATCCACCCCCCACAAAATGGATATGAACATGTGTAGAGATGCAGACACTGATATGGATATGGGTGCAGATAGAGATGTGCATACAGATGTAGCTAAATGTAGAGTGACCTCGTGACATTGTAATTGATGATGATTGAAGATTTATCATGAATGATAATGACAAAGGTAGCCAAAGATGCCATCTGGGCCAGTCATGGTGGCTCATGTCTGTAATTCCAGCACTTTGGGAGGCCAAGGCAGGAGGATCACCTGAGGTCAGAAGTTTGAGACCAACCTGGACAACATAGCAAGACCCCATCTCTACAAAAAAGTAAAAAATTAGCTGGGCATGGTGGTGTGTGCCTGGACTCTCAGCTATTCAGGAGGCTAAGGTGAGGGGATTGTCTGAGTCCAGGAGTTTGAGGCTGCAGTGAGCTAGGATTACACCACTGCACTCCAGCCTGGATGACAGAGCACGACTGTCTCAAAAAATAAAAGAACAAGCCATCTTCACAGGTCCCATTTCTTATGGAAACTGATGCCCAAAGCAGCCTCACCACAAGCATCTTTCCCATGGAGCCAAATCGAGTGTGTCTTCTTTGCCCCTAATCCAGAGAAGAGTGGTTGTGTTAGCATCCACTGTTGCCTGTTGCCTCCGAAGGCCAGGCCTGGAGATGGCCTTCTGGTTGAGAAAGGTCCTGGTTTTATTTTTTGCAGATGGGGAAACAAGACTGGGAGAGATCACCATTGATTTCATAAATGTTTATTGAGTATCTATTACATTCCTGGCCCTAAAGATACAAGAGTAAATGAGAAAGATGAAGTCCCTCTCCTTGAAGTAACTTGTTCAAGGTCGCACAGCTACCAAGGGTCTAGGCTGGGATTTGCATTAGGTCAGCCTAATCTCAGAGCCATTGTTCTCTCTCCTAGGGCCACCTGGCCATGATCAGGGACCTCTCAAAAGCCAGGGGATTTTTAGCAAGAAATCTCCAGGCAGGGACATGGCAGTTCACACCTGTCTGGGATTCAGAGTCCCAGAGTCAGCCCGTGCAAGACTAGTCTCATTGGGAGGGGTGTGTCTTCCACCTTGGGAGCTTGGCCACTCCCAGCTCAGGCCCCATTTGGTGTCCCCCACCCCCAGCACTAGTGGAGGCACCTGGTCCTCCCTCTACCTGAGGAGGTGGCCCTTGGACTGGCTAGTGTTGGTTGTCTGGCCTCTTTATTGCCTCGTGATATGGTTACACTCTGTGTCCCCACCCAGATCTCATCTTGAATTGTAATCCCCATAATCCCCACATGTCAAGGGAGAGAGTAGGTGAAGGTAATTGAGTCATGGGGCAGCTTTCCCCATGCTGTTCTCATGATAGTGAGTGAGTTCTTATGAGATCTGATGGTTTTATAAGGGGCTCTTCCCCCTTCAACCTGCACTTCTCCTTCCTGCTGCCTTGTGAAGAAGGTGCCTTGCTTCCCCTTTGCCTTCTGCCATGATTGCAAGTTTCCTGAGGCTTCCCCAGCCATGCTGAACTGTGAGTCAATTAAACCTCTTTCCCTTATAAATTACCTAGTCTTGGGCAGTTCTTTATAGCAGGGGAAAATGGACTAATACACCCCGAGCTGGCCTCTGCCATGAACCCTTCCTGTGATCTTCTCTCTACAACTATTCTGGTATCACCTTGTCCTGGAGGTCTCTCCTAACCCATCACCGATTGCTCTTGTGCCACCCTCTGCAGATCCATGTCTCAGAGCATCATCTGGGACTGTCCATCTGTCTCCCCTTCCAGACTGGGAGCTCCTCAAGGGCCAGCTTTAATTGTACCCAAGTCCCAGTATCTGGCCCTGGGGCAGATCAACAGCAACACCTTGTGACCCCTAGGCATGGCCTTGAGACCAGCCAAACCAGCCACCTGCAGCTTCTTCGCAGAGGCCATGCTCCCCATGGCCTCTGGAAGTGCACAGGATCTCTCTGTTCTTTCCATTTCTTAGATGCATGGTTCTGAGCATGCATTTACTTTTGTGACTCCTCAGTTAATGTCTGGCTTCCCAAAAGCCATGTAAATATCATGACAGGTGCAATGGTAGCCTAGTTCACATCTATATCCATTGGGCCAAAGGTAGTGCCTGGCATACAATATGCATCTGATATGGCTTGGTTCTGTGTCCCCACCCAAATCTTGTGTTGAATTGTAATTCCCAGTATTGGAGGGAGGACCTGGTGGGGGTGATTGAAACATTGGGAGACTTCCCTCTTGCTGTTCTCATGATAGAGTTCTCAGAAGATCTGGTTGTTTGAAACTGTGTAGCCTCTCCCCCTGTGCTCTCTTGTGCTCTCCCTTTCTCTCTCTCTCTCTCCTGCCTTGCCCTGGCCATGTGAAGACCATGCCGGCTTCCTCCTCACCTTCTGCCATGACTGTCAGTTTCCTGAGGCCTCCCCAGAAGCAGAAGCCTATACAGCCCGCAGAACTATGAGCCGGTTAAACCTCTTTTCTTTATAAAGTACCCAGTTTCAGGTATTCCTTTATAGCAGTGTGTGGAGGGACTAATACAGCATCCAATAAATATCTGTTGCTTGGTTGAACGAATGAAGGAATGAAAGAAAAGATGACACCCTGGTGTCTTAGTGGACCTCTGAATGAAGGCCAGCTTACTCCACAGGGGTCTGTGCTCAAACTATGTGGGAATTTCAAACAACACCTTCTGCTGCTGTTCCAAATCCACCTTCTCCAGACCTGGAAGACCCTGGGACCCCAGAGCCCTGGTGTGACTGTCTCAGCCTAGGTTGTCCTTAGCCCTCTACCCCTGGCTCTTGTATTACCCCGCTGACTTTATCTTCTGGAACTCAACCCCACACTGGGCCCAGCATGATGGCCCCGCTCCCTTCCTCTGTCTCCCTCCTCCTTCTTCCTCCTTCTGCCCCATCTGACACAGCCCAGGGCCTTCAAGGTTCCTATCTGCTTTGCCAGCAAGGCCTGCCCAGCTTCTTCTCTGCCACTAAAGGGGTGCTGGGACCCGGTGTCCCCAAGTCTCCCATCCTCTACAGCCCCCACCCACCTGTGCTTTGGCAGGAGATGAGCCTTGAGTGCTCAAAAGTCACATGTCCCCCAAATCCCCAGGGTTTCAAGGAAGGGACCTTACAGCCTCCCTGTGCCAAGGCCAACATCTCACAAGAATACCCGGTTCCCGAGGCCGAGGCTGGGGTCCCAGGAGATGTGTTGCAGTTTTGTTTTTTTGTTTTTATTTAACCCATAAATATTCCAATACATGGCACTAAAAAATAAGAAATCTGCCAAATAAGGGTGGTCACACATGTTACCATTAACAGCTAAAATATTAAAAATTATTAATATCATGAAATATCCAATCAGTATTTAAGTTTTGAATTGTTATTTTATCTATATGTTTGAAAGAGGATATATAATAGGTCTATACGTTGCCATGGATTCACTGAAATAGATCAAAACTCATCCAATATGTTTACATTTAGGAGTTCATAGTGACACTATCGGTCACTGCTGGAGGATGTCAGGGAACCAACTTATGATTTTGAAAAGTGATCAATGAAGAGAAAGAAGGAGGATTTGACCTGTCTTCCCCATGAAGGCCATCCGAGCCCCTGCGCTCCTGACTAGTCAGTCCTCGGAGGGGGCGGGAGTGGGTTTTGGGGACCTGAGGCTGACACCCTACTCCAAGCAGTCCTGGTCATCTTCGCATGGCTTCATCAGGCTGTGGTGCACCCTGACCTCTGCCCTCCAGGGGAGGAGAAGAAATCTTCCTCCTCAGTCAATAGGGCCGCCCCCATTCTATCCTCGCTTATGGATTCATCTCTCAGGGCAGCTGCAGAATTTGCACGCCCGGGGCCACATGAAAATGCCTGCCCCCTTCCTCCCAAAGTATGAAGATTTTGAAGACAGGACAGCAGAGCATTAAACTAAGCATGGGCTGTCTGAGCACAGCAGGCTGCACAACCACGGGGGCTGCCCACCCCGCACAACCTGCAGGCCTCATCTCCTGGGGGTAAGGACTGGCAACATCAAGAGAAAGAAGGGGAAGGGACTGGGATGAAGAGGCTGCCCAGGCCTATTTTACAGGCCACATGGGAAGGAAGAGAAGCCATCTCCAGAGACCTCATGAAGAACCAATCGCCAAAGCCAGAAACCAGACAAGAGCTAAGAGAGCCCGGAAAGAAAATTCAAAAAGCCAACATCAGAGCCGTAACCTTTCCTCTGTCACCAAAGTGTCTGCTCTTGGCCCTGCTCTTGGCCCTGGCTGGTGCCAAAATGTCACCACTCAGAGTTGCAGCTTCAGACCCAAGCGGCTGGGGCTGCAGGGGCAGGAGGGGGCCTGGGTGCCAGCCCAGCCCTCACCAGGTCCCCAAGCCCTTCACACCAGCTGCAACAGTGAGAATGAGGATGTTTGTGACATTGCCAGATGAGATGGTAACTAACGGCCCTGCCAGGCCCCAGGGATGCAGGGCAGGCTCCATGCAGCAGATGTTCTGTGATTACGAGGAAATTGAGGCAGGCGGAGGTTCCTGAGTCCAGGGGCTCTCCACCTCTGGCAGGCCGAGCCCAGCCTCCTTAAGGATGCAGCTCTGCTTGCACCAGGGAAGGGGAATGGGGAGGGAAGAGGGATGATCTTGTTGGGAGCAGGCAGTCTACAAAGAGCCCCACGCATCTGCTTCCAATTCATGACAACCTGGCTCTATTATTGTTGTTTATTTTCCTTAAATGAAGTTAATAGTTTTAAAATTTGCCATATGTTGGCTTCGGTTAAATTCTTTGCAGTGGTTTATGTAACCCAAGTGTGAGGGCCAAGTCCTGAAAGCCCCTGGAGTTGACTCTGACCACCTGGTCTGTGTCACACCCTGAGGTGCGTGTGTCTGAAGGAAGCGGGTAGGGTCCCCATAAAAAAACTGAGGGGCCATTTCCAAGGAACGAAAACACAGGCCAGTGGGCAATAGTCCCACCCAAGGACAGAGGAGGGCTTGAAACAATGCAGATGGCTGGGCCATCCTGGGGCTCTCTTGGTCCCAGTGTAGCCTGGGAATCTGCATTTTAAAACCTCCCCAGGTGATTCTAATGAGCAGTGAGAGAACTGCTGCCCCACCCTACCTCTGAGAGAGGCTGGAAGGACAAAGGGCTTACAAATTCTGCTATTATGCTGATAACAGTAATAGCAATTATTATTATTTTCAGTGAGAAAACTGCGGGCTCAGGGAAGTCACCTGGTACAGCCAATCTGGATGGAGGGCCCTGGCTTCTGCCATGCCAAAGCCTGTGCCTTGGAATCTATTTTAACTTAGCCAAAGTAAGAATATTTGCATGATTTCTGTTCTAGTCCATAATCAGCAGTCACTTGATGTTTTTTGTTTTTCAAGCAGTAGGCAGTTCACAGGGCTGAAAGAATTGGGAGGTGAATTATAAACTTTCTGCTTGAAGTGTTCCCAAATTCCAGACTCTGGAGCAATCAAGGGAGCCCTTCACAGCTGAACAGGAAACCCTGGCAATGGGGGCACAGAGGCAAAGGGCAGGGCCCTCCTTGGCACTGCAGCAGTTATCAGCCTGGGGAGAGGCCGAGAGGCAGGCGCATGACAGGGCATGGATCTCTCGGGGGTCACGGCCGAGTGCTCCTGGACTGGGAAAGGACACGAGGGAAGATACCACGACCTTCAACAGGGGGCCTGAGGCCACCTGTAAGTTCTTTCGTAAAGAACAGCCTTGAACTTCTGCAGGGAGGCAGGGAAGGGAAAATCAGGCCTCCTGGAGGCAGGAGGAGAGGGCCCCAGGTCTCGGCTGTTGGTACTGCCAGTAGCTCCCTTTCCTTTCTCTGTCTTTCTGTCTTCCCTTGACACCTGTCACCTTGTGCCGGTGGCAGAGCATGCGTCTGAATCAGTGCGAGGGCTTGTTCAAACACAGCGTGCTGGCCTCGCCCCTGAGGATCTGATTTAGGAGATCTGGGGAGGGGGAGAACTTGCATTTCCAACATGTTCCCAGGTGAGGTGGATGCTGCTGGTCCAGGGGCCACACCTGAAGCGCTTCTGTCTCAATTGATGTTCTCGGCAGTTCTCTGAGGGCGGAGGAAGAGACCAAAGCTTAGAGCTGAGAGCTAACGTGCCTGAGGCCACACAACTAGCAACCGACAGATGCAGGATTCGAACTCAAGCTCAGAGATCCTGGAACCCACTAACCACAAGGTACCCTCTTCTCACTTTAAACTTTCCCCCTAGACAGTCTGAGTCAGGGCAGCCTCTTTGGAGACAGGGGCTGGAACTTGACTGCACATTGGAGCCCCTGAGAAGCTTCTAAAATTTCCAGTGCTGGGGCTGCCTCCAGACCACTGAAATCTGAGTCCCTGGGGTGGCGCCCACCAGGTTGGCAGGACTTCTTTACGTTTCCAGGTGAATTCACAGCACAGCGGCTATATTTGGGACTCTGGGCTTCGGGAGATCCAGAGTGGCCTTAGCAGCAAGTCTGGGGTGGGGTGGGTGCTGCAGGTGGCAGGCACCTGCATGGTCAGCTGCACCCTGGAGGGGGCCCTGGGTGACCCAGGAAAGGGTGGCTGTCCTCCCTGGAGGCAGTCGGGGAGAGGCCTTGACTGGGGTTGTCAGGTAAAATACAGAGTATCCAGGTAAACTTAAATTTCAAATGAACAGAGAATAATTTCTTTAGTATGCCCTAAATATTACTTGGAACATACTTAAAATTAAAACAATTATCTTAAATTCCGACTGAACTGAGCATCCTGGATTGTATCTGCTCAATGTAGGGGCAGAGGTCCCAGCCCCCAGCACCAGCAGCTGAAGGTGTATTCTCATTCATTTGATCAAGCGTTAGGAGCCGTGGTGTGTGGCAGGGCAGGGAGACAGGATCTCTGCTCAGCAGGCCCAGGCTGAGGGGGAGGTGAGATGGAGGCCCAGGGACCCTCTGCAACCTAGAGCCCCAGCTGTTACTCTTGCATGGTGGAGTTCCAGCCCTGCTGGGCAGATGTGTTTCTTTCCATTTTTCTTTGAGGACTGCAGCCCTGGGTTTACTTGTGGAAAGAGGCCTCCGTGCGGGACCGGGGGTGGGGATTCTAAACAATGGGGAGAGTAGAGAGCGCCCTCTCCCCAGCAGGCTGTTCGAAGGCCCCATGCAAGGCGCTTGGACCCTCCCCTCTAAATGCCAGCGCCTTCCAATGCAGCAGCCGCTGGTGGTCGCTGTGGAGGACAGGGCCGGGCCTGCCGGGAGGCCATTGATCAACGGGGCCGCTCCCGTTCCATCCTTGCTTCCGGGTGCAGCTCTCGCCTGTTGCAAGATTACGCTTCTGCCTGGGTTCTTTGTTTGATTTTTATTGACTTTGTCCCTTCTTTTGTGTTGTGGCATCACCTTGTATCTTCCGTTGCTGCGGTAACAAGTCACCATAAACTTAGCCGTTTCAAACAACAGGGCCTTATTATCTCACAGTGCTGTAGCCAGGAGTCCAGGTGGGCGCAGGGAGGTCCCAGCCTCGTGCCTCACAAGGTTGAGCGGGCAGTGTCGGCGGGGCGGAGCTGCTTCCTGTAGGCTCTGAAGCAGAACCCTGCCCCGCTCACTTGGTGGTCGGCTGAATTCAGTTCCTTGGGCTTACAGGGCTGAGGTTCCCAATCCTTGATGGCCGTGAGCCCCGGCTGTTCTGTGCTCCTGGGGCCTGCCGCGTTTCTGCCTGAACTCTCCACACGGCCCCTCCAGCGACAGCAGGTCAAGCCCTCCTCACGCTTCGAATCCCTCCGCCTGCAGCTGGAGAATGTTTTCTGCTTTTAAGGGCTCGTGGGATTAGACTGGGCCACCCAGATAATCCAGGATCATCCTTTCTTGTATTGTCAAGAACCCTAATCACATCTGCAAAGTCCCTTGTGCCACTAGTAGGGTAACATAGTCATGGTTCTGGGGATTAGGGGGTGGCATCCCGAGGGGGCCGTTCTGCTCACCACAAACCTCCCTATATAGCACAGGGTGGCCATCCCTAGTGGGCTGCTAGATGGATCTTGCCCTGTGGGCACACTCCTGCCACGCCAGGCTAGGACGAAGGTCCCTCCAGGCCCCAGCAGACTCCCTGTGCGCCTGGCCTTGGAGTGCGTGTCCTGCGTGTGACCTGTGCCGGTTCCCGCCTTGCCTCCTTACCGACGCACCTCCCTTCTGGCCTCCAATCCCCATGGCGGCACTGTGGCCGCAAACGGGTCCACCAGGTAACCTCGTGGTTTTTCTTTTCAATGCGCAAGTAAAATGTCTCCCCACCGTCTCATCAATCTGAGGGACAGGAGTAATCAACACAGAACTGTGCTGCAGGTAAGGCCGGGGTCTGGGCCCCAGGATGCCCGTTTATCCCTAGCCCACACTCAGGGCTATTGTGGGATAAAAAGAGAAGGGAACTGAATGGGGGAGGTGAAGGGAAGGAGAGGAGTCTGGTTGGAGGGTCAGAGGTTGATCCCTCCTGACATGGTGTTAGGGGTGCACTGGGGTCCAGAAAGTGCCCTTGCAAATGCACTGTGGGACAGGAACACTCTGGGAGGTGGTGTGTGTTGGGATGTGCAAGTGTGCAGGGGTGGGGTGTGTCCATGAGTGCCGGGAAGCAGCAGCTGCAGTGAGGGCCCATTTCCTGCACTGTCGTGTTGGAGGGGGCACGGGACAGCCCGCCTGAGCTGGCTACCCCAGCGAGTTAGTGGAATCCCTTCTTTGATTGTGTTTGTTGGCTTCACCTGTTCATGGGCTCCTGGCTGAGAGAGGACACACCTAGGATATTCACAAGCCCCAGAGCACTTCTGAACACCTGTGAGAGATGCTCAAGGGATGAATGCTTGGGCCTTTAGGGTACCTTGAGCTGGAGATGGGGCTGGGGGCAGATGCCATAATGGTCTTCTGCTCCCTTCTAGGTACAGCCAATTAATGACAACACTTGTTCCTGCAGAACAGATCCAGCTTCATGATCTTTTAGAAGAGAGTTCTAAAATCAAATCCTTTACCTCCCAGCCTGATTACTCTTCAGTCAACAGAAACTTACCAAGCACCTTTTTTTGTGTGTGCCAGGCATTGTTCCAGGCACTGGGATAGTGTGAGATCCCTTTCTCCCACCCCACACCCCACAGGACAGAGGTTCTTGACCCCCACCTACACATCAGAATCCACCAGGAAGCTTTACAAAATTCCCGGAGAGATTCTGATGTCATTGATCTTGGGAGTACAGCTTGTTAAAAGCTGCCCAGTTGATTTGAATGTTCAGCTAAATTTGAAACTGCTACACCGCGGGACATCTGATTAATTACACCCACAGCCTTCAAACCCAGCCCAGTTCCACTTAAAAAGTTTTTCAAAGATGCATAGAGCATGACTGAGGATTCTAGATAGGAAAAGGAGAAATTTTAGGCTATTAAAGTGCCTATTACAATTACAATTTAACATCGATATAGAGAAGCTTTGTCATTAAAACAGTTTTTTAAGGTTATTGTGTGAATGAGAACACTAAAATCGAAAATTTAAAAATACCTGCTGTTCCCTGCCATCCTCCTGGAAAACTTGCAAGCAGCCCCAAGTGTCTGTAAAGACTCCTTTGTGAAATGTCTATTCAAATGAGCCGCAGGGTCCCTATTGTAAAGCCAGACTGTTCCTGTTTTTCCTGCTGTTGTCACTGTCGCTCTGGCCCATGCAACACCACCCCCTGACCGACAGGGAGGGCAGGAGCCACAGCCCGGGCAACTCCTCGAGGGGAGGGATCTTTGTTTTGTTCACTGAGGTAGTCCCAAGACCCACTGCAGGATGAGCGCTTGGCAGGTGTTCCTTGTGAGTGAAGATCTCTAACAGTCAGCGGATACAGTAGGTGTGCTGCACCCTCACACCTCTTGCTCCTGCCAGCATTGCTAATCAATCACGACCATCCTTCCCTTAAGCCTGGATGCAGTCCTGTAGCTCTCAACCCCACAATCCAGGGACCAGCAAAGGCATCACACAAATTCAGATGATGTCCTTCTATTTCCAACCCACGTCCAGTCTGACCTACAGTCAGAATTCTCTCCTCCCTTCCTTTCTTCATTCATTCATCCCTCCCTCACTAAGGGCACACAGCTAGCAGGCCATTAGATCAGCAGTCCCCAACCTTTTTGGCACCAGGGAACAGTCTCCTGAAAGACAATTTTTCCATAGACAGTGGGAAGTGGGGTAAGGGGGATGCAGGGGTGGTTTTGGGATGAAACTGTTCCACCTCAGATCATCAGGCATTAGATTCTCATAAGGAGCACACAACCTAGATCCCTTGTGTCACACGTGTCCTGTGAAGAGACAACCAAACAGGCTTTGTGTGAGCAATAAAGCTTTTTTAATCACCTGGGTGCAGGCAGGCTGAGTCCGAAAAGAGAGTCAGCGAAGGGAGATAGGGGTGGGGCCATTTTATAGGATTTGAGTAGGTAGTGGAAAATTATAGTCAAAGAGGGTTGTTCTCTGGTGGGCAGGGGCGGGGCGGGGGGGGGGGTCACAAGGTGCTCAGTGGGGGGCTTCTGAGCCAGGAGAAGGAATTTCACAAGGTAGTGTCATCAGTTAAGGCAGGAACTGGCCATTTTCACTTCTTTTGTGATTCTTCACTTGCTTCAGGCCATCTGGATGTATACGTGCAGGTCACAGGGGATATGATGGCTTAGCTTGGGCTCAGAGGCCTGATAACTTGCACGTGCAGTTCACAACAGTGTTCACGCTTCCGTGAGAATCTAATGCCACTGCTGATCTAATAGGAGGCCGAGCTCAGGCAGTAATGCTCACTCATCTCCGGCTGTGTGTCCCGTTTCCTAACCCCCACACGGCCTGGGGGTTGGGGACCCCTGGGTTAGATCACATACAGCTTTGTAGACCATCTAAAGACATTTACTTTTACCTGAGTGGTGTGGAGATACACAAAGACCAACCAAAGGAGAACAAGCTAAGGCAATTTATTCAGAGCTTGCTATAGCTAGGGGATCACCACCATCACATTGGTTTGGCAGAGACTCAAAGGCAGGCAGGGGAGTGGAGACAAGGGAAAGCTTCACGTGTGCCCTGATTGGAGGCTGTGCGCACAAGGAAGCTGAGACAGCTAACTAGAAGGCCATGTGTCTCCTGTGATTGACTAGGGATGCGTATTTGGCTTTCTCTGGTTGGTCCTAAGTTGCAACTGGGGACAGAAATTAGAGAAGCTGTTGGCTATTAGTCAAGTCCTAAAATCAGTTGGGGACTGATTGTTACCTGGGTTATTGTTTGACTTCCTAGATTATCTGCTAGAGATAATGATTCGACTTCCTACAAGTCTGACTTGTATGTAGTAGCCTGGCTTCCTGGACCAGTTGCCACCAATTATGGGCCAGAGTTTTGTATTTACATATGGTCAGGCCATGGTCCATTTGTATATTCAGTATCTCAGTGAGATGGAGCAAGAGGGTTGTTTTTCCTTAAAATACGTATTGAAATGTAATTCACATATACAATTCACCCACCTAAAGTGTACAATTCAGGGTTTTCTAGTATATTCACAGTTGTGTTGCCATCATACAATTTAATTTTAGAACATTTTTATCCTTCCCCGAAAGAAATCACATGTGTTAGAGTCACTCCCACCTCCCTGCTGTGCCAGGCCTAAGCAACCATGAATCTACCTTCTGTCTCCATAGATACTTATTCTGGACTTTTCGTATGAATGGAATCATAAGCAAAAGCTTGATTTTCCATTGAAACAGCAGAGCACTTAACTGCCCCCTCCCTGCCCATGGACGGTCTCTATCCTTGCCTGGAAGTGCCTTATGACAAACAGCTTCTGTTTACAGCGTCCAGTTCTCTGAGTTGTAATGCATGTACCCACCTATGTAACAAATAATGCACCTATAACCACCACCACAGTCAGAAGAACAAACATTTCCATCTCCTCCAAAATATTTCCTCTTGCCTTTTTGAGGCAGACAATGATACGCTTTTTGTCACTATAGATAAATTTTCTTTTTTCTTGATTTTTCACGCAAGTAGAATTATATGGACTTTTGATGTCTGCCTTCTTTCACCCTGAAAAGTGTTTTTTGAGATCCATTCAGGTTTTGAGTGTATCTGTAACTGGTTAGCTTTTTATTGCTGAGCTGTGTTCTATATGGAGATATGGGTACTTATTCACTCATCTGTTGATTGTCTGGTTTTCAACTATGAATTCAATTTCTTAGTTGATATAAACCTCACCTATTGATCTCTACTTTCCTTTGTTTCCAGTTTGGGCTATTATAAATAAAGTTGTTGTGAACATTCATGTGCTTTTTTTTTTTTTTTTTTTGAGACGGAATCTCATCCTGTCGCCCAGGCTGGAGTGCAGTGGCACGATCTCAGCTCGCTGCAACCTCCACCTCCCGGATTCACGCCATTCTATTGCTTCAGCCTCCTGAGTAGCTGGGGCCACAGGCACCCACCACCACTCCCGGCTAATTTTTTTGTATTTTTAGTAGAGATGGGGTTTCACCGTGTTAGCCAGGATGGTCTCGATCCCCTGACCTAGTAATCCACCCACCTCGGCCTCCCAAAATGCTGGGATGACAGGCGTGGGCCACCGTGCCTGGCTGCTTATCTTTTTTGTTGACTTATGCTTCATTTTTCTTGTGACAACACTTAAATGAAGCCTCATGAAAATTAAAAACTTATTCATTTTTTATTTGTGGTCCGTGTATTTTGGATCAGATCTAAGACCTATGCTAAAGAGGTGATAAAGAAAAGCTTCAGCTGATTTAAATTTAAAATAGTTTAATTGAGCAATGAATGATTTGTGAATCAGGCACCTCCAGAATCACAGCAGATTCACACAGACTCCAACGCAGGCAGGTGGTAGAAGAAGATTTATAGACAGAAAAAGGGAAATGACATCCAGAAATCGGCACTGAGGTACAGAAACAGCTGGGTTGGTTACAGGTTGGCGTTTGCCTTATTTGAACACAGTTTGAACACTCAGCACTCTATGAGTGGTTGAAGTATGGCTGCTGGGATTGGCCAAGACTCAGTTATTGTTACAGGCACATACTGCGAATTTAGGTTGTCAATCTTGTCTATTAAGCTGGGTTACAGTTCACCCACAAGGACTCAAATATAGAAATCCAAAGTCCTTCTCAGGCCATATTTAGTTTGCTTTAACAGAGGTAAAGATGTTCTCCTTGGTTTCTTTTATTTATTTTGAGACAGGGTCTCGCTCTGTCATCACGCAGCTGCAGCGGCGCGGTCTCAACTCACTGCAACCTCCACCTCCTGAGTTCAAGTGATTCTCATGTCTCAGCCTCCCAAGTAGCTGGGATCCACAGGTGTGTGCCACCAGGCCTGGCTAATTTTTTTTTTTTTTTTGTATTTTTAGTAGAGACAGCGTTTCACCAGGTTGGCCAGGCTGGTCTTGAACTCCTGGCTGCAAGCAATCCACCCACCTCGGCCTCCCAAAGTGTTGGGATTACAGGCAAGAGCCATTGCACCTGGCCCTTGGTTTCTTTTAGACACTTGGTAACATCGGCTTTTATATTTAGGTCTATGGTCAAATTTGAGTTTATTTCTCCATAGATTTTATGGTAAGGGGCCAAGTTTGCATTTTTTTATATGAATATTCAGTTTTTCCAGCTCTGATTTTCTAAAAGATTATCCTTCCCTATGGAATTCCCTTTGTTCCTTACAAAAAAATCAGTTGACCATGTATGTAAGGATCTACTTCTGAGCTCACACTTCTAGTCCTTTGACCTATTTGTCTGTCTTCATTGCAATACCGCATTGTCTTGATTACTGCCTTTCAAAAACTGGTGAAGTCAGGTAGTTTAAGTTCACCCATTTGTTCTTGTGTTTCAGAGTTGTTTTGCCTATTCTAGGTCTTTTGTATTTCCACATAAATTTTAGACTTAGCATATTACATTTACAAAAAGAGTCTGCTGAGGTTTGGATTGGGGTTGCTTTAAATCTACAGATAAATATCAAGTCTTTAATCTATTGTGAAAAGAAAATAAATCTCAGGACCCCAAAATCACTGAGCCCAAGGGAAAAGTCAAGGTGGGAACTGCCTCCCATTCTATTCCCAATTAAAAGTTCCAGTAGACTTTTTTGGTAAAAATTAGCCATGGTGATAGATTTATTTATTAGGTACTAAAACTGATATAGAGCTTTTCTCTAAATATAATAAAGCCTCTGATTCCCTGGAGTTTTCTAACATACACCAATCATGTTACCTTTGTGGTACGGTTTCCAACTATGAAAGATAGAAAAGCTACATACCTCCCTCACAGTTTGCCCACAAGGAAATTCCTTGTGGAGGAAAGACAGACAGAACTCAGTCATCCCTCTGCTCAGGTGAGACAAATCCATATCTGATTGTTTCCTTTGCCCTGTTGTTTCACTAAGCCAGACTAAGGCATAAGTGACTATTCCTAAATAGTCTAAATTGTGCATTCATTCATTTAGTGCGTTCACTGCATACACTAAATTGTGCATTCAGCGAAAGCTTAATCAGAAACTCAAAGGATTGCAACCGGTTGCATACCTATGACCTGGAAGCCCCCTCCTCACTTCAAGTTGTCCTGCCTTTGCAGACCAAACTGATGTACATCTTATATATATTGATTGATGGTTCATGTTTGCCTAAAATGTATAAAACCAAGCTGTGCCCTGACCACCTTGGGCACATGTATGTCATCAGGGCCTCCTGACACTGTGTCTTGGGCACATCCTAACCTTGGCAAAATAAACTTTCTGAATTGATTGAGACCTGTCTCAGATACTTCTAGGTTTACACTATGAGCAAGGTCTCTCTCTCTCTGCACTTATTGAGGCCTTTAAAAATTTCTCTCAACAAGGTTTTATAGTTTTCAATGTATTGATCTTAAATCCATTCTGTTCCATTTATCACTATTCCATGCTTTTTGATGCTATTGAAAATATTTTAAAATTTCTTTTTTCAATTGTTTGCTAATATATAGAAATACAGGTCAGGCGTGGTGGCCTATGCCTGTAATCCCAGCACTTTGGGAGGCCGAGGCGGGCGGATCACGAGGTCAGGAGTTCAAGACCAGCCTGACCAATATGGTGAAACCCCATCTCTACTAAAAAATGCAAAGATTAGCTGGGTGTGGTGGCGTGGGCCTGTAGTCCCA
Source organism: Pan paniscus (assembly GCF_029289425.2). Classification (NCBI taxonomy): domain Eukaryota; kingdom Metazoa; phylum Chordata; class Mammalia; order Primates; family Hominidae; genus Pan; species Pan paniscus. The sequence continues at coordinate 65,244,108 of NC_073270.2, forward strand.
GCTACTCAGGAGGCTGAGGCAGGAGAATTGCTTGAACCTGGGAGGCGGAGGTTGCAGTGAGCCAAGATCACGCCACTGTACTCCAGCCTGGATGATAGAGTGAGACTCTATTTCAAAAAAAAAAAAAAAACAGCTAAGAAATATAACTGGTTTTGTATATTGATTCAAACCAATCCCAATCAAAGTTCCAGTAGATTTTTTGGTAAAAAATAGCCATGGTGATAGACTTATTTATTAGTTACTAAAACTGATATGGAGTTTTTCTCTAAATATAATAGAGCCTCTGATTCTCTGGAGTTTTCTAACATACACCAATCATGTTACCTTTGTGGTATGGTTTTCAACTATGAATTCAATTTCTTAGATGATATAAACCGATCTCTATTTTCCTTTAATCAGTGTTGGTAACTTTTTGCCTTTCAAGAAATGTCTTCATTTCATCTAATTTTTCAAATTTATTGACATACAATTGTTTCCACATTTCCTGACCGTCTCTTTGATGTCTATGATATCTGCAATGCTGTCTCTTTTTCATTCCTGATACTGGTAATTGGTGTGTTATCTTTTTCATGATCAGTCTACAAATAGCTAAAGATTTACCACCTTTATTGATCTTTTCAAATAACTATTTTTTGGTTAATTGGTTTCTCTCTTTTAGGTTTTTTATTTTTCTTGATTTCCACTGTTATTGTTATTATTTCTTTCCGTTTACTTACTTTGGGTTTAATTTATGTGTTTTAGTAAAATGTACATGACATAAAATTCATCATGTTAACTATTTTTAAGTGTGTAGCTCTGGTAGTAAGCTGCACAGCTGTGGCACTAAGTACATCCATACTAGTGTGCAGTCAGCCCCACCAGCCACCTCCAGAACTTTTTCATCTTCCCCAACTGAAACGCTGTCCCCATTAAACAATAACTTCCCATTTTCCCTCCCCACAACCCCTGGCAACCGCCATTCCCCTGAGTCTGACTACTTTAGGACTTCATATGAATGGAATAATATAGCATTTGTTATTTTGTGACGGGCTTATTTCACTTAGCCTAACATCTTCAAGGTTCATCCACGTAGCATGTGTCAGAGCTTCCTTTCTTATGAAGTCTGAGTAGATACCACATTGTGATTATTCATTCATTCAGTGATGGACATCCGGGTTCTTTCCACATTTTAACTGTCATGAATGATGCTGCTAGGAACATGGGTGTGCAAATATCTACTCAAGTCCCTGCTTTCACCTCTTTTGGGTATATATCCAAAAGTGGAATTGATAGATCATATGGTGACATTCTATGTTTAATATTTTGAGGACTCACCGTTCATTTTCCACAGCAACGACGCCATTTTATATCCTGCCAGCAATGCACAAGCGTCCCAATTTCTCTGCAATGCACAAGTGTTCCAATTGCTCCGCCTCCTCGCTAATGGTTTTCTGTTTTGTTGTTGTTTTTATAATAGCCGCCCCAACGGGCGTGCAGCTGTCTCATTGTGGTGGGTTTGATTTAATTTTAATTTTTGTAGCTTCTGAGAAGTAGAAGATTAAGATGGTATTCTTCACCAGAGTACTTTGCTACTCCATTTTACTGAGGTTCAATTTCACCAAAGATTTGGAAAAGTAATCCTTTGATTAAAACAAATGATTGTATGATTTAATAGTCACAAACCTTAAGTGTGTTTTACGGGAATGCAAGCACTTCAAAAAATTGCTTAAGTCAAACTACTTCAAGGCCACCTCTTCTAGTGTTTTAAAGAGCTGGTTAGCACAGCCACGCACCACATGGGGAAGTTCTGGCTGATGGCGGACCATGCATATGACGATGGTGCCATAAGATTATAATACTGTATTTCCATTGTACCTTTTCTATGTTGAGCTATGTCTAGATACACAGATTCTCACCATTGTCTGACAGTTGCCTACCCTATTCAGTACAGTCCCATGTTGTATAGGTTTGTAGCCTCAGAGCAATGGGCTCTACCATGCAGCCCAGGTGTGTAGTAGGCTGTACCATCTAGGTTTGTGTGAATATGCTCTACAATGCTCACACAATGACAAAATGACCTAACAATGCATTTCGCAGAATGTGTCCTCATCATGAAGCAATGCCTGACTGCAATGTCTTATCAGAGCTGATGGTTACATTTTCAGGAATTTCGTAAGCTACTTGTTAACCACAGCCATTATTAAAAATTAAATAATAAAGTTATAGTTAAATTATATTTAAAATGCAAATAATTACTTAAAAGTCATCACTTCCTAATTAGTTAACTACATTTTACAGTGATCTATTCTAATTATCTGTGCCTACTGTATCAGCTTGGTGGGAATCCTGTGAGACACTGCTCACCTCTCCCCAACGCTGGCTGTTTTCTTTCTTTCTTTTCTTTTCTTTTCTTTTCTTTTTCTTTCTTTCTTTCTTTCTTTCTTTCTTTCTTTCTTTCTTTCTTTCTTTTTCTTTCTTTCTCTTTCTTTCTTTCTTTCTTTTTCTTGCTTTCTTGCTTTTTTTTTTTTTTTTTTCCAGAGTCTCACTCTGCCACCCAGGTTGGAGTGCAGTGGTGTGATCTGGGCTCATTGCGACCTCCACCTCCCAGTTCAAGCAATTCTGTCTCAGCCTCCCGAGTAGCTGGGACTACAGGCATACACCACTAGACAAACGCCACCACACCCGGCTAGTTGTATTTTTAGTAGAGACGGGGTTTCATCATGTTGGTCAGGCTGGTCTCGAACTCCTGACCTCAGGTGATCCACCCACCTCGGCATCCCAAAATGCTGGGATTACAGGCGTGAGCCACTGCGCCCGGCCACCAACGCTGTTTTTGATAGTGACGTGAGGATCTTACAGGCAGCTGTGCAGGGGGCTTTACGCTATGGAAATCAGTCCTTGATATATTGTTTTGTTGATCGTCTAGACTTTTTGTGATTTGTTCATCACAATAGTGATGGAAAATGTTAATAATGGAGATTACCTTAAATGCATGTTCTGTGGCTGTTGTATTGCGAATGGTATCAAAAAGTTTGAGGAAATCTTCTTCCAGCATTTGAAAACTTGTCTAATTTAGCAAGACAGTTGCTCCCATCATCAAATGAGTGAAATTGAGACATGTCTTTGTTATTTCACTTTTGTCTTAGTAATTGACGGATATGAAAATATCAACCAAATGTTCAGGTTGGAACTATAATTGTTTGTCAATGATACAAGCCAGATTCTTTGCTGAATTGGATATCATTCAAGCATTTATTCACAGCGTGATAATGTCACTCTATTGTTGGTAATAGAATTTTAAGAGCTGATAATGGACTTTGCAAGAAATAGAAAGTTATGCTGAAGTTATAGGTGTGTGAAACTTACAATAGAGCATTGTAAGTCTTATTGTCTATGGGTTCTGTGCTACACACCCTTCGTATCAGTGGTATGTAGACCAAGCACACATGTGTATGCATATGTGCGCATATTTTTATTTTCTGAAAAGCCAGCTGTTGACATTCACCAGCATGTTACCACCCCAACCCCGCCAGGGCTCACAGGAAGTCCTCAGCTTTGAGTGTCTCTGGGAAGGGATAGGAGAAAATGTGGAAAACCACAGCCCTGAGGTTTGTGGTGGCCACGGGGGAACCTGAGCAGCTACATCTGTGTTTCATAAACCTGCGCCAATTGTACCTGCAGGAAACTGGTTATTTAGGATGGCTAGCACATGAGTCCTTAGAGGACTCGGCTTAAAAAACACCGATTTCAGAATCTAAAGCTGAGACTGCAAAGGGTTTCCATTGTGAATGAACACCAACAACAGAGGTTTTCTGCAACGCTTTTAAAAGATATGACCACGGCAAAAAACCCCACAGATTAAATAGCTCGTGGTCACTCCCTCCAGAAAAGCCTACCCATCCTCAGGGGTCCAAGTGGCCAGTGTGGGCAACACCAAACCACGTGGTTTGCAATGGGCATGAGGTCAACACAGGCTCAGGAAAAGGAGGGAGGGGCAGCGCTTCAGATTCCATACTGTTCCCAGCATTTTCATCATCACTCCTCTGCTGCACCCACCCTTCCCTGCTCCAGCCCACATATGCAGCCTCCCCCTAAACCACCCGGGAAGGACAATGGCCGTCCTTCCCGTAGATCAGCCTCAGCTTACAGAGGGTCCCTGGGGTCTAGGCTGACCACTGGTCCCAGTTTGCCTGGTCCTTCACCGGCTTTAGCCCTGAGTGCCCCAGGTGTCCCTGTGTTTGTTCCTTATTGTTGCTGTAATAAATGTAGTGATTTCAAACAACACAGATTCATCCTCTTGTAGTTCTGGACTTCAGAAGTCCTCAAATCAGGCTTAAATCGTGGTGTCAGAGGGCTGTATTTCATCTGAAAGCTTTAGAGGATAATTTGCTTCCTTGCCTTTTCTAGTTTCTGGAAATCTCCTGGTTTCCTGGGGTCTGGGTCTCTTCCTCCATCTTCAAAGCCAGTGACCTAGCATCTTCCAGTCTCTCTCTGACTCTGGCCCTCCTGCTAGCTCTTGCAGGGATCCTTGTGATTATAAACTGAATCACAGGATAACCTCCCCATCTCAAGACCATTGACTCAATCCCATCTGCAAAGTCCCTTTTGCCACGTAAGTCACACATTCATAGGTTCTGGGGATTAGGATGAGGACATCTAGGGGCGCCAACTACACCCCAGAAGCCCCTCAGTCCTGGGCAAACCAGCATGGCTGGTCACCCTGCTAGGGTCCTGAAGGCTCATTAAAGCGTAGCCTAGAAGCAGGATGCAACCCTCATCCTGCTGTGGCCAGTTGACAAGTACGCCAGAGGCTGGGGGGGATGATTTACATCCAAACCTGGAGAATGATTCATCTCAACCCGGTGGTGTGCCCTTGTGAAAATTAATTAACCTTTTTGGACCACAATGGCCTCTATCAAATGACAGTAATAAAGCTTCACCTTGTGCGTTGGAGTGAGATGGAGTGGGAGGGGGTGTGCAGCCCCTCACGAGGCATATAAAGGAGCCTCGATAACTGGGAGCTTGTGTTTTAATCAAAGCCCATTGTCATGGGTTTATTCACATCCTCTTCTCATTTCAAAGAGGGTTCCTTGGGCTCACAATGGCTCATCAGTTAGAGTGGCAGGACCGGAACTGCAGTTTGGAGGAGGAAAGAAAAGGACAGGCTGGGAAATGAACAGGAAGTGAGAACAGGAGCAGGGCCCAGGCGGGGCTGGTGCACAGGACGTCACCCCCCAGGCTGGGATGCGCCCGGGGCTACAGGACACACGCTGGGCCTGGAGCCTACACCTGGGCCACTGACTCCCAGGGATCTGAGTCTGTGTGCTGGGCCTTATGTAAAACCACAGGGCAAACCAGGGCATCTCTTCATTAAGGATGAAAAACTTATTTATGAAAAACTTATTTATATTAAAAGATGCAACCTTTAGGACATTATACTAAGTGAAATATGCCAATCACAAAAAAACCAAGACTGTATGAATCCACTTCTACGATGTCCCTAGAGGAGTCAGTTCAGGGACAGAAAGTGGAATGGGGGTTCCAGGGGCTGGGGAGAAATTGGGAAGGGGGACTTATTAACATGTTCAATGGGGACAGACTTTCAGTTTTGCAAGATGAAACAGTTCTGCAGCTGGAGGGCGGTGATTTGTGCATGGACTTAACACCTCAGAAGTGTACGTGTGACAATTGTTAAGGTGGCAGGTGTTAACTGAGGAGAGCTGGTGGCCGTGGTGCCCTCCCAGGTGACTGCCCCTGTAATAGTGCTGCTGTGCTGTAAGTAGGGTGACCAACTCATCCTGGTCTGCCCAGGACTTCCCCAGTTCCAGTTGGAACATCCCTTGTCCCAGGACATCCTCAGTCCTGGGCAAGCTTGGAGGGTGGTCACCCTGCTTGTGAGACACACGCACGTGCCGTCCTCTGATGGGGCAGGGCTGCCCCTGAGGCCCAGGGTTCTCAGCCCTGACTGTGCCAGAGAACTCACCAGGAAGATTCTGGAAACACAGGTGCTAATTTAGCCCCGAACCTAGGGAGCCTGATTTAATAGCTCTGCAGAAGGGCCTGGGCTGCTTTTTCACTTTAAAAAAATATGCTTCTTGGCTGGGCATAGTGGCTCACACCTGTAATCCCAGCACTTTAAGAAGCCGAAGCGGGCGGATCATGAGGTCAAGAGATCAAGACCATTCTGGCCAACATGGTGAAACCCCGTCTCTACTAAAAATACAAAAACAAAAAATTAGATGGGCATTGTGGTGCTCGCCTGTAGACCCAGCTACTTGGGAGGCTGAGGCAGGAGAATCGCTTGAACCCGGGAGGTGGAGGTTGTAGTGAGCCGAGATCATGCCACTGCACTCCAGCCTGGCGACCAAGTGAGACTGTCTCAAAAAAAAAAAAAAAAAAAAAAAAAAAAAAAAAAAAAAAAAAAGCTTCTCTGCAGCCAGAGAATCAATTTCCTAAGTGGAAGTGTGGGAAGGAGCGGCTGCTGGGCCACTGCCCTCGGCTCTTGTCAGATGTCACCAGTTGACCACCAGTGTCTTGGATGAGGCTCGTGGTCTGCCCCATGTAGGGTAGCCCTGGGTGAGATGGGCCTGTGGGGTGAAGCTGGTGACTACCCTCCAGGCCAGTGTGTTCACCCATCCTGTGGGGCTCACTCACGTCCCAGACCCAAGGCAGTGTGAATGCATCGCCCAGTCGCAGGCATGTTCTCTTCCATCTGGGGGATCTGGATGAGGCCTCAGAGTGAGCAGGGAACTGGCATGACCCTGGTCTGGGATTGGTGGGACAAGTGGCAATTCTCTCCTTGTCGAGGCCTCCTGGACAGAGGTCACTCACCCACAGGGCACTCAGCCATGTGTGGAGGGCAGAAGCCAGCACAGCTGGTGTGTCTTCCCATTCAAAAATTTGGAAAAGAAAAACACTGGTTCTCTAACTTTGAAAGAAGCAGCCTCATATCGGGGAATGCAGTTTTAAATCTCATTTTTTTTTTAAGTGAAGTAGAAAATAAAATACATGTATTTCAATCCCAGGAAAATGCTTAACCAATCTTCACGTCTCCACTAATATGGCATCTTTCTCTAATGAATAAAAAAAATATATCTTTGCCAAAGGAAAACGTTACGATTACTTTTTATATGAACAAACTAGTTGTACTTAATAAAGACAATACTATTTGACGATTTAACTTTTGAAAATTTATTAACCACACACGCACACATATGTATTTTAAACTATCAGCATTTACTATGTGATTTGTTCACAAAAGATAAATTCAGCAAAAGAATGAAAAAGAAACAGACAAACCCCTCTGGCAGGCATTCGCCCTGCACTCAGGACCTGTTGCTGTGCCTGGCTCCAGGCCGCTGTCTCTGCCCATCTTACAAGACTGTGCATGGACCCCCTGAAACCCCTTGTAATCCACTAGCAGCCACTAGAAGGAGACGCCATCATTTCTGAGCTTCACCATGGCTGGGAGAAGAAGCACAGCAGCTGCTCGGATGTTGAATAATTTCTGGTTCTCCTTTTTTTTTGAGACGGAGTCTTGCTCTGTTGCCCAGGCTGCAGTGCAGTGGCGTGATCTGGGCTTATTGCAACCTCTGCCTCCCGGGTTCAAGTGATTCTCCTGCCTCAGCCTCCCAAGTAGCTGGGATTACAGGCGTCCATCACCACACCTGGCTAATTTTTGTATTTTTAGTAGAGACAGGTTGGCCAGGCTGGTCTTGAACTCCTGACCTCAGGTGATCTGCCCACATCGGCCTCCCAAAGTGCTGGAATTACAGGCATGAACCACTGCACCCGACCAATTTCTGGTTATCTTTAAGAAAAAATTAATATTGTTGTTGTAGTTGTCTTCTTGCTCCTCAGTCCCACCAATTTGCTGTCTCCACCATATTTCAGGGGCTCTGAAACAATAGCCCCCATGACTTTCTCCCCTTGAGAAGGGCTACCTCTTCCCTCACCAATGGTCCCACACCTGATTGCTTGTTGGAAGTTCCTGGGATGCTCTGAGGACACGCTGCTGACTGGGAGTCACCGCCAGGGATTTGGATGTCATCGGATGGGGATGAACCTGTGCTCAAGGGTGATTTGAAACCTCAGGCGAGTCTGATGATTGACCGAGTGTGAGATACCTGTGCCTGGACAAACATTTGCACACATCAGGGCTGGTTCATTTGCACCCCCAAACACTCAGCCTAGTTTTGCCTATTATTTTTAAACTTTATATAAATGGGATGTGTCTGTTTAGGATGCAGTCAACACTGTGATGTCATTCATAGTGCGCCTGTTCTATAGCAGGGGTTGGCAGACCTTTTTGGTAGAGGGCCAGATGGCAAATGTTTGAGGCTTTGCGAGCCACCTGTCATCTCTGCTGCACAGTTTGCTTTCTTTCTTTTCTTTTTCTTTTTCTTTTTTTTACTTTTATAATCCTTTAACTATCCTTAGTTTGAAAGCTATGCAAAAGCAGGCCCCAGGCTGTAGCATGTGTTGACTTCCTGCTCTAGTTGATTCATTATCATGGTATATTTCCATTTTATGAATATACAAATTTATTCTACTGTTGAAGGATATTGGGGCTGTTGGCAGATTTGGCTGTTATGAAAAATGCTGTTACGGGCAGCATGGAGCATGTCTCTTGGGATATAGTTGTGTGTGTCTGTTGGGTACATACCTAGGGATAGAACTGCTGGATCGTAGGGTTATGGTATCTCCACCTTTAGGGGATAAGGCCACACAATCTCCTGACATGTTTATAGCAATTCAAACTCCCACCTGTGTGTATCAGAATTCCAGTTGCTCCATACCCAACTCGTGGCCTGCCATATTTCCAATTTCAATATTGCTAATGGATATATAATGTTTATTATCTCATTCTGGTTTTCGTTGGCATTTCTCTGGTTTCATTTGCATTACCATGTGATTTGTTCACAAAAGATAAATTCAGCAAAAGAATGAAAAAGAAACAGACAAACCCCTCTGGCAGGCATTCGCCCTGCACTCAGGACCTGTTGCTCTGCCTGGCTCCGGGCCGCTGTCTCTGCCCATCTTACAAGACTGTGCATGGACCCCCTGAAACCCCTTGTAATCCACTATACTAATAAGGTTAAGTATATTTACATAAGTGTATTGGCTCCTTAGAGATCTTTTATAAATCACCTGGTCAAGTCTCTAGCAAAGCCTCCACCCCTTTTTTTCAGCTTATTTATTTATTTATTTATTTATTTATTTATTTTTAGTAGAGATGGGATTTCACGGTGTTAGCCAGGATAGCCTCGATCTCCTGACCTTGTGATCGGCCCATCTGGGCCTCCCAAAGTGCTGGGATTACAGGCGTGAACCACCGTGCCTGGCTGCTGTGTTAATTTTTAATCAATGGTTTATAGTAGTCATCGCACATTTTGAGTGTGAGCCTGTCATCATTTACATGTGTTCCAAATGTCTTCTCTCACTCTAGACCTCACATTGTACCCTCTCAATGCTTCCTGTGAATGATCAGAAGTTCCTAATTCACGTAGAAAACTTTATCAATCTCTTTCTTCTCTGCTTAGTGCTTTTTGCATCCTGACTTTTAGAAACCCTTTCCTACTTTAAGGTCATGAAGAATGTCTCCTATATTAGCTTTTAGAAACTTTGTTTTAGTTTACAGAGCGTGTCTCTTGGTGCACTTGTCTGCACCTTTTTGCTGGAATTGATGTTCGCCTATGGTGTGAAGCAGTGCTGGAGATTTGTTTTTCTTTTTAATGTGAATATCCAATTGGGATGGCACCATTTATGGAGAAGAAGACCATTACTGGCAGCTTTCAGTATCACTCTTATTATAAATCATGTGTCCATACATGTGTGGGTTTGTTTCTGGTTTCTCTCTTTTCTTCCGTGGACCCGTTTATTTCTCACGTCAATACGACACTGTCTGAATTCCTGCAGCCTTATCATTAGTCTCAGGGTCCAGCACAGCAGCCCTCCTCCATGATTGTTCTTTTTCATAAATGATTTGACCATTCATGGCTCTCTGCACGCCATACACTGGAGTCAGCTTGCCCATGATCATGTTACTGGAGAAAAATGGTCTTTATTTCTACCTTTTGTTATTCCATATTCATTTACCATGTGTTTGTTCCCTGGCTAGCACCTCCAGGACAGTGTTGAACAGAAATGGTGATAATTTGGGCATTCTTGTCTCATTCCCAATGTCAAAAGGAAAGCTTTCAAATATTTCATGCACAAATGCAGTGATTGCTCTAAACTTGTTTCTGTGTGTGTTCGTGTGTGTGTGTGTCCACTCTTTATTACATAAAGATTTCTTTCTATTCTTAGTTTTCTAAGGATTTTTATGATGACCAGATTTTTATTTGCATCAAAAGTTTTTCTACTTTATTGAAAGAATCATGTGATTTTTCCCCCCGAAAATGTGGTAAAGTCTGTGAATTTAATTTTCAGATGATATGCCAGCTTTGTATTCCTGGAATAAACCAACAGGTGTGTATGTAACACAACTGCATTTATTTAAATGGAACGTTTGTTTGATTTCATATAAAACAAGTTTCTCAAAGAAATCCTGCCAGCACAGCAGTGTATGTATTGATTAAGAGCCCTGGTTTAGGAGATGCACTTCCGGAGTTCAAGCCCTGGCTCTGTGTTTCATTAGTTCTATTTTTTAAAGCCATAAGGAAGAGTCCTTAACCTCATTGTGCCTCAGCCTACCCACCCTGGTAACATCAGGATAATAGCCGTATCTATATCACAGGACCGTTGTTAGAATGAAAAGCAATCATTCATGTAAAATGCATAGACCCGTGCCTGGACAGTGTGAGCCCCGTGCACAACCATTAGTGATGTCTGTGTCCTTGGAAGAGGCACCACTTCATCCTGCAGCCAAGACCACCCCAAGGTTTGGCAATTTGCTAGGGATTTGCTAGGGATCTACTCAGCATACAGTGATACTCACAGCTATGATTTATTACAGCAAAAGGATGCAGAGCACAATCAGCAAAGGGAAAATGTGCATGAAGTAAAAGTCTGGGTTTTGTTGGGGGCTGGTGCTGTAGGCATGCTCTTAGCACATACCAAATTTCTGAGTCCCAGGAGGAAAGCAGGTATCCAGCATATACCATACTGTTTGCATAAAGAAGTTGGGTGCAGTGAGCCAGTCTTAGCAGTTAATGGTGGGGACTCTTCTGAAATCCAAGTCCCCAGGTACCAGCCAAAGACCTACCTTGCAAGCAGGCCTTTTCAAGCACAGTCGTGTAGGCCTGCTGTGTTGACTTTTCCACACGGTGTGATAGTCTCCTTTCATATATCATTGGATTCAGGTCATTGTGTCTCCTTTCATATGTCATTGGATTCAGGTCATTGTGTCTCCTTTCATATATCATCGGATTCAGATTATTGTATCTGGGGTTTTGGTATCTCTGTTGCTAAGTGAGATTCAGCCATCTTGAAGGTCTGTGTCGGGCTTTAGTGCCCATGTTACACTGACCTCATCAAACACGGCAGGAAACAGTCCTTTTTAATTCTCTCCAAAGGCGTAGGCAATATTGGCATTACTTCCTCTTGCTGAACTTGGTAAACTTCATTAGTGATGCCACCTGGGGCTAGGATTTTCTTTTTAGAAAGAGTGTAGGAGTATTCACATTTTTCATTCTTCTTGAGTCCGTTTTAATAACATATGTGTATTTAAAAAAATTGTTCATTATCAAAGTGTTCAAGCTTCTTAGCAGAAAGTTTTTCATAATATGCTCTCATCTTTTTAATATCTGTATGATAAAAATGTTCTAATTTTTATTCCTGATATTGGATATTTGTGCTTTCTCTCTTTCTCTGATTGATGCCTGATGTCTGCTACTTCTCTAGGTTTTAATTCACAATATTTTGGTTTTTAAAATGTGATTTAATAGATTTTTTTCTGACTTTTTACCTCTGCTACTTATCACTGGTATGACTGTGGGTAGATTACATAAATGCTTTGGGCCTTTCTGATCACTGTTATAAGGGCAGTGACTTCTACATGAGGCTCTTGTGTCAGATCTATGATAGAATGAATGAAATGTACCTAACGTGATGCTGGGTAGACCTTCAACAAAGGCAAGCTGTAATTGTTTTAAAGCTGGCTAAAGGCCGGGCATGGTGGCTCAAGCCTGTAATCCCAGCACTTCGAGAGGCCAAGGTGGGTGGATCACCTGAGGTCAGGAGTTCGAGACCAGCCTGGCCAACATGAAACGCCATCTCTACTAAAAATACAAAAATTAGCCAGGTGTGGCAGCGCATGCCTGTAGTCCCAGCTACTCAGTGGCTGAGGCAGAATCGTTTGAACCCGGGAGGCAGAGGTTGCAGTGAGCCAAGGTCGCACCACTGCACTCCAGCCTGGGCAACAAGAGTGAAACCCCGTCTCAAAAACTAAAAAATAAAGCTGGCTAAAATGGAATCATAGGAAAATATATAATACAGCAACAGAACAAAAATTAGAGGTGGGGATAAAAAATTAAAAATGAAGCAAAGGAAAAAAATAGACAGTACCATAAACAGAAACCATGAATGAGAAATACATACTTGCTAGAAGCGACCACTGATTTGCTTATAAACTCATTCTTGTCAACCTGGAGTTTGTCCTGTAGGGAACCCCGGGCCACGTGCCAAGGGCTGAGAAAGCTGCAGGATGAAGTGGTGCCTCTTCCAAGGACACAGACATCACTAATGGTTGTGCATGGGGCTCACACTGTCCAGGCACGGGTCTATGCATTTTACATGAATGATTGCTTTTCATTCTAACAACGGTCCTGTGATATAGATAGGGCTATTATCCTGATGTTACCAGGGTGGGTAGACTGAGGCACAATGAGGTTAAGGACTCTTCCTTATGGCTTTAAAAAATAGAACTAATGAAACACAGAGCCAGGGCTTGAACTCCGGAAGTGCATCTCCTAAACCAGGGCTCTTAATCAATACACGCACTGCTGTGCTGGCAGGATTTCTTTGAGAAACTTGTTTTATATGAAATCAAGCAAATGTTCCATTTAAATAAACGCAGTTGTGTTATTTAGTGGGATACAAGCTCTGAATGCATTTTGAAGAAATAAAAATGTTGGGACTTCGCACCACTCTATGGTGCATTCCCTCTGCGCATCCCAGACTTCCCGCAGGAGCTCGGCTTTTTCCCTGTGCCTCTGGGACACTGAGGTGGAGAATGTGGATGGAGAAAGCCGTCCGTTTTCTCTCAGTCATTATGGCACAGTTGGATCCATTCCATCAGCATTTCCCCAACTTGAGCCGATTTTCTTTTAGAGAAAAAGAAGCTGCAAAGAGCTCTAAGTCTGTTTGAGGACCCTGTAGGCTGAAAACTGCGGATTTAAAAATCTCAAGTTTTAGAGGATGAAAATATCTTTCAATTTTATTTCGTTTTTATTTATTTATTTATTTTGAGACAGAATCTCGCTCTGTCACCCAGGCTGGAGTGCAGTGGTGCGATCTCGGCTCACTGCAAGCTCCGCCTCCCGGGTTCACACCATTCTCCTGCCTCAGCCTCCCAAGTAGCTGGGACTACAGGCGTTTGCCACCACGCCTGGCTAATTTTTTTTTTTTTTTTTTTTTTTGGTATTTTTAGTAGAGATAGGGTTTCACCGTGTTAGCCAAGATGGTCTCTATCTCCTGACCTTGTGTTCCAACTGCCTCGGCCTCCCAAAGTGCTAGGATTACAGCCATGAGCCACTGCACCCAGCCTCAATTTTAAATTAATAATTCAACAGAGCAGATTTATCTTTCAACTTGTTACAAACAAAACAAAACAAAAACTTTTGAAAAATTACCACTGAAAAGAACCCAGAAAAAGAGAAAACATATCATGAAACAAAGCTCTGGCCTAGATCTCCCACGCATCCCCATGGATCTGCAGTCACCAACAACACCGAGATGGCTGATGGGTTGTGTTCTTCAGGATAAAGCAAAACTATTGCTTAGGAGTATAGCCATGCTGTCCCTAGTCAAGGCTGCCTTTGTTCACCTCTTTAGCCGGCAACTCTCCAGTGCCCAATGCACAGCCCTCTCTGGAAGTCCGAATGGATTGGATGGCATTGTCTATCTAGAGCGGGATGTGGGTGCCAGCACAGCCACTCCCTCCCCATCTCCCCAACCCATCTACCCAGCAGACCTGAAGGAAACCCCACCGACTCCATTGTGTTCTCCTTGTAGACAGAGCCTGTTTCCCTCCCCAACTACACAAAGGACTCAGATTTCCACCCTGGTCTCTGTCTGGCCTGCTGGCGAAGGTGTCTGGACCAAGTGCAACTCAGCCAGCCATGGGAGCTCCTGGCTATGAATGGACCTTTCTACTGTCCACTTCCTCTCAGAGGGAGATGGACACCCACAAGTGGGTGTTGTTGGGTGGGCTCAACCCTCACACCATCCCTGCCGATGATGGTCCCTTATACACAGGAGCTCCTGGTTCATCATATTGCTGTTGTGATGTGTTTGTGACATTCTCTCCCTCCATTCAGAGAGGGACTCAGAGGCTTGCCTCGGACATAAACTCAAAAGACGGGGTAAGTGAGAAAGTGAGACAACAGGAATGAACTCAAGGGTGAGGAACCCAGGCAGCTTGGGAGGAGGCGAGAGTACAGATCACCTTCTCTCCTCCCCGGGTCCTGTCATCCCAGGTCCCTGCCAAAGGCGGGTGGACCTCACACTGGGCTCTGAGCCTGTGCTTTCCAGAGCAGAGGCCCAATTACCCTTGGCTCCTGGCTGTGGACTGGGATAATATAAAGCCCCTGGCACATCTTCTACCTTGAAAACTTAGAAAATAAAAAAGACCATTATTTCATACCCCAAAAGACATGCATAAATAGGGAGAAAAACATCAAATTTTAATTAACTTTAAAGCTCAAGGAGAAAAAAAAGTGATCGAAATTGAATGCTTTCATCCTATCACTCCAAACTCAGCAGGGTACAGGGGGACCTTCTATTTGTTCAACTCTGGAAGAATTTGATAGAAAAATTGGTGAAGACTTGCTGTAGCTCCTCTTTCAGCTGTTAGAAACCTAATCACATCCATGGCCGGGTGCGTGGCTCACGCCTATAATCCCAGCACTTTGGGAGGCCGAGGCCAGCAGATCACCTGAGGTCAGGAGTTTGAGACCAGCCTGGCCAACATGGTGAAACCCCGTCTCTACCAAAAATACAAAAAAATTAGCCAGGCATGGTGGTGTGCACCTGTAGTCCCAGCTACTTGGGAGGCTGAGGCACAAGAATTGCTTGAAACTGGGAGGCGGAGGTTGCGGTGAGCCGAGATCACACCACTGCACTCCAGCCTGGGTGACAGAGCAAGCAAGACTCTATTTAAAAAAAAAAAACATAATCTCATCCACAATTCACAGTGCAAAGCAATTACACGGCAGCACAACTATTCTGGACATTTCTGGATGTTAGTATCTTTGCTGTTGATATTCTCCTTCTTCTTGTTCTCAAACCAGCTCCATGCTGCTCCATGCCAGCGCCTTGCCCGCCTTCTTCCCTCGCTCCCTCCCACATTCTAGCCTCTGAAATTCCATGATTCTGCCGTTCCCTATGCCAGAGGAGGCTGTCTCGTTAGACCAGTGGTTCTCCAATCTGGCCGCTCAGGAACCTCATGTGGGGTGTGTTTGAGAATATACTCATGTTGCCAGAGATCCTGACCTAAGTGAATGGAATGGGGCTGAGCATCAGATTATTTAAAGGTCTGCAGGTGGTTCTGATGTACAGCCTGTTAAAAAGCTGCTGTCCAAGACCCATGTGTTTTGAAGGAATGGCTGGTGGACCCGCCACCCCTCCAGGAGGTCTCTGTACCAGAAGGAAGCATCTTAGGGTGAATGCTGTACTGCGGCAGCTGGTACCACCGAGGTCCTGGGCACTGTGGGCCGACTCACCATGCCCCACCCTTGATGAATTATTTGCCAGTTCAGATATGGTCATCCATGAACCAAAATCTGGACTAGGCAAAGTCTAATACAAGGCTACTGTCTCCTACACTCAAATATCCAGAGATTGGTTTCTTAAGCTCTCCTATGTGAAGTTTGGGGAATTGGTCTTCTTCCCTCTGGAAATCTAGATAAGACACAAAGTGAGCATTACTCTGAGGATACCTTGCCCTGGGAAGCTTGGAGATTGATAATGTTTCTAATGGCTGAGAAAGGGGCTTGGAGATTGGGGACCACGGGGACAGACAGGTCTCATCCAGGCAGCTCCTGGGGCATCACTCCAACCAGGCTCTGGCTTTCAGGGTCCGAGAAACCCAGCCCAGGGCAAGCCCTCTCCCTGGGGGAAACAGCTCAGAGCTCTCAGCACCACCATGCAGAAGCAGTTTTTCTTGCTCCTGGGGAAGAAGCCTGGGGGCTTTCCTGTCAAGTGCTGACCCTCCACCTGGCTACCTCCAACCAAACAGCAATTCCCTCATTCAGAAAGTTTAGAACTTTCTCCCAGCTTCTTTGAATGGCGCTTTCTTTGCATCCGTCCTCTTCAGGCCCTCCGCTTTCACATATGGGCTACCCCTTTGTCCGAGTCCTGTGTTGGGGTACAGATATACCCACAGATGGGATGAGCCACTGTTCAAATAACGGACCATCCAATCTGTCGTGACACTACTGTGTGACAGCCCTCAGACACCGCCGTGTGTACATGTCTCTAGAAGCACAGGGGTGAGGCCGCTTCTCACATTTTATAGGACAAGGCACGGAGATAGGAAGGCATAAAAGGAGAATTTTTTAAAATTACCTGCACTCAGATCTTGAACCCCCAAGAACCCAGTGCTCCCCAATTGCTGTGTCCCTCGACACAGAGAGGGTGAGGGATCATGACCTGGGAGGTGCTTGTGGTATGGGGGGAGCGTTGTGCACCCCTGCTCACCCACCAGCCTGGGCAGCTGCAGGGACACCAGGCCTTTGGAGGGGATTGCCGTCTCCGAATTCAGCACGCGGGTCGTGGAGGCCTGCGTGTCCTCTGTGTACACGAATCCTCTTCTCCCGCAATCATTTCCTGACCTCATTTAGACGGGCGTGACTCACTCTCCTCAAAACACGCAATCCCCTTCCTCCTCTGGGAACTCTGGATCTGCCGGGAAGCGCTGCCAACTGGACTCTAAAGAAGAGGAGTGGCCAGGTGCAGTGGCTCACGCCTGTAATCCCAGCACTTTAGGAGGCCGAGGCAGATGGATCACTTGAGGTCAGGAGTTCGAGACCAGCCTGGCCAACATGGTGAAACCCCTGTCTCTACTAAAAATACAAAAATCAGCTGGGCGTGGTGGTGCATGCCTGTAATCCCAGCTGCTCGGGAGGCTGAGGCAGGAGAATCGCTTGAACCTGGGAGGTGGAGATTGCAGTGAGCTGAGATTGCGCCACTGCACTCCAGCCTGGGCAACACAGTGAGACTCCGTCTCCAAAAAAAAAAAAAAAAAAAGAAGTGAAAGAAGTGTTTCCCACTTCCCGACATCACATGGGCCTGTGGTTTAGTCTTTGGGTTGAAATAGTGCATCTTCCTCAGTGTGGATGATGATGGCTGCCTCTGGCGTTGGAGGCCTGCTGAGTTCCTGCACTGATCCTGACCTCCTGCTCCACCCACACAGCAGCCATGTCCCGTGGTGCCCAAGAGGGGACTGAGCTCCCACACCAAGGCGCTGCACTGGGTGGCAGTGTCACGGAGTGGACATGATCCAAGGACTTAAAGGAATACTTTGTATCCACGTGCAAATACAGCTGTAACATTTTTGTAGAATACCAAATTCAAATTTGTTTTTCTTAGGGAAAAGAGTATTCCAGAGGAACTGGGGTTTACATTCAGGCCACCTCAGTCTCTCTCCTTTTCCCTGCCCATGATGTCCTCACAGGTGGGGTCCCCTCAGTCCCCTCTGACCCAGGAGGTCTTTGGGGGCGACGTGTGAAGGAACAGTGTTCAGCTTTGTCTCGGCACTAAGAGAAAGGGTGATGATGGAAACCAGCCCCTGGTTACACTGTGTGCTCGCCAAGCCCCAGGGCTGTCCTCACACTCGCTTCTCAACTTGGGGTGATTCTGTCCCCCTAGGGGACAACTGGCAGCGTCTGGAGACATTTTTGGTTATCACACAAGGTGGGCGCGCCCCTGGCATCTATCGAGTGGAGATGGGGTGCTGTGAAACACCCTGCAGTGCACGAGGTGACCCCCACCACAGAGGGTCACCAGCCCACCCTGGCAATATTGTCGAGGCTGGGGAGCTCTTCCTGTGGCTGCTGAAACGACCACACATTGCGTGCCTGAAAGCAGCAGAGAAGTACTCTCCCTTCTAGAAATCTGAAATCAAGGTCTGAAATCAAGGTCCGTGCGCCCTCTGGTGGCGCCAGGGGAGAAGCTGTCCCTGGCTGCTCCAGCTTCTGCCAGCTGCTGGTTCCTCAGGGGTGCCGTCCTCACTCCAGTCTCCAGGACCCACATCTTCAGGTCTGTCTCTGCTTCAGCTTCACCCTCTCCTCTGTATGAGCCAAGTCTCCCTCTGCCTCCTTCGGATAAGGATACCCATGGCGGCATCCCGGCCCAGGGATAATCTTTCCTCTTTCAGATCTTAACTTCATCCCATCTGCAAAGTTGCTTTTTACCTGTAAGTTCACATTTACAGTTTCCAGAGATTAGGGCATGAATATCTTTTGGTGGGGGGTATTGTTATTCAGCCAACCACACATATATTGACAAAATCCCCACAGCACTCTATAAGGTAAGCGCCTAATAATGGCCCCACATTACAGATGGGATAACTGAGGCACACACAGGTTAAGTCACCCACTCCGTGCTGGGGCTGGGATGGAACCTGGGCTACGGGATCTGGAATTCACCCTGAGTTTCTGCTCAGCTCTGACTGCCTTGGTGGACACAGAGTGGCAATGCAGCTCCTCAAACTCAAGCAACTTCACTTTCTCATGGAGACAGCACTCAAACCCTCAGGACAGATGTGAAGATCCCAGTGTGAAAGACTCGGATTTAAGAATCGCGATCATTAAATCAGGAAGATGTCTTTCCATTCGGATTTTGCAGGATGACTGTGCCTTTATATTTTTTAAGATAATGTAAAACTTCTCATTGATATGAATTTTAAAAAATATGTGACTTGTTGGGAATTTTCCTCCGGAGTGCTGTGCACACCGTCTTGGATCTGAAGGTGGGTTAGTTTGCCGGAGCTGCTGTAACAAAGCACCATGAATGAGGTGGCATAGAACAGTGGAAATCCATGGTCCCACAGTGCCAGAAGCTGGCAGTGTAGAATCAAGGTGTCGGCATAGTTGGCACCTTCTGAGGCCTCGAGGAAGGATCCGTTCCAGCTTCTCCAGCATCTGGTGTCCCCAGGTGTCCCCTGGCTTGTGGCAGCCATCCCCATGTTCCCATGGCATTCTCTCTGGATCTGCACAATACCTTCTCTCCATGCATCTAAGTCCAAGTTTCCCCCTTTTATAAGGACCCCAGTCATATGGATTAGGGGCCTTATCTTGGGTATGCCCTTATCTTGCCTAATTGCAACTGCAAAGGTTCTATTTCCAAATAAGGTCACTTTCTAAGGTACTCGGGGTTTCAGAACTTCAACGTAGAAATTTGGGGGGACCACAATTCAACTCATTGCAACAGAATTCTATATTAAACATTCTTCAGACAAGTTTTACTGTGTCTATATAATAAAAGAAAGTGTTTTAAGAGAGGTGCAACTTCTCTATGCTTACTACTTTTGTTTTTATTAATATTACCATTACTTGTTGTTTCATGTCTGAACCCCTTTGGTCCTGCAACAGACCCGGCTGCCCTGGTGCCTGTGGCCTCAGCCACTGTCATCCTCAAGTCCGGGCTGTGGGTGACCACTTAGTACAGGCCACTGAAGCCTGTGTCCACATCCTCCAGCCACAGATCCTCAGGAACACACTCATTGTTGAATGAATTGGGTTTATTACTCATTGCGGTGAGGGAAATGCTTGCTATAGAGAACCACAGGGCTTCTCAGTAAAAGGGTGCTATTAAAACCTACTACATCAGTTATTTGCCTGGGGATGGGGAAGTAGGGGCTTTCAGGGTTGGCATGTGAGATGGGAGAAAGTGTCCTTCAGATCTCTGCTCCAAATATAATCTGACCTGGGGTCAGACCATGCTGGATCAATGACGTGGGACAGCTGCATGACCACTCATCAATTAATTAAACTTTCTGACCACAATGTGCTCAATCAAATAAGAATAGGCCGGGCCCGGTGGCTCTTGCCCGTAATCCCAGCACTTTTGGAGGCCGAGGTGGGCAGATCACCTGAGGTCAGGAGTTCGAGACCAGCCTGGCTAAAATGGTGAAACCCCAGCTCTACTAAAAATACAGAAATTAGCTGGGTATGGTGGCAGGTGCCTGTAATCCCAGCTACTTGGGAGGCTGAGGCAGGACGATCACTTGAACCTGGGAGGCAGAGGTTGCAGTGAGCTGACTGTGCCATTGAACTCCAGCGTGGGCAACAAGAGTGAAACTCTGTCTCAAAAAAAAAAAAAATGAGAATTTTAGCATGTACCTTGCAGGACTGAGTGGGAGAGAGCATGTGAAGTGCCCACAATGGCCCCCCAATTAATGGGAGCTCCTATTTAATCAGATCACTGTTGTTGAGTATGTATTCATACACCTTCTAGTCTCCACGAGACTTTCATGGGTCACAGTGACACACAGAACAGAGCAGAACCACAGAAAAGTGCATGTGTTGGGACGTGAAATGGGCAGGGGTGAAGCTGGAGCATGGACCGCCTGCCCTCTGACCTGGGCACATGCAGAAGGGCTGCCTCTTGGGCTCAAGCCCTGGATGAGGGTTGCTCACTCTCCGGGGTCCTTGTCCATGTGCTGGAACTATGTGAAGTTTAAGGACACACCTGGTGTTTCCTATATCTTACAATTAGCCCATTAAACATATCATCATTTTACTCATCACAAATATGTCTAACTTAGGGAAACTAAAATATAAGGATTTTGAAAGATAAAGCAATATAATTCAAAGGCATTTAGGCAATGGACCAAATCCCTTAATCTTAAGAGCCTGACTTCTGCAGGGACCCGGAGCATCTCTTCCCATAAAGGTGATAGACAAAGAACTGGAAAAGTTGGGCTGTCATCTTTGTAGCATCTACCAGAGAGAAATGCAGTTGCTTCCCATGACTGACAATTGTCTCTGAGTTAAAAACAAAGTGATTGTCCAGCAGCAAAACCATCCCTGTTTATATTTTTATTGGTAATATTGCTACTATTTTTATTTCCTCTTCAGTTCAACTGAATTGGGCACCATTCCCTGCTTGTCTACACTTTACAATTAGCCAGGCAGTCTTTAAAAATATCCAATACCAAGAAGCTCTCTTCCTGCTTAGGCTGTAGAAAGTCACAAGAGATTGTTGCTCCCACCTTAACCTGAATAATCTATGAAATTATAAGTGTTTTGAGCCCATTTGAAAGCGGAGGATACAAGGCAACCTAGTAAAATAGAATCCAGGAAGTGACAAGCCCCTCTGAAGACAGAGTACATACACACTGTCTTACCTTGGGCACAGATGGAAGGAATAGGTGATCACCCTAAAAGTGCTAGGGGAAAACAGGTGAAATTGTAACAACTCTTAAAGGCTGCTGACACAGGCTAGCATGACAGTTTGGAACACCCAGGAAGCCTAGACACAAGGGGTTCCACACTCTCTTGTTAGCTCTTTTCCCTGGATCTCTGCTAGATGCTGCTGAGAAAGATCAAGAGCAGGGCAGGAAACAGAGCCTTATGAGGGGCCGCAAGAACAAAGCCCAACTGTTTCCCTAACTCTCCTCTCTCATGACAATATAGCCTCAAGATGCAGAAGAGCTGGAAAGCTCCCTACTCACTCTTCTAAAGCAAAGATCTATTGCCTTGAGGGGAGAGGGGAGTGTGGAAAATAGATCAATGGAACATTTCCAACTGAAACACAAAGAAGAAATTAAAAAAAAAAACATAAAAGAGCATTCAAGAACTCCAAGACAATATCCAATGATCTAAAATATCTGTAACTGGAGTCCAGGAAAGGGAAGACAGAGAGAACAAGGAAGAAGATATATTTAGAAACTTCTCAGCAATGACCTCTTCAGCATTAATAAAATACAACAAACTACAAATCCCAAAAAGTCAGAGAACACAAAGCAGGATATATGCAAAAGAAAATACACCTTGACGTATCACAGTCAAGCTTATAAGAAGTGAAGATAAAGAGATCTTAAAGACATCCAGAGAATGAAGAACATTACATACAGAAGGACAAAGATATCAATTACAACAGACTTCTCATCAGAAGCTATGTGAGCCCAAGACAATGGAACAATATTTTTAATACTGAAAGAAAGAAAAACCCCTATCAGTGTAGAATTCTACATTCAGTGAAAATATCTTTCAATAATGAAAATGAAATAGACTTTTTCAGAGAAACGAAAGCTTAGGAAAAATGTGACCTGTGTACTGCACTGAAGAAATATTCATGTTCTATGTTCTTCAGGAAGAAGGAAAATGATATGAGTTGGAAATTTGTATCTATACAAACAAAATAAATGATACAGTAAACATATAAGATACCTCCAAAAGGTATGGAAAAGTAGAAAATATTTGACTGTCTAAAGCAAAAATAGTAAAAATATTGTGTGGCCTATAACATACATACAAATAAAGTTTAGAACAAAGGAAAGGCAGCACAAAAAATGGGAGGGAATGTACATACAATGTGGTAAGGCTCTTACCCTATCTGGGAAGTGGTATAACATTATTTGAAGGTAGGCAATGGTAAGTTAAAAATGTATATTATAAACCCTAGGGTAACCACTGCAAATTGAAACAGTGAGATGTAATTGATTACTTCAAATAGGACATTTTTTTAAAGATAAGAGACATAAATCCAACCACATTGATAATACATTAAATGACAATAACCTAAATACTCCATTTAAAAGGCAAAAAGCAAGACTCAACTATTTTCTCTCTACAAGAAATTTACTTTAGCTATAGAACTGTTAAAAGTAAAAGGATGAAAAAAGGCCTACCGTGAGAACATTACTCAAAAGAAAGCAGGACTGACTATATTAACATCAAGCAGTGTAGATTTCAGAACAAAGAACATCAGGAGCAAAAAGGGACATGGCAAATGTTAAAGGAGGCAATTCATTGAGAAGATGTTACAATCCTAAATCTGTATACACCAAATAAAAGAGCTTCCAATTACATAAGGCAAAAATTGAAAGAACTGAAAGGAGAAATGGACAAAACCAAAATGTTTTGAGTCGAGTAAAGGCAAATCCAACCACGTGGCTGATGCACGCTGTCCCTGCCACCCATTTCTGTCTCAACTCTCTCCTCCACAACCTAGAGTTTCCACCAGCCCAGGGCCCCATGTGACATCAAGGGATTATGTCAAGTTTTGGAAGAAAACGAGGGCAGCTTTCTGCAGGATAATAATAATAGCAGATATTTCTGGTGTCCTTGCACTGTGCCAGCTATTATTATGTCCTTTGCTTGAATTTCCTCATTTCATCTTCAAAACAATCCTGTGTGTTCAATCCTATTTACTACAGTTTTACAGATGACGAGACTGCAGCACCAAGAAGTTAAGGAATGAGCCCAAATTGCCAGGAAGACAGAGAAGCTTAACCGCTGGACAGGGCTACACTGCCCTTCTTTTTTTTCTTTTTTTTTTTGAGACGGAGTCTTGCTCTGTCGCCCAGGCTGGAGTGCAGTGGCGCGATCTCAGCTCACTGCAAGCTCCGCCTCCCGGGTTCATGCCATTCTCCTGCCTCAGCCTCCCCAGTAGCTGGGACTACAGGTGCCCGCCAACATGCCCGGCTAACTTTTTGTATTTTTAGTAGAGACGGGCTCTCACCATGTTAGCCAGGATGGTCTCGATCTCCTGACCTCGTGATCCGCCTGCCTCGGCCTCCCAAAGCGCTGGGATTACAGGTGTGAGCCACCACGCCTGGCAATGCCCTTCTTTTTTTGTGAAAATATATAGAAAGGTGATATTTTCAATGTTAAATGCATAAATGTTAAAATAAATGTATCATTTTGTAGAATACAAATCTGATGGCATTTTTAAGAAAAATTATGAACATCCTCTTGGGAGAAAGCAAGAAATCTAGGAACGCCAAGGATCCTGTCTTGCTCACCTCAGGCTCCCTGAGAGAAGATGCAGCCTTCTGGGCCTTCAGGAAGATTTCTGGAGCAAAGCGTGAAGGATTCAAAGCAATTCCAATGATAAACTCTAAAGTTTTAGTGTCAAAAGTCGTCTTTCAATTGTGATTTTACATTGCAATGGAGTTTTACATTTTACATTGCAATATAAGTTTTAAACATTTTCTTGTGGAATGGCTACATGGTGCATTTCCCAGGGTCTGCAGACTCTTATGAAGAAATACTGAGATACGTGGCCAGGCACAGTGGCTCACACCTGTAATCCCAGTGCTTTGGGAAGCCGAGATGGGCGGATTGCTTGAGCCCAGGAGTTCCAGACTAGACTGGGCAACATGGCGAAACTCCACCTCTACAAAAAATAAAAATAAAATACTGAGATAAGAGATTCAAGTAAGATAAGATTGTTTGCTTATTGGAAAATAAGCAAACAAATGTTTAGAAGCACAAACTCCCCACATCAGCATCTTTACTTTTATGGTATATGGCTGCTGCTGTTTTCTCTATTTGTCCCAGGTCACTCCCTTGCTCTGCCTGGTCCTAATGGGCAGGACAGTGTCTGTCCACTTAGAGCAGAGGCTGTTGATGTGACATCCTTCCACCGTTCTCTCCTTTCTGGCCCTCATCAGTGATATGATCAATCATCATCTTCCCACCCACTGGGCAGAGTCCTGACCTCCAAGCTCGCACTCTCAATGACCTATTTGTCCTCCAAAGCTAGATGATGCTCTTCTATTCCCATGCTCCTATCTGGTATGATCTGATCAAACATTTCATAGCACAGGTGTGTGATTTGTATAAATTAATGAACCTTTCCAGACCTCTGTGTCTTTTATCAAATAAGAGAAACACTCCTATTATTGTTCAACATCTAACAGGAGCACGAGAAGACTTCCTGCAGTCCCTGGCACATAATAGCCCCCGTACAAATGCAAGCTCATGTTTAATCAAATCACCTTTTTTTTTTTTTTTGCGTGTTTCAGGCTCACTCTTCATTCAAAGAGAGTTCAGAGACACACAGTAGCACATAAATTAGAACAGCACAACAGAGATTTGGAAAGAGTGAGAAAGGAGAGACAAAGGGAATGGAAACCAGGGTCAGGTTTTCCATGAAATGGACCGGAGGTGAGGCTGGGGTACAGAACGTCCACCGTGCAGCCCTGAGCACTAGCCAGAGGGGCTGGGCTGCCTGGGCTCCAAGATCCTGCCTTGGATGCTGTGCACACATCCAAGCATATCACCGGGGTGCTTGGCCACATTCTGAGCTTATGTAAAGTTACAAGACAGACCTGATGCACCTTATACCTCAAAGTTCCTAAACTTAAAAATGTAGCCTGGCGTGGTGGCTCATGCCTGTAATCCCAGCATTTTGGGAGGCTGAGGCTGGCGGATCATGAGGTCAGGAGATCGAGACCATCCTGGCGAGCATTGTGAAACCCCGTCTCTAGTGAAAATACAAAAAAAAATTAGTCGGGCATGGTGGCAGGCGCCTGTAGTCCCAGCTACTCAGGAGGCTGAGGCAGGAGAATGGCATGAACCCAGGGGGTGGAGCTTGCAGTGAGCGGAGATCACGTCACTGCACTCCAGCCTAGGTGACAGAGCGAGACTCCGTCTCAAAAAAAAAAAATATATATATATATATATACATGAATAAATATCTTCTATATCTGTATATCAGTTTTTGTATTCAAAGTAGCAGGCATATAATAGGGAGTAAAATATTAGAGCCCCTTACAACTTAAGGCACAAGAAGAACAATTCTAAGAAACCTAATTCCTGCACCCCAACCTTGATCCTGTGAACCAGGCCTCTGAGAGTTCCTGGTAGGTTTCCTCTGTCCCCCTTAGAAGGTCTCTGGAGGGACTTGGGGGAATTCTACGGTGACCATGCTTCTTGGGGGTATGCTGACTGGAGGAGTCAGTGCCTAGAAGTGAACACAACTGGTGAGAAGCATTCCCCTTCCTGTTTATTTCTGTACCAGCTTGTCACCTCTGTTATTGTGCCCCTCTTCTCCTTCTCATCCACTCCAGAGTTTTGATGCCATTTTGTGCCCTAACCCTCACCACCCCCGGCTGTGTTCCAGCCTCTAGGAGACAAACAATGGTTCTTTCCTCTAGAAAATAATAATGCAACCATGGTGGTGTGTCTGAGTTATATGGTATGTGCAGGGGGTGCTTTTAAAATATGTTGATACTTAGAACCCTTCCTTAGCTATTCTTAATTAATTGTGCTGGTGTTAACTGGTATAGACTTTTAAAAAATCAACCCGATTGATTCTATTTTATAGCTTGGGTCAAGAAATACTATCCCAGAGCAAAATAGACACAATAAGCAGCTTGTATACCACATCCCTCTTGCAAGACAGACATCTCTAATCAATCACTGTGCTTGGCAGAATTCTAAGATGAGCCCCATGATCTCTGTCCCTTGGTGTTATACCTTGAATAATCTCCTTCCCTTCAGTCTGTGGAGAACTGGTGACTTGCTTCTGGTCAACAGAACATGGCAAAGGTGATGCGCTGTCATTCCCTCCATAAGGTTACGTTATTTTCAGGTGGGAAAGAGACTCCCCAGCTGGCCTTGAAGAAGCAAGCAGCCATGTTGTGAGCTGCTTCCCAAGCAAGTCACAGGGCAGAGAGCTGCAGGCATCTCTAGGGACCTGAGGGCTGACCACCTGTAAGCAACTGGAGTCCTCAGCCACACAACCAAAGGGACATAAATTCTGCTGATCATCATGTCAGTGAGCCTGGAAGTGGATTCTTCCCTAGTTGAGTCTTCAGTTGAGAACTCAGCCCAGTGAGGCCTTGGTTGCATGCCAGTGAGACCCTAAGCAAAGAACCCAATGAAGTTGTGCCCAGACCCCTGACCCATGGAATCTGTGAGATAATAAATGAGTGTTGTTTTAAGCTGTTAGATTTGTGGCAATTTGTTATACAGCATACTATATGGATATAGTAATGAACATCATCACCTAGGACAGGAGGAGGCCCTGCAGTCTTTAGCACTCCAGTCCAAGAAGCTATGACCACTAGCTAAATGTGGCCTCTGAGATGAAATCTGTTGAAATTTGTATTAGTTTCCCATTGTTGCTGTAACAAATTACTGCAAACTGAGTGGCTTAAACAATACGCATGTATTATCTTACAATTCTGGAGGTCAGAAGCTTGAAATGGGCCTCAAAGGGCTAAAATCAATGTTGGCTGAGCTGTACTCCTTTCTGGAGGCCCTAGAGGAGAACCTATTTTCTTGCTTTTTCCAGCTCCTGGAGGCTCCTCACAGTCCTAGGCTCATGGCCCCTTCCTCCATCCTCAAAGCTGGCAATGGCAGGCCATGTCTTCCTCAAACCACATCACATCACTCTGACATTGCTGCCTCTTCTGTCTCTCTCTTCACTTTTGAAGACCCTTGTGACTGGCTACATCGACCCAACTGATAATCCAGGATACTTCTCCTGTCTTAAGGCTTAATTAATTCCCCTTTGCTATGTAACTGAACATACTCAAGGATTTCAGAGATTAGGACATGGACTTTTGGGGTGCCTTCTGCAGCACCCCACCCCTGAATAAAAGAATGTACTCATCATCCCCCTTTCACTGTACAACCCCTGCCCCCAGAGGGCTTGGCCTGCAGCTTTATGCCTGTTGTCCTGGCATAATCATTAGCAGCACCTCACTTCTCCAAAATGTCTATAAACTGTATAGTCCACCCTTTTTGAGTACTAGAAGTTCTCAACCTTAATATAGCCAATGATTCCTTAATGACATCAATATCCAGTTAATGCTGCATTCCTCTGATGGTTCCAAGTGATTTTTTTAATTTTCAAATCAGGACCCAAATAAGCTTTCATCCCAATTTGTTGATATGTTTCTACAGTCTCTTAATCTGTAATCAATAATCCCTTTCAATATATTGTGAACAAAAGTTCTCTGAAAAAGAATTTGGAGGAAAGAGACTTTATCTTAGTGAATAGTTTGCAAACCAGGGAGTCACAACCTTCCGGGTAAAATGAAAGATGCTTTACAGAGAACAAAGGGAGGGTTGGCTTTTATAGAGAAAGTTCTCAATCAGGTCCATTTATGTAAATGAAGGATTCAAACTAGCTTAGTTCTGATTCATCAACACAGCTGAGTTCTGATTGGCCAATATAACTGAGCGCTCATTGGTCAAGCCAGGTGGGCTCTGATTAGTTGGCTGGTGTTAGCTCTGAAAGTCACAAAGTAAAACAGAGGTGTGGGTTTTGGGGGAACTTAGAGTACACGTGTGGCCTCTACTGAGCAGACGACTGCCTGGCTCTATTTTAAATGTAGGCCCAGTTAGCCACTCAAGATCCTCTTGAAGGACTGGCTCTTTCAGGTTCACATTTGTTCACACTTGATTTTAACAAAATCAGATCATTTGTCCAGAAAGTTTCCCACACCTAGACTTTGCTAACCACACGCTGTGTGGTTTTGTGTTTGTTTGTTTGTTTTTGAGATGGAGTTTCCCTCTTGTTGCCCAGGCTGGAGTGCAACGGTGTGATCTTGGCTCACTGCAACCTCCACCTCCCAGGTTCAAGCGATTCTCCTGCCTCAGCCTCCCAAGTAGCTGGGATTATAGGTGCCCACCGTCACACCTGGCTTTTTTTTGTGCGTGTGTATTTTTAGTAGGACAGGGTTTCACCATGTTGGCCAGGCTGGTCTCGAACTCCTGACCTCAAGTGATCCACCCACCTTGGCCTCCCAAAGTGCTGGGATTACAGGCGTGAGCCACTGTGCCCGGTGCCCTCCCATGTGGTTTTTAAACACATACTTTCCTTCTCTTCCTCTTCCTCTGTTTTTTTTTTTTAAGTAAAGTCTCACTGTGTTGCCCAGGCTGGAGTGCAGTGGCACGATCCTGGCTCACTGCAGCCTCTGCCTCCCAGGTTCCAGCAATTCTCCTGCCTCGGCCTCCCGAGTAGCTGGGATTACAGGCATGCACCACTATGCCCAGCTAATTTTTGTATTTTTAATAGAGATGGGATTTCACCACGTTGGCCAGGCTGGTCTCGAACTCCTGACCTCAAGTGATCCACCTGCCTCGGCCTCTCAAAGTGCTGGGATTACAGGCGTGAGCCACTGTGCCCGGCTGACTTTTAAACACATTCTTCTGTTCTCTGTATTTCCTTATTTCCTGTAAATGGATAGCTATGCCCAGAGGCTAGATTATGTTCAAGTTTGATTAGTTTTTTTTTTTTGGAAGTGGGGAAACAAAAGTACTTCCTAGGAGGAGTGATCTACACCCATCGGGAGCATATCCTGCCTGTCTCTCCTTTTCTGATGTTTGGAGCCATATACAGCTACTGCCTAAATCTGTTAACTTAATCAGGGGTCGCAACATAGCAATATTTTAATTCTATCAATTCTTCACTTATTACTTGGAGCTATAATGCTTTTATAAAGATACATTTTTCTTCACTGCTTGGTTATCATGTGGTATAGTTTGTATAAGAAAGGCAGGAAGATGATTGAACCTTTTTTTTTTTTAAATCAATTTCCAAAATATTGAGTTGGATCCTTAAAACATGATCAATGAGGTTGTTTTTAGTAAAATTATGGTTTTTTAATTTAAACATTGTATGTGTGTCTCCATTCATGGCAGTTATCACTGTTAGTGGTGCTTACCTTAGCCCATCTTTGGTGGGATTTATCCAAGTTGACACCTGGGTCTCTTAGATACCACCTTAGTAGGCTTTGATAATGTCCTCACTTCCTGTTATGATAAAATGCTCCAAGATTATCTGGAACATTTCTTGCCTGAGACAAATAATCAGTTATTTCTCCAAGGAATCCTGGTTCCTTTTAGAGAAAAATGAAGTAGCGACCACAATCTATGTGCTGGGAGTATGCATTGCTACTGCAGTGGTCATTGTTTCTAGGCCTTGTCAGAGGATAAAACTAGGAAATATATATATATATATATATGATAAAATATATCCTGAGTTTATGCTGATCCTTTATAATTAGATTCAAAATTCTTGGGACCTTACTGAACCTCATTGATCTCACGTCTGCATCTTCTTCCTCCTATTCTAAAGACTTCAGCGGCCAGTGGCAAAGTAATTATCCCATTGCTTTCTCCTGCAATCTACCCAAGACACTGCCACAATGGAACACAGCATTACCAGCAAAATCAGTGTAGGTTTTTTTTCACGTTCTTTTTGATTTAACTTACTAGGAACATACAGTCAAATATCTGTGTTTTAAAGTCAGCCGGGAGAGTCCCTATGTCTGGCTATTCTACCAATGATACAGTGTTAAGTTTAGTTGTTTCAGCTTGACTGCAATTATTAGGGATTGCTTTTAAAAAAATGTATATAATTTTATGACTATTTATGAATTAATCTTATATAATTATAACTGATTTTACATAATTATGTCAAAATATTTGCATGGCTCTAGAGTCATGTTTACTGACAGGATATACCCTGAGCAGTCCGGCTCCCATTCCTGCCCCTTCTACACTGGTCCTTGACTCTTTCTGCAAGTAGATATATTTTTAACATTTTTGGTTTATTCTTCCTTTTAAAAAGATAGGCGGGCGCATTGGCTCACTCCTGTAATCCCAGCACTTTGGGAGGCCGAGGCGGGTGGATCACGAGGTCAGGAGATCAAGACCATCCTGGCTAACATGGTGAAACCCCGTCTCTACTAAAAATACAAAAATATTAGCTGGGTATGGTGGCAGGCACCTGTAGTCCCAGCTACTCAGGAGGCTGAGGCAGGCGAATGGCGTGAACCCGGGAGGTGGAGCTTGCAGTGAGCCAAGATTGCGCCACTGCACTCCAGCCTGGGAGACAGAGTGAGACCCCGTCTCAAAGATAGGCAAGTGTGTTTCTGTCTTAGTCTGTTCAGCCTGCTATCACAGAATATCGTAGACTAGGTGGCTTATAAACAACAGAAATGTATTTCTCAGAGTACTGAGCTGGGAAGTCTGAGGTCAAGGCACTGGCAGACTCAGGGTCTGATGAGGGCCACTTCCTCATTCATAGATGGCTGTCTTGTCACGTAGTGAAAGGGGCAAGAGAGCCCTCTGGGGTCTCTTTTCCAAGGGCACTAATTCCATTCATGAGGGATCTGCCCTCTTGGCCTCATCATCTCCCACCTCCAAATACAATCACATTGGAGATTAGGTTTTAAATAGAAAGTTTAGAGCGGCACAAACTTCAATGTGTAGCAATACACACACACACACACATATATTTATATCCCACCTTCTTAGATAAATAGAATGTTATACGGCCGGGTGTGGTGGCTCATGCCTGTAATCTCAGCACTTTGGGAGGCCGAGGCAGGTGGATCACCTGAGGTCAGGAGTTCAAGACAAGCCTGACCAACATGGTGAAGTGAAACACTGTCTCTACTAAAAGTACAAAAATTAGCCGGGTGTGGTGGTGCATGCCTGTAATCCCAGCTACTCGGGAGGCTGAGGCAGGAGAATCCCTTGAACTCAGGAGGCGGAGGTTGCAGTGAGCCGAAATCATACCATTGTTCTCCAGCCTGGGCAACAAGAGTAAAACTCAGTCTCAAAAAAAAAAAAAAAAAAAACCATACATACTTTCTCCCACTTGGCATTTTTCAATGAATAACACTAGAGTCACTCCATAGTTATATGTAAAAATACTCATTCCTTTTTCTGCTGAATGATCCTCCATTGTGTGGGTGTACCATAGTATATTCAACCAGTCCCCTCTTCATGGGCATTTAAATTGTTTCCAGGTATTGCCAAAAAAAGAAAGCTGCAGCGATTAGCCTTATACAAATACCTTTTTATATTTTTGCCCATGAATCTTTAGAATGAACTCTTAGAAGTGGGATTGTTGGGTTAAAGGATAAAATGAATATACCATTTTTTCTTTAAAAAAATGTCGGCAGAGTGCAGTGGCTCACACCTGTAAGCCCAGCACTTTGGGAGGCCAAGGCAGGAGGATTACTTGAAGCTAGGAGTTCAAGACCAGCCTGGGCAACATAGGGAAACCCTGTCTGTACAAAAATAATAAAAAATTAGTGGAGCGTGATGATATGTACCTGTAGTACCAGCTACTCAGGAGGCTGAGGTGAGAGGATCACTTGGGCCCAGGAGGTTGAGGCTGCAGTGAGCCATGATTGTGCTACTGCATTCCAGCCTGGGTGACAGAGCAAGATGCTGTCTCAAAAAAAAAAAAAATAGAAATGCTTTCTCATTATATTTTTCTTTCCCACCAGTGATGTATAGGAATGTCTGTTTCACAGTGTTGTCAACAGAGAATGAATGTCCAACTTTTGGATATGAGACAAATGGACTAAAGAGAAATGGTATGTTAATTTTAATCAGGATTTCTCTTATTCTGAGCAAGCTTGGGCCACATTGTTTATTGAGGGCCATTTGCAATTTTTGGTGCCTATTCTTAAGCTCCTTCTGTTGTATAACCATCATCCTTCTCCCCTGCATATACTATTTCACCCCCAGTGCAGACCTGTCATCTAGGTGTTGGGATGACTCACATGCTGGATTCGGGTAGTTGCTTCCTTGGGCTGCAACTTAAACCTTCCCTGTATATTCTGCAGCTTGTAGAGATATGTAGATCAGAAGTTTATTAGAGGCAACTAACTTTGGTTTTGTTTTTTGTTTTTTAAAGTCTGAGGCACAGCAATAGCATTTATTTAATTCATATTATTCTATAGGTAATTTTAATGACATTTTTCAGTGGCTCACACCTGTAATCCCAGCACTTTGGGAGGCTGAGGCGGGCAGATCACGAGGTCAGGAGATCGAGACCATCCTGGCTAACACAGTGAAACCCCATCTCTACTAAAAATACAAAAATATTAGCCGGGCATGGTGGTGGGTGCCTGTAGTCCCAGCTACTTGGGAGGCTGAGGCAGGAGAATGGCGTGAACCCGGGAAGCGGAGTTTGCAGTGAGTCGAGATCATGCCACTGCACTCCAGCCTGGGCGACAGAATGAGACTCCATCTCAAAAAAAAAAAAAAAAGAAAGTTGTCATTCATAAATCTTGAAGTGTGAAGAACTAATTTTCCCTAATCATTAAATATTAGTGATTATTACCAGATCTATTTATTTTTTAATTAAATTTTTTTTTTATTTCCGTAGGTTATTGGGGAAAAGGTGGTGTTTGGTTACATAAGTAAGTTCTTTAGTGGCGATGTGTGAGATTTTGGTGCACCCATCGCCCCAGCAGTATACACTGCACCCTGCACCCTATTTGTAGTCTTTAATCCCTCACCCCCTTCCCAACCTTTCCCCCTGAGTCCTCCAAGTCCACTGTGTCATTCTTAAGCCTTTGCATCCTCATAGCCTAGCGCCCACTTAGGAGTGAGAACATATAATATTTGGTTTTCCATCCCTGAGTTACTTCACATAGAATAACAGTCTCCAGTCTTATCAGGGTCTCTGTGAATGCCATTCGTTCGTTCCTTTCGATAGCTGAGTAGTATTCCATTATATATATATATATATATATATATATATATATATATGTTTCTTTATCCACTTATTGATTGATAGGCATTTGGGTTGGTTACACGTTTTTGCAATTGCAAATTGTGCTGCTATATACATGCGTGTGCGAGTATCTTTTTTGGATAATGACTTGTTTTCCTCTGGGTAGATGCCCAGTAGTGGGATTGCTGGATCAAATGGTAGATCTACTTTTAGTTCTTTAAGGAACCTCCGCATTGTTTTCCATAGTGGTTGTGCTAGTTTACTTTCCCACCAGCGGCGTAGAAGTGTTCCCTGTTCACCGCATCCATGCCACTTTGTAGGGCATCTTTCCTAGGTGGGCTTTGCCCCACAGGGCGTGTGGCTACGTCATTTCACCTTCAGTGATGCTGAACATGAGCAGTTGGTTCGCACATTGGTGGCCTGGGCCTGATGGAGCCAGTGTCATGGTCCCACCAACATTTCACTTCCACAATTGAGCATCCATTGATAACTCTCACCTAGATCTGTCATTCTCTTTGAAATCATTGGCGAGCATTCTCTCTTACCAATTTGGTTACCCTGAGATTTTCATAAAGGAAAGTCCAGATAAATATCTTATTCTTTCTTATTATTTATCATTTTTCAGAGTAATGCAATGAAGGATAGTATTTAGAGGGTAAAATCTGGGTGGTAGGTGTGTGCTCATTTTAAAATACTGCCAAGTTGTATTTTTCTACAGCATTTTAGTAGACAGAGAATGAAGAAAATATAAAAAAAATCAATTTAACCTCATAATATTTTTTAAAATATTTCTATATTTAGAAATATTGATATGTTGATATTAATTGATATTTTCAAATTCAACTGTAAGATTATAAGGTATTCCTCAATTTCTTTAACATTTTCACTTCTTTTCTCTTTAGGCTGAAAATCTTGGTTCCTAACAACATTAATATAGTCACTTGCTTGATCCTGTAACTGTTTCAAAATAACCATGCCAATCATAACTCATTTTTAAATTTTTAGGTGTTTTCCTTTTTAGAATACATCCTATTAGGCATAGCTCACAAAAACTGTGTTTTTAAAGTCAGTTGAACCCATGATACTTTCCATGTGGCGATGCTACCACCAGTCTGATAGAATTTTAGATTCATTTGTTTCTTTTTGTTTTCAAATTTCAGATTGCTTTTCTACTACTCATATTTAATATCGCTTTGTAGTTATACAAAAACACGTACATGGTTCCAAAACCAACGTTATATAAAAATTACATTCAGAGAAGTTTGCATTCTCCCTGTGTCCTCCACTCCAATCCATCGCTCTGCCACAATTCGCCATTTACTAGATTTTGGCTGGTCTTTCCTCTGCTTATTTTCATGATGCAAGGGACTAAGTAAATCCATTTATATTTCTCTTTTGCATGATTCTTTTTCTATTTTTCCAGTATTTCTTTGGGGAGAGTCTTAGAAGTAAGATCAATTGGCAAAGAATAAATGCACATGGAATTTTCCAGTGAGTTGCCAAGTTCCACTCTATTAGGGATTTGCGTTCTCACCAGACGGATAAAAGACTGACTGTTTCTACACAGTGTGCAATCCAAGTACTGAGATTTTTTCAATTTAATAAGTGGCCATTTTAAGTTGTATTTCTCATATTATTAATAAAGATGAGCATGTTTTCATACAGTTGAGGGCCATTTACATTTCTTTTCTTGTGGATTCTTTGTTTATATCTTTTGCTTGATTTGAAACATTTGATTTTTGCTCGAATTCTTCTTTGCTTACGGCTGTTTTCTGTATAATACAGATATAATGATTTTGAGATTGTTCCATGTTTTATATATTAACATTTTCTTTATTTTTATAGCTGAGTAGATTTGGACATGCCACAATTTGTTTGCTTGCTAGTGGTTGGAGATTTGAATTGCTTCCAATTTGGGGCTATTAGGAATAATTCTGAACATAAGTAATTCATATACCCTTGTAAGTGTGTGTGTGTGTCTACATAAGTCTTCATTTCTCCTGGGTAAGCACCTAGCAGTAGAATCACGGGGTGGGTGACTAATGCATGTCTGACTGTAAAAGGTGATCAATGAATGAATGACTGTATAAGGTGATCAATGCCTGTTTGACTCTACAAGATACTGCCATGCTATTTCCAAGGGGCTACACCATTTTGCATTCTCATCAACAATGTAATGGATCTATTATTAATTTTCATAGAGTAACACAAACATATTTGCAAATTAAGTTTTGATTTCCCACACAGTATAATATCTCTATCTGTCTACACTGAATAAGCACATATGTATCTCCTGCATAAACCAAAGCTTTTTTCAATCCTCAACACATTTGAAGAGTGCAAAGTGGTCACAAGACCCCACTATTAGGAACTACTCTTTCGGAGCAGCATTTAGAGATGGAAGGTGTCTGTTTTCTAGCAGCCGCGAGGGGTACCCATGATCACTTCTGCGTTTCTCTAACTGAGCAAAGTTCATTTTAAAGGACACAAATCCTCAAAGACCCCCAGAACACGTCCCAGGACACCACTTGAAAAGGACCAATTCAAGAATATAAAATTCTGGACTATAAAAATCTCTTTCAGTGGTGCATTAGCACTGCTACAGTGGGGTTTTGTCATTAGATGCTAAAGCTGTTTTATTGGGTTTTTTTGTTGGTTTTTTTGTTTGTTTTGTTTTGGATGGAGTTTCGCTCTTGTTGCCCAGGCTGGAGTGCAATGGTGCAATCTCAGCTCACTGCAACCTCTGCCTCCCGGGTTCAAGCAATTCTCCTGCCTCAGCCTCCCAAGTAGCTGGAATTACAGGCATGCACCACCACACCCAGCTAATTTTTTATTTTTGTTTTCTGATAGAGATGGGGTTTCACCATGTTGGTCAGACTGGTCTCTAAGTCCTGACCTCAGGTGATTTGCCCGTCTTGGCCTCCCAAAGCACTGGGATTGCAGGCGTGAGCCACCACTCCTGGCCTAAAGCTGTTTTTTATTGTTGCTGTTTTATATTTTTCATCACAAACTGCAAAAGTAAAAATTTTCTACTGCCCCTCCTATCCCCAATATTCCCCCATGTCCCCAATGGATGTGAAAATGCAAATTACAGAAATGCAAACTTGCACAATTCAGCATCCCTAAGGTAAAAACAGATTAATTGTTCTGGAGCAACACAGCCTGTCTATACTTGCTGCAGGTCACAGCCCTCAACCCTGCTGTGCGGCAGGCAGCCCCTCCTGCACTAGGAGAGGCCGGGAGACTTCTATCTGCAGCCCATGCATTAGTCATCCAGGACTCCACCTGGACGAGGGCAGTTCCTGAGCTGTGCAGCCTGGGCCCTCCCTGTGCACCTGTGCTCTTGCAAATGGAGAGAGTGGCTCTGCCTGCAGCACGGGTACCATCCAAGGCCAGGGCCAGGGCCAGAGTGTGCACAGTGGGGAGTACTCAAAGCAGGTGAGGACCTGAAGTATATGGGCTGCAGGGCAGGCAAACCCCCAAATTGGGGCTTAGCCTGAAAAGGTCTGGCTTTACCCAGGAAAGAATTCAGGGCTGAGCTGGAGGCGTAGTGCTAAGCTCTGTGACCCCTCCTACACAGCAGGTCTACCCACCAGGCAGTGTGTGGAAAGCAGCAGCTGTGGGGCAGTGGTGCCGCCATATTTATACCCACTTTTAATTACATGCAAAGTAAGGGGCGGGTTATTTAGAAATTTCTAGAAAAAGGGTGATAACGTCCAAGTGTTGCCATGGCAACGGTAAACTGTCATTGTGCTGGTGGGCGTGTCTCATGCAAATGAGCTTTTGCCTATTCCATGTTTCAGCCAGTCTTCACTCTGGTTGGGAGTCAAGTCCCGCCTCCTATATCGCATTCATACTCAGCAGCTTTAGGCGCTGAGTTGGATAGAGGGCGACAGAAGCTCAGAACAGCACACACACTAGGGCAGGGGTGCAGAGAGGTGCGGTGCAGAGGGGCTGGGTGGTGGGTGAGGGGGATCTGGGCAGGAAGTTGTTCCCGCCAGGCTGGAGCGCAGGTTACCCAGGGTCCCGGCTCCACCCGGGTGGGCGCTGCAGGCTCTGAGCCGTGGCTCAGTCCGAGGGTCACTCACCCACCTCAGGGGAACTGGACCGGCCCCAGGTGACAGGAAGCTCTGTGCACACCTGGTGCCTGGCCAACCTGTAACATTTGAACATTTCAATATCCATTTCTATTTTTTTAAAACAAGCATCACCTTCTGTCAGCCATTAATATAGTATCACTATGGAGCGATGACTACATAACATTTCCATGACTTTTGGAAAGTTCCCATGAGTTTGGAAAGAGCCACCCAAGGAATCTCCTCTCCCGGGTTTGCAGCCCGCGCCTTCTGCCGGGCGTTTGGCGCATTTCTTCCAGAGAATACGGATCCGAA
Organism: Pan paniscus; assembly: GCF_029289425.2. Taxonomy (NCBI): domain Eukaryota; kingdom Metazoa; phylum Chordata; class Mammalia; order Primates; family Hominidae; genus Pan; species Pan paniscus. The sequence continues at coordinate 65,282,090 of NC_073270.2, forward strand.
TTATTCCAGAGGAGCCTCGGCCGCAGTCTCTCCAGCCGCCGCCAGAGGGAAACCTGATCCCATGCAGGATTCCTAGGGGCTCCCAGAGAAGCCCTAGGCTGTGCTGCTGCCTGCTGGTTCTGGGAATGGGTGAGCCTTGGGAGAGCAAAGAGAACAGAAAGTAATTCTCCATGTGTCTTCCTCCAGCTCCAATCTAGTTTAAAACCATCCCCCTATAGCCTGCTTTTTTTCCTTAAAGAATCTTCAAGCAAATCCCAGACTTTGTATGGCTTCACTTGTAAATAATTCAGTATATCTCCCCTCAAGAAAAGACTTCTTAAATACTTTACGTAAACAACTTTTCCATCCTCAAACCTCACAAAATTGCCGTCAATCCCCTGCTATCATATGATGACCAGTTTTCAGCTTTTACGGCTTCTTGGAGATCTCGTAAATGCCTCCTGGCAACCGATTTGCTCAAACTCATTTCCAGACAAGACCGGTTACCAAAACACCAGGGATCCCTCTAGGGCCTGATGCTCAGGGCACAGGAAGCCAATCGCTGAGACCATGGGTATTGCCAGGGAAGAAGGCTTGAAGCAGGTGCTATAGGCAAGGAGATGGGCGCTCAGTCTCAAGTCCATCTTCCCGACAGACTAAAATTAGGGTTTTATATTGTAGGGAAGAAATGTAACAATGTGTGGGAAAACAGGAACTCGGAAGGAGCCCGGAAGCAATCATGATAAATGAGGGGCCTGGCAGCATCTCCTCCTATGGACATGGTGATCTGGCGAGTTTCAGTTCTTAATACTTTTTGAGAGGCCTGGAGTCCTTTACTGAGGAAGGAACTCAGATAAAACAAATGTAAGTTTCAAGCTTTAAGACCAGAAGGGTCAATTTCTATGTATGTATTTATATATATCTGTCTATGGGCCGGGCGCGGTGGCTCAGGCCTGTAATCCCAGCACTTTGGGAGGCCGAGACGTGCGGATCACGAGGTCAGGAGATCGAGACTATCCTGGCTAACACGGTGAAACCCCATCTCTACTAAAAAAAAAAATACAAAAAATTAGCCAGGCTTGGTGGCAGGCACCTGTAGTCCCAGTTACTCGGGAGGCCGAGGCAGGAGAATGGTGTGAACCCGGGAGGCAGAGCTTGCAGTGAGCTGAGATCATGCCGCTGCACTCCAGCCTGGGCGACAGAGCGAGACTCCATCTCAAAAACAAACAAACAAACAAAAAACTGTCTGTGGGACTACTGGGTTGCCTTCAGACCCATACATTTATGTTTGTAGGATAATATATTTCTAAAGAGTCTTTTTACATACGGGGTTCCTTCCTTCCTTTGTTTTCTTTCTTTTTTCTTGACAGAGTCTTCCTGTGTTCCCTGGGCTCCCAGGCTGGTGTGTGGTGATGTGATCTCAGCTTGCTGCAACCTCCACCTCCCAGGCTCGAGTGATCCTTCCACCATAACCTCCCCAATAGCTGGGACTACAGGCGCACGCCAACATGCATGGTTAATTTTAGTAGCTTTTGTAGAGACAGGGGTTAACCATGTTGCCCAGGCTGGTCTTGAACTTCCTGGGCTCAAGGGATCAGCTCACCTCAGCCTCCCAAATTGCTGGAATTACAGGCATGGGCCACCGCGCCTTGCCCCTTCCTTTCTTCATTGCTGTTTGTCTGCTCATTTGTTAGCTGTTGGGGTTTTTGTGTTATTTTGTTTTCAGTATGACATTTATTTGGTGAGGACATTTCACACTTACGTTAGAGGGCATCTGGCTGTGAGATAACCGCCCCAACACCCCTGTATTCCTGGGAACTGGTCCTCATCAGCGCCAGGTTGGGTCCTCTGGGAAAGCCTGCAGATGGATCAGGGGTGCATTCCTGTTGCTCCACCCAGAGGCAGGAGGGTCAGGCTGTGTCTCTCTGGGCTGTTGTGATTGTCAGTGCAGTCGGATCCTTCATCATCTGTTCACCATCCATGTTGCTGCTCATGGGGTCAGCAGCCATTCATGAACATTGCCAAGTTCCTTCCTTCCTTTCACAAGAAATTGCAAAATGGTGACGTTCTATTTGTATCATTCCTTCAGTATTTGTAAGCCAGATTCTTCTATTCATAAGAACAGGAAGAACGTTTCCTCATCAATATTTGGTTTTTCTGGTATATGGTTTGGATAGGAAAGGCGGGATCAATGCTTTTCATTCCTTCAAGCTGCATCATAAAAAGGTGGTGTTCGAGCATTTTGAAAGCCCCTTTTAAAATTACAAACTCACATTCTTTTCTAAAATTGATGTGTTTCAGTCACCTGCCACCGTCATTCTTCTGGATGGTCCATGTCCTCACTCAGGCCAGGGGAGCCTCTCCAGGTCAGCTCCTGCACCCTCAGGCCAGCACCCCAGAGGTAGACAGTGTCCTTGCCTCCTCGTCAACAAGATGCTCCTGGCTTAGCTTATGCATTTACTGCCCCAGAGTGGAATCAGCCCTTTCTTCCAGGAGACCTGGTCCAGATCTGTGGGTTCAGTGAGGGTGGAATAGAGACAGTGAGGCACCCCCAGCCCGAAGCACCTGGCAGAGAACAGACTGCTACAAACAGATGATCATACATTAATCAAATTGCCATTGTTACACACTCACTCAGACTCCTTCCTGCACAGAAAAGGCTTCAGAGCCTCACCACGGTCCCTGAATTTCAGCAGCAGAACAGAGATTTGCAGTGGGTGAGACAGGGAAGGCACAGAGAGTGAAACAAGAATCTGGGCAGGAAGGGGTCCCAGGTGTGAGGCTGCTGTGTGGCCTGCCAGCTCTAGTCCCAGGCCCTCTTGTGGGTCCCTGAGTCCCAGTACCTCTGACTGGGCTGTCACCACCAGGGCCCTTGGCTGGGTGCTGGCCACCTGTGAGGCCACGGATGAACCTTGGGCTCTCCTCACTTGTAGTGGGAAAATAATTGGAACACCACTGTTCTTCCCAATACCCAAATCCACATCCATACAGTTGAGAAGAAAACTTCCATTTCTAAGGGTGAAGTAAAGGACCGTGGATAGATGTTGGATTGCACCATACAGGGGGCTGCCCTCCTCTTCCTCTGCAGCATCCTCACTAGCCTCCCGCATTCTCAGTGGGATTGTGTCTCAATGTTGGAGAGCTCTGGAGGACATTTTGTCCAGCAAGTGCCAAGGGAAAATATAATTTAGGGAATTATCAATGCCCATGAGAATCATGAAAGATAAGCAACAGTGCTGCCCAGGACAGCCACAATTCCTGCTGGATTGTGACTGTAATTGACATTCTTATCACGGGTCTCCATCACAGCTAGCTGTCATCACTGGCATTGTCCTGCTGTGTTCTAGAATCTACACAATGCATCTGCCTTGACCCTCAAGCCCTCATTCTACCCTAAAGCTCACCATCCAACAACCAGCATCTGTGTGAGGCCAATGCTCAGCCAAATCCACAGGCTGTGCAGTCTCAGCCCCCAGAGCTCTGCCCAGGGCACTGTCCAGCAGCCCCAGACACCTCAGCCCCGGGTGCATCTGAGCCCTCCCTCACGCTCATCACACAGCAACACCAAGCCACCTCCAACCTCTCTCCCCAGAGCCCTTGGGAAGACTCATGACCTTCCAAGTTGCACTGCAATGGATTAGAGTGGCATCTTAATGAACCCTTTTGCTCTCTTGCACCTAGACACCTAGATGTGATTTTACACTCCAGGGCTTGTCTCCCTGGAAACACAGGTGTGATTGACGCAAGAGCCAGTTCAGGGCAGGGAGCGCCAGAGAAACTCACACACAGGAGTTTCAGCACTGACCCAAGGCTCAGTCCTGGCCTCTCAAATTGCTGTCTGTCCCTCTGGTGGTTACCAGAATAATTGCAGGGCTTCTGCTTTTACACCCAAGGCTCTTAAAGGGAGAAGAACCTGCAGCAGTTTCCCTGAAGGGCTGTGCAGGGGACCAGAGAGGCTTGGCTGGCAGAATATTGATGGTGCAAGCCCCTTGATCACTGACGGTGCCCCTTGTAAATGCATAAACATGATGAAGCATTTGTGTTTTGCCTTGGGCTCAATTCTCAGCTTTTGTTTTAATATAAAAGCAATCAATTTCTCCCTGAAATCTAGTAAAATGTCCTAGGAAAATGTATGATTTTTATGTGAGAGCTGCACTAACACCCAGCCCTCAGCTCAGGACCCTGTGATGACAGAGGCTGGCCTGGAAAGGATACAGCTGGGCTGGGAGCAGGTGTTTGCCCACCTGAGCCCTTGTCCCACTTCCAGATCCTGCCTGATTTTCCCTGTTAGAATGGCTATGATCAAAAAGACATCAGAAAAGAGTTGATGATGATATGGCAAAAATGGAACCCTTGGACTCTGCTAGTGAGAGTGTCAATTGGTATAGCTATTATGGAAAATATGGATTTTCCTCAAAAAATTAAAACCAGAACTACCATATTATTCAGCAATCCTCCTTCTGGTATATATCCAAAGGAAATGAAGTCACAATGTGAAAGAGATATCTGCACTCCCATGTTCATTGCAACATTATTCACAACAGCCAACACATGAAAAGAACCTATGTGTTCACCCACTGATGAGTGGATCAAGAAAATGCGGTAGACATATATGACATGGAATACTATTCAAACTCAATAGAGACATCCTGACCTTTGCAATAACATGGATGAACTTAGAAGACATTATACTAAGTGAAATAAGCCAGGCAAAGGAAGAAAAATACTGCACATTCTTCCTTATATGTGGAATGTAAAAATGCTGAAGTCGGGCTGGGCGCGGTGGCTCACACCTGTAATCCCAGCACGTTGGGAGGCCGAGGCGGGTGGATCACGAGATCAAGAGATTGAGACCATCCTGGCCAACATGGTGAAACCCTGTCTCTACTAAAAATACAAAGAAATTAGCCAGGCGTGGTGGCGGGCGCCTATAGTCCTAGCTACTCGGGAGGCTGAGGCAGGAGAATCACTTGAATCTGGGAGGCGGAGGTTGCAGTGAGCCGAGATGGCGCCACTGCACTCCAGCCTGGCAAGAGAGTGGGACTCCGTCAAAAAAAAAAAAAAAAAATGCTGAAGTCATAGAAGCAGAGAGTAGAAATGGTGGTGGCCAGGGGCAGGGTAGAGGGCAGGGGAGATGTTAGTCAAAGGATACAAACCTTTAAACAGGAGAATTAATATCTGGAGATCTGTCACACAGCATAGTGACTACTGTTGATAAAATGTAATGCATACTTGAAATTGCCAAGACAGCAGATCTTCAGATCAGCACACGCAAAAATAAGTATGCAAGCTGATGGATGTGTTAATTAGCCTAATTTAATCATCACATAATGTGTACACATATCAATACACCACCTTGTACACCATAAATACATACGATTTCTATTTGTCAACCAAACCTTCATAAGGCTGAATATAAAAGGAAAGTGGGGCCAGGTGTGGTGGCTCATGTACTTTGGGAGACTGAGGAGGGCAGATCATCTGAGGTCAGGAGTTCGAGACCAGCCTGGCCAACATGGTTAAACCTTGTCTCTACAAAAAATACAAAAATTTGGCCAGGCGCGGTGGCTCATGCCTGTAATCCCAGCACTTTGGGAGGCCGAGGCAGGCAGATCATGAGGTCAGGAGATTGAGACCATCCTGGTTAACACAGTGAAACCCCGCCTCTACTGAAAATACAAAAAGTTAGCCGGGCCTGGTGGCATGCGCCTGTAGTCCCAGCTATGTGGGAGGCTGAGGCAGGAGAAACGCTTCAACTCGGGAGGCAGAAGTTGCAGTGAGTCAAGATCGCGTCATTGCACTCCAGCCTGGGTGACAGAGCGAGACTCCATGTCAAAAAAAAAAAAAAAAATTAGCTGGGCATGGTGGCGGGTGCCTGTAATCCTAGCTACTTGAGAGACTGAGGCAGGAGAATCACTTGAACCTGGAAGGTGGAGTTTGCATGCAGTGAGCTGAGACCGCACCATTGCACTCCAGCCTGGGCAACAAGCGTGAAAGTCCATATGAAAAAAAAAAAAAAAGAAAGAAAAGAGAAAGAAAGAGAGAGAAAAATAGAGAGAGAAAGAAAAGAAGAAAGAAAGAAAGAAAAAAAGGGAAAGAAAGCAGGCTGGGTGTGGTGGCTCACACCTGTAACCCCAGCTTTGGGAGGCCAAGGTGGGCGGATCACTTGAGGCCAGGAGTTTAAGATCAGCCCAGCCAACATGGCGAAACCCCGTCTCCACTAAAAATACAAAAAAAATTAGCCAGGCCTGGTGGCATACGCCTGTAATCTCAGCTACTCGGGAGGCTGAGGCATGAAAATTACTTGAGCCTGGGGGGTGGAGGTTGCAGTAAGCTGAGATTGTGCCACTGCACTCCAGCCTGGTTAACAGAGGGAGACTCTGTCTAAAAAAAAAAAAAAGATAAAAGAAAGTGGGCTTGGGTTAGTTGTAAATGTACACTGCAAACTCTAGGGCAACCACTTTTTAAAAGTTAAATTAAAAAGTATAACTGATATGCTAAGACATGAGGGAGAATGAAATAATATTAAATGATAAAATCATAAATGGCTGAAAAGGGGTGGAAGACACAATAGAAACAAAACACAAGGGCTACAAATAGAAAACCGTAACAAATATTGAAGAATTTAATCTATCTCTATAAATAATCATTTGAACATCAGTGGTCTAAATGCACCAAGTAAAAGCCTGTGATTTTCAGAGTGGATCAAAAAATAAGACCCAACTATATGTTGTCTCCAAGAGACCCACCTTAAAAATAAAGAGGCATATAAATTGAAAGTAAATGCATGGAGAAACATATACCATACTAATGCTAATCAAAACAAACTAGAAGTAGCTATGTTAATTTCAGATGGAGTTGACTTCAAAGCAAGGAAATGTATTAGGGATATAGAAGAGCATTGTATAATAGTAAGAGGTCAATTCTGCAAGAAGACATAATTTTTAAAGTGTATGTGCTGAAAATAGTGTGTCAAATTACATAAGGCAAAAAGGGATAGAACTGTAAGGAGAAATAGATGAATCAATTGTTTTAGTTGGAGACCTCAACACCCCTCTATTGGAAATAGACAGAACCAGCAGGCAGAAAATCAGAAAGGGTACAGTTGAACTCAATACCACTGTCTACACTGCCTAAAACTGCCATCTATAGACTACTTCAACCACAGCAGAATACACATGCTTCTCAAGTTCATATGAAACATTCACCAAGATTGGCTACGTTCTGGGATGGTAAAATTTACCTTAAGGTATATAAAGGAATAGAAATCATGTAATGTCTGCTCTCAGATCTTAATTAAACTAAAACCAATGACAGATAACTGGAAAATATCAAAATTTACAGAGATTAAGCAACACACTTCTAAACAATACATGGGTCAAAAGAAACATCTGAAGAAAAACTTAATATTTTGAAAGAAGTTAAAATGAAAACAATTTATGAAAATGTGTGGAATTCAGTGAAAGCAGTGATTAAAGGGAAATATATAAAATTGGATGTGTTTATTAGAAAAAAGAAAGGTCTAGGCTGGGCACGGTGGCTCACGCCTGTAATCCCAGCACTTTGGGAGGCCAAGGCAGATGGATCACGAGGTCAGGAAATCGAGACCATCCTGGCTAACATGGTGAAACCCTGTCTCTACTAAAAATACAAAAAAGTAGCCGAGCGTGGCAGCGGGCGCCTGTAGTCCCAGCTACTTGGGAGGCTGAAGCAGGAGAATCGCTTGAATCTGGGAGGCGGAGCTTGCAGTGAGCCGAGATCATGCCACTGCACTCCAGCCTGGTTATGAAGTGAGATACCATGTGAAAAAAAAAGAAAAAGAAAAAGAAAAAAGAAAGGTCTAAAACCAGTTATCAAAGGTTCCACCTTAGGAAGCTAGAAAAAGAAGAGCAAATTAAATCTAAAGTAAGTAGAAGAAAAGGTCTAATAAAAATTAGAGCAGAAATCAATAAAATTGGAAACAGGAAGTCAACAGAATCAATGAAACCAAACACCAATTATTTGTAAGGATCAATAAAATTAATAAGCCTCTGGCCAGTGTAACTAAGAAAAAAATAGAGAGGACAAATGACTAATATCAGAAATGAAAGCGGGAACATCCTAAGTGCCCATAGATGTTAAAAGGATAATCAAGGCATGCAATGAATAACTCTATGCCTACAGACTTAAAACCTGGATGAAATACACCAATTACTTGAAAAGAAAATATGCCAAGACTCTCACAAGAAACAGACAATTGGAATAAGTTTATATCTATTAAAGAAATTGAGTAAATAGTAACTTTCCAAAACAGAAAGCAGCAGGCTGAGATAAATTCACTGGTGAATTCTACCAAACATTTAGAGAAGAAATTATACCAATTCTCCACAGTTTCTTCCAGAAGATAGAAGGGGGAGATAATATTTCCTAATATGAAGCCAACAACACTCTAAAACCAAGACCAGACATGATAAGAAAACTACAGACTACTATCTCTTGTGAACATGGATGTAAAAATTTTCACAAAAATCAGCAAATTGAATCCAACATGTATAAAAATAATTTTATACTATGACCAAGGGGGATTTATGCCAAATACAAAAGGCTGGTTTGGTATTAGAAAATCAATTGATGTAATCCATTACATAATGAAGGTAAAAAAAAGAAAAAAGAAAAAATCGCATGATTCTATCAATAGATGCAGACAATGTATTTGACAAAATCCAATTTATGATTAAAAAACTCGCAGTAAACTAGGAATATAGGAAAACTTCCTCAACTTGATAAATATATCTACAAAAAAACCCGACAGCTAACATCACCTATAATAATGAGAAACTTGAAACCTTCCCTCTAGGATCTGGAACACGGCATGGATGCCCTCTCTCAACATGCCTTATCAATATTGCACTGGAAGTCATAAAGAATACAATAAGAGAAGAAAAAATGTGTACTGATTGATAAGGAAGAAATAAGACTGTTTGCAGATGACTTGATTGTCTATATAGAAAATTCAAAAGACTCAACATAAAGTTTTCTGGAACTAATAAGTGATCCTAGCAAGGTTGTAGGATACGAGGTTAACATACAGAAGTCAATCATTTTCCTTCACAGTGGCACTGAACAAATGGAATCTGAAATTAAAAACACAATACCGTGTTTATTAGCACCCCCCAAAATGACATATCTAGGTGTAAATCTAAATGGAATCTCAGTGTCACAGTTATTTTTCTGTTTAGAAAAAAAGTGTTATGAAGGAAAATGATGTATGCCCCAACCACAGTGGATGGTGAAAAACGCAAGGTGAGGAGGAAAAAGCAAACATGTTGAGAAAAACTAGTTATCATTTTTAATTTTAAATATCATACCCACCCATTTCTACCATTCCTGAGTCGGTCAACATTTCTGTAATTTGAAAAACATAGGCCTGGGTGTGATTTTATCTTGTCTTTGGCATTTCTCCTACCTGGTGCTCTCTGAGCTTCTTGGATCTATGGTTTCGTGTCTGACATTAATTTGGGGAAATCCACAGTTATAATTGTTTCCAATGTTTCTTCTGTTCCTTTTTCTACTTCTTCCCCTTTTGGGATTCCCAGGAGGCATTTACGAGATCTCCAAGAAGCTGTAAAAGCTGAAAACTGTCGTCATATGATAGCAGGGTATTGACGGCAATTTTGTGAGGTGTGAGGATGGTACAGTTGTTACTTAATGTATTGAAGAAGCACTGTCTGGAGGGGAGTCATATTGAATTATTTGCAAGCGAAGCCATGCAAAGTCTGGGATTTGCTTGAAGATACTTTAGGAAAAAAAGCAGGCTATAGGGGGATGGTTTTAAACCAGATTGGCCAAATGCTGAGCACTGTTGGAGCTGGAGGGGGACGCATGGAGGATCACTTTTCTCTGTTTTCCCAAGGCTCACCCATTCCCAGAACCAGCAGGCAGTGCTTGCTCTGGGAGCCCCCTAGGAATCGCGCACGGGATCAAGTTTCCCTCTAGCGGCGGCTGGAGAGACTGCGGCCGAGGCGCTGTAATAATTTGGATCCGTATTCTCTGGAAGAAATGCGCCCGATGTCCGGCAGAAGGCGCGGGCTGCAGACGAGGGAGAGGGGAGTCTTTGGTGGCTCTTTCCAGACTCGTGGAAACTTTCCAAAAGTCATGGAAATTTTACATATTCATCGCTCCATAGTGATTCTATATTAATGGCTGACAGAGGGGGATGCTTGTTTTAAAAAGATAGAAATGGATATTGAAATGTTCAACTGTTCCAGGTAAACCATGCCCCAGGTGTACACTAAGCCTCCTTTCCCCTGGGTCCAGCCCAGTCCCCCAAAGTGGGTGAGTGACCCTCGGACTGAGCCGGGGCTTGGAGCCTGCAACGGCCACCCGGGTGGAGCCGGGACTATGGGCGACCATCGCTCCAGCCTGGCAGGGGGTTGCTTCCTGCCCAGACCCCCCTCACCCACGTCCAGCCCCGTTGCTGGTCACGCGTGCTCTAGTTTATGTGCCATTTTGATCCTTTGTCGCCCTCTGTGAGAAGAAAGGAGCCTGGACAAGCGTCTAAAGCTTCTGGGTGTGAATAGATACCCACGCACTTCAGGCCTTACCTGAGTCCAGGTCGCCTCGCTATGCACGCCCTGGCCCTCTCCCAGGATGGCGCCCGCGCTGCAGGCAGAGCCACCGTCTCCATCTGCGAGAGCGCACAGGTGCGCAGGGAGGGCCCAGGCTACACAGCTCAGGAGCTGTCCTCATCCAGGTGGGGTCCAGCCTGGGGTCCGCCCAGTCGGGGATGAGCTCATGGACTGCAGGTGGAGGTCCCAGGGCCCCTCTTAGAGTCCTCCCTCCACGGAGGGTCTGCCTGCTGAGGGTCAGAACTGAGGGCTGTGGCCTTTATCTGGTGCAGACAGGCTGTGTTGCTGCAGAGCAATCAGTCTGTTTTGATCTTATGAATACCGAATTGCACAACTCAGCATTTCTGTAATTTGCATTTTCACACCCACTGGGGACAGCGAGAGTGCTGGGGATGGGAAGGGTGTGGAAAAATTTCACTTTTGCAGCTTTTGATGAAAAAGGTAAAACAATCAGCATTAACAACAGCTTTAGCAGCCTAATGACAAAACCCTGCTATTTCAATGCTAATGCACCATTAAAATAGATTGTCATAGTCCAGAATTTTATATTCGTAGCTTGATGTGTTTCAATGAGTAGGCTGGGACATGTTCAGGGGGTCTTTGTGGATTTGTGTCTTTAAAAGTGAACTCTGTTCAGAGAAACGCAGAAGAGATCAGGGCTTCCCCCTTGTGGCTGCTAGAAAACAGACACCTTCCATTTCTAAATGCTGCTCCGAAACAGCGGGGTCTAATAGTAGGATCTTGTGACTGCTTTGCTCTCTTCAAATGTGTTGAGGATCCACAAAAGCTTTGGTTTATGCAGCAGGTACATATGTGCTTATATGCTGCAGATAGATAGTGCTTATACATATGTACTTATATACTGTAGATATTATATTATGTTGGAAATCAAAACTTAATTTCCAGATATGTTTGTATTACTCTTCGAAAATTAAGAATAGACCCATTACATTGCTGATTAGAATGCAAAATGGTGCCATCCCTTGGAAATAGCGCAGCAGCACCTTATACAGCCAGACATGAATTGATTGCCTTATACAGTCAGACAGGCATCGATCACCTTTTACAGTCAGACATGCACTGGTCACCCACCCAGTGGGTGATCCAGTGGGATCTACAGCTACTGATATGGAAGGGGGGCAGGGCAGTGCTGGGAATGGAAGGGCATGGTCCCTGGCTAGAGCTCCACCCCTGGGTCTGTGCTCCTAGACCTAGGTGAGGATGGGCACTCCTGCCTTCACGCTCAAATGTTGCATTTCCCAAAATCACCCTGGCCCATTACACCCCCATCCTGTGCCTATAAAAACCCCAAGACCCTAGCAAGCAGACACACAGGTAGCTGGAAATCAAGAGGAACACATTGGTGGAAGAACACACAAGTGGCTGGACATCGAGAGGCCGTCGAGGGGAGCATGTGGCAGAAGAGCACGCTGACAGACGTGGGCAGGCTGGCAGGGCATCCACCCGTGGAATGATGTGGAGTTTGGCCAGGGTGGTCAGAGGAGAGCCCAGGCCGCTGAGTGGCCCAACTCCAGGGGAAAACCACACCCTTCTGTCTCCCCCATCTGCTGGGAGCTACTTCCACTCAGTAAAACCTTGCACTCATTCTCCAAGCCCACGTGTCCTCCGATTCTTCTGGTACACCAAGGCAAGAACCCCAGGATACAGAAAGCCCTCTGTTCTTGCGATAAGGCAGAGGGAACTGGGCTAACACAAGCCACCTACAGGTGGCTAAACTAAAAGAGCACCCTGTAACATACGCCCACTGGGGCTTCAGCTGTAAACATTCACCCCTAGACAGTGTTGTGGGGTCGGAGCCCCACAGCCTGCGGTCTGCATGTTCCCCCTAGAGGTCTGAGCAGCGGGGCACTGAAGAAACCAGCCACACCCCCATCACCCGCCCTGTGAGGGGGATAAGGGAGCTTTTCCTGTTTCACTAGGTGCTTACCCAGAAGAAATGAAGACATACATAGACGCACACACAGACACACTCTTACAAGGGCATACAAATTCTTTATGTTCAGCATTATTCCTAATAGCCCCAAATTGGAAGCAATTCAAATCTCCATCCATTAGCGAGCAAACAAATTGTGGCATGTCTCAATCTACCCAGCTATAAAAAAATTTTAAAAATGTTAATACATGCAACATGAAACAATCTCAAAATCATTATGTCTGTAATATATAGAAAATGGCTATAATCAAAGAAGAATTCAAGCAAAAACCAAATTTTTCAAATCAAGTAAAAGATATAAACAAAGAATTCAGAGAAAATGAAATGCGAATGGCCCATAATCATATAAAAGAGGCTCAGCTTCAAAGAACTACAAAGTAGAGAAATACAAATTTAAACACAACATACCAAAAACTGCAAAAGAAGCAGTACTAAGAGAGAAGTTTATAGCAGTCAGCATCTAAACTGAAAAAGAAGAGAGAAAACAATGATACACCACAACCACGCGGAATTTATCCCAGGGATGCAAGACTGGTTCAACTTTCAAAGTCGTAATGTAATCCATCACACCAAAAGGTTAATGGAGAAAAATCACGTGATCATATTAATAAATGCAGGAAGAAAGCACTGGACAAAATCCAACATCCATTCATAATAATAAAAAGAATTCCCAGCACGCCAGGAATAGAGGACTTCCTCGTCAACTTGAAAAAGGATAGCCATAAACAAGTATAGCTAACATCATAGCTAATGGTGAAAAACTGGAAGTTTTGTGAGAAGGTAAAAAATAAAGCAAGAATGTTCTCTCACCACCCTTTTTTAACATTGTGCTGGAAGCTCTAGCTAATGCAATGTAACAACACAAGAACACAGAAAGTACACTAATTGGGGAGAAAGAAAAAAAAAACTGTCTGTTTGTAGAGGACATTATTGTCCTTGGAGAAGATACAAGAGTCTATAAAAATATCCTGTAATGAATAAGCCGTTATAGCAGTTACAGGATTCAAGGTTAATGTAAAAAACAAAACCAAACAAAAACAAAAACAAAAAAATGGCAATTGCTTTTCTAAATACCTAGGTATGAATCTAACAAAATATATACAAGATCTTTATGGGGAAAACTATTAAACTGTGTTAAAAGAAATCAAAGAAGAACTAAATAAATGGAGAGATATTTCCTGTTTATGGATAGGAAGACTCGATAGTGTCAGGATGTGTTTTTCCTAAGTTGGTCTATAGATTCAATGCAATGGCAGTCAAAAGCACAGCCAGTTATTTTGAAGACAATGGCCAATTGATTCTAAAGAGGCAAAGGACTACAATACCTAACACAATATTTTAGAAGGACAGAGTTGACAACTTACACTACCTGACTTCAAGATAAGATATAAAGCTACAGTAACCAAGACAGTGTGCTAGTGGCAAAAGAATAAGCAGATAGACAAATGGAGCAGAATAGAGAGCCCAGAAATGGGTAAACATAAATATTGTCAACTGATCTTTGATGAAGGAGAAAAGGCAATAAAATAGACAGTCTTTTTTTTTTTTTTTTTTTTTTTTTTTGAGACGGAGTTTCGCTCTTGTTGCCCAGGCTGGAGTGCTATGGCGCGATCTTGGCTCACTGCAACCTCTGCCTTCTGGGTTCAAGTGATTCTCCTGCCTCAGCCTCCCAAGTAGCTGGGATTACAGGCACCCACCACCATGCCTGGCTAATTTTTTGTATTTTTAGTAGAGACGGGGTTTCGCCATGTTGGCCAGGATGGTTTCAAACTCCTGACCTCAGGTGATCCACCTATCTCGGCGTCCCAAAGTGTTGGGATTACAGGCGTGAGCCACCACACCCGGCCAAGATAGTCTTTTTCAACAAGGTGCTGGAACAACTGGACATCCACATATGAAAAATAAATTTACACATGGACCTTTCACAAAAATTAACTCAAAATGCATTACAGACTTAAATGTAAAATGCAAAACTGTAAAACTCTTAGATGATGATATTGGCAAAAATCTAGATTATCTTGAGTTTGGCAAGAACTTTTTTAGCTATAACACCAAAGGCATGATCTATGCAAGAAAAATTGAGATTGTGGACTTTATTAAAATTAAAAACTTCTGTGAAACACATTGTCAAGAGAATGAAAAGACAAGCTACAGTCTGGGGCAAAATAGTTGCAAAAGACATATAAAGGACCATCAACCAAAATACACAAAAATATTCTTAAAACTCAACAATAAGGAAAAAACCAACCTTATTTTTTTTCTTTTAAAGCCAAAGACCTTAACAGACACCTCACCAAAGAAGATCTACAGATCGCAGATAAGGATTTGAAAAAGTCCTCCGCATCATATGTCATCAGGGAAAAGAAATTAAAACAACAATGAGATACCACTACATGCCTTCTAGAATTGCCAAAATCCAGAACATGGACACCACTACATACTGGCAAAAATATGGAGCAAGAGGAACTCTCATTCATTGCGGCTGGGAATGCAAAATGGTGCAGCCACTTTGGAAGACAGTTTGGTGATTTCTTACTAAACTACAAAAACCCTTACCATATGATTCAGCAATCACACTCTTTGGCATTTACTCAAAGGAGTTAAATACATACTTTCACACAAAAAACCTGCACACGGATGTTTGTTATGGCTTTATTCATAAGTGCTAAAACTGGAGAGCAACCAAGCTGTCCTGCAGCAGATAAACTGTAGTACACCCAGACAATGGAATATTATTCAGGGCTAAAAATAAATGGAACCATTTAGCCATGAAAAGACATGGAGGAATGTTACATGCATATTACTAAGTGGAAGGAGGAAATCTGAAAAGGCTAGATATAGTATAAGTCCAACATTCTGAAATTCTGGAAAAGACAAAACTGTGGAGACTTTTATACCTTTCATAACAATTAACTCAAAATGGGTTACAGATTTCAATGTAAAACACAAAACTATAAAACTCCTAGATGATGGTATAGTCAAAAATCTAGATTATCCTGAATTTAGTGAGAATGTTCTATACCCAGTTAATTGAGGGCTTTTTATCATAAAGTAAAAAGATCAGTGGAGGCAATGGGTTGGAAGAAAAGAGGGATGATGAATAGACAGAACACAGAGGGTTTCTAAGGCAGTGAAAATATTCCGTATGATACTGTAATGGTGGATACATGTCATTATACATTTGTCCATATCCACAGAGGTACAACACAAAGAGTAAATCCTAATGTAGACTCGGCTTTGGGTGATAACCATGGGTCAGTTTTAACAATTCGCCTCTAGTGGGCGATGTTGATAATGGGGGAGGCTGTGCATGTGTTGGGGCAGGGGACATCTTGAATATCTCTGTGCCTTCTGCTCAATTTTGCTGTGAACCTAAAACTGCTCAAGAAGTAGTCTTTAAAAAGACAAACAAATAAAATCATACTTTCTCCCAGATTTTAGGGGTATGTTTGATTATTTTTATACTAAAACAAGAACAGAGATACTGAGTTAACAAAATTCAATTTTTTAAAAAATTTATTTATTTATTTACTTATTTTTTAATTTTATTATACTTTAAGTTTTAGGGTACATGTGCACAATGTGCAGGTTAGTTACATGTGTATACATGTGCCATGCTGGTGTGCTGCACCCACTAACTCGTCATCTAGCTTTAGGTATATCTCCCAATGCTATCCCTCCCCCCTCCCACCACCCCACAACAGTCCCCAGAGTGTGATGTTCCCCTTCCTGTGTCCATGTGTTCTCATTGTTCAATTCCCACCTATGAGTGAGAATATGCGGTGTTTGGTTTTTTGTTCTTGCGATAGAGAATGATGATTTCCAATTTCATCCATGTCCCTACAAAGGACATGAACTCATCCTTTTTTATGGCTGCATAGTATTCCATGGTGTATATGTGCCACATTTTCTTGATCCAGTCTATCATTGTTGGACATTTGGATTGGTTCCAAGTCTTTGCTATTGTGAATAATGCCACAATAAACATACGTGTGCATGTGTCTTTATAGCAGCATGATTTATAGTCCTTTGGGTATATACCCAGTAATGGGATGGCTGGGTCAAATGGTATTTCTAGTTCTAGATCCCTGAGGAATCGCCACACTGACTTCCACAATGGTTGAACTAGTTTACAGTCCCACCAACAGTGTAAAAGTGTTCCTATTTCTCCACATCCTCTACAGCACCTGTTGTTTCCTGATTTTTTAATGATTGCCATTCTAACTGGTGTGAGATGGTATCTCATTGTGGTTTTGATTTGCATTTCTCTGATGGCCAGTGATGGTGAGCATTTTTTCATGTGTTTTTTGGCTGCATAAATGTCTTCTTTTGAGAAGTGTCTGTTCATGTCCTTCGCCCACTTTTTGATGGGGTTGTTTGTTTTTTTCTTGTAAATTTGTTTGAGTTCATTGTAGATTCTGGATATTAGCCCTTTGTCAGATGAGTAGGTTGTGAAAATTTTCTCCCATTTTGTAGGTTGCCTGTTCACTCTGATGGTAGTTTCTTTTGCTGTGCAGAAGCTCTTTAGTTTAATTAGATCCCATTTGTCAATTTTGGCTTTGGTTGCCATTGCTTTTGGTGTTTTAGACATGAAGTCCTTGCCCATGCCTATGTCCTGAATGGTAAAGCCTAGGTTTTCTTCTAGGGTTTTTATGGTTTTAAGTCTAACGTTTAAGTCTTTAATCCATCTTGAATTGATTTTTGTATAAGGTGTAAGGAAGGGATCCAGTTTCAGCTTTCTACATATGGCTAGCCAGTTTTCCCAGCACCATTTATTAAATAGGGAATCCTTTCCCCATTGCTTGTTTTTCTCAGGTTTGTCAAAGATCAGATAGTTGTAGATATGCGGTGTTATTTCTGAGGGCTCTGTTCTGTTCCATTGATCTATATCTCTGTTTTGGTACCAGTACCATGCTGTTTTGGTTACCGTAGCCTTGTAGTATAGTTTGAAGTCAGGTAGTGTGATGCCTCCAGCTTTGTTCTTTTGGCTTAAGATTGACTTGGCGATGTGGGCTCTTTTTTGGTTCCATATGAACTTTAAAGTAGTTTTTTCCAATTCTGTGAAGAAAGTCATTGGTAGCTTGATGGGGATGGCATTGAATCTGTAAATTACCTTGGGCAGTATGGCCATTTTCACGATATTGATTCTTCCTATCCATGAGCATGGAATGTTCTTCCATTTGTTTGTATCCTCTTTTATTTCCTTGAGCAGTGGTTTGTAGTTCTCCTTGAAGAGGTCCTTCACATCCCTTGTAAGCTGGATTCCTAGGTATTTTATTCTCTTTGAAGCAATTGTGAATGGGAGTTCACTCATGATTTGGCTCTCTGTTTGTCTGTTGTTGGTGTATAAGAATGCTTGTGAATTTTGTACATTGATTTTGTATCCTGAGACTTTGCTGAAGTTGCTTATCAGTTTAAGGAGATTTTGGGCTGAGACAATGGGGTTTTCTAGATATACAATCATGTCGTCTGCAAACAGGGACAATTTGACTTCCTCTTTTCCTAATTGAATACCTTTTATTTCCTTCTCCTGCTTAATTGCCCTGGCCAGAAATTCCAACACTATGTTGAATAGGAGTGGTGAGAGAGGGCATCCCTGTCTTGTGCCAGTTTTCAAAGGGAATGCTTCCAGTTTTTGCCCATTCAGTATGATATTGGCTGTGGGTTTGTCATAGATAGCTCTTATTATTTTGAAATACATCCCCTCAATACCTAATTTATTGAGAGTTTTTAGCATGAAGCATTGTTGAATTTTGTCAAAGGCCTTTTCTGCCTCTATTGAGATAATCATGTGGTTTTTGTCTTTGGTTCTGTTATATGCTGGATTACATTTATTGATTTGTGTATATTGAACCCGCCTTGCATCCCAGGGATGAAGCCCACTTGATCATGGTGGATAAGCTTTTTGATGTGCTGCTGGATTTGGTTTGCCAGTATCTTATTGAGGATTTTTGCATCAATGTTCATCAAGGATATTGGTCTAAAATTCTCTTTTTTGGTTGTGTCTCTGCCCGGCTTTGGTATCAGGATGATGCTGGCCTCATAAAATGAGTTAGGGAGGATTCCCTCTTTTTCTATTGATTGGAATAGTTTCAGAAGGAATGGTACCAGTTCCTCCTTGTACCTCTGGTAGAATTTGGCTGTGAATCCATCTGGTCCTGGACTCTTTTTGGTTGGTAAGCTATTGATTATTGCCACAATTTCAGATCCTGTTATTGGTCTATTCAGAGATTCAAGTTCTTCCTGGTTTAGTCTTGGGAGAGTGTATGTGTTGAGGAATTTATCCATTTCTTCTAGATTTTCCAGTTTATTTGTGTAGAGGTGTTTGTAGTATTCTCTGATGGTAGTTTGTATTTCTGTGGGATCGGTGGCGATATCCCCTTTATCATTTTTTATTGTGTCTATTTGATTCTTCTTTTTTTCTTTATTAGTCTTGCTAGCGGTTTATCAATTTTGTTGATCCTTTCAAAAAACCAGCTCCTGGATTCATTACTTCTTTGAAGGGTTCTTTGTGTCTCCATTTCCTTCAGTTCTGCTCTGATTTTAGTTATTTCTTGCCTTCTGCTAGCTTTTGAATGTGTTTGCTCTTGCTTTTCTAGTTCTGTTAATTGTGATGTTAGGGTGTCAATTTTGGATCTTTCCTGCTTTCTCTTGTGGGCATTTAGTGCTATAAATTTCCCTTTACACACTGCTTTGAATGCGTCCCAGAGATTCTGGTATGTTGTGTCTTTGTTCTCGTTGGTTTCAAAGAACATCTTTATTTCTGCCTTCATTTCATTATGTACCCAGTAGTCATTCAGGAGCAGGTTGTTCAGTTTCCATGTAGTTGAGTGGTTTTGAGTGAGATTCTTAATCCTGAGTTCTAGTTTGATTGCACTGTGGTCTGAGAGATAGTTTGTAATAATTTCTGTTCTTTTACATTTGCTGAGGAGAGCTTTACTTCCAAGTATGTGGTCAATTTTGGAATAGGTGTGGTGTGGTGCTGAAAAAAATGTATATTCTGTTGATTTGGGGTGGAGAGTTCTGTATCTTTGTTGACTTTCTGTCTCGTTGATCTGTCTAATGTTGACAGTGGGGTGTTAAAGTCTCCCATTATTAATGTGTGGGAGTCTAAGTCTCTTTGTAGGTCACTCAGGACTTGCTTTATGAATCTGGGTGCTCCTGTATTGGGTGCATATATATTTAGGATAGTTAGCTCTTCTTGTTGAATTGATCCCTTTACCATTATGTAATGGCCTTCTTTGTCTCTTTTGATCTTTTTTGGTTTAAAGTCTGTTTTATCAGAGACTAGGATTGCAACCCCTGCCTTTTTTTGTTTTCCATTTGCTTGGTAGATCTTCCTCTATCCTTTCATTTTGAGCCTATGTCTGTCTCTGCACATGAGATGGGTTTCCTGAATACAGCACACTGATGGGTCTTGACTCTTTATCCAATTTGCCAGTCTGTGTCTTTTAATTGGAGCATTTAGTCCATTTACATTTAAAGTTAATATTGTTATGTGTGAATTTGATCCTGTCATTATGATGTTAGCTGGTTATTTTGCTCGTTAGTTGATGCAGTTTCTTCCTAATCTCGATGGTCTTTACATTTTGGCACGATTTTGCAATGGTTGATACCGGTTGTTCCTTTCCATGTTTAGTGCTTCCTTCAGGAGCTCTTTTAGGGCAGGCCTGGTGGTGACAAAATCTCTCAGCATTTGCTTGTCTGTAAAGTATTTTGTTTCTCCTTCACTTATGAAGCTTAGTTTGGCTGGATATGAAATTCTGGGTTGAAAATTCTTTTCTTTAAGAATGTTGAATATTGGCCCCCACTCTCTTCTGACTTGTAGAGTTTCTGCTGAGAGATCTGCTGTTAGTCTGATGGGCTTCCTTTTGAGGGTAACCCTACCTTTCTCTCTGGCTTCCCTTAACATTTTTTTCCTTCATTTCAACTTTGGTGAATCTGACAATTATGTGTCTTGGAGTTGCTCTTCTCGAGGAGTATCTTTGTGGCATTCTCTGTATTTCCTGAATCTGAATGTTGGCCTGCCTTGCTAGATTGGGGAAGTTCTCCTGGATAATATCCTGCAGAGTGTTTTCCAACTTGGTTCCATTCTCCCCGTCACTTTCAGGTACACCAATCAGACGTAGATTTGGTCTTTTCACATAGTCCCATATTTCTTGGAGGCTTTGCTCGTTTCTTTTTACTCTTTTTTCTCTAAACTTCCCTTCTCGCTTCATTTCATTCATTTCATCTTTCATCGCTGATACCCTTTCTTCCAGTTGATTGCATCGGCTCCTGAGGCCTCTGCATTCTTCACGTAGTTCTCGAGCCTTGGTTTTCAGCTCCATCAGCTCCTTTAAGCACTTCTCTGTATTGGTTATTCTAGTTATACATTCTTCTAAATTTTTTTCAAAGTTTTCAACTTCTTTGCCTTTGGTTTGAATGTCCTCCTGTAGCTCGGAGTAATTTGATCGTCTGAAGCCTTCTTCTCTCAGCTTGTCAAAGTCATTCTCAGTCCAGCTTTGTTCTGTTGCTGGTGAGGAACTGCGTTCCTTTGGAGCAGGAGAGGCGCTCTGCTTTTTAGAGTTTCCAGTTTTTCTGCTCTGTTTTTTTCCCCATCTTTGTGGTTTTATCTACTTTTGGTCTTTGATGATGGTGATGTACAGATGGGTTTTTGGTGTGGATGTCCTTTCTGTTTGTTAGTTTTCCTTCTAACAGACAGGACCCTCAGCTGCAGGTCTGTTGGAGTACCCGGCCATGTGAGGTGTCAGTCTGCGCCTGCTGGGGGGTGCCTCCCAGTTAGGCTGCTCAGGGGTCAGGGGTCAGGGACCCACTTGAGGAGGCAGTCTGCCCGTTCTCAGATCTCCAGGTGCATGCTGGGAGAACCACTGCTCTCTTCAAAGCTGTCAGACAGGGACATTTAAGTCTGCAGAGGTTACTGCTGTCTTTTTGTTTGTCTGTGTCCTGCCCCCAGAGGTGGAGCCTACAGAGGCAGGCAGGCCTCCTTGAGCTGTGGTGGGCTCCACCCAGTTCCACCTTCCCAGCTGCTTTGTTTACCTAAGCAAGCCTGGGCAATGGCGGGCACCCCTCCCCCAGCCTCGCTGCCACCTTGCAGTTTGATCTCAGACTGCTGTGCTAGCAATCAGCGAGACTCCGTGGGCGTAGGACCCTCCGAGCCAGGTGCGGGATATAATCTCCTGGTGCGCTGTTTTTTAAGCCCGTCGGAAAAGCGCAGTATTCGGGTGGGAGTGAACCGATTTTCCAGGTGCCGTCTGTCACCCCTTTCTTTGACTAGGAAAGGGAGCTCCCTGACCCCTTGCACTTCCCAAGTGAGGCAGTGCCTCACCCTGCTTCGGCTCGCACATGGTGTGCGCACCCACTGACCTGCGCCTGCTGTCTGGCACTCCCTAGTGAGATGAACCCGGTACCTCAGATGGAAATGCAGAGATCACCCGTCTTCTGCATCGCTCACGCTGGGAGCTGTAGACCGGAGCTGTTCCTATTCGGCCATCTTGGCTCCTCCTCCCCAAAATTCAAATTTTTAAAAGAATAAGTGGCACTGGCTAGGTGCGGTGGCTCATGCGTGTAATCCCAGCAATTTCGGAGGCTAAGTCAGGCAGATCGCTTAGCCCAGGAGTTCAAGGCTAGCCTGGGCAACATGGTGAGACCCCATCTCTAACAAAAAATATGAAAAATTAGTCAGGTTTGGTGGTGCAGTACTGGTAGCGCCAGCTACTCAGTGGGCTAAGGTGGGAAGATCACCTGAACCCAGGAGGTTGAGGCTGTAGTAAGCTGTGATTGTGCCACTGAATTCCAGCCTGGGCAACGGAGTGATAACCTGTATCAAAAAAGTGGTACCAAAATATTATTGGTTGCATTATTAATATTTGATTATAATGTTGCATCATACTAATATATAACTACCTACCTTCCTTGCCACATCTCTTCAGGGAATCTGTTAAGTTTTCTCTTTTTATAGGATTTACATATAGGTCTTTAAGTGTTTAGTTCATTTTCATTTGATTTTTGTATATGGTGAGAAACTGGAGTCTACTTTTATCCTTCTGCACATGGATATTCAGTTTTCCCAGCACCATTTGTTGAAGAGACTGTCTTTTCCCCATTGTATGTTCTTGGCATATTTGTCAAAAATAAGTTGGCTGTTGCATGGATTTATATCTGCGTTATTAATTTTGTCCTATTAGTCAATCTGTCTGTTTTAATGCCAGTACCATGCTAATTTGGTTACTATAGCTTTGTAGTATATTTTGAAGTCAGATAATGTGATGTGTCTGGCTTTGTTCTTTTTGCTCAGAATTACTTTGTATACTCAGGGTCATTTGTGATTCCCTATATATTTTAAGATTGTTTTTCCTATTTCTGTGAAGAATGTCATTGGCATATTGATATGGATTGCATCAAACCTGTATTGTCATTATAACAATATCAGTTCTTCCAGTCCATGAGCATGGAATATCTTTCCATTTTTTTGTGTCCTCTTCATTTTCTTTCATCAGAGTTTTATAGTTTTCCTTGTTTAGATCTTTCAGTTCTTTGGTTTAATTGATTCCGTCATTTTATATTCTTTGTAGCTATGGTAAGTGGGATTGCTTTCTTGATTTCCTTTTGAGATTTTTTGCTATTGGTCTATATATACTACTGATTTTTGTATGTTGATTTTGTATTCTGCAACTCTACTGAACTTGTTTATCAGCAGTAATAGTTTTTTGGTGGAGTCTTTATGTTTTTTTAAATATAAGATCATGCCATCTGCAAACAAGGCTAATTTTACTTCGTCCTGTCCATTTGGATGCCCTTTATTTTTTTCTTTTCCCTGATTTCTCTGTCCAGATCTTCCGGTATTATGTTAAATAACAGTGATGAAAGTGGGCATCCTTGTCTTGCTCCAGATCTTAAAGAAAAGACTTCCAATTTTTACCTGTTCAATATGATGTTGGCTGTGGGTTTGTCATGTATGGCCTTTCTTATTTTGAGGTATGTCCCTTCTATGCCCAGTTTTTTGAGGGTTTTTTAAATCATAAAGGAGCATTGAATTTTATCAACTGCTTTTTCAGCATCTATTGAAATAGTCGTATGATTTTCGTTCTTGGTTCTATTAATGTGATTTGTCATGTTTATTAACTTTTGTATGTTGAACCATTCTTGTGTCCCTGGGATGAGCCCAAATTGATCAAGATGAATGATCTTTTTAATGTGTTGTTGGATTCAGTTTGCTAGTATTTTGTTGAAGATTTTTGCATCCATATTTATCAATGATATTGGTCTGTAGTTTTCTTTTTTGTTATCATAGTGTCCTTGTCTGATTTTGGTATCAGGGTAATGTTGGCCTCATAGAATGAGTTTAGAAGTATTTCCTCCTCATCAGTGTTTTGAAGAGTTTGAGTAGAATTGGTACCAATTCTTTATTAAATGTTTGGTAGAAATCAGCAGAGAAGCCCTCAGTTTCCAGGCTTTTATTTGATGGGAAACTTTTTATACAGCTTCAATCATGTTACTTGTTACTGATTTGTTGAGGTTTTCTATTTCTTCATGCCTCAATCTTTGTAGGTTGCATGTGTCCAGGAATTGATCCGTTTCTTATAGATTTTCCAAATTTTTGGTGTATAGTTGTTCATAATAGTCTCTAATGATTCTTTGCATTTCTGTGGTCTCAGTTGTTATGTCTCATTTCTTGTTTCTTATTTTATTAGTTGGGTCTTCTCTCTTTTTTTCTTAGTTAATTGGGCAAAAAAACTAGGTTTGTTGATTTTGTTTTTCTTTGCAAAAACCAACTTTTCACTTGTTGATCTTCCATATTGTTATTTTAGTGTCAATTTCATTTAATTTTGCTCTGATCTTTATTAGTTCTTTCTTTCTACTCATTTTAGGTTGGTTTGTTCTTGATTTTCTAGTTTTTTTTAGCACATCATTAGCCTGTTTATTTGAAGTATTTTGTTTGTGATATAGGTATTTATTGCTATAAACTTCCATCTTAGTGCTGTTTTTGCTGTATCCCATAGGTTTTGGTATGTTGTGTTTCAATTTTCAGTTGTTTCAAAATATTTCTAAATTTTCTTCTTCATTTTTTTATTGACTCATTGGTTATTCAGGAGGTTGGTGTCTAGTTTCCATGTGTTTGTATATTTTTCAAGGTTCTTCTTTTTATTGATTTCTAGTTTTATTCCACTGTGGTCTGAAAAGATACTTGATATGGTTTCAACTTTTTTGAATTTGTTGAGATTTGTTTTGTTGCCTAAGATATGGTTTATTTTGGAGAATGTTTCATGTGCTGAGGAAAGGAATATGTATCCCACAGCAGTTGAGTGAAACGTTCTGCAAATGTTAGTTAGGTCTGTGTGGTCTACTGTGTAGTTTACCTTCAGTGTTTCTTTGTTGGTTTTCTGTCCATTACTCAGAGTCAGGTATTGCAGTCCCCTGCTATTATTGTATTGCAGTCTACCTCTCCCTTTAGATTTAGTAATGTTTGCTTTATATACTTGAGAGCTCCAGTGTTGGGTGCATAGGTATTTATAATTATTATATTCTCTTGCTGAATTTACTCTTTTATCATCATAGAGTGTACCTTCTTTGTCCCTCTTTAAAGTTATTGACTTGTAGTCTATTAAATCTGATATAAGCATAGTCACTCCAGTTCTTTTTTGATTTCCATTGCATGGAATATCTTTTTCCATCCCTTCATGTTCAATCTATGTGTGTCTGTATAAGTGAGTGGGTTCTTGTAGGCAGCATATAGTTAGGTCTTGTTTCTTGATCCATTCAGCCATTTGATGTTTCTTAATTGGAGAGTTGAGTTCATGTATATTCAGTGTTATTATTGATAAGTAAGGATGTACTGCCTCCATTTTGTTGCCTGTTTCCTGATTGTTTTGTAACTCTTCATTTTTGTACTCTCTTTCTTTGTTGTTATGTGTTTTAATGTGTATGTTTTAACTTGTTGCTTTTTATTGTTAGTGTATCTATTACAAAACAGATCTTATGGATATAACAATTTATTTTAAAGAGATGACAACTTATCCTAGATCACAAAGAATAAAAACAAATAAAAAATTTTTAAAACCTCTACACTTTAATTCCACCCCCTTACCCCAATATTTAGACTTTTTGTTGTCTCAATATAAATATTTGATATATGTACAGGTTGATGTAGCTATCATTATTTTTGATAGATTTGTCTTTTAGGCTTTATACTAGAGTTATGAGTGGGTTACATACCTCAATTACAGTATTATTCTGGGGTTGTCTGTGTACTAAAACCTACTTCTACCAGTAGGTTTTAGATCTGCAAATATATATATATACTTTTTTGCACTTCAGTATTTTTCTTCTTTCATATTGAAGAACTTTCTTTAGCATTTCTTGTAAGACAGGTCTGGTAATGGTGAGCTCTCTCAGCTTTGGTTAATCTGGAATACACTTTATCTCTCTTTAATATTTGAAGGATAACTTTATTGGATGTAGTATTCCTGGATCACAAAGGTTTGTCTGTCTGTCTGTCTGTCTGTCTTTCTTTCTTTCTTTCTTTCTTTCTTTCTTTCTTTTCTTTTCTTTTCTTTTCTTTTCTTTTCTTTCAACACTTTGAAAATGTTATCCTACTTCCTCCTGGTCTATATGATTTCCATTGAGAAGTCTCTTGCCAGGCAAATCAGAGCTCCTTCTTATGTTATTTGGTTCATATCTCTTGCTGCTTTTAGGATCCTTTCTTTGACCTTAACCTTTGAGAATTTGATTATTATATGCCTTGGCTTGATCTTATTTGAGTCAAACCTGCCCTTCCTGTACCTGGATATTTATCTCCTTCTCAAGTTTTGAGAAGTTTTCTGTTATTTCTGTGAGTCAGCTTTCCACTGCTTGCTCTTGCTCAACTCCCTCTTGAACATTAATAATTGTTAGGTGTGATTTTTTTTGAAGTAATTTTCAATATCTTGTAGATGATCTCCATTCCTTTGCATTCTTTTTTGTTTTTTTCTCTTTTCTCTTCTGACTGTGTGTTTTCTTTTCTTTTCTTCTTTTTTTTTTTTTTTGAGATGGAGTCTCACTCTGTCACCTAGGCTAGAGGGCAGTGGCTCAATCTTGGCTCACTGCAAGCTCTGCCTCCTGGTTCATGCCATTCTCCTGCCTCAGCCTCCCGAGTAGCTGGGACCACAGGCACCCACCACCACGCCCAGCTAATTTTTTGTATTTTTAGTGGAGATGGGGTTTCACCGTGTTAGCCAGGATGGTCTTGATCTCCTGACCTCATGATCTGCCTGCCTTGGCCTCCCAAAGTGCTGGGATTACAGGCATGAGCCACTGCACCCAGCCCTGACTGTGTATTTTCAAATAGCCTGTCTTTGAGCTCACTGATTATTTCCTCTGCTTGATTTGTTCTGAATTTTCAGTTCAGAAAATGTATTCCTCAGTTCCACAATGTCTGTGTTTCTTAAAATTTCAATATCTTTATTAAATTTATATTATAAATTTGTAAGTTGCTTTTCTGTGT
Organism: Pan paniscus; assembly: GCF_029289425.2. NCBI lineage: Eukaryota > Metazoa > Chordata > Mammalia > Primates > Hominidae > Pan > Pan paniscus. The sequence goes on from NC_073270.2 coordinate 65,309,112, forward strand.
CATATTGGAGATCACAGAGTTTCTTTAAGACTTCTATTTTGAATTATTGGTCAGGGAGCTCGTGTATTTTTATCTAGCTAGGACCAATCACTAGTTCTTTGCTTTGTCTGTTTGGGGAGGTCATATTTCCCTGTTCACTGTTGTTTCTTGTGGATGAATGCCAATGTCTTTGCATTGAAGGATTAATTATTTATTCCAGTCTTCTCTGTCTGGTTTGTTTTGTTTTTCATTGAATATGTTTGCTGAAATATTCTTTGTAATTTATAATTATTTCTTTTTTCTATTACCACTGTTGTTTGCACAGTATATCTTTTTCCATTCTTAACTTTCAACCTATATTTTGAGATAAAAGTAGGTTTTTGGCCAGGCACAGTGGCTCAAGCCTGTAATCTCAGCATTTTGGGAGGCTGAGGCTGGTGGATCATGAGGTCAGAGATCGAGACCATCCTGGCTAACACGGTGAAACCCCATCTCTCCTAAAAATACAAAAAATGAGCCCTGCGTGGTGGCGGGCACCTGTAGTCCCAGCTACTCGGGAGGCTGAGTCAGAATGGTGTGAACCTGGGAGGTGGAGCTTGCAGTGAGCTGAGATGGCACCACTGCATTTCAGCCTGCAGAGGGAGACTCCGTCTCAAAAAAAAAAAAGTATGTTTTTTATATACAGTATAAAATGTGTTAAACAAAAATTATGGGAGGCTATTATTTTGGACTGAGCTTCTGCACTAGGCCCTAATAGACCAGACCAAATCAAACCAAAACAGAGTCGCTCATGCTGAATGACACATGATCAAAATGACACTTTGAGGAAGCAGGTATTATAGAGCCTCAGACCAGTTTTTCCTAAAAACAGGAGCTTCTGGTCTACCTCAGTCAGTGTAATAAAGAAGTCACTTCTACTTTACCTTTTACCAAAAAAAGTAAGTTGAAGTAACCTGACATTAGCCAATCAGCTTTTTATTCCTGACATTAGCCAATCAGCTTTTTATTCCCCCTATTGTTCCGTTTCCTTGTTCCCACCTATTGCCCAGTGGGAGCTTTGATTCTATTTTGTAGAATGGAGGCTGCCCTTATTTATGAATTGAAAATAAAAACAACGTTAAATTTGTAATTTTGTCTTTTGACAAGTTGAATCTTATTTTTAATCCAGTCCAACAATCTCTGGCTTTTGGTTGGACTGTTAAATCTATTCACATTTAATGTCGTTAGTGATAGAGTTGGATTTCCAACTGCTATTTTACTTTCTGTTCTTTCTCTCTCCCTCAGTTTACTTGTTCCTGTATACGTTCTTCTTTTGCATTAAGTGAATATTTTCTAGGGTAACATTTTAATTTCTTTAATGATTTAGCTATTTTTTTAGTAGTTGCTCTAGGGTCTGCAACGTACATCTTAACTTGTCAGCATAGATTTATACTAACATAATTCCCGTGGGATATAGAAAATTTACTCCTCTATAGTTCAATTCCTTCACCCAAGTTTTGCGTTACTTTGTTATGTATATTATTTCTAAAGGTGTTACAAACTCGACAATGCATTGCTGTCATTATTTTTATAATTTCATGTCTTTTAAATAATCTCAGAGAAGAGAGAAGAGCTAGTATATATTTATAGAGTTTGCTGTATTATTATTCTTATTGGCCATTTTGGATTCTCTTCATTTCTCCTGTGGATTCAACCTCCTCTACGGCATCATTACTCAAGACAGCTTTGTTTTCCGTCTCCTCCTTTGTGTTGTTATTGTCACATAGATTACATTTTTATATATGATAAACCTAAAGTGTAATTAGATGCATATTGTTCTACATGATTGCTTGCTAAATCAGTCAAGTGAAAAAAGGAGAAGAAATATGCAATTACACTGTCTTGTACAATTATCTACATAATTACCTTAATCAGTGCTCTTGTTTTCTTAATGTAATTTTGATTTCATACTTGGTCTCACTTGCTTTTAGTCTGAGGAACATCTTTTAGTATTTTCTTATGGCAAGTCTGCTAGGAGGAAATTATCTTAGTGTTTATCTTAGAATACATTTATTTTTATTTCAGAGAGATTTTTCCAAACGTGATATTTTATTGTTGACAACTTTCCCCCGCTAGCATTTCGAATTGGTTATTCCACTTCCTTCTGGCATTGATTTTCTTGTTCTGATGGGAATTCCACTGTTATCCTTATTGAGGAGACCTCGTATGGGATGAGTCATTTCTCCCCACTACTTTTACAATTTGTTTTGGTCTTTATTCGACATTTTGGTGATAAAGTGTGCAGATCATCTTGTGTTTACCCTATTTGGATTTTGTTGTGTTCCAGGATGTGTATATTAATTTTTTCAGGTTTTACATGAACTGTTCTATTTTAGCTTAAAATGATAGTAAAATAATTTTCAACAATCAAGCTATTAGAGGGGCAAAATGAAATACATAAAATTCTTGATTAGTTTTTTAAATGACAAGAATGAAGATAATACAAGTAGGGCAAGAGGGAAACCAATGGGAAGATGATAAAAATAAACCCAAATACATATCAAAATATATTTAATATAAATAGAAAAATTATCCAGTTAAAAGACAAACATTGCTAGACTGGACCGAAAGAAATAAAACAACATAAAACTAAACAAAGTGCTTTCTGCTTTCAAGGTCCATTAGGAAAGAGTGAACATGAACTCTTGGAAAACATAGACCAAATATTAACCAAAAAAGAAAGTTGGCTTATTTATACTAATACTATATATCAGACAGAGTACAGTTTAAATTATGATACATTACTACAGGTAAAGGATCATTTCATAATGTCAATAGGGTCAATCTACCAGGAAGGTATAACAACATAAACGTTTATGTACCTAATAATATAGCTTCAAAATATGCAAAATGAAAAGCTCCTGCAAGGTTCCCCAAGGAAGTTATCACAAAGTTACCTCATTGCTGATGAGCGGGTGGGGTATTGTTGAGCAGATGGAAAAGGGGCAAGTGCTTTGTCACAAAAAGGAGCTGGATTAGGGCCAGATAACTCAATAGAGATAAGCTGATTTTGTCTTTGATTAAAAAAAAAAGTTAAGTGGAAGGGCTGGTGTCTGTTAAAAATTGAATGTACAGTGTGGATAAACAGAGAGTGTCCTGATAAAATATCCAACTTCACAAATGATGAAGATTTCTTCCAGGTGGCAAAATGCATGCAATTCTGCGAGGCAATTCTGCTGTAAGCCAATTAAAAGATGGCAGGGGAGTCTTGGTTACATTTTTGCGTTAAGAAAGTAAGTAATCCTGACTCTACATATTCAATGATAACTATGAGCAATCAGTAACAAAACAATAAAAAGCCATTGTGTATTGTTACCACAGACATTGGCTTGATCTGCCGCCACAACTGAAAAAGCCAACAACATCTGGCCAAGCACCATAGTGAAGTCAATTTTAGAAACAAAGTGAGAAATATAAGCTTGCATAAAACCATGATACAGCTGAATGCTAAGTTCTGCACATGCTTTCCATCACCATACATCCAGGGACAAAGAAGACAAAGAAGACCCAAGGACAAAGAGCTGTAACAGTTTAGGGAATATTATAAAAGACTTTACTTAAAAGCAATTGGACTCTTTAGTCTGCACAGGTTAAGAGAATAGGGTGGAATCTGTAAAACTATGGATGTTATAATTAGGAAAAATCCAGACTCCATTCAATCCTGGTACATGGAGTAGTTTCCTATGGCTGCCAAATTACCACAAAATTAGTGGCTTAACCACAATAAAGATATATTGTCTTTGAGTTCTGTAGGAGAGGAGCATGGGTCTCATGAGGCTAAAATCAAGGTATCAGCAGGGCTGGTTCCTTCTGGAGGCTCAGAAGAGCATTTTTTCCTGAATTTTTTAGTTTCCAGAGGCTGCCTCTGCACCTTGGCTCATGGCCCCTTGGCCATCTTTGGCTAGCAGCAGCAGGTTGAGATCTCACATGGTCTTACCCTCACCTCTCCTGCCTCTCTCTTCTACTGTTGATTGCACTGGGCCAACACAGATAATCCAGGACATTCTCCTCAGTTTAAGTTTGGCTGATCAGAGACCTTAATTCTATTTACAACCTTAATTCTCCTTGGCATATAACATGACTATTCACACCTTCTTAGGATTAGAATGTGGATATCTTTGTTGGCGTGGATTATCCTGCTCATCACAATATACAAAAGTAATGAGTAATAATACCCTGAGGTCTGAAAGTAGCAGTGTGTTTTTTTTTTTTTAGGACAAATAAAGGAGGTACAATTTTTTCAGCAGGTGATACTCGCTGAAAATATACTTAGCTTAAAAACTTCATGGATGATAAATGGTTGACAGATCAGCAAAGGATGCCAGAGATTCTGGGGATGCATTCTTAAACTTTTATGCTTTCTTTTTCTCATTTACAAGAATCATATAAATATTTAAATAGAAATAAGAAAAATGGTGGGAAGAGTCAAGATGGCTGACTAGGTGCAGCCAGGAAGAGCTTATTCCATGGAGAGACCAGACCATCAAGAAGACTGCCACACTCTGAGCAGATCTTTGGGAGGAAGGCAGTGAGTGTGGACAGAGGGAGGACACAGCCTCTGGGCTGAATGGGAAGGAAACCACGAACCTTGCATGGGGTTGCCAAGCATGAGGACTAGTTCCTGGCCCCAAGCAGCTCCTGGGGAAGGGGCAAGTTAAATGGGCATCAAGTGGTCCACTCCTGCCACAGACCTCCAGAAGCCTACCTGCAGGAGAACCCATGACCTACATGGACATTAGAGCTGGCAAGGAGAGCTGCTTGGAGAGTTGCTAGGAACAGCACTTCCACCTGTGTGAAGCCCAGAGGATTTGGCACGGGAACGTCTGCAATGGAGTAAGCCCAGGGGTGCGCATCCTGGAAGGCTCACCGTGCTTCTCTAGCTGGCTTGGGTCTTTGTCGATTGTCAGACCTGGACAGAATATCTTTCCAGTGGGACAGGGCCAGTCTGATCTGAGCATGCCTCTGCCTGCCAGCCTCTCCAGGGTCCCTGCGTGGCTGCACCTGCATCTAGCACAGCCTGAGATGCCCAATCGGTGCACTTCCCACTGGCTACTGCCATAGCTCCTTTACCCGCAGACCCCACCTAACAATCAGAGAACTTCTACAAACAGGCCACTGCCAGCATGCAGCAACCTGCAGCCCTCCCCACTGCTTTGTCAGGGCACACTCACCCACAGCCTCCCCCAACTGCTTTGCTGAAGTTCTCATGCATGGACCACACCATTCTACAGCGACCAGTGTGAGCACATGGACCACATGGCACCATAGCTCTGCTCTGCTTTTGAGACGCAAAAATCATACAAAAGATCAACAAATCCAAAGGTTGCTTTTTTGAAAGATAAATAAGATTGATTGACTGCTGGCTAGACTAATGAAGAAAAAAGAGAGACACTCCAGACAAACACAATCAGAAATGACAAAGCAGACATTACCACCAACCCCACAGAAATACCAAAGATGCTCAGAAACTATTCTGAACACCTCTATGCACACAAATCTGAAAATGTAGAATAATTAAATAAATTCCTAGAAACATACAACCTCCCAAGATTGAACCAAGAAGAAATTGTAGCCCTGAACAGATCAATATAGAATTCTAAAATTGAATCAGCATTTTGGGAGGCCAAGGAGGGTGGATCACTTGAGGTCAGGAGTTCGAGAACAACCTGGCCAACATGGTGAAACCCCGTCTCTACCAAAAATACAAAAATTAGCCGGGCATGGTGGCATGCACCTGTAGTCCCAGTTACTTGCGAGGCTGAGGCAGGAAAATCACTTAAACTTGGGAGGCGGAGGTTGCAGTGAGCTGAGATTGTGCCACTGCACTCCAGCCTGGGTGACAGAGTGAGACTCTGTCTCAAAAAAATAAAAATATCAATATAAATATAAAAAAAAAGAAAAAGAGTAAAATTGAATCAGTAATAAAAAAATCTACCAACCAGAAAAAGCCCTGGACCAGATGGATTCATAGCTGAATTCTACCAGATGTACAAAGAAGAGCTGGTACCAATCCTACTGAAAGTATTCTGAAAAATTGAGGAGGAGGGATTCTCCCTAGCTCATTCTATGAGGCCAGCATCATTCTGATACCAAAACCTGGCAAAGGCACAACAAAAAAGAAAACTTCGGGCCAATATCCCTGATGAACAGAGGTGCAAAAATCCTCAAAAAATACCAGCAAACAAAATCCAGCAGCACATCAAAAAGCTAATCCACCACGATCAAGTAGGCTTTATTCCTGGGATGCAAGGTTGGTTCAACATACACAAATCAATCAATAAGTGTGATGAATCACATAAACAGAACTAAAAACGAAAGCCTCATGATCATCTCAGAAGATGCAGAAAAGGCTTTCAATGAAATTCAACATGCTTCATGTTAAAAACCCTCAACAGACTAGGTATTGAAGGAACATAACTCAAAATAATAAGAGCCATCTATGACAAACTATGAGAACAGGACAAGGATGCCCATTCGCATCACTGCTATTCAAGGTAGTACCAGAAGTCCTAGCCATTGTAATCAGGCAAGAGAAAAAAACAAAAGGCATCCAAATAGGAGGAGAGGGAGTCAAACTGTCTCTCTTCACAGATGATATGATTCTATACCTAGAAAACCCCATAGTCTCTGCCCAAAGAATCATGGATATGATAAACAACTTCAGCAAAGTTTTAGGATATAAAATCAATGTACAAAAATCAGTAGCATTTCTATATATGAATAATGTCCAAGCTGAGAGCCAAATCAAGAATACAATCCCATTCACAATAGCCCCCAAAGGAATAAAATACCTAGGATTACAGCTAACCAGGGAGGTGAAAGAGAATTGAATGAAAACACTGCAAAGAAATCAGCAATGACACAAACAAATGGAAAAATATTCCATGGCTCATGGACTGGAAGAATTAATATTTTTAAAATGGTCATGTGGCCCAAAGCAATTTACAGATTCAATGCTAGTTCTATCAAACTACTGATGACATTTTTTACAGAATTAGAAAAAAACTATCCTCAAATTCACATGGAACCAAAATGAGCCCAAATAAGCAATAAAGTCTTAAGCAAGAAGAACAAAGCTAGAGGTGTCACACTACCTGAGTTCAAATTATACTACAAGGCTACAGTAACTGAAACGGCATGGTAGTGGTACAAAAACAGACATGTAGAGCAATGGATCAGATTATATAACCCAGAAATAAAGCTGCATATCCACAACCATCTGATCTTTGACAAAGCTGACCAAAAAAAAAAAAAAGTAATGGAGAAAGGGCTCCTTATTCAATAAAAGGTGCTGGGATAACTGGTTAGCCACATGCTGAAGATTAAAACTGGACTCCTTCCTTACACCATATACAAAAATCAACTCAAGATGCATCAAAGACTTAAATGTAAAACCGAAAATGATAAAAACCTTAGAAGAAAACTTAGGAGATATTGTTCTGGACTTAGACCCTGGCAAAGCTTTCAAGACAAAGACTCAAACATCAATTGCAACAAAACCAAAAACTGACAAGTGGGACCTAAATAAACTAAGGAGCTTCTGCACAGGAAAAGAAACTATCAACAGAATAAACAGAGAACCTGCAGAATGGGAGAAAATATTTGCAAACTGTGCATCCGACACAGATCTAATACCCAGAATCTGTAAGAAACTTAAATCAACAAGCCCAAAACAAATGGCCCCATTAAAAAATGGGCAAAGGACATGAACAGATAATTCTCAAAAGAAAACATACACATGGCCATCAGGCATATGAAAAAATGCTCAACATTAGTAATCATTAGAGAATTGCAAATCAAAACCACAATAAGATACCATCTCACACCTGTCAGAATGGCTATTATTGAAAGTCAAAAAATAACCGATGTTAGTGAGGTTGTGGAGAAATGGAGACACTTATACACTGCTGGTAGGAACGTAAATTAGTTCAGCCACTGTGGAAAGCAGTTTGGAGATGTCCCAAAGAACTTAAAACAGAACTACCATTTAACCTAGCAATCTCATTAGTGGATATATACCCAAAGGAATAGAAATCATTCTACCATAAAGACATATGCACGCATACATTCATTGCAGCATGATTCACAATAGTGACAACATGGAATCAACCTGCATGCCCATCAGTGGTGGAGTGGATAAAGAAAATGTGGTACAATGCACCATGGAATACTATGCAGCCATAAGAAGAATGAAATCATGTCCTTTGCAGCAACATGAATGGAAGTGAAAGCCATTATCCTAAGTGAATTGACACAGGAACAGAAAACCGAATACTCCATGTTCTCACTTACAAGTGGGAGCTAAACATTGACTACACATGGACACAGAGAAGGGAACAATAGACACTGGGGCCTACTGGAGGGTGGAGGAGGGGAGGGTGAGGATCAGAAAACTATCATCGGGTACTATGCATATTACCTGGGTGATGGAATAACCTGTACATCAAACCCCTTTGTCACACAATTTACCCATGTAACAAACCTACACATGTACCCCCTGAACCTAAAACAAAAATTGAAAAGAAAAATAAGAAAAGGAAAACATTCCACCATGAATACTTACTTCAGTTTTTAATGTTGCTTTGAATCTTCTCCATATACAAACATTTTTTTTTTTTTTGAGACAGAGTCTTACTCTGTCACCCAGGCTGGAATGCAGTGGCACGATCTTGGCTCACTGCAACCTCCACCTCCCGGGTTCAAGCGATTCTCCTACCTCAGCCTCCTGAGTCCCTGGGACTACAGGTGTGCGCCACCATGCCCAGCTAATTATTGTATTTTTTTTTTAGTAGAGATGGGGTTTCACTGTACCAGGACAAGCCGCAAACAAAACTCCTCAGACACTGAGTTAAAGAAGGAAGGGGTTTATTTGGCCGGGGGCATCAGCAAGGCTCCTGTCTCAAGAGCCAAGCTCCTCGAGTGAGCAATTCCTGTCCTTTTTAAGGGCTCACAACTCTAAGGGGGTGCATGTGAGTGAGTTGTGATCGATTGAGCAAGCTGGGGGTACGTGACTGGGGGCTGCATGCACCAGTAATTAGATCGGAACAAAACAGGACAGGGATTTTCATGGTGCTTTTCTAAGCAATGTCTATAATCTATAGATAACATAACCGATTAGCTCAGGGTCGATCTTTAACTCCCAGGCCCAGGGTGCGACACTGGGCTGTCTGCCTGTGAATTTCATTTCTGCCTTTTAGTTTTTACTTTTTCTTTCTTTGGAGGCAGAAATTGGGCATAAGACAATATGAAGGTGGTCTCCTCCCTTATTCCCCCCCTTTGAGACTCTCACTTAATAGTGGGAGTTCTCACTTTCATTTTTACTACCCATGTCTTCTTGCAAGACAGATCGATAGTGATTCATATAGTACACCTGTGCTGAAGGATTTTGGTGAACTAAGGTAGCGATGAAGCTTTTTATCATTTGAAGAAGTACAGGTAGCAAACAAGGGAGCAGTAAGTAGGTTCTTATTACTATTTTAACTCTTATTATAAGAGTTTTAAATCCTCTTAGCGCTGGGAACTGTTTTGTAAACATGGCCCCAGGATCAAATCTATGCCACACTTGCACGGGCACATGTGCCAGTTTTGTCATATCTCTAACTATGTCTTCAACTACTTGCCTTTGATTATCTATGTGTAGGCAGCAATTAGTAAGGTTAAATTTCCTACAGACTTCTCCTTCAGCCGCTAGCAGAGCTAATCTATTTTGATAGATGGGATTTCTTATCTGAGTTTCTTGCCAGACCAGAATAGTCAAGGCTCTGCCAGTTTTATTAGTGATTATTTTTAAGACAGCTTGTAATCATATGATTCAGTTGATCATGTAAATGGGGGTCCGGTATCTTTACGAGTCATCTTGTGCCTAAGTAGCAGGCCTATAACATCGTATGATTCTCTCAGGGGGCCATTTATCATTTTTCTAATTTCCTATAGCTATGCTTTTCTTTTCACAGGAAGTACAGACCGGGAAGCCTAGGAGTTCGCCTGTTTTTATGGGCAATAGGAAGAAAGATGGTTTAATAGTGCTAATAACACAACTACCTACCTACTGGTCAGGTAATTTGGCATAAGCTCTATGCCTACATATTCAGTATAATCCAGTGGGGGCTGTCCAGGCTCAGTGGGACTCTGGGTGGGTCCACACGGTTTGCAACTTTGGAAATTTACTGAATGGATTTCTCTCTGTGTGACTTGAACTCCACCAAGTGACTGTTTTTGTGGTACTATTATACAGTTTCTGTCCTAGACAACTAAGTCGTCCTACAGGGTGAATGAATTCTTTTCCTTCTCTAGCTATGCAATATTGTCTAATAATTGAGGATTTTAGGACTTAGAAACTATCAGGGTGATTTTTTTGAGTCCAGAATTCATCAGGAACTGGATCTGTAGGTACTAATTCTCGGGCTTCCTATGGCCATTGATCTCTTATTATAGTTTCTTCATATACATAACATTGAAGTGACATTGAGAGACTGGGCTACATGCTCAGCTAATTGCAAAAACAAATTTCTTGTTTTTCCTGGAATTTCTGGTACTGGCACATTTAGTTCATCATAGAAAGTTTGAAACACCAGCTCAGGAGAACGTTTGTAAACTTCTCCTCGAACTAAGATATTTACCCAAGGATCCAGTCCGGCCTCGTCACTTCCTAAGGTCACATGCTCCTCTTTTTTCTAGCGAGGATCAAGGGGATTGGTTATTACTAGCTCTAAGGGGTTACATTGTCCTTTAGTACAGGAAGGGCCATTTTTTCCTTTCTGAAGGTGGACTGGATCTTTTTCATTTTTTTGTTTTATCTAAGTGGCCTAAATGACACAAGACCAGTATTTACATTTATTTCTACACAGTCTTAATTTATGACAGATGTACTTATTTTCTGCCATATAGCCTCTTTTCTACTTAAGAAAACTACAACTTATTCTTAATTATTACTATTAATGACAGCACAGGCATCAAATTTTAAGGTGACTTGTTTGGGCACCTTTTTTTCTTTTGTTTTGGTTAACACGTTACCGTATCATTTATGAGCCTTCACCAGTCCTTAGTCTTTAATATTATTTTAAAAACTGTGGCCATGGGAGCCTCAGATGGGTCACGACACATATCAGGTTGGTCATTTCCTAGGCTACATACTTTGTATAGAATAGCATTATATAAACAAGTTCTTTTTAGAGTTCCAGTATACTTAAAATAACTATAAAACAATAGGACTGTAGCAACTTTTTGTCCTACCTCAGTGACTTGATGTATACACTGGGAACAGCCTTCAGTCTGAGGAAGGACAGTTGAAGTCTTTACTGTACAAGTCCAAATTTTAAGGAAAATGAGTCCTGCGATGAGTTTTCTTATGCTTCGGCCGTGCGTGGACCAGTCAGCTTCTGGGTGTGACTGGAGCAGGGCTTCTCGTCTTCTTCAGAGTCATTTTGCAGGGGTCGGTGAAGCTGCTCCTGTCCATGTACCACTCACAGTCTACTGATGTTTAAGGATGGTCTCTGGAGGTTGGGCCTGCTAGAATAAACTGAGTCTAACACCTCTACACAGTTATGTTCAACTGGGCTCTCTGATACCAGGAGCAAGGTGGTGGGGTTTAGGGTGTTGCAAACTTCAATGGTTATGTGGGGATTTTCACATAGCAAGCTTTGGTACTTGGTTAATCTAGCATTTGTTAACTAATGATGTCTTTTGGTAGTCATTAAAGTTACTACATGGGGGGGCCTTTATATTTAGGTTTTGCCTAAGTGTTAGTTTATCTGCTTCTTGTGCTAACAGGGTCGTTGCTGCTAGGGCCTTTAGACCTGGGGGCCAGCCTTTGGAAACCTTGTCTAGTTATTTTGAGAGATAGGCCACTGGCCTTGGCCAGGGCCTTACAGTCTGGGTTAAAACTCTAACTGCTATTTTTTTTCTTTCTGACACATAGATTGTAAAGAGTTTTGTTAGGTCAGGTAGCCTCAGGGCTGGGGCCGACATGAGTTTTTCTTTTAACTCATGAAAACCTTGTTGCTGTTGGTTGTAATAGATGTAGTTTATCTAATCTACATTTTTATTAACTGTCACCTACTAAAATATTGACTTAAATCCTGCAGCTATTTGATTTCAAGCTTTAAATTGATCTGGTATTCCTCATGAGACTCCAATTGCGTCTAAATAGACATGAGAGTCGAAAGACTTATAAGGGGCTTCTCTCGCTTTACGATGTCTTATTTTTTTTTTCCTTCTGGTTGATGAAATGCCAGGGTGAAAGGGATAGCCAATTGGACTAAAGTACAAGTGCCACTCCAGTTATTCGGCAGAGTGCCCAGTAAAGGTCTACCACGATACTACTACACATCCACTCAGGGACGAACAAGGGCTGACTGATTGATAAGCTCTTGAAAATTCTTAAGCTCACTGCATCCTTTCAGGTCTCTAAGGAACACTAAGTTTCCTCGTTGTCGTGAGAGACACAAAGTGAACTTAGTGTTGGGAGACGGAGGCTGGATGGCCCTCGGGGGCTGACCCGCAGGGTGCTGGACTTCGGGATATAGCAGAGAGAACTTGGCATGACTTATTACTCCAGGCTGTAGAATCCTGGAAAAGAGCTACTATGCAGCCTACACCTGGTCGACTGGAGGACCACCTTAGTGGAAGGGGGACAATCAGGGCCTCTGGCCTGCCATGTGCACAAGCATAACAATTGCTTTTGTTTAACGTACGGGTGGAATGTTTGATCTATTTTAACCAGCCATTTGCATCTTGGTATCCTGTCTTAATTGCTAAAATTTGTTTTAAGTCTTTAACTTCATGATCTTCTAGTAAAATGAATGTATGGTTTTAGGAAATTACAAAAACTGGTTGGGGCAGTCCATCTTTGCTCTTTAGTGGTCTACAGAACGTTAGACTAACTGTGGCATGAAAGCTGTACATCGGGGGGCAAGATTCCTGGTTGGCACTGGGGTCTTTATTGAAATCTCCCTGGATTAAATGGTCCTAGTTTACTAACGCCCAGTCTGAGGAGAGTCAGGAGGGACAGAAGTAAGTTTCGGAAGTAGAGAGCTGTCTTTGACTAGGCAAGTCCTCACAGGGTATAACAAGGCAAACATTAAATGCAATAGTTTGAGGCGGCGAAATTGACTTGGTTATGTTAATAACTAGATGGTTAGCAACAGAACGAGGAAAGAAAAAAGAGTAATAGAATAGATGAAAAGAGTTAAATTTTTCTTAGCTTTAGTTTGGTAGGGTTTTCCCCTGGGACTATGGCCTACAACTCTGGAGGGGGTGGCGTTTTCTTGACTCAGGTGTGATGAGTCTATCCTTTTTTTTTTTTTCTTTGCTGTGTGAACAGCGGTCTTGGTGGTTAGCAGCACAAGGTAAGGTCCTTCCCAGGCTGGCTCGAGTTTTTCTTCTTTCTACCTTTTGATGAGAATGTGATCTTCAGGCTGGTGCTGGTTTACTGGAAATTCTAGGGGTGGTACATGTGCTAAAAGACTTTTAGTTTTTGAGAGAAAAGAAAGTGGAAGATAAACTAAGTATATAATTTCTAAGAAATTGACCTTTTGTTTTAAATGTGGGGACCTTGGTGGTGGACTTTATAGTCCTTAGTGCCTTTTTACTGAAAGATTTCCTTTAGCACTTATTTTTATTAGTTTTTAGACTAAAGAAAGCCAAATACTATTTTACATTTAACAATGCTTCTCGTATGATTTTTATACCAGATAAGCTAAATTTTATCTTTATATTAGTGTGTTACTAATGTTAAACTTAATTTTAATAAAACCTTGTAGACATATTTATCTAATTTTTAATTTTGGCTACAAGGTAAGATTTTATTTACAGGCAATTTTTTTGACATGCCTCAACTTTCTGACTTATTACAAATATTTCTTTCTTTAAATAAGCAGTTAATTTATTTCAGGACAAGAATTTACTATATAATACTCTTTTTATATAAATTATGCCTCCCCTTTTTTCTTTTTTTTTTTTTTTTTTTTCCGAAGATGATAACCATTCTTTTCTAAAGTGAACTTTTTTTTTTTTATGTCAGTGGACTAGACTGTCTAAGGCCACAAGATTAGAAGTTACTATAATACACGTTACACTGTTAACTTTTAGCAAACTTTACTTTTGTTGAAAACCTTGTAAATTTGGGATTTTATTTATCCTTTGATATTAATAAGACCTTGTTTTGTCCAAATTCGAATTGGTATAGATGGCTTTTTTTTTTTTTTTTATCAATTACCTGAGAGGAACCATCAATCGTCCTGTCCCGAAGGGAGTTCCTCCTAGGTCTGGTCAGACCTTTGTATGGTAATTAAGATTTAGATCCCCTGTTAGGAAACCTGCTGGGTTAAGGGAATTTTCAGTGGTTAATGTTAAATCATCTTTCTTTCTTTCTTTCTCTCTTTGACTTTGTCTCTCTCTCTTTGACTTTCCTTTTGCCTCTGTCTCTTTCTCTCTCTCTCTGCCTCTCTCTGTCTCTCTCCTTGACTCCTTCTTTGTCTATCTCTTCCTCTCTGTCCCTTTCCTTTCTCTCTCTCTGCTGCTCTTTCCTTGCCTCTGCCAGCCATTTATGCTGCTGTTCTCTCAACCACTGTGTGTTGGGGGCAGGGGGTCTAAAACCAGCTGTAACCAAGTGTCTATGTACGGGAGCTGGTCTGGGTGCCCTGGCTTACAGGGAACCTTGTGCCATACCTTTGAAACAGGGGACCTGTCCAGGCTTCCTTCTAAAGGCCAACCTACCTCTAATGCTGGACAGTCTATCTTACACAAAGTTTTTAAGTTTTCCTGGTGTCATAGTACTCCATAGTCTCTCTTAAATCGCCCCCCCCCTTTTTTTTTTTTTTGAAAATTTTCAACATAGTTCCTAGAGGGGTGGGCTTACTTTGTGCTTCACCTATGTTTCCTCGAGACAAAACATCACGCTCACACCACACACACACCACAAAACAATGGGTAAAAAAGGCACACACGCACTTTTGTAGTTTACACCAAACCAAAATCAAAACCAAAATCAGAGTATCCAGAAATCTAAGCCAGGTCAAAACCAAAACCAAAGTATCAAGCAATCCAAGTCAAGTCAAAAACAAAAACCAAAGTGCTGGTCCAGGCACGCCATGGGTGATCAGGCCACGCTTCCACTCAAGTGGCGTGGGCAAGTTCCCAAGACCAGTCCTGTCAAGCAATTCAAACCAAGTCAAAACCAAAACCAAAAAAACCAAAGTGCTGATAAAAGGCATGCCGTGGGTGATCAGGCCACGCTTCCACTCAAGTGGCGTGGGCAAGTTCCTAAGACTTGTCCTGTCAAGCAATTCAAACCAAGTCAAAACCAAAACCAAAACCAAAGTGCCGATAAAAGGCATGCCGTGGGTGATCAGGCCACGTTTCCACTCAAATGGAATGGGCAAGTTCCTAAGACTGGTCCTGTCAAGCAATTCAAACCAAGTCAAAACCAAAACTAAAACTAAAGTGTCGATAAAGGCACGCCATGGGTGATCAGGCCACACTTCCACTCAAACAGAGTGGGCAAGTTTCAAAGACTAGTCTTACCAAGTTTTAGATGTCCAGACTCCAAGTGCCCATTCCTTCCTGGTGTTAGCCACTGCGTTGATCCTCCACGGGGGCCTGCCACACACTGCTCTGGCGAGGCGTCCACCGGGGCAAATGCCTATCTGGGAGCGCTGTCAGGATCCGTGTCGCTCAGGCTGGCCGGAGTCCCCCGCAGGGATGTTCCACAGGGCAGACTTCAGCCGCCTAAGGAGCTGCCTCGACCATCCGCCAATCACCTGGCTTCCCGGTCAGGGAACCAAGAAATGTAGCAGGACAAGCAGCAGACAAAACTCCTCAGACACCGAGTTAAAGAAGGAAGGGGTTTATTCGGCCGGGGGCATCAGCAAGGCTCCTGTCTCAAGAGCCGAGCTCCTCGAGTGAGCAATTCCTATGCTTTTTAAGGGCTCACAACTCTAAGGGGGGTTCACATGATGAGTCTGATCGATTGAGCAAGCAGGGGGTATGTGACTGGGGGCTGCATGCACCGGTTATTAGATTGGAACAAAACAGGATAGGGATTTTCACAGTGCTTTTCTATACAATGTCTGTAATCTATAGATAACATAACCAATTAGATCAGGGGTTGATTTTTAACTACCAGGCCCAGGGTGTGGTGCCAGGCTGTCTGCTTGTGGATTTCATTTCTGCCTTTTAGTTTTTACTTTTTCTTTCTTTGGAGGCAGAAATTGGGCATAAGATAATATGAGGGGCGGTCTCCTCCCTTATCACCATGTTGGCCAGGATGGTCTCAATCTCTTCACCTCATGATCTGCCCACCTTGGCCTCCCAAAGTGCTAGGATTATAGGCGTGAGCTACTGCAACCAGCCTACAAACATCATTTTTATATCTATACACAGAATAAATACATGTGTTATGCCCAGACCGTTAGTTCCCCAAAGAAGACCACCAGAGTCCAGAGTCAAAGCCAAGCGGCAAGGATCTTTACTACAAGTTCGAACCTGGTCCCTCCATTCCACAGCATACAAGAGGGCCCTGAACAATGCGAGTGTTTGCTTTTTATAGCCTGAAAGTTACAGGGGAACAAAGGAATTCTTTTGGTTCCCGCTCTTTCAGTAAAACTTTGAACGGCTGTCCCCTTATCGGAGACTTTCCTGGTGGTGTTTGTACTGGGCTCAGGAAGTTTGAGAGATATATGGCGATATGTGGTGGGATGGGAGGATGGGATGTGTTTGTACTGGGCTTGTTTGTTTTGAGCCCGGGGCTGAGGAATGTGCCCAGCTCTTTTCACATGCTCACTTCCTTTTTCTCCTCATGTATGAAACAAGCATTTTCTGTTACTCCCAAAGTGTTGTGATTAAATTTTTAAGTGTGTGCTGGCTGTTAGCTGCAGGGAGGATGTGAGCAGAGAGTGAAGCCATGGCCCGAAGTGTCCACAAGTGTGTGCACAAAGCCCCGTGGTGTGCATGGGATGGGGTCTGGAAGGGCATGGGGCAGGGACAAGGCTGGGCTGGCCTGGGCCACCATGTCCTGGCAGGGAACTGAGAGGTCTCTGGGAACTGCGAGGTCTCTGAGTACTGTAAAGGCCAGCATGGCCTGGCAGATTGTCAGGAGGGTAAGTGGGTCAAAGGAGGAGGACAGAACATATGGCATTTGGCTGTGTGTGAGCCAGATCTAGAAGTAACATGTAGACTCTCGTATGTGGGCCTCTATTGGACCCTTGTCCCAGGTCCAGCATGTACCAGGTCAGCCCTCAGAAGGAAGGGGCCTGCTGTGGGAGGAGTGCAGGGGAAGGGGGCCACGCTCCGCTCCTGCGCAGAGCCCTGGGGTGGCCTAAGCCCCGGGGAGAAGGCACATGGTGTGACTGTCAGCACTCAGGATGGAAAGTCCAAGGCCCAGAAGCAGTTGTTTCCCCCAAAGCTTGGGATGGATGGGAAGCAGCAGCGGAGCCTTGTATCTGGCAGGTACATCCCGGAAGGCAGTCTGGAGACCAGATGAGGTAGAGGATGCGAGGGCCATCCTGGATGCCTCGGCTCTGCAAATACCCTGAATAGACATGACCTGGAGGTGTGGGATTCTGTCTCGGCCCTCCCAGCAGGAAAGGGACTTAGAAGAGAAGCAATCTTGATTCATAATAACCATGTCCTTTTTCTTGTATATCTGGTTTGTGAACTGAGGTTTGTATCCACTGAGGCTCTTGTTCCCTCCCTTCCTCCAGCTGGGTCATGACCTTAGCTCTTTGACCCCTTGGCTTAGGGAGGCCTGGGGTTGGCCTGAGCAATGAAACCCCTTGCTAGAGTTGGCTCAAGGAGCCGGCACGGCCATCAACCTCACTGTGGGTTGGTTTGGACCCCACACCATTGTTCCCCAAGGTGGAATGCAGGTGCCTTTCAGTGACGGGTAAAACACAGCAAAGCGGCAGAAATTTTAGGTGAGAGGGAAAGGTGAGGCCAAGGAAGGGAAAGAGAGGACGGGGGTGTGGCATTGGCCCCCCAGGACTCATAACATGATGAAGCTTCCAGATGTAGCAAATAAAAATATAGGGCGCCCAGTTAAATTTGAAGTTCAGATAAAGAATGAACATTTTTTAGTATAAGTCAGTCCAAATATTTGCATGGGATATATACGGAAAAATTATTTATTAGGTACCTAAAGTTCAGATTTCACTGGGTGCCCTGTGTTTTATCTGGTGACCCTACACAATCAAGTCCTCTCCACTTCCTTAGAGAAGGGCCAGGAACTGTGAGCTCTCAGAACCTCCTGGCCAGACACCAGAGTGTCACCAAAGGTCCCCTGAGGGGCTCAGGAACAACATGGGGCGTTTTATCCCTGTAGAGGGTAAAAAAACCGGTGTTTTATATTTTTAAAAATATGGTTATATTTTGGATGAATATATGGAATTAAAGTGAAATTTAAAATATAATGCAATTTATAAAATAGTTTTATCACACTCCTCACCTATATCCCAGGCATCTGTAGTCCTCTTCTTTGGGGAATATCTGAGATTCTCAGTTGAAACACTTGGGGTGGCCACTAGAGGGAGGCTTACAGACTTCACAATTCACAGCTTCCTCACTATGAAAAAGTATTTTCAGGGTAGTACAAGTAATTCACGTGCTACTATTTTGTTGTCCTTTCTTTTCTGATAAATGTTATTGTCTTTCTCCTCCTTGGTGTCTTTCTTCTCCCCTTCCTTCCCCTTCAGCTACTCTGAATTCTGTGTCCTTTTTTTAACCCATTCAAATATCCCTGCTGTGTAGCTACTTAAGGTCCCACTCTGAGACCCCCTGGCCCAGCAGTGGGTTGCTTGCTCCATAATGACAAGGGCTGCCATTTTGTGAGCTTTCGCCGTGTGTCAGGCATGGGGCTATCAGCTTGGCATGTGGTATCCATCAAGAAACAGTACCTGGGCCAAGTGTTTACCCCACAGGGCATTTAAGGCAGGGGACTGGCTAGTGGGGGTGGCATGGCTGTGAGCCAAACCCAGGGACGCAGAGAAGCAGCAAGCTGCCACACCTCGGCTGGAGGGACAGAGGGTGGAGGTGGGGTGGTGGGAACCTGGGGCCAGGTCACTGGATGGAGGCTGCTTCCTGCACTGCTGAAGATGCTGTGTAGGGCAGAACAAGGGTGGTAGGGGAACATCCCGGCCTCCTGCCAGGGCCTTCAGGAGCAGCTGATACAGGAAAGGCAGCCCCGCCCCCTTGCCATCCAGAACAGAACAGGGGAGACAAGAAAGGGTGTGAGGACACAATGCCCTGGAGCCAGCACACATGCCTCATCTCGTTGAAGTGTGCTCATTTTACAGCCAGGGAATCTGAGGTTCAGAGAGGTTAAGTGGCTGAACTGTAGTTGCACAGCTTGTCAGAAGCAGAGCTAGGATTTGAACCAAGAAGCCTGCCTGAGGAATCCATGCTCTTGAGGACTGCCATATAACAGAAGAGACAGTTCTGGTATGGCCAAGTTCACTTTTGCCCTCAGCCTTTGCAGACATCACTAATCAATCAGAGCCTGGGTCCTAGTGAGCCTTGAGGCAGGTTTGCAATATGGATGGTGCCATCCTGGCAGACATGACTCACCAAAAGTGTTCATCCCAAACAGAATTGACAGTGTCAGGCAAGATTCACTTGCAAGAAATAGAAACCATGTCCCAGTTCTACACAGAATGGGAGTTACTACAGGGGCTTAGGTGCTCACAGAAGTACTGGAAGGGCTGGAGGAGGAGACTCTAGGAGGACAGCTCAGAAGTTGTCCCCCAGGCCGAAATCATCCTACCTCTGCCTCAAGCAAGAAAAGGCAGTACCAGGAGGTTCCCACTGGCATCATTTACCTCTAGCACCTGTGCTGCAGTCCAGGGACAGGAACCACCACAGCTGCCACTCAGCACTTGTCCATCACAGACCCCAGGATGCTGTGGGGGAACCAGCATCTCCAGCAGCAGCTACAGGCGGTAGAAAACAGAAAGTGGAAGAGAGGTTCTGGGGGCCAGGCAGGTGGGAACAAGGAGTTATTGCTTAATGATGAGGGGCTGATGAAAAAGTTCTGGAGGTGGATGGTGGGGATGGTTGTACAACACTGCAAATGTACTTAATGCCAATGCATTGTACTCTTAAAATGGTTAAAATAGCACATTTTATGTTGTATATATTTTACCACAAAAAATTTCAGAAAAGAAAGAAAAAAAATCTAAAAACATAACCACCTCACGTCCATTAGGATGGCTATCACAAAAACAAGACAGGACAAAATAAGTGCTGATGAGGACATGGAGAAATTGGAACCCTTGTGCACTGTTGGTGGGAACGTAAAATGGTGCCGTCGCTATGAAAAATGATGCATCCTCAAAATAACCAGAAATAGAATTACCATAGCCTCCGGCAGTTCTGCCTCTAGGTACATACCTGAAAGAACCGAAGGCAGAGACTCCAACAGATATTTGTACACAGGTGTTCAGAGCAGCATTATTCACAATAGCCCAAAGGTGGAGGCAGCCCAAGAGTCTATGGATGGATAGACAGAGCAAATGTGGCCTGTACACACAACAGAATACGATTCAGCTTTAAAACGGAAGGGTATTGTGACACAGGCTACACCGTGGGTGAAACTTGAGGACATTACGCTAAGTAAAATAAGCCAGAGGCGAAAGGACAAATACTGTGTGATTCCACTCACAAGAAGTCCCTTGCATAGTCAAATTCTCATAGAGACAGAAAGTTCCAGGGTGGTTGCCAGGGGCTGGGAGGAGGGAGAATGATGGGTAGAGTTTCCGTTTTGCGAGATGAAAACAGTTCTGGAAATGATGGTGGTGATGGTTGCATGATGTAAATATTCTTACCACTGCTGAACTATAGTCCTAAAAACGGTTAAGATGGTAAATTTTATGGGTATTTCACCACATTTTTTAAAAGAAAGTAAACCAGAAGAAGATGAACAGGAGGAGGAGAGATGAAGGAGAAGGCGAAGGATGGGGAAACCCAGGGTGGGACAGATATAGAAAGCAGATGAATGAGACAGGGTGCTGACCACCCCCCATGCCAAGGGAAGCCCCCATCTTGGCTCCCCCATCATGGGAAGCCCCCATCAATATTGCCATCAATATTGATGGCAGCATCAATATTGTGACCCAGCCTCAGGGCTCACTGGGACCCAGGCTCTGGTTGATTAGCAATATCTGCAAAGGCTGAGGGTGAAGGTGAACTTGGCCATGCAGAAGCTGCCCCTTCTGTTATATGGCTGCTGTCAAGAGCATGGATCCTGCAGGTCCAGGAGGCCCTGGAATGAAAGAGAGCATTTGTGAGGATAAGGAACGAAAGAAATCAGGTTTTTTAAATGTTAAAGCTGTTAGGAAAAACTGTGGAAGACTTACTGGGAATGATTTCAGTGGAGAACTAGGGTTCCACTGCCACATCTGGGTTATCTGATTCGGTGGGGTTTCTGTGCCTTTGACTGTCTCTGAGCTATTTTGCAGCTCTGTACATTGTAGAAATGGATGGAGTGCAAATTATCCTGGGTTCATAGAAAGGTGGATGAGTCTTGGCTGGTGGAGGTACACTGGGCCCCTCTCCAGAAGCTCATTTTGCACCTTCACTGAGCGAATTCATGTCAGCATTCCTGACTGGCTGCCCTTTGGATTCTCCTTTGAACTGGTTTTTAATACCTTATTGGATTCCTCATTAGTTAGTGAGTACAAAAAAAACAAATCTTTGACGCACGTTCATTTTATATATGTTTGAAAGTCATCATTTTACCTTTTAAAAAAATTTCACATTAGCAGAATCATAAAGGATGGAGAATAGAATAGACCGGAAGATTCACACACATGTTGAGATGCACCAAGGTCTTCAGAACCTGGGAGGACTTCACCCCACTCAGATGGCGACCCCGAGAGTGACATGGGGGAGGCAGAGTTTCAGCCTCTGTCTTCAAAAGTAATTTGATGAAAAATGACAGGCTCACACTATGACCCGTCTGCAGACCTGAGAGGGAGCTGATCGGCCCATTGAGGAGATGGTTGGAGTCAGGGCGCGCTTGAGTTCCCCAGTCTCAGGAAGCCGGAGAGCTGGGCTGGGCCCAGCAGAGACTGCCATGGGCTGGGGCCAGAGGGGCCTATGGCACCAAGAGACAATGTGGACACCTCCTTCCCTCTGTCCCCTGCCCAGGCCCACAGCTCTGGACTTCGACCACCACTCAGATGAAGAGGATGAGTCCAAGGAACACCCCGGGCATGGGGGGAAAGCAGCGTCCGCCCCCAGGCCAAGGGCAGAGCCGGCCTCCCCTACCTGCCCTGATGCAGAATGTGGAATCACAGCCTCTTACCACAGCCACGGAGAGAAAAGGGTGGACAGGGAGGGGGATGCAGCGAGACACAGAGAATATAGAGCATGATCAGACATGCCAGAGAGACAGAGACAGACAGAGAGACAGAGAGACAGAGACAGACAGACAGAGACAGAGACAGATAGAGGGAGACAGACAGAGAGACAGAGACAGAGAGACAGAGACAGACAGAGGGAGACAGAGAGACAGAGACAGAGGGAGACAGAGAGACAGAGACAGACAGAGGGAGACAGAGAGACGGAGACAGACAGGGAGACAGAGAGACAGAGACAGATGGAGAGACAGAGACAGACAGAGAGAGAGACAGAGACAGACAGAGAGACAGAGACAGAGGGAGAGAGACAGAGAGACAGAGACAGACAGAGGGAGACAGAGACAGAGACAGACAGAGGGAGACAGAGACAGACGGAGAGACAGAGGCAGACAGAGGGAGACAGAGAGATGGAGACAGATGGAGGGACAGAGACAGAGGGAGACAGAGACAGAGAGACAGAGACAGACAGAGACAGAGGGACAGAGACAGGGAGAGATAGAGAGACAGAGACAGACAGAGAGACAGAGACAGATGGAGAGACAGAGACGGAGACAGAGAGAGACAGAGGGAGACAGACAGAGAGACAGAGACAGACAGAGGGACAGACAGACAGAGACAGATGGAGAGACAGAGACAGATGGAGAGACAGAGACAGAGAGACAGAGACAGGCTGAGACAGACAGAGACAGAGAGAGACAAACAGGCTGAGACAGAGAGACAGAGACAGATAGAGAGACAGAGTCAGACAGAGAGACAGAGACAGACAGGCTGAGACAGACAGAGACAAACAGAAACAAAAACAGACAAGGAACAAAGTCTGCAAAGATGCAGAGACATGCAGAGGGACAAAGATACAGAGACTGAGACATTCAGAGGGACCGAGACATAGGGACAGAGAGATATAGAACAAAGTCCAGAGGGACAGAGACACAGGGACAGAAAGATATGGAACAAAATCTGAAGAGACAGAGACATACAGAAAGAGCTGGAGACACAGAGACAGAGACATATGGAACAATGTCCAAAGAGAGACAGAGAGACAGCCAGAGACATTCAGAAGGACAGAGACACAGAGACAGAGAGATATGGAGCAAAATCCAGAGACAGAGACATAGAGGGAGAAACACAGACAGTGAGATATGGAACAAAGTCCAGAGAGTGACACATAGACACAGAGACAGAGATGTATGGAACAAAGTCTAGAGAGATGCAGAGATCTGCAGAGAGACAGGGGGAGAGAAATATGGAGCAAAGTCCAGAGACACACAGATACTTAGAGAGAGACAAAGCAAGAGGCAGAGACTTAGAGACAGAGAGATGGACAAGGAGAGGCAACAAATGAGACAAACCTGCTCACCCAGCAGGGGCCACCTGTCACATGATTGTCCAGGTCCCATGCCATGGGGCCAGGCCAGGCTGGTGCCTGATGGAGCCTCCCGCCCTCCTCAGTGGGCATCATCCCCCCTGGGGCCTGTGTGAGGTTGGTGCCAGGCTGTGGTCCTGTGTCCAGCTCAGCGCTGGGCACATGTGCAGGCTGGAGAGGGGCTCTGAACGACTAAGACCCTCCCTTGGCTATTTGCTGTTAGCCATTCACTTACACCCAGGGAGGCTTGATCACCCAAACCAGGAAACTTTAGAGAGGGAAAGGAGTGTGGTTAACAGTCATCCCTGTACAGCAAAGCATGCAAAGGGGCTGTCCCAGCGAACGGGTATGTGCGGTCCCAGCGCTGACGACTGTCCCTGTTCCAAAGTGGGTCCCATCACAGGAGTCCAAGCATAGGGGGGGCCCTGGCTTGTGGGCTGCCATCGGTCACGCTGGCCATGCTGACCACCCCTGAGGGACACAGCTGCTTGGGAGGGGAAGTGATAATTTTTAACCTGGGTTGTTTAAACATGAATACAAAGAGGGCTGAGTGCAACACTCTCATGACCTTAAAAGATGAAACAAGAACCTTAAGAAATTCCATCTTTGTTTCCCACTGCTTCAAGCCGCCCTGTGGTCCATCCAAGGGCAGTCTCTTCCATCTTCCTCCTGAGTCTAAGAGCCCCTGGCAGAGACATCTCGAACTCTTGTAACTTTTCTGGCAACCACAGGCGGACACCTTATCAACGCCGTGAGTCAGATATTCCATTTAAAGAGCAATATAAATTGTAGAAGGGAACAGTGATTCCCTGTTGTATTGCTGTCAGCGTCAGAGGTGAGCGTGATGAGGTCTTTGCCACCGTCGGGGACTCTGTCCCCTCCTCCCTGCTGCACCCCGGCACTGACTGTCCTAGGCCCTCAACACGCACTCGTCAGATCCACTTGACTCAGCCTTTTGTCTCCTGGCTACCATGGAACTGACACAAGACTGATGTCGTGTTTTAGGTCAGGGGTCAGAACTGTGACCTGTGGGCCAAGTCCAGTCGCCTGTCTTATAAAGTTTTATTGGAACACAGCCACGCCCATTTGTTTACATATTATTTGGGGCTGCTTTGGCACTGTAGGGGCAGCGGCCTCGTGGCCTGCAAAGCCTGAAATATTTGCTATGTGGCCTTTACAGGACAAGTTTGCCACCCACCCATGAACCAGATGCTAATGAACGGCGTCCTCCCCCTGCCTGGACGAGGAGCTGGTGCGACTCTGACCACTGCCAGCCCTGCCCTGGCCAGACTCACCCATCCATCGCCCCTTCTCCATGTTCCCCAGGGCAGTGTGGCTCCTTGGTGGGAACCTGCCTAGGGGGAGGGACCCATTTGCTATCGGGACTCATTCCTCAGCTGTGATCTTTTATGACAGGTCTCAGGCTGGTGTCAGCGATGGGGACCCACTGCAGAAACACCCCGGGCTGGGCTCAGGGGTGGCGTGCAGCAGGTACTCTGTAAACCATGTGTGTTTCTGGCCCTGGGGACTTGGGTCCCGGGCACCCTCTCCTGGCTGTGCAGCAAGGGTCCTGGCCCAGAAGGAGGCCCAGCAGCTCTGAGGATCGAAGCCCCAGATTTCTCGCCAAGCCCCTCAGGCAGGTCTCCCCTGTCTGCAGGGCCTCTGAGCCCTAACTGCTCTCACTCTGCACGGGCCGGGAGTCCCAGCCCTCATCACTGGCTCAGCTCTCCAGGGTCTCTACTTCTCTGCCATCCCTTCCCCACAGCTTCCCTTCCCAATCTCATCTCTGTGCCCTGCTTCTTTGGATTAATGCCTCACCGGGGCCACTTGGCTGTCAACATTCATTTGACAAACAGAGTTGAGCGCCTGCTGTGTGCCAGGTGCCCTGCTGGGCTCGGGGGCTCAGTGGGGATGAGATACAGCCACTGTCTTCCTCGAGATCTGAGCCCACTGCAGGGGCAGGTGAGCCAGTGGCTGCAGTGCAGCGTGTGTGTGAGAGAGTGTGTATGAGTGTGAGAGTGAGTGTGTGAGTGTGCGTGTGCATGTGTGTGACTGAGAGTGTGTGTGTATGAGTGTGTGAGACTGCATGTGTGAGTGTGAGCATGTGTGTGTGTAGAGTGTGCATGTGAGTGTGACTGTACATGTGTGTGTGCATGTGAGTGTGTGTGTGTGTAGAGTGGGGGTGGGGCTGAAAGCTCCAGAGCGAGAGGACCCAGGGGAGGGGAGGAGGGATAGGGCATCTGTGGCGAAGGCACAGCACACCTGAGGCTGGAAAGGTGGGCGGGGCCTGCCGTGGCTCCTCATTGAGGTTTTGGAGCCTTTCTGCCTCATGCCTGTTGTCTCGGCCTCTGCTGTGACTTTGAGCTCTATGGGGGCTCAGCCTTCACCTGAAGTGCCTTGCCACTCCTTGCTGCCCAGGCATCCCGGAGGAACTGCTGTGGACCCTGCTCTGTGCCCAGGTGGAGGAGGGTCAGGGGAGTCAGGGCCCACTGGGGTAAATCTTCATCCAACAGGAGACGGGAGGATGCCACCTCCCATCAAATCCTCCTCCTTTCCCGCCGCCAGATGGGCCATCCTCAGGGAGTCGCCATACACAGGGTGGCTCATGTCTCAGTTTGCCTGGGACAATCCCAGGTTATACCTGTCACCTTGGTGTCATTAACAGCGAGTATCCCAGATGATGAGATGAAGGATGTGTTCACCCTGCACCCTCATGTGTGCCCCTGACATCCAGCAACTGGTTTGCCATGAAGTGGCAGCTGCCTCTTCCCTCCCTTCCTCTGGCTCCTGGCCCACACTCCCTAGCCCCAAAGGGTCACCTGTGTCTGGGCCTCAGGCTCTGTTTCTCGGGAACTGAGGCCGGAGCCTTTGAAGGTGTGAGGAACGGGAGTGTCACAAGCACGTCTGGGTTCTAGGGACAGACCAGTTTCAACTCACGGAAGGACACCCACAGGGAGCTGTGATGCAGAAATCAAGGGAGAATAATTGGCCCAGACTGCTGGGGAGGGACTTTCTGAGGAGTGGACATGTAGGGAGATTTGAGGGAAGAATTGGCAGGGGAGGGGGCCATGAGTCGTCCAGGCAGGGGTTGGCACAGGCAGAGGGTCTCTGGTAGAAACAGTTGAATTCCAAGATTTGGGGAAATCCCAGAAAGGATTCTTGCCCCTCTGTTTCTTCTCAGCCCAAATCCTGTAGAGCCCCTTGTCAGTGGCAGATAAAGTGGGGAAGCAAATCCTAGGAAAGGCGTCCAGGTAAAACAAGAGAAGCAAGGCCATAAGAAGCACTGCACTACCGGGACCATTTCATCCACCCGCACTTTGCCATGAAAGACTCCATCCGTGGGGCGGGGAAGCACCCTCTGATCACTGCAGCTGCAGCGGGGAGAGCAAGAGGTACTGAGGGAGAAACTGGGACAGAAACAGAGAAAGGAGAGAACAGAGAGAGTCAGAAACAGAAACCAAAGCTGATGGAAACACAAAGGCAGCAGGAGAGAGGGGGTGGGGAGAGAAAAAGAGAGAGAGAATGGATGGACAGATGGATGAATGGATGGATGGGTGGATGGATGGATGCATGGAGGATAGATAGATCAGGGATGAATGGATGATGGATTGAAGATGGATGGATGAGTAGATGGGTGGGTAAGTGGATGGATGGATGGATCATGGATAGAGGATGGATAGATTAAGGATGAATGGATGATGTTGGATGGAAGATGGATGGAAGGATGCTGGATGGATGGATAATGGATGGGAAATAGATGGTGGATGGACGATAGGCAGATTCCAGCGAGCACCCTTATCTTGCCGTATCAGTTGTAAGGGACCTGGTTGTTCACAACATTGGCTTCTGGGGCCCCATGACCTCCTGTTTCTTTCCCTACCCAACCCTTGCCTTCTTCTCACACAAGTTGTAAGGTGTAGAGCCTGTTCCCAAACCAAATACTGCAGCTTTCTTGACTCAGTGTTCTTCCTGTAAGATTTTTTTTTTCCCCCAACTGCCAGGGTTGCTGGCTGGGGTGGGGAGGGTTGACAGATTACTTCTAAGCATCTGGCACATGGTAGACCCTCAACCAGGTGGCTGTATTGATGATTTTTTTTTAATTGAGATATAATTTACATAGTCTAAATTCACCATTTTAAAGCATATAATTCAGACAATTCAGTGGTTTTTAGTATATTCACAAGGCTGTGTAACTATCATACTATCTGATTCCACAGCATTTTCACCACCCCATAAAGAAAACCATTAAGAAGTCACTCCCCATCCTCCCCTTCCCCAGCCCTTGGCAACCATTAAGCTACTTTATGTTTCTTTGGATTGGCCCTTTCTGCACATTTCATGTAAGTGGAGTCATTCACGATGTAGACTTTTATGATTTTTTTTTTTCACTTAGCACAATCTTTCCAAGGTTTATCTGTGTTGTAGTGTGGATCAGTACATCATTCCTTTTTATTGTCAAATAATATTCCATTGTATGGGTATACATCTGGCCCTCCAAATTCGTGGATTCCACATCCGTGGATTCAACCAACTGCAGATTGAAAATATTTTTAAAAGAAAAGGATGGAGTATCTGTACTGAACATGTACAGACTTTTTTCTTGTCATTATTTTATAAACAATACAGCATAATGACTATTTACATTGTATCAGGTATTATAAGTAATTTAGAGATGATTTAAAGCAAGCTTGTCCAAAGGGCAGCCGGTAGGCCACATGTGACCCAGGACAGCTTTGAATGCAGCCCAACACAAATTCATAAACTTCCCTAAAACATTATGAGAGTTTTTTTTTTTTCAATTTCTTTTTAGCTCATCAGCTATCGTTAGTGTATTTTGTGTGTTGCCCAAGACAATTCTTCTTCCGATGCGGTCCAGGGAAGCCAAAAGATTAGATATCCCTGATTTAATGAATACAAGAGGATGTATGTAGCTTATAAGCAAGTAGTACACTATTTCATATAAATAAATTGAGCATCTGTGGATTTTGGTATCCCTGGATGTTCTGTAATCAACCCCCCATGGATACTGAGGGACTAGGGTACTACCCCTGACTTTTTCATCAGCTGACAGATATTTGAGTTGCTTCCACTTTTTCACTGTTATGGTGAATGCTGCTATGAACAGCCATGTACTTGCTTTTCTGGGGAAAAATGTTTCCAGTTCTGTTGAGTACATACCTGGAAGTGGAATTGCTCGGTCATGTGGCAACTTGATGTTTAGCTTTTCGAGGAATTGCTAGACTGTTTCCCAAGGCAGCTGCACCATTTTACATGCTGACGATTTGTTTTTAACAATTTATGGATAGTCCCACAAGGTGTCAAAGACGGTTCAAAGCAGCTTAGACCCACACCTGAATTCAGCAGGGGACTGTCAGAGAAATGAGAGGCATTGGGGCAAGGACGGGGAATTGGGACAGGACCAGGGAGTGGGGAGAGCAGAGTCCTGCCCGGCACAGGCCACAGCTCTTCACAGGAGGCTCTGGGCCGTGCTGCAGGGTGGGTACCCTGGGGTGCTCGGAAGTGGCCCCTGAAGCCCCTGGGTACACACCATGCATCTTCCAGAGCATTGATTTTTACTTAAATATTTGGTGAGAAAGTGATGTGTATGAAAAGAATATAGACACATGTTGACTAGAATGAAAAGCTGGATGAATTTTAGAAAGCTCAAAGGGATCCAGCACCTGCATGCCTCCACTGCAGGCTCCTTTCACCACAGCCCCAACATCAGAGAACCCCTAGCAGGGGCACCTCCCGCCCACCAGAATTGGGGAGAGTTGGGCAGGCTCGCCTGCACCCGTCCTAGTGGCCACTAGAGGGCGTCTGGATCCTCCCTGGGTTGCAGATTCCAGGAAATAAATACCCAAGGTTTCTGCCCGTTTCTCCCCAGTGCTGCCGGCAGAGCTGATCCAGAAACCCACCCCGGGCTTCCCAGGGGGAAGTGGACCGCTCAGACTCCTAACCTCAGTCAGCACGCTGACGAAGGAGAGAGCGGTTGAGAATCCTACAGCTGGAGGCAGAGCTCAGCCGAGGGTCTGGCCTTGCAAGGCGTCTCCCACAGCCCGGGGGACCTTGGACCTATGTCCCCTCCTACAAGATGCTGAGAAGCCCAGGGTTAGGGGTCCCTGAGGCAGGGTGGAAACGCTGCCAGGACAAGGCCCAGCCCACAGCCCACAGCGCCTGCCCCAGAAAAAACAGCCGTCGCTCCTGGATATCTGCCACGTGACTCAAAGAGGATTTAAGGCAGTTTAGAGCGATTCACAAAATTCAGCAGCAGCTGCGACCTCGGGGACCCAAAGAGACGGGGATGACGCAAGGAGAAAGGAACAAGAGCAGGGATGCGGGATGGAGCCTGGGATGAGGGGATGCAGGCCGCTCACGGAGAATTCTTCTGGGGTCAGGCCCAGGTCTGGGTGTCTTGCGTCCTGGGGCCCTCGGGGTGCAGCCCAGGGGCTGCTAGAGGGGCTGGGTGTCTTCTCCTCTAGGATCAGTGCCCCTGGAAGATTTGGAGGGAAAATTTGTGTGTGTGGAGAGAATGCAAACGTGTCATGGATTTTTATTATAAAAGAAAAGACTGTACTGCACTGTACTGGAATGATAATGATGAAGAAGATGGGATCATTCCAGTCACTCTGAGTAACTTACAGTGGCTTTTTTTAAAAGGAGGATTTCTTTCCTTTATTTTAGTTTATTTTTTAATTATGTGTTTATGATTTTTAGTGATGGGGTTTTGCTCTGCTGCCCAGGCTGAAGTGCAGTGGCATGTCATGGCTCACTGCAGCCTCAAACTCCTGGGCTCGAGCGATCCTCCTGAGTAGCTGGGACCACAGCCTTGCGCCACCAAACCCAACTACTTTTTAGATTTTTTGTAGAGATGAGGTCTCACTATGTTGCCCAGACTGGTCTTGAACTCCTGGCTTCAAGCGAGTTGAAGCTTGAAGCCTCCTGAGCAGCTGGGGTTATAGGCATAAGCCACCCTTTGCTTTTTTTTTTTTTTTTTAAAATAATTATTTGAGGTGATATTTGTGTAATACCAAATTAGCCCTTTTAAAGTGAACAATTCAGTGGCATTTAGGACATTCACAATGCTGTGCGCCCACTACTTCTACCTGTTCCAAACCATTTTCATCATTTTATGGTAAAACCTCATCTTCGTGGTGCCTTTTAGATCTTTCTTTATTAATTATTTATTGAGCATCTACCATGAACCAAAGTCTGTGTGGTACTGGGGATTTTGAATGGTGATTACACACAGTCTCTGCCCTCAGTGATAGCCAGCCTTTACCCCAACATGTTCTTTAAGTGTTCTAGCTCTTAGAAGCAGAGTCCTCATTTCCTCCCAGACAGCAGAAAGATTGGTAACTATGTAGCACACATGCCCCACTCTGCTGGCCCTTGCCCTTATCAGACATTGCCAATCAATTGCAGCACTCTTACTGATCCTTGAGGCAGCCTAGTGACCCTGTGGAGCTCAGGTGCATTGCCAACCAACACTGAGAAAGAAAGCTTTGGGTCATTCCGAGCTGTGATGTTGTACACACAGAGGTCTGTATCATATATACATACACTGGGTTCCATGAACTCAAGTCTTACTTGTCCACAAGTTGCAGGGCAACCGGGTTTTATAGGCTTACAAGAAATCACCCCTAGTCCTCACTCCATGCCTGCAGGGAAAACGTTGTGAAGGTATCCCAGCTGGTTCCTGCGGGTCATAAGGATGCTGAAGAAACTCCCAGCATAGACAGAGACAGTGAACCTGGCAAGTCACTGCTGTTGGGTTGGTGTGTGTCCAGGGAGGTCACTCACAGCCATGACCTGCTACGGAATTTGCCAGGGGTCTAATGCAAATGAAAGTACAGTTCCCTTATTCAAAAATTATGAAGAGATGCAAGGTGGTGGTGGTAGGGCGGGAAGCCAAGTCTGGACCCTTTTGAGCCTGGGGCCCTGTGCCTGTCCAGGCAGCTCTCATCGCAGTCATTCTGGCCATTTCCCCCGACTCGGGCTCTGCATGAGGAGCTGGCCTGGCCTGGAAGCGCAGTGTCATGGAGAGCCTGGTGTCTGCTCTGCCCCAAGCTCTCCCCCTTTCTAGGCAGCTGCACCAAAGCAGCTTTTGGAGAACCTCCTCTCCCCAGGCCTCAGCAGAGGAGGCTCAGGTGAGCTGATCCTACCCCACTTCCATCCTCCTCTGTGCCACCAGCCTGGCTAACCCGTAGTTCCCATCCCTTAGTGATGAGGACCAGTTCAGAGTTGGGGAGAGGTGCTGTGAGGTGGTCCAAGCAAATTCGGCTTGGTGCTTTCTCTGGAGCTCCAAGGAAGGAGGTGGCCCCTTGAAGCTTTGGTAGTGGAACTCTTGGATTCAGCCATGTCTGTCACCACCCCTCCTCCTGGTCTCTCCAGTGGCCAAGGGGTGCCTTTTCTGCTCCAGCCAGAAGGACTTGGATTTCAGCCCATTGGAACTGAAAGAGTCCCTGGAGTGAGTGGGGCTCAAACGTGGGGCTAGGTGGCTTAGCCAAGTGGATGCCCCACTGCACGTGGCTGCAGGAAAGACCAATACCCCTTGTCCCTCATGGCCCTTGCTGTGTCCTAGACTTCAGCCCTACAGCCGAGGGGGATCCTCGCAGCAGGGCTCCTGCTGATCTGTGTTCCCACGGCCCAGACCAACCCACGGACATTCAGGACACCCTGGAGGGTCCTCACAAAGAAGGGATGTTACCCACAGGGCTGGCCCTGAGGGTCCTGCTGGGCCCGAGGGAGCAGCTGATGGGGTGGCCTTCAGCCCTTCTGGATTCCTTGCAGGGGCTGGGCCTGGCCAGCCTGTCCTCTGCCCTAGAAGCACCCAGGGGTGATGTGGCTCTGGTGAAGCACACAGGTCCTGGAGTCCAGTTACGAGGCCTGGAGCTTGGCTTGTCCTAATATTAGCAGCAGGGCCTCGGGGAGCCTCTGAGAGCTTCAGTTTTCTTAGGGATAATGAATAATGCTGTCTTTAGATTTTTGTGAAGGTGAACTGGGATAAAGCAGATGGAGTGTTTAGCACAGGTCCTGGCGCATCGGAAGTGTTCAGTGAGGATGAATGATTAGCCTTCATCTTCCCCTCTGCATCCTCTTCTGAAGAAACCTGCTCAGAGTTCAAAAGCCCAACCCAGGCCACACCTAAGGAGGCCAACAGTGTCTGCTGGCCTCAGACGGGGTTAGTCAGCGTCCTTGGTAGTGTGTACTTGAGAGGGCTGCCATGTGAAGCCCCATTCTGTAGGTCACCAATAGATCCATGTGCAAACAGATCAGGGGCCACGAAGGCTCTGGCCTGTGGACAGGCGGCAGGACCAACAGAGAGAGACCTTTCCTAGCACACCTTGAATTTGTCTTCATGCTAACATTTCTGTCTCCTAACTCTTTCCTCCAGTGACCTCTTCCCCACCAAGGCTAGGGAGAAAAGGAAATGGCAAGGAGGGTGGGACTGAAAATTCCAGTCCTCCATAGGGCTGCCTTCAGGCACAGCTGGGACCAGCTGCTCACACGGACAATGCCAGCAGCCCCTGATACCTCCCTGTCCAGGCTCCTCCCTCTTCTGTGTTCTTTTGATTCTGAGCCATGTAATGGCCCTGGACGTTCAGACCATCCTTCTCAGGACTAGTGGATAACATGGGCTTCTCTCTCCCAGTCCAGCAAAGTCCCAAATGTGTGCCTCTGTGAACCAACTTTTCTGGCCCAGTCTCTGAGGTCAGGTGGATGATCTATGCTGGTTGGTTGGACTAGGCCATGAGCCCTCCCCTGGAATTAGGGAGGGGCCCTGGGTCCACAGAGTGGGGAAGGAGGCTTCCAGCAGGAAATGGAAATGCTATTCCCAGCAGAGTGGGACAAAGCCTGCAAAACACATGGTCCCCGAGTGACCAGGACCAATGCCTGTCCTCTCAAATTCCAGCCCAGTGTGGGGCAGGGAAGATGGGTGGACAAATCATCTCAATGGGATGCAGTGTATGGCCAACAGAGTGTGCACCCAGTGCAGGGGGCCTGCGGAAGGGACAGCCAAAGGCCCGGGGAAGACAGGCAGGGAGACTGAAGGATTAAAGCCTGCAGAAAAGAGGCAAACACTTAAGCCAGGTCTTGAAGGTTGGGTAGGAGTTCACCAGGGCAAACCAATGAGCTGGGCACAGAGCAAGGAAGCACCGCAACACTGGCCAGGTGTTGAATCCAGACGCTGCACCTTTCTCACTTTCTAGGCAAGTAACTTCACTTCTCTGAGCCTCAGTTTCCTCCTCTAGAAAGGAGGGCATGATGATAGTGCCTCTCTCTAGGAGCTGATGGAGGAGCAAACAGGATGAAGTAGGAGGGGGATTGGAGCAGTGGACTAAGTTTCATCTTTCATGGAGCTTGCATTTTCTCATCCATAAAGTGGGCACAGTAACAGCGCCCTCCTCAGTGAGTTTTCTAAAGGTTCAGGGAATGTAGCTCAGCGCAGTGCCACCAGGTGCTGGCTGCCGACTGTTACCGCCCTTAAGCAGTTCTGAAGATGAGGCTGAGAAGTCTGGGCGGGAGATGCGGGAAGCAGGCAGGCTGCCAGGGAGGAGGCAGGTGGCTGGGAGGCCTGGCTACATCCCAATCCCAGCACTGCCCTGGCAGCTGTGTGGCCCACTGATTGCACCTGCTGGGGGAGCCGCTGGGGGATGGAACGGGGGTTCCTAGTCCCTCAGCAGAGTGCACTTTGAAAGCCTTCAGTGGTGGAGGAGGGGAGTGGTGTTCCTTTGGGGCTCTAAGGACCTGAGTGTCAGGAGGAAGGTTACCCGGAACTCTGCTGGGGACGTGGCTGTGTGGGTACTGATGGGGACCCTGAGTCCATCTCAGGCCAGGATCCTGCCTCAAGGGCAGGGCTGTGGCTACAAAAACCCCAAAGTCAGTAGAGGCTGCTGAGGCCTCCGGAGAGTCACCCCAACCCCTTCAGGCCCAGGTGCTGGTGGGTGGACGGGGCGTTTTGTGAGAGGGCGCTGGGAGGGTCAGAGGACGGGGCCGGCACAGTTCTAGTTCTGGAGCTGGTTGGTGGTTACAAAGGTGTCCCCCAGGCAGCACTCATTAAGCTAAATACGAATGTTTTGTTTCATAGCAAAAAAGGTAAATATATGGGGTTTATTCGAAAGGCAGCAGTGCCTCCCACCGCCCTTACATTAAAGGCAGCCAAGGAGTCTCCAACTTAGGGAGCGCCAGGCCCGGCTCAGTCTCG
Organism: Pan paniscus; assembly: GCF_029289425.2. Taxonomy (NCBI): domain Eukaryota; kingdom Metazoa; phylum Chordata; class Mammalia; order Primates; family Hominidae; genus Pan; species Pan paniscus. Next base: position 65,344,051 of record NC_073270.2, read on the forward strand.
GCCCATCCCACTTCAGCCCCAGCCCATTTTACACACCAGACCACTGAGGCTCAGAGAGGCCCAGCGACTCGCCCGCCGCCCCACAGCGGCTCCAGCGCTGCTGCCTGTTTACAGCGCGGGGAACCGGCGGCTACACCTCCCGCCCGGCTGTCCCTTTAACGTTTCTAGGGCATCTCTGGAAGGCCCCAGGCACGGCGCTGAGGTCTCCGCTCCCGCTCGCCCGGGCGAGGCTGCGGCTCCGGGCGGGTCAAGGTCGCAGCGGCGCCCCTCGGAGCCCCCGCCCGGCGGAGGGGCCGGCCTCGCGTGGCGGCGCCGCCCCCGGCCCTGGTCCCGGTCCCGCCCCGCCGGCGCCTCCCCGCGGCCCCGGCTCCGCTCCGCAGCCCTCCGGCGGGATGCGTGGCCGTGGCGGGGGGCGCGCCCGCTGTCCTGCGCCCCTGCGTTCGCTGCTGGGCGCCTTCGGGGCCCGGGACGCCGCCGCCGCCGCCGCCCGAGGTCCTGCGCAAGGTAAGCGCGCGCCGCGGGGAGGGGACGCGGGACGTGGGGCCCGGGGTGCCCGCCGGGCACGAGGCGCTGGGGGACGACTCCTCCTGGATCCCTTGCCCTTGGCCGTTGCGGGTGGCCAGGAGGCCCGCTGCGCCCCCAGCCACAGAGGTGGGCGCCCCGGGTCTCGGGCTTACCGCCCCCCTCCTCCCCCTCGCAGCAAAGTCACCAGAGTCTCTCCCTAAACAAGGGCAGTGTCCGCAGGGTCAGAAGCGCTGGCGTTGGGGTCGACAGTCTGGGGTTTGGAATTCCCCTCTGCCCGCTGCATGAGCCTGTGCGCATGGCGTTTGACCTTGCTGCGCCTCAGTTTCTGCATCTGTGAAATGGGGGATACCTGTGTCTTGGGGGCAGCAGTTGGGATCGTATGGACAGCGCTGGCCACCCAAGGGAGGGCTCTGCGCTTGTTCGCACTTCTTCCCCAGGGAGGGCCATGGGCCTCCACCCACGTGGGACTGGCCCCTCGCCCCCTGCTGGGCAGACACCTGACCCTGGAGAGGGTCCAGCTGCAGTTCAAGGGATGGGATCTAGGAAGAGGGGCCTGAGGAATCCAGAAAATGGCCAGGGCCCCAGCTGGGCCAGGGAAGAGGAGCTGAGGATGGGGAGTGGCCTCAGGCCTCCTGGTGACAAGGCTAGAGTTTTGCCTGTGCTCAGTGGCCATGGGTGCATGAGTACCAGGTGTCCAGCAGGCAGAGCCCGGAGTGGGGTGGAGGAGAGCTAGGCCAGTGTTTCCACACTGGCCCTTGGTGAGGATACTGGGGGCACTTATTACAGATTGTTCCAGGGGCCCCACCCAGGCCTGCCCCTTGCAATCTCCTGGGAGAATCTGTGTTTTTAACCAAAGCACCAGGAAACTCTGGGATCGGGCCATTCTGGAAACTCTGGTTTAGATCCATCCGTGGTTCTTTTCAGTGCCTCGAAACGGGTTGATCCTGCCTTCCCTTGAAGACATTTCTGGTTGTCACACCTGGGGGAACGCCACTGGCACCCAGTGGGCAGAAGCTGGGGACACTGCTAAGCATCCTGCACTGCCAGGAGCCCTCCTTCCCCACGAGGCGGTCATGGCGTAGTCCACAGGCTAGTGCTGGGGTTGGGAAACCCTGAGATACAGGGATACGTGGAGTCACAAAGTCAAGAAAGGGGGACATGGGGATTTGGGGGACACTTGAGAGCCCGCTACCTGCCAGGCCTTCTGTGGTGCCCTTGGAGGAGAAGCTCATGGCAGAAGCTTAGCTCAGGCACACAGGATGGGCAGCTGAATCCACTCATCAGGAATATTGAGCCCCTACTGAGCGCCAGTCCCGGTGCTGAGCTCCCAGGGTGGAGTCGGGAGAGGGAGATGAGGCCCCTCTAGGGTGCCCCCCTCTAATGGGGCAGAAGCCCCTCCCCCAGTGCCTGCACAGAGTAAGTGCCCACAAGTGTCAGTGTCCTCCCCTAAAGCACCCCTGTTTTTGGCAATGCATGAGTACTAAGAACAGTGAGGCGTATTCTGGGTTGGATTTTGGGAAAGGGCGTTCCCAGTCCTAACCTTCGGCAGCTTGGCAGTGTGTTCAGGGCCACCAGGAGCCCATGTTCTGCCTGCAGTAATTACGCAACTCCTCACCTGTTCCTTGTGCTCCTCAGTCTTTGGGCATTTTTAAAATAGTTCTGCGGCCTCTGTCTAGGCCTTGATGGATGGATGGCAGGGCTCAGCCACTGCTGACCCACTTTCCCCAAGGAGAAAGCGGAATATTTTGTCAGTGGGTCAGCAAATGATTATTCATCATTGAAAATGCTTCAGGCGCTGATCTAGATGCTGGGATGCTGCGGGGAGCAGGGAGGCCCTGAGGTGAGAATTCACTTGATGGCACTGGGGAATAGGAGGGTCCTTGAGGCTGGAAGCCCATCAGCTAGGGGACTGGAGGGAGCTGAGTTTGGGGAGGTGGCCCATGGGCCTTGGCTTCCATCAGAAGTCCCTACGGGTTTTACATGTGCAACCCGAGGCCAATGGCAGGTTCTAGGCTGGAGAATTGCATGTCCCTCTGTGTCTGAGAGAAAGCTCCTCATGGCTGCTGTGTGGCCGCAGGTTTATTTGGAGGCTATGGCAGCAGAGTTGCCAGCTGCTTGGAGGACAGGAGGGTACATCAGAGACGGAGAAAGTGGGAAGCACTTGGGGCTGATAGGACCTGCTCATGACTTGGGTACCCCAAATCCAGGATGCCCTGTAGGTCTGGGGTCTGAGCACTGGGTGGATGGTGGTGCTGTTTATGGGGGTGTGGAAGGCTTGGTCGGGGAGGAGGGAGACTGGTGGGAGGCTTCTGCAGTGCATTCCTTCACTTTCCGTGGAGAGGGGAGGTCTGGGAGAGGAAGCGCGCATTCCGTGCTGACCATGGTGATTTGGAGGGGCTGTTTACACTGAGCCATTTCACGTCTGAGTCTGGAGCTTGGGGCGGTGGTTGGTCTGGTGGCTCCAATCTGAGATTCATCAGAATGGGGCTGGCACTTAAAGGAGGTCACTTGGCAGGGGGCTGAGGCAGAGAGTGGCTGGGTTTCTTGGTTTCAATGTTGCATTTCAGTGTTGAGTCAGATAGGACCCCAGTGCAAATGCCAAGTTTTGGTTTGGAGCAAGGGTCCCGGCACCCAAGGAAGAACCAGGCTGTGTGCCCACAACTCTTTGGGCACTCTGATGCCAGACCTCAAGAAGGTCCCTTTGACTTCATTCCTTTTGGAACCAGGAGGATCTGTCCAGCTGCCACCTGAAGCTCAGCTTCCATGATTTGTGTGGCTACTTCCCGGAGCTTGCTTGGGAATCTTAACTCTCACCCTTAAAGGGATAATGTGCTATTTCTGGGGCCAGGGCTGCATTAATTTAGGAACAAATTAACCACTCATTCTTCCAGACTTCGAAGTCTGATTTCGAAGTGCTGACTCGTAGTGGGTTATTTCTGCACTAAATGAGTTTTTTTTTCCTTTAAAATTTTTTTTTGAAGGGAAAGGCGTGATCAATGATATCATGACATGTCCCAGCTGATGCTCATTAAAAGTTGTGGCTTTAGGGGCTGCAAAAGACAGTTTGAAATTTAATGCCTTGTTTCCCTGGCTCAGCTCAGAGTCGGGGCTGGGCAAGGCTCCCTGAAGGCTATAACTCTGAAGACCCAGATTGGGTCTGGAGTTGCCCAATTCTTTTGAAATCTTAATAACAACCAGCTGGACTTAGCAGGCTTTTCTGGTAGCAAGTGGCTGAAATGGACTAGACACACAGAAGCAAAAGGGCCATCTGTTAATTCAGGAAACTGGGCGTCTGTAGCTCCAGCTAGCCTCTCCTTGTCTGTCCCAGACTCAGGGTGGGTCATATAGCTGGCCCTTGAACCACTTACTGGAGTGAGGGAGTGGGGAGGACTGGACGGCTGAGACCTAGCTATTTCCTCCGGTCCAGAAATGGAGCTGGCATCCCCGCCATAGCCAGCCTGAGACTTCCAGTAGGAAATCAGGAGGATCGCAGAAGGACATGGGTACTGGGGTCACAAACGCCAGCATGGCAGTGCAAGAACCCCACAGCTGTGCTCACCTGACCTGCAAAACCTGCCGTGCATTGCAAATCACACTGCAGCCTTCAGTTTTCTTTCCTGTGACCAACGGGTGCTTGGAGGCAAAAGGCAGAGTCATGATGTCCCGGCAGCTCGAGAAGGCCCTGGGAGAGGTGTGACCTGGCTACACATCTTCGTTTCTCTCCTTTCCCCCCAGGGTGCTCAGGGCACACCTGTGAGAGCCAAGCACCTCCCCACAGCCAGTGGCCCCTCAGGTCTGCTTCTCCTTCACCTGCTCCAAGCCTCACATTTTCTCACCACTTAGCCCAAATCCCCACGCAGCTGTCACCCCATTACTTTAAGGACTGCTGTCTGCTGGTGAACTTTGCTGATGACTAAGTTGATCGCTCCGTTTTTGTTTGAAGGGAAAGGAGTGATCCCCAATCTTTAGAAATGGCCTAGGCTGGACGTGGTGGCTCACGCCTGTAATCAAAACACTATGGGAGGCTGAGGCCAGCAGATCACGAGGTCAGGAGATCAAGACCATCCTGGCTAACACGGTGAAATCCCGTCTCTACTAAAAATGCAAAAAATTAGCTGGGAGTGGTGGCAGGTGCCTGTAGTCCCAGCTACTCGGGAGGCTGAGGCAGGAGAATGGCGTGAACCCGGTAGGCGGAGCTTGCAGTGAGACGACATTGCTCCACTGCACTCCAGCCTGGGTGACAAAGCGAGACTCCGTCCCAAAAAAAAAAAAAAAAAGTCCTAGCCTGTAGTTGGGACTCCATAAATATTTTATGGGATGAATGGCTAATGTGGTCTCCAGCTCAGGGGATAAGTTTTTCTGGAAAAGAAATTACTCACTCCAACACATACACGTATATATTTAATTACACTAGTATGTGATGAATACATCCTCCAAGTGAGAAATTGAAAACATTGCAAATAAGGCTCAAATCCCTCTGGAACATGAATCCTCCCCCTGCCTGCCACCCTTCGCCCTTCCCCAGGGAAGCCACTGTTACCATTCATGGCATTTCCCACCAAACTTTCTTGACATAAGCATGTGCTTTTTAAAGAAATGGCATCACACAGCACTTCTCGCTGTGAAGCTGTTTTCACTCTGCAGTGTATCTTGGAGATTTATCTGGCTTCATAGGTTCTGTCTAATTGCTTTAGAATATTCCATGGCTGTTTTTGCCTTTCTGCTACCGATGGCCATGGAGGTCCCTCTCAGATCCTGTCACAGGCTGTGCTGCAGGGGACAACCTGCGTGAGGCACTGAGCACGTCTGTACAAGTGTTTCTCTATAAGGCACATCCGAAGAATGGAACTCCTGGGGCTTAGGATGAGTGCATTTTAAATTTAAGCTGCTATTGCCAGACTGTTTCCCAAAGTGGCTGTGTCACTCCCAACAGCAGTGTCGGAGGTACCCGTTTCTCTCGCCAGCACTTGATACATTCACATTCTGAAATTTTGCCAGTCCTCCAGAGAAGTGAAAATTACATTGTTTAATTTGCATTGCCTTGATTGCTTGAGAGTTTTTCTTATGTGACTTGGCCATTTGGATTTCACTCTCTGAGTGTTGCCTCTTCATTTACTTTTTGCCCTCTTTTTCCAGGGGGTCGTTCATGTGTTTCCGAGTGGTTTGTGAGCGCCGTTGATCTGATCTGGAACCCGATCCTCCGCTGGCTGCAAATATTCGTGTCCTGTCTATTGTGTGTCTTTTCACTTTGTTTATGGTGTCCTTGGTTGATAGAAGCTTTTAGTTCTGATGTGGTAAAATGTATCCAGCTTTTTTTTTGTTTTTGCTTTTTGTGTCTTAAGAAACCCTTTTCTGCCTCGAGTTTAGAGTGAACAGTTTTTCTCAGTGTGGCAGGGAGGGTCCTGGTTTTAGCTCTGAAAGTCCTGCACCCTGAGAAGTCCTCAGCCGGGGGCATACCAGGATGGCTGCTCAGAAACACATCCCTCTGCGTCTCCTTTTGAGGCTTGTATAGCTTTTTCTTTGCATTTATTTTTCTTATCTACTATAACGTGTGTGAATGAACAGTATGAGGTAGAATGCAGTGTTTTAATAAGGATTACAGGAGTCACTGGGTTTAACCCAGGGATCTGTTGATTCTGGTGAGGATTCCTAGCCCTGAGGGAGCAGAGGGAGGAAAGGTGGTCTGGGGGTGGGGACAGATCCAGTCAATTTACTTTACCCCTAACTGTGAAGTGGACCATGGCTTCCAAACCAAAACTCAGAGCAGGTTTTGGGCAAAAATTGGTCTGATCTGGTAGCCTACATGGTTTTATTAATACGATTGACAATTGGCTGTACATTTCCCAAGCAGGGACCAGCTGTGTGGAGAAATTTGGATGCTCCTTCTCGCAGCCTGGCTGCTTTCCCAGGGCCAGCCCCAGGAGGGAGGCTCCCCGCGTGCCCGCCTACGCAAGCAGCCTCGGACTGACTCCCAACAACCCCAGGGTGCTGGCTTTCCCGGAACCCTCCTCTGATTCGGGATTTCTACCAGACTTCGGTAGCGGTTTATTTTAAGGAAAACAACAACGGTACACCTCCCTTGCATAGGACTCCTAGCCTGGGCTGGGGCTGGCTGGGATGAGGGGATGGGAGGACCGGGGGTCTGGCCCAGGGTTTGCGTTGTGGGCTTTACATTGGGCAGGGGGAGTTGCCCTTTGGAAGCTGGTGACCTTGTGGCCTAGATGACCTGGAGCATTGTCGATTTTGCGTGATTACAGTATTTTCAGGAAAGCTACTTAGGTGCACCAGTCACCAGGGACGGTTCACGCGTGGACATGTGGAAGGCCTTTCCTGGAGGGAATTCAGCAGCTCTTGGGCCTCACACTACGAAGTGGGCCAGACCGGGGGGCTCGCTATGGAAGGTTCCTGCACCAGGCATTTTAGTGACAAACTGTGGGCCAAAGGAAACACAAGTGAGCGCGTCGGCAAGAAGGTGTCGTACTGGTGCCCGTCTGTGCAGCGGGGCAGCCCTGACTCAGTGCCTCAGTGCCTCAGTGCCTTGGGTGGTGCCCTTAAGGACAAGTGTGTGTGAACGTGCATGAGAGTGTGAGGATGTACATGAGTGCATGTGCCTGTGTGTGCCTGATTGTGTGTGTGTATGCATGTGTTTGTGAGGCCGTGCAAGAGTGTGTACGTGCCTGTGTGTGACTGTGTGTGTGAGGGTGTGAAGCTGTGATGAGTGCATGTGCCTGTGTGTGCGTGATTGTGTGTGTGCGTGTGAGGGTTGAGGCTGTGCAGGAGTGTGCGTGCCTGTGTGTGTATGCATGTGTGTGAGGGTGTGAAGCTGTGCAGGAGTGTGTGTAAAGGTGTGCGTGAGTGTGTATATGAGCAAGTGTGTGCATGAATATTACATGCATGAGTGTGTGCATGCACAAGTGTGTGCATGAGTGTGTACGTGCATGAGTGTATGTGTGCATGTATATATGGATGCGATCTCCCTCAACCTAGTGTGCCAGCCTCAGCACAGCCCTGCTCTGACCAGAGGCTTAGGAGGTCCTCCAGCTCCCAGCCCCTAACACTCCATCTAAGCCAGGCCTCCACCTTCACTCCCCAGCCTTCACCCGTGCTGCTCCTTCTGACGGAAGGCTCTTGGCCTCCCGTGGAGTGTACCCATCTGTCAAGGCCCAGCAGTGAGACCTCGTCTGTGAAGCCTCTCACCCCCTATTCCGGGGGGATCTTTTCCCCCTGTAAGCTCTTATTGTCCAAATCTCTTCTTCATATAAGGACACCAGTCAGATTGGATTGCCCAGCCCCCACCCCCTCAGCAGCCTCATTTTAATGTAATCACCCCTTTAAAAAACGCCTTCTCCAAAGATTGCATTCTGAGACACTGGGGATCAAAACTTCAACATATACATATTAGGGGGAGTACAGTTCAGCCCCTGACAGCTCGGCTGGGAACGTGAGCAGGGCCTCGGGTCCTTTCCACTCGGGCTTTTTTTGCGTGGGCAGCTTGAGGTGCAGAAGTGAGCAACCCGAGAGAAACAGAGTCAAGTTCTGTCACCGCTTATGATCTGGCTTTGGACATCACAGTCCCGCTTCTGCCTTAGAATCGGCCTTCCCTGACTCAGGGTCAGCATGAACCCACCTCTCAGTGGGAGGGTGCAAAGCCACATTGCAAGAAGAACATATGAGGTTGGAGGTGATGTTGTGGCCATTTTTGGGGAAAATCCCCCAAAATGTGACTGCACTGGGAGGGACTCTCAGATGCTTGTGCCTGGTTTCTGGCAGATTTGCTGGGTGTGCTTTGCCTGCTGCTGCTATAAATCACAGTTGTGAGTACAGCTACAGCCGAGTCCTGTGAGTCCTCTAGTGAATCACTCAACCTGGGAGTGGTCTTGGGGACCCCCAGCATAGTCATCACCCTGTTCACTCTCTTGTTAATGATCCGTCTGCTCCACCAAAGGTAAATCCAGGGCAGCAGTGACTGGCGCATTTTTGTGTGCAGGGCATGCACTCCGTGCCTGGCACCTAGCAGGTGTGCTGTAAGCTCTGTGTCCAATGGAGAGCATGATGGGGAGGCGATGGTGGGGAGGTGGGGTTGGTGGCAGGGAGGCCTCCTCTCCTCACCCGCGTGTAGAGGCCCTTCCTTGCGGCTCACAGGAGTTTCTTTAAGTACTGTCGCTCTGACATTGAGCTTTTCACCTCTCCCTAAAGGAAAGCCATTTAGCAAAAAGAATCTCCTAACTTAGCAACATTATCTCTGTCAAGTTACAGGAAGTGGGCATGTGGCCTCTTTGCGTGAGTCTCTCAGCGGTGGAAGCTGGCTCTTCCTCCTGAAAACATGTCGTATTTTTAGACCATCTTGAATGATTTACACACCTTTTCTACAAGCAGACCTGGAGATGGGAATGCGCAGGCCTGCCCGGACATCTTCTCCAATACCCACCCTATGTGTTCGTGCTGTCACCTGACAGGTGCCGTTGGTAGCCCTTCTCCATCCAAGCCTCCCTCCAGGTGGCCTGCCCTGGCCTGCTCTGTGGTCATTCTGCCTCCTGGAGGCCGGCACAGACTTCCTGCCTCCTGCACATTGCACATTTGGACCTAAGTTCATTGCCACTCCCCCAGAGGGCAAACACTAAAAATAGACTCTTCACTGGATGAGGTTTCTAATATAAGCTAAGGACTGCGTCTCTCCACTTACGAGTGTCCGAAACAGCTGTATGAACTGCACATTCTCTGTCTTCCATGACTAAATCCCCTTAACGACCCTAATTCACTCTAATTCCAGTAACAAGGACGCTCCAGCACTGGAGGCTTGGTGCATGTTCGATTTCTATTTTTATTTTAATGGCTTTGCTATCTGTGCCTTTTCCTATAATCCATGACAAATCATGATAAATTAACTCCATTTTTTTTTTACTGTTTGGTTAAACATTGGGATAATAAAAAATAAGGCGATATTCCTCTTATTTGTAGATTACTGTGATTTCCGACCTAGAGTATTGTGGTCACAGGTGAAAGTGCAGAATATTGTACACTGATCATTTGCGTTTGCTTGGGAGTCACTGCAGTGGGGGATTGGAGAGGAGCCACTCTGCAGTCACTGGACAGTGATAGTCACACCAGCCAGGTCCTGTCCTCAGTCCTGCTCACTCATCTACACATCTCTGTGGGAGATGAGCTCGACCTGGTGGGACCCCATTTGACAGGTGAGGAAAACCGAGGCTGAAAGGGATGGAGTAACGTGTCCAAGGTCACAGCTGCTGAGCTGAATTTGAGCCTGGACAGTCTGCTGGATTCTTGGTCGTTCTGTGATCCTGTCTCTCATGAACCTGGATTTATATTATATCCCATTGGTTCTGGAAAGTGTCTGACAGCAGGTCAATGCTTGTTGTTACTGCCTGCTTTGGAAGCCCTTAAAAGATGCCCCAACTCTGGCTGTCCTTGTGGGGTGCCTGTCGTGGAAATGAGCAGGCTGCTGACTGAAAAGAGCCTTTCCCTGTAGGTGGGATGTGGTGCCCCACAGGTGGGACCCCGTGTGCCCTACAGGTGGACACTGGGATGGTTCTCTCCACCTGTCCTCATCTGTGGCTTCTTCCCTTTCTTAGAGTCTTGAGTTGATGTTGGATATGAGCGCACCTTTCTTCCGAGGATCGTCTAAGCAGGGTGGAGGAGATGCAGGTTGCACAGAGGTGGGAGAAGGACCCTTGGGGCCAGGAGGCAGATGTGTGGGGTGTCCCCAGCTCTGCCCTGAGTCCCAGTGTGACCTTGTACATGTTCACCCTTCTCTGAGCCTGGCTTTCCTCGTGGATGGAGTGTAATTCTGAAACCCAGTGTTCATGGCAGGTCAGGAGGATCACAGGAGAGATGTCTATTGCTGCCAGAACAATTTACCACCAACTCAGCAGCTAAAGCATCACTGATTTATCGCCACACACAGCCTGTGGGTCAGGGGTGCGGGTGGGCTTACCTGCTTCCCTCTCTGGGTCTCCGCAGCGCTGTGCTGTTTGCCGGATGCTCTGGGAGAGAATTCACTTCCTGCTCATTCTGGTGGTTGTCAGAATTCAGTTCCTTGAGGCTGTAGGACTGAGGTCCCTATTTTCTTGCTGGCTGTCAGCTGGAGCTGGGGCTGGAGCCGGGGCTGGGGCTGGGGCCCGGGTCATTTTGGTTCTCAGCTGTAGAGGCCACTGCCTTCCCTGGCTTATGTCTACCTTCAAGGCCAGCAAGGGTGGCTGAATCCTCTCAGCCTTCAAATCTCTCCTCCCTTCCTTCCACCCTGTCCACTCCTGCCTTCCCCTCTGCTTCCTAAGTGATTCCATGAGGCCCATCGGGTCTTCCAGATTCATCTCCATATCTTCAGGTCTCCTGATTGTAACCCTGATCCCAGCTGCAAAGGCCTTCACATTGGTGCCTACATTGGTGCTTGATCAGGTCACTGGGGGTCGGGAGTCCTGAGGGAATGAATGGCTCTCAAATTCTGCTGTCCTTACTGTGGGTAAGTGGCTGAGGGCTGCTTGGAGGAACCTCACAGTAAAACAAACAACCTCTCACTTAAACAGCACATAAACTCATATGTGAGGCTCTGATTTGTAGCAGTAATAGTGCACAGGAAGTTTTTTCATTTATTACAGATTTAGCTGCAGGGTGCTTTTGATAAAAAGACTCGGTTGAATATAGTTAAAACAAATCTGGGATCCGCCCCCTTGTTGAGCATTTCTGTCGCCCCTGTCCCAGTCCAGGCTGCCCCATCTCTCCCTGTCCGATGCAGCAGCCCCGTCCCCCTGGTCCCTGGGGCCATCTCTGCTGTCGTCCACTTTATCCTCTATCTGGCGGCCCCAGCACCCTTCCAGGAGAGGTCAATCTGCTCTCAGCTCTTCCTGACTGAAGACCCTCCTGAGTTTCCTGTTTCTCCCAGGATAAAATCCACGCTTCTACTCATGCTGGGGCAAGAGGCCCTTTGAGTCCTGAGGCCTGTCCCCATCCTCAGCCTCCCGCCATCTTCCCGGTACTGCCCCACCCCTCACCCCTGGCTGCTTCTCAGCCCCTCCAACTGCCCTGTGCTTGCTAGTCTTGCCCTACCACCCCCCACCCCCGCTCCCTGGCCCCCATGCCTGGCACAGGCCCTGTGCTCAGTGAATACTGGTTGAATGAGTGGACACGTGAATTAACGAATGAGAGACTCAAATGATCAAATATAAAGCAGGGCCTGTGTCTCAGGGACACTCCTCCAGCCTGGCGAGTCTGCGGTCTTCAGGCCTGTTGCCGAATGATGGGTCTACTTCCCATCTTTGCTGTGAGTCCCAGGTTTCCACAGGAGCAGGAAGTGCTAATTTTCTAATGTCTGCACCTTCACTCCCAGCTGCTGATGGCCCCCCAGGCCCATCCCCAGGAACAGGGAGGCTCTCTTTATGCCGCAGTGTATAGACTCACAGATCCCCCCAAGTAGCAATTGAAAAGAACCAGCAGGGTCTGTGACCGCAAACTGCAGCCTGAAGTACCAGGGTAATCTTTGTTACACCCCAAGTTGCGGGACGGCAGAGCCCTCTGCCAAATAGAGAAGTGAATGTTATTCCCCCGTGGGCTTTGGAAAACCCTTGCACTATTATTAATATCTCAGGGTGAAGGCCGGTGAGGGCGCCAGAATTTAATTGCCTAAATAATTGCTTTCCCCAAATGCGAAATCCCGATGGACCCACCAGCTTCAGTGTGCGCATGGGTTTTAATGAATCGTGGGCGCCGAGGGAGATCACAGCTTCTGTGCAAACACGGACGGCCGTCACTATTTATAGGTTTGTACAGGTTGATTCTTGGGATCATCATTGCTACGGCTGCAGAACGTAAGATCTATTTTTAAAGCACTACGTATAAGCCTAGTGCTATGGATTTTCTGTAATTTATAGCTCGGGCTACGAGACTGCTTTTGAATGGTTACTCTGTAAAGTACTTAATCTACAGTTGCTGCGACGGGGTGCTGGTGGCATGAATCTATGCTGTGGTGAGTCCGTAAGCCCAGCTCCACGGACTCTGCTGGGAAAAGAAACAACTCTCTTAAGTATATAAATCCAGTAAACATAGGAAACGTCCACATTGAACTGGCAGAAGGAGAACATGTTTGCGTGACAAGGGGCATTATTTAAACATGAAAGATCTTCCTTTAAAAGTGAAAGAAAAGAAGTAAACACTAGTAGTGTGCACAACAGTGCCAATTCTAGAAGAGGGTATGGATTTGCTCTTTTATTTATTATTAACATTCTAACGATCCAAGTATTTCATGATCTCCGCCTCCTGGCAAAAATGAAAGCATTTTGAGTAGGGAGCTCAGACAGCCGCCGTCATGGAGTCTAGGCTCTTGCCTCCGCTTCTGTAGGCAGCTGTTTCACCACGGAGGACAGAGATGCCCAGAACATCCGCCCTGTGCTTCCATAGTCATATGTGTCTGTGGGAAATATATGGTACTGGTGAGTGTGTGCACTCACGTGTGCATGTTTGTGCGTGCTTGTGAGTGTGTGCTCCATGAGTGATTATGGCATTGTTATGTTATGTACTAACCCAGGAAATAAGAGCTCCAATGATGTTAGACTACAAAGATCTTTTGCAGTACAAGGAAGCTGCTGAGTGCTATTCCCTAGTGTGGATATACCGTAGGGCAGCCATTCTGCTTTGAGGGACATTTAGGTTGTTTCCACTTAATCGGCCTCATGCATACCTTCCTGTGTTTGGGGTTTCTCTGGAGTAGATGACAAGAACTGGATGAGCTGGGACAGGACATTTTCTATTTGGGCAGATGCAGCCAGTCATCCTGGTTGCCAGTTTCAGTCCCACCCAGCATTTGTGGTGCCTGTTTCACCACATCTTCACCAGCACTTGGTGTTAGACTTTCAACTTTGCCTGTTTGTTTGTTTATTCTTTTCTTCACTGGGTTCAGGGGGTAAAGCCTGGTGGTTAAGAAGGAGGCCTGAGGGGACAGATCCACGCCAGCCCTCCTGCTCCCTGGATCTGTGGCCTCAAGGAGCTCTACTGGTTCCTGTCTTAGACTTTTTGGGCTACAACAACAAAATATCTTAGATGGATAATTTAGAAACAGCAGAAATTTATTGCTCACTGTTCTGCAGCCTGCAAAGTCCAAGATCAAGGGGCCGGCAGATTTGCTGTCTGGTGAGTGCCGGTTCCTCAGAGATGGTTCCTTGCTGCTACATCCTCACAAGCAAAAGGTGTACACAGGGGCTCCCTGGACCCTCTTTTATAAGGCACTTATCATTGATGAGGGTGGGGCCCTCATGACCTAATCACCATCATCTCTGAGCGCTGTGCTGTCCTGTGCAGGACCCATGTCCCATATGTGGCTGTTGAAATTTATTTTAATGTTAAATGAACTAAAATGAGATGAAATTAAAAATTCAGGTCCTCTGCAGCATGCACCACATTTTAAGCACTCTCAACACTTGTGGCTTCCATGATGGGCAGTGCCACGTACATCATCTTCATTCTCGTAGAATATTCTAGTGCATGGTGCAGCGCCAGGGATGAGGCAGCCTCCCCAGCAATTTGCACCAGCCCCAGCCTGCCCTTGACAGGGCTCTGGCCATTCTCGTCCCTCACGTGGACACATCTCATCCTCTCCGAAGGCACCTGCTCCTCCCTCCAGGCTGAGCCATCAGAGTCCCTCCCACGGGTCCCCAGTGCTTCAGTTCCCCACTTCCAGTGGCTCCCGTCAGCGTCCACTTCGCAGGTCTCCACCTGGGCAAGGCTCCTCACTCATCTCCCAGCTCTGGCCTTGGCCTCCACATCTTCCTGAGTGACACCATGTGGGGAACTTGGTGGGTATTTTAGGGTACAGATGAGGAAACTGAGGCCTCAGGAAGACAGCTGAAGTGTTTTTGGGTGAGGTGGACCAGGGACTGCTTTGTGGCACCAGCAACTCCAGCTCCTCATCATGGGGGCCATGGCAAATTCCTTTCTTTAGGGGATTCTGCCTTCTTTTTCCCACAGTGCAGTGCCATTGGGGGAGATCTCATGGCTGGTCTCACCCATTGAGACCCATTGAGATCCATTGAGACTCCATTTCTGCAAAGCTCTCCAGACCCTTCGCCCATGGCCTTGGGAAAACTGTGAATGTTAAAGGGCCAGGAGTGTCACCGCAGAAACCATGTGGCTCCCCGCAGCAGGGCCAAGGCGTCTGTTACTTTATTTTGTGTTGTTTTTCTATAAAGTGATAGATATATATGGTAAAAATATAAAGAATACAGTAGGATGTAAGGCAAAAATCAGCTTCTCTCGCCCCTCAACTCTCCAGGCCTCTGGATCTTCTCTGGCTGCTCCCAGAGAAGTGCCGTGGCTCTAAGAGGTCACCAGTGTTGCCTCTGAATCCTTCTGGAAAGTCTACATAAAACTTTTGTGCACGGCTTTTGAAATACACATACACACACACAGACACAACATTCCATTCTGTGTATGCTCCCGCACACCTTGATATTTCTATTAACAGTGTATCACAGCAGCTGCTGTCTATCAGCCTACAAATGTCTTCCAAGCAGAACCCATCTCAGGGCCTTTGTGTGTGCTGTTTCCCATGCCTGGCATGCTCTTTCCTTAGAGAGCCCTGTGCCTATGGCTGCTTCCCTTATTCCACTCAGGCCTTTGCACCAGTATTTCTAAACCATGACCTTTCTTTCTAAGACCAGTGTTAGGTTCACAGCAAAACTGAGAGGAAGGTACAGGGATATTCCATAGACCCCTGTCCCAACATACATAGCTCCACACATTAACAACATCCCCCACCAGAGCAGTACATCTGTTACAACTGATGCACCTACATGGACGCAGGAAGATCACCCACAGTGCATGGTTTACATTAGGGTGCATTCTTCGTGATGTACATTCACTCATTCTTTAGACCAATTCATTCATTTTTTTAAAGACAAAATGACTAAATTTTCAGACCAATTTATAATGACACCTACCCCTCATTATAGTATCATACAGATACTGCCCTACAAATCCTCTGTGCTCTGCCTAGTCATTCCTCTCTTCCTTCTCTGCAACCCCTGGCATCCACTCATTTTTTATTGTCTCCATAATTTTGCCTTTTTCAAGAACAGCATAGAGTTGGAATCACACAGTGTGTGGCCTTTTCAGATTGGTTTCTTTCACTAAGCAATATGCATTTACATTTCCTCCATATCATTTCATGGCTTTATAGCTCATTTTTTTTTGTACTGAATAATATTCCAATGTCTGGATCTACCATAGTTTGTCTACTCACCTGCCGAAGGACATCTTGGTTGCTTCCAAATTTTGACAATTATGAATAAAGTTGCTATAAGAATCCATGTACAGGTTTTTGTGTAGACATGAGTTTTCGACTTCTTTGTGTAAATACCAAGGAAGGCAATGTCTGGATCGTGTGGTAAGAGAATTTTTAGTTTTGTAAGAAACCACAAAGCTGTCTTCCAAAGTAGCTGCACCATTTTGCATTCTCAGCAGCAGTGAATGTGAATGAGAGTTCCTGTTGCTCCACATTCTCGCCAGCATTTGGTATTGTCAGTGTTCTGGACTTTGGCCATTCTGATGGGTGTGCAGTGGTCTCTCATTGTGGTTTCAGTTTGCATTTCTCTAATGGCATAATGTTTGGAGCATCTTCTCATGTACTACTTAGCATCTGTAGGTTATTTTGATGGGTGATCTATTCAGGCTTTTGGCCCATTTTCAAATCAAATTGTTCATTCTCTTGTTGTTGAGTTTCAAGAGTTCTCTGTATATTTTGGATAACAGTCCTTTTTTAGGTGTCTTTTACAAATATTTTCTCCCAGTCTTCAGCTTCTCTTTTCAATCTCTTGACAGTGTCTGTACAAAGTAGACTTTTTTTTTAAATGAAGTCCAGTATATCAATTATTTCTTTCAAGGATGATGCCATAATATTGCATCTAAAATGTCCTCACAAAACCTAAGGTTTTCTAGACTTTTCTCCTGTGTTATCTTCTAGGAGTTTTACAGTTTTATGTTTTACATTTAGTTCTATGATATATTTTGAATTAATTTTTGTGAAGGGTGTTAAGGCTTATGTCTAGATTCAGTTACTTTTTTGCATGTGGATATCCACTTGTTTGAGAACATTTGTTGAAAAGACTTTCTTTTCTCCATTATATTGTTTTGGATACTTTGTCAAAAATCAGTTGACTATATTTATGTGGATCAATTCCTGAGCTCCCTATTCAATTCCACTGATTTATTTGTCTGTTTTTCTGCCAGTATCACACTGTCTTGATTAATGTAGCTTTATAGTAAGTCTTAAAGTCGGGAATGCCAGTCTTCCAACTTTGTTCTTCTCCTTCAACAGTGTGTTGGGTATGCTAGGCCTTTTGCCTCTCCATATAAACCTTAGATTCAGTTTGTGAATAGTCACAACTGATTTTGACTGAGATTGCATTGAATTTACGGATCAAATAGAGAAGAACTGACATCTTGACAATATTAAGCAGCCTTCCCATCCATGAACATGGATTCTCTCTCCATTTATTTGGTTCTTTGATTTCTTTCATCAGAGTTTTGTCATTTTCCTCAAATCTTATACATATTTTGTTAGATGTATACCTAGGTATTTTATTTTTGGGGGTGACTTGCTCATTGCTGGTTTATAGAAAGAGATTAACTTCTGTGTGTTATCCTTGTATCTTGCAACCTTGCTATAATAATTTATTAGTTTCAGGAGGCTTTTTGGTCGAGTTTTTTTTTTATTTTCTACATAGATTTTCATGTCATTTGTGAACAAAGACAGTTTTATTTCTTCCTTCCTAATCTAGGTACTTTTTATTTTTCCTTTTCCTGTCTTATGGCATTAGTTGAACTTGAACAATGTTGAACAGACACACAATGTTGAAAATCTGTCTGAGTTTTGTCAGATTGTGTCTTTCAAGGAGTTGGTTCATTTCATCTAGGTCATCAAATTTGTGGACATAGAATTGTTCAGAGTATTCTGTCATTATCCTTTTAATGTTCATGGGATCTGCAATGTGTGTTCCCTCTTTCACTTCTGCTATTAGTAACTTGTGTCCTCTCACTTATTTTCTTAGTTAAGCTGGCTACAGACTTAACAATTTTATTGATGTTTTTCAAAGTACCAGCTTTTGGTTTCATTGATTTTCTTTATTGATTTTCTATTTTGAATTTCATTGAGTTATGCTCTAATTTTTTAATTAATTTTGTATCTGCTTGCTTTGGATTGAATTTGCTCTTCTTTTTCTAGTTTACTAAGGTAGAACCTTAGATAACTGATTTTAGATCTTTCTTCTTTTCTAGGATATACATTCAGTGTTACAAATTTCACTCTAAACATTGTTCTCACGGCACCCACGAATTTTGATAAGTTGTGTTTTATTTTTGTTTAGTCCAAAATATTTTAAAATTTCACTCGAGATTTCTTCTTTGACCTATGTGGCACATGAGGTGTGTTATTCAATCTCCACATTTTGAGATTTTCCAGTTATCTTTTTGTTACTAATTTCTAGTTTAATTTCACTGTGGCCTGAGAGCAGATATTGTATAATTTCTTTTAAATTTGTTAATGTGCCGGGCGTGGTGGCTCATACCTGTAATACCAGCACTTTGGGAGGCCGAGACGGGTGGATCACGAGGTCAGGAGTTCGAGACCAGCCTGTCCAATATGATGAAACCCCATCTCTACTAAAAAATACAAAACTTAGCCCGGCATGGTGGTGCACGCCTGTAGTCCCAGTGAATCGGGCGGTTGAGGCAGGAGAATGGCTTGAACCTGGGAGGCGGAGGTTGCAGTGAGCCAAGATTGTGCCACCGCACTCCAGCCTCTCAAAATAAAAAGAAAAATAATAAATAAATAAATAATTTGTTAATGTGAATTTTGTGTCCCAGAATGTGGTCTATCCTGGTGAATATTTCATGTGAGCTTGAGAAGAATGGGTATTCTACTGTTGTTGGAGGAAGTGGTTTATAGATGTCTGTTACATCCAGTTGATTGATGGTGCTGTTGAGTTCAACTCTGTCATTACTGATTTTCTGCTTGATGAGTCTGTTCGTTTCTGATCGACGGGTGTTGCGGTCACCAACTTTAATCATGGATTCATCCATTTTTTTCTTTGAAGTTCTGTCAATTTTTACCTCATGTATTTTGATGTCTGTCATTAGGTGCGTACATGTTAAGGATTGTTATGTCTTTTTGGAGAATTGACTCCTTTATCATTATGTAACGCCCTTTGCTGTCCCTGGTAGCTTCTCTTGCTCTGAAGTCTGCTCTGCCTTTCTTCTTTACTTTTATTTTTTTACTCTTAATTGTAAGATACCTGTTGAAAAGTGCACATACCATAAACGTTCATCTTGATGAATTTTCACCAAGTGAACACACCTCTGTAGGCAGAACGCAGTTCAAGAAGCAGAATATAACCTGGATCCCAAAGCCGCCTCGTGTCCCCTCTTAACAAAACCCCTCCTCCATGGGTAGCTATTCTCTGCAGTCTAACATCATCAAGTAGTGTTGTCTGGTTTTTATTTTTCTTTGTTTTCTTTTTTCGGACAGAGCTCACTCTGTTGCCCAGGCTGGAGTGCAGTGGCATGATCTTGGATCACTGCAACCTCCACCTCCTAGATTCAAGCGATTCTCCTGGCTCAGTCTCCCAAGTAAATTACTACAGGCACACAGCACCATGCCTGGCTAATTTTTGTGTGTGTATATTTTTAGTAGAGACAGACTTTCACCATGTTGACCAGGCTGGTCTTGAACTTCGGACCTCAAGAGATCTGTCCACCTTGGCCTCCCAGAGCGCTGGGTTTATAGGCATGAGCCACCATGCCTGGCCCTGGTACTGAACCTTCTGTAAATGGAATAAGATAGAACATAGTCTTCTCTAACAGAATATTGTGATACCTACCCAGGTTTTTGTCTGGTTAATTTCACTGTTGTATGGTATTTCATTTTGTGAATGTAGCTCAATTTAATGCCTGCTCAAATTCTTAGGTTAAAAATTTCAAAAACATTTTATTGTCTGATAACTATCTTTGATTTGGATGAGTTATTCTGCGTGTAACACCTCTGGACATTGGCATGCATAGCTTGTGTGTCTGCTCAGCAAATTCCTCTGTGTCTTTCCAAGCTCTGCTCAGCAGGGCGGTGGTGTATTTTTGCATCTGTTTTGTGTACTGCTGGATTGCCAGTGCCTGGTGCATAGCAGGTACTCAACAAATATAGGTCACGTGCAGGCACCAGTGAAAGGCCATTTCCTGGAGCTTCCCTGAGCTTCCCAGCCTGGCCAGTGGCTCCATACGCTACTACCTCTCCATGCTGTGATGGTGTTGGACACGGCTTACCCTCTCACCATGCAGACTGGGCCAAGCCATCCCGTGCCTGACAGCACACAGGACAGGGCCTGGCATGGAGTCGGTGTTTGGTGCATGTTTGTTGAGCAAATGTCTGCTTTGTAAGCCGGGGTTGCTGGTAGAGATTTTGGTGGGTTGGGGAGGCCAGAGGGATGAGCTGGAGCTGGTATTATGGAAAGAATGTAGGAGCCCTTTTCTGTCCTGTTGGTAACCCTTGTTAGATACCCTGTCTGAGCCTCAACTTCATTGTTCGTAAGAAAGAGGATGATTATTCCAACCTCACAAGATTATACATCAATGCATGTGAGGTCCTTGGTAAGCTCTGGGCTCTACAAAAATGCTGTCAGCGTTAATCTTGTTACCTCCTCCTCTTCCTTTCATAGTTCCTCCTCCTTTAGCATCATCATCAAGTCAGTGACTTTTCGGGGGACCCAACAAAAGCATGAGGTTCCTGCCTGTGTGAGTTGGGGTATATTTGATGCAATAACAGCCTGAGCTCTGGAGCTGAGGACATGGGATCCAGTCCTGGCTTTGCAGGTTTGTGACCTGGGGCAAGTACTTAAGAACTTTGCCTCTCATTTTCCTCATTGGCTAAATGGGAAAATCACAGTTCTACCTGATTTGGGTAGTTTCAGCATTAGCCATGTCAATCATTGTAAAGTTTTTAGAACAATGGCTGGCACGTGGTAAGAGCTAAGTGTTAAGTAAATGAAAACCCTACTATCAGAGGCCTATGCCAGCAGGATGTTTGGCCCCTTTACAAGAGATCAGGAGGGAGACAGGTGCAAGGTCTTTCTCTGCTGTTAGCGTTTCATCCTCGTGTGTGTTGCTGCAGGGTCACAGGCTGGCTGCTGCTGTTCCAGGCCCCACAGGCACTCCAGAGCAGGAAGCAGGAATGCAGTCAGGACTGCAAACTGCACCTGCAATGGTGACAAATGCTTTTTCTGTAAGTGGCTCTCTCTGTCTATCAGCAATCTTTCCCAGAGGCCCCAGAAGCCTGTTCCTCTCCTTTCATTAGCTAGAGTCGGAGCATGCAGTATCTATCACTGTGTGGGGGGACCCAGGATGGAGGAAAAGTCACCTGGAGGTCTATAGCTTTGTGCTGACAACATACAAGATGGGTCAGTGGCCCATGACACAAGAGTGCAGGGGCCAGTGGGGCTGCTTTCTGCCTTCCCTGTCGAAAGCCTCCCTGCCCCGGGTTGTGTTTCTCTGCTCTAGGTTCTGTCTTCTATCTCTGCTGCCTCATAGATAGGCCCCTCTCCCAGTCACCTGGATGTGCTGGGGGCACGGAAGGAGAATATCAAAGGGCAGGTGGTCTCTCTCAAGGAACTTTTTGTTCTGCTAATGGTGAAAGCATATTGAGGGCTTCTGTGTGCTGTGTCAAATGCCCACACCCTGTAAGGTAGGTTATCTTCTTCTCACTTACACACGGAGGCTCAGCGGGGCCGCATAGTCAGAAAATGTTGGGACCTGATCTTGTGCCTGGGTCTGTGGCTCCTGCCCTAGACAGCTTGAGTGGACTTGACCCCAAGGAGGGCTAGGCATATCTCCAGGAAGCCATGGGATGCCCACACCACATTTTTTCAGGGCGACTCTAGCTACCAGTGCCTTTCAGGGCAGAGGCCATGAATGGTGAAATCAGGGATTTGGTTCTGGAAGAGCTGGGTGTGTTGTTTTTAAAAAGCCTTGGTTGGCATTGCATTGAGCACCACTCTGGGTAGTCTATGGTCACAGCTCTAGGTAGAGAGTCCCTCAGGGATGTGGTCAAAGGTGCAGGAAGTGAAGTTCAAGGCTACGTCGTCAAGCCAGGTCCAAGGACTATTCCCACCCGCCACTGCTTCAGGTGTTGTTTTTCCAGGTGACCAGCAGAGGGCGCGGCTGCCCACCTGACGAACCTGGCCTGTGCCAGAGTGGTGGTTTTGCCTTCATCTTTCCTTGGGTCCTGGAACTCCCACACTGGTGTTTTGCCTTCTTGTTTCTCTTTAGATGGTTCCCTATGAGTTTAGCCTGAGATCGTGGCTTGAGCAGTTCTTAAGCATTTGAAGTTTGCTGAATGAGTTATTTTTACATTAAGCGTGAAGAAGAGTTCCCTGGAGCCCCAGAGAAGAAACTAGATTGTCCTGGGGGACTGAGGCAGCAGAGGGAGCATGAGCCCCTCAGTCCCACAAAGCCCGGAGTCAGCTTGGGCCGTGGGGAGGCTGAGCCTTCACTCCTGGAGCAGGGCAGTTGCCCGGCTAGGCTCCGCCATGCACATTCATTCATTTATTCATCAGTGGATATTTATGTACTGGGAGACTACGACCTCCCAGGCACATTCTTGGGTGAACAAACACAACAAAAATCCCCGTGCCTGTGAAGCCGACATTGCCACCATCCAGGTCCTTGGCCCATCAGCTCCCCAGGGAACTTCAAGGCTGCCAGGGCCTTAGGAGAGCAGTTGGTAGCATAAGAAGACTGCGGAATTGAGCTAACCGTCTAAGTGCCTGCAAGAAGTAGCCTCAGGCCAGTGGTTGGTTTCGGTTTACAACCCCATTGTGATGGGCAGCAGACTCTTCCACATCACCCCAAAGGCTGCTTGTCAAACGGGGCTCCTCCTCTTTGCTGCCTCCTCCCTCCCTGATCTGATCCTCCCCACCCAGGAAATAGCATCACACCCACCCTGTTGTCAATATCAGATTTGCTGGTAACCTCAATTCTACCCCCCTCATAAATGGTTAACTAGAAAACAAAACAAAACAAAACAAAAAAAACCCTGGAGGTATCCTTGACTTCTCTCTCTAGTCCCCCGTAGCTCATCCATCACAAACCTGTGGGAGCCACCTTCAGAGAACACCGAGTCCAGCCTGCTGGGTGCCTCTGCCTATTCCTGCTGGGCCAGGCTGCTGCTACCACTCACCAGGATGATTTCCAGCCTCCTGGTCCATCCTGCTGCTTCCTCCCTTGCCCCACATGTCCCTTCTCTGACAGCAGCCAGAAGGATGCTCTGGAGACCCACCACTGCCTCAGTGGCTTTCCACCATCCTTGGAACAAAATCAGGCTCTTCCTGAGGTCCATGAGATGTTGCATGGTCTGGGTCATCCCCTCTTTGTGGCTGCAGACCCTTGCTCTGGCCTCTTTGCAGGGACTTCAGGGCTCCATGCTGCTCCCACCTCATGGTCTTCGCTCAGGCTGTTCCCTCTGCCCGGGGCGCCCTTCCTCCCTTGCATGTCCAGTTGGCTTCCATTTGCCCTTGCACTTCCAGAGCATCACTTCTTCAAACCAGGTTCCCTCCCTGCTCCAGACGAGGCATGCTGCACTCTGTACTCATTGAAATTAATTGATCCTTTGATTCATATTAGTCAATCTTGTCTTCTGTGCTAGACCTCAAGCTCCACAAAGCCAATGTGCAATCATGTCTCATTCATGGTGGTATTCCTGGCAAAGTGACTGTTTGAGCACAGAATAGATTCTTAGGAAATATTGGATGGTTGGATGCATCCATTGGTCTGTACCTGCTTTAAGAATGAGACCAACTTGGGAGGTGTGTGGGGGTGGAATTGGTCTTGGGGTACCATTCCTCACCACTCCCTAATGAGCAGGGGTGCCTCATACATGCGCTGTGTGTTGGAGGGGTTCTGCCATCCCTGAGCCACCTTTGCAGTGATGTGCTCCCTGGCTGCCCCTAGGCAGAGGAAACTGCCTTTGCCTTTGCAGTTTTGTGAGTTTTGAAAGGGACTTGGGCAATTTGGATTGACTCTGTCCCATCTTTGTGGTTCTTCAGGGAGCAGTGTTGGGTTATCGGGGCTGCCCTGAGTCAGGAAATGGCTTTGGGTTTTCGGATCAAGGAGATCAAGGGGCAGAAGGGGGGTCCTTCGATGAGCTTCTATCTGATCTAGAATCTGGGTGGAGACAGGGAGGGTTTCAGTTTTGATTATGCCCACCAGGGCAAGAAGCAGAACCCAATCCTCCAAATTCAAAGCTCAGCCTAGTGCCTCTACATGCTTTTTTTTTTTTTTTTAAAAAGCTTTATTGAAAGAATTTACATATCATTAAGTTCACGCATTTAAAGTATAAAATTCAGTGGTTTTTAGTATATTTACAGAGTTATAAAACCATCACCATAATCTAATTTTAGAACATTAAGAACATTTCTAGAACTCAAAAAAGAAACTGTACCCATTAGCAGTCAGCCCCTCTCTTCCCCCACTCCCCATCCTCGGCGTCCACAGATCTGCTTTCTGATCGGATGGATATTGCATATAACTGGGTTCATGTGACACGTGGCCTTCTGCCACTGGCTTCTTTTACATGCATAATGTTTTCCAGGTTCATCTGCACGTGATTGTGGCACATGTCAGTACGTCCCTCCTTTTCATGGCTGCATATTGTCCTACAGTTAGGATGGACCACATTTTATTTACCCATTTATCAGTCCATGGACATTTAGGTTGTTCGTAATTTTTTGGCCATTATGAAGCTTTGTTCATTCCAATAGGATTTCTGCAATGGCCTTCCAAATCCACCCCTTGCCAGGGATCTTGTTCAGGAGGGACAATTGGTGACTTTCACAAAAACCTGTTGTGGGCCCTCAAGGCTGGAAACCCTCCTCCAAACAGGTGCCTTTCACACACCTTGGGGACCAGATCCTCACAGGGCTCAAGCCAGTCATGGTCTGGAGATGACCGACTTTGAAAGCCAGAGCCTCTCCTGCAGGCAATTTACCCGGAGACCTTATTATTTTCTATTGATCAGTAGAGGTGGGATTGCTAACTTTTTTTAAATTTAAAACTATTTTTAGTATGGAACATCTCAAAGCCAAAGAATAATATAAGGAACAGCTCCGGCTCTACCTACCTTTAACAAACCACAGTGCTTTGCTAAAATAGATACTTCTAAGAAATAAAACTTGGTTGCATCTCATCTTCTGCTTCCCCACTCCATGTGGGCTCCTGAGCTCAAATGCCAAGTCCTATCCTTTTATATGTTTTTAACCCTCATCCATACACAGTTTGGTGGAGTAGGTGAATGGGTGCTGCTGTGTAGACCATCTGAAGGGACTAGGGATAATTTTTGGTGGTGCATGGACGAGGCAGTAACATTGGCTTAGATAGAAAGTTCCTTCCATTCTTTGTCCTTATGGTAACATTAAGGAGGATGACTCTATTCGGTGCCTGCCTGGCTGAACTCCTCTCTCACCCTTGGGCCCTTTTTAACCACACAGGAGACAGCTCAGGCCAAGAGTGGACTCAGGTATTGAGTTAGTGCCGTGGTCCCTCCCACCAATGCCAGCCAGCGAGGCTGTGCTCCATCAGTCCTATTGAAGGCTTCCTTTAACATGCATGTCGGCCCGGTGTGGAGGTGCACACTGTACTCCCAAGTACTAGGAAGGCTGAGGTGGGATGATTGTTTGAGCCCAGGAGTTTGAGGCTGTAGTGCACGATGATTGCCCCCGTGAATAGCCACTGCACTCCAGCCTGGAAAACAGAGCAAAACTCTTTCAAAAAAAAAAAAAAAAAAAAAAAGAGAGAGAGAGAGAAAGAAAAGAAAAAATATGTTTAAGTGCAAAGAGTTGATTTAAAGACAAATCTTAAGGTGATGGAAGGATAGGTTTTAAATAGGGAAGGCTAAAAAACATAGGGATGGTTGGCAAATGACAGACAGCTGGAGACCTCTGGTGTGATCTTTCTCCTCCCCCCCCACCTATAGCCAGTTTCTGGGCTCTATCCCTTCCTGCCCGTCCCCATCATCTCTGCACCTGCCATGGCTGGGTCAGCTGCAGGCTTCCTTCCAATGGAACTGAACTGTCTCAGGTGTTCACTCACCCAGACTCGGAAGGGGCCCAAGGCATGGTTGGGGGCAAGGATTCAGAAACCTTCCCATGGGGCCAGTACTCAGTGTGTCAGGACAGCCCCTGGGGACTTGGAGTGGGAGGTGTTGAAGACCCACTTGGAGAGACCCTGGGCCAAGAGCATTGGCTGTGGCCCAGCTCTTCCACGTGCTGGCTTGTGACCTGGGCAAGAGTGCTCACCTCTTGAAGTTGCCCTCATCTCAAAAGTGGAGACCACAGTAGCTCTCACCTACCAGGGCAGTTGTAGGAAGGAATGAGGTCCCCATGCAAAATGCTCAGTCCAAGGCTGGCAGGCCACGTCACCATCCAGCCAGCACATTTTTATGTGGATAAAACGTATCTATTCCTAGCAGTTTCCCACCAGTTTCCTCTTTGTTTCCTGATCTTAATTGCCAACTGTAATTAAATGATTATTTGGGCAACTTATTAGTGTGTTTGTGACCATTCTCGGCTTCACCCTCCCCCTTTCCCGGAAGACTCAAGGAGTTGGGGCGTCTCTGTGTTTGTGCACTGCTAGGTCCCTAATGCCTGGTGTGGTGCCTGGCACACACTCGACTCTGCACAGTCTGAATGAATGAATGAGTCCTTTCTTTAGAGGTGACTGATGCTGCTGAAATAACTGCTGCTAAGAGCCCAAAGCTCTGTGTGGAGTGAACATCCACTTTATTCCCCCTCCCCACCACCACCCCGCTCAGTTCTGTCCTTGGCGCTTAACCGGGATTTCGTCCACACTGCCAGCGCTCACACTGCACTCCCAGGCCCTGCTGTAGGTGCTAATCTGATGGGGGCAGGCTTAGGGAGGGCTCTGTCCCCAGCAGGAGGACCCTTGGTGAGCGACTCTCCCCGCTTGCCCCCACCCCTTCCAGCACCTGCAAAGGGGACTCAGAGCGGGGCTGCCCCATGGGGTTGTTTGAGAAATTGAAATGGGGGTGTCCTCCCCCAGGTGTCTCTGTGGTCCTTGAATCCTGGTGTCTGTTGAAATGCCTCCTCCTCTGGGCACCTTCCAGGACCAGGCCAGGTGACACCACCATTCCACCCCCGTCTCTACCCCTTTCCTGGACTTTCTTCCTTCCCTGCCCTGGCTGGGGAAGCAGCGGCTGCCTGCCTGTGTTCACCCCACACCACCGCTGGGGTTGTGAGAATCGCTCCTTAGCACCCTGGAGGACACCTCTGTGAGTGGCAGCCCTGGGGGGTGTCGCCTCCCTTGCCTGGCCCCTCAGGTTCCTAAGGGCGTCTGAGGAAAAGCCTCATTGGAAAGCGCCCGTGCCCTCCTCCCTCTCCCCCGCCCCCCCGCCCCCCCGGCAGGGAGGAGGGTTCGGGGCGAGGGTTCGGAGTGTCCGGGGTGCCCTAGCAGGCCCAGGCCAGGTGGTTGCGGGGAGGAAGCCTCAGGTCGCTCCCCTCCGGTGCCGGGGTGGGCGCGTCGGGACCCACTGGCCTCCCAGTCCCAGGAGAGGAAGGACCAGGGAAACCAGCTGTCTGCAGCTGCTGGGGAAATTAGGGGCTCTCAGGTTTCCCTTTCCTCCGGGAGGGGAGGAAACGGGACTAGGAAGCTTTCTTGTTTCTAGAGCACGGCTTGGTGGGGTGGGCGGCTCCTAACCCGGGGTCCAGCCCCGCCTCCCCCACCCCGGCGCGCGGTCCAGGTATGTGCGACCCCTCCCAGTGGCCACGCGCCTTCTCACGCCCCTCTCCCGTGACGTCATGCTCCTCTCGCGCGGCATGATGGGAGAATCCTAATGTTTTCCAACAGATGCTCCAAGAACAGCTTTCAGATTAAAGCAATTGCAAGAGCAAAGATTCTTCCTTTTCCCTTTTTTCCTGGGGGGGTGGGGGGTGGGGTGGGGGGAGGGAGCGCCCCCAGACATTCCAGGACATCACCCCCTGCCCCAAGCACGCAATAAACACTGACAAGAAAAAGTTTTTATTTCCTGGTTCAACTTTTTTTTTTTCCTGGAATATAGACTGAAGAATGGGAATAAACACGAATAAATAACAAAGCGAGGCCGCGCACGCCGGGATGCGCCTGGCTGCAGCCGGCGAGGCTATTGTCTCCCCGCCCTGAAGCCAGCCCCGGCGTCTTTCTCCAGCTCGTTTCCTTTCCCGGCCCTTTTTTTTTTTTTTTTTTTTTTTAATTTTCTTTTTTAAAAAGACGCCCCCTCCAGCCCCCTCGCCGGTGACCTTGGCCGCCTCGGATGCTCTGATTCCACGCGGCTCGCTCTAACTTGCCCCCGCGCCGGCCGGGCCCATGGCCGCGTCGGAGGACGGGAGCGGCTGCCTCGTGTCGCGGGGCCGCTCGCAGAGTGACCCCAGCGTCCTCACCGACTCCTCGGCCACCTCCTCCGCGGACGCCGGGGAGAACCCAGGTAACGGGCTGGGCGGGGGCGGCGGGCGAGTCGGGGAGGCCCGAGGCAGGTGGCACTGGGAGCAGGACCCCGCGAGGCTCCGCGCCCAGCCTGCATTCGGGGAGCGGCGGCAGGAACCCGCGCTCGGCCCCGCGGTTCCTATCCCCAGTCTCGCAGGGCTGGGGCGCCTCGGAGCCCTTTGTCCATAAAAGAGCTGATTTCCTGGGTAGAGCCGGGCGCTGCAGCTTCCCCTCCTCTCCGGCTGGTGAGCTCTGCCGTCCCCTCGAAGGGGGCTTCCTTTCCTCGGGTGCTGACCGGCTGGGGGAAGAGAGGCAGACCCGTGGCCGCCTCCGCCCAGCGCCGGTTCTGGGCCATTCCCTCCCTCCCCACTGCCGGGCCCCAGCTCCGGACGTCCCCGCTTGGGCATCCGCTCCTGGAAGGCAGCGCTCCGCAGCTGAGGCCACCGCGCTGAGGGCTTCCACCGGGCGCCTGACTCCAGCGGGGCCTGGCGCACCTGGGCGCGCTAGCCCCCGGACAGGTGTGCTGGGCAGAGCCGCCGGCAGGGAGACGAAGGGCGTGCGCCAGGACAGAGCCCGGTTTCGTGACAGTGTGTGGACTCCGTCCACTCTTCCACCCCCATGGCAGCGTTGATTGTTTAGGTGATAAACCGGTCACAAAGGCGTCTGTAGGGCTTGATTGATTACTTTCCAGAGAGGAAGAAAGGCCTAATAAAGCAGGGGGGGGGGGGTGGGCTGTGTGCGCCTGTCACCATGGAGACGCAGGAAGCAAAGTGATCATTAAAACCTCTCTCCACCAGAAGGCAATTTTCACTTCACAGGGAGAAGTCTGGGCTTCTGAAATGTAGGGTTCAAAAAAAGAATCAAAGCTGGTGTTTTGGTATCAAGCCGCAGGACTCAGTTTTGTATCTTAGAGAAGCACAATTCCTTCGTAGATTGTGTTTTGATAACAAGTTGCTTCGCCTGCCTTTGAAGACTTATTCTCTCTAAATGCAACGACCCCAAATGGGGACTTGATGATGTTAAATGGTGGGCATCAGAATCCCTGGGGCCCGGGTGAAGGCTGGCTTTGTGGGGAGGGATTCCTGCACTGGAACACATCAGAGCTTCCCGATAAACTGCCTAGAGGACTCATTACAGGCAGCTGTGTGGGCACTGGAGCACCCCCCCCCATTTGAAAATTTAAACAATAAACCCGAGCAAGTATTGGAAGATTTCTTTGTTAAGACTATTGACACTGTGTCACTTGGTCAAACTAAGGTACCGGCCTGAATAAATCTCTGACTTTTCTTTATGTGGGAGGGCAGGTTAATTTCCTTAGAGTTTCAAGCAGAGGCTGCCATGGCAGACCCTTAAGGCTTTAATTAATCCTTTTACTAGGAATGGGGGATTCAGCCTTCAGCACTCCATGATGGATTGCCTTTCTCTGGGTTGGAGAGGCGCATCCACAACTGTTCCAATCATGGAAGTTGAGTGGCTTCTCATGAGAATCCTTCTAAGCTCCCTTTGTCTCCCTGGCAGTAAGAGGAAGCAAACTTGAAATGGAAATTATGGAGGACTTGGCTTTTTGGCTGTCTGTGAGTTTATGCCTCTGTGGGTGGGAGCGGAGGGTTGGGCAGGTGGTGCCGGTCCATGAGAGAAGGAGGAGGAAGGGCTGGGATGCCTGTGATTAAGTTATGCGTGGGAGGGCACAGGCTTGAGCTCTCCTCTGGTGCAACTGGTCTAAATGGGACCCAGGGAACAGGTGTCAGAGGTGAAAAGTCTAAAATATGTGCAATTCTGTGAGCAGTAGAACCTTACTAAAAAGCACCAAGCAATTAAGTATTTATGGATTGTGTGAAGCAGATTGTGTTTCTGTTCTGGCAGAAAGAGAATCAGAATCATCAAGTTGGAGGGAACTTGGGAACTTGATGGAGGAAGGGCGGGCTCAGGGAGTATTTTCTGTAAGCACCTTGCCTGGCTGGCCTGGTGTGTGCCTGCATACCTCTTTTGATGGTGGACTCAGTTCTTCCTGATGTAGTGCATACTTGTCTTTGGGCAGATCTGTTTAAGAATTCTTTTTCCAATGGTTCCAAAGGGTCTGGTACCCATCAGTCCTGATGGGATCTTCTCCTGCTGCGTGTTACTCAGGGCTTTCAGAGAGCCTGGGGTTTTAGGTATTGAAACAACCTCAGTCACTTCTTGGAAAGTCTAGGCCCTTCACCTGCTCTTCCTAGATGGCCTCCCTTATTTGTCCACCTGCTGCTCTAATGTGAGACTCCTGAAAATTGAACCTGAAGCTCCAGCTGTGGAATAACCTCACACAGAGTTAAGAAGCAGAGCTGTCTCCTCCCATCTAAATTCTATAATTTAATGAAAGAGTCCAAGGTTGCGTTCACCCTTTCCCCTGCAAAGGCATTTTTAATGCATCAGTATTCCCTTTGCAAAGACTCAAAGCGTTCTTCAAAAGGTGAGCTATGTTTTGACACCTCTTTCTCCCATTCTCCAGAGGTTACCCCTGCTGGGAATTGAGGGGCATCCTTTGGACTTTTCCTAATGTTTTATATACTTGTGTTGCTTGGAAAATGGCATATGGGAATGTGCTGGACTCATGGCTCTTCCATGAGTGGTTCTGCTCCACACTGGGTCTCGGAGATCTTGCCTCATTGCAATATCCATCTCCCTTTCCCTTTTAACACCCACACAGGATGCCAAGAAACAATTTTTCAGTTTAGCCATTGGACATTTGTATTGTTTCCAGTTTTTACCCACTATAGACAACACAGCTGTAATTACCTGGGCACAAACTGCCTTGTACTCATCTGAGAATTTCCTCTAGGGTGTGTGTATGCCAGCTCTTGGGATGTTGAGGCCACAGGGGACCCACATATTTTATTTTAATGATACTGCACCCTCCTAGAAAATGTACGAATTCACACTTTCCGTAATCTATGAGAGTGCCCTTTCTCCAAACCCTTGCCAACACTTGAGATCATCAATCTATTTTTCTCTAGCACGAAGGGTGACAAATGGTTTCTTGTTGTGTTAATTTGCAGTTTCCTGATTGCTAGTGAGCATGAGTGTCTTTTTGTGGCCTTATTAGTGCATTAAATCTCCCGTGGCCGGGTCTGTGGCCATGGACTGTGTGGCGGGGATGAGCTATTTCCCCTAGGCCTGACCTTCCCGCCACTTTCACCACTGCTTCATTAATGGGCCCGTCTGTATCTACACAATGTGCCTCTCTATAAATCCGCACTCTACACCTGTGAGCATGGTTAGGTGTTCTTCCAAAATAGAAATTTAATCAAAGGTAAGGAAGCATCCCCTGATCTTTCCTCCTTCAGAGGAGCTCATGGTCACAAGGGGTTTTGCTTCCTTTTCTTCCATCTGCTCTCAGACTCTGGGACTAGGCTTCTGCCCGCTCCACATCCTGGGGCCAGCCCCTGGCATCGGCCCCAGCACGATGGTGGCCTCCTTCTTGTCGGGTCCCAGGCTGCCTCCTGGGCCTTCCTCAACATGATCCCATCACTGCTCCTCACCAGCCATCCCCTGTCCCTTGGCTGTCGCTGCCTTGCTCTGTCCTGGCTCCATGCCTCTCCAGCTCCTTTCTCCAACTCTCTGGCTCTGAGCTCCAGACCTTTGTGTTCTGCCCAGTCCTTCCAGTCCTTCAGACCTGTTCCCCACCCCAGTGAACTCTGATCTCATTTCTGATTTGCTCCTGGCACTCTTCAACACCTGGGGTTCTTGTCAGTTTCATTCTCTGTGGACCGTCCCTTCTAGACTGGGAGCCTCTTGAGGACAGGGAGCTTGACCGTCACCTGAAGTGCTGCACCCCTGAGCTCAGCACAGAGCTCAGATGCAGGAGACTTTCAGTAAGCATTTGTAGGACGAATGGGCACAAGCCCCAGGCACTGGTGTCTCAACCTATGTGGCGGTGCCTGGCCAGGCAACTGGCCACTCCTGCCAGCTGGATGGGGCCAGAGAGTGCTTGGAGGGTGAGCAAAGAGGAGCCAGCAGCTGCGTCCTTCTGCAGGGCCGGGTCCAGGTCTGCTTTACTGCCTGGAGAGGGAGACCCTCTCAGAGCATCCTCTCCTGTCATGAGCTACAGACGGATGCACGGACACATTCCCCAGGCCCTGGGCTCAGGGCATCCCATGCTGGCCCCTTCCTCTTTTATGCCGCTCTGCCAGCAGACAGGTGTGGGCTTGTGCTGATGGCCACTTCCTTCATCACCTGTGCACCCTCATCACCCACACACCGTCAACACCAGGCTCTGTTCTTGACACCTCCCTCTCCCAAGGTCACAGGTCTGCCAGACATGGGCCTCCTGGAGCCCACCCCACTTGTTTCAGGTCTCCCACCCCCACCCCCACCCTCACCCCCACCAGGGTTTAGCTCCTACCTTCCCTTTCCTGGACAACCTCAACACTGAGTCTTGGTTCTCTTCCTCTTACCGGTTTTCCTGCAGAACAGGAAGTTTCCAAAATGCAAATGTGGTCTAGTCTCTCCTTTGCCTCAAACCCTCTAATGCTGCCCCCTTCCTGGGCGTGGGAGAGGGCGGAGGCAAGAGCCTCTTTTGTCTGTACCATGGCTCTTTCTAGCTTCCTTCCTCGAATGTTCTCTTATTCTGGAGTCCTGGGTTCTGAGGCTCTCCCTCTGGCTCCTTGTAGAGTGTCTACATGGCTTAATTAGTAGTAGAACTATGCAGTAATTACCTTGTCAGCTTCTTCAGGGTTATTAAAAACATAAAAGCTAGATGCTTAAAAAATACTGAGTTTAAGAACTCAGAGTTTTTTTTTTTGATTATGAAAGCATTGCCTGTTCATTATAGAAAATGGATGCTTTAAAATTCCTTTTCCTAGCTGGGCATGGTGGTCACACCTATAATCCCAGCAGTTTGAGAGGCCTAGGTGGGCAGATTGCTTGAGCCCAGGAGTTTGAGACCAGCCTAGGCAACACAGTGAAACCCTGTCTCTATAAAAAATACAAAAAGTTAGCTGGTTGTGGTGGTGTGCTCCTGTCGTCCCAGCTACTTGGGGGGCTGAGCTGGGAGGATCGCTTGAGCTGGGGAAGCAGAGGTTGCATGGAGCTGACATCATGCCTCTGCACTCCAGCCTGCGTGACAGAGGTAGACCCTGTCTCCAAAGAAACAAAATTCCTGTTCTCTGCCCCCTTCTCACCCTAACACCACACAGAAGCCAATGACAATGGACCCCTTTGTCTTTAGGATCTGCCAGGTACCTGGCGAAGCTGTCAGCATTGGAACAACAGACATGAGGAAGTCAGGCCCAGGGGCACCGTCCAGCCTCACCTGCCTTCCTCATGGTCACAGGAACCTGTTTTCAGTACCTCACTTGGTACTCCTGGAGATGATCTCATTTGTTTATTAGACAAACTTGTTTATGGTCTGTCCAATACAGTAGCCACTAACTACATGTGGCAATTTGAATCTGAATAAAATAAAATAAATTAAGATTCTGTTTCCTCAGTTGTAGCCACATTTCAAGTGTGCGGGAGCCCCATGCAGCTGTGGCTGCCATACTGGATAGTGCAGATCTAGAACATTCCTTCCTTGCAGACAGCTTTGTTGGACGGTGCTGCTTGGATTGTAAGCTCCCTGAGGGCAGGGCCTTGCCTGTGGTCTTTTTGGCTGTGTCACCAGTGCTAGCACTGTGCTAACACTTGGTAGTTCCCCAATGAATGCTGACAGAATGGATGTGCCAGAGTGACTGGTGTGGTCTTGAGCTCTCCTGCGGGAAGGGACCCTCAGCCTCCCTAGTCTCATCATCTCATCCTCTGAAAGGGAGGGTACCCAGCAGAGATAATTTCCTATCCACACAGAACTCATTTATTTCAATTAGTGAGCTTTCCCAGAGAACCTGCAATGCAGCACACTTGGCCCTTGCCAGAAGGGCCTCTTTGGACAAGAGAACAATGAGATGCAAAGAGATTCTTTCCCTGGGGCTAAATAAATGTGTCCAAGTCCTGGCTCAGCCATGGATAAGCTGTGTGACTTTGGGCAAGTCACTTTACCTCTCTGAATCTCAGTTTCCTTTAATGTAAAATGGTGGGCATTATTGTCCTTAAGTTCAGAATGAGTGAGGATAACGTCTTTAACAATGAGTAAATTTTGAGACACAGCTTTAGGAGGCAGACACCTCCCCAAACATTCTCCAATCCCCTTGAGGTAATTCCATCTTTTGTTAACAAAGTCATGGCGGCAGTGACCACAGTGATGTATACAGCAGGGAGCGGGAGGAGGCGCAGCC
Organism: Pan paniscus; assembly: GCF_029289425.2. Classification (NCBI taxonomy): domain Eukaryota; kingdom Metazoa; phylum Chordata; class Mammalia; order Primates; family Hominidae; genus Pan; species Pan paniscus. The sequence goes on from NC_073270.2 coordinate 65,378,334, forward strand.
TGCAGGTGGACCCCAGCCCTTCTGTGTGCCTGGCTGAGCTGGTCAGCCTCTCTGAGTTCTGTGAAATGTGAGTTAGAGCAGGACTGATCTGGCTAGGGGCCAGGCAGGAGTCACGGGACCGTGTCCCTCAGTGACGCAGAACAGCTTCAGGCACCAGGGCCATTCTCAGCAAATGGTGGAGGAAAGAGGAGGAGGAGGAGGATGTGGTTCCTGCTCTGATTCTGGATTTTGGGCCCCTGGCTCTAAAAGGCTCCTCCCCTACACTTTCCCACTCTCATCTTTTGTGGAGGCTGTGTCTCCCCTACCCCTGCCTCCCTCTCCGGCCCCAGGTCCACCCAGCCTCGGATGTTGTTCCCCGGCTCCCTTCCTGGCTCCCCAGCTCGTGAATGGAAATATCCTAGGGTCTCCCACCTTCACAAGTTATTCCCTCTGGTCTGGTAATTTTGGGATAGCACACTGGTTGTCTTGAAATGCGATTTGAATGTGTATTTTGCGGGGATTGTTTTACTCTGATGAGTTTGTTTCCTTTGCAAGTATATCTTCAGGGAAGGTGCTTTTTAGGGGAGGGTGGCTGTCTGGAATGACACAGGTGAGCCTTGTTAATGCTAGTCCTGTGGCATGGCCAAAGCATGCCGGAGGGAACGGTGCAGGTAGTGGGTGTGTCCTCGGCCCTCCCCAGAGCTTTAGCCAGGGCAGCATATATGGGAGGATATGAAATGTCACAGGAACAGAGGCAAAAAGAAAAAGTTTGAAAAAAACTAGTATATTAGTTTGAGACCTTTTCTTATTGAATTTGAGAGCTGGGTTCTATTCCATGCACTAGAAAACTCTTTAACACAGGGCACCAAACTGCAGCGTCTGCAGGGCCAGGACTTCCGCTGTGGGAGGGTCAGGGTGTGTGCCTGCTGGGGCGGAGCTGCTTCTTGCCACATGGAAATGTGGGCCCAGGTTGGTGAGACCATCTTCATCTTTTTTTTTTTTTTTCCAGGACAGTGTCTCACTCTGTCGCCCAGGCTGGAGTGCAGTGATGCCATCTCGGCTCACTGCGACCTCTGCCTGCCTGGTTCAAGCAATTCTTGCCTGCTGGGTTCAAGCAATTCTCCTGCCTCAGCCTCCCGAGTGGCTGGGACTACAGGTGCGCGCCACCATGCCCAACTAATTTTTTCTGCATTTAGTAGAGATGGGGATTCACTATGCTGACCAGGCTGGTCTTGAACTCTTGACCTCGTGATCCGCCCACTTTGGCCTCCCAAAGTGCTGGGATTACAGGCGTAAGCCACCGCGCCTGGCTGACCATCCTGTTTTAAGAGTGACACTGGGAATCCAGATTTTTATATGACATGTTGTGTTAGGATTTTGTGTTGCTATAAAGAAATACCTGAGACTGGGTAATTTATAAATAAAAGAAGTTTAATTGGCTCACGGTTCTGAGGGCTGTGCGGGAAGCGTGGTGCCAGCATCTGCTCCTGGTCAGGCCTCAGGAGGCTTCCAATTATGGCAGAAGGCAAAGGGGGAGCCGGCACATCACACAGTGAGAGTGGAAGCAAGAGAGGGACGAGGAAGGGAGGTGCCAGGCTTTTTTAAACAACCAGATCTTTTATGAACTATCAGAACGAGAACTCCCTCAGCACCAAGCCATTCATGAGGAATCCGCCCCCATGATTCAAACGCCTCCCACCCAGCCCCACCTCCAACATTAGGGATTCCATTTCAACATGAGATTTGGAGGGGACAAATATTCAAACCCTATCGGATATGATTTTTAAATATTGACAAGTTTATCTATTAGGGATTGGGTTGACTTTATGTAATAGAAAACCTAAATAACACTGGCTTAAAGAAGATAAAGGTTTTCCTTCCACCAGAAGTCCAGACAGCATGATGGCATCCCTGTCGTAGGGTGGGACGTTCAGTGAATTTCATACTGAATTCTGGTTGCAACATGGTTGCTTCACCTCCAGCAACAAGTACATTTTCTAGGCAGGACAAAGAGGGTAGGGAGAGGCACAGGGGTGTCCACCTGCCGAGTTTGACATTGCCTTCTTGGGAGCACTGCCCAGTGACACCCACTTATACCTCCTTGGCCTGAGGACATCAAAAGGCTACTCCCAGCTGCCAGGGAGCCTGGGAAGTGTAGCTTTTTCTTTTTGTTTGTTTGTTTGTTTGCTTAAGATAGGTGTATTGCTACCCTAACAAGAGCAGGTTCCGCGGAAGGGGAGGGTGAGAATGACTATCAGGTAGTGAACTACAGTCTCTGCCATATCAACTTTATAAAAGCACAATGTGATCAAAACAAAACATGTCTGGGAGCTGCATGTGGCCTGTAGTTGCCCTTTCAAACCTCAGATAGAAAGAATCTCATGGGAAGACTGAAGCAGTTTTTATGTTTTGTGCCATTACTAAGAAATTAAAGGTTGGACTAAGATATGTGATCCAAGCCTAAACATTATGTCCATTCAAATTTTATTTAACAATATCCAGGGAACAAGATAGGCAGGGTCACTGTTCCTCACAGAGCCAATCATCTGGTCAGCGATCAACGGCTGGAGTGAAAATGTGCTTATTGTCAACTCTTGTTATAAAAGGAGCCATCATACTTCCTTTCATTGAATATTCCTCTAAACCCTTGAGGTAGGGCCAGAAAGCTAGCGAGGCTGAGTAACCGGCCCATGGTCACGTTTATATAAAGGGGTAGCTTAAAGAGGATCTTGAATCCAAGTGAGTCTGAGGCCCGGCCCATCCCTATCTGCACCACCCAGCTTCTGCCTCCCTCATCCTGCATCTTACTGGAAAGCGGTCCTCTGTCCTTTACATGGAATAGATATGTGTGTTTCACCCCCATTCCTGGCTCCAGCCATCTAGCTGACAGACGTATACATACCTGTAGTCACAAAAGCACACAGAGGCAGATGTACTCTTTCATTTCCCAGTTCATTTAACCAGAATGGCCACTGGGACAAGATTTATTTATTGAAAGTCAGGCAAGGCGATGGCAGAGAATCAGCTGTCTGTAGAGTTGTTGAAGGTCGCGTCTTTAATGGGCTGGGACTCGTGTTCCTGTTTGTTAAAGCAAGTCGGTTGGATGGGTAGCTTGGCAACGCACCTTACCTAATGGTCACGACATCTGTAGACTTTGACGTTGATTAGTTGGCAGCCACGAAATGGATCAGCCCTGCACTGAGAAGACGGGAGCTGTGGCTATACGACCTAAGAAGTGTGTTTATTATACATACTATGCTCCTGTTTGTAATACAACCCTTTTAAAAAGTCACCATTGGTCTTGCAATACTCTTCCTAATGAGTTGTATTGTTATGGCATTACTTTTTGGTTCAATTGTCTCTTGAAAGTTTGTATCCATATATAGAAAAAATTGTTGCCTTATTGTAATCACTAGCTCTGGAGTTTCAATGAAGTCAGGAAGATATGCCAAAAATGATCTTTCTGCTTCCCTTTGGCAGGAAGGCATTGTCTTAGGCAGCGTTACTCCTGGGGTGACTCTGCGTTTCTTGAGTCACGTGAGTCAAGTGGTTGCTGACTTTGGCATGTTTATTGGCCGGGTTTTTTGTGCAAAGCTTCTGAGATCTGATGACCTCCACGGTGTCAGGACTGTCTTGTCACCTGTTTTTCGGGGATCTGCCTGGCCCCTACCCCACATTCTTTATTTTCCTGTTATTCTCTGTATACAACCAGAGATAGAGGTTTTCCATCGAGAGGGGGCCTATAGAAGTGTTCTTTCCAATCAAGCTTATTTACATAAAAAAGAACATGACTTAAAAATAGTAATAATGTAGTGGTGGTAATACACAGAAATATGTGAAGAAACCATGAAGGTAGTGCTTGGAAGACACAGGTATGCCAAAAACCACAAAGCTGGTGTACAGGTTTCAGTGAAATGGGGAAATGCTGTTATAAATTTTCATCTTGGTCTTGTGGCCCGGCCATGATTACTTACCTATTTGCTGATGCATTAAGCACTACAGTGTGCATGGAGCTTGGTGTGAGGGTGATGCAAAGGGGCATCGTGCATCCGGGAAGGTCATGGTCTGGCTAGGGGCATAACATTTTGACAAGTAAAATGACAGGGCACATATGTAATAAGTGCCAGGCCTCTCAAACTTGTCCCCTTCTGTGCTGTATCCCATTCATTCTCTGCCAGGTATCACAGGCTTCTGCAAAAGCATTCTTCAGACCTCCGTGGCCCTACAGCATTGAGCTTTCAGTCCTTGGGTTTCTGAAGGTTGGCAGGGTCGAAGGTCCAGGCTGCCTCTTCTCCGTGCATCTCTTATCCTTCTTGGACCTGCAGTCTAAACCAGCCATGTTAGTCTTGTGTAGTGGTGAAGATACATGGGACCTCTTAGGGCCTAGGCTGGAAACCTTCACTTATGCTGATTCTGTTAGCCTATTGGCCAACTTCAGGTCAAAGGGAGGGAAATACACTTGACCCCTTTGGTTGGGGGAGCAGGAAAGTCATATGTAGATACAGGAGAGGTGGAGAATTGGGGCCAGTCTTGTAATCCACACATTAGGCTTATTTCTCTATGTAGTCTGTGGGCTCCTGGAGTCAGAATCACCTTGGAATCTCCTGCCACCTCTGATAGGGTGATGCCTTGACATTGGATGCCAACAGACAAGGTCTGTGGGGTGCTTGCAGATATGTGGTCTCTGGTGTCAGACTGCCTGGGTTCACTGTGTGGCTTTGGAAGATCTACCTAACATCTCTGATCCACAGTTTTCCCATCTGCAGAATGAGGATTACTTTACTTATGTTAATACCCCCTTAGACGAGCAGTCATGATGCTGAGATGAGATGAATTCTGTAAAGCGTTTAGCACAGTTCCTGGGACACAGGAAGATCCTTGTCACCATGAGCTAGCATTCGCCTCCTCCTATCACCGTGGAGAAGCTTTCACCAAAGGCCATGTCTTGGTGGATAAGAGCAGGAGGTTCTGATCTGGTGCAGTTTTGAGGCTCCCAGTTGCCCTTGTCTTCCTTTGGGCCTCAAGATGCAGGAGGGAGGGCTTTCCTGGCCTGAGCTGCTGGGTGAAATCGGGCATCCCTCTAGAACTTCCTCCCCTCACCCTGTACTGCCCTGGAGCTGGTTCAGGAGACTGCTGGCATGCACCGGGAAGCTCCGCTCAAGGCGTTGCCCCCTGATTTCCTAGTAGGGGAGCTGGCTTGAGGCAGTCAGAATACTGAGTTGGGTAAAAGACCCAGGGTCAGAGGCTGAGTCTCATTCCAGCTGGGACGTGAGGCTGTGGTTGCGCTGAGCTGACCACCAGCCCCTGGGTTCCTTAGGGTTGCCTCTGGGCTCAGGAAGGAAACTGCATGTAGACACTGAGCTAAGGGAGCACTAGCTGTTTGCTTTGGTTAGTTCTTTCCCCTAATCCTTGCAAGTAGCTGGTTCTGCTTTGATGTGAAATAAAAGATTTAGGGAGAATTTATAATTTAGCTCATTTTTGTTTAATGGGAAGGGTGAGTTTTGGAGCACATTTAATACCATGCCATGTGGGGTAAGCTCAGAGCGTTGCCTGCACTCTCATTCACCTGGGCTGGCTTTCCCCGCTCGCTTCCCCGTTGGGAGTCTAATACAGCCTGCCTTTTCCTTAAGATCATTACTTCAAACAGTGTTGACATTTTAATGTGATTATTTTCCTGTAATATTTTTCCAGCCCTTTTCTGCTTAGGGAGTATATTTGCATCCTTTTTCTTTAGGGATTTGTGTTGTTCCAGCTCCATCCTGGTCTGTAGAATAGAGCTATGCTCATAGCAGGTGCATGGTAAATATTGATTGACTCTTGGGTACGTGATAGTGACGTCTAGCACCCCTCCTCATACCTATTCCCATGTTCCCATAAAAAAATTAAAATCGAGGGAGAAAAACCCAAAAAAACAACAATAAACAAAGAGTTCCATGATGGCTTCAGGTTAAATAGTCTCACCCTGTTGGAAATTCCTGGAGCAAATGAGCAAGCCAGTGGGCAGGAGCCCGAGTGTGAGTTCTCAGGAATATACATCACTGAAAGTGAGCCCACACATTTGTTAATGATTGGTCTCTGTGTGGTGTTAAAAAATTAACTAATAACAATTTATTCCAGAGGATATTAGCGTAGAGCAGCTATTTTCTTATAGGAAAAGAGGGATTCCAGTCATTTTTTTTTTCTGTTTTGTTGAGCTGATGTTTGCATCTTGCCTGGTGAAATCTTTAGCAAGGAGGAGGTGGAAGTTGTTCACTTTAGCACCCAGGGGCTCAGCTAACATTTCGTGGGGCTGACATTCTGGGTGCCTGTGCTAGGTGTGGAAGGAGAATTAAGCGGCTTCTGTCCACAATTGAGAGCCTGAGTAGAAAAAAGAGGCATAGCTCACGGCACGTGTCATTTCTCCCTTCGTCCCTCCTTCCATCCCTCCCTCTGTCCTTCTTCTTTCTCTTTCCCTTCCAGCAAATTTAGTGCCTATGATAATGTCAGGGGTGAGGCTGGGCTTGGGGAATAGCGCAGCAAACCGACCTGTTGCCTCATCCTCATGGTAGATCGTCTGGTGAGTGATGGGCTTGGATCACATCAGCTCATAGGCGAATGCCCCATCCAGCTGTGGGGAGGCTGCCCTGGAGCCCTGCGGGCTTGTAGAGGGGTTGGCATGTCTGGGGATCTGAGGGAAGGGTCCAGGGGAGGGTACTTGAGTTAGAGCCAAAAGGTGGCTTCGAATTAACTAGCCCAGCCGGAAAGGGAAAGGTATGCTAGGCCGAGAGATTGGCAGTGCAAAGGCCAGGTGGTGGGGGCAGCTTCGGCTGGAGCCAGAGGCAAGAGAGAAGCAGGAGTATGGCGGGATGGGGCTGCAGGGGAGCTGGGAGCCAGACGGTTGGGGCCTCCTGGACTGGGGAGGAGCTTGTCTGCCATGAGGGAACCATGGGATGTCTGAAGAGAGGGATGTGAGTGTGTGTGTGCGTGAGTGTGTGTGACAGAGACCAAGAGACAGTGTGATCGGGCACATTTCCAAGCCGTCACTCTGGCTGGCCACCCCGGGTGGAAATGGGTCCCAGGAAGGCAGCAGAGTGAGACCAGGGAAGAGGGTGTGGCAGCCACAGATGGTGGGGCCTGGGCTGGGGTTTGCAGAGCTCATTCAGAAAAGGGGCTGGGACTACGTTGCCCAGAGGAAGATCTGTGCAGGAGAGGAGGCTCAATCTCAGCTTGGAAGGGAAGGGCAGGAGAGGGAAGGGAAGGGTATGTGCCATGAGGCACCTACGTGGTGTCTGGGCACCCCATGGTGCAGCCAAAGGCTCCTCCCAGGATCCTCATGCAGGAGCCCTGAAGGCTGTGCAAGAGGTGCTGTCTCACCCTGAGCAGGGCCGAGAGCCTGAGAGGTGCTGTCTCACCCTGAGCAGGGCTGAGAGCCTGGAACTGTTTAAAGAGAGTCTGGGGCAGTGCAGGATACTCGGAGAGATTGCCTGGGGTGCCCTAGGATGGACTGTGTTTTCTTCTTTATACATGAGAAGCTGGAAAATGGGAGTTGGACGTGGATTCCGTGGGCAAAGGTTCTTTTCCTGGCACAGCGGAGCAGGGATGCTGGCAGGGGTGGATGCTCACTACCTCCTGTGTGCTTCTCCTACTGTGAGCAAATGTGGAAGGGAGAATTGCTATATGAAGACCCTCCATGACCCATATCCTGTATAGCCCCCTCCCCTGAGTGTGGCAGGAACCAGTGACTGTGACAGGTTTCGCCTGCATGCCTAGGCTATCTTATATGCACAGGAGACTTTACGAAAGTATAAGCCTTGGTGGCCCTGCCCTAATCAGGGAAGCCTTAAAGGGGACAAAATTCTTCCTGGAGATTGAGACTGGAAGCACAGGATGGAAGCGGGGGATGCTGGTTTGAAGATGGAGGGGACTATGTGGAAGGGAATGTGAGTGACCTCTAGGAGCTGAGAGTGGCCCCTGCTGATGGTCAACAGAGAGATAGGGATCTTAGTGCCATAGCTGCAGGGATCTGACTCTTGCCAACACCCTGAGTGAGCACGGAAGTAGAGTTTCCCCTTGAGGGAAGATGAGAAGGCACCCCACTGCTACACTGATTTCAGCCTTTCGGACCCCGAGCAGATGAGAAGGCACCTGGGCTGACACACCGATTTCAGCCTTTGAGACCCCAAGCAGAGGACCCAGTCCTGCCATGTCCTGACTTCTGACTTACGGAACTAGGAGCTAATAAGTGGGTGTTATTTGAAGCCAGTAAGCTTATGGTTTTGTGTTATGCAGCAATAGAAAACTAATACGGGGAGGGAAGTTTATTGCTTCCATATTACAGGGGAAAGCCTCAGGTTCAGAGAGGTGAAGGGATCGTCCTGGTCACCTGGCTACCCTGGCGGAGCTGAGACACAAAGCTGTGTGGCCAGACTCTGATGCTCCTGCTGTGTGCTGCTTCGGTTTCCTGATATGCAAAATGGGCTGGTCATGGCATTGTCCTGAGGCCGCAGGAGGAGTGGCCTGGAGGCTGTGCCAGCTGTGAAAGTGTCAGGGCCCTTGTGACTGTTGTCACCCTCCCTGTTGGCACACAGGACCTGGAGGGGTGCCCCTCCGAGGCTCTCCCTGGCTCCTCACACTCACCCTAACCCCGGTGTGTTTCCATGGTTACTGGTGGCTTGACTAGTGTGACTCTCAAGCTGGCCCCATAGCCACTCCTTTTTATGTGTATTTCTAATTTCCTTTAGAGCATTTTTAAACTTTTCGCTTTGAAATATTTTAGACATCTAAAAATGTCGCAAAATAGTAAAAAATAACTCCTGCGTACCTTTCACCTATATTCCCCAAATAACATCCCACTTAACTACAGTAAGTCATCAAAAAGAAGAAATTAGCTTTGGTACAATACAATTAACTCATCTACTGACCTGATCTGAATTGAGTCCATTTTTCTGCTAACATGCTTTTCTATCCTGTGATCCACCCAGGATCCCACGTGGCATGTGGCCAGCATGTCTCCTTAGCGTCCGCCAATGTGGAACAGTTCCTTAGTGTCTTCATAGCCTGATGCCTTTGAAGAGTACTTTCAGTTATTTTGTAGACTGTCCCTAAATGAGGGGTTGTCTGATGTTTCCTTCTTATTAAATCGAGTATATGCGTTTTTGGCACAAATCCCCCATAAGCGATGTCGCTGGAGATCCCTAGGTCAGTTGGACCAATCCTGGTGATGTTGACTGTGGTTGCTCAGCCAGGTGCCTCTGCTCTAAAGTTAACACTTTCTTCCTCTTTGTAATTCGTCAGCGTTTTGTGGGAAACCTTGAGACTGTCAGACATCGTTTCTCATCACACCTTTTCCCACCCTGGGAATCCTCGCCTGCCAGTTGTCACCATGGTGCGTGTTCAGGGGTGGCTGTCTTTCCGTCATTTCTCTTAAATGTATTAGTGAGTTCCATTACTCACTAATAAAGGAAAGCTTCCCCCACGCTCCCATGTATTTATTCACCTGTTTACTTACACTAGTGTGGACGCCTGCATGTATGTTTATCCTGTGGAGTAGAGTCCACTGCTGTCATCTTCTTGTTGCTGGAACTGTCCCAGATGTGGCCACTGGGAGCTCCTTCGAGTCGGTGTCTGTGCCAGTGGAGTGCTCCCATCATTGTCTGAGCTCTTGCTTTCTGGCAGCATAAGACGCTCCAGGCCCCCAGGGCCTCGCCTCTGCTGAGGTGCTTGCTGTGCAGGATTTGGGAAGGTGCTCTCAGGGGCTGTGGGCTCCCATGCCTGCTTCCGCCTCATCCTTGCAGACCCCTGTGCAGGTAGGTTGTTTGTAGATGAGCACCCCAGTGCATATAGACTGATGTAGCCAGGTTCCCCAGCGAGCAGGTGGCAGAGGTGGGGCTTGCCCAGACTCCTGCTCTTGCCCTGTGGAAGGACCTATGAGTCAGACCCCACACAGGGATTAGGTGGGGCCATGCTGGGCAGCCCATGTCAGCCTGGCACATCTTGGGGACTGTCCACAGTGTCAGGGCTGGGAGCATGGTCTTGGCACATGTAACATGCACCATTTCTCCCTTTCTTCTGGGGTTCAGGCATATTTCTGGTCCATGATAAGATCTTTGCCTCCTTCCTGTCTTTCTTGCCCTCATGGATGGCCCAGAATCCTTTGTAGATTTCCCACAGTGGCCTTTCCCAGGCAGGCACTGGCTGGCAGTGGCAGTCTAGCCTTCCTGCCTGCCTCAGTGGCCTTCCCTGAAGGAGCTGTACAAAGGTGACAGGGAGCACAGGCCACTGGCCCCTGGGGAGGTGTGGGGCATGGTGAGCCACGTCCACCACATACTGTGTGCCAAGCTGGAAAAGAGTTTGGGGGTGCAGAGGACAGAGGAAGGGAGGTCACCTCTACAGAATCACATGGCACTTAATTTGTCTTTCCTCTTCCCTACCCACTCCCCTCCTTTCTTCCCAGAGACAAGAGGCAGCTCCTGGGAGAAGGCACAGCCTCTTAGACTCACAAGCAGATCTTTTAAGGTCAACTTTGCCATCTGTCTTTTAGGCAATAACCTTCACTACAGCTTTTTCTGCTTATTTTTGTCGAAAGTCATTGGGAGAATGAGTCATTGCATGTGTATGCCTGTGTGTTTGTGCATATATATATGTGTGTGTGTATGTGCATGCACAAGTATGTGTTTGTGTGTGTAGGTGTGCACGTGTGGGTACTTCCCCTGATTTTTTTTTTGTGACATAACTTCCCCTCATTTTTTTGAAAGGCTGAAAGGGACTCAGGGTCAAGGCCATGGTGCATCCCTCCTGCAGGGAGCTGGAGCTGGGTGCCTGGAAGCTGGCCTTTGGGTCGGGCTTCAGCCTCAGCCCTACTGACTGTGCCTGGCCAACCTCTGTCAGTCCCTTCATCAGGCCATGCTTTAAGGTCCTCCTCTATAAACTGGGGGCAATGCTAGTTCCTACTCCTGGGGTGGGTATGAGTTCCAGATGAGGCACGTGACCTTTGCAGGATTTTAACATTACAGTGACATAATGGTAATTTACCTACTGGTAAATGCTCTGTTCATGTCAGTTAGTAGAATAGAAAGTGCTGGCCCTGCTGACACAGCAGCCATCTCCTGGTTTGCGATGGACACTATCTCAGGAGGAGGCTGCCGTGTGCCTGCTGCAAGGGGTGCTCCCTGTTTGCTAGGGAGGCCCAGAGACTGCCCCGGCACCTTGCTGCACACAGAGAGGCCGTGTGTGTCTCTTGACCCTTCAGCTCCACACTGGGAATGAGGGAGACCAGAGGTTAGAGATGCCTCGGGACCTGAGCCGGGCACCAGCTCCCATCTGTCCATCTGTCCTGGGCTGCTGGGGGAGCCGGCTCTGGCCAGGACTGATGATTCCTGGCACCCACCAGGAGATGCACATCCTGCTTGAAAGCTGTGAACTGCTATCCAGAGTGTCTGGGCTTATCCTGTTGGAGCAAAACCCCTGGGCTAATATGTAATCCCATTGTGAAATGTATTTCAAGGAGGGCTTCTACAAGGATTCTAATTTTACAGCAGCTTTAACCAAAAAACAAAACAAAACAAAACAAAAAACCCAAATCTTCAGCAAACACTCAGAACCATGGTTCCTGTATGATGTATAGCTTTCAAAAACACTCCCCTACCCCTTGGAAATATAGGCAGGGAAGGGAAAATAAATGTTTTTTGTGGGAGGCAGGAGCATTATTGAAAAAAACTCAACAGGCTTTTTAAAACTGGAAAAGGAGAACGCGCGCATGTTGAAAAATTCCAGGGCGGCTGGAGACAGGATGGGGTGGGGCAGGTATGTCGGCTCCGCATGGATCAGGCTTGGTCCAGCCCGTGTTATGACCTGCCAGCTGTCTGCTTCTCCTCTTTGGCCTCAGTTTCCTCATCTATAAAATGGGAATTATAGTATTGTATACACCATGCAGCTGTTATGGGGGTTAAATGATATGATCTGTCACATTCCTGTTACATGTATGTATTCAACAAACATCGACTGTCTTTTTCATTAGTGAAAACCAGGTCTCTCTGGCTGTGCACCCGTCTCTCGTCCCGCAACAGCTGCTGATGGCTTTCTTGTGTACGCTCTCAGGAAATTTCTATGCATTCTTTTCTTCTTCGTTTGTTTGTAATATGAAGGGAAACATAAGCTAGCCCCTGTTCTGTGCCTGGCTTTTCCCTCTTAAAACTGCATCTGCGGGATATAGATCTGAAGTTTGAAGGATATGTGGGAATGGACCAGATGAAGGTGGGGTGGGGATGGTGACCACTGTCCCTGGGAGAGGAACAGCGGATGTGGTGGCCCTGTGGTGGGAGGGGCACCATGTGAGCATGGGCTGAACGGCTGGTGCATGGGGATGGGGAGGTGGCTTGGGCCTGCCACGCGGGACAGGGAAGACCAGGTTGAGGGTTTTTGTCTGTATCCTATGGAGTGATGGAGACCTGCTGACACTTATGGAGCAGAGGGTGACCCACTGATCTGGGACTTGGAAAGGTCACCCCACTTCTGCTTTGGTGCCCATGGGCGTTGTGTAGAGAAGGTGCCCTGTTTTGGTTTCCCAAGAGAGGAAATGGACCCGCTGGCAGGAGAAGTGGGGGAGAGTGGTTGGGAGCTGCTGGTGTCTTGCCTCTCGATTTGGAGGGTGGGGACATAAGAGTGGGAAATGGCTGGGGCAGTGTCTCTAGAGGGTGGCTTTCTTCGATGTGAGCCTGGAAGTTGGTGAAAATTGCCTCTCTTTTGGTGCTCTCATGGGTGTTTGGATATTTTGATCCCCAGGTCATCTTTCAAGCCAAGTACAGCATGCACCAACCCCTACGTGGCTGCATCCTACAGACCCTGATCCACTGGTGGACTGCTCCACACCTGCTCCTTGTTGGGGTCTCTGTCCTCCTGGGTGATCTTCTAGAGCAGGAGTCTCAAGCTTTAGGGTATATGAGACTCGCCTGGGGTCTTGTCTATGCAGCATGCTGGGTCCCTTCCCAGAGCTCCTGACTTGACGCATCTGCCATGAAGCCAGCATGAACATGCATTTCTAGCAAGATCTCAGGTGCCGCTGATGCTGCTGATCTGAGGACACCCTGCTCTGGAGACTAGAAACATCTCTGGCATGGTCTCCCTCCCATGCTGCTCCTGTGTAGCCTGCAGGAGACACCTCCTGGCAGCCGGGTGTGCAGGCTGGTCCAGCGCAGCCACCTCAGTCGCTACCGGAGTGGTCTCTGGCACCTCGAGTACCATTCTCTGGGCCTACCCAAGGAACATATTCCAGGGGCTGGAGCTGACCTGCTGGAGCCCCCTAACTCAGTCTGATGGAAAGAAGACTTAAAAAAAAAACTTGTAATGTTAATTTAAATTTTACAGAAAAATTGTGAAGCTAGTGCAAAGACTTTATGTAAACCCCGCACCCTGGTTCCCTTTCATTCTTATAGTAGATTTGTATCACTAATGAACCACTCTTGAAACATTATTATTAACTCAAGTTCATACTTTATTCCAACGTCCTTAGTATTTTTCTAATGCCCTTTTTCCATCCCAGGATGCCATCCAGATCCCGCATGACATCTGGACATCATGTACCTTCAGGCTGTCTTGTTGTGACGCCTTTTCTGACTTTGCTTGTTCTTAGTGACCTTAGCAGTTTTGAGGAGCACCTGTAGGGTGTTCTGTAGAATGTCTTTCAATCCAGAACTTCTTTTTAAACTCCTCATCTGCTTGTGGGGCATCTTGAGTCATGGAAATAGATTCTCATTTGTTTTCTTTGTAAATTCTGCCTAGAGCCAGGGTCTGCAGAGATCTCTCTGGAATCTGATAGCTAGAGGCCTCAGTTGACCCTGAGGCAGGCCCCATTCCTGTTAGAGAAGGTGCGTGGAGCTGGTGTGGTTGGGAGGAGTGGTTGAGAATGGTCTCTGTGGGCACGGGGTTTGCCCGGCAGGCAGCTGCCCAGTATGGCTGCCTGTGTGGCTGATGTCATGTTCTCATCCCATCTGATGCACTCTCCGCAAGTCACTTTCAGAAACTGGAAGATCCCACTTAATTCTGCTCTGGAATATATTTAGAAATCTATTCATGGCCCTCTCCCAAAGCTGATGTTAAAATTAAGAGATATCATTTGTAGGATGTCATGGCTGTGCAGGAGGAACATGCTGATGTCTCCCTGGCCGCCTTTGGCTTCTTCTCTTGCTTAGGGATTTGCCCAACTCCCATTGCCCATCTGAGCCCAGTTTTCCTCCTCTCACCCCAATGTCAGAGTGGGCACATCCTCCCTGCGGAGGCATGCAGGCTTTTCCTCTGCATGCACCGTCTCTGTCTTGCGTGACAGCCCGGGGCTGTTTCTCACCCTTGTTACCCTGGGGTTCTTGGCTGAGAGCTCCTGGGCAGGGGCTGACTTTGAGATGAGGCTTCTCTGTTCGTTTCTGGCTGGTTCTAGATCTGGGTGGCATTTGGAGGGTGCACCGCTTATATCTGTGACCGAATACCTCAGCGTTTGCGGTGAGGGACGTGGAGATTTCTGTGCTGCAAGAGATCTTAGTGCTTCTATTGTGCTGGGGAGAGGCCAGCCCATCTTGGGGTACCAGGGCTGGACCAAACTTTAGAGGGCGTCGGACCCAGGTGTTCAGAGCCAGAAATATTATTTGCAATCCTCTGCAGGGAATTTAAAAATGAAACCATTCTGAACTCTCCCTCCAGAATTCATGGTCGTCAGCCATTCAACAAATATTTACTGGACACCTGTTTTAAGCCTGTCAGCGTTTTTGGAGTATGCATATAGCTATATATGGCAGGTTGCGATGACGACTCATGTCTCTGCCTTCATGGAACGAGTAGTCTCGTGGGATGAGGGGAAACAGACAGCATAGAAATAGATGTATGATGGGACTCTAGGTGGTTATAGATGCCTGGAGTGATGATAAAGTGAGGCTGGAGGAATGAGACTGGCAGGGAGGAGAGCCCAACTGTCTGTGATAGATGGTCAGAGAGGACCTCAGAGCAGGGCATCTGTGCAGAGACCAGGCAAAGCGAGGGAGCTGGTCATGTGACTACCCTGGAGAAGAGCACTAGGGCAGCAGGAACAGCAGGTGCAATGGCCCTGCAGCAGGCATGTGCTTGGGTGTGGGAGGAACAAGGAGACCAGTGAGGCTGAGTGAGTGATGGAAAGGGGCAAGTTTTTGATGCCCACAATGCCAAGAGGTGGCCAGGGGAGGATCCCAGGGAGGTGCCGAGGCCTGGGGGAAGACTTGGGCTTTGTTTTCAGAGCTGCTCATTGAAGATTTGAATGGCTGCAGTGTGAGATGAGATTGTGCTGGAGGATCCGAAGGTCATTTAGTCAGAGATGCTGGTGGTTTGGAGCAGGTTGTTCACAGCAGATGTTTTTTGTGCCTGCATCACAATTCCTTGGACCAGCTCTGCCTTGGTCTTCAGCTGTGGCTTCAATCAACCAGCATGTTGGGTGATGAGTGCTGTATTGGAGCAGGTGGCTACACTTTCAGGAATGCTGCAAGCTGGCCGCAGTGGGAAGTATTTACACCATGGCAATTGGCAAATATACATATCAGCTCCCTTATACCACCCAAACACTTTCCAGCACAGCACAGCCATGAGCCCGGTGCTGTGGATATTCTCCCAAGCATCAAAGTGCAGCCAGGACATGAGGGGAGCTAATGTCTGAAGGACAATCCTCAGCTGATGAAATGGGAGTAAACATCCCAGGCATGCATCCTTTAGGTGGGTGCTTCTTGGAGCTTTCAGAGAATGCAACCTTGCTGCCTACAGCTGTGACCTTGGAAATGCACCTGTGTGTGGGTTTGCCCTTCCTCCCTCCCTCACTCTCCTTGCTCCCTTGCTTCTGCTTCCTGAGATGTCTCCCAAATAAGCTACCTGCACCTAAGCCCGCCTGCAGCTCTGCTTTTAGGAGAATCCAATTAAGATGGTGGTAGAGCTAGATGTGGTGTGAGAGGGATCAGATGGCTGGGATGAGACAGAAGAGTCCTGGATGACTCGAAGCGTTCCAGCCTGAGCAGCTGGAAGGATGGAGAGGTTCTGGCGGCAATGGGGAGGAGCCATTGAGATGAGCAGGATGGGGGTTGGGCAAATCAATGCTCTGTTCAGCTGTGGACGGGTTCTGTTTGAGAGACCTATCAGATCCCCAGGTGGAAATTGTACCTGGAGTTAGGGAGCGGTGTGTGGTTGGATAGAGATATCTGGGACTGGACAACACTGATTAGGTCAGGTGCCCACCTGCATCTGTGACTCAGTTGTGCCCTCCTGCTTAGGAAGCGTCTGTGTATCTATGTATGTATCTATCATCCATCTATTTATCATTTATCTCTCTTTTTATTTATCTCTCAATATATCTATCATCTAGAAATATATCTATATTCTAGCATCTAGTCATCAATCATTTATCTATTTTTATTTATGTATCAATATATCTATAATCTATTTTTCAATATATCTATAATCTATCATGTATCCGCTAATCAATCATCTACCATTATCTATCAATCTGTGTATCTATTGTCTCTCTCTACGTCCATCCATCCATCCATCTATCCAGGCAGTGCTTGCTTCCTTCTGCCCCCTGCTTAGCCCATCCCTGCCCAGGAAATTTCTTGTCCCTGCTCAAATGCCTTCAGTGACAGGAAACTCACCAACCTCTTAAGGCTTCGGCATGGAAGTTTCCAACTCATGTGGCCACTCCAGAATGCTGTCCTCCGGGGACTGTGTTTCTCTCTCATGTCCTCCTCCCAAGATTTATTTACACTCCTCACTTGCCAGGAGAGAGTACTTGGGAGCTCCGAGCCATGCGTGTTCCCTGGCAGGGTCGCCTGTGTGCTGGGGAAGAATGGGCCCAGTCATGGGGTGGAGACGCCCCCCAGCTGCAGCCCTGGCTCCCGAGCAGAGGCGGCTTTGTGCTTCTCGGGGACAAGGGTTGCCATTGAGGCAGGCCAGGGATGCTGTGCAAGCTAGCGATGGCTGCAGGCTGAAATCGGGCATTTCACAGAGAGCAAGCACTGCACTGTCCCCGCAGCCTGCACGTGAATGGAGGCTTTGGCCCTCGGAGTGCAGCCGTGCATGGGGCCACGTGCAGGCATTTCTGGCTCCTGGCTCCCAGGGAGAGAGGCGAGCCCTGTTCTCTCCCTGAGTTCTGTTTGACAAAATTCACAAAAACACAAAGAAACAAAAAATGCGGGAGAGGATCAGTTCATTCTCCCGACTCCTGGTTGGTCTCAAGACCTCCCCTGTTGCCTGTGCTCTGGAGGATTCCCCATAGTACCTACTAGGTGGGCCAGAGAAGGATGGATTTGTGGGACCCTGGAAGGCTGGGAAGAGGACTGAGAAGCCACAGCCCTGTGCTGGGAAAAGCCACGGAGGTTAGATCTTGTTTTTTGTTTGTTTTTAATACAATTGTTTACACTTTCTAAACTTTTTTGAAATAATTTTAGACTCATGTGGGGGTTGCAGAGCTTCCCTCAATGACAGCATCCACCTTTCCATGGTTCACTGGTTGGCACCAGGAGGTGGACGTTGGTACAGTGATGTTAACTAAACCAACTAAACCAGAGGCCTTAGCTAATTCCACCAGGTTTTGCAAGCACTTTTGCTGTTTTTTCAGTGAATAATTGTATGAAGTTTTATCACATCTATAGCTTCACGACAACCAGGTGAGACTTGACTTTTAAATGAGGCGCCAGGCCCCTTGGCTCCTGAAGTGGCATTGGCGACATGTGTGGATGCTGGCTGGATGCCCATCTGCTTCCTTTTCTCTACGTTGTGCCCCCACCATGCTCCAGTGGCAGGGGCAGCCTCCTCCTGGCCCCCAGGCCTCTGCTTCTCTGGTGCCTGTGGAGGCTCAAGCCTTTGCCCCACCTCCCTTCTTCCCAGGAAGGCCCTGGTTACCTGAGAAGGCCCAGCCTTCCCCTTCTCCCTCCCCTGTTCTGGCTCAGCTCATCTCCTGTGGCTGCCCTAGCATGTGCTGCAGACTGGGGGATTCCACAGCAGAAACCTACTCTCTCGCAGTGCTGGAGGCTGGAGGTCTGAGATCAAGGTGCCGGCAGGGCGGGTTCCTTCTGAGGGCTGTGAGGGCAGGACCCATCCCAGGACTCTCTCTGTGGCTGTGAGTGGCCGCCTTCTCCCGGTTCTCTTCACATGATCATCCTGCCCTTCCAGGGTATGAGCTCCATGCCTGTCCCCAGAAGATCTGGAGGCTTCCATCTTCTGCTCCTTATCAGACAATGGAGCGGAATAAACACGGTTGCCTCTCTGGAATTGGAGCTTAGTGCTCATGAAATAAAATTCTCTTAATCTCACAATTGTCCTCAATACAGTTACAGTGGGTGGCACCGAATGAGTGTCGTGCTTGTCAAGACAGCCACTGTGGCCTTCCGTCTTCCCACTGTGACTGATGGCAAGTCACTAGAAGGAAGCACCCAACTCCCCGTGATGGCATTAAATGACACCCGTGGGTGTGGCTGTAGACCAGGGGTTCTAGGCAGCCAAGGGGGGTCCATGCAGCCAAAGGAAAGAAGAAACTTTCCTGCAGAATGCATGAATATAGGGCCAGGTCCTAAAGCCCAGCCCACGGGCAAGTGTGTCCTGGTGGTTGCCACTTTCCAGTCAACTGATTAGTGTCAATCATGACACTGATTTCCTGGCAATGTGTGAGATGATTTTAGGTGGTAAATGAACTATTAATTTTATAAAGAACGTTCATATCAGTTATATGTCTGTTTAATTTTTCTTTTTTCTTTTTTTTGAGATGGAGTCTCACTCTATCCCCCAGGCTAGAGTGCAGTGGTATGGTCTTGGCTCACTGCAACCTCTGCCTCCCAGGTTCAAGTGATTCTCCTGCCTCAGCCTCCCGAGTAGCTGGGATTACAGGTGCCCACCACCACACCTGGCTAATTTTTATATTTTTAGTAGAGACAGGGTTTCACCCTGTTGGCTAGGCTGGTCTTAAACTCCTAACCTCAGGTGATCCGCCCGCCTAGGCCTCCCAAAGTGCTGGGATTACAGGCTTGAGCCACCGTTCCCAGCCTGTTTAATTTTTCATTAGAAAAATATTGCATTTCCATTAAAGTAGACGTCAAGTTTTCATTTTAAACTTTCTTAAGAAAACATTGTATTCATTTTAGACCAAGTGGTTCTATTAGAGCAACATCCATAAGAGTGGTGACGTGTGAGTGAAGTTGGGGAGACACCGGGTGGTGCAGTTACCCGGCACCATCTAGAGGAAGTACCACTGGGGTGGGCGGTTACCCGGCACCATCTAGAGGAAGTGCCACTGGGTGGGGGTCCCTTCACAGAGGCAGGGTCCAGTCCCGGCCCCCCTCAAGGAGCTTGTACTGTCGAAGTGGGGAGGGGGACATGAGAAATGTTGACTCAGGGGCAGAGGGTTCTTAGGCTTATCAAGGAAGCTCTAGGATTCTCGGTGTTCTAGGGGATTCGAGGAGGAAAGTTACACCTGCAGGGTAGACAGGGGTGGTTGGAGGGATTTGGTGAAACGTTCGTGAAGAAGGGGTGGGTCTGTGGGGTTTCTGGAGTTGAAGTGACCACCACCAGGGATGCTGGCATGTGGATCCAGCTTCATGACTGTTAGCTGTCATTGTGGAATAGAAGTTAAAGTGTGCGTTGAGCAGGGCTGAAAGAGGCATAGACCTCCCATACTGGGAGAGAAGCCATGCTCACGGAAGAATGGCCAGGGGCTAAAAGTCAGGGGCAGATGCCCACCTTAGGGGCCCTTGGTTGCCATAATTATCAAGGCAAGGTCCTTGGATAAAGTCTGGTCCGGTGCCTCTGAAACTTCTATGTGCATACACGTCGCTGGGAGTCTGGTTAAAATGTGGATTCTGACGCTTGGGTAGGGCCTGAAACTCTGCATTTTTAATGAGCTCCTGGGGGATGCTGCTCCTCAGATGCCCCACTCTTCTGTCCCCTAGCCCCCAGCAACAGCAAACACTTAGTGCCTACCTTTCTGCAGGGACAGGGGAGGGAGGTTTGTTTGCAGTGACAGTTTTTGGTAGCTATGGAGGGAGGAGAGAGGTAGGACTTTGTCTTGGTCCAGTTTACAGGGGCCTTGACAGAGGCAGGAGGGGTGGGCAGGAGTTGCCAACTTTTATATTTTGGTCAACTAGGGATGTTTAAAAACAACAATGAAGAAAAACCCGAACATCCTTGGTTTCACAACAGTATAATAATAACACTATTATCACCAGTATTTCCCCAAAGAAATGGAATTTCAAATCCAAAGAGTCAGGAAGGCCATATACTCCAACAGAGGACAGTCTTTTCAAGGACACAGAGCCAGCCCCCAAAACACCTCACTGCATTGTCCTCATTTTTCAAGGGACTTGGGAAACATCACCCCAGGCTGGCATGGATGACTGGGCTGAGGCTTGGGGGCTGCGGCTGTATGAACGGGAATGCCTGTGGTCCTCAGAGCTGAGGTCTGTGTTCCCAGAAGCCCCTGTAGAGTGGCATCTGGCCCCGGCCTGTGGTAGCCTCTGTCCTTTCCCAGGAGGGAGGTTGCCAGGGCCTGAGCAAACACTGACTTGGAGTGTCCCTGCTTCTGAACCTGCCTCCCCATCGTCCTCACCTTGCGGTGTACGGGACGTGTGGGGACTGTATCATCTGGGCTGTGGCTGGCGGCCTCTCGTCTAATGCTACCACATGCCCTTCATAGGCCATGATGAGCCATGGCAGTGCTGACTCTGTTCTACCACTGCTCCAGGTTCCTGAGATGGTCACATCCTGGGATGTGCTGGGGTTGAGCACGAAAGCTAGGGGAGGTCCTAGTAGCCCACTCCTGTTCCTCAGGCCCCTTGCGTCTGGCTGGGAAAAGGTGCACCTCCTCCGTCTCTGTCCACGTGGAATTGACCATCATCCTGCACAGTGTCTGCCCCTGGTAATTGGTTCTCAGATGGGCTCGTGACTCAGGCTTCACGAATGAGAATCTGTTCTAGGACTTCAGTTGAAGCTCTTGGAAAGAGTTGTTTTCCCTCCACAAGAAGTCACAGAGCTGGTCGGCTGTGGGCTTGGAGTGCTGGTGGCCATTTTCCCCAACCCAGGTGGAGCCTGAGAATGGAACCAGCCCAAAGGAAAGCTGAGCAAAGACATTTTGAGGGTTGATTTCCCGATGGCATTATTTGCATCCCTGGATCCAGCGTGTGTGAAGCTGGCGCACCCCCGGGCTTCTCAGTTAAACACTTCCTCCCTTTCAGGCTTCAGCGGCTTTGATTGGGCTTCTGCCATTTCTGATTATTACAGGGACTTAGAGGAAGGAAATGGCTTTGCCCAGATCACAGGGCTCATGAAAGTGCCCAGGCTGGAATCCAAATGCCCACCTACTTCCCCTCACATCACTCTCCCTCACCTGCTTTAAGTGCATGCCCAGTCCCAGGGAGATCTTCCCATCACTCTTTGGGGATTCTGCCTCACTGAAAGCTCTTGAAGCTGCTTCAAAGTGGATTATCGTGGTGTTTCCCGGGAGGGTGGTTGCCTGGGTGCTGAGAAAGACTGACCTGCAGTGCTCTTGCTTTTGCACTTCCGTCCCCCACCTTGATCCTGGGGTGCACGGGGGCAGGAAGGAGAGGAGTGTGGGAGTTGATGGGGAGATGAGAGGAGACATCTACCCATGGCCTCTGCTTCTGGGAGGACCTGTCACACTCCCAGTGACACAGCGTGTGCTAGAGATTAGGCTTTTCTCATGAAAGTGGGGTTTTGAAATATAAATCATTCTATAAAGACATATGCATACGTGTGTTTATTGCAGCACTATTAACAATAGCAAAGACATGGAAACAACCCAAATGCCCATCAATGATAGATTGGATAAAGAAAATGTGGTACATATACACCATGGAATACTATGCAGCCATAAAAAGGAATGAGATCATGTCCTTTGCGGGGACATGGATGAAGCTGGAAGCCATCATCCTCAGCAAACTAATACAGGAACAGAAAACCAAATACCGCATGCTCTCACTTATAAGTGGGAGTTAAACATTGAGAACACATGGACACAGAGAGGGGAACAACCCACACCAGGGCCTGTTAAGTGGTGGGGGTGAGGGGAGGGATCTTAGAGGACAGGTCAATAGGTGCAGCAAGCCGCCATGACACATGTATACCTATGTAACAAACCTGCACGTTCTGCATATGTATCCCGTTTTTCTTTTGTTTTTGTTTTTAGAAGAAATAAAAGAAAATAGAAGCTCACTTGCCTGGATACTTTAATATCGCCTGGGTTTTTGTGTTGTGGAGGGCTCTCTATGTCATGGAAAAGGTATTCTCAGGAGCTGCTAATGGCATATTTAATTTGAATAATGAGTCACCCATGCCCACAATTTATTACCTCCTGTGGCTCTGGACTCTGGTTCTTTGAGTGGTATAATAGGGCGGAGGTTAATGGATAACACAATTAATTATTTAGGAGGTTCTTACAAAGCCAAAGACTTTGTAACAGATTAACTAATAGGTTCCTAACTTCATTATCATTTTGATTTTTCCAAAGAATATTTTCTCCCAAACCGCTCAACTGTATAACATTACTGGGAAATGTCTAATTTTTACACGATTCCTCTGCTCAGTTTAAATACTAATGTTCTGCTTACTCTGTCACTGTTCAGCGCCCAGCTTTCGGTCTTCACCTTATCGCCTGGGAGATAGATATAATGGATTCAGATGTTATGAGCCCTGGAAGGGTTGGTAACATAAGGCAGTATTTTAATGCTTTAGGGGCCAGAAATATTTAAGGCAATATTTTAATTCTCATGAGGGACGAAGTGTTGTGGTTGCAAGTGCAGCCTCTGAAATCAGGCAGAGCTGGGTGTGAATCCCAGCCTCTGCACTTAGGTTGGTTACATCACCTCTCCAACTCCGTTCCCTCCTTCATAAAATGGGCACACTAGTAGTATTAACCTGGTTGCATTGCAGTGAAGATTCAATGAGAAGATGCAGGTAAAACACTTAATGTGGTGTCCAGCACAGAGTAACAGGTTAGGAGTGTTGGCCGTGAACGGTGGTGATGGTCATCTAATCACGGCATGGAATGAGGAGGAGCAAGCCCTCACCCTGGCCTGCTGCTCCTTTGTTGATGAAATGCCTGTGGTTGTTTTCACACCGCAGCAACAGAATTGAGCATTTTCCCAGAAAAATTTCCCGGTCTAAACTGTTTACTCTCTGGCCCTTCATAGAAAAAGAATCGCTGCTCCCTGCCCTCAAGGCAGCCTCCTGTGCTTTTACCTTCTCGGGTCTCCTTTCAGAGGCCTCATTATAGGTGAGCGCCATCCAGCAGAACGTCCTGTGATGATGGAAATGGTCTAGGTCTGCGCCATGCCGCCCGGGATTGCGCCGCTGGCCACAGATGGTTGCTGAACACTCGAAATGTGGCTCATGCAACCTCAGAATGGAATTTTTAAATTTTACTTAGCTGTAATTGATTTAAATTTAAATAGCCACCTGTGGCTAATGGCGACCACATCGGGCAGTGCAGTGACACCACACCGGCTCAGAGTAGAGAACCAGTCACCTCCATTCTAGCATCCTTTCTGAGAGTGCCGGGTGGAGGGTGCTGGCTTTGGCTGAAATAAAGGAAAGGGAGAAGGCTGCTCCTTGCATTTTCTTTTTCTGTTCTTTTCTCTTTCTTTCTTTCTTTCTTTTTCTTTCTTTCTTTCTTTTTCCTTCCTTCCTTCCTTCCTTCTTTCTTTCTTTTTTTTTTTTTGAGATAGAGTTTTGCTCTTGTTGCCCATGCTGGAGTGCAATGGCGCAATCTCGGCTCACTGCAACCTCCACCTCCCAGGTACAAGCAATTCTTTTGTCTCAGCCTCCCAATAGTTGGGATTACTGGCGTGCGCCACCACACTCGGCTAATTTTTTTGTATTTAGTAGAGACGGGGTTTCACCATGTTAGTCAGGCTGGTTGTGAACTCCTGACCTCAGGTGATCCATCTGCCTCAGCCTCCCAAAGTGCTGGGATTACAGGCATGTGCCATCGTGCCCGGCCTGCTCCTTGCTTTTTATTATGTTTTTGCTGATTCAAAGCATCTGTAAATATAAAAATTGAACTTACTCTTTTGTGTGAACTATTTGGTAAACATTCACAAGCATGAGGAAGAAAGTTAAGATGTCTTAATCCCATGCTGTAGAGATAAAGGATTTTGGGCAGTACATTTGCTGTCACTTTCAAATATTTGTATGGCGCGTAAGAGGGGAGTCATAATGTCTGCATGGGGTGTGCCCCCACTTTTCTGCTGGGACAGGGACTACACAAAGCTTCATATTATCCTGATTAATGGCTGCAGGGTACTCGGTGTGCAGTGGCCTCTCTGGGCAGGTCTCCGGGCTGCACGCAGTTGGGGACTGTTTTAAGCTGCTCAGTGATGAGTGTCCTTGCTGTGAAGTATTTCTGTTTTTCATGTTTGTCCAGAGTGGCCACGAGGTCCTCCTAAGAGACTTTGATCAATGTATGTTTCTACAGAAAATGTTAGAAGCTGCTGCTCCTTCACATTAGCTAATGCTGGATCTTGCCCATCTTTCTTCCTTGTGCCAATCTGCTGGCGAAAAATTGCTTGTCTATATTTTCATCACTTTTATGTATTTATTTTTTTAAAAAAGACATGTTCCCAGAAGTCACTGCTTGGAAATATCTCTGGTCATTTCTCTTGCTTCTTTTAGTTTCTGGGTGAGGCCAGTGGTTATAAGCCAGTTCCTGAGTCTTTGGACAGTTTAATGGGGGGCATGGATCAGGTCGCAGATAGCAGACTTTGATAGCACTTTGATTTAATGAGGGCCTACTATGAGCTTTGCAGGTTTTATCTCATTCAATATTCATAACCACCTGAGGAGCCGGGTGCTATTTATCCCCAGTTTACAGGTGAAGAAACTGAGAACTCTCTCAAGTCCTGGTGGATGAGGGACATAGTCTGGATTTGAACAGAGCATGTGGCCACCTGAGCTCACACTCCTGGTCAGCACACCATGGGAGGCATGGGGAGGGGAAGGGGTGTGGGAGATGGCCAGGAAGACCTGGTCTGGATCTGGGCTCTGCTTACTGGCTGTGAGGCTCTGGACAAAGTTATGTGACCTCTCAGAGCCTAAATTTCCCCAGCTCTCAAATGGATATCAGGATATTTACCTTGAGGTTGCTGTAAATAGAAATGGAGATGTGTATGAAGGCCCTGGCATAATTCCTATACTTCACTGATGCTTGATAAATGATGGCTATTTTCTGTACTATTAGCAATGATTATTAATACAGTGATGAAAAATACAGAGCAAAGATGATGAACAGAAAGTGTCTAGAAGATAGTTGCTACCCGAGAGTTAGCTATTATTTATTCTGTTAATATGTTACAGTGTAGGTATTTCTGCATTCAGTAACATCATAAGCAAAGAAGACTTTGCCTGCCAAGGGCCCTATTGAAAGCCCTCGATGGGTACAGGCTGTTATCTCACCAACACAGACTCTGATCCAAGGTGACCAGGAGAATTTTAGAATGATCTAGGCAAGGAAATTGCCGTGCTTCCAAAGCAACCTGCTCCTCAGGCTTCCCGTGGGGCTGTCTGCTCCAGCTTGCCACACCTCTGCAGGTTTGTGGCTTTGTTTCCTGTACGGGGTCTGAAGGTGAGCAGTACCTTTGTTTCCTGTATGGGGTCTGTTCTGTGTTCAGAAGCAGGACTCAGGGCTGCTGGAGCTGGAGCTGGAGCTGGAGCCTCTGAGTCCTCAGGGTTCTCCCACAGCTCTCCTGACCAGCTCAGCTAGAGCGATGTCTCTGGCAGATGCCTTTTCCCTGTTGCCCTGTG
Source organism: Pan paniscus (assembly GCF_029289425.2). Lineage (NCBI taxonomy): Eukaryota > Metazoa > Chordata > Mammalia > Primates > Hominidae > Pan > Pan paniscus. Next base: position 65,404,092 of record NC_073270.2, read on the forward strand.
GTCTGGCCTTTCTGCTGTGGGTTAAAGAAATCACAATGTGGGCAGGTGGCCTAGTCTGTAAGTGTGTCCTCTAGTGACCTTTGTTTTACTTCTAGCCATGCTTGCTGTTTGTCCTTTCTTGGGATTACATAGTTGGCCAGGCCAAAACATCTTAGCTCACATGAAATCCAAGTTCACAGCTGGTAAAAATGCCACAGATTAAATGCTCCATAGAAATTCATATCTATAATGGATGCATTTCTCCTGGGAATTCACTCCTTAAATAGGATGACCCTGTCATTGACTCCTGTCCCTACCCTCAACCCTAACATGAACAAATATGAAATGATCCTTAACTAACCAACATGCTAGAATAAAGACACAAAGCATTTAAAAAACAACAACAACAACAAACAATGAGGAGGGAGGAGTCATTCTTTTGGCAAAACTTGATTCCCTATTGTGGTTGATGTGGCTGCATTCTTTTTGCTCGTTAAGAAGTTGCTAGAAGACAGGGTCAGTGGTGGTTCTATGAGGGTGGCTACCATTTTTCTTGAGGGACTGCTTTTATCTGCCAAGCACATAGTTCTTTACATACTTTATCTTCCTGAAGCCTCATGAGAGCTCTAAGAGATTCCCATTATTATTATCCCCATTTTGAGCATGAGGAAACTAAGGCTCAGGGAAGTATGGGCATAGAAAACTACATGGCCAGGGTCTGAATCCAGGCTATTTTGCTTCTGGCCCCAAGGTCTTAGCCCCAGTGCATACTATTAGATTCTGCCTGGGTTCCTTGACACCTGCACCACTACCCCGCCTTCCACCAACCAGGTGGGGTTCACTGGTATAAGCTGTCTTAGCATGTTGAAAGTGCTCTTGTAGTACTTAGAAACACTGTCATTTAACTGCTATTTAGGTTCTTAGTAGTTGTAGCTATGTTATATGGATGGGCCAAGCCATAGCCTTGTGAGGACAGGGACAGTATCCAGTTTGTTTTCCATCCCTTATCTATGCCTTATACACAGTAGGGTCTCCATAAGTGCTGGGTGGATGGATGGGTGGGTTGATGGTGAATGGATGGATGGATGGATGGATGGGTGGATGGGCAGGTGGGTGGGTGGATGAATGGATGATGGATGATGGCTAAGTAGATATATGAGTGGATAGGTAGATGGGTGGGTGGATGGATGGATGGGTAGATTGATTGGTGGATGGGTGGATGGATTGATGGATGATTGCTAGGTAGATATATGAGTGGATAGGTGGGTGTGTGGGTGTGTGAGTGGATGGATGGATGGAGATTGATGGATGGATTGGAGAATGGGTGGATGGGTGGGTGAATGGATTGACGGATGATGGCTAGGTAGATATACCAGTGGATAGGTGGGTGGAGGGATGGGTGGGTGGATGGATGGATGGATAAATGGGGATGGATAGACGGATGGATGGATGGGTAGATGGACGGATGGATAAATGGAGATGGATAGATGGATGGATGGATGGATGGGTAGATGGATGGATGGGTTGATGATGGCTAGGTAGATATATGAGTGGATAGGTGGGTGGGTGGGTGAGTGGATGGATGGATGGATGGATGGAGATTGATAGATGGATAGGAGGATGGATTGGAGAATGGGTTGTTGGGTGGGTGAATGGATTGATGGATGATGGCTAGGTAGACATACCAGTGGATAGGTGGGTGGGTGGATGGGTGGGGTGGATGGACAGATGGATAAGTGGAGATGGATAGATGGATGGATGGATGGATGGATGGATGGGTAGACGGATGGATGGGTTGATGATGGCTGGGTAGATATATGAGTGGGTAGGTTGGTGGGTGCGTCTGTGGATGGATGGATGAGTGGGCAGAAATCCAGGCAGCTGGAACGACAGTGGTGGAAGGACAGGTATTTGGAAGGACAGTCATTTGAAGAGGAAACAAAGACATAGTATTTGAGGGGGGAATTATCTGCACAGCCCCCAATTTGCTGACATTAGCTCCTGGAGAAAGGAGCACCTGCAGGATGAGCATTTCACACCTGTCTGTTCTTTTCTCTTGGCCAAGAGGACCTCACAGCAATGCTCTCGTTAAAGTCAGGGGAAGGCTGTACTGACCACACAAAGTTCCAAGAGGGGACAAGCATGGTGTGACCTCCAGCCAACTTGACTCTCTCATCTTCTCCCCACGTTCCTACCTTGGGCCTCTTCTGGGCTGGCCGATTGAAAGAGAATATTCATAAAGCTGACTTTGAGGAGTGTCTTGGGAGGCAGGCACAAAGATAATTGGCATTGAGTCCCAGTTCTATAACTTACTAGCTGTGTGGCTTTGGGCAAGTTAATCCCTCTCTCTGAGCTTCAGTTCCCATCCTGATGCCAACCTTGGGTACTGCTGAGGGAGGAGGGGAGAAGGGGGATGGGTACACATGAATGGAAGGCAGTAGCAGTTGTTAATTCCCCTTATCTGACTTTCCATTTTACTACCTTCATTTCTTTTCTCTTAGACTCTTGGAAGAGATGTACTGTGCTGGGATATAAATTTTTGAAACCTCTTCTCTTTCCTCTTCCATGTTCTCCGTGATAATGCAGGAAAAAAACTCGCAAACCTGGCCATGATGCCCCTAGGCCGACAGAGGCTTTCCTAGTTCCAATTCTGGCATTGTAAGAGAGAGCTCTATGGAATAGCAAAGAACAGGCACACTTCATCCTGTGCATGCTGGGGTTGAGGCTGTGAGGTGTGCAACAGGACAGTAGAGCATAGCAGATGGGTTGATGAGCTGTGATCTGGATTCAGACCTACTTGTCTCAGACCCTGGGTCAGCCCGTCAGCAGCTGAGCAATCTTGGGAAAGATTCTTAACCTTGGATGGTTGGTAGGATCAAGTACAGTCAGTGTAGAAATGCTTAGCTCACCACATGGACTCAGGACATGTCAACTCTCCCTGCTTTGGCTATAATTACTATCCTACTGTCAAGGAACTTTCTCTCTAGTTGGGCTAGGTCATGTGCGCAGAAGGGTTGGAGGACAAGGTGTTGAAGAAAGATTTCTCCAAAGATCCTGGTTGGATGTGAGCTGGATAGAGCAAGGCTGGAGAGTGCAGATGCCCCTGGGGCCAGGCGGTCTTCAACCAGTCTTGGTGAGAAATAGTAGCTCGACTCAGCTTTGGGGTGCAGAGACACTGGGGAGGGGTGGGGACTGTAGCAACCTAAAGTGCTCCTGCCCTGCCTGCAGAGGATGATGCTGCACAGCCCTGCTCATTATGATGACATGGGCATGTGAGTGACTGTCAGCTCTTTGGTTTTCAAGAGAATTTGGAAGTCTAGGTTTCCATGCATCAAACCAGTAGTAGAGAAGGCAACCATGGGGAGAACCTAAGTCTTGTTTCTAGAGAGATCATAGGGTTGTAAATTTTACCTTGCATCTCAGAGAAGGGCAGTGCTATTTTAGATTAGGGAGGTTGCAAATGTGATGAACTCCAAGAACACTGACAAATACCATTATCATTGCAAAAGAATCTTAAATGCGTCTTTGAAAAGCAAGCATTTGGCTTCTAAGTTGTAAAAATGGACCAAAAATGAAGCGGTAGAGTAGGGACTCATAACCAAGTATATGCCATTATTGTTACAGGTTTCTTTTACTGTGTTTCTCTCTCTCTATATGCACATCTATATAAATATAGATACATAGATATATGGGGAGAAGATATAGATAGAGATAATGTATGCATATATATACATATTATATTTGTCTGGGTTCTCCAGAGGAACACCATCAATAGGATATAGAGATTTATCTATTGCCTATCTATTCATCTATTTATCTATCTACCAATCCATCCATCCATCCACCTCTGTTCATCTATCCATCCATTATCGTATCTATCATCTATCCATTCATCCATCCATGTATGTATGCATATATGTATGTCTCTTTCTCTCTCTCTATCATTTTCATCCACTCATCCATTGTCTGTCTGTCTGTCTATCTAGATGTGTTAGAAGGAATTGGCCTATGTGTTGTGGAGTCTAAGAAGTCCCAGCAGTCAGCAAGCTGAAGACCTGAGAGAGCCAATGGTGTAGTTCTAGTGCGAGTTTGAAGGCCTGAGAAACAGGAGAACTAATGGTGTAAATTTCAGTCTGAGTCTGCAGAAGACTGATGATTCAGCTCGAAGACAGATAGAGAGAATTCTTTCTTATTCCGTCTTCCTGCTCTATTCAGTCCCTCAATGGATTGGATGAGGCCCACTCACGCTAGGGAAGGCCATCTGCTTTACCCAGCCTATTGATTCAAATGTCAGTCTCATCCAGAAACTCCCTCATGGGCACCCAAAATAATGTTTCACCAAATGTGTGGGCACCCTCAGGCCCAGTCAAGTTGACACATTAAAGGAACCATCCCAGGCATATCTGTAGATTGTGTGTGTATGTACGTTTGTGTATATATAATATATAATTATCCTGTTAAGGATGTCTCACAGCCTTGAGGCAGAGATTAATTGTGACCTGGTGGTTTCCAATGTTTCTGTATATACAAATAAATTATGCAGCAATGATACCCTAGTCTCGTTTTATTAATTGCTCTTCTATTCATCTGTTTAAAGTCAATTAAACCTCCCAAGGCTCCTCACGGAGGAACCTCTCACAAAATCAGTCTCTGTCACTTAGGAATCCTGAGTGGATGTCACATGGCTGTCCTAGCTCCTGGGGAGGGTGCAGACAACATCTCTGTTGGAACTCCTGGGTCTGTGGGTGATCATTGGCTTGCATTTTGTAGTGGCATGGCCCATGGAGGTCCGGATGTAGAGAAGGCAGCCTTTCTGCAGAGCGTTAGAATTTGGGAAGAAGTGGTCAGGATTAGAGAGGAAAAAAAAGACTTAGACATGGACAAGGATGCCACCCCAGCTTACCCTTCCTCTAGTTTCCTGGACTTTTGCAGGGTTCAGTGGATAATTAGTTATTTGCTTGCTTGGTTGGTATCTCTTCACTTTTATTTCTTTTAGACTTTTTTTTTCTGATTAGAACAAAAATTATATTTATTATTGAAAATTCAGAATACATAGGAGATTATCAAGAACATCAAAAGCATTCACAACTCCCCCCACCCCCACCCCAGAGATAACCCCTGTGGCTACTTTTGTGTGTGTTCCTCCAGTACTTTTCCTATAGAAACATTTTTTCCCGTGTCGGGATTGTTCAGTCTATATCCTTTATTAAATTAATACATCAGAAGCTTTTCTCCACACTGCTTAGGACACTTGGGACCAAATGCTCCAGAATAGGAATTTGCCACCGTTTATTTTCCCATTCTGCTTTCATTGGAAACTGAGTCCGGCTTGAGGCTTTTGTTTGCTTCTTTCTTGCTATAGTAATTGGGATGGACTTAAGGCTGCCTGCCTTTTTGTGTACATCTCTGATTATTTCTTTAGGCTAAATTCCTAGAAGCTGGAACCCGGGGCAGAAGGAATGAAGATTGGAAACCCTTGGTGCATGATAGCAACTTGCTGTCCTGCCAACATTGGGGTGTTTGCCTACAGAAAGAGCTCTCTGGTTGAATCAAAGAATTTTAAGAATTTAATTCTTCTTCTTGTTTTTTGTTTGTTTGTTTGTTTGTTTTTGAGACAGAGTCTCGCTCTGTCGCCCAGGCTGGAGTGCAGTGGCGCGATCTTGGCTCACTGCAAGCACCACCTCCCAGGTTCACACCATTCTCCTGCCTCAGCTTCCTGAGTAGCTGGGACTACAGGTGCCCGCCACCATGCCCAGCTAATTTTTTGTATTTTTAGTAGAGACGGGGTTTCACCATGTTAGCCAGGATGGTCTCGATCTCATGACCTTGTGATCCACCCGCCTCGGCCTCCCAAAGTGCTGGGATTACAGGCATGAGCCACTACGCCCGGCCTAATTCTTCTTTTAAAAGTTGGGGATCAGAGTAAGGTGAGAAGGTATCCTGCACAGCATCAATGCACACAGCGCACATTAAATGAGTGCTATTCCACTTCATTTGTAGTATTTTTTTTCCCATTTGTAGGAACTACATTTGTGTCTGACTTCCTTGTTCTTTTAAATGAGCCTTAAGGAAGTAGTGTTGGGGGAATTCAACGCACACAGAGCAGTTGGTCTTTATTATGATTTTAAGCATCTTGTTTTCATGTGAGCACCCCAACTTTGCCTTTTGCTAAATTTTGCAACAAGTTTTGAGTAATTCTGCACAAAACAGTGCCCTTGCTCCAGGAGGAGAACAGACATTTGCTCGTTCTTCACAGGATAATTAGACTCTAAAATTAGAAGGCAAACACTGCATGTTAAAATGCATCTGAATAAAATCCCAGTGGGAGAATTAATCCTTCTTGGCAGTACAGGGGAACTTGGGTGCACGCCTGATGGAGCGGCGAGAAGCTGAGAGGGAGTGAGGCAGCCCCTCTGTGTGGAGTGTTCAGGGCAAATGCACGGGTGCTGGTGACGCAGTCCCTTTACTTGTCTAAAAGTATTGGATTCTAAGTGAAAAGGGGGGTGGGGATAGAAAGCCTTCTGCCACGCCTCCTGTAGTCACAGTTTGGATATCCTGTGAAAGTAGCACTTAGGCAGGCATTCGGTCCTGCTTGGCGTTGTTTGGTGGACTTGTTAGAGAACACTACTGACTGTGTTTGAGGATGGAGGTGGAGCAGAGGGTTCAGGGCTTAAGCGGCGTCTCCTCAAGGGCAGCAGCAGACCTGGAACGTTCCAGAGTAACCCCTGCCTGCATCCGTCGGTCTTGCCGATACACACTGAGCAACTGCTAAAGGTTATGGATGCAATGGAGGCTTCTGGTATAGTGGGGAGGAAAAGCCTCCATTATGAAGTCAAAGGCCATTGCGTGCCTGCAGTGTGCGACAAGATCTAGTGGTTGCAGCACCCTGATGGGCAGAAGCCTCCCTCACAGAGCTATGGTGATGGAGAAGGCAGCTGCAAATCAAGTCATCACCAGCAAGGTTATAAAATTATTTGATTGCATTTCGAAGTGAAAAACAGTTTTGAATTAACTTCTATTTGTTGTGATATAAACAACAGATATAAAAAGATATAAAAGGAAATAAACAGTGACCATGACATTGGTTGTTCAGTTTCAACACTGTCTTCGGGTTCCCTGGTCCTTGTCCTCCCTCATTCGCCTCCCCCACCACTGAATTGTAGACTCCAACAGGGGGCGGGAGCTGAGTTTGTTTTTGCTCCCAGCTGGGACTCCAGGGTCTAGCACTGGCCTGATGCTTAGCAGCCTGTAGCAAGTATGTGTTGAATGGGCAAATGTACCCTTTGGCGGTACGAGACAGAAGCTGGTGGTCCTGTGCTGCCTGTGGCCAGAGCACTTCCAGCATACGGGGCCAGGACACATTTGCCCTGGTGTCCCAGGTTGCTCCAGGCGCAGGCTGCACCTCCTGGGGGCCCTCCCTGCACCAGCCTGGTGGTTCTCTGTTGCTTCTCCTGCACCCTGCACCTTCCCTTTGTGTCACATCCCTACCTCATCGCTACTCATTTGTTGGCCAGTGTTTTTTTTAGAAGATCTCTTTTTATAAAATTTCAGTTTTTATTTTAGGTTCTGGAGGTACATGTGCAGGTTTGTTACCAGGGCACATCGCCTGATGCTGAGGCTGGGGCTTCTGTTCATTCTGTCACCCAGATAGTAAACATAGGGCCTGACAGGACGTTTTTCAGCCCTTGTCCCCCTCCTTCGCTCCCTCCCTTTCTCTTTCGGAGTCCCCTGTGTCTGTTGTTCTGTATGTTTGTGTGTACTCAAGTTTTAGCTCCCACTCATGAGTGAGAATAGGCAGTATTTGTTTTTCTATTTCTGCATTAATTCACTCAGGATAGTGGCCTCCAGCTGCATCCATGTTGCTGCAAAGGATATGATTTTGTTCTTTTTTATGTTAGCAGATCTTTTTTTTTTCTTTTACCCACTCTCTGATTCTCCACGCATCATGAGTCCCCCAAAGGCAGGGCTGGGTTAACCTCCCTGGGCCCAGAGAACAGGTGCTCAGTATTTTTAGAATGAACAAAAGTTCTCTTGTGGAATCATGAGGGAGGTGGAGGGAGGAAGGAAGGAGGGAAGACCTCTGCCCTGGCTCTTTCTCCTGCCTGAAACAGCCTCCCTCAGATCCCAGCCTGTGGCGCCTTTCTCATCACGTGTGTGTCCGCCCCACACCGCCCTCCCTGGCCTCGGAGGCTAAAGCGCTGGCCCCTGCCAGCCTGGACCTCTCCTCGTCCTGCTTGATTTGATTCTGAGCGTGCTCATCACCATCTGGACATATGTTATTTATGCACAATTAAATGTTGCTTATATTGCATATAAAACATACATTTATATAATGATATACATGTACATATGTGTGTGTGGCGTGTGTGTGTGTGCATATCCCTGTCGACACCACCAGAATATGTTTTAATGAAACCGTCATGTTTTAATGAAAACAGAAAGCCTTCTGTTTCATGTCGTGACGCTGGAATGAAAACAGTCTCTCCCAGCATCTAGCTCAGTGCCTGGCACATCATGAAAGCTTAATAAATACGGCTAGAATTAATGAATGAGTTTCTTTCCCCTCCCCTGTCCTGTATTTTTAATAAGGCTGTTGAGCCTAGGGCCTCTGCCCTCTGCTGGTCACTATCATCACACAGCCCCACTCAGGAGGCCCCTGGCCCCGTTCTGCCTGGAGTGTTGGCAGGTGGCAAGGGTTGTAAGCTCCTGCCCAGTCCCGTGGGCAGTTCTAAGATCTTACCCCCCAGCCCCTGCGATTCTGAGGGGACCTGTCAGTCATTCAGCCTCCAGCCAGTCCCTGGGGATGTCTGAGGGAGGAAGTAAGGCTCAAGTCCCGTGAAGTGGGCAGCTCCTGTCATCCACAGCTGCTGCTTGTTAGTGGGAGCCCTGGGGCCCTGGGTAAATGTCCTGCCAGAGCTGGGCTCACTCTGGCCTCCTTTGTATACCTGGGGGCAAGGTTTAGCTATTCAGCAAGGGCTGTTTTAAAAAATTGGGTTGGTTCTGGATATTATAATACCTTTTTTTAAAAGACCACGAAGAAAACTACATTTTCTTGGTGACTTTTACAATAGGAGCAAGTTAAATTTTCTTTCTTCACTGAGTTGTCATTGTTGCCTTTTTTTTTTAAATCAGTTTTTCCCTGTCAAAAGAAAGTACCTTACCATGTGATCTACTGAAATATAGGAGTTACACTGAACGATGTGAAAATGAAGCTTGTTTGTCAGTCCTTCCTGCTGACTTTCTCAATCTGGGCCCAGTGTACCTGGGAGGCACAGCCAGAGCCCAGGGAGTGAATCCGATTGTTCAGTAGATGCAGTTCCCCAGTTCAGGCCCCGCAACTACCAGTCCAGGCCTGGAGGGGAGCATGCATCCCCCAGGAACATGACTCGGAGCTGGAATCTGACTAGGCATAGGAGTTAATTGGGCCTGAGGCAGGGAGGGTGCTGGGAAGAACATTCTAGGGAGAGCAGACAGCATGTATGCATGCACACATGTTCTGTGGCAGAAGACTGTGTGAGTGTTTGGGGAGGTATGAGTGACTCTGAAAGGGTTTTTCCCAGTGGAGCACAAAGATGCCCGTGTTGTGGGAGGAAGCCCAAGGTGGGACCAGGCAGGGCTCATTAAAGGGATTTTTGTCTTTAAATGAAGAGCACCAGGAAAGCCTCTGAGGATTTTAAACATGGTGGTTGCAGTCGGGCAGATCAGCTTGGCAAAGATTTGATGACTAGGGTATTAGTCTGTTCTCATGCTGCTAATACAGACATATCTAGGACTGGGTAATTTATAAAGGAAAGAAGTTTAATGGACTCCACAGTTCCACATGGCTGGGGAGGCCTCACAATCATGGCGGAAGGCAAAGGAGAAGCAAAGGCATGTCTTACATGGCAGCAGGCAAGAGAGAGCTTGTGCAGGGAAACTCCCATTTATAAAACCATCGAATATCGTGAGACTTACTACCATGAAAACAGTAGGGGGGAACCACCCACATGATTCAATTATCTCTATCCGGCCCCACCCTTGACATGTGGAGATTATTACAATTCAAGGTGAGATTTGGGTGGGGACACAGCCAAACCATATCAACTAGCATGGAGAGGCCAGTGTGGAGTTTAGGGTACCAGGTGGAAGGCCCCCTGAGGTTGGGGAGGATGGTGCAGGGCAGCAGGTGGCAGCCAGGCCCTTGGGGGTCCATTGGCAGGACTGAGCAGCAGGGTGTTGGAGTGACATGCAGGTGAGGGTACAGTCCTCTTCATTCTTATTCACAACTTTTCTGTTGATCCCTTTCCATCTCTTTCCCCACTAGTTTCCTGTGTTCTTTTGATCCACAAGCTCCACATTTCCTGAAAGAAATGAATGCCATTATTATCACATACAGCCACACACACACCCTGTACAAACTCATCTCCCACAACGCCCAACTCCCTAACATGGTTGCCTAAATCAGAATTAAGGTCCCTGGATTCAGGTCCCAGTCCCACCCTTAATGTGCTTGTGAATCTCAATGAGGTGCTTGGCCTTTCTTGGCTGGGTTTCCTCATCTGTGAAATGGGGGATTTTGCACTGTTTTATTTTCCTACTTTCTGCCAGCCTTGCAACTTTCCATAGGACTTTGCTTCATCTAGACTGTTGGTGTAGGAAAACATCCTTTTGGTTAATGGATAGATGTTGTAGGCTAGGTGCCTTCCCTCCAGGAGGTTCCTCATCTTATTAGTGAAGATTCTGTAGTTGCATATGGCTTTAGTTGCTGTTGAGAAACCTACCCAGACTGGCTTCACCATCAAAGGTATTTATTGACTGACACCGTTTTGTGATTAGTCCAGGGGGAGTTTGGCTTCAGGCCCATTGACCACAGGGTCTAATTATACTGTTCACCATTGCTTCTCGTCCTTCTCACTGCCTGGTTCTCTGCTGGCCTGCTGTGAGGCCACATTTCCTTCTCCTCTGTTCCCCCAGGCTCCAGCCATTTTGAGAAAGGAGGTGAGTTTCTCTTTCCTATTAGTGAAGAATACCAAAGCTGTAGGAATCATATCTTACTGGCCTGGAGGTGGTCAGCTTCTTTAAAATCACATGGCCTGATTGGGCAAGGGGTAGGTCCCTTGAGGGAAATCAAGGTGCTGAACCAGAAAAGGTGGTGATGGCAATTGGGTAGGAAAAAATAAGTCCATCTCAGAGTCTTTAAAAAACATCTTTAAAATCTCCTCGTGATTTCTTAATCAGCAAGTGGGTGGCTTAATCTGTTTATCCCAGAGGCCAGGGATGGAGGGTCAGGGAGGGGTTGACCTTCTGGGGCTGATGATAGCATTTGTTTTTCTTCCCAGTCCAGGCTTGCGCTGACCTTGGTACTTAAGGCAGGGCCTGTCCTTTCCTCTGCTCAGCAACATCCATCACTGCCATGTCCTTTTGGCACTAATTAAAGAGGACACACTTGGATTAGGAAAATGATGGATTGGGTTGATGTGATTCGATGTGAGGTGGAGTGAATGAGTGACAAGCTCGCCCTTAGAGAAACCACCTCGGAGTAGCCACAGGCAGCCTGTGTCCCCCATAGGAGGGGCTGGGACAGCTTGGCAACCACCTACCCCAGAACACCTGCTAGGAGGAGAGAGACCTGTTGTTCCGGCTTGGGAATGTCTGTGTTTGCATGATGAGGCTGGGAATATAGGCATCGAAGCATCAGTTTCCTTTGCTCCATCTAGATCAGCGTTGTTGATGGATGAGTATGGTAAAGAGTTGGATGATTTTCCCCCAGAGTTTCCATGCTGGACAATTGTTTATTTACTTGAGCTAATTACTGAAATTTTTTTTCCATGACTTGGCCTAATATAAAAAAGAGGCTAATGAGAGTGAGGTTTTATGGTAAGCAAATTGAAAAGCAAATAGCAAATAACTCATCTATGAAATTGTTATAAGAAAAGTTATTATGGTAATGGTTAGGGCAAAACAACTCTATTTAATTCTTGATGCTTATGGAGATTCCAGCCAAGATATGTGTATTTTCCTTAAAAAGATTTCTTTTTTTTTTTTTTTTTTTTTTTTTTTTTTTTTTTTTTTTTTTTCTCATTTAACTTTTTTAATGGGTCTCAAAATTCTGTGACAAATTTTTGGTCAAGTTGTTTCCATTAAAAAGTACTGATTTTAAAAACTAATAACTTAAAACTGCCACACGCAAAAAAGAAAACCAAAGTGGTCCACAAAACATTCTCCTTTCCTTCTGAAGGTTTTACGATGCATTGTTATCATTAACCAGTCTTTTACTACTAAACTTAAATGGCCAATTGAAACAAACAGTTCTGAGACCGTTCTTCCACCACTGATTAAGAGTGGGGTGGCAGGTATTAGGGATAATATTCATTTAGCCTTCTGAGCTTTCTGGGCAGACTTGGTGACCTTGCCAGCTCCAGCAGCCTTCTTGTCCACTGCTTTGATGACACCCACCGCAACTGTCTGTCTCATATCACGAACAGCAAAGCGACCCAAAGGTGGATAGTCTGAGAAGCTCTCAACACACATGGGCTTGCCAGGAACCATATCAACAATGGCAGCATCACCAGACTTCAAGAATTTAGGGCCATCTTCCAGCTTTTTACCAGAACGGCGATCAATCTTTTCCTTCAGCTCAGCAAACTTGCATGCAATGTGAGCCGTGTGGCAATCCAATACAGGGGCATAGCCGGCGCTTATTTGGCCTGGATGGTTCAGGATAATCACCTGAGCAGTGAAGCCAGCTGCTTCCATTGGTGGGTCATTTTTGCTGTCACCAGCAACGTTGCCACGACGAACATCCTTGACAGACACATTCTTGACATTGAAGCCCACATTGTCCCCAGGAAGAGCTTCACTCAAAGCTTCATGGTGCATTTCGACAGATTTTACTTCCGTTGTAACGTTGACTGGAGCAAAGGTGACCACCATACCGGGTTTGAGAACACCAGTCTCCACTCGGCCAACAGGAACAGTACCAATACCACCAATTTTGTAGACATCCTGGAGAGGCAGGCGCAAGGGCTTGTCAGTTGGACGAGTTGGTGGTAGGATGCAGTCCAGAGCCTCAAGCAGCGTGGTTCCACTGGCATTGCCATCCTTACGGGTGACTTTCCATCCCTTGAACCAAGGCATGTTAGCACTTGGCTCCAGCATGTTGTCACCATTCCAACCAGAAATTGGCACAAATGCTACTGTGTCGGGGTTGTAGCCAATTTTCTTAATGTAAGTGCTGACTTCCTTAACAATTTCCTCATATCTCTTCTGGCTGTAGGGTGGCTCAGTGGAATCCGTTTTGTTAACACCGACAATTAGTTGTTTCACACCCAGTGTGTAAGCCAGAAGGGCATGCTCTCGGGTCTGCCCATTCTTGGAGATACCAGCTTCAAATTCACCAACACCAGCAGCAACAATCAGGACAGCACAGTCAGCCTGAGATGTCCCTGTAATCATGTTTTTGATGAAGTCTCTGTGTCCTGGGGCATCAATGATAGTCACATAGTACTTGCTGGTCTCAAATTTCCACAAGGAGATATCAATGGTGATACCACGTTCACGCTCAGCTTTCAGTTTATCCAAGACCCAGGCATACTTGAAGGAGCCCTTTCCCATCTCAGCAGCCTCCTTCTCAAATTTTTCAATGGTTCTTTTGTCGATGCCACCGCATTTATAGATCAGATGGCCAGTAGTGGTGGACTTGCCCGAATCTACGTGTCCAATGACGACAATGTTGATATGAGTCTTTTCCTTTCCCATTTTGGCTTTTAGGGGTAGTTTTCACGACACCTGTGTTCTGGCGGCAAACCCGTTGCGAAAAAAAAGCAAAAAGATTTCTTTAAAGCATGTGTCTTAATTTAATCCTGTTATACACAGGCACATCTATTAATGAAGTAAATTCAACAAAGAGTTAATTATAAATAGCAGCAACATGTTTTCTTTCTTTAAATATTGTATATATTTCATGTTGTAACTCGGGGGATAAATTATACTAGGTGGATTTTGTGGTAATATAAAGGACGGTTGGAATTTTATTGAGTATTTACTTTTATTTGGTTTTGAAGAAGAGCTTCTCCATACCTCAGACTATCAAAAATCATTCTGTTAGAGTCACAGAAATTCCAATTAAGAGCTTAGATGCCAATACAGACTGATTATTTTGAAGACTTTTTTCAGTTCATGACTCAGTTAATATTCAGTGGTGTATTTTCTGTAGTTTAAAAGTATCACTGATAAGTTGGGAGTATGCCTTCCATATGAGATACAAATTGTCCCTAACCACTCAATCAATGTTTACTTTACATGTTAAAAATAAGAAACTAAGACCTCATAATGTGGTTATAAAGGTTCCTGTTTTTTGCCCTGAAGGTCCAAAGGTAAATTTGGCACATTTGTCAAAATATAGATGAATAATTTATAGATGTGCATCCATTTTATTTTTATAAGTATGGAAATAGATATAAAGGGATTTGCTGGAAGAATTTCTTTTGGCAAATGAGCAAAAAATTTAACTATAAAGAATGAAATACTAGGCTCTAGATATAAAATAATATTCACAATGCAATACAAAATGTGCAGGCATTTTTGGTCATATTTTCTATGACAGGTTTCATAGAAATCTGTGTTTCTACTATGAAACACATGAAACAAAGAAATATTTATACATCAGCAGAACTATAAATTCAAAAATTCAGAGAAAATTCCAAATGGGTGTGATGTTGATACTTGCATTTTTCTCTAAAATTAATAAGGTATGTGTGTATATATCTGCATATACCTATGATTCATGTAAAGGGTTGCAGATACAAAGATTCTAAGTTCATAGGTATAAGAATAAATATATGAAGCTGTATCCTGTCTTTTGCATTATATTGATTGTTCTCGTTGAGGGGAGGGAGTTAATTTTAAAAAGTCAAGTGAAAGTAAATTTTCCCATCAAAGGAGGGCACTATTGCTTTCAAACATCATCATATTCAATACAAATTAAAACAGTGAACTACTGTATCTACCCATCAGACTAGCAAAAATCAAAGCATATAACAATGGCAAGTGTTGCCAAAGGATGGAGACCTGCTGATGTTAGTGTAACTGGGTGTGACCGCTTTGGAGAGCAATATGACCTATCCCGTTGAGCTGGGGACACTATGACTCAGCAATGCTTCTCCAGGCCTTTTCCCTGGAGAAAATCACATTTGTAAGTGGCAAGAGAATTATCCAGGAATGTTTTCCAAAGCGTTGATAGCAAAAAAAAAAAAAAAAAAAAAAAAAAAAAAAGTCTCAGGGGTTGGGGGTGGTGGGACAGACCGTTGATAGTGGAATGAGAAATCGTAAACAAGAAGGATCTACCCAGAAGTTGCCCTAGTTGTTACCTCTGCAGTGTGGCAGGGTTGGGGGCTATGATAGGGCTTCTGAGGTGACTGTGGAGGCTTACATTTGATCTATAATGTTTTGTTTTTTTCTTGTGTCTTTTAACAAAAAGAAAACCTGATTTAAGCAAGATGTCCAGATGTTAATCTTTGTTAATTCTGGCTGTTGAATGCATGAATGTTGTGTGTGTGTGTGTTGAAACTGTTCAAAAAAAATCATCTTTGGGTTGACCATGGTGGTGTACACCTGTAATCCCAGCACTTTAGGAGGCCAAGGTGGGAGAATCATTTGAATCAGGAGTTCGAGGCTGCAGTGAGCTATGATTGCACCACTGCCCTTCAGCCTGGGTGAGAGTGAGACCTTGTCTAAAGTAAAAAATGTAAATGAATAAATACATCCTCCCATTACATTACATTTTCTAAAGTAGCGTAACTTTTCATGTCAGAAACTAGAATAAATTAAGTCACTGAATCATGTAGTAAATTATGAACTATTGCCTCTATAGTTGGTTGCCAAAATGGCCTGCCAGTGTCTATTAATCAATATAAAATATAAAAATAGAACATTTAAAAATTAAAGCATCATGTTATATTGCCATTACCAGCTAGCCATATAAACCTTATGGAAGGAAATCTGGCTATATTTAGCAAAATTACATAAGTAGTCCCCCTTTGGACCAGTAATCCCACTTCTAGGAATCTATCCCAAAATATCTTGGCAAATGGTAAAATAGCACACAGGCAATGGTATTTGTTTTGCTATTATTCATTATAGCAAAGTGTTGGAAACAATGCACATATCACGAAGAGTGGACTGGCTGGATAAATAATGGCATAGCCAGACAAAGGGGTATCGGAAGACAATAAAAGAAATGAGCGTGTTCTCTCTACTCACATGGAAGTCATCTCCAGGATATATCATAGTATTCATTAGTCAGAGTTTTCCAGAGAAACCCAACCAACAGGATCTTTTTGGTAGGTAGGTAGGTAGGTAGACAGATAGATATGGAGATACATGCAGATATAAAAGGAGATTTATTATGAGGAATTGACTCATGTGATTATGAAGGCTGAGAAGTTCTACAATCTGCTGTCTGCAAGATGGAGCTCAAGGAAAGCTGATGGTGTAATTCTAGTCTGAGTCTGAAGGCCTGAGAACCAGGGGAACTGGTAATGTAACTTCCAGTCTAAGGGCAGGAGAAGGTCGCTATGCCAGCTCAAGCAGGCAGACAGGAAGGAAAAAAGGCTGACTTCCTCCTTCATCTACCTTTTTGTTCTATTCAGGCCCCCATCAGGTCGGATGTTGCTCACTCACATGAGGGAAGGCCATGTGCTTTACTGAGTTCACCAATTCAAATGCTAGTCTCTGATAGATGTGGTGGCTCACACCTGTAATCCCAGCACTTTGGGGTGGGGGCGCCTAGAAGGGAGGATCACTTGAGGCCAGGAGTTCCAGACTAGCCTGGGAAACATAACAAGACCCCATCTCTGAAAAACAAAAGTAAAAAATTAGCTGGGCATGGTGGCACACACTTGTCTGTAGTGCCAGCTACTCAGGAGGCTAAGGCAGGAGGATCCGTTGAGCCCTAAAGTTCAAGGCTGTAGTGAGGTATGATTGCACTTTGTGCCACTGCACTCCAGCCTGGGCAACAGAGTGAGACCTTATCTCTTAAAATAAAAAATGCTAATCTCATCAAAATTAGCATTAATCTACTCTATAATTTCCATTAGATTCTTTTAAATAATTAGATAATTTCTGTCTCTTTATTGACATTATCTGTCATCATACCTTCTCTTTCCTCTTTAAGAGTGTACATTTTTTCATCGAGATTAGCATTTTTTAAGATCTGGAAATACCCTTGTAGACACGTCCACAATCCATAATATCATTTAATCTGGAAACCTGTGGCCAGATTGACACATAAAATTAACATCACAATCATTGAGTGAAAAAAAAATCGGGATATTTTTATAGAATACTGCCTTTCATGTAAAAAAGAGATGTGTTCACGTGTGCATTTTCATGTGTGTGTGTACTTAGATTGTTTAAAATAAATGCTGGGAGTAAAAAGCGAGCACTAACGGTTGCCTATAGTGGAGGAAGTAACAGAGGGGAGGGCAGAAATAGAAGTGAGACTTCTATGAGTGTACTTTGTTATATGATTCTGAATTTTAAAGTGTGTAAATATTTTTACATATTCAAAAAATTAAAAGGGAAAATATTCTTATAATTGAAGACAGATGGAAATAATTGAACCTAACTATATATCAAGTTGGTAGCTTAACCCGAGAAAGTAATTTTTTTTTTTTTTTTTGAGATGGAGTCTTGCTCTGGCACCCAGGCTGGAGTGCAGTGGCACCATCTCTGCTCACTGCAACCTTCGCCTCCCGGGTTCAAGCGATTTTCCTGTCTCAGCCTTCTAAGTAGCTGGGATTAGAGGTGCTTGCCACCATGCCTGGTTAATTTTTGTAATTTTAATAGAGACGGGGTTTCACTATGTTGGTCAGGCTGGTCCCGAACTCCTGATCCTGTGATCCACCTGCCTTGGCCTCCCAAAAGTGCTAGGATTACAGGCGTGAGCCACTGCACCCGGCTGTGAGAAAGTAATTTCTTTAAGTAACACTAAAACCCAGTATTTTAACTGTATATCCATAGTGGGGTGGAATTTAAGGATGCTAGCATATGTAAACAAAAAGAATCATATATTTCATGATTAGTGTTATTAGCTGTAATATGGATGTTATTTTGAAATTATAGGACTAACTTGGAGAAAGCAATTAAGCAATATGTTAATGTTGTTATGAATCAAGATTCTTATTATGAAAGAAAAGAGATAAGGTATAATATTTTTTAAAGTTACCTGAAATCCTAAAATCTTACATTTAAATTAGAAATATTAATATTCATGATATTCTTTGCTCTTAAAATATCTATTTCATAACTCTGTCTACTGAAAAAGCCTAAAAGCAGTGAAAACCCTATAGCAACGAACGCTTTCTACACCCAGATTTTGTGTACTAAATACCATTCCCCACTAAAACGAAGCAGAGTTCCTTGGAGAAGTGACTGCTTCCTGGTCTAGGATACTTTATTATGCCAGAAAGCAAATAAGCTATCAAAGGTTAATGAGATGATTGCAAAAGAATTGAATGATTTTCTGCTGGCTAAGAGGAATTGCTTAATACATTTCCAACAGGATAATGACTAGAATTGATTGAAACACATCAGAATTATAAAAATCTGTGCCTTCAGATGGTACTTCAGAAAATAATTGGTCACCGTTGTATATTGCTAGAACACCAGCTCTCTATTCTGAAAGTTGCTAAAAAAGGAATAAGAAACAAGCTTTTATTCTGCCTTCCTGTTTTATTTATATTTCAGGGTAACCAAATAGCTGATGATTGAATGTCTTCTTTGTAGAAAAATTTTAATTAATAAATGCAAAAGGAAAGAATGAGAAAATTACCATTTGACAACCCAAATGAAATAACAGGTGTAGGCAATTATTATCAATAGGTGTTAACAGCATTAGGTAACTATCAATGGGGAATTTTATAATGGATAAATCAGGCTGATATAACCTGAATGTACTGATCTCATTTTACCTCTCTAAAGGTAGGACAACCAGAAGTTATATGCCTCCTAATATGTAATTGGAAATATAAACCACTGCCTCTAAAGGATTCTTTCCTAAAAAATTAAGCCTGAATGTGACCAAGCTTTTAAATTTTACTACCAGTTTTCAGGAATTATGGAGGCTAAAGGAACGTGTTAACAAATTGACCAGCTTCTCAAATAAAATATGGAAAAGTCACATCACTCCAGAAATTTTCCCAGTTTACTCTTCGAGCCAATTCCTCCTTAGCTCACAGAGACAATTACTTTCCATAGATCTGTCACCATAGATTATCACATAAGTGCAGTCATACAGTTGGCATTTGTGTGTGTGTGTCTGGATTCCTTCATTGAACATAATATTTTAGAAATTCATTCAGTGTGTGTATGTGTGTGTGTGTGTATGTGTTGGTTTCTTTGTTTTATTGAGTACTTCATTGCATGAATATCCCATAATTTGTCCAGTCTCTCGTTGCATATTTGTGTTTTTTCCATTTTCTGGCTGATGTAAATAAAGCTTCTGTGAGGATTCTTGTACAAGTCCTTTTGCGGATCTATGTTTTTATTTTTCTTGTGTAAATTATAAAAGTGAAATTGCTGGAACATAGGGTAGATTTATGTTTAAAAAGAACTTCCAAATAGTTCTAAGTGGCATGAGTTTTAGTTGCTTCACACCTTTTTCAAAAGTGAGTGTTATCTTTCATTTAATTTTCCCAGTCAGGCTGATATGAAATGGTATCTCATTATGGTTTTTAAATTTTTTTATATGTAGCTTTATTGAGATACAATTCACATACTATACACTTCACACTTTTGAAATGTAAACTTTAATTGTTTTAAATATCTTTACAGAGTTGTGCAACTATCATCACAATTGGTAGTCTTTGGCTTTCTAGGAGTTTGTCCATTTCATCTGAGTTACTAGTTTATTGGCATGCAGTTATTTATAGTATTCCCTTATAATTTATTTCTGTGATATTGGTAGTGTTGGCCCCTTTTACACTCTTGATTTTAGTAATTTGAGTCTTCTCTCTCTCTTCTTAATCAGTCTAGCTAAAGATTTATAAGTTTATTGATCCTTCAAAGAACCAACTCTTTATTTTATTGATTTTCTCTGTTGTTTTTCTATTCTCTATTTCATTAATTTCTGCCCTAGCCTTTAATTCCTTCCTTATGAATATTCCAGGCTTAGTTTGTTCTTCTTTTTCTACTCTTTTCGAGTGGAGGATTTGGCTTTTATTTTGAGATTTTTCTTTTAAATATAGGAATTTAGAGCTATAGGCTTCTATTTAAGCATTTCTGTGACTCTGTTTCATAAATTTTGCTTCATTGTTTCTTCATTTTCATTCATCTCAAAGTACTTTCTAATCTCACTCATGATTTATTCTTTGACTCATTGGTTATTTAGGGCCATATTGTTTAATTTCCATATGTTTGTGAATTCCCTAAGTTTCTTTCTGTTATTGCTTTCTAATTTCATTCCATTGTGGTCAGAAATTATACTTTTTATGATTTCAATTATTTTGAATTTATTGTGGTTTGTTTTATGGCCCAGCCTATGATCTATCCTGGAGAATGTCCCATGTGCATTTGAGAATGTGTATTCTGCTGTTTCTGGGTAAAGTGTTCTATAGATGTCTGTCATATGGTATATAGTTCATTTATACTGTTGTTCATCTTTTCTTTTTTCTCCTTAATCTTCTGCCCACTTATTCTATTCATGAGTGAAAGTGGGATATTGAAGTCTCCGATTTTTATTATTGAGTTATTTTCCCTTTAACTCTATCAATATTTGCTTCATATATTTTGGGGGTCTTATATTAGGTACATATATATTTATCATTTATATGCCTCACTGATGGATTGACTCTTTCATCATTGTTTCACCATCATCTCTCTATATCTCTAGTTTTAGAGTAGCTTTATCTGATATTGGAATAGCCACTCTAGCTTTTGTATGATTGCTGTTTGCATGCTATATCTTTTTCCATTCTTTACTTCAAACTGTTTGTATCTTTGAATCTAAAGTGTTTTCTCTTGTAGCTAGCGTATAGTAGTATCAGATTTTTATTCAGTCTGACAGTCTTTACTTTTGTTGGATTGTCTAATCCATTCACATTTATTGTTATAATGGATATAGTTAGATTTGCATCTACCATTTTATTTTTCATTTTCTATATCTCTCATGCCTTTTTTGTTCCTCTATTTTTCCTTTACTGCTTTATTTGGCCTTAAATGAGTATTTTTAGTGTAACATTTTAATTTCTTTAATCATTGTTTAAAAATTTATTTTCTTAGTGGTTGCTGTGGGGATTACCATATACATCTTAACTTATCAGAATTCTTCAGATTCATACTAACTTAATTTCAGTTAGATATAGATACATTACTCCTGAATAGCATGATTTTTTCTTCTACCTCATTTTTGCACTATAATTTTATACATATTACATCTATATGCTACAAACTTTACAATACATTGTTACAATTAATTATTACTTTATATGAATTTATGTCTTTCAAGGAAGCTGAGAAAATAAAGAGCAAGTGCTCATTTACAGAGTCTGTTATCTTAACCTTTTAATTTACCATTTCCAGTTCTCTTCATTTGTTCTCGTGGATTCAAGTTACAGTCTTGTGTCATTTCCTTACTCCAATTCATCTTTGCTCCCATATACTTCCTTTGCGTTATTGTCAAACATTTTACATTTCTGTATGTTATAGGCACAATGATAGAAGTGTGTTTTGCATGTGTGTGTGTGTTTGTGTGTTATTTTATGCAATTGTTTATTAAATCAGTGAACAGAATAAAGCAGAGGAAATATGCATTCAGGCTGTCTTTTATAATTACATCATTACCTTTACTGGAGCTCCTTGTTTTGTGTGTGTGTAAATTTGAATTACTGTTTGATGTCACTTGATTTCAGCCTCAAAACTTTCCTAGCTTTTCTTATATGGCAGATCTTTTAGCAATACATTATCCTATTTTATAAATCTATGAATGTCTTGAATTCACTTTCATTTTTGAAAGATACTTTTGCTGGGCATAACATTCTTGGTTAACAGTTGTTTTATTTTCTCCTTCAGCACTTTGAATATATTTCATCCCACTGCCTTTTGGACTCCATTACTTCTGATAGAAGTCAGCTGTTAATCCTACTGAGGCATCCTTGCAGTGACTAGTCAGTTTTCTCTTGCTATTTTCATGATTTTTCTCTTTGTTGTTTCTCAACATTTTGATTTTTATGTGCTTGGGTGCAGGTCTCTTTGCATTTATACTATTTAGAATTTGTTGAGTACCTGGGATGTATAGATTAGGGTTTTTTCCCACTAAATTTGGTAGGCTTTAGCCATTATTTCTTTGAAAAAAATTTCTGCTTCTTTTTCACTCTTCTCTTATTCTGGTACTTCCATTATACATATGTTGGTCCACTTAATGGTGTCTACAATTTACTAAGCCTATGTTCATTTTACTTCATTCTTTCCCTCTGCTCTTCAGATTGAATAATCTCTGACTGTCTTCAAGTTCAATGATTCTTTTTTCTACCAATTCAACAAAGCCACTGTTGATCCCCTCTAGTGAATTTTGAACTTTAATTATTATAATTTTCTACTGTATAATTTAGATTAGATTATTTTAAATAATTTCTATCTCTTTATTGACATTATCTATTTGCCAACATACCTTCTCTTTCCTCTTTAACAGTGTACATATTTATAATATTTTGGACATATTTATAATAGTTACTTTGAAATCTTTGTCTAAGTCTGACACCTGGGCCCTTTCATAGGCAGCTTCTTTTGAATGCTTTTTTTTTAAATGTATTTGTTGCACTTTCCTGTGTTTTTATACATACTAGATTTTTTTCAAAGCTGGACATTTTAGTAGATAATATATTTTAGCAACTCTGGATACTTGTTTTCTTTTCCTCTGAGCTTGCCAATTGTTGTTTGTTTATGTGTTTTGTGACAGGAATAGGCTATTTTAGTGTTTATTTCTACCCACAGTGTGGAGCCTTTGGTGTTACTTTTCTGATGCTGAAGCCTTGGGAGTGTGCACAGTCACCTTGAGATGATAGTAGTTTTAGCAAGTGTCTCTTTGACTTCTCTCTTCTGCCTCCTTCCCTAATCTCCCTGTTAATCTCTCTGCCTCTGTTGGTATCATACCAAGCTATTAGGCTCCACTAACTGCCAAATTATTGCTCCATTATTTTTGACAATGTCCAGGGCGCATGCATTCCTCTACAACCTGATCCAGTTAAATTTGAACCCCTTTGCAAAGGTATTTTTTGAGGTCAGTCTTTGAGGTTTGACCAAGAGGGCTCTTCTTAGCTGTCTTGCTCTGATCCTCTCTGATAAACTATCTGGCCTACAATTTAGCTTGTTGCCATCATGGAGCTGTCAGCCTTCTATACCTGTTTTCATGCTTACTTGTCTTTTTTTTTTTTTCTCTGCCTATTCTGTCATTAAGACCATCTAATGAATGTTTTAAATGATAATATATTTTTCATTATAGCATTTCCATTTGGATATCTATTGCAGTTTCCATGTGGTTCATTTTAAAAATCTCTTCATACATGTTTACCTTTCACACACTATTTTTAAAAACTGCTATCACGATTATTTCAAAGTTGTGTGATAATTTCAATAGCTGGGCTATTTATGAATCTTCTTCTATTGTCTGTTTCCTCTTTTTGATCACAAATCAAATGTTCTTGCTTCTTCAGGCATCATAGTTTATACTACATGTCAGGCATTCTGTGTCAAATAACAGCATATTCTTTTTCTTTCCACTTATCAGAGTTGGAGCACTGAGTCAGTCGTACCTGTAGATCAGCTGGGTCTGGGACTTTTTTTTTTTTTTTTTTTTTGAGACAGTCTCGCTCTGTCACCAGGCTGGAGTCCAGTTGTGCAATCTCAGCTGACTGCAACCTCTGCCTCCTGGATTCAAGTGATTCTCCTGCCTCAGCCTCCCAAGTAGCTGGGACTACAGGCACGCACCACCATGCCCAGCTACTTTTTGTATTTTTAGTAGAGACAGGGTTTCACCATATTGGCTAGGATGATCTGGATCTCTTGACCTCATGATTTGCCTGCCTCAGCCTCCCAAAGTGCTGGGATTACAGGTGTGAGCCACTGCAACTGGCCAGGTCTGGAGCTTTTTGTAGCTTTAGTTTCATTCCATTTATTACCAGCTTCGAGTGCTTAGAGGGAAGGGTCAGGATTTTTCCCTTACCATAGCTTAGGCTCTGAGCACTGAGTGGTTTCTTTGTACTTTATATCTGCAGTACTAGCTTTCTGAACCTTGGAGTGCTTTGACCATGCCACAGCCCGGCCAGCAGATGTAGGGGTCACAGAGAGCTACCTTTGTTTTCTAGTCCCACTGGAGAGCTCCCTCTGCCCTGCTACTCAGACTTTGTAGGGCATCTGTCCTGCCCTCAGTAAAGACTTGCAATGCCCTGGAGAGGTTTCTCCCAGCTGTCTTCCCTGCCCCCAGCCTTCAATAATTGAATGTCCGGAGTTCCCAGGATAGATTTCTCTTGAGTTTCCTCCTTAGCCCCCCACTTTCAGAGGACACTGCCTTTTACTTAGGTGAGGCCCCACATATCTCTGGGGTTCTTGCAGGTTTCTTGCTTTACCTCCAGGAAGACCTGTACAAAACAGTATCCAGTGGTTAAAAAGTCACTCTGGGCTGGGCGCAGTGGCTCACGCCTGTAATCCCAGCACTTTGGGAGGCTGAGGTGGGCAGATCACGAGGTCAGAAGATCGAGATCATCCTGGCTAACATGGTGAAACCCCGTCTCTACTAAAAATACAAAAAATTAGCCGGGCATGGTGGCACATGCCTGTAGTCCCAGCTACTCGGGAGGCTGAGGCAGGAGAATGGCGTGAATCCGGGAGGCGGAGCTTGCAGTGAGCCGAGATCGCGCCACTGCACTCCAGCCTGGGGGACAGCGAGACTCCGTCTCAAAAAACAAACAAGCAAACAAACAAACAAAAAACTCACTCTGTGGCTTGGGCTTCTTCACATTCTAATCTGTCATCTGGCCACCAGAATTTCATTAAAGTATCAGCAAATTTCTCCTTCCTCCAATCTATGGCAATTCCCTGTTATTGCACTACTGTCAGGGGTGAAAGCAGTCAGCTGGCAAATGCCTTAAATAGTGTTTTCTATCACTTCATCTCCATAATCTGGATTTCATACAAAAGTTAGTCATATATAAACACTGAGTATCTACAGCAAGAACATCATTCTCTTGGAGAGCCAGAAAGTGAGTTGTTTTATGAAACATTTCTAATTTAGTCAATTTTCCAAAAATAGGGAAATTATACAATAGTCATTGCCTTTGCCTATGAAAAGTAGAAAGAAGGGAAATCAGGAGACCATTGCTTCATCTGTGGGAAACACTTTCTATTTGTCCTTACATATATTCTTTGTTTTTCCATAATTCTGAGGGATAAGGAAGAGAATGTGGCAGCCTGAATGTCTGTTTGACTGTATCTCTTCACACTGTGATTCTCATTTTCCTAATGTCTGTTTCAGAATTTTAAAGTGGGCAGTGGATTATGCCAGTTTCTAGATCCTCCTATTACCTTCCAGGGAAAGGAACATTGGATTCGATTCTAGGGGCATGATTAGCAGAAGGGCACGCCCGGGTACCATGACTTTGTTCTGAATTAAGGAAGTTTGAGTAAGAGAAAGCACTTTTTCCTGCTGGACTGGGCTGCTTGTTGATGGCTGTGCCGTTAGGAGTGTGGAGCAGGATGGTGTTTCAGACAGAGGTCCTGAGCAGGAGAGAGCAGGATGTATGGACCAACGACAGGCCCATGAGTCTGGAAGGTGGGGAAGGGGGAAGCATGCACGTTGCTAATGGAGAGAGCGCGTCTCAGAGGCTGCATCCTGGCGGCTTTGTAGCTTTGTGGTCATTTGCTATAACAGCCCTAGGAGACTCACATACTCTCCTTCACCCTCTCACAGCCATTCCCTGTGAGAACCAGACAGAGTGGCTGAGTTCATCCTGATACTCAATGGACAATGGACAGGACCCCCTTTTTAGGACTTGGTTCTTCAGCCCCCATGGTACAATGTGTACCAGCAAATGGGTTTGGCCAGGTCCTGTTAAACAAGCTTCAAAATTGTCCAACTTGGACTTCCACAGGGCTTCTTTCTGTGGCCAGAGATGCCAATACATGTGATTTTCTGCATGCATGTGGTCTTGGCTCCTTGGACTCCAGGTTGGCCACGCAGCGACAGACCTGCCTCTCGGTGGGAGTTCTCAGGAAGTCAAATCAGATGGAAACCTGATCTGTATGCACGACTGGCTTCGGCAGTTAGGTGGTGTGAAAAATGAAATTTCTACTGGCTTCTCTTGTCCACAGGGTGACCGCTAGTGGCAGGGCTGCTTGCTGCGGCTCCTAATCTCCTTGTGGGATGCCTTGGATTGGATCAGTTTCTCTTGGCCCCTGTGAAAGGAACTCGCGGTGGAATATTGTATTCGGTGCTGCACAGGAGACCCCATTTAGAGACATGAAACTTGTGCTTGAAGGGCACTCTTTGTGCAGCTACAGACGATTCATTCATTCCTTCATTTATTCTCTCACCCCAAATCTGTCTGCATCTACTGTGTTCCAGGCACCGCACATGGCACTAGGATTCTGGTGGTGAACAAGAGGCCAGTCTCACCCTCAAAGGCATGTAGTCTTGAGAGACACAGACACTAGACAAGGAATGACACATGGGTGTATGTGAAGATGCTTAGGATATGGTGGGGGCATTTAGCAGGGAGATTTGACCTAGCTTGGGGTGGGGTGGGGGACACAGAGGCGGATTCTATGAGGAAGCAGCCTTTACCCTGAGACCTGCAGTGGGGGAGCATTCCCTAGATGAGGAATGAGAGGTGGAGAGGAATGTGGAGCAGGATGGTGTTTCAGACAGAGGTCCTGAGCAGGAGAGAGCAGGATGTATGGACCAACGAAAGGCCCATGAGTCTGGAAGGTGGGGAAGGGGGAAGCATGCACGTTGCTAATGGAGAGAGCGCGTCTCAGAGGCTGCATCCTGGTGGCTTTGTAGCTTTGTAAAGAAACTGGAATTTTATCCTTAAAACGAAAGGGAAGAAGTTGGAGCTTAAGTAGGGAGTGACATGATTTGATTGCTTTTTTAAGAGAGCCCTCTGGAGGAAAAGGGGCTGGAGGGGGCAGGGGGTGCAGGGCACGGTGGCCGTTTCTGCAATCACTGAGGCAGGAGGTGCTGGGGGCCAGTCCTGGGCTGGAAATGGGGAGTGGGTGAGGGAACTGGACTAACCCAGAGTGTTGCATGAGGTGACATTCTTGCCACATGGTGACGGACTTCACAGGGAGGGTGAAGGAGAGTATGTGAGTCTCCTAGGGCTGCTACAACAAATGACCACAAACTGGGGGGCTTAAAACCACGGAGATGTGTTCCCTCGCAGTTTACGGCTCTGCAGGCCAGAGGTCTGAAGTCAAGGCATCAGTAGGGCTGAAACCTGCCCTTGAAAGTTTCTGGGGCAGGATGCCCCTGGGCCTCTCTAGCGTCTGGGGGCTGCAAGCCCTGCTTGGCTGCAGCCGTGTCACCGCAGCCTCTGGGCGCCTTCACGTGGCCTTTACTGTGCATGTCTCTGCACATCCTCTCCTCCTCTTAGAATGACACAGTCATTGGGTTTAGGACCCACCATAGGCTAGCATGGTCTCATTTTAACGAATGACATCTGCAAAAATCCTACTTCTAGGCAAGGTTCTGGGTAGACATGAATCTTGGCAGGGGAACTATTCAACCTGCTACAGAGAGGGAGGCAGATTTGCTAAGGATGGCTCCGGCTGGCTGTAGCAACTGGGTGGAGACGTGGAGGACAGACCGACGCCAGCAGAAGGACATCAGGGCCACTGAACCAGAAACACACATGGACGTGTGAGTAAGTGAGGTGACCAGACCTAGTGAGGCCCCCAGTTCTTTTCAGGTTTTTTGTTTGTTTTTAACAAATGAGACTGAAAATGTTTCAGTTCACTCTTACTTAGTGAAAGCCGTTCTTGTGAAGCTGACATGTAGTCCAGCGACAGTGACTCAGGTTAGTAAGGGTGTGTGCTTTTCATGGCATGTCGACACCAAGCCCTCACGCAGAGCAGGCTGACTGACGATGCCGCATGCAGGAGGTTCCCTGGCTCTGGGGCCGGCTGACCTGGGCTGTCACCTCAGTGCTGCTGCTTTCGAGCTGTGTGGCCTTGAGGAGGGTTCTGGGCTTCTCTGAGCTGAAGTTATTTCCTTGTGCAACGGAGATGAAAACACTTGGGAACAAGGCTGTGGAAAGACTTATAGCATGGTTGCACGTGCTTGGCAAAGAACCCGTCTGTTTAGCTTGCTTGTTTATTTTACTGAAGGCATTATGTATAACGATTATATTGTATATTCTACCAAACATACCAACAAGAGTGTCCAAGATGTTGATGCATATTGAAACGTCCATGTTACTCTTTAGCATAATTTATTGACAACTGCTTGTTTTCTTGTGATTCTCCCTTTTTCCTAAACACTTACGAGAGAAAAGCCACACTTAACTGTAAGTTCTTACTTATTAAGGATAGTCTTTATTTAGTAGACTGGGAAAGTGGTGGTAGATGGATAAGTAATTAACAAACGGATAAGAAAAATAGTAGGCTTCCCCACAGGAAGCAGACAAGGCTGTGAACAATCCACAAAAGGAGTGAGTGTAAGGACTTTTTAATTTTGAGATATTGGATACATAGTTGTTATCTTTCTGTTTTCAAATTCCCCCAGCAACCCATCTCCATGGCCATATCGTTGTTCCTTGCATCAAGCAGAATGGCTCTTCCTCCAAAGTGAACCTTGGGCAGCCTACTCTGGTTACAGTCCTGCCTGCCACCGCCTCCTTGTGACCTTGTCCTCCCGCCCTCCTGGAGGCTCCTCCAGGGCTGCTTCTCGTAGCCGTTTCCTGGTGTGGCTTCAGCCACTTGCTGACCCTGTCTGGGTCCCCAGGATCATGCTTGGCTTCACTCTCCATTGGACCACAGCCTTGACCTTCTCCTACGCCTCCCTTCCCAACTCCAGACATCCCCCTCCTGATCCCGGGAGCCAGTGCCTCACTGCTGGCAGAAATCACATAACCAAGCTTCAATACATTTTCCACAGCCTTGGCAAAGGCCAAAGGGCTGCTTGCCAATCCTTTTGTGTATCTCAGTGTGGCAAAGTTGTTAAGACCGTGGTTCAAGTCTCACCTCCACCCCTCACTGGAGGCACCATACGTCTTCTGCCAACCTGCCAGATGCCGCCTTTCACAAGTCAGCCCCTGAAATGTGACATTGTCTGTGAAGCCTTCTGTCTGATTCATCAGACGAAAGTGAATACCCGTGCGGTATCCATTGCGGGCTGGGTGCAGGATTCTCCTGGACCTTTCTGTGATCTCAACCCTCTCGCTGGAATTAGGCACTTGCTCTTGTCTCCTTCCCTAATAGTATACTATGCTTACTTTGCACCTGATTTATTTGGTTTTATTTTATAATCAAATGAAATAATTTATTCCAAGTAGTCTAAATTGAAGTTTTATTTCCAAAACTACAGGCAGAAGCAGTCTTTCAGTAGAATACCCATTGTAGAAAAACTTCCTTAACGGTTCCCCTTGTGTTGCAGATTCTCAAGTCTTCACCATTTTCAGTGTGATTACTAATATAGCAGGAAATCCTTCAAGTATGTGGCTCTCTCTCTACCTAGGATTCTTTCTCCAGGACAGATTCTCAGACACGAATGTCTGCAGTTAAATGCCCTGTGCTTCTTGAGAAATGATGCAGAATTGCCATTTGGAAGGGTCGTACTGACTTGTGATGCCACCAAAGATACTCAAAGGTGTTTGATTTCACTGCACCTCTGTGAGAATTGGGAAATGGGACAGAAAATCATCTGGGGATAATTAAAGAACCCGAAGGTCCTTAGCACCTTGCTCAAGCCAAGTAAAATGAATTTTTCATATTACGATTTTTTTTTCCAGCAGATTTTAAGCTATCTACTTGGGGGCAGAAATAAGAAAAAGCAGATGGTAGGGGCAATGAGGTTGTGGTGGAGTTCGAGGGAGTGATTGAATCTTGGGTGCTGGTTGGAAATACTGCCCATGGGGGTCTGGGTTGAATTGGATGGAAACAACACTTGGAGAAGCCTGCAGAGGGGCTGAGAGGGGAGGGAGAGCCTGTGTGGACTGGAGGCTCAGGAGATGAAGGGCGAGAGGATTGGGTGCACACTGGGAGTCAGAGGCTTACATTCTTACGTGTGGGGAGTACAGAACCCGCCACAAGCTAACTCTGTGTTGGCCGTGGTTATGGTTATCAGAAGTGGGGTTGGCGTTGAGGACATCAAAGCTTCATGATGCCAGGGGACTGCAAGGGTCCCCTCCGTGGGCATTGGGCAACCCAGGAGATGGCTAAGGAGACTGAAGCCGGCTGCTGGGCACTAGTGGTATGAGTGAGGAGGAAGAGACCAGAGAGGACTGGGGCGCAGGGGCTGGGACTTAGTGGTGGAGAGGGCTGTGAAGGTCTGTCCAGCTTCCATCTGCCTGTTGTGCGTGCCTTGCAGGGAGGCATGGCGGCCTGAGCTCTCTCCTCACTTGGACTTTCTGTGGCTGAGGCAGAAATAAACAGAGATGGACATCAATATGCTGGTGTGTGAAGGCACCCCATGGGGTTAGCTCCAGGCAGACCTAGGCATTGTGTCCTGCCATCTCCTCCCTGCGCCACATCTCCTGTTCAGCTCTATGCAAGCCACGGCCCCACATGCCCTGTGAGTCTGCCCTCTCCCACCCTGCCTAAACCAGGCCACTGGTCTATTTTACAGAAAGATAGGGTTGGACATAGCATCAGGGGTCACTTGAAAGTCACAGGGCTGGAATGTCAGGTGGATTCAGGGCCTGGGGCCACCATTCTGTGACAGCTGAGCTGTGGGCACATTGAGCTGTGGGCAGGTGGAGCAGAAGGAGCTCAGTTTCAGAGGAAGAGAGAGACAGAGACAGAGGTAGAGAGAGAGACAAAGAGAGACAGACAGAGAGACAGGGAGAGAGAGAAAGAAAGGAAGAGAAACAAAGATGGAGAGAGACAGAGACAGAGGAAGAAAGAGAGAGAGAGACAAAGACAGAGAGATAGAGAAACAGGGAGAGAGAGAGATAGAAAGAGAGTGACATTTAGAGAGACAGAGAGAGGGAGAGAGACCTGATTTCCACATGCAGACTGAAGCAGGGGTGGGAGCCCACTCCCGGAGAGGAAGGGGACATGCAGGGCAGGCTCGCGGTCCAGGTCCTGAGATCCAGAGAAGTCCCATCACGCCCCTTGTGATCAAACTGGTCTGAGTGGGCTTCTGGTCCTTACACGGTGTAATCTTTAAAACAGTAACTGTTATTATTATCACATGAAACTGCAGCACTTCCCTTTCATTACCTTTGAGGGTCGTTTATTGACCAACAGAGAGACCCATGCTTGGGGAGCAATGTCCAAGGTGCCCAGCAGAGGCACAGCAGTGCTGACAGTCCTGACAAGTAACGTGGGACACAGACCACCTGGAGCTCTCAGCCTGGAGGTGCCTCAGTTGCTCAGGGTGATGAGATTCTATTGTAAGTTCCCAGGTTGTCATTTAAACCTCTCTCTTCTGTCTTGGGATGGGCTAATGGTGAGATGAGGTGATCGCAGGGCATGAGGCAGGGGAGGTTGAGGTAATAACATCAGAAGTAAAAGTAAAAAATCAACCAACCCTCTAGCCCAGTGGGCATGGCTGGCCCGATGAGCTGTGGGGCTCCCACAATAGGAGTACAAGCAGCAGGCCCTGCCACCTGGGCTGCTTTGCCACAGGGCGTTTGCTCCAGTGTACTCTGCCTCCCAACTAGCCCGTCTCATTGTCTCATTCATTGACTTCTCCCACTTGCCTTTTCATGCATGTGACTTGAAGACCCTTGGTCTAAGCTGTGAATCCCGAACACACGAGGCCTTGTGATAGACGCCTCTAAACATCACAGGAAGCAAAGCAGGGACACCCTCGCCACGTAAATTCAGCTTTTCTGATTACAAGACAGAAGGGATTTTTCTGACTTTCCTCTGTCTCCAGAAATTCATGCAGAATCCTGATTTCATCACAACTCACCAGATTTTCCTTCCAGGCCAGCCTGCCTCTGGGGCTTAGGTTTTAGACCAGAGGGGGTGGAAATACAGAGGTGGCTCCATTGCCAAGGAAGTCCTGAAAGGCTTCCTGTCCTGCTTCCTTTCTCTTGTGCTGTGGATGGCCTTTCTGTCTAAGCAGATGTGTGTCACGAGAAGGGGCAGGTGTGTGTGATGGCCATTCAGGCACTGCTCATGCTTCCGAGTTAAAACCTCCTACTTAATCACTGGCTGGAAATAAGCAGTGAATTCTGCAGGGCGAGCCACAAGGGCAGTGCTAGGAAAGTCGCTGTCCTTCCTAGAACCACAGTTGGTTTTGTTAGTTTTGTAAAGGTGAGCGTATACACCTGTACCGAGGCAGAGGTGGGCATGTACACCTGTACACAGATAGAGGTGGGCACATACACCTGTACGGGCTTAGAGGTGGGCACATACACCTGTATGGGGTTAGAGATGGACACGTATGCCTGTACGGGCTTAGAGGTGGGCACATACACCTGTATGGGCTTAGAGGTGGGCACGTACACCCGTACGGGGTTAGAGGTGGACATGTACACCTGTACATAGGCTCCAGGCTCTTCCTCCTGCAACAGTGAGCTGCCTCGTTTGGGTCATTGGCCTTTCTCACAGTTTGCAGGGGTTGTGCAGATACAGCTCCTTGCTCAGATGTCATTTCAATTTGTTTCCTGGGAACAAAGCTCTCCGCCATTTAAGATACATCTCTTTTCTCTATGGGACCCTTTGTCCATATTAGGCCAGGTCCTCTCAAAGCTCCTTCCAATTAGGCAGTTCAGGAAATGACATGTGCCTTAGATGACAATTCAACAGAACAATTCAATGCCTAAGTTTTTAAAAAATTATTACTTACTTATGAGCCAGAGTTTCTTTCTTGTTGCCTAGGCTGGAGTGCAATGGCGTGATCTCGGCTCACTGCAACTCCGCCTCCTGGGTTCAAGAGGTTCTCCTGCCTCAGCCTCCCAAGTAGCTGGAACTACAGGTGCCCGTCACCACACACAGCTAATTTTTTTATTTTATTTTATTTTATTTTGTATTTTTAGTAGAGACAGGGTTTCACCGTGTCGGCCAGGCTGGTCTTGAACTCCTGACCTTAAATGATCCTCTCACCTTGGCCTCCCAAAGTGTTGGGATTACAGGTGTGAACCACTGCGCCCGGCCCAAAGCCTAAGTTTTAGTATAAGACTGATGTGTCTTCAGATGCTGCCTCTGCCATTTGTATGCTGTGTGACTTCAGCCTGGCAGCTCAACCTATCTGAGCCTCAGTTTCTGCAGCTGTAAAATGGGGACCAGAACTGTCTCTACTCCCTAGGGTTGGAGGGAGAGCCCTCAGTGTGACCCCCGGTGTGGAGTAGGGAGGGTTTCAGCACTGAGGAGTTTTCTCAGCATTCCCTGTCTCAAGACTGTGATAACTACTGAAGATGGGGTCAATTACTGACCCCTGGGGACTTAAAATAATCAGTGCCGCTTTTCCTCATTGCCTAATGTATTATACTCAAGAAGTCGCCTCCAAATGAGGAAA
This sequence comes from Pan paniscus, assembly GCF_029289425.2. Classification (NCBI taxonomy): domain Eukaryota; kingdom Metazoa; phylum Chordata; class Mammalia; order Primates; family Hominidae; genus Pan; species Pan paniscus. The sequence goes on from NC_073270.2 coordinate 65,437,726, forward strand.
ACCTGATCCATGGCCAAGCTGCCTTGAGAGTTTTCTTTCAATTCTTTTGGTAACAGCTGTATTGAGAGATAATTCACACATCGTGCAGCTCACCCATTGGCAGTGTACTGTTCAGTGGTTTTGAGCATATGAGCAGTGTTTTGCAACCATCATTGTGGTGAAATTTAGAATATTTTCTTCTCCTCCAAAGAGAACCCTGTGTCCATTAGGAATCACTTCCATTTTCCTTTCCCCCGGCCCCTGGCCACCTCTAACCCGCTTTCTGTTTCTTTAGATTTGCCTGTTCTGGACACTTCATAGAAATGGAATCACATGACATGTGGCGGTTATGATTGGCTTCCTTCATTTGGCATCATGTTTTCGAAGCTCATCCGTGTTGTAGCATGTGTCAGCCCTCCATTCCTTTTTATGACAGAATGATATTCCACTGTCTGGATACATCACACTTTGTTTATCCATTCATCAATTGAGGGACATTTGTGTTGTTTCTATTAATTGTTTTAACCTAAATTGCCTTTCACAACGTCCTTGTTTTGATATAACTGTCTGCTTATCAATTGTAGAGTTCATTAATTCATCTCTTTATGTGCCCAGTGAATATTTATTGAGTGCCCAGTAAGTCTTGGGTGCTGTGGAAGGCATTTTGATGAATCTGTGAACTAGGCAGGTAAGACTCTTGCCATCACAGAAGGTCCCATTCTAGTGGGGGCCATTTAGGTGCTGCTCTCTCTTCTGATCTTTAGTGGATGACCAACAACAAATAGCTATTAATACACACCATGACGTTGGTGATGACGAATGTGGTGGGAAATGGAGCTGGCTACAGGGAAGAAGGAGTGATGGGTGCTGTTTCAGATGTGGGCACTGGGAAGATGTCTCTCTGGGGAGGGCAATGGGTGCAGAGCCATGGATTTCACTGGTCTGGGTCAAGTTCAGAAATGGGTGGACTGTGATGAACCTCTGAAGACCTGGAGATGGGGCCACCTTTTGAGGCAGAAACCTCTCTTTTGTCCTGTGAGAAGTCTGACTTGGCCTCACAGGGTGCAGTCGTCCCCTGCCCTGGACAAGCTCACGTGAATGGCCAGAGTGTGGACACACATCCACCAACCTGCATTCTCAATTACGTGGAAGCCTCCATGTTCTCTCTGCATTTGACCTTCTCTGGAGGGTAAATGAGGACAGGCATCTGCTGGGGGGACAGGCACTTTTACTGTTTCCATCCTGGAAGGTCCGGGAAGACCCCAGGCTTTTCTGTCGTTAAGGTGTCCTAGAGGGAGCATTCAAGCTTGTGTTTGTTGGACCTGTGACAGCACGTGGTGCTTGTGTTTACAGCCTGCTCCATGTTCCATCTTCTACTGCACTTGGCTATTTACAGGTCCATAGATCCAGATGGTGCTGTGGTTTCTGTCTCCAGAACGCCTCCCCAGTCCGGCACTTATTCCCACTCTCACTGCCATCTCCTGGGCGTTGCTCACCAGCACCTTAAATGTTCTTGCCACTTCTCCTCTGCAATCTCGTACTTTCTGCTCCCAGCCCAAGGGCTAGAGGCATGCTTTCTGCGCTCATGTGCGCATGCTTTCTCAGCAACCTTGTGAGGCTGCCCCACCCCCTCCACAGCTCCTCCCTGGTCCGATGGGAGAGAGCATTTGGTTTCAGAGAGAAGCATGTGGTTCTCCTTCTGTTTATTCTGAGCTTTTTTTCCTTCATTTAGCATCAATTCCTGTCATGGAAAATCACAGGAGCCAACTGAAGGGGGATTTCCAGAATATTTGGCCTTCCTTGGGCCTTGGTGAAGTGGCTTCCTTGGCCTGGGCAAGTGGGGCTGTGACCATCTGTACATTCACAAGAAGGCTGGGGGTGCGGCTCCATGCTGGGTGAGCCTCCTCTCTCCTTGCCGGGGAACGGCTAGAGTAAGAGTCGGTTTCTCCAAAGCGATGATGCATTCTTTCTCTTATGGGTCTGGCTTGGAAGCCACAGAGTTCAAAGGCAGTGCTGGGAGGTGGCTTAGCCCTCTTCTGCTTTAGTTGGTGGAAAGGAGAGGTAGAAACCTGAGGTCAAAAACAGGTGGCCCGTGGGCCTAGGTCAGCCTGCAGACAGACTTGGTTGGTTTGAACACAGTGTTTGTGTGTTTCATTGAACCAACATTTAAATGTAGGGAGATTTCACACCAATTCTGGCTTGGCTTGAAAAACTCAGAGCTCGGGTACTGCTGGCTATTGCCCGGCTAGAGGGTTCATGAGGATGGAATTGTCCAGCTGTGATATTGGCTGTCTCCAGGGCCTGCACCATGCCTGGTAGATGAGGTCCATCCACTTAATGAAGGAACGGACTGGCCATGGCTCTTGCCAGGCTGCGTGGCTGCTGCCTGCTTTAGGCAGCACCTGCCTTCTCCAGTTAGGCCAAGCCCCTGACCACCTACGTGGAGAATCCACACCTGGTTCACCTCACCTACTTACCTGTGTATCCAGCCTGGCCTCTCTAGGACATCTGCATCTGGTCCTTGGGAGCAACCGTAGGCATGAGGAATGTGCTGAAAGGGATCCTCCTTTATTCTGAAATGTGGCCCATCAGGCCTCAGCTAGAGATTCTTCCCTAAGGAAGTCTGGAGTCCCGTGGCTGTAACCACAGCTTTCAGAAGCGGTTCTCAAATGTGGGCAGTTTGGGCACCGTCTAGAGGCATTTTCGGTTGTCGCAGCTGGGAGGCATGGTGCCACTGGCATCTCATGGGCAGAGGCCAGGGATGCTGCCAAACACCCCCACAGTGCCCAGGACGGCCCCCCCACAGAGCATCATTTAGCTTCAGATGTCAGTATTGCTGAGGCTGAGCATCCCTGCGTTGGAGTCACAGTGCCCTGAGTCCCTGTCCCAATGCTGCACTTGCCCTTGACCTTCCTGCCTCCTCGAACCTCAGTTTCCCATCTCTAAAGTGGAGTGATCCTCACATGCACCTCTCTCAGCTAGATGGAGAGGAAACGCCATGGTCTGCATGTAGAATCACACTCAGTGGTCGGGGTTGCAGCTCTGATATTTGGGGAGGCCCTAGCCATGGGGGCTAAGATCTGGGCTGTGGAATCCACCTGTGTGACTATGGGTGGGTCGTATGTCCTCCTGAGCCTCAGTTTCCTCATCTGGGCATCAAGAGAGGAATAGGGCAGCCTCTAAGGATGTGAGGATTAAATGGTTTAATGTCTGCACTCGGCACATGGAACCTGATAAATGTGCGTGAGCAGCGCCATCCTGACTCAGCAGTGTGGTTCTGGGGTCTCCTGAGACACCACTGTGTGCCCGACACCCAGCTCGCGGCCTCCTTCCCTCCACCATCTCTCTCCTCATCCACGAGCCAGGTTAATCCTCCCCCTTGACCCCACACACCCCAGCAAAGTTTTAGGAAGTTGCCTGTGGTTGCCCTTTGGTGTATGGACTCCAGGGTGGCTCCTGTGGAGGTGGGAAGACCCTTGGGGGCTTCCGGGCAAGAGAGGTGAGTGGGGCTTAGCCTAGGCTGCAGTGGTGGGGTTGGTGAGGAGGGAAAGAATTGGAGAGAGGCCCTGGACATAGAGCCCAGAGGAGTTGCCTGCAGGTTGGATGTGTCTGTTACGGTGAGCTGCAAGCAATCTGAGGGCAGGAGGGTACCTCATCTCCCTCAGCGTCTCTCTAGTGTGTGAGACTGTGTAGTTTGTGGATTTGAATAGACTTGGAGCTTTTGGGGCATCTTCCTGGGACAACCTCAATTTATTTGGCATCTTCTCAGAGTTTATCTGTGGGCATGGCAGGAATGACCCCAGACTGGGTTCAGCCCTCTCTTCCTGGCTGAGCCTCTTTGGGTCTTAGTCTGCTCATCTGTAGAATGGGAATAGAATCCTTCACTCTGTGGCCTGTTGTTTTAAGTTTTCAGTAAGACCTGGTATTGGAAGCCCCCATCAAAGTGAGGAGCTCATGAAGCACAGGCATTGGGCACCAGATGCAGGATCTCTTCCTGATGGCCGAGCGGTGTGGTGCTAAGCGGGGTGTCTGCGGTTCGCCCCGTCCAGGTCAGCAGCACGACAAGGGGCAGGCCTTGGATTCTCTTAGACCTGCTCACAGCCTGGGCTTCTGGGGCCCTGAATGTGGCCAGTGCTCAGGTGGTTGGGAGCTGGCCTGGCAGCACCTGGGGCTCCCAAACACAAGGGAAGACAGGCAGCTGGGATGGTGACCCTGGGGACCCTGCTATCCTGTGGAGGCCCCAGGATTCCAACTTGTACCCGGGCTTGCTTGGTGCTGTCTTGGGACTGTCTCTGGGCTGGGACAGTGAGCTCTTGAATGGGCCCTTGGATGTCAGTGCCTCAGAGCTGCAGAAGGTCAGAGCCAGGCCTGGGGTGGACCAAGTGGTATCTACACCCCTCCCAAATGTGTCCGAACTGGGTAGTTTTGTGCAGCTCAGTCTACCTCTCTGAGCCTTGGTTTCCTCACCTGACCTGCACAGTGGAATAGGAGAAGAGCCTGACAGGAAGGCCGGATCAAGCTGGTAGGGTTTCAGTGCAGCCCCTGGCAGAGCAGCCCCGAAGCTTGGGAAGGCCAGGAAATCCCGAGCTGGTCTCCAGACCTGCCTGCCCCAGGAGTCGAGCTTCTGATGAAATTCAGCTGAGATTTCGGTTTTTTGTGCTCTGTACCCTGACAAGGGGCAGGAATCGGGAGCCAGCCTCGGCTGTCAGTGTCCTGGGCTGACTCCCTCCCACCTCCCGCTTAAAGGTGTCATTAGCAAGGGCAAGACGTCTTCTAACAGGTGGAAACAACTTGTCAAGACAGTCTGTGGCTGCTGCGTTTAGAGACCCAGAGACCCTGAATGTGGACTAACGCCCCCAGAATGTTCAGAATTAATGTGCTGCCACAGGCAGTGCTGGGGCGGGGGGCATGGCTCTGACTCCTGCCCTTGGGTTTGCCCCACTCTGCCCTCTTCCCCTTCTCCTGTCACCCCTTCTCCTGTTCCTTCCCCTTCTCCTGTCACCCCTTCTCCTGTTCCTTCCCCTTCTCCTGTTCCTTCCCCTTCTCCTGTCCCTCCTTCTCCTGTTCCTTCCCCTTCTCCTGTCCCCCCTTCTCCTGTTCCTTCCCCTTCTCCTGTCCTCTCTTCTCCTGTTCCCCCTTGTTCTCGTTCCCCTTCTCCTGTTCCCCCTTCTCCTGTCCCCCCTTCTTCTGTCTCCCCTTCTGTTCCCTCCTTCTCCTATTCCCCCTTCTCCTGTTCCCCCCTTCTCCTGTCCCCCCTTCTCCTGTTCCTCTCCCTTCTCCTGTTCCCCACTTCTCCTCTTCCCACCTTCTCCTGTTCCTGCCTTCTCCTGTCCCCTCTTCTGCTGTTCCCCCTTCTCCTGTTCTGCCCTTTTCCTGTTCCCCCTCCTCCTGTTCCCCCCTTCTCTGGTTCCCTCCTTCTCCTGTTCCCCCTCCTTCTCTTTCCCCCCCTTCTCTTTCCCCCCTTCTCCTCTTCCCACCTTCTCCTGTTCCCCCTTCTCCTGTCCCCCGCTTCTCCTGTTTCTGCCTTCTCCTGCCTTCTCCTGTTCCCCCTTCTCCTGTCCCCCGCTTCTCCTGTTTCTGCCTTCTCCTGCCTTCTCCTATCTCCCCTTCTACTGTCCCCCCACTTCTCCTGTTCCTCCCCCTTCTCCTGTTCCTCCCCTTCTGTTCCCCCCTCTCCTGTTCCCCCTTCTCCTGTTCCTCCCCATTCTCCTCCCTGTTCCTCCCCCTTCTCCTCCCTGTTTCTCCTTTTCCCCCTCTCTTTTCCTCCCCTTCCTATTCTTTTCCCTCTTCCCTTCCCCCTCCTCCCCTCCACTTACCCCTCTCCCTCCCTATTCTTTTCCCTCTTCCCTTCTCCCTCCTCCCTCCTCCCCTCCACTTACCCCTCTCCCTCCCTGTCCTTCTCCCTCTTCCCAGCTAATTGTATTGAGGCTGTACCTTGTGATAGGAACTTTGGGTAGCTTTCTTAGCTCATGTCACACCATCCCTGGGGAAGGGTACCCCCTTGTACAGGTGGGTACACAGAAGAGGGGAGAGATGCCCCCACTACAATGTGCTGGGAGCAGAATTTGGACCTGGATCTGAGTCCAGCTCCCTCATCCTCTGCAGGAAGGATCTGGGCTCTTGGGGTGTCAGGAGGCAACTGCCTCTTCATAGCAAAGCTTCATTCATTCAGTTCCTGGTTCTGGGCTATTGCCCCTGTCTCCGAGGATCAGAGAGGTGAAGTCCCCTGCCTGGGTTCAGATGGTTATGGAGTAGGGGTCCTGGTTCAGACCCATGGCTGTCTTTCTTGCCAGCAGCACTTCTTTCTTTGGGGTGATTTTTCCCCCAGGGGACACTGCAGTGCCTGGAGACATTCTGTTGTTATAACTGGGGTGGAGGGTGCTTCTGGCCTCTGGCATGTAGCTGTCAGGGATGCGGCTAAACCTCCTGCAATGCACAGGACAGCCCCCACCACAGAGAATTGTGTGGTCCCAAATGTCACCGGTGCTGAGGCTGAGAAACCCTGCACCAGGCCCCTCCCCAGCTGACCCTGTGTTCCTGCAACTACGCCAGCAGTAGACATACCTGCAGCAGCAGGTGTTGGTGCTACAGGTGACCCTAGGTCCTCGACCTCCCCATCTGTCTGCCACCTGGGCCTGGGCCTGGAATAAAAGGTGCACCAAGGGTCCCTGGCTTCAGCATTTTTTGTTTTCAGGTTGCCTATCAGACTCCTTCTTGCCTCCTGAGGTCCCTTGGGACTTGGCTCCAGGCAGCCTCCCTGATCTAAGACTTCAGCAGCCGCCTCAGGACTCTGCATGGCCAAGGTCCGCTCTGCCCCAGGTCACCAAGGTCATTGTGGTAGCAGTGGAAGCAGGGAAGGAGAAGAGAGGGCCCTAAGAAAAACTCCAGTCCCACTAGTTCCTGGAACTTGCCTAAGGCCAGGAGAAGTTGCTGCCATTGTGGGTTCTGTATATGGGATTTAGGACTTTGGTTCAGGTGGTTTCTGCCAGGCTCTGGCCAGATGCCAGCCTAGGCAGTGTCCTGGCAGTGCTGAGTGACACATCTCGGGCACAGAGAGGAGCGGGCGCCTGGCCCTGAGCAGAGGGGAGGCTTGTTGGGGGCCAGCACTTGATCCACTGAGCCGGACCCTCAGACCCTGGGTTGCCCTCCTCACCCCCACCCCCGCCTCAACTCTGCTTCCTGCAACATCTATATTTAAAAATGTTGACAGATAATAATGGTGTTCAGCCCGAAAATGCAGACAGGAGCTTCCTGACAATTGCAGTGCTGTGCCGGGTTGGAGGTTTTCTCAGGGAGCGGAGTGAGTCCCCAGGAGCAAGTGAGAGTGCCAGGGCTGTGAGGGCTCTTTGCCAATCTTGACCTTTCAGGGAGGTTTGAGAGAAAGACTCCAGAAGCCCGCGGGGAGAGCAGGGGTTCTGGGGAAGATGAAGCCCTTCATCCAGGATCCCTCTGTGACCATAAGGTGAGTTGCTTTGCCCCACATCTCTGGTGAGGCAGAGGGCAGGGACTCTGTTTAGGGAGCAGGCTTCTTAAAGGCAAAGGGTTTGCAAATTCTAGCAGCAGCAGGGCCCTAAGAGAATGGCTTTTTTTTTTTTTTTTCTTGAATCAGATGACTGCATTTGGAGTCTGGGGTGAGGGGTGGGGGCTGCCCCTCTTGGAGCCACAGATGGGTCATTTTTATGTATCAAGGGAATCAGACCAGGATCAGCCCTGGGTTTCTGCCACAGAGTCCAGAAAGAGTCACGAAGGTCTTTTGTTTGCATGTGAATGGTATTTTAACCTATTACTTCTGGGCTAAAAATAAAAATACCCCTCAGATGCCTTTTTGTCTGTAGATTGTAAGATAGTTTCCAGGAAATAATAGATTGTCATTGATGTGCGTTTTGACTGCATGGTGTCCTATTCTTAAGCCAGGTTTTGTAAAAATTCAAAGTAGAGGAGGTTTCCCACAGTGGAGATTGAAGCCTTCATTTAGTGTCAGGAACATATGCTCCACTATCAGGAGTCATTGTCCTTCCGGGATCTCCACCACTGAACCCTGGGTGGGAGTGCGGGAGTGGATGAGGGAGAAGGCACACTTGACTTTTGTGTGATTTTACATTTGGTATCATTTGTGGACTTTTGGTTCTGAAAAATGGTTTGCAAGTGAAGTTGGATGTCTGGAGTTGGGGCCCAAGAAGGAGATGGAGAAGTGAATTCTAATTCACAGTTAATATGGGTCATGGTTAAGTTCTTGGAAGCAACATTGGTTTCCAAAGGTGCCTGCTGTGTTTTTAAGCTGCAAGGTTTTACGTTTTTTTGACCCAGTGGAAAATGGCGATTCAGGATCCCAAGGACTTCAGGAGAGGTTGTCTGAATGCTAAAACCCCTTCCCTGAAATGCTTGCTTTCTTTTTAGAGGACAGGAAATATGGGAAATTAACAGTCCTTTTGTGGAGTGTGGTTTGCCTGTTGTTCTTTGAGGAGGAATTATGGAATTATGTGCGTGCATAACGATGGTAACCACATACACAATCGAAGAATAACAAATCAGAAAAACCCATGGTGAGGTTCATTCAGAAATAATCAAGAGTGTATTGTTTAATTAAGGAGAGGATCAGAGGAATGCAGTCCCAGAGCCACCATTTCGGTTGTCACCTAGGTGCAACTCTCAGCAGAAGTAAGCATTCCCAATAAGATGTTCTGAAAACTTACTGCCGTTTAATTTCACAACTTTTACCCCACAAGCTGCAATAATAGGCCAGTATGAAAATGCGCTCTTTCTTTCCCATACATTTTCTTCTGTTCCTGAGCCAAGCCCATAGGTAGCTTGGCAGTTTGCAATTCTCTGTCTACACGGAATAGATATAGATTTTTTTTCCTGTATGTTTTGGGTATTAACTCTTTGGTTGCCAAGCTGTTGAGCCCTGAGTCTATATTATACACCTTCAGCCTGTGGCTTACAGGGCTTCAACACATCGTTGTTATATAATGCAGTAGTTTTGCTTGTGGGGTGACTGTTCATATCGTGGATGCTCAGAAAATTCTATTTTTAAAGTATAAAATACCACTCTTCAGAGCAGCCTGCTCACTCCTGCCTCCCCGGGAGCCACACGCTTTGCACCGTGGAGTTGTTGGCATGAAGGCACATGACATATGGACGGGAGTGCGTTCCTCCTGTCTAGGGCCTCTTAGGACCCAAGGAACGGCTGGAGGCAGTTTCTCTCCAGTCCTGAGGTTGATGATCCGAAGCTCTTGGTGCTGAGCCTGTGCTGCTATTTTTAGCTTCCTTTCTTCCCTGCATCTTGACATAATTCGACATGTCGCAGCTGAATCTCGTCTACTTGCAGAGCTTACCGTGTTTTGTAATCTGTGTTTTGTGGGGCAGAAATAGTCCTTGCCAGAGCATATTATATCATTATTATTCAGGGGGAAAGTTATGATACTATCAATTAACTTTAAAAGATGCAAAACACAATTGATCCTTTGATTTTCTTTCTACTGCTAATTTCCTGGCTGGGAGCACCTGGAGGGTAGGCACTCCTCCTCCTTCTGCCGGACCAGAAGGCAGCAAGCAGTGGTTCTCACATCTTGGGAACCTGTATCAGAAGCACCTGGAGGGGCTGTTACAAAGGCGATTGCAGCCCCACTGGCAGAGTTTCTGAGTTAGCAGGTCTGGGTGGGGTGGGGGGGCAAGTAATTTGCATCTCTCACAAGTTCCCAGGTGATGCTGATGCCGGTCCAGCACTGCACTTTGAATCACAGATGGAGATCACGGCAGAGGGTTGGTAAATATTTAGGGGGTGGACGATGCCTACATGCAGAGAGCCAATTTAAGAAATATACAGATGGTGGAGCAGGAGATTTTCAGTTGTTGTGTATCCTGTCCACGCGGTTGAAGATGGACTTGATTGAAAAAGAAATTAAAGTTGAAATAAAATTAGCTGACTGAGAGGATGGCTCCTGACAGTGTCCAATGCTGTGATGTTATTTAGGGAGGATGAAGCATCACGACTCAGACAACTTACTTTGAGATGGCCGACAGCACACACAGACATAAATGAAGTGCGTGTACATGCACACACACGAAACTCAGCAAAATATTAATTGCTGAAACAATGGGTGTTCATACTATTCTAATTTCACGCTATTTCTATTTCTAATACTTTTCTTCATCATAAACATTGTATTAACATGGTAAACACAATAATAGGGCTTAGGACAGCTTTTCTTGTGTGTGTGCTTAATAGTAAATCAAGATCACCCACATGTTCACAGCTGTGTTGCTCCGGGTGGCGTGGGCATCGGTACTGTATTAGTCCATTTTTACACTGCTGATAAAGACGTACCCAAGACTGGGTAATTTATAAAGAAAAAGAGGCTTAATGGACTCACGTTAAGCCTCTGGGGAGCCCTCACAATAATGGCAGAAGGTGAAAGGCATGTCTTACGTGGCAGCAGACAAGAGATAATGAGGACCAAGCGAAAGGGGTTTCCCCTTATAAAACCGTCAGATCTCATGCGACTTCTTCACTACCACAAGAACAGTATGGGGGAGACTGCCCCCATGATTCAGTTACCTCCTGCTGGGTCCCTCCCGCAACACGTGGAAACTATAGGAGCTGCAATTCAAGAAGAGATTTGGGTGGGGACACAGCCAAACCGTATCAGGCACACGCATCGCTTTAGGGAGTTCTCATTTCCTTCCATTCTCCCTGATCCTTTATCTGCTTGTTCTTTCCTCCTTTCCCTTCCCTTCTCTTTCACTCCCTCCTCCCTGGCTTCCCTCTCTTCTGCTCTCCCTCCCTCCTTCCTTCTTCCTGTCCCCATCTCCTGTCTTCTGGTGACTCTGGGTCAAAGGACTCTGGTCCAGAAGGGTTCCATGTGGGGATGTGTTGTGCTGAACTGCTATTAACCTCAGTAGGGAAGGTACCAGGTTCAAGAGGCCAAAGAAGAGACCTGGAGCCAGCAAACGAGACATACAGTTTTATTATGGACTTACGTGCAGGGAAGAGAGTCCAGTGGTGGCAAGTTGAAGAGAACTGTCTTAACATACAGAAACGGTCCAGTGGTGGCAGGCTGGACAGAAGAACTGCTTTAATGTTCAGAAATGGTCCAGTGGTGGCAGGCTGGACAGGAGAACTGTCTTAATGTTCAGAAACAGTCCAGTGGTGGCAGGCTGGACAACATATCCACCTTCCTACAGTCCAGTGGTGGCAGACTGGGCAAGAAAACCACAACTGCAACCGCCCGCGAACATCATGCAGTTTACACAGCATTTTCATTTAGCACCCTCCCCCTAACAGCCCTCACCTGGCAACCTTCATGTAACCCAGGCTTGTCCAACCCAAGGCCTGTGGGACGCATGCAGCCCAGGATGGCTTTGAATGCGGCCCAACACAAATTTGTAAACTTTCTTAAAGTGTTATGAGATTTTTTTTTTTAGCTCATCAACTATCATTAGTGTTAGTGTATTTTATGTATGGCCCAAGACAATTCTTCTTTTTCTAATGTGGCCCAAGGAAGCCAAAAGATTGGACACCCCTGATAGTAACCCAAAACTCAGGGCCTCAATCCCCTGTACAGCCCGTGTTCCACAGGACAGGCCGGAGGCTCAGATGTTTATGGTAGATAGGAACAGATCTCTGGGTGGGCCACTCCCAGATTCCCTAGTTTGGAACACACATTCAGGTGCATCTGTCATACAGGGTCATTCTAAGGGTGTGCTTAAAATATTGATGTCAGGTGTGTTTACCCTGCAGGATGCTGTGGCATCTGCCCAGGAAAAAGTTAAATCATGCCAGTTATTGTTTTCCCAGGGTTTTCAGGCTGCCACCTTGTTTTTTAAATAAAGTTTTATTAGAACACACTCACACCCATTTACTTACACACTTCTCTGGCTGCTTTCCAGCAGCATAGCTGAGGCAGAGACCATAGATCCACACAACTGAAAATATTTACTTCTGGCCTGTTGCAGAAAAAATTTGCCCATCCTGATTTGTTTCTGTGGGCTGGCTGTCTTGGAGATTCCACACGTACACACATGTGCACATGTGCATACATACTCACACTAAGGACATGCAGCAAGACGTTAAGGGTTGTGGAGCCTAGAGTACATGTGACTGTTCATTGTACTATTTTTTTCTACTTTTTCACGTGTCCAAAAAATTTGTAAAACATTTTGATGACGGTGGCAGTGACCACCCCCGGGTCTCTAGAGGAATGCCACAGGGGTCCATCCCAGGTTCTGAGTCTTCAACATTTGCCTCACCCACTTGGCAGGTCAATCAAATGGGTAGATGACACAAATCAATAAAAGCATTAACAAAGTGTCCCATATATTCAAGAGCCAAACAGATACCTCAACAGACTGTTAGGGAGGCTGAGTCAACAAGGAGAAGTTTAATGTTCATAAGCTTCAGGTATCCAGCTCAGATTTACAAAGATCTTTGCCCAGGTCCTGCAAGGAGCAGACTTTGATAGGAATCAGGCCTCTGGGCCAGGCACGGCGGCTCACCCCTGTAATCTCAGCTCTTTGGGAGGCCGAGGCAGGTGGATCACCTGAGGTCGGGAGTTTGAGACCAGCCTGACCAACATGGTGAAACCCTGTCTCTACTAAAAACACAAAATTAGCTGGGAGTGGTGGCACATGCCTTTAATCCCAGCTACTCAGGAGGCTGAGGCAGGAGAATCATCAGAACCCAGGGGGTGGAGGTTGCGGTGAGCAGAGATCGCGCCATTGCACTCCAGACTGGGCAACAAGAGCGAAACTCCATCTCAAAAAAAAAAAAAAAAAAAGGAAGAAAAAAATAATCAGGCCTCTTGGCCGGACGCGGTGGCTCATGCCTGTAATCCCAGCACTTTGGGAGGCTGAGGCAGGTGGATCACTTGAGGCCAGGAGTTTGAGGCCAGCCTGGCCAACATGGCAAAACCCCGTCTCTACTAAAAATACAAAAATTAGCTGGGTGTGGTGGCGTGCACCTGTAGTCCCAGCTACTCGGCAGGCTGAGGCAGGAGAATCGCTCAAACCCAGGAGGCAGAGGTTGCAGTGAGCCAAGATCATGGCGCTGCACTCCAGCCTGGGCAACAGAGTGAGACTCTGTCTCAAAAACAAAAACAAACAAACAAAACAAAACAAAAAAAGGGAAAGAAATCAGGCCTCTTAATGGAACCAAAGCTGTGGGGTCCCTAGAGTGCGTGCAAACTGTTCCAGTCACTGGGACATCAGTGTGCAAAGCCTCCTGGAGCTTGCGTGCTAGTGGGAGAGGACAATGAATGGCACCTATAACCAGTAGGGGATCGTCCTGCATGTTAGTAATAAGTGTTGTGGGAAATGAACAGGAGAAGTAGGGGGAGGTAAGAGAAGGTATAAATGTGGTGGGCTGTAGACATTTGAGTATTACATGGAGTGTCAGGATTGGCATCATTACGGAGGTGACATGTGAGCAAAGCCGTGAAGGTGGTGAGGAAGTGAGCCACGTGGATATCTGAGGCAAGAGCCTTTGGGGCAAAGGGAACCTTCAGTGAAGACGCCCCGAGTAAGAGCCGGCCTGGTGGGTTCCAGGAACAGGGAGGAGGAGCCCGTGGTGGCTGGAGTCACATGAGATTGCTGGGGAGGGAGACGGGAGAGAAGCAGGGACATTGTAGGGAGGGGCCTCTGCCAGCACTTGGGCTTTTGCTCTGAGTGTGACGGGTCGTGGGGGACATTGGAGGGTTTGAGATTTAATTATGATTCATCAAATAACTTGAGAACAGGCTAGTGTCCAGGTGGACTGACCAGCCTAGCAGTCATTGCTGCAATCCAGGCGGGAGACGATGCTAACTGGCCACAGTGAGGGTGTGAATGTGGACACTTCTAGAAGGTAGAATGATGCAGTTGGCTGAGGGAGCAGATGGGGAAACAGGGACAGTGGAGTTTCAAGGGAGGACTCTCAGGTTCTGTCGTGAGTAACAGAAGGATAGAGCGTTGGTCCTGGCCTATGAGGGGAAGGCCGTCGTGGAGCAGGTTTCAGGGAGAAAGCAGTTCAATTTTGGCTACAGTGAATTTGGAGCATCTATTTGACATCCGTGCAAACATGACAAATTGGCAATTGGCTGCACAACTCTGTGCTTGGGAGAGAGGTTTGGGCTGAAGCTGTGCATTCGGGAGGCCGCAGCTGAGCAGAAGCTGAATGTGAGCTAACGCGCTCTCTCCCTGACTTAGTCATTTGTCTGCCACCTGTAGTCTAATTTGCCAGATACTGTCTTTAAACCAGGTCTTTTTTTTTTTTTTTCAAATTTTAACTCATTTTAAAAGGATATCTATGTTGCACTTTTAAGTAGAAATCCAATATTGCTTGCCTTTGATAAAAGGTAACCATAAAATAAAACAATGACAACAAAACAACATTTAGTTCAAGTTAGGCATAGTCTCTCACTAAGGATTTCGAGCCAGAGGGTCTTCTGTATTATCCAAACACAGAGATCAACAAGTGTCAGATGCCAGGGTCATCATAATACCAAACTAAGACTCTCCTCTTGAAGTTCTTGGAAGATTGGAGGGAAATTGGCAAGAAATTAGCCTCTGTTGCTTTGTCCCGGGTCCACGAATCACTTAAAGTCCCCTTTTACCCTCTTATGTGCCTGGCCCTTGGGGAGATGCTGAGCTGAGCAGCCGTTATAGTGGGTAGAAGAAGGAAGCTTGGGGTCCAGCTTGACCCTCTGCTAGAGGTTGGGTTTGCTTTAGGACTATGTATTTTCTGAAAGGCAAACTGCAATTTGCAAGAACGCAGAGAGGGGCAATGGCTGTTTATTCTAGAACAGACTTGGGGGATGAGAACCTTGGAAAGCAAGGGTGGGATTTTTCCTGCATGGTTCTAGGATGTGGCCCTGCAGCCAGCTGGGAAGGATAAAAGGATACAAGTGGGTTGGTTTCACTTCCCTCTGGGCACAGGCTTTCTCTCTGAGAATTCTCACTGGGGCTCATATCTTTTAAATTAAGTAGTCTGCTCCTGAATAATATCTTTCTTTGGGGCTGTTTCTTTTTTCAGTTAATATATTGGGGTCCCTTTTTGACATTATAGGCTTTCCTCAAATGCCTGGTGAGCCAGGATCGACCTTGTTCATTGCAGAATGAAGCAGCAAAGAGCTGGTGTGTGCTCACGGTGTGTTTCAGCTGGTGGGTTTTGTTTCAGGTTGCCCAGGCCTGGAGGTGGCCTTGGTGCTGAGGGGCCTTTGCAGAACCTTCTCTTTGTGGCTGGTCTGGAGACAGGCAAGGATGCTCCTGTACTTTTTGCCTGGAGATGGGAGTTGTCCATGTTATCTGCAATCCACCCTAGGCTGATGGTGAGGGAGGGAGTCTGCTGTCATAGGAAGCATGTAGACAGACTCAGGCTTCTCTCAGCACGAGAAGGGATTTTGGATCTCTGAGGTCCTTCCTACTGTGGGTTTGCAGTTTCCCTCCACAACCTCACCCGCAGGAATCCGGAAGCGTCTGATGCCTTCCCTGGTCTGGGAGCCCCTAGAGAGGAGGATCTGCTGAGCTGTTATGACATCGTGCCCACAACTGTGCAGGCATTTGGGAGATGCTCTGAAAATGCCCGATGAAGGGTTGTGAGGATGAAAGAATCTGCTGCTGAACACAAACTGCTGGGCTCCAGGCTACTGAGCCCAACTCATTCCATGGCCCAGCATGTCCCATGGCTCAGTATGTCCTGTGGCTCAGCACGTCCCTTGGCTTCCCATGGCTCAGCACGTCCCGTGGCTCAGCTCTCACTCCTTTGCTTCTGCGGGTCCCTTGGTCTGGCGTGTCCTCCCCACTCTTCCTGAGTTCTCTGAATTCTACTTGCGCCTCCAGGGCCCCCTCTTTCATGAAACCTTGACTCACCACCTCCACCTCTTTCCCCACCTCACCCACCACTGTCCTGCTCTTGGGGCCCTGCACCCACCTCCTGCTGGGCCCCTGCTTCTGCCCTGCAGTGCTGTGGCCCCCTTCCTGCCCAGCAGCTGGGAAGGCATCCTGAAGTGCGTATCAGATCTTGCCCTGTCCCTGCCTCCCATTGCCTCTGGACCACAGCCTCTGAGATCCTGCCTGCCTTCCTCATCTTGTCTTCCATTCCTGGGGAACGGTGGCCACATAGCCAGGTGGCTGGCAGCACGGACTTGGGAGACCCTACCGGCCTGGGTTTGAACCCTGTCTCTACCGCATGCTTGCTTTGTGACCTGGTTCCTCATTTTCCTCATCTGTAAGATGGTGGTGTTGAAAGGACCTGCCTGGTAGGGCTGTTCTGAAGGTTGAGATATTCAAGTGCGAGAACACCACCCAGCACAAGGCTGGTGAATGCTCCAGGAGGGTTCACTGCGCCATTGCCATTTTCCCGTTGATCCTGCAGTTCCGGCCACTCTGGCCTCTGCTCACATAGCTGGAACTCGTCAGACCATCTCCCACCTCAAGGTCATTGCCTCTACCATGCTGTCTCAGGACACTCGTCCCCTGCCTTACCATTCGGTCAGCCCATTATCCTTCGGGCCTCAGGTTGAATGTCACTTGCTGAGAGCAGCCCTCTCTGACCATCCTTTTAGAGTGGCTTCCCCGCCTCACATTCCCCGTTACAGTCTGGCCTGATTGTATCTGCCAGTGGGTTCTGCTTCCCCCAACCAGAACTTTCCCATCATGAGGGGGAAACTGCCTGGACCAGAGGCCCTCGGTAACTGCCAGTTGGCTGAATGAATGCAGGAATGAGGCATGAACAATGCAAAGATGCTGAACCATGACATGAGGGACTGTTTCATTCATGTGGCATGGGGGTGGGCTACCCCCCCATACCTAACTTTTCCAGTGTGACGGTTTTCCTTCTGAATTTATAAGGTGCCCACCTTAAAGACAGGAATTCAGCTCGTGTCTTTTAATAGACCCTGCAAGGTATCCAGTTCCTAGGACACAGCATTTTGTTGGTTATTGAATGAGACTGAAGGGATGAGAAGAGTGGCCAATAGCATGGAGCTGGGGCCTAACTGCACACATGTGGTCTTGGTCCCTAGTATTTATTAGCCCAGTGTCCTTGGCCAACTTCATTTTATGCCACAAAACCTCAGTCTCCTCATCTATACAATGGGAATAATAATAATACCTTTTCTAGAGTTGGAGGGAGGATTAAATGAGTCAGTTATGTTTAAAGTCCTGGAACAGTGCCAATGGCCACCACATAGTAATTTCTATGTAAATGTGAGCTGCCATGATGATGGTGATGATGATGGTGGTGATGATGATGGTGGTGATGATTGTGATGTTGATGATGATTGTGATGTTGATGGTGATGATGATGGTCGTGATGATGATGGTGGTGATGATGATGGTCGTGATGATTGTGATGATGGTGGTGATGATGATGATGGTGATGATGATGGTGATGATGATGGTGGTGATGATTGTGATGATGGTGATGGTGGTGATGATGGTGGTGATTGTGATGATGGTGATGATGATGATGGTGGTGGTGATGGTGGTGATTGTGATGATGGTGGTGATGATGATGGTGGTGATTGTGATGATGGTGGTGATGATGATTGTGGTGATTGTGATGATGGTGGTGATGATGATGATGGTGATTGTGATGATGGTGGTGATGATGATGATGGTGATTGTGATGATGGTGGTGATTGTGATGATGGTGGTGATGATGATGGTGGTGGTGATGGTGGTGATTGTGATGATGGTGGTGATGATGATGATGGTGATTGTGATGATGGTGGGGATGATGATGGTGATTGTGATGATGGTGGTGATAGTGGTGGTGACGGTGATGATGATCATGGTGGTGACAGTGATGATGACGATGGTGATTGTGATGGTGGTGGTGATAGTGGTGATGACGATGATGATCATGGCAGTGATGGTGATAATGACGATGGTGATTGTGATGGTGGTGGTGATAGTGGTGATGATGGTGATGCTGATTATGGAGGTGTTGGTGATGATGATGGTGGTGGTGAATGTGATGGTGTGATGGTAGTAATGAGGGTGATGTTGTTACCTTGTAGTAGATTTCAAAAAGTGGAATAGAGTGGAATTAAAGAAAACACTACTGAGTTAATAAGAAGAAAGGTAGGGCGCAGGAAGTGTTTGCTAGGAAATGGAAGAGTCCAGCTTATTCCAGTATCAGTTGAATGCAGCAGACTCATGAACTTTACTGAAACCAAAATTTACCGAAGCTGATGAGAGGATCATGATTTCCCAGAGTGTGGACTGAAGCCTCCAGGAGGTGTCAGAGATGATTTTGGAGTAGTGATTTTCACACCCTCTGTAAAATAGGACCCATTTAAAAATTTTCAATCTGTTGCAAACTGATAATTTCATTAATGTGTAGAGAAACATTTTCACACTTCACCCCTAAGAGAAGGTTTGTGGACTGGTACCTGGAACAGATACTTATCTTGTAGCTGCCAGCAAGAAACACTTTCCAGATGGGCACCGTAGCAGGACACTGTGCTAGGACACGCTTTAAGTAGTGCTGTTTCAGATGAAAATCACATCACATGGGGCTTTGAATTTCACAGAATCCTGTGGTCAGCTGGTTGCTCCCCTGTGAATTATCTTTCAGTTGTGTGGTTGTATATGGAGGAGAAAGTTGTAGTTTGTGGCTCATGTGTCACTGACTGGTGATGTTGGATGATTTCTCTTTTCTAACAAGCAGAGAGCAGCCTCAGGCACAGAACCCTTGACGGGCATGGGGTCTTGCCAGAATGGAATTACACTGACTCGTTTCCATTGCATTTATTTTGTGGCCACTTAATATTTTTGGATATTGATTCTGATTTTCCTATTAGAGCCAAGATGTAAAGTTTCTTTAATAGATAATTTAGGTGCAAAAAGTGAGTTGCCTTAAAACATAGTGTACATTATCATGCAGCTACGTGTGAATATATGACAAAAATCATGAAAGTGGTACAAGACAAATCTGCAGAGAACTCTAGTGGAAGGCAGGATAGAGGAGTGAGAATAGACCAAATGGATGTTTGGGGTCATTTGGGGCCATGTAAGCCTCTCCCCTTTATCCCTGGTGGAACAGCATTAAGGACATCCTCTCCTTCATCCCAAACATCTGCTTTATGGGAAACCACAGGACTATATTGTTAGTAGTACTGGGAAAGCCTAGTCGGCTTTATCTTTTGGATTCTGAGAATGTTGTCAGTGATCATGTTTCTCTCTTCACTGGAGTTGCTAGGAGTTCCAGCATCCAATTTCAGTTCCAACCTCCAATCCTTGCACAGAACCCTACAGTATGTGTTTTGTGTATTGAAGCCATAGAATCATGTATTTTTCCTCCTCATTTTCTCCCTGACCTTTTTTTGATTTTGTCTTTTTTTTTTTTTTTTTTTCTTAACTGCAGTTACATTTTTGTAAGCTGTGTTACATCATTGTTTGGAACACAGTAGGGGTAATGCATAAATGCTGAATAAATAAATAATGATGAAACTTTTTCCTCAAACTGTGAGATTGGGGCCACTCCATTGTTAGAGTTATTTTAATGTGATCAGGACAAAGAGGCCAAGAGTGTTGTAGGAAGTAAGCTTTGTTCTCGTGGGCTTGGGCTGGGCAACGCTGTGGTTGTTGGGAACGCTAATTTCTGTTATTTGGTGGTGCTCATATCTCAGGCCTCTGTTTAAGAAACAACATAGATTCCTCCAAGGCACATATTTGCATCCTGTGTGGGCCGAGGTGCCTGGCTTCATTCTTTCTCTAGATACCCACACTATCTCATGGGTATTTTTAAATGCGTGTCTTAAGAGCCAACTTCTCTGCTGTGTGCAGGCTTTTCATGATGCCAGGAGAGTTGCCACGTGGATTTGCAGGCACTGAGGGCAGAAACAAGGAACAGGCAGCGTCAGCTCAATGGGTGGGACCCACTGTCCTTTCAGCCCTTGGTGGGGCGGCCTTGGAGGAAGGGTCATTCTCCAAGCGGGGCAGAACTCAGTTCCAGGTTGGCCAGAAGGCCAAATGGACTGTGGGGTAGGTCTGAGTCCAGGTAGTGGGGCGACCCAGAAGCAGGAAGATGGTGTGTCAAATGTAGAGTGAGACAGAGTTGGCAGGGGCTGGGGAGTTGTTGAGTCCTGTTTTTTCACACTTGTGTGGGGATCTTGAGGAGTTTTGTAGAGGTGCCGCAGGGTCTGCCTGTTGAGGAGCAAACCAGGCTGACCAGGTTACAGGTGCCATCCACTGTCCCCTCCCATCTGATTGGTTTGGATACTAGGATGTTGCGTGGATTCTCCTGGAGTCCAGACATAGCCAGTGAAACAATTTTGAACCCCCTGCAATAGTCCAGCCCCATCATTCCATTCCATAAAGGAAACTGAGGCCTTGCCAGGAATCCCAAAGTGGTAATCCCTCTTGTAGAGTTCCAGGGGAGGGCACCAACCTCCACCTAGCTACTGAAGCCAGAAACCTGGCCATTCACCTGCCCTTTCCATTTTCCTCCTCAGGGATGGGGATCCCTGCCACATCCCTGTATCCTGGCATCTCCAGCCTTCAGCACCTCTCCAATTCATCTGCTTCTCATTACCCCCAGCCACACCACGAAGGTCCAGGCCCCCTTGTCTGTGCGCTGGGAGGATACAGATGCATCCTGAGCCTTCCAGCTTCCTTTGTTGGGCCCATCTAATTGGGTTTCTGCTGGGTGATGGGAGTGATCATTTGAAACTTCAAATCTCATTATGACAGTCTATATCCCTTCCTCCATGTTCCCATCTTGTTTCAGATCTTTCAGTGGTTGCTCATGGCTTATAAAATCAAAACAAAACAAAACACCCAAATTCCTCACCAAGCCCCCTCCTGCACCTCTGGCCTCATGATGGCATGATTCTTTGAGTCTGGGGACCTGAGCACATGGTCTGAGCTGTGCTAGAACTCTAACCCACACCACCCCCTTCCATGCACAAACACAGATGTTTGCTGGCTGACTCCAGCTCATCCTCTCATCTTAGCCTCAGCATCACTTCTGCAGGAAGGCCCCTTCCAATCTCACCAGGGCCCATCACGTCATCCTGTCTGATGCCCTTTGGCACTCTGGGCTAATCCTTTGGGGCCCTCAGACCCCGTCCCCACTGTCTTAGTTGTCTGGTTTGCTCTCTCTCTTCCCCTACTGGACTCTCAGCTTCCTGAGAGCCAAGGTCACATATAGCTTTAGCCTGTGTCCCAGGCCTTCAGCGTGGTGCTTCTTTGGGCACAGGAGGTGTGTGCAGAGTGGAAGGAGACCTTCGTTTTGTGGGGAGACTGTATTATAGAGAAGTGGTTTCATGTTCCAAAGAACAAGCAGGAAATATCTTCCTTCTCCTCCTCTTTCTCCTAGTAAATCCTCCTTCCTCCTCACTGGCTGGATGAAGCATCTCATGGTGGAATAGTTTCAGATCCAGGGTTCCCAGGAAAGGGAACCACCTCCAGTTCCCCATCCCCTTCCCTTTCCTGGGAGGTCTCTGGTGCTTATGTTACTAATAATGAACATTTAACTAATGAGTTGCTACCTGTTCATATTACCAAAGCCTCCCTGCCAAAGGCCACCAGAGACATTCCTGGGGTCGAATCAGATTAGATTTATGGAGCTTCCTGCATCACAGCGTTAACACAGTGTTGAGGGCCATGACAACATCCCAATATGCAGGACTGGGAGAGGCTTTTTTACAGGGCTTGAGTATGATCTGGATGATTCTAGAAGAAATGAAAGAAGCAAGGGCCAGCTCTATCTGATACTATCAAGAAAGAGGCCTCCCACTATAGGATATCTCAGTGGTCTTTTTTCAGGAGGTTGGAGGAACTAGTTGAGGCTGGGTAAGTGCAGGATCCCTGCCCGTGGAGGGGACATCAGTCACGTTTGTAGCTTCCATGTGGCCTCGGGTGTCCTGGCGGAGACCTTGGCTCTCCTGTCAGAAGCTTCCTCTGATTGTCAACAGGGATGATTTTATTTTACTCTTTATGCTTTCATCTTTCATATTTAAAACTTTGATCAGTCTAGAATTTCTTTTGATATAAAATGTGAGGGACAGAGCCAACCTACTTTTCTATTTTAGATTGCCATCAATTGTCCCAACTCCATTTATTGAATGATAATCGCTTTTCTCTGATTTTCTTGCCTCCTTTATAAATATATTAGATTCTATACAATTTTGTGTCTATTTTTGGACTTTTCATTTTGTCCCATTGAATTGTGTCTATCCTTGCAACAAAGCCACATTGTTTTAATTATTATCACTATATTATATGTTTTAATAACAGAAGTCCCTTTCCCTCATACCTTATTCCTCTTGCAGCTTTTTCTAGTTCTTCTTGTTTATTTTTTGTATAAATTTTATCTTATTTGCTATATGTCTTTTAAATATCTGATAACTTTAGCAGGATTTTAGTTGTGTAAGAATTACAGAATTTTAATCCTGGAAGGATGCTGAGGAGGTTTCTAACTCTCTCATTTTCTGGAGAGGATATGATTTTATCAAAGTGATGCTGTGAGTTTATGGCAGTGAGAAACGAGGGAATCCCCAACCCTGAACCCACCTCCAGATCCACTCGCCCCACCAAGCCTCCAGCTTTTGACCCTGCATATTTTTAGGTACCCAAAAATTACTTAATATTTAGCTTAGTGGACTGCCACGATTTAAATTTGACCTTTTGAATCCAAGCACTTCTTTCTGCTATGTTGCTTTTAGAAGAAAGGACAAAGCTGAGGAATTCAACCTTTGTTTCCATTTATCTCTTAGCCTTCCGAGACAGGCCGCAATGTAGCCAACACCACTCCTTTGTCTCCATGGTCAAAGTCGGAAGGAAGTTCTTTCAGAGGGGTTGGCTTCATTGATCTTGTGGGGAAAATCTTACAAGTACCCAGGGCAGGGTGTTTGATAAGGAAGTGAGTGGTGTGAAATCCAGGCTCAAGAACAAAAGCCCTACAAGCCTGTACCCAACGGGGCCACTGGCCTAGAATGGTAATAAATAGAATTGGGTGACAACCTTGAAGGTCACCCGTGGTTCAGCTCTGGAGGTGTCCTTGTTTGTACTCACTTTGAGTAACCATCAACTTATATATAGCCTCAGGCCAATTGCCCAGTGATGATTTTGACTGTCCCTTGCCAGGGGCCTGGGCTTGTGGTTTGGTTGTGAGTCTGTCATGGTCTCTGTGACCTCAGAGGAGGAGGAAGGAAGATGATGATGGATGCTTCTAGTGATGCAAGCAGCAAACATTTTTGGACAATGTGCCCAATACCATTCTCTGTACTCTGCATGAGTTAACCGTTCAGTCTTCAAACAACGCTTTGAGGTAGGTGAGGAGACTGAGCACTAAAAAGGTGAATGCAGAGCCAGTGTGAGCACAAAAGGCCTGGTTGCCTGCTAGACCGTGCCTCCTCTTGGCTGGAGCTCTATGGCAAGAGTTGGAACCAGGGAGCCTTGGTTAAAATATCAGCTCCATCCCTTATGACCTTGGGCAACTTACAAATCTCCAAATCTGTATTTTCACCTTTTAACTAGAATAATGTATGTCAATTATAGGGTGTTAGGATTAAATGAGAAAATGTACACAAAACTTTTGGGACGTTGTCTGGCACTGGGTACGTACTCAATGAAAAAAGGTA
Source organism: Pan paniscus (assembly GCF_029289425.2). Taxonomy (NCBI): domain Eukaryota; kingdom Metazoa; phylum Chordata; class Mammalia; order Primates; family Hominidae; genus Pan; species Pan paniscus. Next base: position 65,461,272 of record NC_073270.2, read on the forward strand.
ATGGTTTTTTTAACTTGTTTAATGTTTCTAAGCCTTAGGTTTTCCACTTATAAAATGAAAGCATCATTATATATGGTGCGTGGCTGTCTTCTCTTTTGGTTTGGTTCGGTTTGAGGATTTGTCGGGGTCACATTACCGTCATGACCACCTGTGTGACCTTGAGCAGATTCCTTAACCCCTTTATGTTGCAGTTGCCTCCACTCTAAAGTGGGGGTCCTGATAGTGGCTGGCTCAGGGTTGTGTGATCAAATGAGAGATGCTTAGAGAATAAGCATCGGCGTCTGGCACAGACATCCTCATCCTCCAAGATCCTGTGACTTGTTGCATCTATGTGCTTGACTTAGCCCACAATCCGTCCCCATCTCCCTTCTCTTCTCTTTGTTTTGGGAATCTTTAAAAACGCTTGTTGAGCTTGGGGTCGGTTTGCAGAATCATCACCTACTTTTAGGGTAGTCTGTTTCATTTGGGGTAAACATTTAGGTTTCTAAGACATTGGGACAGTGATGTTTGACTTCACATCTATTCATGTGCTCTCACTGAGCTCTGAATATGATGTTTCCATTCCCCCATCTATCAGAGATGACACAGAATCATTTATATAGACTCAATAGACTCTTAGGGGAGGCACCAGCCCTGTCTGTAGCTTCACTGCTTCTGAGACTGAGGTGGTACCTGGTGTATCAGTTACCTGTTTCTGGCAACAAATTATTCCAGAATTTAGCTTGTGATTTTGTTGACAATTAGGCTGGACTTAGCTGGGTGGTTCTTCCGATCTTGGCTGGGCCCCTGCATGCATCCGTATTCAACTGCAGGCTGGGTATAACACTGTCAGATTTTGGTGTCAGCTGGGATAACTGGGATGACTCAACTCTCTTCTGTACTCTTCATCTTGGGCCTGTTCACATGGTGGAGGCACAGCCCCAGGCAAGAGGGAAATGTACAAAGCCCTGTTAATCCTAGGCTCAAATCGGGCCCACCATCTCTTCTGCAGGCAATTGGCAACGTAAGCCCCAGTCCAGCCCAGATTCAAAGGAAGGGGGCACACATCTTCTCTTGATGGGAAGAACAGAGTTCACTGCAGAGGGGCCTAGTCTGAGGAGATGAAGAAATGTGGCCGTTTTTGCAATTTGCCTCACTGACCACATAGAAGGTGACTGGCCCTGTGTTTTATGTCATATGTGACTTTATAGAAATGTGTCTCCTAGCTGGGCTTTGCAAAGATGCAGACTCTATCTGTCTTTCTGTTGTGGGCTTTCTACCTTGTCATGAAAAGGCCAGAAAATTCCTGAAATGAGTGTCCTTTTCAGTCCTTCAGGTGAGAGGCTCCTCAGGGATCCACAGACCATTGTTTTGGCTTCTGTCTCCCTCTGCTTGTCACACACGGATCACATACACAGGTGGAAGTGTACTTGTTTGCTTCGCTTCCCAAACTGTAAGCTCTGTGAAGACAGGAATCTCCTTGACTCACTATTATATCGTTGGAACCTAGTAGGTCACTGTAAATATAAGATGAAAGAGGGCAGGAAGGCAGGAAGGGAGTGAATGAGTTAGGAAGTTAGGCATCTAGATAGGAAGGAAATGAGAGAAAGCCTCAATGGAAGAAGGAAAGAAAGACACTGGAGGTAAACAGTTGGGAAAGAAGGAGGTGAAGAGATATAAGGAATTTAAATTATTCTTCAACAAGCTAGGTATGGGGCAAGGCACTGGCCTTTCTGAACCTCATTGACTGCATCTGTATGATGGAGTAATAGTAGCACCTACCTGGCTTGTAATGAAATAATACACAGAAGCTTTTAGAATAGGGACCATCGCTGATGGCTGCTCTAGTTGTTCTGGTTTCAGCTGATGAAGGCACTAGGATCCTCAGCATGGAAGACACAGCAGCAGGGACGGGGGAAATGCTGTGGGTCCAAGGAGATAGTGCAGGTGCTCAGAGGGTCATGGAGAGAGAGAAGCAGCCCAATGATTGCCGGGTGCTATGCCATTCAGTGCTTCTTCTAGGCATGGCTTTGAGCAGCAATTGGCCAGGCTTCCAGAAACTTCAGAACAAGTGGACTGTGAACTCTCTGCAAACTAGATGCTGTAATATGCATTTTCATAACTCCCCCAAGGATGTGGACAGGTGGAAATAAACTCCCAGTCACACAAAACCCCACCACCCAGAGAGCAATCTGGTTGACATCCTGGCTGAGTTTATTACCATAATTTTTCCTATGGGTACCTGTGTAAATATAGAAACTGTAGACAAAATTGGAATTGTACCACTGATATGGTTTGGATTTCTGTCCCCATCCAAATCTCATGTCGAATTGTAATCCCTAGTGTTGGAAGAGGGGCCTGGTGGGAGGTGATTGGATTCTAGGGGTGGATTTCCCCTTGCTGTTCTCATGATAGTGAGTGTGTTCTTATGAGATCTGGGTAGCACCTCCCACTTCATTCTCTTCCTCCTTCTCTGGCTATGTCTTGTGAGATGTGCCTGCTTCCCCTTTGCCTTCCACTGTGGTTATAAGTTTCCTGAGGTCTCTACAGTCGTGCTTCCTGTACAGCCTGTGGAACTGTGAGTCAACTAAACCTTTTTTCTTTATAAATTACCCAGTCTCAGGTAGTTCTTTATAGAAATCCAAGAATGGACTAATACAACCACTTACGCTGTATCTTGGGTTTTTAAAATTCACATTATTTTGTGAGTATTTTCTCACTGCCTGAGAATTTTGGGGTCAGGCATTTTTCTCTTCACCTCTTAGACACTCAATTTCTGTTTAGAAAATGGGGAGAGTAAGAGTATCTCTCTCCTAGAAGTTGTCTATTTTTTTTTTTTTAATTTGAGATGGAGTCTCACTCTGTTGCCCAGGCTGGAGTGCAGAGGCATGATATCAGCTAACTGCAATGTCCACCTCTCGGGTTCAAGCAATTCTCCTGCCTCAGTCTCCTGAGTAGCTGGGACTACAGGCTCACCTCACCACACCCAGCTAATTTCTGTATGTTTAGTAGATCCAGGGTTTCTCCATGTTGGCCAGGCTGGTCTCAAACTCCTGACCTCAAGTGATCCGCCCACCTCTGCCTCCCAAAGGGCTGGGATTACAAATGTGAGCCACCGTACCCAGACTATTTTGTTTTGACCTGGGGAGAGTTAAATGAGTTAATATCCTTAGCCCAGTTCCATAACATCCACTGTAAGCTTTTCTATATGTTCCTTTATTTAGGAAGAGTGAACATAGTGCCAGGTTTTACTTAGAGAGAAGTGCTCTGCATGCTTTGGTGCTAGCACACAATAAAATTAAACGGAGGTCAAAGCAGAGAGCACTTAGGGATTCCCGAAGCGTCCAGAACAACAGTGGATGGTTATAAAGGACAGCAATAGTACAATGACGCTGCCTCCAAGACGAAGTACAGCATTAATTAGTACTGGGCAGTGGATGGCCAGGCTCTTTCAGGGCTTTACTGAGAGCCTCTGAAGGGTGGCAATGATGAAGAGTGGGGCCATGAGTGACCATCTCAGGCCCGTCGGGAAGATACTTTTCATGTGGTTGACCCATGGCAGAAGGAAGGACCTGTGTCATCCCTGAGTGTCTGAGCATGTTGGGGCTGTGCCTCGGGACATGGGGTTTTTCTCCCTGGTCTCGTTGGGATGCTCTTCACACCTAAGCAGGGTTTGCACATTCAAACACGGGCTGTTTGTATTCCAGCCAGCACTGCTGAGAAGGCCGGGGAGCAGCTTGGTGCATACTAAGGAGCAGCCCCTGCCCTGGCTCTGTCCACACCAGGCTCTCTGGGCAGCTGCCCATGGAGAACACAAGCCAGCAACCTTTGAGGAGAGCCAGGCCAGCATTTGACCATTTGAGGCTGATGGACCCTGGGTGGCCCCTGAGGGCCTCGGCTCTGCTTTTGGGAGACCTTGAAGGCTGATGCGTTTCCTCCCCAGCCCCACTCTTGCTTTACCTGGATTGCTGCTGGGACTTTGAGACAGTCCACGCTTTCCTATTGTGGAGGCCGTGCCTTGCCCGGGGGATGGAGACTGAATCTATTGGTGATGATCCAGTAAAGGGTCTCAGAGTTCAGCAGAGGGTGCTGGGATTCACCCCAAATATTTGGGCAGAGGGAGAGAGACAGGCTGTGAAACAGAATGAAATAATGATGTGATAGGAAGCCCTGCAAGCATTGGCCCCTTTAATTCTCCCTAGGACTCTATGAGGTAAGGACTGCCCCACTTACCAGGATATGAAACAAAGGCTCAGAAGGCTCAGAAGGTGGAAATAAATCTCCCGAGTTTGACCAGGAGCCCAGCAGCCCTTCCCCAGAGCCTGTTGACAAACAGTGCAGGCATGTGCCTGTCTCAGGGTTATCTTCCGCCTGCTTTCTTCTCAGCATGCGATTGCATCATATTGTATTGATTGCTTATGGAAGACTGAATTCAGAGGCCTCACAGATCTATATCATGACTTTACGGAAATAGAAAAAGAAAAGGTATTTTTCATGGTGGCTCAAACTTACTTCTTATCCCCATCCTTGCAGGCAGAGGCCCCTAACAAATGTCAAAGGATGACTGAGGGGGCTTTGGAAGCCAGGAGACTTGGCTGTAGATCTCCTCTACCACTTCTTAGCCATGAGACCATTGGTAACTCATCGAACCTGCCTGAACCTCAAATAGCTGCTATTGCTCTTTGTTACCCATGAGACCAAGGAAATAGTCTTCATCATGACCAAGGAATAGTCATGTTCTAGAGAGTGCACAGGCTAAGAAAGGAGCAGAGATTAGAAGGAGAAAAGAGGAAAAAAGAACAAGCAGGACATTTTTCACCTAAGAGATTGACAAAAAAATTTAATTTAATCAATAAATTACCCAGTCTTGGGTAGTTCTTTATGGCAATCTGAGAATGAACTAATGCAACAACTTATGCTGCATCCTGTGTTTTTTTTAACTCACATTATTTTGTGAGCATTTTCTCATTGACAATATCAAGTGTTGGCAAACATATGCGGAAACAGCTCTTACAAGTCTCAGATATAAATTGGTATGGCCATCTTGCAGACACAGTTTGGCAATATCAAGTAAAATTGGAAAAGCAAATGCTTTGACTATCCGTGACTATTTCTAGGTAAGGAGGCTTGGACCAGGATGTTCATTACAATATCAACATTGTGTGTAATTATGAAAAACTGGGAAAAAATCCTAAATGACCATTAACAGGGGACTGAATACATCAAATGTGGCATATTCTTACCATGGGACACTTGGCAATAGTTAAAAGTCATGAACTAAATTTCTATGGGAGGAAAATGAAGTGGACAGTATAATACCATGTTTGTAAAGCTACCCACCCCAACAAAATAATATCATATATAGCACGTCAATGTGAAATGAAAAAAAGACTGGATGGAGAGAGAGGGGCAGGGAGATGGAGAGACAAAGACAGAGACAGCAAGCAAGAGAATGTGAGAGCTGTAGGTATCAGACTAAAAAGACACATACCAAATCTCTGATAATTGTTCCTTCTGGGAGTGTTGAATGATTAAAAAAAAGGATTTCACCTTTATCAGGAATGTTTCATTATATATTATAATAGTTATACATATAAACACACACCAGATGACAGCTTCAATACCCTCCAGTTTTGTGCATTTGATATATGATTCCTTGTGCTTTTAGGTTTTCTTAATGTTACTCAAAGAAATTGGAGAAATAATTTTTAAAACAAGAGATTTATTTGAGGAGCTTAGAGAAGGGGAAAAGTTTGGATATCTAATGATTTTTATTTTAAGGTCAAGGTATGATTTGACTTTGCTCTGTAAAGCAATTTTCTTTTCTCCAGGAGAATGTTTGCGGCAAACATTTATTAATTAGCTGCCATGTTCATGGCCCACAGAACTGTCCATGGTACTAGTTCTCTACCAGGCACACAAATAAATCCTCAGCTAAGTAAGTTTATCTTGGATGACTTTTTCTCTCAGTTTGATAAGAATTCAGCTTGCCATCCTCTGGCCTAGCTGAGCCACAGGATGTTGAAAGAAGATCAATGCTGCCTGGTAAGTACATTCAGAAACACAACTTCCCCCAGATATTCCAGTGTTTCTGCTGATGCCCAAATCCCTAGGTCATGTCAGCTATGAAAACATCAGCAAATGTATGCAGTATTAACTGGAAAGGAGTGTTGTTGCTTCTTACTTTTTATAAGCCCAGAAGATTCCAAGAACAGGGAAAATATCTAAAACCAAGTCAGAAAAGGACATAAGTGCTGAGCCCATTGGTGACTGCCGTTATCTGCTTCGAAACCCCAGGAGTTGGTGATGTTGTTTGCAAGGAGACAGCTATGCTTCCTTTCTTGTTTTAGTCTTGGGCTGAGACAAATATGACATTTCCTAGATTTGGGGCCCAGAGCTACAGAAAACATGGCCCCAAACCAAAAACTTCAAATTTTAAGCCATTCATCCTTGAGGAATATGCTGATACCTCATTTACCCCTTGTGACTCCTAAACCCTGGACATACCTTTTTATGCTATTAAAAGAAGGCTTCTAGTTTTGTTTACTCCAGTCTCCTAGATGTTGTCATTCCCCTTGAATCTCCTGAGAGGCTGGAGATTATATTTGGTCTGGCAAATGGTTTTCTTTCTCCCCCCTTTCTCCTTACATTTATTGTAAAAATATTTTAATAGGCAATACATGTATATGGTTACAAAATTAAGCAGCATGAAAAGGTGCACACTGCCATCATGAATACTCTTATGATCATCATCACCTTTATTGGATAGTGAAAAGTCTGTGGCCGGGCGCGGTGGCTCACACCTGTAATCCAAGCACTTTGGAAGGCCGAGGTGGGTGGATCATGAGGTCAAGAGATCGAGACCAGCCTGGCCAACATGGTGAAACCCCATCTCTACTAAAAACACAAAAATTAGCTGGCCATGGTGGCAGGCACCTGTAATCCCAGCTACTCAGGAGGCTGAGGCAGAATAATCATTTGAACCTGGGAGGTGGAAGTTGCAGTGAGCCAAGATCGCGCCACTGCACTCCAGCCTGGCAACAGAGCAAAACTCCGTCAAAGAAAAGAAGATGAGAGAAGAGAAGGGAAAAGTTAAGTTTGCATACTAAACTTACTTTCTGGTTGACCAGTTCTCCTTCCCTGAGGCAACCACTGTTACAAGTTTCTTTTTCATGATTTCTTGTGGATTTATTCGTGTCATTCATCATATGTGTGTTTGTCACATGAATGATGGCAATCTACACATACTGTTTTGTACCTTTTCTTACTTTGTAATATTTCTTGGAGATCATTTCATGGAGATGGATGTTGGTCTTTCTCAGTCTTTTATGTGTTGCCTGATAATCTGTGGAAAAGGTTCTTCTCCACTGCCCTATTGGTTGACACTGGGGTTGTTTCCAAACATTCATCGATGAATCAGTGCTACCTCGAATAATCTTTTAACCATGTATGCATCTTTATTTTCAGGTTTGAGTTTATTTGTAACATATGTTCTGATGACTGCAACTGCAAGACCAAATTATATGTGCATTTTAAGTTTGTCTAGATGTAAAACATTGGCCTGCAAAGATATTATATCAACTTATAAACAGAAAAATTAATGGCAGCACTGTTTGTCAACGCCCTCACCAAACTAGGTCATTGACAATTCTAAAAGATGGGTCTACAAGGGTAGTGCTTAAAAACATCTTTTTTGGTTTAGGTTCAAGCCATGTTTACACTTGAAATGGTATGATATCTTACATGGTATGAGAGTGAGCAGGTGGGGGCATATCTGGAAAGAGATCAGTGTACTTTGGTAGTTGTTGAAGTGAAGCTGAGTGATGAGTACATGGTAGTTCACGTTTCCATCCTCTGTACTTTTGTAGGTGCTTACGTTTTTTTTGTTTTGTTTTTTTGTTTTTGTTTTGAGACAGGGGCTTGCTCCATCATCTAGGCAGGAGTGCACTGGCACAATTATGGCTCTTTGCAGCCTTGACCTCCTGGGCTCAAGGGATCCTCCCGCCTCAGCCTCCCAAGTAGCTATGATTACAGGTGCACCACACTATGTCTGGCTAATTTTTAAAACATTTTTTGTGGCGACGGGGTCTCACTATGTTGCCCAGGCTGGTCTCAAACTCCTGGGCTCATGTGATCCTCCTGCCTCAGCCTCCCAAAATGCTGCAATTACATGTGTGTACCATTGCGTCCAGCTCTTTTTCCTTTTTATAACAGAAATGTCCAAGCCATATATGAAACAGATCTGACCCACATAATAAAAATATGGACCATAAATCATCATGAGTTGTTTTCTCCTTGTATTTAGCAAAAGCTCCTCCTGTGCTCACGGCAGGCTGAGTGCCTGGCCCGTGTCTTCTTAGTCTGCACAGTATTCTTGTGAGGCTGAGATCATTGTTTTTATTTCTGTCTCACAGATGAGAAAACAGTGGTCCAGAGAGATTAAGTAGGTAGCAGAACCAGGGAATGCAGACTTCTCACAAAGCAATACACTGCTTCTGCCTGACCATCACTTTGCCTGGCTGCTGCCTCTTTGGCTACCATCTGTCTGCCAGTCTCTGGGGACACTAGTTACTCTGACAGTCTAGTTACCAGGTAGGCTCCAGTAAGATGGGAAAGACCTGGATAGAAATAAAGGCATTCTATGAACATTACACCAGCAACTCTTTTTTAAAAATAGATTTTATTTTTTAGAGCAGTTTTAAATTTACACAAACATCGTACAAAAAGTGAGTTCCCATATACCTCCTCTCCCCTTCCCAGTTTCTCCTATTATTGACATGTTGCATTGTGTGCACATTTGTTACAACTGATCAACAAATGTTGATGAATTATTAACTCAAGTCCACAGTTTACATCAGGGCTTACACTTGCTGTTTACATTCTACGGGTTTTGACAAATGCATAATGGAATGTATTCACCATTACAGTATCATAGACGATAGTTTCACTGACCCCCCAATCCCCTGTCCTCTGCTTCTGCAGAACCCCTGGCAACCACAGATCTTTTTGTTGTCACTATGGTTTTGTCTTTTCCAAGATGTCATGTAGATTGAATCATGCAGTATGTGGACTTCTCAGACTGTATTCTTTGACTAAGCAAGATGCCTTTAAGTTTCCTCCATGTCTTTCCTGTCTTGATAGCTCATTTCTTTTTATTGTTGCTTAATAGTCCATTGTCGGGATGTACCCCAATTTGTTTATCCATTTACCTGTGGAAGGACATCTTGGCTTCATCCCATTTTTTGGCATATGGTCATTTTTCAGTATTTTCCAAATGCTTATTAGATTTCATACGTGAATCTCATTGCTCTTAGAAGGTCATTCAGATGTGCTCCTGACCTGGACCCAAATGGCCTGGACCCACTGTCATCACCTCCCTCTCTGGCCTCTTCTCCCACTCCATCTTCTTTCCCCACTCTGTAGACCCTCCAGCCTCCTTCCTGTTCTTTTGTGCACCATGTTGGATCCTGCACCTTCATCCTTTTTTCTTCTTTTTATTCAGAAGACTCTCACCCCAAGTCTTCTCACACCCAGATCTCAGCTGAAACGACACATCCTCTAAGATGCCCTCCCTGACCCCCTTACTGAAAGGGTTGCATGCTTCCAGGCAAATGTCCCTCACAGACTCCCCTGGGATTTCCTTTACTGCACTTTTCACTCTCTGAAATGGCCTTGCCTGTTTAGCTGGCCATCATCTGTCCCCCACCTCTGGAATGTCAGCTTCGCCGAGGGAGGGACCACATCTGGCTTATCCCTGGCTGTATCCTAGCCCTAGAACAGTGCCTGGGGCCTCACAGAATATTTGCTGGATAAGTAAATGATGGATTGATTAGTCTGACTACTCCAGTGCTTCTCAAGTTGATGGCTTTCCATCTACACATATTGTATTCATCCATGAAAAGAGAGAAGAAACCAGGAAAAGCACATCTCCAGTGATGAGGGTTATGTCTCTGGCAGCCTGTATTTTGGACCTGGGTGGGACCATAGTGTGTGTTCTTGTAGCTTTTGCCTGAGTTTCGTCTACATGGCCCTACTTATGGAGTCTAAGATGGAGCTGACAGTGATGTATCATTCTAAACAAGCGTGTTGTTGCAAAATCCATTTCAAAGAGATCCTCTTTTAAATGCTACTTCTCTCCCTTCCTCTTCATCTATTCTAGCCTTTGAAAGGTGTTTATGTTGATTCTGCCATTCTCCATTCCTGAGGCACAGATGAGCATCATAAATATGTTAGTTTTGAACAGGTCCTGAAATTTGCCGACATAATTCCTATTTTCTTGTCAGTACTTCCAAGCATGAATAGCCTTTTTTTTCGGTATGGTGAATTATCTACAGTTAGGGATGGTTTAAAGGTATTTTTATGAGGACGTTTAGTCACTGGGATCACTTGTTCCTGAGTCATGCATTTATTTTAAGTCTAAGTCTTTTGAAAGGTCATTTAGATTTTTCAAATATAGTAGTCATATCGTTGTCTCATATTCTTTCTCCTTGCGCATTTTTTGCTTTTAACAAAGGAAATTATTTTCAAGGAAAGCATCTTCAGATAATGCACAACCAGCCCAGGGGAAACCTAGCTTTATAGACACACTAGTGAGATCGTTGTGTAATCTGATGGGGGAAGGTTTGTAAGGTTTGTGTTCTGGGTAGAAAATGGTGAGATTTTAAACCAAAGTTTCATTCCAATTATGAAAATAAGACATGTGCATGATAAATATTTTCAGATCAGTGAAAGAAATAAAATAATTTTTACCCATAGTTCTTCTAGATATCATTAATATTTTGGTGTATTTCCTTGGGGTGTGTGTGTGTGTGTGTGTGTGTGTGTGTGTGTGTGTGTAATTTCATCAGACTGGAAACTCTGAGCAGTCAGAGTTCTTGTCTGTCGTCCTCATTGCTCTATAGAGAGTACTCCTGAGAAGACACTCAGTGCCAATTTACTGACTGAATGAAAGTTAAGTGTATGTGTGTCACATATTTCAAAGCAAAGTCTAGATAGTTCTCTATATTTGATTTTGTGTCCCTCCAGCAATTTCTCATTTTTAAATTTTTCTTTGAAAACATGATTTCTAAATAGTGGGCTGTTATTTCATGGGATGAAAAGTTGTGTTGGAAAGCCCCTTCACACTGGAATCTTTGAAACCATCTTCATTCATTTCTTTACAAAAAATCTTTAGCAGTGAAATTCTTGGGTTAAAGGGCCCGAACACTTTAAAGACTTTCATACATTTTTGCTAAGTAACCCTCCAGAGAGAAGGGAACAAGTGGCTTTCCCATCGGCAAGGAATAAAATGACCCATCTTTTTATGTTCCCATTAAGAGTGGCTTTAAGGGTTCTCTTGTAATGATGCATTTTTGTTGTCTACATTAGACTTGTTGTCCCTAGTTTCTTAGTAGCATTCTGATTTTGCTATGGTATGTTTTCATGTTCAGAAGTTTGAAAAATTGTTAGGTCAAATTTAGTATTTTTTTCTTTAAGACTTCATTAATTGCTCCTATACTTAAGAAGGTCTCCATCACCAAGAGAAAGCAACCTGCTTTCTCTCCTGGATTATTTTCTTCTGGCTTTCTTGTAGGTTCCTTTTCTTTCCACTTCAGCTCATGGGAAATGCATTTGAATGTGAGGTGTAGCTTCCTGATCATTCTGGGTAGCCCAGTGAGTGACTCAGCACTATCCTGGGAATAGTCTTTTTTTTTTTTTTTTTTTTTTTTGGCCACTGATTGGAAATGCACGTCTTATAGTATTCCCATTTTTTACATTATACTAAATTCTCTTTCTGGACTTTTTATTTTATTTGTCTGGATCTGCCATGTCTTCATGTTAACTGTTTTGATAACTACAGCTTTATTATATATTCTAATATCCAGCCAAACACCTCCTTTATTATATTTTTTTCAATTTTGAGAGCCATTCTATTATGTGTATGCTACAAGAAGAATATTATGAGTAATATCAGATCAGATTATAAAATACAATGAGAATTACATAAAAGTTATACAATCATTTTGGAGAACTGATATTTTTACCAAAGTGAGTAATCCCATTCAAAAGCCTAGTATGTCTGTCCTAGTATTTAAGACTTTCTCTTTTTTTTTTTTTTGAGACAGGGTCTCACTCTGTCGCCCAGACTGGAGTGCAGTGGTGCCATCTGGGCTCACTGCAACCTCCACCTCCTGGGTTCAAGCAATTCTCCTGCCTCAGCCATCCAAGTAGCTGGGATTACAGGTGTGCACCACCATACCCAGCTAATTTTTGTATTTTTGGTAGACATGAGGTTTTGCCATGTTGCCCAGGCTGGTCTCCAACTCCTGAGCAAAAAGTGATCCGCCCGCCTCAGCCTCCCAAAGTGCTGGAATTACAGGCATGAGCCACCACTCCTGGCCAGTATTTGAGAATTTTAAAGTCAATATAATTCTAAGTTTAAACGTTATGGTTTCTTCCCAGGGAACCCAACAATTTATTACGAGTTTTATTTCTATGTGTTTAATGTTTTGCATTGGTTATTGCAGATGAGATTTTTGTTTTCCTGTTAAACTATCTGGTGATTTTGCTAACATTAGAAAAAAATACTAATTTGGATTCATTCATTTTGTAACCTTAAAAGAGTGATTCATCTTACTCTCTTAGTATTTATCTTATTACTTATTATTTAATGTTTATGTTAAATACCCTCTTAGTATTTAAATAAAATAGTTTTCAAGTTGGTTCTCTTCAGTTCTCTGAGTGTAGATTGGTTCATCAGCTGCTCAAAGGGTGAACAATGAAAGGGGTGCTTCCTGTGAAATGTTCCCGTGGGGCTTATAGTGCACCTGAGCTGAGACACTCCTGGTTCAAGGGCAGTTCGCTGCCCTCTGTCTGTGGAGAAGGCTTGTCTGTTGAACCTGTCACTGCCATTTCCCTTCCTGCAGGCTGTGAGCCCAAGAATGAAGGGCTGCTGGATCACTTGTCTTTCTGCTTTGCTGTGAGAGGAGGTGGTGGTGGCCCCCTCATGCTTGGCCTTTGAGCCTGAGGAGGGACGAGGATCTACCCTGGGTGTCCAGTTACTCTTTGAGCCAAGTGGTGGATGAAGACTTTGGGGGTGTGGTTGACTCAGAGGCCAGAGCTGCAGTGAGCAGAAAGAGCCCACGCCACCTTCCAAAGCACCAATTCCAAGTCAGCAGGTGACCTTCCAGAAGAATTGTGCAATAGGCTTTAACTTTTATTGTGCAAACAAGTTTCTCACATAATTAACTCAATGGCCTCCAGATGAAAACAGTGACATTAAGACCCCACTGGCTTCCTCTGAATTCCCTGACGAACTCAAACTTTTCCCATACTGGCCTGTAGTATTTGGATTTCTGCAAAAGACAATAGGGTTGATTTTGGAGTTTCAGACTGTGGAACTCTGTCCTAGTTAATGAGAAGAGTCTGATAAGGCCACCCAGAGGGCAAGTGAGGTCTAGGATGCTGCATAAACAAATTAGGAAATGACAGAGAGGCACCAAAACTGCAGCACACGTTTCAGCTGTGTGTTCCTTTCTGTGTCTCTCTGATTCAATGTGGCCAGTGTTTTCTGGAGACTTTTGCAAAGGTGGGAATGGGGACACATGGCACTGTGACCCCATCTAGGTGGGTGGGCCTGGAGGCTACTCATCAACCCACCACCCAGAGCACAGACCATGCATTCCCAGCTGCCAGGAGCCAGTGCTGCTCCGGGTTCCTGCCTGGATCACATTAGTGTTCATGGTTGTTAAGCTTGTTCCTGTAAAGAGAGCCCTCTCCCCAAGAGCTGTTAATTGGGGAAAGAAGGGCTTTTTTTTTCTGCTTTGCTTGTTCCAATCTTGTGTTTTTGCTTAGAATATGAACACACGTGGTCACACACATACATGAAAAGCCAGAACAACCAGAGGACCTTCTGTTTGAGCACCCAGACTAGACACACAGCAGGGAAACCATGCCCAGCCTGGTTCCCTGGGGTCTGGGCTCTTGGTTCTTTCCTTTGCGATTGAGGAGGAGGCAACCTGCTTTCTCTCCTGGATTTAAAACACCCACTACCTCTCAAGTCCTCACATCATCTGTGGACCTTATCCTCAGTGCTTCTCTAGAAATGTCTTATTGTTTTCTAACTAAAGAGAACATGAAATTTATTTGCATAAAGAATCTTTTAGTAATGAGTACAGGAAAAAAAAATAGTCCGACTTGAGCTGGTGTAAATGAAGAGAGGCATTGATTGGTTCACCGAGCTGAAAAGCTAAGAGCATCAGGCAGGTGGCTGCATTCAGTGATGTGGACCACGCCAGCAGGGCTCTGCTGTCTTGTGCCTGGCTCTGTGTCCATCTGATTTGGCTTCATCCCCCAGCAGGTTCTCCCCATAAGGGAGGAAATGACAGTGTAGAGCCCCTGACTCATATTCTCATAGCTTAGCAATCCTTACTTAGTGATACGGTTTGGAAGTTTGTCCGCTCTAAATCTCCTGTTGATTTGTGATCCCCAGTGTTAAAGGTGGGGCCTAGTGGCTTGGGGCCCTCCCCATGGTGATGAGCTCCTGAGAGCTGGTAGCTAAAGAGTCTGGGGCCTCCCTTCTTCTTTCTCTCTCTTGCTCCCACTCTTTTTTTTTTTTTTTTGAGGCGGAGTCTCTCTCTGTCACCCAGGTTGGAGTGCAGTGGCAGTGGCATAATCTCAGCTCACTGCAACCTCTGCCTCCTGGGTTCAAGTGATTCTCCTGCTTCAGCCTCCCGAGTGGCTGGGACTAGGGTGCATGCCACCAAGCCTGGCTAATTTTGTATTTTTAGTAGAGACAGGGTTTCACTATGTTGCCCAGGCTGGTCTTGAACTCCTGAGCAAAAAGCGATCCTCCCACCTCGGCCTCCCAAAGTGCTGGGATTTCAGGCGTGAGCCCCCTTGCCCGGCTCTTGCTCCGACTCTTGCCATCGAACGTGCCTGCTACCCCTTCACCTTCCACCATGAGTGGAACTTCCTGAGGCCCTCACCAGAAGCAGACATCAGTGCCGTATTTCTTGTACAGTCTGCAGAACCATGAGCCAAATAAACCTCTTTTCTTTATAAATTACCCATTCTCAAGTGTTTCTTTTTTAACAATGTGAAATGGACTAACCTGGGAAAACATATATTTTAAATTTTCCTAACAGTTCCAGAAAAAGTCCTGGAATGGATTCTCATTGGCCCAGCCTGGTCACATGTCTATCCCCTGAACCAGTCATGGTGGCCAGTGAAATGTGATGCTCTGATTTGAT
Source organism: Pan paniscus (assembly GCF_029289425.2). Taxonomy (NCBI): domain Eukaryota; kingdom Metazoa; phylum Chordata; class Mammalia; order Primates; family Hominidae; genus Pan; species Pan paniscus. Next base: position 65,476,481 of record NC_073270.2, read on the forward strand.
TGGCCAGGCCTACCTCTGTCTGTACAGCTGGGTCACTGGGGTGACAGATGGGAGCATCAGCTCCATCCAAGCCAATGGACTGCTGATGGGGAAGGGGGGAGTTCATCAGGATAAGCTGGGCACGTGCTGCTGTAGTGATCTGAACTTTTGAGGGGCTCACAACCATGGTGCCTGTGTCTCTCTAATTCGGCATGTTGATCATGGGATAGCAAAGGGACGCTGCTTATGGAAGTTCTCTGGGCACCAGCTGGACCGAGGCACCACATCCACATATCCTCTACAATCACAGAGGCAGGAAGGGGGAACATGGAGAACTGTGCCCTGGCTGGGAAAGCATCCGCCCAGAAGGGGCAGATGCCACTTCCACTCCTATTCAGTTGGCCAGAATAAGTCCCATGTGCAGGCCTGGGTTCTACAGGTGGGGATGTGTAATTCCCTCCCGCTGAGAGGCACAGAGCATTTGTGAGTCATAATAGAGTCTGCTTTCGCTTGCCCTGCTGGTCCCCAGATATTTAGGTCCTGCTTCATGGGAGACAGCCCCAAAGTCCCACTCAGTCACTACTCACAGCTCATTGTCTAGGATCTTTGGGTGATGAATCATTATCTTTACATCATGTTTGGACATGGCTCTTCTTTATTCAGAGACTTATGACAAGTGATCTCCCCCCACCATCAAACACCTAAGATTTAATCTTGAAACAGGGATAGGATAACTGCAGTAAACGTTCAGAAAAGGGACGATGAACTGTCAAATGATCGCTACCCTGAAGTTCTCCCATGCAAATACAGTGACATTCCCTTCTCTGGGGGAAAGAGAGTTCCTTCATTGAGCTGGTTTGGCTCCATGGGACTACCTTCCAGTCTTCATTGGCCTTCTTCATTGGCTTTAGCGCCACCTTTCTGAAGTCTTCGTTTTTTGGTTATCCTTGCTGGCGGAATCAAAAGAAGATATTGGAAGACATGCTCTTCATAGAGTATGAGCAGGTGTCTCAGCCTAGAAAAATGGAGATCCAGGGATTATTTTCTACAACGTTCAGTCTCTTTTATTCAATCTGGTGATGGCTTGGACAATAAAAATCTCTCAAAACTTTTTTGGTCCCAGTTGGCTTCATCTGCCAAACCACACCTACAGTTTTTTTGAGATGTACCTTTTCCATAGATCTAGGACCCTGATCTTGTCAGGCTCCCATAAAAGAGCTATGACCATGGTCCCTTTGCCGATGAATTTTGTCCTAGTTTGCTAACACCACATAAATCCATTTGGGATTTTTAACCACAGGTGTGACAGCAGACAAATTCTAAACCACCCTTTGCCAGTTAAAGCCTTTTTGGCTTTCTTTTGTTGCTTTTCTCATTGGCTCTAAGAAGCCAGGGGTTTTTTCCAATCTTACAAAACTTTGAAGTTCTAGATTCTCTTTTATTTTTGCCAGACCCTGTTATCTGCATAGACACTTTCCCAGAAGTACTGGTTATATTATTGAATAAAGAGAGTAGTTTGTTACCTTCATCTTAGGAAGGGCAATTTGGTGACTTCAAATGTGAGAGTTAGCACCTACTTGGGAGTAGGAATTGTCCTTAGTATGTTTTAGGAAGAAATTAGATTTTTCATGCCTTGAGCCTCCCCTTTGTCCAGGATGCATGAAGGACCTGATGGGAATTCTGGGTGGTGTTGGGGGAGATGGTGCAGGTGGAACACTAGTTTCCTGAGGTTGACTCAGCACTTTCCATTCTGCTGAGTCAGAGTCTCGGTGCCTTCCTTGATTAGGTAAAGCCATCCCTTGGCATCTCTGAAGTGCAGCTTATAGGCTACTTGTAGTGATATGGGACATGGTCTTTTATGGGGTCATGTGTATTTTGTTATCTGGTCCTTTTGCAGAACCTGTTGTGTTCTGACATTCCTGAGTTGGCAGAGGAAAAAATCAGGTCTCAGGGAACATGTTGGTAAGTGGCAAAGTCAGGGTTTTGCTCAGGTCTTCCTGGCTTGAGGTCTTTTCTTCTTTCTATTTTTGCAGATTGGTTTCTGGAAAGATTTATTTAAATCCTCTCTAGTTCACCCCTATTCTTGAATCAAAAGGCTTATCTTAACAAGCACAAAAAGGCCCATTTATTCAGGTATTGTAAACAAGAATGGAAAAGATAGATGTGGCCTCATTTACTCATCCCATTCTCCTGCTTTTTATCCCACACCAGGAGTCTACCAGGCTCTAAGCAGACCTCAGGAAGGATGGGGCTGTCAGATGTGAGATGTTAGTGGTCCTCATTGGCCTGTGACTGGGTCCTGGTTTTTGAAGCTTGTTTTGTTTCTTGGGAGGCGGCAATAAGGTCAAGCTGGGGCTCAAAGCATCATCGTAACCAGCAAAATGGGGACCACAGCAGCGAGTTCACTGGCTAGGCCCTTTAAAAGGCAGGCACACACTTTCAAATTTCCCACTATTTTTAACCAGCTTGCTTGCTTGCTTTTAAATTCATGTGTGGTTCCTGGAGGCACTTGAACTCTTTCTACAGAGCCTTCCCCTCTGCTATTTTAATGAACAGCTGCATCAATGACTCCCTAACTTCCAACTGCATCTTCTTCATCCTCATTAGCCTTTACCTTGGCATTCAAGCCTCTTCCAGGCCTCCTCCTCCTTTTTCTTCCTCACCTCTCTTACCATGGCTTTCCCTCACCCCCTCACCCACTTCTTGATGTTCCTGCATCATACCTTCCTTTATGGGAACGTTCTTTGCCACCTGTCAGGATCCTACCCACCCCTCAAGGTCTGGTTCAAATGCTACACCTTCAGAAAGATTTTGGGGGAAAAATAAAGTCTTTTTTCTTTTTGAGTCTAAAAGTATTGCACACTCATTATAGAATATTTATAAATAAAATAAAAGTCATTCCCAGTCATATCAACCAGTTAATCCCTACAAATATTTGCATATTTCCATTCATCTTTCATGTATACATATATACAGAAAATATTTATAATACTGATGCCATATTGTATATATAATTACATATCCCAATTTTAAATATAGCATGTGTCTTGAAAATTTTTTGGTATCATTAAATGTTTTTCAAATACATAATTTTCACTGGATACTTGAAATTCTGTTCTACCTCTCTCCTACAATTATGTAAACATTCCTCTTGCTGTTTGGTTGTTTACATTGTTTTCTTGTGCATAAGGCTTTGTCTCTCTCTGATTATGTATGTAGAAATATAAGTATTTTTGAACAGCGTAAACTCTTTTAAGCTCTTGACACACATTGCCAAACGTTTTCTCAGGAAGGTGGTATTTGTTTTCACTCCCATATGTACTGTAAGCTCATCTTTCCAAATCTTTTCCAATCTGATGAGTTGATTTTTAAGAAATCAACTACCAGTTTGGCAAAAATGGAAACTCATTACAGATTCCCCTCAACTTACAGTAGGGTTTTGTCCTGATAAACTCATCTTAAGTTGACAATATCATGTCAAAAATGCATTTAATATACCTAATCTACTGAACATCATAGCCTCGCCTGTCATAAATGTGCTCAAAACACTTATGTTAGCCTACATTTAGGCAAAAATCATCTACCACAGCCTATTTTATAATAAAGTATCGAATATCTCATATAATTTATCAAATACTCTCTACCCCGTCAAAATTGCAATGGTTTCACGCCATTGTAAAGTTGAAAAGTGTTATGTAGAACCATCGTAAGTCAGGGATAGTCTGTATTTAATTTGTTTCTTTTGGGGTAACTTGTAGAGTTTAATTTTCTTTTTTCAGTTGTTTACTGCTATATTTTTTCTTCTGAAAATGATTGAAAACATTTGTACTCTTTTCAATGGGGTTAAGAGAAGAGGAGGCTTTTGTGTTTCTTGTTCATTTTAAAGAGGTCTTTATATACTAAGGACTTTTTTTTTTCATTGATTGTGAATATATTCCAGAGTTCATTATTTTACTTTTTTATATGGATTTTGAATGAAAAGTTTTAAAAATTCTTATGTAATTTGGACTAGCTATTCTTTTGTTCTTGATTGGTTCTATTTCTTCTAAGCTTAAAAATTTTATCTTAACCCTGAATCAGTTTTTTCCCCTAGATTTTCTACAATTATACTTTTCAAATTAAACTGAAATCTATCTTAGTGGGGGTATGAAAGATTTCCAGTGTGACTTTTCCCCAAATATCTGATTATGATTCTGCTATGCGTTGCATTGTTGAGAAATGCTTTTCCCATTGGCTTATGGTGCTTTTGTTCATCTTGACCTAACCTATCCCATATTTCATGTAGATGCACCCCATGATCTGAGTAATGACACTTCCACTGTGGCCATGCAGTTTTGATTATTATAGCTTTGAGATGCATTTCCAGGTCTGTTAGATACTCTTCCTTGTCATTTTTTTATACTGTGGTCCCCTCCCAGCCATAACTTTGCACACTCTCGAGGATTCCAGTGACTTTTGCAAATGCCTTTAACTCTTCAGCTCACTGTGAACTTCTTGAGGACGGGACTCAATTTGTCCTAATCAACTACACATCTTCTGTAGCATAGCCCATCATAGCATTGGCCAGATAGAATTCACTGAAAACATATTTGTTATGTTGATTGTGCAATTTCTTTCTGGTCATTTTCTGGGTGACTTGTATTTTTAGAAAACCTACAATCAGGTGTATTATTTGATTAAATTTAGGAAAGAAATATGTGCTGTATTTAATTGGCTTGTGTTTCTCAGCTTCAACCCAAGTTAATTCAACTTTCAGTGTTGTTTGTAATTGCCAGACATTTAGTACATTAATGAAGACTTCTTTCCAGTAGCCCATTTATATTTACTCTTGAAAAATGATTTACTTTTGATTTCAAACCAAAAACATTATCATTCTAATTTCTGTATTCTCTCATTTCTATTTTCAACCCAAAACATTCCGTTGAGATATGAAATAATATTGGATCAGCCTGGAAGGAGACCTTGGGTGAACAAAGCGAGTTTGCCTCGTTTCTCACAACAGGGTCTAGGGTCTGAGTTCTCATTTTGAATCAGGGTGGAGGTGAGAAAACAGCTCTCCTGGGTGCCTGTTGAATGTGTGCCTTTTTGGGCATCTGTTTACATTCATGAGGGTCCACAGAGGCCCAGAGAAATTCCAACTACTTGAGTTTGTTTTTCTATCTACATTTTAACACTGAAGTCGATTCCTGGACATATCTGGTACTTCTTGTGTTTTCTACTAGGCATAGGACATTACTTTGCACAGAGCAGGTGTTCAATAGACACGTTTCTTTTCATGTAAAAACATTTATTGATTATGACCCTCACATAACAAAGCAGCCCAGTAGTCCCCTTGTGTACCCCTACCCAGGTATCCCCAGAGAGAACCACTGTCTTAATTTACATCGTCTTGATTAGTTTTACTTGTTTTTGAGTCTTACATAATTGGAACTGAACAATATGTAATGTTTTGTATCTGTCTTCTTTTGTTCAACATTATATTTCTAAGATTGGTCCATGTTACCGGGTGTGATAATATTTCATCATTTTCTGTGCTGTATAGTATTCCAATGTGTGAATATATTCTCAATTTATCCATTCTACTGTTAATAACATTTGTGTTATTTCTAGTATTTGGCTGTTATGAGTGATACCTCTGGTAACCTTCTTGAGCTCGTTTTTGTCTTTCGCTTTTTTTTTTTTCCTCCTTTTTTGGTAAAGAATTGCTGGGTCATATGGCTTGCATATGTTTGGCATTAGTAGATACTGTGAAACAGTATTCCAAAATGTTTGAACCATGGTCAACTCCCACAGCAGCATGGAAGTTCTAGTTGCTCTTTAATCTCCCCCACCCACCCTTGATACTGTCAGCTTTTTCTAAACATTTTAGACATCATGATACTTGTATGGAAATATTGCATTGTGGTTTAATTGGTATTTCCTTGAAAACGAATGAGGTTGAGCTCCTTTTTATTTTTTCATGGCTATTTGTATGTCTTCTTTATGAAGTACCTGTTCAATTTTTTGAAAGTTTTAAAAATTGAATTCTAGGAATTTAAAAAATATATATTCTGGATATGAGTCTTTGGTTGAAGTTCCTCAATGTGCTTTGCCTTTACATTCACTTAATTATATATTTTCAGGAAAAGAAATATTTAATTTTAATGTAGGTCCATTTAGCAATCTTTTTTCCTTTTTGTATCTTATGTAAGGAGTATTTGCCTACCCACAAACCATAAAGCTTTTCTCCTGTTTTCTTCTAGAAGTGTTATTTGTTTTGCTCTGAAATTTGGAATCAGAATTAATTTTATGTATGGTATGAGGGAGGGATCAGGAATCAATTTTCCCATATGGATATCCCATTGATCCTCCACCATTTGGTGAAAGGAGCATTCTTTTCCTACTGCACAGCTGTGTTCTTTTCACATAAATCAGTCAGTACACTGTGTGGGTCTATTTCTGGGCTCCATGTTCTGTTCCATTGGCCTGTCTGCCCTTGTTCCAATAGCACATCATCATAATTGTTGGAGATTTAAAATCAGTCATGATATCTGATAGTGGAAATCCTACCACTTTGTTTTTTTTCTTCAAGATCATCTTAGTCGTTCTTGGTTCTAGACATTTCTATATAAAAATTTGAATTAATTTACACACATACACATAAACCTTTTGTAAGTTGGATTGGAATTACATTGAACTTGTGGGTCAATTTAGGAGCAAATAAAATCTTTAAAACATTCAGTAATTTGGTCTGTGAACATGGTATATCCCACCTTGTATTTAGGCTATTTTTCTTTTTTCTCAATAATGTATTCTATGTATAGGTCTTATGCACATCTTTGGCTAGATTTATTCTGGAGTATTTTATGCTGCTTTAATGACATTTAAGTTATCTCGTTTAAATATAATTTTCTAATTCTTTGGTTCTGGCATATAGAAATACAATTTATTTTTGTATATGGACTTCCTATGTAAGAAACTTGCTAAATTATTCTAATTAAGATTATTTTGGATTTTCTAAAAACATTTCTCTGGAGAAAAAAAGGAAAGCTTCATTTTTTCCTTTCCGATCCTTAAACATTTTATTCCTTGTTGTTCTGGTTAAAACCTCTAATACAATTTTAAATAAAGACCTTCTTGTCTCATTCCCAATCTCGGAGGGAAAGATTTGAATATTTCGTCCTTAAGTATGGGTTTGCAATAGATTTTTTGTATATATTCCTCATGAAATTAAAGAAATTTCCTTTTATTCCTAATCTGCTGGCAGTTTCTAATCATAAGTGTGTTAGGAGTTTTATCAAATGCTATCTCTGTATTTTTGGGAGTGATCCTATAACTTTTCTAATTTATTCTGTTAATGTGGTGATTTCCACTGATTATTTTTAAATGTCAAGCTAATCTTGCATTTCTAGATTAAACCTAACTTGTTTTCCATGTTTTGTCTTTCTGCATTTCTCTGCCTCTGGTTTACTAATGTTTTCTTTAGGATTTCTGTATCTATGGTCATGAAAGATAGGCCTGTCATTTTCATTTCTAGTGATGCCCTTTTCTGGCTTTGGTATGAAGGTTATGCTGGCCTCTTAAAATTGATTCCCTCATGTTTTTTATTCTCTCTGACACTTGTGTAAGACTGGTATTATTTCTTCCTTGAGAGCTTGGTGGAATTTACTGTGGGGCCTGTACATCCTTCATCAGATACTCAAATGTTTAGAAGAGGTGACATCCTTTACGTGAGGTTCCAAGTTAAGAAAAAAAACGTTAAAGGTAGAAGCAGAGGTGCCTGTCCATATTTTCTCCTAGTGGGAATGATTCATTTGTATATTCATTTATTCATCAAAAAATATCCTAAATGTTTGTAGCACACCAGACACTGCAGCAGTTAAGGATACAGCAGAAGTGAAACACACATGCCCGCCTTCTAGGAGTTCACATGCTGGACCAAGGAGTGTTTTCTATTCCAGTTTGAGAGTGTGTGTCCATGCACCTGGCTGTGAGCTCTGGCTCTGGGTCCCTGTGTGCTGGCCCTGCCCCTCCTCTGGCTCATGGTGCTCACTCCACTCCAGGGCTCCACCCCATGTTTTCAGTCTCCACCCAGACATTGCTTCAGGACCTTCAGCAATGAGGTTCCCTGCCCCTGCTTTGCTCTTCCCTTCACCCTTTGTGTGTGTGTGTGTGTGTGTGTGTGTTGTGACAGAGTGTCGTTCTGTTGCCCAGGCTGGAGTGCAGTGGTGCGATCTCGATCTCAGCTCACTGCAACCTCTGCCTCCCAGGTTCAAGCGATTCTTGTGCCTCAGCCTCCCAAAAAGCTGGAATTATAGGTGTGTGCCACCATACCTGTCTAATTTTCATATTTTTACTAGAGACGGGGTTTCACTATGTTGCCCAGGCTGGTCTTGAACTCCCAACCTCAGATGATTCACACACCTCAGCCACCCAGATTACAGGCATGATCCACTGCACCCGGCCCTCTTCACTCTTCAACTGAGAGTCCTGCTCATTATTAACGTCACTTCTTTAGAGAGGACTTTCTTGGTCCCCTGGGCTAAAGGAGATTCTCCAGCCCCCTAAGCTCAGAGCCCCCATGCTCTTCTCTCCTAGCATTTACATGTTCATAATTCACACATTTATCTGTATGATTATTTTTGTTTTAATATCATTTGTTGTCACCAAATTGCGGGCTTCATGATGAAAACAGTTGCACCTCTTCTACTCACCAATGATACTCTTGTGCCCAATGCAAGACCAGGCACACAGCAGGTGCTCAGTAAATGCGCCTTGCTCTCCTTCCTTTCTTAAGGGTTCCAGAAGGCCATTAATAGGCAAAAAACGCAAGCGTGGGTGAAGGCTGAATCTATCATGCTCCCTGATGGGTCCCCATGCCCAGCACTGGGTGCTCTCTTAGTGTTGGTAAAATACATGAATGAATGAGTGAGTGAATTAATGGATGGATGAAGTGCAATTGAAATTTATTATGCTCATAAACACAAAAATTAAATAGATTTACTGCATTAAGATTATTTTGAGAAGTTGTTTTATTCCTACATTCATTTTGTTTCCAACACAAACAGTACATAAAAATAATTATTTCTTGGATTCATGAAAAATTGAAAGGGCCCTTGAGTGTTTATTTAGTGTATTCTTTTTGGCAGAATTAATGATCTTAATAATGAAAACAGCACTGGGTGACGTTTTTAAATTGAAGTTTTTATTGAGATAATTGTAAATGTGCATGCATGCAGCTATGACAAATGGCAGGGAGACATCTTATGTACCCTTTCCTCAATTTTCCCCCAGTGCTAAACTAGAATATACACACCTAATTGGGATACTGACACGCATGAAATCCACTGAACTTATCCCACTGTCTAACTTAATTCACGTTTGCAGCACTGTGCTGAGTGCTTTATCTCATTTAATTGTGACAACAGCCCTGTAAGGGGGATAGCATTATCACTCAGGTTCTAGAGCCTGGGACACCCGTGCTCAGAGAGGTGGAGCAACTCGCTCACAGCCTCGTGCATGCTCAGGGGTGGAGCTGGAATCCCCACTGGAAACCCACCCCCCAGCCCGTGTTCTTCCTGGTGCTGGCGTAAACCACGATATATAGATCTGTTCCTTGTTAGAGATCTCTAAAGAAGAAAATTACTTGCTTAACAAAAATGACTTTGCTATATAAAGGTGTGGTTTTTTTGACTATTCCTCCAGAATGGCATTTTTTAGAAGTCTGAAGTCTAAGAAAACCTCAGCAAAAATTCAAGGCACTTAAATCTCTGATGAAGCACTCAAATGTATTCATTTATCATCCAGTCTTTCAGTTTCATTGTAGACAGATTTATGTCCTTTGTGATGGTAGCTCCATGTCCTGGAATGGACCTCCCATCCAGGTTTACAGATACAGCTAAGAGGCTGGAAAAGGTCCCAAGTGGAAGGAAGCTTGGGTTTGTAGTTTCCTCACATATGCTTAGAAGCTAGGGGCTGGGGAAACCCAGAAGTTAGGTGGTGAAGGGCAAAAAGATTCCCCCTTTTCTGTCTTTCTTCCCCAAACCTTGTCACATGGAAGATTTGAAATGGCTCCCCCAGGCCTGAGTCCTGGGCAGCTGTGTCACTGTTGGTGCCCACCTCCCAGGCTGCTTGCTCTGCCCTGCTTGGAGAATGACAACTTCTGAAGTTGCCACACAGTACCCAGAGCCACCAGTTCCTCTCCTGGTTGCTGTGTGGCTGAGACTGACCCTGGATCATGAGGCATCCTGCTGCCCAGCCCATCATTTCCATCTGGTCCTGTTGGGGAGGAGGCAAATGCAGAGGCAAATGCAGATGCAGTATCTGTGGCTGGGCTCCAGCAAGACCCCTCCAAGGTCTCTGACCCCAGGGCCAGTGGTTTCACCCACCTGGACCATCTACAAGGGTCAAATCCAGTGTGTGCAGTGCCTGGAATTAGAGGAAAGAGACATGCAGGTACAGCATCGTGAAAGGCCCCTTTTGATGATAGAGAAAAAAAAAACTCCAAAATAATTTTAATCATGCTCCTATCTTTGTTTATATTTCATTATGGAATGAGATCTGGTTTTGACTTATATTAAGGTGACCTGTTTGAAATTGCCAATTTTGTGGGTCGATGACAGCTGAATATTGGAGGTTTTAAATGGTTCAATCTAATGCGAGTTAAATTAAAACCTTGAGGAATATGCAACTTTTCACTTTACACGGCTCTGTTTTAAAAAGGGTGTCAACATATTTCAGCCTTGCGGAGATGGCGGCGTATGTCTATCCTGTGTTGCAAGCAGCTGTGAATGGTTGCGTCGTTTTGCTTGGCCTACGCATGGGCGTGTTGTCACCAGAAAGCGTCTCTGCTCCTCCAAGTGGTGGCAAGCCCCTCCTGAGAGCCATTCCTCATCCAGACAAGAATCCATCAGATCTTATGAAAATTTAATGTGTGAAAGTGTACAGTTGCATGAGGGTTTTTTTTTTTTTAAATAAATTAGTTTGCAGCCCTTGCTAACACCAGATGAATGAATTAAGAATGCACCTCCCCCGGGGCTGTCGGGCTGCTAAACTGCACACTGGGGCGAAATTCCCTTTCTCTTATTCTTAGCTTTTTCCTTTTTTTTTTTTTTTGAAACAGAATCTCACTCTGTCCAACAGACTGGAGTGCAGTGGTGCAATCTCAGCTCACTATAACCTCCACCTCCCGGGTTCAAGCAATTCTCTGCCTCAGCCTCCCGAGTAGCTGGGATTACAGGCGCCTGCCACCACACCCGGCTAATTTTTGTATTTTTAGTAGAGACAGAGTTTTACCATCTTGGCCAGGCTGGTCTTGAACTCCTGACCTTGTGATCCACCCACCTCGGCCTCCCAAAGTGTTGGGATTATAGGCATGAGCCACCGCTCCCAGTCTCTTAGCCTATTCTTAAGGGGAATTTCCTACCTTTTATTTTTCTTCTTGAGAGAGTTTCAAATTTGCCAGAGCCTGAAGGGTTGTTGTGCTTTCAGCCAAAAGGATGTCTCTGTAGCCTTTAGCCCACCTTCCCCCAGGGCAATGGTAGCATGGAACATGCAACCCCTAGCTTACTTGAAAGACTGGACTTGAAAAAAATCAGCAGTTCCTTCTGGAATCTGCAAGGATTGGGGAATTTGAAAGATTCAGGGGAATTAGTTCGGCTTCCCAAACTAGTTGGTTTTAGTGACCCCTTCTTCTTCCCGTTGCATCACTGGTGTGACTGATGTTAACATTATTGTTGCCCAGTTTTACAAATGATGACCCTGGAAAGGCTTGGAGGGCCCTGGGGCTGCCTAAGGTCATAGGCCAGGAAGAAATGGAGCCTGTCCAAGGGCCTGCGTCTCCTCATTCTGAAGCCCAGGCTTTCTCCATGTTTTCAAAATGCCAGCTGGTTGCATTTTGTTTTTCCAAATGATATTGTAGATGCCAGAAAGTGGGGCCTGTGTTTCCATTTCTTGGTTTTCCTGCCCTTCCAGCTCTCTCATAGGAGGCATATGATGAGCACAGGGAACAGGCATCTGTGCTGGGCAGACCTAAAACGAGGAAGGGGCACCGTGACCAGTTACCTTGCGGTGTGGCACGGTGCTATCTTGAAGACCATAACATCTCTCGAGCAGGCTAGCATATCTGGTCCGAAAAGTCGCCATTTCTTTGGGTGGGCTTATACAAAGTGGTCCACATCTCACAGGGTGGTCTGCTGGGCTCTTCAGGCCCGCGTTGTGTCCGTAATACATGATCAATAAACACAGAAGCTGCCCATCAATGAATCCAGGTGTTCACCCGGATGGGCGTGGGAAACTCAGACAGGCAGAGGCCACGGGCTCTTCTGTCTCTCAATTCCTGTCCCCTTTGCATAGTGGGGGGCACTTGCTGGGGGTAGTCCAGTAACTTTATCTCATGGTGCTCCACCAGAGACCATGGTGCTGGTGGCACCTACTAAGCGCAACGCTGTGCTTGACTCTACCCTCTGAATGTGCGCACTCAGGGCTGGTCTCCCTCATGCAGCCCGAGGCCTCCTGCCAAAGTCCACTTCAAGGGGAAGCCGAAGGTGCACACAATCCCCTACGTCTCCTTTGATCCAAGTACATCAGCTCTTCCAAATTGTGTTTGCCGTGCATTTTTTTCCGAGAATCCTCTTAAGAAGGATTTAAGAATCTTGCCAAAGTGGCCACTTCTCCTAAAAACATCTAACCCAGTCCTCGCAGATTCCAGAAGGAACTGCTGATTTTTTAATTTATCTTCGGTCATTTGCTTTTGGAAGGGAACATTTATTGTGTTGAAAATTAAAGACTTGATAAAAAATGTTTGCTTTTTGTGGTATCCTTGAAAATCGAGTGATTTTCACCCAGGATTTCTGTACTGGGTGTCAGGGACCCTGGATTTCTGTACTGGGTGTCAGGGACTGTGGTATACCACGGTGCTTAGAAAAATGGATGATGGAGGTGGTGCTGTGGCTGGCTAACATTTATTAACATTGCTATTGCCAGGCACCATGTCAACCCTTTCCTATGCATTAGCTCATTTAATTCTTACAGCCACTATTTGTGACAGGTACTAGTATTATCCCCATTGCACATGACAGGAAACGGAAGCTCAGAGAGGTTATGTAACTTGCCCAAGTTTGAACAGTTAATAAGAGCTTGCATTCAAACCCAGTCCATTCTGGCTCATGGGGCCCAAGCCTTGCTCTGCTGCCCCAGGCTGTGTAGGATGCATCTGCGGTGGCCATTCTTCTCTCCAGAGGTCCTTCCTAGGACTGACTTTGTGGAGATTCTGTGCTGGTAGGTGGCGGGGCAAGACACGCCTGTCTCTTCCCCTGGAAGGAGTCAGTCCAGCAAGAAACCTGATGAAGCCAGTGACTCCCAGCTCTGGGTGAGACATGATGATGGAGCGATGGTGGGGGATGTGGCAGCACAAAGCAGCTTCGTCCACTGATGTCGAGAACAGCCTTTTGAAGGAAGAAAAGTGTAAGTTGTTACCCAGAGTAGAAGATGGCCAGGCCAGGAGTTGGGAAGGGGGTTCTAGAAGGCAAAGTGCGTGTAAAGTTCTTGAAACTAGAGATACCTAAGGAATCTAGACGAGGCCAGTCTGGTTGGAGCAAAGGGTGATGAGTCGGGAGGCTGGAGAGTGACAAAGGACCAGATTGCATGGGGAGGATACTGCTGCCTGGGGGCTTCCCATCCTGAGGGCGGAGGAACTTGAACACAGTAGTTATTTGCTATCAACTGAAATGTATTGAGCCCCTGCTGCTCTGTGGGCATCCAATGGTTGGACAAACAGACAAAGTCCCCGTTCTCAAGGAACTTGTATTCCAACAGAAAAGAAAAGAAATACACAAGACGACGTCAAAGAGTGACAAGTGGCCCAAAGAAAGTAAAACAAGGGCCCAGGCAGGGTGGCTCACGCCTGTAATCCCAGCACTTTGGGAGGCCGAGGCAGGCAGATCACAAGGTCAGGAGATCGAGACCATCCTGGCTAACACAGTGAAACCCCGTCTCTACTAAAAAATACAGAAAAATTAGCCGGGTGTGGTGGCGGGCACCTGTGGTCCCAGCTACTCGGGAGGCTGAGGCAGGAGAATGGTGTGAACCTGGGAGGCGGAGCTTGCAGTGAGCCAAGAACATGCCACTGCACTCCAGCCTGGGCGACAGAGTGAGACTCTGTCTCAAAAAAAAAAAAAAGTAAAACAAGGTGGCACCTCAGATTGAACTGAGGAAGGTACAGGTAGCCACTACAGTGGGTGGGCAGGGTGGGCACCTCTGTGCAGTGGGCATTCAGGGGTGAGGAGTCAGCACTGTGGCAGTGTTGAGAGAAGGTATTCCTGGCAGAGAGGGTGGCTGATTGGAAGGCCCTGAGGCAGCAACAAACAGGGCACGATCAGGGACTTCCCTGTGCAGTCAGCGTGGCTGGAATGGAGGGAGCATGACGGAGAAGGCACCAAGTGAGGCCAGAGGCTCCTCAGGGGGTTTGGATTGGATCCTTAATGGAGGGGTGGGAGGATGCCCTGGAGGGTTTCAGCACAGGACGGCAAGGCCTGCTGTGCATTGCTGGGGATCTCTTTGCTTCCATGAGGTCAGTGGACCGGGAAGTGGCCAGAATGGCAGCTGGGATGGGCAGGGGATGAGGGGGACGCTCTTGCCATCATGCATGCCACACATGATGGGGAGTGGGCTTGAGGGGCAGCCATGGCGGGAGAGGAGCCCTCAGGGGTTTGGGAGAGGTTAGCAAATACTCATGCTTGTTTTGGGAGGAGCCTCTGCTCACGGTGGGGGCATGGGGGTGGTGGTGAGCACCGCAGCTTGTAAGAGGCAAGCTTGTGTGGCTGCTGGGTCCCACGTGCTATCAGATGGACTCCTATATGGTGTGCTGGGAAAGACGCCCTGTGGCTCTCAACCAGCTCAGCCTATGGCCCTGAGAGAGGATGTGGGCAGGCCCTGACCATCTTGGTTTTCTTCCCTTTTTCTCTTTTTTATTTATTTCTCTTTCTTTTCTTTTCTTTCTTTCTTTCTTTCTTTCTTTCTTTCTTTCTTTCTTTCTTTCTTTCTTTCTTTCTTTCTTTCCTTCTTCAGCTTTATTGAACTATAATTCACATATTATACAATTCACCCTTATACAGTTCACAGTTCTGTGGTTTTTACTACACTCACGGGTTTGTGCAACTGCACCACAGTCTAATTTTAAAACACTTTCATCATCCCAAGAGGAAACCCCATGTCCATTAAGCGCTCCCTCCCCACTTCCCCTTTCCCTACCCCTGGCAACCACGAATCTACTTTCTGTCTCTCTGGACACTTCATACAAATAGGATCGTACAGTGTGGGGTGTGCTGTGGCAGGGTTGTTTCACCTAACACCGTGTTTTCAAGTTCACCTGCATTGCGGCATTGCCAGTTTAGGGCTGATAGTATTCCATGATACATAGACCATACTCTCTTTATCCATTCATCTGTTGATGGGCATTTGGGTTTCTTTCCCACTTTGTGTCTATTATGAGTAGAGCTGCTGTGCATATTCACGTGCACATTTTTGTGTGGACACCTATTTTCAGTTCTACGGGATCTACTCAGGAGTCAGATGGTTATATGGTGACCCAGTCTTCGGGGCAAGCTCAGGAGCAGAATCATCGTACGGTGACTTGGTCATTGGGGTCTACTGAGGAGTCAAATGGTCATATGGTGACTCGGTCTTCAGGCAATGGTAAGGAGTGAGAATGGTCATATGGTGACTCGGTCTCTGGGGCGTGGTCAGGAGTAGAATGTTCATGGTGACTCGGTCCTCAAGGTCTGCTCGGGAGTAGAATCACTGTATGGTGACTCGATGTTGAATTATTTGAGGAGTTGCCAGACTCCTTCCATGTTGGCTGCCTGGTCTGCATCCTCCCCACTGTGTGTGAAGGCTCTGATTTCTCACCTCCTTGTCCACACCTTTTATTGAGCCTGAACACCTTTCACATGGTCACACCTGACCTGAGCAGCTGCCCGGCCATAGTGCCAACACATCCCTGGCCACGAGAGGTGGCGCCTGGGCTGGCCAACATGCACCCTCAGGGTCGGGATGTGATCTAGAGCAGGGCTTCTCTCATTCTGTTCCTGCCCATGTTCATTTCAACCCCCAAAAGGACTTGAGCTCTCAGGCTTAATTTTATTTACTTAATGCATGAAGGAGGAAATGATTTCTGAGGCCAAGACCGGAGTGGTCCCCAGGGACTCCATTTCAACAGTGTATTTAAACCACCACCTGGAGGTTGCTTGCTAGGCTGGGAACTGTGATCAAAGACCTTCCAATATTTTATGTTCATAAAGGCAGTTTGAGAGTAATGTTTTTTAAAAAGACATCTGAATGGGGAGGAATAGGATCATTGTGAGGTCCACAGTCTCTTTGCCTTTGAAGTTTGCAAGAAGCAACTGAATGAGTTCCATGCTTTGTAATACTCTGGTCTGGGCACCCTCAGGGGTGCGTGGCCGGCAGGGACCTGTAGGAATCCTCTTCACCTGGGGAGATTTGAAGCCTAGTGCATATAACCAGGGCTGTCACCCAATGCTGTGTGATCCTGGGCGAGTCAGTTAGCCTTTTGCAGTTAGCTGATCCTTTTCACCTCAGCTTGAGGCATCTCTTTCAGGAAGTTTCTCCAGTTCCAGTACACGCTCTCAAGCGACTCTCCCTCTCTCCTCAAAATGCTTACCTGCATTTTCATGATGCAGCTATGATGTGCAACATTCACTAATTGATGTCTGTGAACCCTGGTGGCTGTGTGCCAGGTAGGTATGTGCTCAGGTGTGCTGTGTGCTCAGTGAGGCTGTGAACCCAGGTGGGTGTGAGCCCAGGTATGCTGTGTGCTCAGGAAGCTGTGAGCCTAGGTGTGCTCTGTGCTCAGTGAGGCTGTGAGCCCAGGTGGGTTTGAGCTCAGGTATGTTGAGAGGAGGGTGGGTGTGAGCCCAGGTGTGCTGTGTGCTCAGGCAGCTGTGAGCCCAGGTGTGCTGTGTGCTCAGTGAGGCTGTGAGCGCAGGTGGATGTGAGTTCAGTGAGGCTATGCACTCAGATGGCTGGAAGCCCAGGTGTGCTGTGTGCTCAGTGAGCCTGTGAGCCCAGGTGTCCTGTGTGCTCAGTGAGGCTGTGAGCCCAGGTGTCCTGTGTGCTCAGGCAGCTGTGAGTCCAGGTGGATGTGAGTTCAGTGAGGCTATGAGCTCAGGTGGGTGTGAGCCCAGGTGTGGTGTGAGCCCAGGTGTGCCGTGAGCTCAGTGAGTCCAGGTGAGCTGTGTGCCCACCGAGGCTGTGAGCCCAGATCGGTATGAGCTTAGGTGGGTGTGAGCTCAGGTGGGCTGTGTGCCTTATTGAGGCTGTGAACCCCGGTGGGCTGTGAGCTCAGTGAGGACAGACACCACACCTGGTTTTGCTCATGGGTATCACCCCAGTACCTGGCCCAGAGCAGATGATTGTCTTGATTTGGGTTTTGGGGAGGTGACCCTGGAATGAGGATTTGAGAGCAAGTAATTTATAAGAAAGCTGTCCCAGGAGAAGCTGGCACCAGTGCTGGGAAAGTGGCACAGGGAGGCCAAGGAGGGGTAGTATCAGGCACAGCTGTGCAGGGGCAGCTGCGGCCTGACCCTGAGGGTACTCTGAGTATGAGTGTGTCAGAGTTTGTCTCTGCTGAGGCCAGGGGCTAGGCTACATTCTTGCCACCATCAGTCATTGGCTCTCGGCTCTGTGCAGGAGGACAGAGAGGCTGAGAGGCTGGGAGTTGGCCTGTAGGGGTGCCCTTAGGGGCAAAAGCACATGGGAGCTGGGAGGCTCCACAGCCTGGGACTGGAGGGGTGGGCAGAGCACTGACAGTATCCGCTTGGGGTCAGGCCACGTGGATCCAGTGTTCTACTCCGATCCTCTCCGACAGGCCTTCCAGAACAGGGTGTACCATGTGCTCCAGCACGAGGGAGACGTGCTTCTGATGTCAGCTATAGCAGTACCTCCAGGGTCGATGGCACGAGCCCAGTTGACAATCCCCACAGCCAGATGCTTTGAAATATGTGATCCTTGACAAATTTTTAATTTAGGGTAATTTTAAGTTTGCATATTGCATGAGACTTTACTGCTCTTTGAAATCTGCATAAATCACAGTCATGCTGCATGTTTGGGTTGTCACTTGGCATCCTGGCCAGCTTTTTGTTGGCCCCCCAATCCTACTTCTGCTAAGGGCTGGCCTGGTGTGTGTGACCAGAATGCCAGGCCCAGAAGCCACCAGCACTAAGTCAATGGGAAGTGCTTTGCTCAGTGCAGAGCTGCTGCTGCTGGAATCACTGCATCACTTATTCCCCATGACACTGGGCCTCCTCACCACCAGGTCAAGCCAGACTCAAGACGCAGGCAAACGGAAAAACGCAGAACTGTTTGCTCCTTCTCCCTCCCTGGAAACCCCTGC
Source organism: Pan paniscus (assembly GCF_029289425.2). Lineage (NCBI taxonomy): Eukaryota > Metazoa > Chordata > Mammalia > Primates > Hominidae > Pan > Pan paniscus. Next base: position 65,494,848 of record NC_073270.2, read on the forward strand.
TCTTATAGGTTGGCTTTGTTGGTCCAGCCCCAGCTTCTTGACTTGGTAGGGAGTTCCACAGGATGAGGACATGCTTTTTGTGTTTTTCTTTGCACTAAACTACGTGTAACATCAAATTTACCATTTCAACCATTTTAAAGGGTACGATTCATGTGTGCCAATCATGCTAGATATAATTTGCATTTTCCTGAATATTAATTAGGGGGAACATCTTTTTTATATGCTGTTGACGGTTTGGATACCTCCTTTTGGAAGGTGTTCCCGGACTTTGCATATTTTCCACAGAGTTATTTGACTTTGTTCATTTGTGGGAGTTCTTTTGATATTCTAGAAACTGGACTATGTCCCTTAAATATGTTACAAACATCTTTTCCTGCTCTGTGTTTTGTCTTTTCATTTTACAGTGTTTTTGATTAAATTCTTAATTTAAATAACCAAAGAGTACAGTTCAGTGCTCTGTGCAGTGAGTGCAGTCACATTGTTGCAAAACCATCACTGCTGTCTAATTCCAGAACCTTTCATCACCTACAAGGAAATTGTGTGATACTCCTTATTCTCCCCTCCTCCAAGCCCCTGATAACTACGCATCTACTTTCTGTCTGTATGAATTGGTCTGTGCTGAACATTTCATGTAAATGGAATCATACGCTGTATGGACGCTATATGGACTTTTGTGGCCGGCTATTCCCATGCAGCATCATGTTATCAGGGTCCCTCCACGCTGTAGCAGGTGTCCAGGCCTCATTCCCTTTTATGGCTGGGGAATGTTCCATCGTCTGGATAGACTATACTTGATGTGTCCATTTGTCCGCTGATGGACATTTGGGCTGTTTTTGCTTTAGATCATACTTTCTGCCTGATGTAAAAGTGCCAGTCGTGTATAAGGACTGTAGTCAGCGCCACCATGCCACAGCTTAGAGAAGGGATGGGGGAACTACTGGGTTGTCAGAGGCGCCGTTCTTGACCCTCAGAGACTTTCTGTCTCCTGGAGGAGAGGTGGCTGTGTTGGGCAGGTTTGAATCTTGAGAATTCACGGTCCCTGGGTTTGAGGCCTCGCTGTGCCACTTGATGCCATGTGACCTTGGGCAAGTCACCTCTCCCTCTGAGCCTCGCTTTTCTCACCTGTTAAATGAGATACTTATAAAGCCGAATAGCCTAATTCAAACATTTTAAGTCTGAAATGCTCTGAATTTCAAAACTTTTTTAGTGTTGACATGATGCTCAAAGAAAATATTCATCAGAACATTTTGGATTTCAAAGTTTTGGATGCTCAACTGGTAATGCAAATATTCCAAAATCAGAAGAAATCTGAAATCCGAAACACTTCTGCTCCCAAGTGTTTCGGATCAAGAATACGGCACCTGTAACGCCTGCCTCCTTAGTGGTGTGATGATTGCATGGAATGAGACATGAAAAGGGCTCAGCACAAAATCATCTGGCACCAAATACCCAATGGATAGGGGATTTTGTTTATTTTGTTGTTACTGTTGTTGAGGTAAAATTCATATAGCACAAAATTAACCATTTTAAAGTGTACAATTCAGTGGCATTTAGTACATTCATGATATGGCATCTGCCACATGTGTCTAGTTCCCGAACATTTTCACATCACACGCAAAGGAGATCCCATGCCCATTCTCCCCTCCCACATCCCGCGGCAGCCACCAGTCTGCCTTGTTGAGTGGTCTTTTGTGACTGGCTCCTTTCATTTAGCACCATGATCTTGGGGGTCATCTGTGCTGCAGTGGGTGTCAGTGCTTTCTTCCTGGTACGAGCGTAACATGGTGCAGTCATTGTGGAAAACAATTGGGTGGTTCCTGGAAATGTGAAATATAGGATTACTGTATGAGCTAGCAGCTCCACTTCCAGGTATCTAACTAAAACAACTGAAAACAGGTATTAGGGGGAAAAAAACCTGCACATGAATGTCCAATAGCAGCACTGTTGTTCACAATAGCCAGTATGTGGAGACAACCTAAATGGCCATCGACAGATCAATGGACTAACAATTTCCATACAATGGACTATTACCTTTTGTTATTATTATTATTATTATTATTATTATTATTATAGCTTTCTTAACTCCTATTGATTTTTTCAAAAGTGACCTCAGCTGTCATCTCTTTTCCACAAAGAGTCTTACCTGAGTCTGGAGACCATTACTTTTTCTGATCACAGAACCCTGTCTTAATCTCTGTCCTGCCTCTTCCATTCATTAATTCATTCCCTGATTCCTTCCAAAGTATTTGTTGGGTGCCTGCTATAGACAAGGTCACTCCAGTGGGGAGGGACCGACAACACCAAGTCAGCTGAAATAACAGCACCGTGAAGGGAGTGTGTGCCATGCGGAGAATTTTGGGTTGGGTGGGAGGGTGCTTGGATGTCTCACTGTTGCTCTGATGGACCAGGAGGAGATGTTTGCAATGAAACCCAAGTGATAAGAAGGAGGCAGCTTTGCAAAGGTGGAGGAGAGCCTCCCTTGAGGGGCTGCTTACTAGGATCCGGAGGTGGGGATGAGCCTGGGGAGGCTGCAGAGAACTGTGAGGTTGGAGCGGCTCACAGGGAGAGGTCACAGGGCTTTGAGGGCCAAAGGGAGGCCTAACTCCTGTGGAAGCCACTGGAGGGGTTGAGGCAGGGTAAGGCGGGGTCAGGGGTGTATGCCATATGACCCGAAGGGAGGGCATTGCAGGAGCCTGGGAGCGATGAGGGAGACCTGGGCCGGGGGAGTCAGGGCAGGGCAGATGTAGCAAAGTCACATTGTCCTGAGTGACCGTTCACTTGGCTGTCCCCGCTCCCAGGCCTCAGGACTGTGAGGGCAGGCACTGGGTCTCAGGCCCAGAGAAGATGCTCAGAAAAGGAAAAGGAGACCGAGGCACGAGTGAGCCAGTGCAGTGTGCAGAGTGAGGGGGCAGTGGGCAAAGAAATTGCATGGCCCAGATCACTCACTGGAGACCAGAGACACCTTAGTGTCCCGGGATGATGAAGAGCGAGGGGCCAGAGCCAGGGGAGTTAGTGACGCATCTGCTAGCCGGGCTGGCCCTCCCTGTGGGCACAGAGAAAGTGGTTCCTCAACAGCCATGGTTGACCTTTAAGGATGCCCACAGATGGTGCCATCTCAGGAGAAGGGTCCCAGAGGGACTGGCTCTGTCACCTGCTGTCAGCTGCTCCCGGAAAGCCTGCACTGCATGACTTGCTGGTTTGTTGGAATGGTTCCATCTTGTTGTGTCACTTCCATGACAATCACCAGAGGAACCAGGCCCAGGCAAGGGGCCTCTGATGAAGCGAGCAGCCCTGATGACATCAGAAATGCAGACAGTTCCAGACATTCAAGCATGATGTCCTTGGCTCTCGGGTGAAAGTCCTCCTCGGTGTGGCAGGGAAAGTCATTGAATTCACGTTGGACCCAGACTTGGTAAATCTTCAGAAGCACGCTCTATTCTGCAGGATTTAAGCTTCAGATGGGCCTAGACTGGTATGCACAGGTAGGGACTGTGCACTTGAGCACAGATGGATCTTCAGCCCATCTCCTTTTGGTTCTCATATACTTGTTGAGCCCTGGCTAGGCCCTCCTGGGCTCTGTTTCAGGGCCTGCAGAGGCTGCTGTACAGGTCACACTTGGTCTCTGCTCTCATGGTCAAGTAGCCAGGATGGACATAAAACTAATGAACACATACATCAAGAGCTAATTAAAAATTGCGCTGAAGGCCATGGTGGAAAAATAACAGGAAACCTAACAGGTGGGTAGGAAGGGTGAGACCATGAGGGATGAGTAGGAGTTCATCAGAGAAAAGTGTTGCCTCCAGAGGGAATGGCACAGAAGGCAGCCCTATGGTGGGAAAGCACTTAATGAGCGAGGAGGGCCATGGTGGTAGAGAAGCTTAAGAAATGGAGGCCAGGGCTCTGGGGTTACAGTGAGGGTTTTATATTTCATCCTAAGAGCCACTGTGATGTCATGTGGGGAGCAATATAAGGCCCTGTTTGCTTGCTTGCTTGCAGGGTAGGCAGGAGTGGAAGTGGGAAACCAGGGCAGAGGCTGCAGAACTGTACAGGTGAAAGTGATGCTGGACTGCCCCCCAGGGGTTAGAAGTGAAATGAAGATAAGAGATCAGGATCCAAAACCATTTATTCTCTCCCTTTTTCTTCTTGGGGCACCCAGTAGTATTTTTTCCCAGAAGACATTTCTTAAAGGATCACTTAAGCCAGGAACTGTCAAATGCACAAACCAAATTCACTTTCTACTAGTTTTTGCAAATAAAGTTTTATTGCAACATAGCCATGCCCATTAATTTATGTCTCATCTGTGGCTGCTTCACACTACAGCAGCAGAGCTGAGTGGTGGCAGCAGAGACTGTGTGGCCCGCAAAGCCTCAGAGTTTTATTATTTGGCCCCTTACAGAAGGCATTTACCAATTCCTGACCTAAGCAAAGTGAGTGAGGGACACATTTTCAAAACACAAATCTGTTGGCTTAAAGTCTTCCTAGCACTTAAATGCATTTAATCCCTCTGAAAAATGCTAGAGTATACACAGTTTTTAAATTGACTTTTGTTTTTCTTTAACCTTTTGCTGATATTATATATAAGAAACTCACCTTATGCTTTAGGTTTAGAAAGTCAGGGTTGGAACTCAGACTTTGAAGATGTTGTGTGATATTATTTCTCTAAATTTCTACTACAATACTAAAGTCTCCTGATGTGTTATTTCACTTTTTGTCCTTTCTCTGAAATGCTCATTTTCCTCCTTTTCTGTAAAATATAATCTCAGGGAAGAAGTTTGTAAAAGCAGCTTTTAGCCTTTGCAAAGATATAGATGGGCCTCTTGTACAATAATTTTTATAAGAGTTTGTTCTTTGCAAATGCAGATGCATCCTACTAAGCCACATAACAAAAAATAATCACAATGATGACAACAACAAAGCCAATCTTCCAGATTCCACCTTTCTCCTTCCTCATCCTCTTCATGTTTGAATTTGTGCTGCCAAATTCTATAGAGCATTTTCAGATCCACTTGATTTACAGATTTGAGCTGAATTTCACTTGGAAAACTGACCATATGTCTGGCAGGCACCAGCGACCATTGGCAGTACTATAGGGTTGACACTAAACAGATGGGCTTTCTAGTTAGATGTGCTGTTTTTTCCACAATACATATGAGAAAGAAAAGAAGCCACTTTAATAATGTCTTGATTTTTCCACTGGTGTCAGAGTCATCAATGATGCCCATTTATGTAGTCTTAATTTCAGCAGCATTGCGTGCAGGGTGCCTTAGACAGCTAGAAGAAGCTTAATGACTTGGGAAATTTTGAGGCCCAACTTCTGCCTAGATCTTAGAGAATCTTGTTATCTTTGGAATACAGATAGTGGATAAAAGACTTTTATAGTCCAAAAATAAATTATTAACACTATTTATCCGGAATACATTCAAAGTGCTTAGTCCTGGGTTTATTGCTCAAACTATTTGACAGCTTTTGTGGGGTTATTGCAGTCTAGGCAGCAAGGTGTAAATAGCAGTTGTCTGATAGGTCTGTTTAGGAAAATCTAGCTAAACAACTGAATACGATTTCTTCCTGCAGAACTTTTCAGAGCCTATACTATGCTAATATGCACTGGGGCTCTCATGAAGAGGGTTTTAGTACAGACAGCATTTTCTAACTACTTTAATCCTCTCAGCATCTCCCTATGCTAGAGTTCCATGGAAAACACTTTGGGAAACACCGGTGTCATGCCTAGATGGTAAACTGAAGAGCAGAGAGGCTGCGGCAGACCTGCCATTTACCAGCTGTGTGACCTTGAACGAGTGCTTTCGTGCTCTGAGCCTCTACTTTTTAAATGTAAAATGGAGCTGAAAATATAGGCCCTGCCTGTTAGGGTTGTTTGCCTGGAATGAACATGCAAAAGGTTTTGGTGGCCTCCCTTTGGGCATTAAAATATAAGTTCTCCTAAAATTAAGTATTTATTCAATTCACAATTTTCCAGGGGCCAATTATTCACTCTGAAGCTTAGCCAGGCTTTTATCTTTTCTTCTCTGTGCTTCTTAGCACCTCCACTAACCAGCGAAGGACAGAAAGGAGATGCCCTTTGAGTTAAGGGCTGCTGAGGGGGCAGCCAGAAGAAGCCATGGCCAACATGAGGTCTAGAGGTGGCTCGGGAATTGCAGTTACCTTCCACTGTCAGGAGTCAGTGGGACAGCTCCAGGCCATTGTTAAAAACCATTGCCCTGCATTTGATTCTGCTTCCATTTTTGTATCATGGGATCAATCCACTCATTCATTTATTCACTCGCTCACTCATTTATTCAACCCACCTGCCAGGCACTGTGCTAGGTGCCGGAGGAGGAAGCGGACCCTAAGTCTAGGAATTGCACTGTGCAGTTGTTGAGGTCTCTGTTTCCCCTATACTGGAAAAGTCAGCAGTTATTCCATCAAATAAGGGCTATAATCAGATTACAGATTCTGATGAATGAACTTGCAGGGCTGTAGAAAAAAGCCTATAAGGTTTTAGGAATAGAGCCATAGGCATTTAGCAGTATTTTCTTCCCTTTTTTGAATAAATTCACTCCTTTTTTTTTTTTTGCATCCCTCCCTGCCCTCCACCCAACACCAGCAAGCAGTTTATTCCTCCATTATAAGCAGTGTGACTATAAGACACTTGTCAAATGGTCTCACTTTGTCCTTGGATGGTATGACCCTTGTTTTGTTTTTATTGATCAGCACACCCAAAATATCATGCTCTTCAGTCATTACTTAGGAATTTTCTAGGGCTGGAGGAGGTCAAACCAAGAACTTTTACATTTGGGAGATTGAAATCTATTTTTAAAACTTGATTTTGGAGGTTCAGCTCCATTCTGGTGGTCACTCTCCGAAAATGCCCAGCCCTTTTTCTGTAGATGGCTGTCAAGCCACATCTCTTGCAGCCTGGCCACAGGCAATTGGTTTTTCAGTGCTCAGTGCTTCCGTGTGAGGTTATTGTATGTTGCTTTCAAGGTTAACTTCTTCCTCCTGCCAGCCCTATTTCTCCTTCCTCCTCCCAGATCTTAGACAGCAGTGTTATCATCTGCTCTGTGTCATCTAGCACAGGACTGGGAGAGGGGCGGAGTTGTCAAAGAGGCTGTGGGGTTAAGATCAGGGCTTTTACAGCAGATGACCTGAGTTCTAAGCTCCACTCTGTCACTAACTAGCATGTGCCCTGGGGTAATTATTTCACATCTGTGTGCCTCCATTGTCCTCATCTGTAATGTAGGTGATGAAAATAGTTCTTTGCTTGCTAGGGTCATGATGGAATACAATGAGCAAATTCATGCCAGGTGCTCAGCACTGAGCCTGTTGCACAGCAAATGCTCAGTAGATGCTGCCGTTGCTGATGACAGCGATGACAAAAACAAACCTTCGTATTCCTTGGCTCTTCCATATGTGTGAGTGCCCCCATCCTCTGCCTTCCTGCCTTCAGCCTTGTTCCCCCTACAGTCTGCCATCCTCACCAAGATTCCATGTGGTCTTCTCACAAGGCTGAACTTGCTCCAGGTCCCTCAATGACTCCACATTGTCCCCAGGACTCTTATCACAGCCACACAGCTCTTCTTGGTCAGGTCCCCACACGCCTTCCTAAGCTCACCTATGTCAACTCTGTTCCATAGACCATAAGCTCCAGCCTAAGGGTTCTCAAGTTCCAGTGCACAGACCCACGCCAGCAAATTAAGAACACTAAGAGCAATGCAGTTGGGTTTTCATTTACGAATGTAGAATCAATTAATTTTTTTAAGAGACAGGGTCTTGCTCTGTTGCCCAGGCTGGAGCACAGTGGTGCAATTTACTGTAACCTGGAATTCCTGAGCTCAAGCAATCCTCCTGCCTCAGCCTCCTGAGTTGCTAGGACTACAGGTGTGCATAACCACACCGAGCTAATTTTTTTTTCCTTCGTTTTTGTAGAGACAGGGTCTCACTATGTTGCCCAGGCTGGGCTTGAACTCATGCCCTCAAGCAGCCCTCCTGCATTGGCTTCCCAAGCCACTGTGCCCAGGCCTAAAAATTCTGTTTGTTTGTTTTTTTTCTGAGACTATATTTTTTCTATTATGTGTAGTAAGTTGTGATGAACATAGATGATTGCTTTGTGTAGTGTGTGTGTGTGTGTGTGTGTGTGTGTGTGTGTGTGTGTGTGTGTGTGTGTGTTGGCCATTACTGGCATAATGGACATTAGCATATCTGTGTGGATCCCAATTTTATATGTGGAAATTTTACTGGGTTTCTGAGCCTTAGAGACTGGGGACCTCAGACCTAGCTTCCCCAAATGACTCCCCATTCCCCAAACACCATGTACTGCCATGCATTTATGAATTTGCACGTTTTACTAAAATCCTACTCAACCTCTAATACCCAACTCAATTATCACTACCTACTACCTCCCCTAGCTTCTAGTAGCCTTCTTAGAGTTATCCCACCCTCAAGCAGGAAAAGTTGCTTCCTCTGCTGTTATAATCCTCTTTCTTGATTCTTCCTGGTGGTTCCAGGTACCTTAGTTTTCTCAGTGGTCACTGAGTCCCCCGGGAGAGAGGGTACCTAGCACCACTTTGTCCCTCAGGCCTAACACTGTGCTTTGTTCAAAGACAATGATCTCCACGTATTGGTGTTACAGGTAAGGACTCAAAGAAGAAATAGAGGTCATATCTCAGCTTCTTATTTGCTTCTATTGTGGCTCATGTCACATTATGAGGTTGCCTTACACTTTCTGTGTTCCTTCTCTTCTCCTCCATAAATACATGAGCTTCATGCAGCGGGAAACTGCAGGCATGTTGATGGAATTTACTGCTCTGTCAAAACTCAGAGCAGTCCTGACACACAGCAGGCCCTCAGCTGATATGATGAATGGGTTTGTGAGTGAATGAATAAAACAAACAAGGAAAAAATTATTTTGCAATATTATATGATAGAGATGGCACCTTTCTTCTCTAAGAAATCAGCCATGTAGCACATGGCACTGAGTACCTGACCTCACTCCCCCAGAGATATGGGGCTTTCCTTCCAATATGTTTTGGGGAATTTCGTGAAGTGGAAGGATAAGATAAGATATCTTAGTGGATGAAAGATGAGGATGAAAAAATACCTGATGTCACTAAAGGGTGGACATCAAAGTCAGATGGACGAGGAACAGACCCTGGCTCCAGCATTTGGCAGCCCTGCACTCTGGATTCACAGGTCAATCAGGTGTTTATTTGAGCACCCCCTGGGTGCCAGGAACCAGCAAAGATGCGAGACCCAGCAACAAGCACGAGAGTGACGGTTCTCATTGTCATGGAGCTTATGTTTGTTCTCATGGGAAATGCAGATGACAGTCAATAAATAGTGAATCCCAGGACACAATCTGAGAGTGATCAGAGCTAGGATGGAAGGAAATGTGAATAAAGGGATTGGCCCTGCACCAGGCATGGAAATTAGCCTGTAAGCTCCATGAGGTCAGTGTTCCGTCAGTCCTAGAACAGTTCTTGCCTCATAGCTCTGTGTGGCTGTTGATGGGGGAAAGGGATGGAGTTAGTTACCCAGGGACAAGTATACCAGCTACTGTGAGCCTGAGAGAGGCCTGGGAGAGGGCTGGCTGGAGTTGCCAAAGAGGCTGGAGCTTGTCCCTTGAGTTGCAAGCATGTGACATCAGCAGGGGAGGGCCAGCTGCCCCATCCATCATCTGAGGACTGAGGCTGTGTGTAGCACTTCCTCACACAGATGCCAGGTGTGACAGACATTTCCCATTAATTAACCTCTAATGCCTCAGAGGTGGCAGAGGTGCAGTGGAACCTGGCACTACTGTTATTCAGAGGCTGGGGGGTGGCTGCTAATGTGTTTGCACCTTCCAGAGTCTCTCCAGTGTGAGAAGGCAGTTCCTCAGGAACTGCAGGGAGAGACGGGGAGAGAATTCCTGGAGTGGGGGGAGGTGCTCCCATCTGTCCCTTCCCTCTGTGGACAGGTGTGCATGGGCCACATGCACCCACCCACAGATGGCATCCCACCCATGCAGGTGCACACCCACCCACGCCCATGCACACTGGCTCCACAGGTGCTCACCCGCCCACCCGTGTAGGTGCACACCCACCCATGCCCATGCATGCTGGCTCTGCAGTTGCTCACCCACCCACCCTCAGAGATACACACCTACCCACTCTGTGCACACCTGCCCACCAGCATCCGCAGGCCACACCGTGCCGTGGATGACCACACCTGCCCCGCTGTACACCTGCAGTGATGGGCTCATGTCCTCTGCCCTTGGAGGGGTTTGTAAGTAGTTTTCTCTGAGCAGCACTATTTTGAAGTTTCTCTTCTTGGGCGGAGAGTCATAGCCTCACAAGCCCTCCCCTGGCACAGTCCTGGGCTTGAGCCACCCCACGGAAGGCAGAGGGGAGAGGGAATTTCCTCCCAAGGGGGATGCAGAGCAGCACAGCCTGGGGCCCCTGGGCATGGGGTCTTCACTCCTCTGATGACACTTGAGCCCCTTGAGGAGCTGCTTAGACTAAGGCATCTGTCCTGGTCAATGCATTGGATTTTTGGTTTAGGAGCAAAGGGTCTTTTGAGCTGAAGACCCTCTAGTGGCTCCCTGCTGAATTCTGAATCAGGTTCAAGTCCCTGACTACGACCCTGCCTGCCTCCCCAGCACATCCACGCCTCTCAACCACTGTTTCCTCCTGTCTTGGACAGCCTGCCCCTTTCCCATCATAGCCCCTGTCCTGTTCCCCACTGGGGCGGCCCTCTGGAGCACCCAGTGCTGACCCTGTCACAGTCGGTCAGTCGACACCTGCCCTCGAGGCTCCCTGAGCAGGCCCTGGGTCCTGTCCTTCCTCGCGTCTGTGGGGATCCTGGTTCAGGGCTCTCTATGTCCCCCTGGCACGTGCCTGAGCTGTTGCTGGCACTGGAGATACAGCTGCAAACATCCATCAAGGGCCTGCAGTCAGGAGCTTCAGCTCGGGGCATGGGCAGGAGGAGTGGAGACAACTACAAACAGGTAAACAAATAAGTGTGTGCGTGCATGTGCGTGTGTGTGTGTCTGTGTGTGTGCATGTGTGCGTGTATGTATCTGCGTGCATGTGCATGTGTGTGTCTCTGTGTGCATGTGTGTGTCTGTGTGTGTGCATGTGTGCGTGTGTGTGCATGCACACCAGCTGATACCTGTGATGAGAAAAATAGGAAGGCAAGAAATAGTGAGGAGTGCTATCCCACATGCGGTGAGCCAGGACTGTTTAAATTCACACCTTTATTCATTGTTCATCTCCTACAGGTGAGTACAGCCCCACAAAGGCAGGCATTGTCTCTTTTGTTCACCTCTGCACACCCTGTGCCTATTAGGATACATGGCACATGGTTGGTGTCAGTAAGTATTTGTTGAAAGGTGGAGTGAGTGAGTGAGTGAATTCTTAAAGGGAGAGAGGAGTGCAGTCTCCTCAGTGGCCAAAGTGCTCCCTCGCCAGCCCTCAGCTCTGCTGTGAGGACCACTGTGTGTCAGAGACGGGGTGGGAACCCCAGAACCTGCTCCAGCCACTAGGGCAGAAGTGTGGGGAGGCAGCTGATTAAAATAGTGCAGGTGGTGACGGTGGTCCTGGCAGTGATGGTGGTAGGGAGGGGGAGGCGCCACTGCCCCTCCTGCCCACTTTCCACCAGTGGAAGCAGTCACATAGCCACAGCAAGAAAGAGACACCATACCCCCCAGCAAGGCCCTGGCAAAGGGGATGCAGGGAGTCAATGCTTCAACCTCCTGTTAGTAAGTGGCAGAGCCAGGAGGGGAGCCTGGGGTGCCTGGTCCCAGCCCCCATGTTCTTCACAGCTACGTCACACTGGCTTCCATGGCACATGGCAAGCACTAATGCACAATAAGGATGATAATAAGGGGGAGGGAGCAGCAGAGCACAGAGAGCTGCACAAGTTTAGTGATTAACTTGGATTTTGTCCTAAATGAGAAGGGAAGCCCTGGGGCTTCCCTGGGGAAGGGAAGTGAGCAGGAAGTGATAGGGTTAGAGCTCTATTTCTAAGACATCGGATCACAGGAAGACCAGTTGCTGGGGCAGGGATGCTGGTGCTGGACCAGGGTTGTTATGATGCAGGTGGCAAAGAAAGTTGGGTTCAGGGTCTGATCTGTAGTTTATTCTGTGTGCTACTCCGTTTTGCCTTGGCTGCTAGGAAGCTCAGGGCACACAAATACCCTTCTCTGGAGCCCATGTGGTGTCTGTCGTGGGGACCCACCTAACTCCTTGATGCTGTGGCCCTGAGCAGACCCTGATTCCTCCAGATCCTTCCTGACACTCCCTTCATCCTGCAGCTGTGTATGTGTGTTTCTGGTGATTGCCGCCGATCCTTTGTGAAGGAGGTGAGATATAAATAAAGCAATGATTATGCTCCATTCTCATCTCCTCTGCTCATCCCTGGAGATCTTCGTCTTCATCTTCAGCTGAGCTTGGAGGCTTGGGGAGACCTAGCCCATCCTTCCCCTTGTGCCAAGCATGCTCAGGACAGCAGGCTTTCCCAGGGCCATGTGGAGTCACAGTCTTGCTCCCATCTGGTGTCTGTAGGTGGAGGAAGGAAAGGAGAGGATGAGAACATGGAATGCATTGTCTCTGAGAAGAGAAGGATCCCTGTACATCCCTCTGCCTCCCGTGGCCTTGGGGAGAGGGTGGCCGGGAGGATCTGTGGTTAATTGGTGTTCTGCAGCTGCCCTGGTTCCACACATTTCCTGGGCTCCCACTGGGTATCAGGCACTAGGTGCTGGGGTCGCCTCAAAAACACAGTGGAGGATGCCATTGCTGTAGCTTCCTTAATGGTTTGCAGAGCCCAGAATGCCAAACAAGACATTCCTGGGCTTGTCTTTCCCCATGGGGCTGCTTTGTGGAGCATCTGTGGACACAGCACCTAGCACAGTTAACACTTGTATTAGTCCGTTTTCATACTGCTACAAAGTGCCCCCAATAAAACAAAAAGAACTGCCCAAGACTGCATGATTTATAAAAGAAAGAAGTTTAATTGGCTCAAAGTTTAGCATGGTTGGGGAAGCCTCAGAAAACTTACAATCATGGCAGAAGGTGAAGGGGAAGCAAGGCACCTTCTTCACAAGGCAGCAGGAAGGAGAAGTGCAGGGTGAAGGGGGAAGAGCCCCCCTTATAAAACCATCAGATCTCAAGAGAACTCACTCAATATCATGCGGACAGCATGGGGGAAACCACCTCCCTGATCCAATCACCTCCACCTGGTCTTTCTCTTGACACATGGAGATTATGGGGATTATAATTCAAGATGAGATTTGGGTGGGGACACAAAGCCTAACCATATCAGCACTCTATTAGTAATGCCTGGAGAGAATGGCCTCATGCCCCAACCCACCTAGGGAGGGCCTGGTTTATCCTCTTGTCTTGGTGTCCCATCCTTCTGTGTTCTGCTTTGGGTCCCCTCGATGCAGCTTTGGAAGGTCAGAGGGGCCTCTGGAGTCAGGGTGCTCAAGGTCCTGCCCTGCCACAGCATTTCCCAGCTCTGAGACCAACAAAAAAATGGCTCAGGGCTCTGATCCTCAGTTTGTTCATCTGTAAAATGGATATAAAATGGAATGATCTCTAGCTCATAGATTTATTGTGAAGGTAAAATAGGACAATGCCTTAGGATAGTCCTGGCACTGCACAGGCAGTGACCAGCGTTTACTCCATCATCATTATTCTATTGCTCATATCATAGAAATTATTATAATAGAAATTTTGACCAAAAGTTACCTACACTGGCATGGTATGTTAATCAGAGTGATGATAAAGTCTAGACATATAGATAATATTATTTTACATGGATGATAACATGAACTATTAATAAACTGTGTATTGTGGATGTTTATCTTTGTTTTCAGATTGTTTTTCATTTTAATTTTTTTTAGAGACAGGGTCTCTCTCTCTGTAGCCCAGGCTGGAGTACAGGTGCAAATCATAGCTCACTGCAGTCTTGATCTCCTAGGCTCAAGTGATCCTCCTGTCTCAGACTCTTAAGTAGCATGCACCACCATGCCTGGGGAATTTCCAAAAACTTTTCTGTAGAGGTGGAGTCTCTGTGTTACCCAGGCTGGTCTCAAACTCTTGGGATCAAGGGATCCTCTAGCCTTGGCATCCCAAAGCATTACGATTACAGGCATGAGCCACTGTACTGGCCTTCCCAGAATTTATGACCACACTGAGTCCTCCCCTCAACCTTACCTATCAGGGATGATTATCACAGCATCTTTTTTTTTTTTTCAACAGATGTGGAAACCGAGGCTCCAAGGGGCCGGGTGGCTTGCTCAAAGGCCCTGGGTTAGAGACAGGTGCAGCCCTTTGGAAGCCAGACCCCGTGGAAGCTCTAGAGGCTGCCAGGCAGGCCGCCTGTCACTGGGGGCACAGAGGTCACTGCCATGTGGGGCCTTGGGCCCTTGGGTGCTGCCTCATATGGCTCTTCTCAGGCTGAGCGCTGCAGAGCCCAGATTCAGAGCAGGCCGTCCTGGGTCTCCTTGGGGCAGCCAGTGGCATGCATGGGTGCCTTAGGTGGGAAATGTGGGAGTGTGACCCCTTCCCTGGGTCTGAGGGGCCTGGCCCATCATAATCCCCGGCCCCTTGGACACTGGTAATGCCCCTTCCCCTCGAACACTGGTGGTCTCCTTCCCTGTCCTCTCTGACAAAGGTGACCTCCTTCCTCAGGTGAGCCCTCGTGTTAGCCACACCCTCCAGCCCTTCTCCCAGCATGTCCGTGCTTCCTGGGGCTCTGAGGTCTGCATCAGCTTAGGGCTCCCAGCCCCTTCCACAGGTAACAAGGCAAATTCACCTGCTGGCTGTGGAACTGACCACGCGCTGACCATGGGAGGCTGAGCCAGCTGTGGGGGAGTGTGTGTGTTCGCAGGTCGAGGGGTCCTGGCAGAGGTCTGGGCTCCTGTGGTAGCAGCCGTGCTGGGGAGCACCCCACGGGTCTGCGATCTTCCTCCCCCAGCGACACTGGGAGGTTAAATCGGAGCCTGGATGGGACTCAGGTCCTTGTTGCTGCCAGAAGAAACGTCCCTTCCCTGTCCCAGGAGGCATCTGGGGCAATGTGCTCATTTATTCTCAGTCCTGCCTGGGTGACGGCCTGAACTCTGCTCTACACTGTGACCCTAGGATGGAGGTGACGCTGGCTTACTTCGTGAGCTTCTCTAACTTTACCATTTTGTTAGTTGCATTTTGTTTCATTCTAACTAATCTTTCCTACTAAGGGACACACGGCATGTGCTACAAAAACAGCCTATGAAGCACATCTCCCTCTCTCCCCCGCCTGCCAACAGCCAGGGCTCCCCATTTCTTTCTTTCTTTTTTTTTTTTTTTCTTCTTTTTTTGAGACAGAGTCTCACCCTGTCACCCAGGCTGGAGTACAATGGTGTGATCTTGGCTCACTGCAACCTTTGCCTCCCGGGTTGAAACAATTATCCTGTCTCAGCCTCCTGAGTAGCTGGGATTACAGGTACCTGCCACCACACTCAGCTAATTTTTGTATTTTTAGTAGAGACGGGATTTCACCATGTCGGTCAGGCTGGTCTCGAACTCCTGACCTTGTGATCTGCCTGCCTGGGCCTCCCAAAGTGCTGGGATTATAGGCGTAAGCCACTGTGCCCAGCCCCGGGGTTCCCCATTTCTTTGGAGGGCCCACAGACATTTTCTCTCCACACACCAGTGTGTGCCTGTATACCACCCCTGTTCGCACACTGGTGGCGTGTGCGTGTGAATTTGTGCGCTGGGGTTTTCTTTGGCCTGTTTATCTCAGATCAGTTTCCTGTCTGTGCTTGGAGATCCACTTTCTTTCTTTCTGCATCTGCACACAGGTGGTTGACAGGACAGACGATGACTTACCCAGTCCCCTGTGGACGGGTATGTAGGTCGCTATGAGTCTCTTTTACAACAAACAGCACTGCCATGAGCTTCCTAGGACGTTCATCTTCACGTGTCCCAGAGTCTACAAACATGGCCGTTTCATGGACAAGGAAGGGGTCCAGGAGCACTGCTTCCTCTGCCTGCTCACAGACGTGCTCACAGACGTGCTCACTCTGCAGCCGTTTGCTCAGAATTCTCACCGGCCTGGCTCTGCGTTGGGTTCCAAGGCTGCCCCAGGCCTGGGCTCTACCCTAGAAGAGGTGGCAGCCTGGTGGGAGGGCAGGCAGGCAGAGGTCTTTGCGGCTCATTGGTGCCTGCATAGGTAGCTTCATGGGCGTAAGACAAGGGAGTGACCCTGTCTGGGACAAGAGGAAGGTAAAGACTCTGGACAAAGTCCTATTCAATGGAGGAGCTGAAGTTTATGAGTCAGAGAAGCGGCTGGGAGGGAGAGCAGCGTGAGTGGAGGGCAGAGCACGAGCAAGGGTCCTGGGCAGGCAGCGTTTGATGCTGGAATTAGGAACATCTTCACACGTGGCACGTCATATGGCGGAAGGCGAAGGCTTCTGGTGGCCATGAGTGGGTCGCAGGAGGGAGGGTCTCACAGAGGGAAATTCAACGCACGCTGCTGAGCTGCTGCGGCCACTGTGGGCGCACTGCTGGACAACCATCCTGGGGTCCAGGCTTTGGGGGGATCACTGGTGACCCCTTAGGGTGAGAGATCGTCACCTTGGGCCCCCAGGAGTCACATAGGTTTGGTGGCCACTTGAGGACCCCCTTGGTTTTCGTCTTCCAGATGAGATGGACCAAACGCCCCCGGCGCGTCCTGAATATCTGGTCTCAGGGATTCGAACTCCCCCTGTGAGGAGGAACAGCAAACTGGCCACCCTGGGCAGGATCTTCAAACCCTGGAAATGGAGGAAAAAGAAAAACGAAAAACTGAAGCAGACAACGTCAGGTAAGGGCCTGGTGACAGGCGCGGGCAGGCTGTGGCTGGGACCAGCGTCCTTGGCATAGTGCTGCGGCCCCTGCTGATCTGTGACTTCCTGGCCCCTACACAGGAGGGGCAGATGTGCTTCATGGCCTGTGATGGCCGGGAGCCATGCAAGTTACCCCGCTGGCCCCTCCAGGGCCCACCTGGCCTCCCTGAAGCCCTGGGGTGGAGTTGGCAGCAGGCACCCCATGTGGGACGCTCTGCCCAGACCCTAAGGTGCCCACAAGTCCACTGGGACCTTGTTAAAAACGAAGCCTCTGATTCATTTAGGGCTGGGTTGGGCCGAGACACTGGCTTTGGAGCAAGGTCTCACTTGCTGGCTTCACCTGGGTGGTGAGCCCCCAGCCCACGCGACTCCCGTACCACCTCACCTCCCACACCTGCAATCTCACTTGGAGGATGCTGGGGCCTGGGTCGTACCCCCACAGATTCAGGTTTAGTTGGCCAAGAGCCTCCTGGGTGACTCAGGGTTGAGGCCGTCGGTTTGGCTTTGACACCTCTGGGCCTCTCTTCTTCCTGAAAGACAGAGGCTGCTCCCCCGCTCCTAAGCTGTCTCAGTGTGCCTTCCCTACACCCTCCCACCAAAGCATCTAGAAAGTTCCCCCACTCACCTCCTGCTGCCCCCTCACACCCTGCCACCCCTGGCTCTGTGGGAAGCGGGATTGCGATGGCTGGTCCCGTTGCCCCTGCCTCCTCGGAATCCACCCTGGGAACTGCAGCCATGAGGCTGAACCACAGACAGGGTGGACACAGGCAGTGATGACGGGACAAGCAGCCATAAGGCACATGACGGCAGAACACGGCCCCCCAGCATTTGGCATGGAGGAGCCAACTCAACCCTCAGAACCTCCTGCTAGGCCAGCACTCCTGCAGGATCCTGCCCCATCGTAGGGATGGGGAACAGGCCCAGAAAGGGAAATCACTCACCCAGGGTCACACAGCCAGCAGGTGGCGGGGCTGAGGCTTGGACCCTGGCAGCCAGGTGTGGTGGCTCATCAGCCTGGGCTCTGCAGATGGCAGTGTTCTGAGAAGAGAGCCCGGAGGAGGCCGCATCTCCACCCCAGGGCCCCGCCTCCAGCCACATGCCTGTGAGCCACACCTAAAAACAATTAGTGAGGGAGCTGCTGCTGTGGAATCAGTCCCAGGCCTCAGGAACCAGCCCTGGCGAGTGCCCGTCTCAGGCTGTTGCCTCGGGGGGTCCCTGGGGTCCCATTTCCTTTCCAGCTCTGAAGAGGTGCAGGCTCCAGGGCTTTGAGGATGGTGGAGACGAAGGCCAGTTGTTACAGTGCCCAGGCCCACAGCAGGGGAGGCGGCCAACACCGACAGCAGGCCCTCCACTCATGCTTTTGTGTGTGCTTTACAAAATTATTATTATTATTTTTATCAACCAAGAAGTTGCTAGATGAAGTGGAAACAGAACAAGCATCATCATTTGGCAGATCTTGAGCACCTCCTGTGTGCCCAGTACCAACAGGAGGGGCCCAGGCCCTGCCCACCCAGAGCTTTCTGCAGAGTAGGGAGTCGAGTGACAAAGTGTGGAAGCCACCAAGTGAACCAGCACGTGAGTCGATTGCAGACTCCGGCGAGGCTGCAAGGCAGCCTCCCTCACTGGATGCTAAGCTCAGCTAGGTGGGCGGGTTCCATTTGTTCCCCTGCATCTGGCAGGGCCCCTTGCACACACACGGCACTAATGGGCTCTTAGTGATCCAGGCTTAATGGCAGGATCACTGAGCAGGCCCTGGGGGGTGGAAATGAGCAGGGCGAACACTGCTTTGGGCCCAGTGGTCCGAGAATACCCAGGTGAGGAGGCTGCATTGAGCTGAGATGTAATTGGTTCATTGAGAAAGGCAGGGAAGAGCATGGCAGCAGTGGGAACAGCGCTCGAAAAGGCAGCGAGCTGGGGAAGGCACGTCTGTGCAGCAGTGAAAGTCCGGGGGACTGGAGCAGAGTGACCTCTGTGACCTCAGGGGGGTCTCTGACATTCTCCATGCCTGCTGCCCCCAGCAGTGGGACTGGAAGGCTGAGGTTTGTCTTCTGAGGACTCTGGGCTCTTTGGCCTACTCCAAGCTGTGCCGTGTGAGTTCACCAACAAGATGCTCTGGGGACCCTGCAAGGGCATTGGAGGTCTCGAGGTTTTTACCTGCAGCATCCCCACCTTCAGGACCGCCATTCGGGCATCTGGAAATTCGAGAAACAGTGCTGCATTTTGTTTACTTATTCCAAACCACTATTTTCCCTTAAAGCGGGGGGTGTTATTTGTTTCAGCATATCAAATTCCTGATTTCACGGGCATCACGGGTTAGGATGAGTTGAAGTGAATGCAAAGATGATTGAAAGAGAAATATGTAGCAAACAGTGGTTTTGGTAGGCGAGGCTGGGGGAACCGGCTGAAGATGGCTCTCAGGGGCTGCAGGGTGGACCAGCATCTCAGTCCATGCCTGCTCTGGCAGGTGGCTCAGATCCACTCAGCCATTTACACACTGTACCACCTTTACAAGCTGCACCACCACTGATGTCCCCATCCCCGAAAGGGGGAGGGTAGACCCTCGCAGCTGCATCTTTGGGTCATCGGGAAGTCCTTGAGTCAGTGCAGGCAAAGACCTGTGATGTCTGAGGCTAGCCACCATGAGCACCGCCTGGTGCCGGCCTGGGGACGGGGTGCACTCAGAGCTCGAGGCCTCCACCCCTGTTCTTCTTATCTGCTTTGTGAGCCTGGCTGCAGCCTCTTTTCTGACACCTCCCAAGGTCAGCATTCACTTTGTCAATTTTATCCACAATTCTGGCACCTGGAAATTGGCTTGGAAATTGGGACCACAGAAAGGAAATTCTGTTTTCTCTGCCCAAAAATGTCCCCACCCTGCTGTGTTTGGGTTTCCCTTTTCATCCTTTGGCTTTAGGGTAAATATCCTCAGGGAAGCCACCCCGGAGGTCAAGGATGGGATGGGTTTCCCCAGACAACTGCCCCCCAGTCAGTCCCCCGCCCCAGGCCTGACTTATTCCTCCTCGCCCACTTCTAGACACTTGCCATCTGTCCTCCCACCTGTGCTGGCATCAGGCAGAGGCTGTGCCTGTCTTGCTCATGGCAGAATCTCCTGTGCCTGACATGGTGCCTGGCACACAGTAGGTGCTCAGTAAATGTGTAAGGGGTTTCCATAGATTGAACACCTGATCACCATGGCCTGTTCCCCCAATGGAGCCCCACCTGTGAAGGCTGCAGGGCTTCTGCCCTCCGTGACTCCCCAGCACCCAGCTCAGCACTTGGCACATAGCAGGTGCTCAGGAAATGCTTTTGAGTAAGTGAAATAATTCCATTGCTAGTGCCTGTTTGTCATCTGCCTCCCCAACTAGACATTAAGCTAAGCCAGGTGGGCTGACTCTGTCTGTTCCCCGGCATCTGGCAGGGCCCCCTGCACACACAGAACACTGATGGACTCTCTGTGATCCAGGGTTAATGGCAGGATCACTGAGCAGGCCCTGGGGTGGAAATGAGCAGGGCGGGCACTGCTCTGGGCCCAGTGGTCGGAGAAGACCCAGGTGAGCAGGCTGCATTGAGCTGAGATGTAATTGGTTCATTGGGAAAGGCGGGGAAAAGCATCACAGCGGTAGAAACAGCCCTTGCAAAGCTGCATCTTTCAAAGAAAGGGTTGAGGTGGTTATGTAGTCTTGTATTTGGAAATTGGGGCTCACCTGTAGGCAAACAGTTTTCCTGACGGAAGGAAGAAGATGATTGTGGAGCAGCCCGAGGCCTGCCTGTGAAAGAAGGGAGAATGGGACAAGGTGGGGGCCGTCGCTCAAGAGTGTTTTGCTCCGGGAGGGGGAGGCAGAAAGGGCTATTCTGAAGGCGGAATTGACAAAGATTTGGCAAATTAGGCTTGGTGGAAGGGGACTGGGGGCTGGCCTCCTCCCTTCCTGTCCATCTGGTAGACTGGAAGCTTTTAACCTGGGTTTATTGGAAGAAGCTCTAGTGGGAGAGCCGCACAGGAGAATCTCATCTGTGAGTGGATGTTAACAGCAGCCAGGAGGCACTTCGCAAAGGCGAACAGTAACCACGGAAAGGAGCCCGGGGTGTTGGGGGCAGAGGGAGGGCACTTTCCTTGGTTAGTGATTTAGGGAACATTTGGTGAAGGGCAGGAATGGCTGGTGAGAGCTAGCTTAGAGAGGGGCTTTATATGTGCAGGGGCTTTCCAGATAAATCACAGAAATGATCGCTGTAGAATATCTACTGCGTGCACTGCTCTTTAGCTGTGGTTTATGCACATTGCTTAGCAGCACTCTTGGTAAGAAAGTTGGGCCTCGCCAGTGGACTAGGCCCCCTAACCCCGAGGCGCCTGCTAGCTCAGTGTTTTTGGTCTGTAAACTTGAGCCTGGCATTGGCTGTGGCTTGGACAGGGCCCAGTGACACCTTTGCCTGAGACTCACCTGTGTGTTTGTGTGTTGGGCAGCGCTGGAGAAGAAGATGGCCGGCAGGCAAGGCCGAGAGGAGCTCATCAAGAAGGGGCTGCTGGAGATGATGGAGCAGGGTAAGTGGGACCCGTCCCTGGCTTGGAAGGGCACGGTGCTGGGAATGCAGAATGAAAAGTCTCACATGAGCCCAGGAAGCCCATCAGAAACAGAGTAGAATCCAAGGAGGGCCATGTTCAGATGAAGCCTGCAAGGTTGGAGAGATGCCCCATGTCAGGAGCCATTCCATTGGTCCAGCCCCCAGGGGCATGGGAGACCCCATTACTGAGCTGAAGAGCTCCCCCTCATGGCACCACTCCTCTCTGGGGAAGTCTAACAGAGCTGCATGTGCATGAAGCTGGTGGTTTATCCCAATTCCTTTAAAGTGGTAGCAGTGGTTTTTTCAGCATTAATTTTTTTTTTCATATTCACATTTCAGTCCTCCATTTGGGCAAATTATTTTTAATTCCACTATTACCTACTCCCCCTACCACCATGTAGGAAGCATTCAGGACATGCTGGGGCGGGGTGGGATATTGTGCACGCCCTGTCTCATTGGTCTTCCCAGCATCCCTGAGGAGAGGGGCAGTGGTCATCCCACTTGCAGATGAGGAGTGTGAGGGTCTGGGTGGTGACTGCCCCAAGTCATTGCAGCCTGAGAGCAGAGACACAGAACAAATCCTGATCTCTTGGTCTCTGGTCTAGAGAGTTTAATCTCAGTGGTGTCTACATAATCATCTTTGTTTCCATCTTTCAGAAAGGCCAGTTATTATCACTCATGCACTTAACTGAACAGAGTTCTTTAATTCCCAAGTCTTTCTCTTTGTGATGGATTCCTGGAGGTGTGAGGCCCAGGACTTGGATGCTGACACTAGCCCTTGGTGCCTTCCGGTTCCCTGAGAGGCTAAATCTTGGTTAGGAGGTTTCACAACACCTCACTGCCTCTGGAAGACTCTCTGGAGCTGGACCAAGCTCTGGCCTGCTGATTTGAGGAATCTGGCCATGCATAGCCAGTTTCCTGAGGCTTGCATGGATATACTGAATTCCTCTCTCCCCACTTCAGCCTTAAAATATTACTAGTGTCTTTGTAATTTGGCCCAAATATCAGGAATTAGGAAGGAAGCTCATGAAATAAATGAATCCAGATTTTATGCAGCCCGGCCTGTCAGCACACAAACCCGATTGTGGGCCCAGGCTTTTGTCATCGTTTCCTTTCTTTAGACTCGAAGAGTGAAGTATTTTGATGATGCTATTTTTAGGGGAAATCTACATGGGAAATTGCTTCATAGTGATAATAAAACCTTACATGTGCGAGGAAAGCTTGGTGTCAAGTCCCGTGGCACTCAGATGGTTAACGCCGTCGTGACGCTCGGATTTGGCGGAATGCGGTTGCTGAGCTAGAAATCTGGAGGATTTTCATTGGGATGGGACAAAAAAGTGCCAAACTCCGGCATTTTGAATATGTTGCCAACAAGCATACCTTTGGATCTCAGGGAAGGAGAAAAGAAGATGAAAACAATGCTAAGGCCTTTTCTCATCTATTCTAAAAAATATCCTACTTTTGTTGAGTAAAGAGTAAGTATATAGATTTGGTTCCTCTCAAAAATGAAGCTATAGTTTGACTAATTAAAGGGGAAAACTTCTAGGAGCGCTGGCTTTTTTCCGCTCTGAATTTTTGCAAGATGACTTTGTCTGATGAAGTCATAGCAGAGGCTGGAGACGAATGCTTGGCCGCGGCCAGGCTGACAGTGTGGCTCTCACCCTGCTGCCGTGGGAGCCTGGTCTCTGGCTTCCGTGCCTCTGACGGTGACATCACACACCCACAGGCTTACAGAATCACTTTAGATCAGGGTCGGCAAACCTTTTCTGGAGAGGGTCAGATAGTGCCTATTTCAGGGGGCCGTGCAGTCTCTGTTGCAACTACTTGTCTCTGCTTTTGTAGCGCAAAGGCAGCCGGAGACAAAACATGCGTGAGAGGGCATGGCTGTGTCCCAAGAAAACTTTATTTATGGCCACTGGCCTTTGAATTTTATATAATTTTCATGTGCCACAAACTATTATTTTTCTTTTGATTTTTTTTCTTTTGTCAACCATTTAAAGATGTCAAATCCAGGTGGGGGAGCTGGATTGGTCCCCACATTGTGGTTTGCTCATCTCTACCTTCCATACTCTCTCTCTTGCTAAATGATTATGGACCAGGGACTAGAGTGGCCTGAAAGACAGTCACTTTCCTTGAGAGGGAAAATGCACTCCTAAATTGATGCCATGACATTTTATTGAGGGCCCACTATGTGTCAGGGTCTGTGCTAGCTGCTGAGGACACAGGTGAGCAAAATACTGTTCTGAACGCACATCCAGTGGGGCCATTAGGTAATCCCACGAAAAGCCGGCAACTCACAACCACGGTGAGTGCAGTTATGGATGCAGCACCCTAAGATCATGAGACAGGACCTGACCTGGTTCTCGGGGGGCCGGGAGATGTTTGAGTCAGGTCCAAAGGTGGGCAGGAGGACCTAGGCTGGTTCTCAGAGTCTGTTGCATATTAGGATCACCTGGAGAGATAATAACCCTCCACCGCTCAGGCAGCAGTTAAATTAGATGCACTGGGCGTGGGACCCAGGCAGCAGTGCTTCCTCATCCTCCACAGCTGATTCCAACTTTGATGCAGGAAGGTTGAAAAGCCAAGAGACAGAAGGAAGCGGGGAGTGACTTCCAGCCCACAGGAGCAGCAAGCGCAAGTCCCCGCGGTGGAAGGGACCTTGAGATGGTGGGTTGGGTTGGAGGAAAGGAGGAAGGAGGAAGCAGGAGAGGGAGAGGGGCTTGGGTCAAGACGCCTCCCGTCTTCCCTGCCCACACACCGGCTGGGGTGGCAGAGGCATGACCACGCTGCTGCGGGAGCGTGGGGTGGCCACAGTGCGAGTGGGTGGGTTCTGCGAGGAGCCCGAGTGTCTCTGCAGGGAAATATCAGGGACCGGGCAGCAGGGGTTGCTCTGGGAGGGGACTTGGACTTGCTTTTCGCAGTCGATTCTTCTGTGCTGCTTGCATCCTTTACTGTGTGCCACCTGTAATCAACCTGTAATCAACGTGCTGTAATAACGGGATCCACGCAGATGCTTGGCCACAGGCTCCCGGCTAAATCCTTCCCTGCACCGCAGTTTCCGTCCTGCACTAGCTTCAAAAATGTCTTTTCTCACTGGGTCGACCTGAGGTCAGACCCTGTCTGTCCCTAATCCTCCTGGTGCTGGGTCACCGGGTCCTCTTGCAGGATGACTGGAATTGTTGGCGGTGGCTGTGCACCTGCCCTCTCCGGCTCAGGGGAGGATCAGGCTTGAGGGCTGTTGCTCTGGGGTAGGCACCCAGTGCCGCCGCCTCTGCTGTGGATGTGAGGACTCTCCAGGGTGAGGAGCAGAGGCGCTTTCCTGGCTTTGGGGTTAAGGAACCGGCTTCAGCCACCGCCTTCCACTGCTGGCAGGGACGAATCTGCAGCCGGGGGCGCCCTCCTGTGGCCGGCCAGGCTCATGAGCCTCCCTGCAAGGTGGACGGGACTTCATGCAGGACAGGCCCTGTGAGGCTGTGGGAGTGGATTGTCAGGGACTCCGGAGCCTCATTTGAGCCCCCTCGAAACTCACATTTGAACTTCCTTGGCCAGGACAAACCCCAGGATTGCCCTCTGCCCTGCACACGCGCATGTATGCACACACACATGTACATACACATTGGACACCCTGGAGCTTGCCCTGAAGCAGGTGGGCAGCCTGGTGGGGTGAGGCAGCATCCAGGGCATGAGTTTGCTCCCTCTGGGGTGTTATTTATGATCGATGGTCTGTTTTATGAACCACTGTGACCCCCTCCCCTCTCGTTCCTGTGACTCTAGTCATCAGCTTGGACCTAGGAAGGACCCTGCTGGTGGCGTTATTACATGACTAGGTGTGTGCAGTGGAGCCCGTTGTGCCCTGGGGAGGGCAGAGGGGACCCCTCTGCTCTCTTCAGTGCTCCTTCCACCCTCGTCTCGGATATCCGTGACTAAGCGAGGCCAGACCAAATCTCTGGTACAAGGGGTCCCCTTCCCCAGCCCCCTTGCCCTGGTCCCCAGCCCACGTTTCTCTGTGCTAGACACTGTTTATGTTCTGAATGACTTTCCTCCATCTCCCTGTATGCGTTGACTTGGCATTTTCTTAAATTATTTAAGGAATTTCCTACCCTGTCATTGGGTATAAAAGAAGAGAGTTTATTACTCTGTGCTGTGTTCAGTGACCTGAGATTGACTAGGCATTCTTTCCTCAGGGAATTGGAGAGTGACAAATCAAGTCTATCTGGTTTCCATGTGGTAGGAACGCCGGGGGACACATGTCTGCACATGTGCACACACATGCACGTGCACCTGTGTGCACCCACCTGTGCTTGCACTGTGCACATGTGCCACGACACACGTGTGTGCCTGCATGTGCATGTATGAGTGTGTGTGCATGTCTGCAGCATGTTCCCTCTCACTGTGGCTGCTCAGGCGCACTGCCCCGCGCTCCGCTCTGCAGCCCTCAGAAGGAGAGTGGCCGGGCGGAGGCTGACCTTCCAGCAAGAGGAGCAGGGCCTGGTCTCCCACCACTCCCCCAACCCCTCCCCAGCCAGCGTTTCTTAGCAACAGCCCTGCCACCAGGGCTATTTTGGGAACTGAAACTTTTCATTGAACATGATTATGAGCTGGAGCTCTGACCGCAGCCCAGAGAAGTCCTGCAAGAAGTCCTTGCAGAAAACCTGCAAGAAAGCAGGGGAAGGTTCAAAGACTGTGGAGGGGCATGGTGCTTTTCTGAGTCTGGAGACCTCTGGGCCTTCCAGGTTCAATGTTCTGACCTTTTTGTAGTGGCAGTTGTGATGATTTTGATGATGATGATGGAGGCATCCTTATTATTAACAGCAGTGACAGTCATGGCAGCAAAAGACCTGTGCATTCTAAGGTTTGGTGTCCATAACTGCAAGTGGTGGGTGGCAGCCTTGCCTGTCACATAGGGTAGGTGTGAAGCTCAAGCTGGCAGAGCCCTGTGCTCCCCCACGGCAGCTCTCACATTCCCTGTGTGTTGCCAGGGGCTGGGTAAGCTGTGCTGTCACGGTTGCACGTCAAATGCGAGTAAGTCGGTCACGAGAAGGGGCTGGTTTCAGTTTTCAGCTTTGTGACCTCTAATTTTGTCTACTCGGTGAGCTCTCTTGGCTTGTATCTGGGTTGGTGGGCTGTTATAGCCAAGGGTCAAATCTGGCTCAGGACCTGTTTTTATGTGGTCTTTGAGCTAAGAATGCTTTTTAAATAGAAAAGACTTTCATAAAAATTAAAAAAAAAATCAAGGGTTGCAGCACGGGGGATACAGCACGTGGCCCACAGAACCCGTCACGATGGCCATCTGCGCCTTATGGGAAGAGCCTGCCAGCCTCGCCTGGACCTCTGGGCAACTGACGCGGCTGCATGGATGAGATCGTCCAGCCCTAAATCTCCAGACTTCTGGCATGGCTGACCTTTTCATTCTCCCCGGAGGAAACATGTGCGGCAGAGGGAATATGATCAGCAGCGATGACAAGCTCAAATCTCTTCCAGGGTCCCAGGCAGGAAATGGGTCTGGCATGAGTCCTGGGTGTGGTGAGGACTCTGGAGGGAGAAACGGTTCTGTCCTAAGCCTGCTGTTAGCAGATGGGCCCAAAGGTGCAGACCAAGGGGCCAGATCACTCTTGTCACCCTCCTCTTCTCGTTGTCAGAAACCATCACCAACAACAACAGAAAGCACATGTAAAGTGCCTATCTTATGCCACACACATTCCATACCTTAGCTCCGTTAATTCTCACAATGTTGCCATGAAGCAAGCGGAAATATTATCCCCATTTTATAGATAAGGAAATTGAGATCCAGAGGAATTTGCTATTTGGGCACAAAACACCGTTTGCAGGTGGTGGGACGCATGATGGGGTGACTGTATACTGTTTGTCCAAACAGGACACTTTTAGGAGTGAAAGGGACACTGTTGAAGGACACAGGGATGGCAGGTAGGAATCAGGACTGACCAGGGCCTATGGACCCTGACCCTGAAGTAAATGTTGCCTCCTCCTTCCACTGCCAGGATGGGATGTGTGTGGAAGGAGGTCAGCGTAGGCTAGCATCCCCAAACGGCCACCTCGTGGCTGTGTCGACATGTGCAGGTCACACTGCCCTCTGCACCGGGCCTCCAGGAACTGCTGTAGAGATTGAGAGGAGTCCTGCAGGGCTATGTGGAGGCTTTGTGCATGGGACTGTAACGTGCATCTCAGTGACGTGACTGTGACTTGCTGGCCGAGGGCCCTGCCATCCTACAGTTGGGTAACTGGGCCATTTATTTTGCTCTCCAAGTGCTGAGCCCCTCACCATTAAGGTGCAAACCCAGGGATGGCAAGTGAAGGGCCAGACCCTCAGAGGCTGCAGCAGCCGAGCTTCAAG
Source organism: Pan paniscus (assembly GCF_029289425.2). Classification (NCBI taxonomy): domain Eukaryota; kingdom Metazoa; phylum Chordata; class Mammalia; order Primates; family Hominidae; genus Pan; species Pan paniscus. The sequence continues at coordinate 65,522,594 of NC_073270.2, forward strand.
AGACGGAAAGCACCAGGTCCTTCCTTACGCCCTGCTAGTGCCTCCTCTTCTGGGAAGGCTGCCTGTCAGACCTAGGGACCCCCGGCTCTGTGGCCCCTCCATCCATGGGTGTGCCCCGTTCCTGGGCTCACGGTGCCATGTGTGGTCATCTGCGTGGCTTCCTCAGAGTGTGAGACCCCTGGGGGCAAGGACTGTATCTTATTAACCTCCACCTTGCCAGGGTCTATTACAGTGCCAGACACGTAGCCGGTGATCAATAAACGCCTGTTTAATGCCTGGCTGAGGGTCAAACGGTGGGTGCAGAGGTGAGTTGGTTCTCTGCAGCCATGATAACCCCTGCATCTCAGAGACCTACAGCAATCACTGTTTATTGTCCCCTGTCTGGGTTGGCCTGTGATCTGCCCCATGGGTCTGCTGACTCCAGCCAGCTGCTGGGCATGTCTTCAGGGCAAAGGTCCAGGGAAACAGGAGGGACGAGCAGGGATGTGCAAGCACTTCTCATGCCAGTCCTGCGTCATACCGTGTCCCATCGACCAAAGCAAGCTCCAGGGCAGAGGCCGGGGTCAGAGTGGGGCTACTGCAAAGGTGCATGGCAGTGGGTGTGGACGTGGCTCAGGGGCACTGTGCAGTCTCCCACAGGTGTCAGAGGAAGAGTGCACACAGGGAGTGGAGTGTAAGAGCAGAAACCAGGCTAGGGTGTGCTGAAGTGCCCAGGGCTCCCCTGGAAAGTCCAGACTTGGAGAGGGACTCCTAGGGTGTGTGGTGAGGGGGAGAGGGGTGGGGGACCACCCAGAGCCTAGAATGGATACTTCTAAGAAAGACTCTTGGGATGACGGAAGGGATGAAGGAAGGGAGGCGCAGGCCCAGCTGACAGCTACATTTCCTTGTAGATGCTGAAAGCAAAACTTGCAACCCCGATGGAGGACCCCGATCTGTACAGAGTGAACCACCCACTCCCAAGTCGGAGACGCTGACTTCAGAAGATGCCCAGCCCGGAAGCCCCTTGGCCACTGGGACGGACCAGGTCTCCCTGGACAAGCCACTGTCCTCAGCCGCCCACTTGGACGATGCAGGTACTGGCTGGAGACCACGCGAAGTTGAGCTTCTCCTAGAATGGCCATACGTCCCCACTGTTGTCCTTGGCTATAGCTTAGGCAACAGCCCTCGTAGAACATTGTTCCCCAGAGAGCTGGGCTCGTGCTCTAAGCGCTGCCATGCTGTGCTGCCTGGCTGGGTTGAAGTGTTTGCTGGGGCACTTTTTTCTACTGTCTCTTTCCAAGTCTGGCACAGCTGATAAGTGAAGGTACTTAACGATGTTCATCTCCCTGGCACACCTACCCCCCTCCCAGGGCGTCTTTGTGTTTCTCTGGGAACTTCTAGGCAGGAAAGTGCTCTCTGGAGGGGCAAGTGCCCAGTGGGGGGATTTTAGTGACCCTAAAACGGTAGGACGTAGAGTTGAGGGACTTTTCTGTGGCCGAAATCCTGCCACAGGGGGTCTCTTGGCCCAAGAGATGCTGAAGTCCCTGCATGTGTGCATGCCTGGGAGCTGGTCGGTGCTGATGCAGGCTCAGCATGCTGCAGCCTATGCGGGGCTCTTCCACTGCTTCTTGAGGGGAGGTGGGCTTGGTGCCTTGCTCCAAGCCTCAGTTTCCCTCTGTTAAATGGGAAAAGTAATGGACCTACATCAGGGTTGTTTGGAGGGTGGGAGGAACTTAGCACAGTGTCTGCCGCATAGAGTGACTATTATCAAAGGCAGTAGGGGCTTTGCGTAGTGGCGGTTGTTTTTATTTTAATTGAATAGACCAGGGTGTTTCCCAAGGATAGGGGAGAAGGGAGGAAGGATAGAGGGGAGGAAAGCAGGAACTGGCCACAGACACCTGCAGATGCTTCACCAGCTCCTCCTCCTCCTGCCCACCTGGCAGAGTGATTCTTACGGAGCTTCACTGTTGACTTGGAATCCTGATGTCTCGTAAAATTTCAAGCTATAAGCGAGTCTTACACGGTTTGGGGGTGGGAAGGTGAACGCGTCTCTCCATGAGTGTAGGAGGTTGGAAATCCAGGCCCAGGACAGCCTGCTGGGCTTCTGCTTCAGAGCGGGTGGACACCTGGTCCTCCGTGCCCGGGACTTCCTTCTGCCACACAAGGGTGGCAACACACACTCACAGGCCGCCCGTCCACAACGCCCCTGCAGCGCTAGCGGCACCTGCCCAGAGGCATGCTCAGCCCTCTTCGGGGGTGGCCGTGTCTCTCCAGTTTCACTTGGCTTGGAATTTGGGGTCTGAGAGTTGTGACTTCTGGAGGGTCCCAGCTCTCACGCAGAGGCCCCCTCCACACACACAGGTCTCTGTGTGCCCCAGGCATCTGACTTTGGGGCTGGCGTGGTTCTTTTTTTTTTTTTAATACTTTAAGTTCTAGGGTACATGTGCACAACGTGCAGGTTTGTTACATATGTATACATGTGCCACGTTGGTGTGCTGCACCCATTAACTCGTCATTTACATTAGGTATTTCTCCTAATGCTATCCCTCCCCCCTCCCCCCACCAAGCAATGGCAACAAAAGCCAAAATTGACAAATGGGATCTAAACTAAAGAGCTTCTGTGCAGCAAAAGAAACTCCCATTGGAGTGAACAGACAACCTACAGAATGGGGGAACATTTTTGCAATCTACTCATCTGACAAAGGGCTAATATCCAGAATCTACGAAGAATTCAAACAAATTGATAAGAAAAAAACCCCATCACAAAGTGGGTGAAGGATATGAACAGACACTTCTCAAAAGAAGATATTTATGCAACCCGCTGGCATGGTTCTTAAGGCTGAGCAGAGCCTGGCCTTCCTGCCGTGGTGTGGTCCCCACAGCCCAGCCCTTGTGTGTGGCCTGTGAGCCTCCCCGAGGGAGGCAGGGCTGCTGCTCCCAGCCCTTGATGGGGGTCACGCTTCTCCTTGGCAGTGATTTCTGTAGCTCAGCTCAGGGCCTGTGCCTGCTCCCCTCAGTGCCCTCTTCTGACCTCAGACACACGCTCCCGCTCTCTCTCCAGATGCTGGGTGTGGGGATGGGTTCCTGAGAGCAGAGTGGGTCTGTTGAGATTACACATTTGTATCAAGGACCCTCTCCTGAGTGAGGCCTGAGGGAGGAGTGGGAATCAGCTGGGCAGAGAGCGAGGTGCAGAGCATCCCAGAAAGGGGAATGACATGCAAAGACAGGGGACAGGAACACACACGTTTTCTGTAAAGGGCCAGAGAGGAAAGAACATCAGCTCTGCAGGCTGGAGGTGTCTGACGCAGCCACTCGCCTCTGCCCCCTGGTAGCACAAAAGCAGTGTCAGTGGTGAAAGGGTGGGGCTCTTGTCGGTGGAACTTTAGTGATTAAAAACAATCCAGGGCCCGGTGAGGTGGGTCACACCTATCATTCCAGCGCTTTGGGAAGCCAAGACAGGAGAATCACTTGAACCTAGGAGTTCAAAGTCATCCTGGACAGCATAGCATGACGCCATCTCTACAAAAAAGTTTTGTTTTTTGTTTTTGGTTTTAATTAGCTGAGTGTGTGGGCACACACCTGTAGTCCTAGCTACTCACGAAGCTGAGGCGGGAGGATAGCCTGAGCCCGGGAGGTCAAGGCTGCAGAGAGCCGTGATCACACCACTGCACTCCAGTCTGAGCGACAGAGCCAGACCCTGCTTCAAAAAAAATTTAAAATAAACAGCCCACAGATTGGAGAGAGAGAAGAGGCCTGGCAGGTTATCCCCGAGGGCAGCTGGAACCCCCAGGGATGGAGAGACGATGGGATTTGCCTTGTAGGAAGTGCTCTGCTGGTGACCCGGCAAGACCTGAGGGAGACTGGAGCCGTGCGTGGTTCCCTGGGCATTTGTCTCATTCCCGGCTTCCCCAGTGTGGGTCTTGTGCCCCTGGGATTTGTCAGATGACTTCTTGTGAATGGCATGTGGACAGACAATGAGAAAACATTATTAATGTTTAATTAATAATGAAAATGTTTAAACATTAATAATGAAAATACTTTTCAGTAATTAGGGCAAGTAGTATTGGCTTCTCATTTTGGGCAATGATAGAGATTTGCTTTTTCTTATAAACAGAGATAAAAATGTAAATTCACTTAAGGTAAAATATAGCAAACAAAAGTATAGAAAGTACAGAGGAATGTCCAAAATGTCTAAAGCAGGAGCCACAAGTCTGATTTAAGAAAGACCATTCCATTCCTTAGGGATGCAGCTGGCTTATTAGCAGTTAGTGACATTTGTCATCATGCTGGGGATAACAAGAGGTGACACAAGTGGCTGCCTGCATGCAGGGTGGGGGAGCGTGCTTTACTAATGACTGCACATTCATTAGCTTACTTAGCCCTGGAAGCAGCCCCCGGAGATCTCACGCCCATGATGAAATGCTGGCACACAAGTCGAATAACTGGTCCAAATGACTGGAAACAGAGGGCAACATCTTTGACATCAGGCCGATCTGGGTTTGAGACACAGGCTGAACTCCTTACTGAGCTGTGGGACCATGGGCAAGGGACTTAACCTTTCTGATCCTATTTGATCAACTGTAAAATGAGGATAGTAGTCACACTGACCTCCCAGGGTCGCTAAAATTAAATTAAGTGATCCCCAGGAAAGACTTATCTCCATCCTAACCCACACCGAGCACTTGGAAAGTGTCTGCTGCTGCTACTGTAGCATCACTGTTACTCTCACGATCATCGTTGTCATCATCATTGTCATCTGTCGTCTTCATTGTCAAAAACAACCCTTGGAAAGGGACGCACTAACGCGCATTATTTAGCTGCCTACAGATGCTCCCAGAGAGGCCATCTGTCTGGTAGCATGTGTGTTTTGGGATGTGGGGCCACCTGCAGTTTGCTATGACTGGGACAACCCCGAGGCCTCATCCAGCCCTGCAGGCCTGGGATCCTGCACCAGGGACCCTGCACCAGGGACATCGGTCACCTCCACAACACCAGGTCAATGTTCAGAAGCTTGGCCATGAGCAACATCCCTATAAACAGGGTATAACTTAACACAGGGACATTAAATGCACTGGTTAAAAATTTGCAAGCCAATGTTTAAAAATCAGGAGTGTTCACAGAAATCCAGATGTGCAGTTTCTTTTCAGTCATCAAAGTTCAGGCCCCCCTGGATCCCTGTTCCCACACAGCCAGGGTCGCTGGAGCTGAACAGAATCTGTCCCTGTAGATGGGTGTTGGAGTTTGCAACCCCTTCCATGAAGGTTAAGAGCCTAGTCTTTGGAGCCAATCCCTGTGTTACTGACTTTTAATCTTCTGCTTTGGGCCTCAGTATTTTGTGATAGAAGGAGATAAAGCCTGAGGCCACTGTGAGGCAACGTGGTCCTAGGTCTCCGGTTTCTACTGCAGAGCTCAGGGGGACCAGCTGTTTGATGCTGTGTGTCTGATGCTGTCTGTTCTCTTCCCACATTCTGCACCTCAGCACCCAAGGGAGCTGCCCACATCTGGGCCCAGTCGCTCTGTGTTGTGGGTAATTCCATGACAGACAGATGTCATCTAATGGCAGACAAAGCCAGATCCTCAAGTGGCAAATGTGTCACATGAGTGCTGGAACCTGGGACCTGCTTCTCTCCTTGACCTTGGACAAGTTCAGGGAAACCTCATGGGGGCCCAGAACATGGTGCCCCGTGGGTGATGGTCTACACCTGTGGGAGCCCCTGGGGTGTCTGCAGTGGTGCTCACTGCTGTCCTGAAAGGTCAGCTGCTTTCTCTTAAAAAGCAAACCTCCCATGAGCTTTGCTGGGGGTGGGGGAGAGGGGTCATCAAAAAGCATAAGGGGCTGTCCTGGGTCACTCCTGGCATCCAGGTGGCAACATCCAGGACTGGAGTTGCTGCTTCCCCGTGCCCCAACCATGATGAGTGTGGATGGCAGGGGATACATCTGAATATTGCAAATCTCTCAGGAGGAGGACACTGTCAATGATTTTGACCATTATTTTCCTTGAGCCTTTGGTTTGGTGATTTGAGTTGACTTTGGGCTTTTGTGTTTGGGGCGATTTTGCTTTTCCTGGTTTTGTTTGGATGGTGCCTGATATGGTTTGGCTGTGTCCCCACCCAAATCTCATCTTGAATTGTAGCTCCCATAATTCCCACGTGTGGTGGGAGGGACCTGGTGGGAGATCATTGAATCATGGGGGTGGTTTCCCCAGTACTGTTCTCATGGTAGTGAATAAGCCTCATGAGATCTGATGGTTTTATAAGGGAAAACCCCTTTTGCTTCGTTCTCATTCTCTTTTGTCTGCCAGCATGTAAGATGTGCGTTTCGCCTTCCGCCATGATTGTGAGACCTCCCCAGCTATATGGAACTATGAGTCCATTACACTTCTTTTTCTTTATAAATTACTCAGTCTCAGGTATGTCTTTATCAGCAGCATGAAAACAGACTCATAAGTGCCACACCAGCAACAGAGCATTCCCTACAAAGCCCAGAAGGATATGGTGTTTTGACACAAATGGGAACAGGGTCCTCTTCAGTGTTTCTACTATGGGACAGGGGCTGAGTTCTGGCCTTCCCACGAGTGCACTAATTAAAAAGGAGAGTGACACTAGGGAGCGTGTTCTGTGTGCACTCTATTATCTTATAACAGCCTCATATTTTTGGATGAGAAAACAGAGCCCAGAGAGGTTAAGTCACTTTCCCAGGCCATAGAGCATAAAAACAGATCAAACCCAGTGGCAGGACTGGGTTTGATCTTCACCGTAACAGTCTACAGCCTAAACCCTAGAGCCAAACAGGAGACAAACATTTGTTCTGCTTCTGGAATGTTCTGGAATGTGAGTCTAGAACAGGGACTGTCAAATTGCAGGCTGTAGGTCAGATACTGCCCATGTCTGTGTCTGCATGGCCGTGGAGCACTGCTCTAGTGGGCAGGTCCTGGGAGCCAGGAGACCACGGTGAGGTGCCTCCCTCCCTGCGTCCTGCTCCTGTCTCCCCAGTTGGTGGCTGCCCTTCACCACTGCCTGGGGCCTATGCTGGTCCCAGCTACCCCTGGGGCCTGGGCTCTGGGCAACTGCTGGGCACCGAGTGGAGGAACCTCATCTGGGAGTTGGTGAGCCACCTGGCCCACAGCCAGCTGCCCAAGCTGAGACCAAGGATGTGCTAGGTGTACGGGGTGGAGTACAAGTGACCATGGCTCACCACATCCATCCTTGGGCTGGCCACCCTTGAACTCCAGAATGTCTTCAGCGGGTGGTAACTGGCTGCAAAGTGTTCCCCCTGCCCTGGTAGCCCTCTCGAGGCAAGTGGCAGGGCAGAGTTTTTCCTCTTGTTGTTTAAGTTCCTACATAATATTCTTGATTTTGCCTCTTAGCCTGGAAAGCCAAAAATGTTTACTGTCTGCATCTGAACAGAAAAGGTTTATCAGCCCCTGCTCTAGAAAATAAGTGGGGATTACACAGAAGGGTGTCAGTGGAACATGCTTAGCAAAGAGGTACCAGTAAGTCGTGAACTTGTGGCACTGTGGTTGAGCTTCAGGTATTTCCATTCCTAGCCCTGACCCCTGAGTTGGGGTTTGTACAGTGTAGAAGCCTCTGGTTGAGACTGCATTTGGTAAGAGGGAGCCTCTGCTGGTCCAGCCCCAAGGGAGGGGTCCCCCAAATGCAGGGAACCAGTGTCTTCTTCCACTTTTTAAAAAATTGATTCAGCACTTGAGATGTTAACAGATGTTGCAATTTCAGTTTTGACAAGATTCCAAAATACAACGTGGCTGCACACTCATGTGAGATGCAGAGGGCGGTGTCAGAGAGGAGAGGGAAGATGGGGAGGAGGGAGGGAGAGAGGAGATGCTGAAAACCGTCTCCTGTCCTTAGAGCCATCAGGCAGGCTAAGGATGTGAGGGTTCAGTGTGGTGAGGATGGATGTTTCGGGGGAGACTTTGGAGGAGGGTTTTGGTCACCGTAGCTGGTGTGGTGAGTCTCATGGCCATCAGGGTGAAGGGTGGGGAACCCATAGTCCCACCTTGGGCAGGTGGAATGAGGGGACCTCAGAGACTTGCCCTTTACCCTGTGCCTTAAGGCAGTGGCACTATGACCATTGACTCAGTCCTGGGAAATCCAGAGCTCCCCTGTCCAGTGCAGTAACCACTAGCCATGTGACTGTTTGAAATAATTAAAATTTAAGCTTGTTTTTCACTCCAGCTGCTTGTCCAGTGTTCAGTGGTCATGAGGGTCTAGTGGCCACCATATGGACAAGGAAGAAACGTGTCCATCATCTCAGAAAGTGCTACTGGGTAGTACCAAGGGTCAGGGTGTCTGCACATCTACTTTGCTGTGAAACAAGGACAGATGTAGTTTGGATTGGCTAGCCTTCCAGAGTTCTCCATACTAACAGAGACTGTAATAGCAACAGAGGCCACATGGCCCAAGCTGGAAATATTTTCTACCTGGCCCTCTGCAGGAAAGGCCTGCCAAACCTTGGTTTGGAGAATGGGTTTCCACTGGGGTGGGAAGCATTGCCAGGAGCTGGGAGGCTGGTGAGGAGGCCCAGGCAGAAGTTCTGACAGCTCACACTGGGAAACACGTGGATATTTCTGAGAAATATTTTCGAGGTAGAGTTCATGAGACTTGCCTGTGAATTAGATATAAGGGGTGGGTACAGGGTGGAGAGGACAAGAGAAGGATGGCATGGGGCATCTGGTCTGGCTGGACAGCTGGTGGGTCATGGAGCACTAAACCTGGTGAAAGTAGGTGATATGGTTTCGCTGTGTCCCCACCCAAAATCTCATCTTGAATTATAATCCCCACAATCCCCATAATCTCCACGTGTCAAGGGAGAGGCCAGGTGGAGGCAATTGAATCACAGGGGGCAGTTTCCTCCATGCTATTCTCACAATAGTGAGTTCTCACAAGATCTGATGGTTTTATAAGGGACTCTTCCCCCTTCGCTTGGTACATGTCCTTCCTGCCGCCTTGTGAAGAAGGTGCTTACTTCTCCTTTGCCTTCTGCCATGATTGTAAGTTTCCTGAGGCCTCCCCAGCCATGCTGAACTGTGAGCCAATTAAACCTCTTTTCTTTATAAGTTACTCAGTCTCAGGCAATTATTTTTAGCAGTGTAAGAAGAGACTAATACAGTAGGGATCTGTCTGGATTAGCGCCATGTCCACAGCTTCTAGAATAGTGCCTGGAACCCATGGTTGTTCAATAACATTTGCAAGATGAGTTGATGGTTGAATGAGTAAGAGGGAAGGGAAGGCTCAGGAGAATTTTTTGTGGGGACCAAGATTCAAGTTTGGATGTGATTGGCCTCCAGATGGAGATGCCAATGTGGCCAACTGGTAACATATGAGTCTGGAGCTCAGAGAAATGGTCCAGGGTTAACAGAGAAATGGAATCAGTTCTGAAGCCAGAGGAGTGGATGAGAATGACCTGTAAGAAGGTTAGACAGTGAAGAGGACCTAGGCCTGCCTCCTGGGGCAGCCCAGGTGGACATTCAGATGCAGGAGGTGGGACCTGCCAGAGAGGCTGAGCAGAGGTGCCCAGGGCTCCAGGGGAGAACCAGGAGAGTATGTGTCGGGAAGCCAGAGGGGAAAGTGTTAAAGATGGTGGATGGCTGAGTGGGGTGGCCCTGGCTCAGTGAGGGGGCCAGGCCTTGCTGGGGGGAGATGCAGTGTTAAAGGTCATCTTTCATAAGTTTATTTTTCAAAGGAGCAGATAACTGTAACTAAGCTGGGAGTGTGCATGAGGTCAAGAGTGTTTGGTTTGGTTTTGGGTAGAATATTTTAGATCTTGTTGGGATCCTGAAAAGAAGGATAAGTCAGTGATGCAGGCCAAGGGGGACAACCTGTCAATAGCTCAGAGGGATGTGAACTGGCCCAAGTCAGTGCTTATCTAGTGAAGTCTTATGTGGAGATCAGACATAGAAGATAGATTCAGATGATTGGCTGGGGATGACCCAGGAGTGGGGACACTGACCCCAGGCTGCTCTTCCTCCCTGGTAATATTTCCTTTGGTGGCACCTCCGAGCAGACCCTTGGAGCCTGGTTCAGATGCTGGCCACATTGTCCTGGAGGAGATGAGTCAGAGGAGTGCTGAGTAGCTCTAGACAAACCTTCCCCACCATGGTCTCATGTTGGCCTTTCCACACTTGTAGTGGGCAGGGTCAGGTATTTTATACAGATATTTGTACAGATGAGGAGAGTGAGACTCGCTAAGCAAGGTGGAGACCAAAGTCACTTGTTTGTAAATAAGTCAAACACATGGAGGAAGGGGGCGGATGCTGGATACTGGTGTAATTGAGGCCAGGTGAGCCACTTCCGTGACATCTCTGTCTCCCAAAAGCAGAACTTTGGAAATGTGCTGGGTGACCAGTACCCTGAGAGCGTAACCCATTCACAAAGAAGCAATCAGGAACAAGAAGTCCTGTAAACCCAAACAATCAAAGCAGGGTGTGGATGCAAGGACCATATTAAAGGGCTTCAGAATAATACATGTGTGAATATCTGAAAAGGGGTGGGATCCCCCAGGAGGAAACTTCCTAGAAGAAAACTAGGCCTGGGCTGGCTACTGAGAGCTCACCCCATGCCTGGTGGTCTTGGCCAGGAACTTGGCTGCCGAGGAAATGGGCTGTGAAGTGTGGTGTCCCAAGAATGAGGGTGTCCACTTGCCTGTGCTGATTCACACAAGACAGAAAACTCCACAAAGTTATAACTGGAACCTACATAGAGAAAATGGGCATTTCTGTGCTTACCTGTGGCTTAACAAGAACACCTCACAACTATTTTTACCTAGAAAGCATAAAATATTTACTTTGATATTATTATCAGGGCAAAACTTACTAAGTGAAACAACTAATCAGAGTTGTAGACTCTTAGACATTATAGGTTACAAGTCAGATGACATAATGACAGTCTCAAAGCATAGGAGTCTTAAACCCTTTTTAACAAGTAACACTTTTGAGGACAGTTTAATGTAATAAGAAAAATAAAATGAAAACAGCATTTTCATGTGGGTATCCATGCAGAACAAGAGTATAGAGCCAATTGTAATGGTTGTTCTCAGTTCAGGCCAACTTCATAACACAGAGCTGAGTCTGCCCTCTGCAGCTGGAGTATGTGTTGTTGAGGGAGAACAACACATACTCCATCTCTGCTTTCAGAGATTTTGTTCTCCAGGCATTAGGAGGGCTGGCCCTTCTGAGATAAGGACTCCATTGTCACGAACTTAAGAAAGGGCTGGGAATGAGAGTTTAAAACTTCCAACATAGCCAATAAAGGAACAGAAACTAATGATAGCTAATGGGATACAAGGAGCATGCAATATTTGCATCTGGTGTTTAGCTGGAGGCTCTCTGCAGGCAGGAATTAGGCCTGTTGTAACACCCCCTCCCCTGACCACTGTGTTTTCAGCACCATGGACAGCACCCAACAGCTTTTTGGGTACCTCCAGAAACAGCAGCTGATAGATGAATGAACCCCATAGGAGCTAACACAGTGACCCAAGGACAAGCTCCAGCTCCACTAGGCTTTTCCCTTAGACATACAGTGGGGAGAGTGTTCGTGTGTTCTTCATTGGGTAGTTGTAAAAACTGAATAAGATGATGTATGCCAGGTGCCTTCCACAGGCCTTAGCACTCAAGAGTGTGCTGAGAGGGCAGGAAGTGAGGGAGTGCTGGTCCCAGGGAGACCATCTCTCTTGGATCAGAGGGAAGGAAGAATAGAGATGCTGGGGACAGCAGTTTGCATTTGAGTCAGAAATCCAAGAGGAGCCCCGGTCTGATGACCTCAGTTTCCCCTGTAAAGCTGGAGGTGAAGCTGTGTGGTGGGAGCAGGCAAAGGTGGGAAGCTGGAGGTGGGGAAGGGACAGAAAGGGCTTGAGCAGTCATGAAGAGCACCTGCAGGAGGAAGCTCCTGGCCACGGGTCCTGCAGAGTGACAGTTCTTCCTGAATTGGACTCCGTAGGCTCTTCCTTCTGCAATAGTAGGCAAGGGCAGGAGCAGACAAGTGGCAGCTTCATCCCCAGATGAAACTTTTCCAGAGAGTTAAATGGAAAGGAATCCAGGCAAAGGACTTAGGGACTGTTGGTCAGATTGTTGTTGAAATAATGGATGATGGAACCCAAGCCAGGCAAAAAGAGAAATAAGAAAGGGAAGGATTGATGGGTTGAGGGAAAGCTGGGGATGGGCAGGCTGAGGGGTGGTTGTGAAGGAGGTGGATGGAGCCTGAATCAGCAGCTAGAAAGGGAGGGATGAGGGTTCTGGGTGGCCTGACCCTTCCTCCAAGTCGATCCTTCCTATCCTCACTCCCACTCTAGGCTGGCATGCCAGATATTAGGGCTGCTGCAAACAGACAAATAAGAATGAGAGCTGCTGGACTGGAGGGTTACACTGTGTCATGGCCACTTCTTGCTTAAACTGAGAAACAATCCTGTGAGGGACTATTGTTAACACTATGCCATGCATGAGTAAATGGAGTTTTGGAGAGATTTAGTAACTTAAGGTCCAAGAGTAAATTCAGAGACCACTTGAGCCTGGGTGTGTCTGACTCCAAAACCTGGCATGGTGAACACTGCTCCTAGGTGAGTTGGGAGCTGTGGCATGGACCTCTCATGTGGAAAAAAGAATGGAATCCCTCATACTATTGAAATGACTTCCTTCTCTCCATCCTCCTCTCTCTGCTTCCAATGGTTCTATTGAGAGTTGAACTTGCAGGAAGTCAAGTGCCTGTGTGAGGTCACTGCTCTGTATGCTCTTCACGATCCCATCCCACCAAACCCTCTTGCTTTGCTCTCTTACTTCCACTGCTGTCAGAGGAAACATGTTTTTAACTCTCTGCTTTGCCTTCGAACCAGCCAAGATGCCATCTGCATCCAGTGGTGAAGAAGCAGACGCTGGCAGCCTCCTGCCCACCACCAATGAGCTCTGCCAAGCCTTAGCTGGGGCTGATTCCCTGGACAGTCCTCCCAGACCTCTGGAGAGATCCATGGGCCAGCTCCCCAGCCCCCCACTGCTGCCCACTCCGCCACCCAAGGCAAGCTCCAAAATCACAAAAAATGTCACAGGTGGGTCCACATGCATCCTGTCCATCCTCTTTCCTTTCTCTGCCCCATCCATCCATCCATCCTACATTCATCCACCCATCCATCATCTGTCTATTTATTCACCCATTCACTCATCCATCCATCCATCCATCCATCCACCCATCCACCCATCCATCCATCCATCCATACCTTCAACCAGTCTTGATTGGGCACCCACTATGGCCTGGTTCTCATCATTAGCTTCTGTGACTGGGGCTCAGGGCAGGCCCAGAGGAGTAGATCTTACCAAGGAAACTGTGGTTGTCAGGAGCAGACTGCCTAGGCTCCCTCAAGCAAACAGGGGAGTCTCTTTGCAGGAGTCAAAGGGGGGATCTTCCAGGACCTGAATGCAAGAGGTGCAGCCAGTTCCCAGGATGGGGCTTGGCTTTAGCTTGGCTTGGCTTTTCTTCTTCTTTTTTCTTTTCTTTTCCTTTCCGTTCTGTTCCTTTCCATTCCATTCCGTTCCTTTCCTTTCCATTCCTTTCCGTTCCTTTCTGTTCCATTCCGTTCTGTTCTGTTCCGTTCCATTCTTTCTGGATGTTCATGTGTCTGTCTTTCTCTTTGTGCTTCTCTCTGAGTCTCAGTCTCTTTCAGTCAGTCTCTCTCCCTTCCTCCCTCCCTCTCTCTGCTGGTCTCTGTTTTGCTGTTTCACTTTCCAGTGAGTTCTGTCCAGCAAGGCAGAGCCAGGAGTAAACAGCAGACATTGATGGTCAGATAGGGGTGCACAGCTGGACAGAGGCCCCCACAGTCATATACTTATGTAGCTTTTGTCACACTGGCAGAATAATCCTAGCAAGTAGAGATAATTACTTTGCAAGCTTAGGTATTTTTTGTCTGGAATTGACTGCTGCAAACAGGACACATTGATGGTCTCAGGGAAAAAGTAGGCTGTTGATCAGGAGATAATGACTTTTCAGGGTAAAGCCTCGCGTGCTGTCTTTGAAGGCTGTGGGCGTGAAACATGACGCATAGCAGAGTTTGACAGTTTTGTTACAATCACCTAACCAGTGATTAACCACCATCAATAATTGCCATTTTTTGGGTAGGCACGAGGTGCCCCATTTATGGTTGAGAAAACAGGCTCAGGAAACTCCAGTAACTTGTCCCAGGTCCTGGAAATGATTGAGACTTTTGAACCCAGTTTTTGGGCCCAAAGCTTGTTGCTACCACATGTGTGGCCAGGGGCTGGTGCCCTCCCCTCTGCGATCTCACCTAATCCTCATTGTGCTTCTTCCCAGTTTTCATGAAAGAGGGAACTGCCACCTTTTGGAAGAGGTGTCAGCTGCTGGGACGGAGAGAGCCCGGGCATGAGCTCGGGAGGGCTGGGTCCCAGCCCCTGGCTCTTTTCTGGGGACCTTACTGCCCCTTATGGGGTGAATGTTCAATCTGGAGGTGACTCTTGGGTGGAAAATGCTTTCAGTGGGGCATTTTCCTTGTACACCTAACACGAATTAAGTATTCCGATCTAACTGATGATTCTCAGCCAGACACCACAGAAATGTAGGAGGTGAGATGCACCCCACAGGGGGACTCTTCAGCTGGGACTGCAGATGCCCTGGATGGGTTAGATGTGGGACTGTGGTGCCCGGTGGTTCCCCAAGTAGTGTTGGTTTGTGGGAGAATGTGCTGCTGGGTGGGTGGAGGGATGAGTGAGGGGGCGCCCCCGCCACCCCACCACCCTGAGACTTGGCTCCAGCTGTTCTCCCTGCCAGAACATTCTCCCTTCCTGCTTTGCCTGGTCAGTACCTTTGCATGCTTGGGACCACAGCTCAAGCTGTTTCTCCTCCAGGGGAGCCAGCCCTGACCCCTGACCTCATAGCACCATGCGCCCCATCTTCTAGCATTTACCACATTGCCCCACCTTGTTTAGTGGGTTGAATGGTGTCACCCCAAAATTCCCATCCACCTGGAACCTCAGAACATGACCTTGTTTGGAATAAGGGTCTCTCAACTGCCATTAAGTTGAAGATCAAGCTGAGCTCATGCGGATTCAGTTAGGCCCTGAATCCAGTGACAGTGTCCATGTGAGAGGCAGGACAGGACACACAGGGATGGGACTGATGCATCCACAGAACGCCAAGAATTTTCCAGGGAGAGAGGCCTGGGACGGCATCTCCCTCACAGCCTCAGAAGGAACCAACCCTGCCAGCATCTTGATTTCAGACTTCTGGTCTCCAAAACTGTGAGAGTTGTTCTATTGCTTTGGGCTGCCCAAGGAGCCATACACGCCTTGTCTGTGGGATGGTTTGCCTCTCTCTAACCACCTGCCCCCCAGACAGTAGTCCCCAAGAGACGGCCACACGTCTGTGTTCACTGTCAAATCCAAGTGCAGGCATAGTACAGGGCATACAGCAGGCACTCAGCAAGTGCAGATGATGGTTGGATGGATGGATGAATGAATGAGTGAATGAATGCATGCGTGTTCTGAACCCTGTCTGTCTGCTTTCTGCATCTTTCTACATCTCTGTAGATGAATCCAAATATTCAGTCTTTGTGCAACATGGCCACATAAATTACAGTACAAAGTTTGAGGCAAAACTGTGCTACTTTGCATTTTGTTATTGTCTTTGTGATAGCTCCCTTTTTCCTCCATTGAAACCTAAAACCATTTAAAGTCCATTCAATTAGCCACCATCCACCTCATTTTATTCTGGCGAATGTATAATTTGTTCCTGACCCTCAATAACTTGGTAACCCAGAGAGTTTCCTGCCTCTCCCGAGCTTGGGAAGGTCGGGCCTCAGATGGCACAGGTCTTCATTCTGACTCCACACGCCCTAAATTCTGGCGTTCTGTCCCCAGTCTGCGGACACTTCTGGCTTCCGCCCTGCCCTCAGTTGCAAGGACATCAGGGGATACTCTGACACTTATGCGTTTCCATAGGGACTGAATTGAGACTGGGAGGTGGAGGAGGGTGGTTCCGAGCTATGGGCCCTGGCCTGGCTTCTTCCTGCACAGACTACATTTTGGTGACTTTGATTTAATTTTCTCAGTTCCTCTTTTTCCTTTTCCTTTGGGAAAAGGTTCATGTGCTTCAGCATGTGAACACTAGATGGCAGCAAAGAAGAAAGTCTCCTTACCTGGGCTTCCCTTGCTGCAGGAGGGACCCTGGCCCAACTGAGTCTCCATCCAAGGCAGGACTGCAGGTGTCTTAGTTCATCTGAGTGACTTATAAACCACAGAAATTTATTCATCACTCTTCTAGAGGCTGGAAGTCCAAGATCAAGGTGCCGGCAGATTTGGTGTCTCTGATGAGGGCTTGCTTCCTGGTTCATAGGCCAAATTCCTGGACTTTCTTGAAAAGTCTTCATCTCTGATCACCCTCTGAGTCACTACAGGCCCATTAAGGTGGGCAGGTTCTCCTCTGTGTGCTGTGGTCCCCACCCTGCCCCCATGGAGAAATTGCAGGAGGTCCTTTGCATTCCTGGGTTTCACCTGCCTGGTCCCTGGAGATGCGTTTACCCCTCTCCCTTTTACCTCTCCTTTACCCCTGCTGTTACCTGGTCCAGTTGGTGACACTCAACTCTGCGGGATGGGAGTCCCACAGCCTCTGCCAAGTGTAAGTGGAGCTGGGTGCGATGTGCTGATCTCAGCCCCCACCTTTTCCTGGCAGCCTGCCCCTGAGGTGGCTTCTGAACCTCAGCTTCCTCATCTGTGAAATGGGGGTGACAAGTGGTCCCCTGCACAAGCTGGGTGGGGCGAGCCAGGCAAAGCTCTATGGGGGCCGTGGGGGCAGTGCTGGTTGTCACGTCTGTGATTGACAGTGGGGCAGAGACCTGGGTGGGATCCCAGCTCCACCAAGCTGAGCGAGAGCAGGCAAACCAAGCTGCCTCAGTTTCCCTATTTGTACAAAAGGGCTAGTGATTCCTTCCTCATGGGGCTGGGGTGAGAAGTAGAGGCAATGATGGTTAGAGACAGAGGGGCTGGGGGATGCTGAGTGTCACCTGTGTGTGCTCAGGAGTGGGGCACTGTCCTGAGCAGGAGCAGGCTGGGGAGGCTGAGGCCAGTGGGGAGAGGACAGCGCAGTGTGCAGAAGCTGGGGATGGGTCTCCCTGCAGCCCCTGCCCTGCCTGGCCACTTCTTGCATGGCTGGCTCCTTGTCATTTCTCAGGTCTCAGCTCAAAGTTTCCCTCTGCAGAGAAGCCTTTCCTGACCTCCCTCTCCCAAACCAGCTACCACCTCCCCCCGACCAGCCCAGTACTCTCAGCCCACCTGCGTGGTGCCCTCTCGCCCCCCTCCCCCTCCCTCTCCCACTCTCTCTCCCAGCCCTTTTCTCTCCCTGCCCTTTTCTCTTCCTCTCCTTCTGTCTCCTCCTCTCTTCTACAATCATTTGCTCTCTTTCTGTCTGCCTGGCCTCTGTCTGGCTCTACCAGCCGACGGCAGGGCCTGGCCCGTTTCCCTGTGGCCTGGCCTTGTCTGGCCAAGCAGGTGCTTGTGGAGAAAGTGAAATAACTAAAGTCCTCCAGGAGGTTTACAGTTTCCTTTTGGGTTTTGAGGAATACTTTTTATTGATGCTGTCCACATCCCAGGATTGTATTGGAAGTTTGTTTCTGGTTTTTAGGGAATGGGGTCGTTTAGATCTGGTTGTTTTGCTGGTGGGATTAAAGGGATCTGGTGTTTGCACCAGTCCTGCCAGGATGCTTTTGGAATGAGAGTTTGTGCTGAACACCTAAGAGCTTCTGGGCCTGTGCCAGCTGCTAGGCTCCTGAAAAGGAGCTGATGGTCTCATTTTACAGGCAAGTAGGCTAAGCCTTTGAGAGCTTCAGTGACTTGCCCAGAGTCTTGCACACTGGGAAATGACAGATCAAGACCAGAGGCCAAATCTGCAGATGACAAAGCCCATGCTCTCTGCTCTTCCGGGCACCTGACACCCTGCTAGCCCAGAGCACATGCAGGAGACTGTCATTGATGGAAGGAGGGGGTGTCCCACTCAGTTAGACTTGAATGAGCAAAGCCTGTTTAGAATCATCTTCAAAGTCATTTCATGTACACAAGTGTTTCTTGCCTGTGTTTTAAGTGCCAGGCCTGGGGAAACTGTAGGAAGGAAGGTGGACACAGGCCTGCCCAGGGGCAAGAAACAGACTGGGCAGCGTGATTCACTCCAAGTAAGAGGAAAAGTGTCAGGGCAGGCTCAGGTCCCAGGGGACAGGAGACAGGGGATCTGATCATGGCCTCTCTAAGGAAATGGTATTCTAGCAGAGGAGCGGGGAAGCATTTCAGGCAGAAAGAACAGCCCATGCAAAGACTCAGGTTGGAGGGAGTGTGGTGCCTTCAAAGACGGGAGCGATCTTCACATGCTGGAGTGAAGAGAGTGAGGTGGAGATGCAGCTAGGGAGCCGAGTGGGGCCACCCCCAGGGGCCTTGAGACTGGGCCATGAGTTCGAATCATGTCCTAAGGAAGATGGGAGAGTGATCCAATTCACCTTCTGGGGTGATCCTCCTGGCAGAGATACAGGGAGAGGGTTGGAGCCCAGAAATTTATTCCTTACTGTTCTGGGGGCTGGAAGTGCAAGCCCAAGGTGCTGGAACAGATGCTGTGCGGAGGGCAGAGCGGACCATGGTGCTCATCCAGGCTGAAGGGTGGCTGCACAGATTCTTCCGGGTTTCCCAAGAACAAGAAGCAGCTTCAGGAAGCTGAATTCATAGCAGAGAAGCAGGCAGGAGGCTTTTCTAAGCCCAGCGCCCTGCAGGGAGGATGCTGGTGCTGGCGTCTGCAAGGCTTGGCCCCTAACAGGGTTTGCCCTACAGATGGAGCAGAACTGGACAGAGATGCACCCTGGCCTCTAGCTTTGGGAGCAGGGATCCCGGTCCAGCATCTTGGCATTAGTTGGGGCTGCCTCCTGGAGGTGCAGGGGAGCGTCCTTTCCGCTCATGGTCTCCAGTCTCAGCAAAACCCTTGGTCCCAGCTCCTGAAGACCTATGTTCTTGCTGCTTCCTCCCACACCCCAGGCCAAGCCGCACTCTTCCAAGCCTCCAGCATGAAGAGTGCCGACCCTTCCCTCCGGGGCCAGCTCTCCACACCCACGGGGTCTCCGCATCTCACCACGGTCCACCGGCCTCTTCCCCCAAGCCGCGTCATTGAGGAGCTGCACAGGGCGCTGGCCACGAAGCACCGCCAGGACAGGTGAGGCCCTGCCCCATGAGGGAGACCTGTGCTGCCAGAATCCCTGCCTGGCCAGCCTTAGGCTGTGCAGCTCATGCCACGCCCAGGGCCTTGGCTGGGTGTCCCGTTCTAGTCACTTTCTGAACAAGGAAGTCACATTTTCATTTTGCACCTCGCTCTGCAGATTACATAGCTGATCTTGGTTCCCACATTCTGGGACGGGGTGCACAGTGAATGTGCACTGTGGGAACCTGGCCACAAAGTCCTGTGCGTGAGCCCCTCAGGACCCACGGTGGGGTGGGAGCTTTGCAGGAGAGACTGACTTAGAGAAAAGTGGCCGTTCCACTTTGTCCCAGGACACTGAGGGCTTCATAGTTGTCACTGGGCAAGAGTGTAAGGCAGCCTGTGCCTGCAGCTTACTCTTATTTTGGATCACATGTGTCTCATGGACTGTGAAAGATTAGAGGTAAAATAGGTAATGGGAGACAGTATGGGTTGGAGGAATATTAGACAAACAAAATGTCCTTCTCAGTTTTTGTGAAGTCCTCGCCCTGAACATTGATTGCATGTATTTTGGCAGGTTTTATTACTTGCATGTTCTGTGCGTTTCAAAACAGCATGTTGTAAACAGCCATTTGCCTTGAACTCAAATCCTCATGCTCCTTCCGGTGTGTCCAGGATAAAAACCAAGAGGCCACATGCATTTTGGGGCTGCCTCTGTGATATTCATTATAAGCTCCAAAGTCAATCGTGCTGGGTTTCTGGGTGAAGGGGGGGACCTATAACCTGAACCATCTTTCTGGTTTAGTTTTCAAGGAAGAGAAAGTAAAGGGTCTCCAAAGAAGCGGCTGGATGTCCGTCTGTCGAGAACGTCCAGCGTGGAGCGGGGCAAGGAGAGGGAGGAGGCTTGGAGCTTTGACGGGGCATTGGAGAACAAGCGAACTGCCGCTAAGGAATCTGAGGAGAACAAGGAGAACCTGATCATAAATTCTGAACTCAAAGACGACTTGCTTTTGTATCAGGATGAGGAGGCGCTGAACGACTCCATTATTTCTGGTGAGGAAAGGATGGCCCATTAAGTGTGGGGATCTCGGCCAGAGGTCTAGTGTCACCAGGGGGTCGAGGACAGAGCTCGTGCCTGGGGGAGGAACAGGTCGAGGGGCTGCACCTGGGGAGAAACAAGAGGGGGGCTGTGTCCTCTGGAAATGAGCTTCTCCTGAAACAAGCTGGGGTAGGGGTGCACAGCCAGGCTTAGAGCAAGGAATTAGCAAATACCGCGGTGAAATTGTTTTGAGAGTTGCGTATTAGTTTTCATGTGTGTGTGAAAAAAAAAACAACATAAAAGTGGTGAAGCAAGTGACTTAGAGAATGCCACCCCTGAGGATGCTGTGGCGAACAGTATATAGTTGGTGTACAGATGCTCAGTGTACAGAAGTTATAGCAAAAACAAAAACAAAAAAAAACTGTAACAAGTAAAGCAAGACGAGATGGAAGCAGGGGGAGAGGGAGGAAGAGAGATTGCTCTATTGATCTCAAATGGCCGTCTCAGAAGTGCTGTGGATGGGACAGGCAGCATATGCTTGTTTGGGAGCAGATGCTCACAGGGTCCTTGGAAGCCAGCTCCGTATTTGTCCTCATGGTGCGTTCTCGAGGTCAGAGTAATTGCTCCATCCTACCCTTGAGGACTCCAGGGCTCGGGACGATAGAGGCCTGCAGACCACCCTGTGATGAAGGGAGAAGGAGGCTCAGGCCAGGAGGAGGAAGTGCTGAGGGGGTTTCCCTCCCAGCTGGTACCGGCTGTGCGGGGCCCTCTGATTAGTCCCAGGAAGGTCCAGGGCGGCCGTGGTGTTTGGCCTGCAAGGCAAGGATCAGGAAGCGTCCGTTGCTGTTCTTCCTGGAAGCATCTCATGGTGACTGTTGCAGGCATGGGCAGAGCTCAGGCCACATCTCCCTGGGTGTCTGTGGGGAGCAGGAAAGGGCATCAGATGTCGGTGCTGACCCTGGCTGGTACTGAAGGCATGCGGTGGGTACTGTGATGGGTGGACAGACCGGCAGCCCAGGGCTCCATAGCCTCCCGCTTCCTGCTGCTTTGGAGCCTTTCCACCGGGTCCGAGGAAGCAATTCTGAATATGTGGCTGCAAAACATGAAAGGGGTGGGGGTGCTGTCACCTGTGTGTTTGGAGGAGGCTGACTTCCATCGCAGAACCAGTGTCTTTGTGGCAGAAACTAGGAGCTGGTCACTGGCCTGAGGGCACCAACCTCTCTGAAGAGGCTGGAGCCTGTGGTGTTCCCCAAACTCGTTAGGCCCTGGAATCCTTGCCCTTAAACACCTGTGAGCCTCCAGCAGGAGGGTGCTATGAGGGTGCACTTCTGAGTAGAGCTGGTGTTGGGATGGTCAAGGGCTAGAGCACGGTCCCTCAGCCTCAGCGCTGGTGGCATGAGGCCAGGCGATTCTCTGCTGGGGAGGGGGCTGTCCTGGACACATTAGGATATTCTGCAGCATCCCTGGCCTCTCCACACTGGATTCCCCCAGTGAAGACAATCTAAAACGTCTCCAGACTTGGCCAGATGCCCCGAGGGGCAGAATCACCCCCAGCTGAGAATCACTGGCATAGTCTGTGCCCCTGGTTTGGGGGTGCCCTTCCATAAGTCCCTTATCCACTCCAGGACACAATGCTTTCATGGGTGAAGAGGGAGATGGGAGATGGGAACTGCTTCCTCTTGACGTTGACAATGTCAGCAGCCAGGGCCCTTTCCCGGGTGCTTCTTGTGTCCGGGATGCTGGTCTAAGGTTGTGACAAGAAAGGTTTTATCCTCACAGGAGCCCCATGAGGCTGATGACATCATAGTCCTTATTTTACAGATGTGTAAACTGAGGCATAGGGAGGCCATGTAACTGGCCATGGTCATGCAGCTCGTTGGTGCCAGGCTGGGACTTGAACCCAGGCTGCCAGCGCCAGCTTTCCGCTCTGTGCTAGACCCTCTCTGAGGATGAGTGGATTGATCCATGTCAGCCCTTGGCACAGGGCCTGGCTCAGGGTGCACCTCGGAGAGCACTTCTTCCTGTCCTCACCAGCCACACAGGGAGGACAGCCCCTGGGGAGGACAGCCCCTGGGGAGGAGAGCCTCTGGCCCAGAAGGGTCTCCCGGCTTGACTTTCCTTTAGGGCATTGTTAGGCCATCCAGATGCAGTGTCCTCACGCCTGGCGTTAAAGGTATAATGCAGTCATTTTATTTAAACACAGAAGAGGATGGGAATCTGCATTTTACCTCTCGGGAGCCTCAGGCCTGGCCCGGATATGCCCTCAAAACCCTCTGTGGCAGCGTGGTTGAGCCGGCAGCGTGGTTGAGACAGCAGCGTGGTTGAGCCAGCAGCGTGGTTGAGACAGCAGCGTGGTTGAGCCAGCAGCGTGGTTGAGACAGCAGCGTGGTTGAGACACAGAGTTTCTGCACTGGAGACGGCATCAAAGCACATCTAGCAGCACCCTTGGCTCCCGCCTCTGTCCCTCCCGCCCAGCGCCTGCCTTCTCTGATTGAGTGCTCTGCACAGGGACGCCTCCTGCTCAGCCAGGTGGCCTGGTCACGGCCAGCTGTGTTAGCCTCTTGTGGCTGTTGTAACACCTTATCATCTGCTGGGTGGCTTATGACCACAGAATTTACTCTTCTGCAGTTCGGGAAGCTAGAAATCCAAAATCAAAGTGTGGGTAGGGTCGTGCTCCCTGCGAGTGCTCCAAGGAGGAGCCATTCTCTTCCAGTTTCTCGTGGTTCCTGCATTCTTGGCCTGAGAATCCCAGCCCTGCCTCCGTGGGCACATAGCTGCCTCCTCTCCCTCCTTCCTCTCCCCTTCATATGAGGATAGTAGTATTGCAGGCAGGGCCCATCTGGATAATCCTGGGTGATCTCCTCATCTAGAGATTAACTTAATTACTTCTGCAAAGATCCACTTTTCAAATAAGGTCACTTTCACAGGTCCTGGGGATTTGGACTTGGCATATCTTTTAGAGAACCCCCTTTCAACCCCCTGATT
Source organism: Pan paniscus (assembly GCF_029289425.2). Taxonomy (NCBI): domain Eukaryota; kingdom Metazoa; phylum Chordata; class Mammalia; order Primates; family Hominidae; genus Pan; species Pan paniscus. Next base: position 65,545,770 of record NC_073270.2, read on the forward strand.
CCACTCCTCTTGGTTAACTCGTTCCTCTTCTCATTGAGCCAAAGCTAGGCTCTGGGATTTGACCCACAAAGTCCCCTCCATCCCTGGGATCTCTGTGGCCGGGCCGGTCCATGGCCTCCAACAGAATGTGCTGTGAAGCTTGGACTTGGCCCTGGGCAGGTCCCTCCCCTGTCCCTGCCCCATTTCCTTGTTGTCAGACGAAGGCCCTCATTGTTGGCTTCTATGACAACACTGAACCTTCCTTCCTAGCTGGGACACAGTTGCAGACTCACACTAATTCTTGTCATTCTCTATTCTCTGTCTCTTTGCTACCTATCAATTACTTATTGTTGACTGTCTAATTTTGTCTGTATGAGGGATCATGCTGGTATCTGTCTGTGTCCCGCGGTGTGTCCATCATCCCACGGTACCTGGTTCTAAGAGTCAGTAAGCACCTGTTGGTTGTGTGGCTTTAAACACATCTGTGACCCTGATGAATCCGATTTGTCCCTCCAGCCGATGGCCCCTGAGCTCCAGGGTGTCTCTGTGGACTCTACGCATGCGTCCACATGGGGACTGGTGCGCATTGCACAGCTTACATCTCCAGATCTCGGTTCCCATCTGCGCCCTGGGCTGGGACTCTTCTCCATTTCAATCAATACATCTAAGCCTCCTGTGAAGCTTTTGGCTTTGTGCTGATGTCCAGATGACCCTGAAGTCCTCTCTGTTCCCCTTGGAGCAGTTCGCGGGTCCAGCCGACTCCCTCTTCTCTGGCAATGGTTTGCTGTGCTCTCCTGCCTGGACTTGGCCTCCAGGCGGTCTCTCTGTGCCACCATTGCCCCATTTCTAGTTCATTCTCCACACAGGTGGCCACAGGACCAGGGTCTCATAGAAGTTGGATAATGTCACCTCTTGCTCAAATCCCTCCAGTGGCTCCCTGAGGCACTGAATGCCACATCCTCCCTAGTGCCTGTGGCCCCACCCCATGTGGCCTGCCTCCCTCTCCCAGCTCGCCTCTCCCTTGGACCCAGCCCGTGGGCCTCCTTGATGGTCCTCACACCCCAACCACAGCCCCTGAGACTCTTGCTGTCCCTGGAGGTGTGCATGGCTCCACCGCGTTTAAAACATCGCTCAGTGCAGGAAGCCACCTGGCCGCTGTGTGGCAACACTTGGCCCCTTCTTCTCACCCAACCTTATTTCCCCTACGGCAGCGTCCCTGACCCCAATACCATTGGCTTTGCCCATGCAGCCTCTCTACCGGCACGTGGGCTCCGAGAGACCAAGTCTTCGCCTCTGTAGTTCTTACTGTGCGCACAGCTCACGAGTGCTAAGTGCAAAATAAATATCAGTTACATGAATGAGCCAGAATGGGCCAATGGGGGATTAGAGAAGCCAGTGCCTGTAAAGTACTAACAGGTGCCAGGTCCAGGGAGCCCTCATCCCTGGACTGTTTCTCCCATGGCGTGGCTCAGACCTGAGCCTCTTGTTATTTGTTCTCGAAACCCGGTGTCCGTAAGTGAACACGGAGTTTGAGCTGGGGTCTGAGAGTGGGGGAAGGTAGCACTCATTGTAGAAACTCATTCTGGAAACTGCTGTCGTGAACGTGGCCCAGGCCCACCGCTGTCTGCACTTGCAATGTGTTACATGGGGTGTCATCTGCAAGCCCTGGGTGAGGCCCCCTTTCCTCCATGGGCCTTTCGTGGGCCAAGGTCAGGATTCCTGTCTGACCCTGAGAAACTCCTTGTTGAGGGCTGGGCTCATTGCACAAACTGGTAGGTATGTCTGAGGTGCAGCCTCCAGCCATTTGCAAATTGAGGCTTCTGTGTGCTGGTCCCAGGGTATAGAGTCTAGGGTCCCTGAAGCCCTGAAATCAAGTGCAGAAAGCAGTGCTTTGCTTTTGTCACATTCTCAACTGTGTCCCCAATGCTCCAGAAGTGATAGATCTCTGAGATAATATGCTGTGGGAAAATTCAATATTGGTCATAGAGAAAGTATATAAATGTTGCTTTTTGGGGGGAAAATTACTCACAGTAGGAAAGGCCTGTAAGAGTATTTTGCTTTGCCTGGTGCAGACAATGGTGAATAATGGTTGTTATTTGCTTCTCTCTGCAGTGTGTTGAGTTCAAACCCCATTCCCACTGTCTCGCCTGATACATTGTTTTCACATCTCCATGGTGTGAAAGCAGAAAGCACCAGGCAGCAAATTAATCAATTATTAATCGCAACAACTACTATTTTATTCATTTATTCATTTATTCTCCCTCTCTCCCTCTCTTTCCCCTGTTGAGGGAGGCTTGGCAGACATTGTCTTATCCCATGTGAAAAAGAAAATTTTTGTTATCAAACGTTTTTGTGAACTTCAGTTCTCTATTAGAATGGAGAATGCATCTGCATGAGAATTTAATTTTTAGAAATGGTGGAGGCCCTATGCCCACATGCACATGCGTGCCCACACACACAGGCTCGCACAGGGGGTGCCTTCGTGGGTATGCCTGGTCAGCGGTGGGTGAGCAGGGCCTTGCGCTCATTCTCCAGTCATCAAAAGCGAATTTTATGAGAAACAGTCTTTGTGTTGTCACTGCCCCAAGATTTAAGTTTTAAAACCTGTCAAGAAAAAGATGTTTGTGTTTTGTCTTTTCTCTGTGCTGAACCCAAGAGTCATGACCACACCTGTCTGGTTTTTCACAGTGTCCCAGCTCTGGGCGCAGTAGAAACACGTGATGAGGGGGAGCGAGGGACTGAGGGGCTGCTATGGGAATCAGGGCTGCAAGGGAAGAACCTACTGATGCAAGAAAGCTGACTTCTCCAGAGCCCCCCAGCTGCCTGTGCTGCTCCTCCTCCTGCAGACAGCTTCTCCCAGGTGTTCATGACAGCAAGGCTGCAGGCTAGGACTCACCACTGTGTCTCACCTGGGCCCATGTAAGGACAGCACAGGCCCTCCACTTCATCCATGCTGTAGTCTTAGTCCCTTTGAGCTGTCATAACAAAATCCCTAGACTGGGTGTCTTATAAACAACAGAAATTCATTCCTCACAGTTCCAGAGACAGGGAAGTCCAAGATCAAGGTTCTGACACATGGGGTTTGGCAAGGCCCCACTTTCTCATAGGTGGTGCCTTCTATGTGTCCTCACATGGCAGAAGGGGCCACAGAGCTCTCTGAGGCCCCTTTCCTAAGGGTACCAATCCCATTGGTGAGGGTTCCACCTAATGACCTAATCACCTTCCGAGACCCTACCCCCCAAATACCATCACATTGGGGTTAGGCTTCAACATAGGAATTTTGGGGGACACAAACATCTGGCCCCTGGCATTGGGAATGTCACAGGGAGGGCTGTCTGTGCAGCTGGGTGGGCCTCCGTCTCTGGGGCTTACTCTGCGTAGAGAGACTCGCTGCAGGATTTGACCACCCCACGTGCCTCGACATGTTTCTTTCTAGCTCTGTGACCTTGGAAAAGTTTCTTAACCTCTCTGTGCTTCAGTTCTATCCCTTGTAAATGGGGGTGACAACAAAGTTCTTATGAAGGTAAACAGGGGTGCTCACCGAAGTATAGCTTTGTCTCATTGTGCTCAGTAAGCGTTCTGGTTGCCGTGGTAATCAGCACTGTCACCCTCATCATCACTGTGGTTGAGAAGCATGTAGGAACAGGGAAGCACTGGGCATCCCCCGCTCATCAAAATACTGCCTCACAGGCACAAAGCAAAGTTTAGCTCCCAGTTTGTCAATGTTCCATAGCTGATTTGTGCTATTCCTCATTCCTCGGCCAATTCATCAATGAGAGTGTTGATGTCCCTGCCGCTGCATAGGTACATCTGTTCTCCATCCGGACATGCAATTGATGTGTTTGTGTAACTGGCTGTGGTTTTGCTTGCCTGCTTAGCAAGGGACAAGGGCAAGGGGAATTAATCGCCGGGGTCTATGTGCCAGGACAGGCTGGCGGGGACCTTTGGGTTGGTCATGAGAAACAAGCCTCAAGAAGGCCTCTCGATGGCACCTGCCATGAGCCACCCGTCCCAGACCAGGTTGGGTAACCCACGGCGCCCAGCCTCAGATTACTCTGCCCATTGGGATGACCCTGGGCAGGTGGTGGCACATCTGGGCCCTGGCTGCCTTTCGGTAGCTCACAGGTGATGTCAGTGACCCCCTTGTCAGGTTGTCCTGGGGGCGGATGAGACAACGCTCATGGAGGGCCTGGCCTGTGTGGGCACATGGCGCTCACGTGGTAGCCCTGCTGCCAAGGTTTTCTGAGGGTGTGTCCCAGTGGCAAAATAAAAAAAATCTGATATTTGTACATTATTTATTTATAAACTATACATTAGGGGTACCATGCTAATATATTGTGTACTTTATAAAATATACATGCAAGATAGTAATAAAAGGTGACCCGAGAGAGTGACTATGTACATATTAATATGTTCTAGCACAGCCTGCCCCACTGTGTCCTAGGAGTAAGGCCCTAGGAAGTATATTTTAGCAAGCACAGGGGGGTTCTAGTGCTGGTGCAGGAGTGAAAGAGTAAATCCTAGCCCCCACAATCCCATGAGTCAATTCCAGTCAGCTAGGTGGTACAAGAGTAAAGGGACATACGGGATTTCCCAGCTTTATAGATTTTTTTTAAAGCTTCTTAAGACACACCCTTGCTATGTATTCAACAAGTACTATATGTCCCAATCTAGGCCTCAAGGATTCTAAGGAGAAACTAGACACAGTCTCCAACCCTCTAGGAGCTCATGACTGACCTTAAAAGCTGATGTTCACATAAACTCAACAACGCAAAAGAGGGCTGGGTCGGGATTTGAAATGTGTATTAGTCCGTTTTCACACTGCTGATAAAAACATACCTGAGACTGGGTAATTTATAAGGAAAAAGAGGTGGGTTTTTTTTTCATTTTGTTTTGCTTTGTTTTTTGTTTTGTTTTTTCTAAGACGGAGTCTTGCTCTGTTGCCCAGGCTGGAGTGTCGTGGCACAATCTTGGCTCACTGCAACCTCCACCTCCGGAGTTCAAACAATTCTCCTGCCCCAGCCTCCCAAGTAGCTGGGATTACAGGTGCATACCACCATGCCTGGCTAATTTTTGTATTTTTGGTAGAGGCAGGGTTTCACCATGTTGGCCAGGCTGGTCTCGAACTCCTGACCTCAGGTGATCCACCCACTTCGGCCTCTCAAAGTGCTGGGATTACAGGTGTGAGCCACCACACCCAGCCAGAAGAAGAGGTTTAATGGACTTACAGTGGCACCTGCCTGGGGAGGCCTCACAATCATGGTGGCAGGCAAGAGAGAGTGAGAACCATGCTAAAGGAATTTTCCCTCATAAAACCACCAGATCTCATGAGACTTATTCACTACCACGAGAAAAGTATGGGGGAAACCACCCCCATGATTCAATTATCTCCCATTGGGTCCCTCCCACAACACTTGGGAATTATGGGAGCTACAATTCAAGATGAGATTTGGGTGGGGACACAGCCAAACCATATCAAAATCCTAAGACAAATGTGTGACGCCAAGAATGTGGTGTGACACGGGCATTTGATGACATGGAGAACGTTACACGGAGAGAGGCGACACTCAGGCAGTTCCTGGTACTGTCTAAATGTAAAGAAAGCCTTCTTTGCAGGCTCCGGGATCCTTTCCCCAGTAGACATACTTGTAAAAAGTGAATGCTAACGTGTTATTTGAATGCCATTTTAAGTGTGGGGAGGGTGTACTGAAAGGCTTCGTGCAGTGTATCCTTCTGTAAAGTGAAGAGCCACCTGCAGCGAGTGAGGACTCCCCCACAGTCGTCTCCATGGTGACTTCACAGAACAGCAGGCAGCCCCTGCCTTTTCTTGAAAGTTGGGGCTAGAGATTTGAAAGGCTGTGGAAACCCAGCCACTCCCTGCACTGACACCAGATGGCGCTGGAGATGCTCGCTGGGATGCAGGATGCTTGTGAGAACCTGGTCTCAGGACGACCTGGTGGGCGTCTTGCAGCGGAGGCAGATCTGGCCCAGGGTGGTTCTGGCTGAGCACCGAGCAGCAGAGCTCTCAGAGTGGGAATGCACAGCCCCAGTGACAATCAGCTGAAACAGGGCTGCCCCCCGCCCCGCCCCACCCCGGCCCTTTTTTTTGTTTGAGCTATTATTTCCCATCAAGTACCTTGATAAGCACTTTTCATGCATTTTATTGCCTAAGTCCCTTGACAAGGTGATGAGACAGCTGCTATTACCGCTTTTTTTGTTTGTTTGTTTGTTAACAGTAGAGGAAAATGAGGCAAAGAGAGGGGATGAAACTTGCCCATTTTGAATCCAGGGCTTTCCAGCTCCACAGCACATGACTGTAGCCCACTGTTCGTCCAATGCGTAAGCACATCATAGGTGCCAGGCACTGCCCTGGGTGCTGTGGACACAGTGATACAAGCCAGGGTCCCAGCCCGCAGGTGCCTGCAGCAAGGGGGAGGCAGGAGCCCCCAGGAGGTGATTTCAAGATTGGGGCATGAGCACCAGATGGACACAGGCAAAGAGTACTCTGTGATTTGTGCATCTGAAAGCAGCTATTCTGGGCCAGCCGTGTGCTCTTAAAAGCATTGGTAGGAACTGTATCGGTCTCCCTGGGGCCTGGGCCTCTGCACTTTGCAGGCTCCGCAAGGGTGAAGGTCAATCTTGTGTGTCCTCTTGGCTGAGCTGTTCCACCCAGCTATTGAAATGCTAGTCTGCGTGTTGCTGTGAAGGTATTTTGTAGATGTGGTTGTCACCTGCAGTCAGTGACTTTAAGGGGCTTTGAGTGGCCCTCTCCAGTCAGTTAAAGGTTTGAGAATAAATTGGAGTTTCCCAGAGAAGAGGAAATCTTGCCTCAAGACTGCGGAATCCACTCCAGCCGCTGGCCTGCCCTCCAAATCCAGGACTGTACAGCCCCCGCAATCGCATGAGTCAATTCCTTAAAATAAATTTCTTAAAACACACACATATGCACGTGTGTGTGTGTGTGGATGTATATATATATATATGTATATATAGAATGTGTATGTACAAACATGTATGTGTGTGCATATGTATATGTGTGTGTGGTGTGTGTCTATCCCATTGCTTCTGTGTCTCTGGAGAGCCCTGACCCAAACACCGGGTGACTCTCAAGAGCTGCCAGGGTGGAGAACCAAAGCTTTAAAATGAGGAGTCCTGGTCATCAAGGTAAAGGCTTTCCACATAGGGACGGCTTGAGCCTGGGCGTGGAGATGAGACGCGTGAGGTGCACAGGGTAGCGTGGTTGTTGCAGAGCCCAGTGTGAGAACTAGGGACTGCCAGGGAGAGAGACCTTTATTCACCCTGTAAAGAAAGCTGGAATTCAAAAGACACCAAAGTGTGAAGCCTCTGAGGGTTGTCCCAAGTCACTCACCTCCTGGCTATGTGGCCTTGGGCTACACTGTGGGACGGTGTCATCTGCAAAATAGGAAAACTAAATCCTAGCACCTGCCTTATAGGGCTGCGGGGAGATGACATGGGAAACGCATTCAAAGGCTACCTCTGGGCCTGGCATACAGCAGGGGCTCATTCAATCTTGGCTGCTCTTGCTGCCATTGGTGGGAAGCAGTGCGGGATCTCCTGCAGCTGAACTGATCTTTCTGGAGTGCAGACCTGATGCCATCTGTCATGATTCAAGCCTTGGAAAGGGCCCCGGGACTTTCCAAGGGTCGGAGGGTGGGCGCCAGAGAAAACACAGGGAGGGGCCATGAGGAGGCCCAGGCAGGAGGGGATGGGGTCTGCAGGGAGTGTCAGAGTCAGCTCCAGCTGCCGTAACAGGATACCACAGAGTGGGTGCCTGAAACGACAGACGTTTGTTTTCTTACCATTCTGGAGGCTGAAAGTCCAAGAACAAGGTGATTTCCAGTGAGGCCTCTCTCTGTGTCCTTACAGGGCCGTTCCCCTGTGTGCTGGTTGGTGAGAGTGGGTGAGGAGTACTCTGGCCTCTGTTTCCTCTACAAGGACACCAGTTCCATCAGATCAGGGCCCCGCTCTTGCAACCTCCTTTAACCTTAGTTACCTCCTTACAGGCCCTACCCACAAATACAGTCACATTGTGAGTCAAAGCTTCAACTTGTGAATTCTGGGGCAGAACGGTGGTACACAGGTGAATCATAATGTGGGAGACTGAGGCAGAGAGGAGAAACTGGCAGGAGCTGGGGAGTGGGGATGGTGCTGCTGGACTCCATTCTTGCAGCTGTGGGCCCCTGGCTGAAAGAGAAAGCGCAGAGGGGAGGAAGCGGCAGATGATTTGCCAGCGACCTGAGTTGACTAGAGGGGCCCTGCCCAGCTCCACGCTGACAGGGACCATATAGTCAGTCAAGAGCATTTATTGAGCACCTCCTGCATGCACTGTGAGGAAAGCCAAGTCACATCCACAGAGGAAGGCCATGGTCAGCAGCACCAGCATCTGTCCAGTGGGTGTGTCCCTGGCATGTTGCACCAGCACAGCGTGTGAGGTCCGATCCTTAAAGCTGCTTCATTTTGTTTTCCAGCAGCCCTCTGCATCCCCTGCTTCTGCATCCCCTGCCCTGCATCCCCTGCTTCTGGTTTTCCAACGGCCCTCTGCCTCCCCTGCATCCCCAGGTAGCACTAGACTTTTCTGTTTATTTGCAGGTAGTGAACTGCCACTGAGTCTGAGTTGTAAACACTGTTTGGATTCAGAGGTCAGAATATCCTTCCCCTGTGATGCTCAAACTTCTGAGTCAGTTCGGTGTTTTGCCAGCTCCCTCCTCAACTGAGCCCCTCCGTGGCAGGAGGCCTGGGGCTGGGATCCTCCCCTTTGCCCTGCTCATTCCCCAGCTTCTGCGTGTGTGCCCCCAAGGAGTGCGGGCTAGCCTGGTGTCTGGGGGCCTTGGCTGGGCTCTGAGCTCTGTGTGGCCATTCAGTTTGCCCACTTGGGTCCCAGTCTGTGGGGCTGGCACCTGCTGGAGGTTCAATTTCCCTTCAAAAAAGGTCATGGTGATCCCTCTGAGAATTACTTTGAGAACCTGACAACTCAATGGTGTGAGATTGCCTACTCCAAGGCCCTTCTGTGGGGGACAGCGAGGGCTGCTGTGGCCTCCTGCTCCTCTCTCTTTAAGATGAGCAGGTCCATCCACAGCAGCCCAGGGAGGAGCCCTGGGGGCAGAGCCATCGAGGACCTGGTGGAGCCATCCTGAAACTTCAACAGGTCAGGGTGGCCATTGTGCGCGGCATGGCACTTAGCACAGCTGAGCAGTTAAAGGGGCATATGGAGGGCCCTCTGTGCAGTTGACAGGTGTCCGTGGAGCTCTCTCTGTGCCATTGACGGGTGTCCATGGAGCGCTGTCTGTGCAGCTGACAGGTCTCCACAGAGCACTCTCTGTGCATTTGACAGGTGTCCATGGAGCACTCTCTGTGCAGTTGACGGGTGTCCATGGAGCTCTCTCTGCAGTTGACAGATGTCCATGGAGCTGTCTCTGTGCAGTTGACAGGTGTTTACAGAAGTCTTTTTCTGTGCAGTTGACGGGTGTCCATGGAGCTCTCTCTGTGTAGTTAACAGGTATTTACAGAAGTCTCTTTCTGTGCTGCTTGTAGAAGTCCTCAACAATGGTGATCTTCACTAATCACTATTTTTTTTTTCAGGAAGTATGCAGGACTTTTGCAATCCAACGTGCATGTGTTATTTTAAATTTCATGGCTATGGTGGCAGTGGTGTCAGAGTAAGGGAAATCATGCAGAGTGGAAGCAAGAGGAAACCCTGTCACTTGTGCCCTATTCTGTTGCAAAACCATGTCCCAGTGCTGGCCTAGACACAAGGGGTAGGAAAATAGATACCACGTTTTTGTAGGAAGATTGGAGAAGAGCGGTCTCCTTGCACTTGACCTGCTGTGAAGAGTTGATGTTAACTTCTTGGTGAGTATGTAAATTACATCCATGGGCACAGGCGTTCTCGCAGAGGATGCCCCATCCAGGCCTGTGATGCAACTGCAGTGCCCTGGCAAGTGCACTGGCTTCCAGGGCTGGGCTGGGGAGGGCACTGAGCTGAGATCCAGAGGAGGAGCAGAGGTGGGAGGGTCTCACAGGCTCAGAAGCTCCAGGGTGGAAGGAAGCCCAGCCTTTGAGGGACGAAAGGGAAGAAGACAGGCAGAGATCATTCTGGAGAAGCCAGTAGGGGAGTGGCCATGTGCAGCCTTGTCTACTATGCCAGTGATCTCACTCTTTATATAAAGAAAATGCACAAGAGATATGGGGACATCTTTGTGGCTGTTGTTCTGCCAACAACCGTGGCACACACAAAAACCCTCACAGCAGGAGCCCAGGAGGAGAAGAGAGTCCCCAGTCCACTCCTTAGACAGCCCCTCTGGCCAGGAGCTGGAGAGGAGAGTTTCCAGTGCCATTCCTTAGTCAGGCGCCCTGGGCTAGAGCTCAGGCTTTCAGACAGAGCCTGACTTTTCCACACCCACTTCCTACTGGTTTACAGCTACTGTATAAAGCAAAGCACCCTCACTTTCCTCTTTGTGACAGGTAGTGATGCTTTTTACAGAAACTAGACTTTATAGAAGCCTGGAGGTGTGGAATGGTAGAGATCCACAGGACTCTGTAGTAAACATGCAACACCAGCTCCCATCTGAAATACACACCCACAGATGCATTTTTCCATTTTATTTTATTTCTTCCGTAAGTTATTGGGGTACAGGTGGTATTTGCTTATGTGAGTAAGTTATTTGTGAGATCCTGGTGCACTCATCACCCAAGCAGTAAACACTGCACCATATTTGTTTGTCTTTTATCCCTTGCCCCCCTCCCACTCTTCTCCCCAAGACCCCAATGTCCATTGTATCATTCTTATGCCTTTGCATTCTCATAGCTTAGCCCCCACACATAAGTGAGAACATACGATGTTTGGTTTTCCATTCCTGAGTTACTTCACTTAGAATAATAGCCTCCAATCTCATCCACGACATCGTACAGATGCGTTTTTCTCTAGAGAAAGTTCATCAGCCCAGAAGGCCTGCCTGGGCGCTTCCCTTTCAGACTGAGGGATAGTGACACTTCCCTTACCCTCAGGCACCCATTGCAGGGTCTGGATGCCCCCCACACCTGGCAGCCCCTCCTCCCCCATTGTTGGCTCCCTCCTCTCATTAACCTCCAACCCTGCTCTCTCCCTGGCTCCCAGGACACCATCCCTGCCTTTCTTCCTGCCATCCTGGCCCCTCTTCCCTGACCCGCCCCTAAAGGTGAGCAGGCCCAAGCTTCCTGGCTCCTTCCTTTGCTGGCTCTGTGCTCTCTCTTGAGGCTCAACCTCACATCTGTCCCCATACGTGGATCGTCACAAATCTCCATCCCTGGCTCCAGCTCTTTCTGATGCTAAAACCCCACATGTCCATTTGTCCACTGTCCCTGCAGAGGCCCTGATGCACCCTGAGTTCAGCAGAGCCAAAGCTAACCTTGTCCTCTTTCCCAGGAAACCCGCTCAACTTCCCAGATCCTCATACTCAGCTAATGTCATCTCCATGTTTCCACATCAAAGCCCAGGCAGTCCCCTCCTCCAACATCACAGCCCCACTCATTCAGAAAAGATGTGCCATGATGTATGTGTCAGGCATGGCAGGGAGAGTTTGCCCTCAAGACCCCCAGAGTCTGGTGTCGGCATCTATAACAGTGTCACTGTTGTTTCAGAAAACGTCAGGCACTTCTGCCTCTGGCCATGATGAAGCGATGGTAGCTGCCCTCCCACTAAAATCAAACGAGAGACTGGACAAAATGAATGAGAGGACTGTTTTGAGGCATTGAACAGCAACAGTACATGCCTGTTATCCTTGAGAGAGTGGAGACCCCTGGGTTAGCCCATAATTGATCTCCCTGGTTTCTGGGGGAGGCATCTTCCTGCAGGGTGCAGGGAGGTGGCCTCTGAGCAGAGTGGTGATCTCACCGAGATGAGGAGGCAGAGACTGGAGTCTGGGCTACTGAAACAGCTGGAGTTTGTAGGACAGGAAGGAGCTATGTAACGGGTTCTGTGCAGATCCAGTTGGCCATAGCCTGGGCTATGCCTATATGCAGAATTCTACAGACTTAGCAGAGATTGCCTGTGAGCATGACAGCTGAAGGTCAGGGGGTGCTAGGAGATGTTGGGAGTTCAGCTCAAACAGAATGAAGAGATCTTGATGAATGCAACAGACTGTTGAAATCCCACAAAGACCAAGACTTAGGAGTAAGGGGCATACCTTAAGGCTTTGTTCAAAACCAAAATGGACCTGCAGTTATTATAAATATGTTAGAGGTCTTAGAGTGTCAACAAAATGATCACAATGAATGACCAGATGGAGAATCTTAGCAGAGAAACAGAAACAAAAAGAAAACCAAATGGAAGTTCTAGAATTAAAAGGTACAATATCTGAAAATGTCACTGCTTGTGCAAAACAGACTCCAGGACTGTTCTCACACAGGGGCTAGGCCAGGACATAGGCCAGGCTGGGAGGAGTTGAGGAATCCCTGCCACCCTCCTCTTTCCTGGGATTCATTACTCCCTCTACCCAAATGCCAAAGCCTCATGCACATCAATTCATGCAGCCTGAACCCACCAGGATCCACGACTGCCAATCCTGGCTTGCAGTTTGTGCTGGGAAATGGCTGCATTAGCAACGTGGAGACATATTTCCTTATAACTAAGACTTTGTGCATCTCTGTAATTATGTCCTTAGGATAAATTCCAACATGCAGGCTAATTGAGAAAAAGATATCTCATCGTGAGCTTATTTTAACTCCAAAGCCTCTTTGCCTTATGTTCTTATTTATATACATTTCCTTTTTTTCTCTTTTTTAAAATTTAACTTTAAAGTTCAGGGGTACATGTGCAGGTTTGTTATATAGATAAACTTGTGTCATGAGGGTTTGTTGTACAGATTATTTCGTCACCCAGGTATTAATCTTAGTACCCATTAGTTAGTTTTCCTGATCCTCTCCCTTCTCCCACCACATTGGCATCCTTTTTCTTCTCTAGAGAGTACCTGAGACTGGTTCTAAAAGCAGTAGCCAGCCCGGTGATACAGGGAGAAATAGCCAAAAGAGCTCCTGCCAAAACCTACAGTAATCAGAAACTTTGACTCAGGAATTCTCCCCTTTCTAGGGATCAAGCTGATGGCAATATTCATATGCATGCAGAGAAATGCAGGAATGATGACATTTTCTGCGGCTTTGGTTAGAAGTACAAAAACAAACACTAACCTAAGTGTCCATTCATGGTGAGCTGGACCAATAAATGATGGGATTATGTGATGTTCACACTGTGGGGTTATTAACAGCTATTGAAAGAGCTGGATCAAAACACCCTGCTTTGGAACCAGGATCAGCTGTGGTGTGGAGGAAACAGCATATTGCAAAGTAGTGTGTATGGTATGATCCTACTTTTGTAAGACATCAGAATTAAGTGGGAGTCTGTAAATTGTTAATTGTATAGAAGTAGGTCTGGAAGTAGATACTGCAAAATGTTAGCAGTAGCTTTTTTTAGAGGTGAGATGTGGGCAGAGAAAGGAAGACTATTTTTCCTTAATACTACTAGGCTTAAGTTGTTTGCAATGAGCATACATTATTTTTGTAGCTGAGGAAGAGAACATAGTTCTTTGAGCTTTGCTGGGAGGCAGTCAGCTCTCTGGTCTCAGCTATGACCTGGGACAACTCATATCTCCATGAACTTTGGTGTTCTTTTCATTAATTCACCAGGGAGGTGAGGGTAGAAGGAGAGCCTGGTGAGCACCTTTCAGCTCCATCATGGTATGAATGTTTGTCTCCTCCAAAACTCATGTAGAAATTTAATTGCCATTATAACAGTATTAAGAGGTGGGACTTCTAAAAGGTGATTGGGCCATGAGAGCTCCACCATCATGGATGGGATTAATGCTGGTATAAAAGAGTCCGTCTGGCCCTCTCTCAGCCTCTCTTTGCCCTTCTGTTATGTTATGACATAACAAGAAGGCCCCTTGTTATGCTGGTACCTTGCTGTTGGACTTCCCAGCCTCCAAAACTGTGAGCCAATAAATTTCTGTTCAATGTAAATTACCCAGTCTTGGGTATTCTGTTATAGCAGCATGAAACAAACTAAGATGGGCTCTAATTCTGATGGTCAGAGCAAGCTCCCTTGTAGGTTGAAGGGTGGCTCTGACTGGGACTCCCCATTGGGAAGCAAATCACCCTACAGCCTTGTCCTCTGGGAAGTCCTGACCTCAAGGAGCACTGCCCAGAGGAGTGGCTAGAAGGTCACTCTGGAGAAGCATGCGAGCACTTTTCTTTTTTCTTTTTTTTTTAACTGAAGTTTTAGGGTACATGTGCACAGTGCAGGTTTGTTACATATGTGTACATGTGCCATGTTGGTGTGCTGCACCCATTAACTCGTCATTTACATTAGGCATATCTTCTAATGCTATCCCTCCCCCACCCCCCACCCCACAACAGGCCCCGGTGTGTGATGGTCCCCTTCCTGTGTCCATGTGTTCTCATTGTTTCATACTGATTGTATTTCTATTTATTTTTGCAAACAGGTGGTATACTCAGTATACATTGCTCAAAGGAGCCCCAATGCTACTGGTTTCTTATCTGTCCCATTGGGGCTGTTTTATGCTTATACAAGCGAAGATACATTAATATATGTTAAGCTTTTCCATCTTGGAGATTAGGTATCAGGGAGAAGACTGATGTGAGATCTGCCTCCTCTTCTTTGTCCCTTTCCTGTCTCCCCACTCACCTAGGAATAGAAGGGAGGATTCTGACGACTAGTCTTAGAGCCAGGCACCTCTCTTCACTCTAGAGAGGGCAGCTCTTCCTGGGATCAAAGTGCCATGTGTGGTCTTCTTGGAGTGGGGCTATCAGGAACAGCTGGGAACAAATGAGGGGCCTTGGAAGCATCAACCAGGTATCATCTGTTGATGGACATATGGGTTGTTTTTAGTTATTACAAATAAATCTGTGATCAGCATTTGTGTACAAGTCTTTGTGTGGACATATGCTTTCACTTATCTTGGATAAATAGCTAGAAGTGGAATGGCTGAGTCATGTGGTAGGTTTTTAACTTTTTAATAACCGGAAAAATGTGAAGTGATCCTGCTATTTAGAGTGGTCCTCTGATATATTCTCACCATCAAGGTATTAGAGTTTCAGGTCCTCCACATCCTCTCCAATACTTGACGTGGTCAGTCTTTTTAATTTCATGTAAAGAACTCTGTGCAGATCCAGTTGGCCAAGGGCTGGGCTATGCCTATATGCAGAATTCCACAGACTTAGCAGAGAGTTAGAATTTAATTTTTAATTCTAGTGGGTGTGTTGTGGTGTCTTATTATGGTTTCAATTTGCATTTTTTCTAATAATTAATGATGTTGAGCATTTTTTCATATACTTATCACCATATCTTTGTTGGGAAAATATCTATTAAAATCTTCTGCCCATTTTTCAAAATTAGGTCAATTGATTTTTATGTTTGAGAGTTTCATTGGTCTGTGTGTCTGTTTTTATGCTGCTTTAGTTATTATACCAAAATATTGTTTGGTACCATGCTGTTTTGGTTACTATAGCTTTGTAGTATATCTATTTATTTTATTTTATTTTTTTAGAGACAGGGTCTCACTCTGTTGTCCAGGCTGGAGTGCAGTGGTATAACCACAGCTCACTGAAGCCTTGACCTCTTGGGCACAAGTGATCCTCAAACATTGGCTTTCTGAGTAGCCAAGACTATAGACATGTACCACCACACCCAGTTAATTTTTGTATTTTTTTTTTTTTGTAGAGACGAGGTCTCACTATGTTTTCCAGGGTGCTCTTGAACTCTTGAGCTCAAGCATTTCTCCCACCTTGGCCTCTCAAAGTGTTGGGATTACAGGTGTGAGCCCCTGCACCCAGCCTGTAGTAGTATATCTTGAAGTCAGGTAGTGTTGTGCCTCCAGCTTTGTTCTTGCTCAAGATTGCTGTAAATATTCAGTGTCTTTTGTGGCTCCATACCAATTTTAGATTCATTGTTTTCCTATTTTTATGAATAATGTCATTGGTATTTTGATAAAGATTGCATTGAATCTGTGTATCACTTTGGATAATATGGGCATTTTAACAATGTTTATTCTTCCCAGCCATGGACAAAGGATATTTTTTCATTTATTTGTGTCATCTTCAATTTCTTTCAATGATTCATAATTTTCAGAATACAGATCTTTCATCTCCTTGGTTATATTTATTCCCGTTTTACTTTTTTGTAGCTATTGTGAATGGGATTATTTTCTTGATTTCTTTTTCAGATAGTTTGCTATTGCTGTACATAAACAGTAGGGATTTTTGTATGTTGATTTTTGTATCCTGCAACTTTATGGAATTTGTTTATTTTAACAGTTTTTTGGTGAGGTCTTTAGGGTTTTCTATATAGAAGTTCATGTCATCTGCAGACAGGAACAATTTAGCTTTTCCTTTCTAATTTGGATGCCTTTTTTTTCTGTAGCCTAATTTCTCTGGCTAGGACTTCTAGTATTTTGTTGAATGAAAGTAGTAAAAGTGGGCATCCTTAGCTGGGCATGGTGGCTCATGCCCGTAATCCCAGCACTTTGGGAGGGTGAGACAGGTGGATTACTTGAGGATAAAGAGTTCAAGACCAGCCTGGCCAACACAATGAAACCTCATTTCTACTAAAAATACAAAAAATTAGCCAGGTGTGCTGGTGCATACCTGTAATCCCAGCTACTCGGGAGGCTGAGGCAGGAGGATCACTTGAACCTGGGAGGCCGAGGTTGCAGTGAGCCAAGATTGTGCCACTGCACTCCAGCCTGGGCAACAGAACAAGACTCCATCTCAAAAAAAAAAAAAAAAAGAGTGGTCATCCTTGTCTTGTTTCAGATCCTGGAGGAAAGGCTTTCAATTTTTCTCCTTCAAAATGATGTTAACTATGGATTTGTCATATATGGCCTTTATTATATTGAGTTACAATTCTTCTAAACTGACTTCATTAAGAGCTTTTATTATGAAGTGATGTTGCATTTTGTCAAATGCTTTTTCTGCATCTATGATTTAACATATTAATTTTTACATATTGAACCATGCTTGCATCCCTGGGATAAATCCCACCTGATCATGTTGAAGGATCTTTTTAAATGTGTTGTTGAATCTAGTTTGCTATTATTTTGTTGAGGATTTTTATATCTATGTTCATCAGGGATGCTGGCCTATAGTTTTCTTTTTTTGTGTCCTTATCTGGTCTTAGTAACAGGTAATGCTGGCCTTGTAGAATAGTTTGGAAATACTCGTTCCTTTTCAATATTTTAGAATAGTTTAGGAAGAACTGATATTAGTTCCTTAAATGTTTGGTGGAATTCAGAAGTGAAGCAGTCAAGTCCTGGACTTTCTTTTGATGGGAGAGTTTTTAGTACTGACTCAATCTCCTTACTCATTATTGATCTGTTCTGATTTTCTATTTCTTCATAAGTAAATCTTGGTAGGCTGTACGTGTCCAGGAAATGATCCATTTCTTCTAGGTTATCCAATTGTTCATACTGTGCATTGTGCAGGTAATTGTTCATAATAGTGTCTTATGATTCCTTCTGTGGTATCTAATGTTCCATTTTTCATCTCTGATTTTCTTTCATTTCTTAGTCTAAAGATTTGTCAGCTTTATCTTTTCAAAAAAACCTCATTTGTTAATCTTTTGTATTTTCTAGTCTTTATTTTATTTCTGCTCTAACCTTTATTTTTTTTCCTTCTACTAATTTTGGGTTGAGTTTGTTCTTTTCCTGGTTTCTTGAGGTATAGTGTTAGGTTGTTTATTTCACATCTTATTTTTTGATGTAGGCAATTGTTGCATGCTTCCTTGTTACAACTGCTTTTGCTGCATCTCATAGGGTTTGGTATGTTTTTATTTTTGTTTGTCTAAAGATACTTTCTAATTTCCCTTTTAATTTCGTTGTTGACTCCTTGGTTATTCAGGAGCATGATGTTTTATTTCCTCATATTTGAAAAGTTTCTGAAGTTCCTCCTGTTACTAATTTCTGGCTTTATACCTTTGTAGTCAAAGAAGATACTTGATATGATTTTTATCTTCTTAAATTTGTTAAGATTTGTTTTCTGGCCTAATATATTATCTAGGAGAATGTTCCATGTGCAATTGAGAAGAATGTGTATTCTGCAGCTGCTGGATAGAATGTTCTGTAAATGTACATTATGTCTGTTTTGTCTAAAGTACACTTTAAATCCAATATTTCTCTGTTCATTTTTTGACTGGACGATCTGTCCATTGCTGAAGTAAGGTGTTGATATCACCTGCTATTATTGTGTTGCAATTTATGTCTTCATTTAGATCTAATAATATGTGCTTTATATATTTAGGTACAAATTTGTATGCATATATATTTACAATGGTAATATCCTCTTGTTGAATTGATTTCATCATTGTATAATGACCTTTTACAGTTTTTGACTTAAACTCTAATTTATCAGATATAAGCATAGCTACTCCTGCTTTTCTTTGGGTTTCAATTTGCATGGAGTATTTTTGTCCTTCCCTTCACTTTCAGTCTATGTGTGTCCTTAGAGGTGAAGTGAATCTCTTGTAGGCAGCATACAATTAGGTCTTGTTTTTAAAAATCTATTTAGCCACTCTCTATTTTAGCTGGAGACTTTATTCATTTATATTCAAAGTTAGTATTGATGGGTAAAGACTCCTGCCATTTTGTTAGTTGTTTTCTGGTTATTTTATAGATCTTTTGATCCTCTTTTCCTCTGTTGTTGTTTACCTTTGTGGTTTGATGGTTTTCTGTAGTGCGAAGCTTTGATTCTTTCCTTGTTCTCATTTGTGTATCTGCTGTAATTTTTTTTTGTTACTATGGGGCTTATATAAAAAATTATAAAGTTATAATACACTATTTTAAGTAGAAAACAATGTAACTCCAGTCACATACAAATACTCTAGACTTTTACCTTACCCCACTCCCACAATTTATAATTATGCTGCCTTAATTTACATCTTTTTAATTTTGTATGTTTCTTAACAACTTATTGTAGCTATAGTTATTTTTGACCATTTTGATTTTTTAATCTTCATACTAGAGATTTGAAAGATTTACCTACACCATTATCATAATGTAGATTCTGAAGTTGATTATGAATTTGCGTCTACCAGTGAGTTTTATACTTTCACATGTTTTCATGATAGTAATTATTGTCCTTTCACTTCTGGTTGAAGTACTCTCTTAAGCATTTCTTGTAAAGGCAATCTAGTGGTAATGAATTTCCTCAGCTTATTCTTGCCTGGGAAAGATTGTAT
Source organism: Pan paniscus (assembly GCF_029289425.2). NCBI lineage: Eukaryota > Metazoa > Chordata > Mammalia > Primates > Hominidae > Pan > Pan paniscus. The sequence goes on from NC_073270.2 coordinate 65,564,989, forward strand.
TTCCTCCATTTCTCAAGGATAGCTTTGCTGGATATAATATTCTTGGTTAGTAGGGATTTTTTCCCCCCTCTCTTATCATCCCATTCTCTCCAGGCCTGACAGGTTTCTGCTGAGAAGTTTGCTCATAGACTAATGGGGATTCCCCTATATGTGACTTTGTTATTTTTATTTACTTCTGCTTTCAGAATCTTTTTTGTTTTCACCTTTTGGTGGTTTGATTATGATGTATCTGAGAGAGGACTTCTTTGAGTTAAAGTTATTTGGGGATGTTTGAGTTTCATGGATCTGGATGTCCATATCTCTGCCAACACATGGGAATTTTTCACCTGTAATTTTGTTAAATAAGTTTTCTGTGTTTTTATCTGTCTTCTTTGAAAATTTCATAATGCAAACATTTGTTTACTTAATGATGTCTCATAAGTCCCATAGGTTTTCTTCATTTTTTAATCCTTTGCTCTCTCTCTTTTCCCCTCTGGATGGGTTATTTTGAGTTCAGAAGTTCATTTTGCTTGATCTAGTCTGTTGTTGAAGCTCTCAGTTAAAAAAAATTATTTATTGAATTCTTCAGCTACAAGATTTCTGTTTGTTCTTTTTTAAATGATGACTCTTTGTTGACTTTCTTATTCAGATCATAAATTGTTTTCCTGATTTCATTGAATTTTCTACTGTATTCTCTTGTATCTTGCTAAGGTTTCTTAAGGTCATTATTTTGAATTTCTTCTCATGCGATTCATAAAGTTTTATTTCTTTAGGGTCAGTTACTGGAGAATTATTGTGGGTTTTTTTTTGGCAGCATCATGTTTCCTTGCTTTCTTGTTTCTTGTGTCCCTGCATTGGTATCTGCACATATTGTGGTACAATCACCTCTTCTAATTTTATAGATTGGCATATTTTGGGAAAAACTTTTACCTATAGATGGGACCTAGGGTGTCAGTAGGGTAGAGTACATTGCCCTTGGTTCCAGGTGGGTGCAGTAATATAGTCTCTGTGCAGGTTTTTCAGCTGTAATCAATGTCAGCAATGCCTGTGAGTACCTCTGTTGCCTAGTCTGCAGAAGTCTGTGGCAATAGTGGTAGCAAGCTATAGTGTTAGTTTCCTAATTGGCTGCCAAATACTTTTTCTATGTACATTGAGGTAATTGTGTGCTTTCCTTTCTTCAGTTTGTGAATTTTGGTAAATTACATTGTTGCTTTTTGAGCGATAAACTAATCTTGCCTTCCTGAAATAAAAACTCCATTTGGTCATGGTGTATCACAATTTTTATAAATTGTTGGGTTTGATTTGCTATTTTTTTTAGAGTTTTACATCAGTGTTTTTCAGGAATATTGGTCTTTCATTTTCTTTTCTTGGAATATTTTCTAGTTTTACTTTGTCAGAGTAAATTCTGGCTTCACAGAATTATTTGTAGTCTCTCCTGTCTTAGTTTATTCATGCTGCTATAACAAAATACCACAGACAAGGTGGTAATAAATAACACAAATTTATTTTTCCCAGTTCTGGAGGCTAGGAGTTCAAGAAGCTGGCAAGTTCAATGTCTGGTGAGAACCCATTCTTCATAGGTGGCACCATCTAGGTGTCCTCACATGACAAGAGATGGAAGGACAAAAAGATGTGAACTATTGTGAAGCCCTTTTTATAAGGGCCTTAAATCCATTCATTATGGAGGAGCCCTCAAGCCATTCATGATGGAGGAGACCTCCTGACCCTAATCACCTGCAAAAGTCCCTGTCTGTTAACACTATTACATTGGAGATGAAGTTTCAACATGAATTTTGGAAGGGACACAAACATTCAAACCGTAACAACTTCCTTTCACTTTTTTGAAATAATTTACATAAAATTAGTATTATTCCCTAAATGTTTTGTAGAACTCATCAGTGCATGTGTCTGAGACTGCAGTGTGTATGTGCATGAAGATTTTTAATTAGAAATTCTATTTTTAATAAATATAGGTCCATTCTGGTTACATATTTCTTCTTAAATGAGGTTTGGTAGTTTGTGTTTTTTCAAGGAAGTTGTTCATTTTATATCAATTGTCAAATTTATTAGCATGAAGTGATTCACTACATTTTTTATATCTTCTTAACATCTGTAGAATTAGATGATGTCAGTGTCACCTCTCCAGTTTCTGATATAGGTAATTTGTGTGTTCCCTTACCATCTCTTTTTCCTTCTTCTTCCTGATGAATTATTTTCTTTATTATTTTTTAAATTTCATTGGTTTCTGCTTTGATCCTTATTATCTTTTTCTTCTACTCCTGTGGTTTATTTTGTTCTTCTCTGTCTAAGTTCCTAAGATGGAACCTGATATCATTGATTTGAGACCTTTCTTCTTTTTTAATATTGGCATTTAATGTTATAAATTTCCCTGTTACCATTATTTTGATATATTGTATTTTCATTTGTTTCAAAACACTTTCAAATTTCCCTTTTGATTTCTTATTGGAGCCATGAATTATTCAGGAATTTAATTTAGTTTCCAAATATGTGGGGTTTTTTTAGAGGTTTTTTTTTTGTTATTGATTGCCAATTTATTTCCACTCTGGTCAGAGAACATACTTGGTATGACTGAGTCCTTTGACATTTATTGAAGCTTATTTCTGGTCCAGAATATGTCCAATCTTGGTAAATGTTGCGTGTGTACTTGAAAAGAATGCGTGCTCTTCTGTTGTTTGGTATAGTGCTTTATAAGTGTTAGATCAAATTGGTCGATAATGTCATTCATGTCTTCAGTAGCCTTACAAGTTTTCTATTTATTCTATGAATTATTTAGAGAGGGGTTTTGAAATCTCCAAGTAATGATGTGTGGATTTCTTTATTTCTTTCCTCAATTCTATCACTTTTTGCTTTAGGTATTTTAAAGCTCACATAGGTTTGTCAATATTTAGTATCATTATGCTCTCCTGATGAAGGTATCTCTTTACCATTATAAGATGACCCTTTTCAAAGAACCTGATGAGGTTTCTTGCTCTGAATTCTACCTTGCTTGACATTAATGTGCCCATTTCAGCTCTGTTTGATTAGTGTCAGAATGGTACATCTTTTTTAAGATTTTATTTTTAATCTATTTGTAACTTTATATATAGTTATGTTGTTCTTTATAGGTTCTTTATATATAAGACTTGTTGGCAGCACATAGTTTTGTCTCATGTTTTAATCCATTCTGAAAATTTTTGCCATTAATTAGGGTATTCTGACCATTTGCACTTAATGATTATTTTATTAGGTTTAACTCTACCGTCTGGCAATTTATTTTCTATTTGTTCCATCTAGTTTTTTCCATCTTCTCTATCTTTCTGCTTTCTTTTGGATTGAGTGATTCTTTTATTCTACTTTATCTCCTCTGTTGGCTTATTAGCTATATACCTCTTTGACTATTTCCATAGTTATAATGGTTGCTTTAGTGGTTATAGCATACCTCTCTTATCTAATCACTGCCTACCTCAAGCAATAGTATGCTAATTCACTTTTAGTCTCATGACCTCACCAGAGTATACTTCTGTTCTCCTTTCCCAACATTTGTTCTATTGTTGTTGTCCATTCCACTCATGTTATAAACCTCATACTACTTTATTTTTAGTATCAAAGTCAGTTTTCTTTTAAAGATAAATAATAAGAAAACAATTACATATTTACACTTGTGGTTACCGTTTCTATTACTCTTCTTTCCTTGGTATAGATTCAGGTTTCTATTGGCTATCATCTTCCTTTTGCCTAAAGGATTTCCTTTGTCATTTCTTATAATGCAGGTCTGCTGGTGATGAAATCTTCCAGCTTTTTTATGTCCAAGAAGGTACTTATTTTGTCTTTATTTTGAAAGATAGTTTTTCCAAGTATGGAATTCCGAGTTGTCTGGGGTTTTTTTTCTTTCATTACTTTGTAATTGTTGCTCCACTGTCTTGTCATCCACATTGTTTCTCTTGAGACATCTGCTGTCATTCTCTTTGTTACTCTATACAGTGAATACAGAGAATGTCTTTGTATTTCTGTACACTTTTAATATTTTCTCATGGTTATAGATTTTGATTACCACGGCCCAGACACAGTTTTCTTTATGTTTCATGCATAAAGTTCACTGAGCCTTTTCCTGCTTCTTTGCAGGCATGGTAATTTTTTATTGGATGACACATGTGAATTTTACCTTCTTGGGTGTTGGATGTTTTTTGTATTCCTATAAATACTCTTGAGTTTTGTTCTGGGAAGCAGTTAAGTTACTTGAAAATAGTCTAATTCATGCCAGGTTTTGCTTTAACATTTGTTAGATAGAACCAGAGCAGTGCTCAATTATTGAGTTAGCTCAACAGCTAACTCGCATTCCAGAGGCAGAACCCCCTGTGTACTCTATTCAATGTCTGTACACCGTGAAGTTTTCTGTCTGGCTGATGGGAACCGGCCCTCCGTCTAGTGCCATGTGTGCACCGGGCACTGCTATCTCATCATTTCAGAGAATTCTTTCCTCAGAGTCACATATTAATCCACTGAGGGTTCAAGGGACCCTCTGCAGATCTTTGGGTCTTCTTACTATGCAACTCTCTCCTCTCCAGGTCTCTTTCACGCTAACTCTGGCTGCCCTGATCCCCTTGGCCTCTCAGGTTCATCTTCTCAACTCTGGGAGTTTTCCAGGCTCTTCCTGGATTCCCCCTCCCTGGATTGTGGCCTGGCAACCCTCTAGAGGCAGTAGCTGGCCAGTCATGGGCCTACTCCATTTGATTCTCATTTCTCAAGAATCACTGTCTTCTGTTGCTGATTTCTAGCACGTTGAAAACTACGGTTTTATACATTTTGACTTTGTGTTTGAGGTTTGAGTGAGGAAGACAATTCAGTCCATGTTTGTCCACCTTGGTCAGAAGCAGAAGTTAATGTCATAGCTTTTTACTTTGAAGACTGAGACAAGTTTTCACAACACATTCCTTCTAGAGAATAAAGTTAGGCTCTGCTATTGGGTGTCCCCAGATGGGAACCCCACTTATTTTTAGGCTTCAGCTCAGATGCTACTTCCTTCAGAAGTCCCTTTCTGGCACACTACCTTCCTCATGTGGCTTATTTGTTCTCTCTTGCACCAGATCATTCCGCAGCTTTTAAGTTTGTATATGGCAACAATGAACAAGGTATAATCCTCGCTGTAGATAAACCCACCATATTTGTTTTTCTCCATGGAATGAAAATGTTTTAAGCTCATATAATGACTGTGGTTAGGGAAAGAGCCACACAAATAATTAGGATATGTTGTGATGGTGCACAAATAGAAACACACACAATGTGCTTGAGAACATGATAAATGCCGGTTTTACCTTTCCTTCCCTCACCTGACCAAGCTTAGCGAGACATGTGCGGCATCTTCCTCATCTTTGCTCTTCAGTGCCAGGTATGGAACAGGTCCATTATGGGAAGGTGCCTTATTGAACTGAGCAGATCCACAAATGTCAGGCTGGGAGTGTGGTCGCTGGAGTCAGGCCTTGGTTTACATCCTGGTTCTGCCTCTTAACCACTCTGTGCTTCGACAGGAGAGCAGGAGGTCCTACTTAGTTTTGGACGTGCTAAGTTTGGGATGCCTGCTAGAGATCTGGGGGAAGCATGGTGAAGAAAGCTGAATGTGCAAGCCTGGAGTTCAGGAGGGAGTTGGTGTCTGGAGATGGAAATCTCGAGCCAGTAGCAGTTGGTTCTTAGTGTCATGGGACACAGGAGGTCATATAGGAAGAAAATGTGGACAGAGAGTGAAGGGGTTTGAGGATTGGGTCCTGGACACACCCACCTATGGAGGTAGGGGAGATGATGAAGAGCCAGCAAAGTAAACTGAGACATAATCATTTAGGCAGGAGGATAGCAGGCTAGGGCAGAGACCTGCAAGGAGAGAGAAGAGAGCCTTTCACAAAGAAGGGAGTGACTGATGGTGTCCATGTTTCTGTGTGCTTGAGTACAGAGTCTGGGATTCTCCTGAGCATCCTTTGCTCCACTGGGATGGAAGATGGGACCTGATGAGACCGGGGCTAGGGGAATGTCCTGAGCCCCACACGTTTGTGTCTGTGTGCAGGGAGCGTGGAAGGCAGTTCCTGCTTGGTGAGGTGGAGCTGAGAGCAGTGCCACTTAGCAGCTATCTGTGCCACTCTGGTACCCGGAGAGAAGGAGCCGGCATTTGCCCATCCTTCCTCCTAAGCCCTGTCAGTTGTGATTGGAAAGATGCCCCCGCCCACCACATTTGCTGGAGTTGGACTAGAGCTGGTAATATCAGGGTTTTACTTTTTAGTTTAATTTCTTGCACAATGCATGGATTTTTATTGAGTTTTGCCAATAAAGGGTTCCATAGGGTATTACTGAGCAGGACTGGTCTGAAGATAAATGAAAGTTGTGTACTTGGAAAGACAATGCTGTATTATTTTCAAACCCCCTTGAGAAAAAGGCCTTTTGCACTGGGTGAGCTCTGGATCAGGTCCAATACAGACAGCCTTGCAAAAGTGGTGTTCCAGGGAACACAAGATGGGTCAAATGATGACAGTTCGGGGGGAATGAGTCTTTGAAGAGCTCTAGCCCCGTTCTGTTCCCTCGGTGGCTGCCAGGCAGCTGGTCTTCACTACAAATGCAGACTGTCACATGTCAAGGCTACTGCAGAGTTGAAGAATGGGGCACAGGACTGGAAAAGGTGAAACATTCTTCTCAAAATTCCACCAATTTTTCTGGAATAAACATTCCTTGTTTTGCTGTAAACGTGGTTAATTTCAAGAATTGTGAAAAAATTGACTGCAATCTTTTTTTGCCAGTTTTCTCTTTGCTTTTACAAAGGAGAGATTTTTTTTTTGTCATTTTCTGTGATGTTACCTAACAATGTTCTTTCTAAGCAATGACTTCTTTTTTTATAAGGAAACTATATAAAAAATAAAATACAGTAACCAAAATTAAGTAAAATGATCAATTCTTGGCTTTTATTTGCCAACTTATTTTAATATATATTTACAAAATTGGACACATACACATATATATTCTGGCATATAATATGCATACTTTCTGTCATTGGCTTTCCTTAGCAATATATAGTGACTATCTTTTGTCATTCCGTAACATATACGCCACCATTTTTAATAGGTACACAATATTCAGATGGAACAGATGCATCGTAATTTAACAGGCATCCTCTGACTGGATGTTTACGTTGTGTTCAATTTCTTACTTTTATGAAAAAGTCTGGGATGAACATCCTTTCATGTACTTTTTATGTGTTTGTCCCAATCATTTTAGGAGACAGACTCCTAGAAGTGGGATTTCCAGATCAAAGGTTAGGATGAGAAAGTAAGCGTGTTTGGGGGCATTTGGGGAGGGTGATGTCTGTCACACAGTCTAGACTGAAAGCTCTCCGTCCATCCCTGCACCTGTTTCTCAGCTTCTACCTCCTGCTCAGTGCTAGGCAGCCTGCTCTGGGAAGGCATGCTCATTTAGATTAATTCAATCAGTGGGTAGAAGGGTCACTCAAATCCATGAAAAGTCCTCATTTTAAGCTATGTCTTTTGGAAATTTCCTCTTTTGGCTTTTAAGTAGCAAAACCTGGTAACCTTCTGATACCTTGGTGAAGATCAGTCAGATCTATAAGTTTTTGTTGTGGTCCTACTGTGTATCCTTGCTGTGTTCATAGAGGCCGGATTAATAAGTAAATGAGAATGACTTGCTCCTAGCACAGATTTCACACAGAGTGAGTTTTCATTTATGTCTAGAAATCTGCAAAGAAGGGAACTTTTTCTCGGTTAAGAACAAATACGATTGAAAGTATGTGATGATAAGCCTGAGACATTTGCAATGGGCTTAAGGATTTGGTTCATCAAAAGCTGAAAAGATTAAACCACGTTCAGTATAGTTTTATGTTGAAGCATATCCTAGTTCTCTGAAAATGGCAGTTCCTTTTCCTGTATTAGTCCCTTAGCATTATGAAGGAATCTGTCCCGAGACCTTTGAGACTTCCTGCATTCATGAATGTCACCGTCGCATTCAGTCTCTCTCATAACATGCAGTAAAGGCCAACTGAAAAATGCCTGCGATTCCTCCAGGCTCCTGAGGAGACTATAAATACAAGACTGCAGTCATTTATAAAGCTATTAAAACAAAGTGGGGCCTGAGCCCTTGCTGAAATGATTTTCAGAGTTGTTTTCTCTCTAAAACACGTGGCAAACAATCGCATGTTAGAAATTCAAGACTTGGCTGAGTTCCACTTTTTGTATCTTACTTTATCCCAAACTTCTGTGAAACAACCGTGTTTTTGAACTGACTTTCTTGCTTTGCATTCCCGCCTCCACACTAGGAGTTGACTTCCTTTTAGGTACCATGTTTCTTAAGAAATAAAACCTGCCTTCATCTATGGAAGTGACCATATTGGATAATAACTTGAGCCCCCAGGAATTAAATCCCGGCCCAAAAAAACTGCAAAACTGCAACCTACATTGCATGTGATACTTTGGAGTTACTTGCAGGCAGCAGCATCTGCAGTGGCAGGGCAGGTGGGGACTGTGCTGTTCGGAAAGCTGAATTAACTAGCACCCACATTTCCTAGTGCACTAAGGAATGACACTCTCTGCCTGCGAAAGAGCTAAACCCCATCTCTGCTCCTAAGTAAATATAAACATTCCATTCCCTAATACCTTCCTGTCATGCTGTTAACTTCACTCAGCTGATTCCAGACACACATAGAACACAAAGGCTGGCCTAGCAGACCTGGAGTCAGCCCACCCTTAAGTTCACACAACAGTATTCACCAATGATCTACCATCTCCACACCCTGCTAGGACATGGGCGGGTAGGGGAAAGGCTGTCACTTAAAGTCTCTGCAGGAGACAGATGGTAAACAAACTGAAAAGATATCAGTTGGTTGGGGGGAATTAAGATAAGTGGAGTGGTGGTGATTGGAGGCTCAGAGGGTTTCTGAGGACCTGGGTCCAACCCTGGATGGTCCTGGCAGAGCTGTGCGGTAGGCAGAGGAAGGAGATGACATGGAGACCCTAGGGTGGGCTATCTAGAAACTGAAGGAAGAGCCATGTGGCTGGGGGGACAGTGGGCAGGGAGAAAGTGCAGGGACCATGTGGAGCTGGGTGGGGGCAGCGGCCACCATGGGGAAAGTCACTGTGTCATTTTTGGTCCAAACTCAGACATTTTTGAAAGAAAAATGTGGGTGCTATTAGTAATCATCTGGGACAGCAGGTGTCAGCCGGGACTGTACCTGGAAACCCATGAGTAGGGGGCTTAGCGGACAGAGATGGTGACATCACCTTACCCCTGTGTTGCCCACTGTTCCACTGGAAAGTGCCGCAAGCTGGCGAGCGTGTGTCCTCTCAGTTCTAGCCACCATCACCCTGGTCTGGAGTCCTTCCTCTGGCAGGTGGGCGGCTCCATTGACAAGCCAGCCCTCCGCTAAGACCTGTCTCCTTTGTTCCCTTCTCTCCTCTTGCCCTGGATGGGCTATTAGGAACACTGCCACGGAAATGCAAGAAGGAGCTCCTGGCAGTGAAGCTAAGGAACCGGCCAAGCAAACAGGAACTAGAAGACCGGAACATTTTCCCCAGAAGGACTGATGAAGAAAGACAGGAGATCCGGCAGCAGATCGAGATGAAGCTTTCCAAGTAAGTGGCAGCGTGTGGGCACAGCCGGGCCTGTGCTCTGGCCTTGCAGGCGGAGCCCCTCTGAGATCCCACATCCTGGGCGTGCCAGGCCGGGACGCACAACCCACCGTCTGCAGCAGGTCTCTTGACCCCGCCGCCGTTGACGTTTGGGGCCGTGTGGGGGCCCTTTCCTGTGGGGGCTGTCCCGTGCATGCTCAGATGTTTAGCGGCATTCTCGGCCTCTACACACTACACCTCCCGTGACAATCAAAACTGTCCCTGGACATCATCAAATGCCTCCTGGAGGGTGAATTGCTCCACTGGCCTGTAGCAGCCAGGCAAGGACTGGGCCAAACTGATGAGGACATGGCTTGTCAGTGTTAGAGACAGGGGCAGTCTCTGTTCACCTCTATCTGATCATTTTCCTGCAAGAAGGTGGATCCAGTGTTGCCAGATCTTCTAAATTTGTCAAGTAAAGCTACCCCCCCACCCACATACACACAGTTATGCAGTCACGTGTCACTTAATGACAGGATACATTCTGAGAAATGCGTCATTAGGAGATTTTGTTGTCGTGGGAACATCACAGAGCGCACTACGCAAACCCAGAGGGCGCGGTCTGCTGCACGCCTGGCTCCACGCTGTAGCTGACGGCTCCGAGGCTACAAACCCGTACAGCACATGACTCTACCGAATACTGTAGGCAATTCTAGCACGTTATGGTATCGAAACATTTCTCAACATAGAAAAGGTACAGTAAAAATATGACACACAAAATACAAAATGTCACCTCTGTATAGAGCACTTACCATGAATGGAGCTTGCAGGCCTGGAAGTTGCTCTGGTGAGTCCCGAGTGAGCAGTGAGTGAACGGGAAGGCTAGCGCGCGACCGTGCACCTCCGCAGACTTCAGAATCACTGCACACTTAGGCTACGCTAAATTTACATGAACTTTTTTTTTCTTTAACAGTAACTTTTTACTGGATAAACTTTAACTTTCGGACTCTTATAATAACACTTAGCACAAAACACAAATTATACAGCTGTATAAAAGTAATTTCTCTTTACCCTTATTCTACAAGCTTTTTATATTTTTCAATTTTTTAACTTTTTACATGTTTTATTAAAAATTAAAACACAAATGCCACATTAGCCTGGGCCTGCACGGGGTCAGAACCATCCATCGCTGTCATCTTCCTCCTCCACAGCTTGTCCCACTGGAAGATCTTCAGGGGCAGTAACATGCGTAGAGCTGTCATCTCCTATGAGAACAATGCCTTCTGGATTCCTTCTGAGGGAACCTGCTGAAGGCTGCTTTACAGTTAACTTTTTTTTAATAAGTAGGAGTACACTCTGAAATAATCATTAAAATTATAGTGAATACATAAAGCAGTAACAGTCCTTTCACATCATGATCACGTGTGATGTACTGCACGGTTACACGCACTAGACTTTTAGAGGCCTTGGCAGCACAGTCGGTTTTTTCACACCAGCATCGCCACACACACGTTAGGAACGCCTTACACCACGATGTTATATGACAGCAACAATGTCACTAGGCATAAGGAATTTTACAGCTCCATTTTCATCTTCTGGGACAACTATCATACATGTGTCGTATATGTCGTGTATCATTGAAATGTCATGAGGTGCATGTCTGTGCATATATACACATACAGGTATATCCACATACACATCATTTTCTGGACAATATGTGCACCAAGTCCACCCATCTGCCGTCTGGCTGTGACCCAAAGCCACGGGTGGGCACCTTCTGTGTTGCACCCCCATAAGTTTCCCTGGGTGGTCCCTGCTGTCTGCTGGGCTGGAGTTGGACTGTCTCATGGGGCAGGACAGAGTGGAGCTGCTGCGTCTTGCTGGTTGAGGTCTGAAGGGATCCAGTCATGCCCCTGAGACAGAATGGGGGCCTTCTTTTGGAAGGCAAGGCTGCCATGAGCCGGGTGGAGCTGACCTGGGTGGCTTTCCAGGATCGGGCACCTCCCTAGTTGCTTTCCACATTCCAGAGCCACTGGAGTTCAGAACCCCTCGGAGCTTGCTGCGTACCCCAGTTTGCGCCCACAGACACTGCCCAAAGGTGCCAAGAGCCACTGAGCAGGCATCGGTGGGCTTTCAGAGGAAAGTCATGCCATTCTGGCAGGGTGGGCCTCTGTTTCCCCTTTCACCAGGCCAGATGGCAGGCTAACGTGTCTTGTGTGCGGTAGGAGAGGAAATTCTGATAAAGCTCAGGTGCACCGTCCCAGCAGCCACAGTCCACATCTCCTGCCCACCCTGTGAGGTGTGAGTCAGTCTGTGTAGGGCTGGGCTTGGTAGACAGTGCCCTGGACAGCCCCTAGTCCGCTCCTTCCCTCTTTAAACCTCAAAAGCCAACCCTTCCCTGGAGGGAGAGACAGTGCCCCAGGGGTGAGGGGAACCAGCTCCCGGAGCGCCAGTGCCTCTGTTGGTTTGCTCTGCACCCTTGCTGTCCCCAGGCCCCTGAGTCACTGGAGACCCTGGGAAAATGCAGGTTCTGATGCTGCAGGTGCAGGGAGGCCTGAGAATCTGCATTTCTAGCAAGCTTCTAGGGCTGCCGACACTGCTCGCTGCTGGGCCGCAGGCCACACTTTGAGAAGCGAGGGTCTGCAGCAGGGTCCCCAGCCAAGGAACCATTGATGTTTGGGCCCAGATCGTTCTCCGTGGAGGGGCCGTCCCGTGTGTGTAGTGTGTTAGCAGCATTCCTCCCACCTTCCACTAGATACTAGTAGTACACCCTCCGCTTCTGACCACCAAACGTGTCCCAGACACCGCCCAACGTCCCCTGAGGTCAGAGACAACAGAACGCTCCCCAGGTGAGAATCCATGATCTGCATGTTGGACTCCCGCTCTGGGCAGATTTTCCTCTGAGCAGTGGGGCTTTTCATTTCGAGGAAGGGTTGTTTCTGGTCTCCGCTGGGGAGCTTGAGCCCCAGTGTTCCCAACTCCCACCAAAATCCTTACTTGAGTGTTTTCACGGTGGAGGGCCGTGAACGTAAGCAGGTGAGGCCGGCCCGGGGTGGGGCTGTGGATAGAGCACGAGGTCCTACCCTTCCAGGTGTTACATAGTTGTGCTTGAGGCGCAGGTGCAGGTTGCATTTCTACCAGCGGTTGGGACAGCCCTGCCGCTCGGCCTCTGCATCGTGGTGTCGTCATCCCAGGCTTTCATTTCTGCAAGTCTCAGTGGTGGGACGTGTGTTCCTAAGGCTTGGTTTCCTGTTTCTCTGATTTCTGGTGAGGTTGAGCATTATTTTCAGCGTTTATCAGCTTTTTGGTTTCTTCTTTATGTACTTTGCCTGAAGTTTTCTTTATCTTAATGATTTTTAGGAGTTTACTTTTGAAGATGTAGCTTCTAATCCTTCCCCATTTTGAGTTACATGATTCTTCTCTCTGGGGCTTGTATTTTCAGTTTTAAAATACTTTTCTTTGAGGCACAAAAGTTTTGATTTTTAAGGCTGTCAGATTGCTGATCATAAACTTGAGGAGCTCACAGCCTTTTTCTGTGAGGACCAAGTTGTCAGTATTTTGAGGTTTGTGAGCCAGGCTGTCTCCGCCACACCTACTCAGTTCAGGTGCTGTAGTGATGAAGTAGCTGTAGACAATCTGAGGATGAAGGGGCATGGCTGTGTGTCAATAAAACTTTATTTACAAAAATAGCCAGCGGTCCATTGGGTCCAGCTGGCACTTTGCTGACCCCTGATGTGCTTTATGGTTCGCACTATTTGTACCGTGTTTAAAAATCCTCCCCAGCCTAGAGGTCATCAGAATTTTATTCACTTCTGTTATTTGCGGTTGCCTTTACCTGTACCAGTTAATAATGGTTTTCTATTTGATAGTCAAACCAAGTTCTTTCAAGTTAAAATACTAAGTGAATTGATCTAAACAACAAAAAAAAGGTAAGTAATGGAAGATAGTACATGTGGTTCAAAAAACAACAAAAATTATGGTGGGTCTTGGAATGAGAGACGCCTGGGGTCCCCACCGCCGACTGTGAAGGTTGAGAGGAAGTTGGGAGAAGGTTGGGCTGCCGGGGATACCCCAAACGCCCCCCTATGTAAGAAGTACCAAAAACATGGGCCCTGTGGCTTGTTTTTACTCCATTACTTACTGAATCTGGAACTAATTTTAAACCTTGGACTGGAATGTAGTAGCTCCCTGCTATTTGTCACCATGTTTAAAAACCTGGAATTAGACACAGAGAAAACAGCAGCGGAGTAGCAGCATCCCAGGAGGTCAGACATGGCTTCCTGGAGGCGCCGTTTGTTTTCCCTACAGCAGTGGCTTAATTGGTCTCCCTTTGTCTCTGCTCTGCCTCCTTTCAGAGATTCCTCCACCATCTCTTGCTAAGTAATTCAGCCTCTGGTTGCCATGGCAACGTGCCATCTACTGTATCCCAAAGAACATTTGCAATTTCCTTTTTTTAATTTCCAGAACCTTCATATTTTATCTTCTGAGTGTTCCGGGGCCTTTTCCTGGCGAAGCAGTCACTGCTCCCCACGGCTACCCCAGAACACATCCGTGTGCTTGGTCTGGGACCCCCAGGAAAGTCAGGGTCCCATTTGAAAGAGTGAAGCTCTATGCTGATTTTCACCCCTCTCTGTGTAGGAGCTCAGCTTACCTTTAAAACTTGTATAGATGCATCAGCAGAGTATGAGAGGCCCGCAGCTCCTGCACGGTAGGTGTGCACTGGAAATTATGCACAGAGGCACGGGCTGTTTTGCCTCCATCCTGTCTACAGCCACCATCTAAGGAGAGCAGTGGGAAGCACCTGCTGCCGGCTTTCAGCATAGGTGCCGGCGATGTGCTTGATGTCTGCCTTACTTTCTTTAATTTATGTAGTCTTCACAGTAACCCAGTAAAGCAGGTGGTACTATCATCTCCATTTTACAGATACGAAAATTAAGCCTTGGTGAGAAGGTAACTGGCCCAGGGCCACTTAGCTTGCAGAAGCTGCCGTGCAGTGAGATGGGCCATTTGTTAGAGCCCTAGCCCTGGGCCTGGGAGAAGCATTCTAGACATGAAAGCACTGTGGCTGCTTGTTTATCTTAGGCATGGCTTTGAATTTTCTTATATTGGTTTGGCTTTGATCAGGGTATCCGCTGGCAACTAGGCAATGCACCAGGTGTCTCGGGCAAAGGACTTCACACTTGCTCTAAAGCAGTGCAGAATGTTGGCCGGGTCCGGTGGCTCATGCCTGTAATCCCAGCACTTTGGGAGGCTGAGGCAGGCAGATCACTTGAGGTCAGGAGTTCGAGACCAGCCTGGCCAATATGGTGAAACCTCGTCTCTACTGAAAATACAAAAATTAGCCAGGCGTGGTGGCAGGTGCCTGTAGTCCAAGCTACTCGGGAGGCTGAGGCAGGAGAATCGCTTGAACCTGGGAGGCAGAGTTTGCAGTGAGCCAAGATCATGCTATTGTACTCCAGCCTGGGCAACAGGGCAAAGACAGGGGGGTTGGGGGTGGTGGCAGTGCAGACTGTCAACACAGCATGGAGCAGTGGGGGGTTGGACATCCTCAGCGGGAACATATAGAAAGAGACACTGCCCAGCAAGGGCCCTGGAACAGTGCAGCAAGCAGGCTAGAACCCCAGCCATCTTTGTCTCAGCTGCGTGAGATAGGCCAGCACCAGTGTCTCAGAATCTCTCTCCTTGTTTGTGAAATGGGGATGGTGGCAATACCTGCCTCAGGGCCCTCTGGAAGATTCCACATTGGTCCCTGAAGAAAGTCATAAAAGCACATTCTCAGCAGGGGGTGCTGGGGCCAGAGCTGCTGCTGTCACAGTCAAGGCTGGATGCGCTCCTGGGCGAGCTGTCACCTGCACGGGGCAGAGGCCAGCAGCAGGCCTTGTGGCAGGATGAAATGAATGCTGCTGCATGAACAGCGGTCACGATGCTAGTGGGCCAGGGAGTGCAGGAGCGTTGCTGTTGATGGGGCTTGAGTGTCATTCCCATTCGTGACTGTTGTGTAATTTTGCCCAAAGAGAGAGGAATAGGGTAGGCACCTCCTAAGTCATGCACAAACTGTCATTCCCCTTGGGGCGTTCTTTGCTCCCAGGAACGTGTGTGAGAAGCTGATTAATGCTCAGTAGCATCTTTCAGGAGGGGGCACTTAGCATGTTCACACAGCAGTTAGCGGATCTCTGAGTGGCTTCTCTGCACGTTTTGTTCTGTGGCCTCCAGAACACGCTGCACCCTCAGGCGTCCTCCTGGGCTGTGGCCTCCCACTCCTGCTCTGTCTGCAGGAGCAGGACACAGCGTGCAGCGAGTTTAGATGCTCCCTCCTCTAGATGTGCTTTAGGCAAGGCAGGCCTATTTTTGGTCCCGGAGACAGAACGCACAGAAATGTGGAGACAGACAGTGTCCCCGCAGAGGCTGTGGTTTGGGCTGCAAGGCGGAAACCGCGCCTGGCCAGCCAGGTGACCAGCCTGTCTCAATGGGGCCTTCGTTCTGCTGTGAGCTTTTACCTGAAACTGCATGGACCGAAATTTTCACTTCCACAGAAATGGTGTTTGGTAAATTTCAGACACGTGGAAGCGGGGGAAGAATCAGCTTCCGATGCCAGCCTTCATAATGATACCACTAATAGCATCTGAGAGGGTCTGCCCTGACGCTGGGCAGATGCAGTGCTGATTGCCTGCGATGCCGAGCAGGGACCATCATCCCTGCTCTGCAGATAAGGAGACTGGGCAGAGAGGCTAAGCAGTGCCCCCGGCTCTCACAGTTCATGAATGGCCAGGCTGTGGGCTCCAGGGCCCTCGCTCCCAGCCACTGAGCCTTGCTGCCTGAGGCCAAGCATCCGGCTCACACCTTGTGGACAGGGCCAGGAAGCTGATGATACACTATAGCTAAAGGCCAGTTTCCGGTG
Source organism: Pan paniscus (assembly GCF_029289425.2). NCBI lineage: Eukaryota > Metazoa > Chordata > Mammalia > Primates > Hominidae > Pan > Pan paniscus. The sequence goes on from NC_073270.2 coordinate 65,581,456, forward strand.
AATGTTTGTGTTAATGAGGTGGTTATGGTCCACGTTCACTGGGCTGAGTCCTTCGCCCGCTGATGTCTGCGACCCTGAAGTTCTGTGCTCGGTATGGTGTGGGTGCTGGACACAGGCTCCTTCATGGATCTTACTACATCCCCCAAGACCCTCACTGAGGAGTGAACACACCTGACATGGGTCACTCCCGGAGCAGGGCTGAGCTGCCGCAAGCGCTGACGGTTTCTCTTGTCACAGTTACCATTGCCGCCCTGAAAAGGCTGCAAAGTTTGCCTTCTGCCTCAGGGTTAATCCATGGCTGCTGGGATGGAAGGTAGCATTTGAAATTACCTACAGGGGGAGGCTGCACCTGCAGAACGGGCCCAGTTGATCCTGTCACATCCAATGTCATTGCCCATCTCTTGGGGTGCTTAACCCCAATTACAGAGATTTCGAATTCATGTAGCATGCACGTGCTAGGCGCTGGGGTGCAGAGATGAAAAGAGGCACTCACAGGTGATAAATTATTGTGTCTGGTGAAAGATGTACAGAGATAGATGTGTGGACCAGCTTCAGGAGGGAGGGTGAGGGTGTCCCAGGCAGACCAGCCAGTGAGAGCTCGAAGGTGGGAAGCAGCACCGCCTTTCCAGGACCACCCTGGGGGCTGAGAAGGTTCAGGGCTGGGTGAGGGTGGCAGGGCAGAGGGAGAAGACTGGAGGGGCCATGGGTCCAGGTGGTGGAGGCTCCTGTGCTGCCCGCTATGGGTTCCCAATCCACACAGACCTCCTCTTGTCATTCTGGGCTCAGCTCAGATGTCACCTTCCTGACCATCCCCCAGTGGCACAGCCTCGCCATTACCCTGTGTCACATCATCCCCTGCTGTGTTTTTAGCCACTTCCACAGCTGCTGAAAGTGCCGTTTACTCATCTGTTCTGTTCGCCTCTTCAGGGTGTGCCCACTGGTGTGGCGGGGCCCTGCTCTGCTGTTCTGTGAGGACCTTGCCCACCAAGGAGGCGCTGGCTAAGCTGGTGGGAAATGGCAGATGAGGAGGCCTGGCTCTCCCGAGAAGCAGCCAGGGCTCCCTGAGGGGTCAGGAGCGAGGGCATGTCTGGGAAACACCCCTCTGCTGCAGTGCAGGGCTGGTTTGGGAGAGCAAGGCTAGAGCTGGGTGGGGAGACACGGGTTTCTCACATGCTACAGGCCCAGGAGCCAGCACCATCCTGGGGACGCGGGGCTGCAGAGAGGACGGCAGAGCTGGTGAGGATGAACGGCAGGCCTGGGGGTGAGGGAGGAGGGCCTGCCAGCCTAGGGGTGGGTGGATCTGCAATGGTGGAGAGGGAATCCAGGAAGAAGGCAGGCAGACACAGGGGAAAGGTTATATGTCCAAAGGGTCCCTATGCCGTCAGGTGCCTGGGGTTTTTGGCAGTGCTTCCATCCACTTGTGCAGGTTAGACTGCCCAAGGAGCACATGGGCTGGAACGGGAGACTGCCCGGTCCATGCTGGACTTGCTGATCTCAGCTGAGGTCGAGGGTATTCAGAGCCCGTCGTGGTGTTTTATACGGTCCTGTACTTCCTGTTATCCTTGGTCCGTTTCCTTCTACACTATCTTCCCTCCAGCTTCACACACTTGTACAGAAGGGAGGGGTTGGTTTCCACTGACCGCCAGGAACCACAACAGGCTTCTGTGTGTTCCAGTGAAATCAGCCCTGTCTGTCTCTCGGGAATGGAGCAGTGTTAAGCTTTTTTTAAAAGCACAATCTGAAGACACTGGGGTCTGGAAACCCATTTTTTCTTGTTCTGAAGCCTGCGGGGCCTCCGCGGTTGGGCCTTGCTGAATAATCTGGGGTTTTAGGTTGGGTACATCAAGGGTAAAGGGCTTCTGTTTGGATCAAACAGGAGGTGGGGGGAGGGTGAGATTCCCTCATATTGCTGAGAAGGGAGTTGGGGGCTGAGTTCCCCGACTTCAGAGGTGACATCTCACAAGCCAGACCTTGGGACTGTCCCTGTGGACCCAGGCTGGACTAGGAAGTTCAGGGAACCCTCGACTTGAAGAGGGTTCTTCTTAATGAACAGTCTTCAAGGAGCAAAGCCCAGACTGTTCTCCCAGTGTGGTGTACACATGAGGAGGGACCTCATCGGGGGGAATTTGGCTTCCTGATATTCAAAAGCACATTTGTCTGGTCAGTCTCCTAAATTGCCAGTGGGACAATTTCCAAAGGGATCACCAGAAAGAAGGTAAATGCAGAGACGAACAAGGAACTCATCATATCCAGGACCGTTCTTGATCAAAATGCCAACAGCTGGGCATCTTCAGCCAAAAGAAATGCAGTTGTGGCAGGAAAGACTCAGCTGTACTTGGGGTTCCGGTTTTTTTTTTTTTTTTTTTTTTTTGACATGGAGTCTCACTCTGTCTCCAGGCTGGACTGCAGTGGCGTGATCTCGGCTCACTGCAACCTCTGCCTTCTGGGTTCAAGCGATTCTCCTGCCTCAGCCTCCCAATTAGCTGGGATTACAGGTGTGCACCACCATGCCCAGCTAACTTTTGTATTTTTAGTAGAAACAGTGTTTCACCATGTTGGCCAGGATGGTCTCGATCTCTTGACCTCACGATCTGCCTGCCTCGGCCTCCCAAAGTGCTGGGATTGCAGGCGTAAGCCACCACGCCTGGCTTGGGTTTCCTGTTTTATAGTGAACCCCAAGGTTGCAAAACAGGCGATGAGGCTTGTGATCATTTACCTTTATGGATCATGGGTCTGCGAACTGGATGAGAGTTTTAAGCATGTCAGGTGTGCAAACATCTCCTATGGTTCTGGGAATTTCTCCTTGCATAGCCACCACTGTCTAGAGCAGCAGTCCCCATCCATTTTTGTACCAGGAACCAGTTTCATGGAAGACAGTTTTTCCATGGACCAGGGAGGAGGATGGTTTTGGGATGATTCAAGCACATTACCTTTATTGTGCAGTTTATCTCTATTATTATTACATTGTAATATATAATGAAGTTATTATACAACTCACTGTAATATAGAATCAGTGGGAGCCCTGAGCTTGTTTTCCTGCAACTAGATGGTCCCATCTGGAGGTGATGGGAAACAGGGATGGATCATCAGGCATTAGATTCTCATAAGAAGTGTGCAACCCAGATCCCTCATATGCGTAGTTCACAATCTGCTGAGAATCGAATGCTGCTGCTGATCTGACAGGAGGTGGAGCTAAGGCAGTAATGCTTGCTCGCCACTACTCACCTCCTGCTGTGTGGCCAGGTTCCTAATAGGCTAGGTTGCCCCAGATGGGTACTGGGGTTGGGACCCCTGTTCTAGAGCAGTCTGCACGCTGGGGACTCTGGGTCCATGACAGTATTTCCTTCCTGTGTGATAGGCCTCACAGCCTCCACTTTGCATGTGAGGAAATGGAGGCTCAGAATTGTTAGTAGCCAGTGAGTAGCTGAGTGAGGACATGAACCTGAGTCTTTCCAGCTCAAAGTCCTTTTCCTTAGCCTATTTCACAACTCCCTGGAACTCATCCATGGCCATCCTCTGGTTCAAATTATCCTCCACCTAGGCAGTAGACTTTCCTTTAAGGAAGGAAGAAACTTCTTCAATGTTTCATCCTCAGTGCCTGGTACACAGTAGGCTCCCAGCTAATTACTGTTGAATGGATGGTTGGTTAGATGGATGGATGGATGATTGTATGATTGGATAGGTGGGTGGTTGGGTAGTTAGATGGATGGCCATCTGGATGGTGGGATGATTGAACAGGTTAATGGCTGCTGGGGTAATTGCATTATAAGATGCATGAGTAGGTAGATGGAGAGACAGCTGGATGAATGGGTAGATGGGTGGATAAGTGGTTGGATGTTGTGTCGTTAGATGGATGAGGAGGTGGATAGAGACATTGTTGAACTAAATGGCATCCTATTCACTGTGCTTGATGTACCCTAATATCTGTCCATCCATCCATGCAACTGTCTCAGCACGCCCAGTGGGTTAGATGGAATTTCCTAAGAGTTAATTTCAATAAAATAAGAGTTTAGTTCAATACAATAAGTGTTTATTGAATGAATATCTCTCTTTGCATAGTGGGCTCTTTGGATACATTTAAGCAATGATTCCATTTACTACATTGATTATAACCAACCTATTCAGAAGTGTATTTGTGAATAGTGTGAGCCCTCAGGACCTCAGTGGCCGCTGCCAATTTTGGAGACTGGTTCTGTGCTGTCTCCAGGCCAGGGTCTGCATACGCTTCTGGCGACACCACTGCCGTCTGGCTGCTGACCAGCCTGGGCTGTTTCTGAGCTGCAGGTCCTTAGGCCCTCAGGTGAGGATACTCCAGAAGCCCCCACTTCACCCTCACTGGAAGGAAGTCTCTGGTGGAAACAAGCTACTCCTAAAGCTTTCTGAGCACTTGTCAGGAGGAATAGGAGAGAAAGCTTTATCGGAATGAATAAGACCAATAATATTAACCCATGACTCGCCACAGGAGGCGGGTGGGGGATGGCGTCTTCACAGCTCATTCAACAGAGTAGAAGTCACAGACCCAAATGCTCCATAAGTGACCTGGGCCAGGCAGGGCTGTGGCATCCTGGGGAGTGTGCACTCTTGCTCAAGAGGGCAGCTGTCACTCAGATCCTGTGGGCCATCACCCCTGGCCATATGTCAGGCCATTGTGGCCAGAATTTCCAAGAGAAACTGAAGATTTGATTTTTTTGGTGAAATAGCCTTCATGTAAATGTTGAGAGCCTCTTCCTATTTTTAAAAGCAATGTGTGCACCCAGAAAACATATTTGTGGACCATATTTGGCCCGGGACCACCCACTGGCCACCTCTGATGTGAAGTCACTCATGCACTTGTATTGGGAGAAGTACATGTTTCTTTACACTGAGGTTAAGGGGATTTTCAACTCTTGAGTTAGCAGGGAAAATAAATGGGTCATCCTGTAAAGGGACTGTCAGCAGCAGAAGCCTCCAGGGCTACCACTGTCAGTATCCTAGGGAGCCTCAGCGAACCTGTCTCCTTCCTCGCATATGTGAGGGGGCCCTTGTGTGCGGCCCTCTCAGCTCCACCCTTGCTCTAACTAAGCCGCACAGTGCACCGCTGAGAAGTCAGGATGGACAGAATGCCTCGGTTCCCAGCCAGCTCTGCAGTTTTCCAGCATGTGGGCATGGGGAAGTCACCTCCTGACATGCGCCTTACTTTCCTCCTCTGTAAAAGGGATGTGACTACAACAGAGCCCGTCTTGTGGGGCCACGGGAAGGATGCAATGAGCCGTCACACGTAGAATGCCTGGAATCATGCCTGGCAGAGAGGAAGCTCTCCAGGAAGAAAAGGAAGAAATCTGAGTTCCATGAGGATAGGGAATTTGTCTCTTTCAGTTTTAACAGCTTTGTTGAGACATAATTCACACACCACATGCTTCACGCACTTTAAGTGTCCAATTCAGGGCTTCCAACATAGTCATAGAGTTGTACTTCCATCAGCACAATCGATTTTAAGATATTTTCCTCACTCCAAAAAGAAGCCTCTCCCTCTCAACTGTATCTCCAGTCCCTAGAATGGTACTGAGTCCTGTGGGTACTTGGTGATTTTGCAGCTACTGCTGCAGGGACGAAGGGGAAACTGCATGGGAAGGCGTCTCCTAAACATGACCAGTTATTGGTGTCACCATTCCCTTTGCTTCACCAACTTGATCTTCTTCAGATCCTTTTCTTCTGCTTCGGCATCTTTTCATTGCCATCATTTTATCTTCATCACTATCATCACCTTCACTGCTTGTTTATCATCATCTTTGTCATTTTCATCTTTTTCTTCCTCATTATCTTTCCATCATCTTTAGCAACAACTTTGTCAACATTTTTATCCTCATAATCATTTTCATCATTTCCATAATCACGAATTTGCCCCATCTTTGCTCCCTAGAGACACTCGGGGAACTTGGGCTCTCAATCCCCTTGACGTCTGGGGGCTTGGCCTATGAGGGGAAGGAAGCCCACATCTAAAGCAGGTTCTGGAGCCTCTGCTGAGTCTGATCGTGCCTGGAGGGAAGAGGACTCTTGAGAATGGTGGGGACTGGGCGCAGTGGCTCATTCCCGCAATCCCAGAACTTTGGGAAGCCGAGGCAGGAGAATCGCTTGAGTCCAGGATCACTTGCTGTGTTGCCCAGGCTGGTCACCAGACCTGGGTGCCCACAGGCAGATAAGAGGAAGGTGCCTGAGTCACCAACTGCCCACGGGACTGAGGCACCTCCCTCTTATCTTCCTGCTATTTTCCAGATCAGCCTGGGCAACACAGCCAGACTCCATCTCTACAAAAAATAGAAATTTAAAAACAGCTAGGCATGGTGGTGCACACCTGTGATCTCAGCTACTTGGGAGGCTCAGGAGGGAGAGAGGATGGCTTGAGCCTAGGAGTTAGAGGCTGCAGTGAACTATGATGGTGCCATTGCACTCCAGCTTGGGCAACAGATTGAGACCCTGTCGTTAAAAAAAAAAAAAAAAAAAAAGAAAACAAAATGGTGGGAAGGTGAGTCTGAGCTGGGACCCTGCAGATCCCACAGGTCCAGCTCAGGTTGCCACCCCCGTGTGTGGCCTGGTTGGGCCGGTGCTCTCCCAGTACTGGCCACCCGTCAACTGAGGCACCTGGTTGGGCCAGTGCTGTCCCGGTACTGGCCACCCGTCAACTGAGGCACCTGATTGGGCCGGTGCTGTCCCGGTACTGGCCACCCGTCAGCTGAGGCACTTGGCTGGGCCAGTGCTGTCCCGGTACTGGCCACCCATCAACTGAGGCACCTGGTTGGGCCGGTGCTGTCCCGGTACTGGCCACCCGTCAGCTGAGGCACCTGGCTGGGCCAGTGCTGTCCCAGTACTGGCCACCCATCAACTGAGGCACCTGGCTGGGCCAGTGCTGTCCCGGTACTGGCCACCCGTCAACTGAGGCACCTGGTTGGGCCGGTGCTGTACCGGTACTGGCCACGGGTCAGCTGAGGCATGCAGGGCTCTGCCATCTATAGCCTTCTTTGGATTCTGAGATCCCAAGAACAGAAGCTGTTGGCATTTAGCAATTTATGATTTTCTTCCTTTTTTTGATGCTGCAGATTTATCCAACTGACTTTCCCAGCCCTCCAGGGGGACCGTTGCTGGGGCTTCCAGTCTCTCTTTGTTTAGAAATCTCAGGGCAAGTGGAGATCAGGTCTGTTCTGCACAGATGCACCTTCCTGAGCTCTTGGCGTGGCACCACCTCCTGCTTCACCACTGTGGTGAGGGGTCTGCCTGTGAACACTGCAGAGCCTCCAAGGTCAAGAAGACCACCAAGATTTATGAGGGCACTTTCAAGGATTTGTTGCAAAAATGCAAAGGAGCTCATGAGGCAGTGCTGTGAGCAGGCTCTGTGTGGTGTTGTGGGCAGAAATCAACCTCAGCCCTAAAGGGAGGGGCCTGGTAGTCCTTCAAAGGCCAGGGCAGGCAAGGCCAGCATGGATCAGGCAAAATGGTGGCTATCATGTATGGATCTTGTACGTTCTGCTTTTAGATGGAGGTAGCTAAGCAACAGAACACACAGCTTCCAAATTGGGACAAGTTTAAACTGGCAAATCTCAGCCCCAGAGGATATAAATATGACGCTTCATCGTCTTGGGTGGAAGTCCCCGTGTACAGGGAGGGAAAGCCCATCTGTGTGTGGCATGCAGGGTACAGGGAGTGGGTCCCCGAGTCCCATCCTGTGCAGGGGAGAGGCTCAGGCCCCTTCTGTGCAGTGTCAATATGAAGTGGCCCTGTCCCTGCTGAGGGCTCCAGGGAGGGTCAGCTGCTGTTTGTTTTCCTTGGTTGCTTGGGATTCTGTAGAGGATGGTACAGCATGTTTTGTAAGAAAATGCAAAACAACATCAACCCCCATTCAGTATCAATAAAATGTGATTCCCAAACCAGGGAGCAGGTGGTTTGGTGGACTTGGAGGCTGCCTAGCTGAGAGCCATGGGCTGAGTGAGCCCAGGGAAGTCACTTGGTGAGTCCAAGCCTTGAAATGGGTGTGTGATGTCTGCCTGCTCAGATGCTTGCAGGGACTAAATACCACACAGTCCTGCTTCACCCAGGATTGGGGCTTAGCGTGTGTGAGTAGTAGTCATAGTAATAAGAGCACAACCATAGCTCAGTAACATGTATGAAACCCGTGTTATGTATGAGGGGTGGTGTTTGCCTGCATTCCTATAAACATAAGACGTAAATGCTATTATTGGATGTTCTTAGCAGCTAAGGAAATGGAGGCCCAGAGAGATTGGGTAAGATGCTCAAAGTCACACAGCTAGTAAGCTAGTGGAGCTGAGATGTGACCCAGGCGGGCTGACTCCAGACCGCACGTTAGAGCCACCCCACTCCCTGGAATAGTTGCACAGGCGGTCAGGACTGGCATGGTTGTTCCAAAATCAACAAGGACGCAGACTCCTCTTACCTTCCTGCTATTTACCCTTATGCCGGTGTTGATCCTCCATGGTCCAGGGTGGCTGCAAAGGCACCAGACATCATATTCAAGTCCCAAAGGGGCATACATCTCAGCTGAGTCAGCTTTTCCAGAGGGCTCCTCCCAGAAGCTCCTCCACACACATCTACCTACTGCTCCTTGGTTGGACCCTCCTCATGTGGCCGTGGTCAGCTGGAAAAGAGACTGCTCTGAATAGGACCAGCATTCAGGCATAAGAAGGGGAGAAGGGAGATGGGGTAGGAAATTCGCGGCTTCTGCTGCTTTAGGTGTTCAAGTTAATTTTGTTACATTAAAGGAAGAAAAGAAGCAACAAATGAAGAGACAGAAAGCATTCTGTCTGTTAGGTAGCAATGATTTCTAAATGATTTCTGGAGCAGCCTGGTTTGAGGAGTGCATGTGGATCCCTATGGGCTTGAAGAGCACCGCCGGGGAATTTAAAAATGCCCCATTCCTGACCCTCCCACACTGGGCCAGGGAGGTGAGCAGCTGGCAGGAAGTTGAGGAGGAGGAGGGAAAGGGGAACCCTGAGAGGCGCTGAGAGTGATGTGGACAAACACAGCTACCCCCTCCCCAGCAATCCTACCCTTTCTGCAGCGATCCCACCCCGTCCCCAGCAATCCCACCCCTTCCCCAGCAATCCTACCCCTTCCCCAGCGATCCCACCCCTTCCCCAGCGATCCCACCCCCTCCCCAACGATCCCACCCCCTCCGCAGCCATCCCACCCCCTCCGCAGCCATCCCACCCCCTCCGCAGCCATCCCACCCCCTCCCCACAGTGATCCCACCCCCTCCGCAGCTATCCCACCCCCTCCGCAGCCATCCCAACACCTCCCCAGCGATCCCACCCCCTCCCCAATATTTTAGTTCAGCAACAGATGTTTCCTGAACAGCCTCTATGTGCCACTCTCCGCACTGGGCCTAGGATGGGGGGAAGAACAAAGCAGATGCGGGGGCTACCTTCCGAAGCTTCCATTCCACCAGCAAGCGTGGGGGAGGGGAGGTCAGGTGAACATGTGTGTGTACATGTGGAATATGTGGCTATGGCTGGACAAGGGAAGGGCTGCAGTGCAGAGTGACCGTGTTCCATGCAGATGGCTTCCAGCATCCCCTCCTGGGCTGGTGGGCGCTGGTGCACCTCAGTGCCGTTGCTGATGAAGGTCTGGGTGCTGTGGGAATGGTGTGGTCTGCAGATGGGGTGCGCCTGTCTTAAATCAAGGACACTTTCAGATGGATTTGGTTTCTCTCTGACTCGGCTGGTTCAGTCAGCCTGACGGGCACCTACCGTGTGGCTCGGGCCCCGTGCTGGGCAAGACCCTGCCTCCAGCTCCCAGCCTCACTAGGAGTGGGGGATGGGAGCCACAGGATGTGCCCAGTGGAACAGCCGCCAGGGCAGGTGAATCCTGGAGAGGGGCGGGCTGTTCAGGCCGGGGACCCTGGGAAGCCACAGGGAGGAGTGCATGGGAGTGACCCTGGAAGCCCAGAGATGGAGATGGGGAGGGGAAGGGCTGGCAGGGGCCCTGCCCAAGCAAAAGATCAGAGGCAGACAATGCTCAGCGTCCAAGGAGGAAAGCGGAAGGAGCTGGAGGGCAAGGCAGGCCCTAGTACCTGGCAGGTGCTCCATTGGTGCCTGTGGAATGGACCCCAAAGGATCTTAGCCCTGGGAGCAGGCAGTGGGGAGCATTACGTATTCTTTCCATTTTCAAAATCTGAAGAAGGGACTTATATACATGGTAAAAAATAAAACGGTACTTCTCACTCCCACCTCATCCATCTGTCCGGAGTCAGCCACTGTCCACGGGGCCATTTGTGATCATTCAGAAGTGGGTCTTTATAGGAGTCCTAACGCCCAGAACAGTAATCTGCAGATATTACCTCCCATGTGCTGTGCCCAGCTCGGGGTGAGCTGGAACCTGCGGTAGATCCTTCGCTCGGCATCAGTCTCTGGAGGGAGGTAAAGACCTGTCCTCAGTGCTCAGCCCCAGGTGACTACTCAAAAAGCCATTTGAAAGAAGAGATCATAAGCATGATTTGTTCATGCTTTAAACACAATTTTAAACCATACAGATGTCACTTGTTTGGCCGTCACTTTGAGGTAGAATCCAAGGACATTTCTTTGAGGAAGGATCTACCAACTTAAGTTATTTTTGCTCTAAACAAAGGCTGGATGTGTCTCCTCCAAGTTCCACTGACAGTTTCTTCGGAGAGGAGTGAGTATTTAAAGGCACTTGGAAGCAATCTCAGTGCAGAATCCTTCCAGAGTTTTAAGGCCCCACCTCCCCAGATCTCACTTCTCTCTCCCACGCAAACTGCACAGTGGTATTTTTAGCAACTTGCCTCTACTGACTCCAAAGCTTAGTTTTCATGGAATTTACATTTTCATTTTACACCCGTATGAGATCATTTAATCAATGTGCATTAAAAGCTTAATTAAATTTATTACAGAGACAAGTACACCTGGTGCAAATAGGTTTGGGAACAGAAGCAACCAGTTCCTGATCCATGCACAGCTCAGCTGGTGTGGCCAGGCAGTTCTGAAATCAACAGGGAGGCCACGAAGTCAGCACGGGACTCCCAGCATGGCTGGGGCCACTGAAGGATTTCTGCTTCAAGAAGCCTCAACCTGTATCTAAGGCCTTCCCACTGATCAGATCAGGCCCACCCATTTCAGCCAGGACACTCTCCTTGACTTAAAGTCAGCTGATCATGGCCCTTGGTCACATCTACCAGACGCCGTCACAGCAGCACCTAGAGGAGTGTTTGGTTGAGTAACTGGGGACTGGGACCCCACCCCCCATACCATTCAGGTTGACACATCAAATTGACCCTCACAGATTCAAGGTTGGCAGAAAGCTCATGAGCAGATGTAAGATTGCACTCAGTCTCTCACTCACAGCCTCTCTCCTCAGGTGATTTGTAGAGAAGCCACTATTCAAGCAAAGGGCAAGTTCAAAGCTTAGACTCTTAATGATGATGTGGTTTTGCAGTTTCTATATTCACGTTTATTCCCTTTTATCTTCCCCAGAGTCTGGCTGGGAGAGCCTTCCACATAAGGGCTAATGGAGCAGCACCCGGTTCCTTTCTGTAATGGCATTGAATTCCACTGCAGGGTTGAACACAGGTCCTTTACGCCCAGTGGGCATTAAGGCTCTGCCCTGTGCTTGGCTATAATGAACATCCTCATACGTGTGTCTGTAAGAGGCCCATGTGGAAGGATGTTCACACACATCAGAAATCTTGGAACTGGAACTGGCAGGTTAGAGAATATATGCATCTGTCATTTTTGACCTGAGCACTGACCACCAGGGAATGCCCCTGATTGACAGCCCCACCAGTGGGGGGGGGGGGGGGAGGGGCTCTGTCTACACTCTGTCAACATTGTGGATTTTCCAACTTTCTGCCCTCTGCTGATCTGGAGGTGGCACAGTGACGTGCTGTTTGGCACAACCACACACTCCATGTGGTTGTTATTTCCATGGAGGTCTGTGAATGATGATGAACTTTGGACTTGCCCCACAACAGCAGCCCAGTTCTACTAGTAAGGCAGAGCTGTGTCCCACAAGCCCAGAACCATGCCCCCTGCAGCGGGGCCCCTGTATTGCCAGTGGCTTCTCTGTTCATTTTGCTGTGCCAGCTTGAGAGGCTGTGCAGGGGCTGGGGATTCAGCAGTGACCAGGTAGACAAAGTCTCTGCCCTTGGAGGGGTCCTGAGTCCCTAACTGGCCAGCTTGGTGCCTTGTCCTGGGTTGGCACACATACTGCCTTTTGTACTCTGGTGGCAGCTGTGCAAGCGTGGGACTGTGGTGTGTCTTTCACAGGCTTGGAGGGTGGCTTGCCCAAGGTTGCCTTGTTGCTGTCAAAACCAGCCTTTGGGCTCAAGTTTCTCAATGTAAACCTGGCATTGCCTTGATGTCCCATTCATGTATCCACTCATTCATTCAGACACTCATTCATTCATTCAGTCACTTGTTCATTCATTCATTCACTCATTCATTCATTCAGTCACTCATTCATTGGTCACTTATCATGGACAAGGCTTGGTTCCAGGGCCCTGAGTACACAGCATTGGGTACTACTGATGCAGTTCTTACCATTAAGGTACTCAAAACATAAATAATCAATTCTGGCCATGAAGGCCACAAAATACACAAACGCACTGGGGAGCAACCTGTGCAGAAAGGAGCCAGTTACTTCAGCTGGAGGAGTCGGGGTGGGCTTTCTGGAAGAAGAGGTTTAAGCTGAACCATAGGGAGATCTGGGTAACAACTTTCTCAGCAGAGGGAAGGGCCCAGGCAGAGGCGCTGGGTGGGAATCAGCTTGGCATGTGCTGTGGTCTGAATGTTTGTGTCCTCCCCAAATTCATGTGTTACCCCCAGTATGATGGTGGTTGTACATGGGGCCTTTGGGAGGTGATTAGGTCACGAGGGTGCAGTGCTCTTGAGCGGGATTAGCGCCCTCAAAAAAGGGACCCCTGAGGGCTGCATTGCTCCCTCCACCATGTGAGGACACAGTGAGAAGATGCTGTCTCTGGGAAAGTGGGTCCTCCCCAGATGCCGAATCTGCTGGCACCTCAACCTTGGACTTCCCAGACTCCAGAACAGGGAGAAATGGATTTTTGTTTTTTATAAGACACTGAGTTTAGGGGACTGTGTTGTAGCAGCCGCGCTGGGCAAGGGCAGCTCAGCAGGTCAGCATGACCAAAGGAGGACAAGGTATGGGGAGGAGGGAGATCAGTGGGGTGGGGGAGGGGAGGGGTGCTCAGTGGCTTCGAGGAGGCTGGAGCTCTGCTCTTCAGCAGGTTGTCTCCCTCCAGGAATTCCCTGCCACAGGCTCGGGCCTCTGGGTCCTGGTGGATGAACACAGATCTTCACTGAGTGTCCCTGGTCCGGGCCAGTGTGGGGCCAGCATCTTGATTCTTCCCAGCTGACTCAACCTGGGCTTGGCTCACCCTTGGCTGGGACCCAAGGAGGCCAGGCAGGGTGGTGGGGCCCAGTGGGGTGTGGGGCACATTCCTTCCAGTGCACTCCCCTGCCCCAGCCTTACACCTGGCATTACAGGGCACATGCTGTCCTCACCCTGCCTCTCACACCTGCTCTCTCTGCACACACCCTCCTGGCCCTGCCTCTCACACCTGCTCTCTCTGCACACACCATCCTCACCCTGCCTCTCACACCTGCTGTCTCTGCACACACCCTCCTGGCCCTGCCTCTCACACCTGCTCTCTCTGTACACACTGTCCTCACTCTGCCTCTCATACCTGCTCTCCCACACACTCCGTCCCTGCCCTGTCTCTCGTGCCTGCTCTGCACACACAGTCCTGGCCCTGCCTCTTACGCCTGCTGTCTCTGCTTCCCTCTCTCACGTCCTTCCCTGCAGGGTGCCTCTCTCCCTCCTCTTTGCACACATGTTCTTGGCCTTTCTTCCTCACTCCACTTTCCTCCTTTCAAAAATAGCATTGGCAGGGCTGGGTGTCACTGTGAATGACGTTCTCTGCGTTACCTTGACTGTGAGAACAGAAAGTGCCTCTCTACAGGTAGATGCGAGTTTGGTCCTGAAAGTCAAGGGCCTGGTTTTCCTCCAGAGGATTTGAATCCGTCCCTCTCCCTGCTCCCCTCCCTTCTCTCCTTCCATCCCTCCTTCCCTCCCATAGTTCTCAGGCACCATGCGATTCCTCAGTACCTCTGAGAGTTCCCAGATGGAAGGTGACCTGGGTGTCCCTTGATGTCCATGTTGCTGTCTTTAGCACCTGGAAGAGGAGGTAGAAGGGGCATGTTCATGGTGGGGTTGGGGAAGCCTCTCAGGGCAGCCCGGGAACCATCCAGAGAGACTGGTGCTGGTGACCAGCTGGCCTTCATGGGGGGGCGGGAAATGATCTTGGTGCCTCACCTGAACCCTTGGAACACCCGGCTCCAGGCAGCTGATTGGAGGCGAGACCCCTCCCCACCACCAGTGGGGCTGTTCCTGGTGCAGAGGGTGAAGGACTCATCTCATCTGTATCCCAGGGGCACTAACCCAACCCTGGGCAGGGCAGTCTAGAGTCCCTTTTTGGCTTACAGTGGGCCACAGAGCCAGGCTGACAAAACAGAAATAGCAACAGTGATGGAGACAGTGCAGTGTGCAGCTTGCGGAGCCCAGGGCACAGCGGCCTGGCTAGCCCCCTCACATACGGCTCTCTCCTTTCAGTCTCACCAGGTGAGACCATGGAGGTGCAGAGAGGAGACTGGCTGCACCCAGGAGGTGGAGGACAAGAGACACTGGAGAGTCTGGGAGGCCAACTCCACGTACCTGGAGTTCTTTTCTGTGCTGCCCTGGGAGGGAGCCCAGGCTCCAGGGGACATATTTCTCCTGCAGGGTGGGGTTGGGAGGACAGAGTAGGCAGGAGCCTTTGGCCTGAAGGCTTGTCACTGTGGGCACAAGAGGCATGGGACACCTTCCCGACATCAGAAGCCCCCCACTGCACCAAGCTTGGCGGGGCTTCCTGGTGGAGTTGAAGTTGCCCTGCCTCCTATGCCCCCAGGACACAGGAGGCAGGCCAGCCGTTCTGTTGCCTTTTGGAAATTCAGGGCAGCTCTGTGGATTGTCACAGCAACTGGAGCTCCTGCTGTATTTTCAGGATGGTCCCGGGAGGCAGGTGTTCTGCAGCCATGGGGCACTCCCTTAGCAATGAAGACTGGCCCCCCATTCCACTTGACTTCTGAATGTCCCTGGGACACTCATGAGAGTCCGAAGCCTGTTTATGATTAACTGAGCCTCAGCCCAAGTGCATTGTGGACACACACACGAGGTATTTTGGTGGAGCTGTATTACAGGTGGCGTCTCCTGGAATGCAAAATGCCAGAAACCTCTCCCACAGATTGGGGAGGGAACTTTGCTTTGTCCAGAGCTTCACCAAGAAGCATTCCTCCACCAGTGTCTCTCAGGGCATGGAGTGACCAGTGTGGCAGCTGTGGGTCTGTCTGCATTGGTGGCTGGCACTGTGATGGTGATTTTTCTGTAGCGGCAGCATTGGCAGTGTGTGCTGTGTTACCTAATCCAGCCATGCCTGGCACTTACTTACCTATCAGAATATGTGTTATTTGATTAAAACTTATTTTCCTTTTTCCTCCTTTATATTGCAGATAGGGTGTTACGTTGTTTTTTTGGTTATGTGTGTGAGGGATTTGGAGGAAAAGGGACAAGACAGGACAATTGTTATAATGGGGGGGTGTGGGGTACAGTGGGGCTGCGGACCCCTGTGTGAGGAGAAGGACATCTTTGCCGGACAGGGACAGTGTGAACAGCCACCTATTGGTAAATGCAGCTTGACGTGGGGCCATCACCCGGCATGGAGTTTTGGGAGGGGTGGGAGTAGGAGGGGCTGCTGGAGGGGTCACCATAAACTGAAAGGCTTTGCTGAGGGCCTTGGAGTTTGTCCTGAGGATGGTGGGAACCCGGGCTTGAGCTCATCGTGGGAGTAGGAGTTAGAGTTATGCTGCTGTGGGCAGGGAGGTGGACAGTGTGGAAGTCTCCATCATCCAGGGCTGAGGCTTGTGGCCTGGATCAGGGAAGTGGCCTTGGGGATGGAGAGAGGCAGATGGATGGACGGACGGATGGATGGATGCAAGCAGAACCCAGCAGACTTGGAGCTTCCTGGGGTGTTGGACGTAGGGAGTAAGAGGAGCCAGTTCTCCCAGGGGTCTGGTGTGTGCCTGGGTGGTGGCTGGAGCCAGCCCCTGAGCCCAGGATGCTGGGCACAGAGCAGGTGTGAGGAGGTGGGGAACAGGGTGTGAAAAGGTCGGCTTTGGACTCAAAGTGCCTGGAGTCACATCCTCCCTGGCATCCCAGAAGTCAGGACTGCTGGCTGCTGAGATGGGGCTTGCCCCAGGCGTGTGGACCAGCAGCCAGCACCTCTCAGCTGAGCCCTCAGTCGGCAGAACATCCTTGCTTGCTGTTTCCTAGTGTGGACACACTCCATCCCCTCTGCCTGGACGCCCATCCCAGGTCTTTCCCTGGGCAGTTTCTTTCATCATCCAGGCCTCATCTTATGGCCTGGAGAGTCCTCTTCTCTTCCTGAACTTCTCTCCAGACACACCCACATAGCTCTGACGCTCTGAGACATAGGGTCAATGTGCCTGTCATCCGTGCACCCAGATGGTGAGCGCCTGGGGGCAAGCAGAGGAGGCATCTGCCCCATTCACCATCAGATGTCTGAGGATGCATCAATGCGTCGTGTGAATGGTGTGTGGAGACGCTGCCTTGCTGGGGAATCCCATCTCCAGGCGGGGGCCGCCAGCTTTTCTCAGTGACTCAAGGCGGCTGTGGGGCAGGATTGGCGTTCCCAGAAAGGAGCCTCCCAAAATAGCCCGGGCGTCCCCTGTGGGTGTCGAGCTGTCTGTTCTCTCTAGGAAGGCATTCTGCCTTGTATGGAAGGAATTGCTTCTCAATTTCTGCTCCACACTGAGGTGACTTTAGATGTTGATTCAAACCTCTTCTGTGACATCTGTGCTGGGGTGAGATCAAGATTTGGGGGATGTGCGTTTAGTGGGGCAGCCTGGCTGGGTGGGGCTTCATTGGGGAAGCAAAGCTTGGGGAGCTGGAACTATGCTTCTCCTGACCCCGTGTCCTTCCACTTCCTGAAATTACCTGCAGCCCCTGTTGCTGTGCTCATCATGCAGGAAGGCAGTCAGCTGAGCAGTGTGTGCAGAGGACGATTCAGAAACTGGTACAAACTTGGCACTGAGACGGCGTCTGATGGGAGAAGAGGGGGTGTCTGATGAAAGAGGCTATGACAGACAGGAGCATGTGTGTGTCTGATGGAAGAGGGTGTGAGTGTCTGATAGAAGAGGGTATGAGTGTCTGATAGAAGAGGGTATGAGTGTCTGATGGAAGAGGGCGTGAGTGTCTGATGGAAGAGGGTATGAGTGTCTGATAGAAGAGGGTATGAGTGTCTGATGGAAGCAAGTGAGTGATGGACAGTGTGAGTAGATGATGAAAGAAGGTGTGAGTATTTGATGGAGGAGGGTGTGTCTGATGGAGACGGTGTGAATGTCTGATGGAGAGAGCATGAGTGATGAAGAGGGTGTGAGTGTCTGATGGAGGAGTGTGTGGGCATCTGATGGAGGAAGATGTGAACATCTGATGGAGGTGTGAATGAGCAGATGTTGAAAGAGGGTGTGAGCATCCGTCTGATGGAGGAGGCTGTGAGTGTCTGAAGGAGGAGTGATTCTTGGGGATCCAGGCCTGCAAGGAGGCACTGGGCAGGATGGAGCCTACAGCTCTGCTGGCTGAAGGTGGAAGAGACCTGGGCTCAGCACGCCAGGTGAATAATATCAGTGCTATAGTAGTAATGATGCCACCTATTTGTGTGTCAACCTCCTCCTGTATTTAGTGTTCTCGACTCTCCCAGCATCCCTGTGGGTTTTGTTGGCAGGTGTTCACCTGGGGAATCAGAGGCTCAAGTAAGGGAGGGCGTGACCCCATCACCCAGCTGGCAGGGGTCAGAGCTGGAACTGGAATCCTAGCTCTGTGCCAGTGCTGGGGCACCAGTGCTGACTGTGGAAGACAGTTGACAGCCTCCACAGACCTGGAAATGTGGGTGGCACAGTTGCATCATGACTCTCCAGGCGTCCTGACTGTCTAGGCTGTCGGCGGTCTCATCAGCTCCACCTCTAGGCCCCTTCCTCCCCATTGTTTGTCCCCTGCTCCCTGTCTCCTCTGTGCTACTCACAGCACAGGGCCAGGTGTGTCGTAGGTGACTGCTACAGATCTGTCGTGTGAGAGGCACTCGGAACCAGGAAGTGCCTGTGGGGTCACCTGTTTGGCTGGTGCCCCCTTGGCCCCCAGAAATGACTCACATCCACACTTGAACATATAGACATCCTTTTCCAGGGTGTGTCGTGCTCGATACCTTTAATTCCTGTCTGCATTCCAGGGCCTGCTCAGCCTCTTCCTGGCTCCCCAGCCCAGCCTGGTCCTTCCAGCCTCCCTGTCATCCCCACCTCTCGTGTGTGCACAAGCAGGGACCAGGTAGGGAGACCGGCAGATGCTGCTCTCTGTCCCTGGGGTTTCTTTTCTTAGTGTTGCTCCCACACCCACGCGATGCTTTAATTAACTGCCACACTCAGGCTTTGTCAGTGGGGAGAGTCAGAAATAGACTGTGGCTTCCCCAGCTCCAGGCGGCACCAGGACGTCACCAGCAGCCCCATTTCTGAATCAGGAGTCTCAAGCAGCTGCAGAGGGTGGGGAGGTTTGGGGAATCCCACAGGGGTTCTACACCCCCACCTACCCCGCCCCACCCCTCTGCAAGGCCTTCTGCAGCTTCCAAAGCCCAGCTATGCTCCGGCCACGTCTCTAGTGGCTCCTCGGAGAGCAACTTGATACTGAAGCTCAAAGCCCAGGAAGCCCTGGCGGCATCCCTGCCCCAGCCAGGTCCAAGCAGGCTATGTAGTGAGGGAGAGGAACCGGCGCCCATTCCTTTGCTCCTCGACACAGGCTGCTCCCCTTGCCTGTGCCGGCTCTGGGGGTCTGCTCTCACACAGCTTCATGACTCGTTCAACCTGACTGCCCTTTTCCTGGCCATGGTTCTGCCTAGAAAATTTCCTGGGCCACCCTGGCCTGAGTGGCGACTGTGTGTCAGGGCAGGGGTCAGCACACTGTGGGGCAGGGGTGGTGGCCTGTGATGCATGCCTCTGCCTGGACCTGACTCTCTGTGCTGGGAGAATGCTTCCTGGGCCTCATCCCAGCTGTGTCCCTGCTGGCTAGTTCCTGCCAGCTGGTGTTGCTGGTGTTCCTCCCTGCCTCAGCCCTCCCAGCATCTGGAACTGGCTGTGGGTTCTGATTCCAGCTGTAGTAGCTGCTGATCACATTCTTCTCTCTGAGCCTCAAGGGTCTCACCTGTAATGTTGGCAAAGTAATTGTCTGTCCTTGGCATCAGGCTCGTCACTGTTTTTCCTTTCGGAAGCCCCAACTCTGCATGAAGAGTTAGCATAGCTTCAGGTAGCAGGTGGACAAAAGGGTATCTTTTATGTATACTTAGGGTAACAAGTATTAATTTGGAGTGTGGGGTGTTTTTGCTCTGTGGCCAACTTCTTCCCCAAGTCTTGAACACTTCAGGGGGCCCTCACAGGCCTGCAGCACACTTTGTCCTTGGTATCTGGTGGGGGTCTGGGCAGGTCCGTATCTCTTGGTGGTGGGTTC
This sequence comes from Pan paniscus, assembly GCF_029289425.2. Taxonomy (NCBI): domain Eukaryota; kingdom Metazoa; phylum Chordata; class Mammalia; order Primates; family Hominidae; genus Pan; species Pan paniscus. The sequence continues at coordinate 65,601,079 of NC_073270.2, forward strand.
ATCTCCATCTCTGTTGGACAGAAATCTGGAAGAGTCCGGAGAGTGTTTGCAAATGCAAATCTAGTCCTGGCATGCCCATACCCCATCTCACCCAGGTCTGCTTTAAATCCTTCAGTGCCGCTCTGGGGTTCCAGGAGTGAATCCAGACTCCCTCTCCAGGGATGCCAGGCTGTGTGGGTCCTGCCCCTGCTCAGCCTCAGTGCACACACACCTCCTTGCAATCTAAACGACCCCGCCTCAGGACCTTTGCACATGTCCTCTCCTCACCTAGCAATCCCCAATCATCCTCTAGATCCCAACTAAAGTGTCACCTTCTGGGAAGCCATTCATGTGCAGATTAGAGCCTAGTCTGAACGGTGGCCTGGCCTTGTTGGGTTGGCAGAACCACCCTAAGACCCTGCTTAGCACCCTCACCTGGCAGTCAGGGGTCTTCTTGCTCACCTCAATCCCCTCCACTGGTGAGAACCACAGGGAGGGTCTTGGGGCCCACAGCACTGTCTAGGGTTCTGCATCCACCCTTCCAGGTGTGGGGTCCTGGCACTCTGTAGGTAGAGAGGCGGGTTGGTGACAAGCCAGTGGGGTCCTGGCCTGAGCACCCTTTTGCTCTGTTTACAACCCTGTGCCTCTGGGGCTGTGTCTACCCAGAGGACTGCATATTCTAGACCATTCAGGGGTACCCTGTTGACATTCAGTGAGAAGCTTGGCAGCTAGATGAAGCCCTGCAGTGAGCGATTGGACCACTACCAGACTGCCTCTGTGCCTTGGGACCAATTGCACAGTTTTTGCTGGCTTGATGTCCACACTTTCCTGAGGTGTACCAGTTGGATGAAATGCTCTTCTGGGAACATGGTCCGCGATCAGCTGGCAAGTCACAGGTTGGGTTTTCTTGAGAAATTACTATATCCCAAGCATGCATTGTCACAAACATTTTTGTGCATTATCTCATTTAATGCTCATTAAGAGGGTCTGGTACTAATTCTCATTTTAGATGAGAAAGACAAGGTTCCAACAAAGGGCGGGGGGAAGCCTTGTTCGGGGGCCATGCCAGTGGACACTAGCCTCCAGGGACATTTGGGGTACTTCTCAGATTTGAGGAAATGCACAGCCTCACTCCTCAGGTGTCCCTATGGGTGTTCCTGGCTGGGCAGCTGGCTCAAGAATTGTCTTGAGCCACACATAAAATACAAATGGCTGGGGCCAGCATCGCGGACAGTGAAAGAGTTTACCAAGGCAGTTATAGGTAAAGAAAGGCAAATTTATTAGAGAAAGTATGAAGATCCGTTGCAAGGGTGCAATGGGCAGCACAGTAGAGAAGGGGCTGCTGCAAAGAGGCAGGGGCTGGAGGGAAGTTTTATAGGGTTGTGCCAGAGGGGCTTATGTGCAGATAAGATAGTACTGCTGGATCTTCGAGTGGAACAAGGTGTTTGGAAATAGGATGTCATGCCAGTGGGTTGTCTGTGATTAGCTGGCTCTCAGAACAATTCTTCTCCCCCACCTAGGACCCCTTCCTCATTGTTGCTTACTTATTAGGACTCCACGTTTTACTTCCCAAGATCCCATTCCTATACACAGCCTCTCCCTCTTAGCCAGAGGAGCTGTGCAAAGGAAGTACCTTTTCATGGGTAAAAGACTCATGGTGCGCTCACTCTTGCTGGGCTTCAGGGATTTTTCATTTCTATTGCTCTAAAAGTGCCTGTGTGCCTTCCCCCTCCATCCCATCTCCTTCCTGCTTCCGAGCCCTTCTGTGGGCAGCATGGGGGCCAGGAATCTGGCTTGTTCCTGCTTTTCCTATGGTGGTCTGCCCCACCATTATTCACACACAGAGGCTGTTGGGTTCTCTTACCATTCCCTGTTTACAGAGACTCAGATACATTCAGAAGCGAGCTAACACTGGGTGCCCAGCTCTAAGGGGAGACCCCAGACAACTCCAATTTCCTGATGATTTCTCTTCCTTTACCTAATTCCTTCTCCAAGACTCTTGCAGACACTGCTGTACCAAGTGGATTCTGTGTAACTCTCTCAGAAGTTTCCTCTTCCATGAAGCCTGCCTTGATTACCCACCCCCATCCTCACTCCCTCAGTGTTTAAGCCCAGTGTGTGAACAGTTAAGAGACGCTATGGTCTTCCCACACTGGTTTCTTCTCTTCATTTGGGTCTCAGCGAAATGTATCTCTGCCAGATTCTGAATGTATCTGCCCCTGCCCAACCACTCACCCACCATATCCGCCATTTCCTCCACGGCACTGACCACTCTCTCAGATGATTTTGTTCATTTGTCTGCCTTTACCTCTAGACCAGGGGCGTCCAATCTTTCAGCTTCCCTGGGCCACACGGGAAGAAGAATTGTCTTGAGCCGCATACATAAAATACACTAACGATAGGTGATTAGCTAAAAATAATTGCAAAAAAACCCTCATAATTTGTGTTTTCAGAAAGTTTATGAATTTGTGTTGGGCCTCCTTCAAAGCTGTCCTGAGCTGCATGCAGCCTGCAGGCCATGGGTTAGACAAGCTTGCTCTAGACTATGAGCTTCCCAAGGGCAGGGAAGACTTCCCATACTCAGCACTCTGTTCTGGGGGCTTGGAACAGTGCCTGGCACATAGCAAATATGTCATAGTCATCTCCTGAGTGCTTGAATGAGTGGCCTTTGGGGTGTTTTGACTAGACTGCAAAAGCAACACTTAAGTGAGCTAGGCTTTGCATACATTGTTTGGGACTGGGGAGGATTCCAGCCAGGAATTATCAGGGGGGAGGTTCACGTCTCACTGAACATCGAGATATGATGTGGAAGTAACCACCCACAGAGCCAGAAGACAAAGCCCACAGGGGAGCAGAACCACAAAGGGTTGTGTTCTAGTGGGGAGGGAGGAGTGGCTGAGCCCCGCAATGCCCTAGGCTTTCTGCTGGGACAAGGATTATAAATAGGAGATAAATAATTTTTAAATGGAGGCAACATCCTCACTGGGGCAAAATATTATGGCCCTAAATTCTGGGCATTCAAATACTGGGCCCTGTTGTCTCCCTGCTGTGGTTAGAGGATCTGGAAGTGGGAAGGTTTCTGGCTCTGGCCCAAGGACAATATTATTGTAGTCATAAAAATAATCAGAGCTTGGCATTAATTTTGGATAATGATGCCTCCTTCTCCTGACAAGCCCTTTATGTTTTTTGGTGGTGACTGTTGTTGGCTGCATCCTCCAACTTCCTCAATGAGAGACCACTTGAAAAAGAAATAATAATTTGTCTTCATATCGCACACTCCGTCTGGGCTGATGGTGGGAGGGGAATGCGTGTGGGTGGGCTCAGCTCTGTTAGCTGCGCTGGCTGGAAGAGATTCCCAGTTTTTATTCAGCGCTCGAGCTGAGCTGCATGCTTGCTGACAAGAGGCAGGAGGCCCCTTAGACGTCTTTAGACACTCCCCCTGTGCTGGGCTGGGCACAGGCGGCTCTACTCAGCAGTTCAGCAGGCAGAAAGCCGGAAGGAGAGATCAGTGCTCCCAAGGCTGGTGTCTCCCGTGCTGACAACGGAGGCAGTGCTGGGAAGCATGAATCTCCCAGCATCTCTGGATCCAGAAGCCTGAAAACAGGTGGTGCTACCCACCCCTCCCTAAGCCAATGGGCAGGAAAAAGAATTTCCTGAACAGATCTCCTCGCTGCTTAAACACACTGCTCCAGTGAACAGTCCAGACCAGGCAAGGTTTGGGCGACAGATCAGAAAAATGAAGACCTGCACATGTGGAGCTGCAGCAAGGACTAGTCTAGTATTAGCTCTGTGACGGGAGAGCTTTGACTGTCACCTGGAAGTCTGACTTGATTTTGCCAGCAAGAGGCAACAACCAAAGGTTCACTTTCTCTCCTCCCAATTTTGGGAGGTGATCTATAGGGGTTTGCCAGCCACCTCTCATCCTTGCAGACCCCAGGTGGAATTTGCAGGCAGCCACTATGGTGCAAAATGTAATTTTAGTGTTTTTCCGCAGACGGCTGAGCCAAAGACCTGCCGTGGAAGAGCTGGAGAGAAGAAATATCTTGAAACGTGAGTAGCTGGTGATTCCTCTAGAGGTTTTCCTTCACGTGTGGTGAGGCTGTTGCACAAATCCTGAGTTCCCATAACCCAGCCCTTCTCTGCAAGCGGAATGCTCCATGCTCCCAGTAAACCTGAGCTGCTGCTGAATTCTGAAAGCAAGCCCCAAAGGAAAGCTGATATACCTAGAAACATTTTTTTTAATTTAAAAAAACTCCTTTCCTCTTAGCATAAAGATGTTTTTATTTTCAGGGTTAGTCCCATATGTCTAAGTGCGTTAGGTTTCAAGCAGGTCTTCCTGGCAGTTTGGGTCGGGGTTCTTCATGGCTATAGAAATCACAAAGCATGAACCGCATGAACACACTAGAGAAGGACACGCCCCTTGCCTGTTACACTTGGGAGGAATAAAGCAGTGAGCTCAGGGAAACAGTGAAGCCATGAGAAGCTTTCCTGTGGCTCAGGACTTTGAGGTTCCAGGACCCTCTGTTGCTCCCAGCCTTGCAACCCCTTGCATTTCCCGTTAGGTGGACAATTATAGCATACGCTGAGCATAGGTGTTCATGAGTAACCTCCATGCTCTAGGGCACTATATTCCATTAAATATTCCATAAAGTCAGTGATTTAGGGGTGGCCAAACCTCTTGAAAAAGTGTTTCTCCAATAGTTCTTTATCTAGTCATTTTCAGTTTTTAAAACGTTTTTCACAGAAAGTGTCTTCTAATGGCTTGGATTTTTAAAGGACTTTTTTTCTATGTGATGAATACTGCAGACTTTCTCTGAGTTTGTTTTCTTATTTGTGAACATCTTTTTATGAAGTTATAATAAAACTGACCAAGCTGACTTTCTGTCAGAAAATACCGCAGAGCCCCTTGGGTACTGAACTTGAATTGATTCCTCCCTCCTTTCTTTGCCTCAATGCCTTCATTAACTGCCGAAAACAATCCCCTCCTTTATAGATTGTTGAAAATAACCCTCAGATAAAGACTTCTTCATTTTACTTTTTAAACTTAAGATATAGTGACTACTGTTCTATGTTAACTATACCATCTCTGAGGATTTAAAGAAAAGCTCTTCATTGATAACATGCTTAATTAAGTAGGCAGACAGAAAAGTCAAGCTGTTTCAGTTGCCAAATATTTGAATTTTTAAAAATTAAGTCACTTATTTATAAAGCTTGTAAGTTGCAGATGCTACTAAAAGTAGCAGTCCAGACTTGAACCAGGCAAGTTCAAGACACAGGAAGCACCACATTCCAAGTAGCCTGCTGTCAGCAACAGGAAGAGAGTACTACAGCCCAGACCTTTAACCCAGGAACCATGTCTTCTTTCAGTAGCAGCCTCTTCCTTCCTATCGTGGGCAACCAGGTCTTCCCATCAGCAAGTACTTCTAATTGTGTTAATCTTTGGAAATAAATTCAGAGCCTTAGAAACAGAACTATCTTTGGTGAATAGGGAGCTAGCAAATGCATAACTGAAACTGACTGCCCTTACCTTCAGTGCACGAAAGGGAAAATGGGTTTCCTCTGCGGTGGCCATGGCAATCCCGCCATAAACACTGTGCCTTCATCAGTGAATGTAGGTTTGTCCTTAGCTCGGAAGCCCTCTCTAGTGTCCTGAGTGGAAGGACCTGAGAATTTTACTGCTAGGTTTGTGGTGGGTGTTTGGTTTTACTTTTGTTCTGTGGAGATGAGAATAGGGTAACTATATATAGCCTAGTATGAAATATCATACTCATAGGCTCTAGATACACAGGACTTCAAGCACTCATACTGTATTGTATTTTCTTCTTGTAACCAATTCTTAGAATATCACTTTTGTATTTGCTTCAAGGGGGAACTCATGACTAACTGCAGTCATATCTGAGGAGCACTCAAAACTCTGCCCATATAACACTATAACATGGATAGAAAAGCAGAAGAGCAGGGGCCCCTTTATATGGTGATGGTAATTCTTTATTAGGCCCAATCTGTGCCAGGGACTATATTCAGTACTTGGTATATATTCCCTCGTTTAATCACTGCAACATATTTGTGAGGTTTGCACTTTTTAATAAATGAATATTGGGAAAAGGATAGCACTAGAGTTCAACCCCAGGTCTGCCTAACTCCATTGCCCATCTTCTTAACTACTGCATCAGAAGCAGTAATACATTTCTGGATATTCATGGAAGTCTCAGGTATAACTGTCCAAGCTGCTGGAGCTATTTCCAGAAAATATGAGTATAGCAGTCCTGATTATGGGTCCCTTGCTTTGTATAATGCAGAGGGTGTTCTGGGTCTGGAAATAAGAAATTCATAAACATATCTGAGGGGAGCTCAGAAGGGGAGGTCTGTGGGCTTAGGCCAACAGGGAGGACTTCTTGAAGGAGGTCTCCAACAGAGCGCCTGGCACAAAGCAGCACTCTGACAGGAACTTCCAAAAAAGATCAGTTCTCCAAAGACCCTGCTGGTGACCTTCGTAGTAATTATGGCATTTTTCAGGATTAAAAAAAAAAAAGATCTGACTTTGTTTCAATCTTTTCACATGGAAGCTGCACTTGGGAGCTGCCCATGGCCTATTTTAAAGAAATCTGAAAAATTTTACGTCACGTAAATCCCTCATGGCTTGCCTTGTCTGGACACTTTCACAATGTCTCTCTAATTCTATCAGCTTTCTGATGATACCTTAAAAGTATGGTTTCTTCTGGTTTCTCACTTGTATAAAGAATTAAGCAGAAAGAGGATTTCATTACGTTTTCTAAAACACCCTAATCCAAGATGACTCACTTAAAAAAAAATTACTGGAAAGCACAATATATTAAACTCTCATATAACCAATCCCACAAATGTATAAATATTTGAAATGCATCTTTTACATAAAGGCAGATAATGTGAAATTGTGTTAATTGCAAGTGGCAGGATTTCCCTTACCAAAACCTACCAGTGTTTCTAGGAGTGCTGATTGTTGAAATCTCTTTCCTAGGAATGGAGCTATGTTCAGGTCAGGGACATAAGGCTTTATTTAGCAACAGAGAACACCAGAAATAGGACAGCCATTATCTTGTATCCCAGGGGGAAGCTTACGTTTTATACTATATCTCAGCACTTTCGTCTATTTTTAGCTTCCAAGGGTAGGTGCGAGCACAGCTTGAATGTTAATAGTCGCAACTTACCAAGCAAAGCTAATTTTGCTGAGGGACTTGGGATCCTTTAAAAGGCACTGTCATATAACAGTGTTCACGCTTCAGCAATGGAGAGTCAGCGAGGTTCATAGATGTGTTAAGATTTGAAATACAGTCTGAACATATAAATTCCAGGCAAGCATATGCTGCCCAGGAGCTGAAGAAGGTGTTCCATGTTTTATGTTGGTTAAAAAGTCTGTACGCTTATTAAGGAAAAAAATTAGTGGCAGTGCTATTTATATTGAAATGTACATATACATTTATTTACTTAGTCTACTACAGCTTTTTTTATGTGGCATCTAAGTGCTAGATGTAAATATAAAGATATTTGGGGAGAAAGAAAATCAGTGAGAAAGACAGACACAGAGGTGTCTACTTCCTTAAACAAACAGCAGCCATATCTGTGGTTGTTTCTAATGCACAGAAGGGCTGAGGAGACCAGGTTGGGATGACAGCAAAGCTTTGCTTAGTACAAGTATTTCTGTGTAATGAGACCATGATCTCCTGAGCAGTGACTGACAAAGTGGGAAGAAAACACCAAGAGTGATGTGGAATTAACTTCAGCTCCCAGAAATATGGATATCTTGGGAACACTTCCCTGCTCAAGAGAAGAACGTTTCAACCTGTTTCTTTGTTATTTTTTTTTCCTATTTTAATCTTTCACAGAAAGGAATGATCAGACAGAGCAGGAAGAAAGAAGAGAAATCAAGCAAAGATTGACAAGAAAGGTAGTATAAGCATTTTATTGCCTGAATAATAAAAGGTGGTCTAGAGAACAGCTGCTTCGGTAGCAGGTGGGATGGGTAATGCTAGGTATCACTCTGTGATCATGAATAATGTTCTCTTGGACATCATGGCATCAGTTAAATCAGGATATTTGCTCAGCAACAATGAATTAACTCCCTCTGACGTTCCCTATGGACGAAGTCCTTCCCTAGCACGGTAGCCCTTGGAGAGGTGCACAATGCACATGACATTTTTTACTTATGTTCAGGTGGAAGCCAGAAGTTGATTGGCATTTTCTTAATTTACAGTGTCTAGGAAAAGCATACCTGGGTATCAGTGTTTTAGTCACATTCTACACTCATCGCTTTTGTTCACCTCCAATATGTCTAGAAGTTCCTCAGTTGCAGAAAGCTTTATTAGACTCAAAGGTTTGTTCTCTGTGACTCAAATAGTTAACATTTACTATGGCCAATACAGGTAGCAACTCTATAAATCTTAATCTACTTTTAAAGCCTTGACCATTTCTAAATTCAAGTGTTCTGGATTCCCCTTCTTCGTTGTGCTGCTCCATAATAATTCTCTTGAAATTAACAGAATATCCTTCCTAAGCTGGACATATAATAACTTTATTAGTACTTTTAAAAAGCTTATCTAATTGTATCTGAAGCCAGTGATGCCATAAAATCTAACTTAATTCACTAACCATTCCTTGAGCTGGTGCTGTGTACTACTGGGGGTGTGACTCCTTCTGATAAAATATGTTGGAGGAAGGGGGATTGTGATTTAAGAGTACAGTATATAATTTCAGCCCTTCACATTAGAGATTGCTTGTATTTGGGTTATATTTTCCAGTTTCAGTTTTTTTTTTTTTTTTTTTTTTTTTTTTTTTTTTTTTTTAAGAGAAGTGCTGTTTGTTCAGAGTACTTCAAAAAAGCTAGTTTGGCATGTGATACTTAACTATGATGATCTTTAATTTTAGCTTAATCAGAGACCCACTGTTGATGAATTAAGAGACAGAAAAATTCTGATACGATTCAGTGATTACGTGGAAGTAGCAAAAGCGCAGGACTATGACAGGAGGGCAGACAAACCCTGGACGAGACTGTCAGCAGCAGATAAGGTACCTAACTGCCTGTGCTGGTGGGGGGTGTTGGATGATATAATAAAGGCAAAATATGTCATGCCAGGGAGTTTATTCATAGACAGTAGGAGCCCTCAACTATTTAAGGGTATACTGCAGTAAATATTGGTTTCTCAAAGATAATTCAGGGTCAGATTGAGAAGTGGTTCTCAGCTAGGTGACAGTTTTGCCCCGAGGGACATTTGGCAATGTCTAGAGACATTTTTGATTGTCACAACTCGGGATGCTACTGGCATCTACTGGTAGAGGCCAGGGACACTGCTAAGCATCTCACAATGCACATAACAGCCCCCACAACAAAGGATTATCTAGTACCAAATGTCAAGACTGTGGAAATTGAGAAACCTTGGTATAAGGGATAAATCAAAGGTGGGCAAGGCTGCCATAAGAGATCAACTGACAAGTTTAAACAAAAAGAGCTACAGTGGGGACAAAGAGGCATTCAAGAAAGCCTCTACAGTATAGAAAAGGTTCTAGATTCTCCCCCTGGACTTGTGCAGCTTGAGGTATCTCTGAGAACCTCCTAAGAAGTCTGAACTGAACAGCTAGAGAGGCAGGAAGAACACAAGGAGGTAGTAGGTCATAGAGTCTCTGCATGACATTTGGTGAGCACAGAGAGGGTAAGTTCTTGTCTGTGATCAAACACTTGACTGGCAGGATTTAAGCCCAAGAGTGTCCATAGAGTTTTGTCACCTTCTTGCTTCTATTAATTTTCAGAAGACTTAAAGCCTTCAGGAAGAGAAAAATTATACATTCAGGCAAGGAATTTGCTAATTGTTCTTCATTCTTCATATGCTGAGTATGAGTATGTACACAGATATTGCATCAACTTGGAGAAATGCGAACGTGTTGGACTAACTTGCCTGGTTCTTTGTGACTGATGTGCTCAGAGGATCACAGTGATGCGAGGAGAAGTATCTTTGGTGGTCTGCAGATGTGTTTGAGTATGAGAATAATATACCCCTAAAGTTCTTAAAGACTTTCCTTGTCCCAGAGGCTGTGTTTGATGTTTTCAGTCTCATCAGGTCCCTCGAGTGTTTATCTGAGAAAGAAGTACATGATGCAAGTGGGCCTGGGGAAGCCAAAATATTAATGTATGCTGAAGTTAGAAAGGCTTATTTCTAGATTATCTCTGATTATAAAATTCCAAGTTCACCAAAAGCTGAAGTTTACTCATTGTCTTGGTGTTCCTGTTTCATTAGTGCCCTAAGCATGTGCTTGGTCCGTTTAGGTATGGAGTGAACGGAGTTTGGGGAAGGGTTGTCTTCCCACTACAGTTCAGCAAATTAATGAATGGAACACTTACATAATACTAGTCCTAGCCAGAGTAATCGAGCAACAGAAAGAAAGGGCATCCAAACTGGAAAAGAGAAAGTCAAGTTATCCCTCTTTACAGACAATATGATCTTATACCTAGAGAAACCTAAAGACTCCACCAAAAACTTAGATCTGATAAATTCACTAAAGCCATAGGATACAAAATCATACAAAAATTAGTAGCATTTCTATAAATAATGGACTAGCTGAGAAAGAAATCAAGGTGGCAATCTTATTTAAAATAGGTACCAAAAATACCTGAAAATGAATTTAACCAAGGAGGTGAAAGACCTCTGCAAGGAAAACTACAAAACAATGATGAAAGCTACAAAACAATGATGAAAGAAATTGAAGAGGCCACACACAAATGGAAAGATATCTCATGCTCATGGATAGAAAGGACTAATACTGCTAAAATGACCAATGCAATCCCTATCAAAATACCAATGTCATTTTTCACAAAAATAGTAAAAGCCATCCTAAAATTCATGTGAAACCCAAAAAGAACCTGAATAGCCAAAGTAATCCTTAGCAAAAAGAACAAAGCTGGAGGCATCACACTAACTTCAAAACATATTATAAGGTTATACTACCAGCATAATATTGGTATAAAAGACACATAGGCCAATGGAAAAGAGTAGAAAACCCAGAAAAAATTCACTTATTTACAGCCAACTGATTTTTGACAAAGGTGCCAAGAACATAAACTGGGGAAAGGACACTCTTCAATAAATGGTGCTGGGAAAATTGGATATCCATATGGCAAAAGAATGAAACTGCACCCCTATTTCTTACTATATACAAAAATCAACTTGAAGAATAAAGACCCCAAACTATAAAATCACTAAAAGAAAACACAGAAGAAACAGTCCAGGACATTGGTCTAGGCAAACATTTTATGGCTAAGACCTCAAAAGCACAGGTAACAACCAAAATAAACAAATGAGACTATATTAAACTACAAAGCTTCTACACAACAAATCAACAGAGTAAAGAGACAACAGGGAATATGAGAAAATATTAATATCTGCAAACTATTCATCCAAAAAGGGACTAATATCCAGAATATACAAGGAACTCAACAGTAAAAAAACAAATAATCCCATTAGAAAGTAGACAAAAGACATGAATAGACATTTCTCAAAAGATGACATACAAATCGCCAACAGGTTTATGGAAAAAATGCTCAACATCATTAATCAACAGGGAAATGCAAATCAAAACCACGATGAGGTATCATCTTATTCCAGTTAGAATAGTTATTAAAAAAATAACATGCTGGAAACGATTAGGAGAAAAGTGAACTTTTATATACTGTTGATGGGAATGTAAATTAATGCAGCCATTATGGAAAACAGTATGGAGACTCCTCAAAATATTTTTTAAAAACTATATGATCCAGAAATGCCACTTCTAGGTATATACGCAAAGGAAATCAAATCAGTACATTGAAGAGATATCTGTACTCCCCTGTTCACTGCAGCATTATTAACAATAGCCAAGATACAAAATCATCTAAGTGTCCATCAATAGATTAATGGATAAAGAAAATGTAGTGCGTGTATATATGTATATGTGAATACAGTGTGTATACACAGCCACACAAAATGGAATATTCCACCTTAAGAAAATTCAGTCATTTTTGACAACATGTATGGAACTGGATGTTATTATGTTAAATAAGCCAGGCACAGAAAAACAAATATCGCATGTTCTCACTCATGTGGGATCAAAAAAGTTGATGTCATGGAGGTAGACAGTAGAATGATAGATACCAAAGGCTGGGAAGGGTGGCAGGGTTTGGGGAGAGAAAGAGAGGTTGGTTAACCGGTAGTAACGTACAATTAGAAGGAATAAGTTCTAATGTTCTATAGCAGAGTAGGGTCACTACAGTTAACAACTATGTTGTGTATATTTCAAAACAGCTAGAAGAGAGGACTTAAAATGTTCCCAACACATAGAAATGATAAATACTGGAGGTAGACATCCTAAATACTTGATCATCACACAGTCTATGCATATAACAAAATGTCACATGTACCCTATATATATGTACAAATATTATGTATCAATAAAATTTTTACAAAGACTTCCAGAATATTAGCTACATACTAGCTTGGTAGGACTATAATAATGAGTATGGCAGTTTTAATGATGAACCAAAAAATTGTTTTTTTCTGTATATTACATAATACAGTCAACAAGGATTAGGAATGGTTAATTTATAAACACGATGCTAATTTCCTGATTTTTTAATATCCTGTAAAACAATGTCTTGTTTTTAAATTTCAGGCAGCAATTCGTAAAGAATTAAATGAGTACAAAAGTAATGAAATGGAGGTACATGCATCAAGCAAGCACTTGACAAGGTCAGATTTGTTTCTATGAATTTCATGGTACTTATTTTTGAAACACACACCGCCTTCCCCCTCCCCCGCCACAAACCATGTATCCAGCTATACAAATTCAGCATTTTTCCAGAGAACTCTATTGAACAAACAGAATGTACCTCAAGTAAGAATGCTGCCTGCTCCCATTATTTCCTTTAGGACTTGGTGAAAGGTGATATGTATGGTAACAATATCGGTTTATTTAAGTAGTTAATGCATATTTAACAAAAATAAGCCTCAAGGCAATGAAAGTAATTTTTCTGTGTATTTAATTCCCCTCTAATATTCAGAATTCCTCCAATTTATAGAACTCACCTGTTTATACTTATAGATTTTTGTGAAATTAGTCACTCCCCACCTTCACATTTACTTTTTCCTATCGTAAATTATTAGTCACATCTTTAACACAGCCAGTGTTCTCCTAAAGCTGAGTATTTGTTTCCTCAGTAAATATTTGAGTAAGTGCTGAGAATGCAACAGTGAATATGATAAAGGAGGCTCCCATCTTCATGGAGTTTATGTTCCATTGGGAATATATTGGCTGATTCTCCCATAATCAAGACTTTTCCCATTAAGATGAATATATTCTCTGTCTATGCTACGATATGCAAGGGATGACACTGGGCTTCTTGGTGATGACGAAGTTGGGAAAAGATTTAACTCTCTTTACTTATTGAACTGCATATTTTTTCAGTATTTCCCCCCACTTCTTTTCCATGGCCATGACCGGTAGTAATTATGTGAAGTTCTCAAACATCTCTGATTCTAAAGCAGATGACTGTGATGCAACAAGCCTTCAACTGTATCAGTTGCTTTGTCTTCTCCTTTATCTGAAGATGCTCAAGGCCCACATACAAAGAGAAAGGAAATCCTGCATATAGATACTGCCTTAAACTAAAATAATAGTTTTAGTTTTCTGTTTGTTACAAAGTGGCCACTGCAATTGTTATCTGAAAGATTTACTCTGTAAGATTAATGTGGCTATAGAACAGAAACTAAGTACAATGGAATTCCACCTTAACCAATGGTTTTAGGGTGAATATATCAAGGGGAAGGGAAAGTTGGATGAATAGGAAAAAATTATGCAAAGAGTTTGTTTTTTAAGGTTCCCTCCCGTGACTAACATACTTTTGGGGAGGAATAGGTCATATGGAGGAATAGGTCATATGAATGTTTAGGAAAAATAGTTTCAGTAAATCATGCACAATTACATTTAATGTTCATTCTGTCTTAAATAGAATGAATACATATTCTATATATTGCAATCTCAATTTTGTACATTTTCCGATTATACATTATTAAATGTTTAGTAAAGATGTTTATTGTCCTAAGTTGATAGCTTTCTAAACTAATGACTCTAATACTTGAACATAAGGAAATAATTTTAGGGTCTTTATACCACATTTTAACAATTCAAGAGTCAGAACGGTATTTTTAGTTATGAGATTTTAAGAGTTTTAAAATTACTATGAACATATTACTCTACAAAAAGTCATAACTCTACTATAATTTTCAATAATTTATTAACAAATTCATCATTTCTACTGATTTAGCAAAGCCCTGGCCTTTCTGTGTGCTTCAAGGGCTTTTAACTCACAGTTTTAAAACTAAGTTCTAGATAGTCCTAAGAATTCAGCATATAACAGGGGCCTGAGAGTGGGGAGCCCTCTGAGACTCTACCCTATTTTAACCAGAGTAGCTCCATCCTCATGTTTTACATATGGGACTTCTGAGAATCTTTTTAATAGCAGCAAATTTATTTGTATAAGGTTTTTGGCTATTTTAACTGCTAGAAATGAATAACCTTAAATTCTTTGTCTTTTTTATAATCTCTAGATTCCACAGGCCATAGAGATTTTCTTCTGAGAAGAATTTGTGTTTAATTTTTTGATACCAACACTGAACATTCATCAGGGAACTTTCCTGAAGTTCAGCTCAAGACTACCCTACCTGCTGTGTTTGTGAGAAGAGTAGGATCACACACACAGGTGCAATCTTGACCACACTTACCTGCAAGAGGAGTAACCAGAGGACACACTTCCTTCCTTCTTTGGTGTCTGAGGAGTGTGAACTGTTGGGGTCAGTTAAGACCCAACATAACTCTATCAGAAGAAAACTGTTGTTTGCCTTTCAACCTTGTTTTACAGTTCTGCAGTGTAATGGAGGACGGGCAACGTGCATGTGCAGGCTCACCACTCCCAGGCCTCTGACATGAGGGACATGTGACAGTGTCATTCAGTATTATGTTCAAAAGACATTTTTATCCTGATCATAATTAATTTGAAAACTCTTTAAGTTCATGTTATACAAGATGATTTACTGTATTATACTTCTCCTTTTTTATATAATGTCTAACAAAAAATACAGCTGCAACATTTTGATTCCTGTTAATTTTGTTCTTTAATTAAATGACTACTTATTGCAGGAAATTAACCCAGGCTTTACATTTTCTTGTGGTTGGGATGAGTGGTACTTTAGAACAGGGATCTGTGAAACAAGTCAATTTTTACTTTTGAACGATCAGAATCCAAACACATGAATGAGAATTCCAACTTTTTATGTGTTTGGTTTGTGCCTTAGAAAATCAAATTGAGTGCCTTTAACCAAGAAATAAGCAATAATTTGTTGAAAAATTCTATCAAAATGAAAAGTATGCCTCTTTAGAGTATTTTAAAGCTCACCTCTGCAAACACTGTTAAAGAAAGGAAATTTACCCCAGCACAAAGGTGAAAATCTTGGCACAAAGGGGGAAACTAACAATAAATGTTCCCTGAAAAATATTTTTAATTGGCTTTCAAATAAGTGTCCTTACAGAGATGAGCCTTCCCTCCTCCTTCCCTCCTGGTATACTGGTGAGGCAGGAAGCACAGTAACTTGGAGCATGACTTTCAGAGCTTGCAGAACTTGTGCACAAATCCAAGCTCTGTGCTATTCAACAAGTTACTTGTTTTTTCTATAGTATGGTCATCTCTCTCTCACACAACATTGCTGTAGTATCTAAATAAGACAAAGTAGCTAAAGTGCTGGCACATTGCTGAGGACGTTCTGGGAATCCAATAAATGTTAGCTACTGATATGGTTGCCAGGTAGCACCTGGAGCAACTGAGTGTCCTCTATGACTTCTTGCCACATATGCTACCTCATTGCTTTCCACTATTTTTCCTTTTCTACTTAAGACTGCTACTGGGTCAGACGCCCACAGAAACTGCCAAGTCTTTATGTTAGCACTTTGTCCAAAGTGACTTATGATCAGTCCTAGAGACTAGCAAAACACACTGTTCATTGAATTATAGTTTTTTTAAATAAGAAATTGTTATGGTAGAAAAATTCCAGCTCTACCTCTTAGCTGCTCTGTAACCTTCTGTGAATCAGTTGACTTCTCTGAGCCTCAATTTGTTTGTGAAATGTATCTAAATCCTTTCTAAGTCAGTTAAATTTAAAGGATTTGATATATATATATACATTATATATTTTCTGTTATTCATAACCCATTATTTGTAGCCAAAACTTTACCTCTTTTCTATTTTAAGCAACATATTAGAAGCTCTCTGTATTTAATATTCAATTTAAAATATTAATGGGAGCCCAAATTATGTAAAACTAAGATTTCAATTTCCCTCACATAGAAATATTAATATATTTACTATGAAACAGAAAAGGAAAAGGTGCTACTGTTTAGAAACCACCTTGGCCCCCAAAGTACAAAAGATCAGTACTGCTTAACAAAAGAACCAGGCAGATCCTATAGTTAGAAATGACCTGGTTAGATGGGACATATATTTAGTTTTTTCCCCAAGTCCCATAACTAGTGGATAATAAAACTAAAAAGGTAAAGTGCAGGATAACCAAAGGAGGGTTTGGACTGGTTCAGACTCAAAGGTTCTAAGATATCCTAAAACCAGCAGACATATTCACTTTAATCAAAATTTGTGGCAATAGTATCTAACTTCTACCATTGTGTTTTTATTATGCACAAACTATTACTCTAAACTATACTTACATATTTCATGTTCTTATCAGGTATTATAAGGGTTAAGAGATAAACTAAAATTGAATCAAGTATATTTACTCTCCACCTGCACATCACAACTATCAAGTTAGAGGAATAAAATTAAAAAGCAATTCACAAGTCATATTACACTGATGACATACATGTATATGTACACGGATTTGCATATATTTATAATTTGAAGAGAAAGTTTATATACTTAACAGCCAACAGATTTAGAAAAAACTATTTGTCCTACTGAATAACTGTATATATGAATTATCAGAATTCTTCATTACTAGTATTCAATAATGAGGTTTTTATGCAATAAATTTACAAATCATTTGCCCCTATTTTCAGAAAAAATTATTAAAGCAATCATGAATATTTAAATCAAAAGTTCTGTTTTTAAGGAGTTCAAAACGTTTTTACAAGCATGTTAGTAATTTAGTGAGAGGAAATTAAATATCTTCTAGAAACATCTAGTAACTTTTAAGCTAATGTAATAGAGGAAATACCACATTATATGACTTTGTAAAAAGTATTTCTAAAAGAATTTAAAGGGGGCTGGGCATGGTGGCTCATGCCTGTAATCCCAGCATTTTGGGAGGCCGAGATGAGTGGATTGCTTTAGTCCAGGAGTTCGACACCAGCCTGGGCAACATAGCGAAACCCCATCTCTACAAAACAAAAAATTAGCTGGGTATGGTGGTATGCGCCTGTAGTCCCAGCTACTAGGGAGGCTGAGGTGGCAGGATCACTTGAGCCCGGGAGGTTAAGGCCATAGTGAGCCGTGATTGCACCACTGCACTCCAACCAGGGCGACAGAGCAAGACCCTGTCTCAAAAAATATAAAAATAAAATAAAGAGACTTTGAAATCATATCACCTAAGTAATTTTTTGACAATTGAAATGGTGGTGGGAGCGGGGAGGAAGAACCTAACATCAAGACATCCACCTTGTGGAAAGATATGGTAATTACAGGCCTACATTTATTATACATTGGAAGTAAAGTCAAAGTTTTTAGCTATGTACCTACAGTCCTTCAACAACAAATTCAAGCTCAGAAATGCAAAATCCTAATTGTACTATTAAAACTGCTATTACTATATGCTTCCGATACCCATTTGTCTAGTTTTTTTCCAGAGACCTTTTTCTCCATTTTTCATATGAAAACATCTCAGAAGATATTCGTAAGCAAGTGAACATATGAAACTGAATATATGAAAAATATTTTCAAAAAGATTTCTATAAATCCCATTTGCTTATTTAAGCTGCAAATTTATTTACAGTGATGATACTAGGAACATACTACTAGTTCATATTCAAACAAAAAATGTTTGTTAGAATGAACAACAGAAAGTACTGGTTAGCAGTTCCATAGTTCTATGAAAATAGAGCAGTATTTTTAAAGTAATAAAAATTTTCTTAAAAAACCTTTTCAAAGTTTTTAATCTCAACTGTAAATCTTAAAGATATAAATGGGGAAATTCTAAAAATTCAGTTTTCTTACTAAGCAATGGGAGGAAAGAAATCTGGATATATGGTACATATGACAATAATTTAATGTTTCAAGTTGCAGACATGTTACATATGTGTATTATTCCTTTCTAAATGCAGTTTATTATCCCTTCTCAAAAATACATACACTGAATGTATTACTACAATTCAGGTGTGTTCCCTAAAAGACTGGTCTATACCACCAGTCCATTCTCTGCTTTCCAGATAGCCTACTTCTTAATTATAATGGTGACACCTGATGTGGCAGAAAGCACAATCTCCAGAACCACCTATCATCTTGCTTCAATTTTTACATTCCAAGTTAGATTTGTTTGTTGATATTATTTGCTGGTATTTTATTTTGCTCAAAATTCTACTTGTTTATTCATAGCATATATGATTCTTCCATACTTTAAGTTTTAATTAGATAAGAAACTTATACACTAACTGTATGTGGTTTAACTGTTAATAGGTGGTAACAGAATGGTTAAAGAACTAACTCCAGCAACTGTGAAGCTCAACGCTAGGCACTGAACTCAGAGTTGGCAGAATTTGTCACTGTAGACTACAAATTTCATGTTGAATTAAATGCTGTATGAAAACCACTCCATCTATTATTCATTTAAAGGATCTGCTGGCCTTTTAAGTTGGTGTTGGCCATCCATGACACTACGATTTGGTGGCAATGAGATCACTACAGTAATGGCTGTAGAATTTAGTATTTAGGTTTCTGCCTAGCTATACTAACGTAAAATTTCTTCTCTTCCATGTCCTTTTCCATGTGTACTTCTGGGACAGTTACCACCTTACAGCTCTATTTGGTTGAGGACATGCGGTAAACCTACACCAGGGTGTTAGATTACAATCCAGGTAAGAAATTTAAGTCATTAGCTACAATGATCATTTATTTTTAATATGTTTAAAATAGAACAATCAAGAATTTTAGCTATATTAATTAATATACTCATTAGCCTCTGCTATGCAAAATTGATTTAAATCACTATTTCTGTGAAACAGTAAGATAAACTAAGGAAAAATTTTATAATAAAGAACAGAGAGTTCTGATCTATAAGATTTCCCTTCCGAACTTGAAGTCTGCAAACTACAGCCCACAGACCAAATCTGGCCAGCCCCTGCCCTTTTAGTGGCCAGTAAGCTAAGAATGGTTTTTATATATTTAAATGGTTACAATTGAAATTATTATAATAAGCACCGACGTGATACTCTGAAATTTGCCTTCTGGCCCACAAAGCCTACAACATTTTCTGTATAGCCCCTCAGGACAAACTTTGCTAGATCTTGCTCTGAACTTAAAAAATTTAAATAAACATATAATAGAACATTTTAGAAATGAATTACATAGAAGTCAAATAGCTAAATTGTTTTTAAATAAGCTTAAAACCTTTTAACTTCAAATCTATTCCAAATTTCAATACTCATTTATAAACCCAATTATCTTTGTATTTGACTTGTACAAAATGTACATCAAATTAGGTAAATAAAGCCTCATCATTATTAAAGGCAAGTGTTTCATTAGTGTGACTTCCACTCCTCCAAGTTCCTTTTATTTAAAATTGTTGCTATCACAGCATAAGCTAAAAGTATATTATCTAAAGCTCAAGATGGTACAACATATTGATGTCACTCAACACACCTGTATTCCTAAAATGTTGTTCTCCTGTAGACGTCAATTCAGAATATTTTCATGCGCCTTTATTTTAAATAGAAAAACTAAAGCTAACCATTACAAATACATTGTCTTAACAATGAAGTCTATGTACATTTGATTTGCCTATATGATTCCTCTAAGGGTCCAATGAAATGGAAATCTGTATGATTCTGCATGACATTAAAAGCACACATATCCTCATTTTTAAGTAGGGAGTTCATCTCTGTTTTGAGGTGGGCATTCTGGTGAAAACTGAAAAACCTGCTAGACATATTCTAAAAGAGCTGTCTAACACCATGGAAGGGTTCATTTATTACTCATTTGTGTATCTAGACCTGAGCTCAGTGCATATCATATAATAGATGTTCAAATGGCTGGTTAATACTTTACCAATTACAATGAAAATGCTGACACCATATAGGACTTGAATTTTAGGAGACACATTAGTTCGCTTTGAACTTAGTAAATTCCTACTTAAAACTGCCGTATTCATTACTTTGTTCATTCACATTGTTGTAAGCCTACTTTTCCAGACACTCTTAGCTTCTGAAAATTGTGATGAATAAGACATACAAGTTTCCTACCCACACAGAATTTACAGAAGTGGAGTTTGTGGAGGCAAGGCAGAAATAAAGAAATTTCAGATACCAAAAACTGCTATATGATAGACAGAAATAGTAACATTAATTGGATGGTGAGGGAAGTGCTCTCTAAAGAATTACCACTTAAATGGACACGTGAAAAACAGCAAGAGTTTCCAGGAAAATGGAATCTCAAAACCAAAGAGTTAGAAAAAAGTGAGATTGTTCAAGTAATGCTTGAGGCATACTCAACAAGGCGGAAAGGAGTACAAAATAAGGGTAAAGGGAGGCAGAGGTCAGCTCATGTGGGGCCTTCTAGCCCGTGATATAAAGGCTTGGTTTTAATAAGTTTTAATAATTCAGATGAAATGCAGATTAATAAAATAAGGCATTTAAAGTAGTATAATTCTGTGGCATTTAGTACATTCACAATGTTATGTAACTACCACCTCACCTCTATCTAGCTCCAAAACATTTCATCACAACATAACTTTTAAGCAGTCACTCCCCATTATTCCTTTCCCTCATCCCCTGGCAATCACTAATCTGCTTTCTGTCCCTGTGGACTTACCTATTCTGGGCATTTCATATAAATGAAATCCTAAAATATATGACCTGTGTGTCTCATTCTTTCACTTAGAATGTTTTTGAGGTTCATCCACATTGTAGCATGACTATATACTCCTTTCCTTTTATAGCTGAATAATATTACACTGTATGGATATATACCACATTAGGTTTATTCATCATCAGTTGACAGCTATTTGGGTTGTTTCCACCTTTTGACTATTGTGAATAGTATTGCTGTGAACATTCTCATCCAAGTGTTTGTTCAATCTGTTTTCAATTCTGCTATATTTTAGATATCTGTCCCTACCCCAATCTCATGTTGAATTGTAATACCCACTGCTGGAGGTGGAGCCTGGTGGGATTTGTCTGGGTCACGGGAGTGGATCCCTCATGGCTTGGTGCTGTCTTCACAATAGTGAGTTCTCACAAGATCTGGTCATTTAAAACTGAGTGTCATCTGCCCCTGCAACTCACTCTCTTGCTTGCTCGTGCTTTCTTCACAATAGTGAGTTCTCACAAGATCTGGTCATTTAAAACTGAGTGTCATCTGCCCCTGCAACTCACTCTCTTGCTTGCTCCTGCTTTTGCCATGTGACTTGCCTGCTTTCTCTTTACCTTCCACCATGATTGTAAGCTTCCTGAGGCCTCCCTAGAAGCCAAACAGGTGCCAGCACCATGCTTCCTGTAAAGCCTGCAGAACTGTGAGCCAATTAAATCTCTTTTATTTGTAAATTACCCAGTCTCAGATATTTCTTTGTATCAATGTAAGAATGGACTAATACAGAAAGTTGGTACTGAGAAGTGGGACATTGCTATAAAGGTACCTGAAAATGTGGAAGCAGGTTTGGAACTGGTTAAGAGATTAGAAGAGTGAGGAGGGCTCAGAAGAAGAAAGAAAGATAAGGGATCCATATGAACTTTAAAGTAGCTTTTTCCAATTCTGTGAAGAAAGTCATTGGTAGCTTGATGGGGATGGCATTGAACCTATAAATTACCTTGGGCAGTATGGCCATTTTCATGATATTGATTCTTCCTACCCATGAGCATGGAATGTTCTTCCATTTGTTTGTATCCTCTTTTATTTCATTGAGCAGTGATTTGTAGTTCTCCTTGAAGAGGTAGTTCACGTCCCTTGTAAGTTGGATTCCTAGGTATTTTATTCTTTGAAGCAATTGTGAATGGGAGTTCACTCATGATTTGGCTCTCTGTTTGTCTGTTATTGGTGTATAAGAATGCTTGTGATTTTTGCACATTGATTTTGTATCCTGAGACTTTGCTGAAGTTGCCTATCAGCTTAAGGGGATTTTGGGCTGAGACAATGGGGTTTTCTAGATATACAATCATGTCATCTGCAAACAGGGACAATTTGACTTCCTCTTTTCCTAATTGAATACCCTTTATTTCCTTCTCCTGCCTGATTACCCTGGCCAGAACTTCCAACACTATGTTGAATAGGAGTGGTGAGAGAGGGCATCCCTGTCTCGTGCCAGTTTTCAAAGGGAATGCTTCCAGTTTTTTCCCATTCAGTATGATATTGGCTGTGGGTTTGTCATAGATAGCTCTTATTATTTTGAGATATGTCCCATCAATACCTAATTTATTGAGAGTTTTTAGCATGAAGCGTTGTTGAATCTTATCAAAGGCCTTTTCTGCATCTATTGAGATAATCATATGGTTTTTGTCATTCGTTCTGTTTATATGCTGGATTACATTTATTGATTTGCATATGTTGAACCAGCCTTGCATCCCAGGGATGACGCCCACTTGAAAAAGAGCCCGCATTGCCAAGTCAATCCTAAGCCAAAAGAAGAAAGCTGGAGGCATCACGCTACCTGACTTCAAACTATACTACAAGGCTACAGTAACCAAAACAGCATGGTACTGGTACCAAAACAGAGATATAGACCAATGGAACAGAACAGAGCCCTCAGAAATAATGCCACATATCTACAACCATCTGATCTTTGACAAACCTGACAAAAACAAGAAATGGGGAAACGATTCCCTATTTAATAAATGGTACTGGGAAAACTGGCTAGCCATATGTAGAAAGCTGAAACTGGATCCCTTCCTTATACCTTATACAAAAATTAATTCAAGATGGATTAAAGACTTAAATGTTAGACCTAAAACCATAAAAACCCTAGAAGAAAACCTAGGTAATACCATTCAGGACATAGGCATGGGCAAGGACTGCATGTCTAAAACACCAAAAGCAATGGCAACAGAAGCCAAAATTGACAAATGGGATCTAATTAAACTAAAGAGCTTCTGTGCAGCAAAAGAAACTACCATCAGAGTGAACAGGCAACCTACAGAATGGGAGAAGATTTTTGCAATCTACTTATCTGACAAAGGGCTAATATCCAGAATCTACAATGAACTCAAACAAATTTACAAGAAAAAACAACCCCATCAAAAAGTGGGCAAAGGATATGAACAGACCCTTCTCAAAAGAAGACATTTATGCAGCCAAAAGACACATGAAAAAATGCTCATCATCACTGGCCATCAGAGAAATGCAAATCAAAACCACAATGAGATACCATCTCACATCAGTTAGAATGGCGATCATTAAAAAGTCAGGAAACAATAGGTGCTGGAGAGGATGTGGAGAAATAGGAACACTTTTACACTGTTGGTGGGACTGTAAACTAGTTCAACCATTGTGGAAGTCAGTGTGGCGATTCCTCAGGGATCTAGAACTAGAAATACCATTTGACCCAGTAATCCCATTATTGGGTATATACCCAAAGAATTATAAATCATGCTGCTATAAAGACACATGCACACACATGTTTATTGTGGCACTATTCACAATAGCAAAGACTTGGAACCAAGCCAAATGTCCAACAATGACAGACTGGATTAAGAAAATGTGGCACATATACACCATGGAATACTATGCAGCCATAAAAAATGATGAGTTCATGTCCTTTGTAGGGACATGGATGAAGCTGGAAACCATCATTCTGAGCAAACTATCACAAGGACAAAAAACCAAACACTGCATGTTCTCACTCATAGGTGGGAACTGAACAATGAGAACACACGGGCACAGGAAGGGGAACATCACACACCAGGGCCTGTTGTAGGGTAGGGGAAGGGGGAGGGATAGCATTAGGAGATATACCTAATGTTAAATGACGAGTTAATGGGTGCAGCACACCAACATAGCACATGTATACATATGTAACTTACCTGCACAATGTGCACATGTACCCTAAAACTTAAAGTATAATAATAAAAAAAAAAAAGATAAGGGAAAGCTTGCAGCTTCTTAGAGATTGGTTAAGCGGTTGTGACCACAATGCTGATAGTGATATGGACAGTGAAGTCTCGGTTGAAGAGGTCTCAGATGGAAATGAGGAACTTACAAGGAGCTGGAGCAAAGGTCACACATTTTACGCTGGATGCATTCTGTTCATGCCTTAGGGATCTGTGGAAGTTTGGGCTTCAGAATGATGACCTAAGGTATCTGGTCGAAGAAATTTCTAAGCAGCAAAGTGTTCAAGAAGTGACGTGGCTGCTTCTAACAGCCTATGCTCCCATGTAGGAACAAAGAAATGACTCAACATTGGAAATTATATTTAAACAGAAAATGGAGAGTAAAAGTTTTGAAAATTCGCAGCCTGGCTGTGTGGCAGAGAAAGAAAAAGCTATTTTGGGAGAGGAATTCAAGCAGGCTGTGGAGCAACCACTTACTAGAGATACTGGCATAACTAAAAGGGAACCAAGTGCTACTATCAAGACAATGGGGAAAAGGCCTCGAAGGCATTTCAGAGAACTTTCATTGCAGCCCCTACCACAAGGGGCCCAGAGGCCTAGGGTGGAAGAATGGTTTGTAGGCCAGGCCAGGGCCAGGGCCCATATCCTGTGCAGCCTCAGGACACTGCTCCTTACATCCCTGACTCCAGCTCCAGCCTCAGCTCAAAGGGCCCCAGATACTGCTTATGCCACCACTCTGGAGAGCACAAGTCACCGTAAGCCTTGGTGGTTTCCACGTGGTGTTAAGCCTACAGGTGCATAGAGTGCAAGAGTGAATGAGGCTTGGCACCCTCTACCTAGATTTCAGATGTATGAGAAGTGGGACATGGAGTTAAGGATTATTTTAGAGCTTTAAGATTTAATGACTACCCTCCTGGGTTTGGGACTTGCATGATGCCTGTTGCCCCTTTCTTTTGGCTGATTTCTCCCTTTTGGAATGGGAATATTTACCCAATGCCTATACCCTCATTGTATCTTGGAAGTAAGTAACCTGCCTTTGATGTTACAGGCGCATGGGTGGAAGCGATTTATTTGCCTTGTCTCAGATGAGACTTTAGACTTGGGACTTTTGAGTTAATGCTGGAATGAGTTAAGACTTTGGGCAACTCTTGGGAAGGCATGGTTGTATACTGCAATGTGAGACGCATATAAGATTTGGGAGGGGCCAGGGGTAGAATGATGTAGTTTGAATATTTGTCCCCACCAAATCTCATGCTGAATTATCATCCCCAATGTGGGAGGTAGGGCCTGGTGGGAGGTGTTTGGGTCCTAGGGGCTGATCCCTCATGACTTGATGCTGTCTTCACAATAGTGAGTGAGCTCTCTTGAGATCTGGTCATTTAAAAGCGTGTGGCACCTCCTCCTCTCTCTCTCCCTCCCTCTCTTCTCTTGCTTTCACCATATAACATGCCTGCTTCCTCTTCACCTTCCCTCATGATAAGCTTTGTGAGGCCTCCCTTGAAGGTAAACAGATGTCAGCACCATGCTTCCCATAAAGCCTGTAGAACCACAAGCCAATTAAGCGTCTATTATGTATTATGCTGTATCAGGTATTTCTTTACAGCAATGCCAAAGCAGACTAATAGAAATTCTTTTCGGCATATACCTAATAGAATTGCTGGGTCATATGGTAACTCTTACGTTTAACTTTTTGAGGAACCACCAAACTGTTTTCCACTGTGGCTGCATTCTTTTACACTGCCCCAGAAATGTCCAAGAGTTCCAATTTCTCCACGCCCTCACCAAAATTTATTGTTTTTTTGATTCTAGGTATCAAGTGGGGATAAAGTGGCGTTTTATTATGGTATTGATTTACATTTCCCTAATGACTAATCATGCTGAATATCTTTCTGTGTGCTTACTGGCCATTTGTAGGTCTTCTCTGAAGAAATGCTTATTCAAGTCCTTTGGCCATTTGTATTTGGGTTGTGTTTTGTTGTTTGGTTTTAACACTTCTTTATATATTTTGAATACTAGACTCTCAGAGATACAATTTGCAAATATTTTCTCCCATTCTGTAGGGTGTCTTTCCACTTTTTGGGAGTGTCCTTTGATGCACAAAAGTTTTGAATTGTGCTACAGTCCAATTTATCTAATGTTTCTTCCATTGCTTGCATCTGTATCATATTTAAGAATCCACTGCCAGATCCAAGGTCATAAAGATTGACTCCTGCATTTTTTTCCTGCGTTTCAGAGTTTTGGCTCTTACATTTAGGTCTCTAATGCATTAATTTTTGTATATGATATGAAGTAAGGTTCCATCCTCATTATATTGCATGTGTTTGTCCAATTGTCCCAGAACAATTTAAGAAACTATACTTTCCCCCATGGAATGGTCTTATACCCTTGATGAAACTCAGGTGACCATAGATGGGTGGATTTATTTCTAGACACACAATTACATTCTATTGGTCTAGAGGTCTATCATTATGCTAGTACCACATAATTTCAATAATGTAGGTTTGTCATAAATTTTGAATTTGGGAAGTATGAGTTCTCCAACTTTATTCATTAGAGTTTTTTGGTTATGCTGGGTCTCTTCCATTTTCATATGATTTTTAGGGTTAGCTTTTCCATTTCTGCAAGAAGACCATTAGGATTTTGATATGGATTGTATTAAATCTGTAGTCTATTTCAGGGAGTATTGCCATTTTAACATATCAAATCTTCCAATCCATGACCATGGATTACCTTTCCACTTATTTAGGCCATCTTTAATTTCTTGCAACAATGTTTTGTAGTTTTCAGTCTTATACCTCCCTTGGTTAAATTTATTCCTAAGAATTTTAATCTTTTTGATGCTATTGTAAAGGACATTGTTTTCTTAATTTCATTTTTGTATTGTTAATTTCTATTATATAGAAATACAACTGATTTTTCTGTTGATCTTGTATCTTGCAACTTTGCTGAATTTGTATTAGCTTCTAATGATTTTCTTGACTCTGTAGGATTGCTTAGACATAAGATCAAATCACCTGTAAGGAGAAATAGTTTTGTTTCTCCCATTCCCACTTGGAAATCTTTTTCTTTTTCTTGCATCATTTCTAGATCTAGCTACAACTTCTAGTACAATATTGAATACAAGCAGTGAAAGCAGGCATCCCTGTCTTATTCCTGGTCTTGGCAGGGCAGGGGAGCTTTTAGTATTTCCCCATTGAGTATTATGTAAGCTATAGGGCTTCATACGTACTCTTTATCATGTTTTGGAATTTTCCTTCTACTTCCAGTTTTTTGAGTGTTATTATAAAAGGGTATTGGATTTTGTCAAATGCTTTTTGTGCATCAACTAAGAATATTTTTCTTCCCTCATTCTATTGATATGGTATATTACATTCATTTTCCTATGTTAAGCCACCCATGCTTGGCTGGGATAAATCCATTTGGTCACGGTATGGAATGCTTTTAATGTGAAGCTGGATTTGGTTTGCTATTTTGTTGAGGGTTTGTGCATCTATACTCACAGAGAATATTAGTGTGTAATGACGCCATTGTGTGGTTTGGAATGTTCTCTCCTATTCTGTTTTCTGGAAGAGTTTAAGAAGGACTGGGCTGGGCATGGTGACTCATGCCTGTAATTCCAGTGACTTGGGAAGCCAAGGCAGGAGGACTACTTGAGGCCAGGAGTTCAAGGCCAGCATGGGATACACAGCAAGACCCCATTCTCTAGAAAATATTAAATAGCTGAGCATAGTGGCACATGCCTAGAGTCCTAAGCTTACTTAGGAGGCTGAGGCAGGAAGATCACTTGAGCCCAGGAGTTTGAGGTTACAGTGAGCTAAGATCAGACCAACATACTCCAGCCTGGGTGACAGAGTGAGACTCTGTCTCTAAAAAATAAATAAATAAATTTGAAAAAATAAAAAAAACTGGCATTATTTAAATGATAGAATTCTTTGTTGGGAGGTTTTCGATTACTAATTCAACCTCTTTACATGTTATAGGTCTGTTGATATTTTTTATTTCTTCTTGAGTCGGTGTTGGTAATTTGTGTTTTTAGGTATTTATCGATGTCATCTAGGTTAACTAATTTATTGATATATAATTATTCATAGTATTCTCCTAGAATCCTTTTTATTTCCGAAATTTCAGTAGTCATGTCCCTAACTTTCATTTCTCACATTAGTAATTTGAGTCTTCTGTTTATCTTAGTCAGTCTGCTAAAGGTTTATTTTCTTGATCTTTTCAGAGGACCAAATTTTGTTTTTATTGATTTTCTGTGTTGTTTTTCTGTTCTGTTTATCTCTGATCTAGTTCTTCATTATTTCATCGATTCTGACAGCTTTAAATTTTTCTAGTTCTTTAAGGTATAAAGTAAGGTTATTGATTTGATACCTTTCTTACTGTTTATTGTAGGTGCTTACAGCTATAAATATCCCTCCGAGCACTGCTTTCAACGGATCACGTTTTGGTATGTTGCATTTTCATTTGTCAAAGTATTTTCTGATTTCCCTTATGAGTTGTCCCTTGACCCACTGGTTAAGAGTGTGTGTCACTGGAGAGTTTTATGTAAGGGAGTGACATGGTATGATTTATGCTTTAGCAAGACAGTGTTGGCTGCTAAGTGAAAAAAGTGTGGAAGGAAAAGTATAAATGCTGAAAAGCCATTGTAAGAGGCCGTTGAAATTGTCTGTGTGAGAAATTATACTGACATTGTCACAGAGACAGTGCAAGTGGCAGAAAGTATTCAGATGTGGGTCATATTTTGGCAGTAAAATCTATAGGAATTGTTGATCAATTTACTGTTTGGCTAAAAGGAAAATAATTCAGGAATTACTGTTAGGTTTTGGTTTGAATATTTGGGCAGTTAAAAGTAACTTTATTGAGATAGGAAGACAAAGTTCACTTTTTCTTTGATGAAGAGAAAGAATGGTAAGGGAGACAAATCAAGTTGTTTTGAGAGTTGAGATTCTTATTAGAAACGTCAATACAGCAGTATTTATAATGTTCTGATGTCCAAAGTGAAGGTCAGAACGTTTATAAATTTGAGATCATCAACACAGAAATAGTTATTATATGGGACTAGATGAAATTACTTAAGGTGAAAGTACTGACTGAGGAAAAGAAAGAGACTAGGAATGAACCCAAGGAAAAGACACAGAAGAGTAGCAAATACATGCCAGCAGAGGATTTTAAGCATGAAATGCCACTGAGAGGCTGTGTTACCAAATCTAATCTGTTTTTACTTAAATGACTGTTGATTTTGATAAAAGTAGTTTTGATGAAATAGTAGGGGCAGAGCTGCATTGAGGGAAGGAAGCAAAGAAGTTGAGATAGTAACCTGAGAAGATTATTCTGATATATTCTTTGTAAAAGTGAATGGATAATTATATGGGTAGGGCAGTGGTTTCAGGAGATTTTGATGTCAATGGAAGGCCTATTTATTTACTTATTTACTTATTTAATTAACATGGACTATAAAAATCAGGAGAGGAAAATCAAAGATAATGGGATTAAAACCCATTAATCACTAGTAGGGTGATTGTTCTTAAATAAACAAATCTGCTATTGGACTGAAAGAGAAATCAGAAAATGCTGGTCTTGATGCAGGAAACATGTTAGATTTTAGGGTGAAGATGAGAAAATTATGAGGTTAGACAATCAGCTCAAAGGTAAAGAATCAAGGAAAGAGGTATTTATATGCAATAATACTCTGGAAATGTGGTAAAGCCAATTAAAGAGAGCAGAGTAAGGACTGTTGAGCAATGTTGAGTGTCCATTTGAAGTAAGTGGCCATACATTTAAAGCCTGATTGTATTATTTTCTCCTGTGCTGTTCAATTGGTAGAATGACAGCTAAGAATTAGTGGATAAGGTTGACAGGAAGAGAAAGGGCAAGAGAGTATTATTTTGAACTCTGGCATCTAGAATGGGTAAGGAAGGAAGGACAGACAAGAAGGTAACAGGAATAGAGAAAAAGTATAAATAGCCTGAGACTACTATACAAAGCAAGTTGGAAAGATAGGCTGGAGTGATAAGAATGTTGGAAATTGAGGTTTAGAGGGGCACAACTGCTGGTAATGATAGGATTTTAGAAGAGTTGGAAAGAATAAAGAACCTGGGATAGATTACACATATAGTACAGTATTGAAATCAAGTATGAGGTATGATTTAGGAGTCTTGGAAATTTGGCTGACGATGAGGTAAACAGGGTGATAAGACATGATGGAATTAGTCTTCACAGGGCAAGATGGATTTGCAAGTCCTGAGTGGTATTTAATATTGCAACGCTGTCACTCTCTTAAAATAGCAACCCCACTACCCTATCAATAAATCTTAGCTGATGCTAATAATTGCATAAAGCTGACCAAAATGAGAAGGGTTTTAAGAAGCCAGTTTTCCCACTGTTTAATTACTGGTATTATTTTTGAATAATACTCTGCTACCATTAAATAGACAAGGGATAGTAAAGCTACTTAGTATTATACTTTGGATCAAATAAATATCCTTCTTCAGATACCCAATGTTCACAAAATAGGAATATAATGATTTATATTTATTCAAGTGACATAAGCATTTATTTCAACTTCATTAAAAGCAAATCAAATGTATACTCATTTTTATAAATTAATCTAGCAAGATATTACAATGACTACTAGATTAAAAGTATTTGTCAAACAGCCTGCTTATGAAATAGGACTTCTATATTGAATTAACATATTTAGGCAATGTAGTAGCTTTTTTAGGCCATTTAGTGCTTCCTAATACATTAGAGCCATATCTGAATAAATGTTTCCAACAGTGTGCTGAAAGTACTGATCTACCACTCAGTTATACATTTTAAACTAGGGACTTCCTCCCCCTTGTAAGTGTGGCTAAATTTTTATTAGTTGAATTCTAAGTTATTAAACATATTTTAATTATATTCATCCCCAAACTGCATTGATTCAAAAACACATTTTATGTAATAATACATTTTACACAATAAAATTTAATTTATTAAAGAAACTCATTTTATGAGTATAATTAACTCAAAAAAGTTTCTTAAAGCTTCTATCTCCAAAATTAAAAAAAAATATTGTATAGACAGAAGTCTTCTGGGCTTGGACTCATGTTATAGTGGTTCCCTCTCATCCATTAAAAGACATTTTTTTTTAATTTGAGGGTTCCTATAAAGGGTACACTTGCTTCGGTGACATGTATATTTTTCTCTTTGTAGGACTATTCTTATTTCCTCAGTTATACACAGAGAATAATAATTAGATAAAGTATGGTGATAAAAACTAGATTTCACACATTAGCATTTCTTTCATGAGACATGAATACTGACATCAGTTCTCTGCGTACATTAAGAAGCTCCTCTTCTAGCTATAGCCAAGAAAAAAAAAATCACACTTAGATTTCACATTTTCGCTGTAAAACCACCAAATAAAATAGAAAAAAAAAATCAAGCTGTTATTAGTGATTCATTTTAAAACAACTTCTTTCATGAAGATACTGCCTTCTAACAGGTCTACAGATATCCACAGAATTCTGTGATCATTACTGATATTCAAGACAATCAGTTGAGAGAAGGCTCTAATCTTTTAAAGCCCCAAATCAGTGAAATTTAGATTCAATTTTTAAAGGAAGAGAGTAAAATTAAAAGTCTAGAAAACAATTTCAACAAGGATCAACCTAGTTAAGTAGCTTGTTTGCTTGAAGCTAAACTAGCTTAGCCACATCTTGATCCTGTACTATGTCAGCATATTGAGGTTCTATCTTTGTAAGTACATTAATATACTGTGTATACAAAGATCAGTGTACTTAAAAATGCCTTTCATCTTTGAGAAAACTCCGAAGACATTATCACTTAAAACAGTACCTTTAGTCCCTTCCCAGGTCCACGTTTCCCCCCAGAATGCAGCTGCTGGTCTACTAGGCCACTGGAAAGTAAACTAATTTAATCCTCAAATCTAAGTAAATGACATCTTGTCCAAACAGACAGTAATTCTTCCACTAAACTACAGACTTTCTGGGAGTTTTGTCCTGCCATATTTTCTCCTTCGGAAGACACAGCAGGACAGACGCCTGCTGCAGTACCCAGTGTTTAGAAACTGCAAACAAATCATTCAGATAATTTTTCAATTTGCAAATTTATATTCTCTTTTACTCCTTAGGAGGGCCTGTTTAAATTACCCCTATTCTTTCACTATAAATATGCTCCCATTATTTAAAGAACTAAAAGTAATTGGGCTAAAACTATCTTCTCTCAACCCAAAAGAAAAAGAAAGACATAAAAGCACACACACAAAAAAATCAAAAACAAAAGACATTAAAGTATGATTATCCCATTTTCAAACTTAGTTGACTTACCATGTCCTTAAGAAGCCTGTCTTGCAGCACTTTCATATCTTCTTTCATCAAACACATCTGTAAAAAAGTAAATATATTTCACCCATGAAATTTACCATAAAGTTTTCACAGCAAAGACAAAGTTACATTAACAAATTCTTTTTGTAATCAAGAGAGGTAACCTATAAAAAGCATAAAATTTATACCTCGGATGTAAAAACAGTTTCTTCATTATCAGTATTACAGAAGACACTTTTAGCCAATGAAGTTTTCAAAAGATGAAGCCTAAGAAGTAAAATAATGAGTTAACCTTGTATTTATCAATAATTCAAATTAGAGTGCTATAATATAGTATATATAATTTTAATTTTTCAAATAGAAATTTATTAATTTAAAAATCTAATTTTATAGATTATAGTCATTACGAATGTCATACTAACCTCTGTTGTTCGCTTTTTTGATATGCACTGAACTTCTGAAATATCTTTTCCCAAAAGTCCTAAATTAATTAATAAAATTTTATTTAGTCCTAAATAAAATATTTTAGTCCTAAAATAAAATCCAGTTAAACTTTAATATGATTAAAAATTAAAATCCAACAGTAGAATTACTCTATTTCTATTATTACAAATTTAAATAAACAGTATGGCTATATGTTAAAAATATTCCAGATGTCATACGCTCTTTCAAATTAAAATAAAATTGAAAGTAAAATCTCTCAGGATTTCTCATTATCAAAGATATTCATCATAAATTTAAGTTCGTACTTGAAAAGTGTTTCTATGAAGCTGATTAGAAATCTAAGATAAAACTAAATTATTTTCTGAACAAAAAGCTTTAGGATGTGCTCCCAAAAAAGAAAGTTTTTCCAAGTATAGCTCTTTAAAAATAAGGTTTTAAACTTATTTAAAAAATTTTTAAAGTAACAAACCACAAATTCCTTTTCCAAATCTTTTAAAGACTGTGAATCTTTTTCAAAATTCTCCAGCTCCTCTATGATAATGAATTGGAATTTATCAAGTTTTTTAATCCTATTACAGAAACAAAATGAGATTAATTTTAAAAACTGTAGCATTCAGAATATATGAATATGTAGCATTCAAAAGTTTTCAGAACAGATTTTTATTACAGACCTAGAGTCCTGACTTTGATGATTTATTGTTCTCAGATGTTGCTGAGCTGTTTTCCAAGACTGCGTAGTAAAATAACTCAACATTTTATGTCGGATCTGAAAAATACTCATTTTTAAGTTAAAATATCTTTACAAAATAACACTCTAACCAAGACTACAGTAACAGCAAATAATTTTCCACGAAATGTAAATTACTAAGAAGAACTTGGAAAAGTGAAAAATTAAAAACTCAGTTATTTAAACTGAAGTGTTAATAGACACTGCTCTGAGTGAACTTATTTAACTCCATCAGTAGGTCTTTGACTAAGGGTTGAGTCCTCAACTGTTTTCATAAGAACCCCACACTCTACAGTATTTACAAAAATGCTGATGGTTATAATTCTCTTCAAAGACACAGCCTAAAAGTCACACTCAGAATTTTTTAAAACCATTTTTTTCACAAAAACATATATTTAAATCTAGCTACAGACACATATGAGAATATATAAGTCAAAGCTTCTCTATTCAGATTAGGTTGGCCTTGGGCAAAAAAAAAAAAAAAAAAAAAAGAAACAGAAAAAACAAGCAATTTCTAATTTTAACCCTGAATATAGGAGAAAGGAAAGCAAGATTGGGGGGGGGGGGTGTTGATAACCTGTGCCCAAAACATCTTTTATTCAAAGGAGGGCATAAAAAACTATCGATTCCAAATAGAGGCATGTGAAAGAGATAGGCAGAAATATATTACTAATAATTAAAAATTCTTTTAAAAAGCATTTTTGCATTATCTCACTGGAACCTCAAAAACTAAGACTACATAACTATAATACAGAACTAGTAAAACAAAATGAAATGGTATTTCTCTGACTGCAGCTGCTCATTCTTTATACTACACTATACTATCTTCATTAATGCTCACCTAAATGACATAAAAAATGTCTTGAAAAGTGGCATGAAAACTGTCCAGTAAAAAAAAAAAAATTCACAGAAAAGCCAAAACATTAAACTGCAAAGGAAAATAGGACAAAAGAGAAAAAAGTAGTAGCAAAAGAAAGAATACGGGTAATATACAGATTTTATTCCAATTATTCACATATAAGGAAAGTTGGTTTCATGAATGGATATTTTGTTGCCAAAGGATCAAACAAGCCAATGGTCTAGTAGAAAGTGTGGCATATTATTATATTATTGGGTATAAATCATAATTTAAAGAATAACTCACATTATTCCTTCTCTTAAATTCTGAATTGAGCCTCTCGTAAGTCTCATAAGTCATCTCTATACCTGCAAATTCATTTCGCCAGGTCTCCCAAGGAATAGAAAAGTCATTTGTTGATAATGAAGATACACTTTCAGACACTAAAAAATGAAAACAATCTGCTGAAGTTAAAATATGCATTACTCTAAATTTAGCCTTGTAATTAGGCTAAGAACAAAATCTATCTTATTTTCCGAATCTATGTGTAACCTAAGGATTATGAAATCAAAGGCAGAAGAGTTCCTTATGTTTTTTTAATTTAAAAATGAGATTATTCTGATTTATAAAACAAACATTTTGGTATGGCTATTACAGCAGAAATGACTACTTTAAGCTGGAACATTTATGGATTATTTTTAACTGCTTTTTAACTAGTTCCACATTATTATTAGGTATTTAGTGAGGTACTAGCACATCAGTAAATTCATACTCTAGTTAACCTAAATGTGATAGTAAGTGACAGAATGATGAGGGAGATCTATGGGCATCTAAGACCCTTACTACAACAATTATTCATATAAATGTGAACTTTGCAATAAAGCATCATCCATCTTGGACATATCCAAAGTTGTCTTTACAAATTTGTTTTGTAAATAGACTCATTCAAAATATAAGAACCACCCTCCAAATAACTGCATTTTGATACAGGCTACTGATCTACCTACTTTTGTGGATATGATGATCTGCATCTTCAATTTTACACAGTTTTTTGGGAAGCAAGTTTGCTCTCCTTTCTCCTTTCTCTTCCATTTCTACTTCATTGGAATTACTTAGATTATCTTCTATATATATTCTTTTGCGACTAAGATGTTGGGTGGGGCCTTAGGAACAGTTAAAGAAAGTTAAAAGCGCTGCAATTTTCATTAAAAATACCTAATATTTTCTTGCTTTTATTTTAAAAAGGCTTTGTTTCCACTAAGTATTTTTATTATGTTTTAGGTAATTATGCATTCAATTCTACCTAGTTTACTTATTTTCTTTTTACATTAAGTTGAATAACGGTATGACTTAAAATACATAATTCCTTTAGTTGAAATGTCATGTAGCATTTCAGTAATCATTTTTTAAAAAGCAAGACTATATGACTACAAACCTGATACATGAGTAGCATCACAGGGCATATCAAACCACGTTTTCTCTCTTCCTTCACTAGACTTGGATAATGAAGATGCTAAATGACTTTCCTAAAATACGTATTAGAAATTAGAAAAAAATTCCGTAAATATATTTCAATTCACATTTTATCACCTTTCTCAAACCCAAAAACCAATAATTTTAAATGCTGTCAATTCTTTCTCAGATTGTTTCTATCCCTTCCTTTTCATCTCTAATATTTACCATGTGTTAACCTTGATTCTAAGTTGACCTCAATCTTCTTGTAATAGCTGTGATGTGAGCTACATTTTTTTCTATTCCTGCTTTTCATTTCTTTATTAGGATTTCCATTTCTTTGAGTCAGGAAATGAGGAGCCACAGAAAACTAAAGTTTAAACTATTCTTCTTTCAAACCACATCTTTCACATCTAACCTTATGTTATACTATTTGAATATACAGGTTTTACTTAGTAACCTTTACATAGGTTACTGATTTTTCTCCACTTAATCTACATATACCTACCCATCCACTTAGGTCTAGCTCAAATCACAGCCCTCTCCAAGTTGTAAAATTCTGTCTTGATTTTCTATATTTTACAGGTTATTAAAATATTTTTATTGATGGATGGATGGGCTTTTATGCTGGCAGGAAGTTCAACCAAATACCTATATATTCACGAAACCAGAAAGTGCCAATTGTAAATATGCAATCCGGGGTTCAGCAGTGGTATCCTCACTATTTAAGACCTTACTACTCTCATTTTAAAAGTTTCAACTTTCTTCTATCAAAAAATATTTTTCTATGATCAAGCCATTCTATATACTTTAAACATCAGATTTTCAGGTAATAACAGTTGAAAAGCATTAAAATATTATAATTACCACTAAAGGTCAGTAATCTGAGTCTTATAAATTTTCCTTACACTAAGATGGTTCTTATAAGTTATAGTCCCACACTTACCTCTCTTTTGCTTTGTATATAATTTTCATTGATATGTGGAGATTCAATTTCCATAAACCGTTCTCCTGAACTATAACTGCTTACATCTGAATAGCTGTTACAGTTTTGTGTTTCTTGTGTAAGTACCAGAGAACTTTTTTTTTTTCTATTTAGAATAGTATTACTCTTAGTTGGAGTATGTCTGGGCTATGAATGAAGACATACAAAAACCCAATAAGAAGTTACAAAATTGTTCAAAGCCCCCCACTTCAAAAAGAGTTGAACATAAGAAACATTAAAGCAAAACTGCAAAACTACTTAATTCACTGCAAAAATTCAATTCCAATTCATAACTAAAAATAAAAAATCCTTAGGCAAGTGGATTATTACTTTGATGACCAAAACCTGTAGATAAGGATCCCTGCTAGTACAGTTTCTATGCTCCAGAGGTCAAAGTCACCTTAACAAGAACACGAATAAGAATTTTTTTGCATTTTCTGTTCCAATCTTCATGTGTAACAGTTTATATGGCTGTCTATACAGAAAAGCCAAGAGAATCTAGGCAGACAATCATGATAAAACTCAGCAAGGTTGTTGGAGATAAAACAATCAATAGTTTTTCTATATAAAAATTTTAAAACTCAGAAAATGTAATTTTTAAAAAAAGTCTTTTAATACAGCAAAAAGAAGACCCATAAAATACTTAAGAATTAATCTAACAAGATGCATAATTTCCTTTGTAGGAGACTTCACCCAACTTTGCAGGAAATAAGACAAAAAAGTGGAGAGAGAAATGATGTGTAGATAAGAAAGATCAACATCAATATTGAAAAATGGCAATTCTTCCCTTAGACAAACTAATTCTAAAATGTATATGAATCAGTAAAGGGCCAAAGGAATTCTGAGGAATGGTGGGGCAGGGGGTATGTAACACCGTATAAATGTAAAATGACCCCAATTAAAGCAGTGGTGGTATTAGCACAGAGATAGATAAACAGGCCAGTAAACAGTAAAATCTAATGGTGCCTAATCCAGGCCCATGTGATCACCCAGCCTATGACTAAATTAAGACTATTCCACTCCTGATGTTGCACTAATTTGATATCCATATGAAAAAGAAAGCCTGGAGAGACTCAAATCTAAAATTTGAGTCAAATTTAGACTCAAATCTAAAATAAGAAAATATTTTTATGACAATAGCTTAGGGGAAGATTTCTTGAACAACCCAAAAGATTGGTAAATTTGATTATGTCCTATCTTTTGTCATAGGGAAGTTGTGTAATTAACTGAAAATATACATACTAGGAAAAGAATGTTTACATTATATACAACGAATAAAGAATATCCAGAATATATTAAGAACTCATACAAATTTGTAAGAAAAATCAAGCAATGCAATTTAAAAATAAGAAAACAAACAGGAAATTCACAAAATGGCCAAAATCATGTGAAAATACTCATTGATGCAATGAGTCAGGAAAATGCAAATTAAAGACACAACTTTATGCTTACCAGACTGGCAAAAACAGAAACAACTGATAACATCTACTTAGTTAAAACTGTAGAGAAATGAGCACTATCTCATAGCAGTGTTGAGAGCGTAAGCAGGTTCAACTACCATATAAAGCAAATTTCCAACACCTTATTAAGAGTTGACAGTAAAGGGGCAGCATGGGGGAATGTCTCATGAGTGTCCAGCCAATGAATATGTAACTGTTAAAATTCCATCTAACACAGAGTAGCATCAAAGATGGTGGGTGGGGATTACCTAGGCTTGGAGATTTTGCAAGGTGGCATACTGAAGGGATTAAAGGATGCGGGGGAAAATAAGAATGACAGAAACAAAGGGATTGGTTCTAGGACCTCTTGTGGATATTAAAATCAGAAGATGCTCAAATCTGTGATATAAAATGGTTCAGTATTTGCATATAACCTATACACATCCTCCCATATACATATGTAATCTCTAGATTACTTATGATACCTAATACAATGTAAATACTCTTAAATAGTTGTTATATGTATTGTTTAGGAAATGGTGACAAGAAAAAAAAGTCTGTACATGTTCAATACAGACACAATTAAAAATATATATTGTTGTCTGTGGTTGAATCCACAGATGTGGAACCCACAGATATGGAGGGCCAACTATATTGATAAAGGATCACAGGAGAATTTGTGTGAATTTCACTAGTGTGAAACTGGGTTTCAAATTGTGGTCTGTAGAAACTCAGAGTTTTGAAAATATGCCTTGGGGATTATTTGGGGGAAGGAGGTGAAGGAGGCTAGGTAGATCTAGGGTTTAGATCTCCTACCTCTACTTTAAACAGCATAGTTCCACTTTTATCTTTCTGACACACAATGGTCCCTCTTAGCTGCAGTTTTGCTTTCCAGGGTTTCAATAACTCATGCTCAACCATGGCCCAAAAATATTAAATGGAACATTCCAGAAATCATTTATAAGTTTCAAATTGTGCACAATTCTGTGTGGTGCCATGAAATCTCTGGCTATCGGGCTGTCCTGCCTGGGATATGAATCATCACTTTGTCCAGCATATCCATGCTGTATATGCTACCTGCCTGTTAGTCAAGTAATAGCCATCTCAGTTATCAGATTGACTGTGGAGATATCGTTGTGCTCAAGCAACTCTTATTTTACTAAATAATGCCCCTCAAAAGCAAGAGTAGTGATGCTGTAAGTGTATTGTTATAGTTGTTGTTTTGTCACTGTAATAATTTATAAATTGCATATTTATAAGTTAATGTTTAAATTAAACAATCATAGGTATGTATGTATAGGAAAAAAAGATAGTATATATAGCATTCAGTGCTATCCTCCATTTCAGGCATCTATTGGGGGGTCTTGGAACGTATTCCCTGAGAATAAGGGGTGATTACTGTACAGAGTACAGATAAGAGTTTTGTAACAGGAGTGATCACTTCCTAAGAGATACTACTAATTGTTCTACACATAAGAACTACACACATTTTCTAGATCTGAATAGGCTTATTCCTGCAATGCAGGTACTTCTTTCAGATTTCACCATAATT
Organism: Pan paniscus; assembly: GCF_029289425.2. Classification (NCBI taxonomy): domain Eukaryota; kingdom Metazoa; phylum Chordata; class Mammalia; order Primates; family Hominidae; genus Pan; species Pan paniscus. Next base: position 65,641,128 of record NC_073270.2, read on the forward strand.
TAAAGTCTATGGCCTTTAATAACCTTTAGTTACAAAAATTACAAGTTGACAAAGTAAATTGATAATTTAGTTGAAAACAGTGCAATTACAATATTTGGTTTAGGTGTTTATAAGGAAGTTTAACAGGTAAATGGTAGGAATATAAAAAGTAAATATATGTTGAAAAGAAGTTCTTCATTCTTCCTCATCTATGTTATCACATTATATGTATCATTTCTTCTTAAAATATAGTAGACCCTCCTGAAATCACAGATAGTACCTCACCCTATTATACTATGCACAGATTTCTTTTTCCTAATTTCATGGAAAGATGATTCATTCTTACCATAGATCTTAGCAACTTCCACATACCTTATTTTTGGTTCCTTATTAAGCACAGAATATTCACCATTTCACTTAAAGGAAAACTTTATGGCTTCTCTTTGGCCTATCTGAATTGTCAGCATCAATACTCTTGCCCTTTGGCGGTATTGTTAAGTAAAATAAGGGTTACTTTAACACAAGCACTGCAATACCTCTACAGTTGATCTGATAACCAAGGTGGCTACTATGTGACTAACAGGCAGGTAGGGTATACAGCAGCATGGATACACTGGACAAAGGGTTGATTCACATCCCAGGAGGGACAGAGTGGATGGCTCAATATTTCATCACACTATTCAGAATTACACACAATGTAAAACATATGAATTGTTTATTTCTGCAATTTCTTATTTAATATTATCAGACCACAGTTGACTGTAGGTAACTGAAACCTCAAAAAGTGAAACCACAAATAATGAGAAACTACTGTACTCTCCTGCTACCACATTCTTCCTCCTGTATAGCTATACATTTATTTGTCTGTTAGGTTCATCAAGACTGGCAAGTATCTCTCTCTTGTCATTATGTCCCTCTCCCCCAAGACCCTAGACCAAACCCAAAACCTTAAATAGACAAGCAATGTGTATCTGATTAAGATGATAGGGAAAATAACTTACTACCTTCAGATATATCTGATAAAGAGAAAAATATATATACATTCTCACCAAAAACAGTGGTCGTGGAATTGGTGAACAACTTTCACTTGCACACAGGAAGTTTTTCTCATTGTTTTTGGGTGACTTTATTGTACCTCCAACTCCACTGTTACTATTTAAGGATTCAAGTGATGAAGTTTTTGGATAAGGTGATATAGATTTTGTTATGCAGTCATAATCCTGAGTAAAATCCTTTTCTGTTATTTTCTCTATACCTATATTGCATCAAAATAAAAAAGAAAATAGATGGCAAGCGTTATCATTGATGTCTGCTTTAGAAATAGCACGATTAATTTAAATTCTAAGAATTTGTCAGATCTTCAAATCTTAGCTATAAAAAAGGATAGCTTTAAAAATATTAAGACCAAGTTATATTTAAAATATTTGTAAGACTGAAAAACAAAATGGCTGAATTTAAAATGTACTTGTAACCACAAGAACTTTCAAAACATTTTCCAACAAAAATATCTACAGTATGACCTGAAATATAAGGATCAACCTAAGTATTATCTTGAGTATTCTGACATCATAGCTGATTGTGTTATATATACACATCACAAAATTTTATGATTGAAAAAGGCTTGAGAAATCATCTGCTCTACATCTTTCACATAAAAATTAGAAAATTTACTGCTGGAATAAATCTTAATATAAATAAATCCTCAGACAATTTTCAGATCGAATCAGGGCATGTACATCTATCTCCTGAGTATGCGCTTATGTGAAATTTCATAGTGGTCCTTAGTACTGAGAACACAATAGCTACTTTAGAGGAAGCAGAAGTATACTAACTGATTTAAGTCTTGTATTTTAACTGAAATGATTAGCATTTAGAAATGCTTTAAAATGTCCTTACAAGGAAACAAAAATGGTATAAAAAGGGCAAACTTATACTTTCTATACTAGAAAGGCATACACATATACCAGAGCTCCAAAGAATATGAATTTTTCTTTAGCAATCATTTAAAAATAAAAGCATAACCTCAACTGTATACGGTATTAATCCAGTGTGGGTCCACAGAATGAGGAAGATATTCTTTGGACTTTTGTTAATGAAATGTAAATAGAAAAAACAGAATTCTCCAAAAATTCTCATGTTATTAAATATATATTGAGCTAAAAAAAAAGCACATTAAAATTAAGTACTTTTTTAAGATTAAGTTATAATTTGTGAATATATATTATTTTCCATATTAAAGCATTTGATCTTTAACTTCCTAACATGAAAAACATCAGTATCCTAGTAGCATTGTTCCCATGTTATCAAGTCAAGTTACTAGCATTAATTAGCTTAACAATGAAGTTTTAACTACTATAATTATAAATACCCCTCAAAATTAGTCTTAAAATTGTATTTTCCCATAATTAGAGTTATAGAAAACTATTGAATATTCAAGTAAAGAAAAAACAAAGTTATACTGACATCTCGTTACTTCTATAGATGATGGACTGCCAGATAAAGATCTGGGAGATAAGTCAAGGCAATTATCTCGTATAGCATCTTTTAGTAGAGATGAGTTTTTCCATTGTTTTGATAGTTCCTTTTCTGTTTCAGCACAGAAGACTTTCTGTTGTTTCTTTGGTAGCTTTACCGTTTTCATTGTGGAATGGATATTCTCCTCCTAAATGTATCAATAACTTTCAAATTATACTCAAGTACAAATATTTACACTTGGACACATAAAACAAATTATATTCAAATATTTATTAAATGTTGTATATTACCACATACAGGCATAACAAGGACCTAGACATGAGTAGTGAAAGACTTTCTAATATACTAGAAGCCATAAGACAAATTCACAGGAGAATATAATACATTTACTATAATAAATATCTTAAGAGATACAAATAGCCTTCTTTGAGGGTTCAAAGATTATATCCAGTTTAGGGAAATTAGAAAGCATTCCTAAATTTCATAGTATTTGAGATACTAAGGAGTTTGTGAAAGAAGGTAGAAAGGGGAAGACATACTGCGAATAGAGAAGACTTCGCAAGAACAGAGGGAGTTGAGAGGCACAGGTCTTTTTTGGGAGTCACAGGTTATACTATCTGACCATTTCACAGTTCTGGGCATACACTGGAGAAGGGTAGAAAAAAGCTTGGAATGGCATTTTGATGCTCTGAATATCTGACAATAGAGATATTTTTAGGGTCTTCCTTTGAAGAGGGATAAGATGAGAGGTGGCTTGAGAAGGCATATGACTATTTGTATGGTAAACTTCCTTTAAGAAGTGACAGAAGGCTGGGCACGGTGGCTCATGCCTGTAATCCCAGCACTTTGGGAGGCCGAGGCGGGCAGATCATGAGGTCAAGAGATCGAGACCATCCTGACCAACATGGTGAAACCCAGCCTCTACTAAAAATACAAAAATTAGCTGGGCGTGGTGGCGTGCGCCTGTAGTCCCAGCTACTAGGCAGGCTGAGGCAGGACAATCGCTTGAACACTGGAGGCGGAGGTTGCAGTGAACCAAGATGACACCACTGCACTCCAGCCTGGTGACAAAGCGAGGCTGTGTCTCAAAAAAAAAAAAAAAAAGAAGAAGAAGTGATAGAAAATGTAGACCTAAGTTAGGAAGTCTTTAAAGTATTTTGGGTAAGAGATAAGATTGCAAAAAAGAAGAGATGGAAGTTTATGATGTCAAATCAGCACACTATACTGTTCAGAAACCTATCTTTAGTGCCAGACTCTCTGGTTTCAAATCCTAGACCTACCACTTCCTAGTTGTGTGACCTTGAGCAAATTCCTTCTCTCTGAGCCTCAATTTTCTCAGTTGTAAAATGGGATGACACTAATAGTACTAATTACCTATAGTACTTATGAGATTTTAAGACATTAAATCTGTAAAGTGCTTAATATAGCAGTTGACACATTGTAAGCACTACATATATTTATATACTATACACATACACTATACTAAAATAGTAATATAAGTATATATATTTTTCCCATAATTGGAGTTATAGAAAACTATTGAATATTCAAGTAAAGAAAAAATGAAATTATACTGACATCTCATTACTTCTATAGATGATAGACTGCCAGACAAATAAATAAATATTTAACTTTGCTTTCAAGAACAGGTGACTGGGAATGTGTCTGGACATTATGAGACATAAGGAAGAAGTCAGGGATGGTGACAGGTGGGCCAGTGTGTGGGAAGAACCTCAGACACCAATATTTTGCTTTCACTCAACAGACACACAGCTTCTCCATGCTATACTTTATTAAAGCCTAATTTTAGAAGATTAAGTACTTCTCCCTTTCAAAGATACTATCATCAAGTTATAATTTCACTAGATTCAGACATCTGTTTTATAACAAAAATGCCAACTTATTACAAAATTTAGCATTATATTGCCTAAGGGCAAATTTCTAGAATTATTATTTAAGTTTTGTCATAAAGGAAGTTAACTCTTAAGAAGTAACAAGATAAATTTGACATTTTTTACAAAAATATATATTTAGTATTTTAAGAGGCTTTTAGAAATTAATCTGAACTGTATCTATTTACCTTTACTGGTATGTTCTCTTTAAATGAATGTGAAAATTCTTGTTCACACTCTGATTCTGAATTTGAGAGATCTTTATAATTTTTTTTTGTTTTGGTTGCTTTTCGTGGAAGTCTGATTCTTCCTTCCGGAATTGTCTTGTCCGTCTTTTTCATGATATTTTTACTGGGTGTCTTTAGGAGAAAAATTCCTGAATATTAGATCAATATTTGAGGTACAAGAAATACAAGCAATTTGCTATAAAATTGGCACTGTGACAAGTTTTACATAAAATATTTGTAAGAATGATTCTTGATTAACATACTTTAAATTAATGGATTTTTATCTTCCCATTCCAGTTATCATCTTTACCATCTCTGTATCCCTACCATTAAGTCCCTGAGAAGCCTGATATATACTATCTAACTGAAGTAAAAGATTTTAAAAATACCTAAAAGCACAGAATAAAATGGAGTCAAACAAAGGCCAGTATGATTTAAAAAGAAACAGGAGAAAGTGTGCAAAAGAAGGAAGAGGTACATAAAACACATAACTGATAACAAGGATAAGATTATGAGATGATGAATTATTTTTATATGGCAAGAAAAAATAATTTTAAAGAGATGTTTGAACACAAACTTCTTGGCTTACCATTTTAGAGCTTGGCTGTCCCTTTTCCAAGGATGATCCTGTAATTCAGAAAAATAAGGTTAAATTTTCACAGTAAATAAGAATAGGCGTTAAATTTATTAGAACATCATTTCAGCATATTTAAATTAAAATAATAAAAAGTAGTAAGTTTTTAAAGCATGTGTTAGCATTTAATAAGTGAACCTCCATGTGGCCTCAGGCCACCAGGATACCAGCCCTCCTGACACCGTAATCTTCTCACCTCTTCTGCTGAAGAATCTGGCCTCACAATACACTATTTTGGAAGCTTTTCCTTTCCCAGAACTTTTTAGTAGCCCAATTGTACCACATCTCTGATTGGCACCATTTTTAAACTCATTCAAAAATGTAATTTTCAAGAATTGATAACTTTTACTGTAAAGTGTTTCTTATGATATGAATTGCCAGTTTTCCTCCCTCTCCGTTATTTTATAGAACTTTTTAAACATATAAGAGAATATGTCAGCATAAGTTAAAAAGTTAACACCTATAAATCTACCACTCAATTTAAGAACCAGATTGTGTATAATGCTGAATCTACTTACGTATGCTCTCTTATACCATCCTCCGTGTCCCTTCTGCTAAAAGGTAATTACTGTCCTGAAATCTGCAGGTCTTAGTTACTTGCTTTAAAAACAAGTTTTATTACATAGATATAAATCTCTAAACAATATAATGAGATTTATAAAATATCATGTCCTGTATAATATCCTACGATTTATTTTCCATACCTCACAATGTTAATAAGATTTACCCATATTATTGATAGCAGCTTTAGTCTCACTTCTTTTTTGCCTTTCAAGCATAATGTTATCTTTCCAAATAGTCTCTGAAACCTAAGAAATAAGATTATCCAAGCAAAGGAAGCAAAGCTGTTTTGGAAGAGAGGTCCTCTAATCTTGGCAATAAGTCAACTCAAACACATTAACTTGTAGTTATTCAATAATTTAAACAAAAGAATTCATACAGAATTTCAATTTCGTAAGTTAAATTTTATAAATATTTAGTGATGACACTAACCTCTAACATCTTCGTGAGATCTCTAATCTTCTACTTCATGTTATAAATGTTTTTATTTGTACGTCTTCCCACTAGACTGTAAGCTCCCTGAGGGCATGTGAATCTTACTATATTTATCTTTGGCTGCTTCAAGGTTCAGACTATGATGCAATCTAGCCTCACCTTTCACCATTTTCCCATAAATATGATCTATGTACCAAATACCTCAATACTGCATTCCCTGAATATACTATTCTATTCCATACTTCTCTCCCTTTTATATATGATAATCCTGCTGCTTTACTTCCTCATGTATCTGGTGACCTCTCACCTAAATTTCAAGATTCAGCTTCATTTCTAAACACATGCCAAAATTCACTTCTATTTTTAGGTAACTACTGGTTATTTTTAATCCTGAAATAAAATGAAAGCTGATGCCCTTAAAATAAATATACATTTATAGTTGAAAAGCACAGAGTTAAGTCTTCTTTTAAAAATGCAACATATAAAATCTTTGTTTTAGCAAACGTTGAAATTGATGTTCAGCTATGAAAATGGTAATTCTCTCTAGCCAAAACTTATACCTGAAACTCTTACCAACTGCTTCAGGAGATTCACTATCACAGAGAAAGCAGAAGCCACTTTCTAGGAAAATACTTTGTGGAAAACTTAGACCCCCCAAAAAAAAATATCTGGAAGAAAATTGTTTTCCTTTTGATATATTTTTTGTGTCTATATAAATTCCTAAAAAAGGATGCGTGTTGGGTGCAGCAAGAAGATGGGATATTTAGTAAATATAAATTATATATATATACACACACACACATAAACATATAAATATATATATTTTATACACACACACACAAATGTAAATACATGTAAATATATATAGATTAGTGTCAAAGTTCAAGCCTTGGTCTTAAAGGTGTTGGGTTCATGAGTACTTGGTATATTATTCACAATAATTAGCTAAATAACTGGATAATACTGGGCCATGAGTAGACAAGTGACGAGAATCATGAGCCAAGGATAATGATGTCATAATTTGTGTCCCTAAGGTCCTATTAAAAATAAATATAACCGTATTACTAAAATAAAACAAAAAACATAAAACTAGTGTTTTGTCCCATCCATGAAAGTATGTGGTAATGAACAGTCTAAATACAATAAGCTTATATAAAGCATTTTCAATAATTGAAATAAACTGCAAAATCATTTGCAACATTTATCCAAAAGATAATTTCTTACTTGATTTTCCACTTTTATGATTCTTCACATTTTTATTTCTGCTATAGTCTATTAGCTGTGGTTTTGATTTTGGTTCTCTTAGCCAGCTAATATCAGTCTTGCTGTCATCACATCTGTACTCTGTTTCAGTATCACTAAACAGATTTTTCTTTTGATGATTTGTTATCTATAAAAAAAAGTTTGAAATGCATGAAGAAATACTACATCTCATTATGTCATGCAAGGTAAGTTAAACCAAAACAACAACAACAACAACAAAAAACAAAACCCAAAACAGGAAAACTAACTTGTCATTTCTTAACATCCTAATTTAGGATGGCATTAATAACCTATCCAAGAAAGTCACTTGGAAAACCAGATCAGATAACGATATTTGTATTTTGGTGTTGATGTTGTTAATTCAAAGTTAAATCAAAACAACTTATTTCCAGAGAAGTATAACCTAATAGTATACATATTAAAAAAACTAAACATGGCATTTCTTTTATTAGATGATTACAAATAGCTGAAAGACCATAAGAAAATTCATAATAGGAAGGTGGATAGTTGCATAAATAAAACAATCAAAATGTTTTTGTTTTCTTGTTTTTGATAATCTTTAACATTAAAAATTAAGAGAAATACTACTTCTAATAGACATATTGAGATATTATAACTTACTTTTTTATCTTTTGTTTTGACAGAAGATTTAAGTTCATCATGATTCCTTGGACCTACCCTTAAACAAAAATATGTATTAATTAAAAAATACCCTTCATACTTGTTTCTTAAGGTAATACACAATGGACAATTAGACCTGAGTTTTCAGTCTTAACTTTTTCACTAATTAGCTATATTATTCTGGCCAAGCCACTTATCCTCTCTGACCTCAGTTATAAAATAACTATGTTGGATTAAAGAACTACTAAGTCTTTTTAGCTTTATGATCTAGGATATACAACTAATATTCAAAGTGATGATAATTTGCATATTAATTTAAAGAGTAAATGTTGAAGTAACAGAATCATAATGAGAGTAATAATGACTAGCATTTTTATTCACTCTTCTCATTTGTTAAAAAACTCTAAGACTGGGAGGAGATATTTAAGAGAAAAAAAAGAAGATCAGAATATTTTAATCTAATAAAAATACCTACAATCTAATTGACCTATCCGCACAAGCTTCTTTAGCTGTAGCTTGAAACTCTTGGATCTATATTGTAAATAAACATTAAAAAAAAGAGGTGTCAGTGTCAAAATAAACAAGAATTAAAAGGAATAAACATAAAATCTAGTTTTGCTTCACAAAATCATAAGATTTGACATAAAATTAACTTTACTACAATATTTGTATTTGAAAAGAAAATACAATACACTAAAAATAGAATAGTTTTTTTTTTCATCAATAAGAAAGGTGATTTTCTTGGTAGTGAAGGCTTTCTACCCCACAATTGCTTGTTTTTCTCTACCTTATTCCAAAACAAAAATTAAAAAAAAAGCCACTTAAATATACGTAGGCTGGTTATCCAAAATATTATTACATATTTCTTAAAAATTTTAAAGCATATGAGGATGCACATTAAAAACATACTATGTAATAACTGCATGGTAAATACAATGTAACTTCTGAGTAAATACAAAGTATCTTGGTATTTTAGCTTACTCCAAGTTTTATGATAGGGTCATCAGCTCCATTCAAATTAAAATTGTAAACATCATTCCTGTGAAAATGAAGAGCAATATTAGCTCCACTTAAATATGTGTAGTCTCTTCAAATATGAAGAAAATGAAAAATATTACAAAAAATACTTACACTGGGCATTCAGAAGTAACATTAACAAAGGTAGTCTTCAGTTTTCTGTAGCTTTTTTTCTGAACTTTTTCCTGAATAGAAAAGAGGGTTATAAAAAAATCATTAAATGGCTAACAGGTACATGAAAAAATGCTCAACAGCACTAATCGGAAATGCAAATCAAAAAATGAGATGTCATCTCACCTCAGTTAAAATGGCTTCTACCAAAAAGACAGGCAATAACAGATGTTAGTGAGGATGTGGGCCTCATACACTGTTGGTGGAATGCAAATGGTGGTACAACCACTGTGAATAACAGTGTGAAGTTTCCTCAAAAAACTAAAAATAGAACTATGGTATGATCCAGCAAGTTACTGAGTATATATCCAAAAGAAAGGAAATCAATATACCAAAGAGGTATCTGCACACCCATGGTTACTGCAGCATTATTGAAACCTAAGTGTCCATCAGTGGATAAATGCATAAAGAAAATGTAGTATGTGTATATACAATGAAATATTATTCAGCAATAAAAAAAGAATGAAATCCTGTCACTTGTAGCAACATGGATGTAACTGGAGGCCAAAGTAAAGTGAAAGAAGCCAAACACAGAAAGACAAATACCGCATGTTTTCACTCATAAGTGGGAGCTAAAAAAGTGAATCTTATGGAGATAGAGCGTAGAACGGTGATTATCAGAGGCCAGGAAGAGTAGGAAGGAGTAGGGGGGGAACAAAGGGATTAAAAATATATATATATTACCAGTGAAATGTACACTTAAAAATGATAAGATGGTAAATTTTATATGTATATTTTACCTCAACAAAAAAACTTGTACATTACTCTATGTGGCAAACAAATAATGTGCATTTTAAAATATTTTTCTAGTTGTGCTTCCACTAACATAAATCTTACATTTGTAACATTCTCCTTAAACTGAATAAAAATATATGCAAATTAAATTAAATCACCACCCATATATATAATTGCACTCCTAGGGCTGGGCACACTGGCTTACACCTGTAACCCCAGCACTTTGGGAGGCCAAGGTGGGTGGGTCACCTGAGGTCAGGAGTTCAAGACCAGCCTGACCAATATGGTGAAACCCTGTCTCTACTGAAAATACAAAAATTAGCTGAGCATGGTGGCATGCGCCTGTAGTCCCAGCTACTCAGGAGGCTGAGACAGGAGAATTGCTTGAACCAGGGAGGCGGAGGTTGCAGTGAGCCAAGATCACGCCACTGCACTCCAGCCTGGGGGACAGAGCAAGACTCTGTCTCCAAACAAACAAACAAACAAAGGTATCTGCATTCCTATGTTCATTGCAGTAGTATTTATAATAATCAAAACATGGAAACAAAGTAAGTATTCACTGACATATGAATGGATAAAGAAATTGTGGTGCGTGTATATATATGAAGAAATATTATTCAGCCTTAAAAATAGTATATCCTGAAATTTGCTATAACATGGATGAACCAAGACAAGAGGACATTATGCTAAGTGAAAGAACCAGACAGAAAGAAAAATACTGCATGATCTCCCTTATATGTGGAATCTAAAAAAAAAAAAAAAAAAGTCAAATCTATAGACGTAAGATAATAAAACAGTGGTCACCAGAGGATGGCAGGAGGGAAGGAAAAAGGGAGATCAAAGGATACAAAGTTGCAGATATGTAGGATGAGTAAGTCTAGAGATATAATGCAGAACATGAGGACTATTAATAGTATTGTATAGTACACCAACTATATATAATACAGTATTGTATTATATAATAGTTTGTTGCACCAACCTATTATATTTGGGATATTTGCTAAGAGTAGATTTTATGCGTTCTTGCCACACACACACAAAGATGAATGAATACATTAATTTGATTATAGTAACCATTTCACTATGTATATCATGTTATACACCTTAAATACATACAATAAAAAAACACTTCTTTAAATATCGAAGACTTAAATAGTAAAAATACAATAGAAAATATTGTAAATCTAATAAAATCCTTTAACCTTAATACTTACTGACATTGTTGTACGTAAATAAATGACCTCCTTACTGGAATTCTATAAGCTAAATTTTGGTGATGCCATCACCACAAACCAAGCATGCTTTTCCTTTGTTTTGGACTCTCATTTGCTTTAAACTCTTAAATAGAAAACTTTGAGAGAGGCTAAGGTTTATGTAAAATCTCATGTAAAAGAGTCAAAAAGCTATCAATTAACTAGTATTGTTAGGAAAAAAATATGTGTTAAATTATTTATACAGCCCACAACTAAAAATATATTCAACCAGATCTCAAAGTAGTGAGGGCAAAAAAAGAAGTTAAATAACATTTAATAAATTAATTGTAATATACTGTATTAAAGAAATGTACTATGATTAAATATCACTAAATAATTGATTACTGATCAGAAATAATTAGTAAGTTAGAAATATTAAAACCTAAAATATTAATTTTATGTTGTGATTCATCTTCAATTTCTTTCCGTTATTTTATATAGACGTATTTGCATTATTTTAAAAAGGTTATCTCTCAATATATTACTCCTCTGATCATTTATCTGACTTATCCTTCCCAGTATGATTTTTACCAGTGCTTGCATACATATGTTCATTCACCTGTTGCATCGTTTGTGTGCTGTTACAGAATATGTAAAAATGAGCAAAGATGTTAAAGAAGGTAAGCAAAAGGCAGCAATGGTATTATAGAGAATACAAAGGTGAGCACAAAAATATTACAGAAAATACAAAGATGATTCAAAATATAGTGAAAAAACAGAAGAAAAAACCCATGAGTAAAATAGCAAAAATAAATAAAAATTTAAAAGGTACCAAAACACTCTATTGTACAGATTCAGAATTCTTGCCAAATGGGTTTTTGAGTCAGGGCATCTTGGAAAGTTTTCATAAGGAAGGTACAAAGAGAAATATTTTAATAATCAGATAAGAGGGTGAGAGAGCCTACTGACTCAGTTTAAAGTTCATTGCAAAGGGAGAAGAAAAAGAGAATACTTAGGAAAGACTTACTTCAGGAAACCTCAAGTTATGTTTCAGTTAAACATGACATGCCTAGAAAATTAAGAAACAAGACAATCTTTTATAAAGGGAAAAGTGAGCCAGTCTATGTTTCCATTTAATTCAATAAGCAACAGGGACCAAAAAAAGGTTTCTGAACAAGAAAGTGGCATGATTGGAGCTGTGTGCTTTAGAAAGAAAAAAACCTGGTAGTGAATGTGATGTAAGGATTGACACAGAGAAATGCTAGAGGCAAAGAAAATTATTAACACATAAAGCCTATTGTAACAATCCAGAGATTAGAAATCAGAACCGAAACTGGGCTGATAGGAGTTGGCCTCGACAGGGGAGAAAACATTCAAGAAGAACTTACAGAGGGTGAACTTCAAAACTTGAAATATTAAGTGGACACAGAGAGCAACTGTGAGGTTAGAAAAAAGATAATTTATATTATAAGCCTGGATAAAGAGTAAAGGTTTTTTTTAAACAAAATTGGAACTTCAGTAGGATCTAATTGTTAGGAGAGATGGGATCGGCTATTAAAAAAATACACACACACACACACACACGCGTGCACGCGCGATAAGGATATACTGAATCATGTACCAAAAAGTAAAAATATTATGCTCATATGTGTAAAAGAAGCTTTTTATTTGAAAAACAGAAGGTTGGAGGGCTATTTTGAGTACTTGCTATTAAACCTGTCAGTGGTTATCATTCATTTAGCAATATTCTGAAAACATCGTATCAAATTCCATTTTACCACTATGCTATTTTAGTGTTTATGGTCAAATATTGAGTTTGACTATAGATTTGGTGAAGTTAAGTAAATAACACTTACCTTACTGAGTTGTACAACAGGTTTGTTTGAAAAATCACTGTAAAAAAAGATTTTGTCAAAATTGAAAAAGCAAATCAGTATCAATATCATAAAAGTCATTTTAAGATAAACCATGTTTGTCACTAAATTTATATTCAATGTTAAAAATAACCAAAATGTAACTATAATAGTCTGATAGTTTTGCTACTTCACTCACAGTAAATAGCACTTATAAGAGAGCATTCGAAGCTGAATCATTAATGCAGCAGAAAGTGTGAATTTAAAATGAATGATTCCACCATAAGAATCATTTATTCATGACCTATAGTAAGGCCAGAATTAACGTAAACTTGAATTAACCACCTAATAGACTATAAATAGACATTTTGTAATAAACAATCTTTGGAAAGACTGCAAAGAATGTACTATTTACTACAAAAAAACTCATATCTGGTTAAATTCTGTATTTCATTAAGCAATGTATTTAAATATATTTATTCATTACTAGATTCAGTAAGTACAATGTCTACATCCTAAAGATTTTTAAAATGGTATGTTGTATTGATGTGTTTTTTGATCCTATATAAAATGTAACTAGACAATAGAATGACAAATTTCAAATTTAGTTCCCTTCTTGTGTAATTTAAACACCTACTATTTATAAAAGTATTAAGTAACCATGTGTTTTCTACTGAAAAGTTACATTATCTGAACCTATGTTTAAAATTAACCTTTTTAAAATTGTGTAATATAGTTGTATCTGTCAGAAAAATATTCATGTCTGAAATTTAAGAACATACCTGTTAATCAAAGACTCCTTTAATTTTCTTGTAGACTTGATGTCATCTTTTGTTTTGTATCTTTTATTGATTTGGCTTATCAAGGATTCTGCTACATCGGTAAATTCTTTCCCTTTTGACTTTTCTCTCTGAAAAAAATTGTAAGTTACTTTTAAACTCTACCAGTTAATCTTTAAAGGAAAAATAAAGGCTGAAAAAAACTTTTAAGATAAATCTGGTTCTATTTATACCTGCAGAGAGAAATAAAGAGAGTCAACTGTTTAGTAAGTTTGAGCTTTGTTAGGCATTAAAATAACTCAAGATAATTTTTTTTTATTATACTTTAAGTTCTAGAGTACATGTGTACAACATGCAGATTTGTTACACATGTATACATGTGCCATGCCAGTGTGCTGCACCCATTAACTCGTCATTTACATTAGGTATATCTCCTAATGCTATCCCTACCCCCTTCCCCTACCCCATGACAGGCCCCAGTGTGTGATGTTCCCCTTCCTGTGTCCAAGTGTTCTCATCGTTCAATTCCCACCTACAAGTGAGAACATGCGGTGTTTTTTTGTCCTTGCAATAGTTTGCTGAGAATGATGGTTTCCAGCTTCTTCCACGTCCCTACAAAGGACATGAACTCATCCTTTTTTATGACTGCATAGTATTCCATGGTGTATATGTGCCACATTTTCTTAATCCAGTCTATCATTGAGGGACATTTGGGTGGGTTCCAAGTCTTTGCTATTGTGAATAGTGCCACAATGAACATACGTGTGCATGTGTCTTTATAGCAGCATTATTTATAATCCTTTGGGTATATACCCAGTAATGGGATGGCTGGGTCAAATGGTATTTCTAGTTCTAGATCCTTGAGGAATTGCCACACTGTCTTCCACAATGGTTGAACTAGTTTACAGTCCCACCAACAGTGTAAAAGTGTTCCTATTTCTCCACATCCTCTCCAGCACCTGTTGTTTTTAACAGAACTGTACAGAGTGCTTTGCAGACATTTTTAAAAATGTTTCTACCCATAAGAATAAAAAACTGAAAAAAGGAGAAACCATTTCTTTGAAAAGATCAATAACATTGATAAACCTTTAGTCAGGTTAACTAAGAAGAAAGAGAAAAAAAAACAGAAATTACTATCAGAAATGAAAGAAGGGCCATCACTGCTGATCACATAGACATAAAAATAAGTCAATATTATGAACTCCATGCCCGCAAATGTGATAGGCTAGATGAAATGGACCAATTCCTTGAAAGACACAATCTACCAAAACCTATGTAAACAGAAACAGATCATCTGACTAGGCCTATATCTATTAAAGAAATGGAATGAATACTTGATATCCTACCAAAACACCAGAAAGAGTTCACTTGTGAACTCTATCAAACATTTAAGGAAGAAATTATGCCAATTCTCCACAATCTTCTACAAGATAGAAGAGTAGGAACTACTTCCTAACTTAGTCTATGAGGCCAATGTCCCCTTAATACCAAAACCAAAGACATTACAAACAAGTATAAGTACAAACCAATATCTCCCATAAACACATACACAAAAATCCGCAACATCAGCAATATCAGCAAATCAAATCCTACAATGTATAAAAAGAATTATGCAACTATTACCAAGTAGATTTTATTCTAGGTATGCAAGACAGATTCAACATTTGAAAATTAATGTACTCCATCATAACAGGCTAATTTAAAATAATCAATCAATCAATATAAATTGATACACAAAAAGCATCTAACAAAATCCAACACAGATTCACGATAAAAAACCCTTAGCAAACTAGGAATAAATGGAAACTTTCTCAGCTTGATAAAGAACATCTACAAAAACAGTTACAGCTAACATCACACTTAATGGTGAGAAACGAGATGCTTTTCCTACTAAAATCAGAAACAAAGCAAAAATGTCCCTTCTCATTGCTTCTTTTTAACATTGTTCTGGAATTCTTCGCTAATGCAATAAGACAGAAAAAGGAAATAACAGGTATATTGATTGGGAAAAAAGAAATAAAACTGTCTTTGTTCACAAATGACATCACTGTCTGTAGAAAATCTCAAAGAATTAGCAACAAAACTACTGGAAGTAATAAGCAATTGTAGCAAGATTGCAAATTACAAGGTTAATATACAAAAGTCAACCACTTTCTTATAAACCAACAATGAACAAGTGTAATCAAAAACACAATATAATTTACATTAGCACTGCCAAAAGAAATACTTAGATGTATATCTAACAAAACATGTACGAGAGAAAAACTACAGAAGTCTGATGAAAGAAATCAAAGGAGATCTAAATAAATGAAGAGATATTCCACATATATGGATACAAAGCTCAATATTGTCAAGATGTCAGTTCTTCCTAACGATCTGTAAATTTAATACATTCCTAGTTGAAAGAACAAACAAGTGGAGCACAGGGGAATGGTAGGGCACTGAAGCTATTCTGTGCAATACTGTAATGGTAGATATGTCACTTCACTACATATTTGTCAAAACACACAGAATGTACAGCAAAGCATGAAGCCTAATGTAAACTAAGCACTTGAGTTAATAATCATTATTTATCAATAATGACTCATCAATTCTACCAAATGTACCACAGTGATGCAAGATGTTAATAATAGGGGAATGGGTAAATGGGTATACGAGGAGTCTCTATACTTTCAACTCATTTTTGGGACTAAAATTGCTCCAAAAATGATTTTTTTAAAAGTAAAAGGACTACAAAATAAGAATTATTCTCAGCATAATTTAGATAACTTAGTTTTAATAAACTCCAATATTATTCTTAAAGATATGAGGTCTCCTGATTTTATATTTACTTTTCTCTGGTTATCAGGCATATAGGTTTTTTAGTTGTAGTAATATACACAAAAATCTAGTAAACACAAAATTTACTATTTTAACCATTTTTAAGTCCATATGTTCTTATATATAATAGGTACTAAGTTATTAATGTCCCCTTAAGATTATCAGAGTGGTTTACTTGTCTTGATAGAAATGTACCAAAAATGAACCTTCTCCAAAATACTGTATGATTTCAGAAATTCCAGTATAATTGGAGCCAGCCTGGGAAATCTGTGCCACTGAACTACAGAGGTTGCTCTGGGGTGATCCAGTAAGTAGAAAGACAGTATCAGACAGATGGCTACCTTAGAAGACAGTTATCATCTAGCACCAGTTAGAATGATGATCATTAAAAAGTAAGGAAACAACAAATGCTGGAGAGGATGTGGAGAAATAGGAATGCTTTTACACTGTTGGGAGTGTAAATTCGTTCAACCGTTGTGGAAGACAGTGATTCCTCAAGGATCTAGAACCAGAAATACCATTTGGCCCAGCAATCCCATTACTGGGTATATACCCAAAGGATTATAAATCATTCTACTATAAAGACACATGCACATGTATGTTTACTGCGGCACTATTCACAATAGCAAAGACTTAGAACCAACCCAAATGCCCATCAATGATAGACTGGATAAAGAAAACGTGGCATTATACACCATGGAATACTATGCAGCCATAAAAAAGGATGAGCTCATGTCCTTTGCTGGCACATAGATGAAGCTGGAAACCATCATTTCTCAGCAAACTAACACAAGAACAGAAAATCAAACACCACATGTTCTCACTCATAAGCGGGAGTTGAATAATAAGAACACATGGACACAGGGAGGTGAACATCACACACTGGGGCCTGTTGAGGGGTGGGGGCCTAGGGGAGGGATAACATTAGGAGAAATACCTAATGTAGATGATGGGTTGATGGGTGCTGCAAACCACCATGGCACATGTATACCTATGTAACAAAACTGCACGTTCTGCACATGTACCCCAGAACTTAAAAGTATAATACATAAATACATAAATAAATAAATAAATAGGTAGATAGGAAGGTAGGTAGGTAGGTAGAGACAGTGATTCATGAACTGGTGGGAAATTCTAAATAGGATACAGGTAGTGACTCTATGAAGGACTGAAGACAATTTCTGAAAACAGGAAGTTGATTTTTTAAAAATCAGAGCACAGCTTAGAAAAGATTATTAGGTTTTGTGCTCCCAGAAAAAAAAAATGACTAGCTCAGGGAAATTATGTGAAATTATTCTAAATACCAAAGAAAGCAATTTAAAATTTAAATTTAAAGACAGATCTTTGTTTGGACAAAAAGAACCTTATTTCCCCTGGGACTCAGGGAAGTAAACAGCAGCTGAGAAAGAGAAAATAACATATTAGGACCCAAGAAAAAAGGGGACCCAAAAGAATATGATTAAAGAAGAAAACAGCCAAATTAGGCATAAAAAGTGAGCTGCAGGTGTAAAAAATATTTTAAAGGAGGCTGGTCAAGACAAATTAAATAATGCCTAATTATATACAATTGCAAATTATCTTTTAAATATAATTTGCACATTGAGAGGTTACATTGTGTTAACATTTTACATTGACTCCAGAAATTTGGCTTCCCAGGTATCAGCATTACTACAGAAGATAAATGAAAATAAAAGCCTATAAAACCTGGATTATTTCAGAAATATCAAAAAGCAGATTGCATTACCTGCGGTGGAAATGTATTCTAATTAAAAAATTTTTCTTAATCTGCATTTTGATAGTTAAGAAAAAATGATTTACCCGTAACTGTTACAAAAAAGTAATATTTTCTTCCCTGGAAGTCTGGTGGCAAAGTAGCTAAAAATGTCTTAGAGATGTTCTCCAGAGATGATTAATCTGAAAAAGAAAGTGGGAGCTCTAATAATGATGAGTAACAGTTAAAATAGAAGACAGTCTCTTCCAACCCATTCACATACTTTCTTGCAAAACCTTGTCAAGGTTAAATGCATTCATCCAAAAAATATTTGAGATGCTACTGTGTATAAGGCTGTGCTAGGACATGCAGGAAAACAAATGTTGAATAAAACATAGTCTATGGTTACAGTCAAAGAGAGAAAAAAAAACATTTATTAAAAAGAAAGGTAAGAATTATAAGAAATGTACAAACAGTTCTATATCCAAGTCAAAAGGAAAGAGTGGGAGGAACCTAAAAAGAAGAGACAGGAACTGCATGGTTCATTAATTCTATACATATTTACATGTCTGATACGCGCCTAGTACTGTTCTATCAGAGCTATGACAAGGGAGAGGTGAGTGAGGAATTCTGAGAGTCTGGGCACTGAATTAAACAAGGTATTACACATGTTAAATGTGTAGCAATTAATCAAGTTTCTTTCTTTCTTATCAAGTAGGCATCTTATGGATATGCAGAAATCAAAACACATTGAAAGCTCACCATTTTTTTTTGTTTCAAATCCCAGGAATCAAGCTCAGAAGTCAATTCTTTCTCTGCTTTTCTATGACTTTGCACATTTTTGCTAGCAGATGGATTTTTATCGCAAGTAGCAGTATTCACATCTTTTGACAATATGTATTTCTTCTTATATATCAGCGATTCTTCAATTGTCTTATTTAGGAGAACCGATTTAAAAGTAGTTTCAGATTCAACAGGCCAATCACTCTGCTTGGCATTTTCAGTATTTTTCTGCCCTGAATATTTAGGATGATTTTGTTGCTGATTGTGTTTCTTGCAAACTTCTACTTCTGCTTTATCTATTTTGATATGGTCGGTTTGTTCTTTCTTATATTTCACTTTTCCTGTTCCTTCAGAATTATGATCAGATATTGAAGAGGATGATTTTTGTTTAGTAAGTTTTTTATTTATAACAATATCTATTGGGGAAAATGAGAAATTAATTCTTTTTAAATTAATAAGTTGACATATGTAAAATTTGTTAAATTTGTTTTAATACTTGTTAGACATTTGAGGAAATTAACACTGAACTATTACATATAGATAAAACTAAGTTTCACCTTGATTCAATGTGTCTCCTGATGAAGTACTTGCTCTTTGGTTATTACATAGTTCAATGTTTGTTACAGGTGTCCAACATGCCCATTTGCTGTGTATTTTATTTCCACAGATGTTGTCTAAAACACCAGGTAATCTAGAAAATAAATTAATTTGCTTAATGTTACAAAACATTAGCCTATGACTTTAAGACCTTGATTTTTAATGTAGTCAATGTTTACTGAAAGCGATTACTTATGTGAAAATAATGTGGAAATTTACCTTATCTTACAGTTCTACTGTATATTTAAACTAAGTTATATTTCTACACATTCATTGTTTATACATTTTAAAAATCTCATTCATTTTAAGTCTCTCCACTTGAAAAGAGTTATATTGGACCACATGGGGAAAAAAACCATATACATAATTCCCCATTGTGCTGTCATAATACTTGAGAGATGATTAATACTACATTCTAATCATATAAAGTCCTTTTCCTCCACATCTGTTACATTCACTGAAAACAGCATTAGTATAAATGATTTGATGGTTTTCTCATACTTACATAGCATGATCTCTTTTTTCCACTGGCTGTGAATCTGGTATAACATCCTGGAGTTCACCTAAATAAAACAAATATTATAATATTTTCATTTTTTTTAATGCAGTTGGCAGGGGGATAGGGAGGTTAGTATAGAAATCTATAAAGGTTCACATATTGGGATGAACAGATTGATCGATTTTGCATCCTCTCTCTTAAACCCAAACTTCTGGGGAACAAAGGTTGTATATTTCCTTGTAACCTCAAAAATTCCTTGCACAAAGTCAAACAAATTCTTTGTAAATCTTTTTCAAATCAATGAAAGCCAGTGGGGTTAAATGGTAATACAGGGAGAAGTATATACATTTTCTAAAAAAGTGACTAAATTAAACCACAAGGTACTTACTAAAATTTTGGTTTGGGAATTCAACATTCTTATTTTCTGTGTTTTCTACACACTTAGCAGTTTTGATATGCTGTAAACACAGGAAACAGGTTAACGTAAACTTAAGATGTTACATGAAAACCTAAACGTTACAGTATTAAGGTTTGAGTCTTTTAAAACAAATCTGCCTTGATGTGAAAAGTTGGATATTATTTTTATATATTTCATAAACGTTATGCCCGTTTTTGAATATTCCCTATCCTGAAACACAAGAAGAAAACTGTCACTGCAGACGAGGCAGAATATTGCATAAATTTTCTGATCACATCCATAGCTAGCATAACAATTCAATTTTCATCTGTAACTGACAATTTCTAGACTCTCCACGAGGAATCTCTCCTGCTGCTGTTGATTACATAGCCTGCTTTATCTATTTTGATATGATCCATTCTTTCTTTCTTATATTTCACTTTTCCTGTTTCTTCAGAATTATCATCAGATATTGAAGAGGAAGATTTTTGTTTAGTAAGTTTTTTATTTGTAACAGTATCTATTGCATTACCCAGGTAACTGCTTTCCTACAGCAAGCTTCCCTATTTCCATAGCCAAAGATAACACTTAATCCAGATCAAATACAAATCTGCCACTATTATCAGAAAAATATTCCCTTTAGTCTAAGGTATTTTGCCTCATCCTGGCTGCCTTTCCTTCTTACTCTAGCCAGTGATTCTCCTCACTAGGAGGGGAACATTATGGAAATACGCAGGTGTGGTTTGGGTTGTCACAATGACAGAGGGCCTGACAATAGGTAAGCACAATCCTAGCTAGGATGCTTATCATCCTACAACATTTAGGACCATGTCGCACAACTGAAAAATAATCCCCTTATTAAGAAACACTTAGACAACTTGAACCATTACTTTGACTATTTTCTTTTAATATCTTCAACTCTCATACCCTTTATCTTTCTACCACATACCCATTTAAATTAAAAAAATAGAATCCATCATCTGTTCTCATCTTACTATTAACACCAAGGCTACTAAGCTTTGAGAAAATTGTACATATTTATGAACATATTTATGCTATAAAATTCATAGTCATATTTAAACTGGGTCAACATTGTCTAACACTTATTCTTAGGCCTCTTCATTACCTTGCACATAGCTTTACATGTCCCTGAACCCTGTACTTCAACAGATCTCCAGGAGAAACTCACCATCTTCACACTTCAGAAAAAACAACAGCTATTAGATGTTCCTCCTTTACAAGCTTATCTGCATCGCTGATCACCTCCTGTTTCTCCAAGAAACTATTCTCTCTTATCCATTCCTGCTCTGTCTTTTCAACTACCTGGAACAAATGCCCTTCTCCTCAATATCCATTTGACTCTTTATTGACCTTTCAAAAGTCAATTCACTCTCCATATTTTCTTAAAAAGCATCTCCTGATCTTCACCCTCACCTCTAGCTATGGGGTTAGGCACTTGACCCTCTACTTGGTTCCTACTGCATCCTATATGTGTAAATCTGAGAATGCTTATATAACTTAGTATCTAATTTTCATGCTAAATTTTGAGAAACTTAAGGACACAGTCCACTTGTACTTCACATTCCTATACCAGAGTCTTCCCCATAGTAGTCACTAATTTGTATAATAAACTAAATAATTATGGCAGGTTCATTTATGCCCCCAAATGTATAAATCAAGTTATAGTGAATTAATATTCATAACTCTTATTGTAAGCACAGTAAATGAGTCAAATGCCAGAAGGACCCTACTTTCAAGGGCAATAAACATTTAGGGGAAAAAAGGTAATGCTTTAAACAAAATGAGATACTTGCAGCTTGCAAAAGGAGTTAGCTCAATACATATTTCCACAATTACTTGAAAAAATATTTTTAAAATACTTTCAAGGTAAAGTTACTTTGTCTGTATTATCTCTTCTATGTCTTCCTTCTGATGATCTAGATTTCAGTGATGCAGCATTATCCACTCTATTTTCTGATGTTTGAGAAACACTAGGTTTCTCTGCAGAACTCGTCATTTGCAGTGGTGGTTTAATTCTTCTTCTTCGTGGTGGTATTGCTAAAAAGGAGGACAAGGATTGCAGATTTTTCTTTTTTTACCTATTGCTATTATTGAGGTACTTTTCCGATGAGGAAGGTAAGAAACGAACATGCTTAGATGGTTCCCAGGTTTCTGGCTTAGATAATTAAGTGAATATAGATGCCATCTACCAAGATAATAAGTGAAGGAAAAATATGCAGGAAGGGTGGAAAGATTAATTTAATTTTGGACCTATTAAGTTTGGGGAGCCTGTCAGATACTAGGCAATTGGCCAGTAGGCAACAAGATTTTTAGAACAGAAGGTCAATGTTAAGTTGTCATATAGACTAAGACTTTAACCAGTACACAGTATCAGGTTTTTTTAAACTTTTATTTAGCTCTTAGTATGTATCAGGCACTGTTTAAAGTTTCACTAGATAACTTATTAAATGAGTGATTTTTATTTAATCCTCTAAACAACTTGATAAGATAGATACTTAAGTGCCACTTACAGAAAAAAAACTGGTTCTAAATTTAGCTAGAGGATATCTGTACAAAGTACACAGCTGGAAGTGGGGAGCTAAGTCCTCCTGGCCTGGTTAATTCAGTGTTTTAACCAGTAAGATATGCTGTGTCCTGCTTAAATTATAATAAATTATTAATGTCGAATATTAGTATTTTGAACACTGTTCTGTTCATATGTTAGCATTATACTTTTCTTCCCATTAGAAGACATTTGTGGTTCATATTTTATCAATTTTTATACACCAAACTTATCCTTTATGTAAATTATGTTCAGAATTGCCTTAAAAAATGCCTCCTTTAAAATAATTGTTAGAAATCTTTTAAAACTATAAAACTTACATGTGTTGCTGAAAAGTACTGGACTTCTCATAGTGTATCTATCTGCACCAGAAACAATCATTGATGCTTCAGACATTTTTCTTTTGCTAGGAGTAATTTTCTGAAACCATGATGAAAAACAACCACTGTAAACACAGTCTTTTTGAAATTAAATATCCTACAATTTTACTTATAACATTTTGCCTTGATACATGCCAAAGATATATGTTTTTTAAATAAACAACACAATATTCATAAATTTCCATGTTTTAGGCTGATACGAAAGGTTCATCTTCATGTTTGGTATTAAATAAGTAGCTAAAACAAGTAAGGAACATTGTTTTAAAGAGTATTTATAGAATATCCATACCTATGAAGTACAGTACCTTTATATGCTAGCTGAAAATATTTTATCAATATTGAGTTTATCTGGTTAACCATAGCTTGCAATTTCCTATTCTATATCATGAGGATGTTTGGATTACATATTTATATGAAATTATTTTGAGTGCTTTCATGTTAAGCTTTCTTCAAAACATTCACACATTTTTGAAAATTGTACTAATAATCTGTGAAGACTAAACTGGAGTGAAGTAGTTGCAGGAATTCATAGATTCAGTGGCACATAATCTAGTGGTTCCAATAAAGATTTGTTTTCTCCCGTATCATCTCACACTAATTTATAAGAGGGACAGAAGTAGATAAGCAGAGGCAGGGACTACAAGAGACAGGAGTTTCAGAGAATGCCATATTAAGAAGTAGATGGTGACATACTGCAGAGAGGCATAAAAGAGCTGGTTTTAAGGCACCTGTCCCTAGAACAGGGGAAAAAATGATACAGTTGTGAGTGGGTATGTATATGAAACGTGAGGGAAGGATGGAAAGGATAAGAGAAAAGAAAATTCTAAGATTAACTAGAAAACAAGCTTCTGAGCCAACAGATTTTTCTTAGAGAAATTAAGTTTTTAGTGGCATAGTGAATGGAACCTGAACAGTTACTTATTCATATAAATGCCTCAAACAGTTCATCCTTATTGAAAACAGAGCACAGGTATTTAACAGTAGTATGGTGTTTTTCGAACTTTGGTGTGCTTAAGACCTTTCCAAGAGTTTAAGATTCAACAGATTTAAGGTGGGGCTAAGAATCAGCATTGTTAATAAGCACCCAACATGATTCTGATATAAAGACACCAAAAATAGCTTTCATGTGCTAATTATCTCGGGGAAATAAATGACACTTTTAATTGAGAACAAAAGACTAAAAAACAAAATAGTAACATAAACATGCCAAAATATATGGAAGTGCCTGTGAGAGTTATAGTTATGTAAAGGTGAGAGATTAGTAAAAACTGAAATAATCAGGCAAAGCTCCACGAAGAACAAAAAATGGGCCGGGTGCAGTGGCTCATGCCTGTAATCCCAGCACTTTGGGAGGCCGAGAAGGGCAGATCACCTGAGGTCAGGAGTTCGAGACCAGCCTGGCTAACAAGGAAACCCTGTCTCTACTAAAACAACAACAACAAACAAAAACAAAAACAAAAATTAGCCAGGTGTGGTGGCAGGTGCCTATAATCCCAGCTCCTTGGGAATCTGAGGCAGGAGAATCACTTGAACCCAAGAAGCAGAGGCTCTGGGAGGCAGAGGTTGCAGTGAGCCAAGATTGCACCACTGCACTCCAGCCTGTGTGACAGAACGAGACTCCATCTCAAAAACTAAATAAAAAGAAAGTGGAAGACAGTGTGGTGATTCCTCAAGGATCTAGAACCAGAAATACCATTTGACCCAGCAAATCCCATTACTGGGTATATACTGAAAGGATTATAAATCATTCTAACACAAAGACACATGCAGAGGTATGTTTATTGCAGCATTATTCACAATAGCAAAGACTTAGAACCAACCCAAATGCCCATCAATGATAGACTGGATAAAGAAAATGTGGCACATATACATCATGGAATACTATGCAGCCATAAAAAAGGATGAGTTCATGTCTTTTGCTGGCACATGGATGAAGCTGGAAACCATCATTCTCAGCAAACTAACACAAGAACAGAAAACCAAACACCCCATGTTCTCACTCATAAGTGGGAGTTAAGAACACATGAACACAGGGAGAGGAACATCACACACTGGGACCTGTTGCGGGGTGGGGGCCTAGGGGAGGGATAACATTAGGAGAAATACCTAATTTAGATGACAGGTTGATGGGTGCAGCAAACCACCCTGGCACGTGTATACCTATGTAACAAACCTGCATGTTCTGCACATGCATCCCAGAACTTAAAGTATAATAAAAGACTTCCTACAAAAAAAAAAAAAAAGATATGTAAAATGTTTTAAAAGGAAAGCAAAAAAAGAGAAAGTGAAAATGAACAAGACTTGCAAATCTAAGTATGCTTTAGATGGGTAAAGGTAAAAAAAGAAACAAATAATGAACATCTAGAGGCATGAATGAACATGGCATGCAAAGAGACAGTAAAGCAAACTACCTTACAAAAGGGGAGAATACATACTACAGTTTTAATAGAAAGGGTAAAATTAAATTATAGAAAGTCTCAGAACTGAGCCAAAATTTATTCAGTCAGTGGGATGAACACAGAAATCACAAAACTTTTGGAGTAGAAGAATGCTATCAAGATACTGATATTTAAGGAAAATCGCTGATTATTCGGGGTATCTCATAGGATAAAACAGTGGTGACAAAGTCCTACGAGGAGTCTACTGTATTAACCTAAGTGTGCTGAGATGCGTAATGGCAGATGAAACAAGAAAGAATGGGTGTGAGACACAGATACTATGAAAGAATAATCACAAGCACCTTGGTTCCAGATACAAGGGGAGAAGAGGCTGAAATGAAGCATATTGCCAAAAAAATTAACAGTAGTATTACTGAAATACAGACAGATGCAGATTTTAGTCAAAAGATAAAATGTTTGAGCTTAGACTTCAGGAAAGGTCTTGAAGAGACATACAAACGGAAATACAGAAAAACAAGTAGAGATGCAGCTATAGAATTTTGAAGAAAAGTCTGCTACATTTTAAGAGCTCACATTATGAACATGAAGGAAGCTCTCTAAGAAAGAAGGCAACAAGATGTTCCAAAAGCTGGATATCAAGGTTTTGGGTTTAGAGCAAACCTACCAAGAGGTATGGAAAGAAAGTTTTTCTAATGTAGTAATAGAAGCAGAAAGGGAACTGTGGTATACAATGGAAGCTGAAGGAGTGGACCTTAAGAAACAGGGGGCTATCGACAATGTCAAGTGTCACAGCAAGGTATGGTGGTAGGGGTTCCATTTATGAGAAATTATTCTCTTGGATGTGACCTAGAGGAGGTCCTTCAATGGAAGAGGAAGAAAAGGAGTAAAAGAAAGAACCTCATACTTTTTTTTTCCTCATGCAAATAAACAGAACATTATACATTTCTATTCTACATTATAGCCAAATGCAATTACAGAACAAAAAGAATACATTCAAGAAGTAGGTTATCTTATCTATCTCTAATTTGTAATTTACAACTGTAAAGTGTATCTTGTTTTAACCCCTATACATGTACACAATTTGCTAAGACACACACTATCTTTTGTTTGCATTTGTCAAAGGTAGGAGAAACACTCTGAAATGTGATTGATCAAGGCTAATAATATATAAATTCTAGATGCTTCTTTCAGTACTCATATATAGCAGTGATTTGATCAATGGTAGTTTTATAAGCCAGTATTTTGACACCATCTTTACCTCAAGCTGACTATTATTTCTATTCCCTTTGTCACTGTTTTTGATATATTTTGAAGGTTTAGCAAATTCCTTTGGGGACTTTGATTTTTCCTTTAAACTAACGAGCTCTTCTCCGACTGGTGAGATTTGACTTTCTGGCACTAGAATCTGTTGGAGAATATGAAAAAAAAAGTATTTAAAACTGCAAACCACAGAAAGTAATCAACAATCACTGGATGTCTTAAGCTCCTACTCATCTCACATATTCAATTATTTCCCTTTTCTATCCATGTGCTGTTATAATTTTTACAAAGTGATCCAATAAAAAGCATCCATTTTTTCAAACTCTAATAGACATAAAAGAAGCTTGGCATTAATGGAAGGACATTTACTGCTTTTTTAAAGTTTTAAAGTTACTAAACTGATATTTATTAATAACCCTACTCTTTACACTAAAATTATCATTAATAACATGTTTAAACATCATATACATTTTATTGGGGTACTGTTTATATTGAGACCATTTGTTTTCTATATATTCACCCTCCAACAACACCTTTATTACTGTTCCATTAGTTATGGTTAAACTTAGCCCAGTGATAAAAATCAAGTAAGTCTGAGACATACCTGTGATCCACTTGCATCAAAAAGTATATGCAGCGACGTTTTGGCAACTGAAATACCTTGTTTTCTGATAGATTCCTAAAATTAAATCAATTCACAGTGATGACATTTTCTTCATTTTCTTTCCACTTTTTCATATGTCATTTTATTTCCATTTAATGTAATTATTTCCTGTTTTCTTCCAAAATTGCCAAATATCCAAAATTATTACTTTGCATATATGAATACCTTCTCAGAACACTTCAATTACTCCCCTTTAACCAGTCACCTTAGCTTGTCATTTGTGAGGAACAAGGGTTCCTCACAAATACATCT
This sequence comes from Pan paniscus, assembly GCF_029289425.2. Lineage (NCBI taxonomy): Eukaryota > Metazoa > Chordata > Mammalia > Primates > Hominidae > Pan > Pan paniscus. The sequence goes on from NC_073270.2 coordinate 65,669,288, forward strand.
AATATTATGCAACATAAATCTTTTGCACTATTAAAATTTGTCAATTGAATATCTCCCCAAAACATCACACGAATTGTCACCTTAGATTCTCAGTTAAACAATATTTGGCTCATAATGTCTTCCACATGCCTGGAAAGTATTTTATCTAAATCCTTTCCTTCAACTTCAAAGGCCATTTCAAGTCCCATATCCATAACAATGCTAATCTCCAAACCTGACTCTTTATGAGCATTCTCTTTCTTCAATGTCTATAACTCATGTTCCCTATGCCATTATTTACTTCTTCTGATGTATCATGTGTGTAATTCTCACGATGTTTAAAATCTTGAAAACAGTGCTTTCTCTCATTTTACTTTTTAAACACCTGGCAGAAATTCATTAAATGTTTTGAGCAGCTGCTGCTAATTTTGTCATCTGAGATACTTTGTAATGGGTATCTCAATAGATATGACTAACAAGCTGATGACTCTTCAACAGTACAAATTTAAAGAACTAAAATCTACATTTTAAGAATTCTAGAAAGGAAAAAATGCAATAAAACTTATAACCCCAAACTGTTTCCAGAATTATGAAAATAGTAAATATTTATTAAGTTTAAAGACTTACCCTATGTTTATTTGCACCAAAAATTTTTTGAGTTACATTAGTGATTTCTAGTGATGCATCAAAATACAAAAGCAATTCTTTCCCTTCTCTTTTGCTAATTTTTACTGTATTTTTCAGAATTATTGTCAGTAGCTTCTTTGATTCTCTCACTGTATAGAAACAACACTGATTAGTTTATGTCTCTATGATACTACTCTGCAAGTATACTATAAATAAGACATGGATGTAGCATATTAATTGAATCAAAATTCAAATTCTCAATATTGAACAGTGTTTAAATTAATCAATTCTGGCACTACTTACCTATGTAAATCAATCAAGTCAATTTAGCTTTCCTAGTCTCAGTGTTCTTATCTATAAAATACAGGATATGGCTATAACTAATAAGATAGAATCCTAAATACATTCTGGACCCTAACAAATTCTTAATAAAATATTCCTTGAACACATCTGAGAATACTATTTTCTTAATTTAAAAAAAGGCAAACAAAAACAATAACTTTAATTCCATATAATTACCATATTTCTAGACATACACATATAAACATTTCTATTAAATCCACAGTTGTTATAACATGCTGACAACAACATTTGACAAAAATTAAGTGTCAGGAGATTGTGAGGTGAGAAGGATCTAGCACTTGGCCTCAATGAACTTACCAATCCAGTAAACAGAGAATACAGCAAGTGCCAGCTTATAAGAAATAGTCACACTCTCCCTCCCTACAAAAGTTACCAAAAAACTACCTGGCACCTAATAAATGCACCTGTATTATAGACCAGAGGCCACCATGCTCCTGTCCTACTTGTGGCAGGAATTCTATTGCCGAATGAAAAGTCTCCAACCCTGCCCACAATGTACTTTTGGGCAAGAGAAAAACACTCTGAAGGAGCAGGATCACACAAAGTAGGGAAATTTATCTCTACATCTGAAAAAGCTCTGCAGGCCACGCCATGATGTGGCCTAAGGGACAAATGTCCTACAGGCTATGAAATGTCCTGATTCTTATGAGGCCTGCCCAAGCAGAAAATGTTTTATTTGCTTTTGCAAATATATGCTCATAAAACTTTCACAGTAATGACCTTTGAAGGTACTAAGAATTAGCAATTGCTTGAAAGTGGTAACCATAGTTTCAAACTCAAAGAGCGCTAGTAGTTTTTAAAAGTTAAACAGTGACAAGTTTTCAGGTTTCAGAGATGAAAATTTAGGTGGCTTTAAAAATGATGTTTCATGTTTTGATGAAAATTAAAACATTTGTAATTCTTAGGTCTATTTCTGCTGATTGTTTTATTCTTCTGATATGCATTTGACTTTTTTTCTATAGCTTACTGTAAATTATATTAAATGTAATATTTGCTTTAACTCCTTGCTTGCACATGATATTAGAACTACTTCAAATTTATTATTTTGCTGAATGCTTTGTGCCTATTTGTACAAAAATTTGTCTACCTATGTTATGGCTACTTACATAGAAATTTATGAATATCTGTTATATTTTAATGATTGCTTTGTTGAAATTCCTGATATTTGCTCTGTCTGGACTATATAATGGCTTGGTTTCCTTTTTAATTAGTTAGTGTTACTGAGATACAAGAAAACTTTGTTTTGTTGCTTGCTATAAAATCCAAGTATTTATGGATATCAATATGTCAAGATTTTATAACATAAGAATGAATAGAAAGAGAAGGAAAGAGTAAAAACTATTCTCTCAAAATTGGCTATGAATGGGGAGAAAAAGATAGCTTCAGGAAGACATAGGATAAAAGTAGGCTTTTTGTTTTATGATGTAGACATTTGAGCCCATTGATATACTGAGAGAAAAGAGGTACTGAGAGAGAGGAGGAAGATACAAAAAATATGAATTGATGGAGCAAAGACTTGGAGAATGTGTGTGGAGAACTCAGAGAAATTACCCTTCAACAAGAGTAGACAAATATCTTCTGTTTACAGGAGAGATAAAGGAGGATACAGATAAAAAGATGTTTGGAGATGGAGGGTCTGAAGGGCCAAAATGTGTAAGTATTCTTACCTGAAAAATTCATGTTCTTCTGAATTACCACATCATAGTGAAAGCAAAAAAGGCAAGGTTAAGGATAACTTAAAAATTTAAATAGTAGCTGTTAGACAACTGGAGAGGGATGGCAACTATGGACATGGAAGACTGCCAAGTAGCAGTGAGAGTCCAAAGTTGGAAGCTGGAGACTTCCACTTCTGGGGAAAATGTAGGATATTGTGGCAGGCTAATATCCTGTTTTAAAAAATCAGAAGGATTAAAATATCATATGTTTAAAGGTGTCAGAGAGCTGTACATGTAATTAGATCTCTGGCCTTTTTTTCTCTAAGGAAATTTGCTAATTCTGTTTGTAGGCTTAAGAAGAGAACCTCTGCTGGAGAAAAGAAGACAAGCAAGTATTTAGTGAGCAGTAATGCCTGGAGTAACAAATAGGACACTTAAAAGCTTTAAAGGCATAACTAATTTTCCCTTCATTCTGGGGCAGCACAAGGAGCTGGACCAAACCTGATAAAAGGCAGTTAACTCTCTTATAGTCTCATGGGCTTGGAATCAATGTACTGCCTGATACAGGTATCATCCTCAGGCATGTACTCAGTGTCCTGTTCAAAATATCTGCCAGATTTTGGACTGAGTAGAGTGAACGGCTGGAGAGCTGAGCTGGAAACCTCTAAGAGGCAGAACTGTATCTTCCACAGTCTCTCAGGTTCAGAAGACACAAATCTAATAGGCTCATCATCAACAGACTGGGATGGCCACACCTGAGTAATAGAGGCAAACAAGACAAAGAGTAAATTTAAAACTAGAACTAAACACAGACCAACATTCATGACTGGATCAGTCCTTCAGCCCCTCTGCCTAAGAAGAAAAAAGAAACTCTTCTGGTGGAAGGATTATCTGGAGCATCTATTGTTCCTGTATATGCATTATCTATCATAAAATTACTTGACATCCATAGAGGCAACAACATATGACTGATCAAGAGAGGAAACAACAGATCTTTTTAGAAGACTATATTAGTCTGTATTAGTCTGCTATAATGGAACACCTGAGGGTGGGAAACTTATTAAAAAATGATTTATTTGGCTCATAGTTCTGCAGGCTGTACAGGAAGCATGGTGCCAGTATTTGCCTCTGATGAGGGACTCAGGAAGCTTTTAATCATTGCAGAAGGCAAAAGGGGAGTAGGCATATCACATGGCAAGAGAGGGAGCAAGAGAGAGATGGGAAAGTGCCATATAAATAACTAGCTTACCTGAATTAACAAGAGAAATTGTCACCATGAAATAATTATAGAAGAAAAAATAATCCCCTTCACCCTCAACACCAACATCATAAACTAAGCAAATATGTCTGCTCTTTTAATTTCTACTAACATTGTACTGAAAATTATACAGCCAGTGCAACAAGGCAAGATGGTAGGAGGGACTGACCATAAGAAGTGTTAGAAAGGATGTAGAACAAATGGAAGTCTTATAAACTGATAGTGAAAATGTAAAATGGTAAAATCACTTTGGACAACACTTTAGAAGTTTCTTCAAAAGCTAATCATATGCCTATGGGTCTGAACTAACCACTGAACTTCTTAGTATTTACCTGAGAAATAAAAATATATTTTCAGAAGTAATTAATTATACATGAATATTTACAGCAGCATTTCATAATAGCTAAAAACTGGGAACATTACAAATGCTCATTAACAGGTGACTACAGAAACCAATTGAAGTATATCTATACAATGGACTAACACTCAGCAATAAACAGAATAAACTACTGATACATGCAACATGCTTGATTCTTTTTTTAAAAAAGTGTTCTAAAAGAAAGAAGCTGGACAAAAATTGCTATGTACTGTATGATTCCATTTATATAAACTCTAGAAAATGTAAATGTATCAAAGATAAAGAAAACATCAGTAATTGCCTGGGGGTAGAGTAGAAGGATGGATAGATTAAAAGAAGTACAAAGAAATTTTGGGGGTGATATGTTTATATTAACTTAATTGCCATGATGGTTTCATGTGCATAGACAAATATGAAGAGTTATCAACGTCCTTAATCTGATGAAGGTTATCTCTACAAAAGACTTTTGGCTAACATTATACTTAATGGTAAAATACTGAATGTTCTTTCCTAAGCAAAGATTGGGAAGTAGGCAAAGATGTCCACTTTTATCACTTCTATTCAATATTGCACTGGAGGTTCTATACATTGCAATAAAGCAACAAAAGGAAAGGAGGGAGGGAGTGCATAAGGATCAGAAAGGAAGTAGTAAAACTACCTCTTTTGCAGATCCCATGACTGGTAAAATTAAAGATCAATTCTATTTATAAACATATAGACTGAATACTTGGGAACAAATTCATCAAAAGACTTATACAATGAAAACTGTGAAACGCTGTTGAGAGAAATCAAAGACCTAAACAAATGGAGAGATACACCATGTTTATGAACTAGTTATGACTGTTAACATGTTATTTCTCCCCATATTGATCTAAAACCTGAGACATAATTCCAGCAAGCAATTGATAAACCAATTCTAAAATTTATATAGAAGCTCAAAAGGCCTATAATTTCCAAAACAATATTTTAAAAAACCACAATGTTGGAAGACTTATACTGACTGACTTCAAGACTAACCACAAATCTACCATAATCAAAACAGTGTGGTACTGACATAAAGAAAAGTAGACCTATGATAAATAGAACAGATTGGAGGACCAAGAAATAGACACACTATTACAGAGTCATGATTTTCAACAAAGAAACCAAAGAAATCCAATGGAAAAGAAAAGCCTTTACAGCAAATAATCCTGTAATAACTGCATATCTATATGAAAAAATGAACCTCCAATCTCTGCATCATACCTTAATCAAATATTAATTTGAGATTATAATACTCCTAAACATAAAAGCTAAAACTATAAAATTTTTGTGGAAAAATAATAGAACATCTTAGTGATTTAAGAGTCGACAAAAATTTCTTGGGTCACAGAAAGCAATAACCATAAAAATAGATCAAGTAGATTTCAAAATTTAAAACTGCTCACCAGATATCATTAAGAAAATGAATAAGCAAGATACAATTTTGGAGAAAACATAGAACATATATATGTCAAAGGAGTGGAATCTAGGATACCTAAGAACTAGATAGTCCAATAAAAAATGAACAAAATATTTAAAATATATACTTTACAAAGGAAAATATATGAATGGCCAGAAAGCACATGAAAAAGTGCTCAGCATCACTAGTCATTAGAAAAATGCAAATATAAAACATGAGATATTATTACATGTCTATTGAAATGATAAAATATGTCTTAATATCTAAATTTGTAATAGTACTAGTCTGATTTTGTCCACTAGCGTTATGCAGTTCCAGTTATAGGACTGGAGAAACCAGATATTCAGATTTAATCAAGCAAATGGGATGGAAGGTCAGGAGCCTTAAACATAGAGACAAGAATGACAAACTGGATCACTGGTTTTAGACTAGACAGGGAAGGAGGTAAGTACAGGGGTAGAGCTGGGAGATTAGTAGGGAAACATGGGATCAAGGTGTTTGATGAATTTCTGAATGTGAACATCTGAAAATATTAATTTTGCTTTCATTAGTCTGTTTTGTTAACCCAGAAAGGATGTAACATTTGTTCCATATGGTAAGAATTAAGAAAATTATTAGAAAAAAACAAGTTTAATACCTTCAATGCTGTATATTTGTACTTTTTCCTCTGGCACAGTAACTGCTTCCCATTGATGATCCTTAAATTTAAAAGCAGGTTTTGGCCATAAATAATTTATTTCTGATTTACAGTTTCTTTAAACATCAAATTTCAAGTTACAGGAACTATCAATTCTTTTTGCTAGTCACTAAGTAACTAGTTTATATAACACCTTTCTTGCTCCACCAATTAACTACATGTTACACATGTTACATTTAATGTATTTGTTCATTATCAAAACGAAATGATGATTTTGACAATTTTCTATTCTTAACCAAAAAAAAGAATGACTGTTAATATTATATTTATTAGAGAATACCCTTTTTAAAAATGTTACCAAGTCTTTTTATGTTTTCTTTGAAATATTTTATGAAGTCATACTCATTCCTCAATTCCCACTCCTACTACCTATCCCAGGTCCTGTAACCACAATACTCATTAACTGATTGTCCTTTGATTTAAATATGAATGCGCATGAATAATAACCTAAAATGTTTGCCCCAAGTATTTTCACTGAAAATGTGTGTAACTGAATGATACTGAATTCACAAAGTTATAGTAAAAATTAAATACCATTCCTGGCCAGGCACGGTGGCTCACGCCTGTAATCCCGGGACTTTGGGAGGCCAAGGCAGGCAGATCACGAGGTCAGGAGATGGAGACCATCCTGGCTAACACGGTGAAACCCTGTCTCTACTAAAAATACAAAAAAAAATTAGCCAGGCATGGTGGCGGGCGCCTGTAGTTCCAGCTACTCAGGAGGCTGAGGCAGGAGAATGGCGTGAACCCGGGAGGCGGAGCTTGCAGTGAGCCAAGATCGCACCACTGCTCTCCAGCCTGGGCAACAGAGGGAGACTCTATCTCAAACAAAACAGAACAAAACACAAAACAAAACAAAAAAAAACTAAATACTTTTGTTATTTAAGGACAACTCATTCCCGAGAAATTCCTCTAAATCCTTATTATTTTCACTAATTCCCTTCTCTCCTATACCTTAATTGAAACCAGTCACACCCTGATGACATCACTACCTTTATCCCTTACCTCAAAACCTCAGGATCAGGAGGAAAGGGACAGTATTCTAATTTTTCCCCAAGGCTTTGAGCAGCCTCCTATTTCTGTGTGTAAAAAACTTGCTCCTTTGAGGAATATCTCAGTTGGCATACTCTATTCCCAATAATTGTTATCATCTACCAACTTAAAACTGATTCTTCCTTATATATCAAGGCACTTAGTTCACTTTTTAAAAAACACACATAATGGCAATTTTCAAACAGATTTTTAATCAGAAATCATAGTAGTATAAACCCAAAATATGCCCTTACCCAGATTCAACAGTTATCAGTATGTTGTAGCAATTTTGTTCCATTTTCACGTCCCACTCTCCCTCCATTATACTCCTTCCTCCTGACCTCAATTTTTTCCTTCAACCTCTCCCTATCTGCCCTTCACCATCAATTTATGAAAGCTCTTATCCTTAATATACCCAAAAAAACCCCTACATTGAATCCACATGTCACGCTCTTTCCTTAACTTGATGTCTTTACTTCCGTAACCGATATTTTAACTTTCTAGGAATGCCTAAACTCTTCACCATGTAAGTGAAACTGCTCTTTCATGGGTTACCAGTTTTTATTTAACCTCCCCTCTCAGGAATATTTCACTGTGTTGATCATTTCCTCTCATAAAACCTCTTTTCCTTTGTCGTCCGTAACACTATACCCTTTTAATTTGTTCCCTTTTGGCCGATTCTTCAAGTATCCTTCTAGCTAAAATCTCTTCTACTTATCCTGTAGAAATTTGGTTTTCATAGTTCTTTCACATAGGCACTCATTAAAACCCATGTTTCTGTCATTTATATACAGATAGCTTCTATATCTCTACTTACGGCTCAAATTCCATCCAGCTACCCAAATTTTAGTAATCCTTCTTTTTAAAAAATTACAAACAAATCACCAAGTTTACTCAGTTCTGTCTCCTCTCAAGTCTTTCTGGATTCTATCAATTTCCATCCATGCCCATTGTTATATCTCAAAACCATCCCACAATTATTTCTCACCTGGATTATTGCAAAAGCCTCCTAACTGCCTCTAGTATTTTTCCTTTTTATCCATTCTCCCCAGTCTATTTTTATCCATTTCCCCTACCAGGGGGGGATCTGTTACACAAATGTGTTCTCCAGTGCCTAGTACATACGTGACACATAGTTCTCAATAGATATTCATTGAACTGATGTTACCTCCTACTTAAAATCCTCCTTTGGCTCCACACTTCCTATATTTTTGCAATCCCCTATGCCCTCTGTACATCTTTCAATTCTTTCAATGTTCCGTTTACTCATTCTTCCAACAAACATGAGCCACTGAATAGCTATAAACTAATCTTATACTCTATGCGGGAAAGCAGACAACAAATAAACAAAATGATTTTAAATAATAACTACTATAAAGGAAATAAGACAATGTGGAATAATGTGGCTGTGAGGCTACTTTATATTGAGTAACCTGAGAATACTCTATGAGAAGGCAACATTTGTGCTTAAATCTAAATGGGAAGAACTAAGATGCAAGGACCTGGAGGAAGAGGTCTATGCAGAAGAACTAAGAAAGACCTAAGATGGGCATAATCTGTGTTAGAGAAATAGAAAAATAAATGTGACTGGAACACAGTCATCACAGAAAATATATGAAATATCAGAGAAACAGCCAGAGACCAGGCCACAAAAAGCCTTGTATGCCATGTCAGAGAGACAGAAGAAGGATTCAAGGAGCCACTGTGGAGAATGGCTTTTATGGAGAGCAAGAGAGAATAAAGGGATAACATACTACAGCTACGGAAATTCAGGAGAGAGAGGATTCTAAATATAGTTTTGGAAAGAAGAGTCCCCCAGCATCTTGATCAGTGTCTGGAACACACTAGGCATTAAATACTTATAAATGCATTTTATACTTTCCCTATCATGTATACTGCTATAGTGTAATTGCTTCTTTTTTTTCTTTTCTTTTTTTTTTTTTCTTTTTTGAGACAGAGTCTCGCACTGTCACCCAGGCTGGAGTGCAGTGGCCCGATCTCGGCTCACTGCAAGCTCTGCTTCCTGGGTTCACGCCATTCTCCTGCCTCAGCCTCCCGAGCAGCTGGGACTACAGGCGCCTGCCACCACGCCCAGCTTATTTTTGTATTTTTAGTAGAGGCGGGGTTTCACCATGTTTAATTGCTTATTTTCTTATCTCAATAATCCATTAGACCAAACTGAATAAAGGAACACTGCCCTATTTATTTCCTTTATAGTAGTTACTGCTATTTAATAACAATACTTTTCTCCCATAACGAAATTCTATTAGGCTGGTGCAAAAGTAATTGCAGTTTCTGCCATTGAAAGTAATGGCAAGAACCGCAATTACTTTTGCACCTGCCTAAGTAGCTCCTCGAAAAAAAATCAGCTTAAAACACTCCTACAAATCCTGCAGGAGAAGTATACTAATGGAAACTGTCAGTGCCGCTGAGAAGCAGTGCTAGTCATTGGAACTCAATTTTAAGCATTCTAAGAAGGTACTTTAAAATAAAAAGCAATAAAGGCATGTGGAAATCCTAAAAGGCATTTGATTAATGTTCATCTATAAAACGTTTACCTGGAACAAATGGCAGGATTCTATAAGAAACAGACTAAAAAGACTAAAGCCTTATTATAATATCACCAGCCACAACCAGATTAGTAAATGCTGATCAACTCTTACTCAGATTTTGGCAAATGGACTACATAATTTGAGCTAAATGTATGCAAATGTATCAAATATGAGGTGGTAGCTATTATGAAATAATGGCTCAAGGATTTTCCTCAGGTAAAAAACATGCAGGTCAGCAGAAAATATGCCACCTATTTGGAAGATCTGAGCACAGCTATGATAAAGCATAGGAAGAAAAAAACTAAAATTAACTCCCAATCAAGTCCTATTTCCAAAGAGAAGGTTTTATGAATGATTAAGTTAGGACCACTTGTCACTGTCTGTTAATAATATTTTCAATAGAATGCCACTGTATTTGAGTAACTTCTCTTTTCTAAAGTCAATTCACTTTGTTTATGTGAATATAAAATTTTAACTGTCATAAATTAACATTTATTTTTGAAAAGCTTATGTTAAAAAATTAGTATTAAAACTCAGCATTATTTTTTCTTATACAATAAAACATCAGAAGTAGTTTTCATTTATAATTAGCTTGGTAGGTTGCTATGCTAATCAAACTACTAGAGCTAATGTTAAAATCTAGGTAAAGACTGGCTAGAACATATAAAGAAATCCACATTCTTAAAGTAAGTAAAAATCTTATGTATGCATATACATAAAGAATAATACCAACCAAATGAAACTTACATCATTATCTCCAGCAATGTAGAATGAGAGAGTCTGACTCCCAAGATTAAAATCAATCCAAAATTCCTCAAGTTTTTCATCTGATGGTATTTGCAGCTAACAAAATAAACATACAAAACTGGAATATACAATGATTTTAGAAATAATAGACAATTATGATGTTATATTCATGGCTAAAGCAAGAAAACAAAGCTAGAAGGAGAGAGAAGTGAAAGAACAGACAAGTATAATATTTAGATAAATTTAAAAATCAAATGAAATGCTACTTTAGTATTTTATAAAAAATCAACTAGCTCCAAGAAATTATGAATATTCCAAGTGCTAATAAAGGTTGAAAGTACTAGTTTGAATAGATTCATACATGATAAATCAATAATGGTCTTAAGGAAACAGGAGAAAAACTGGACTACAGCCTTTATTTTTCAGTTATTCTTGGCAATGAATATGCTGTTCCATAAAACTTCTCCTGGTTTCACTGTCAGATACAGAATACTAGACCGACCAGCTACATTCATGATCTAATTACAACTATTTTTAGTGTTCTTATTCAACTCATAATTCACTTGACTATCAAAATTCATGCAATAACTAAAATAATGTGTTAAATTAAAATTTTACCTCATATTTATCAAGAAATGCTGATAAACAAGGAAATGTAAAGACCCTGAAATAAAAAGTAGTTTAAGAAAAAAATAAATAAGCTTTCACAGCATAATCTTGTCCAGTAATAGAAATCATGCCTAGAATCAAAAGGAAATCAGGCAGTGGTCATAATAATTGAAATAAAATCATATTTCCCTCTTTAATACTTCTCAAAATACATGTTTAGTGGACATTTATGTAGAGAAAATCATATTACTTTGACGATACTACTCAATCTACCAGTTTGACTAAAATGATTGCACCAAATGTTTTTGTGTGTGATATGGTTTGGTTCTGTGTCCCCACCCAAATCTCGTCTTGAATGGTACTGTCATAACTCCCATGTGTCGTGTGAGGGACCTGGTAGGAGATAACAGAATCATGAAGGCAGTTTCTCCCACACTGTTCTTGCGGTAGTGAGTAACTCTCACGAGATCTGATGGTTTTATCAGGGGTTTCCGCTTTTGCATCTTCCTCATTCTCTCTTTGCCTGCTGCTATCCATGTAAGATGGGACTTGCTCCTCCTTGCCTTCTGCCATGATAGTGAGGCTTCCCCAGCCATGTGGAACTTTAAGTCCAATTAAATCTCTTTCTTTTGTAAATGTCTCAGTCTCCAGTATGTCTTTATCAGCAGTATTAAAACAGACTAATACAGTGTGCTATCAAATATGAGCAGAGTTTCCTAATTTAGCTTATTAATGTTTCCATAGAACTTAAATAAGAATACAAGTGAATAATTACATTAAAAATGGTTAAATTCACAGAATGCTTTCTTAGATACTATTTTACATATTCAGCATATTATCTCATTTTAATCTATATCACAAACATATGAGGTAGTTATTAATATTATATAACAGCTAAGGAAACTGAGGCATGTAAGGTTAAATAATTTGCCCAATATTAGAACAGGAAGAGAGGAACTTATGATTCAAATCAGGTAATATGACTCCTTGCACAACCCTTACAATACCGTTAATTTCTTTAGTAAGTAAAATAAATGTGAACTCATTCATCCAATAATTATGTTGAACATCTATGAGGTGCCAGGCATTGCAAATCCTGTTTTTCTGTCGTTATAAAGATTAAAATTTACATTACACATACTTTCATGCCCCTCAGAAAGATCCTACTTACCATATGTTAATTATAAAGGAAGATGATTTGTTTGCTATATATTTACATTCCAGTATGTGGATGAAGGAGATGATTCAAGTAATAAATATGTCTAGATTTTTATTATCCCTCAAACATTAAATAATAACGGATATGCAACTCAGAAGTATAGTAAGCCAATTTTGAACATCTAAAGTTATTAATTAATATGAATTAAACAGAAATGAACTTTTCCCTCTAAAAAGTACAAAATAAAACAAGGCCAGTGCAGAATTACTTCAGATTACTGGTGTAGTAATTTGCTAAAATCATGTTATTGTTTTAAATTATCTATGCAACATTCAACACTCCAACATAGTGTAGAGAACAAGAACAAATAAAGTTAAACGTATAAAGATGCAACTGGGTGCTCACTCTTGAGCTCTATTTATTTGACAGTAAATGGTTGAATCTTGCATTAAGTTTACCTTCTTTTGTCTCCAAGCATGCCATTTACAAGGTTGAGAAATATCCTGCAATCCTAATTTTAAAGAGAAATACTTTTAAAAATCATAATAATTTTTAAAAATTCACGAATTTCTGTTATTGTTATACAACTTACTGTTTCAAATTCAGAGTCCTTAATTCTTTTAAATGCCTTAGCAATAAAATCCATTGAAAACCACTGATGTGCCAGTTCTTGTCTTTGTTTTTCTGTGGTCATTCTACACAAAGCTTCTACAATGCCTACCTGTAAGTCATAATCTATTAAAAAAATAGTTAATGTTTGATTTACAATTATGAAAATTAAGTTTATAAAAGACCATATATTTTACAAGGTATTAGAATAAGCAAGAGAAATAAGAATATATTAATGTAATTGATTAATCTATTAATATTTTCTTCATATGGATTAGAAATATCTCATCATTTGAGGAATTAACACAGCCCAAATAACAAGTGTGCCAACAGAAGAAATAAGTAAAATTTAAAAAAATTTTGAGACTTCTAAATATTCAGACACTGCCATTTCATTATTATTAGAGATATAAAATGCAAAGTAACCCACACAGTTGTCTATAAGTTACAAAATCTGTTTTCCTCTTGTGTAACATGTTTACAGTTATCCCAGAGTACTTTAAACCATGATTTATTCTACATGTAAATCACCATATTAAAATTCATTCACAAAAAGCTTAGAAAATAAATTTTAAGTTATTTTAATAAACACATTGTTTAAAAACAAATCCATCAATATCAAGAATATTAGACACCCTAATTTCATAAAAAATCTGAGGAATTTCTTAGCACAAGTAGTTCAGGTCTATTGAAAAATTAAGCCATTATATTAAGCTATTAATTTAAGCTTTATTAATTAAGCTATTATATTAAGCTATTAAATTAAGCTATTAATTTAAGCTATTATATTAAGCTATATTATTCATAAGTCTACCATTAGGCACAAATTGTATGTATCTAACGCCTACTGTCCTAAATTATTTTTGTCCCAAAGACAAATTTCATGTATATTTATTTAAAATTGCTTAATTGTACATAAAGTTTATAATTCCCTCAGTCTCACATTGCTATGCTAATATTTAAATTAAAAAGATACTATCTGCTATTCATAAATATGGAATAATTCTAGATTTTGAAAAGACATACTTACCTCCAGCATCTAAAATCCTTTCTCCCATACTACTCCTGTGAATTAAAATAACAGATTACAAAATAGACCAATATCAATTAAATAGGAAGTCCACATGTTTAGGAGGAAAAGAAACTTCACAAAAATTTACAATTGGCTAATATCACCGACTTTTGCAGAAATTATATGCATACACTAAATTATATTAAAAAGCTGCAACAGTTTATCAGTTTCATTATTAATGCAAACTCATTGTTGTCTGTCTTATAAAACATTCTTATGGATTTTAAGAATAAAAATCATATAAGTACAGATTATTACATGAGAATTAACATTTCTTGGTTAGAGAGTATTTTCCGGGCATCTTGAGGCATTTTGTCAAGCATAGCATTCATTCTTTTTATTATCTAGAAAAGAAAAAAAGATACTGCATTAACTTTACATTCAGTGAAACACTATTAAGAGAAATATTCTAGGCACATAAACTTAGAAGCCTAATTTTTTCTTAATCACTGAGTTTTATTATGGGAATGGAGTAGGATGGAGGAAAGAATATATAAAGTATAAAATAGGCCAGGCATGGTGGCTCACTATAATACCAGCACTTTGGGAGGCCAAGGCGGGCGGATCACTTGATGTCAGGAGTTCGAGATCAGCCTGGCCAACATAGTGAAACCCTGTCTCTACCAAAAATACAAAAATTAGCTGGGCACGGTAACGCGTGCCTGTAATCCCAGCTACTCGGGAGGGAGGCAGGAGAAGCACTTGAACCTGGGAGGCAGAGGTTGCAGTGAGCTGAGATTGTGCCACTGCACTCCAGCCTAGGCAGATAGAGCAAGACTCTCTCAAAAAAATAAAAATAAAAATAATAAAGTATAAAATAATGAATATAAAAACAACATAAACTATAGAATATCAAAAATAGAATATAACATGACTCCGATACTTAAAGCACTTGTACTTTTTGCAATAAAACTTACATTTAACTCCATTATAAAATCTGAGGAAGCCAAAAAATGTTACTTTATTAATTTTGTTCTTACGATTATAGTACATATACACACATACATATACTAATACAGATTATTTTTAGCATTTAAATACTTAAGCACTCCAAAAATCTGGTTGGTATAATTTATTTCCATTTGAGCTATATGCATACATAAACCCATATGGTTATAAATTTTCAATAAGTATTTCGGAAATATGTCAGGCAATAGATTAAGATGATAGAAATGTACTCCAAGCTAAGTAATTTTGTCCTACATGAAATAAATTTTCAATTTAATTGCTATTGATTTTCTTCACGTTCTCATTTTTAGTTTTTAAAACACAAATAAATGACTTTACCTCTTGCTGAATACAAATATTCACTCTTGAGTCAATAACCAGGGAACAAATGCGAGGTACGAAACTTTCCACTACTTGTTTTTTACCTGAATAAAAGTGTTAAATTATTGATAAATGTTCATTTCAAATCCTCTTAACTGTCAGTCTTTTCTTGTAAGAGTTAGTGGAAAGGGGCCAGGCATGGTAACTCAGGCCTATAATCCTAGCACTTTGGAAGGCCCAGATAGGTAGACTGCTTGAGCCCAGGAGTTTGAGACCGGCCTGGGCAACATGGCAAAATCCTGTCTGTACAAAAATTAGCCGGGCACCTGTAATCCCAGCTACATGGGAGGCTGAGGTGGGAGAATCACCTGAGCCCAGGAGGTCAAAGCTGCAGTGAGCCGTGATCGTGCCACTGTACTCCAGCCTGGGTGAGAGTGAGACCCTGTCTCAAAAAATAAAAATAAATAGTTAGTGGAAAGGATATACTACTGCAGTTCAGAAGAAGGCCCACCAGGGCTTGGGGATGAGAAAGAATGAAATTAAGTCCTAATTCTACTTGGCCTTGCAAAAAACACCACTCAACAAATGTGACTGATTTTAATACTGTCAAGGGACAACTCTAGATCTAATACTGTCAAGGGACAACTCTAGATCTAGTTTCTAACTGCAGGCACATAAGGAGGTATTTATTTATTTATTTTAGATTAAGTAAATATAGTTCAAAATTGAAAACTTCAATTCTAAGGCTTTTACCAAAACTGACCTCATTTTTAGTTATACATCAAAAATTTTTATACCCATAAAGACCAACACATCTTAAACCCCAATGAAGTTCTAAATGATGTGAGCCCCTTTTACGTTAACGCATTTTTGAAAGATGAGGCTTTATCAATACTAAGTATATTCAGAGGAATGTGTACATGCTGTTTCATAATGCAAATTGTAAAAATAACTTTAAACAATGGAAATACTGTAACAACAAATGTACAATTTTCCAAAGTGACTGCATAAAAAGAAAAAATTACTCAGATGAAAAGATACAATTATTTACTTTAAAAATCAGGTGGATCACTTTACAATTGCTGGTGCTTTAGGATCATTTTTTCCCTAAAAACTTAAAAATTTAGACTACATTGTTATGTAGCAAAAACAATCAATGAAGAGGTAGGATTAATTATTATTTAAATCAATGGCAATCTGTTTAAAACTTTTTGGCTCTGAAGACAGCGAGTACCTTTATTTATAAATAATTCACCAGCCTCATTGACCAATCCTAGGTAAGTCTTCTTCAATCAACACAGAGCTAAAATAACTTGGATCTGATTGCTTGGCACAAGCAGGCCACAAGTCAAAGAATGAGTAGGAACATATTCTGTATTCTCAATTTACTATTGAAAATTTGTTCCATTAGATCAAAGTTGGCAAACTATGGCCCACGAACTAAATGCAACTCACTGCCTGTTTTTGCATGACTGTATTACTCACCAGCAAGTGCTCTGTGAAAACTATTTGAATCTATCATGTTTTATTAAAACAGTAGTGTCAAAGGTGAACATCATTCACTCTTGTCAGTTTACCCACGGTCAGTTCTTTGAATTTTTGTCAGAAGCAGAAGCTGAGTATTCTGACTTTCCCTACCACACAGCAGTCAAATGGCAGTGGGGTTTTATTGTGACTTTTTGATATCCAGCACCAAGACTGAAATTTTTCTGAACAAGAGCTGTCCTCAACCTTTATTGCTGAATACTGAATGGCTTTGGTAATTAGCACTGGCTGCAGAGTTAACAATGTTTCTAAATGAATTGGGCACAAAATTACAAGACAAAATAATGCTTGCATCATGAACTTAACACTGCAGTGAAGTCATTCTGATAACTAAGGTGATCTGAAAGGCAAGTAATGCTATGCTGCTTTATACACTTCACAGACTGTCAAAACAGGAAGCAACATCTCCATTTCCACACAAATTTGCAGGGAATATATTTTTTCCAAACTCCAACTACAGGTCTAGCAGTGTTTTTGGGCTTTGTTGTAAGTACAAAGGAAATTTCCACATTTCAAAATCCATTTAATTGTGCAACTGGGAAGCTTCCACATAACCTTCAATTGGAAGTGATTAATTTGCAATGCAATGACATTCTAAAATGCAAATGTTAAGAACCTAACAATTCTATTAATGCCTTTCAAGTGATGAACACGCTCAATTAAAAGCATGCTTATGCACTGATATCAGTATTTGGCACTGTCTGCATGAAAAGCCATTTTCTAATGTGACATACATAAAACCTCATTATAGACAGGGATTAACAAATGAACATTTACAATCAATTTTGAAAACAGAACACTAACTCTGAACCCTAATTAAATGAAATGTTATTCTCTCGCAAAAAGAATGCAAGTTTCATTATTAGTAGACCTATATTACAAAAAATTGTACAACTATTATATTTTCAATGGCATCAATAAATCATTTGTAGAAATTTGTTTTTCTTTCTTGTTATACAAGTACCTACATAATATTCTTAATTGTTTTTCTCTTGGACTACAAAGTCTAAAATATTTATTATCTGGCCCTTTACAGTAAAAGTTTGTTGATCCTTGAATCAGATAATGAGTTCTTAATACTAGGACAATACAATGGGAATTGTAAAATTATACTAAAACTCTAACAGTAAAATTTATTGTTCCAATAGAAAATAAGTGTTTATTATACCTTCATCACTGACATCATGTATGACCTGAAAAAAAGTGAATAATAATTTACAAGTTACTATATATTACAAACCATTACAATATTATAAACCATTACAAATGGTATTGAAATGACAGATTACATTTTAACTCACAGCATAATTACTTTTTATTAACTAACCATTTAATTATATTTACCAGAATAAATGCTTTATACAATCTGAACAGACCAATCCAACCAAGTCACCAACCAATCTGTTAGTGACTTTTAGGCTCAGGGCACAGAGAACACAAATTGTTTTTTAAATAAACACATGCTTTATAAATATCAGTGTAATCAATGTGATTTTTACCAGCAGAAGATCAACTAAGTCTTCTATCATATTTAGAACAGCTTCATCTTTTGAATTTCCTTGACTCTGAATAATGTCCTTGGATTTTTCAAACCAGGCAACCATGTAAAAAAAGGAATGAACTTATTACTTTGAGTTCCATTTTAATAATTTTAAGAATGTACTTATCTATCTTTGCATCAACAGTAAACCTAGGAATAAAGATACATCAAAATTAAAATTTTAGAGTTGTATCAAAATAAATTCATGTTTTTAAAGATCCTCGTTTTTTTTTAACTATCTTTTCCCATTGTTTAAAATGGGAATAGATGTAAGTTAATTTTGATTCCATGTAGAAGATCCTTATTTCTCCTTCAAATTCCTAGTTAGGGTACGTTTATTATAATAGAAGGAAGTAAATTATCATCACAATTTAGACCATTTTGATATTGTTACTATATGAAAGGTTTTCATATTATTTTACCTTAATTCAGATATTTGAGTACATACATCTCAGATACTATTCTAGGTGACAATAATGTAGCAATGAACAAAAGAGACAAAAATCAATATCCTACATTCTAGCATG
This sequence comes from Pan paniscus, assembly GCF_029289425.2. Taxonomy (NCBI): domain Eukaryota; kingdom Metazoa; phylum Chordata; class Mammalia; order Primates; family Hominidae; genus Pan; species Pan paniscus. The sequence continues at coordinate 65,688,327 of NC_073270.2, forward strand.
GGAGACAAACAATATAAAAACAAAAAATGAAGTTAGATAATAAGAGTTAAAGAGACAATAAAGCAAGTAAAGGCCTTAGGGAGCTTAAACTCACATGATTATCAAGGAGTCTGTCTTTGTACAGTTTTCTTGTGATCTTTATATTTGTAACATATATCACAAGTTATAGAAATGTTTTATTCCAAAAATTGTACCTAAAGTTCCTAAATTTATTTTCAACAATTTGGATAATTTCTTACTAGAAAGCATATCTTTTATAATATTTCATTCACATGAATATGTTACATATTCCATACTTATCTTTTGTATTAGTCCTTGTTTTATCATCGTTAGAAGTCCAGCTTGCCCCAATACACTGATATTTTTGCCACATCTTCCAACAGAAACCAAAATGGCTGAAACATTGTGGATATCCTCTTTATTAAGTTCCTGAAATAAAAGGTATACATTAAAATTTCTGTAAACACAAAACAGTATGAAATAGACATTGTACAAGGAGCGTTACACATATATTTTAATCTTCACAAATCCTGAAAGATGGTCATTTTAATCATCTCTATATTGCAACAGATGAAAATGTGGTTTAAGAATGTGACCTGCCCAAAGCCATACAATCAGGGAATGACAAACTCAGGACAAAAATGGAAATCTGTATAAATCCAAGAAACTTTATACTATGATACAATGAATCAGCAACTTTCCATTCTAAAAAGCTCCATGTATTTAACTAACAGAAACAAGAAATTTTTATTCAATTTCTTGGATTCATAATGAATCTCAGATACTGGGGTGAGGGGATTATCAATAATCACCTTTTCTCATGTATGAAAATGCCTTAAATATGATTAAATTCAAAGTTTGGGGTGATTTTTCTATGTTTTAGTTTTGACAGAAGTAGGCATTGCCTATGTAACATCAAGTATACACTGATAGGTTTTTTTAAAAAATCTATCAACTTGTTTAAACTTCAAAGAGCTGAAGTATTTTTTCCCCAGTTTCAGCCACAGTTAATAGTAAAGCCCTTGTGAACACATATTTTTGTATATTTTATTTGGGAAATGACATTCCAATGTGTTGAGATTCCTCAAACAAACAAACAATAATAAGCAAATGGTGAAATAAGCATTTATTTATATAATTATGACTGAGCTTGCCCAAGCCTATTCATTTTTTTCTGATGGAGTACTTCCTTCTAAAACTAGAGTTCTATCTAATAATTGTAACAATCATTCAGCAAAAATGAATATTTACCCTGCATATAAGGTTGTCCACCTTGTGGAAAAACTGTTTGCTGCATTTAATCTTCACATCTTCACAAATATCAATTTGCAAAAGTGTTTTCAAAGGTTTGAAATCATTTTTTCTTAAAGCATCATCAATGCATTTTTCCAACTGCTAGAGAAATACATTTAACGGCACATACTGTATCAAAACCAAAATTAATTACCTTATGCAATCTAGTAATTTGAGAACCGCTTTCACATGAAAACTCTCAAATGAACTCATAAAATATTAATTCACGTGTTTTTTAAAAATATGGCCACTATTAAATTTGGAACAACTGAATTAGAAATTACATTTCTTTGATAATATGATTAGAAAAAAATATTTTATTAATATTTCCAATTCATATCTTTTATTACTAAGGTAATCTTTATGTCAACCTCAATAGAAACTTGATGAAAAAAGCAAAAAAAGTTTAAAGTAACAAACACTTAAACCAAGAATAAAAGCCTAGCATACCTGACTACTAATCTCTTAACGGGGTTTAAATAGTAAAGAAAAAAATACATAAAGACAGGCAAAAGCACCTTTTAGAAATTATGCCAACTAACATAAATTAAGCATTACCATTATATAATATTTATAACATTATTAAAATCTGCCATCCTTGCTATTAAAGTACAACTTCATTAATAACAAATGTTCATACTGCAACCTGATCACTAAACAGGTTTGGCTGTGAACTGCATACATGTTGAATAGATTATTAACACTTACACTTTACCTAAATACACAATATTTTAATCTCTAAAACTTAATACAAAAATATCCAAGCATAAATTATGCATGAATCAGTGCATAATTCTTTTCAATGTAAAAGGTAGGTATAAAGAATCAGCATTTTTAATACTTTATAAATATTCTTAATATAGCTTTTGCAAACATCTACTGAATACATGAAAGGACACTTTATTTAAACTATTTTTGACCATTTCATAAAAACATGTAAGCTTTATCATTGCTAAAAACATAGCACTGAATACCTGTAAGTAAACAAAAAGTGATTTTCAGAATGAAAATACTTACTTTTGGTCTAGGACTACATACCTGGAGATCTGGTCTTATTGGCATTTTGACTTCATTTAAAAAAAAAAAAAAAGCAAGACAAAATAAACACCTATAAAAGAAAACATATATTTTCTGTATCTCACAATCTGTTTCATGTGTTTAACAGTTTAAATATCTTACACACATAAATATGCATTTATTATTTATACCAAAGGCAATATTAATTTCCTCACTAAACACTTACCTATTTATTAAATTACACATTTGAATATGATCAAATAAGTTTCTAGATAAAAACCTGAAGATCATTTAGTCAAGCTCTTCCTTTTTATAGATTACTTAAATTAATGTCAAATATCCTGCCAAAAGGTCACAAAGCTAGTTAGTAAAAGAATAACCTGGATCTCCCTTTCCAGTGATTCCCTGCTATACTTGTTCCACCTCTGAGAACAATGAAAAAAAAAAAACTCTTGAATTAATGTGCAAATGAAATTTGGGCTATTAATATTCAAGAAAGGAGGAATATGCAGATATACTAACAATGAACAGGATCAAAATATGCAAGGAAAGGAGTGAGGAAAAGATAACTCAAATGCATTTCATATGTCCACAAGACTGTTCAGGAAAGATAAAGAACCCCCAGTTTCTGGTTGAATGCTGAAATTAAGGTGAGGACCTCACTTTCCCAAAGTTATCTGGGTCCTTAAAGACCATGGGATGCAAATACAAATAACTGCCACAAATTAATATATTGCAATATGGCTAATAGAAAATATGCACCAGGTTCTAAAGAGAGATTCCATGCTTATGAAAACAGGACCAAAAATAGATTAAATCACTTCAAACAATCCTATCTTGTGTGTTTCTGACAAAGATCAAAGATAAAGGTCATTGATTCTCCCTGCCATGAACACCTAAGGAATTAACATTATTTTGGTCAAGAAAATGCAAATCATTGCTGTAGTCTTCCTCAAAGCTCTGTATCCCTATTGTGTTTTGTAGAATATGCATAATTATTTGCCTGTCTTTTTTGGAACAAAGTACTAAGGTTATTCTGAGAGGAACCATGTGCCTGATAGTATTATTCATTTATAAATAATAAAGTCTGATGATTATGTTTCTTACCATCTCATTTTAATAATTATGGGAATTTTTAAAAAAAATATTGTATGTTACAAAACTCCATGTCTACAAAAAAAATTTTTTTTAATTAGCTGGGTATGGTGGTGTGTGCCTGTAATCCCAGCTACTCTGGAGGCTGGGGTGAGAAATTGCTTGAGCCTAGAAGTTGAAGGTTACAGGGAGCTATGACTACAACACTGTACTCTAGCCTAGGCAAGAGAGGGAGACTCTGTCTCTAAAATAAACAAAAAGAATGCATGTCATCATTTCTAAGGTAACCACTAAATGAGTAGTGAAAAAATACGTAACTACTAAGCTAAGTGGGGGGAGGGAGGCTGTAATGTTTTCATTTTAATCAATCCAGAGAGAGAGAGAAAGAGAAAGAGACCCAGAAGAAGAAAGAAAAACAGAAAACACAAAGTAAGGTGATAGATTAAAAGTTACATATCAGTAATTACATTGAAAGTAAAATATATTAAATACTCTGAAGAAGTAAGAATGTCACCCTCCCAATATGCTGCTCTCACATATTGACTATTTTAAATTAAGGGCACTTAACAAAAAACAGCAGGTACAAGATCACTCTCACCTTCATTCCGTTTCCTAAAAGCAGGAAATGAAATTCCCATGTGAAAGATGTCCTCTCTATACCAAAAGAGAAGTAATCTTATAATTAAGGAGGGGAAGTTAAAATTAAGAAAATCTGTACAACCAAACTTTGTTAAACCCACTCCTATCTTCCTAGTCATTTCTCCACCCAATTAACTACCCTAGCCTAAGGCCTCTTTGCCTTATCTTATTTCACAACTTACTATTCTTTGTCCAATTCAGTATATAACTGACCCTAACTACTTCTTTGGGTCTTCATGTTCTTATGAGGGATCCTGTGTCATGTAAAACATGTATTAAAGAAATTTGTGTTTTTCTCCAGTTGATCTATGTCAATTTAACTCTAAAAGGGAAGAGGTAAAGTTTTGCCTCCCCTACAACTCCAATTAAAAGTCAGATTGTCCTCAAAGGATCAGTGCTTGAGGGATGGATACCCCATTCTCCATAATGTGCTCATTTATCATTGCGTGCCTGTATCAAAACATCTTACGTACTCCATTGACACCTACTATGTACCCACAAAAATTAAAAAGAAAAAAGTTGGATTGTCGGGTAGGTTAATCATTTTTAAAACTATATGCTGTCCAAAAATATTATATTTTAAGAGATATACCTTAAATAAAGGGCTATAAAACAGTTGGAAATAAAAAGAAAAGATAGCTACCACACAAACAAAAGAAAGCTAATAAAACTATATTACTGTTGGATTTACCATAAAAGTCCAACACAGATGGTACTGAAAAGAGAATCCAGAAACAGACCTATACACATGACTTGATTTATGATCAAGGTAGAACACAAAGCAGTAAGGAAAGGGTACGATAATCTTTTCAATTAATCTATACTGTTCAACTGGATGTTCATAAGAAATTTAACAAAACCTCACTACTTCATACCAACCATCTCATACCATATGCAAACACCATTTCCAGGTGGAATGAAAATTGAGAACAATTAAGTTTCTAGAACATAATATATTAGAACATCTTCATGACCATGCAATAAGCAATAAGCAAGATTATAAAAAGCTCTAACCATAAAAGACAACTGATAAGTTGGACAACCTTAAAATTAGAAATTCTTGTTCAATGAGAACACATGGATACACGGAGGGGAACAACACACACTGGTGCCTGGTGGGGCGGCAGGAGGGAGAGCATTAGGAAAAATAGCTAATGCATGCTAAGTTTAATACTTACAGGTTGATAGGTGCAGCAAACCACCATGACACACAACATGGTGGTTTTCCTATGCAACAAACCTGCACATCTTGCACATGTAGCCCAGAACTTAAAATAACCTATTGATTTTCTCAATCCATGAGCATAGGATTTAACGAAAGAAAGAACTCTGTTGGAAAACATCATTGAGAGAACAAGGCAGGCCACACAGATGAAAGTATTTTTCTCTTGTACATTATTCACATGTGTGAATATTCACAACTGTTACTAAGTTATCTGGTTATCAGTTAATGTAAACATACTCTTGGAAACATGAACTGAATAAAAGGTCCTATTTTGGCACCACAGCCTATTTAATGTCATAGCCTCTGACCTTCCACCTTCAAAAGAGTCTATAACTCTGACCAGTTGCCTCACTTGTTAACGTATTGCCCTGGTAACAAGGTTATAATTGACATCTTTGATTCCTAAATGTTTTAAATAGAGGGAAGATTTCCTCATCAAACAGAGGATTACTGGGACTACTACTTCTCCCAAATGCATGTAGGTACTATAACTTATTATCAATCTGTTAATTTCTTTTTTTAAGAAAATCAGAAGTTCATGAGTGTTCATTTAGATGAAGTGAAGCAGAACAATACTGCCTGCTTTAAAACCTCACTAGTTTGTCAAAACCTCACAGAGAACTGTGGAAATAATAGCTCTGAATTTATGTTTGTCTATAGGCTCAGAATTCTTCCTAACCCCACCTCCTAGTATTAAGGAAACAAACTTTAGAAGTAACAAAAGCAGCTTCCATTCAGGAATCTGCTGGGAGACAGTCTCCAGCCAAAACAAATATGGATTGAAGGAGGAACCTTCTCCTGTAAGACAGGTTTCATAAATCCAAGAAATTCCATAAGGGATGGAATTGTGCCAACTGCCTCTGTAACAAGAAGAAAAATGTTTGCTCACAGCTATGTGTGGATTCTCACTGTATTAATTTCCTAGGGTTGCCTTAACAAAGTGCCACAAACTGGATGGCTTAGAACTGCAGAAATTATCTCAGTGTGGAGGCAAGACGTCTAAAGTAAAGGGGTCAGTAGGATCATACTCCCTCTGAAAGTGCTGGAAGAAGGATCTTTAAGCTTCTGGTAGCTGCCGACATTCTTTGACTTGTGGCAGTATAAATCCAGTCTCTGCCTCCTTTATCACATGGTATTCTTCCTTTTACTTTTCACATTGTCTTCTATGCATATCTGTATCCAAATTTCCCCTTTTTATAAATATATATTGGGTTAGGGCCCACCCTAATAACTTAAATAATAAGTTAATAACTTAACTTGGTTAAATGCAAAAGACCCTATTTCCAGAAAAGGTCACATTCTGAGATACTGGGAATTAGAATCTCACATATCTTTTTAGGGGAACACAATTCAACCCATAACAGTCACTACATAAAGCCCAAACTTAATATTGGAATGCCAAAAACATGGGATTCAAAGAAGAAATAAAAGTTGAGGTTTTGAATGTACTGGGTGGGGAAGGAAAACATGTCATATAAGAGCTAGTAACCAGGGCAGCCTGGGTTACCCCCCTGCACATAAGGCAGCAATGCCATTACAGGGTGACATAATTATAGAAATTTTCCTCAAATGCAGTGCCAAAATTAGCCTCTTGCTGAAATATTTTCTCCATTTCAATTAAAGTGAAACAAGTCAGATTCTGGATAACTGACAGAGACTGGTCTACTGGAAATATATACCAGAACTTTGGCATTGAACAAACAGTTTCTGAGAACATATAACTGGTACTTCCTTTCCACGGAAAACAGCTGAAGCTACAGCTGATGAAAGAACTCCAACTCCACCAAAGAATCTGACTGCACTTGAACATAATGAGATTTGTTGAGAATGTGTCTTTGAGACTTAAAAATTTTGGCCTTTAGACTTTTAAATTCAGAAGCACAAAAAAAGGATTCTGGACATTTAAATCTTTCAGTCCTTGGTCTTTAACTTGTAAAGGGTTTTAATTTTGCAACCTTAATGTTCCCTGAGATGTTCAAAACAGAAAATCTTTACATTCAAATTTGTTGGCATTTTACTGCTGAAACATCTTTATGTATTGCCAAATACCTTTGTTCAGTATAGTACATCAAAGGCTCTACCATATATCTAGAGATAATTTGGAATGGGAAGTAAAACAATGACATTTCTGCCTCAGATATAGAGTGGCATTAGGTTTCAATTTTCTGTTCTAACCCAAAGTAGAATCTTCTTCCAGGGTCAACATCTAAAGTTCTTCCACAATCCAAAGAGAATACCCAAAAGAAGGTAATGGCCTCGTGAAGAAAGGAAAAGAACCATCCAGATAAATCTCCTCCAAAAAACAGGTTAATAATTAAGTGAACAAAAAGCTAGGAAATGTTAGAGAGAAATACCTTTTCCCTACTCCTAGCTTCCGTGAGAAAGACTGAGTATACCATCGGCCTCTCTCTATTCCTTTAATTTACATCACCACTGAGGAGCTGGAAATATTTGATTGGTAAATTTGGGAAGGAAAATGAGCCAGGCTCAGCTCAGCTCCACCCTTTTGTTTACATGAAAACTGAAAGAGGAGTTTCATGTTGTTTTCAGTTTTGTTCCTTCTGGAAGCTCTGCCCCTGTGAGAAAGTCAGTATTTTGCTCTGTCCTTTTTTTCTGGAGTCAATACAGTAAGCTTTCTCTTCCAGGGTGGAAGGTGAAAAATGCAGGTCTGGAAAGGTCTAACTCAATTACCTTGCAGTGCCTCGGGCAGTAAGTTTGCTTAATTCTGGAGCTCAGTATTAGCAAATTCACTAGGCCAACAACCTAAACTCACACCCATGAACCTAGCCAATATAGGACTAATGAAGGTTACGTTTCTTTTCCTACTCTGTCAGAACCCAGGAAGAAAGAGGAATGCTGTTTACCAGAGGACCTTTGAGAGATTCCAGCAAGGCTCAACATAAATACCTACAGTGTTCCTTTTTATATTAGCAATAATCAGACAATTCCATTTTTTAATATAAATAACTAAAATGAATAAATCTAACAAAAAGATCTTAGCAAGAGATATGAATACATGGAGTTGTTCCTATTCATTAATGGAAGGACTTAACATTATAAAACCATCAATGCTTCACTAAAATAAACATCTGAATTTCTAAACTCCAAAGCAATTCCAGTAAAAATCACAAAATAATAATTTGAGAGATTTGGCTAATTCTTTTAAAACATGTATGGAGGAATAATGCTGCTCTAATACTAACTTTTAAAATATTAGAGAAGAAAAATCACCTTATTTGATATTAAAACATATTACAAAGTCACAAGAAATAACTATAAACAGTGAAGTATTAAGAATGGAAAACAAATGGATCAATAAAACAAAACAGAATTCAAACACATAAGCATATATTGGAAGTTCATACTTGAGTCAGATGGTTTTGCAAATCGGGAAAGGTAAACTGGTCAATAAATGGTCTGGGAAAAGTGACTTGGCATGTGGAAAAAATAACATTAGAAATCTATTTTGCCATAAAAAAATAAGGTCTAGATAAATTAACCGCATGAATGTAAAAAGTAAATGTTTATAAACTATTAGCAGAAAATTCAGGAGGCTATCACTAAGATGTTCCAAGAGGAAAGAATTTAAAACAAACGCACAAAACATAAAAAGTAATAGATTTTAACTTTTTGTGCATCACTGTTTGTAAAAGAGAGGCAGCATACTAGGAAGACATTTGCAATGGAATAAGAGACTAAGGATTAACATAAAAAGAATTATTATGAAGAACTTAACAAATCAAGGAGAAAAAAAGCAATAACCCAACAGCAAAAATGGAAAATAAGAAGAGGTGATTCAGAAAATAAAACTCAACTGGCTAATAAAGAAATGAAAATGCTACCTCCATGGTAATCAGAATGCTAGTAAAACAATAACCAGTCCCCTCTCCACCACCCACCATATTGGCAAAAACCAAAGAGACTGATACTACCAAGTCACAGTGGGAATAAAGGAAATTGGAAATCATGTATGTACTCCTGGTGGGAAGCAAATAACTGCACTTTGAAAAAGAGTTTGATAGCATTGGGTAAAAATGTAAACTTGAATACCATATGACACAGTAGTTCCACTTCTAATTTTACACTTTAGAGAAACTCAAAAGCACAAAGGGAATATAAAAATATTTACTGAAGCATTTCTTCTAATATCAAGAAACTGAAAACTGCCTCTGTCAGTGTGGTGGGTGAGGAGGTAAACATGAAATGTGGTGAGTGATGCAACTGAATTCAGTAGCTGAATATAATGAAGAAGATCTATATCTCAGAATATGGTGCATCTCAAACACAATATAAAGCATAAAAAATGCAGAATGAGATAATAGAAATTCTTTATGTAAAATCTAAAGTATACTTAATAAAGGCTTATATGCACTGTTATTTATATGTGTGTATCTGTGTAATACCAGAGGATACTTTATTAAAGAAGGATACAAATACTGGGCATATGAACATTGGATGATTTGCACAGGTAAAGAAAATAACCCTAGGGATAGGGAATAAAATGGACCAAAAGACAAAAAAAAAAAAAGAGACAATTTTAATTATTTATTTAGAGGAGTGCAGTAAAGCATGGTGCCTAGACTGAGAATACAATTGATTAAATTAACTTAATTCTGTTTCCTAAGGTTCAACATACGCTCATACATACCCTTTCAATCACCACAACCATTAGGACAGAGCAAAAGGGGCCCCTGCTATGCACTCTATATAGTGTAATCTCTTTCTCACTATCTCTTATTACTGAGCACACAGGCATCTCTATTAGCTCAAAACCCAGGACTCAGGCCTACCCCCAGAAAGTCTATAACCATGAACACATTATTCATTCTCATAACTCTATCCTTCAGGCCCCTGAACTTCCTTTGCCTATGCCTATGAAAGAAAAGGACTGCAGTTAATTACACTATTCTGCTTACTTTACGTATGTCCGAATTTTCCATAATAAAAAAAAAATGCTTAAAGAAGTCGGGGAGTGTGAAGCCACAATTGAATACAGAGAAGGTTTCAGACTGTGCTAATGCTAACATTTTAGTCTCTGCTTCAGAACAAAGATAGCATGTGAGCAAGTGCTTAGGTAAGAGAAAAGAGATATTGTCAAATCCTTCCCCTGCAAAGCAAGAATACAGATGATTCTTGCATGACAAGATATTACTTTTTAACAGTGCCAAATGCCCATCTTCTTCCTTCTCTTTTTACTCCAATTTGTGACTCTAGAAATACTAGCAAATTAGTGCACAGTATTTGCAACAGTAGCACATGTTGGCTGAGGAACATTCTGTAGTAGTAAGCAATCCATATTAATATATATGTAGATCTAGACATGAACTACGTGAACATGACATGGACTCTACATTAGACAGTAAGCAAACACTAAAATAGTGAATAAATGTATTGTTATAATATTTAATAATATGGTAATTATTCAAAAATAAACAATTCCGGTGTTATTAAAAATTTTTAAGGAAACTATTAATTACAATTCTATGATAATTTTAATATTTAAGAATTTTTTAAAGAAAAATACTTTTTACACCTATTTTATGTTTGTGATATAAACCCAAATTTGATACATTTTGAGTATAACACATTTTGAGTAATTACAGTTTTAACCCTTAGATCATGGCTGTCAATAGTAAATAAGTAAAAGTCTTCATTATAACATGATTTTTAAAATAAAAATGAACTATACACAGTAACTTATGAATTATGTAAGTATTTTATCACTTACTCAAAGATTACCAGTCCATCATCAGATATCCATAATAAGTGCATTCAGTTATCTTTGGTACTTTTCAGGATTCAGTCATAAAAATAATAGCCTTGGCTGGTGGCTTATGCCTGTAATGCTGGTGGCTAGCACTGTGGGGGGCCCAGGCAAGAGGACTGCTTGAGCCCAGGAGCTCCAGACCAGCATGGGCAACATGGTGAGATCCTATTTCTACAAAAATAAAAGTTAGCCTGGCCTGGTGGATCGCAGCTGTGGTCTAGCTAATCAGGAGGCTGAAGTGGGAGGTCCAGGTTTCAGTGAGCCATTTTCACGCTACTGCACTCCCACCTCGGCGGCAGAGCAAGACCCTGTCTCAATAATAATAATCATAGCCGTACATGTAGTTTTCTATTTTGATGCAGTGAAGGTGTATTTGTGAAATTTGAGACTATTTTATTTTACAATTTGAAAACTTGATTTAAAACTTTAAATACTTAAAATATGTTGTGGGGGCTCCATTTATACTCTTTCCCTAGGGCCAGCAACTGTTGAGGCAGGCTTGCCCATTAGCGTATGCTTTATCTGTTTTCAGAACTAAAGCAATTTGAAACACTGTATTTTACAAAGTGCCCTGAGCCATTAATTACAGCACAGAAAAAAGTACAGCCAAAGAGGCACATAAAGCTAACAAGATGGTTTTAGTTTCTAATCTACTTTTGCACGAAGTCAGTTGGGGAAAAACAAACCAAGGAAAGCAAACTGAATAATCAGGTTACACACACACACACGCATGCCTCAAAGCTGAATGCATACAGGCCACAATAGAGTCAAAAGCACAGCACTATCCACAACATCAAACAAGTCAACATTTGCAAGTGAAAGAGAAGGCTAACTCTAAAAAGAAACAAAAGTTATACACTTATTTTTTCCAACCTCATAAGGAAACAATTTAAAAGATCTTTAGGAACTACTACTATGTAACAGAACGACTTCGGAAACCGAGAACAGAATAATAATGTTTCAAGAGAAGCGTGGACTTACCTGTCAAGTAAGCAGGCTTTGGGCCCCAGTCTACTGAACTGGGGGACTGGTTAGCGAGCAACACAGAGAACTAGTAAGATGATGACTGTGTATCTGCAGGCAGATAAAGGCGTTACGGATAAAAACAACAACAAAGAAAACAATTTGGCAGATGAGGGAGGCAAAGATTTTCCCCCAAAGGAAAAATTGCTGAATAAATGCAAGCAGCAGTGGATAATTCAAAGTCCCCTCTGCCATGGTAACTAACATAGCTAAGGTGTCCAAAAAGACATTAAAGGTGAATGAAGGGGAGGGAAGGCGTCCTCCTCCTCCCATCATTACTAAAAAATGTAGGCCGGGCGAGGTGGCTCATACCTGTAATCCCAGCACTTTGGGAGGCCGAGGCAGGTGGATCACCTGAGGTCAGGAGTTCGAGACCAGCCGGGCCAACATGGAGAAAACCCGTCTCTACTAAAAATACAAAATTAGCTGGGCGTGGTGGCGCGCCAAGTTCCCAGTTACTCCGGAGGCTGAAGCAGGAGAATCGCTGGAACCCGGAAGATAGAGGTTGCAGTGACCCGAGATCGCACCACTAAACTCCAGCCTGGGTGACAGAGCGAGACTCCGTCTCGAAAAAAAAAAAAAAAAAAAAAACCCACGCTGCCGTATTCGCAGATGCTCGGCCAGCCTGGAGCCCGGTCCAGAAAAGGCCGCACGTGGAGCCACGTGTCGCGCATTGAGCCGCTCCGGGGCGCGTCAGGCCCAGCTGTGCGGAGGGGCTGGCGGCCTCAACCGCAAGGAGAGGCCGCAGGTGGGGACGGCGGGAGGGAGAGAAGGGACTGAAGGCCCCGAGCAGGAGGAACGTTTTGCGCGCACTCCCTTCTTCCCTAAGTGGAACCGGCAGTGGCAACAACGAGGCCGAAGGCGAAGTCCCTGCTCCCACCGCCGGCACGGTGACCCCTTTTTCCAAGGGTCACCCCCGAACCAACAAAGCACACACACACCCGAGATGCGCCCCAGGCCGCAGCGCCAACCCCCCTTCAGGTGTCCCGGAGGCAGGCGAGCAGCGGTCCCCAGGGCTCCCGTCGCCACCGCTTCTCCCGCACCCCTCAGCCTCCTCGGGCCGGCGACGCGCGCAGCCCCAGGCCTGCTCCCCGCTCGCCAAGGGCACCGCCCCGCGCCTCAGCCACCTTGACTGAGTCGCTCACGCGCGGGGGCGGCTCCGAGCGCCCATTTCCCATCCCCGAGGCCGAGGCTGGCCAGGCAGGTGCTGATGGGGAGCCTCGCGCGTGCGCGAGCCACCCTCGCCGCGAACTCTGCACAGCCCACGCCCTGGCCCAGCCTCGGCGCCTCCCCTCCGCCCACTGCCGCAGAACCGCACCCCCTCCCCCTCAGCAGCTTCCACAACCGCTCCGCCTCAACCGTCGGAAGCTTCTCGCCTGCCGGCTTGAAAGACCAAGCCGAAGCCCCACCCGCCCTCCGCGCCCCGCCGTGGGGGAAGCCCACCCAGGCACTCTGCTCAACCTGCCTGCGGAAGGAGGCGTCCGCGTAGTGTCGGTGGAGCCGCCCCCTATGCTGCCGAGCGTCGCAACTCTGCGCCTCAGGGACCGCCGCAGCGCCTCAGGCGAACGGCGGAAGGCGGGAAGCGCCCGTCCAATCCGCGCCAGGTGCGGTCGATAGTGCGTCCAATCGGCGTCGCCGCCAGCCAGGTCCCGCCCCCCCCACCCCCCCCACCCCCCCACCCCCGCCAACGCTCGCCGGGGTCGCCCGAGGCCTGAGCCAAGGGGGACGCGGTGGGCGCGGCTCAGGCCAGGCCCTCAGGTTAGTGGGTCCCGGCTGTCCCCGCGCTTCGGCCCGTCCTCCCGCGCTATGCTCTCCTGATGAACGCCCCGCGAGCGGAGTCACCCCCGCCAGCGAGGAGACGCGCTGCCTTGACTGGGGCCCTGGTCCCGGGACAGGCGAGCAGGAAGGGATGGAAGGGACGGAAGCGCGGGCGGGACCAGGAGAAGCCCATCCCCGCGCTATGCGTCCCCAGAGCCACTGGGACCCGCGGCTCCAGCCAGCCCTGCAGGGGCGAGCTGGACCGGGGGACCAGGGCGCCGGGCCGACGACTCCTGGGTGAGGCCTGGCTCCTGCCGGCAGGGGGCGCAGGGCCGCCTGGGCTCCTGGGTGCGGGTGCAGGAGGGCGGGAGAGACCGCAGGTCCGGAGACGGGGTGCTGAGCTGGGTACCCAACTGCGTATTCCTAGGCTCTTTCAGACGTTTTCATTTAAGATATCCGTTTAACTTATGCAGCCAGCGGGTGCTTGTGTAAAAAATCGCAGGCCCTTCTGAGACAGGCACAGCCGCGAAAGGGTCTCCTTGCCCCTTGGCTCGCAGAGGGCGTCGGTGTTCGGCGCTCAGTCTTCTGCGTGTTTTCCCCGTGCTCCCGTTCTGAGATGGAAACTGTTCCACGTGCACTGAGATGCAGCTCGGTCTTTCTAACAGCTTCGTAATTATTTAATCATGTGGATTAACTTCATCCGAGGAATTCAATCCTCCACTGATGAGCCTACACTTCTATTACAAATAATACTGCAGCAAACCACCTTTGGATTAATCAATATTTGTGTCGGATCAATTTTTAAAAGTTGAATTGTATGTGTAGTTAAACTTTTATAGGTATCTTCAAATCAAAATTTAAAATTATATTTTAATAACATTTTAATTTCTTATCTAAAAGGCACTAATTGTTTAAAAATATGGGATTAAGATTTAAATGTGCAGTGGAAAGCACCTGAAAAAAATAAACACAAGGGAATAGAATCAAAGCTCAGTTGTGGACCAGAGCAGATCAAATCACAGTAAATAAGCTCTCAGAGGTGTTTTAAATATTCTGCTTAGCTAGAATTACCAACTTCTTGACAACTTTGTAACTACCCCCATCGAACTTAATTTTGATATCTTAGTTTTTTAATTCAGAGCTGACAGATTACATATGCAATCTAAGGTACACAGGTGTACGCAGGGATTTGAGGGGATTTTATATGTTCAAAGCTTTCAATGCTTTTGAATTATACGTTTAAGTACTAATAATGTATAACACAAAATGTAAGAAGATCGAAGAGTGCTTCAAAATTGTGACCTGGCAATTTTGCATAATTATTTTCATACCTAGTTTTCCGCCAATAGATCTAAGATCCTTCATGGTGGAGTTGCGAACGCACAGAAATTTTCCTAATACACTTCAAAAATTAATAGTGATGATTTTTTACCTTGCCGCTTTTTAGTTGAAGAAAAATGTTAGTCTTTTTTATTGCTTCATGTGTTCAGGAAGCCTGCGGATTATTTAGTAAACATCAGTAAACTACAACATGGAAGAAAAAAACGATATCACTAATTTTACTGTTAATTTTTTTAAAGGTTTTAGACCGCGGCATTTCATGAAAAACCTTATTATAATCAAAATTTGGAAACTATGTGCCGTGGTTCACACATATACTCCCTGCACTTTGGGAGGCTGAGTTGATGGGATTGCTTGAGGCCAGGAATTTGAAACTAGCCTGGGCAACATAGCTAGGCCCTATCTCTACAAAAAAACAAAATTAGCCAGGCGTGGTGGCATGTGCCTGTGCACCTAGCTGCTCTACGCCGGAGGCTGAGGTAGGAGAATTCTGCTTGAGCCCAGGAGCTGGAGGCTGCAGTGAGCTATGATTGCACCATTGCACTCCAACGTTGGTGACAAGGCAAGACCTTCTCTCAAAAAAGAGAAATATCATAATTTGGCGTTCAATTAATTTAGCTTTCTGAATCAACAAGCATTTATTTGGAATATTCTATATGTCATATAACAGGTAGAGAGAGCATTGACTTTGAAACAGGTTTGAATGTTCAATTTGTTACTTACCAGCTATGGGACTTTAGGTGAATTACAGTTATGTATTGCTTAATGATAGGGGTAAGTTCTGAGAAAGGTGTCCTCCTCAAGCAATTTTGTTATTGTGTGAATATCTTAGCGTTTACTTACAAAAACATAGATGGTATAGCCTACTACACACCTCAGGTATATATAGTACAGTCTATTGCCTCAAGGCTGCAAACCTGTATACAGCATGTTACTGCAGTGAATACGGTAGACAACTGTAAGACAAGGGTATTTGTGTATCTAAACACAGAAAAGATACAGAAAAAAATCTGGTATAATTCCATGGATCCACGTCATATATACAGTTACCCTGTTGAGTGAAATGTTATGTGGCCTGTGGCTGTACTTACACCACTCTGAGCTTTATTTTCAGCTAAGAAAAAGGGGATATTGTCTACCAGGTAGCATAACATTCAGAATTAAATGAAATCACATATTTAAAGCACTTAGCACTGTGGCCAAGCAAATAAGGGAAGACAAAATAAATAAGTTTTCTTCCCCCATGTGCAAGACTTTGTACTTAGGGTGAGGGTCATGATCCGGAAGGCAGACAGACACACACTCATTACTGCCTGCACAGTGTCATTAACTGTTGTAAGAGAAGTACATTAATGATCACATTCCCTGTATTCCCCTAGAGCTTTCTTCATACCTCATGCTGACCTGGCATATAAAATTGCATTTCCTTTTCTCAAAGACACATACAACAACTCTGCTTCTGACGCTGAGGCAGCGTGTTGTAGAAAGGATAAGACTTGCATGTGAAATGATTTAGACAAGAAGTTTCTAAAGCTTGGTCTTCTGTAATTAGGCCACAAGAAAAACATACTGAAGCATAATAGAATAACTCACAACCATTTTTGCACATATACTTTAATACTTAGGCTTGGGTAAAATCATTTTAAATAACATATTAAAATACGTTTGGGGGGACAACCCAGCAATTGCACAGCCCACTAGAAAATTTTAACATCTAAGTAATATAACTGTTTTAGGGTCTGAAAGTTCTCCTTCAGTTGTTCCACAGCCTCTTTATCAACTAGGCAAATATATTTAAGCTTTTAAATTTCATAATGTTGATATTTTTTAAAAGGCACGGGAGGTTCACTTAATATTAAATATATAACATTCACTTTCATGACCAAAACCTTTTTGGCAAGTGACTTTCACATAGATTATGAGATTCTCTACATGCCTTAAAATAAATCTGGCAGCTCTTAACTCATATCTAAATTCTCTGGACAATTGTCTTGCTCTCTGTTTTGGGGCCAGAGGCGTAGCAGTGAAGGCCCTAACAGGCTTGCTGACCTAATTGGACAGTTTGTTAAATAGCAGGAAATGTAACAAGGCTTCTCTCTCTCTTGCATGTTAATGTAGTGAACAGTGCTAATAGCCAGAGATTGTGCAATTTAGTCACAATATTTCAAGTCAAAATTCAGTGTTCTTATATTAAAAGATACCGAAGAAAGCTATCCTTGTTCTTTGAATTATAAAAGCACAGAGGTTGCAATGATCAGAACCAAACTGGTTAAAAGCCGAAATGCATCCTTTCAGTATTGATTTGACAGATGCCAACAAGCATTCAAAAATTTAGAGTTAATTTCTTGGTGACAGGTAGCATAAAATTGATCAGACTGGTTTCAGCTGTATCATAAGCTTCACAAATTGGAGATCTTGTCCTTCCTGGCTGTTTTTTTTTTTCCACACCTTAATTCTAGCACCTGTTGTCAGACCACTGTTCAGCACCAAAAGAACTCCTCAGCCTGGAGTTCTTTGGAGTTTTAAGTGATTGCCTAACTCAGCAGGGGACAGTGGTCTTGACTTCTCAGTTGACGGTTTAAAAACATAAAAGAATTTTATATTTTAAAACTGACAAACTAGAAAATGTTAGAAACTCTATCTGAAGGCACAAAGTATAAAGTTGGTGGGTACTTGATAAAACATGATGTATGTAAATACAGTTCAAAACAATTTAAAAGTATAAATATTTGTCAATTATTTTTCCTCCAGTGCTCTGGCTATTGCTGAAAACACCTTCTAGTTCCACCTTGTAACTGGACTCCCAAAAGATGAATGCTGACATCTTCTGATGCTTAACAAGAAGTAAAAATAGTCACCGGAATCATCAAAAAGGTAATTGCAAAGGGCACTGTTGCCTGAAATTCTCTAGTCACCTGAAAACTGAAATAACTGAGGCAAGACTTCTTAAAATGCTTAGTTTCAAACTTAAACAGAATGGCCCGATAATGATCAAACATGTACAGAGAAATACATGAAATCAGAATTGTGAATGCAGAGAAATAACTGTTTTGCTAGTTTAAAAGTCTGAAGCTTTTCCCTCCTCCCCAGCTGTTAATGTAGGAGACACACAGCCTAACCAGGACAGTCTCAATGCCCAGGAATGGTTGTGTGATGACTGATAAAGCAGAAATTTCTTGCCTATTAATAGTTTCCCACTGTTAGAAGGCTACAGCCGTTGGCAATCAGATGTGGGCTCAGGTTTTCCTTGTCCTGGGGCAGGAATGCCTGGAGGGACCACGATGTGGGTCACACTGTACATTCTGTTTACTGTGGGCACAAACACAGAACTTTTTTTTTTAGCTTATTAAATCGAGAATATTCCTGAGGAGGCATCCGCTATGGGCTAAAGGTCCCAACATCACAATAATAAATAACAGCTATGTTTACAGAGACACATTCAGGACACATGCAAAAGCTTTTCCTAGCAGGAGGACTTGGGCCTTTGCAAAACAAGCTGCTTGGGCCTCCCCAGAGGGCCCACCCTCCCATGCACCCACCCCACCACCCTGCCCCAACTCATTACACAACTCGGCCTTCTGGCCACCTGAGGCTACTTTTTAGACCAAGTGACTCAGACGTTTCAAGTAGAAGACAGGATGGGCCACTGCCAGGGGACCTTGAAGCAGAAAATTAGGTCAGAGGACTTGGAGGATGGTGAAGAACAACCAGATAGATGTGAGAGCCCAGCAGGGAAATGACAGGAGGCGCAGCTTAGGTGTGGAGGCTCCAGGTGGCCGGTCCCCGCGCGGCTCAGATGAAGTGGATCCAGCTCTCTTCGCACTCCCCGCGAGGCATGTGCAGCGCGTGGTTGCGACATGTGAGGCTGTAGTCTCGGTGGTCGTTGTTGTCCCAGTACTCGGCACCCGCCACTTGGTAGCGCACCGCGAAGTGCACGCGGGAGCCGAGCTCCAGCAGGAAGGGCGGTACTGGGAAGCCGAAGGTGAAAACGTCCTCCGTGCCCTCGGGGCCTGCGGGCTCGCGCCACCGCGCCACCGCCTCGTGGGTACTGCGCCAGCCCGAGAAAGTGTAGCGCACAGCCACCTGCTTCTCGAAGGCCACGTTGCACACGCGCACTGTACCGCTGATGCCAAGGTCCGAGCAAGTGACACGCTCCAGGCACACGAGCTGCCGCTGCAGGCGCTCGCCAAAGTCGGCGGCCTCGACGGGCGGCGGGAAATCGGGCACCAGGCAATGCAGGGTGAACTCCAGGTCCTGGCTGCTGCAGCACAGGTCCGAGTTGATTGCGAGCCGCGACAGCACGTGCAGCGGCACGGACGGGTCGTCTCCCGCGTTGAACACCTTGACCTGTGCCAGCTCCAAGCCCAGGGCGTCGGCGAAGCGCACGCGGAGCTTCTGGCTGCAGCCCGGCCGACACGCAGCGCCCGGCGCGCCCGCGGCCTTCTGGCGGCGCTCGGGGGAGCTGGGCAGTGAGCGCGCCCGCCGCAGGATGATGGGCCGCAGGCGGGGGTCGCAGCCCGACGGCGCTGGCGTTGGCGGCGGCGCGCGGCCCGGGCTCCCAGGGGGCCTACAGGCCCGCGGCTCCAGGGCCACGCCGCCGTCCAGGTCCGACAGGCAGCTGAGGCTCCGGGGGCCGAGCTTCCGGGATCCCAGGGCGCTAGGCAGGACCGCGGAGCTCGGGCCTCTGGACATGGCCCCGCCGGCCGTCGGAAGATGAGGCAGGGATGAGAGACGACCTCCCGACCCCGCGACAGCTCCCTCCGTGCTCAGAAGCCGCTGAGAGTCCACCGTATCTGCAACCTGCGGGGGACCTCTCGGGCCCGGTGCGCCCTACCCTTGGTTCGCCACCTTGCTCCTCGAGTCCTTGTCCAGGTCCTCCGCTTCTTGCGGTTAAAGAAATTGTAAGAGTGGGGAGTTTTTCTCTAGTGGAAGCTTTCAGAGGCCTCCCGGGAGCGCAGGGGAGCGCCTCTTTTTTCTTCTTGCTTCCTTGGAGGTTCTTACAAGAAGGCTGCGTTCCGGGAGCGGCCCCTCCCACTTTCCCGGTCGGCGGCGTTACTTACAAGGCTGCAACTTGACCGGGTGCAACTTCCTAGCGAGCCTCCGCCCCGCCCCTCGTGACGCCGCCTGCAGGCGGGCCCCCGCCGGCCTCAGCTCAGCCAGGGAGCTCAGACGAGCTGCGCGCCTCCGCCTCCAGCTCCCCTGCCGCAGCGCGCCGCAGCCGGGCCTCCCCGCGCGGGCGCCGGAGAGGAAGGAAGGCTGGCAGCCTCGTCACGTGTCCGCTGCAGTCGCGAAACAGGTCTGATCAATTTCTGTTTACGTCTGCCTGGACTGCGCGCCTATCGATCATAGACTTTGTCTGCACAAACGGAGGACAAGGAAAATGCATGCTGCGTGTCCTTAGATTTCTGGGTTGTGGATGGGGGGAGCGGTGGTGCAAAAACCGGCCTTGCCAGGAGCTGGTCTCAGGCTAATTTTAAACATCGAGGCCAGCCCACACTTTGGACAGGTTCACTGCAACCTGGACCCTTGGTCAGACCGAGGGAGCCTCACTGCGTAGAGGAGCAGCGTCATGTCCACATCACCCAGAATGCTTTGCCGCACCGAATGGCCAGCAGATTCCCTTCAGGGTGGGGAGGGGAGGTGCTGCTGTTGTCTTCCTGGACTCAGCGCCAGAGAGGAAGACAGGGGAACAAGAGTTATTACCCGCTGATGACTTCTACAGCTGCGCTTAATCAGCCTCTGGCGCTTGGGGAGCATATTTGTAGCCAGAATCTCCGACTTTTAGCTTTGTTTCCAAGCAAGCCAGAAACACCAGCAAGGCCTGGAGCTTGTTTTCTGCCTATTTAGAACCCTGCAGGCATTCGTGTCTCTCACCCGGTAGCTTTGAGCACAAAACCCCACAGCCGTTGGTGTAAAGCATACCAGGTGAAATGAAGTAGAAAAGATGCAAGTGCACTTTCCAGAGAGCAGTTTGGGGCCAGCCATTCCATTAAGAAGGTTCCTTTTTATTGTCCAGAGGGACAAAGCAGAAAGAAAACCAGACTAATGAAAGGGGGTTGATTCAAGAACATTCGCTGCATCTAAAATGAGTCAAGGCTGTTGATTGTGGTATAATTCATGAAATGTGAGAGAGTGATTTTATGTATCATTGGATGTGAGCTAACTAAAAAGGCTTACATGATTATTGTGGGAAAAATACAGGAAAGTTTCAGGAAGAAAATAAAAATCTTCTATAATCATCTCTTTTATTTTACAGAGACAGGTGATACGGGAAAGAGAAGTATCCAATTTCCATTCAGTGCACTTTTAATAGGCCACTCAAAATGAGAGGGGAATAACAGCAATATGTGGTATAGATCAACAATGCTTCATAAAGAGATAATATATAATATGTAATATGTGTGAATATATGGAAAGTCATAATGGATTGATGTGATAGAGAAGGCCGAAAAATTGAATGGGAACGTTCCTCCTAGAGTTTAAGCTCCTTCCGAACAGGGACGTGCATAATCATTGCCATTTTTCTGGGTACTCCTGTAATTATTTGTTGCATGAATGAATGATTGGGCAATGCAATGATTGAACGCTGGAATAAGACCTGACCTTATTTAGCCTTCCAGATTTCTTCAACATATTATTTCCAAGGAAGATTATACCTGTGTGTGAACAGGGAGAGAGAGAGAGAGATGGAATCCATTCACAGTATTTATAGTAGTGTGATCCTGTGATCCTGTCTCTAATATCTACTGTAATAAGCAGAAAAGACAAAGCTGTAAGCATAAGACAATGTCTCCCTTCCCCAGTATTTCATAACCTAGAGTGCAAACCACTATATGATCACAGCCTTAATATTTCAATATTATACAAGTATTAAAAAACAAGTGAAAAACCAACCCAATACTGGTGGTAGGACCATTTGCAATCAATAGTTACTGACAGTATTCTGTTGCTTCTAGTTCCGGTGGTGAGGAGACCTTTCCAAATATAAGAGGAATAAAGAAGTCACCTCCCCAGCTGTCATCATCTTCCAGCAGATTGAGCAAGAATATTTTGAGCACTACAGGAAAGGTAATGTAAACTTAGAAGAAAAATCTGACTTAGATTTATTCTGGGATTTTTGTTTGTTTGCTTGCTTGTTTCTTGTGTACATGTTCACAGTGTTTATTACTGCATCCCTGTTTTTAGACAGTCCATCAAACCCGAGATGATGATCAGCCACGTGATTTTTTCAAGAAGAGGAATAGGGTGAATGAATCTCATCAGAAAAGCAGGTAAATAGTTTTAGTATAATTGCTTTATCTTGCAAAAGACTCATTATCTCTGTTGTCCAGATTGAATATGTGGAGTGGGGAAAAAAGTATGTCTATAGATAAGAAATAAACATTTATAATTTTTTTCTAGCAGAAATGGATAGAAAAGTGGTTTAAGCATAATAGTGGATAAGGATTCCAACGGTCATAATTCTGGCAGTTGTTAGCAGAATTATAATTTTGAGTAAGTCCTTTAATCACTTTTCTATGTTAGTTTCCTTTTATATAAAAGGATAGTGACAATAATTAATTTTTATGGATGCATACTGACAGGCAGGAACAAAATGTTTTAACAGTGTTATGAATTCTGAATAATGGAGATTCCTTCATTTCTTCATTTATTCAACATTTATTGAGCACACGTTGTACTATTGGCAATGATTTAATGTCCTCCATATTTATTAATTAAAATGTAGCACGTATTCAAATAGTTGCTTAGGTTGTTTGAAACCACTGGGCAAATGAACCTCTGAAGTTTCCAGAAAGCATGTTTACCACCCATTTCTATTCATTCTATCTGACTTATATTACAGAGAAGTATTATTAATCTTAAGTGCAACGTTCTTGGTAAATAAATTGAAAAGAGGATATTTTCAACTCTGATGTGAGATTCAGCATCAGAATAAATTATGCCAGAGAGAATTAGTTTCTATACTCATAATGCACACAGTATTCATTATTCCCTTTACCTGCTATTCACAAGGTAACACTAAGACCCTGTGTTTTCATTCATATGTGTTACAGGGCACCATATGATTTTATTTCTGTTCTTTAAACACAATTTTCCCAAATGTGTTTTCTGTTTGAAAACATTGTAACAAGCTTTTGATTTAAGGTACAGGTTTGTATGTGCAATACTTTTATATATTAAAATTTCACTCAGCTCAGAATCGCCACCAATCAGTGATTAAACTGCAAAACTTGCATGTTATTTGATATTTACACTTAATTTAAAATAGGTGTATAAAATAAAACTGTTTTTACTTCTGAATGTTATTAAATGCTTTTGATGGTAACAATTCCAGAGTTCTACGACTGATTTTTTCCAAACTAATGTTTTTTTTTAAAGTACACACGAAAGTATGAAACAAGCACTTTGAGAAATGTTAATGTTTTTCCTAAATGCTAATATTTGATATAAAATGGAAACTGTGCATTCTCTTTTGTCACATGCATTATATAATGTATCTCAAATAGAGTATTATATGGGAAAATGTTCTGTAAAATTACTTATGCTTTAAGGAGTTTGGAAGCTGACATTTTCTAATGCCTACTAATAGCTGAGACAAAAAAAGTACAACTAGAAGATTCTTTTTGTTTGTTTAATTATAGCCAGACCATTTTTTGTCATATGTGGTAAGAATTGCAGTTTTATTTTCTCACAGCAATATGAATGCTGGCCCATCTTGGAATAAAGTGCAACATTCAAAGAATTCTTCAGGAAAAAGGCAGAGTAAATCCCAAGTACCCCACGCTTCCTCCCAGCCGAGAAGCAGCCTCACAGCTGTCACCCAGCCTACTGAAGAAAAACTTAAAGAAAGCATTTCCCCGGAAGCAAGACGCAAAAGGAATCCACTCGGTTCCAGGTGTCAGGGGGCCTCAGGGAATAAACTGTTTCTTGATTTTCAGTCAATGAAAATTATTAAAGAGAATGCTGATGAGGACAGTGCAAGTGATCTCTCTGATTCGGAAAGAATTCCCATTCCTCCTTCTCCCCTCACACCTCCAGATCTCAATCTTCGAGCTGAAGAAATTGATCCAGTTTACTTTGATCTTCACCCTGGTCAGGGCCATACAAAGCCTGAATACTATTATCCTAATTTCCTTCCATCCCCTTTCAGCTCCTGGGACTTACGAGATATGGCCCTGCTTCTGAACGCAGAGAACAAAACGGAAGCCGTGCCCCGAGTGGGAGGACTTCTTGGGAAGTATATCGATAGACTTATTCAGCTTGAGTGGCTGCAAGTCCAGACTGTACAGTGTGAAAAAGCAAAGGGGGGCAAAGCAAGGCCCCCCACTGCCCCTGGGACCTCAGGGGCACTGAAAAGCCCTGGGAGAAGTAAGCTAATTGCTAGTGCTCTGTCCAAGCCACTACCTCACCAGGAAGGGGCTTCAAAGTCAGGCCCTTCCCGAAAGAAAGCTTTTCACCATGAAGAAATCCACCCATCACATTATGCATTTGAGACTTCCCCTAGACCCACTGATGTGCTTGGTGGTACCAGGTTTTGTTCTCAGAGGCAAACCCTTGAAATGAGGACAGAAGAAAAGAAAAAGAAATCAAGTAAGAGTACGAAGCTGCAGCGCTGGGATCTGTCCGGCAGTGGAAGCAGCTCTAAGGTGGAAACCAGCGGTCACATTCGAGTTCCCAAACAGGCAGCTGTGATTCTGGACTCAGCAGATTCCTGTAAGGCCTCCAAAACACAAGCACATGCACATCCTAGGAAAAAGGGAAAGGCAGAGAGCTGTGGTCATGCCACTGTATCGAGTGAGAAAAAACTGAAAACAAACGGAGTAAAGCAAAACACATATAAACTAAAATAAATATCTAAAATGATGAATTGCCAAGACCTGCAGGTACCTCAATGTTAGAGCGCTTCCAAAAGTCAAAATACTGTGAATTTTAAGGAATTTTACAAATACTGACATTTAAGTAGTTGATTGGCATTTTTGTCCACCTTTATTTCTACCCTGAGTGGGGTTATTTTCAAAGGGAGGTGTCTTTCAATAAGCCTTTCTTTGTATTGTCAGTCTTAGGCAAATGAGAGCCCTTTAGATAAAAATTATGTAAAATATGTGCCATATAAAGGAAAAAAATGGCACCTCTCCAGGGAAAGTGTCAGTGAAACCTCAGCTACAGTAGCCGGTCTGTGTAGAGCAGCTAGTGGTGTTACCTCCCCATTTTCACATGCACGTAAGTATATGAAATAGTGCAGACTGTTTCAAATGGTGTGGAATCCTTATGTTTAAAATAAGGCCCTTCTTGCCCACTCCCTCGCTTACTTTTTTATAAACTCCTCAAGCAAAATTTCTGTTCATTTTACCCTTAGGAGAAGCTTTAGTTCTTCCTCAAGTCAGGGAGTAGTGAGTTTGTATTTTGAGTAGTCATTTATCACTAAGCTGGTTGCTTTCTAGAGAGACAGTGGAATCTAGCACTTTAATACATTTTCTCTGACATGGTTTTTTTTTTCTTTTTTGAGGGGCATTTTAAACTTAGAGGTGGTGGTAAAACCTACTTTTGAGTTCTCCGAACTGAGGTTAAAATGACTTGCAGAATTTTCCAAAGTCAATGGGCTTAGCATGATTACTGCTGTTTGGTGGGGCTGAGAATGAAATATTTGACATTCTGGAATTGCTGGCATGTAAAGCTTCTCCAGAGAGGCACCCCAGGGAAATCACTCTTCACAATTTGTGAAGGAAGGGCCTGTAAAAGGATCAAAACACATGGACCTACATTCAGTGTAATAGTTACAAAGTTACTGATTTGGGTTCCACACCCTGTGGTCCTTAGTCAAAAATAATGATCTGTTTCAGTTTGCAAGAGCAGGATTTTATTATTTTGCTTGGGGTGAGGGGCGGGAGAGTGGAATATGAGTAAGGTTGCTGAATGAATTCTAAACTCCCTTATCTGGTCTTCAGGCTTCCCAACTCTCTCCAAGCCTTCTTATTTCACTGCAGTTAAATAACATCTTCTTGTTCCTATAGTTGTGCTGTGAGTTTTCTGTTCATATTTGCGCAGTGTATTTTAATACTGCCCATGTCATTATAGTTGATTTTATCCCTTTAAACAATTACTGTATTTGTTTTTGACGTAGAGGTTTCAATTTTTTCACCTTTGGGGCAAATGAAAAACTTGGCATTTTTCATTTGGGAACATATAATAGCTTGTAAACTTTTCAGACAGCAGTAAATGTCTGAAAAAATATCAAAAACAGCATAAAGACAAGATTATGTAGCTATAATTATACGTATATAATTATAAAAAACAATGTGCAAAGGTTATATTTTAAGGTCTTTTAAAATCTGATTTTAATCATACCAAATGACATAGTATTTTTTATGGTAGCCTTTTACTTTCAAGACTTAATTTTCAGACTTGTACAAGTTCCTTCTTACATTCTTTCCCTCTCACACCATCCTACTGGAGAAAGCATACTTTTATGCTAAGATCTTACTTTAAGCTTTTTATGTGAACAAAAGATGTACATATAGTAAGTATTACTTCCGTAGTCCTCAAATATACTATAACTTTTGTACTTAGTATATGTTTTATATTTGGAAAACAGCACTACACTTAGTTTTCCTGTAGTTCCTGAGTGATGTCTGTGTGTTCCTTGCCTGCCCTTTTTTGTGAGCACAGATTAGTCTGTTATCCATGGCTGGCACTTCACTTATGATCCTTTCTCTGCTAGATTTTTATGCAGCTCTCTATGAAGTTTCATGGCCCATAGATATTCAAAAGCATGATATTCTATACATATGTGTATATGTATATATACTCCTTATGTTAATACTAAAGTGTTTATGCTGAGTTGCTGCCTTTCCCCGTCATGTATCCATGTGCATGCTCTTAGAGACCTTGAATGGTTGAGGGTAAAGTGATTTATTAGTAATTCTACTTGCCTTGTGTATGTCCGAGCTGAAGACAATCGTGATTAAGAAATTTAGAGGTGGCCGGGCGTGGTGGCTCACGCCTGTAATCCCAGCACTTTGGGAGGCCGAGGCAGGCGGATCACCTGAGGTCGGGAGTTCAAGACCAGCCTGACCAACGTGGAGAAACCCTGTCTCCACTAAAAATACAAAATTAGCCAGGTGTGGTGGTGCATGCCTGTAATTCCAGCTACTCGGAAGTTTGAGACAAGAGAATCTCTTGAACCCGGGAGGCAGAGGTTGTGGTGAGCCAAGATCGTGCCATTGCACTCCAGCCTGGGCAACAAGAGCGAAACTCCGTTTCAAAAAAAAAAGAAAAAGAAAGAAATTGAGAAGTAACGCCTCATAATATTTGTTCCCAGCTTTTTAAATTGAAGCTGGTTGCATAATCTGGGGAATAGTCATAATTTCATGTGTTATACAGTTTAAAAAGCCTGCAAAAGTGACTTTGCTTGTTTACTTTCTGCCTCAGATTGACTATTTTAACCAATATTATCACGACTAGATCATAGCTCCTAGTGAATAACATGAGGTGTTTTAAAGTTAGGTCTATTACAGAATTAACATAAGCACAATTTTAATTTTATGATATCTGATATGCCTATCTAATACATCTTAATGCATTAAATGCTGCAGATAAGAATCTTGCTATTTTTCAAGTAGACAACATTAGAAAGTTGAATCATGAACTCATTCAGTTCATCAAGTCAAAAGCACTGAGTCTTTTGCTAGTCTAGTGACATGGGTCATTGTATTTCCGAGAAGTGCCTCTCATTTCTGGGGAGTTGTTTACATATACCCTGCATTTAAACCAATTAAAACAATCCAAGTTTCTTTAAAAAAAAAAAAAGAAAAGAAAAAAAAAGAAAAATATTTTAGGCTTAGAATTATCTAATGGAAAAAATGTAAAAAAGTACAAAAATGAACTAAAAGTATATCAGTATTTGCAGTATTTGCTGTGATTACTTAGGTTTAGACTTTCTCAACTTCTTAGATGACTAAATGGGCTGAAGACTTGTAACTAACTTGAATAGGATAGACTTCATACCCTGTGACAAAAAGGATGGGGAAGAGAATATCATTGGTCTTGCCATATACCTCCGAGCTAAAAGGAAAATGGTTTGTAGTTGTTCTTGGGCCTACTGTGTTGCTTTTCAGAAGGACATAAGACTTTCTACTTTATCTGATATGGATATCGTCTACTTCCTCATTCCTTTATGCTCACTTATGGAGTAGTTACATAGAAATATAACTCTTGGTGGTACTGTATTTTAAGGTAATTCAGAAGCAGTATTTATTATTTATGTACATGTACAGGACACCATTCAAAATGGCTTGAAAATATTCAGCATGTTTGTTATTTGCTGTTATATTGTATGTTTAGTTTTGTATGTGATAAACAGAATTGATGTAAGTTTTTGTGGACTTGAATTTCTCCTTCCTTGAGATCAATTAAACAGCAGAAAAATATTGTCTGGATTTTTCTGGTATTGTTTTGTTTTGCTTTTCATGCAGTTCTCTTCTGAAGCTTGCCTTTATTTTCTCCCTGGTTATTTAAAGCAATTGCCCAGGATGAAATGCTGTTACAACTCCTGTCTTAACACTAAGCGACATGGGTGGCCAAAGCACAGGTTAACATTACCGGATATATCAGAGAAGCATTGCAGTACATTTCTTGAGTCGCTCTTCCACTTACTACTCCATGTTGAGGATTAATTAGGGTAGCAGGATGCAAATTCAGTAAGCATAAATTAAGGTAACCTGTGATGTAATGAACTTGCACCTTTATGTACATATCCGGAAACGAGTACCGTCTCTTTCAAGGAAGTGGCCTGGTTAGGAGATAGCAGTTTTGAGCAGCTCCAGCTGCAAACATTCTCAAAAGCCCTTTGCTCTTCTTTCTAACTTCACTCTGACAATAGGGTGCATTCTTTTGAGTCTACCAAATTGTGGCAGTAATGTTCAGTGGCTTAAAAAGTAAGTTTTTGGATATGTTTTGAAAATTAACCATGCTGGAGGTTTAAAATCTTTTTTTTTTTTTTTTTTTTGTACAGGAACTGTATTATTTTGGGCTGTTGCTGTTTTATTATCCACAAGGTGGCGACCAAACCCTTTCAGATAGCAGTGAATTTGGCCTGTGAGTACCTTCTAGTCAAATAAAAAGGTTTTTACTGGAATCAAAAAGAAATGGAGAGACAAAGACTTTTTGACTTCAGGCCCAAAGCATGTTCTTTATTTAACTTCACTCTGCCATCAGAGAATACAGTGGTTTATTATATGCAGTTAGGTGCTGTGGAGGATTCTCTTTGATTCATTGAACAGTCTCACATCATAAAACACTGTATCCAGCATAGAATCGTCCTCAATGAAGTAACATAAATCATCAATTTATAAAAATCTTCACAGAGATCCCTGTTTCATAAAATACAATTTGAATATTTTTGTCTTCAGCAATTTAATATATAAGGAATTACTGTAATAATACTGGAAAATATATATGGAATTAAAAATGGAATAGTCATAAATAATTGCCCTAGCTTAAATGAGATTTTAGAGCAAACAAATAACACATATTTAACTTTAGATTACATTAAGCGAGGACAATTTCATGTGAGCTCCTCCCTAGACCTACTGAGTCAAAGTCTGCATTTTAACAAAATCCTTGGCACATTAAAGTTTGAGAAATCTGCTTTCCTGGTACTTAAGTCTGCAAGTTTGAGTGACTACTTTATGGTGGGTGAGTAGCTGGCAGGCCCTCTCCCCCTCAAGCAAGCCATTTGCTTATCTAGCCCTATTTTCTCCATAGTTTAAAGGCACTGGGCTGGCTGTTTACCTAACAGGTTGCCTAAATGAGTGATTTACGGCCTCTGATAAAATCTGCTCCACAAGTGAATGCTAAGGAGTTGAAGTTTATTTATTTATTTTTTTCAATAGCTTTTAGGGTACAAGCGGTTTTTTGTTACATGGATAAATTATATAGAGATGAATTCTGAGATGTTAGTGCACCTGTCACCCGAGTAGTGTACATTGTACGTAATGCGTAGTTTTTTATCGCCAGCCTCCCTCCCAACTTTCCCCTACTGAGTCTCTAAAGTCCATATGTCACTCTGTATGCCCTTGCATATTCATAGCTTAGCTCCCACTTCTAAGTGAAAACATAAAGATTTGGGTTTACCACTCCTATGTTACTTCAGTTAGAATAATGAGGTCAGGAGTTCGAGACAAGCCTGGCCAACAAGGCGAAACCCTGTCTCTACCAAAAGTGCAAAAATTAGCCAGGCGTGGTAGCATGCGCCTGTAATCCCAGCTACCCAGGAGGCTGAGGCAGGAGAATCCTGGAACCTGGGATGCAGAGGCTGCAGTGAGCCGAGATCGTGCCACTGCACTCCAGCCTGGGTGACAGAGCAAGACTCTGTCTCAAAAAATAATAATAATAATAATAATGACCTCCAGCTCCATCCAAGGTTTTGCAAAAGACATTGTTTAGCTCCCTTTAATGGCTGAGTAGTATTCCACAGTATACTATATATATGTGCGTGTGTGAGTGTGTACATATATATCACATTTTCTTTATCCACTCAGTTGATGGGCACTTAGGTTGGTTCCACATCTTTACAATTGCGAATTGTGCTGCTATAAATATACGTGTGCAAGTGTCTTTTTCATATAATGACTTCTTTTTCCTTTGGGTATGTGTTAGTCTGTTCTCATGCTGCTATAAAGAAATACCCAAGCCTGGGTAATTTATAAAGAAAAGAGGTTTAACTGACTCACAGTTCCACATGACTGAGGAGGCCTCAGGAACCTTACAATCACGGTGGAGGGCACCGCTTCACGGGGCGGCAGGAGGGAGAATGAGAGCCGAGTGAAGGGGGAAGCCCCTTATAAAACCATCAGATCTCAGGAGAACTCACTCACTATCAGGAGAACAGCATGCGAACCACCCCCATGATCTAATCACCTCCCAAGAGGTCCCTCCCATGACATGTGGGGATTATGGGGACTATAATTCAAGATGAGATTTGGCTGGGGGCACAGCCAAACTGTACCAGGGCAGATACCCAATAGTGGGATTGCTGGATCAAATGGTAGATCTACTTTTAGCTCCTTAAGGAATCTCCATATGTTTTCCGTAGAGGTTGTACTGATTTACATTCCCATCCGCAGTGTACAAGCATTCTTTTTTCCCCACATCCATGTCAATATCTATTGTTTCTTGAGTTTTTAATAATGGTCAGTTTTACAGAATTAAGGTGGTATCTCGCTGTGGTTTTAATTTGCATTTCCCTGATGATTGGTGATGTTCAGCACTTTTTTCACGTTTTTCTTGGCCATTTGTGTATCTTCTTTTGAGAACTGTCTACTCATGTCCTTTGTCTACTTCTTAATGAGATTACTTAGTTTTTTCTTGCTGATTTGTTTGTGTTACTTGTAGATTCTACATACTATTCCTTTTGTCAGATGTGTAGTTTGCAAATATTTCCTCCCATTCTGGGGTTGTCTGTTTACTCTGCTGATTATTTCTTTTGCTGTGCAGAAGCTTTTTAGTTCAATTAGGTTCCATTTATTTATTTTTATTTTTGTTGCATTTGCTTTTTGGGTCTTAGTCATGAATTCTTTGCCTAAGCCAGCGTCTAGAAGAATTTTTCCAATGTTGTCTTCTAGAATTTTTATTGTTTCAGGAAACTGGCAAGCCACATGTAGAGGAACGAAACTGGATCCCTATCTGTCACCTTATACAAAAACCAACTCAGGATGGATCAAATACTTAAAATATAAGCGTTCGGGCTTCTTAGATCACCTAACCACCTCATCTGATTTTCCTTACATTCAGACTCCTAGATTTTCAAACTCCAGGTGTGGAACACTCACTCGACTTCCCTTGTCTCTTTCCTTTCACTCACTTGGTCATTTTGTCCAGGATTAGAAGAGTGTTCACCATCTGTCAGCAAGCTTTTCCTCTAAACCCATCTCTTGAGATACTCTGCCTAAATAAAGCAAGGAGAAAGAAAAGGAAGTCTTTGCTTTTCTCGCATGGTGTTTTCAGTTTTCTAAATGCTGGAATGAAATGCTTTTTATGTGTAGAATTTATATAATATTGAAATAGCTTAACAAGTTTAATTGAAGATGTTCTGATTTTTTAAAGTATATATGTTCACCTTAACAGAACAGTTTTTGATGCAGGAAGATAAAAACAGCTGTTTAAATCTTCCCCTTTATTTTCCTTTCCTTCATTTTCTCCTTTCCTAAAGAAGCATAAACAATTTATGTCAGGGGTGTCCATTCTTTTGGCTTCCCTGGGCCATACTGGAAGAATAATTGTCTTGGGCCACACATAAAGTACACTAACACTAACAATAGCTGTTAAGCTAAAACAAAAAATGCAAAAAAATTTATAATGTTTTAAGAAATTTTATGAATTTATGTTGGGCCGCTTTCAAAGCTGTCCTGGGCCACAGGTTGAACAAGCTTGATTTACAAACATAAATGATAGAAGAAAGAGCATGGTGATTCATACCACTAGTATGATTAGCATTGGAATATACTTGCAAAAAGTGAAAATGCCTTCAATAAGTTATATCTGGCAGCGTTTTTGTTTGTTTTTCTAATTGCATATCTGCAACTACATATTAGTTAAAAAAAATTGGGGCAAGAGATTAAAATCTCTCCAAGATAATTTTCTGGCCAGCTCTTAGTGGCTGACAAGATACCAAAACCTAAGTTTCAGTATGCACGCTCAAATCAACCCATGTGATTAGTAATCAGAATTGAAAAAATTCTTAGTCCTTGAAAAAAATCCAGAAACACAAATGATGGATTATTTTATTCTAATATGAAATCTAATGAACTTCAGCTCTTAATATATGTGACAAGATATTGGGGTACAACTAGAGATACACTATCAGATATTGGGTAAAACTACACTTAATAATGATGAATGCATCATGAGGGCATCCCCGCCCGGCTTGGGCTTCTGCTTGGACAGTGGTCTAGCTGGTCAGGCCCCATGCCCAGCTGAAAGGAAGAGAACCGAGGTGGACAGCAGGACTGAGGGAAGATGACAAACACACTGGACTCTACCTGCATTTGGCATTTCCCATATGGATCAAGTAAACAACAGAGAAGTAAAGTGCTGATGGAGTTTTCCTCGATGGAGTCAAATTCACCTTTCTGGTTTTTTCCCAATATTGCATTATAAATTTTTTCAGGCCAGGCACGGTGGCTTACACCTGTAATCCCAGCACTTTGGGAGGCCGAGACAGGTGGATCACCTCAGGTCAGGGGTTTAAGACCAGCCTGGCCAACATGGTGAAACCCCATCTCTACCAAAAATACAAAAATTAA
The DNA here is from genome assembly GCF_029289425.2 of Pan paniscus. Classification (NCBI taxonomy): domain Eukaryota; kingdom Metazoa; phylum Chordata; class Mammalia; order Primates; family Hominidae; genus Pan; species Pan paniscus. Next base: position 65,721,787 of record NC_073270.2, read on the forward strand.
CTGGGCATGATGGCACATGCCTGTAATCCCAGCTACTCAGGAGGCTGAGGCAGGAGAATCGCTTGAACCCGGAAGGCAAAGGTTGCAGTGAGCCGAGATTATGCCATTGCACTCCAGCCTAGGTGACAGAGTGAGATTCTGTCTCAAAAAAAAAAAAAAAAATCAAACATATACGAAAGTGGAAAGAGCTTCACAGTGAATACCCGCATGCTTACTCTCATAACCAGACAGTTGCCACCTGGCTGTGTCTACTCTGTCCATCCGTCTAGCCACCTAGCAGTCCCAGCTGTGGCCTATTCCAGGCATCAGTATCCTTCCAGCTTCTGCCTGCCATGCTCACCCTCCAGGGCCTCCACTGTGGGTAGCTGTTTTATACTATATATATATACAGAGAGAGAGAGAGAGACAGAGAGAGAGAGAGAGACAGAGTTTCACTCTTGTTGCCCAGGATGGAGTGCGATGGCTTGATTTTGGCTCACTGCAACCTCCACCTCAGCGATTCTCCTGCCTCAGCCTCCCAAGTAGCTGGCCATGTGTCACCACACCTGGCTAATTTTTTTGTATTTTTAGTAGAGACAGGGGTTCACCATGTTGGCCAGGCTGGTCTCAAACTCCTGACCTCAGGTGATCCACCTGCCTCAGCCTCCCAAAGTGCTGGGATTATAGACATGAGCCACTGCGCCCAGCCCTGTTTTATATTATGTTAATAGCTGCTATGTCTATGGCAGAGTTGAACCTACTTCACCACTACTGGAAGCAGAACTCTTCCCTGATTATTTTAAAAACCCTTCTCAAGAGTGTTCTGAGAAATTAAACTTTTCTTGTGACTATGAAGAAACGGGAATTGAATTCAGAAGTATTGGCTGGAAAATTATTTTTGTGTTAGTGAATATAGAAAGGTCTTGACTCAGGGGACATATAAGCATGAGCCATTTTATTCTTCCTTAATCTGAGCCTTCACCCAAAGCATTTCAATCCCTCAGTTACAACTGGGGCTCATTATTACCCAGTCACGTCAGTCAGTAAAACCAGCCCAGCTTAAAACTTCGATGTCAGCCTTGATGGAAATCTAATCTCTTCCATCCACCCTGGGTGGGCTGGACTCCCAGGTGGGTGTGTGGGCAGGGGAGGCTTGGGCAGCCCCTCCTCACCTTCCAACCCAGCACTGAGATCCTAAGGCATGGTGGTGCTTTGCTGTTGGGACACCTCTGCTCCCTCCCTCTTCCAGGCTCTGCCTCCCCTAGCGTTGGTGACAGAAAGAGAGACTAAGGGAAAGCCTAAGGCCTGTCCTCTGTAACAGGCCACTCTCCCAGCCTTTCACTGCGGCTGGCTCACCTCTGCAGAGGAGGCATCGAATGCCAGCCTTCTCACCTCCCCAGCCAGGAAAGAAGGCTCGAGCCCAGCGCTTTACTTCTCTGGTGTTTACTTGATCCATATGGAAAATGCAAAATGTAGGCAGAGTCGGGTGCATTTGTCATCTTCCCTCAGTCCCACTGTCCACCTAAGTTCCCCTCCTTTCAGCTGGGCATGAGGCCTGGCCAGCCAGACCACTGTCCACGCAGAAATCCAAGCCGGGTGGGGATGCCTCATGATGCAATCATCATTACTAAAAAAAGAACAGTGAGAACTGGAGGTGGCTGGGGGCACTCCTCAAAAACATGAGAAGGTTGACCCTGGGTAGGTAATTGTAGCTCATACCTCCCTTGCAATCAAGTAACTTTTATCTCATGAGTAATCTCATTTCTTCACTTGTCAGCTTACAGGGAGCTGGGAGCTGCCACCATGTGGCTATAAAGTATTACTGTACTTCCAAGGACACAGAAAGGAGCGCTAGACTATTGTCACTATGATCACATGCTCAGAATAGAAAGGGAGCGGGGACATCTTCAAGCTCAGGCTCACCCAAGATGTGCGGCAGGTGATGCCCAGAATCACCAGCTGAGTTCCAGGCCCCGTGGCCTACCCAAGTAGGGTTGCCGTGTGGGGAACTGGCATTCTGCTCAGTTATTTTAAATGCTTGAGAATGTTGAAAACTTGTTTGTTTCTAATATATTAAAATACCAGTTCCTATGGTGTTTTTTGTTTTGTTTTGTTTTGTTTTGAGATGGAGTTTCACTCTTGTTGCCTAAGGCTGGAGTGCAATGATGCGATCTCAGCTCACTGCAACCTCCGCCTCCCGGGTTCAAGGGATTCCCCTGCCTCAGCCTCCGGAGTAGTTGGGATTACAGGTGTGTGCCACCATGCCCGGCTAATTTTAAAATACCAATTTCTTTTAAACTTAAAACGAATGTGAAAGTGGAATCATTCACTGTTGTCCCCCAGCTCCGCCCAGACTAGAACTTTGTGAGGCTAATGCCTTTCTAGCAAGAATATTTTAGTCCCCAGCGCTATTCTAGCAGCAGGGAGTGCTCAACTGACGTGGTTTTTTCACATATATTTAACATGGTTTAGCTCACCTGACTTATATATTCTAAATTAGTGATTCTAACTTAATCAGTTTTTTAAAAATAGGCTATCATTATAGAAATATCCACTTTGAAAATAGGCACAAGGTATTCAGTTTCTCTTTATGCACAGGAAATATCTATAGACTTTAAAGTTGTATTTATTATTCTTTTCAATAATAAGCTATTAATTTCAATAAAAATAAACTATTCAAATTAAAATATTCAGCAGCATCTCAGAGCTATGAATGTTCAGTTAAGCAAAGAAAGTTTTTTTTTAATTGGGAGATTTTTATTTTATATTTTATTTTTGATGAGTTCTTTTTTATTTTTATTTTTTAATTTTATTTTTCCATAAGTTATTGGGGTACAGGTGGCATATTGGTTACATGAGTAAGTTTTTCAGTGGAGATTTGTGAGATCCGGGTGCACCCATCACCCAAGCAGTATACACTGCACCATATTTGTTGTCTTTTATCCCTCACCCTCTTCCCACTCTTCCCCCCAATTCCCCAAAGTCCATTGTATGATTCTTATGCCTTTGTGTCCTCATAGCTTAGCTCCCACAAATCAGTGAGAATATACAATGTTTGATTTTCCATTCCTGAGTTACTTCATTTAGAATAATAGTCTCCAATCTCATCCAGGTCACTGCAAATGCTGTTAATTCATTCCTTTTTATGGCTGAGTAGTATTCCATCATATATATCTGTATATACACACATATATACATATATATGTGTGTATATATATACATATATATGTGTGTATATATGTGTATGTATATATACATGTGTGTATATACGTGTATGTATATATGTGTGTGTATATATGTACATACACATATACACACATATATGTGTATATATGTACATACACATATATACACACATATATGTGTATATATACATATAGATACGCATATACACATTTTCTTTATCCACTAGTTGATTGATGGGCATTTGGGTTGGTTCCACGATTTTGCAATTGTGAATTTTGCTGCTATAAACGTGCATGTGCAAGTATCTTTTTCGAATAATGACTTCTTTTCCTCTGGGAAGATACCCAGTAGTGGGATTGCTGGATCAAATGGTAGTTCTACTTTTGTTCTTTAAGGAATCTCCACACTGTTTTCCATAGCAGCTGTACTATGTTATATTCCCCCCAGCAGTGTAGAAGTGTTCCCTGATTGTCACATCCACACCAACATCTACTGTTTTTTGATTTTTTGATTATGGTCATTCTTGCGGGAGTAAGGTGGTATCGCACTGTGGTTTTGATTTGCGTTTTGCTGATCATTAGTGATGTTGAGCATTTTTTCATATGTTTGTTGACCATTTGTATATCTTCTTTTGAGAATTGTCTATTCATGTCCTTATCCCACTTTTTGATGGGATTGTTTTTTTCTTACTGATTTGTTGGAGTTCATTGTGGATTCTGGATATTAATCCTTTGTCAGATGTATAGATTGTGAAGATTTTCTCCCACTCTGTGGGTTGTCTGTTTACTCTGCTGACTGTTCCTTTTGCAGTGCAAAAGCTCTTTAGTTTAATTAGGTCCCAGCTATTTATCTTTGTTTTTATTGCATTTGCTTTTTGGTTCTTGGTCATGAAATCCTTGCCTAAGCCAATATCTAGAACAAGCAAAGAAAGTTTACCTTTTATTTTATCTGTTTACTACTTTAAACAAGGTAATGTGATAAAAAGGTCATGTTAAGGTAATCAGGGTTAGTGTATCACAGATTGTGTTTTAAAACTTGCTTACTGCAACCTTAAGTATTGGTATAATATAATCTCAAATTGTCTCTTTCAGAATTCTCATGCAAAGACTCCCGGGTTGCCACAGAGATCCCTGTCCATAGGGAGGCTCTTTCCCATCTCTCCTCCCTCCCACTTTAATTCCAAACTCAAAAAGGCAGATTAATCTAAGCTTAAAAAAGGTTTTAGTAGAAATAATTTGCAAACCCCAGAGCCCTGGGATATTGTTGGAATAACAATTTTTAGTGCTTTGGAAAGTAAAAGTTGATTTTTCTTTTCTATCATTCTTCCCCATCCCTTCCCCCTTAATAAAGTTATCATTCTTGTCATTTTCTAGTTTTTTTTGTTTGGTTCAAGAGGATAAGATTATAGAAAATAGTCACTAACATATCCTGCTATAGAAAGAGATGATTGGACCTTCTATTTGGAAACTAGAACAAACAAGGAAACAAAGAAACAAATAATTCTGCTTTCCGATAGGTGCTGGTTTTACTTCCTCTGGCTGAGCTGTTGTTCCTGAGGTCAGACCCCAGCCAGTCTTTTGTGTACGTGCAGGACCATGGTGGCTTTAGTTTCTACCCCACCCTTCCTAGGAACTCTACTTGTGGCAAACGTATGTTCAAGCTTACAAGTCAGCCCACCCCACTCTGATAAATGCAAGAAAAGCTGAAAAGGGAGGAGCAAGATGGGATGAAAGCATCTGGGCCAAAGTGACCTGAAAACCATTAGAGAAGATGCTGCTGGCTGAGAAGGAGGTGTGTGGCTCCGGTGAGACCACCAGCTTGGAGGACTGGTCAGCAGCTGCACGTTCTGGGTCTGTCTTGGGTATTCCCATATGGCCATGAGATCCGGGAGCCACCCCTCGCTGCTGCTGCTTCTAGTGCTGCTGCTGTGGCTGCTGCAGGTAAGCTGAGCCTGCAGCCTAGTGCTCAGGTGCAGGGAAGTGAAAGCAAAGCACAAGCTGGCCCTGCCCCTTCTAGGCTAAGGGAGGGGAGAGGGACTGAGTGTGACCTGCTGGGACCCAGGGCTGGCTGTCTTGAGAACGGCTTAGGTAGCAGGGGCTCTGGATTTATATAAAGGGAAGTTAAGGGTCCCAGTCTGTTTGGGGCAACAGTGGGAGCAGGCTAAGGGACCTGTTTAAAACTAATTTATATAGTTCACACTATTTTTAGTGAGATTACATCAACACACATGTGTTTTCTTTCTTTGTTTCTTTCTCCTTTTGTTGAGACAGGGTCTGGCTTCATCATCCAGGCTGGAGTGCAGTGGCATGATCAAGGCTCACTGCAGCTTTAACCTCCCAGGCTCAGGTGATCCTTCCACCTCAGCCTCAAGAGTAGCTGGGACTACAGTCACTTACCACCACGCCTGGCTAATTTCTGTATTTTTTATAGAGATGGATTTTCACTATGTTGCCCAGGCTGGTCTCGAACTCCTAAGCTCAAGTGATTTATTCGCCTTGGCCTTCCAAAGTGTTGGGATTACAGGCATGAGCCACCTCACCCAGCCAACACACACAATTTTTTTTTTTTTGAGACAGGGTCTCGTCATCCAGGCTACAGTGCCTGGTGACATCTCAGTGCACCGCAACCTCCTCCTACTGGGTTCAAGCAACCTCCTGACTCAGCCTCCCGAGTACTGGGACTACAGGTGCACGCCACCATGCCCGGCTAGTTTTTGTATTTTTATTAGAGACAGGGTTTCACCATGTTGGCCAGGCTGGTCTCAAACTCCTGACCTCAAGTGATCTGCCTGCCTCAGCCTCCCAAAGTGTTAGGATGACAGGCTTGAGACACTGCGCCCTGCCAAGTTTTATAATGATACTTCTGTTCACACTTTACATAAGACTGAGGAAATCTCAGTTGTCTGGATCCAAGGCAATTTGAGCAAACCCACGGGGATGGAATGGCTAAATCCATTGCCCCCAACTGCCACTGTTTAAATGGGAATACAAACTAGTGGAGTCAGGATTCGAAACACATGGGCTTGCTCTGTTTGTACTTAGAGTGGACAGAGGTAATGTTGCATGCGCTTGTTGGTTATGATCTGCTTCGCTGGCTTTCTGTAGGTAGGGAGAGGGAATCATTTCTTCCTTTGAATACCAGCTGAGGGTGGGAAGCAGCCCAGTGGCTGGTAACTGTGAGCTCTGGACTGGGCTGCTTGGCGTCCTGACCTAGGCTCCTTCACAGCCAGCTGGGTACCTAGGCCAGCTTAACTTTGTTCCTTACCTTGGATCAAGTTGAACTCACCTAGGGAGCTTCAAGGGATCTCAGTGCCTGGGTTTTGCCCCCAAAGGTTCAGGTTGAGCTGATCTGGGAGTGCACTGGGTGTCAGTGCACTGGTTTTAACATAACCTTGTTAAGCCTATTTTTCTTCACCTGAAAATGGAGCTAGTAACTGAATTTATCTGAGCCAGTGGTTGTGCCAGTGAATGAGGAAAAGCGTAAAAGCCCTTGGTACTGTGAAAGTTGTCAGAATCAGAATGGAGTTCCTTATGTTAAAACACACACACACACACACACACACACACACTCACAGGCACAAAGCCTGATATATAGACACAAAGAAGGTTGTGAAAAGGGGGTTCTCGCATTTGTAGGCTTGATAACTAAAACTATCACAAAAGCTCTGCAAAAATAACAACTTTGCACAAAGGCCGTTAAAACCTTACACAAAAAATACTTTTTCGAAGAAATCTTCCCAGCAACTTTTTGTGCAAACTCAGACCAGTGTCACCCTTCTTATTGATCTTTGTAGCCAAAGATAATTGTTTCAAAACAATGATATAATCCTTCTCATTTTTTCCTTTGAAAACCTTTATCTCCCTTTACCTCCCTGACTCTGCACATCGTTTACCATGGCACACGTATTCCCATGGCAATGTCCTTGCCCAGACAAACGTCATCTTCTCTTAGAGAGCCTCTGTCTACTATTAGGTTCACAGTTCAGTAACGACCCAGCCGTTTTTCTAATCACAGTGAAAATGGTTGGCAATATTCATTCAGAGCTCATGCTAAAACTATTTACTGGATACCTGCTTTGGGCCAGGCACTGGGGATACACCAATAAACATAATAGGGGGAAAACCCTGTCTGAAAGTGGATAACTTGTTTGGTACCAGTTGCTTGAGGTTTGGAGAATTTTCTTGGGCACATTTTGCCATATCAAGAGTTACGAGTTTCCTTAGTCAGACAGCACATTAATTTGATCTCCAATACTTCACAGAAGTCCTTTTTAGTAGCCCATGTTTGCATGGATTTGAATATAGTCCAGATCAAATCCTGTCCCCATCCTTCCCTCGCTCCTGCTCCTACCCACAATGAGTCTGATCAGGAAACAGACCTGAATTCTCTTCCCTCTGGCGTATTAGTGCAGTGCCAAAGCAAATTAATTGACTTCTGAGGGTGGTTGGGTGGGGGTGGGCAGGGGGAATGGGTCTGTGGATTGTACTTCAGTGATTGATGACAGCAGCTTTATGTAGATTCCAGGGAATCAAGACAGATGAAGAGAACATGATTCAATAGATATAAGAAGTTTTTAGCAATCAGAATGCTGGACCTTTAACTCTTAAAGAGCTTTACACCTGGCAGGTGCTCCATAATTGTCAAATTGGCTATGAGTAACATTCCGTTCCATTCCTTTACATCCCCGCCCCCTGAATTGGCTTATTGCTGTCTGTGACATCTATGACAGATACCTACTTCCCCCTGTTCAGATCTCCATATTTACAAGCTGATACCATTTCTGCTGGAGAGCTATTGTGTCCACAATAGTTTTCCTCTGAAATCCCCACACCCTTTCTTTGTCATTTGGCCATGAAGCCAAATCACCAAGTCAGGATTCTGTTCTGCAGGTTTATGTCTTTGTTCCAGGTTCAGTGACAAGTAATGACAAGCCAAGGAAGAGGAGTTTTCTCCCCTTTTGTCATTTCCAGGCCTCTGAGCTCATATGTCCTCACCTTGGGGCTGTGGCAGGCTTCAAAGACCAGAGAAGAGGGAAGTTTTAAGAGAATGAAACTGTACAATGAGAAAAGCCACTTATGATTTTTTGTTGTTGGTGGTGGTGGCGTTGTTACCAATCTGGGAAATTCTGAATTGAGTTACATTTTAATAAATTGTTAGCATTTATGCTCTGACTGAATTACTCTTTCAGCCCTTCATTTAAGACCAACAGAGTGATGGGTTGCAGAAGGTGGGGATAGTGTGGTCAGAGGTGAAGCTGAGAGGGTCAGCAGCGGACAGAGCAGGTTGGATTCTGTCCTAAGAGAAGTAAAAACACTGGGGGGAAAGGGGTGTGAGATCTGTGCTTTTAAAGATCACTCAAGCCTCTGTGCAGAGAATGTGTTAGGAACGTATATTAGTGTCCTCAGACTGCTGAAACAATGAACCACAAACTGGTACATCGGCTTAAAATAGGAGAAATGTACTCTCTTGCAGTTCTAGAAGTCAGAAGTCTGAAACCAAGGTGTCAGCAGGGCCAAAATCCGTCTGAGACTGGGAGGACCCTCCCTGGCCTCTCCCCAGCTTCTGGTGGGTTGCTGGCAATCCCAGCTCTTTCTTGGCTTGCAGCTACGTCACTCCAGTCTCTGCCCCTGTCATGACATGGCATCATCCCTTTGTGTCTGTGTTTTCCTATCGAGACACTGCTCACTAGATTAGGGCCCACTCTAACCCAGTGTGACTTCATCTTAACTGTAATTCAGTTAAGAATTACATCTGCAAATAGCCTATTTCCAAATAAGGTCCCGTTCACAGGTACTGGGAATTAGGTCTTCAATATACACTTTTAGGGACACAATTCAACCCACCACAGAAGGATGGAATGAATGGGAGAGACCAATCCTGTGGGTTCCCGAGGTGGTGGAAACTTTAGCTGTTTGGGGTGGAGGCAGAGAAGAGCTGGCCTTAGGAAGTGAACTTGACAGAACTTGGACATGGGGATGAGAGAAGCAGAGGCATCAAGGATGACCTTTGGAATGAGTAGGTAAGTGTCTTTTGTGGTTAGAGAGCCCCCAGGATGGGCAGGATTGTGAGAATACAAGCTATGCTATCAGTCTGGGACATGTAGGATTTGAGTTGCTTGTGGGAGATGCCAGTGGAAATGTTGCCTAGAGACTTGAATAGGAAAAAGAGGAGATACTTACGTAGCCCTTGCCATCCTGAGCACTTTGTGTGTGAGTGTTGTATGTTAAAAAGGAATAATAATAGTACCTTCATGATTGGGCTGTTGTGAGGATCAAATACATACAAACACTTATACATGTACATATGTGGGGGTTGTGCATGTGTGTGCACAGATGAGGAAATGCAGACTCCAGAGCATAAATTACCTGCCCGACATCACATAGCTGGTGAGGGGTAGATAAGGATTTTTTTTTTTTTTTGGCAGGGTCTCACTCTGCTGCCCAGGCTGGAGTGCAGTGGTATGATCTCAACTCACTGCAACCTCCGCCTCCCAGTCTCATGCGATCCTTCCACCTCAGCCTCCCAAGTAGCTGGAACTACAGGCATGGGCCACCATGCCTGGCTAATTTTTATATATTTTGTAGAGACAGGCTTTTGCCATGTTGCCCATAGAACAGGATTTAAACTCAGGTCTTCTAAACTTATAAATCCACATGCTTAACCAATACTTTATACTATCTGCATTGGCCTCTAGTCACATGTGGCAATTTAAGTTAATTAAAATTAAGCAAAATTTAAAATTCAGTTCTATACTAACACTAGCCACATTTTAGGGGCCCAATTAGCCACATGTGGCTAGGGGCTACCACACTGGCCAGGACAGCAGGGACATTCTCATCTTCACAGAGATTTTCCTAGGACTGCCCTGGTCTAGAGCCCAGAAGAGAGATACTGGGTACGGATTAAAAGAATCTCTAGAGGAATCTCTCATAGGAAACTCTGTGATTTCTAGGATCCAAATTCTCCCTGAATGAAAGCTTAAGAGGCTTTCCTCATCATCCAAAAATAAAAAAAAAGAGGCTTTCCTCACTGTCCAATTTCCTTATCTTAAAACCTCTCTCCTCCGTGGTCTTTCAAGCCTGCCACAGCCCCAAGCTGAGGACTCGTCGGCTCTCAGAACTGGAAATGACTGAAGAGGGGAGAAAGACTCCTTTCCTATGGCTAGTCATTACTTGTCACTGAATCTGGAACAAAGACATAAACCTGCAGAACAGAGTCCTTGATCCAAATTCTGCTGATTTTTAGGACCCGAATTCTGCTTAAATAAAAGCTTGCATTTTAAAATGAAATATTTCCAAGCATTTTGGGGGAGAATGATTTCTATATAGGCCTCTTAGCTCTTTAGTATCCTGTATAGTCACAGATTACATCTTCATTCATTCAGAGAATTTTCTCCCAAAAGATGCCATGGCTGCCCAGCCAGGCCAGCCTGAATGATATTGGTTACATGCCCCAGGTCCAGAGCCATCTGTCAAATCATGTGCAGGGCGGACCGTGCAATCATATGTCTGCCTGGCCCCCTCTGATAAAGTGGTTTGGTGGACATGGTAGCTGAGGGAACAAGCATCTAGAAAGAACCCCCCCCACCCCAGGCCCACACCACCGCATTATAGAAAGCATTATGTAAATCTTTTGAAAGATTTCCTCTTTGGACAGACTGCCTAAATTTGGCACGGATGAGAAATATAATGAGAGCACTTACAAAATCATTACAGAAAATATAACAATTTCCAGTCTTCCTGCATCACCCAGATGAGAGATCTCAAGTTAATTTCTAAGACATGCATAAAGAGAGGAGAAATGAAACACGCACAACAATGTGAAATTTAAGGCATCTCTGGCAAAGTATAAACATCCACCATTTCAAACCTCTTTTTGAACACTTCAGCCAGCTCTTACATGACTGTCAACTGTGCCGTTTATGTCTTATCATAATAAAATGAATTTACAGAGCTTTAGTGTTGAAAGAGCCCTTAAAGACCCCTTGTCTCATACCCTCAATTTACAGAAGGGGAAACTGAGGCCCAGAGGGAACAAGAAACCTCAATATATTCCTTGTTAATACCCTTGGCCACCTGGAAATACACCTGTTTCAGAAACGGAATTAATTTCTTTATCTTTTGCGAGAACTACAATTTTCTCCATTTAAAAATTATACACCTGGGTAGGCCCTTAATTTCAAACTACTGACATTAATCAAGAAGCATCCATTGTCTAAAAAAATCAGTTTGAGATTTCAGACTTAAACTCAGAGTTTAAACATTCTTTTCCTTCAGGTAAATAGACAGAAATATAACCTGGCCAGGAAACAAATATTATCATTAGCCCTGATGCTGACAATACAACCCAATAACATCACCCACCCACCACCCACCATGGCCTCTTGTATTGTAATGTGAATAAGGATAAATAATGATAGATTCTGACGCGGACGAGCCAACCAGGGTGGAGGCTCTGTCCCTGGTGATTTAGGTATCAGTCCTAGAGATTTAGCTTATGTGGGTTATATTTGCTGATACCATGGTAGCTATTAAAACAGGGAAATTTTAAACATATTTCTCAATTCATTGGACATAACCATAATAAACCCATTCTATGTTAATAAAAATAGCACATATTTTGGAAACTATCCATATTTTTCAAAATTCCATTTAGTGGAAAAAGTGCCACTATCTATATATTTTTTGCAAATATTTTGAATGTCCAGCTTTAAAGAAAACAGCGGGAGTCTCCTCTCTGCTTCTGTATTCAGTCTGTTGTGAATTTGTTTGGTTGGAGTATATGAAGAAATTCTGGCCTCGCGCAGATATTTGAAAAGGGAGGAATATTTTAATAACCTGGAACAGATAATTGTGGATATTTTTCTTTGATATTACACCAAAACTCAATACACTGTAATGTCTTAACAGTTATTTACTGGGTGGAATCTGAAACCATATCACTGAATTTTCCCTACTCCGTTCCATTAAAATCCACTGGTCTCTCTTGCACTCTGGATGACTCTTTTGCCTGCACATGATTTTAGAACATGATGTGTTGATCATTAGGAAGCCATTGGCTATTGAGTTATGCAGGCATTTCCTGTGTGGACATATTTCAGCCTATAAAATTAAAAAAAAACTATTGCTATTATAGTAAAAATCTTTAATTATTAGGAAGCTTTCATGCTTATATTGGCAGACACAAGTTTTCTAAAATTCTGATTTTTGCTTGAAAGATTACATTTATCAGTGGGAACAGATACTGTGCATTGATTGATTTTCTTGAAGTGAAAGCTCACTTTGTTCATCATCAAGGAACCGTATATCAGATACCCTGGCGTGAATCATCACAGTTTGTTGGTTGTTCTTTCAAGTAAAATGGTGTTGCATTAAAAAAAAAAAAAAAAGTGGCCTGTTCAGCTGGAAACTGAAGCAATCACGCAAGTACATTTCTTTGAGATAAACCTTCTGCCTTGATGTACAGCAGCAGTGCCTTGTACATACTTCCCATCCACTCACGAAGAGGGTTTAAAAGATGTACACTCAAGTGTTGCAATTTAAAACAATTAATATTTTTTACTACTTCATCAGTTCTCAAGCGATTACAGTAATTGAGTAAATTCACTAATTATTTCCTTCTTAAATGAAACTAGTTTTCTTTGTGTTTCTTTTTGGTTTTTCCTGCAAGTGCGTGAGCAAGTGCATGGTGGTGAAGAATACAGTGGGGAGTTTGGTACCACTGCCTTCATTTGTGCTGAGGCATCAGCAATTCCACTCACCAACGTTATTGTTTTGCACCATCAGTGCAAATGTCAGACAGCAAAATAGGCAAACAATGCCTTAGTGTTCTTATGAAAGAGTTTGGCCTTGTGGACTCTCTTACAGGGCTGTGGAAACCATACTTTGAAAATTGCTGCTACAGAAAAACTTTTCATATATACATGGATGTTTATTACCATAGCATTTTTGGTAATGAAAAACTGGAACCAACCTAAATGACCATCACTAGGAGAATGGATAAATAGATTATTGCCTATTCATATAGTGAAATGTTCTACAGCAATAAAAATGAATGAACTAGAACTGTAGGTGTTAACACACACATCCTCCCCCAAAATGAAAAATCAATGATAAGTAAAAAAAAAAATAATAATAAGTTATGGGATGATGCTTACTGTGAACCATTATTTAAAAGTCCAATCCAAAACCATAAAAATTATACATTGTTATGAATATATAGCCATATCTATGCACACAGATACATATAGTGAAGGTTTAGAAACATGCATTGAAATGCTAAGTATAATTTAGGATGAGAGTTACTTCTGAGGAAAAAGTGAGATGAGGGAGGGGTACACAGGAAGTTTCAATTTTATCTGTAACGATTTACATCTCAACACTTCGAAGCAAATAGGGTAAAAATATGAAGGTTTGAGAGAACTAGGTGATGGGCATCATTATGTCATTCTCTATTTCTTTCTGTATGCTCAAAGCATTTTGCTATCAAATTTTCTTTTAAATAGGAAGACTGTATAACAAGAAAAGGTTTTATTAAAAATGTTTCATTTTTAAAGACAGACTTTCCCTTTTTATTATAACTGGCAAGAATCTTAGTGCTAAATTGAATACCCAATCTTAGTTCCTGAAATTGTCTTTTTTGATAAGTTTTTGTTTTGGTATAAAACTTACAAGATTTAAGGAAAATACAAAGAATTCCAAAATACCCCATGTGAAAATTCACCAGTTGTTTATACTTTTTGCCCCGTTTGCTTTATTCTAGTCATCCTGCGTGCACACTGTCTCTCTCCCTCCCCACTCCCACCCTTTCATTTGCTGCTGGTTCTAATCATACATTGCAGGACCATTCTCTCTCTCTCTTTCTTTCTTTCCTTCCTCCCTTCCCTTCCCCTTCCCCTTCCCTCCCTCCTTCCTTCCTTCCTTCCCTCCCTCCCTCCCTCATTTCTTTTTCTTTCTTTCTCTCTTTCTTTCTTCCTTCCTTCCTTCCTTTCCTTGCCTTTCCTTCCTTCCTTCCTTCCTTCCTTCCTTCCTTCCTTCCTTCCTTCCTTCCTTCCTTTCTTTCTTTCTTTCTTTCTTTCTTTCTTTCTTTCTTTCTTTCTTTCTTTCTTTCTTTCTTTCTTTCTCTCTGTCTCTCCGTCTCTCTCTGTCTCTCTCTCTCTCTCTCCCCCTCTCTTTCTTTCTTTCCTTCTTTCTTTCTTCTCAGATGGAGTCTTGCTCTGTCGCCCAGGCTGGAGTGCAGTGGTGCAATCAAATCTCACTGCAACCTCTGCCTCCCAGGTTCAAGCGATTCTCTTGTCTCAGCCTCCCAAGTAACTGGGATTACAGGCGCGTGCCACCATGGCCGGCTAATTTTTGTATTTTCAGTAGAGATGGGGTTTCATCATATTGGTTAGTTGCTCTCGAACTCCTGACCTCAGGTCATCCACCTGCCTTGGCCTCCCAAAGTGCTAGGATTACACGCGTGAGCCACCGCTCCTGGCTGACTTATCTCTTTCTATTTCAACAGTCTTGTACATGTATTTTTTGGAGGAAGGGAAAGGATTGTTGAGATACAAATTATAAATAAGTAATATCACTCTAAGTCATTATGTAAATGTAAAGTGCCATGTCTATTATTTTATTAATTATTGTAAATAATGTCTTAGAAATAAGGGGCAAAATAAACAAAAGAAAAGCCCACTTAAACCTCGTCACCAATTAATATTTGGTGTTATTTTACATGCGTACATATAAATACATCTGTGCTCATCCTGAATAAACAAGTTCTACTTCCTGCTTTGTTAACTAACAGTAGTATTTTATGATTTTAAACGTCTCCCCACCACTGGTAATAATAAATCAGAATTCTTTTCATTATTTCTCCTATAGTTAGAGAAGATAAGTGGCAATCAAGAATTAAGATGTAGAGGATAAGAAATTCTATTTACCAAAACTAAGTACAGAAGTTCTGTTTTCATCATTTCTAATTCTAGATTTGTGCAACTCCAGGTGGTTTCCATGTGATTCTGGTAAGTATATTCTCTACTAATTAATATTATTTTTATTTTTAAGGTCAGTATCATTGACAGTGTTCAACAGGAAACAGATGATCTTACTAAGCAAACAAAGGTGAGGTTTGGAAGTCAGTTTCTTAATATATAAAATCAGTCTCTACACTTGACTTAGAGACAGAATTGCAGTTTGGAGTTCTTTAGTGCCCTGCCAATGTTTGGTTTGCAGAAAATAAAATAGTAACTTCATGTGGCCTTTTAGAATCTTGAGGGACTGCCAGAGAGTTGCAGATGATGCTTTTATGTCTAATTAGAATATGAGCAGCCTGTGAACATCAAAATTCAACTGTACACCATAAGCATGGAGGTTTGTCCACATCATTTTATTCTTTATGGAATTAAAATATATTGAACTTCATATTTTCCATTGCAGCAGTCATGCACCTACCACTGTGAAGTTTTGCCATATCCTCATGCCACGTTGTGATTATTTACTTGGTATTGTTCTCTTGGTCAATTCACTCTATCATTAAGTAATTTTTTTAAAAAAGAACTTACATTTTTGTTGATAAAATTAATGTGGCTAGAAACCAACTTCACTTATAATAGATGGTAACTGTGAAAATATATAATGCAAACAAAACAATGCTTTAAATTTCATATATTCTCTTACCTGACAAATATCTGAGCCAAAGATCTGAGTCTAAGTCACTCTCTTTCTCTTTGTGTACATATCTGCACATTTGTTAAAAGGGATAGTCATATACAGAGAGGCATTAAAGGTCTATCAGCACCTAATCATCAATAATTTCAGGAAGATTGAGAGATAAATGGAAGTGGGAAAACTTTCTCAACAACCGTTTGCGTGTCTACTATAGGACAGCCATTGGCACATAGCAGACAGTCATCTTTAATGCTATGTCTGGATAGCTCCTGAAATTATCTCAAGAACCACGTCAAATCATCGGACAGCATCAGCCCCGTGGTTAGAGATGACTCTACAGCTATTAAGAAGACAGGCACTTGGGTTTTCCAAGCTTAGGTGGCTGTTCTGGTGATGAGGGAATGCAGGCCAAGTGTCAGCACAGGGCCTTTACATGAAGTAAGGGTGTGATAAATCCTGGCTGTGAGCATCACTGCCATCCTCATTGTCACCACTGTCACTATAAGTTCCAGGAAAAGATCTACCAGCCTCTACGGCGATCCAAGAGAAGATGGGTTATCACCACCTTGGAGCTGGAGGAGGAAGACCCGGGACCCTTTCCCAAACTCATTGGTGAGGTAAGGTGCCTACTCTTAAGGAATGACCCCATCATGCCCTCTAAGTAAGCACGCCCCTTTGGCCAGGAAGATTAAGTCTTGAAAGGTTATGTGCTAGTGAGGCCAGGGAGTGAAGTAGAGCAGAAGGAGCACTGGCCTGGGGTTCAGGATGCCTGGGTTCTAGAACTCACTCTAACTCTACCTGGTTATGTGAGTTTGAACGAGTCACTTCTCCATGTGAGTGTCTGATGAGAATCTCATACAGCAACAGGGTGGTTAATTCCAACTGACAGGTCTGCTTTATTTGGCCCATGCAGAGGCTTTTTTTTTTTTTAATATTATTTAAAAACAGGGAGATTGTCGGCCAGGCACGGTGGCTCACGCCTGTAATCCCAGCACTTTGGGAGGCCGAGGCGGGCGGATCACGAGATCAGGAGATCGAGCCCATCCTGGCCAACATGGTGAAATCTTGTCTCTACTAAAAATACAAAAAATTAACCAGGCATGGTTGCAGGTGCCTGTAGTCCCAGCTACTCGGGAGGCTGAGGCAGGAGAATGGCATGAACCCAGGAGGCGGAGCTTGCAGTGAGCCAAGATCGCACCACTGCACTCCAGCCTGGGCGACAGCGAGACTCTGTCTCAAAAATAAATAAATAAATAAATAAGGGAGATTGTCTTAAAAATTTTGCCCTTCTAAAGACTTTTTAAAAATGGAAAGTTCTGGCCACAAGGAACCCACATTCCCACATTACAACAATTAGGTGGGGCTTGAGTTACTCAGAATACCAGTTTCCACCCCTCCCTATTGCCTCCCTCATGCTGAGGGCGAGCACTGCCTTGAAGAAGTCACATGGTATTGGAATAGCAGAATCTTTTCACCAGGCTCATGTTGTTTATTTCCACTACCTTCCTAGTACCAATGGGCCTTTGAATTAAGTACTGATTAAGTTCTGCTATAGCTGTGGCATTCTATGATTCTTAGAAAGAGGAAATAGTGCACGCCTACTGTTAAAAACAAACATAAAGAGTACAGAAAGTTTTCAAGTCTCAGTGGTTAAAAGTGTATATGCCTAAGAGTCAGGGGGAATGAGTGGGTTCATATTCCTACTGCACCACGTCCTTGCTGGGTAAGTTAGAGACTTTTAACGTGTCCTCATCTGTACGATGCGGTCAATGATATTGCCTACATTTCAGAGATGTTTTAAAGATTAAATAGGTTAAGGCAAGCAAGGCATATTGTAGGCCCACTCATTCTAAGCTCTTTCTAAATGTTAGTTGTGTGATCACTACTTCTCTTTCCTTCAAGGGATAATTGATATTAATAAATTGGTATGTGTGGTTCCAGATATTTCTCTACAGATTTTCTGATGTGAATTTGCATCCAAGAAATGAGATCACACTTGGTGTGTTGTTCTGCTTGCCTTTCTTGTTTAGTGATGTGTCCTGCTCGTCGTTCCGTGGCAGTGTAAATACATCTTTAAAGGCTACAGAGTATCCCATGCTATGTGAAGGAAGTATCATTATATTATTTTTTTCATGTTGATGAACATTTATGCTATTTCCAAATTTTCACTGTTACAGACCAAACTGCAGCTAACAGGTCAACATCATTGTTCCTGCATCTCAGCCCATCTATTTATTTCTTTGGCAGATGTGCCATTGCTGGGTATAATTTCTTAAAGATGCCATTGATTCTTAGCCTTGATACTTGATTATCATAGTGGCTTATTCTCATCCTCCTTTTTTCTTCTTTCCATTTTTCCTCCTTCCAGCTGTTCAATAATATGTCTTATAACATGTCACTAATGTATCTAATCAGTGGACCTGGTGTGGATGAATATCCAGAGATTGGTTTGTTTTCTCTAGAAGATCATGAGAACGGAAGGATATATGTTCACCGCCCTGTTGATCGAGAAATGACACCGTCTTTCACGGTATCTAAAACTTAATATATTCTAAGCTCGGATTTAAAAGCTCTTGCAAGACTGTTGTATTTGGTAAGCATTATTTAAGCTGACTATGTGCCAGGTTCCGGGAGATTGAGAAATTATGCCTTGTGACAAGCTTTACGAGTATGCCTGAGACTTTTGTAATCTTCTTTTAGAGTTGTGGACTTTGGCTTTGTAATGATTTCTGCAATCGATGTGAGCCGCTATAGGTCTTTATTCTAATGACCAGTGTCCTAGCATGATCGGGATATCTGAAAGCATTTGGAGATAGGGTCACAGAATGTTTATAAAATGGGCTAATTTATTTTTTGATGAGTGACTTCTGAAATATGGAGACAAGCCATAACAGACCCAATGGGTTGCCCAATAACTGATACATGAGCAGTTGCATACCTGTTGACAATGTCTTATTGTGAGTGCAGGTGTTCTTTACGATTTCATCACTGCAACACTGTGGTTTACTATGAAGTTGAAATTCAGGTTCTAAACTAGGAAAGGAAATTATAAAGAAAAAAGCCCTGAACCATGTATCACATTACTCACCTAACATCATAGGAAGTCCTTAGGTAGTCAAACTTTGTTCTATTTTGACTTAAGTGGAATGGAGCTGCTGGGAACTGGGCTTGGTTCTCAGGCGTGCTTGGCTGTACATTTATTCATTAACTCTTTCAGGGTTGAAAGACGTTGATTAACATTCAAGAAAAGTAACAGTTGAAGCTTTTCTCCAGTGATCTCAAAGTGCTTATATACACAATAAAAGATATACCCTTGACTCACTGATAGGCTCTGAATCTCTAATTTTTAAATAGGTGAAAATTGTTCTAAAACTCCAATGAACATGCAAAAATGACTCTCTAGGTCTTCCTTATCCGTATGAATGCATGCCTCCCTTCTGTGCAGAATTCACAGTGTCTGTTAAAAAGAATGACTTTTAACAGTGCCTGTTAAAAAGAAGAGTAGTCATAAGGAGACCCTGAGATAGCACTTCTCAATCTTTCATGAGCAAACAGATCACCTAGGGATCTTGGTAAAAATGCAGATTCTGTTTTAGTAGGTCAGGGTGAAGCCTGAAAGCCTGCATGTCTAGCAAGCTCCAGGTGATGCCCATGCTGCTGTTCCTCGGGCTTCCACACATTGAGTAGGGAGGACCTAGTGATGGTCATGGTCTGCGCAAGGATGGAACCAAACATTCAGTGCTCACTTGTTGTTGTTTGCTTGTTTGCTTTCAATATTTTATTTTTTCCTTTCCTTTTATTATTATTATTTTTTTTAACTTTCATTTTAAGTTCATGTACAGGTTGGTTATATAGGTAAACTTGTATAATGAGGGTTTAGTGTACAGGTTATTTCATCATCCAGGTATTAAGCCTAGTACCCACTAGTTAGTTTTCCTGATCCTCTCCCTCCTCCCACCCTTCACCCTCTGAGAGACTCCAGTGTCTGTTTCCTTCTGTGTGTCCATGTGTTCTCATCATTTAGCTCCTATCTATAAGTGAGAACATGCAGTATTGGTTTTCTGTTCCTGTGTTAGTTTGCTAAGGATAATGGCCTCCAGCTCCATCCATGTTCCTGCAAAGGACATAATCTCATTCTTTTTTATGGCTGCATAGTATTCCATGGTGTACATGTACCATATTTTCTTTATCCATTCTACCATTGATAGGCATTTAGGTTGATTTCATGTCTTTGCTACTGTGAATCCTGCTGCAATGAACATACCCATGCATATGTCTTTATGATAGAATGATTTAAATTCCTTTGGGTATATACCCAGTAATGGGATTGCTGGGTTGAATAATATTTCTGTTTTTAGCTCTTTGAGGAATCACCACACTGTCTTCCACAATGGTTGAAGTAATTTACACTCCCACCAACAGTATATACATGCTCCTTTTTATTCTGCAACCTCACCAGCATCTGTTGTTTTTTGACTTTTTAATAATAGCCATTCTGACTGGTGTGAGATGGTATCTCATTGTGGTTTTAATTTTCATTTTTCTAATAATCAGTGATGTTGAGCTTTTTTTCATATGCTTACTGGCCACAAGTATATCTTCTTTTGAAAAGTGTCTGTTTATGTCTTTTGTCCACTTTTTAATGGGGTTTTTTTTTCTTGTAATTTTAAGTTCCTTATAGATGCTAGATATTAAATCTTTTTCAGATGCAAAAGAAGCTATCAACAGAGTAAACAGACAACCTGCAGAATGGGAGAACATTTTTGTGAACTATGCTTTTAACATTTTAAATGATGTATTAAGGGTTGGCATTCATAATGTCTAAAATGGGACTTTGTGTCTAAAAGCTGATAATGCTAAAGCCAAATATCTAACAGCATTTCCTGAAACTCGAAGTTGAGTTGGAAATGCTTGGTGCATCACAGATAGATCCTAGGCACCATTTAGAGCAAAGAGTGACAGTGTGGGGTGCGGGGAAACACATGGCATCCCCATTAATTCTGTTATGTCAGGTTTTCAGGGCCCTATGCTTGGAGCTCCCTGGCTAGGCCAAACCCATGTTCTGATCCCCCAAACATTGACCACAGTTGTCTTTTAATATTGATTTAGGTACTTATTTGATCCGTGGCCCTGTCATTTAACTACAGACTTCCACAAGGAAAGATACAGGGTGGGGATTCTGAGGCATGCCCCAACCTTGCCTGTCACTCTCCGTCTCATTACCCTGTTTTATTTTCTCCTCAACACCACTCATCACCTGAAATGTGAATTTTGTGTTTAATTATCTGTTGATCGTTGATCTCCTCCATTAGAATGCTGATCTCCCCTCTTAGAATGTAGTTCTAAGAGGGGAGAGACTCTGCCTTATTGTTGACTTTGGGGAAAGTCTGCCATTGCCCCAGGGTCAAGATCAGGGCCCCTCACATAATAGGTTCTC
Source organism: Pan paniscus (assembly GCF_029289425.2). Taxonomy (NCBI): domain Eukaryota; kingdom Metazoa; phylum Chordata; class Mammalia; order Primates; family Hominidae; genus Pan; species Pan paniscus. The sequence goes on from NC_073270.2 coordinate 65,743,042, forward strand.
CCTTAATCATGTTAGATGAAGGAGTAAATGAATGAACAAGCAGAGTAAAATGCAGCCTCGGCCTTGCTGGGTGTTGTGAGTTGAATTGTGTCTCCCAAAAAGACATGTTCAAGTCCTAATTCATGGTACCTACCCCTGTGACCTTATTTGGATATAGGGTCTTTGTAGGTGTAATCAAGTTAAAATGAGGTCATACTGGATTAGGGTGGGCCATAACCCAGTGACCAGTATTTTTAGAAGAAGAGAGAATCTTTGACACAGAGACAGACGCAGAGGAGAATGCCAGGTGAAGGTGGAGGCAGAGATTAGAGTGATGCCAAGGAACACTGAGGTTTGCTAGCAACCACCCGAAGCCAGGAGAGGCCCGGAAGAGTCTCTCCCTCAGAGCCTCCAGAAGAACCAACCCTGCTGACTCCTCCATTTCAGCTCTAGCCTCCAGAGCTGTGAGAGAATAAGTTCCTAGTGTAAGCCATGGGGGTCTATGGTATTTTGTTACAACAGCCACAGGAAACTAACAGCCAGGGGCTTACACACTATTTAGAAGCATGTGAAATGGTCCAATGAGAAGGATTACCAACCAGGAAGGGTGGCATAAGCCATGTCCTATAAATTAGGACGTATCCTAAACACTACACAAATTGAGCATCCTAGCTTAACCATCTGCTCCTGTAAGAGAGCGTTTATTGTTGGCTTTGGCAGTCCATCAAGATAGTACATTATTAAAAATCAAGTAAGCCTAATGTAGTGGCAAAAAGACATTCTAGTAGCACTTCTTTACTCTTGAGCATCCTGATGGGGTCTCTAAAACCAGCCAAAAGAAAAATTGTGTTCAGGGGGTGGTGTGGGGGAGGCTCACATTTATTAACTCCATGCATGTACAAGAAAGCAGTAGCCCTGGTTGAGAATTACTGTAAGATTTGAGACAGAGGACAGCAACAGAAAAAGTTTTAATTTTTTTCTGTGTATGGACCTTATCTATTTATATCAAAATATGCTCATTTTTGTAGAATACAAAGCTACCCCAAAACCCATCTTTTTATATTTCTCAAAATAATTATTTGTTAATTTTTTTCACCACACAGTCTAACCTATGCAGTAGCGATTTTGTGTTGTGCATTTGGTGCTGAAGGTGTTCCTATGTGCTCATTTGCATGGAAGGCCGCAGATCTTGTGCCTGTAATTTCAAACAGCCATGTGATGCATCAAGTTAATGCACCACGGTTTGTTTATCCAAAGGTATAAATCTTGAGGCTATAACCAAAGGCTGGAAACACTTTCCAAGTGCAGAAAATGTCCATGACATTTCTTTTCTCCATCGTAACCCGAATCCCTAGAAATTCTTAGCATATTGCCAAAGAATAAACAGCACTCATGTTTCTCAGGCATCTTATGGAACTAAAGGTCTCATACGTAGCTTTAGGATAATAAATGAAATATAAAATAATAAACATAAAACACACAAGTGGTTCTTTTTTTAAATGGAAGGAGTACAGTTGGCACAGTTTTACAGCCAGAAGTCAGGGTGATTAAGGAGCAAAGAGTTGCCAGCACGGTCATACATTATGGAGGAGAATGTAGAGATGGTGAGTGAGAAAGCCAATTTATTTGCACAAAAATTTAAAAATGTATGCTGGAGTCCCTGCAGTGGACTAGCTCAGTGGTAGAAGCCCTGAAGCCTCCCTCAGTCCTGCTGTGGGGGAGGAGGAGCACTGACCTGCGTTAGACATGGGGGCTGCTGTGCTAGGAGACCTGGTGGGACCACGGTGATGGAAGCAGAGGAATGAGCCGCAAGTCTGCAGGGAAAGGGGGCTCAGGCAGTCATGCGAAACAATACAGAGGGAAAGACGTTTAGGCCCCTGAGGAAGGGGATGGAGAGAGTGTTGCCTAAAGCTTTCAAGGCCCTTAGAGGCCCCCTGGGAGGGCCACCGACCCTGGGCACTGAGTAGCCATAGAGTGAAGTGAGGAAGAATCGGCGGAAGGTGCAGTCTTGATCCCTGACTGGACTTGAATCTGGGCTACTCTACTTCCAAGCTGAAGGTGAAATAGTCACTTAGTCTCTCCATGGTGCAGAGCTGGACAGCAAGGGTGCCTTCCTCCAGGGCTTCCGCGGGGATGAACGGAGGCCATCTACGGGAAGGGCTGGTGCTGGTGAGTCCGCCCTGGGCCTGGCTGAAGCTGGCAGCCAGGCTTCTGCACTAAACCTTTTTACCCCAAGCAGGATACTGTACCTGGCGACCAGATGATCCTTGAGAATCCAGTGGTCTGACTGCAGAACAGGCCTCTGCCTGGACCACCCTCGTGCCAGGATCCATGCCCTTTCCCACTCCCTTTTCTGCGACTCTGAACTCCTGCCTTTGCCCACAGCCTTTTCAGCCTTCAATAAACAAAAGCACCCTTTATACTAGAGCAATGAGAGATTCAGGAGCAAGCCTGATTCGACTTGCTTTTAAAAATATGTATATTTATTTAAAATACACATGTATATTTTCTTATAGTTCATATTTATTATATTTTATTAATATATATATATTTATTTTGTAAGTAGGGACTTCATATTTTTCAAATTAATGGACTTTATTTTTTAGAGCAGTTTTAGATTGACAGAAGCACAGAACAGAAAGCACAGAGTTCCTATCCTCCCCTCCCCCCACCCCCTCCCTTCAGATTCCCCTATTATGAACATTTTGCAGTAGTGTGTGCATTTGCTATAATGTATGTGCTACATTTGCTATAATTGTTGAGCCAGTATTTTACATGACTATTAACCAAAACCCATAGTTTACATTAGGCTTCATTCTTGGCATCTTACGTTTTATGGGTTTCGACAAATGTGTCCACCATGACAGTGTCGTATAGAATAGTTTCACTGCTCTAAAACTCTCTGGGCTCTGCCCATTCACCCCTCCCTACCCCCAGAACCCCTGGCAACCACTGGTCTTTTTACTGTCTCCCCACTTTTGCCTTTTCCAGAAGGTTATATAGTTGGAATCATACACTATGTAGCCTTTTCAGACTGGCTTCTTTCACTTGGCAATAACCATTCAAAGTTCCTCCATGCCTTTTTTTCATTGTATAATATTCTGTTGTGTGGATGGACACAGCTTATTTACCTATTCACCTACTGAGAAACATCTTGGTAGCTTCCAGAGTTTGACAATCATGAATAAAGCTATAAACATGTGTGTGCAGGTTGTCAGGTGCACATACATATTCAACACATTTGGAAGGCTGATAGCTGGATTGTGTAGCAAGAGTACATTTAGTTTTGTAAGAAACTGCCAAACTGTCCCCCAAAGTGGCTGCACCATTTTGCATTCTCACCAGCAATAAATGAGAGTTCCTATTATTTATACTTACTTTTTTTTTTTTTTTTTTGAGATGAAGTCTTGCTCTGTCACCCAGGCTGGAGTGCAATGGGGTGATCTCGGCTCACTGCAACCTCTGCCTCCTGGGTTCAAGTGATTCTTCCACCTCAGCCTCCCGAGTAGTGGGATTACAGGCACCCACCATCATGCCTGGCTAATTTTTGCCTTTTTGTAAAGGTGGGGTTTCACTACGTTGGCCAGGCTGGTCTTGAACTCCTGACCTCAGGTGGTCCCCCCACCTCGGCCTCCCAAAGTGCTGGGATTACAGGTGTGAGCCACCACGCCCGATCTTATATTTACTTTTTACATATAAAATTAATAGGGCTTCTTACAAAATTTTGTACAATATATGAAAAATCTCACCCCACCCACAACTTTTCTCTCTGGTCTAATTCCACAGAAGGAGAAAATAATTACAGAGAAATTATAACATTCACTCTTCACTTATTAGATTTGATATGAAGTTTTTAATAACTTCTTTGACAATATAATGACCTGAGAACCCTCAACTGCCTTTATTCCTTCCGAATTTATATGTATTTTACTTTTAAAAATTTATTTTCAAAACTTGTGTACGGTAAAATTTGTATCTCTTGATGTATGGTTCTAAGAGTTTTGACAAACCCTCCTTCAACCCTTAACCCCTGGAAACCACTCATTTCTTCTCCCTCCCAATACATTTACCTTGTTTAGAATATCATAGAGATGGAGTCACACAATACATGGCTTTTTAAGTCTAGATTTTTTTCACCTCACATAATGAATCTTATATTCATCGATGTCATTGTGTGCATCAAGAGTTTCTTCTTCTTCTATTTTTTTTTTTTTTTTTTTTTTTGAGACGGAGTCTTGTTCTGTCGCCAGGCTGGAATGCAGTGGTGCAATCTTGGCTCACTGCAACCTCCATCTCCCAGGTTCAAGCAATTCTCCTGCCTCAGTCTCCCGAGTACCTGGGACTACAGGCGCCTGCCACCACGCAAGGCTAATTTTTTGTGTTTTAGTAGAGATAGGGTTTCACCATGTTGGTCAGAATGGCCTTGATCTCTGGGCCTTGTGATCTGCCCACCTGGGCCTACCAAAGTGCTGGGATTACAGGCGTGAGCCGCCGTGCCCAGCCGAGTTTGTTCTGTTTTATCGCTGAGTAGTATCTTGCTTCTCACTTTATAAAACTAAAGGGTGCTTGGACTCTTTTCAATTGTGGTGAGATAAAGCTGCTATGCACTTTTTTTTTTTTTTTTTTTTAGAATGAGTTTCACTGTTGTCGCCCAGGCTGGAGAGCAATGGTGCGATCTTAGCTTATTGCAATCTTGGCCTCCTGGGTTCAAGCGATTCTCCTGCCTTAGTCTCCTGAGCAGCTGGGATTACAGGCACCCACCACCACACCTGGCTAATTTTTATATTTTTAGTAGAGTCGGGGTTTCACCATGTTGGCCAGGCTGGTCATGAACTCCTGACCTCACGTGATCCACCTGCCTCAGCCTCCCAAAGTGTTGGGATTACAGGTGTGAGCCACCATACCCAGCCCACATATGGCTTTTATGTGAAAGTCAGTTTTCATTTATTGTAGGTAGATACCTAGGAGTGGCTTAGTTGGATCACGTAAGTGTATGTTTAACTCGATAAGCAATTCCCAAACGATTTCTCAGAATAACTGAACAATTTTGCATTCTCATTAGAAATGTATAAGAATTCTGATTGCTCTGCATCTTTGGCTGCACTTGGTATTGTCAGGTTTTTTTCAGTTTAGCTGTTCTAAAAGGTGTGTAGCGATATCTCATTGCAGTTTTAATGTGGATTTCCCTAGTGACAAATGATGACTTATTTACTATCTGTATCTCTTTTTTTGGAGAGGTGTCTGTTCAAACCCTTTGCCCATTTTTAAATTGTATTGTTTTTGTCTTTTTTTTTTTGAGATGGAGTTTCTTTCTTGTCTCCCAGGCTGGAGTGCAATGGTGCAATCTCAGTTCACTGCAACCTCCACCTTCTGGGTGCAAGCAATTCTCCTGCCTCAGCCTCCTAAGTAGCTGGGATTACAGTTGCCTGCCACCATGCCTGGCTAATTTTTGTATTTTTTTTTAGTAGACACTGGGTTTTGCCATGTTGGCCAGGCTGGTCTTAAACTCCTGACCTCAGGTAATCCACCCAGCTAGGCCTCCCAAAGTGCTGGGATTACAGGCATGAGCCACCACACCCGGCCATATATTGTTTGTTTTCTTATTGAATTTTGAATACAAATCCTTTGTCAGCATATGAAATGGAAGTATTTTCTCTCAGGCAATTGTCTTTTCATTTTTGTCTTCTCATTCTTACCTTTCTCTTTTCATTCTTTTAACAGCATTTCTTACAGAGCAAAAGTTATTACATTTTGATAAAATCCAATTCATCAATATTTTCTCTTCTGGATCATGTTTTTGGTGGTGTTATCTAACACATTGTCATCAAGATTTTCTCCTTTTTTACTAAAAGTTTTATAGTTTTATGTTTCACATGTATGTCTGTGATCCATTTTGAATTAATTTTTGTCTAAAGTGTGAGATATAGACCCAGGTTTATTTTTTTTTGCTTATGAACATCTAATTGTTTCAGAATCATGTGTTGAAAAGGCTAGCCTTTGTATTATTCTCAAAAATCAATCAACCATACTTGTGTGGGCCTATTTCTAAACTCTCTATTCTGTTTCAGTGATGTATATATTTATCTTTTCGTCAATACTATACTCTCTGGATTACTGTATTTTTATAATAAATCTTGAAATTATATAGTGTGAGTCCTCTAACTTTGTGTTTCTTTTTCAAAATGATTTTGCGTATTCAAATTTCTTTGCCTTTCTATATAATTTTCAGATCAGCTTGTTTATATCTCTAAAATATTCTGCTAGTCTTTTGATTGGGATCATGCTGACTTTATAGGTCAATTTGGAAAGAACTGTCATCTTGGCAATACTGAGTCTTTCAGTCTGTAAACACAGTATATCTTTTCATTCAATTAGGTCTTCTTTGATTTCTTTCACCAGTGTTTTAACATTTTCACTAAATAGATCCTATACGTATTTTAGATTTGTAAATGGAGCTGTTTTAAAATTTTTATTTCTAATAATTCATTGCTGGTTTATAGAAATATAGCTGATTTTTATAGATTAACTTTATATCTTGTGACATTGCTGAAATTGATTTTCGAAAGTTGAATCAGCCTAAAATTCTCAGGATAAACCTCATTTGGTCATAATGTACTATCCTTTTAATATATTTCTGGGTATTATTTGTTAGTATTTTGTTGAGAACTTTTAACTCTAGATTCATGAGAGATATTGTTCTGTAGTTTTCCCTGTAATTTATAAAAATTTGACTTTGTATTATGGTAATATTAGTCTCATATAATCAGTTGAGAAGTTTTTCTACCTTTTATATTTTTTGGAAGAGACTGTTGAATTGGTCTTTCTTCTTTCATATTTTGCTAGAATTTATCATTGAAGTCATCTGGGCCTGGAGTTTTTTGTTTTTATTTCTTGAAAGATTTTAAACTATAAATTTCACTTTAAAAAAATATATAGGACTATACAGGTTTTCTGTTTCTTCTTGAGAAAGTTTTTGTAGTTTTCTTTATTAAGAATTTGGTCCATTTCATTTAAGTTGCTGAATTCATTGGCATAAACTTGGTCATACTAGTCCTTATTCTTCTTCTAATATATGTAGAATCTCTAGTGATATCCTTTCTTTCATTCTCATTATTGATAATTCTCTCTGCTTCCTTATTTTCCCTCATCAGTCCCCCTAGAGGTTTATTCATTTTATTGATCATTTCAAAGAATCGCTTTTGGTTACATGCGATTACGTTGGTTACTTTCTCTATTGTTTTGTTGTTTTCCATTTTATTGATATGTGCTCTTACCTTTACTATCGCTTTCTGTTTGTTTGGATTTATTATTATGTCTTTTTAAAATTTCTTAAGGTGGAAGCTTAAACAATTGATTTGAGACCATTTGAAGTGAAAGATTTCACACATGCATATTTGACGTGGACTGACTTTTCTTATCCAAGTACAGAAGTAACCGCAGTGGCCATTTAAAAACATAGCATGTCAGTAGCTGTGCTAGTTACTATAAATGTTCACTTTCCCAAAAATCTTTAACTGTCTGCTCTCTGTGATGTTTCAGTAATATTCAGTTAATATATTTATTTCTCATGACAACACTGATAGGTTGTAGAAACGGAGGCTCACTAGCAACCTGCATGTGTTTACCCAGTGGAGAGACTGAGATTTGAACCTAGTAATAACTGATCATTTTTTTCCAAGCCAGAGCATTGGCTTGTTCTACACATTTGCTGAGCACCTAATCTGTGCCAGTACTATGCTTGCTCTCTGGGGTACTTGGTAAATGAGGGCAGTCTGATTCCTGCCCTCCGGAACTCTCAGTCTAGAGGAGGAGACAGACGTAACACATAATTAGGATAACAGTTATTTTATTAGAGTGTCATCAAGTAAATGGTTCTGCAGGATTTTTACAGCTCTCTGCTTCCTAGGTTTATTTTGATGTTGTGGAGCGCTCAACAGGAAAAATTGTGGATACATCCTTGATTTTCAACATTAGGATCAGTGATGTGAATGATCATGCACCCCAGTTTCCAGAGAAGGAATTTAACATCACTGTGCAAGAAAACCAATCTGCAGGTGTGTGCAGCTGGGGGGCTGCCGGGCTTCCTTCTGTCTCTGCTCTGTTCCTTTTCATTAATATTGATGAGGAGCTTGATCCTAGTCATCTTCAGGGAGAGTTTTTACTGTTCACATCTCAAAGATCGCAGGCCTTGGATCTGAGCGAAATGCTTTGAGGTCCGTAAGCCTCGTTTTGTATCGGCAATAAAGTGATGTGGGAATTACATCAGTGGGAAGGGTTGATATGTAAATGCCATTCTAAAAATAAAGCCACATGCAGTGAGGGAGAAAGAGCTGGGTGATGAGCTTCTGCATATCTCTGCACATTTTTTGTCTGTAAAATGGCAACACGATCACATCTATAGCCTCCGAGTTACAGATACTGTGCATTCTTAAACCCAACCGACTCTTACTAGAATGTGGATTTATTTTAATAACAAAAATCATTTTTTTGTATAATCATCTCTCCAAAAAATTCCAAGAAATGAAAAGACTGAAAAAGAAAGCATCTTTAATGTTACCCATGAGAGATAACAACCATTCGTGTTTCAGTTTGTATTCTTTCAGCATTTTTGTGTGCATTTTCTGTGTGTGTGTATACACATGCTATGTGTTAAAATTATATATGTGTATGCATTCACACATTTGTATGTATAATTACAAATGCATATTTGTATGTACATACATTTTTTCATCTTTATCATAGTACACATTGTATATGCGTATATGGTAAATATTTACACATATTTGGTGTGCTTTTTCACAGGTGCATATTTATAAATTTCCTCTCTAAAGGTGCAATTTTACTGTTTGTAACCTGATATTTTTCTAAAATACCCTGTTGTGTAATATTTTATGGACGTGCTTTAAGGTATTTGACCGATCTCCTATGGTTGAACATTTATGTTTTTTTGCCACTTTCTGTTATTTTCATAAAATATATTTCAATGATAAAATTTAAGCTAAATCTGTGTCCCAATCAAGCATTATTTACTTAGCATGAATTCAGAGATGTAGACTTGCTGGTTTGCACTGTGCATACAATGTAGGGGTCCTCATTTGCTGACCTGCCCCCAGTCCACGAAGATGCTTGGTGTGTTGTTGGTCTTTGATAACTATGTGCTTGAACATTTTGCTATGTTTCTTCGCCATTTCCATGTTCTATCAGTTACTTTTTCCTTTCTTTTCTTCATTTTTCTGTTAGTGTGTTTGTCATTTTTCTTGATTTTAACCTCTGCAGTCTATATTAAGAATATCTGCCTGCCATGTATGTTTCAGATATATTTTCCTGCTTTATCATTTTCTTTTAAATTTTGTCCACAGTTTTTTGCCAGAAATTAAAAGTGTAATCTGATCCACCAATTTTGTCCTGTAAGTATTCTGCATTGGCAGTCATGATTAGAAAGTTCTTGATCTTATAACTAATTAAATATTCATCCTTATCTTTTCTAGTATGTCCATAGTTTATTTTATATTTAAACATTCCACTCATTTTGGTATATGCCCCAATGCCATTTAGCAAATAATTCATCCTCTTACTGGTTTGATAGGCTACCTTTATCTGATAGTAACAATTTTTAAAAATTCTTTCTAGGGCAACCTATTTTTCAGATGTTAGCAGTCGATTTGGATGAAGAAAACACTCCAAATTCTCAAGTCCTCTACTTCCTCATTTCTCAAACACCATTACTGAAAGAAAGTGGTTTCCGGGTTGATCGCCTTAGTGGAGAAATACGACTCTCCGGGTGCTTAGATTATGAGGTTATGTGGATTTTATTTTTTTTTTAAATGAAATGTGTGGCCCATCCTGGAGCCCCAGGCTTAGATTCTACATTTGTAGTGGGGAACCCTCTGTGGCTAGATTTGCTATTGAAATTCCTAAACAGAATATTTCTTTATTAATATTTTCCTTTCCTGTATTTGAGGGGCTTAACTTTCCTTTTCCTCCCACATAGACTGCTCCTCAGTTTACACTGCTAATCAGAGCCAGGGACTGTGGAGAACCGTCACTGTCATCCACGACCACCGTTCACGTGGATGTGCAAGAAGGCAACAACCACAGGCCTGCATTTACCCAGGAGAACGTGAGGCTCCTGGGCCGCCCCAACGTCTAAGCCCCAAAACAAGTAGCCCTTGGGTCCTAGGCTCAGTTTTTCTCGGAGAGGGTGTTAGGCTGTTATCATATTGCTATGAAGAAATACCTGAGACTGGGTAATTTATAAAGAAAAGAGGTTTAATTGGCTCATGGTTCTGCAGGCTTTACAGGAAGCCTGGGGCTGGCACCGGCTCAGCTTCTAGGGAGGCCTCAGGACGCCTATGATCATGGCGGAAGGACGGGGGGAGCAGGCATGTCACTCGGTGACAACAAGAGCATGCAAGACACGGGAGGTGGGTGGGGAAGAATGAGGAACGAGAGAGGTAAGAGGGGCCACACACTTTTAAATGACCAGATCTCATGTGAACTCAGGGCCAGAGCTTCCTTATCACCAAGGGGATGGCCGGAGCTATTTATGAGGGATCTGCCCCATGATCCAAACACTTCCACCAGGCCCCACCTCCAACACTGGGGATCACATTTCAGCATGAGATTTGGGCGGGGACAGATCTCCAAACTATATCGCGCAGTCACCCAAGATATGTGCAATTCTCCAAAGTGACTTAAGCTAGAATCAAGAAGCCAAATCATATTGACATAGAAGCAGTTCATAATGGTCACATGAGCTTACATTTTTGACTGCTGTATGCCAGAAACTATGCTAAAAACTTTTACATGCATTTTTTTCATTTTTGATTATTGAAACTACAACACGATTTCTGTTTTACAGATGGGAAAACTGAGGTCTAGGGGAAGACAGGGAATTCCTGTTTACTTGGAGTCAGGGGTTCCTATGCTCAGCCCAACTGACACTGGGCCAGATGATTATTTGGAGTGGGGGCTACTCTGTGTGCTGTGGGATATTCACCAGCATCCCTGGCCTCCGCCCAGTAGATGTCAGTAGCGCCCCTCAGCTGTGACAACCAAAAGTGTCACCAGACATTGCCAAATGTCCCTCAGGGAGAAGAATCACCCTTGGGTGAGAAGTCTGCACCTGAGGTTTTCACACCGTGTTCAGGATTCTAGAGGGAAGGTGAGCAGGTAGGCTTTGGCCTTGCCTTCCATACCTTACCTTATCCAAGTACAGAAGTAACTGCAGTGACCATTTAAAAACATTGTATGTCAGGGTCCACATGGGATTTCCCAGGCTGCAAGACTCCCAGCCTTTAAGAAAGCATTGAAAACCACTGTGTAAGATGGTTTGGGATGGGTGCTCCACCTAAGGCATGTGAGATGGCTAAGAGATAAAATAAGAATCACTCAAGATCTATTTCCAATATTTTATTTTTTACTATTCTATATGTATTTTTTAAAAAGTAAATATCCACCATATTTCCTTTCTCCTGACTCTGTCAGTGAGCCCTTTCTTGACTACTGAGTTAAAACCCTCCCTCTTCTTTCCTGGGACACACTGTAGCCCCTTTGTGCTTTCTTCTGCTTAGTAGTGTTCTACTTAATCAGTTTTATTTATTTTATAAATCCCCCTACACACACACACACACACACACACACACACACACACACACTCAGCTCTCAGCTCCATCAAGGATGGAATTTTTGCCTGTCTTGTTCACGGCATCTGAAATGGAATGTGGCACATAGAAGCTGTTGTTGAATAAATGATGCAAACAATTATTTTTAAAAGGTGTCATTTAATTAGAAAAAAAAACCTGTATAAACCAAAGTGAAATGTTTGCAAACCAAAGCACCTCACCAGAAGTATATAATAACTACAAAATAATATTATGCTTGAACCTTGTTTCAAAATCTTTTCCTGGCTTGGTAAAAAGCAATGCTCTCAAAAATATGGCTGGAAAAAAATATACCCTGTTATTTTGAAGTGCTTGTCTAGAAACATTGCCTCCAAAAGTATTGAATAACAAGCTATTTTGAAGATATACATGTGTTAGAAAAATGATCACCTTAATCTGATTAACCACAAGTGTCCTATTTTAGGGGAAGAGCTAGGATTTTTAGAGAGCATAAACTAGGATTGTGTATTATTATTTTTAAAATTCTTAGAAAAAATAGGGCATTGAGTTGGATTTAAGAGTACTTTAAGAATTATTTAGCGAGTCACAGGTAGGAGGGGGCAGATATTCCAACGTATGCACCTTCTGCTGTAACAGACGGAGTTGCAAATCCCTTAGGGCAGGTTTAGCAGCATGAGGAATATCCAGGGTGTTGTGATGAGGAGCAACATTCTTTCTCCTTCTCTCTCTTGCTCTCTCTCTGCTTCTCTCCCTCCTTCCTCTCTGCTTTCCTTTTCAATTGTGTTTTTGTTTCCATGACATGGACATGATGATTGCTTCTTTCAGTATAAGATTCAGATTCCTGAAGGCCGAGCCAGCCAGGGCGTGTTGCGTCTCCTGGTTCAAGATCGAGATTCTCCATTTACATCAGCTTGGAGAGCAAAATTCAACATATTGCATGGCAATGAAGAGGAGCATTTTGACATTTCGACTGACCCTGAGACCAATGAAGGGATATTAAATGTTATCAAGGTAACACCATACTGGTGACATACCAACCAGTTAGTGGCAGATGCTGAGGCCTCTTCTGTAGGATCACTCACAATGAACCAGGGAGCTAACGTCCGTGGATGCTGGGTGCTGAGCCCATTACGTACCACACGTCACCAGGCAAGGAAGGCAGGGTCTCAGTGCCACTTCTGTGTGTGGGCTGAGGACTCCTCCTACCAAAATGATATCAATAATAAAACTTATTTTGATATGACTAAATACTTCACCATTTAATTTTTTGTTGTTGTAGGCAAAATGTAATAGATTTACATAGGCCTTAAAATGATTATTCTTTTTCAGATGTCATTAAAAAATGAAAACATTTTCTTAAACACTAAAAGTTCTTTCTTTTCATCTGAGTTTTCAATGTTTAAGACTTTTAAAGTTTAAAACAAATGGGAGTGCATCTGTGTGGCTCCAAGAGTATGGAGAGCCCCTGGTACTGTGCCTAATGGAGAAGCTGGCCTGGAAGAAAGTATTAATATTACCATCTCATTTACTGATTGGGAAACCAAAGCCCAGAGGGGTTAGGTCCTTTACACAAAGCCACACAGCTTGAGGGGTGGAGTGGAGGATCCCACTGGGGCAGTCTGACCCCAGTGCCTCTAGTCTTCATTGCTCACAACCAGACCTAGAGTGACCAGGGCCTCTAGTGCAGTGCAGGGCAGGTGAGTCACCTGGGGACAAGGCAGACCTGAGTCAGCAGGTCTGGCACAGAGCCCAAGATTCGCCTGCCCATTTGACCAGCTCCCAGGGGATGCTGATGGCCTGCGGACCGTGCTATGAATAGCAAGGCTCTGTAGACGCTGCACCAGATGCCTGGGGTTGAATTTTCAAAATATTCCCAGGCTTTCAATCCTTTTAAGTCAACTGACCACTTTGTACCCTGAATAACTATGATCATTAATATCTATATTTCCCTAAGTTCCCCTGACTTTTTGCTGCATGGTTGTCTCATTAATGTTTCATTAGGCTATGGTTTTTGTTGCATTTTTCATTACCCTCTGAAGGATGGTGGCTCTTTTCAACCAGCAGAGGAGGAGGGAAAAAATAAAAGAGAAAAGAACTCCATAAATGATTTGAAAATGAGCTGTAGACTGTCTTTTGATCATTATCAAAGACAACGTAAATAATAAATGAAGTGCAAAAGCCACAAGCTCTGAGTTTGCAATGATGACTCGGTGCTGGGCTTCCTCTGGCCAGAGGAGCAGCAGGTGCTAATGAAATCCTCTCTCTGGGGTTCCAGCCTTTGGATTATGAGACTCGCCCAGCGCAAAGCCTCATCATTGTCGTGGAGAATGAGGAGAGGCTCTTCTTCTGTGAGAGAGGAAAGCTTCAGCCGCCAAGGAAGGCAGCAGCCAGCGCCACTGTGAGTGTGCAGGTGACAGACGCCAACGACCCACCAGCCTTTCACCCCCAGAGCTTCATTGTCAGTAAAGAGGAGGGCGCCAGGCCTGGGACCCTGTTGGGAACTTTTAATGCCATGGATCCAGACAGCCAGATAAGGTGAGAAGAGAGGGCCAAGAAGGGCGGTTGTTTAAGTGGAAATAGCCACATAACCAAGAGGGCTCCTGTTAGAAAACCAGCTCCTTGGACGTGTTCACGAGGTTGCCTCAGTCTCCGTGACGAAAATATAAGAAGCCACAGTGCATGACCACTGACCTGAGTTAAATGTCGTCTTCTATCCATAGGTTTTTCTGACCCCAGCAGAAGAACTCACTTGTTGGTTTTCCTTTGCATTTTCCATGTGTTCCTTTTGTATTCTTTCCTTTGTGTTAGAATAATCCGTTACATTTTTCTATCTCCCCCCTCTGTACCAGAAGTTATAAACCAGTACCTCTCTTGCTTCTGGGCAAGAAAAGCGAGGGTTTTTTTTGTAAATTGTGGTAAAATATACATAAAATTTACCATTTTATCCATTTGTAAGGGTACGGGTCAGTGGCATTAAGTGCATTCACATCGTTGTGCACCATCACCTCCCTCCATCTCCAGAACTCTTTTCATCTGGCCAAACAGAAACTCTGTCTCCATTAACCACTCATTCCCCCTTCTCCAGCTCCTGGCCTCCACCATTTGACTTTTTGTCTCTCTGAGTTTGATGACTCCAGGTCATCAAAGCAGAATCATACAACATTTGTCTTTAGGTGACTGGCTTATTTCACTTTGCATAATGTCCTCAAAGTTCATGCACGTTTAGCATGTATCAGAATGTCCTTCCTTCTGATGCTGAGTATGCATATGTGGTATTGACACATTTTTGTTTACCCACTCATCCATCGATGGGCACTTGGGTGGCATATGGCCTGAATCTCTTGATGTTCTTGAAGAAGTGGAAGAAATTGGCATTTTTGGGTCTATGTTCCATGAGACCATGATCATGGGGACAGAAAGGGGTCATGAGTCATGCCCCTTCTCTCTCCAGGCTGAGCTCAGCAGTTGGCCCCAGACCCCATTCCACCAGCTTCACTCATTTCTCGTGCTTACTTGGCCTCGGTCCACACTTCAGTGTGAGATTCCTCCCCTTACAGCAACACTTCTCAACTTATCTGTTGGGAATGGCTAGATTTTTTTGAAATTTACAATTCATTATGGAGTGATAAGTTTGCAAAATATAATGAAATTGAATTACTAGAAAAATTTTCATGCACTAGGTGGACACAACAATGCTGACGACTCTAAGGGCTTCTCAACACTTGCTCTTCATTTTTGCAGTTATCTCATGTGAGCAGCCAACCAACAGCTCACAGACCCCTTCTGGTGCACAGTGGTGCACCTTGAGTTAGCAAGGCTCTTAAGAAGTAGCTGTCAAACTATAGTGTGTATCAGTCTCTGGGGGAACTTGTTAAAATGCAGATTGCTGGGCCCCACCCCTACAATTTCTTTTCTTTTTTTTTTTTTCTTTTTTTTGAGATGGAGTCTCTCTCTTTCACCCACGCTGGAGTGCAGTGGCATAATCTTGACTCACTGCAACCTCCACCTCCCAGGTTCTTGTGATTCTCCTGCCTCAGCCTCCTGAGTAGCTGGGACTACAGGCACATGCTGCCACGTCTGGCTAATTTTTGCAATTTTAGTAGAGACGGGGTTTTGCCATGTTGGCCAGGCTGGTTTCCAACCCACCCATAGAATTTGATTGAGAGGTCTGGGGCCAGGACTGAGATTTGCATTTCTAAGAAGCTCCCAAGGGTGCCCATGATGCTGGCTGGGGATCCTTTTAGGCACCACCAACAGGAGCCTTTCCTAATTCATTGCTGTCTTCCTGTCTCTTGAGGATGGTTGGCTCCTACGTAGGTCTCAGGAAATGTTTGGACTGTGCTGAAATCAAGAACTAACAGTCCATCATTTTAGCCTCAATATGGCTTTTTCCAGGAGGCAGGATGAGTGTCTTTTGTGACAGGGTGGAGGCATGATCTGGGTTGGGGGCAGCTTTGGTTTCCTCTAGTTCTGCTTCATCTGCATTAGCTGAGGGAGCTGCCTTTTGGCCTGAGATAATCCACAGAGGAACTCTGAGTTTCTTCCCCTCGTTTGTAAACATTGCAAAATCACAGTGCTTCTAAGGAACTTCTGGAACTTTCCCTAAGAGGTGAAGCAGTGCACAAAAAGCTTCAATCCCTTTAAAAACTGTGACCCACGCAACATGAGAGAGGGATCCTTGCTGACCCTTTGAAAAACATTTGCCCAGAAGATGAAGGAAAAGCATAAGGAGAAACTGCCCCTCTCCGCACCTTTCTGGGACCTGCACTTTTTGTTGTTGTTGTTGTTTGCCTGGGTCCAGGAGGTTCCTGCTGCGGTGCCCTCAGCAGGTAGCTGGGGTGGCAACCTGGCAAGGTTGCAAAGGATGCAATCCAATGGCTGACAGCTCTCAGGAATCCTGGAGGGCTTGGCGTGGCCCACCCCTTACAGTGGTGTCAGGTTCACATAGGTGAGGGGGATGTAGAAGACCACTTTGAGGAATAGGGTTACCCAACTGTGAACTGCCAGGGCTCTGCTGCAAAGGGAACACACCAGGGGTAAAGTCCTAGGTTTCTGTTGCAAGGGCAGGTTGGTTTTTCACACTAAGCTAACATCATCTACAGGCCACTGAAGATGGGTTCCTTTCCAGATTGAAACATCTCCCCAAGGCAGACAAAACTATGTTCAGTCCAACAAGGAGGGGGACGCTTGGTCTTCTGGTGAATGTCAATTCCACAGACCTAGGAGAGTCTTTAGGCTGTCCTCCCTGTGCTTCCATTCCTTTCGTGAATTAAACACTCTCATAGTTTAATTGCTCTTAGAATTTCTCAAATTACTTGTAGTAGAAATAGTGTTTCTATGACATATTTTGTTTTTTTATGCAACTTTTTTATCTTTTAATGTAAGTTTTTAATTTTAAAAATTGCTGTCCATTTTCCTTCTACAAGATATGAACTGGTTCATGACCCAGCAAATTGGGTCAGCGTCGACAAAAACTCCGGAGTGGTCATCACCGTGGAGCCAATTGACCGAGAATCCCCTCATGTAAATAACAGTTTTTATGTAATCATCGTTCACGCTGTTGATGATGGTGAGTGTTTACCCAAAATTGGAAAAATAAAATGCTCATTCTTGCTTCCTGCGGGAAAATAACCCTGGTGAGCGTCTTTCAGCACAGCAGAGAAAAGGATAAAATAAACCTTGTTATCACTCTGCATCCATGCTGGTGATTATTTTTGGTAATAATTCTTGAAATGGTAAACAAGGGACCAATACCATCGAAAGAGGGCAGTATTCATTCAGAAGAGACAATTAAACCAGCAAGGAGGCTGCAATCAAACCCAGCATCTTTTTCATCTGTTCATGAGCTAACTCTTTAGCTCTTTGTCAAAGCCAATGATGTGTGATAAATATTTAGCACAGCTTCCCTGTGCTTGGGATGGCATATGAGCTCGGGTAAATGGGACTGTAAGGGACACATTTGTCATAAACCAGAATGGGTGGTTTTATAAGCCTGTTTCAGCATTTTTCTCTACACTCTCCCAAGGCTGAAACTTTAAACACACCAAAGCAAAGTTGAAGAAATAAAAATGTTCAAATAACTTTAAAATTGTATTTAAGAAAGTCTGTGAACTAAAACCCAAGCTCCAAGTGATATATCACTATACGTTCCATTCTGTAATTAACTAGTGGAATGTTGGCGGGGGGGGGCAATGGAGATATGAAACACGTGTTCCTAATCAGCATTAAGGGAGGAGAGAAAATGGGGCCAGTGTTTCAGGGTTCCGTCATTCTGTTATGGATGATTTTATGATTGGTACTTTTTTTTTCCTTTATTTTTTGCTTTTTGTATTTCAAAAGCTTTTGGGGTACAAGTGGTTTTTGGTTACGTAGATGAATTATGCAGTGGTGAAGTCTAAGATTTTAGTGCACTGGTCACCTGAGTAGAGTACCTTGTATCCAATGTGAGATTTCTTAGCCCTTGGCTCCCTCCTCCCCTGCTTCTGGGTCTCCAGAGTTCATGATATCACTCATGCCTTTGTGTATCCATAGCTTAGCTCCCACTTATAAGTGAGAACATACAGTATTTGATTTTCTATTCCTGAGTTATTCACTTAGAAGAATGGCCTCCAGCTCTATTCAAGTGTCTGCAAAAAAACATGATTTCATTCTTTTTTATGGCTGAGTAGTATTCCATAGTATACATATGCCACATTTTCTTTATCCACTCATTGGTCGATGGGCATTTAGGTTGGCTCCATATATTTGCAGTTATGAAGTGATGATTGCCACTTTTTTGAATTAGAAAAAGTCCTTTTAGATAATTGTAGATTCACTTGCAGTTTTAAGAAATAATCTAGTGGATCCTGAGTATCCTTTGCCAGTTTCCCCCAGGGGCAACACCTTGCAGGACTACAGTGTAACCTTGTAACCAGTACATCAACGCGGAGACGCAGCGCATTTGCCTCCCCTTGGGGACCCCCATGGTGCCCTTCTTTAGTCACACCCATTTTCCTCCACCCCACCCATCCTTGATGCCTGGCACCATTGATTGGCCTTTTGTTTTTTTAATGAAGCCACATTCTACCTTGTTCTACAAATGATTTGAGGTGGTAAGTGCTTCATTAGCTTACCCAAATATTCTGAATGCTCATAAAAGCAGGAAAACAGATCACGTGCATGCCAGGAGAGCTTATGACTTTGAAAGGGAAACAGTTCCAGTATTTCAGGAATATTTTTTTTCTGAGAGACGGAGAGTGCTCATTCTCCAGGGCTGTGTGTGCACGAGATAAACAACTCCTGAAACTTCCTCCCCATACAAGGCTTCCCACCGCAGACTGCTACAGGGACCCTAATGCTCTTCCTGTCTGACATCAATGACAACGTCCCGACTCTCCGGCCACGTTCCCGCTACATGGAGGTCTGTGAGTCTGCTGTGCATGAGCCCCTCCACATCGAGGCAGAGGATCCGGACCTGGAGCCGTTCTCTGACCCATTTACATTTGAATTGGACAATACCTGGGGAAATGCGGAGGACACATGGAAGTTGGGGAGAAATTGGGGTGAGTTTTTGTATTGGTCATGGGCAAAGAGTGGAAAATGCCAGATATCCAATTCAAACAGATTTAGGCAAAAAAGGACTTTATTAGCTTAAAAAACCGGAGAGGTCTGTGTTCTGGCAGAGCTGGCTCTAGGTGCTCAAAAGATGTCCCTGGATATCCTTCCCACACATGGTCTGCCTTTCTCTAGGTTCCTTCTTTTTTAGGAAACTCTCCTCATCAGGGGGTAGGAGGCTGCTGAGAGTCCCTGAGACATATTCTTGCATCTGGCAAGAAGGGTGTTTCCAGGGAAGCTCCAGGATTGACGTCACTGTTTGGCCTGGGTCAGCTGCCCTGTCAATCACTGTGGGTGGGACTTGGGAGGGCGGATGTGCTGATTGGCTGGTTCCCAGCCCACACCTGGACCTTGTTGGGATCTGGGCTCACCCTCTCCTGATTCATACTGAGAATTCAGGAAGTGTGGGCTTCCCTAAGGAAACACTGGGGCACTGTTACCAGAAGATGAACATGCTGAGCAGGTTAAAAGCAACTGGCATCCACTGTCAACACTCTCCTCTGTGCCTCTAGCCGTGGCGTCTGTAGACTGTGGCACGGTTTCAGCTGAAACTGTGTGCTCAAGTTTGTAGTTCTCAGACCTGGAGTGTGTGGTAAAGCACTTCGCCTTGCCCAAAGAGAGGTCTGGTCTTTGTCCTTGGGGTCTGGGTGATCTCTATTGGGGTATCATGTCTGACACCAGTGTCTCTTTACCTGGGGTGTCTTGGGCTGAGCCGGATAGGGGCAATGTGATTTACACTGGGGACTTCTGGTCACATAGTATCAGTCTATTACCAGAGAGGCTGGAGACTGAGGCCGCCCACCTGGGAGGCCCACCAGCTTGCCTGACCAAGCCCCAGGAGGACACTGGAGCCTGAGGCTCAGGTGAACATCCCTGACTGCAACATCCCATGTGTGCTGTCCCTCATCGACGCTGACCTGGCTTCTCAGGAGAGGATGATGAGAAGCTCTGCTACTGGTGCTTTTCTGGACTCTGCCCTAGGTGCCTCTTTCCTTGTGTGATTTACATCTGTATCTTTTCCCTGTAAAAAACGGCACCATCACTGTAACAACTTTCAGTGTGTTCTGTGAGTCTTTCTAGAGAATTGTTGAACCTGAGGGTGGTCTTAGGAATCCGTGAACTTGCAGTTGGTGTCAGAAGTGAGGGTACCCTTGAGGACCCCTCCCTCTAACTCTGCAGTTGGCTTACTTTCATACAGAGCTTGGCCCGTGCAGGGCGTTCAGTGAGCGTGTGTTGATCAGATGAGCAGATGAGTGAGTCAATGCATGCCATGTTCTTTTTCCCTTTGCAGGTCAATCAGTTGAACTTTTAACCTTGAGAAGCCTGCCACGTGGTAATTACTTGGTGCCACTCTTCATTGGAGACAAACAGGGACTTTCCCAGAAGCAAACTGTCCATGTAAGGATCTGCCCCTGTGCCAGTGGGCTCACGTGTGTGGAGCATGCAGATGCAGAAGTGGGGCTTCTTGTGGGGGCCCTGTTCCCTGTCTGTGCAGCGTTTGTGGCTCTGGCAGGTCAGTGGTCTGTAGGGGTGTCCTGGGACTGTGGCTCCTCTCCCCAGGCAATAGGCCAGGGGTAAGGGGCTTGCTGGGGTAGGGGACAGCGGTGGCAGGATTGGTGGAATGGCTTTGAGAATGACTTCTGGGTGTACTCAGGCTCCTAGATGCAGATCAGAGGTTGCCAAGCTGGCCAGGCAAGATCCCTGGCCAGCAAAAGCAGCTTCTACTCACAATGGAATCCACTGGTAAATATAGTCAAGGAGTGGCCCTTTGTTTGTAATAACCATGGAGACAGCAATGTACAGATATTCAGGCTCCTGGACCTGGCAAGGCTAATAAGAAAGCAGCTTTTCCAAGAAATAATACAATATTACTGGCCAGATAGTATTATTGATTAATTCAACAAACAGTTATGTAGCATTTACTTGTACCCTGGAACGGTGCTGAACTTTATAGCTACACAGATGACTAAGACGCAATTTGGCCTTGCCAGTTCATGACTGAGTTATACATGAACAGAACAAGATCCTCACGAAACCTCTGATATGGGTGAGCTTGTCTAATCTGTTTTTCCCCTTTGTTTTATAACAGTGGCTCTGCTTTTTCTGTTGCGATGCTATTTTGTGCTTGAACCTAAGAGGCATGGATGCTCTGTATCCAATGATGAAGGCCACCAAACACTGGTCATGTATAATGCGGAGAGCAAAGCTACTTCAGCCCAGGTAGTGGAATGTCATGCTTTGTGTCTTATGGCAAGGAATTCACTAATACACAGACATACAGCATGTATTTTTTCACCCATTGTGCCACCTCTTAATTCTTCACTCTTACCCGTGTTTCAGTAGCAAGTGGGAAAAAATTCTTGCAAATACTATCTAACTCAGATAAATGAATTTATTCTTTTAGATCAATGGTTCTCAACCATGAGCAATTTTGCCCCATAGGAGATATTCATCAATGCCTGGAGACAGTTTTGATGGTCACAGTTAGGAGTGCTACTGGCATCTAGTGGGTTGAGGTCAGAGATGCTGCTAAACAGCCTACAACACACAAGACAGCCTCTACCACAGAGAATTATCTGCCCCAGTTTCCTAAGTGCTGAGTTTGAGAAACTGTGCTTAGGGAAATAGTGATTTTTATTAAGTAGATGTTCCCTAAATGGGATTGTGTTAGGCTCACTAGTTAAATGAGTCTGAGCTGGCTTCTTGGCCATGGCTTTCAGTAGATCATGGCAGAACCTGCTCTTCTACCATTGTCTGGCAGAGGCCAACCAGAAAGCTCACTGCCCTTGGAGGTACAAGGCCTAGGCTCTGTTTCTGCCTTTGCATCTCATTAGCTTCATCATTTAACCCTACATCCTCATCTGTGAACTGGGATGATAAAGTCAAATTCTTAGATAGGTTGTGGATCAAAGAGGATGCCTATGAAGGCACCTAACACAAGGCAGAGCCATATAAAGTAATTGGCCAATGGCCACTGGTTTTTCAAACTGGCTGCTTCTGAAATGGGCCCTACATTATCTTAGTCATCCTTGCAGCAACCCTGGGCTGGGGTTAGACAGACAAAGAGATGAAAGCATTGTGAGCTCTCCTGTTTGTCTTCATCTAGAATTAAGTGGTTGATTTAGAAAATGAACGCAAAAGAAATGTCAAAAGGAAACACACACAGAGGATTCGGTCACCCCATCTTACACCTCCACCAATGTTTTTTTCCTGGAAGGGAGAGACTTATTGAATGAAGTCAGACATTTAGGGAAAAGATATTCCAATGAACTTGATATGATGCTCATGTAATTAGAGAGTTTCTCAAAAATATTTGATTGAAGAAGCTGGTGCTCGCCCAAGGCTCCCAGGGTTCTTTGCATTTTGTCTTCCCTGCGGCATGAAGGAGGGAAGGGAGCAGCCACTTAGGCTCCTCTGGCAGGTATGTGCCTGTGCACCCTCCTGTGAGCCCTTCCTGGGTGGGGAAACAGGAGCAAGGTCCAAACTCTCCAGATTGTGAAGTCCCCTGGAAGGAATCTCCGCATCCCAAATGTGAGAGCAGCAGTAAACTTGATTTGTTGTGTAATTTTAAGAAGAAAACCATCTGGACAAACAGCAGTCTTTGTGTAACAGTAGAATTTCTTGCCTTGGACAGTTCCAGTGGCTCAGAGGCTCAACCATGAAGGGAAACAGAAATGGTTCCCAGTCCCAGGAGCTGTGCCTCAGTCTCCTCCTTGGAGGGAGAGAGTGAAAGCTGCTGAGCTTGGAGGAGACTGGCAGGAATGTCACACTCCCTGAGCACTGGTTCAGGTTGTAGCTGAGGTGGAATAGACAGTGGAGATGCCCTGGTTACCCTTCTTTCCCAGCAGCTTTGTGATTGTCTCTTGGAAAAGAGGAAGCAGCTATGGAAGCAGTGTGGGTGGAAAGGAACCTTGGCCCTTGTGATGCTAAGACCAGGAGGGTTGGAGGGGGCTTAATGACATGGTGGCACTGGTCAAAGACCAGCTATGCCAGCGGGACAAGAGAACCTCCTGCTGGGCAAGGGGCTCTGTTCTCTTCTTGTACCAACAAATCTTTCTCTTGTTTCCCATTCACAGCTAAAGGCACATCTCCATTCCTGCTTCAGTATCTTAGGGCTCTGAGAAGTGGAATT
The DNA here is from genome assembly GCF_029289425.2 of Pan paniscus. Classification (NCBI taxonomy): domain Eukaryota; kingdom Metazoa; phylum Chordata; class Mammalia; order Primates; family Hominidae; genus Pan; species Pan paniscus. The sequence goes on from NC_073270.2 coordinate 65,766,370, forward strand.
CAACAGACCTGGGTGTAGATTCCAAATCTGTGATTGATCAGTTACATAATCTAACTGAATCTGACTTTCATATATAAAGTGAGCTTGATAGTCTTCTGTCTCTTAAGTTTTTTGGACTCTAATCAAATAACACATGTAAAATTTTCAGCACTAAGAGTCATGCAATAAAGGGTGGCTGCCAATATTAGCATTATTAGCAGAAATTACTGATTATATCTCTGTAACCTTGGTAAATAAGGCCATCTCTAGGTGCACTTATCCCTCTGTCCATCTTACATGAATATACCAGCCTACCTTGCACATCCACTCACCAGGAACATTCTGTGCTCTTGGGAAAACTCCATGCAAGATATCGTCACTAGCTGCACACATGTTGTCACATTCTACTACTAAACTATAGGGATGCCATCTGATGGTGATGATCTACAGAAATGCATAGATGCCTTCCCTGCATGTGGGGAAGCTAATGAGCCCTTGGCCAACAGAAATCCAGCACCCATCAACCTGAGTCCCTCAGTGAACATATATGTTGGGTGATAAATGAATGGGACAATGCACAGAATACCATGCAATGCTGGTGACCCCAAGAGCCATCACCATGAGCCCTAGAAAAAGACAAGCTTTTCAGTTCTGAGAGCTCCTGAAATGAGCCTTTTACCATCAGTTTACATGGAACCCTGAACCATGAGAAGCTCAACCTCCCAGCGAGCAATTACAAAAGGCAAACAGAAATAACATTCTTTTCCCACATAAGTCATCCAGATTTACAGGAGAGGTGTATTTTTTACAGTCTGGACTTCTTCTGTGATGGCATAGATACAATGTGTTTTGGAGAAAATGTCATTCCTTTCCTTCTGTTTTTATTTCTGCTATCTGTGATTTCAGCCTTTGTCATATTTCTTTCTCTGTGTTCTACAGACATGGTCAGATGTTGAAGGCCAGAGGCCGGCTCTGCTCATCTGCACAGCTGCAGCAGGACCCACGCAGGGAGTTAAGGTAACATGCCCCTTACTTGCTTCTGGATTTCAGAGAAGTGACTTGCCTGGTGGTTTCCCTGACAAGGAACACCTGGGATGCTCCTCCCAGTGCCACATCCAGGGAGGTTCTTCTTCAAGTCAGCAACCCCAGCCCCTACTTGCAAAGCCCCATGGTTCCCTTAGCCTAAAACACCCTTGCCTTTCAGTGGCCAAGTTCTTTCATCTTTGCTGCGGTGTCAGATGACCCTGTGCTTCCAAATAGCACTGTGTCCAGTGCCATATGGTGATTTTTTGCCATATGCATATGGCACTTGGACTAGTGTATTTCTTAAGACACTTTTTTCTTAAAATGGGCTTGTATCCACATTAAGTACATTTATTTAAGTAGGAAATTTTATATTTCAACTGTAAATGAAAACAGTTTTACTTGTATAAAGAGCAGGCAAGTGTGAAGATAGCCATGAAAGCAGTAGGGCACAATGACTGGGTGGACGATGGCACTGCCAAAGGCCCGGGGCCCCTCTGCAAGGAAGGCAGAGCGTGGAAGCCAGGCTAGCACCAGAGTGACACTTCCTCCTGGATGTCATTAGGGTGTGGAAACAGAATTAGAAAGGGAATAATTTTCTCACCGTGCAAATCAGTGTTATTTAAAATTGTTTCCCAAGTAGCTAAATCTTCCATTCTATAACTAGTAGGTGTCCCCTACTTTGAAAACAAAGTTGACCCAGGATTGCCATAAATGAGCATGTGCCTGGCCAGGGCAGTGAGCAGGGCTGGGTCCGCTGTGCATTCTGACCACTAATCTGTGCTCCTGGGGGAAGGGCTGCCCTTTTCTAATTCCTACAAACTTGCCTCCTGGGCTGGCGAGAGCCTTCTCTTTCCTTCCTCTGAGCCAGTCTGCAAACTTCTAGAGGTCTAGGTGTTGCCCTGAGGGGCACACTATGCACTTTGCATGCCTCATCTCATTGAATTTTCACCAGAACCCATAGGGGCGTGTGTGTGGTGGGGGCAATCTTGCTTCCCTATTTTACAGGGGAGGGAACCAAAGCCTCCACCTTCTAGGTTTTGGTGTATCTCTGGGTTCCCTTCAGTGTCCTGCAAATATTGTAGTAAGTACATCTCTGGTGACTGCTTAAATAAACTGCCATTCACACACTTTCTCTAAGTGAAGCCGTCACTTATGATTTATGGGGTAACCTGATACTTTAAAATCTGCTGAATAGTGTGAAATAGCGTCAATGAGACCATTGTCAAGGTCCATTGCCTGCTTTATTTTCTTTGAAATATAACTTCATTATTGAAGGGTCACTATTAAAATAACAGAAACCCAAGGCAGAAAATGCCCACAATCCCATCCCTGAATCTAAACAGTTTCACCTGTGAGTGTCACCTTCTAGATGTCATCTGCGTGTCCATGCAGTTTTCAGGTGTCTGTGTCATGGCAAGAACATTAGCGTCTTCATGTTCAAACCTCCTCCTGCCATGCGGTTCCATTGTGCCTGCCCTTTTATCCCTGCATTCCCTGCCTCTCTTCATTTTCCTTTTCCCCCCACCGCGCCCTCCCTCTCATCGTGTTAATTTGTGTTTGCCTATGAATATATGAGCAAGGGGAAGTGGTGAGAGGTCACGCATGCCCACTTTGTTTCCAGCTGGAGAGAAATCCATTCTCTTTTGAGTAAATCAGCATTTTCCCTCTTGGATCTCGAGGAAGTGCCTCTATCTGCAGCAAGTAGGTCAGCCCAAGCACGCTGTGCTCTGGGGAGCTGGGTGAATTCCAGAAGGTTGCTCCCTGCTACGGCCATCTCACTAGTGACTAACAGTTGGTCCCCCTGAGAGAAGGCCGTTGTAGAAGATTCGGTGATACTGTCAGAAAAAGGCACATAGTCAATGAAAATCTGAGAAGCTGGGCTTTTTCCACCCAACTCTATTTCCATCTATAGAACTAGGTATTATTATTGGTGATGGCTGCTGTGTTTAGAGTTGTTTGATAATCCTGATCAAATATGACACTTTTTAGAACATCCACAAATAGATACATTTTCTCATGTCCTTCTAAGGGCACCAGAGATCATCTATAAAGTTAAAAGCACAGCACTTTGGCCCTGACTAAATTCCAGCCCAGTGACTGCATGCTTCCAGCGAAAGGGAGGCCTGACTTCCCATCTGTGTTGTGTCTTCTTGTACTCTACATACAAATTCCAGGACGATTGCTTTGTGAAATGACTTTTTCTGAAATAATTTTAGACTAACTAGAAGTTGCAAAAATAGTTTGGAGAGTTCTTGGGGGTCCCCCAAATATACCATCTCATGTAACCCTACTCCATGATCAAATCAGAAAATGGGCTTTGGCACAGCACTGTGAGTACAGTTCTCAGTCACAGACCTTATTTGGGCCTCACCAGTTTAACTGGCCATTATTTAACCAAAATGTACTTTTCTGATATAGAATTAAAAGAGGTATTCAGGGTCTACAGAGCCGTAGAATCACATCCAATTTTTATGAGGGAAAGCTTCTAAAATACATTCAAGATCTCTGTAATTTCATATCTTTGCACAGGCAGTATCTGAGCAAAGATGAAAACATGATGTTCTTCTTTGCACAAAGATGATGCCACAAATCCATCACTGAAGGGCTCCCGCATTGATGAATGTTGGGTTCCATGTCCGTGCAGCTGATCCTTCTGGTCCTGTTCGGGCCAGCTGCATGGACATGGAACCCACACCATGGCACAGGGCCTCCCACTCTAAAGAACCCCTGCTTGGTTTAATATTCTACTGTCACCATCTTGAAATTCTTAATGTTTGAACAAAGGGCCCCCAACTTTCATCTTGCACTGAGCCCTGAGAGTTGTGCCACTAGGCCTGGGTCCTAGGAGTGGATGTGTGTCATTTGTTTGTATTCAGGGCATGGCCATGGCACAAAGGAAATCTTACTGGGTGTTAATGGACCCAAGATAGAGCTTGCAAATCTAATATTCTCATGTTCCTTCTTCACAAAGCAACTGTGAAACTTGTTCATGAATTTCTGCTATGAATATCTACACTCTTTAGGATTACTATACCTTTAGTACAAAAATGAAAGGCAATATGACTGCAAGAATTTCTAGTTATGTATTTGCATCCTTTGATAATTTATTTGAAATCAGTAAATATTTCATCTTTCTTTAAGGGTTATGGCAAGCCCTTTGAGCCAAGAGGTGTGAAAAACATACACTCTACTCCTGTAAGTACAGATGTAGGTGTTACCGTGAACAAATTTACCTTATTGTTCTGCCTAAAAGCTGTGCAAATCCCTGAAAATTGGAAATTTGGAAGGAAAGAGGTGATAAAAAAAAATATGCCCAACATCCAAGCAAACTGAAGGAGAAGCGAATGTGAAGAGAGGTTGGAAGTAGTTAAGGCACATTTATCCCGTGACTCGAGGGCATAAGAGCTTTTCAGTCCCTGGCAAATTTCTTTTGCTGTTGAGTTGCTAAGACCTCAGTCATAGGCTGAGTTTTCTGCTGTGCTTTGTCACAGACCTATAGAAATTTTGAGCTAAGGGGGTCTTAGACATCATCTAGTCAATTTTTTTTTCTAAATATGTTTTGCAGCAGAATTCTTCTTTTCAAATGAGATCCTACAAATAACTCCATTGTAAATAAAACATCTAAGTACTAATTTTGTATGCACTGACATTAATGACATATACCTATTACCAAAATAGCCAATAAAAATAATGATTCTGATGTAAACAGAAGGAAGTTGAATGTTGTGGATATAGTTTGCAAAATTATGTTAACTTAACACCTAATTCATTGCCTCGCATTATTATAAACTGGTTTTTAAAGTATCAAGAAAATTTTGATATATACCAACAAGCAGTTTCAAATCTTAATGGTTTTTGAATAGCTCAGTTTACAATGTTAGGGTTCTCTTTGATTAATGAAACATGGGACCAAAAGCTTCATTTGAGTTGCATAAAAGCTAATTAACATGGCATCCCAAATTTACATGTTGGTGTGGGAGACTAAAAAAGATGTAAACCACTTTCTGTTATATTATAAAAATAATATTCAATATTGTTATTGAAATAATTTGTAAATAATGAAAATAAATTTCAAATACTCTAGCTGAAGTATCTTTGAGGAGTCGTAGGCCCTGGGGATAGAGTTAAACCAGTGGCTAAGTCCACAGAAGCCCAGAGAGGAGAGATAGTGCTCTCTCAGCCACAGTGCAGCCATACATAGTGTGGGGTTAGGACCTGAAGCTGGCTTGAGGCAAAATCACCCCAAGTCTACCTCAGGAAGGAGCCAGGCTGGAAACTGACATGGCGTCTTCCTCTGGCCCTGGATGAGCCCCATGCTTGGTCAGTGAGCATCTGGTGCAAGGGTACTTTGTACATAGCCCACATCTTAAGGGTTCTTCTCTGAGAGGCCCCTGGGGCTAAACAGACTGAGGGCACAGCATCTCCAGTCAAGTGCTCCCAGCACTGGGAACCAGGCAGCAGGGTCCCTAGGGCTGCTTGTAGTGGTCCACACCTTGCCTCTTTGGCTTAGTATGTTTGGTTCAGCTTACCTTGGTATGATGTGGCTTCACTATGTGTACACACATGTGTATATGTACAGTCATGTCTGGCTTAATGATGGGGATACGTTCTGAGAAATGTGTTGTTAGGTGATTTCATCACTGTGTAAACTTCATAAAGTGTTTTACACAAACCTAAATGGTGTAGCCTACTACACACCTAGACCTCTTGGTGTAGCCTGTTGCTCCTAGGCTACAAACCCGTACAGCATGTGACTGTACTGAATACTGTAGGCAATTGGAACACAATGGTGTTTGTGTATCTACCTACACAGGCCAGGGCGCCGTGGCTCACGTCTGTAATCCCAGCACTTTGGGAGGCCGAGGCAGGCGTATCACGAGATCAGGAGATAGAGACCATCCTGGCTAACATGGTGAAACCCCGTCTTTACTAAAAATACAAAAAATTAACTGGACGTGGTGGCGGGCGCCTGTAGTCCCAGCTACTTGGGAGGCTGAGGCAGGAGAATGGCATGAACCCGGGAGGCGGAGCTTGCAGTGAGCCAAGATCGCGCCACTGCACTCCAGCCTGGGTGACAGAGCGAGACTCCATCTCAAAAAAAAAAAAAAAAGAAAAAGAAAAAAACACCTACACATAGAAAAGGTACAGTAAAAATACAGCATTACAGTCTTATGGGACCAGCTTTATATAGACGGCCTGTCATTGAAACGTTATGCTGTGCATAACTGTATGTGTGCATGTGTATGTAGATAGATATGTGTATTCAGTTGACCCTTGAGCAACAGGAGTTTGAACTGTGTGGCTGCACTTCTATGTGGGTTTTCTTCTGCCTCTGCCACCCCCGAGACAGCAAGACCAACCCTTCTTCTCCCTCCTCCTCTTCATTCTACTCAGAGAGAAGACAATGAAGATGAAGACCTTTATGATAATCCACTTCTACTTAATGAATAGTGAATATATTTTCCTTAATGACATTTTCTTTCTTCTAGCTTGCTTTGTTATAATATAGTATATAATACATATGACATACAAAATGTGCATTAATTGACTGTTTATATTATTGGAAAAGCTTCCAGTCAACAGTAGACTGTTAATTGAGTTTGGGGGGAATCAGAAGTTATAGGCATGTTTTCAACTGTGCAGGGTCAGCACCCCTAACCCCCACATTGTTCAACGGTCAACTGTATATGTATATATGTCTATATGTCTATATGTCTATGTATAGAAGCATGTACATGTACAGAGGCATGAGTAGGCATATATGAACATGTGTATATGTTTGTCTGTATATGTCCATGTGTGTATATCTGTATGTATGTATGTATGTGTATATATGGCCTCATGGACATACATAATTGCCCCAGGCTTTATCATATTTTACATATGTCTTCTGGAACCCAATAAGTATCCCTAAACCCAGGTAAGATAGAAGTCATCTCAGCCATAAAGGCCACCAGTGATTAAAAACACAAATCGTATGTCACTCTCCAATTTAAGACTTCTGTTGGCTTGCCATTGCACCTGGGATAAAGTCTACAACCTTATGAACTTAAGGGGATCCTCCCTCCAGGGCTGCTTTGCAGAACCCAGCCTAAGACAGACCTATGTCTTTAATGTCCTGTGAGACCCTCTATCACGTGGCCTTTGCTCACGTATGGCTTCAACTTGCTCTGAGCCTCCCCCCACCTCCCTAACCATCCCAGCACCCCACCTCTTTGGGCTCCAGCCACAGAACATGCCAAGTTCCCTCCCTGCTTAGGGCCTGTGCTGTTTCTTCTCATTGGAATTCCCTTCTGTTCCATGGCCCTACAACTTCCTCCTCCTGAGAACTCCCTGCTCTCAACTGGGTGAGATCCCCTCTTAAACCTTCCCTTGGTGATCAGTCTTACATTTACCGCCACTCTTGGGTGCTTGCCTTGCACCTGCGTGAGCTCGACAGTGAGGCCCCGGGTGCTTTGCTTGCCTCCAGGCCAGCCTGACTCACATGATTTAGTGGTGGGATTTGTGAGCCCCCAGATAGCCACTCCTTCCAGTAGATGCCAAGCCTGTTTCCTACCACTGTATCCTCTGCCCTTAGATAGCACAGAGACCCAGATCCACAGACATGGGCCAGATGAGCAGGTGACTGCCAGCAGCCCATCATGGGAAACAATGGGCAAGGTTCAGAGGAAGAGAAGCCAAAATGAGCGACGAGGGGCAATGTAGTTGCGGGGGGTGCAAGGCATGACTGAGGCTGTCAGCAGGACCAACCCTCCTGGCCGGGCTCACTTGGGTTCCTTCCTCACTGAAAGTTTGTTTCAGCCCAGGCATTTGAAAGTCTAGCCATGAGAGCTTGCAGGGCCTCCCTCTCTCCCCCAACACAAAGAGAGGAAACATGAGCAAACTGCCCTGGGCCTGGCTCTTCACCTCCAAGAGAACTGTGCTCAGTGTGCCCCATCTATGCTGGGGCCACTGACACACAGGGGTTTGGGGGTAGGACAAGGGCTCTGCTGTGGTATGAAACTCTACTGGTTTGCTTGCAGGCTTACCCAGATGCCACAATGCACAGACAACTCCTGGCTCCGGTGGAAGGAAGGATGGCAGAGACATTGAATCAGGTAGGGAGAGCTCCTCTTGTCCTGTGCACTGGCTATGGGTTCTGCATCCCCACTGTGCTCCAGGCTTGGTTTGGGGACACTTCCTCCTAAATCACTGCATTAGTCAGCTAAGGCTGCCATAATAAAATACCATAGCCTGACTGGTGGCTTAAATAACAGAAATGTATTGCCTCATGTTTCTGCAGGCTAGAAGTCCAAGGTCAGGGTTCCAGCATGGTTGGGTTCTGGTGAGAGCTCTCTTGCTAGCTGGCAGATGGCCACTTTCCCGCCGTGTCCTCACATGGGATGGAGAGAGAGATACCAAGCTCCCTGGTATCTCTTCTTATTAGGGAACTAATTCCATCATGAGGACTCTACCCTCATGAGCTCATCTAAACCTAATTGTCTCCCAAAGGCTCCGTCTTCAAATGCCATCACATTGGGGTTAGGGCCTGAACATATGGATTTGGAGAGGGAACACAATTAAGTCCATAGCAATCACTTTCATGGAAATCCTCCATCCAGTGCTGCTTTGCAGAACCCAACTGAAGACAGAACTGACACAGGACAGGCAAGCCCCAAAACTGGGGATTAGCCCAGGAGGGTTTTGGGAAATAATTCAAAGGTGAGGTGGAGGTGTTAGACAGCAGTCTTCTATTCAACATTACTGCTCCTTGCAAGGCAGGGCTAACTCATAGGCAGTACATTCAGAGTCAGAAATGTATGGGCTGTTGACAACTGTATATAAATACCCACTAAAACCCACTTTCAATTACATGCAAATTAAGCAGCAAGTTGATGCAAACGGAGGGGCTGGTTATTTAGAACTTTCTAGGAGAGCGGTGATAACTTCTGGGTCACTGCCATGGCATTTGTAAGCTGTCCTGGCACTGGTGTGAGTCTCTTGCACCAGTGAGCAATGAGGGCATCCAGGGTTCACTTTCGTCTCATCTGCTGGTTTCTGCTGGTTTTTTTTTTTTTTAACTTCATCCCATCTGGACCAGATCCTGTTCTGGTCAGCAGGGTTGTGACCAGAAAACAAGACCTGCTGGCCTCCTACCTCAGAATGAAGGGTCTTTTCCTGCAAAATTGTGAAAGATGTAGTTGGACTGCGCTGAAGGGGTCTATTGTGTGAGATTCTGATTTCAGGTACATCCTGAAAGGTCCATCAACACAGCCACTGCGTACTCCTGGGAAGATTAGAAAGCAGCTTGGGAGCTGGGCAAACCCATGGGCAGGTTTACATGGATAGGGCAGAGCCAGTCCACATGCTCGTGTCATGGAGGCTCTGCATGCCCCCTGCTTGGGGAAGGAGGTACCAAGAAGCTGCCCAGGCCATTCTGACTCTAAGCAGCTCCTCCTGTTGCAGGGCAGTGGGAACTCAGGCCTGTGGAATGATAAGCACAAAGGAAGACATAAATGTAGACAGTCTCTGTCAGGCCAGACTTATTTTTTTGGCAAACACGTGTATAATACTCACTTTGTTGTAGACTCTGTTCTGAGGACTTGAAAGATGTTAACTCTTAGTCTGCACATCAGCCTATTGGGGGAGGTGCTGTCATATGCCTTTTTATAACATGTGGAAACCCAGAAACAAAGAAGTTGGGTAATGTGTCCAAGGTCACAGCCACAGAAAGCAGTAGATTTGGGGCTCAAATACAGGCAACTGGGCTCCAGGGTCTAGGCACTTAGGGGGCTCATTAAAAAGCAGCAATCCCCAGTACCAACTCTGTGGACCCTGCTGTAGTGGGTCTGGGGTGCGCATCTGAGCCTCTGACTTGAGGTCCTGGGATCCTGTTTTGTGAAACCCATTGGTGAGCCTGGACGTCTCCTGCTGTGGTTGTCAGAGTGGATGACAGACAGAGCTGTGAACACTGTGGCCTGAGGAAGTGAGCCCAGACTGTGTCTGGATGTAGAGTCACTGTCTGGGGTCTCCCCAGTGTTGCTTCCTCTGGTTCCTGTCACAGTCCCCAGGTGGGAGCTCCAGCTCTGTGCCCCAGTGACAGCCCCAAAGGTGCTGTAGGCTTGGCCCCTTCTCACTCCCACTCCTTAGCCCTGCAGAATGGGTGCTGCCTGACACCTGCTTCAAGAGAACACAGACATCTTCTCCGGGCCTAGAAGCTTTGCCTAAAAGCAGGCAAGCCAGGCTTCTGCAGAAGGGGGCTGTGTACCCACAGACTCAGGGCTGCAGGGCACTTCCCCAGGTCCTGACTGCTGGTGAGGAAGATGAAGGATGAGCTGCGGGGAAATTTCCATGTGTCTCTCCCGAGCCGACTGTAACCTCCCTGAGGGCCAGGCTGTGTCATTACTGGTGCATGACACAGGGGTCACTGAAGAACCAATGAAAGAACCATTTTCACTATAACCCAATGTGATAGATGAATCCAAAAATGGAGGCTCAGACAAGTTGCTCCAATGGTAAAGGCATGAGGGACAGAGCCAGAAATGGGGCACAGAGTGGCCGACTACAGACGGGCCCACCTGATCATTAAGCAGGGTCAGGGAAGTCTCCTCTCTGAGCCTTAATTTCTCATCTACAAAGGAGAGTTGGGGCAGCTCTGCTACACTCTCGGGTGAAGCTCTGTGCAGACCAGATCATGTCTCTACAGAAAACGTAGCATGTGGTGATCATCACGTAGTATCCAGCTTACCCATTTTCACATTTGCGCACACACACACGTGAACGCATGCACATGCACACATACCGCTCATGCCAAGTGGACTGTGTGGACAGTATCGCAGGTCCTGCCTGGCTGAGCAGGAGAGGGACGTGTTCCAGCCGCGGGCCCCCCTCCTCCCTCTGTGGGGCAGGGAGGCAGCTTTATTCAATGGAAGCTCAAAGCTCTGCTTGGTGGTGTGAGAGGAGGGAACACCAGATTAGAGGGCCCTGTTCTTTCCTTGTGAGCCCTCTAACTTGGATGGTGGTGTATGATGAATTATTGATCTGATGAGGCCTCCAAAGTTGCTGAATCAGGGTGCAGACATCCACTGCTCTGCTGTCAGCCTGGGGGTTTTGAAGTTGAATCCACCCAGCACAGCCCCCACTGCAGATTCTGTTTTGCTCTGCACACACCAGGTCCGTCGCTAATTATCTATTCAGCTTCATTGCAAGGACGTGAACAGACTCCTAACATGTAGGCCAGAGCTTGTGTATCTGCTGGTTTTGCTGTAAAAACTTTCTTTCCTCCCCCTGCCCCCAGCTCCCCCATGCCATATGGTCAGACAGTGACCACGGTCCCTGAGTGAGCAGACCCAGTCAATGGGCCAGATGTGCAGGTGAGCATTCCCGCGCTTCTCGTGGGCACCAAGCCTGACATAGCAGTAGACTGGGGCGGGGAGACAGCATTTCCCACTAAACAAGGGCCCAGGCAGGGCTCCTGAGAACCAGAGGAAGCTGGAGACAGCTTGTTGCAGTCACTGGGCGGGGCGGGGCGGGGGGCATAGTTAAGAGCTTGGAAGCCCAGGGGTCCCATCAGAATGGGGACATGCATGGGGTCCCTGGGGCCCCAGAGCTGCCCTTTCCAGGCCCTCCCCACCTCCCACCTTGGGCTTGAGCCCCAGGATTCTGACTGTTTTCATGCCCTACATGAGCTCACCCTCTCAGAATTACTATCAGCAGTGACGGATTAGACAGGCTCCCACTAAACCCATTCCTGCCAAGGTCTGTAGAACTGGCTCTGGGTTCAGATAGCACCCTCTAGAGGTATTAGAAGGTAAATAGGCTAAAGTCCCTCTCCCCTCCCCTCTCATCCCCTCCCCTATTTATTGAATCACTCAGGCCAGAAAAGTCTTCACAGAGAGATGACTTGGGTCCTGAATGCTGAGCTGGAGTTTGCTGGGTTGGAGATTGGCAGAGGAGGGCTGTCTAGGGTTCTAGGCAGACAGGAATGAGCAGATATGAAGCCTAGGAAATGTTTCTGGGGTTTGTGCAGAGGGTGGACCTAAGGCAGGAGAGGTTGGGGAGAGGAGGAGATGGTGAGAAGAGGGCTGTTTGGAGGGAGAAAGCCATGGCAACCCCAGAGCAGGGTGGCTTAATGCGCAGAGCAGGCACCTCTGGCTCACGTCACACATCAGGGTGGGTGTCGAGCCGGAGCCTGCCCAGGGTCCTCCCACTCTGTGGCTCTGCCACCACTCAGAACTGGAAATGGGGCTGGAGGACAGAGAAAGAACAGAGGCTCTTGGGGAGGCTTTCACGGCCAGGTACGTGTCCCTGACATCCCTATTTCATCAGTCACGTAGCCACATCTAGCAGAGAGGCAGGAAATGTGATCTTGCCGGGTGACCAGAAGAACAAGAAATGAGTTTAGTGAACTTGCCACTCTCGCCCCAGTGAGTGGAGATAGGGACCTATCCTCAGGCATTGGCCATGGGGCTGGAGGAGAGGGGACAGAACTAGAAATATCGCCGAGCATTTGAGAGGATGGGGCAGGGGAGAGTTGGCGATGACTCTAGGTTTCAAGGTTGAGCAGCTGGCTGGTAGGGGATGTCCTGACTTAAGTCAGGCTAGAGTTTCATGAACTTTGGTCATTCTGTCACTACTGTCACGCTTGTGTTTAACCCACTCACTATGATGTATTTAATGCATTTCTGTAAATCAGCTCACATGTTAATTAGCTTTTGGCTTTACAATCAGCTAGTGTGAAATCATGGAGTTGGCGTGCTTGTTATTATGTTTTGAAATATATGATAAAATGGCCATTCATTCAAATAAATATGTGTTCTGATACCATCGAAATCATCTAATGCTGCAGGGGTCAGTGAACTTCCTATAAAGGGCCAGATAGTAAATCCTGTAGGATTTGAAGGCCAGTTCCCACAGCTCAGCCCTGCCATTGTTCTGTGAAAGCAGCCACAGATGATACACAAATAAACGGTCTTGGCCATGCTCCAGTAGAACTTAATTTACAACAACAGGTGGTGTGCTGGATTATCCCCTGGGTTGTAGCCGGCTAGCCCCTGTAACAGGGGGTGCACACTGTGCTTGGCGAGCATTGAGGGAGGGGATGTGGGAGGAGATGCAGGTTGTGGGCAAAACCACAGTGGTTTCCAGGATGTTGAGTCTGAGGTCTCTGTGGATGTCCTTGTGGAGCTGTCTGGTTGGAATTCTGGCTCTGGATGTGACTGTAGGGAGTGTCACAGACAGAGATGGTGACGGGGACATCACCATTGCTTAGGGATGGACGAAGCCATGGCCTGAGCATGAATGGGGAGACTGGAGGGCAGTGGTTTGAGGAGCCACGTGGGTGAGAAAGGGGTGGCAGGAAGTGGTGGCCACCCTTTCTTGCAGGGAGGCTGTGAAGTATGAGCAGATTGAAGGATAGACCTGAGCACATTTGTGGGTCGGGAGAAAGGAGCCCACAGCAAGAGGCCAGGTAAAGATGAAGAGAGAGGGGACAGTTGTCCAAACGAGGGTCGGGGGCTCATGGGAAGGGGAGGTGTCCAGGGCACAGGACAGGGAAGGGCGAGCCTCAAGGAATGAATCTGCAAGAGGGTGGGAGCAGGTAGGAGGTCCTCCTGGGGGCTCCTGTCATACTCCTGGGGCGGCCACCACTGTGTCACAGTTCCCTCTCAGACTGTAAGGTGGGATGTCTCCCCTCAGCATGGCTGCCACTTCTGGAACTGTACGAACTCCTGTGTCAGCTGAGGACACGGGGCCTGAGTGCTGTTACTACTGCATTGAGGTGTTCCTCGAATCAAACCTAGAGAAATGAGCTGGGTATGGAAGCACATGGCATTTACCTTCTCTTTCCCCCACTTTTCCCCAGAAACTCCATGTTGCCAATGTGCTGGAAGATGACCCCGCCTACCTACCTCACGTCTACAGCGAGGAAGGGGAGTGTGGAGGGGCCCCATCCCTCAGCTCTCTGGCCAGCTTGGAACAGGAGTTGCAACCTGATTTGCTGGACTCTTTGGGTTCAAAAGCGACTCCGTTTGAGGAAATATATTCAGAGTCAGGTGTTCCTTCCTAAAAAAAAAGTCTATTTTGGAGAATTGAAATAATTCATGGAAGGGAATCACTATTCAGGGATTTTTCCCCTTTGCTCTTCTTTTCCCTCCTTAAAAGAAAAATTACCTTCTAGTCCTAGGATGAGGACACACTATTAGTTTGAATTAAATGCTTTGATATTCTCAGATCAGCCATCTTGAACCAAAGCAAAACCACAAGTTACGCTTTCTTAAAATTTGATTTGTCATATTTTCTAGAGAAACTTGAATTTAATTGTGTTATTCTTAGCTTCCACTGGCAGCCTAGCTTTGAGGGTAAATGAAAATATAACCCATAGATTACCCAGCCACTTGGGAACAGCAGGTAATACTGAAGAAAAATAAAAATAGATTTTGAAAACGTTACTTACATTTCTATGATTATGATTCTGCTTCCATTTAAGGGAAAACTTAGGTAAATAGAGAAATTTTTTCTATAACATTTGTAGTCAGTATTTGAAGTGATTTTTAAAAAAATAAGTATTGGTCCCTGTTCACTTTTTGATTAGATAAATAGATAAAATATGTTATCTTGAGAAAAATGATTATGCTGAAAGCTTTATAAACAGTATACTCTTTAAAAAATGAAGAGCTGACATAATTTAACTTGTATGTATTATGTAAGTAAAAGAGTTAGGAGCCTTTGAATGAGTAAGTTCTGATTAGATTTTATCTTTAAACAAAACCACAAAATTTAATTGGTTTTTACTTGTCCACTTACTGCTAGTGTCAGTTTCAGGGGAGGAAATGGTTTCTTTTAAAAATCTTAATAGGGGACATATGCCCTAAAAATAGTCAGTTTTCTAGTCTGAGTAATAGATAAGAGACTGACTAAGCAAAGTTTAAAATGCTATTTGGACACTTTAATGCACATATTGGATATCTAAAAGTCTACAGCCATATAAAAATTTTATATAATTAATGAGCAAATGCCGTCTCTCATGCCCTAAAATAAATCAGTAGAAACATGTTTGCTGGTGAATCAGTGAAGCATTATGTTAAACAGTGAGTTACAGCTCAGAGTTAAAACTTTCTCCTTCTTTTTGAAGAAGCTGTGCAAATACTTCTTTTTAAGGAGATCTGGCCTTTTCCTACCTGGTTACCTCAGTCTTCCTCTGCTTTGGGAAGCTGAAAAAGAAGAAAAATCACATTTAAAGCACTGGAATGTCTGAATGGGACGCTTGAATGTGTAGAACAGCTGTACTGATCCTAGCATGACTCAGAGGACAGTCTAGGGCATTTTCTGGGTAATTCAGGATAAAAGTTTTTTTTTTTTTAAGAAAAATACATGTTTTTGGACAACAAAACAAAGTAAACATTAGTTTATTCGATTGCCTCCTTATACTTGCCTCTTTCATTCTGTCCCCTGTAGATTTTTTAAAAATTATCTCGTTTTAAAACTTTATTATTTCATTTTAAATAATTGACATATAATAATTGTACATATTTAGGGGGTACATAGTCATGTTTCAATACATTTACAGTGATCAGATCAGGGTGGTTAATGTAATCATTGGCTCAAACATTTTTCATTTCTTTGTATTGGTACAGAGCATTCAATATCCATCCCCCTTCTAGCTATCTAAAACTATGTATTATTGTTAACTATAGTCAACATATAGTGGTATAGAGTGCTAGAACGTATTCCTCCTAGGAATAATTTGCTGTAATTTTGTATCCTTTAATAAATCTCTCCCTATCCCTCTTTCCCCCCACCTTTCCCAGCTGCTGTGTCCTCTGTTCTACCTTCTACTTCCGAGATAAACTTGCTTGGTTTTAGCTTCCACATATGTGTGAGGACATGTGATTTTCAACTTTCTGCAGCTGGCTTATTTATCTTAAAATAATGTCCTCCAGCTTCATCCATGTTGCCATAAATGACAGAATTTTTTTATTTTAGTGGCTGAATAATATTTCATTGTGTATATATACCATGCTTTCTTCATGCATTCATCTGCCTTTGGACAGCTAGGTTGATTCCACATCTTGGCTATTGTGAATAGTGGTGTAATATACATGAGGTGCAGATGTCTCTTCAAAATACAGATTTCCTTTCCTCTGGACAAATGCCCAGTAGTAGGATTTTTGAATTATATTGTAGTTCTATTTGTAGAGTTTTTCAGGAACCTCCATACTCTTCTCCAAAGTGCCTGTACTAATTTACATTTCTACCAACAGCGTATGGGTTCCCTTTACTCAGCAACCTCACCAGCATTTGCTTTCTTTTCTTTATTTAATTTAATTAAAAATTTTGTTTGAGACAAAGTCTCACTTTATTGCCCAGGCTGGAGTGCAGTAGTGCAATCTCAGCTCACTGCAACCTCTCCACTTCCTGGGTTGAAGCAATTCTCCTGTCTCAGCCTCCCAAGTAGCTGGGACTTCAGGCACGAGCCACCACGCCCAGTTAATTTTTTGTATTTTTAGTAGAGATGGGGTTTCGCCATGTTGGCCAGGCTGGTCTCGATCTACTGACCTCAGGTGATCCGCCCACCTCAGCCTACCAAAGTGCTGGGATTAAAGGTGTGAGCCACTGCATCTGGCCCAGCATTTGCTATTTTTGACTCTTTGATAGTAGCTATCCTAACTGGGATGAGATAATACCTCATTGTGGGTTTGATGTGCCTTTTCCTGACCATTCATGATGTTAAGCATTTTTTCATATATTTTTTGGCCATTTTATGTCTTTTGAGAAACATCTGTTCAGGTCATTTACCCATTTTAAAATTGGATTCTTTTTATTTTGCTGTTGAGATATTTGAGCTCCTCGTGTATTCCAGATAATAACCCCTTATTGGATAAATAGTTTGCAGATATTTTCTCCCATTTTGTACGTTAACTTTTCACTCTGTAGTTTCCTTTGCTGTGCAGAAACTTTTTTCGTTTGATATAATCCTATTTGATTATTTTTGCTTTTGTTGTCTATGCTTTCGAGGTCTTACTCATAAGTTTTTTTACAAGACCAATTTCCTGAAGCATTTTCCCTAGATTTTCTTCCAATAGTCTTATAGTTTTGGGTCTCACATTTAGGTCTTTGATCCACTTTGAGTTGATTTCTGTATAGGGTGAGAGAGGGGAGTCTAGTTTCATTCTTCTGCATATAGATACCTACTTTCCCCAGCACCATTTGTTGGAAAGACTATCTTTTCCTCAATGAATGTTCTTAGTCTTTTTGTCAAAAATCAGTTGGCTAAAGATATGTGTATTAATTGCTTGAGTCTGTATTCTGTTTCATTTATTGATGTGTCTGTTTTTATAGTACCATGCTGTTTCAGTTATTATAGTTTTGTAGTATATTTTGAAGTCTGATAGTGTGATCCTTGTAACTTTGTCTTTTGTGCTCAGAATTGTTTTGGCTCTTCAGGGCCTTCTGTGGTTCCACACAAATTTTAAGATTTTTTTTTCTATTTCTGTGAAGAATGCCATTGGTGTTTTGACAGGGATTGCATTGAATCTGTAGATTGCTTTGCATAGTGTGATAATTTTACAACATTAATTCTTCTGATCCATGGGCATGAAATGTCTTTACATTTGTTTATATCCTCTGATTTTTCATCAGTATTTTGTAATCTTTTTTTGTAGAGGGTTTTCACTTCCGTGGTTAAACTTATTCTTTGATATTTTAATTTTTTGTAGTTATTGTAAAAGGGATTGCCTTCTTGATTTTTCAGCTAGTTTGTTGTTCATGTATAGAAATGCTACTGATTTATGTATGTTGATTTTTGTCTCCAGCAACTTTGCTGAATTTATTTATCAGTTCTAAGAGTTTTTGGTAGCATCTTTAGGTTTTTCTATATATGAGATTATGTCATCTGCAAACAGGGACAATTTGACTTCCTCCTTTCTAATTTGAATTCCCTTTTTGTCTTCCTCTTGTCTTATTGCTCTGGCTAGGACATTCAGTATTATGTTGAATACAAGAAGAGAGAGTGGGCACCCTTGTCTTGTTCCAGTCCTTAGGGGAATAGTTTCCAACTTTTCCTCATTTAGTATGATGTTAGCTGTGGGTGTGTTATATATAGCCTTAATTTGTTGAGGCACTTTCCTTTTATACCTAATTTTTGGTATAAAAGATTTCTCATGAAAGGATACTGAATTTTATCAGAGGCTTTTTCTGCATCCGTTGAGATAATCATATGGTTTTTGTCCTTCATTTTGTTGATGTGATGTATCATGTGTACTGATTTGGGTATATGAAAGCCTTGCATTCCTGGGATAAATTCCATTTGACCATGATCTTTTATCTTTTTAATATATTTTTGGATTTGGTTTGCTAATATTTTTGTTGAGGGTTTTAACATCTATGTTCATTGGTGATATTGGCCTGTAGTTTTCTTTTTCTGTGTGTCTTTGTATGGCTTTGGAATGAGAGTTATGCTGGCCTCATAGAGTAAGAAAGGAAGAGCTATCTCTACTTCAGTTTTGTGGAATTGTCTGAGAAAAGTTGGTATTAATACTTCTTTAAAGTTTGGCAGAATTCAGTAGTGAAACCATCCGGCCCTGAACTTTCTTTTCTTGAGATAATTTTTATTATTGATTCAATCTTATTACTTGTTATTGGTCAATTGAGGTTTTCTATTTCTTTTTGGATCAATCTTAGTAGGTTGTATGTGTTTAGGAATTTATCCATTGCCTCTAGGTTTTCAAATTTACCGGCATATAGTTGTTCACAGTAATTAATAATTCTTTGTATTTCTGTGGTCTCTATTGTGACATCTCAATTTTTTGTTTCAATTTTATTTACTTGAATCTTTTCTCTTGTTTTCTTAGTCTAGCTAATGGTTTGTTGATTTCATTTATTTTTTCAAAAAATCAACTTTTTGTTTCATTAACCTTTTGTATTGTTTTTCTGGTCTCGATTTTGTTTATTTGTGCTCTGATCTTTATTATTTCTTTCCTTCTACTAATTTTGGGTTTCGTTTCTTCTTGAATTTCTAGTTCCTTAAGATACATTATTAAATTGCTCATTTGAAATATTTCTAGTTATTTAATGTAGTCATTTGTTACTTTAAACTTGCCTCTTACTACTGTTTTTGCTATGTTCCATAGATTTTGGTGTGCTGTGTTTCCTACTTTTATTTGCCTCAAGGAATTTTAAAATCTCATTCTTAATTGCTTTTCTCACTCCTTGGTCATCAGGAGCATGTAGCTTAATTTCCATGTATTTGTATAGTTTTGAGTGTTCATCTTGTTCTTGATTTTTAGTTTTATTCTCTTGTGGTCAGATAAGATACTTTATATAATTTTGATTTTTAAAAACTTTTTGAAGCTTGTTTTGTATCCTAACATATGGCCTCTCCTGGAGAAAGTTACATGTGCTGATGAAAAAAATGTGTATTCCGTAGCTGTTGAGTGAAATGTTCTGTAAAGTCTACTAGGTCTATTTGGTAGGTTCAGTTTAAATCTGATGTTTCCTTGTTGATTTTATATCTAAATAATCTGTCCAGTGCTGAGAGTGAGATGTTGAAGTCCCCAACTATTATTGTATTGGGGCTTATTTCTGCCTTTAGATCTAATAATATTTGCTTTATAGATCTAGTGGTTCAGTGTTGGGTGCATGTTTATTTATAATTGGTATATTCTCTTGCTGACATGTTCCCCTTATTATTATTTAATGTTTTTCTTGTCTCTTTTTACAGCATTTGACTTTAAAGTCTGCTTTGTCTGATATAAGTATAGCTACTCCAGCTCACTTTTAGTTTCTGGCTGTGTGGAATATCTTTTCCACCCCTTCATGTTCAGTCTATGTGTGTCTTTACAGGTGATGTGAGTTTCTTGAAGCCAGCATATAGTTGGGTTATTTTAAAATTCATCCAGGCAGTCTTTATCTTTTAAATGAGGAATATAATCTGATTCAAGGTTATTATGGATAAGTGAGGGCTTACTCCTGTCATTTTATTGATTTATTGATTGCCATGTTGTTATTTTGTATATCCTCTGTTTCTTACTTCCTCTCTTACTGCTTTTTTTTTTGCAGTTGGGTGGTTTCCTGTAGTGATAAGCTTTTATTACTTTTTTTCCCCTTTGTTTTTGGCTTTGCCAGTGAGTTTTATAGTTTTGCATGTTTTCATGATTGTGGTTATTTTCTTTTCACTTCTAGATGTAAAACTCCCCTGAGCATTTCTTGTAAGATCAGAATAGTTATGATGAATTCTCTTAACTTTTGCTTGTCTGTGAAAGATTTTACTTTTTCATTTCTGAAGGATAGCTTTGCTTGGTATAATATTACAGTCTGGCAAGTTTTGTTTTGTTTTCAGTACTTCGAATATATCATCCAATTCTCTCCTGGCTTGTAAGGTTTCTGCTGAGAAATCCGCAGTCTAATGGGGATTCCATTATATGTGACTTGATGCTTTTCCTTTGCTGTTTTTAAAATTATTCCTTTGCCTTTAACTTTTGACAATTTGACTATAATGTGACTTGGAGAGAATCTATTTGGAGTGAATCTATTTGGAGTTCTTTGAGCTTCCTGGATCTGAGTGCCTATCTGTTCAACAGGAATTGGGATGTTTCCAGGTATTATTCCATAAAATATATTTCATACACCTTTTCCATTCTCTTCTCCTTCTGGAACACTCATAATGTGAATATTTGTCACTTAATGGTGTCCCATAAATCCTGTAGTCTTTCTTCATTCTTTTTTTGTCTGCCTATGTTATTTCAAAAGACTTGTCTTCAAGTTCAGAAATTTATTATTCTGCTTGGTCTTGTCCATTGTTGAAGCTCTCAATTATATTGTTTAATTTCATTCACTGAATTCTTCCATTCCAGAATTTCCACTTGATCCTTTTTAATTATATCTACCTTTTTGTTGAATTTCATGTACATATCAGAAATTGCTCCTTGATTTTGTTGAATTGTCTATTTGTATTCTCTTATATCTCACTGAATCTCCTTAAGATTATTATTTAGAATTCTTTTACTGGAATTTTGTGTGTTTCCTTATAATTGGGGTCTGTTACTGGAGAATTATTATGTTCCTTTGGAGGTGTCATGTTTCCTTGCCTGTTTTGTGTTTGATGTGTCCCTGCATTGATTTATACATATCTGGTGAAACAGTCACCTCTTCTAATTTTATGGAGTAGGTTTCATATGGAAAAACTTATTCATATAGATGGGTTTTGGGGTGTTGGTTTGATGGGGTGCATTGGCTTTGATTCTAAGTGGACACAGTAGTGTAGTCTCTATGTAGTGTCTTCAACTATAATCCATGCTAGTGATGTTTGTCTCAGTGGCCTGGGCTGAGAGAGTTTATGGCAGTGGTGGTGCAGCTTTGCTAGAGGTGGGCTCATTGGTTTGTTTCTTAGGTCAGGGGCATATGTGTGCACACAGTGGGTGAGCCAACTTGTGGTCTGGCTTTCTGGAGTTGGGACCGTGGGATTATTACTCTGGCTGGGGGCACAGACACACAATTGCTTGGCTGACCTGGGATCATGCCTGCCAGGGGCATCATATGGGGCTATTTCTCAGGCCTGGGACAGGGGCACAAGGCCTCGTGGCCAGCCTGGAAGGTATCTTCCTGCAGCAGCCCACAGGGCTATTTTTCTGGCCTGAGATGGGGGCACATGGTTTCTCGGCTGGCCTGGGGATGTATCAGCTGCTTAGTGCCTCAGGGACCTCTCCCACTTGGGGTAGGGCATGCAGTGGTTTGGCTGGCTTAAGAGTGGGTTCACCCTGGGCAGGACTGCAAGGCCATTTGTCCCACTGGAAATGTGGGCAGTGAAGGGTGGGTTTCTTTTTTGGGCTCATCCTGAGTCACAGCTAACTCTGGGCCTGGAATCTACACAGCTGGGGTTGTGACATTCAGACACTCATGTGGGCTTGGTGGAATGAATATGGAGCGCTGGTGCTGTAGAGGTACAGTTGTGACTGATCTCCAGAGCATAACACACTCCAGAGTGTGGCTCTGGTCTCAGAATGGTACTGTCCTGCAGTAGCTTGGCTCACAGTGGGTGGGTATGGGTGGGTGAGAGCTTGGCTCACAGTGTGGGGGGTAAGCACCTTGTGCTACTAATCCGGAACAATGCAGTTCAGTGAAATCCTAGCAGCTCTCCAAACTGGGCTCAGGGCTTTGTGAGGACTGTGGGAGTCTTGTATGTAAGGACTGTAGGTGTTTGCAGTGGCAATAGGGACTGTTAGGGATCTTCTGCTTACCTTTTTCCTGCAATGGAAAGTCCCTCCTGTCTCTGGGCTGATCTGATCCAGGCAGGGGAGATGGGGTGCAGATGCACGGTGCCTCTACACTGCCCTCCTGGGCTTCTAGCCGTCACAGGTACTTCTCCATTCCTCTGCTGCATGACAGCATTTTCTTTTCAACACTCCAGTTAAAGCTTAGTTATTTATTTGTTGCCATGATGCTTTCTTGGTGGGGGTCTGGGAGAGCACCAGACATCTCTAGTCAGCCATCTTGCTGATGTCACTCCCAGAAACATATACTTTTGAGTCTGAATTGTTGGTAAGGGCAATAGGTGGTTATTAGACCTTCTAGATTTGCCTTACTACCATGAGTCAAATATAGCACACTGTCTGTTCTTATAAATAAAGTTTTGTTGGCACACAACCATGCTCATTTGTTTAGGTATTATCTATGGCTCCTTTTGTGTTCCAGCAGCAGAGCTGAGTAATTGCAACAGAGACCCCACAGCCCACAAAGCCTTCATATTTACTTTCTGGCTCTTCATAGAAAAAGTGTGCTTGACTCCTTCTCTGGGGAATTCTATTTGGAACCTCTACATCATATCAGACATCTTAAGATGTATTCATACCTTACATTAAAAATGAACACATTGCCATACAAATTTTGAAAGGTTTAAATAAATTTGCTTTTGACTATAGGTAACTTATTTAGCTTACTACTGGCTACAAAATGTCAGCAGTTTTGCTTATTTGTGAATTCCTGCATTATGAGATGCTCTCTGACAAATTGTTTTCAATAGTAATAAAATATTCATGCAATACTCATGAACAACAAATTTAACAGTTAATGAGGTAACAAAATGTCATGTTTTATAGATATTTAGTTAGACATTTATGAATTTTTAGTTTGCTGTCTTCTTTGTGTATTTTGAAGCCGATATCCTTATCTGTACACACACACACACACACACACACGCACACACACACACACACACACACATATATATATATCCTGACTATTTTCATAGGCCTTTTGGTCTTGGAATTATAGTGTCCAGTGAAGAAAATGATCATGTTGGCATCTTTATGAAGTACCCCTGGCATAGGATATTTCAGCCTTTCCCTTTACATGCAAGTCTATATTATAAATTATCACTTTCCCCAACTGATGTCTGCAGGAGACATTCCTGGATGTCTGCTGGTCCTCCTCCCAAGTTCATTCTCAAGTCTACCTACATGCTTAAAGAAAGCATCCATTAGAAACATCAGCACCAGGAGGTTTTGGTGAAAATTCCTAGCTTGTAATGGAATTCACATATACTCATGAATTAAACTAATTCTTGCTAACGGCAATGAATAAGGCAATAAACAGAAATAGTAAATATTTTCAGAGAAAATGTGATTTTATTATGAACATTAGCCTCCAAATTACCCAGCAGTCCAAAGATAGCGGCAGTCTGAGAAGTTAAATATTTATTTTGCATTTCATCAATTTTGGTTTTTATGTGCAATAACAATCTGATTGGTTTTGTGAAGGTTTTCATCTAAGATGTTCGTTGTGCTTACTTTTATGATTTACTAAACACAGCAGATACCTCAGTTGTTAAAACTTTCCTTTTCCCAAGTGAAACACTGACCGAGGAGACCTCATTGTATGTTTCTGTGAAGTAGGCATAGCAACGGTCCCCTCAAAGATGACCTGTGGCAGCCGTCAAGGATATCAAGACAGTGCCCAATAGAGGGCGTTTCTAAGATGGTTTCCTCTCATCAGAGAGTTTTTCTGTGTGGCAGAGACTGCAACCCTTGTCTAGTCATTGTCTTCTCTGAAATGTGTGTGTCAAAGGCCAAATAAATCTGCTATGAAGAAGGAGAAGGATAAAGAATTCTGGAGCCATGAAAACAGTCCTTTCACTGTTCCCAACACAAGCATTCTACTGCTGAAATTTTATGCAAGTATGAGGCTGCAGAGACTGCTGATTGCCCTAAAACGTGTTACCTCTTCTTCCCCAGTAAAAGAACCCTGATTCTTGCTGTGCACTTGCCAGGCAGAATGGCAGCAACATTTCCCATCCTCCACTTCAGCTAGGCATGGCTATGTGACTAAATTCTGGCCAATGGGAGGCAACTTCCAGGAAGTGTCCTTGAAGAGGGTGGAGATGTGTCTGTTTCCTCTCCCTCTTCTTCTACTGGCTGGAATTAGAATGTGATGGCTGGAGGTGGGGCGGCCATTCTGGTCACTGCCGTCAGAGCTGATACACAGTGTAGTGCAGGATAGAAGAGGCAGAGGTGCCTGTGCACCAGGGAGCCCCACTCCACTCCTGAACCACCTTCCTCTAGACTCAAAGTGAGGAAGAATTAAATGTGTCTTGTTTAAGCCATTGCTCTTTTGGATTTTCTGTCATTCATGGCCAGGTCTAATCTTAACTGATACAAAATAGAGACCAAGAGAAGTGAGCTACAAGTAGCAGAACCAAAGCACGTGGCCTTGGCTTAATGGATGTGTTCAGGTGGCAGGGGCTCAAATATTGTGAGCTAGAGAGCCAGTGACCCTTGTTATACAGAAACAAAGCATTTGATAAAAACCACTGCCCATTGTTTTTTGAAAAGCAGCCCATGTCCTGAATAAGGACTGAGGCAGGAAATGGCAGGAGAAATTTATAATGTTAAAAAAAAAAAAGCATTAGCTGCTTATCACTGCTTTTAGCAATGTTCTACAAGAGAGAGCTGGACTTTGGCTACTGCTGGCCAGTACCTGAGCAAGAATGAAAGGAAACACAGTGTGCTAATGGAGGCACTCTACCTGCAGTCTGCAATTTAAGTTGACTGAGAGCTTGGTAATTTGGAGCCTTGCAGGGTTGAAAAAACAACTGCTGTGTTTCACAAACTATATCAGTCGTAGAAATGGTTTCTGCAAAGCAGCCTGCTTAGCAGAAAATAAAACTAGTGCCCCATCCTGCCAATTTGGAACCTTGTGTCAAAAGTCATTTGAAGGGTTTTGTCTTCCCAGCCAAGCCCTTCCTTCCCATGGCTCCAGGTGGGTACCATTATGCTGACAGAGAGAGAGAGAGAGAGAGAGAATATCAGCAGAGCATGGAGGCCCATAAGGAAAAACCAGAAGTTTCAGCATTAAAAACGTGTCTTCACAGAAGAGCTCACTGGAAACAAGTAGATCTGAAGTCTTTATGTTTTTGAAAAACTGTTTTACCAAAGAAACCAGCAGTTTGGTCTGTCTGCAAAAGCTTGTGATTGTTTAACCCCAAAGTGATTCCTCTGGGGGGTTGGAACAACCAACCTTCAAAGCAAGAAGCAAACTGTGAACGCTGTGTAGCCTCGGGAAGGGCATACCCTCTGCCCCCCACACTGGGTACAGCAGGGGAGATAATAGTAGGGAAGAGCCTCTGAGAACACAAGGCCATGGCCATGGCGGGTGATGCTACAGAAGGAGACTCCACTCTTCCTGCCCACTGGGATTTGCTCACGTGTGTGGATGATGATGGCTGTGTTTATCAGCCTCCAACTACCAAGTGGTAGTTTTAGTCACAGCTCTTCTGTTCTTACTCATCTCCCTTATGTTGGATGTATTGAGAACAAGTAACTTATTACTTAGTTTGTAGTTTGTCAAACCATTAAAATCCTCATTCATATCTCAGAGAAAGGACTGTGCTTTACCCTGGGTTGCCAGATCTAGAGTCAGATGCAGTGATTGGATGGAATTTTGCAGATGTATCTCTTGGGAGCAAGAGATGAGCATGTTCTGTGTATGGGAAGAAAGGCTCACACAGGTCTGTGGGTGGCCAAAGGAGTGGACTGTAGCAGAAACTACTATCTCCCCACCCACTCCCATGATCTCTTCTTTCCTTATTCCTAAGAAATAAAACCCTGAATTTAGCCAGGGCTATGGCTTTCCCAAATGTACAATGCATTTCTCAGACTTCCTTGACCTAGCTGTGACCAGGTGACTAAGTTCTGGCCAATGGGATTCATGTAGTGGCAGCAGAGGTGGTCGTGCAAGTTCTGAAGGGTCCTGCAGAGAGCAGGTGCGCCCTCCTCTGCCTCTCCTCCCTCTTCCTGCAGGCTGGCTGCCGACCTGAAGGGGGACTATCTGCAGAGCTTGGGAAGGGAGGCGTCCACAGTGGAATCCTGTGTTGGAAGGAGCCTGAGTCCCTCACACTGGCAGGCCAAAAAGGCCTGGATCCCCAAACTTTTACAAAAGAGAAATAAATGTAAGTCAGCATTTGTGGGGGCACTGTGTTCTGTCATTCATCGTCGAACTTAATACTAAGTAGCCCCAGTAATGTGGCCTAAAAAACAAACCAATAAATAGAAAACCACTGATGCATAAACGTGTGCTATGCTTTAGAGTGATTGCCTCGATGAGTTAAATGCATTCAGTGAACAGATTTTTCCCATTATGTTTAAACAAGTATTTGTACAATGAGTGAGTTTCCTCCTTACACCGTGCTACACTATTGCTTAACAGATTCCTAAAATTCTCTTCCAAAATGCCTGTCACTGCCCCATGGCATATCCTTTTAAATATCCCTTTCCACTGACCTCACAATGTCACAGTGTCCTTTTGAGCTTGGATTTGATTTTTGGAAACTGCCAGAAGTCCTCCAGGGTCTTCGGGGTAAGCAGGTGGGTGATCAGCCTCAGCGACACCCTTCTGGGCTGGGAGCAGGTGTGGTGAAGGGCAGATGAACTCATTACCTGAGTCACAAGGCCATTCATTCCCACATGGGCCTGTAGAGGGTTTGAGCCCTTGGGCATACCTGTTTTAAATGTTTTTAAAAACTTTTAAGTTTTAAAAAGTTTTTTAAAACTTCCTCTCTCAGCCCAACTGAGAGGAGTATTAAGCAGTGCGGTAAGCGTGTACCTAGATCGCCAACTCTGGGCTGGCACTGCCAGTTTCCCCAGCACCTAGACTGCCAAGCACTGACTACAGCTAATACTGTCCTTTATCAAAACACCCTTAAACCAAGAGTCTGAAAATACAGTAAAGGTGATTAGGAGCTGCTTGCCCCTGATCAAAATGAACCCGGCGTAGTGTTGAATGCTTTCAATCTACCGAAATGGACCTTATGTGCTGGACACTATTTCATTTATGTGGAATCTGTGGTGTTAGCTTTCTCAGAGCCCAGAGCCAGGCAACCAGGCCTCACTGGGACGCATGGCCTGAAAAAGGCTTCATTCTGACTTAGAATCTAGTAGGAGGTGAAGTCCCACAAAGTGACTGTTGCCTTAATCCGCTCTGGGAAGTCTGTGTTTGCTCTGGGGTTCATCGTTTGTTTCCCTATGGGGGGCAGAATGGTGAAGACATCCTCCCAAGATTCCTGAGGCCTTTCAACTCATACTCTAATCTGGCATTACTGTGAAGGAATTTGCAGAGGGGATTAAGGTGAATAACCAGCTGATTGTAAAATAAGGCATTGATCTTGCATCTTGTGTGTGGGCCCAGTGCAATTCTATGAGCCCACAAGAGTGGAGACAGCTCTCTGGCTGGAGTTAGAGAGAGAGAGAGAGAGAGAGAGAGAGAGAGGGAGAAGAGGAGGCAGAAGGGAGGTGAGGCAGAAGGGACTTCACAGAGACCGGAAGCAAGAAAAGCACTCACCCTGCCATTAGTGGCTTTGAAGGGGGCCACAAGCCAAGGAATGTGGATGGCCTCCAGGATCTGAGCATCCCCTCACCCCACTGGTGATTGCCAGCAAGGACACAAGAACCTCAGTCCCACAAACAAGGACCTGCATTTGGTCAAGAACCTGAGAGCGCTTGGGCATGCATTCTCCCCCAGAGCCTGTAGGAAGGAGTGCAGCCTGGCTGATGCCTTGACTTTGGCTCTGTGAAACTCAGGGCAGAGAACAAGCTGAACTGCGCTGTGCCCACACTTCTGACCTACAGACCCTGTAGGGTAAATTTATGCTGCTTTTAAGCAGGGAATTTTCTGGTAATCTGTATGACATCAAACCTTAGCATGAATGTAAACTTCCACAGGGAAGCTTTGTCAAGGCATCTCCAGTGCCTGGAACAGTGTCTGGAACAGCATAGGTGCTCATTAAGTGCTCACTGAGTGAATGAGTGATATGGCGACTATTGGTATGCGGCTCCTGCAAGAAGGCTGGAGAAGACACGAGGGGCCACAGCAGCAAATGGAGCCAGGACAGTGTGTATGTGTGTGTGTTGAGGGGCATGCGGAGGATAGGGGCAGTAGGTGGTCACTTAGCTCTCTGGGGACAGGGTTATGGTCTTGGGCAGAGGAGAAGTAGTGCTGATGTGATTACAAGACTCTGATTATGTCCCCTCAGCCAGTAGGGGCCTCAAGGTCACTGCTTGTATACGGCTCAGGTGAAAAAGAAGGACAGTGGTGGGAGGGTGAGAGTCATAGGGTCACATTTTAATCTGTTGTTTTTTTCCCTCGATATAGAAAAGTTGAAAGAATTGTACAATGAAGTCATGTATACCTATCATCTAGATTCTGTAGTTAACATTTGCTATATTTGCTTTAACACACATCAATGCGTCTTTCCATCCCTCTTTTTTCTTTTCTTCCTCTTCCTCCTCCTCTTCCTCTTTATCCTCTTTCTTCTTCTTTCATCCTATTCTTTGATGTGTTTCAAAGTAAGTTGCAGACATCAGTATACTTTACCCCTAAATACTTTGCCTAGGTAGTGTTGAGTTTGATACTTTTAAAGGTAAAATTTACAAATGAAATGCATAGGTCTTAACTTCACCATTCCATGAGTTTTGACGAATGCACTCAACTGTGTAACCCACATCCCAGAGAGGTACAGACTATTGCTGGCCGACAGCAGGATCTGCAGTGATGAAAACGGTCGGTGCTGCCCAGCACAGCAGCCACCATGGGTGGTCCCTGAGTACTGGAAATGTGTCTACCAAGATGGAAGACCTGAATTTTTGATTTTATTTAATTTTAAATAATTTTTGTTTATATTCTATGTGGGTGACCTGCTACCTTTTAAAATTGAAATTTTGGTTGGAATAATGATAGATTCACATGCATTTGTAACAGATAATACAAAGAGGTCTCATACCCTTCACTCGGTTTTCTCTCAGGGTAACATCTGACCAGACAACTGGACAGTATCACAACCAGGACACTGATATTGACATGCTCCACCTACCTTACTCATGCTTCTTGGTTTCACCTGTGCTCTTCTGTGTGTGCATTAAGTTCTGCACTGTTTTGCCACCTGGGTAGGTCTGTGTAATCATCACCACTGACTGATGCTGAACAAGGTGCTGAGCAGGGCAGCACCCCCAGGGCCTCCAGGCTGCTCCAGTGTAACCACACCTGTTCTCCTCTTCCCACTCATTCTTACAACCACTGGTGACCATCAGCTTTAAACATTTTTAAAATGTTTTCACTTACGTAATGTGATATAAATGGGATTATACAGTATGTAATCCTTTGAGATTGGGTTCTTTTGATCTTCCACATTTTTAAAAGCCTGTCTTCCCCACTGGGACTGCAGGCTCCTTGAGGGAAGGAACTGGTTGTGGCTGAATCCCCAGGGCCTGACATGTAGTAGGCACTCTATGTTTATTGATTTAGCGAGAGGCAATCCAAATAAAAAAGCATTTACGTGCTGTGATGCAGAGGGGGCAGTGGAGGGAGAGAAAAGCTTGCAGAAGGAGATGATTCAAAACGCTGAGCAGGGAGTTCATAGGCAGGAGACATTCAGAGGGACACAGCATGGGCAACAGCTGCGAGGCAGGGCTGATCAGGAGGCTGCAGCCTGGCCTGTGAGGATAGCGTGTCTTAGGCTGACATGGCAAGTGAGGTTGTGGAGACATCTGAACCCTGGTACACTGCTGATCGGAATGTAAAATGGTACTGCTGCTGTGACAAATAATATGGATATTCCTTAAAGAATTAAAAATGGAACTACCGTAGGATTCAGCAATCCCATTTCTGAGGATATATTCAAAGAATAGAAATCCAGATCTCAAACAGGTATCTGCACTCTCACGTTCGCTGCAGCGTTATTCACGGTCCCCACGGTGTGGAAAAAACCTCAATGTCCACAGATAAATGAACAAGTAAAGAGACGTGATATAGACACACAAGGGGATGCTATTCAGCCTTCCAAAAAGGGGAAATCCTACTACTTGCAACAACATGGATAGGTCTGGAAGACATTCTATTAAGTGAAATAAGTGGGACACAGAGGGACGAGGATTGGAAGGTTTCACTGATGTGAGTGATCAAAAAGAGTCAGATGAAAATGCAGAAGATAGAATGGTAGTTTCCAGGAGATGGGGGTGGGCAGGAGATGGGGATCTGTTTGTCAACGGGTATAAAGTTACAGTTACATGAGAGGAATCAGTCCTAGAGGTCTGCTGCACAACGTGGCACCTATAGTCAACAACGTAGCACCTATAGTCAACAACGTAGCACCTATAGTCAACAACGTAGCACCTATAGTCAACAACGTGGCACCTATAGTCAACAACGTAGCACCTATAGTCAACAATGCACTTCAACATTTTACTTTAAGTGCTAGGATACATGTGCAGAAGGTGCAGGTTTGTTACATAGGTATACATGTGCCATGGTGGTTTGCTGTACCTATCAACCCGTCATCTAGGTTTTAAGCCCTGCATGCATTAGGTATTTGTCCTAATGCCCTCCTTCCCCTTGCCTCCCACCCCGCAACAGGCCCCAGTGTGTGATGTTCCCCTCCCTGCGTCCATGTGTTCTCATTGCTCAACTCCCAGTTATGAGTGAGAACATGTGGTGTTTGGTTTTCTGTTCCTGCGTTAGTTTGCTGAGAATGATGGTTTCCAGCT
The DNA here is from genome assembly GCF_029289425.2 of Pan paniscus. Lineage (NCBI taxonomy): Eukaryota > Metazoa > Chordata > Mammalia > Primates > Hominidae > Pan > Pan paniscus. Next base: position 65,797,377 of record NC_073270.2, read on the forward strand.
TCATCCATGTCCCCACAAAGGACATGAACTCATTCTTTTTTATGGCTGCATTGTATTCCACGGTGTATATGTGCACATTTAAACATTTCTTAAGAGGGTAGGTCTCATGTCATGTGTCCTTACCACCAAAAATAAATAAATGAATAAATGAATAAATAAATAAATAATATATAAAAGCAAAGGAACACATGGTCACTGAGAGACAAGAGATTCAGTCTTCACTGAGGTTGAAAAACAAGGAAGGGAAAAAGAAAGTGAACTGGGGATCCCTTCTGCCACCTTCCCCCACAACTCCTGGTTTTATTGAGGTATAACTGATATGTTAATATAAAAAAAGACATATATTGAATATCTACAATCTGATATGATAGTATACCATCACCAGAATCAAGTTTTGTGGAGCTCTGCTACCTTTTTGCTGGGTGACTTCCCCAGTCTGGGCCTGTGTCTATTTGAAAAATTGAGGATTCATTTTGACTGGAGGGTTTTCCACCTGAGTTCTCCAGAGCCTCAGCATTCCAGGACATCAGGGTGATTTGAAGTCAATCACAGCAGAGAAACTTTGGTCTGTTGGTGTTTTAAGTATCTGGGGTTTTTTTTGTTTGCTTTTTTTTGTTTTGTTTTGTTTTGTTTTTTTCAGTATCCCTTCAACTTCTTCTAGGAAAACATCTGGACTTCCTTTGGGTAGTTCCCCATCTCTTCATCCTCTGTTTCTGTAAGTTCCAGAGGCAGATCCTGGAAGATTTTAACTAGTTAATGTGGCCCACCCCCTTGGCCACCACTATTAGTTCAGACATGTGCATTTTACCCAAACTGAGCCAGTGAGAGTGGGGCCCAGGGTCTTTCCAACTCTTTGGATGGACTTTGAAGCTGAGAGGCTGTAAGTGCAGGGGCAGTTGCAGCCACCTTGAGAACATGAGGGGAAGAGGCAGAGTGGTTGGGGGCCACCAGATGTGGGCAGCATGGAAGTGAGCTGAGAGGGAGTGGAGTGGGTTCTAATGACATTGCTTAAGTCCTGCACCTAGTTAAGAAGCCATGACTCCCCTTGGACAATTACCTGCACCAGTGAATTCACTTTTGTGCTTGATTCAAGTTTTTGGAAACCAGCCCAGAGTGAAAACATTTCCTTCAAAAGTTTTTGTTTTTCAAAGTGAAAGCAAGTTTATTAAGAAAGTAAAGGAATAAAAGAATGGCTACTCTAGACAGAGCAGCCTCGAGGGCTGCTGGTTGCACATTTTTATGGTTATTTCTTGATGATATGCTAAACAAGGGGTGGGTTATTCATGCCTCCCCTTTTTAGGCCATGTAGGATAACTTCCTGATGTTGCCATGGCATTTGTAAACTGTCATGGTGCTGGCGGGAATGTAGCAGTGGGGATGAACTGGAAGTCCAGCTTTCCAGGAGAACCTTCTCATGAGCACCTCTCACCTGCTTTGTGTAGTCTAAAGAGAGAAATCGCTTCAGCCTCAGCAGGGGCTGCATCATCCCCCAGGGAAGAGCCACAGCTGGGCGAGGATTGCCACAAGACATTTACAAGGAGATGATGCCACGGAGACTAACGCAGACTGGTAAACGGAAACACGGGGCTTTGGCTCGAACACCCTCTTTCAAGAAAGTTGTTTATGACCACAAGGAAGGTTTGAGTCTCTATATTTTTGCATGTACTAGATTTCTCCTTTTAAAAAAGATTCAGTTATGAATTCAGGCATTCAAGTTAATCCTTGAGAATTAAATCAATTGAATTAATTATTTGTAAAAACATCCTCAGTTTCTTCAGATGAAAGGAGTATGATCTTCACAGAATTCTGCTTGTAATTCCCAGAGCAGTTGATGTATTTTGTTGTATTTTGCTGATTGGCTTTGTGTGATGTGCAAACTTCTTTATAGAGAGGCTGGGAGAGAGTTGGGGGGCCAAAGGTGAGAGGGCTGTGTTCTTCCCACGCTGGCTCACAGCCTCTTGGGAGTTTATCATGGAGCTGGGTGGCGGCCACTGTCTTCACTTTCCCAGTTTCTGGTTTTGTTTTTTAAAGTTTTCATCCTCCCACTTTGGAAGCCTATGGACTTCATCTGTCTTGCGATTTGTAAGTCAAGACCCCAACAGGCAGCTGTCTGCTTCTATTAGCTTTCATGACACAGGTGACACTGCATGGAAGGCCTGCCTCTTTCTTTAAATCAGTTATTAATATGAAATGACACCAAGTTGTTTCTCAAGAGCCAAACAGCCTAAGAATAGTAAAGAAAAATCATAATCTCACAGTATTATAATTCAATAACTATCATTATTAAAATGGTGGCATAAAGCCCAAGCTTTGCAATGTGTGGGGGAAGTTGAGTGAGAAATTCACCCTGAAATTCATCTGTGTATCAGTCGGAGAAATTAATGCTGGCAGCTGAAACAGGTAAATCCACCAAGGCTTTTAACCCAATGAAGGTTTATTTATCATCAGGCAAAGTCCAGTAAGTGCACAATTTGGGCCTGTAGGTTGGCTGTGGCAGGGGAAAAGATGAAGAAAGCACAGTGGCTATTAAATTCTATTGGCCAGAACTAGTCCTGTGACCATGATCTATTTGCCAGGAAGACGAGGAGGTGAGAATGAACGCATAGATACTGAATGCATGTGGTTCCTCTAGCAATGTAAGGCGGATTTCTACTGTTGTTAGTCAGAAATGAAACTCAAAACTCATTTAGATGATGGAATTACGAAGAACTTGAATGTGGGCCTAACATAAATCATGCTGCTATAAAGACACATGCACACGTATGTTTATTGCGGCATTATTCACAATAGCAAAGACTTGGAACCAACCCAAATGTCCAACAATGATAGACTGGATTAAGAAAATGTGGCACATATACACCATGGAATACTATGCAGCCATAAAAAAGGATGAGTTCATGTCCTTTGTAGGGACATGGATGAAATTGGAAATCATCATTCTCAGTAAACTATCGCAAGAACAAAAAACCAAACACCGCATGTTCTCACTCATAGGTGGGAATTGAACAATGAGATCACATGGACACAGGAAGGGGAATATCACACTCTGGGGACTGTGGTGGGGTGGGGGGAGGGGGGAGGGATAGCATTGGGAGATATACCTAATGCTAGATGACGAGTTAGTGGGTGCAGCGCACCAGCATGGCACATGTATACATATGTAACTAACCTGCACAATGTGCACATGTACCCTAAAACTTAAAGTATAATAATAAAAAAAAAAAGAATCACATTTCCAATCCTGGTGTCTCATAGAGGATCAAAAAACAGTGTATGAAAGACACATGATGTGGGCATTTAGAGCATTTGGCTTTGGTTTGGGAGGAAGCCAGGGCTTAACACCAGCTCTATTATTCACCTTGTGTGAGCTTGATTAAGTGTATTCAACACTTTGAGTCCTTATTGCTTTGTCTGTAAAATGGGGAAAATAGTAACACCCCTCTTACAGGTTTTTTGAGAAGTCATTGCTATTACTCTTACCACCATCACTGCCCCGGGAACTTGTCTTTGTAATAAGATTTTTGGTGGATCTGAAGCTGTGGGTTATTGTTTAACCTCCTTCGTGTACACAGGCTGCCTTCCTTCATGCATACATGCACGTGGCAAATACTTATCAAATGCTTAGTGAATGCTAAGCCTGTGTTACCATTTTGCCTACGTTATTTAATTCTCACTTTCTGTTATCACCCCATTTTGCAGATGAGGAGAACAAGGCTGGGAGAAAGCAAAGGAGCCACTTGTTTAAGGTTATGCAGCTGAGAAATGAACAAGGTGGGGTTCGAGTCCAGAGTGCGCATTCCCCATCACCCCTTAACAAAAAGGCATGTTTCCCAGGAGACTACAGAGGAGAATCGGCAGGTGGTCACAACTGCAGGGCTGTCTCAGGCTGAGCAGAGAGTACGGTGGAGGGGCATGGGCCTGCTGTTGGCGGTGAGGGCCTTGGAAATGGCTTCCTGGAGGAGATGGCAATTATCCAGGTAGACAAGATGTGTGTGTGTGTGTGTGTGTGTGATCATGAAGAAGAAATAATGTGCAAAGCCCTGGTCATAAATAACTTTTCCTCTGCAAACTGTGGATGGCAGTTCACCATGTTTCTCACCACTGGCCTGGTCACTGCTTATCCAATATGCACGTAAGAATTACTTTTTCTCTTTTTTCCCTTCTATAAATTCTCATAGAACTTCCTTTAATGCATTAAAAAAGCAACTAGCATGTTCAACCCATGATATCATATATCCTATGTTTTAGGATGCAACTAAAGTGAATATATAGGTGAAGAGGGTGAATCAGTGCAGCTGGCAGCACAGGGAAAACCAGGAACTGTCAATATAGCAAAGGTGGGAAGCCCAGGGAGCTGAAGCTTCAGGAACCCTGGGACAGAGAGTGTCTCCCTGCATTCCAGCTTAGAAGTGCTGCTCTTCAAGACAGAGTGTCACCAGCTCCATTTGTCCATAAAGCCACATTGTTCGAAGGGAAGGCAATGTCCCTCTGCCACTGCTCACCATGAAAAGACAGTGCTGTGTCAGGAACTGTGGGGCCAGAGCTTTGTGCTCTGGGGGAAGGGTCATGAGGCAAAAGGTCACAAGGGTAGCCAGGAAAGTTCTAAATTAGCCTTGGGAACAGGCCAGGCCCAGAGCAGAGACCCAGAGTTCAGGAATGTTCCCTGGCCCTGCCCTTGAAGTCTCTGCTCATAGCCTCGGAGCCGTGGCTACCATGGAGGATGGCTAAAAATACCTTGGTCAGGGGCCTAGAGATTGCACTTAGGAGACTGCTTTCCAGAGGCAGCCCGGGGAGAGCCGACAGCAGTGTGGGCGCCAGGGCCCCCACCAGCTACAAAGGTCAGCCAGCCCCCAGCTGCCTTCACATGGGCGTTTCTGCCAGTTCTCCTTTAGTGTTCAGGCTCAAATGAAAGGCCACTTTCAGCAAGTTTTCCTGACATTGTCGGAGACTGGAGCCAAGGCCCTGTCTGTTTTACTTTCTGAAAGAGCCAGTCTGAGAGATGGATGGGTTGGCGACTGAACACCACAAACAACAGCAGTGGGCTTTAACCTGATGGTGGAGGCTCCGGCACAGGTGGGGAAGGCCAGTGGCTCAGAAGGCCTGACAAGGACAGGACCAAAGCTCCAACAGCTCAGAGCTGGACTCCTTCCCATCCCAGATCTGAGCTCTTTGGTTCTCCTTCACAGAGGTGATTATGGTTCACAGTATCTTCTAAATAGAAATGCATATCATTTAAAAATTTTAATACCAATGTGTAAACTGAACCACACTTTAATTTATTCACCTAACAATCCACCTAAGAGATCCTGCCCTGTCAACATAGGTATAGTTATTGCACTTTTTAGAGTTTTTATGTCATTGTTTGTATGACTGTGTTATAACTTAAGCAGTTTTCTGCTGAGAATATTCAGGCTATTTCTGGCTTTTTGCTACAACAAACAGTTCTGCTGAGAACATTCTAATTCACACTTTTTCTATGCATGCATGAACATATTGTTAGGATACAGTCCTAGCAGTGAAATTCCTAGAGGAATGGGAACATACGTTTACAATGTTAATACCTATTGACAAATTGTTTTCCAACATTCCCACCAGCAGTGTGTATTATCAGTTTTTAAATATTTACCAGCCTAAGTAAAACAACTTAAAAAGGGTCTGTAATTTTAGTCTTAACCTCCATAACTTTCATTATAAATGAAGCTGGAACATATGAAATTATGTTTATGAGCCACTTATTTTCCTGTGAACTGCCTGTTTTTGTCATTTACCCATTTTTTTTTTCTGATGGATTGGTGGTCCTTTTTATTTATTTGTAGGAATGCTTTGTATGTGGTATGGTTTGGCTGTGTGTCCTCATTCAAATCTCATCTCGAATTGTGATCCCACGTGTTGAGGGAGGGAGGTGATTGGATCACGGGGGGCGGTTCCCCCATGCTGTTCTTATGATAGTGAGTGAGTTCTCACGAGACCTGGTGGTTTTATTTGGGGCTCTTCCCCGCTTCACTTTCTCTTCTCTCTCTCCTGCCACCTTGTGAAGAAGAGCATGTTTGCTTCCCCTTTCGCCATGATTGTAAGTTTCCTGAGGCCTCCCCAGCCCTACAGGCTGTGAATCAATTAAACCTCTTTTGTTTATAAATTACCCAGTCTCAGGGAAGTTCTCGAAAGCAGTGTGAAAACAGGCTAATACAGTATGTGAGGATATTAGCTCTGTTTGTTATATATGTTACTTTTTTTTCAGTTTGTCCTTTGGTTTTTTATATCTTTTTCCATGCGAAAACTAAAAAAAAAAAAAAAAAAAAAAGATGAAGTCAAATGTATCACTCTTCTTTATGGCTTTAAGAGGACACTGATTTCTGAATGGTGAGAAAAGGAGGTGACAAGAAACTTCTGCACCTTCCTGCACCAAACCAGACTTGACCCTGGAACACAGCAATCTGACCTGGCTGCGTGTTTCATGTGTGGTGGGTTGATGGCCCATCTCTCATCCTGGTCACTGTCACCTCTGTTTACTACCTGCTTAGCCTTTAAGCTGCGAAGTCATGCTGGACACGCATCACCTCCCCAAACTCTGTCTTGTCCCCATTGCCACCCTTCCCCCAGCCTCTGGACAAATCTCCCTGCTTCAGTGTCTCTCATCTGTTGGGTACAAACATCCCCAGAAGATCCCCCGCCACACATTCCCTGGATCAGAACCCATCAGTCGTTTCCTAGTGCCTGGGAATTTCCATTCAATGGCCTCCGAACCATGAGCCTGCCTTTTCTGCCTGAAGCCCAAAACCCCAGCTACAGGTCTTTACCCCAGAGACCATCTTGGGCCTCCCTCCAGGCTTTTGCTTACTCTGTGCCCTCATCCTGGAGTCCTGTCCCCACCCCTATCTACAGAAACTCCACCAGCCCTCCTGGCTGCCCCGATGGTCCTCGCACAGGGAGTCTTGTCTACCTCCCGAGGTCACGTGTGGGCTCTGGTCCTCTTGCCATCATGGCAGAGATTTTGCTGTATCTCCCCCTGGCTGCTGGTGCTCTGCTTACCTCCTCCAGAGTTGTTAACAAAGAGCTGAGGATGCTGAGCTGCCCAGGGACTTGGCTGCAGGTGGCATAGGGAGCAGCAAGGGCTGGCCAGCCCATGAGCTACACGCCCGAGTCAGCTGCCTCCTCTGGGTAATGAAGTGGAAACATTGCTCTCCACCTGCCACCTCCAGGGGCTTTCTTGCTCTCTCAAGTTATTCTAACCACTGGTCATTCTTAGTTACCAACCACAGCTCCAACACTGGGCACCAGGGATGCTGAAGGGAGCAAAAACAATGAGCCTCCGAAGAGGTGAGATGGAAATTAATAACTACACACACAAAAAATGCAATCATAACTACATTCAGTGCTACACAAAAGGTTTGTGAATCAGGAGAGTGTATCTCCAGGGGTCTGACGTAGTCTGGGGGTTGGGGAAGCCCTGCAAATGCCCGAGCTGCCTGTGAGTATGAACAGCGAACTGGAGGGGGCAGTGTCCCAGTGGAGGGACAGCAGGAGGGAGCCTGGTGCACCCGTGACTCACACGGCTGGGGAGAGGGCTGAGGAAGTTCCAGCATTCCTGCTTCCCCTGATCTTGCCCTTCAGAGGGTTTGAGGCTGAACCAGTCCCTCTTTGAGGGAAGAAAGGGAAGATGTGTCCCCTGCCTGACAATTGACAAACAGAGCACATTCCTTTCTTGGTTCCAATGTCATTTGCTTGAGAACAAATGGACCAAGGAGAGGTGGCAGAGCAGGGATCCTCCAGCAGTGAGTGGTGCTGGCCCTGGCTGGTGTTTCAGGATAGGGTCCTGGTGAAAGGTGACAGAGGTACAGCCATTGAACCACAGGCTCCTCTCCCGATGGTGATCCTCAACAGGGAGGCTGCTCCCAGGTGGGGTGCCAGCTGCAAGGGAGCCTGAGAGCATAGGCGAACCCTGGAAACAGAACATCTGGGGATTCTTCTGTGCCTTGACTTTCTGTATTCTTAACATCTCGATGGCAGAGAAATCTGAGATCAAGGCTAAATATTAGCCTCTGCTTCAGATTCACAGAAATATAAAGAAACTGTCATAGAAAGACAGTTGAAATAATGCACATTTCAGCTTCCGACGAAATAGCCAGCAATGGAGGATCTGTGTTTGTTTGCAAAGTTTACTCACCCAATAAATCATTCCTTTGCAGAGATGCCATTAACTAATAATTCAAGGTTGGTAACCTCCAATCAACTGTGATTAAAGAACTTTCACTGAATGGCAGAGAGAGAACACGTTTTTCTGAATGCTAGCAGCAGTCGGCTTGCACCATCCATCTTTTCTTTGATAAACTGCTCTGGACTAATAATTCCAGATGGAAAGATTTTAAATCAAGTACGGAGGTTGGCAGGATCAGGGAAAACTCTGAATAACTGTAAAGACTATTTTATTGCAGACTCTTTTCAGATGGGAGACAGTCACCTAGGTTCTCAAGAGTGGATGGTGTTTCCAGGACGGGTATTTCCTCCTCACCTCTTATTCATACTCTGTGGGCACTCCACCCCCATCGCATGAGAGTTTAACTGTGAAGTGTGGATTTCACACGTTGCATTCCTGTCATCATTGCCCCCAGGACGGAAGGCCAGATTCTGCACTTGACACCCTCAAGCCTATCTCTTCCACACTCTGCCTGGAATTTTGTGTCCCAATCATACTGAGGTTTTCCTGGCACTTTCCTTCTCAGCCTTCAGGTGCCAGCAGGGATGGTCACTGGGCTGGATTTCTCCTCTGATCCCTGCAGTGCCTCACAGAACCACTGGAAAACACACTGCCTCCTGGCTTGTCTGCCCCTCCTCTAGGCTGTAGGCGAGCTCATGGGGGCCAGTGATGTGTCTTATCTTCTTCTGTAGCCTCCATACTCAACACAGTGCTGGTGAGAGGTGAAACCTTCATCAATGTATGTTGCACTAAAGGGTGAACGAACACACTCCTTGCTGTTTTATGCTAACAAAGGGTGGTTGCAGGACAGAAGTAGGTCATGAGGGGTGGAACCTAACCTACCAGGCACCAAAGTCTCTGGGGAGTGTGTTAAAATGCAGATGCTGGGGTCCCACCTCCAGAGGCTCATTCAGCAGGTCTGGGCTGAGGCCTTGGGAATCTGTTTTTCTGGGGGTTTTTTTGTTTGTTTTTTGTTTTTTGAGATGGATTCTCGCTCTGTTGCCCAGGCTGGAGTACAGTGGTGTGATCAGCTCACTGCAACCTCCACCTCCCGGGTTCAAGCAATTCTCCTGCCTTGTCCTCCTGGGTAGCTGGGATTACAGGTGCCCGCCACCACACCTGGCTAATTTTTGTACTTTTTTAGTAGAGACGGGGTTTCACCATGTTGGCCAGGCTGGTCTCGAACCCCTGACCTCAAGTGATCCACCCGCCTCAGCTTCCCAAAGTGCTGGGATTACAGGTGTGACCCACCGCACCTGGCTGGAATCTACATTTTTAACAGCCTTCACAGGTGACTGGAGTTCCTGCTGAAATTTGAGAACCTCTGCTCTTAACCTTTCTTCTTTGCCTCTAAAAGCCATGCCTGTGACCTTGAGCCTTGTCTTACCTTTCTAACTCTCTTGTGTTGAGGGCAATGGTGACAAGAGCCTCTGGACTTTGAACGCTTACAAATAAACAGTGGGAGGCATGTGGGAAGCCCTAGAAGGTCTGGATGGCCAAGGGAGCCTAATTTCAGATGGACTATTGTGAAAATTGCATATTCATTCATTCAGTCAGCATACATTTATTGAGCATCTACTATGTGTATCAGGAAGGACCAGGAGCTAGAGAAAAAGGTAAATAGGGATGACAGAGTCCACAGAAACCCACAATCTGGTAGGCTCTGGGTTGTATAACTCAATGAGAAAGTGAAGAAGGTGAAGGCCTTACTTCACCACAGGTGGCAGGTAGGTGCGGGGAGAGAGTAGCCTATCGCCAAGGTCTTTGTCTGAACCCACTCCCTGCCCAGGGCAGGCAAGAATCTCCTTTCCAGAAGCAAGGCTGTGCTGACCAAAGTTGGCTGAGCTGTTCTGTAACAACTGCAAAGCCCATGGTGCGAGGGGCTTTCTGTCTCATTGCAGCTTCATTGTGGGGATCTATGGGGAAATTTATTATGAGGTTTAGCAGACATTGCTCAGGCCACCCCAGACTTGCCTCTCAGTTTGGTCAATCTATTCAACCAAACTGCCGGGCAAACAATTGCACATTATAATTAGGAGAGACCTTAGGGGAGGTCTTCTATGAGGGGTTCATGAACCTTTGAACACCTTGCTACTCAACGTGTGGTCACTGGACCAGCAGCACCAGCATTCTCTGGGAACCTGTTACAAATGCAGAATCTGAGCCCCCACCCCCGGCCTGCTGCACCAGAATCTGCAATTCAAAAAGAGACCACGATCCCCAGGTGATACATGTGTACATTAAGGTTTGAGACCCACTGGTCTATTGAATCCATTGGGCAAAATGTTTTGCATTGTCTGTGAGGGATCCCGGAGTTCTCATGTGATTTTCACATTGACCTGTGACTACAAAATTTAATCGCTGCTTTGGAGATTTGTGAAGTCCAGGGCAGTGTTGATAAAAGGTTTTGCTTCCCTGATCAATCCCTGTGAGTGATTTGGAGCTAGAGATTTCTTCTAGGGTTATACATTATGCAAGTATGGAAGATGGTGAAGAAGTCTATGGAAGGCTGTTGTCTCCAAACCTGGTGGTTGGCCTGAACTCACCATAGATCAGCAGGGCTGAGAGTCCGGGAGACAGGAAGTAGGGGAGAATAAGGAAAACCTGGAATGCACAAGGGACAAGAAGAACCCAGATCTGTCACAGGTGACCTGCAGAAGGAAGCTGCCAGGAGGCTGCTCTGCTCGCGCACCTGGCCCAGGACTCATTGGAGCTGGAAGAGCTGCAGGCCTGGCCCGTAATCAGCAACACCGAGCAGGTGCTTCAACATCGCCCAGCCCTTCTGAGCCTACTGGATGTGGCTTCACTTCTGCCTTCCAGTTCACTACAGGTTTCTTTTGTGGCCAACCTTGGCCTGGAAACATACAGCAGAAAGAATCCTGGGAAACACAGTTCCAGCTTAGATATTGTTGCTGCAGTACAAGTTCTCAAACTCAACCTTCTCCTGGGCTAGGTGAGTACTGTAACGAGCGGCAGGGCTGGGTGAGGTTGTGAGCATCTGGAGAGTTAATTGCTTTACCTAACTGTCTGCCAGAATAAATATAGACCTGGGGATGCCAGATCTTTGAATTTTTTAGGATAAACTAGAATTTGGGGATATTATGTCAAATTCCCTTTTAAAAATGGTAGAAACCAATTTGATTTTTGAAAATTATTAACCAAGAAAAATGGTTCTGATGAAGGGGTGGCCTGCCCCTCACACCTGTGGGTGTTTCTCGTCGGGTGAGATGAGAGACTGAGAAAAGAAAGAGACAAAGAGACAAAGTATAGAGAAAGAAAACTGGGCCCAGGAGACCAGCGCTCACCATACGGAGGACCCGCGCAGGCACCAGTCTCTGAGTTCCCTCAGTATTTATTGATCATTATCTCTACCATCTCGGAGAGGGGGATGTGGCAGGACAATAGGGTAATAGTGGGGAGAGGGTCAGCAGGAAAACATGTGAACAAATGTCTCTGTATCATAAACAAGGTTAGAAAATGTGCTGTGCTTTGATGTGCACATACATAAACATATCTGGTGCATTAAAGAGCTGTATTGCCGCCAGCATGTCTCACCTCCAGCCTTAAGGCAGTTTTCTCCTATCTCAGTAGATGGAACATACCATCGGGTTTTACACCAAGACATTCCATTGCCCAGGGACGAGCAGAAGACAGATGCCTTCCTCTTATCTCAACTGCAAAGAGGCCTTCTTTCCTCTTTTACTAATCCTCCTCAGCACAAACACTTTACAGGTGTCGGGCTGGGGGATGGTGAGGTCTTTCCCTTCCCACGAGGCCATATTTCAGACTATCACATGGGGAGAAACCTTGGACAATACCTGGCTTTCCTAGGCAGAGGTCCCTGCAGCCTTCCGCAGTGTTTTGTGTCCCTGAGTACTTGAGATTAGGGAGTGGTGATGACTTTTAACAAGCATGCTGCCTTCAAGCATCGGCTTAACAAAGCACATCCTGCATAGCCCTAAATCCTAAACCTTGAGTCACAGCACATGTTTCTGCAAGCACAGGATTGGGGGTAAGGTTACAGATTAACAGCATCTCAAGGCAGAAGAATTTTTCTTAGTACAGAACAAAATGGAGTCTGTTATGTCTGCTTCTACATAGACACAGTAACAGTCTGCTCTCTCTTTCTTTTCCCCACATCTGTAAACTAGACTTTTATCATTTTTATTATGCCCATTTCCCTCATTTTATGGCTGTATAAATTGAGGCTCAGAGAGGGCAAGTGGTTTTCCAAACATAGAACAGCCAGTGTAATGGCTGGACTGGATTCAGAGCCACATCCCCTCCAAGAACCCTTTGCACAACCTCCATCTTTCTACTGAGGAGTTTCACTAGGCCTGGCCCCCAGCCTGGAGGGTAGAGAAGATTTATTTAGCTCTCTCACAGACAATGCGAAACATTTGCCCAATTAATTTCTTAATTGCTCCCCTTAAGGTAGTGCTTCTCGAACGTCAATATGCAGAGAAATCACCTGGCAGTCTTATAAAAATGCCAGATTGAACTCAGCAGTTCTGGATGAGGCCTGGGATTGAGAACGTCTTGCATGGTCCCAGGAGGTGAGGATCACTGTCTTCAGGAGCTAACAGTCCCGCTGGGTCAGGGAGCTTCCACGAGATGACTAGAGCTGCACATTAGGATTACCTGGAGAGATTTAAAACTATCCCATTGCTGGGCTGCGCCAGAGACCACTGACATCAGAACACAGATGGGTGAAGCCCAAGCCTCAGGATGTTTAAAGTCCCTCAAGTGATTCCAGAGTGCAGCTAGGGTTGAGAAGCACTGAATTAGGGAAAGTTGGTATGAATTTTTTGGTGCTGGAGGGAAGTTCAGGGGTGGGAGGGAGGCAGGGAGGGCTTTCTAGAAGAGCAGCTTCTAGAGTTTCCCAAGGGAAGGCCCTAGAATGGCACTGTCTGGGACAGGAGCTATGATCCCCCAGTTGTTATGGGTCATCTGAAACTGCATTGAGCAAAATACACACTTGATTTGGAAAATTTGGTATAAATAAAATAAGGAAAATATTTTATTAATCACTTTGATATTGACTCTATGTTGAAATGGTAAAAGTTTGAATGTGTTGGGATAAAGTGTATCTTAAAAATTGGTTTCATGGTTTCCTTTTGATTTTTAAAAAAGTGGCTATTAGAAACCTAACAATTACATATGTGGCTTACATTTTATTTCTCTTGATGATCTAAAATCTTCATCATTAATAACTCCTTGATGATGCTTATATATTCAAAAGTCTAAACACCACTGAGGTAGTTTGGAGCTATTGACATAACTTATTCTCTGTGGTCCCTGGACCGGCAGCATTAGCATCACCTGGAAATTGTTAGAAATAAAAATTTATCAGGTCCCACTGAATCAGAAATCCTGGGAGTGTGGTCCAGCAATCAGTATTTTAACAAGCCCTTCTGGTAATTTCTGATGCATGCTAATGAGGAACCACTGGTTTACATTTGTCAAGGGGGAGCTATGATCATGCCATAGGCAAGCTTTCCCCGAGTCTTTTCCCGGAGGGGAAGAGTAGCAGTTCCAGGAAGGCGAGCACTGGAGAGCCAGAGGGCCTGGCACCTCCCATCAACCCCATAGCAGGAATGGGGCGAACTTTGATGTAAGAAAATGAAAATTGATTTCCTTTGTTGTGTAGAAACTTTTTAGTTTGATGTAATCCAATTTGTCTATTTTCACTTTTGTTTCTTATACTTTTGAGTTCTTATCCAAAATTCTTTGCCCAAAACAATGACATGGAGCATTTCCCCTATGGCTATGTTTTCTTCCAGTAGTTTTATAGTTTCAGGTCTTACATTTAAGTCATTTAAGTCTTTAATCCATTTTGAGTTGATTTTTTTGTATGGTGAGAGATAGGGGTCTAGTTTAATTTTTCTGCATGTGGATATCCAGTTTCCCCAGCACCATTTATTGAAGAAACTGTCCTTTCCCCAATGTGTATTCTGGGTGTCTTTGTGGAAAATCAGTTGGTTGTAAGTGTGTGGATTTATTTCCATGTTTTCTATCCTGTTCTATTGACCTATTTTTAGGTCAATACCATGCTGTTTTGCTTACTATAGCTTTGTATTATATCTTGAAGCCAGATAGTTTGATGCCTCCAGCTTTGTTCTTTTTGCTAAAGATTGCTTTGGCTATTTAACTTCTTTTGTTGTTCCATATGAATTTTAGGATTTGTAAAAATTTCTGTGAAGACTGTTACTGGTGTTGTGATAGGAATTGCATTGAATCTGTAGATCACTTTGGGTAGTATGAATATTTTAACAATATTATTGATTCCAAATCATGAACATGGGATATTTTTCCATTTATGTGTGTCTTCCTCAATTACTTTCACTGATGTTTTATAGTTTTCATTGTAGAAGTCTTCCACCTCCTTGGTTAAATGTATTCCTAAGTAGATTATTCTATTTTTGTAGCTATTATAAGTGAGATTGCTTTCTTGATTTCTCTTTCAGATGTTCACTATTGTGTGTAGAAATACTACTAATTTTTATAGGTTGATTTTGTATCCTGCAAATTTACTGAATTTATTAGTTTTAACAATTTTTTTTTTTGATGGAGTCATCAGGGCTTTCTATATACACAATTATGTCCTCTGCAAACAGGGACTATTTGACTTGCTCATTTCAAATTGGAGGCCCCCCTTTTTTTTCCTGTGGCCTAATTGCTCTGGCTAGGACTTCCAGTGCTATGTTAAATAAAAGTGGTGAAAGTAGGCATCTTTGTCTTGTTCTAGATCTGAGAGGATAAGGAAATAATCAACAGAGTAAAGAGACCACCTACAGAGTGGGAGGAAATATTTGCAAACTATGATACTGACAAGGAGTTAATATCTACAATACATAAGGAACTCAAACAACTTAACAGCAAAAAGCAAATACAGCCGGCCCTCCCTTTCTGAGGGTCTCACATCTGTGGATTCAACCAAATGTGGATTGAAAATGTAGTATTTGTGGGACTTGAACATTGGAGGATTTTGGCATCTGAGGGGGGTCCTGAAATCCTGAGGGATGACAGTAATAGATTAATAAATGGGCAAAGATCTGAGTAGACATTTCCCAAAAGAAGACATACAAATGGCCAATCGGTACATGAAAGAATGCTCAGTTTCACTAATCATAAGATAAATGCAAATAAAAACTACAATGAGATATCACCTCGCCCAAATTAGAATGACTATATTATTAAAAAGACAAAAAGTTTCAAATGCTGGCATGGATGTGGAGAAAGGGAACCCTTAGACACTGTTGGTGAGAATGTAAATTAGTACAACCATTATGGAAACACTATAGAGGTTTCTCAATAATCAAAAATAGAATTATCAAATGATTCAGAAATTCCACCACTGAATATTTATTTAAAATAAATGAAATCTGTATATCTAAGAGAGATTCAAACTCCTATGTCCATTGCAGCACTATTCACAATAGCCAAGATATGGTCAACCTTAGTGTCTGGCAATGGATAAATGGACAAAGAAACACACACACATGCACACACACACACATACAAACACACACACCATAGAATACTATTCAGCCATAAAAAGAACGAAATCCTATCATTTGTGGCAATATGGGTGAACCTGAAGGACATCTGTTAAGTGAAATAAGCCAGGGACGGAAAGACAAATAAGGCATAATCTCACTCATTTGTGGATTCTAAAAAAGCTGCTTTCATAGAAGTAGAGCATAGAGTAGTGTTTACCAGAGGCAGGGGAGGGTAGGAGGAAGATGATAATGCAGACAGATTGGCCATGGGTATAAAGTTACAGTTAAATAGGATGAATAAATTCTGGTGTTTTACGGCAGAATAGAGTTTGAGTCGAAAGTATAATACACATATGAGTTTTACCTCTACTTTGGGGAAAGGCTTTAAAGCCATATTGAATAGCAAAAGAGAAGGAAAACAAACATCCTCTACTGGCTTTTGAATAAGCTCTATGAGACCCGCAAGTTACTGGACACCAAAGGAAAAGTGATTTTGAAACGTATCACATTTTGAATGCCTTCCAAGAAGAACGGTCCAGTAGATGATGGATTTGTGGCTAAGATCAAGGGGAGTAACAGCTTCTTGGGAAGTCTCCCAGGAGGAAGGCTGGCCCGAGGGGATCAGAACTGCTCCCAGTGGAAAGTAGATGCCACAGTGATGTAGCTCTGAAAGAGAGTGCACCAGGACAAGAAGTTCCTCTTTTAAAAACTAGACATAACACATGCTGGTTGCATGAGGAAGTGGAAGGAAAATTTATTGCCTAACAAAATAGCCATTCTGCTAGGAAAACGTTTGTTAGGCCTATTTGTCATGAGAGGTAAAGTATCTAGTGTTGCCTGGAATGGGGAAATACTGGCAAAGAAAGCCACATTGTTTTACACAATAAAGTAAATGTGAGTCCTCCGTGTTCCAGTGTGAAATGTTTTTCACTCTTTGAGACAGAAATATTCCTCAATTCTAGTTTACACTTCTCAGTCTTCTGAGAAGTAGCTCCTAAACACAATTCTTTGGAGTAGGCCCTGAAGATAGATTTGAGGCAGGGCATGGGGCCCCAAGGAAGAATGGGCCCTGTGTGAGAGTGGGTGGCAGGGTGGGCTGGCACTGGAGGAGAGAGCAGCTTGGGGCTCCCACGATGGGCTATGGCTGAGGGGCTGAGCCGGCATCATCGGGCATCTTCTGGCATCTGGTGTGAAGCTGCTTTCTGCTCTCTGCTCTGATCTGCCTTCGTCATGCTCTCTACAGCCCTCCTACTCCAATTCGTCATGAGATTTTATATCCACTAACTTGGTAGGTAAGTTTCACCTGGTGTAAACTGTACCAGGTGGCATACTGGGAAAAGAAACAGAGGCGCTGCCACATTTGGGACAGAATGGAGCAGCCACAATAGAAATAAGACATTAGTGACGTTGAGCAAAGCAAGAAGACAGACGAGGTGACCATTGGAAAGCCCAGGGCCTCCTTCTCCCACTTCTTAGACTCTTTGGAAATATTCGGGAGGGGGCCAGATAGTCCACGGAGATTATGTGTGTTGCAGGGGGTGGGCGGGGGCCAGTTATTTTGCCTGGATGCTGAAGGGCTGGAGGATTGCAAGAGAAGAATGCAGCTGAAGGATAGTCGTGGTCACGGCTGTGGTGTTTCCAGCAGTGAAACTGACAGCCATGGAGGAATATGGGAATCCACTTTCCTGGATGTATAACCTGGCTTTTCATCGTGACATTCAAAGTAATTCACAGCAGGAAACTTAACACGCACTGAGCTCTGTCTTCATCATATGAAGAGGACAGCAGTTTGCCCATTTTATAGGTGAGTATCTTGAGTCCTTAGGAGGATCAGGGTAATGTATTGAAAGTCATCTTAGGAGTCAGTGACGGAACAACAATGTGTGTGCTCTGACGATGCAGGTCTAACCCAGCAATCCTTGTTACCATTGCCCGAGTGGAATACAGGAGGTTGGAAGTGGCTTTATAAGAAAAAAAATTATGATAATAATAATGATGATGGTGACGGTTATGATGGTGGTGATGAAGATAATAGCAGCGAATATTTCAATACATTTTAACAGCTCCTTATTTGCCATACACTAAGCTAAATCATCTACTTGGATTATTTCTTCAAACTGTCAACAAACTAATTTCCATCTAGCCTGAAATTTCTCATGCTCAGTACCATTGACATTTGTGGCTGGATAATTCTTTATTGTGGGGGGGCCATCATGTGCATTGTAGGATGTTTAGCAGCATCTCCGGCCTCTACCCACTGGACTCCAGCAGCAACCTCTCCTTTCCTAGTTTTGATAACCACGAGTGTCTCCAGACTTTGCCAAATATCCACTGGGGGACAGAATCATCCCCTGTTGAGAATCTCTGCAGAATCCCGCATTCTTTTCCATCTACCTACAAGATCTCACCCACATGGGGATGTAGCCTCTCCCCCAGTGCTTCCAGTACTTGCCCCTGGGCAGCCAGGTCCACTGTGAGGCCACTCAATTCATTACATCACTCATGTTGACCATGAAGACCCTAAGTCATCAAGGAAGGTTCCACTGGGTGCAGCAAATGCCACTCAGGTAGTCAGGAAAAGTATGTGCTACAGTTAAGAAATATCTCTACCCTAGAAGGGCCCTCACTATTTTGTGTTTATTTTTATTTTAGATACAAGGTCTTGCTCTGTCGTCCAGGCTGGAATGTAGTGGTGCAATTATAGCTCACTGTAGCCAGTTTTATTCTTAAAGACCTAAGACGCGGTGGCTCACGCCTGTAATCCCAGCACTTTGGGAGGCCGAGGCAGGTGGATCATCTGAGGTCAGGAGTTCGAGACCAGCCTGACCAGTACGGTGAAACCCCGTCTCTAGTAAAAATACAAAACTTAGCTGGCTATGGTGGTGAGTGCCTGTAGTCCCAGCTACTTGGGAGGCTGAGACAGGAGAATCGCTTGAACCAGGGAGGCAGAGGTTGCAGTGAGACGAGATCATGCCACTGCACTCCAGGCTGGGCGACACAGCGGGACTCCATCTCAAAAAACTACAACAATGACAACAACAAGAACAACAACAACAACAAAAAGAAAACAAAAAACCCAAAAAACCTAAGGCCTTAGCTATCTAGAAAGTTTGACCCCCCAAATTAGATACATTTTTGGAGTGTTCCTCATAATCAAGATCTTCCTGCATTTACCTCTTCAGAATATTTTACAAATGTTTGTTTTTGATTTTCCTGATTGCCTGTCTTTCCTTGAGGGCTGGGTTGTCTTATTCATTTGTGTGTTCCTGATCCCTATTACAGCAGCTGGTATATGGTAGGGACTCCGAAAGTATTTTTACATGATGGGTGAGTAAGTGCGCCAATGATTGCTTAGTAACAAAGTAACAAAGGTCTTTGACGATTCCATGAGCTGCACTGGAGCCAGGGCTGCTGCCTGACTGATCAGCCAAGGTAGGAGCTGAAGTTTCATGGGCCAGCAGCCCAGGTGGGCTCATGAACACATCAGTCCTGGGTAGTGTGGTGGAGGTGGGGCTGCATGAATCCATCCCCAACTGTCATATCCCAGTGTCTGATATGTCTACACAGCTGGAGGCGGCTAAGTTTGACATTGCTTCAATTTTCTCACTAGTAAAATGGGGATACAAATGCGTATCTGGCAGGGTTATGATGAGGATTAAATTGGAAAAAAACAACTATTTCAATTGTGCTTGACAGAGAGCAGGTGTCCAGGAAATTTCATTTTCCTTCTCTTCCCTTTCTGCCTTTTCTATCTGCCGAACACCCCTCATGCTGGGATCTTCTCTTCTGTCCATGTTGCTATTGAGACTGTTAATCACATGTTCCAAACTGACCAATCAGAATACTCCATTGTTCCTGGTTTCAGTGATTGGTCCAGCAGTGGGCACATGACCTGGGAAAGCCAATGAGAGTCTTTCGGGGAGGGGGACTCGATATAAACGCAGGGTTTTCTCTGGGTTTCTGGTCTGTAAGGTGGTGAAAATCCGAAGTTGCTGGAGGGAGGTGAGCGCAGGTGGCCGGTTTGCTCACAGCAGGCCTGCTAACTGGGGCTAATGATAATAATGATGACAGCTTGGATTGACAGCACACCTGCCATGTTCCTGTTGCCTTACAACCACTATCTCCAGCCTCCCTACCGTCTAGCATGTGCCTTGCTCCATACCTGCCTTCCTGAGGTGCAGAGGACAGCAGCGTGGAGAGATGAAGGGACAACGGGTGCCGATACTCTTGTTTCGACACCTGCATCCGGTTTTGCCTGAAGTCTTTTCATTTGCTGGATATCTTAGTTCCATGAGTCAATATTCTTCTACTTCTTTTTAATCCAGTTTATTTTAGGTTGTTGTGACTTCCAATCAAGAGGTCCTGACTAATATATGATTCATCTCTTTTCCTTCTTTCTTGTTTTTCTTCCTTCCTTTCTCTGCCCTCCCACTCCCTTCCTTCACCCTCTTGCTCCTCTCTCCCCTAGGGTCCTTGTCTCTCCTAGTTCCTAGCCTGGATCCCAATTTTGTCCTTGTCTTTCTGTCCATTCATCATATCCGTGGAGTCCTCAGATAATTGTCATACTGACTCCTAGACATTTACAGATTATAATACAGATCTTTCAAGGCTCATAGGCACACAGCTCTATTAGGAGAAAGATGCGGTGATGTTGACATTTTGGATGAGGGGGTCAAATATTGTTCAGCTCCAGTCAGAGCCACACTTCATATTGCAGGCTTCTACCTGGTTCATTTTCATTTTTATGCAAGCAAACCATCACAAGAGCCCGCCTGTGTTTACCCCCTGCCCAGGTGTATTATGAACATTGTCTCTAGTTCCTACCTGTGGCTCACATAGCTAAGGACAGCAGGGCTTACCTGGCTGGGGCTGAGCGTCTCAGGTGAAAAGTGCCACCTGGAGGTGGGGTTGAGAATGAACTCCGCCTGATGGCCATGTCTGGGTCTGGCACCCCAGGAGTCCACTAAGCAATCATAGGCAAAGGATGCCATTTGTCTCTTGGGTTCACTAGTGCAGTGGGTGACTTCTGCCAGCAGGGAGTTGGTGGATATTGCAGGGTTGGACTGTGTTTTTCAGAGGAGCGGTGATGAATTAGCCCATTTATTTTCCCATGGTCTGAAACCCAAGGAACATCTGTCTGAGCCACAGGCGGCACGTTTTGTGGCTGGTGGGAGGACCCATGTTGCAGGGTTTGATTATGCCCATCAGCCGGGGTTGCTTGGAAGCGTCAGGGAGAGCTGGTGATTAATCACCAGGCACAGTGGCATGGATCCCCTGTGTAATTATCCCTATTGCCCTCAGAGCTGATTATGCTTCCAAAGGGTAGCAGCTTTCGGAAGGAGGTGAGTGCAGGCTGGCCCCTTTGCTCACACCAGGCCTGCTAACTGGGGCTAATGATGATAATGATGACAGCTTGGATTGACAGCACACCTGCCATGTTCCTGTTGCGCTACATCCACTATCTCCAGCCTCCCTACCGTCTAGCATGTGCCACCTTCAAGGTCTTGGCCGTGTTCTTCTAACGCTGATACTGTTATTTACTTCAGTTTTTTCTTTAAATCAACTCAATTTTTTATTTAAATGTATTTTTAAAGTGGGGTACAAAAAATTAGAAAGAATGAATAAGACCTACTATTTGATAGCACAACAGGGTGACTATAGTTAATGATAACTTAGTTGTACATTTAAAAATAACTAATCAAGTATAATTGGATTGTTTGCAACACAAAGGATAAATGCTTAGGGGATGAATATCCCCATTCCCCATGATGTAATTACTATGCATTGCACACCTGGATCAAAACATTTCATGAACCCTATAAATATATATACCTACTATGTACCCTCCAAAATTAAAAATTAAATAAATTAAAAAAAAAGTAAGATTTCCAACTCTCTTCCAAGTAGAAAACTAGTAAGGCTTTCTAGGAATGGAAAGAAACCATACAAAATATGACATAAAACATACAACTAAATGCTGGTTGGTAGTATTGCCTGTGAGGACCCAGCTGAGCCCTGCACCCTCTTTATTATGATGGGGTCTTTAATAGAGGTGAGTGCTGACCTGAGACTTTTTATGTAACCAGAGAAATAGAAGGGCAGTTAGAAAAAATAAAGCACTTCTCATCATGTCTCTACTGGTATACCTCAAAAAATCACCAAGGTCTGTGTCTCAGGCATCAGGGGTGTTCATGTATTTGACTTCCCGTACTTCTCACTCCTCAAGTTGGGCTCTGTTACGTCCATTTCAGAGTTGAAGAAACAGAGCCAAAAAGAGGTTGCAGAGAGAGGATGTTCAAGAAGGGGGATTCCAGCCCAGGCTCTGGAGATAGACCATCATTGTTCTGTACTAGATGCCACGTGCCAAGTTCTGAGCTTGGCACTTCACCTTCATTACCTTGTTCTATCCACATTCCTGCCCTGTGGAACTGTTATGGTTTTCATTTTATGGGGGACACAGAGGCTCAGTGGGGTGCACAGATGGTCCCAAGCTCTCCTGGCAGTAAAACAAAAGCAGAGTTCTTGACCAGGGCATGGGGTGCTGCAGAGGACACACATTCCCACTCTCAGATGCTGCTTGTTCTCTCCACAACCAGCTGTGGGGCAGCTGCTTTGCCAGGGGCCCTGAGTGTCGGCAACAGCCAGAATAACAGGGAAGCAGAGAGGGAGTTTGCTGGAAGGGCTTGGGGGAATGCACAAATGTAGGGCAGAAGCTGGAGAAATGGACCTAGAAAGAACCAGAGCCTAGGCACTCTGGTGTCCGGGAGGCCTCAGGGCTGTGGCCAGAAGACATAGGCACCTTTTCTACTCTTTTGGGGGTCTTCTCCTCAAAGGTGGGGACCTTGAGCAAGAGGGTCCAGTGGATCTGCTCAGGTTACGTGCCTCCCCTCTGGGCAGGGTGAGATCCTTGTTTGGAGAGTCCCACCCAGCAGGATTCACACAATAGGAAGTTGGGGCGGGGGGATCAGGGTGCTATCATAAAGGGTAAGAAGGCTAAAACTAACCTCCGAACATGCAGAAGTTACCTACTATATGCCAGTTGGCCCTGTGCCAGGGGGCCTTCTATCATACTATCCTGTAGAGGTAACAAGAAGTCCCAGCCTCAAAAAGGGGCTGGCGGGCTGGGTCCTAGTTCTTCTTTGCCATGGCTCCAGCATGGACTTATACCCTGGATTGGTTGTCTCATTTCAAAGCAGGGAAAGATCTCTGAGAGCTTTGTCCAGCTCCCTGGATGCTCTGCTCCAGGTGATCTTGGCACCCTCTTCTGAGTCTGGCACCCACACACTGGCACACCTTCCATGACCCTGAGGCTCATGCAGCCTCCAGACTCACCTACCAGTTCTCTTCCTGGGATTCTCAGCTTTCTAGCACACCCTCTTCCAGAGGTGGGAGACCTCCAGTTAAAAACAAAATTGTACACAACTGCAGCCTCATTTCCATTGTTTAAGGAATTAATTATCTTGGTGTATCTTTTCCAATAACAGCTTTCATTAAATTAAACCCAAGGCATTTATATTCCCTGGGAATAACAGGCTGCTTATATATGGCGGGAATGTGCTGGAATTTCTTTAGAAATCAGCACATTGGCTATTGAGGACTAGCTGGTGATCACAGGTATAGGTTTTGAAGTTAAATTGTCAGGATTAAAATCCAGGCTCTGCCATTGCTGGCTGTGTGGTCTTGAGCAAGTTACATTACCTCTCTGTGTCTCGGCTTCCCCATCTGTGCAATTTGGACAGTAAGAGTTCCTATCTCCCAGGCTTCTTGTAAGGATTAAACACGTTCATGTAATGATCAACAAGGTTAACTATGAACATGCTCACAAAGACACACATGGGCTCTTCTGGTGCAATAGGGACGTGGCCTGGAAGCTCACTGCCACGTGGCATTTGGGACCACAAGGGATCAGACCTCATCGTCTGTGCACAGATAGACAAGATCATAAAGAGGAAAAATTAGCATCGGGAAACTGGTTATTTATTTAAGATTGAAAGCGGGAGAAATCTGCCCTGGACATCTTCCCCTCTCCTCTGTTTGTTTTGTCTGCCAAACAGAGGCAGTACCCCCTCTCCACTCTATTTCTTAATTGAGTAAACTCCGTGATCCTAAATGCAAACAAACATGGAGCCAGCACAAACAAGCACGTGCTTCCTGTACGCGCCACTTCTGAGGAGCAGCCTGAGCAGCAGGTGAACTGGCTGGGAGACAGAAACGGCTGCAGAAGGCGCCTCCAGGATTTGGCGTGAGAGCCCTGCAAGGTCAGCCCATGTGCTCCTTCTTTGTTAGATTGTTTGTTCATTCATTTGTTTATTCATTCCTTTATTCAAGTGTTTAGTGAGAACTTCCATGTGGAAGACAAAGACCTAGCTCACAAGGGGTGCATGGTCTAGGGAGCTAGGTGTGGACAAAGAGCCACGTAGGATGTCAGTGCTGAGATGTGGCAGCCACGGGGAGCTATGGAAGGGGGCAGAAAGAAGACCCCAGAGCTCAGGGAAGGCCTGCAGGGCAAGTAGGGAGTTGTCAGCCCAGCAAAGAGCCAAGAGTGTGAGGAGAAGGTCTGCCAGCGCCTGAAGGGGAGAAGCCATGGTTCACCAGCTTCAAGAGTTGATACAGTTGAAAGCATCATCTCTCCATGGCCAACATCCTGGGCTGTGGCTTTAATTTGGGCATAGTGTGTGCCTGCAAAACCTCGGCTGTATTCAACCTAGTCTGCCATTGATGGAGTGAGAACTGCCCCCAAATTATTTACATTCAAATTTGGAAGCAACTGAAACCCAACAGTAGGAGATTCATTACAGTAATTCCATGGAAATGGAATAATATGCTGTCGTTAAAAGTGTTCAAATCTTTTATGGTTATGATAAATCTAATAATAAAATCGAGACATTATTAGAATATATATTTTAACATTTTCCTAGTTTTGTGAAAAAAGCCCCAAATATCTGTATGAGCCTAGATAAATGACAAGAAAGGAAAACAGTAAAATTTTTATAATGGTTATTGCTCAATGGTTGGATTTTTTAAAATACTCTTCTATAATTTCTAAATTTTATGCCCTGAGGATGTATTACCTCCATAGTCAGAAAAATTATGAAAGGTATTTAAAACCCAAACTGGTTTTGGGCATGCAGAATGCTTGGTTATTTCTTAAGTATAAAAATAACTCCCCCTCTGTCCCATCAGCACACGTGTTGCAGGGAGTCTGATGTTGCTCGGTAAGTCTCTTTGGTCATTTCATACTAATGCCCTTTGTTCCCCTGATTATCTCTCTGAGGTTGGGGCCGGGGGATGGGGGTGTGCTGTGCCTCCTGGATGTCTGTCTGCTGCCAAAACATCCTCTCCTGTCTCTGTCTCATTGGTGCATTTTGATGAACGTGTATTGCCTGGTCACTGCGCGCTAACCACCAAATTATGAAACATTTGTGCTGCAAGGGAGCTGAGAGATCCTTAAACTCAATGAACCATTAGGCATAAGACACACACACACACATACACACATGAATACACACAAACACACAAACAGCTTGGCTGCTCTGGGTGAAGCATGTGTGTGTTTGGGGGAAATTTCCTTCCCCACCTGTGGTCGTCCATTTGCCCATGAGCAGCTTCCGAGGCAGGTCTGTGGACCCCAACGCTGTGTAACATCGTGTGAAAAACACAAAGGCTTGCAGCCCTCTCACTGCAGACGTGGGAACACGACTCTGTTTAAAACCCTTCAAAGCCCGCCTTCTTGCTGTGTGATGCTGCCTGGGCCAGCCGGGCAGGTCACCACGCTGTCTCTTCAAAGCAGCTCGCTTATGCCCACAGCGCTGGGCACAAGGGCAGCCACGAGCTGTTTGATTTCTGCGTCCCCAGCAGATGGCTTGGTGCACAGGGGCAGGGCTTGTCTGTCCCTCTCACTGCTGTGTCCCAGGCTATGTCTCCACCATGTAACTTCAGACAAGTTCCTCAGCATCTCTGTGTCCTGGTTCCCTCATTTGTAACATCAGGATATTGATAGGGATGTCCTTATGGGGCCTCATGAAAATGAAGAGTTCTCTGTGATGTGCCTGGAACCACAGAGGGCAGCAAGTGGGAGCCACAGAAAGTCATCTCTTTATCATAGTTGTCATTGGTAACTATGACGGTTATTAAGGGCAGGGGTCTCCCACCTTCTGCATCCAGGCCTTGTCATTCCTTATAAAAGTTTTCTCCTTTCAAGGACTTTCAATGCCCTGAAAACGGAATGCTCCTCCCTGCTCCCCATCAGCTGCTGCAGAGCCCTGAACCCCTTGAACTTGCCTTGCTTAGTTCTTTCAGGGGCCGCCTTGGATGCCGCCTCACTTCCCTCTTCTTGGCTCCGTGGCTGTCAGAGGGGCTGGGCACTGGGTTACTTCATCAGTTCCTGAGTGTTGACCGGCAGGAAACAGTGGTTTCCTGTTCATATCCTGCCTGAGCCTGGGCCGGGTGGAGGTGTCCTGCATGGAGTCTTGTGAAATCGGTTGGACTGCAACACTCAGCAGCGCGGTGAGTCCACCCTGAAATCCACAGTGACCCGTGTGGCATGTACTGGGAATTGAACGCTTGGGGAAAGAGCTGGGCTCCAGCGGATCAGGCCCGACCAAGTCGTTCCCACAGCTCAGGACCGGACGCTACAAGCCCACTTCGTAGCAGTTTGGCTGACGGCAAACTTTTGCAACACAGTGCAAAAACCATTTAACACCTTTAAGGGAATTGGAAATGGGTTTTTCATGTGTGGTGGTGCTGAAAATTGAGAATAATGACAGAATTATTAAAAACAGCCTTCTTGGCCTTAGACTCTTCATTGCCTCTGGTCTGTAAAACTGACAAATAAGCACTGTAGAAGCCACAGATGAAATATGTCGTCTTGGGAGCCCTGGAGAATTGTCTCTGAATTCTTTTGTTTATGGATTGTAGAAACTGCTTTGGGGGTAGCTGGATGTAGAAGCAGAAGGACAGAGTGGGGAGCTGGGAGCAGGAGGCCTGGGTTTGTCTCCTGAGTCTGTTTCCACTGGGGCCTGAGGCTCCCATGTGAGGGAACATGAATGGGCCAGGCACATGGGCCCTGTGGGGTGACAGAGCTGTGGGGCTCCATGGTGGCTCTGTGGGCAGCTAGCTTGGGGATGGCTGAGATAAAGACAAGTAGTTTTCCTTCCTGCAGGACTTCTCAGAGCCTTTAGTGTGGTTATAATGATAGAAAACATGTATTAAGTCCATACCCTGAACCAGAAACAATGCTAAAAGCTTTGCACTTGGCCTTTTTTTTTTTTTTTTTTTCTTTTATCAACATGTGTGAGGACGGAAGCTTAGGCTTACAGATACGGACTCATTGAGAGTGAGTGGACGTGTCTGATCTTTAACCCAGTTCTGTCTGACCAAAAAGCCTGTGCTCTAACCACTGTGCACCCCTGCCTGTCTGTCCTGTTGAGAGAACTGTAGGGAAAGCCTTGAGATTATGTATCCAGTGCTCCCCTCCTCCTGATTGGAAGATGGCAGCTCAGAAGGTTAGGGCGCCTTCTCCTGTCCTCCGAGTGGTTAGATGCACGTGTCCTCTTCTGTCCTCTGCTCTTCCCACATCCCTCTCTCTCTGGTGCTCTGGTGGAGCCCCTGGGATCAGGGGTCACAGGAGCACCTGGGCCATTTGCATGGTTGTTGGTAAAGGGTGTTCTCCCCCCCCTCCCATTAAGGTGCCTGCCATCAAAGTGCCTTATTGCTTGAGTTCCAATCTCGGCTTCACAACTCTGTAGCTGTGTGACTTTGCACAATGTACTGAGCCTCTCTGTGCCTGAACATCCTTGTTTGTAGATAGTAAAGATAATTGTCCCTTACTCCTAGGTTTCACATTGAGTGTTTAGCAAGTTAATGTTTGTAACGTGTGAAGTCATAAGATGCAGGACTGGATGACTGCCCTACCCACAAGGGGTCTAGGATCTTCCCGAGTTGCACTACTTATGGGACAGGTCTGCCAAGCAGCCCTTGTGAAGATAAAGGTGATGATGAGTTCCTCCCACAAAACAAGAGCCTCAGAGAGACTGGAAAATAACCCCCGGTGCCTTTTATCAAGTGGCCAGCAGATGGCAGAAGCAAGCCAGGAACAGAGCTTGTGTGCTGCGGCTGTGGCAGCTACCTTGGAAAATCCCGTGGTGTTTGGTGGTCGTATTAAGAGATCTCTGGTGTAGGAGCATCCTTCATTCTAAGCAGGATTCTGAACAAACTCAGAACTGGCTTTGTGGCTGGTACCGAGGACCCAGGGGTCACGGCTGCTCCCAGTGGGTGCTGATGCCCATTTGTTTGTGCAAGTTGGTCCCCTGTAAGGAGGACAGATGGTCTGTCTCGGACTTTCTGGCCTGTGCACCAAGGCCCAGGGATGGAAGTGGGGCAGCATGTCCCCATCATTAAATAGGGCGTTCTTGATAATAATCCCATAAGGCTTAATGTGATGGGTGTGGTCAATCATTCATTCATTCCGTGAGGATTCAGTGAGCAGCTACTCCATGCCTCTAGGCTCTGAGGATGCAGCATGAGAAACACACGCAAGGCCCACGATGACCAGGGAGCTCGCCTTCCAGGGAGAGAGGAGAAAAATAAATGGTAGGGAGTTAAACACGACAAAGTAGAAAAGGGCCAGCTGCAAGAATGAAATTAAATAGGAGGCTGGTGGCAGGGGGGCAGGGAAGCCTGAAGCACCTGACTGCCCAGAACAAGCCGCACCTGTGAGGAGCTGGGAAGGGCACTCCAGGCAGAGGGAGCACCAGAGCAAACCCTGGGAGGGGGATGAGCCTCTTGTTGAAGAACTAGAAGGAGGCCAAGGTGGCTGAGCAGAACACATGAGGCGGAAGGAGGAAGTGAGGGGCCCTGGGCCTGGCCACCAGCCGGCAGGATCAGGGGTGAGGACTCCACTTGGGAGAGTGTGAATGACCCAGTGTGAATGACAAAGCAGTTTCATGCAGCTCAGCCTGTCTGGCTAAGTGCGCAGCCCTGAGGATTGGGCTCTGAGCGTTGCAGCCCTTCTGAGTCTGTGGGCCCCTCTCCCAGGAGGATCAGGTTGCCCAGGGCAGCTGGAAATGTCCTTAAGCGACTCCTTGCTGCTGCTGCCGCTGCGTCTTGCTGACATCATTTCCCCCCACAAGCGCTGGTCTCCTGGGACGGCTGCCCCCTCTCATCTGCACATCTAGCTCCCCTGCCAGGCCTGTGCTGTTTTCCGGGGCCTCACAGAGAAGCTCGGGCAGGTGGAGCCTCAGCAAGAGGCGCCATCCTCCCCTTCAGCCTGTCGCGGCTCCTCCCCGGGGCATGCTTGAAAGCCCAGACATGTTCTTCACATCTGAGAAAGCAGTTAAACTGAAATTCCTGGCAGATTCAGGTTCAAATCCTTATTAGGCTGTTAAGTGAGAGGGGATTTCATTTCCTTGCAGCCGCCCTGGGTCCTGCCACTGAGCAGCTGTTGGTAGGCTCTGCTGTGAGGTCTCCTCTTCCGGCTTTCCCACTTCCCAAGGTAACCTGGTGTGGGGAGGAAGCCGGGGGCCTCTGGTGAATGGGAACCTGTGCAAAGAAGGAGCTGAGGGCAGGGAGAGGTGGGATAAGGCCCAGCGTGGGGGCCTGGAAGTGAGGCCAGCAGAGAGTCATGGAGAGGCCCTCGGAGAATACGTTCTGGGGATGCAGTCAGGGAACACCTGTTTCCTGCTGTGTGACTCTCACCACCCAGCTGTGGACACACACATATGTACATATATGCACACACAGGAACACATATGCACACACAGGAACACATGCACACACATATACACACGATGAATACACATATACAGACACACATTCATATATACATACACATACCTACGTATACGCATGTACACATGTACACTCACACATGCACATATAGACCTACAGATACATAAATGTACATCCTTATAGATGTGTACATATACAGTACACATGCATGTACTCACAAATACTTATGCCCACATCTACATATATGTATAATACATATATACACATATAGATATATACATATATACTCACATGTCTATGTATAAACACACACCTATATGCACATGCCTATACATGTATGCACATACATGCCCACATACACCTATGTAAACATATACACAGAGCTATATTTAAATATTCTCATGCATGCATATATACACACATATATACACATTTATGCATGTGCATTCATGTACATATACACACATGCACTGACATTGACACACATGCATGACACATACACATGATATAGATATACACACATATATACCTGCATGCACACATCTATATGCATACATACATATATGTGGATATAGACAAATAGCAGATATACACATACATGCACATATCTGTATGCACACATATATACATACAGATAAACACATGTACATTCATCTAGATTTCCACATTTGCAAGTGCATATTGGTACACATATGCACACATATGTGTATGTATGAATCTTTTCTCCCTCTATATCACACACATACCTTTTGCTGAGAGCTTAGTATTTACTAGGTGCCAGACTCTGCTCTCTTAATATAAGGTCGCCCCAAAACAGACCCTGAGCTGAGGATTCGGGTGCAAGCGGCTAACATGGACGGTGATCCAGCAGCACCGTGAGGAAGCGGGGCTGAAACCTGGAAGGGAGCAAGGCCGGGGATTAGGGTGACCACAAACAAGGCCATCACTGAGGACCTTGGGGTTCAATTTCTCCAGTGGGGGTGTCTAAGCCACTATGTTGCGTCATGTGTCAGAATTGCCCTCTGGAGGACTGGAAAACTGGGTGTTGACTGCCACTTCCTGCTCCTGGCCATGAACTCCTGGTGCTTCTAGTTTGCCCAGCATAGGCCATGTGCTCCTGGGGCCAGCGAGGGTCCACAGGCAGAGGCTGGGGACCTGTGCTGCAGGTGATTGCAGGTGGGCCCTGGGCCACCACACGCTCCACACAGGTGCTGCCTCATGGGTCCTTCACAACAACCCCGTTTGACAAGGAAGAATCTGGGGCTTGGGGAGGTCTATAGATTTGAGGGGTGTTATGGGCGAGGCTCATAGCAGAACCAGGTCAAGAATCAAGGTTGTGTGATTCTAGCAGGTAAGTCCTGACAATGACTGGCAAGTGTGAGCCATGCAGGGGCAGGACAGGCCTCATGAGTGGTGACAGGAGGTGGTTCAGGGTTGTTTTGCACAGCCAGACATTCTTTGAAGGGCAGCTGCAGTGAGGGGCCTGGCTGCAGAGCCAGCCTGCCTGGGTCCAGATCCCAGACTCACCATGTCCTGAGGGAGCTTGGGGGGAGCTGCCTGTTCCCTCTGGGCTTAGTTTCTCGTCAACACTAAGAAGACTCAGTTGAATCATGTTCATGATGGAGTGCTTGCAACACCACCAGAGAGGAAGGGATTGTGAATGAGGCCGTCCTGGGGAAATGCAGGTGTGTTGGGGTGGGCGGGTAACCAGGTATTGCGACAGGGGCACAAGGTGGCACTCAGCCTCCTTGTGTTTGTAGCAGACTTTTGAACGCTAGACTTTCTGGTGGCACCTGTAGCACCCTTAAAAAGTGAATGCTGCTGCCCAAATTAAATCTGAGCAGACTGAACTGAACGTCCCAGCATAACCTCAACGTCTCTGGGGCCCCATCTGCCCTGCTCTTAGCATCCCACTAAGAGAAGCAGCAGACACTCAAAGCAATTGGAAAAATGACCTGAGTTCTTCCAAACCCTTTAAGGAGAAACCTCTCTCTGACTTTCCCTCCTATTCTTTCACCTGTATTTCTCCCCTCCCATGGTCTCACTCCAGAGCTTTTCCAGAGCCCCTTTCTTTCCCAGAGGCTCCTTGGAGCCAGCCCTCATGGCTCTGGCCTTGTTTTCTGCTCCACGTTTTAGCATGAGGCAGGCATGTGAAACAGCAAACATGACATTTTCTTTAGTGGGTAGGGGAAGAGGAGGGCTGAACCTCTAGCGCCCGAATGCATTTGTCCCTGTCACACACAGTCATTGTCCAATTACCTTTTGGGAGGGAAAACCCAGTGCTGATCACTCCGCCTACTCCAGTTTTTCCTGATCTGAATGATCTGCCTTAACAATGTGTTAATATTTTACCCAAGTTCACTCAGAATAAGAAAGTGCGTAGAGGTGCCCACTAGAGGGTGGGCGCACAGCAGTGGGCATCTCGGCTCTCTGCCCGTGGGGATCCTGCCAGGTTGTTCAGAGCAGCTCCTCAGTGTCACTCTCCTCCCCACCCTCCCTTTCCTTGGGGTCTAGCCGTTTCTAGCTCCAGTGTTGCCCCTCCCAAGCTGGATGTAACCTAGCTTCTGTCTTTTACCTGTTACCTCATTTGTGCAGTTAACATTTTATGCACGTCCCTTACAGTGTAGAAGGAAAACATAATTCTAATCTGACTCCATTCAGTGATGTTAAATACTGCATGTGAACATCTCCATCCAGAAGTTCATCCAATGTAGACTCATCAAAAAGCAGGAGTCCTAAATGTTTGCATTGTGCAAGCATCCTTAGCACATTGCTATATAGGTGTTTAAGAGTGTCTTAAGAGATATTTGGAAAATTGGTTGGGGATTGTTTTTGTTGGCCTGGGAATGTATTATTATTTTTTCCCAGTTCACATAAAGGGGTGAAGCCCTGATGTCTGGAAATTTGCTCTCCAAAGTGTTTCCAGGAATTGACAATATTTGGATAATGAGGGGTGTCTGTACTTTCCTTGACCTAAACTGCTGGTAGAGGGGGATATTTTTGTATGATTGGGCAAGGTCAAACACAGAATCAAATCGGGAAGAACAGGGTCTGACATGATGAATCCCTGCCTCGCCTTGCCATTGACAAGAGACAGAATAAACGCCCCCAAAGAACCCTGCACCATGAACGCTTGATGGCAATCCTGTCTCAGGGCTTTGCTGCTCGCTGTCAGGCAGCAGGCACACTACCCAGGGCCATGGGGAAGGCGTCTTGCAGCCACACTGCAGCAGGAGGCTGGTCATATCTACGGGCTCCACCAAGCCAGGATGCAGAGCTCGGCCCGTCTCATGGCACAGGCTTGGGCTGCTTGGAGCTTATAATGAATTAGAGCCACAGCTGATTGATTTTTTTCAAGGCTGGCACTCACGCTGGGTGCCTGAGAAGACGATGAATCTGCAGTGCCGAAGTGCTGCCTGGCCTGTCAGGAACCAGCTGCAGCTGGGATTCTCTGCAGCCTTCCCCGCAGCAAGCTGGGGTAGCCATGAGCCCTGCCTGTCCAACGTGGGGTCAGGCGGGCATGCCTGCTGTGTCTGGCAGCCTTGACACCCCCAGATTCTGCTGGAAGATGCTCGTGGCCTGAAAGCTCATTTTGTAGTCGCTCTACCCTGAGATGCAGCTTCTGCACTGGCAGGATTAACGCAACCAGAATCTGCTTGGCTCATTCCCCACCGGGCCTCAACAGGCCTGCAACGCCACTGTCTGCCAGGGAGAGCCACTCGGTGATACTGTTAATTAAAACCATGACTTTGGGGGCAAGAAAAAAGTTTAAAACGCTGAAGTCATCTTCCCTAATAGAAATCTTATTTTGAAGGTGCTCACGGAGGTCAGGCTGACCAGAAAAACCCACAAGCCATAAATAAGCTCAAATAGTTTTATTTAATTTACTTAATTCGGTGCCTGGAGTCCTCATGGGGAGAGGTGCCTGGTATCAACACAGGGTGGGGGTGGCCACCCTCATCTCTAGCCCCTGGGTCCCAGAGCTGAGAGGAGGGAGAGAACTGAACTTTCTTGGAAGAATGTGGAACTGCTGAGTAGATGCTTTGGAATTTGCTGACCCAGGCATCTGGGAGTACAGCCTGACCGGCCATCTCTGCGCCAAGCTATCTATAGTCCAATGGCTATTTTCAATTGGAAATTCATTTTAAAGTGGTGGCAGTGACGGGGGAGTGGCTGTATCTGTAATCCATTATTTCACACAGAGAATTCCCTTCTTTCATTTTTTTCTGGCCAAAGTCGCTGCTTTGAACATGGGTGGGTCTTGGAGCCCAAGACTGAGCTGGCTGCTTGGAGAAAAATTGGAGGGATTTGAAAAGGCCCGAGGGAGGGTGTCCTCTGAGTTGGGGGTGGCAGAAAACATCTTAAATGTGCAGGCCCAAGCCTTCTGCAGTGAAGGAAATAGGACTCTGGCTTCGGCAGACCTAACTCAGTCTCTGGGTTCTTGGGCTAATTTGTGAAATTACCTCTCCCCTCAGGACTGGGAGAGAACAGCCTTAAATAAGTGCAATTTAATTCCCTTGATTGTGGTCCTCTTTAATGAAAAACCAAAATTTATTCTCTCTCCTGCTAGTTTCCCATTGAAAGTCACAAGAAATGAGGCTGGGGTGGAGGGCCTGGAGTTGCTATGGAAGCATGATGCCTAGAACCCACTATGGGATGGATGGTCATTGGTGTCACGGACTGTGGTGTAGACATTGTCTCCTGTGCCAGGATGTGGTCTGGTCCTGCGCCCCTTTGCCTTTGAAGCTGTGCCTGCCTGTGATCTGGGAGTGGCACGAACCCACAGAACCCAGCCCACCCTGCAGGAAGTGGGAGAGCTCCCCGGGTACTCTGGTGCTGAGGAAGCACAGCTTAAAGAGGAAATTTCCTTGAAATCCACACAGACCTCCTTCCAGAATGTTCTGGAAGGAAGCACAACTTCAAGAGGAAATTTCCCTGAAATGCACACAGACCTCCTTCCAGAATATTCTGGAAGGAAGCACAACTTAAAGAGGAAATTTCCCTGAAATGCACACAGACCTCCTTCCAGAATGTTCTGGAAGGAAGCACAAGTTAAAGAGGAAATTTCCCTGAAATGCACACAGATCTCCTTCAGAATGTTCTCTAAATCCTCCTCCAATTCAACTGTCATCACCACAGAACCCACACCCTATGATAAATGGCCAGAGCCCTTACTGTCTTTGTTTTACTCCAGGCATCTCAGGCCACTAACAAGGAGGTGGAGGTCTCAAGGCTATTGTCAACTGATTCTGCTGGAGGCCAGACCAAAATGGCTTTCTTCCGTGACAGCGTCAGTCCAGTTACAAATCTCCCGGTTCCATGATAAAGGATTTGGCTGGGCTATGGCCCTGGTTTCTTGGAGGAAACCTCTAAATCCTTGAAACTTCCCGAGTGATAGGAGAATCTATGTTATTCATGGTGGGCCTTTCCAACCATACCTGAGTTTATGCTCATGAAATTACCAGGATGGAAGCTGACCACACCAGAAAGGTCAGCCAGGTAATTGGAGGCTTGGGGCTTTGACCAACATGACGTCAGTCCTTCAGTGAGGGGAGGAGGGCTGGAGATTGAGTTTAATTGCATGGCCAGTGAGTTAATCAATCATGCCTATGTAACGAAACTCCAATAAAAATTCTGGACATGGGCTCAGGTGAGCTCCCAATTAGTGAACACATCAAGGTGCCTGCAGGTGATATGTCCCGATCCACAGGGTGATGCCATGGAACCTTCCAGGCCTGGCCCTATGCATCTCTTCACTGGGCTGGGCTGTATTTCCACCATTTGATAATAACACTGTAATCTTGTCACTGCAGCAGTTTCCTGAGTTCTGCCAGTCGTTCTGGCAAATTATGAAACCTGAGGGGGTTGTGGGAAATGCCAAATTTTTGGCCAGTTGGTCAGAAGTGCCAGTTCTGGGGAGCCTGGAGCTCCTAGCTGGAAATTCTTGTGGGCAGTGTACCTGGCCTCTGATGTCTGAGCCAGTTCTTGGTGTTGTGTGTTGGGATGGCACTGCAGTCCCTAAAGCAAGTTCTGGGGAATGGTAGGAAAGCATCCCTGCATCTATATTTCCATTTGGTCCCAGTCTAAAGCAGCTGGTCCTCAGAATTGTCTAGGGGGCTTTTAGAAAGAAGAGCCTTCTGGAACCCTTCCTGAACAATTCTGATCCCATAGTCCCGCAATGGGCCCTGGAGTCTGTATTTTTGAAAAGCTTTCCTAAGTAGTACTGAGGCAGAATCATATTTGAGACTAACTTTCCAGTGCAGCCAGGCATACCTCCCAAAAAGAGAAAATCTGTTTGAAAGAAGGGAAAATGCAGAAAACTGGGGAGGCCATTCCCCAGTGTTCTAACAAGTCAGGGAACAAAGGGACGGCAGATAGAAAGTTCCATGCCGGGAGGTCAGTGCTGCAGCCTGCGTCCTTACGCTGAGGTCAGTCTATGAAAAGGCATATTTGGTGACCCTGCATCCCTTTCTGGGTGTTGAGCTCTGGAGACACTTGCGAGGCCTTCTTCCTTCTCCATATGTCCCCCCTTGGACCTTTCAGATGTCCTTATGGTCCTGACATCAGTATCCTCTGATGGGATGCACATGCTCGACCTCGGGGACCAGCTGGAAGCCCTAGCTACTGCTGGCAGGGGCCAGGACCCTCAGCACTGAGGGTCTGGGTAGATGGAACTGCACACCTTGCATCTGGGGCGAGGAAGAATGTCCTAAGAACTGAGTGGCGCACGAGGAATTCACGTGACAGTTTCTCAAGCTGGTGGCCTTCTCCCTGTCTCCTAAAACTGCCCTGAGCTGCCTCTGTCTCCCACTGGGGTGACAGCCACATCTCCTCTCTGATCTCCCTGCTTCTCATCTTGCCCCTATGCAGCCTGTTCTCCACACAGGGCGATCCTTTAACAAGTCAACCATCCATGTCTTTCCCTTGCTTAAAATCCTCCGAGGCTCCTTTGCACTGTGAAAATTACAGCAAGAGCCCTGGGGATCTGTCCTTGCCTGTTTCCTCCCCCTCACTTGGTCCTGTCATGCATCAAATCATAGCCACATGGTTTTTGCTTTCTGTTTTTCAAAGAATTTCAAATTCTCTTCTCCCACAGGGCCTTTGCACAAGCTTTTCCCACAGCCTGCAACACCTGCCCTTCTTCCCCACACTTGGCTTGTTCCCAGAAATTCATCATCCTGTCTTAAATGTCACACTCTTCAGAGAGGCCTTCTTTAGCCCAGATACATAGGTAGGTTGACCCTATTGTTGTCTGTGACATTATCTTCTTGATGTCTTTGGACTTAATCACACTTTCAAATATATATTTGTTTTTCCTGTCTCTTCCACGAGGCTGTTGAATGTTGCATGGACCTGTGCCCGGCACAGAGAATGTGCTGGTTTCAGTAGAGTAATTAATACAAGCAGCAGCAGTGAATAACCCAGACAACGTCAGTGGCTTATCTTGGAAAGGTTTTTTTTTTTTTTGAGACAGAGTCTCGCTCTTGTCGCCCAGTCTGGAGTGCAATGGTGCAATCCCGGGGCTCACTACAACCTCCGCCTTCTGGATTCCAGTGATTCTTCTGCCTCAGCTTCCTGAGTAGCTGGGACTACAGATGTGTGCCACCAGGACCTGCTAATTTTTGTATTTTTAGTAGAGACGGCGTTTCACCATGTTGGCCAGGCTGGTCTCAAACTCCTAACCTCAGGTGATCCCCCCACCTCGGTCTCCCAAAGTGCTGGGATTACAGGTGTGAGCCACCGCGCCCAGCCAAGAAGGTTTATTTCTTGATCACATGACTCAGCCAGAGCAGGTGGGCATGGACCTCTGCTCTCCCCACTCCACCTAAAGAACCTTCTCCACCTCCTGGTGTCCTTACCTGGAATATGTGGCCTATGAGGTTTGCCAAAGAGGAGAAAATGGAGACACACTAGCTGTTATCAGCCTGGCAGCCACAGGCTCACTTCTGTTCTTGGCCCATTTGCCTGACCAGTCCTGTGGCTCCCACCACCTGCAGGAGAGTGGGGAACAGAGGAGGCAGGAAAGACACTAGGAAGAGTGGGGAGGGAGGAGAACTGCACAGCTGGAGAGGGTAGGAGGGATGCTGAGGGGGTGCTGCTGGGAGGAGGGTATGTACTGCTGGGAGGAGGGACGCTGGGTGGGTATTTCTGGGAGGAGGGGGAGGGGGAAGAGCCACACAGCCCGAGGTCCGTGGCAGGAGGAGATGACAAGCAGGGAGAACACCAACGGAATAAACTCTGCAGTTTCCTTCAGATCATCCCTGCATAGGTGTTTCTCGAAACTCATGTTCAGTGAGAACAGCAGGCATAGACTCAGGACAAACCCTCCGTCTCCTTTCAGGTTAGGTTGGCCCATGGGCTGGAGCGTCTGCGTCTTGGTCGGCCCGGCAGTGTACATGTCAAGCAGCGCGCAAAGACTCCACAGCCATTCGTAGGCACTGCTGGCCTCATGCTCCAGACAGCCCTGGGACAATGGGCCACCAAGGGAAATCAATGATTGTGTGGGTGCAGGTGACCTCCAGCCTGCTTCAGGGCCACCCTTGTTCCCCATGCCAACTCCCTCCTTCCTATGGGCTCCCAAGAAATGGGTGGCAGAGACCAGCCCGGTGATTTACCTCCTGCCTTTCCGTGACTGCCTCCCAGTCCTGTGCATCTCATGTTTAATTATGAGGCTGTGGAAGGTGGTGATATTAATTATAGGGCTGAGGTTGTGTTACTTGGAGAAAGTCAGTGCACATGTCATTTGATTTTCCTCAAGAAGGAAAATTGTATTTTTTTCCGATCTCAAAAATAATTCCAGGGAAATAAATGTGTACAATCACACTTTGGGGTTTAAAACTAACGAGTTTCAGTTTTAAAACATGTTAAAAACCTTTCTATTTGGAGAAAGCTGGAAGAATCCACTTTGGGGATCTGGCGGTTCTCAGGAGCTGTATTACCTCGGGATGGTCTCACTGGTTGGTAGCAGCTTTTGTATGAGGAGGGGCATGGGGTCCCGACTTAGGCAGAGAAGGCTTTGCTGAAGAGGTGCAAAGCCCAGCTTAGGGCTGGGTTTTCTACAGACCAGGAACAAAAGCATTGCTTGGCAAGATTTCTTCTCTGCTCAGAGAAAACACGCAGATTCCAAAGAGTGAGATGGAGAGAATTTGACATGTCTTGGTTTGAAAATAAGTCAAAAGAAGTCTAATATTAACAATAGCAATGATAATAACAACCATTAATTGTGCCTTTGTTAGGTACCAGGCCCTATTCTAAGTGTTGTGAGTGCCCTCTGTCATTTAATCTCCATGGAGTCCTGAAGGTGCTTCCCAGGTTTGTCCCCATCACACAGATGAGGCAATCGTTCTGTTAAGACTGTCCTTGGGTCATTATGTCAGCAATGAAATCGGTCCTGCCATTACTAAACCCTTACTGTGTGCTGGCATTTGTGTATACATGCATGTGTGTGTGTGCACACGTGTGTGTTTGCGTGTACATGTGCACGTGTGTGTTGTGTGCCTGTGTGTGCACATGTAGAAAGAAAGTGATGTGTGGGAATGGAGAATTCCAACCCAGGAGGAGGCTGTGCCTGGGGCTGCCACGAGAAGTGGTGACACTTCGAGAAATGGGTTCCAAATGCACGTTGCCTTCCAGTTCTCTGTGTGACCTTGGGCAAGTCACTTCAGCTCCCTGAGCTTTGTTTTTAAAAATATTTTTTAAATGTATAAAACCATGGACCATTACATATGAAGAGAAATGTGTGTGCAAACATTCAGTTAATAATCACAAGGTGGAGGAGTGCCTGCTCAGACCCAGAGCTGACACAGGGACCTCTCCCAGAAGGCTGCAGGGCTTCCCTCCCGACCCTCCAACGGCCCACTTGCTGAGCCCGTGCTTATCTGTTCAGTGGAAATGCCATGTGCCACGTTCCTCAGAAGTAAAGCCACTAGGTAAGTGTGACACTCTGTGCCCAGCTTGGTGCAAAGTCCCTTGTGTGTGCTATCTTATCGACCTCCCAAATAGCATGGTAAGGTCAGTACTGTCACTTTCCCCACTTTGAAGATGAGGAGAGCACAAATTCTAGATGGAAATGGAGGTCACGCAGTGGAAATAGGATCCAGACAGATTAATCCAATCTCAAGCCTGAATTCTTCCATTCCACGCTACGCTTGAAGCTCAATCTCTCTTCCTGGTTGATTCTCCCCACTTCCCCACCCCCAGATATATACCATCGCTGCTTGGTGGACAGTAGCCATGACTGGATTTTGGTAAAGGTTGCTGAATAATCAGGCTGCTGGGTAGTTTTTCCATTTCACCTTTCCCAGTGAAATGGGGCCCCATGAAAAAGGCAGCTCAAGTTGTAAATTACTCAAAGGAAGGACAGAAAGGTCTTCTGTTTGCACCTACCCTAAGGATTTGGGGTAGACAATGGGAATTTACTAATTATGAATTCCAGTGCTTTCCTTGCTGAAAGAGAGGCGTGGAATCAACGCTGAGTGAAGGCATCAAGTTTAAGCTGCTAATTACTTCCTGATCATGCAGAATAAAAGCTACATCCCTTGAAATACACCAGGCAGCTAAACATAATCTTTGCCTTTCCGTAGTGTTGGTTAAGGAATCCAGATGTTACCGCAATAACCACTCCATAAACAAAAGGAACACCCAGCTGTGAGAACTGGCTTCTCAGCATTAGTCCCAGCAGAGGCTCTTCCGGGGCTGGGTTCTGATGGTTGCCCTGTTTCAGCACAGCCCTTATTGGCAGGCAGACGGCACGGGCACAGCCACAGGCTGAAGGTGAGTCCAGCACACAACTTCCTGACAGTGAACAGGAGTAAACATGGGACCCACCCGAAACCTTTGTCTGTTGACTTCTTAGCAAATGGAGGCAGCTCTAGGCTCTGGAGAGTTCGGGTATAGGAGACCATGACTTGAGCAGACTGATATAAGTGGAATGCAAACATATTTAGATGGCACAACTTAATTTAGATTTATCAGTGCTAATATAGGAAAAGCTAGTATTTATTGGGGCTTATTAGATTTTTAGTCTGAATCCTCACAACTTACGAGGGGTTTCGTTTTACAGACTATGATCTTGCATGATTTCCCCAAAGATGCTCATTAAGTATATGGTGAAAGTAGAATTTGAATACAGAAGACCTGGTTCTGCTACTTTCTGTGTTTCTATTTGGTTCAAACCAGCCTTTCTTCTTTCAAAACAACTTCAGTGCAATTCATGGTTTTGGAAAGTAAACTTGATTTTGAGATTCAGACAATAAGTGCATTTTTAATGTTTATTCTTTTATCTTGAAAAACTGATATATTTATGAAATGATATGTGCTCACTCAGTGTCAACACTTCAAACAACACAGACAGTACAATGACAAATTGGAGATCAGCTCTAATCTCGGCCCCCAATTTAATGCATTGCTGAATATTCTTCTGAACATAGTCCATCCCACACTGTCCCATGACACAAGACGCTCCAAGGGGCTGAAGATAGAGGGACTTCTGCAGTCAAGAGAGCTGGGAAACTCTTGGACAGTCACAATGTGCATTTGGGTATTAAAGGCTCTGAAAAGTTCTGCACCAAATAAACCCTTGGATTGGCTTGATCCGATGCCATGTTTCCAAAACCTACTTGCCTGTGGGACACCTTAGTCCATAACACAGGTTGGCATTTCTTCTAGAGAGTGTGCTGTGAAAAACACTGGTCTCACAACACTGTGCATTCATCCAGCAGGTATTTACCAAGCAGGGACTTTGGGCCAGGTCCGTGCTCGGCTCTGCAGGTGGACCAGCCAGCCCTGACCTCCATGGTGTCGCTTCTCATGGGAGAGGCTGCACAGCAGTCATTGAGAAAATGAAGAAACACACAGGTACTTTCAGATGCTGATAATGACTACCATGTGCTAAAAGAGCTCCAGGTGTTGTCTATTTTGAGACAATCTTCTCGACAATGAGATAGAATGAACCATGCAAACTTTGGGGGCTACGATGGTTTTAGGAAAGAGCTAGAGTGAAAAATCCTTTGACATATATACATACAAATAAAGATACATGTGTATAATTTTATGTAATTGACATCACATTATATGCTGGCACCTGCCTTTTTTGCTTAATGAAAATGTCAAAGGTAATATTACCAATCAATCAATATATTTCACCATTGTGTTTAATTTCTGCAGAGCACTTATTCAAGCACATACTGCATTTTTCTTAGTCACTCCCTGGTGGGAATAGAAAGTTTTCTCAGGCATGCATTTTTCCCACTTCTGAAATGATCTCCTTAGAATAAATTCCCCAAATTGTATTGCTGGGTTCAAAGGCATGAACATTTTACATTTTTATACAATAATGTCAAACTACCTTCTGGAAATGATGCTCACTTTACTTTCCCTCCAAGACTGCGTGAAAATGCCCATTTTCCTAAATGCTTACTATGACTGGTTTCCAACTACATTTTAATTCTTGTTCAATCTGATAGGTAAAAAATGATATTTAATTTTTATTTGATTGATAATGATCTTGAACGTGCCTATTAGCCTTTTGCATGTATTCTTTTATGAAACATCTGTTCCTATCCTTCATCAATGTTCCTCTTCATATGTTAACTTTTCTTATTGATTTGTTAGAGCACTTTGTATATGGTGAATATTAGCTTTTGTGATCAGAATTATGGAACTGTTGTTGTCTTTAGTTTTGCTTATCAAGGTTAAAGCCATTCAGAGATGTTGTAAATGTGTATGTTGTTAAATTTATGTCTTATTTTGTGTTTTCTGATCCTCCTATGTTTAGAATGGTCAAGCAACCCCAACTTATGATTACATAAATATTCTCCCATATTTGCTCTTAGCATTTTTTTTTTCTTTTCATGTAACCCTTTGTTCTTTCAGGAATTTACTTTGCGGTAAGAAATGGGCTGGCTTCCAGTTTTATGTTTCCCAAATGGTGATTCAGCTGTTCCATTTCCATATTCTCCCTTATTAGAAATGACCACTATATTACGTTCTAAAATATCTGCATACTTGTGTCCCTTCCTATAATCTCAGTTCATCTCTTTGAGCTATCTTTTGATTCCTTTTTCAAACCACACTGCTTTACTGAACTGTCATCATCTTATACATTTTTAATACTCAGCAAGACAAGTTTCTCAATGCCACTCTTTTTCAGAGTTTTTCTGGTGGTTGTAAGATGTTTATTCTTCTGGATAAACTTTAGAATCACTCTTTTTGTCCAAGGTAAAATATATCCCACATTGAGATCATACTGAATGTACAGACTAATTCAGGAAAAAATGTATGTCTTTATTGCATTGAGTCTTCTTATCCAATAAAAAAGATATGAATTTCCATGTATTGAAATCTTCACTGAGACTTATTTTTGGCTTTTCACATGTCCTGCAAATGTATTGTTAAATTTATTTTTAGGTATTTCAGGGGAAATGATTTTCTAAAGTTTGTATTTTCTAGCTTGTTATAATTTACATATGAGATAGTCATTGTTGTATATTATTTATAACTGATCATATTACTGTACTTTTATTGTTTTAATAGTTTTTCTATTATTTTGGATTTTCCTGGAATACAACCTTATTATCTACAAATTATGATTGCTTTGCCTTTTCCAATGTTCATAACTGTTTTTATATTCTTGTCAGATTGCTTTGTTCAGCACTTCTAGAATAAAGTCATGCAATACTAGTGATAAAGGGTACTCTGAACTTGTGACTCTCATAGGATGCTGATAG
Organism: Pan paniscus; assembly: GCF_029289425.2. Lineage (NCBI taxonomy): Eukaryota > Metazoa > Chordata > Mammalia > Primates > Hominidae > Pan > Pan paniscus. Next base: position 65,840,528 of record NC_073270.2, read on the forward strand.
TATTTTTACAAGTAAATTTGATGATAATTTTTGGATTGGAATGTGCATTAAAAAAATTCTGTGGTGCTCACACCTGCAATCCCAGCACCTCGGGAAGACAAGGTGGGTGGATTGCTTGAGCCCAGGAGTTTGAGACCAGCCTGGGCAACATGCCAAAATCCTGTCTCTACAAAAAACAAACAAACAAACAAAACCCAAACGACAACAAAAAAACCCAACAATTAGCCAGGCATAGTGGCACACACCTGTAGTCGCAGCTACTCAGGAGGCTGAGGTGGGAAGATCACTTGAGTCCTGGAGGTGGAGGTTGCAGTGAGCTGAGATGGCATGGCGCCACAGCACTTTAGTCTGAGCGACTGAGTGAGAGCCTGTCTCCAAAAAAAAAAAAAAAAAAAAAAAAATCAAAAACCAACCAAACAAACAAAATCTTATAAGAAGGAGTTATTGATAATTTCAAGTATCAGAAATGGATGTTAAATCTTATCAAATGTCTTTATGACTCATAAGAAATGATCATATACTTCTTTTTCCTTTGTCCTATTAACACTTTGAGAGTATTTTTTAAAGTTTCCTAAACCATGTAGCTCCTGGATTTTGCAAATGAGTTCCTCATCATCATGGTGTGTTATTTACCAGCGCTTTTCTCAAGCTTTTTGCGTGAACTTTCTCTAATTAACTTTTCTGCGGGGAGTCTGTGTCAGGCCCTGGCATTCAGGTTATGCTGACTGTGGAGAAACCATTCAGTGACTTTTTGTCTTTCTCAATGTACTGGAATTATTTCCATAGTACAGAAATAATCAGTTCCTTGAAGATTTGAGAAAATAAGACTCTGGCAAGCAGTAACTTCTATCCCACTGTTGGGAATATAAATGGTTTCAGCCACTTTGGAAAGTCTTTTGTTAATATCTAGTTAAGTCAAAACACTTGTACCCTATGCTCCCGCAACTCTACTCCTCTATCTGGGCCCTAGAGTAATGGTCCCCGGCGTTTTTGGCATCAGGGACGGGTTATGTGGAAGCCAATTTTTCCAGGGACTGGGTTGGGTGGGGGATGGTTTCAGGATGATTCAAGCACCTTACATGTACTGTGCCCTTTATTTCTATTATTATTAGCACATTACATTTATTGTGCACTTTATTTCTATTATTATATTGTAATATACAATGAAATAATTATACAACTCACCATAATGTAGAATCAGTGGGAGCCCTGAGCTTGTTTTCCTGCAACTAGCTGGCCCCATCTGCGGGTGATGGGAGACAGTGACAGATCATCAGTCTTTAGATTCTCATAAGGAGCACATAACCTAGATCCCTCGCATGGGCAGTTCACAGTAGGGATCACGCTCCTATGAGAATCTAGTGCTGCTGCTGATCAGACAAAAGACAGAGCTCAGGAGGTCATGCAAATGATGGGGAGCAGCTGTAAATACAGGTTAAGCTTTGCTCACTCGTTGGCCGCTCATCTCCTGCTGTACAGCCCAGTTCCTAACTGGCTCCTAACCTGTACCGGTTCACGGCACGGGGTTGGGGGCCCTGCCCTAGAGAAACTCTCTTATGCATGCGCAAGAAATGGTATGTGTCAGAATTTTCATTGCAGTGTTGTTCGTACTGGTTAACAAATCAGAAATGACTTAAATGTTCCTTAGTAGGGGATTGGATTAGGTAATTTATGTAGTGGATTACTCTGCCCCAGATGAAATGATTAAATTAGGTCTACTGATATCGACCTGGAAAATTCTCAAAAAATTAGTATGGGGGAGGAGACGGTGAGAAGAAAGTGAAAAAGAACATGTTCATCATGATACAATTTGTGTAAAAATAACAGGAAACAATGTTACATATAATTTTGTTATATAACAAATAATAGGAAATAAAGTTATATATAATTTTGTTATATAACAAATAACAGGAAACAATGCTATATATTATTTTGTGCACCAAGTGTGGATAATATATACACATATATCATCAAAAGCACAGAAGAGAGGGGTATTAATCACCTTCAAGAATCAGGGTTTCCCCTGTGGAGGGAGGGAGCGGAGACAAAATGGTAACAGAGAAGTGGAGCTTCAAAGGTCTTGTAGTATTTTATGCATTAACCAAAAAAGGTCTGTTGTAAATACAGAAACACATGATATCTTTGAAAGCTGTGTGGTGGGGCATGGATATTTGTTATATTAACCACACTTCATTTATGGTCTTTATGAATTTCTATCTGGTTTCTCCATTAAGGATTAGAGAGGTATTTCAAAGGCTCCTATTGTATTTCTACCAATTCTGTCTGTTCATCTTCCTTTTAAAAATTGGAGATGGAGGCTGGACACTGACAATTGTTATTCTTTAGATACTTTGAGTTAGATAACACAGTGCTTGGCACGGGGCAGGTGTCCAATAAGCGCTAGGTGGCATCATCATCCTCTTGGACACTTTGGCTCTGTGTGCATCCCTCCAAATCCTCTGTTCCCTTGCCTTGGTGTGAAGCCAGTGCGCTTCAGGTGAACCCCCTTGGCTCCCAGCTCTTCCCAGGCTGAGGTGGGCATGGTGCCCCATCGAGAAGTTGGAGCATAGGCCCTTGTGCTTGGTGAGAACATTATGTGTGTCCCTTTTTGACTCCTTTGACTTGCAACACTGATTCCTAGGTTACGCTTCGGGACTGCCTGCCAGTTCGTGAAAATGACAGGGCTGTCCCTTCTCACCTGGGTCCTGCTGTTCACCTGACCTGCTGGGGTGGGGCACCAGCCCAGGCAGACAGTTTCTCTTTCTCCCTGGTAACCTGTGGTCCAGGCCCCACTCTCACATCTTCTCTTACTTGTCCATGAGCTAAAGTGACTCACCTCCTTTGCACCTTTCACTTTGACCTGATTTGGATTGCTTCTGGTGGATTTCCATCAGTGTGGCATGGCGGTGTGCTTTCCCCAGTTTCAGGGAAGGCTGACTTAACTAGTCTACTTGTGGATCCTTTGGGTCCATGGATCTTACTTTGGGGTGATTTTGCATGATGGGGATATTTGGCAATGTCTAGACACATTTTGGTCATCACAGCTGGGCAGGGACACAGGGAGGGTGTGCTACCAGCATCTAGTGGTGGAGACCAGGGATGCTGCTGAATGTTTTAAGATGCACAGGACAGGCCACCCCCTTTAAACAAAGATTTATCCTTGAAGTATAAATAGTGCCCAGGCTGAGAAACTCTGCCTTAGGCCCATTGAGCCAATTTTACTCTGATATGCCTCACTTTGCTTCAACAGCTGGGCTTCGGAGAGACAGCATGCATTTTACATTGATGTGGTCTGATGTAACAAGCACCAGGCACCTTAGTATCTTAATATGACTGATTAGATTATCATTTGCATTGTCATTTTGTTAATGTATAGAGGAGGAAATATGACTGGAAGTCAGAAGATGGATCTTTGTTATGCCACCTTCTTCCATTCCTGCATGCGTTTAACAACTATTTACGGAGCATCTACTATGTGCTGGATATCATGCCAGATGATGCCCTTTTAGTGCTCTCAGTCCAGCAGGAACACAGGGAAAAAAACCCAACCAAACAAACAGATAACTGTATGTCTTGGAGATGGTAGCGTGTAGCAGAAAGGAAATAAGAGCATCAGGGAATCCACCCATGTAGGCGGTGTCTTAGCCTCCCGTGGCTGCTGTAACAAACACCGCACATTCAGTGGCTCCAATCACTAGAATCATATTCTCTCCAGGTGTTGGTAGGGCCTTGCTATTTCTGGGGGCTTTAGGGTAGGATCCTTCCTTGCCTCTTCTGGTTTTCGGTGGCATCTCCTGGCCTTCCTCCCTGTGTAGCTGCATCACTTCTATCTCTGTCTCTGCTGTCATGTAGACTTCTGTCTGCATCTTCTTCTCTCCTGTCTCTTGTAAGGGCACATGTCATTGATTTAGGGCCCACTCTAATCCAGAATGATCTCATCTCAAGATCCGTAATTACATCGGCAAAGACCAGGCCCTTCTTTCCAAGTAAGGTTACAGTCACAGATTCTGGGGATTAGGATGTGGATATATCTTTTGAGTGACACTTTTCAAACCACTACAGATCAGCAAAATTTTCCCTGGAAGCCCCTAGCTGATTTCTTTTCTGTTTTTTTTTTTTAATCACCAAAAGGAGATGAATGGATTAGGCCAAGCGAGATTCATCCACTTTTCCTAAGCACATTGTTGCTCAAACATAGATTTCTAAGAATCAAGAAGAAGGCAGGGAGCCAGCAGGGTCTGCCCCAGAAGCTCTCCCTGATTTTCAGATATGCCAAACTCCATCTTCTCTGTACGTTTTTTACTTTTTGCTTAAAACAGCAGTTCTGAAGCTTGGGAAGGCATCAGCATCACCTGGGAGCCTTGCTAAAACGCTCTCCCCTGGAGTTTCTGCTCACAATGTGCATTTCTAAAAAGCTCCCAGGTAAGGCTGATGCTGCCAGTCCAGGGGCCACACTCAGAGAACCACTGCTCTGAAACATTCTTCCTGCTCCTGGCTCTTGTCACTCTTGTCTTCCCCCTTGAGGCTCCCTTTTGCCCAGAGCTTCCTGGTGTCTCCAACCCATGGGTTTCACCCTTTCCTTCTCTTCTGTGGCATTTACCACAGAAATCTTCCCTTCAGCTCCACACAGGGCACATGTCTTGCAGGCACAGATGTTGTCTTTCTGTCTCCATTTTCCCAGCACCCAGCACCTCGTGTCCACAGGGACGGCAATGCTGAGCGTCTGCTGGATGAACAAGTGAACGAGATTCATGCACGTTCTTTTCCTTCTCTGCAGAGTGCCTGAGCCTGCCAGGTCTTAAGCTGTGGTGGGCTCTGGACTGGAGACTGTCTGGGTTCAATTAGTGCCTCAGCAATGTGACTCTGGTTAAGCCATTTAAATTCCCTGAGCCTCAGTTTCCCCATCTGTAAAGTGGGCATAATAATAGCACTTACCCTAATCTCAAGGGTATCAAATGTGATAAAACCATATAAAGTGTTCATTGCATTTATTAAGTGGCTGATCTGTGTTAATTACGGTTAGTATCATTTAAGGCTGGAGGAGTGCACCTTAGTTTTCTCTTGTTGGGACAAGGCCAGTTGGTTGTGTGTGCCCCTTGGTTTAACCCTAGGGCAGAACTTCTTTGGTTTGGGGTGCAGGCCTCAGGGGTGCAGGGCTGAGAGGCAGAGGCTGAGTCAAGCCCAGGGAGAAGGCTGGTGTGTTGCCCTGGAGCACCAGTTTCCTCCACAGTCAGCAATGTCAGCCTTTGAAGACTATTAAGACAAATGCAGTTACATTACAGAAAGCAATAAAAATGCTTGTGAATTTTTAAGGTAAGATACCTAGATTTTAGCCAGGTCCTGGGCTGGGGCCCCCTCCTTGCAGACATTCCCTTCCTTTGCTGCCTCTCCCATGGCCCCTGCACAAGGCTGCAGGCTGGGTGGGGCTCAGGCCTTGTAGCAGTGAATGGATTGATGAAGCTGTCCTTCAAGGCACTTCTCTTTTCCTTACACAAATGCTTTTGCAACTCCTGTGCCCTGAGGCTGTCTTAAACTGGTGTAGGCCTCAGTGGCAGGGCTGACACCTGACAGCTAAGCCTGGGAGGAAATGCTTTTGATTGTTCCATGCCAGAATAGTCCAACCTTCACCTCCCTGGCCTTTTGTGTGCTGGAACAAGGCCAATCAGTTCTGTCTGCTCCTTCCAGTGGTGATTTGGTTTAATCAAACAATTGCATGTCTGGGAGAGTTCCCTGTCCGCCTTGATTATACATGCATCACCCTTGCCCCGCCTTGCACACTCCCCAAGTCACATTCATCCAATTTCATTTCATTGCAGATAAACCACACACAGAAATAGATAATGCAATCACCACAGCCCACGTCTAGGAGAACATCTTGTCCAAGCACAGGAGCAATTTTGCCTCCACTTGGCCGTGTCCTTGCTACCACCTGTGTGGTCTTGGGCCCTGCGTGGGGGAGCAAGAGGGCCTGGCCTCCTTCCTGTCTCATCTCACTGTTCTTCCACACACAGCAGGCAGCACCCTCCCAGCCACCCTCCCCATCGCCGTCCTCTGATTTGTGAGGTGCCTGACAGGGAGCCCGGGAAGGGCTCACTCCGCAAGCACAGTCTCCCAAAGTGGCAGTGTCTCAGCACTTTGCAGAGCTGGCATGATCGTTTCCGAAATGTCCACCCAGGCTCTAGGGCAGGGTTTCTTAGCCTCGGCGCTATTGACATTTTGTGCAGGATCCTTCTGTGTCATGGGGCTGTGCTGTGCACGGTACCCTGGCCTCTACCCACTCGATGCCAGTAGCACTCCCTCCCCAGAAGCATCTCTTGACAAGGCTAAATGTTCCCTGGAAGTCAAAATCGCTGCCAGTGGAGACCCATTGAGAGACAGGAAGGTGCAGACAAGGCTTAGACTGTCAGGGCATGACTGAAGAGCAGGTGGCCAGCCCCTGAGAGGCCTTGATGGAGCCTATCAAAGACCCTGCTCACCTGACCCCTGACCCCTCCGTGTGAGCTCTGCCCAGGCCTTGCTCTCTGCCTTGGGGTGCTCTGCATGCAGAACCCATCCCGCCTGCACCTCTGAGGTGGCTCTTCCTCTGCAGGGTTGCTTTTGGCACAGGTGGAGGCTCTGACTATGGGGACAGGGCTCCCCCTCTGTCATGCTCAGCACTGTCCCGTCTAAGTCTCATCGCTCATCAGGAACACCCAGGCCCTTGGCTCCCTTTAAAGCTGGTGTTGGGCCTCAACAAATGCCTCTCTCTTTTGGCTGGAAGCTCCAATATTATTTTCCTCTTTTTATTGGATTATCTTTCTTGAGGTATTCAAATGATAAGATAAAAAATATGTCAAAGCCTAGGCTGTCAGCTGCAGGGACTGGCAGTCCTCCATTCAGGAGGCTGAGCAGGTGAGGGCTTTTGATTAGGAAGCTATCATGCTCTGATTTTTTCCAGAATTATCACTTATAGATCAAGTGAACTAATCTGTCCCAATTTGCTCATCATGACCTTAGGTCTTTATCTGCATGTCTAGGCTATCCCTGTTCGATTTACAAAACCAAGAACAAGAAAGGTTGACCTTACAGCCCCTATGAGGCCTTGGCCCAGACGGCCGCCTATAAAAACGGCCCACTCATTATGCAGTCACCCAAATGGCTCAAAGGTATAATTGGCACATTTGACTGCATATTGCTCGGCCCTTTAAATATCTCTTCTGATGTGTTAAAATTAGCTTCTTCCCAACCACAAAAAGGGAAAGGAGTGTCCTTTTTAAGCAAATATGGGGAAAAAGCTCCTCTTTGTCTGGCTTAGTTAAAAGTGACCCCATCTAAAGTCAAGGGTATGTACCGGGTGACCTTTCAAGGCAGCACCCAGACTTAAGATGTAAGAATTCTCCTTTTTCGATTGAAAAAAATAGACTTTCTTGACACTTCAGAGCCATCATAGCACAATGGGAACCAGAGAGAGGGAAGGGGCGGAAGGGCAGAGACCCCAGCTGTACAGTGCCCCTGGGTCTAGGCTTGAGCGAAGGAGTGGGAGTGGGAGGGAGACCATGTGGCTCATGGTGCACGGAAAGGATTTGATGTAACTCAGCCCTCCTCTGTCCCCCAGGTGAGTATCGTGTGTGCTGGCTTCTGTGGATAGGGGTACAGCACACAGGGAGTCTCACCTGGGTCTTCAATATGCTTCATCTCCATTTCACTGCAGACAGACCCAACCTCAACCTCAGGGGTTAAACAGCTGCCCTGGGTTCCCCAGGGTGCAAGGGAAAGAGCAGGAATTTGAACCCAAGTCTGTCTGACCCAAGGGCTAAGCTCATTACAGTTTTCTGGTACTGAGGTTAAGGGAAAAATCAATCTTGCTTGATTTTCTTCCCTGACCAAATAAAAGCCCCCAAAGACCTAGATAATTCATCTGAGGTTATAAAAATAAAGTAAAAGACAGCCCTTTGGGAACAGTCCTGGTCTTGAACTTGAGCTGGTGTTATCGCTGGTGGAGGTGCCCACAGTTTTCACTTGTGGACTCAAGCTCCTTCCCTGACAGCTTGCTGCAGAGAGCCCTTCACTGAGAGGATCCAGGTGATGCAGCCTCCAAAGTAGGAACGGGCAAGGTGTGCACCTGGAGGTGAGAGGCCGCTGTCCTGGGGCACCGGTGGAAGGAGGTGCTGAGGAAGGTCACAAAAGACATGTTTATTTGACTTCATTAATATTTGAAGGGTGAGCTCTATGCCCCAAGCAGAGAAAAAAGAAGTGAGGAACTATTAGCATTTTTTATCATATTTAATGGGACAAACATCTAAGGGGCAGATGTCATAGCGGTTAAGAACACGGATCTTAGAGTTAATCAGATTGGGATCAAGTGCCAAATTTGCCAGTTTTTGGCTGTGAGACTTTGGTCAAGTTACTCTACCTTTTCAAGCCTCAGTTTATGCATCTGTAAAGTGAGGATGATGGTAATCATATCCATTCACTAGAGTGTGATGCCTGATAGCTAGTACACAGAGCATTAAGGAGAGCTGGGATCTATGCACTCACGGTCAGAGGTTGTGTTGTTTCAGCTCCGTTCTGTTCCCTACTTGATGTGTGACTTTTCTTTGGTCCCTTTGATTACCTAAGCAGTTTCCTCATCTGGAAAAAATAAAAACAAAAAAGGTCAGGGCAGAGGGAGAATCACTGCCCAGTTTGGCAAAGAAAGGTAGAGATGATGGAAAGGAAACATTTTTGTAAACTGCAAAATGCTGTCAAAATAGAAGCAGAGATTCCAGAGAGACAGGACTGATGAATGGCTGGGCATTGTCAGGCACCTCCTCGCAGGACCCTCAAACCATTAAGAAGGACTTGACTTTGCTGTCCCCAGTTCTTCCTCTGTCTAAGACGTACGATTCAGAGATGAAAAGTCAGGGCCCACTGGAAAGATGATGGAGGGATTCATACTGGCTGGAATAGCATCCAGGCTCTCTTTTCTTTATAATATCTGGGTTATGGGTGGCACAAAGAGGAAGCTGGGAGAGGTGGCGGCAGTGCCCAGGAAGTTGACATAGAGAAGGGGTGGGTGGAGGAGGAGGAGGGGAAGAGAGGATCACTTTGGATATCAGGAGATTGATTTTGGGGTTTGGCAGGTGGGACATCAGGAGGATATAAGGTAATTGGGGAAGAAAGGAAATTTGGAGAAGTGATGTTTTGGGTTATGAATAGGTTTCCCATTAATGTCTGTGGAGAGAAGCAAGAAAAGATGGTAATTTATTGCTGATCATTTTTAGCTGTTGGAATGTGTGTCTTTGAATGTTATTCCATGCAAAGACTGGGCACTGGTGTGCATTTGTGCAAATTGCAAAGGTGTTTTAAACATCCTCTGCGAAATGAGATATTTCATCACGGGGCAGACAGTGTTTTGTAGTCCACAGAGTGTTTTTGCAAGTATTTTTCCCTTTGAGTCTCTTCCAAGCCCTCTGAAAAAGATATGGCATGAATTATTATTATTATTGTTATTATTATTTTGACAGTGCCTCCCTCTGTCACCCAGGCTGGAGTGCAGTGGCATGATTTCGGCTCACTGCAACTTCCACCTCCCGGGCTCAAGCAATCCTCCACCTCAGCCTCTTGAGTAGCTGGGACTACAGGTGCACACGACCATGCCCGGCTAATTTTTGTATTTTTAGTAGAGACAGGGTTTCATCATGTTGGCCAGGGTGGTCTTGAACTCCTGACCTCAAGTAATCCACCCACCTCGGCCTCCCAAAGGAAATTTTATAATGTCTTAGTCCTAAGGGTTCACCTTTCCTGCTTGCTCTTAGAGTAGGATTCTGAGGCCTTGGTCATGCACGTTAAGCCTCAGCCATTCACTAACTGTTAAGCTTTATGATTGCCTCAATCATTTCATTTATCCATTTAGGGAATGTACATAAGCACTCCCGTGTGCCATGCACTGTGTTGGGCAGTGGAGGTACAGCATGCACGGTCAGACATAGTTTCCAGATGAAGTAATATGTAAGGAGATTATGGAAGGATGAACAGGAAGTAGTTACGAGGACAGTCAGGAGGCAGGTGGAGGGAGGCATGCAAGGCAGAAGCACCCAGTATGTCAAAGCCTGGCTCAGAAAAACACGGCAAGTTTGTGGAGATCTTCTCACATGTATTGTTTTGTTATCAAGTGTCCTTTTGCGTTTCATATCTTAAACTGAATGTAAATGGCATACAGCCCACCGTATCTATCTGCAATAAATTGCAAATAATTACATGTTATAAGTAAAAGTTACCAAGAGGCCACAAGAAGTTTTTTAAATTTATTGTTCATTTTAACCCGATTTTCCCAAGTGTGTCATTGATTTTTGAATTTTTAATATTTTTTCTAGAGTTCATGTTAAGACATACCAGAAGCCAGCAATTCTGTTGTTCTATTTTACTAAATATTAGTTATTTTCCAAATAAATTATTGGCAATGTATGTTAACAAATATTAAGTTGACAAAGTAACTTATTGAACTATCACCATATTTTTATTCTTAATAAACTTCATCAATTACATGGTACATATATGACATTCAACATCGACATTCTTTTAGAATACTACAGAGTTATTTCCACTTTAAAGCAGAGAAAATTGAGGCACAGGATGATTCAATGATTTGCCCCTGTCCTCCTGCCAATAAAGGGTCAAACTGGAATCAGAAGTCAGCTTTTCTGATGGAGGCTAACTCCTGTAAAATCGCATGTGGAGGAAGGACTCTTGTGTTTGACAGTCTAAGGGCCTTTTCTGCCTAATCTAAGGTCTGTTTCCCTATATGCAGGCTGGGAGGGGTGTTTGTGCAGAGGGACCCTTGGAGAACTGTTACATTATGCAAACTTGATTATCCTGTCTGACATTATTGATGTCAGCAGCCATTGTGAAATGAAGTTTGGGAGATGGAGTGTGGAAGGTGGCACTTGTAATTTTTAATAATCATCCTCTTTTACTTCTTGGGGGGAGGCAGTGGGGGAGAAACAGAGCTTCAGGGTTGCGGATGCTTTAATGGAATCTGTCTGTCACAATAAGGAAGTAGAGAAAGTCTTTTAGCATTCTACAGGCTAAATCACAGGGCTTGAACCATGGTGTTTTTGGTGAACAGAGATGCCGTACCATAAAGGCAGATGGAGAATGACTGCAGGGTCAATGAGATTGTCACCCCCCGCGGCAGGGACAATGTTTATTCATCTCTGAAATCCTAGTGCCCTTCACAGGGCACTTAGCTGGAGCTGGTCCAGTGAGAGCTGATTCCAAATACACTCTATAAAGGACCTTGTCTGTGTAGAATTTTGGCATCTCAGGCACTGTAATGACCACTCCCCCCAGTTCAAAATCTCCATATCCAACTACCTGATGAATTTCTCCCTTTGGATGCCAAATGACCAGAACAGGACAGATAATGTCCCCTTCAAGAATTTTTTATCTTATGTGAAGTCCAGTGAATGGTGTTACTGTCTACCCAGTCTTCCAAGTAAGTGTGACAGCTTGGCATCATTTTTAAATTTCCATTCTCCTTTGCCCCACATTCCAGATCATTCACCAAGCACTGCCTCTTCTATTTTCTCATGATCTCTTGAATTTGTCCACTTCCCTCCATCTCTACCAACACCTCCTTGGACGATGCCAACACCATTTCTTGCATCTGCAGTTTCAGCAATCTCCTAATTGGTCTTCCTGCCATTACCTTCATTAATCCATTCTCCATGTAGTAGCTGGAATGACATCTAGTTAACCTTTACTTAAAACCTCCATGGCTCTTGAGGTCAAAGTTCAAACTCATTACATGGCCTAAGGCTTTTTGGGGTATGAGCCCAACGAATTTCTCCATCTGTCTCCCATCCTGCTCCCTGCCTCCCTATCTTCTTCCAGTTCCTCTAATGCCACACTTCCCCACACCCAGCCTCCACTCATGCTGTTCCTTCTGCCAAGAACATCCTTCCCTGCTCTTGCCTAGCCAAATCTTGCTTATTTTCCATGTCTCAGTCTCAGTTCTTCAGTGGGGACTTCCCTGAATAACCGTATAAGCAAACATTAATAAAGTTCTTGCTATGTGCCAGATACTTGCCTTTACATAGATTAACCTGTTCAATCCTCACAATAACCCTATGACATAGATAACATACGGTCTACAGTTAGCAGATGGAGAAACTGAGGCACTAAGAGATAAATGAACTTGTCCAAGGTTACATGCAAGGTAGAAGAGCTGAGATTCAAATGCAAGCGTCTTGGTTCCCTAGTCTGTGTTTTAATCACTACACCCTGACTCCAGACTATGCTGAGTTGTACCTGCTGTAGCCTGGAATTCACTTCCACTGCACCCCTAATGCTTACGCGGCATTATTCTCCCTTCTATAGTTACAGCATCACGTGGACAGGAACTGTGTCTGTCTTGTCCACGGGTGTGTCCGCAGTACCTGCACAATGCCTAGCATGTCACAGGCACTCATGAAGATGTTTTCTGGTTGAATGAATAAAAGATTAAAATTCTCCCTGAGCATATCAGCTGTTGGAGCCACTCTTGTTCCCAGTGTGTTTCAGATTCATTTGGGGGCAGAGAGCAAAAGTGTCTGCATGTGGCAGGTGAGATGCCCCTATAGGAGGTGTTTGGATACAGTCGTATGTTGAAGAAGACTTTACCTCTTGGTTGGTGTTTCCCTACTTCCACTCCCAATATGGATGGCAGCCAAGCTTTCATTTTGCAGGTCTAAGCCTCTGTGTCTAGAAAACGGAGGTTTTAGTGACTTCTCTTTTGCAAAAGTAAGAATTGGCAGACACCATGGCAGTGGGCGTCCTCTCTTGCTGAGGACAGGAATGGGGCTAGGCTGCAGCATGCCTGATGAGAAGCTGCTGTGGGTGGTTGGGCAGTTAGGCACTATTTCCCATGGCCTGGAGAGCAGCTGAGAGGGTCCTGTGGGTCACTCTGTACTAGAATGGACTGCAGCTAGGGGCGCCCTGAGCCCTTTCCCTGGAGCTGAGTGACAGCTTGAGCTCAGGGGACCAGCATGTAGAGTAGCAGACTTGGGCTGAGGTCCCGCCCTCGTGGCCCCATCTCTGTGGGGTGTCCACTACGTATGAGTCCAGGCCCTTAAAGATACCATGGGGTCGGGGGAGTAATAATGAATGCAGTTGAATTTGCTGTCTCTTGGATAGTGGCGGTTATTTGCAGATGAACTTTGGCTTAAAGAAAATAAAGAATGTGGCATGTCTTTCTTCCTAATGTTGTGAATAGGAATTCATTCCAGCTATGCTTGTTGGCACACCTTAAGCACAGTCCAGGGCTCAGGAACATATCGGGCTTATGCACCTCTTGGATGCTTACCACAAAAGGTGGGCTGGTTGTGGGTGAGAGCCATGGCAGAGTCTGGGGCATGGCAGGTGCATTGCTGCAGGATGAGCCTTTGCGAAGGGCTAGGCTTGCTGCTTTGGGGCAGCTCCCAGGATGGCCACCAGCAGAAAAAGCTCCAGGCCTGGTTCCATGTTCTTTCTCCGGTCCCCACCTTTCCTTCCTCCACAGCACATTTTAAAGTCTGATTTCAGGGGCTTGGGAACGTCCCTCTGCCAGATCCACCCGCATGCTTGCGTCTTGGGATGTGACCACAGTCTTCAACCTTCTGAGGGAGTAGTTACCACCTTTTTAGGTCAGGGAGTGGGTGATGGTGAGAAGGGAGCAAACAAGCCTCTTGGGAGAGGGTGCAGGGAAGTGCACTGATGTTTTGGAGTACCTTCCATTACCATCATTGTGCTTAACGTGTTCGTTACGAAGCAGCCTGGTGATGCTTGCTTCTCCTCCTATGGGTGACTCCTCCTCTGTCCAACAGGGGAGCCTCACGGTGGGTGCCTTTGCTCAAAGGGGACCCATCCTCAGGGAGTTTGCAGCCAGCCGAAGGGCAGCCAGGAGTGAAGAGTGAATGGGAGGTGAGGCGGGAGAGGAAAATCCACCTAAGCTGAACGTGGCTTCAATAATTAACAGCAGCGGGCAAAGCCGACATGACATTAGAAAAATTTAATTAGAACATGCAACTTATATATGTAATTGGATGCCTGGGGCAGTAATAATGCATTTTCACCGTACCTCAACCATCCCCCCAGGCTTGTTTTGACTCATAAAAAGGGATCAGTCATGAAGAGCTGTGATGCTGGAGTGTTATTTCTGTTGTCCTGGTGGTCACTTACGTAACCTAGTGTGTAGCCTGGGGCAGGCTGTAGCACCTGGTAGGTAGGTCCTCAGATGATATTTGTTGACTGATTTAATGGGATTTTATGATGAGATTGAATAAATGAGGGCACACCTGGTTTTTAGGACTTCCCTGGATGGCTGCATGCTTCCTCCTAGACCAAGTGTGTTCAGATGAGAATGGCCCTTCCTTGCTGTGGGCACCCTCTTTGCTAGGGTGCCAAGGTCGGAGCTGATATTGGTTATCTCATCGGGCCTTGCAGCAGCGCCGCAGATATTCTGCCGCCCATTTTACCCGCGGGGACGCCGAGGCCCGGCGCCGTATCCTGCCGCCCATTTTGCCCGCGGGGAAGCCGAGGCCCGGCGCTGTGTCCTGCCGCCCATTTTACCCGCGGGGAAGCTGAGTCCCGACGCCGTATCCTGCCGCCCATTTTGCCCGCGGGGAAGCCGAGGCCCGGCGCCGTATCCTGCCGCCCATTTTGCCCGCGGGGAAGCCGACGCCCAGTGCTGTGTCCTGCCGCCCATTTTACCCGCCCATTTTACCTGTGGGGACGCTGAGGCCCGGCGCCGTATCCTGCCGCCCATTTTACCCGCCCATTTTACCTGTGGGGACGCTGAGGCCCGGCGCCGTATCCTGCCGCCCATTTTGCCCGCGGGGAAGCCGACGCCCAGTGCTGTGTCCTGCCGCCCATTTTGCCCGCGGGGAAGCTGAGTCCCGACGCCGTATCCTGCCGCCCATTTTGCCCGCGGGGAAGCCGAGGCCCGGCGCCGTATCCTGCCGCCCATTTTACCTGTGGGGACGCTGAGGCCCGGCGCCGTATCCTGCCGCCCATTTTACCCGCGGGGACGCTGAGGCCCGGCGCCGTATCCTGCCGCCCATTTTACCCGCCCATTTTACCTGTGGGGACGCTGAGGCCCGGCGCCGTATCCTGCCGCCCATTTTACCCGCCCATTTTACCTGTGGGGTCGCTGAGGCCCGGCGCCGTATCCTGCCGCCCATTTTACCCGCGGGGAAGCCGAGGCCCAGTGCTGTTTAATATCTTACTCGTGTTCACTTGATGAGAAAGTGACAGAGCTGAGACAAACCCAGGTATGAGGCTGCAGAGCCCTGCTCTGAACCGCTGAGTCTGTCTCTTTTCCTGGGACAGGGACAGCTTCCTGTGGTGACAGCCTTGCTCTTGGCTGCAGGGATTAAGGGAGGAATAAAGCTCGGGGCTACAGCCAGCCCATCCGGGATGGGGAGCTACCGCAGGGCAGCAGGTTTAGCTCTCACTGCTTTTCTGACCTGAATATGCCTAGAGAGGGGAGCTCAGAGCCATGGAGGAGCAAGGAGAGGCTTGGGTCCTACCGCGGCTACCAGACCTCTGCGTGCAGTTCTCGCCCTGGGCAAGCCCTCTGTGTGGGTGGGTGGGTGCTGCCAGGACAGGCCTCTGGGAAGACGTGGAACACTGACGGAAGGAGGGAGGAGGGCAGAAGCCAGGGTGTTTGCTCCTCTCTCCCGTGGCGTGGGATGGGGGTCTCGTGCACTGATGTGTTTCCCTCACCACTCCCGTGGCACGGCCCCTCCCCCTTTCTTCCCCGCTCCAGCCAGCACACCCCTGACTTGACTCCACCTTCAGCAGGATGGCCTTGGCGTCTGTGTTCTGGCAATGTCACCCTCCTCTCATTTCTTCTTTAGTTCTAGAGGTTTTGACACCAGCTATGGAAGAGCAGAGAGGCCAATGAGGTGGGGAGGTTGGAAACAAAAGGCCTTCTCCACCCCAGCTTGACCAACCCAAAAGCTGGAAGGCAAGGAAGACCTAGGTGGGTTCTGTTTCCCTGAACAGACCTTGACTCATGGACCCTCCATATGGCCAGAAGGTGACCCAGGCCTGTTAATCAAAGGCCCGCACTGCCCTCTTTGCAGCCACTGACTCAGGGTAGGGCATGTGGGTTAATGAAGCCAATCATGAGCAATGGGACTGAGCTCTGAGTGTTTTGAGTGTTTTGCTTGAATTGAGTAGGGGCTGC
Organism: Pan paniscus; assembly: GCF_029289425.2. Classification (NCBI taxonomy): domain Eukaryota; kingdom Metazoa; phylum Chordata; class Mammalia; order Primates; family Hominidae; genus Pan; species Pan paniscus. The sequence goes on from NC_073270.2 coordinate 65,856,696, forward strand.
CTCTCTGTCCACTTCCATGTTGTGACATGGTGACAAGGAGCTGAGGCAGAGCAGCGTCCCTGCAATGCTACCAGAGCAAGGCTGGTTCTGAAGGCAGAGCTCCTCTCCCTAACTTTGCTGATATGCAAGCCAATAACTTCCTTTTTAAACAGAAGCCAGTAGCCAGTTTGCATGGGATTTTATCACCTGTAACAGAAGAGTCTTTTTTTTTTTGAGATGGAGTCTTGCTCTGTAGCCCAGGCTGGAGTGCAGTGGTGCAATTTCAGCTCACTGCAACCTCCGCCTTTCAGGTCCTGGTTCGAGCAATTCTCCTGCCTCAGCCTCCTGAGTAGCTAGGATTACAGGCACACACCACCATGCCCAGCTAATTTTTGTATTTTTAGTAGAGACGGGGTTTCACCATGTTGGCCAGACTGGTCTTGAGCTCCTGACCTCGTGATCCACCCACCTCAGCCTCCCAAAGTGCTGGGATTACAGGCCTGAGCCGCTGTATCAGCAGAAGAGTCTTAACAGATACTGTTCACTTCCTCACAGTAGGAGTCACCCAGGCAATGGGATGATGGGGGAAGCGCATGCGATGCCCTCAGGTGAAACTGGTCCTGTGCCCACATCTCGCATTAATTTGTTAACTGACCTTGAGCAATCCACTTCCTTCTGTGGACCTCATCTCCCACCCTCTCCCGTAAAATGAGAGGGGGGCTCTCCTTCCTTCCCCAGTCAGCAGCCCTACAATCTACAATGGCAGGAATGTGTGAGTGCTCCTGTTGCCACCCCGCTCAGCTTCGATGGTGTGAGTGCTCCTGTTGCCACCCCGCTCAGCTTCGATGGTGTGAGTGTTCCTGTTGCCACCCCGCTCAGCTTCAATGGTGTGAGTGTTCCTGTTGCCACCCCACTCAGCTTTGATCGTGTGAGTGCTCCTGTTGCCACCCCGCTCAGCTTTGATGGTGTGAGTGCTCCTGCTGCCACCCCGCTCAGCTTCGATGGTGCCCCGTTGTCCACCACACAGCTCTTCTTAGATTCCCTTTTTAAAATGAAATGCTTGCACTTAGCCACGCATATCTTACAAGGAACAAATTCATTGATGGTTGCATTTCTTAGGGACTGGACAACAGTGTGTCATAGGCCTGGAATCTGAGTAAAGGGGGAGAAATGCAAAAAGGTGCAAAAAAGGTGCAAAAAGGGCCACTAGACTTGACCAGCCTGACAGTTTTCACAAAAACTAGACTGAACAAAAAGAAAGTGCTCACTGCCTGATAGAAGACACGCACTGTTATCATCAATAAGAATGGACTTATGTATTGCTAATGTTTACTATGCAGTTAACAATTTCCGTTGACTGTGTGAAGCATCTTAAGTGCATTTTAAATTTGCTCCTCCCAAGAGGGTACATGGGCACTGTCTTTATCCTCAAGTCACAGATGAGAAAACGGAGCCCCAGTCAGGTATTAATTAATTACTCAAGGTCACAAAGGGAGAAGCCAGGTGACCCAGCAAATCGACCCTGAAGGCAGAGTCCCTGCCCTTCATCCTCCTCCTCTTCTTGGGGATTTTCACTGACTTGGAAACATTCTCCTCTGCTCCCGAGGATGGCCTGAGTTTATCAGAATGGGTGTATATTGGCAATTCTCCTAACATTTGCTGAATCTTCATCAAAGATGCCAATACTGTCTGTCAAGCCTGCAGTTCCAGTGTGGCCCCTCTGCCACCGCGCATTCTCCTCGGTTCACTTTCAATTGCCTTTTAATGGGAGAGAGATAAAGTGAAATTACAGCCTTGGGTAGCTGCTTACTTGGGAGGCTAGGAACAGCCCAGCCCTGTGCATCACTTACTAAAGCTGCATTTACAGTCCCAAGAGCAAAGGGACAGATCACAAATCAGATCATTTATTGCTGCTGCTAGCTCAGCGAGGAGAACATTCCCAAGGTGAGAGAGGTGGAGGCTCTGTCCGTGAGTAAAACAGTTTGTGTGTCCTGGGCTCTGGAATCCCACCCATCCCCTGGTGGGTCATTTTAAGTGGTAAACTTCCCAGGAGCTGCTTCAGCAGAATCTGAGCGGAGAGCCTTGGAGTGCTGAGAAGAACACGTGATTTGGAGGTGGGGTCTGAATCTTGAGTCCTAGTGCTCATTGGCTACCAAATGCTTATTGATGAAATGTAATTTCAGAGGAACCTTCTTCTGCCACTTAAAAACAGAAATTTAAGGGAGGGACTCTGCTAACTCCTCCAGGTTCTAAGAGGAGGAGCATATGGCAGTTTTGAGCAGACACTTTGGAATTTGGCAGAGCCAAGTTCAGCTCCTGGCTCCCTGACTTATAAGCTGAGACCTTTGCTGGACCTCACTCAGATTCTTCTACTGCAGATTCGTCTTGTGATATCAACAAAGGCATTTACCTGTGCCCCTAGCACAGAGCCTGGCATCCAGAAGTGTTCCATAAGCAGCAGCAGTTATTATGATGATTATTCCTGTGACTATTATTAAGAGTTTGCCATTCTGCAAATAGTTGCCTTTTTTCCATTCCTTTAGCACCAGGTGCCTTTGGGCCACCAGCTGCCCTTCAGCAAGCACTGCTCAAGGGTTCCAGGAGTTGCAAGCAGCCCTCATTCTCTTTGGTTCACTTTCAATTGCCTTTTAATGGGAGAGAGATAAAGTGAAATTACAGCCTTGGGTAGCTGCTTACTTGGGAGGCTGGGAACAACCCAGCCCTGTGCATCACATACTAAAGCTGCATTTACAGTCCCAAGAGCAAAGGGACAGATCACAAATCAGATCATTTATTGCTGCTGCTAGCTCAGCGAGGATAACATTCCCAAGGGGAGAGAGGTGGAGGCTCTGGCCGTGAGTGTAACAGTTTGGTCCCAGGGCTCCTGAGGATCATACTGGGCAATGCTAGTGATACTGGCTGAGGAGAGCAGTAAATGATGACCCACAGAAGCTTGCTCTCTCTTCTCTCTCTGTGTTGTATCTCTCTATATTTTGCTCATCCATCAATCTGTGTGTGAGATGGGGAGGCTCTCTGACCAATAGTCTTCAAAAATAAAATGCAATTTGCCAAACAAACAAAAATGACTGAAGTATATGAAAAGGCCCCAGGCTTCCTGCAGTATGTGTGACCTTCTGGGCTCTCCTAGTTTGCTTGTAGGGGAAGATATCTTAGGGGAAGCAAAACTGTTCTCCTCCAAGCTCCAAGGGGCCTATCTCAGGAGGTTCCTTGCTTTATTTCCTGGTAGGATCTGGCCATTGAGTCACTGAGAGACCGGGGAGTCTTCATAGACCAAGCCCATTCTGTTCATCAAAGTCTCCCTATTCCTATTGGTGAGCATGGGGCTTAGGACAACACACAGTGCATTCCAGTAGAAAGTATTTACTGAGTAATTTTTGTGAGTCATTATTGAACAAGTGGTGTATTCAGAATTCAGAAAATGTTGTAGGTCCCTTCACTGTCCCCCTGTATGTTCTGTATGTTATACTTATCTTATGTGTGATATCTACATAGGGTGAAGACCCATCAGAGGTTATAATTGTTATTTTCCAACATCCAGCAGATTTTTTAAAACTCAGGAGGGGAACTGGGCTGGGCACCATGGCTCACGCCTGTAATCCCAGCACTTTGGGAGGCTGAAGCCAGTGGATCACTTGAGCTCAGGAGTTCAAGATCAGCCTGGGCAGCATGGTGAAACCCACATCTCTACAAAAAATACAAAAATTATCCCGGTGTGATGGCATGCACCTCTAGTCCCAGCTACTCAGGAGGCTGAGGTGGAAGGATCATTTGATCCTGGGAGGTTGAGGCTGCAGTGAGCCATGACGGTGCTGCTGCATTCAAGCGTGGGTGACAGAGCAACAACAAACAAGCAAACAAACAAACAAATGAACCTCAGGAGGAGAACAATCTGTTATACTCACTCAGATTGTTACCATTTCTGTTGCTTCTTCATTCCTGATTCTTCAAGTTTCCTTCTTTTTGAAGAACTTCCTTTAGTACTTCTTGAAGTACATGTTTGCTGGCAATAAATTCTCTTAGTTTTCCTTCATCTGAAAATATCTTTATTTTGCCTTTATTCTTGAAGTGTATTTTCTCTGGATAAATCCTGGGTTGAACATCCTTTCCTTTCAGCACTTCAAAGGTGGTGTGCCATTTCCTTCTCACCTCCATATTTTCTGATGAGAAATCTGTAGTCATTCAGATCATTGTTCTCCTACAGGTTAAATAGATTGCATTTCCCTGTCAGTTTCAAGATTATTATTATTATTTACTTTAATTTTCACCATTTTGATTACAAAATAGTGAAATATTTGATTACAATTTGAATACAAAATAGTCTGGGTGTGGATTTCTTTGGGTTTATCACCTTTGGAGTTTGCTGAGCTTCTTAATTTGCAGGCTTATATCTTTTGTGAAATTTGGGAAGTTTTTGGCCATCATTTCATTACATATTTTTTCAGCCCTACACTCTTTCTCCTCTATTTCTGAAACTCCAATGACTAGAAGGGAAGCATCTCCTCCTTCAGAATTTTGGCTCTTGTGGGAACCTATTTCTGCCACTGATTATTGCTTGGGGGCTGAGAGAATGGAAAAAAGAAAAATGTGGGGATTTCTGCACTCTCTCAGAGTCCTAGGAGTTTGCTTTCTCACTCCCCATGCCAGACCAGAGGCCTCCCCACTGATATCTCTGTCTGAGTCCTGATGCCCATGTCCAGGTCTCAGGCTGTGCTGGTATCAGGCTCGGGGGTCCAGAAGGAGAAGAAGGGCGAGCCTGCTGCCCACTCAGTGGCACTTCACATTCTGATCTTCTTCTGGATTTGCCTGCCACTGTCTACTTTCAGAGCTCACAAATAGTGCTCCATGCAATTTTGCCCAGCTTTTATTGTTACACTCACTGGGAGAGACAGGGTAGAGCCCTGCCTTACCCAGGGTTCTTGCCTGGTTCACTTTTAATACAAAACCTATCCATGCCCAATGTAAAGTCAAGCTCAAATGACACAGAAGTATGTAGAGTAACAGGAAAAAAAGAGATCATTTTTTGCCATCTCGCCCCCTAAGGATAGGGTCTGTTGATGCTTTTGTATGATTTTCCAGACTTTTCTCTCATGCACATGCTGGCATCCTTGCGGGGAGCAGTCTGGCTTCTGATGGTCAGGGGTGCAGTCTGTAAACACCAGAACGGCAGGTTCCTGAATCAGTGCCTGTAACTCTGGCAAACAACCTAACTTCACCAAGTCCAAATTCCCACTGATGTAAAGTGGGAATCATAATGCCTGACCCTCAAGGAAGTTCTGAGGGTGAGAGGAGCAAAGGCACATTGTAGTTGCCTAATAAATGTCTCCATGTCATCTGATCTATACATAGAGAGAGCACATGCTCATTTCTGGGTATGGAGACAGACATCGCTTGCTGCGATAAAACCACAGACGGTTGCTCTTCTCTCCCTCTGCTTTGTCTTGGCCATCTCTCCACATTAGTAGATAAGATTCTCTTACTCTCTGGGACGGCTCCAGGTGACATTGTTGCATGGACATGAAGTCGCTTATTTTCTCTGTTGCCTTGGAAACCCCATTTCCTGAGAGTCTTGCCCTCCATTCTCCCTCTGACAACAGAGGGGCAACCCTTCATCCTCTGTGTGTCCTCACGCTTTTCGATAAGCAGGGGTCATTGGGAAGAAGCCACAGGAGAGTGGGGCCAACAACCCCCGAGAGAGCTTGCCATTCTCTGTTTTAATTCATTGAGGTTCTTGGCTGATGCTGTCTGGATTGGAGGGAAGGGATTCATGTAAGTGTACATTAAGTATTCTAAGATGTGTGTGTTACATAAACTGCAGGGCAGGTATTGATTGGTTTGCTTTCAAGAGTGTGGGGCATCATCTTTTTCCTGGACCAGAAATGACACCCCGTGGGGGGGGTTCTTGTTCATTCCAGGAGAAGGGTTGAGGTCCTTGATGGCTTTTCTGGGGTGCTTACCAGGGGTACTCTGGTGAGTGAGGGGCACTTACCACCAGGAGGTGTTCAGAGGCTTGGCATTAAGTAACCATCCACATAGTAAACATTCGTTCTTCCTCTTCAGTTCCATTCAGTCCTGAGAGCCTCAGAGAATGTCTCAGACTGGGGCTCAGCCGCCTCTGTGGCTCTTGCCATTTTCTCTTTCTCAACAGGGAGAATGGACCAGAGGCCCAGAGGTGTTGATAGCTGCAGTACCTCAGCAGAATAGAATAATATTCATTGATTTTCATGGTATTCCTTTTTTTGATTGTTTTCTATTTGTGGCAAGTTTCATTTTTAAGTGTATTTATTTTCATTTGAAAGCTGAGATAATTTGAAGAAAAATATGAAGTAAACAATGTGGTCCTGGTGATATGCGGGTAGGGTATGATTCATGTAGGGGTTCCCTAGACGATTTAAGTTTGGCAAACATTGAACTAACATGTGAATGACTCATAGCAGGGCTTTCCCTGAGAACAAGCTCACAAGGTAGATGGGAAGACTATGGGCAAATGGGCGCAAGAATGCTGTCCATAGATAGTGGGGAAAACTCCATCAGTTTTATGCATTTTCTGGGAGTTGACCCTTTCTGCAGACTATCTGCTGAGGTGAGAGAAGAGGAAGGACACAAGCCAGGGCAGGGAGTGGACTGGAGAGGTGATGGTGGCAGACAGACTGCTGGCTTTGCTGTCTTGTGGGAAACAGACTGGATAGGAAGAGGCTCACACTCTCCCGAGGGAGACAAAGTCTTTCGTAGCAGGTATCCGTGATTCTATTCTGTCTGGGACGCATTCCCCAATTTCTGGAGGGTGATCCTCTGTTTTATCTCAGGGGAATATCCCTTCTCCACTCTTAGTCCATGTGGTGCACACATCACCCAGCTCAGGCAAGCTCACATATTCTAAACCCTTGGCCTCTGTGATTGGTGTAAGGCTGGGCTCCTTGCCCAACAGGGTCCCATGAGGATAAAGTCAGCAATGCTGAATGGCTTTCTGCCAGGGTTGCTAAGCTAGTGGGGGCAGGTGAGGAGCTCTCTGTGAACAGAAGGTCCTGAGATTGAAGCCACCACCTAGGAAGGAGGAACTGACAGAAGGAGAAAGGTCGAGTCCCAGGCATCTCCTTGGAGATTCTGGGCACAACTGGGACAAGAGCCCTCGTTTGCGTGAGCCAGTGAGTCCCTTGCATTCCCATCTTATTCTCTGAAACTGATTTGAGTTGAGTTTTTGTTATGAGCCACTCCAAGTCACATGTACCTACTGACCTACGTGGAGACTCTCTTGTGCTCTGCATGGCTGTAGCCATAGCTCCGCAGTCAGAGAAACAGGCACTGGAGTTGGGACCTGGACTCCCATTGCAGCTCAGCCACATATGGGCCACAGGACCTTGAGCAAATCATTTCTCCGGTTGATGGGAGGGTGAAGTGAGGGAATCCATGCTAAGCTCCTAGTAAAATGCCGGCATAGACGCTCCGGGTGGATGTGAGCTGCTGCTGATAATGATGGTGATTAAAATAAAACCTCAGTTATAATGAAATGTAATTCCCATGCGAATGCTGTTGCCCCCTTCCCCACGGTGAAGTGTGTGTGTGTGTGTGTGCGCGCGCGGGGGGGAGGGGGCTTGGAATTGTGGCATCTGCAATGCCAGGAGAAGCTTTCATAAGCCTAAGGCTGTAGTCCTTTTTCAGGGATGGAAAGATGCCTCCAGTCGGTCCAATCTGAGTGACACCCACGTCTTTGGTAAGCAGCTGGGAAAGAAAAGCTCTGTCTCCTTCCAGATGGTGTGCTGCATTCCCATGGTTTTGGATCCTGCAACCACTCTTGTTCCACGCAAAGGCCAGCCTGTGGGTTAGAGAGATGCACAGAGAGGGACAAAGCCCGGAACAATCACAGAGAATCAAAGCACTCTGGTTATACCTTGCCTTCCCTAAGCTGCTGATGAATTAGCAGATCAAATTCCAGAAATAATTCAACCTTCCACTGTTTTTTTTTCATGCACGTGTCCCTTTGCCAGGCAGCCTTGCTGTAGTGCCTCTGTTTAATATTCCATTTGTAAGATGGGCAGCTCCAAGTCTATGCTCACTCAGCTGCTCATCAAGAATAACAAGGTAAATGACAAAGGAGGTAAGGATGTCCTCGTCAAATGTCCTATGCTGTCACCTGCCAGAAAGCCCTCAGCAGTCAGTGTCCGAGATGGCTCCCCACGCAGGAATCTCTCTGAAGTGCTCTGTGATCTCCACAACTAAAACATAATTTCTGGCTCCAGAGAGCTCTGGGGCTCTGTTCCCTTGTTCAGCCCGTGCTCCTGGTCATCATCAGCCCCAGGACTGAGGCTTGGACAGGCTCAGGGGCTGCTGTCTGTGAAAATCAGATTGATGCATCTGATTACATGGCCTGTTAACATCTGCAAAAAATAAGATAAAATAAGAATTATTTACCTGTCACAGCTTTGAGACACCATCACAAACTGGAGCTGACACCTCTTCTGTTCACCTTGGAGAGGTGCAGAGTGAGGAGCAGACCGTGACACACTTAATAGATTGCTGGGCATTTACGGAGCTGCTTGTTACCCAGCTCAAGAGCCGTGTCCAACTGCTACAGCGTTCATCAAAGACAAGAAGCCACAAGGAGCAAGTCAGTACTGCAATTCATTAAGGCAACTTGACCTCTGGGGAGAGGAGAAGAAAAAGGAACTAGCAGCATTGATCGCCTATGTTTCCTGAAGTGTGGTGTCATGGCATAAAATGACATTGAATCACAGGGTGAGAAAACCACGCATTTCAGCTCTTGCTTGGCCTTTGAAGACGACATAGGAAGTCTCTGCTGGTGCTAGGTGTCTTGAGCTTCTCTTTAACACCCTTTCCTAATGCAAACAGAGTGGTCCTCAGGATGGGAGCTTCTGCAGGTGACTCTGCTAAGAGGTTACTAACACTGTATAGTGGTGTTCCATCCATTTAAAAATATACTTTAATTTTTAGAGTAGTTTTAGGTACACAGTAAAATTGGGTGGGAAGTGCAAAGATTTCTCATTTACCTCCTGCCCCCACCTACACACAACCTCCCGCATTATCAAGATTCCCCCTAGGGTGGTACATTTGTTGTAATTGATGACCTGACATTGACAGATGGATGACATATAGTTTGCATTAGGGCTCACCCTTGGTGTCATACATTCTATGGGTTTGGACAAATGCAAAATCACATATATCCCCCATTACAAGATCCTACAGAACACTCTCACTGACCTAAAAATCCTCTGGGCTCTGCCATTCATCCTTCCATACCTGTAGTCCCTGGCAATCACTGGTCTTTTTATTGTCCCCATAATTTTGCCTTTTTCAAAATGTCATACATTTGGAATCACACAATACAAAGCCTCTTCAGATTGGCTTCTTTCACTTAGCAATGTGAGTTTCAGTCTTCTCCTCTGTCTTTTCATGATTGGATAGCTAATCTTTGTTTCATCTATTTTTAAGGTTATGCACCAGTTAAGGGAAGTGGTATAAGTTTTCCGTGTATAGGAGTGATATATAGTTTTCATGTTCTTTGATTTGAAAATTAACTTCCTTTAAATATATAATTGCTTTGTTTATTTTTGGCCAGATAGGACACTCACTTAGCTCAAAAATCAATGTAAATCAAAAGGTTTGTATTGAAAACTCTGCCTGCCATCTGTCTCCTGCCACCCAGCTCCTACCCACACTGTGTTACCACTGACTTCTGTTCATCCTTCCAAAGAGTTTATGCAAATACAACCTGTTATAAATATATGTTCTCCCTCAACAGTTTTCTACACAAATGGTAGCATACTTTATGAACTCTTCTGTATCTTTTTGGCATAACAGTATACCCTGGTGATCGTTCCCTATCTGTATATTTCCTCATTCTTTTTTTCTGCTGTATAGAATTCCATTTTCTGGATGTACCACAGTTCATTCAACCATCCCCTACTAATGGACACTTAAGGTGCTGTGGTCTTTGATGCTGTAAACAGAGTAGCTGGGAATAGCTTGTACTTACATCGATCCACACGCATAGGAGCATATCTGGGAAGTGGCGTTGCTAAGTAAAAGAGAACATTAACTTCTAATTTTGGCAGACATTGTCAAATTGCCCTCCCTAAGGAAGTCATAGTTTTTTAATTGTTAAATGGTCTTATTATTTGTAGATCGACAGAGAAGAAATGAGTCAACGATGGTGCAGGTGATCTGTGCAGTGCTGTGCAGGGGATGGGTCAAAGCTGTGATGCTGGCATGCAACTAACTCACCATTGTGAGCCAATCACAAAAGCAGAAACTTGGCCAAGCTGGAATCTTTCTAGAAAGGTAACAAAGACAAACTTCAGATGTTTAATTTTTATTTATTTATTTATTTATTATTATTATACTTTAAGTTTTAGGGTACATGTGCACAATGTGCAGGTTAGTTACATATGTATACATGTGCCATGCTGGTGCGCTGCACCCACTAACTCCTCATCTAGCATTAGGTATATCTCCCAATGCTATCCCTCCCCCCTCCCCCCACCCCACAACAGTCCCCAGAGTGTGATGTTCCCCTTCCTGTGTCCATGTGTTCTCATTGTTCAGTTCCCACCTATAAGTGAGAATATGCGGTGTTTGGTTTTTTGTTCTTGCGATAGTTTACTGAGAATGATGATTTCCAGTTTCATCCATGTCCCTACAAAGGACATGAACTCATCCTTTTTTATGGCTGCATAGTATTCCATGGTGTATATGTGCCACATTTTCTTAATCCAGTCTATCATTGTTGGACATTTGGGTTGGTTCCAAGTCTTTGCTATTGTGAATAATGCTGCAATAAACATACGTGTGCATGTGTCTTTATAGCAGCATGATTTATAGTCCTTTGGGTATATTCCTCAGGGATCTAGAACTAGAAATACCATTTGACCCAGATGTTTAATTTTTAAATGGACCAGTAGAAGTGGAAAGGAGGGACATATCTGTCTATACTCAGGGAGAGATGACAGATGCCCTCATTTGCCCCCAAATTGGTGCATCGGGGCGGGGCTGGGGTTGGGCTTTGGGTGCTGCATCTTGCACCCCTTAATGGGTGTGAAGGGTCCCAGGTGCTCAGGTGGGGCTGGCCACGTCTCCAGGGGACTTCTGTTTCCTGCTTGTCTTGCTGGAGGCTGGCCGCTTTGTCTTCTTCAATTCCTTGACATTCCTGATATTAAGCCCCTTCTTGGGCCAGTGTGAGTGGGCTTCCTCCCTTCTAAAGATCAGCCCGCCCTGAGACACTCGCTGTTTCTCCCTAGGTGGAAGCACCCTCAGTGGGGGATGCTAGAAATACCTGCCCATCATTTCCACTTCTACTGGTCCCATTTTAAAAATTAAAAATCTGAAGTTTGTCTCTATTACCTTTCTAGAAAGGGACCAGCTTGACGAAGCTTCTACTTTTGTGACTGTCTCATAATGGTGAGAGTATTGAGAATTTCTTCTTATAGTCGCAGCAGTGAAAAGGAACTTTTCATCCAAAAATTACAAAACAGATTTATGTTGAAAATAATGAGAACTTTGTTGGTGCCCTGGAAAAATATTTGAGAGAAGCAGAGAGTGATTCCTTTTATTGGGCCAGAGTGTAAAAGTCAGCTCATTGGTCTCAAGGGAAGAAAAAGTTCTTTTCTTCAGTTGGCAATTTGTTTTCAACAAAAGATTTGGAATGCCTTTTTCTTTTCTTTTCTTTTCTTTTTAATAAAGGAAGGATATAGTTAGTTGACCAGGAATTAGCTAGGGATTAAGAATCGGTTGGCTTGGCAATATTTCTACCTGCTTGCTGTGCATATACTTGAATTAACAACGGTCAATAATCAAAAGGGCATTAGAATGTGAGTTGGGCTGTGGAGGGACCACCCCAAATCTACTTCTCTGTAGTATTGAACCCAGGGGCCTCACTTTGCTTCGCTGCAATTCTGTGGTTTTTAATTTATCATTTCCAGGATCTGGGGGTTTCTTCAAGCTCCCAGACTTGCTCAGGCACATTGCAAATAGCCATGATTTGAGATGATTTTCTTTAATGCTGAAGCAGATGAAGAACCCAGGTTCTTTTTAGTGGCAAGGCTTGTTTATCAGCAGCTATACAGCTATGGGCATAGACACAGGTAAACAGCACAGATGCTGGGAGAGGGCTGGCATCCAGACTCACAATAAGGCCAGCATCTGACTGTGACCATCACGCCCATGTGACAAAGGATGTCACCACAGTGAACAGTTCTGACCACAGTGGCTTTTCACCTGCTTTGTTAAATTTAACTCACACTGGCTCAGAGGACAATTTGATTCATTCTGTATATCAGCAGAAACCAGAGCACCTCAGAAGATCAAGGCTTCCAAATTCTCCTGGGGGAACAGACGTCAGCCATTCAGCACAAAGGAAACTTCCTTCTCCGTATGTCAGAGGAAGACATAATTGTGCCATTTCCTTCTTGAAGAAGTTTACAAACATTTGCAAGTTGTCAAAAATAATTAGTCTAAAATTGTTTCATAAACCATGGAATGAAACAGGACGTGCCTTGTTGAGATCAAAGGGCTTCTGTTACCTTCTTGTAAACTCAAATGAAATTCTTTTGAAAGTAAACTCTTGGAATTAGCAGTGGTTTTTGTGGCACATGTATGGCAGGGGGAGGGGAGCAGAATGATTCAGATAGCAGAGTCCAATGGAGAGCCGGGAGGAGTAAAGCCCTGTCCACAGAGAATGGGAATGGGTCTTGAACAGCCATGGTGATCTGTGCCAGTGGGCACAGGACTTCTTCAACGGGAAGCTCAGGCATTCAGGAAACACTCGTTTTGGTGATCTTGAACTTGCAAGAGTGAGAGTGGGCATGGACACTCACAGTTCTACAAACAAAGTAAGAACTGGGGCTTGTGAGTCAGTCGGACCGAGTTTCCATTCCAGCACGGCCGGCTCCTAGAAGCAGACCCTGGAGAAGCCACTTCACCTCTGCGTCTCAGGCCACTCACCTCCAAAGACAGATGCAAACTCCGCCTCCCTCCTCAGTGAGAGGTAAGTGAGGTGTTGCCTGTGGGGGGGCTCAGTTCAGTGCCCAGCCCCGAATAAGCTCTGGGGAATGGCCGCTCTGATACTTATGATTGTTCCTCATTATTAGGATGGAAACAAGCAGGCATTTACCGAGGGCTTATCGGTGGCAGATGCTAGAGGGGGCCTGGGACCTCATTGAGAAATGCAGAGGTGTGCATCCTCTCCCTCAGGGGAGGTTGGATAGGAGTCCAGCTCCTAACATAACTGCACGGGGCATCAGCCCCACGGAATGCAGCTATTGTGTGGCCGGGTCCTTTGGGCACGGTGCCCATAGAACTGAGCCTGGTGGCCTGGTGAGCAAGCGGGAGGGCACGTGAGAGGCGGTGGTGAGAAAGCAGGAGCCTGGGGGGCTCCTGTGAGCCCTGCTTGAAGGGTCAGTAGGGGAGAAAGAGTGAGATGATAAAGAGTTGCTTGTCGAGAGGAAGCAGATAAAATGGAGCTAAATAGCTACAGTTTTTTCTCTTTCTGTGTGTGTATATCTGTGTGTCCTGCCCTTCCAAGGAGGAGAGAGAGGACAAGCAGGGATGAGAGGAGAGAATCAGGCTGGACTGTCAGTCTTTTCTCCCCTGGAGACACTCAGGGTAGCAGGCTACAGGCCTGAAGTTGGCCTGAGGCCCTGGCTGTAGGACACGCTGTGTGGAGGAGAGCAGGTAGGGGAGAGAAACAGCATCTCTCCTATGTGTGCTGCCATGCAGGGGCCCTCAGAGAGGGTGCTTGGGAGACAGAAGCATCCCACACCACTCTCAGGTTGCAAGGACCCTGCTGAGAAGGGAAAGGTGGCCCCTGACAAGCACAGGTGGACACAGCCTGCACACAGTGGCCTGTCCTCCCCACACTGCATTACTCTGTCTGCTGGAGTCATGGCTCAGTGAGCTAAGGGCAGGGATGTACATTTCTGACCCTGTAAATCATATATTTGCTGTCACACAGGGCAACATTTATCCTTTTAATACAGAGTCTATCCCTTTCTCAATTAAACAATAATACTTTTTACCAGATTTAGACAAACTTCATCTGCTGAGTCATCAGATATTTACAGAACACTTACTCTGTGCTGGGTCCTCTGTGAGGTGCAGAGAGGAGAGCAGTGAGGAAGCGAGTCCCTGCTGCCCTCATGGGGCTCACAGTGCAAACTCCAGCTTGCAGGCCAAATCTGGCCCAGCCAAATCTGGCCCACCGCCTGATACTGTAAATAAAGTTTTATTGGCACACGGCCACACCCACTTGCTTATATAGTCTCTGTGGCAGCTTTCAGGCTGCAGTGGCAGAGTTTAGCAGGTCTGACAGCGATCATCTGGCCCACAAAGCCAGAAACAATTACTCTCTGGTCCTTTACAGAAAAAGTTTGCTGGCCCCTGGTCTACACCTCCCCTGTCCAAAAGAAATATAAAATGAGTTATGTGCTTAAGTTGATGTTTTCTAGTAGCCACATTAAAAAAAATAGAATGAAACCAGTAATGCTAGTTTCATTAATATTTATGTAACCCGATATGTCCAAAATATTATCATTTCAACATGTCATCAATTTAAGAATATAAATGAGTTATTTTGCTTTTTTTGTAAACAAACTCTTAGAAATCTGATGTGGATTTTACACTTAAAGTCGATCTCAGTTGGGATAAGTCCCATTTCAAGAACGCAGTGGCACACGTGGTGGGTTTCTGCCAGGGCAGAGCTCAGAGGAGGGCCGTTATATAAATCACTGCACACATGGGACCCCCAGTGAGGAACCTGGACACATACTGAGAGCCTAGAGTAGGCCCGGCACCAGGTACTCATCGCCCTGGAATTCTGTGGAGTAGGGGCGAGTGTCCTGATTTTCTCATGAGGAAGCAGAGGCGTAAAGAGGTTTAAGAGCCTGTCCCAGGAGAAGCAGGGGCCAGCTGGGGGGCATAGAAAGGGAGCTGGGACCCAGCTTGAGGAGGTGGGGAGGCCTCCGGGGTAGTAGCATCATTTTTTCCAACCATAAAACATGCAGCCTGGGCTTCCTTCTTGAAGTTGTAGGTCCTGGAGCGTATTCACTTTGCATAGAGATCATTTGAAAAATGAAAATAAAAAGCAAATTGCATCCACGGTGTGCCTTCATGTACTCATCATTGTTTTAAAGCAGGGAGAAACAAGCTGTGGCCTCTTCATGTTCACTCACAGATGCTGCAGGTGGCTTAACTAGCAGAGTGGAGTGGCTCTTCAAGCCACTAAACCAGCCACTACTTGCATTAAAGGAAGGTATTTCGATGGATTGAAAGCATTTTCTAAATCACTAAGGTTTGCTTTTCAAGTGGCAGAAAGCTTACCCCCGATTGCTTCAAACCATTAATATGCTGGGAAAAAATGTGTGTGAGCCACCGTAGCAGGCACGTTGTACTCTCACCATTCCTCTGTCTGACAGCCGGTGTGAGTTAGTGCTCATCAAGTAACCCATATGGTTGCAGAATCCACCCATGGTCAGCACTGACCCTGAACCGGGAGCTGGACACATTGGTCTAGTCCGGGTGGGTTGCACAGCCCTGCGCTCAGAAGGGCCCTGCACTCCACTGAATTCTCTGCAGTTCTGACCTGAGATGCTCAGCACCTTTTCAACAAGGACCCACATTTTCATTCTGCTCTGGGATGGCAAGTTCTGTAGCAGGTCCTGCATCCAGTCTGTCCTGCTGCCCCTCACTGGTGGGGTCACTTTGGGCACCATGTCCAGTTTGTCACACCTCAGATGAGAACCACACAGTGCTGGGTGTTGTGAGCACTTGTGGAAGTGACAGGAAGGGCTTGGTGTGGTCCTTAGTGCACAGCAAACAGCTGGGAAGTGGTGAGGGCATGATGACACATGGTCCGCCTTGGAGTATGGCACTGAAGGGGGAGCTGGGCTGAGATGCTGTGTTAGTCTGGTTTTCACTGCTATAAAGGCAAACCTGAGGCGGGGTAATTTATAAAGAGAAGAGGTTTATTTGGCTCACAGTTCTGCAGGCTGTACAGGAAGCATGGCACCGACATTTGCTTCTGGTGAGGCCTCAGGAAGTTTACAATCATGGTGAAAGGAAAAGGGGAGCAGGTGTGTCCCACGTGAGAGGGAGAGCAGGAGAGAGAGAAGGAGGTGCCAGGCTCCCTGAAACAAACAGCTCTCACTCACGCGAACTAACAGTGAGAATTCATTCATTACCGTGGGGAGGTCACCAAGCCATTCATGAGGGAGCTGCTTTCATGACCCAAACACCTCCCACCAGGCCCCACCGCCAACATTGGGGATCACATTTCAACATGAGATTTGGAAAGGACTCACATCCAAACCATGTCAGATGGGCTCCCCATGCCAGACTCCTCACCAGCCCAAACCAGGCCCCAGCTCAGCCAGGCTGATTCTCCCTCTGGCCCTGAAGGACTCTGATTGCTTTACCCACTCCCACCTCCAGAATGCCACTGCAGCGTCTACCCTCTGCCTGGGGATTTTTCAAGATCTCTACCACTCACCGGCAATATTTGCACAACAGACGATTTCCTTTGTTGTGCAAATGTGATCACAAGCTCCTTGGGGCTTAAAACTCCCTGGGACTTTAAGTTTTCCTCAAGAGAAATGACAACTTTTTTTTTTTTTTTTTTGGTGATGAAGTCTCTCTCTGTCGCCCAGGCTGGAGTGCAGTGGGGTGATCTCTGCTCACTGCAACTTCCACCTCCTGGGTTCAAGTGATTTCCTTGCCTCGGCCTCCTGCGTAAGAGAAATGACATCATTTTAAACATGGTTTGTAAAGCCCAACCCAAGGTGCCTCCTCCTCCACACTCATGTCTCTCTCCCTAACTCTCTGTGTTCCAGACAGACTGGATTTCCTTTTGTTGCCTTCCTTGCCCAGGGCCTTCATGCATGTCTGTCTTTGATGGGTCTCACTTCATCTAAGGCTTCTTCGGAAACTGCTCTCTTTTCAGAAGCCTCTGGTTTCGGAAGCTGCATTTAGCCTCCGACACATGGCCACAACCCTCTGCATCTTTCTCTCCACCACTCCTCATATCTGTCTTCCCTACAGGGCTCCAGGAAGACAGAGCCATGGGGCTAAACCTGCCAGTGCTGCTTCCTCAGTGCTTGGCACATAATAGCTGCTCAATAAACATTTATTTCATCACTGAGAAATGACGGCTTGAGATCTCAGTAATGTAGGAGCTACCCACAATGTCATTTTTTTTTGAGAGAGAGTCTTGCTCTGTTGCCCTGGCTGGAGTACAGTGGCATGATCATAACTGACTGTAACCTCAACCTCCTAGATTCAAGTGATCCTCCCACCTCAGCCTCCCAAGTAGTTGGGTCTACAGGTGCATGCCAGCACCCTTGCTTGATTTTTAAATTTTTTGTAGAAACAGTGTCTCAGTATGTTGTCCAAGGTAGTGTTAAACTCCTGGCTTCTAGCAGTCCTCCTGCCTTGCTCTCCCACAGTTTTGGGACTACAAGCCTGAGCCACTGTGCTTAGCCAACTCACCATGTCTTTTAAACATTCAACTTTCAGTTAAAGGGAACACTCAAGACATGTTATGAGGCTGGGCATAGTGGCTCATGCCTGTAATCCCAGCACTGTGGGAGGCCGAGGTGGGCGGATCACTTTAGGTCAGGAGTTTGAGACCAGCCTGTCTAACGTTGTGAAACCCTGTCTCTACTAAAAATACGAAAATTAGCTGGGTGTGGTGGCACATCTGTAATCCCAGCTACTCAGGAGGCTGAGGCAGAATTGCTTGAACCCACGAAATGGAGGTTGCAGTGAGCTGAGATCGTGCCACTGCACTCCAGCCTGGGCGACAAAGGGAGACTCCATCTCAAAAAAAAAAAAAAAAAAAAGACATGTTACGGTGATCATATGAAAATGGACAGGAAAAGTGATACCTCCGCTCACCAGGGGACCTGAGGCAGAAAATCAACCACTCTGAGCCTGTTAACATCATTGACGACAGGGAACCCAGGGTGCCTGGAATGCCCATCGCGCACATTCTCAAACCTTCAGGAACCACTGGCAGCAGCAGGCATGAGTCTCATCGTGTTTTATTTAATGCTGGTGTCACAGAGTTACTTATGGCCAAATACCTCAAGACAAATTATGCATTTTGGAATTTAAAATACCTTTTTTTTCCAGTGTAAAACCAATACATCCTTATTCGAGTTCTGCAGCATTTGAATTTTTATGTATCCTGTAAAACTGAAAGCCCCTCCAATAATCCCCGCAATCCTCCAGCAACATTTTCACCATAGATCTATGCTAGCAGCAGGTTGTTAACGTATTTTACAAAATGAGATCAAACTATAACATTCTTGTACAGCTTGCTTTTTAAACTAATCAACGAATCATGGGTTCCTTCCTATGGGAGTACCTACCAACCTCATTCTTTTTAAGTTTTCTCTGTTACTCAGGACAGTGAAATGACCATTGTTTACTTAACCAGTCCTCTGTTGATGGAGATATGGTTGTTTCCAATTTTTCATTATTATAAACCATGCTGCCAAGACCATTAAAAAAGTTTTTGCATAATTGAGTGAGGGATTCTGCAGGGTAAATTTCTTCCTGGAAATATAATTCATGGGCAAATGGCACAAACATTTTAAGTATTAATTGACATCGCCAAACTGCCATCCACACAAACTTGGGCAAAATGTACACTTTTAATGATCTGTGGAAACTTCTACCAGGGAGGATGCTTTTCAGTGGAAGTGGCAGAAAATCTAAATCAAACCAGTTTAAACAAACAAAATTGTATTGGATCACATAATGGGGAAGTTTGTTATAAGGGCATAAAGGATGCGATCAGAGCCTGGTTCTCTCTGGCTCCCTGCTTAGCTTTTCTGCGTGCTGTGTGTGTATTCCTTCCAGGCAAGTTCTTTCCTCACGGTCACAGGAAGGCTGCCAGCAGAAGCTGGGCCACAGGCTCCAAGGTCCACATGAGGAGAATACAGCTTCCCAGCACTCCCGGCGCAAGCCCTGGGAGTCACTCTGATTGGACGTCTTTGGGTCACATGCTCACCATTGAACCAATCAATATGGCTGAGAATTGCAACGTAGGGGTTGGGTGAGCTCAGGGTCACATGAGCTTGCATTTAGGGATGGATGTCGCCTCTGTTCACACCTTGTGGAGGAGATGGGGAGACTGGCCCGACTTCTTGAGTGTGTGGCCTGGGTGGCTGCATGGGGTCCCTGTTCTCAGAAGGGCCCTGTTCTTAGTTTAATTTTCTGCTGTCACCATCTTACAAATTCTTAATAGTTGTTGAACAAGGGGCCCCACATTTTCATTTTGCACCAGGACCCACAAATCGCACAGCCTAGTTGCTAGATGACAATGGGGCTGTTTCTAGAAAAAGGGGAAGATAGCTGAGCTGGGAAAATGTGAATGTCCTCTGCAATGGTCTGTGCTAACATGATTCAGATGGAGTTTCTCCTTGAGTGGTTTTGTCACTTGCCCTCTCTAGTCCTTTTAGTTCTTTTCCCTCTACATTAAATGGCAGGGTTGGGTGAGGTGGCCTCCAAGGATGTTTCGGTTGTGCTCTTCTCTGATTTATGATGTCTGCCTCACTTATGCTATGAAAATCCCAACCTTGCACCAAGTTTATGGACATGGTGATATTCTTCAACATAAGTTGCCTCAATTGTATCGGTATTAAAAAGTGACCATGAATTACAGTCAAGTGCTGCACAGTGATGTTTGAGTCATTGACAGACCCTGTATACCACAGTTGTCCCATAGGATTATAATGGAGCTGAAAAATGTCTATCGCCTAGTGACATGGAAGCTGCCGTAACATCATAGCACAGCACATTCCTCACGTGTTTGTGGTGAGCTGGTTTAAACCTACTGCACTGCCAGTTGGAGAAAAGTCCAGCACATACAATTGTGTATAGTACGTAATACTAGATAATAAATGACTGTGTTACTGGTTTATATGTTTACTATACTATAGTTTTAATCATTAATTTAGAGTATATTCCTTCTACTTATTAAAAAAAACCAATTTAACTGTAAAACAACCTCAGGCAGGTATTTTGGGGAGAATTTCTAGAAGAAGGCATTGTTCCCATGGGAGATGACAGCTCCAAGCCTGTTTAGCCTCTGATGACCGTCCAGTGGGACAAGGTGTGGGGTGGAAGGCGGTGACATTGATGATCCTGACCCTGTGCAGGCCTAGGCTAATATGTGTGTTTGTGCCTTAGTTTTTAACGAACTAAGAGCGAAAACAAAACCAACCCTGTCTTTTACAGAAGAAAGCTTATAGAATAAGGATGTAAGGAAATTATTTTTATACAGTTAAAATGTGTTTTAAGGTGTTATTACAAAAAGTTAAAAAAATAAAAAGTTTATAAAGTAAAACATTTACAGTAAGCTAATGTTAATTTTTTATTGAAGAAAAAATTTTTTCTTTTTTTGAAAGAGAGTCTCTGTTGCCCGGGCTGGAGTGCAGTGGCACAATCTTGGCTCACTGCAACCTCTGCCTCCTGGGTTCAAGCAATTCTCGTGCCTCAGCTTCCCAAGTAGCTGGGATTACAGGAGTGTGACACCACACCTGGCTAATTTTTGTAGTTTTATTAGAGATGGGGTTTCACTATGTTGGCCGGGCTGGTCTCAAATTCCTAAACTCAAGTGATCTGCCTACCTCTGCCTCCCAAAGTGCTGGGATTACAGGTGTGCGCCACCGTGCCTGGCCTGAAGAAAGAAAAATGAATTTAAATGGATTCAGTAAAACCTAGGTGTACAGTGTTTATAGAGTATACACAGTGAACAGTGATGTCCTGGGCTTTCACATTCGCTCACCACTCACTCACTGACTCACCCAGAGCAACTTCCAGTCCTGCAAGCTCCGTTCATAGTAAGTGCCCTATACAGATGGGCCATTTTCTATCTTTTATACCATATGTTTACTGTACCTTTTCTATGTTTAGATACACAAATACTGTTGTGTTACAGTTGCTTACAGTACTCAGTACAGTCCTGCTGTACAGCACTCAGTATAGTCACAGGCTGTGCAGGTTTACAGCCCAGGAGCAAGGGGCTGCCCACATAGCTCAGGTGCGTAGCAGGCTGTAACCTCCAGGTTCGTTCAGTTCTCTCTATGAGGCTCCCACAGGAGGAAACGGCCTAAGGATGCATTTCTCAGAAGGTATCCCAGTCGTTAGGGGACGTATGACTGTAAAAGAAAAGAACCCAGCTTCAAGAATCAGGAAACTGCATTGATGGGTCTCAACTTGATTCATCTCTTAACAACCACCAGTGTCATGGAGAATTTCCAATAAGAAAATCCCAAGGTTTTGGGAAATGCTCTTTGAAGATTTTTGTAAATTGGTAACAGCTTGGTGTCATGGATTAGACATATTTTCATAGTTTGCTTTCTTTTTTACAAGTAACCCAATTATTTTCGTGTAATTGAGGAACACAGCAGACACTTAATGACATCTAAGTATTTCTGACGTGCTTCTTTCCTTTTCATCCTCATAAGTGATCCGATCCATACATTTCGGAGAAAATTATGAGGTTGGTGCAAAAGTAATTACGGTTTTGGCCATTATCTTCAATGACAACAACCACAATTACTTTTGTACCAACCTAAGTATATTATGGCTCACATTCCAAAAAAGTGATTAACATTTAATTTAGTTATCAATACATGAATACACTCTTTTGTAAAAAAAAAAAAAAAAAAAAAAGGAAATGGAACATTCCAGATGAAGGCAAAGTCCCTTTTGATCAAACGTCTCCCCCCTCCTGTTCTCTGTGATCCCTTCTCAGGCCTCACCCCTTCTGAGGTGACCATCTCCATCAGTTCTTTGTCTCCTTCCAGAATGTTTCCATGTGTTTGTATTATAGATATAGCCAGCTAGAGTCCCACAGAACATCTATCAAGTGGTTTTGTTTTGACCTAAAAGGCCTCATTGTTGGCCCTCTCTTGCCCCCTTCAACATAGCTTTGTGAATTTTCCGGTAATTCCGTGCAGACCTGCAGGAGAGTTTGTGCTGTGGAAATATTGCTCATTTTATACAGCCTCGATGGGTCTCTAGGTTGATTTATGGTTTTCACAAAGAAGTGCTGTGATGAACAGCCTTGTGTGTGCCCGTGGGGGCAAGGTACCACCCTCTGCCTCAGTGAGGGTGCTGAGGAGGGGTAGAGGCCAGAGGGCATCCCTGTGAGGCCGACTGTGACAGGGTTTATGGGGCTGTTCTCAGGGTCACACTGCTAGGGAAGTGGAGGCAGTGAGGTTGGGTGAAGGAAGGCCTCGGCTGCCCCCAGGGTTGGGGTTGTGTCGTGGAGCAGGGACAGCTGCCCGGAGCTGTTCTGAGCTGGGGCCACAGGGTAGGGTGCCTGCACCCCAACATGTGTCAGTCATTGGATGTGGGTTGCCCTGGGGAGGGGGCATGACCTTGACGATCTTGAGCAGTCCCGGGGATGGGCTGGTAGGGGTGTGTGATAGGAACCTGGCTATGGCTGTCGGCCATGAGCACCGGGCAGCCTGAGGCCCCAGAGGTCTGGTTCTGAGGGAGGGAGTGTGCATAGAGCAGGGCCCGTGAGGTCCGCACATGGAGTGAGCAATGCACAATTGCCTTTAATGGGCCCATGCACTTGAAGAGTGGGCGCTGTCAGGAGATGGACTGCTTGCTTTTAGAGTAAGAAGACAGTGCCAGATAATCCGAGGCAAGCTCTGTGGCATTTGGGATGCATACCTGCATTTTTGGAACCATTTCCAAAAGCAACCTTTATTTATAGCTGTCTACAGTTGATCTCGTTCTGTGTATCACCCAGTCAAGGGTCACTTTATGACATTGTTTTTTCCATGCAAATGATTTTTAAGGTAATCCTAGGAAGCTGGACCCTTTTTGCGTGTCCTTGACTAGTGACTCAGAGCCCAGTGGAAACCTCCAAATGGAAATGGCCACCCATTAACACACACTGCACCCTGCTGGGGGCAGCCACATCAGCTAGAAGAACTTGAATTAAATTGGGGTCTGAAAACTTATTTTTATGCAATAAATTTTATTAAACATAAATGGAAATCATTAGCTGAAACACTTAATTAAAACTATGGCCAAATTAGATGAATGCTAAGGAACGTTCTCTGAATTTATTGCCCAGTGATCTATAGACTTGCTCAGTAATAGACTCCCAGAAACCTCCTTAATGAAGCTATTAAGTGCATAAATATCATATGTGCCAAATGGCAAAATTTAGCAATGATCTAACCCAATTTACTTGCTAAGTAAATAAGCCCTGTTGAGAGAAGCCACTAATTTATACTGATGACAGTTGTAGGACAAAAACCCCTTACCTGCCTGAAAACAGGCATTTTAAATAAGCAATTTATTGCATCTTGAGGCTGGGCAGCGAGGAGCTTTTCCACTCTTCTTGCTCCATTTCCTGAATTTTCCTTCTTGTGAATGTAGAACACGCGCCATGGGCCACAGAGTCACTTTGGCTTTAATCTGCTTTGTGGAGTTTGAAATTCCTTCTCAGGGTCCCCTCTTCTCTGCTTGCAGATTTCGATGAGTTCTTGGCTGACTTCAACCCTGGAACTACTGTGGTTTTGGAGGTCCGGGTGGGCTGCAGCTGAGGCCTTGGACCCAGCCTCCCCACCCACTCCTACCCTTAGGATCTGGCTCATTTGAATGGTCAAAGCTTCATTGCTAAAAGCTGGGCTTCAGACTCTTCATTTAACAGCTGGGCTGGGTAGGTTGGAAGGCAAAGGCCCAGATCATGGCCGCAGGTGGGCGTTGCAGAAATGGGCTGTCCTTTCCCTTGCTGACCTGGGTTGACCCCATCTCTTGATCTCAGCCTCGCTCTGGCAGCATCAGCAGCAGCACAGTGGCCTTTCCCTCCACCTGGAGTGCCCGTCCCCAAATAACCACACACTGCTCCCTCCCCAGCTGATGCCAGAGTGCAGCCTGCTCACCTCCTCTCATCATGGCGTCCAGCAGGGCCCCCTCTCCTGTCATCTTCCCTCCCTGGCTGGTGCTTGCTTCACAACTCTTGACACCACGTGATGGATTTTTATGTTTTTTATTAATTGTCCATCTCCCCTCCTTGGATGTAATGCCAGTGGAGCCAGGGGATGGTGTGGGTAGTTGTTTTGTTCATTTGAATTCCTAGTGCTTCATACAGTGCCTGATTCCTGGTAGAGGCTCTCTAAATATTTTTTGAATAAAGAAGTGAATGAATGATATGCAGCAGTCACTTGGAGTCCCCGCTGTGCACCAGGCACTGTGCTAGGACAAGAACCACACTTGTCCTTAAAATGGTTGCCATCTATTGGGGCTGGAAATGAAGTCACGGGAAGTTGCATGAAGCAGGTTGATTCTCTGGTGGGGCCGTGCGTGATGAGGAAGCAGCACAGGGAAGTGTGCCTAACCGGGTGGCAGATGGGGAGGGCTCCTGAGAGAAGTGAGTGCAAGCTGAGCTCATACCCTGGTAGTCTGTGCCTGTGTGTAGCGGGTGATAGCTGTGGGGGAGGCTCAGTCTCTCTGGAGCATCTGCACAGTGAGGACAGACCGCCAAGGAACTCCAGGAACAGGCATGGGGCAGAGGAAGAGAAGCCCTCAGACCCAGTGCAAGGAGAGAGAGTGAGCCAAGGGCACAGTCAACTACGTGACCTGGTGCTCAGCAGGCAAGAAGGAGCAGGAGAAGCATGGCCACTCACTGGAACAAGGAGGCTGTGCTGGGGGCCAGGTAGCCCAGGCCAGACCGTAGTGCAGAGAAGAAAGTATTAAAGGCAGAAGCAGACACAGTGAAGGTGGGGGCTCTCCAGGGTTGGCTGGCAAATTTTTCACATGGTCTAATCCCCACTTGACCCAGTTGAGACCCAGACTGCTCAACTAGACACAGGTCGGCCTGACTTCGAAGCGTGAGTTATGTCACTCTGATAGTGGGTCCTAAAGTGCAGATGTGTTTGGGTGATGCTTTTCAGTAGCCTATGGACATGGCACCAAGTGACAATGACTTCCGTGCCTAAGGAGTGTTCTGAATGCAGAACAGGGAGCACCTCCTCCGGGTTGGGAGAGATGCCTCTGCCCCCACCTGCCCAGTATCGGCCTCTGTGCATAGCAGTACTGGGCTTTCCTGGAACCCATGTTTCATGACAAATGAGGCTGGAGATGAAGTCAGCAGGAAGTTGCACGAAGCCGGTTGATTCTCTGGTGGAGCTGTGCATGGCAGGGAAACATCAGCACAGGGAAGTGTGCCTGACCGGATGGCAGATGGGGAAGGATCCTGAGAGAAATTAATGCAAGCTGAGACCATATGTGCACTGATAGGCTCCTCACCACTCTACTGGGTCGAACAGTGTCCCCCCTACAATCCATGTCCACTCAGAACCTTGGACTGAGAAGAAGGCCATGTGAAGAAGGCCATGAGAAGAAGGACTGGAGAGGAATAGCTGCCAGTCATTGATATAAAAATGGAGTCGCTACATCAACCATAGTAAAATGGGGTGCAGCACCCCCACCACATGCCTGACTTATCACAAGACATCCCTGCTTGTGTGCCTATGACAGGAACTATGCAAGGAACTCCTCAAAAACACAGGATTCCAGGTAAGCCACTTATGGATGCACATAACTTGTCCAACACTGGCTGCTTCCACCAATGAGCTAACACCAACTCCCGGAACAAGCCCCTGTGATCAATGGTCTTCATTTCAAAACAACTTAATGTGGACTTCTCCCTTTTGTCTTTAAAAGCTTCTCCTAGTCCCAACCTCTTTGGATGTGCTTATGGCTCACCAGAGAATGCATATCCTGGATTGCAATCCTCTGCTATTCCCGAATCAACTCTTTGGAAAGTCTCTCTCTGTGTTGTTATTTTACAAGGCCAAGTAATACCAGGGATTTCCAGCAACCACCAGAAGCTGGAAGAGGCAAGGAAGGACCCTCCCTAGAGTCTCCAGACAGAAGGTGCCTCATAGACACCTCGATTTCAGATTTCTGGCCTTTGGAAGTGAGAGAGAATAAATTCCAGTTGATTTAAGCCACCTGGTTTGTGTGCTTTGTTGGCAGCCCATGAAAGTCATATCATGACTTTTGCAAACTGACCAATTAATAATTAAGAAAAATGGCCTGAGATGGTAAACTGATGAGCATTTTGAAATTCACAAAAATTTGTTCTCACGTTTGTTATCCTGGGTGAATCTTCTGAAGCTGTATGTTAAACACACAAGATTCCTATGTAAACCATGATGTCTTCACAATATCGAGCATATTTTATCTTTTAAAAAAGTAAATTACCCATTCTTGCACAAAAAAGTAGATTTTTGTTGATCTATATTTTTATTTAGAATAAATTTGATGAAATCAGGTGGTGGGACAGCTGGCCCAGCTTGGAATAATGATCCCTCTGGATATATCCTTGTCTTGTTCTCATTTACAACTTTTGAGGCATAAAAGCATATTTTCAAAAAACCAACGCTTCTATATGAAAGCAGATTTATCATTCAGATCCATCATTAATTTCCCAATGACGTTCTGCCTGCCCATAAAAAAGACTTAGAGCTCGTTATGAAAATTTTATTCCAGAGAAAATGGTCTTGGGACATGGTTTGCACTGACCTCTTTTAACCTCTGGTTCCCTGTGTTATTATTATTAAGTAATAATGTTGCTTCCTGCCATTTCCTGCCAACATAACTCTTCCCTCTTTGTACTTCAGGAATCTGGGGACGGTTTTGGTTGCAGAGGGCAGATCAGCACTTTGCCATCGCCCTGCGCTCCTGGCCAGTCCCCATGCCGCTGCTGGGATGACAGTCTTACATCATCTTTTATGAGTACATCAACTTATTTGCAATTACGTTTAGATTGTCTAATAAAATCGGGTGACATTTTAGCTTACAGTTTATGTCCCAGTAAAAGGCTCCAAATGTTATTGCCATAAGAATCTATGTGGCAACCCAACATAAACCTTTTATTTCTAGCTGGACAGCTGACTCTGCGTTTAGCAACAGGAAAGCAGGGAATTGGAGGAGCGGGTTTCGGGGGGCGGTCGTGACAGCAGCCACCTCCTGCGGGTTTTGTTTTCTCTGTCAGGTTCCCCTTCTAGCACTCAAAAGCATCCAGCACTTTCTGAAAAGGAGGCCTGGGAAATGGTTGGACATGTCTCTGTTGTGGGCTCTGGGTGTGAGCCACAGAAGTGAGAGCTGAAGAAACCTCAGAGACCATCAGGCTTCCTCGTGGGATAGTTTTGGGTCCTTAGGAAATTAGGCCTTGGCACTCAGCTTAGATGACTTCCATTACAGTCCTATAGGTGTGAAATAAACATCTGGCTTAGAGGTTCTCCACTGAGGGCCACCATGGGTCAGTGTCTGGAGACATTTTTGGTTGTCACACCTGGGGGCAGTGCTGAGACTAGTGTGTGCGCATTCATCTAGCGGGTGCAGGTGGGATGCTGCTGACACGTAACATGCACAGGGCAGCTCCGCCACAGAGAAAGATCCAACCCCGAATCTCGGCATGACGGAGGCTGAGAAATCCTGATCTAAGTGATAGCTTACTAAGCAAGGCCTTGGCGTTCAGAAGCGGTTGCCTGATTTCCTTCTTTCCTTTTTGAGTCGTGGTTTTGTTGAGTTCTTGAAAGTGATAGACCTGCTGTAAATAAAATCACTGGATAAAGTTGGCGAGGGGTGGCCTGCCAGCCTCCAACCCCTGCCTGATGTGGGGGGCGTGGCCGGCCAGCCTCCAACTCCTGCCTGATGTGGGGGGCGTGGCCGGCCAGCCTCCAACTCCTGCCTGATGTGGGGGGCGTGGCCGGCCAGCCTCCAACCCCTGCCTGATGTTGGGGGCGTGGCCGGGCAGCCTCCAACCCCTGCCTGATGTTGGGGGCGTGGCCGGCCAGCCTCCAACTCCTGCCTGATGTGGGGGGCGTGGCCGGGCAGTCTCCAACCCCTGACTAATGGGGGGGGGCGTGGCAGGCCAGCCTCCAACCCCTGCCTGACGGGGGTAAAATAGTGAAAAGCAAAAGCACCTGGTGTTTTTAGGAGACAGGAGACACAAGAACTGAATATGTGGGCAGATTTGGGGGAAGAAAGAAATGAGCCCCAATGACCTGCTTCAGTTTTCTATTGAAATAAATGCAACTTGGAAGCTTCATTTTTTTTTTTTAAGCACATCCTTTAAAAACATTGCCCAGTGCGTTTGGAAGTAGCCTTCCAGAAACCCTTGGGATTTGTGACCCCAAAGTATGCTCACAGGTGCTCCCAATGAACCTTTAGGTGTAACGTGGATGAAGTGTGGAATGTGCCGTGACTCCTGCCTCTTAAAAGCTTACAGAGTCCAGAAATGAAACCAGTTCATGCATAAAATATCTTCTCTCAGAGCACGGTCATTTTCATGCTTCCCCTTGTGTGATGATCAGGGTTATAAAGTATTGTGGTTATACCAGAAGATCCTCAACTGTGTGGAAAGAGGCTCTTCTATTTATAGCTCTCCCCATCGTGACTTACAGCATATGTGTTAATCTCCCTGTGAATTCTGAGCTCCCAAATGCCGAAGGAGATATGCTAAACCCTTTCCCCGTGGCGTTCTTCCAGACAGAATTTAAGAGACACCAGAGGATGGCACATTTATATTGAGCTTGCAGTTTCCTAAACATGAAGAAGATGAACGGCTCTCAGTTAAGCAGCACGGGTCAGATAGGAGCTTGAAATTGAATATTTGAGCTGACACGGGAGAGACATGCTGTGAGTGGCCTCATGAAGTTAGCTGGATCTCTAAGCTTCCTAAGACACCATGATTAGAAATAGATTGAGGTCAGGGTATGCGGTCCTATTTGAATTAATGAAAAGCCAAATTGCTCCTCAGAGTGCTGGTTTTTGTGCTGCAGGTCAGACCACTGGGTTTTGTGGACCCTTTGCAGAGGTCGGGGGAGCAGCTGGGCTCTGTCCTTTTCTCACCTTTCGTCTTCTATCTTTTATAGTTTGAGATTCCAAATACGATTTCTGTGGAGAAAACAAAAAAGGACTCTGTTTTTAATTCAAAAGGTGAGGCATGGTTAATTAAAACATTGATGTGAACTGTTTTAAAAGAAAAAAATAATTGGTTTACTTTTGAGTGCTGAAGAGTCTTGGCAGAGTGGAAAGTAAGTGGGCTTTGCTATTGATCAGACTTTGGTCAAAATCTATGTGCCACTTACTAGTCCTCTGACCTCAATCCTGCTGATTCTTAGTTTCCTTGTCTTTAACATGGGGATAGTAATTCATACTTTCAATGGGCACTGGGAGGTCATAGAGAATGACACCCACAGCTCCCTTTGATGGCAGCTGTGGCAGAGGGTCCAGACAACAGGTCTGCTTAAACAAAGAGGTGGGTAATGATGGCAGTTGGTGAATGGAGGTCTTGGTTCCCCTACCGCAGGTCCCTACTGACCTTTCTAAGCCCGGAATCATTTAGAGTTCTTTGGTAGCAAGCAATAGAAATGAGCTCTGTCTATTTTAAGCAAAAATGAATTTGCCTAAAGTCTGCTGGGTGGCTGGAATGGACAGGAATGCTGTAGGATCAGGCTCTCGAGCCAGAGAGAAACCAGGGCAGCCCCCTTCAAAGAACAGAACAGATGGGTGAGTTTTTTGGGCATTTCCAATGGAAATAAACTGATGCCCTTTAGGTTTTCTTTCTTCCCTGATCTGACTCCTTCTAACTTTGTTTGGGTCACAAGCCTGGTTCTTAAGGGAGGACAGAGCACTTAGACTAAAATGCATGAAACCTGTGCACAGTGGGGCAGAGGTGAGCTCTCCAAGTACACCCAGATGTTGTTAGGATGTGGGAAGGGATGCTGGGAGCCAAAATGCTAACAGTGCACTGCAGGCTTCATCTGTCCCGAGCTTCAGAACACCTTGCCTACCCAAAGCCATCCTCCTCTCTTAAGTTTGCTTACTTCAGCCACCCTCAGCTGCCAACTGGGTAAAAAGTATGGTCAGTCCCAAGTCAGCTGCCCCTGCTTGTTTATCTGAAGTCAGGATTTTACGGAAGCATCGGCTGCCATGGCAAATATTCTTGTCATCACCAGGCCGATAAGTGACATATGCTACCATCTCAGGGAGTTAGAGAGTCTTTCTAATGATGCACTCCAAAAACTTGATCTGAGATCTCACAAGTTTCCAAGTTAATTAATAACCAGGGTCCCCAGAAACATGAACAAACATTCATTCCCAACATCTTTCCTAAGTAGGTCCTCAATATGTGGATTTGGGATGAAACCTGAATAAATGATTGGCATGCATGCTCTGATGCAAATGCCCGGCTCCCCTATGTGTTCCCTGTGCAATGACAGCTTTAGTATTCTGTTGGGAAACGCCTCAGATTTGTTTTAATGGTATCTTATTCTGTAAGACAGTATGAAGCGATCTAGGAAAAAATGAACAATACAGGCATATAGGCTAATTAAAAAAAGCTTGCAAAACTAAGAGAAACAAACAGCCTCTGAGTTTCATGCTTATGAAATATTTATTCAGTGCCAAAGAGGACACTGAAGTCAGAAATGAACTTTGCAGAGTAATTACTTTTGATCCCGGCAAAATCCATTCAAAGGCCTTCAGGTAAACATCATCTTTGATGGGCGGAAGGTGGGTCGTAAAGCAACATAATATTTTTAAAGGAAACAAGGAATGTGTCCAAGTAAGCCACTTGTCCAGGGCACTCTGGAAAGTGTTCCTGGGTGGAACTTCCTAGATGTCCTCCTTGCTAGCCGTGCAGAGATATAAATAGGAGGAAGATGAGATATGATCAGATGGCAAATAAGAAAGCCACAGGCAGCACGACCATGAGAGGGGTCTTCCTTAAAAGACTCTAAATGAGGCACACGTATTTTAAAAGAGAGTACGTGCCACTAATTTTGATATAGATCTTTAAAATGACATTAAAATGGAAATACACTCAAACTAGGCATCTCCTGGGAAAATGTCAGCAGTTATGTTACACTTGTTTTCCGTTTCGTTCCAGTGCTCCTGTGAAAATAGCTTTATCTTCAATACTCCCAGTGTGGAAGAATACAGTTGTAGGGAGAGGGGAGTATTTGTTTTTTTCAGTTTTAAATGAATTCTCCAGGGAGGGTTTGCTCTGTGTGAGACATGCAAGCCTTTTCAAGAACTGAGCTCACCTGGATATTGATTCCAGTGGCATGTGTTTGCCTGTATTCTTTTATCTTTAGATTTTAGGCCCTCTTAGAGGAGGCCAGGGTCCATTCCCA
Source organism: Pan paniscus (assembly GCF_029289425.2). Lineage (NCBI taxonomy): Eukaryota > Metazoa > Chordata > Mammalia > Primates > Hominidae > Pan > Pan paniscus. Next base: position 65,887,883 of record NC_073270.2, read on the forward strand.
AGCTTAAGAAGTAACATCATTGACCAAAGAGCCCTGTAACAAAACAACCCAGGGTTCTAAGTTCACATGTGGCTCATACCCCGTAAGACCTAATTTCCCGGCTCTGAACCAGAGTCCAGCTGGAGATGACCTGATGGCTTCAGGGGATGTCCCAGGGCTATTCATTTCTCTTTAAAAATTTTAAATCTATTTATTTGTTTTCGAATTGACAAAAAACGTATATATTTGCCATGTACAGCATGGTGTCTTGAAACATGTATATGTGCCGGGCGCGGGGGCTCACTCCTGTAATCCCAGCACTTTGGTAGGCCGAGGTGGACAGAGCATGAGGTCAGGAGATCGAGACCATCTTGGCTACCATGGTGAAACCCTGTCTCTACTAAAAATACAAAAAATTAGCTGGGCGTGGTGGCAGTAGCCTGTAGTCCCAGCTACTTGGGAGGCTGAGGCAGGAGAATGGCATGAACCCGGGAGGCGGAGCTTGCAGTGAGCCGCACGCCACCGCACTCCAGCCTTGGTGACAGAGTGAGACTCCGTCTCAAAAAAAAAAAAAAATATGTATATGTTGGGGAATGGCTAAATTAAGCCAATTAACATACACATTACCTCACACCCTTATCAATGTTTGTGGTGAGAACACTTCAGATCTACTCTCTGAGCAAGTTTTCAAAGTCCAATACATTGGTATAACCATAGTTGCCGTGTTGTACACAGGGATGCTTCTTATCTAGGTTCACGTACCCACCACTTCACCATCTCATTCCAGGGCCATGTCAGTGTCAAGTCTAATGGAAGTAGGTTCCCATCTATAAATTCCCCATATGGAAAAAAAAAGAGTAAAACATTCGAGCCCACCTCTTTGCTTCCATAAAACCCCTAAGACGTTTTCTTGTAACTCAAAAGTCATTTCTAGAATACTGCTCTTGAAACCCTCCTGCTGAAATCTTGGGGCAGCACTTAAAGAAAGAAAGAAAAAGAAAAAGAAAGAAAACCAAAACTCTCTTTTCCTCCTCAATTCATAGGGAGAAGTGAAATTCTACCTCACTTTTTTAAAAGAAGAGCCTGGAATTGGCCTATCCGTCTTTTTCCCCGTTGGATCACAGAGCAGAAAGGAAGGTGAGCAGAGATTCAGAACAGTAATAAAGGTCAAATCATCCTCCAAAGAGGGCTCGAGACTAATCTCGGCCTTTGTAATTGGAGCAGTTTTAGATTTTGAGGGTGTGCTTTGGAAGGTCTGGAGACAAAGCTGGAGGTGTTTTCTTTGGGGTTATCCCATAGAGCTGATCCTCACTACCCCTTCAAAGTGGAGGAGTGGTGAGGGCTGCTTCCATCTGTGATGAATGCTACCCAATGCCTAATGCAAACCAGCCCTGAGCACCAGCTCTGTGCACAGAGGAGACATTAGGAAGCTCCCAGGGGCTACTGGTGGGGGACCGGGACAGTGGGACACAGGAGGCCAAGAGGCCAGCCAGGGTGGGATTTGCAGTTAGAAGCAAAAACACGAAGAAACCTGGGAGTGCAGGGCCACAAGCAGAAACAGTCAAAGACCAGAGGAGATCTGGATACATCTCCTATACCAAACATCACATCGTAAAAAGACAACAAAGTGTAAGAGGCTGGGCAGCCTCATAAGAGCTTATGTTTTCCCAGAACCTCCTCTGTGGAGCTTCTGTGGTGTGCAGGTCACTTGCTGTTCTTGATACTTTGCCACTCGCCCCCGTCCTGATACTGTGAGGTAGGTCTTGCTCTCACCTCTCACAGATGAACTAACTGAAGCTAGAAGGCTGAAATCACATGCCAAAGGTGTTAAAGTCCCGTTGGTCTTATTGGAAGGGCCCCAGTCTCTGTGTCCCACCACCCTGCCTTTCAACTTCAGCCAAATGTCCTTATAGGCATTTTGTTATAAGACACTTGGCAAAACCCATTTTCTCCCTGAGATTAAATAGATTCACTAGCTCACCTTGCTACTTTGTATGCTTTGCGGAATCCTGGATTGTTTGTTTGACTACATCCTTCTCTTCCACGAGGAAGACGAGAAAGGGCCCCGTTCTCCCCCAGCAGATGTGACAGTCTTGCTAAGTGACAGTGAGAAGTAATTAGCACCCCGAGTCCCACTGCCTGCAACCTGTCTGCAGCGGTTCCCACGTTCCCTGTCAAACGGGGCTTCTGAGCGCATGGATAATTCATGGTTACTTTCTGCATGCAGGTAGAGATTCTGCTTTGGTTGTTATTGGAAAAAGCCCAGCTTAGCGGGTGAGGCAGGTTTCCTTCTGAAAGGGGGTTTTGCACATAGAGCTAATAGGCTGATGACCAGCTCAGATGGGCTTTTTGGGACACACAGAGACACCCCAGCAACCAGTTCAAAGCAGAGCCCCAAGAAGGGCTAAATTGGTTTGGGGGTTCCCCCGTTCATCCTTAGATGTGCTGCGGTAGCTTTTCAGGTTTATTCATTCACCTAACATGTTTTTAAGGAGCATCACTGAATGAATGATCAACCCGGGACTCCATTCCGCAGTCATCAATACGGACAGACAGACATCATCTCTTCTTCACTGGGACATTCTATATTTCACTTTACTTCTCTTGGGCCCCTTGCTATTCCCTCCCTCATGATTCAGTTGGTTGAGTACCTGTCTGTTTCCCTGTGGCTGTCTATATATTCCATCATCATTCTCCTGTCACTACTGCTCCAGCCTCTGCTCCTCCAGGTCCTCCCAAGCCACTTTGTAGACATGATCTCATTCACCGCAGCTCTCCCTCTGAAGGAGACCTATCACCATCTTCAGTAGCCTAGGAGACTGAGGCCACAGTGCGGATGTAACTCGCTTGAAGTAACGTGGTAGCTCTGAGATGCAGTGAGCCCTTGAACCCAGGAAGTCAGCTCCGCAGCCCACGCCATTTCTACCTTCTGCACTGTCTTTCTGTGCCCAGCATCCTGCCAGGTGTGTAGGACACATTCAAATATCTATTGAGTATAAACAAGTCTATTGAGTATAAATAAGTCTGAGTTACTGGGTCTCTAAAGGCTAACATGTTACTCTTTCTAGGGATCTTTTGTAGGAAGTGATTTGTTTTTCAACAAAAAAGCAAGGGAAGGAAATGAAGAGCTTTCCCAGTAAAAAAATTACATGGGATCAAACACATCCTACATTGTTTTTGTTTTTGGTTATGTCAAGGGGCTCCAACCACTTGCCTATCATCGAGCACTGAGTCTGGGCCACGCACTGGTGAGCTGTTCACATTCCTCAGCTCAGCTAACCCATGAGGTCGTGCTGCTACCATCATTGGACACATGAGGAGGCCGGGCTCAGAGTGGTCAAGCTGGCCCAGCTCCCACGATTAGTAGCGGCGGAACTCAGAGTCGCTGGAGCTCTCCCCTTGGCATGTTCATTTATTGACCAAATATTGATTGAGCTGATACTGTGTAATAAGTTCAGGGACTATAGGATCAACTTAGTATGAACACCTTCACCCTCTCCCAGGTGGGCGTTTGTGTTCTGGGTGTTGTCCACGCTGGACGTGCCAGCATCTCCCACTGAGCCAGATGTTCCAGGGCTAAGGCCAGCTTCATTTGAAGGCACAGCCTTACTATATCATGTGAGTAGCAGGTGGTTGGCTGCAGGTCAGGGGGCTTATTTTCTAGACTCCTAACCTGTGAGTGGGTTGGTAGATCATCTGCCTGCAAATGTATTGAAAAGCTTTACCTAGATAAAAATGGAGTTGTTGTAACATGTACCCAATACCTTTCTTCTCTGTCTCACTACCTCTAGATTAATCTGATGCCAAGTTTTTGGATGTTATGAGCAACCACCTCATTTATTTTTTGTGGTTGTTTAACCACAATGAGTAAGGTAAATTTCGTTGAAGGAATAATTCATAGTATGGCTGTTTTCCCACTGGAGGGGTTTTATCTTCGTATTCTTTCTTATGTAAGCATCAATAAGGGAGAATGGGCAACAGAACACTCCTCCTTAAGATTCCGCATGGTTCATACTATGGGTCACATTCTCAATGAGCCTAAGTAAAATTTCCTCCACTTAATGTTCTTGCTCATTGGTTGTTATTTGGAAGAATAATGATGAGAATTTGAGAAGTCTTTCAGATGGAACTTAAAAATTCACATTTAATATTTATAGCGTAGAAAGGCCTAAATTGGAATTTCCAAAGTCGGGGTATGTAGGAATGTAGAAACTGATTCTGGGCATTGTTCAACCTGATATAAATAAAAGTGGATGCTTTTTTATTTTTTTAATTGTGCATTTCATCAGGATGCAGGTTGAACCCAGAATAAAAATGTGAATGCTTTACACTAGTTGCTGACTTGAACAATGCATTTCATTTACATTAAATATTCTAGAATTCAGAGCATAGACTTGATACTTATTTATGTTGTACATTTTATCATTTAGCTGCTTTTTCTAGCTCACTGAAAAAAGTCTGAGCTCTGAAGCCATGGGCTCAAATCCTGGGTCAGTTCCTTAACAATCCTCTGATCTTGGACTGCCTCATTATCTGTGCCTCAGTTTCTCCATCTGTCAAATGGAGATCATAACCATATCCCATTCACAGGATTATGAGGATTGAAGGAGATAATTTACGGGATGTATCCGCATTGTGCCAGCCCCAAGCAGGCCCTGAATCAAACTGCTTGTTTTGATTATTAGCTGGAGAGACTAGACTTTTGTATAGCAAAGAAGAGGTGGTTGCAAAATGCTGTGTGTGAGATGGACCAGTCAGTATGAACAGGAAAGTCTGGGAAATTACTTCTTAGAGAAGTTTAGGTTTGTGGAAGAACTGGAGGCATAGGTGGGATTCAGACAAGCAGGGGAGTGGGGGCTAAACTGAGCTCAGTTCCAAGCCAGTGTGGGTGGTGGGCAGAGCACAGGCCATGTCAGTAGATTTGTGTATTCCCGTCTGCATTTCTATTGTGCAGGATGGCTGATGTGTCTCAATGTATGTTTATCTTGTTCCTTGAGTCACATGGCCCCCACTCTGTCTGCATTTTGAACATGTCTTTCTGTTCATTTGTGTTCTGCATACAGAGCTGGCTCCAGAAAAAAATTCTGTATATTGGTTGCCTGCCACATGCTGATGAATGGGTCAATCAGAGGTGCAGGGGTCGACCTTCCAAGAATGGAGAAAGAGAATTCAGGCCATGGTTGCAGATGCAGTTAGGGTCTTGTAGAGCAGAGGCAGGGCTCTGTGCTGGGGGCGGGGGAAGCGGTGCTGTCTTTAAAGCCTGTTTGTTATTCATAGAGGAAAGCAAAATTTTGCAGAAATAAGATAAATGTTCCATGCAATTGCACAAGTTTTCTTGTCAAATTAAAAACACAAATGGTGTAGCAGCAGCCTAAATATTTTCTGCTTGTTGTGCCACCTCCAGCAAAAAATAAAATAAAATAAAATAAAGTGAGAATGGGATGCAAAGGGGAAAAAAATAAGAAAAAAGAAGTCTCAACACAGGTGAAGCTAAGCTTGTTGGCTTCCCATATCTACAGATTGTGTTCCTGTGCAGCGTGGAAGGCTGCCAGGAAAGGTGTGAGAGGGTGAGATTGTTTTTGAAAATCATCTGTCGCAGCTTCTAAGAGCATTTTGGTGCTGTTTGCTTTCATTATGCTGTTGGAGGTGAGAAAACTGTGATGCGGTCGACTGGCACCTAGCATTGCCCCTATCTGGAACATCTGCAGCCTAGATCTGTTCTGATGAAGTAGAAGCCGCAGATCTTATCCTGAAACAGGCCAGGTGCAAGCATCCTCTTAGAAGGGATCAACCATGGGATGCGGCATTAAGAGAAGAGAGAAGAACATCCTTACAACTGTGCCTTTCTTTCAACTCAGTCGTGCGCATTAGGCTTGTATCAGTTAAAGTGCAGGCAAGAAATTTCAAGCAGAAAGGGAGTCAGGTGCTCATAGCATTGCTGGCAGAATTGAGAGCAGCGGGAGCCGTGGGATGGGGGTGCTGCCTGGAAATCAGGAAACTGGAGAAGCCTGCTGGAACCTGCTGAGGAACCCATCACTGCCTGTGGCCTGCAGCAAGAGACTGATGGTGGACTGCAGGGGCCAGGAAGGTGCAGGAAGCCCCTGCTGCTGCAGGAGAAAGGATGAGGGATGGTTATCTTCCACCTTCCAAATCTCACAGGAACACCTCTTCTAGGTGGAATCCAAACCAGATTCCTTCTGGAAAGGGATTCTGGAAAGTGTAGTTCTTATGCTTCCAGCCTCTGAGATAAGCAAGGACAATTGCTGGAGGCGAGGGTGTCGCTGAATACCAAGGAAGGATAGCAGGTGTAGTTGCCCACATGGCCACTCGGCATCCACATGGACATCCCATCCGTGTTAATTTCCAAAGAGCCATCACAGAAACATCATCATGCTTCCTCACAAAGAAGAAATGCTCACCTCCACCCCAATAGAAAGGGTCCAGGTATCCATCTCTGAGTGATGGTCACCCTCCATATTCAGTAAAAAACACCCTCGGATAGACTGTGGTTGAAAGACTAAACCTTTAGATTAGCCACAGTCAATATATCTTATATAAAATAGGAGAGGCGGGGAGAGCAGGGGAAAGAGATACTGGGTTATGTATGTAAAAACATACACAATAAAGCAAACAAGAAACGCTGTGTAGTTCCTAGAGTCCTCATCTCTACCAGTGGTCACAAGGTTTTTGTGATGGGTAATTTTAGGTGTCAGCTTGACTGGACTGAGGAATGCCTAGATGGCTGCTGAAGCATTGCTTCTAGGTGTCTGTGAGGATGTTTCCAGGGGAGACGGGCATGTGAGTAGACTGAGAAAGACCCCCCTCAGTGTGGATGGCCACCGTCAAATTGACTGGGGGCCCAGTTGGGACAAAAGGGTGGAAGGAGGGATTCTCACTTTCTCTTTTTCTCTCTCTCTCGGTCTCAGTCTCTGTTCCCCAATTCCTGAGTGGGACGCTCAGCGAGGATACAGTTAGCTGGTGAGGATACAGAGAAACTGGATCACTCCTACCTTGCCCGTGGGAATATAAAATGGCACAGCCACTCTGAAAAGCAGTTTGGCAGCTTGTCACAAAACTAAATATGCAATTCTCCTTCTACCTTTGAACATCAGATTCTAGGTTCTCTGGCTTTTGGACTCTGGGACTTGCAACAGTGGCCTGGGAACTACAGGGCCTTTGACCTCAGACTGGGGGCCACATGGTCTGCTTTCCTGGTTCTGAGGCCTCTGGACTTTGACTGAGCTACACTGCTAGCTTCTCCAGTTCTCCAGCTTGCAGATAGCCTGTTGTGGGACCTCTCTGCCCCTGTGATCATGTGAGGCAATTCTGCTAATAAACCCCTCTCAAATATCCTATGGGTCCTGTCTCTCTGGAGAATTTAACACAGCCCTATCTGGTATTTATAAATTCCTGGCAAGGCACAGTGGCTCACAACAGTAATCCCAGCACTTTGGGAGGCCAAGGCAGGTGGATCACCAGAGGCTGGGAGTTCAAGACCAGCCTGGCCAACATGCTGAAACCCTGTCTCTACTAAAAATACACAAATTAGCTGGGTGTGGTGGCATGCGCCTGTAGTCCCAGCTACTTTGGAGGCTGAGGCAGGAGAATTGCTTGAACCTGGGAGGCAGAGGCTGCAGTGAGCTGAGATTGTGTCACTGCACTCCAACCTGGGCGACAGGGTGAGACTCTGTCTCAAAAAAAAAAAGAAAGAAAGAAAGAAAAAAATCCTCTTCCCATGCTCTTGCTTCTCTTAGCCATTGCAGTTCCACCCAACATCTCATTCCTGAGGGGACTGTGCTCTCAGTGGTCTTTCCTGTTTTGAGATTGCTATGGTTTTCCATGTGCAAGTCCTAAGAAGAACCCCAGAGAGTCCCTGGGCTTCCACTTTTCTCTTTCCTTCCCCTAGGGCAGCAGCCACGTTTCTCTTTTAGAACTGTACTCAGTGGGCTCAGCCAGCATGGGGGGGCTTCCTTTGCCTTTGGAGGCACAAGGAGTCTCAGATTCTTGCACCACAGTATTGACTCCCAACATTGTTTCTTTGGAAACCAAGACCACTAATCTGCAGGGTTGAGAGTTGCTGAGACGAGAGGTAAAAATCTGTTGAGTGGAGGGTTCAGTGTTATAGGGACAGGGGCCACTTGCATTTTCACCCCTTAGTTCCCAGATCCACTTATTCTGGTGAGGGGAAAAACACTACTACATATTGATCACTGGTCCAGAGTTCACACTGCGTCTTACAAATACAGACTTCAACTTAGCAAGGTGCTGCCTCCCATTGGTCTCATCACCGAGTCTTCAGAAGGCCATTGCTCACTCTAACTGATAATAAGACTTACAGTGTAGCTGCCATAATCAAATCAGTGTGACACTGGCAGAGAGATAGACACGTGGATCAATGGAAAATAACAGAGAACTCAGTGGTTAGGTCCACATAAATATGCCCAACTGATTTTTTGCAAAGATGCAAAAGCAGCTCATAGTAGGAAGAATAGACTTTCAAGAAAAGGTGTGAGAGCCATTGGACATCCATAGGCAAGAAGAAAACAAAGAAAAAGATAAAAAGAGAACCTCTACCTAAACCTCATCACCTTATGCAAAAATTAACTCAAAATGGATCATGGACTAATGTAAAACTAAAGCCATAAAACTTCTAAAAAAAACATAAAATCTTTGGAGTTGAGGGCTAGGTGAACATTCTTAGGCATAACACACAAAGCACAACCCATAAAAGAAAGAATGGATACATTGAAGCCCATCAAAATACAAAACTTTTGTTCTGTGAAAACCCATATGAAAAGGATGAAAAGAGAAGCTACAGGCTAAGAAAATACTCAATAACTATATATCCAATAAAAGATTTATACTAAGAATATTTAAGGACTTCTCAAAACTCAAATGTAAAAAAATAAAAGAATCCAATTAGAAAATAGGCAAAATACATGAAGACACATTTTACTGAAGAGAATATACAGACGGCAAATAAGTATATGAGAAGATATTTAACATCATTAACCGTAAGGAAAATGTAGATGAAAACCGCAGTGAGAAATCACTACATACCTGTCAGAATGGCTGAAGTAAAGAATAGTGACCACACCAAATGCTGATGAGGATGCAGAGAAGCTGGATCACTCACACTTTGCCCGCAGGAATATGAAATGGTACAGCTACTCTGGAAAGCAGCTTGGCAGTTTCCTCATAAAACTAAATATGCAATTACTATACCAGACATCCAACAGTTGTACTCTTAGGAATTTATCCTAGAGAAATGCAAACTTAAATTTGCACCAAAGCCTGTCCATGAATCTTTACAGCAGGTTTGTCTATAATAACCCCAAACTGGGAAAAATCCATCTGTCTTTTAGTGGGTGAATGGTTAAGCAAGTGGTGATATATCATATCATGGAATACGACTAGACGATCAAAAGGAATTAATTGCGGATAGTCATAAACATGAATGAATTTCCAGGGAATTATGGGTGGAAGAAAAGCTAATACCAAAAAGTTATATATTTTTGTATGCTCGAGTCTGTTTATATAACATTGTTGAAATGACAAATTTATAGACATGAAGAACAGATTGCCGGTTGCCAGATGTTAAGGAGCGGGGTGAGGGTGAGAGGTGGGTGTGGTTATAAAGGAATGGCCCCAGGGATGCTCTGTTCCCTTTAATGATTTTGACGGTGGAGATGTAAACTTGCACACGTGATGCGATTGCATAGAACTAAACACACGTGTGCACACACACACATACCACCCACACAGGAGCACAAGGAAACTCATGAAACCTCAGTAAAATGGATGGGTTATATCAATGTCACTTTCCTGGTTGTGATATTTCCTTTAATTTTGCAAGATTTTACTACCAGAGGAAATGGATAAAGTGTACGCAGGATCTTTGCATTATTTCTTACAGCTGCATGTGAATTTACAGTTATCTCAAAATAATTTAATTTAAGAAAAAGGATGGTGAGATAGGTGGTAAGAACAGTCAATCTCTAAAGTGGCCCCAATGACTCACTTCTGCTATAAAAAAAAATCAGTGTTTCAGTAGCTATTTGTTGGATGGATGGATGATCATGGTAGGCTCACACCCTTCTCTCCCATTGTCTGCCAGAACCGTGCTTTTGATCTTGCTGGCAGACAAATCCTGGTGGGTCTGCCTTGAGTTTTAAATCTGATGTTAAGTTTAAATCATTTGGACAAAATAAGTGAAATATTTTTTAAGAATAAAAAGTAAATAATTAAATTGTATATAAGAAGGCCATTGATTGTTGTGTGATATATCTCCTGCCGCCTTAATGCATTATCTTATCATTTGCATTTCTTCCTTGGATATTCCTTTAAAAGGAGATTTGTATGAAAATAACAGCGTGGCTAGTGGAAATATAAATTTATATCCTTTTCTTGAGAGGTAACATGACAACATGAATAATTTAAAACACCCCAAAAATAACAATAACGAAAAACCGCTTAGTCTAGCAATTCAACATCTATGAATTTATCCTAAGAAAATAACTGGACAAGTGTGCAAAGATGTATGTGCAAGGATATTGACTAGTATTGTTTATAATGGTGAAGAAAATGGTAATAAGCAAAATGTCCAAAATAAACAAACAAACAAAAACAACTTGAATTGTGGTACAGTAAAACAATTGAGAAGGAAATAGCCATTAAAAACTTAAAGTATAATGAAAAATGAAAAAAAAGAAACAAGCAGGAATACATGTTCCTAAAATTCTCAAAAAAAAAAAATGGTACTGTGGTTCTGTATTTGCTAAAGTGAGAGGTTTTTCAGAATAGTGATCTGAAAGAATCCATAGTTATTTGCAAAATGCTGAGGTTGTGTGGGGGGATACATAAGCATGAAAATAGGACATCATATGAAAGGGTAAAGACCCCACTGCAACTGTGGAGGGGGGAGAGTTCAGCTAATTACATAGTTGGAAAATGTATCCCTTTGAGTATGTTTACTTATTTTCTGTAATAATTGCTTGCATACATAAAAATATTCATGTCTCCTGAGTTATTGTGTATGAGGAATTTTTGTTTTGTTATCGTCTATATTTTCTAATTTGTAATAAATTTACCACAAGGAAAAACTGAATAAAAACAGCAACATTTATTAAATACGATGAAGAAAGACAACCTAATTCTGACTTCAGAATGAGCCATGCTGCCAACATCTGGCTGAGTCGGTCCCAGCTTCAGGCAAGTGTATTCAGGGGGCACAGATGAAGAGGTAGGGTTGATGTCCATTCCTAGGAGCTGGACATTTAGTTAGGCCAAGAAAAAAGGATGGGTCCAGAGCTCTTTGAGGGCAAAGAACATGCCTGCCTCATTCCCTAGTGGGTCCTTGTATGGGGCTCAATACCAGGCTTACAAAACATTTGTTGAGTGAAGAAAAGAAAGGGATGCCACTTGCTCAGGAAGGACGTCGGAGTGCCTGCTCTGTGCCAGGCATGGTTCTTTGTGCTTAGGAAGCCGCTGTGAATAGGGAAGCCACGGTCTTGGCATCCAGTGGGGGAATAAAGGGGCCAACCACAGAGAGAGGCATGGGAAGAAACTACTTGCAGCATGAGACAGATGGCAGTCCTGTGGGGCCACAGCAGGAAAGGACTTTCCGGAGAGGAAATGTTCAAACCAAGCTGGCCTGTTGAGTCACCACCAGAGATGGGATGACTTTGGAGGGGCACATTCTAGGGAAAGCAAAGAGAAAATGCAAGAGCTGCAAGGAAGAAACGACTTCAGGGCCTGGAAACAGAGAGAGAGGTCGGGTGTGGCCAAGGTGCTGGGTGAGGGATGTAGGCTGCACTTGGCCTTGTGGAGTCTGGGCAAGTCCAGCAAGGAGTTGGACTTTATTCTGGGTGATACAGGAAGCTGTTGGAGAGCTTTAAAAATCTTTTAATTTTAGAATGGTTTTGGATTGATAGAAAAATTGCAAAGGTAGCACAGACTTCCTACATATCCCTTACCCTGTTTCCCCCACTATCAACTTCTTGCATTTATATGGTGTGTTTGTCATGGTTAAGAAACTAACATAGGTGTATAACTACTAATGAACCCGTAAGCCTTATTCTGCTTTTACTCATTTTCATTAATGTCTTTTTTTTCTGTTTCAAGACCCCGTCCAGGGCACCGCCTCGCACTTAGTCATCATGTCTCTAGACGCCTCTGGGCTGTGATGGTGTCTCAGACTTTTCTCATTTTTGATGACTTTGATGGTTTCTAGGCATCCTGGCCAGGTGTCCTTCAGTTTGAGTTTGACTGATGTCTTTCTCAGGGTTGGACTGGGGTGATGAGTGTTCAGGGAGAGGCCCACAGAGGTGGCAGGCCCGTGATCATATCTGGGCTCCTGCTGTCAACACGCTGTTACTGGTGATGGGAACGTTGGCCACGTTGTGGGTGAGGGCAGACACTGGAGAGATTTAACAGGAGAGGTGACCTGGTTTGCTACATTCTTTAAAAGGGTCAGTTGGGCTGAGGGAATTAGCTAATGTGAGTGAAGCATAGTAGGATGAAACCAAAGCTGTGTTGGTGACAGTGGGTGACCAGGTGGACCTGAGATGCAGATTCGTGCAGAGGTGTGTGCAGGGGTGAGTCATCGAGAGGCTCTGAATGCCAGGCTAGGGAGTTGGCATTTTATCTTAGTAGATTTCAAGCACTGGCCTCAGAGTTCTCTCTTCAAATAGAACTTTACAAAAAAATAGCCAAAGGCAATACAAAACCTAAAGATGAACTTCCTGTGATGGAAAGTGAGACCCTGAGTGCAGCATCACTGGAGGCTCTAAGATTCCTAAATGGAACCTCCTGGGTGGCTGAGGGCAAACCGTCAGCAAGGCACGTGACAGGCACAGCGAGCCAGTGAGGTTCCTCCCCTCCTCCAGGTAGGAAGCACCTGTACCTGGATCAGGTGGGCAGAATGGAAAGTGTGAGGAAGGCAGGAAGAGCCGAAGTCAGTGTGCCTGTTGGCAGAGGTAGGGGCCAGGACAATGCCGATATTGACAGCAGTGAGAAGCCAGCACCCCCACATGGGGAGGTAGGCATGGGCAGCAAGGTCCCTTTAGAGGCAAAGGTGGAACACCTCTGTTGCTGGGCTCCCCAGGCTTTGGGTGTCCTCTGGGCCTGGTCTCATGGAGTAGTTCAGGCTGGAGACTCAAGACTGCAGAAGACGCTATGGCGAGGGGAGATCCACCTTTGTGTGGAGTTTGGCTACCAGTGATCTGTGCATTGAACTGAGAAACCACCTCCTGGACCCACATTTCTTTTCACGTGAGCATTTTTGTGATGTGGTGGTAGACTGAGCCAGACTATGACCACAAATGATTGCTCAAGAGGCGATCTGTTAAATATTTAATGTGCAATCACAGTTGCTTGCTGTGGAGCTCCTTCTCCATCTGAGATGAGTAGGGTCTATTGGCGGGCAAGTTCCAATTTAGTAATGAGATCATTATAATCCTGACCTCCTCGGAAGGATCCTTCACACCAGAGCAAGCCACTTCTCTGAATTCTTTCCACCTCTTCCCAGCATGAATTTAGTTCTCACAACTCTCAAAGGAACTCCCATTTCCTGTTTCTCCCCTACTCCTGACCTCACTCTCACTCCCCTTAGCAAAGTTGTTCTGTCCTTCCAGACTCCTTCACAATGGCTTCGCTTCATCTCACAAATGAGACTCTGAACACTGCTACTTCCACACACTGTGCTTTGTCCCTTCAGGGACAGAGCTGGGGCCTGGTTTCAGCTCATAAAGAGCTCACAGTCTTGTGCTGTTTCTTGGACCAACAGAGTCAGAAATAGCAGAGGTTCTTGTGAGCACATAGAATGTTCTGGAGCCCATCTCAGATCTTTAAATGAGACACTTTGGGGTCAGAGTCTGGCCTCCTCCTTTTACTACACAAGACCCCTGGCTTGGTTAGGGGTTCACCCTTACACCAAACTCCTAGAGTGGTTGATGGTTTCACCCTCTGTGGTGGTTGATCTTAGGTGTCACCTTGACTGCGCCTCTGGGTGCCCAGGTTAAACATTGCTTCTAGGTGGGTCTGTGAGAAGCCTTCCCAAAGAGATTAGCATTTGAGTTGCTGGACTCAGCACAGTAGATTGACCTGCCCCACAGGGATGGGCATTACCCAATTTGTTGAGGGCCTGAATAGAACAAAAGATAGAGAAAGAAGGAATTCGCCTTTTTTCTTGACTCCCTGCTTGAGGTGGGACATCTCATCTCATCTTCTCCTGCTATCACAATAGGATTTACACCTCAGCTCCCCTACGTCTCAGAGCTTTGAACTCCAATTATACCATGGGCTTTCCTGGGTCTCCAGCTTGCTAATGGCAGACTGTGGGACTTCTCAACCTCCATCACCACCTGAGTCAATTTCTTTTTTCTTTTTTCTTTTTGTTTTTTTTTTTTTTTGGAGACAGAGTCTTGCTCTGTCACCCAGACTGGAGTGCAGTGGTGTGATCTCTGCTCACTACAACCTCCGCTTCCTGGGTTCAAGTGATTCTCCTGCCTCAGCCTCCCGAATAGCTGGGATTACAGGCATATGCCACCATGCCTGACTAATTTTTTGTATTTTAGTAGGGATGGGGTTTCACCGTGTTGCTCAAGCTGGTCTCAAACTCCTGAGCTCAGGCAATCTGCCCACTTCGGCCTCCCAAAGTGCTAGGATTACAGGCATGAGCCACCGTGCCCGGCCACAAGTCAGTTTCTTATAGTAAATCTCCCCACACCCATATGTGTGTGTGTGTGTGTGTGTGTGTGTATATATATATACACACATATATGAGATATATATACACACATATATAATATATATACATATATAATATATATACACACATTTATAATATATATATATATATACACATATATATATAAGATATATACAATATCTCCTATTGGTTCCGTTTCCCTGGAGAACCCTGACTAAACAACCTTCCTAGAGAATCTAGAAAGTAGACTTTGCAGGAATATTTTCTCCCTTTTGCTAGTTGTTTTGTCTTATGTGAACCCTGAAAGAGCCCATTCTCCGAAACAGCTCTTAAGCATCTAACTGGGTCTAGTTTCCAAATAGAGCCAAGCAGCCATTTGCTGACTAGAGGTCACACACATACTCTGTGTTCCAGGAAAGCACACACCCTTGCCATGTAACTTAGGGACATTCAAGGCTGTTTTTTCCTGTTCATGCCACCTGAATCAGTAGCTGTGGGAAAACCTTATTTTCCTCCTGGACCTGAGCAATAGACTGTGACAGCATCGGCCAATCAGAACTGAGCAGTTTACATCCCACAATTGCATAAGTGGCCCAGAGTGGGAAGCTGGGTAAGAGCTTTCTCTATCAAAGACAACCACTCTCTTGGTTCTCTCCGGGCCCACCTTTGTTTTGTACTGAAGGCTGCATCTCCCCAGTTTGCAAACTGCTTGTGCAAATAGAGTCTCTGTTAACCTAATGTTTCTTTCTCAGGTGTTTGGTTAACACTTGTACATGGTAGGCATTCTGTCTATATTTGTTGGGCAGATGTGTGCGTCGAAGGTGGTTAAACTTTCCCAGCCAGAGTGGGCATCTCCTCTGGGGTAAGGAGTTGGTGACATGCAGGTACCTGAGGCCCTGCCATGGGTGCATGGGCTGTGATTGTCCATAGACCACGTTAACTTAAACTTCTGGTCTAACACATAGAGTGGGCATCTTCCTAGGAAACCCTGGAAAAGCAGCAGATAGGACTGGCTCTCAGCAGTGACGAAAAGCAATAAGAGGACAAAATGTGGTACTTTATACAATGGAGTACTATTCAGCCATAAAAAAGAATAAGAACCTGTCATTTGCAACAACAGGGATGGAATTGGAGGTCATCATCTTAAGTGAAATAAACCAGGCACAGAAAGACAAACATCACATGTTCTCACTTATTTGTGGGATCCAAAAATCCAAACAATTGAACTCATGGAGATAGAGGGTAGAAGGATGGATACTAGAGGCTGGGAAGTGTTGCGGGGCTGAGGAGGACGGACATGGGGATGAATAAGACCTAGTGTTTGATAGTACAATAGGGTGAGTAGAGTCAACGATAATTTAATTGTACATTTAAAAATAGCTAAGAATATAATTGGATTGTTTGTAACACAAAGGACAAATGCTTGAGGAGATGGATACTCCATTTTCCATAGTGTGATTATGGTGCATTGCATGCCTGTATCAAAACATCTCATGTTCCCCATAAATATATACACCTACTGTGTACCCATAAAAATGTAAAAAAATGATTAAAAGTCTAGATATAATTTAAAAGAGGAAACTGTCTTTGTGTGGAGGCCAGCTGAAGACAGATACTGCATCAGGCACTTGGCAGCCTGGTTTCCAGTAGCTTCTCAACCCAGTGGAGTAGACTCTATGGCCCCATTTTATAGATGAAGAATGGAGGTGCAGAGAAATCACAGCTCTAGCTTTGTCAGGAGGACCATAGAGGTCCAGGGGCTGGAGGTCTGAATATTTAATAGAGGGATTTGAATAACCATGGAAGTTAGCCTGGAGAGAGATTTAGGAGGCAGATAAGCCTAGTGTTCACTGTGGGGGCAGATGCCTTCCCCATCTGTGCAGAAGATTGGCCCAAGTGGCCATGATGACATGGCTCCTACCTACTTCCTAATGGACCTCAGAGAATTAAACAGCGAGGACAACAGCGAGTGTTGTCTCTCAGACCCTTGGCTTTTTCAGGACTGCCTGACCTTTCTTTGTCCTTATTTGGCTTCAAGTCAAGTCAGCTCAACCCTGATTGAGCACCGGCAATGAGTCATGTCTGTGAAGGCGACACAGCCCCTGTCCTTGAGGAGCTTCGAGTCCAGTGACTGTCACTTCAGTGGAAGTTGGGCTGGACACAGTCACATGTGTATGCCAGACATGAGGCTTTGTTCTCGTTACAATAATTGCCCTGCATTATTCTAGCAATTAAGCTTCTCCACGTGTGTGGATGCATGTTCCCAATTTTTTCTGGCCTCTACCGAACACAATGTTAATATTTGAGAGCAGTCCTAAAAAATTAAATAATTATACAAACTGAATTAGGATAGCATAATATTACCGATCAGAGTAATGTGGCTTTGTAATCCAGTGTGATGTCATATGAATCTACAAATTAGGAAGCATGTCAGAGGAGGAAACCACATCCTTTATTGCTTTGCCTTAAATAGCTTAAAACTAATCTTTTCCATGAGCCAACAGCTATCTCTCATGTTTAATAATGCTCCTCCCTGCCCAGATGAAGCTAACTAAATGATGTTGCCCCCTGCAAATGCCTGGTGCCAGGGCAGGGACACAGGGAATGGCAGAAGGGGAGACCAGATGTTGGCTGAGGCATTGATTTATGGGCATGACCTTCCATGTGCCCCGAGGATGGCTGAGACCAGGGTTTGATGAATGCAGTGCTCTGTGTGAGAAGTTCTAAGGTGACAAGCAAAGATTCTATCCTCTGGAGGGGCAAGCCCTATTATTAGGTTGGTGCAAAAGTAATCGCAGTTTATGCAGTTGTAATGGCAAAAACAGAAATTACTTTTGCACCAACCTAATACCAGACAGAGGAGGTGCAAGTGCATGCCACCAGGGCAGGTGCAGGTGATGGGGGCAGAGAAAACTCAGATGTCTCCAATCTGTGCAGAGTAGGGAAACAGAAAAAGCTAAGTGAGGAAAGTGAGATTGCTATCACACAGATGCATGTCTTAGGTTTTCTGATTCCATTCCTCATGAATTTCATTAAGTAATCAAAGTGCTAAGCATGAAATGTGGGTATGCTGTCACCAGGTGGCAGCAGCATCCACTCTCCAAAATGCATTTTGTTCAAACCTGGCATGTGCTGGGTATTCTGAGCACATAGCAGAGACTAAGGCAAAGAGTCCCTGGCACTGTGGAGCTTAGAGGCTAATGAGGTGGCAGGTGCTTACACTTTAGAAACCGTTGTGAGGAATAGCTAGTGGTAGTTAAATGATACAGTGATAGTTAACAGAGAGAAAAGCTTTTCTCTCACTCCAAGCTATATTTTTATTATCACTATTAATATAAATAGAAAATAAATATTAAAATAGTTATTAAATCAAAAGATAATGTTGCATTTAGTTATACGATTAAGTAGAGGTTTTCAAATATTTTTTAGCTTCGTGCAACCGAAATTATATGAGGAAGCAAAAACCACAAATACAGAAAATAAGAAGAACTTTTCTGTTTGAACAGAAATGAGGACACTGGGGAGGCCCTTCCAATGCAGGCCAGACTTTTAGGGGCTGGACAGAACACAGCTGGAGAAACATCCACACCACACGCGGTTTCACCTGCCACACGGCAGCCCAGGTGCCCGGATCACTGTGTGTGGAGACTCAGGCTCACCGGCAAACCTCTTCCGGTTCCGGTCAGGGTGCTGCCTCCCTATCCACTGGGAGTCCTTTTGCGTTTCAGATGCTCCCAGGCTCTCCCGCAGTTTAAAGACTTAACTCAGCGGCTTTCAGGGCCTGTGGTTGAGGGACTCCGAAAGAACTGTTGCTGGTGGACCGGTTCAGGGTCTTGACTTCGCCACACAAAAGAACTTGAGAGCACGTCCAAAGTAAAGGTAAGCAAGGGAGTTGATTGCACAGCGAAAGCGCACTCTGCCAGCGGATCGGAGCGGCCGCTCAAAGGCGAGGCAGTGCTGGCCGACACTGGGGAAACCCCCTTTATGGGGGTCTTACATGATTATTCATGAAAGGCTGGGAAGGGGTGTTGCCATTAAGCATGTTCTGGGCTGTCTCCTGGTGGCACATGTGCTGTGGTTGTGCATGCTAGTACACACATCGCATGTCTCGTTAGCATCGTAAATCTCCACCCAGTTCTTTAGTATTCTAATGAGCGCAGGTCAGCCCAAGGACACTCATCTTGGGTTTCTGCACTTGGATGAATTCGCGGATTTTTCCTTCGCTCTTTGACCTCCTCGCTAAAGGATGGTCTAACCACGAGCCTTGGATGCGGCTTGTGCACCGCAGGTGGCTTGTTCTCGCCATCTATTTAGCAAGTTTGCTCTCCTTTAAGTGAGGCTGTGACCACCCTCTCTGACCTACCTCAGAACCTGTTGCTTAGCTTCAGAAATCCAGCCTGGTGCTGGGCTGAGGTCAGCCTGAGGTCAAGCCATGCCCCTGAGACTTAACTGCCCTTGGATACCAATTTTCAGCAACAGAAAAGAATGAAAATAAAGTTCACATGAGGGCTAGTGCTGCTGGCAATGAGAAGGTCCTGTGACTACTTTTATTACCACTTCAACGATAAGGAGGTGACCTTTCATTCTCATTTCTCTCTCTCTAATATTTTGCATTCTCCAACTGTTATCTGTAAGAACATCTTAGCGCATTTGAAAAGCAGGGAAAATACATAATAAAAACCACAACCAACCACACCATCTTAATGATAGCACTATTATTTTGTAATTCCTTCCAGTATCTTTGCCCAAGGTTTATTACTTGTTGAGTATTTGCAATTGTCCTCAGTAAAATTCTGAGACATGATTTTTAATTTAACATACCTTAAGATTTTTGTTTGCAGGTGGCTGAATTTCTTCAGAAAAATTATTTTAAAGGCTACTCAACACTGAGCAGTTAGTATTCATTCAGGTGGCCATTCTCTGACGCCTGTATTGCTTCCAGCTGTTGGGAAATGAACCCAGTGGAGAATATTGTTTTTCTTTTGCTAACAACAACATCCGTTAGGACAGATTTCCACATGTCTGATTGCTGGGGCTGATGACACAAACATTGACAATAGCGCTTCACGCGTGTTGACTGATGATTTCCAAAAGCTTATCTTCCCAGTAGGCAGTTTTCCAGATGCTTCCAGAAATAGATGAGAATGCCAATTTCATCACACTGTTGCCAGCACTAGGTATGTCCACTACATTTTAATGCTAGTGTAATAGGCAAAGGGGACCTGCTGTCTGTTTCACCATTCATTTCTTTGCATGGTTGTCAGGTGGGACATTCCATTCTCCTGGAGAGGCCAGATCACTATGTCTCCCAGGAGGCCCTGGCAGAAGCTGCTCTGGTGTCCAGCTCCTGTGTGAAGCCTCCTGGTCCCTGACTCTTGGAACAGACTTCTTTTCTGCCCTTTAAACACCCCTAACATCATGTGTGGTCCTTTGCTGTGATACAGTTGTTCCCCATTCTGCATCGTCATGAGGCTGTCTACACCCTTTCTCTCTCCTGGGCAGGGCTCCGGCTCTGCAGGGGATAGGGATGTGTGTTACTCTCTTAGTCCCCTGCCTTGTCCAGCACAGCACTGTACATGCCACAGAGGCCCCACAGAGCTTGATCAAAAACTAACAATGATTAAACCAAAATTATGAATGGACAAAAAATTTCCATCAAGAAACCTCAACATTTTAATGTTCATGAGGGGGGAATGTAGGGTAAATGCACCTGATAGTAATAAGCATACCCTTAGAATGACCCTGTATGGCAGATGCGCCTAAATGTGTGTTCTGTGCTAGGGAATCCAGGAGTGGCCAACCTGGAGATTGATTCTGTGTCTATGATAAACATCTGAGCCCCTGGCCTGTTCTGTGGAACGTGGGCTGTTCACGGGATTGAGGCCCTGGGTTTGGGATTGGATGAAGGTTGCCAGGGCGAGGTTACCAGGAGGGTGTTAAGTGAAAATGGTATGTACATGGCATGCTGTTCAGAAGAGGTTACAGTTTTCCTGCCTGGCCCGCCACCACTGGAGCATTTCTGTACATAAGGTGATTTCCCTGTTCAGCCCACCACCATTGAACACTCTCCCTGCACGTAAGCCCCTAATGAAACCCCATGGCTTGGTTGCTAGCTCTGGGTCTCTTCGGCCTTCCTATTGAGCTTAATAGGGGTTCAGCACAACCTTGGAACAAAGAACAACAAAAAAATTGGTGATCTTAGCTCTAGTTTTCTTTCCTCCCTGAATCACATATGAAGGGAGTCATGTGGCCTTTCAGCCTTATCTCATTTGAAAACAGAGGCTGTAGGATCAAATCTCAGTCTCCTTAGTCCTATATTTAGGAGTCAAACTCTGACTTCTTCATGGGGCTGTCATCAGGTGGCAAAGCACACAGGGCAAGGTGGAGCAGGAAGCTGCTGGATGCTCTGCCTTCCTTATCGAAATAGTGAGGTTACATGGGGAGAGCTGTGGTCCTGATTCACTTGAGTGTTTTTTAGGGACCTACTATGTGCCAAGCATTGAGCTGCCTCTGATAGTGAAGGTAGAATGTGATCAATAATAGCTGTGTTTAACAACACTGTTGTCTGAGCTACTTATGATGTTAGAGCTTGATGTCAGGAAAGCCAGCTGATCAGAGTTGCCATTCAGTATTTGGCCTCACTAGTAATTTCTTCATTGTATAAAGCAGTGCTTCTCGTGCACTAGCAAGCATCAGCGCACCTGGAAGGCTCGTTAAAACACAAATTTCTGGACCCACTCACTGAGTTCCTGCTTCAGTAGATCTGGGGTGAGAGCTGACAATTTGCATTTCTAACACATTTGCAGGTGATGTTGCTGGTCTGGGGAACCACAATATGAGCGCCACTGCTGTCAATTGAAATAATAACAGTTCCCATATATAGGCGATTTACCTGTGCCAGGTGTTATGTGGACAGCTTTACTTGCCTTATCTCAATTCCAGAGAGACTTACAAAGGAACTATTGATAGCTTTAATTTCTGAGATGAGGTATCTGAGAGTAAAAGCTGTGAAAACCCTGTTGAAGCTGGCACAGTGAGTGGGATTGGGGCTGAGCCCCCGTCTCTCTGGCTCCAGTCACATTGCTATCCATGCTTGGTGCACCCACTGAGTTACCAAGCCACTCTACCTCCTTGGGGACCCTTCTCCCCATTTACCAATGAGTCACCTTCAGATAACACTGGACCCCCCCCAGGCAGTGCAGATGCCACCTAACAGAACATTCCCAGTTCCTCCTTCAAATTCTTGGGATGTTGTTGCCTTCACCCCACTTCTCCATGTGCCATAATCACTCAATAAATTGTTCCTGTCATTTTAAATGATTGCCTTTTAAATATCAATAAAAAAGATCAAAGATTATATTTTATCTTCATGATTCCTTCATGACGCCCTTCCTTTCTTTATGGAGATCTGTATTTCTGACCTCTTCCTTATTCCTTCTCCCTGCAGAACTTTCAACAATTTTTTCAGAGCAGGTCTATGGGCTGTGAATTCCATCCAGTTTTTGTTTGTCTGAGAAAGTCTTTGTTTCTCCTTTACTTTTGAAGGATGATCTTTCTGGATAGAGAAAGAAAGCGTTTTCTTTTTTCTTTTTTTTTTCTTTTTCTCTCAAGACTAAATGTTTCATTCCATTCTCCCATGGCTTGTGTGGTTTCTGATGAGAAGTCTGCTGTGATTCTTATCTTTGCTCCTCTCTAGGTAAGAGGTTTCTCCCCCAGCCCTTGTCTTGTTTCAAGATTTTCTCTTAGTCTTTGGGTTTTCTGCAGTTTGAACATAATATACCTAAGGGTATGTGATTGTGGCTTTTGTTTATTTGTTGCTTGTTTTGTATTTGTCAGTTCTCTGGGTCTATCATTCATTTTGAAACGTTATTAGCCATTATTACTTTGAACACTCATGTGCTGTTCTCTCTTTTTCTGGTATTCTGATAACACATACATAAAGCCTTTTGATGTTGTTCCACAGTTCTTAAGGATTCTGTTGTTTTTTGTTAAATATGTTTTTCTCTTTGCATTTCAGTTTGTGAAGTTTCTGTTGCCATATGCTCAAGCTCACTGATTCTTTCCTTGGCTCTGTCTGGGCTACTGAAGAGCCCATCAAAGGCATTCATCATTTCTTTTGCAGTGATTTGATTTTTTGTATTTCCTTTTGATTCTTTCCTAGTATTTTCATCACTCTGCTTATATTACTTATCTGTTGTTGCATGTTATCTAGTTTTTCATTGGAACCCTTAACATACTAACCACAGTATTTTAAATTATCTGGCTAATAATTCAGAGCAATAGGAACTGAGGTCAACAGGCCTTAGTGTGAGGATTTATGTTCATCTGGCTCAGAGTTGGGCTGTGTTCAATATTTGCTCTAGGTGCCAGAAGCCTCGCCTCTTGACCTTGAGTCCTGCTCTTCAGAGCCTCTGTCTGGAGCTCTTTCAACTGTAATTCACTGCTGTTATACTGAAGCCCTGTTGTTGAGGTGGTAAATTGTAGGGGAAGGGGAGTGTCCTATAATCATCAAATTAAATCTCAGTCCTTCAGTGGGGCTCTGTGTCTGGCCTGTGACTTCACAAGTGTTTTCCCCAGCCTTAGGTGAGACTGGAAGGCTGGAGGGAGCTGCAGTAGAAAATGCCCTTCCCCAGGCTGGAATGAGGCTGAGAAGTCTTTCCCTTGGAGAGTGGACCTTCCAGGGGAAGGAGAAGGTCTGGTGTATTTCATAAGGAATACTCTTCCTTTCCCTGCCAAAGCTGGGAGCAGCTCTTTCCAGGATCTTCACCATCAGAACCTGAAGGGCTCCTGGAGATAAAATCCATAAAAGCGTGAGGTCTCCCCAAGGCTGCAGTGACCAGTCTTAAATTGCCTTCCTCAGTCTCACACATTCAGTTCATAGGAATGTGTCAACTTGGTCATCTAAGTGTTCCTACCAGTTTATGTCTACAGCGGCTTCTGCTCCAGAGAGGCAGAGTTCAGCTGTGATTCTCTGGACTCATCCAGAGATGGAGAGATTCCAGATTTCTGGGTAGTGACTTACCCTGTTATCAAAAGGCAAACTTACAACAAACTTAAAGGTCTTAATGGGCTTTTATTTTCAATTTGTCAACACCTCATTCTATAGAGTCCGTGTTCTAATAAGCTGAGCATAGGAAGTTGGCTTCATGGGCAGAAAGGGGCTGAAGAAAGCAGAAACAGAAAGCAGATTGGGCACTTTGAAGATATTTTCCTTGTAGGACTAAAACAAAGAGAACTTTCTTATTATGCTGACTGGTCATTTTGAAGATATTTTCCTTATGGGACTAAAACAAAGGAAACTTTCTTATGCTGACTCAGGTTAACCAGAATCTCTCGTTTTTTAGGAAAACTGGTTCATTTCAAAGTTCAGTTTCATTAGGTAGCCCTCAGTACATTGACTCCGTTCTGGTCTGCCCAGGGCCTAGTGCAGGAGGCCAGTCCTAAACAATGGCCTCCCATGAGCTCTGTTTCACACTGTGAACTCAGTTCTCCAATAGGTTCAAGAAAGGTCATTGATTTTCAGTTTGTCCAACTTTTATTTGTTGGAAGGACTGGAGTGATGACTTCCAAGCTCTTTACATATAAACTTGAAACCTAAACTCTCTTCCTTATATGTAAAGGAAAAATTCCCCCTTTCATGAATATATCAACGTATGTCATCTGTCAACTCTTTGACATAATTTACACACTCAGATAAGCCCAATTTTTAGCATTTTCTAATTGAACAAGAGACTTATGGTTTTTTCCCAGGAAATGTTGTGTCCACTCTCCATTCCCTTGTAGGAGATTTTTTTCGGGAAACAGGAGCCCAGGAGAGCCCAGGTGACACCATTTTAGAATTAATGCCATCTTAAAACCAGCAAGGCGCATTCCTTGCCAATCACAACCCATGGTCATAAGATGTTTATGGCTAAGGAAGCAGTTTACAATGACTGTAAGGACAAACTCCTATGACAACAAAATGTCCAGATGCCCCAATGTACATAAAAATATATGCCTTCAAGATACTTCTTATTATGCTTTGATGTACATATGCACTAAAATGCCAAATACAGTTTTCTTTAAATCAGCAGAATAATAAATTTTGTCACGCTGTCAGCCCGTCTGCACATAGTCATAGCTTAGCTTAGCTTTTGCATAGATAAGATCGCTATGGAAGAAAAACTTAAAACAAGGATGATGTGTTCCTTCTCTCACTTTCTGAGGATCCCCACTCTGTAATTGGAGTAGCTTTCAATAAATGATCTCATTTTATTGTATTCTGTGACTCACCTTGAATTCCTTCCTGCACAAGATCCAAGAACCCTCCCTTGGGGTCTGGATTGGGAATCCTTTTTCCAGTAACAAGATAATAAATGAGAGATGGAATTAATTCAAAATAGCACTTGTTGGAGTAACATTAAGGGGTAAAGATCATAGGAAGTTGGGAGAATTACTTCTTGTTTGGTCCAATATTTGAAACACTGTCATCAAATGAGCCCCGGATATTTTCATATTATTTAAATGACTGACTTCTAGCCCCTAGATTTTATCTTCCCAGGAATGTATAAGTAACTTTAACAACATGCTGTATTAAAACACATTGACACAATTATATTACAAAATGAGTGCATTTTTTTCAATATATTGGAATTAAAATACACGATCAAAGTCATAAGAATTTTTCCCACTCCTCCTTCCCCTCCTGGCAACCTCACCTCCAGGATTTGTAACAGAGCCTCTGCCCCCAGCAGGCCTTTCCTCACCAGTGCTTGCAAACTGCAAATTATATGCAAGTTGTTAAAACAGTGCCTGGAGGCCTTTATCAGCCTGCTAAGGCTTATACATGTTTTGTTTGGTAGAGAGGAATAAAGCAATTAAAATCGGATGCATTCTGTTTATATGTGCAATTTAACTAACATCACCAGTGCCTCTCGATGTCTCAAGGTGCTCTCTGATACCAAGAACACAGAGGGATCTTTTCTGAACTTCTCGCAGGAAGTGGGTGAGGCCTCATGGGGTTTGGGAAGCGTCTCTTCCTTTCTCCAGAATCGTATGCTTTGTGGGCAGAGATCTTCAATGGATTTATCTAAACAACTGTGTGCAGTGGGAAGTCAAAGACCATGGATTTCAGGGAATTAAAAACCTGAGGGTTTCAGGAAGAAAAAGAAGGCAATTTGAGGCATTTGGACTTAATGAAACTTACTCAGATGGTGACAGCAGCATTTTCTTGGATGCACAATTGGCCACTGGGGATGCTCATACAGCATTTTTTTTTTTTTAAGGACTTGGTGGCTTCCCAGACAGGAAGAATTTGTTTTGACTAATTGTGTTCTCTAATGAACCCCTAAACACACTTCCTCTGATAAGCCTGATGAAGTGCTTCACCTGGGAAAAGTCTTGGTGCTGATTTTCTCCACCTGGCTCTCTGGGCTGCACTTGAAGCTAGCCTGGCTCCACGCTTGCCAACTGATTCTCCATCCTCCTCCACACCCAAATGACTTGTTTCATGATGGCCAAGCGATTAAGACAATGATCCAGATAGGGCAGCCATAGAAAGCCATACACATGTATCTTTGAAACCTTTGATGGTTGTACTTTGGCAAGGAATAAATTATTTGTATTACTATTGGATTTTCCATTCTTTTATTCCATTGCTTCACTGATCCATTTGGATGTCACACAAGCCTCAAATTTAACAAATGTGAAATAGAATGCTTAATGCTAATCTCTACAACTTATTTCTCCCCCTGTTCACCTACTGTTCCTCTTTCTGCTGTGGGCTTTCCCCAGAGTTTCAGATGGCAGGTTCCCTCTCATTCTTCGGGTCTCACCATAAGTGTCACCATCCTAGAGAGTCTTTTCTTGACCACTTGTTACGGAATGAACTGTGTCTCTACTCCCCATCCCTCCACCACCCCTGCAATTCATGTGCTGAAGCTCTAATCCCCCAATGTTACAGCATCTGGAGATGGGGCTTTTAGGAGGTCATTAAGTGTCAGGCCTCTGAGCCCAAGCTAAGCCATCATATCCCCTGTGACCTGCACGTATACATCCAGATGGCCTGAAGTAACTGAAGAATCACAAAAGAAGTGAAAATGGCCTGTTCCTGCCTTAACTGATGACATTACCTTGTAAAATTCCTTCTCCTGGCTCATCCTGGCTCAAAAGCTCCCCGACTGAGCACCTTGTGATCCCCGCCCCTGCCTGCCAGAGAACATCCCCTTTGACTGTAATTTTCTTTTGCCTACCCAAATCCTATAAAACAGTCCTACCCTTTGCTGACTCTCTTTTTGAACTCAGTCCGCCTGCACCCAGGTGAAATAAACAGCCTTGTTGCTCGCACAAAGCCTGTTTGGTGGTCCCTTTACACGGACACGAGTGAAATTAAGGTTAAATGAGGTCATAAGAGAGGGGTCTATGAATTTGCAGACTTAATGGTGGAGCTCATGCACTCTCTCTTCCTCCAGGGACATGCACAGAGGGAAGGCTCTGTGGGGTTTTGACAAAAAAGAGTCAAACTCTGTAAAATATTTGAAGGGATTTATTCAGAGCCACAAATGAGTGACCAAGGCCTGAGGCATGGTCTCAAGAGGTCCAGAGAACATGTGCTCCAGGTGATTGGGTTATAGCTTGATCTCATACATTTTTGGGGGATAGAAATTATAGATAAAAACAGAAATGAATACGTGCAAGGTGTACATTGGTTTGGCCTGGAGAGGCAGGGGCTCCCAGGTCATAGGTGGATTTAAAGATTTCCTGATGGCAGTTTGTTGACAGGGTTAAGCTCTGCCTGAAGAGTTGAAGTCAGCAGAAAGAAATGCTAAGATAAGGAGGGTTGTGGAAGCCAAGTTTCTTGTTATGTAGATGAAGCCTCTAGGTAGCGGGCCTCAGAAAATAGATATTAATAGTAAATGTCTTTTATCAGGTGCTAAAATGTGCCAGACTCTTAGTTAAATCTCTCCTGGGTAGGAAATTACCTGGAAAGGGAAGGGGATTCTCTATGGAATGTAGATTTTCCCCATGAGAGAC
Organism: Pan paniscus; assembly: GCF_029289425.2. Taxonomy (NCBI): domain Eukaryota; kingdom Metazoa; phylum Chordata; class Mammalia; order Primates; family Hominidae; genus Pan; species Pan paniscus. The sequence goes on from NC_073270.2 coordinate 65,915,583, forward strand.
AGCTTTGCAGGGCCATTTCAAAATATGTCAATGAAATATGCTTTGGGGGAAAGTACTTTGATTTCTTTCAGGGCCTGCTGTCTGTCATGTGACGCTCTACTAGAGTCAGGTTGGAATTTGATATCTTATTGCTACATGGATTTTCTTCTGTCAGTCTTAAGATCTACATTTTAATGTTAAAGCTGGTCAGTTGTGCCTGAATTCCAGGGGAGGAGGGTATAAGGAGGCATGTCGGACACCCACTTCCCATCATGGTCTGATCCAGTTTATTTTGAAATCCCCTTGGCCAAGAGGAGGGTCCCTTCAGTCAGGGGACTTTGAATTTTATTTTTGGTTTACAGAGGACATTGTGACAAGGTGGCCATTTGCAACCCAGGAAGTGAGGCCTCACCAGAACCCGACCATGCTGGCACCTGATTTTGGACTTACAGCCTCCAGAACTATGAGAAAATCCATCTCTTTTGGTTTAAGCCACCAAGTCTGTGATATTATGTTATGGCAGCCTGAGTGACTAACACATCACCTGAGGTGAAGTAGTAGCCCCCATTATATTCTTCATCAAGACACCTTGCATTTTCCCTTTATAGCAACCATTCCAATCTGTGGGAATTTTGCTGATGGTCCTTCTGAAGGTCAGGCTTGGCCAGGTCAGAACAATGACCCTTTCATGCATCATTCACCTCTATGGCCCTTTCCCCACCCCAGGGACAGCACTGCAGAGCAAAAGTAGGTGAGCAACAAAGACCTATTAGAAAAATAATTTCAGGATGTCAATCCTGTTAGATGACTTTAAAATTAATACTTTCTATATTTGCATAAGGGTGGATTATTTTGTACTCACATGGTCTTAACATATCCACTCAGAAACCCTGTGAAATGGTGGGCTGGCAACGAGGTATCCAGAGAGTTATGTCCTATTTCAGGAGGAGAAAGCCAAACATTCAAAGCAGAGAGAAACCTCACTCTTCAGTTTTCTCTGTGAAGAGAGCACTCTGAGGATCTGTTTCATAAATAATAAAGAATGACAGACACAAAGAGGGAGAAGCAGGAAAAGATACAAAGACAAAGAGGAAAGGGGAAGCAGTATGGAAGAAAACAGGCCAGGCAGGAGCAGGAAGAGAAAGTGTGGAAAGTCGCAGAGATGCAGAGGCCAAGGGTTGGAGAATGAGCCAGGGGGAGCAGAAAAAATAAGCATGGAATGTCACAGAGATGCAGGGGCCACAGGGTGGAGAGTGAGGCCAGGGGCAGCATAAAGAGTAAGCATGGAAAGTCTCAGAGATGCAGGGGCTGTGGAGTGGAGAGTGAGGCCAGGGGGAGCATAAAAAAGCATGGAATGTCACAGAGATGCAAGGGCCGCGAGGTGGAGAGTGAGGCCAGGCAGGACTGTAAAGAGTAAGCATGGAAAGTCTCAGAGATGCAGGGGCTGAGGGGTGGAGAGCGAGGACACTTGTGATAGAGTGGGAAGTTCAAAAACCCAGAGAGGGAGCAGGAGTGGTCCTTTCATAATAAGATGTTTGGGGCATCAGACTGTTAGAGTTGGTATTTAGGCAGACATGAGCAGGGCAGAAGAGGGCCCCCTGCCCCAGGGATGTCAGGTGACCATCAGGTGATAGCCAGGTTGTTGTTAAGCTGTCTCTAATTGGCCACGCCTGGCACTAGGGAAAGGCTGTCTTCCAGTAGATAGGAAACATCCGAAGCTGGTGATCAGCTTCCTGATAGGATCTCAGGAGCTGGATGAGTGGGCCCAAGTATGTGCACTAAATGGCAAAATGGCAGAGTTTAACTGGTATGTGACCTTCCTCTAGGAATGCTTACCTGGAAAGGGAAGAGTGCCTCAAATCAGCTTGCACACAATTTCAGCAAACACACTGTGCATGCTCCTCTCCCAAGTGCTGGCAGGCCACTGCATGGGAGCAGCCTGCTACAAGGGAAGAATCAGGGAAGAAGAAATGTGGACCCTGGAGTCATGTCATACAAGACCCCACCCAAGTTGAGGGTCAGACAGAGCACTTGAATCTCTCAAGTCGCCTGCTTGGCCCTTTCCAACTGTACTTTACTCCCTTTCATTCCTTCTGTAAAACTTGTTAGTAAACTTTTACTCCTGCTCTAAAACTTGCCTCAGTCTCTCACCCTGCCTGCTGCCCCTTGGCTGTATTCTTTCTTCTGCAAGGCAAGAATTGAGTTGCTGCAGACTTGTACAGATCCACCCCTGCTAACAAGACTAGACTGCAGCCTCCAAAGGCAGCCCCCACAGTGGGCGACTGCTGACACGGGGGTCTGGGGAATGATGACCTCAGTCACAAATTTGCCTTAGACTGATATATCATATGCACTTAAATGTTTATAGAATGGCTGGCAGGTGCCATGAACCAGGGGCAAGGAAAGGCTTGGGTTGCCCCAAGGTTCAGAACCTCAAGAGCAGTTCTAAAGTAGATAGTTCTTTCTCTTAGCATGGTGGCCAGTTCCAAGGGAAGATGCTCTGAATAGGATGGCCTCCTGTATTTGGGAGCTGAGACTGCTTGGGATTGCTCAGCCAGCTCACTTGCAGACTGAACACTGAAGCTGTGTGTGTGACCTCCAGGACAGCCCCAGTTTCTATGCCCATGACCATGTGTTGCATATAGTTTCTTTCTTCTCCATTATCAGGAGCTACTTTCTATCTGGCTCGACAGGACAATGTGCCCGATCATGTGGAGATCAAACGTGTTCCCCGAATGTTCAGTATGCAGTGTGTGCACACACAAAACCCATGCTTTAGATATATGACTTGTCTTCGTGAATCGTGAAAGCATACCTTTTCTTCCCTCAGCTTGCCTTTCCAGAATAACAATAAGATAAAGCCCACATGGCTCCCAAATAGGATCTTTGGGGATTACAATTATCTAATAACTGACACCAAAGTGATCCTCCCAACTTGAAGTGGGAGGAAATTTGGATTTCTAAACTAGGGCAAACGCTTCTTATGAAGCATCAATGTGTGTTGTGTTCCCTATTCTCTTTGCTTTAAAAAATAAAGAGAATGATATTTCTTTTTCTTCAGGCAACTTTGCAGACTATCAAAAGACATAGATATCTGAAAACTCTATCTGCCTATTCCCTGTTAGCCATCATTTGGAAATAAATTTGATCCTTGGTTACTGCTTGACATAATGTACAGGTGACCAGCAGGAGGGAAACCAAAGTATAAACAGATCCAGTCTGTTGACAGGGATTGAATGATGCAGCAACTTGATTGCATTGAGCCATTTAAACTTTCTTTTTCTTTTTTAAGCTACAGGTTGAATTAAAAAAATGAAGTAAACTCAAGAAATCCATTAAGCCAGATTAGTATTGAACTCCAGTCAAGACCGTCACCTGTGGTCATTAGATCTGGCTGTGGGTGAAACAAAAAGTAAAGTCTGGCTCCTGCTTCTCATATCCACACTTATCCAAATCACCTGAGATTAAAGAAAACCCTTTAACTGGTGTTAGAGAGGGGACCTAAGGTGGAAGATGTAAAGCATGAACTACCTACAGTGATGCCTTGACACCATAGAACCAAAAGCTCCAGACTTCTGTTCTGAGGATGGAAACGTGGTTCAGCTGGACTTAACTGTGCTTAGAACCCCACGCTGGATGTGCGTGGTTCCCCTAGGAGGACCACTAGGGAGGCTTACAGAGAGGAGCCACAATGATAGAAAGCAGTGACTGCTGGGCTAATTAATAACGATAACTGTGAAAGGTCATGAGTGGAGAATTGAAGAAAAGTGGAAACTAATATTTAAATGCCTCCCAATGTGTGATGCTTAATTCAGAGAATGAAGTCCAAGTCTGCAAGCAGTAGATTTTGCATTAAATGAACTGAAATTGGAATAGGACTCAGTGGGTATTTCATTTTGCCTTGGTCTTAGGTTAAGTAATTAAAATCAACATCAGGTTGTGCCTGAAAGGTACAGCAACTGAGCAACGGCTAACTGTTGTAGCGGCAAAATTAGCAGAGGATCAAAGAGAATTTCAGAGTTTCTTGCCAGAGTAGATATGCATAAAATTCTATCCTCTGGTCCAACAAAATACATACAGGGTACAATTAAATTTAGCTAAGTAAATTAAGTATAAATTAACTGATTTTTAAATTTCTTACACTGTATTAACATTTATCAAGACTTTGACCAAAAAGTAGAGATTTTATAGTTGGAAGGGACCCAGGTGATTAGCCTATCCCCCATCCTCCATTAAGAGCTTCACCCTCACCATTTCTCATTTCCCTAGACACATCATTGTTCACACTCTACTTGAATCATCCCAGAGACAGAGAACTCACTACCACTCCCTTCCACTTTTGAAATCACAGTGGGAAATGTGTTGAATTCATAGAAGAGAATGATCGATTGTCAGATTCAAGAGAGACATTGAAAAATGAAAAAGTTACGAAGAGGGGATTTCAGAATGAGTGCATTCTAGTGATCACACGTGAGGTGAACCCCAAAACATTGTAATGCTAGAAAGTGGAACATTGTGTGGCCTATGCTCACAGCATCATTGTGCGGGAAGAAACTGGGAGAAGGGCGATCTCATTCTTCGAAGGGTGGCTTTTCTAGCAAGGATCGACTTCCATTTCTTTGCTTCCAGTGAAGAAGGTTGAGTTCATCCCAAAAGGCTAGGATGAATAGAAGTGGAATTTCTTTGAGAGCTTACATTGTTGAATGGTTTGGATCATGGCAGTAGTCTCCTAACTCACCTACCATCAGTCCTGCAAACTCTGTTAAATTTTATCCATTCAGCATCTAGAGATTAGATATTACTTTAAAAATATTTTTATAATAAAGGATTACTTTATGAACAATAATGTGCACAGGTCTTACCATCTTAAGTATCTATTTCAATGAGTTTTGTCAACGGTGTGTGCTCCTGTGATCGTCCACCCAAGGCATGATATAGAATACTTTTGCCATGAAACCCCCAACCAAAAAGTTCCCTAGTCTCCTTTCCAGTTGATACCCTTAGTCTGGAAAGGCAAGCACCTTCTGATTCTGTCACTGCAGGTGAGTTTATCTGTGTTCTTCGATCTCATACAAATGAAAGCACACAGAATGCCTACTTTGGGCAATGGCTTTATTTTTGTGACTCAGTCATGGTATTGTGTATTAGCAGTAGTCCTTGCCTTTTTATTGCCAAGAAGCATTTTATGAATATACTTCAATTTGTTTATCTACTCATCTGTTGATGGACATTTATGTCCAGTTATGAGCTATTATAAACAAGGCTGTTATGAACACTCTTGTACAAGTCTTTTTGTGGACACAGATTTTCATCTCTCTTAGGTGAATCTCAAGAGGGCAGACTTGCTGGGTTATAGGGGACTTGTATATTTTTTATAGAAAACTGCCAAAAAGTTCTCCAAGGTGCTATTCTACCCTCCTGCCAGCAACATATGAGAGTTTCTATCACTCTGTGTCCTTGCCAACATAGGGTATTGTCAGTCATTTTCACTTCGGTCTTACTAGTGAATGTGAAATCGTATCTTGCTTTAATCTAGTTTTTCCTAATGACTAATGGGGTTAAATGCCTTTTCATGTGCTTACTAGCCATTTTATGTCTTCTTTTGTGAAGTGCCTGTTAAAGTCTTTTTCCCACTCTTTTAATTGGAGTGTTTGTCTTTTTATTATTGATTTTTTGGAGTCATTTAAACATTCTGGATATGAGTCCTTTGTTAGACAAATGTGTTATGGATATTTTCTTCTCTGTGGTTGTGTATTCATTTGCCAAATGGTGTCTTTTAAATAGCACATTTTTTTATGAATCCCATGTAACATTTATTTTTCCTTTTTGCTTTTATGTTTTCTTCTAGAAGCTTTATGGCTATAGCTTTTACATTTCAGTTTATTACATGTTATTGTAATTATTATTTTGGAGTGGAGCAAGGCGAGGTCAAGCATTTATTTTCTCCTGGATACAGCTGTCCATTTGTTTCTGCAGTATTTGTTTAAAGCGCTTTCTTTTCTCCATTGAGTTGACTTGATGTCTTTCTCAAAAATCAATGTATGGGTCTCTTTCTGTACCTTTTATTCTTTCCACTAATGGAGGTATATTCTATTTTTGTGCCAATATCAACTCATCCTGATTACTATAACTTTATGTAAACCTTGAAGCAGAAATTATAAGTCCTGTGACTTTGTTTTTTTAAGATTATTCTATTTTAGATCCTTTGAATTTCCATATAAATTATAGCATTAGCTTTTCAATTGATGCAAAAAACCTGATATAATTTTCACTGGGATTGTCTTTTATCTATGAATCAACTTGAGGAGAATAGGCATCTTAACAATATTAGTTTATCGGGCTGTGAGCATTTATTTAGTTTTTAAAATTAATTTGTATTATTACAATACAACATACACTTGGGTTGCATACAATGTTTCAGTCAATGATGAACTGCATAATCAACGGTGGTCTCACAAGAATATAGTACCATATTTTACTGTGTTGAGATATGTTCAGATACACAAATACTCACCATTTTGTTACAGTTGCCTACAGCATCCAGTATAGTTACATGCTGTACAGGTTTGTAGTCCAGGAGCAATAGGCTCTACCAGATATAGCCTAGGTGTGTTGTAACCTGAACCATCTGGGTTTGTGTAAGTATAGTCTATGATGTTTCTATAAGGAAAAAATCATATAATGACCCATTTCTCAGTAGATATCCTGCTTGTTAAGAGGTAAATGACTGTATTATAGTTTTCAGTGATGAGGTCTTACAGATCTTTTGTTAGATTATTCTAGGTATTTAATATTTTGGAATGCCACTGTAAATATATATGTATACAGATTAAAATGTTCGTTTTCCCATTGTTACTGCTTGTATATTGGAAATACACTTGAGTTTGGTGTATTTATATCCTGTAACCTTTCTAAGTTCAATTAAGTCTAGTAGTTTTTCTTTGCAGATTCGATTGATTTTTTTACATTTACACAATTATGTCTATAGTAGGGACAGATATACATTGTTTTTCTCAGTGATTATAGTTTCTTTATTTTTTCTTATTTCAACAGCTAAGACCTCTAGTACAGTGTTCAATGGAACTGGTGAGAGAAGACATCCTTGCTGTGTTCCTGATATGAAGAGGAAAGCAGTCCTTCTCCATTAAGTAAAGTATAAACCTTAGGTTTTTCATAGATGTCCTTTATCAGATTTTGAAATTTCTCTGCTATTCTCATTTTGCTGAAAGTTTTAAAAAATTATTTAAATAACGGATTTTGAATTTTGTCAAGTACATTTTATGCATTTATTGAAATAATTATATGGTTATTCTTCTTAATTTCATTTATGTAGTGAGTTATACCAATTGAGTTTTGAATGTTGAAACCACCAGAATTCCTGGGTTAAGCTCTATTCAGTTATGATAAATTTTATATATTGCCATATTTGATTTGCTGATATTTTGCGATCGTACTATGAAGGATATTGGTCTGTAATTTTATTTGTTTGATTTGTTGTGTTTTGCTACTATGGTTATGCTGCCCTAAAACAAGTGGAGGAACTGTTCCTTCTTCCTTTTTCTCCTCTTTAAAAGAATATACATTGGGTATTATTTTCTTTCTCCAACATTGGATAGCATTTGCAGTGAAGTTATCTGGATGATATTTAACTGTTGGAAAGTTTTTGATTACAAATTCAAATTCTTTAAAAGATATCGATCATTTAGATTTACTAATTCTTGTGTCATTTTTGTTGGCTGTGTTTTTCAAAGAATGTTTCCATTTTATCTGACTCGTTAAGTTTATTAATAAAACATCGTTCCTCCTGTTATTCTTTTAATGTCCGTAGAATGTCTGGTAATATTGCCTCTTACGGTCTTCATATTGGTGATTTATATGTTCTCCTTTTTTCTTATAAGTCTTAATAGAAGTTTGTAAATTGTATTAATCTTTTCACAGAACCAAACTTTGACCTTTGATTTTCTCTATTGTTTCTTTGTTTTCTATTTCTTTGACTACCACTCATTTTAAAATCACTTGCTTTATTTAACTTCTTTCAGTTAAACATGTTCTTTTTCTAGCTAATTAAGTCGAAAGCTCAGTTCGCTGATTTTAAACCTTCCTTTAAGTATATATATACATATATAAAGATATGTTACCTCTAGACATCAATTCAGCAGCATCCTAAAATTTTGACATTTTATTATTTGTCTTGTTATTCAGTAGATCTAATTTCAATTTTTCCTTGTCATTTATTCATTGATATACATTATTTAGAGGCATTTTAACAAATTTCAAACCATTTTAAGGTTTTCTAGAAATCATATTATTTTCTTAGGTTATAGCATTTTAATTAGAGAACATACTCTGTGCGTTTCAATGTTTTGCATTTATAGGGACTTGTTTTTATGGCCCAGCATTGCTTTCTCTTGTTGGCTGTTCAATGGGTATTTAAATACTTACGTTGATTGAGAATGTTGAGCAAATTTTTATAACCTTATAAATTTATTGTTTAGTTGTTCTAGTAATTACTGAGAAAGAAGTGGTAAAACCTCTAATATTGTGGATTTGTCTGTTTCTCTCATTTCGCTGTGAATTTTTACTTAAATTTTCACAATCTTGTTTTTTTTTTTGCCTAATATGTAGCACTGTTACATCTTATCAATTAACACTTAACATAATTATGAAATTTCCCTCATTGTCTTTATTAATACCACTTACATAGAAATTTTTTTCTGATATTAATGTAATTTTCTTATGTTTATTTTTTGCCCAATATATGTTTATCCACACATTTACTTTTAACCCGTATGTCTATAGTTAAAGAATGTTTTTAGTAAATAGCATATAGTTGTATCTTGATTTTTTTTCCTTGAAACTGACAATCTCTGCCTTTCACATGTTTAGTCTACTAACAGTGTCGTAGTCAATAGGATTGTATTTCAGTCTATTATTTTGTCATTTAAAAAGATGGTCCCATTTATTCTTTGTTGTTCTCTTCCTTCTTTCCTATCTTCTTTTGGGTTAACTAAATATTTTTGTAGTATTCCATTTAATCTCCTTTTTTTAAAAAAAAGCAATTATTTTAACATTTAGTGGTTGTTCTATATATCACAATATCTATCTTTAAATTATCAAACACATCTTCAAATAATAATTTGCCATTTCATGAACAATGTGAATTTTTTTTTTTTTTTTTAGACTGAGTCTTGCTCTGTCACCAGGCTACAGTGCAGTGGCACAATGTTGGCTCACTGCAATCTCTGCCTCCCAGGTTCAAGCAATTCTCCTGCCTCAGAATCCTGAGTAGCTGGGATTACAGGCGCCCGCCACCACGTCCAGCAAATTTTTGTATTTTTAGTAGAGACGGGGTCTCACCGTGATAGTGTCGATCTCCTGACCTCGTGATCCGCCCGCCTCAGCCTCCCAAAGTGTTGGGATTAGAGGCGTGAGCCACCGTGCCCCACAATGTGAATATTTTATAGCCACATAACTCTATTTATTTCCTACACTACTCTGTCCTCTTAGTGTCATGTATTTTACCTCTGTGTATGTTATGCACCTGCAATACTTTTATTCGTGCTTTAAGCAGCTCATAGTGTGGTATAATTTCTCATAATCCTAAACAAGGTCTGTTAGCATTTTTTTTGGCAGCACATATCTGTTGGATGTGAATTCTTTCGGCTTTTGTCTACATAAAAAAGTCTTTATATTTCTTAATTTTGAAGTATATTTTAGCAGGATAGTATACTGTAGATTGGGAGGTTTTTTTTTTCTCTTAGACTTTTAAAAATATTGTTTCATTGTTTTGGGCCACCACAGTTCTTATTGTGAAGTAGCTTACATTCTTTTTAGTGCTTCACTGTATGCAATATCTTTTCTTTCCCCTGTGGATGCTTTTAAGATTCTTCTCTGTCTTTGATATCATCAGTTTGAGTATGTTATTCTTAGTTGCAGTTTTCTTTGTATCTATCCTGTTTGGGGTTTGCTGAGATTCTTGGATCTCTAGATTGATGTCTTTCATCCCTTTTTAGTAATTTCCAACAATGATTTCAACTATTTTTCTTCATTATTTCCAATTTTGGGGGGCTTCAATCACACTTATATTAAATACTTCATATTGACTCACAGTTGTCATTCTCTAACATTTAAAAAAATTGCTCTTTTTGGAATATAAATCATTCTATTACAAAGGCACATGCATATTATGTTCATTGTGGCACCATTCACAATAGCAAAGACATGGAATCAAATGAAATGCCCATCAGTGGTATGCTGGGTAAAGAAAATGTACATATACACCATGGAATACTATGTGGCTATAAGAAAGATCAAGATTATGTCCTTTGCAGGAACATGGAGGGAGCTGGAGTCCATTTTCCTAAGTGAACTAACACAGGAACAGAAAACCAAAGACTGTAGGTTCTCACTTATAAGTGGGAGTTAAATGGTGAGAACACGTAGATACATAGAGGGGAACAACACATACTGGAGCCTATTGAAGGGTGGAGGGTGGGAAGAGGGAGAGGATCCAGAAAAATAACTATTGGTACTCAGCTTAATACCTGGGTGATGAAATAATCTATACAACAAACCCCCATGATACAAGCTTACCTATACTTCAAACTTGTACATGTACCCCTGAACTTAAAAATTAAATTTAAAAAATTGCTTTTATTCACTTTGTGTTGCAGATAGAATAATTTCTAATGTCCTTTCTTCAAGTTTCCAAATCCTTCTGATATCCAGTCTATAAAATTAATAACATATTTTTTGTATCATGTTATTCAATTATTGAATTTCCAATTGTTATTTAAGGGTTTGAATATTCTGCAAAATTTTTCTACCTATCTACTAGACCTTTAACACATTTTTCATAGTTATATTAAAGTCCTTGTCTATTAATTCAATGATTAGGTTATCTGTGGATTTACTTCTAATGACTCTTTTCTCTCTTGAAAATGGGTCACCTTTTCCTCCTTTCTATGTCTCATAATTTCTAATCCTATTCTAGATATTGCCTGTATGAAGACAGTAGATATTCAATAAATATCTACTGGAAAGGTGGTGTGCCTCTTCTTTTGTCAGGACACAAGTGTTGGCAGCTGAGTAGATCCGATCTGCCTTAGAGCTGGGTCTAGGCTTTCATAAGACTCATCCCGATAGGGAATTAATCATTTAGGCTTGTCTCATTTTTACCTCTCTGGTGGGTCTTTAAAAACTGATTTTGTGGTCCATCTGTCTTGTTCTCATTGTTCATGTGGTATTAACTACCTCTTGCAACTCTCTGCATTCTTGTGATAACAGATTTCTATTATCTTTGTTGTTATTACGATGTGATGATTTTCCCAACTGCAACAACTATTTTAATCCATGTTAAGTCATTAAACTGTAACAGAAATCATAGGCAGGGTGTGTTGCTCTATGAAAATTGAGGGGATGGGGCTGTGAAAACTTGTGGGCTTGGAAGAGAACTGTGCTATTTCTTATTGAACAAAATAATGATTAATGGCAGGGACTGTTGGAAACCAGCTGGTTTCCATACCTGCTTTAAAAGCAACACTCAACTTTAAGAAGCAATAGACTGGATAGAGAAACTGTGGTATATATACATATAGTCTTAAAGAGAATAACGGAGTATGTCCAAGAGGAGACAAAGTGGGAGAAGGGAAAAAGGTAGAAAGGAAGGGGAGAAAGAACGGGAAAGGGAGGAAGAGGAGGAGGAAATAGCAAAAGAGAAAGAGGAGGAGAAAGGGGAGGAGGAGAAGAACTGATGGAGGGAGGGAGAGAGAAAGAGAACCTTCATACAATTCAAACCCCTACAGTGGTCATCTCTGAATACCAATCCCTTGGGCTTCTCAGTTATGAGTTCTTACATTCCTTGTTTTGACCGAGACTGGTTTGAGTTTTGTCCCAATTTAGCAATTGAAAGGATTTTAACTATAAATTGATTACTTTCTGTTCAGTGGCTGTATCTTAACCTATTTTTACATCTAGTTAAAGTAGAAGTTGGCAAATTGTAACCAATGGGCCAAATCTGGCCCACTCTCTGCTTTTATACAGCCCATGAGCTAAGAATAAGAATAGTCATTGCATTTTAGAATGGTTGAAAGATGAAAGAATATGACATTCGTAAGGCATATGAAATTCAAATGTCAGTGTCTTAAATAAAGTTTTTTTGGAACACAGCCAAGCCATTCATTAATGTATCATCTATAGCTACTTTATTCTCATACACGTGAGGCAGAATTGAGAAGCTGAACTGAGACTGGATGGCTCACAAAGCCTAAAATATTCACCATCTGCCCCTTTACAGAAAATGTTTGCCAATCCCTGACCTAAAGAACCTACTGCAGAAAGCATTGGCATTACTGGGGCCGTTAAGAAGATACCCTTTATTTAGGGATGAGAAGGGGGCAGAAAGCCCCATGTTCATTCTAGAATTGCCCCTTAAAGATCTGACCTCACAGTCTCTGCCTCCTTCACCTTTCTTTGCCTCTCTCTGTTTGGGCACCAGCATGTTCCAGGCTCTGCGGTTGGGGGCGGGGGTGCAGGGGGGAGCAGTCACGAGTGAAAATTGCATTTGACTGAAGGTCCAGAGACCATTTACTCACCATGCAATTCCTGGGAACTCACCCAACCCCTCTGACCTCCAGATAGTGAAGTGGGGTACTTAATGACACCCTTTTCCTAGGTTAACTGGGAAGATTAAGTGCATAATGATACATGTCTGTTACATAGAAATGGGCAGCAAATACTTCCTCTCACTAGTATTGTGAGAAGCAGTGAGATAAACTTTGGGACAGCACTTTGTAAATGATAATGCACAGCTGAAGGGAAGTAAATATAATGTTATAATAATGGCTACATGTGCAGTTAGGACCTAAATGACTTCAGAGTCACTACATTTTCCCCCCTTTGATTAAATAATTTTATATTGCAAACCTAATCGATGCCCTTGAAAAGTTTAGAATAGTGCAAAAATATAAACAATGAAAAGCAAGACTCCACTGTCCCTCACACATTCTTCCCAAGGGCAGATGAGGTTGTTATCTTTATACACTTCAGAAATGGTCTCTGCACATATCACTAGTGAATATTTGGGGTGTGTATATGTATTTGTCTGTATGTGCCTATACCACCATCTCTTTTTCATATCAATGACCATAACATAACCTGATCTTTACTTGACTGCATTTACTTAAAAAAATTATTACATTCACCAGGGATATGTTCAAGAATGTCTAAAGCAGTACTATTTGAAATATCTAAAAACTGGAGAGGACCTAAATATCTGTCAACATGAGGATGAGTCAGCAAATTGTATATTTATACAATAGAATGTTATCCATTGATGAGAATGAACGAAGCACAAATGTAAATGGCCCCAGGACTTAGCTGTGAGGTCACAAGTTAGGACAGTGGTCATCCTGTGTAAGAGAGACCCTGGATGGGTGCCTACAATATCCTACTCCCTGTAGCTGTTGGCTGCCCAATGTGTAGACTTTGTGAAAATTCATCATCACATATGGTTTGTGCACATTTCTGTAAGCATGATTTTCTTCAATAAAACTCATGCTAGAAATTTAAAAAAACATATCTTGGAAGTCAATTTCAGAACATATGGGTTTGCCACCTTCTCTTTCATAGCTGTAGACACCTTTATTGTACGGACAAATGGCATTTTCCCTCAGACTCCCACCCTCTCATGCACACTTGTTTCTGGCTATTTGCTGTTGAATGCATTTTCCAAGATATTTTCTAATCACCCTTCTAAACAGAAGCAGGTTGTTATGAGCACAGACAGATGATACCTTGGTGGATGGGACCAATTCTGCCCTGCAGATGCCAAGAGGGAGCTCAGCCTGTTCCAGGCCACCACACAGGTGTGTGGAGCCCTGACCCTTCGTGAACCAACAATGGCATCGTGTGGGCAGACATGCTGCCTGCATGGACGCATTGCTGCTAATGGGTATTCCCAAGGCATGGGTTGTTATTTGCATTTTCTCATTGTCACGAGCACCCAAGGTTCTGAATATTAATGAAACAATTTCCAGCCTCCTTTGCAGGCTTAAAATATTCAGCATCAGACATACTGTTTTGTTCCCATTTCAGCCAAGTTTAATTTCTCTTAACCAGCTTTGTTGTTGTAAAGTAAAATTAATGTATGATTTCAGTGTTTAAATCTCAATTCTCAGCAATTCACGACAGATTGCAAGTGAATGTGATTTGTTCGTTAACACCTAATGGGTTGAAATAATTTATTGCACAAACATTTCCAGGAAAACGAAGCCACTTGAGCAAGAGCAAAGCAGGAAATGTTACTTGTTTATCTAATAAACTACCCTAGGGTGAGCGAGTACATTAGCATTGCACAAACTTTGTGACTTATTTATCATCACTATTTATTATTAAAACTTTATCTGCTTCAACTTAGTGAATGGCTGCTTTGGGATATACCGCTTGCAGCAACAACAACAAAATAAAGTTTATGCAATTTGCATAATATTGTACAAAGAATATTAGCTTAGAACAATATGAATCCCTGGATCATTTGCACAGCCCTTTGGTGTTTAATGTTGGTAAATATTTAAATAACAGCAAGCCTGTATAATTATAAAGATTTCTCTTTCTAATCTGCCCTGGATGTACAGCTGTTGTAAATCACCACATTCATGTGATTTGACTGGGAGAATGTTAGGGATGACGAAAAAGCACTTGTTGCTTATGCTGGCAAAGATGATGGAGACAGAAGCACCTGCAGGAGAAGTCTGAGACAAGATGCTGAGGTCTTGCTGTATTTCCTTTTTGATGGTTTATGACAGCGTTGGTGTTTCACATGAACTGGGTCCTGCATACAGTAAGCATGCAGGAGATGGGTCTCTACAGTTCCAGCTCCTCGTTCATGAATGGAATATTTGCCTATTAAGAAAAAATATGATTCATACCCCTGGGCTTTTGCACATGCTATTTTCTCTCTGGGTCATTCTCCCTATGTGTCACCTGCTCACCTCCTAGTTGTGGCTCACTCATCCTTTTGGTTTCAGCGTAAACCTCTGTATTCTTTGTGACGCCCACTTGCCCCTGCTGGGTCTAGCTTGGTCTCCCTATTAAGCACCTTCTTGATGCTTTGCATTGCTCTCTCATAGCTGAGTCGCTCAAATGTCTTTTTTCTCCACTGGACTCTGAGCCCCATGAAGCGGGGGGGATGTGTCTATGTTGCCCAGTGTGGCAAATGGTAAATCCTGATTTACAGTTTTGTTGAATTAAAAAAATGAATAACTGAATGCCTATAGTAATCCATTTAAAGAAGTGTCTGCATAAGCCACTATCACAGGCTATGTTAACCTTTCATATTAGACACATTAAAAATGAATGCTGGCCGGGCGCAGTGGCTCACGCCTGTAAACCCTGCACTTTGGGAGGCCGAGGCAGGTGGATCACCTGAGCTCAGGAGTTCAACACCAGCCTGGCCAACATGGTGAAACCTGTCTCTACTAAAAATACAAAAAATTAGCCTGGTATGGTGGCGTGTTCCTGTAGTCCCAGCTACTTGGGAGGATGAGGCATGAGAATTGCTTGAACCTGGGTTGCGGAGATTGCAGTGAGCCGAGATCGTGCCACTGCACTCCAGCCTGGGCAACAGAGTGAGACTCTGTCTGAAAAACAGAAAAAAAAGAATGCTATGCTAATATGCTAATGCCTTATGTTGGTGAGAGTCTGCAGATGTGGGAGCTCTGAAATACTTCACAAGAACACTTTACATGCATGAGGCAAAAGTCTTAAAGTGATTATTTTATTTTTGGCTCAGCAAATACGTTTGTGGGAATTTACCCTAAAGCAGTAATTTGGGAATGTGTGGACATATTTGGGACCAAGGATATTCGTCACAATGTCGTTTAAAATTGTGAGAAATTGTAAACAACTTAAATGGTCAACGGTAGAGAATTAGCTGAGAGAGTTGTAATTTATCTAAATGACAGAATACCATGAAGGTATTAAAATAATGATTTAGAAATATGTTAATGACATGGAAGAGGTTTATGATATACTCTGGGGTGAATAAAGCAAATATCAAGCCTTATGAAACTATGATTCCATTTTTTGAAATGGCATTTATCTAGGCAAATGACTAGAAACATATATTAAAATGTTAAGTCATTTTCTGTGGTTTGGCATGATTTTATTTTTAATGTGATCCTTTTCAAAATCAAAAGCAAAATGAGACAAATAAACCTATGCATTGAGTTGTTGGTTTAACCCTCACAGAGGGACATCAGTTAAGTTACTATAAAAAACAGTTACTTGGCTGTACATCTTAATGGAATGTATGTTAAGGACGTAAATAACATCAAAGAAATTTTATTTTCTTTTCAGTAATTATACTGTTAATAATAACTTTGGTATTTTGTTTGGAAGCTACTTAAGTAAATTCTAGGAGAAATCAAATTATGTTAACATGAACAAGAAATAATATATTTAGCTTAAGAGAGAAAAATATAAAAGAATTTAAATGAAAACCCTGCAACCTTAAATTTGAATTGAAAATATCAGCATAGATACCCAATATACTTTCACTTGAAAGATACATTTTCCACCTCTGTCAACTGAACAAGCCCTGAAAGAACTTAACTATTAGCAACGGATGTACTTAGCATCTGCACTGTCACTGCTGAGCACCTATCCACTAAAACAAAGCAGGGATTCTTGGAGAAATGGCTGACTCCTAATCTGGGGCACGAAATATATGAGAAGATCCCAGATCATCTTACTCAACCCCAGGAAGCAAAAGAAAAGGTTGCTGGGTCTCCTCGGAGGACCCAGTAGCTGATCTAAATAGGCTTCCACCGGACAGAGGTCACACACTCGGGGCTTCAGTAAGAATAACAACGTGGAATGGAAACACATCGTCTGTGTTCCCATCCATGTGTAAAAGACAGACAACAGACAACAATGGAGCAAGACACATCAACCATGTCGAAATCCACAGGTAAAGCGCAAAACCACCACAGAAGCAGCAGCAAATCAACACCACCACGAAATGGATTGAAAGAATGATAGGGAACCAACTCACAATTTTGAAAACCAGCAAATAAAGAGAAAAAATTGAGCATTTTTCCTGCCTTAATTTTACAACTGTACCTCAGGGTAACACAGTGGTTTATTTGGGAACGTTTCTTTTTTATATTGAAGAGTTCCAGCTCAATAATAATGATGGATGATAGAATTAGAATATCATAATTTTTCAGCCTCAAAGGCAATAATTGGATGATGCTGTCATCCCCAATGACTGTTGGCATCACAAAAAAGAGCAACAACCTGGTATTGTGTCTCTAGATGAAAGTACATGATACCACTTAGGGGTTTTCTTGAAAAATATTGAACCTGAAGACCAGGGATAGAGCAATACGTTAAATGATACCACAGGGTTGTAATCAACAAATTTTAGAATGTGAGAGACCCTATGTCGTCACTGACAAATAAATTGTGAAGCCATTAAAGAGAGAGGAGGAAGAACCTACAGATAGAGATTTAAGGGTCATATTAGGCAACTGCAAGGCGAGGCCTTCTTTGGATCCTAACTTGAATAAGCCAACTATATATAAAAACACATACACACTATATGTAAAATATATATATACACACACTATATATATAAAATATACACTATATATATATGCATATACTATATATAAAATTTATATATACACACTATGTAAAAATATATACACAATTCTATGTATACACACACCATATATATAAAATATATATACATACAACTATGTATACACACACGCTGTATATATATACTATATATGTACACACACACATATATATACACTATAAAATGAATGCTAATGTCTAGTGTTGAGAGTTTAGAGATGTTTTACACTATATAAAAAATATATACACACAACTATATATATACACACATATGTGCAATCAGGGAAATGTTGGCTTTCCCTGGATGGTGGTTACATAAAGACGTTATTGTCATATGTTATGCTGATAATGGTATTGTGGCCATTTAAAAAATTTTAGAGATATTCTAAAATTTTAGAGATACGTGTGAATTATTTCCAGAAAAAAATAAGCTCACCAGAACGTGCAACAGAGGTAGCTTACGTATTTTAGAGATACGTGTGAATTATTTCCAGAAAAAAATAAGCTCACCAGAACGTGCAACAGAGGTAGCTTCTTTTGACTTTCACTAATTTTTTAGGTCCTTGAGATTGTTCTGTTTTGAATACTCAAGATGAGATTTAATTATTTTCAGTGCTCAGAAATTTTCTTCTATAATTTTATTGATCCTTGCCACAACTCCATTTATTCTGTTTCTCATTTTGTAATTCCCTTGGGTAAATGAGGTATCCTGGGCTGGTTCTATATTTCTCTTTTCCTTTTTTCTCCAAATTCATCATTCAATCATAATAGAATTAATTGAATTAAATGAAGTTGATCCAAAGCAACCTATATCCCACATGTGATATGCCAACATCTAGATTTCACATCAGCCAGATATCACGACGACGGAAAGCTTGAAATATGAAAGAAAAAATACAAAGATCCTTCTTATTTTGTAGGAAAGTGAAGTTTAGGGAAAAAAACTAACAATCACCTTTTATTCTATAGAGAAGCAGTGAGAGCTGAGAGCTTCAGACACATTGGAAATAATATGAAGTATTTGAATCAATTATATGACGGCAACAAAGAATAATTCTATTTTCGTGGGTCAACCACTAATTGCAGTATAATGTTCTCAGCACTTTCATCTGTCATTGCTGGGAAATATTAATGGGACTGTTAAGACCAAGGCTTCAGCACAACTATTGGGTAATTAGGGCACGAATCCCCATGCATACTTAATTGTATGATATAGGACCAGGCTAACTTTAGAGTGGGGGTGGTTTCAGAATGACAATACAGAGAAACACCTCCTTGGTTTCTATAACTCTAAGACATCAGATTAAATTGAGTACGTTGAAAAGAATTGCACTGAAATATCCCAGACTGTGTTTCTGTTCTAATTAGCTTATTTACAAAGTTTAGTTCATCTATTTTTCCAAAAAGACGTTTCTCTGGACTGCCCTACAATTCTGTTATAGTCTTCTAGTTACTGAAATCCAGCTCAAAACATAGGTTCATTTCCCTTTTAAAAGGGAATTTATTGTCTCATATAATGGAAAAGCCAGAAGCCAGCATCCCAGGCATGGTGGATCCAGGTGCATAAATGGCATCCTCAGGAATCAGTTCCTGTTCTCGTGTCTTTCCACCTGGTGATGAAGGTGGTCACCAGGAGTTTCTGGCCACATCTTACCAGTTTAGCAACCCTGCTATAAAGAGCACTAAGGCTCTCGTTAGCCTAGCTGTGGTCACATTTGCAGACCTAAACACATCACTTGGCCAGGGGGATGCTGTCCATTGGCCAAGCTTGGGTCCCAGGCCCACCTCCGAAACCACAATATGGGTTCAACCTCCCATATGCCAAATGGCAGAGGGTAGTTCTTTGATGGAAACTTTGTCTCCACAACCTAGAAAAGGGAGAATGAATGTTGGGCAGGCAGAAATCACAACAGACATCTTTTGTGGAATTTTAAATAACTTCTGGAATATTAGTCACTACTCTGTCTAGCCTGACTGTTTCCAGGCTTGCTAAAGGAATAATAGCAAGGCTGACTTGAAATGCTGGCAGAAGCTTTGCTGTTCTGTATTTGAGGGTAAAAGAAGGAGCAGTCTGAGGAGTATGTGAATGTAGAGCTGTCCATCTGTCTTTCTCTCTAAGGATGCAAAAGCAAGAATGGTCAGATATACATTTACTGATGGATCGTTGACTTTTTAAAATTCCTATGAAAAAGCAACCTGTAATCCTTTGAGATTTTAGAAGTGATAAAATGAATCCCCTCTAGTCAACTACCCTAATGGGAAATACAACAGACACTTATTTATTCTAGCTTTACATTAACAAAGGTTATGTGATAGAATAGCTTTCAAGAATGCTGTTTCTAGAACTATCTGTTTGGTCGAAGAATGAATATTATACAGTCACAAACACATGGCCAGCCACCTGAGGAAAGGTAGCATCTAAATGACACTATGAGATAGGAAGTTCAAATAGTCAAGTGTTTATTAAGGTGGGTATTCTGAAGTCTCATCAAACTTTAGCCCACATATATTGAGCACTGACTGTATACTGTATGATTTACTGTGCCTTGGGCATGCAGATATATTAATGACATGACCTCTGGTGTCTAATAGGGATGATCTGCTTATAACAGTTTCTACATCAGATTAATTCAAAGAAAATGGAGAAGAGGACTTATAGTGAAATGTCAGGAATTTTATGTTTTTCAATAAATGGAGCTTCATTCCTAGACCTACTGATGGAATGAATAGAGTAAAATTCAATTTTAGGATTTTTGTTCCAGAAGTCCTTACACCTAAGGGGTGTAGATGTTAATCTCTGAAATGGGTGAGTTTGTTTTGTCTTAAATTGTGTACTGCCAGGATATATGATGTCAGACAAAATAGATTCAGGCATTGATTTCCGGGTGAGTTTAATTGATTGCTATTTCTTTCTGCTTGACTAGAGACTGAGGTTTGCTGATGTTTCTGCATGTCTAATATAATTTCCATTTGGTATTTGGCTTGCTTATGTAAAGGAATACATATTCAATTGAGTTGAGAAAGACCAGACCATGGTTGTTCAAAACCCTGGGGATGTGGCTTATGCTTGTTAGCACTTAGTCTTCTCTGGTTTCTACACACAGTTGCATTGTGACACCAAGCTCCCTGTCAACTTTCACCACGAAATAAGTACAAAAATATTTACATGGGTGTAAAGACTGATGGTTGCCTTAACATCTATGGCCAGTGCAGGGAAATAACTCATTAGAAGGATTAGAAGACCTGGGCCAATTTAAAATTATGTATAAATGCCAGATTCTAATGAGCATTTCAGCCACAGTGGGTGATAGTAAATTAATGTAAGCAAGGTTTTTCTTCTTTTCTTTACTTTCTCAAATCTCAGTGGGAGACATGTAGAGTTGGGGCCTGTTGCTACCATCTCAAGTACAAACATTTCTTTATGTCTGTGGTGAAAGTGGGGATCTGTTGTTGGGTCATTTCAGCCCATCTCAACAAATGCAGGTATCGAAGTGTGTGTGTGCAGGATGAAGACAAGCTGCATTCCAGGAAGAAAGTTTTCAGGCAAATAGTTTCAGGACCAATCATCAGTTATATCAGGACAAACAGGACTTCTTCATGATTGAGGGAGCCCAGGCTATTGTCAATTCCTGAAGCTTCCAATACATTGAAAAATGAAGGAATCTTGAAACAGGTTATAAAAATTGGATATATTTATATTCTTTTCATTGAAGAAATTTATGCTTTTTACACAGTCAAGTGCAGTGACTAAATGCGTGATCTTACTTGAGGATATGTCTAGCAATTACTCCCTGGACATTTGGGAATATAAGGCCAACACCATGAAAGACAGAGGGCAGAGGAAGAAGGAAGCTGGATTTTAGGCTATGTCACTGAACCACTGAATGACTCCTCACCTGCAGTCCTCAGGTAGATGTCCTACTGCTATACTCTTCATAGTTGAGCCAGTAAATTATTTTCTAAGTCAGGATGAGTTAGGTGCTGGCTCCTTGCAGCTGAAATCATCGTAGCTGATGTGGACCTGCTTCTGCCCAGTGCCTCCACCCTTTAACCACTCTTAGCACTCACACAGTGCTGAGGCTGTCTTCATTTAATTGAAAGGTTAATTATAGGTGGAGGTCTGTTGTAGAATATGTGGTTATTTTGGTCTCTGTAACAGTAAACAGGTTTGACAGTGCTCTGACTGACTTGACTGGATGGATGGATTGTTGATATGACATAATTCTAGCTATTAGCTGTCAATCCTTTCATCCTGAAAGATGCTGTTTTCTCATTTCTTTACACTGGTTTGACAATTTATACAGCTTGAAATGCTTTCCTATGCATTATCTCATCTGATCATAAATCCACACTTGGGGTTATAGAATAGACATTTTCTACTTTTTCAGTGGAGGAAGCTGAGACAGCAGCCGCCCCAGGCCAACATAAACATAGAATCCAGGGCTCCCCATGAAATGTGTGTGACCTCCCTGGCTCCACATGGATGGGCCAATCTAATCAGTGTCTGCATTGTTGGTCTGCATTAGGCTATAAGCGACTGAATACAGTGACTCAGACCAATCCAAGCAGTAAGGATATCCATGGTGCTATGTAACAAGAAATTCGGAGTCAGAATGGGGTCTAGGCATGGATGTCAGGCTCTGGAGCCTTTATCTGCATTTTTCTGGTCTCCCATTGCCTTTGAGGGATTGGCGTCATCCTCCAGAGATGGCAAGGTGGCCACAGCTGGTCCAGGCATTATCTGACTCAACAACGTCCAGGGGCAGGACCTTCTCTTCTCCTGTTCTTTATTGGAGCCTGGAAACCTTTTCCATAAGGACATGTAGCAGACATTTCCATTTTATCTGCACTGGGTCCATGCCCACTCCCCCATCAGTCATTGAAGGGGAAAGGGAGCCCATAATCCTCTGAGAATAACCTGCTGATGAGAATCAGTTGTTGAATAGTGAACCACAGTAACCCCCACAGCATGGATCTAAAATGCGCTGACCTAGAGTATGCAGCAGGTGAAGAAAATTGGCCTGGACATGGTGGATTGCTGCTGTCACAGCCCCTCATTTGTTCATGCCTCTCCTGGCATTTGCGTCGGTGTGGTCCACTCTCACGCTGACTCAGGACCTGGCCAGAGGACTTGTTTAGGTCAATGAGAAAAAAATCAAATATTACACAAAGGGCTTGTCTTCTATTTGCTCTTGGGAACTGTTACGGACTGATTGCATCCCACTAAAATTCATAGGTTGAAGCCCTAACTCCCAATGTGACTGTATTTGAATGTAAAGCCTTTAAGGAAGTAATTAAAGTTAAATGCGGCCAGAAGGGTAGGGCCCTACTCTGATAGGACTGTGTTCTTATAAGAGGAGGGAGAGATACCAGAGACTACTTCCTCTCCACAGGCTCACAGAGGAAAGGTCACATGAGGACAGAGCAAGAAGGCACCCGTCCACAAGCCAGGAAGAGAGGCCTCACTGGAAACCAGTCCTGCTGGCATCTTGATCTTAAATTTCCAGCCTTCAGAACTGTGAGAAAGTGAAGTCATATTGTTTAAGGCCCCCCGTAGTCGGTGGTATTCTGTTATAGTAGTTCTAGCAAACTCATACAAGAACTTTACAACCACCATCCCAAGAACAAGCCTGGGCAGGCCTGCTGGGTGATAAAAGACGGGACACCTAGGTACCTTCATGGCCTCAGCCTGCAGCCAGCCAGCCTGTAGGCAGGCACGTTAGTTCAATGACCACCAGCTGACCACAAATGAGTGAGTCTAGTGAGACCAGTAGAAGAGCTACCTACTTGAGCCCAGCCCAGGTTTCAGACACACATAATTAAAAGCCAAATAAATGCTTGTTTTAAGTCACTGAGTTGTGGGGAGGTTTGTTATTCAGCTATACGTAATCGACACATGTAGGATATAGAGGTTTTCAGCCACATACTCCATTGAAACAACTTGAGTTGCAAGTCCTTCTGTTGGTCTGATTGGGAATGCAATTTATTGACACTGTGGGTCAAAGCCATATCTACAGGGATCAGGTAGTCAGGCAAATGAGCAAGGCTAGCTGCATAGAAAAATAATCATCAGGCCCTTTTAGTTTGAGTTTTGTTGTACATATTTGGATAAATGTACAGATACAGAAATAGCCACAGACCATAGGAAAGCAACTGTCTAAGAGAGGTGCCGGATGATGACTGGTACACACAGTCTCAAGGATGGGGATTCAGTAGGGAGTGGTGGGGACTGTGGGGAGCTGGAATGAGCATGTCACTAACAGAGATAGCCACTGTTCCGCTCCAGCCCTTGTTGCTATGTAGGCATGTGGGCCCAGTGTTTTGCTATGAGAATTTCCAATTTTTCAACAAATACCAGAAATCTGGATTTTTATGTAACGTTTTATATTTTTAAAACACTGATTCACTTGGAAGTAAAACACTGAACTGGCAAAATAAAACTCATTTTAGGCTAAACTGCCACTTTGTAATGTCTGCTCTGCACAAACTGGCTAACAGTAGAGTTAGAAGTCAGTAAACTACCCTGATGTCAAGTGGCTGGTTTGGCTGAGTTTTTACTTTCCTATTTGTTTGGGATTTGCATATTTATAGTGTACAGATGCAAATGAAAGACTTTGCAGAAAAGTGGATTCTGAATCCAAAATATAATAGACAGGAAATAAAACAATGAAAAAAATACAGTCTTTGATTGCAGGTCTTTCTGCCTCCAAGCTCAGAGAAAACAAACAAAATGCAAAAACCTAATATGGGTAAACCCAGTAAGAAAAGTTTTTCAAAATCAGAAAACAAATAAATGGGGGTTTGGACCTTTGCATTCCAAAATTATTCTCAGCCAGATGGTGAATTTCTTGAATTAAGTCAGGGACCAGATTTTATTTATTTTTGTATCCAGGGCAGCTGGAAGCATCGAATCAAGTTTAAGTGAATGAATGAATCAATGAATGAATATTTCACATGGATTTATAGGTAATTAACATATGGCCCATGTGTTGGGGAGTGGCCCTGTGTGCATTACCACCATGCTGTTTGGAGTCAGGAGACATGGCTTTTTATCTGACCTGCTCTTCCATTTTAGCCACATTAGTTATGTAACCTCTGTGTGTCTCCATTTCTCATGTGTGAAGTGAGGATAATAAAAAATGCATACCTGTTAGTGCTGTGAAGATGCAATGGAACCTGCCTGTAACTGTACTGCATGGCCTGACATGGAGCTCGGGTCCAGTAAATGTTTCTGAGGTTGATGCCTAGTTAGTTTTAAACAGTGGATTACCAGGGGAGTGGGCAGGAGAAGATGACACCTACTTTACTCCTCTTCAGGGACACGAATTTTGAGTCCAGCAACCTGAATTTGGACTAGCTTATGCCAACACATTCTTTCTATGGATTCTGTGAGAATCAGCTCAGGTCACCTCATGGGCAGAGGTCTGAGGAATCTGGAAAGCAACCCAGTGCTGTTTCCAAAGCATTGTCAACAGCAATGAGGCAGATGCTGCCCTTGGGAATGATTCTTTGCTATAGAATTGGCCATTTTCAGCAACACACAGTGATGTTGTAATAAGGAGATAAAACATGTGAGTCCACAGCCGGCCTTTTATGGGGTGTTCGATGCATCCCAGTTGTTCTTAAATAAGCAAAGAGAAATTGCATCCTCTAGGCCGGTGGAAGCTTGCGGCTTTTCATTTTCTGCCTCTTTTTGGGTATTGTTGCTTTCCTTTTCACTTTGCTCTAATAAGGAATGTTCTCTCTAGAGCAAAATAAATGCCAATCTTATGCATTTCTGAAGGGAGAGCTATTGTAGTTGGAAACTACTGAATAATTCTCAGAGTATTATTTTGTCATTATTACTCAACCTTTACTATCATATTCCTGATGTTGGCTGGGACCTCCTGGTCCTCTGAGGCACATAGACAAGGTCAGGGCCAGCTCCCATCACGTCCCATACTCGGAAAGGAAAAACCTGCACTGAAACTTCTCCTCTCCTCCAGTGGGCAGCAGGGTGAGCAGTGACTCAGAAGGTGGGAGCTCATTCTCATGGCTTCTTTGCATCCCAGGGGACACCTGCCTTGCCTGTGGGCTATTTTGCCCCATGTTGAACCAGATGGAAAAAATCTTTTTCTTTACAAATCATAAATTTGCCCTATTCACATACAATGTATGTGAATACAGAAACCTTAAAAAAAAAAAAAAGGCTGGGTGCGGTGGCTCACGCCTGTAATCCCAGCACTTTGGGAGGCTGAGGTGGGCGGATCATGAGGTCAGGAGATTGAGACCATCCTGGCTAACACAGTAAAACCCCATCTCTACAAAAATACGAAAAAAAAAAAAATTAGCCGGGCGTGGTGGCGGGTGCCTGTAGTCCCAGCTACTTGGGAGGCTGAGGCAGGAGAATGGCGTGAACCCGAGGGGCGGAGCTTGCAGTGAGCTGAGATTGCACCACTGCACTCTGGCCTGGGTGACAGAGTGAGACTCCATCTCAAAAAAAAAAAAAATAGAGATAAGAATGATGAGGATGAGGGGGGAAAACTTGTACTGGAATAAAGAGAAAAAAAAAGAAGTTCATGTAGAATAGTCAGGTAATGCTGTTAAAATGCCCTTTGACCACCCCACTCCTTCGCCAGGGAGTTTCTCTGATTCACTCCATATTTCTTGCTCCTCCGTCAGATTGTTCCTAAAACTCCAAACTCTCAGGGTATTTGCAACCTCTGCAAGGTCCACGCTCTAACCTAACAACAAATCCATGAAGACACAGCAGGCAGCAAGGCATCCCTTCAATGGGGCATGCACCCCTTCAAGAGCAATTGAAGTTACAAGAGGAATCTTTTATTTCTGTTATGTTTTCAACAATCACATTTACTGGTTAATTAGTGAGGTGAGCATATGTCCTGGCTTATGCAGGTTGTTCTAGTGTGATTATTAAGAATGCCTGTGGGCACTGTCCAATTGTCCCACTTTGGATCATGAATTAAATGGTCACTCCATATACTTGCTTTACTCATTGCTTATCTGGAGTGGCACTATACAATAGATATATAATAGAAGCCAAATGTATAATTTAAATTTTTCTGGTAGTCCTATTAAAACACAAAAGGAAAAAGGTAAAATTCCTTTTAATAATATACTTTTTCTCCTGCCTCAGCCTCCCAAGTAGCTGGGATTACAGGCACCCACCACAACGCCTGGCTAATTTTTGTATTTTTTTAGTAGAGATGGGGTTTCATCATGTTGGCCAGGCTAGTCTTGAACTCCTGACCTCAGGTGATCCACCTGCCTCGGCCTCCCAAAATGCTAGTTGCAGTGAGCCGACATGGTGCCACTATCCTCCAGCCTGGGCAACAGAGTGAAACTCCATCTCACAAAAAATAAATACATATTATACTTTATTAACCCAATATATCCAAAATACTATCAATTTGACATGTTGTCCACATAAAACATGTAATGGGATACTTTACCTTTCTCTTTTGTAGGAAATCCTTGAAATCCAGCAGAGCATGTATTTTAATTGTGGCACCTCTCAGTTTGGACTAACTACATTCCAAGTGCTCAATAGCAAAATATGGCTTTTGGCCACTGGATTGGATGTTCAGATCTAGGTCCATATTACTCATTTTTATAAATGTTTTAATGGTACAATGAATAATCACAGAATAATCACAGAAGGTAGAAGCTGTAAAATTGTACTTTGAGTGTGGGGAGGGGTACATAAGGACCTCTTTCCAAAAGTTGAATATCTTATGGAACTTTAATATGTAAGATCAGCACAAATAGCATAGTGTTAGAATAAATTATTGTGTATAAATTTAAAATTTCAATATATAGTTAATATACAAGGGGACTTCAAAATGTTCATGGAAAAATCGAATTAAGAGATAAAAATAAAGAATATAAACTTTCTTAACATAAGCTCCATTAAGGTCAAGATACTTTTGTAAGCAAGGACACCAACCATTTAGACCATCCCCAAAGAACTGAGCATCCTGGGAATTGAACCATGTCAGTTCAGTCCTTTTTCCATTATTAACTGAAGAAAAATGGGTTTCCTTTACAATTTTTTTAATATTAGGAGACAAAAAAAAAAAGTCAGAAGGAGACAAATCAGGTCTGTAAGGTGCATGCCTAATGATTTTCCATCAAAATATTCCCCAAATTGCCCTTGTTTGATGAAAGGAATGAGCAGGAACATTCTCGTGGTGGAGAAAGACTCTCTGGTAGGCTTTCCTGGGTTTTTTTGCTGCTGACGCTTTGGCTTTCTCAAAACACTGTCATAACAAGCAGATGTTATTGTTCTTTGGCCTCATAGGAGTCAGTAAGCAAATTTGAGCAGCCCAAAAAGCTGTTGTCATGACTTTTGGTCTAGCCCAGTGCACTTGTATTTTGACTGGGTCACTCTTGGTAGCTGTTGCTTTGGTCATGCTTTGTCTTCGGGATGGTACTGGTGAAGCCATGTTTCACTTCCTGTTACAATTCTTTAAAGAAGTGCTTCAGGAGCTTGATTCCACTTGTTTAAAATTTTCATTGAAAGCTCGTCACTTGTCTGCAGCTGATATAGGTGCAACAATTTTGGCACCCATTGAGTAGAAATTTGCTCAACTGTATTTTTTCAGTCAGAATTGTGCAAACTGAACCAACTGAGATGTCTATGGTGTTGGTGATTGATTGCACTGTTAATTGTCAATCCTCTTCAATAAGGGCATGAACATGATGCATGTTTTCCTTGCAAATTAGGGGTGTGGTCTCTGCTGCTGCAGGCTTCATCTTCAACATTGTGTGTCCCTTCGTATAATGAGTTATCCATTTGTAAACTGATGATTTCTTTGGGGCATTGTCCTCATACATTTTTTGTAAAGCATCAATCATTTCACACTCTTCCACACAAACTTCACCATAAACTTGATGTTTGTTCTTGTTTCATTTTTAGCAGAATTCATGTTGCTCTGATAGGGGCTCTTTGCAAACTGTTGTCTTATCCTTCTTAGTACTTCAAACTAGATCCTATTCAGACAAGTTATAACAAGTTAGTATGAGTTTCTTTTGGTGCAAAAATTGAAAATTTTCAAAAAAAATTAAAAAATTTTTTGAAATCCACACATAGTTTTTAAATAATACATATTTTCCAAGATTTGTTGAAGCTATCTTGTATATTTAATAAATATAACAAGAAAATTAAAAGAAACGATTTGTAAAATGTTAAAATAATCAACCTCATGTTTCTGCCGCTCAACTTCAACACCTACCATTCCCTGATAATCTCGTTTTACAGGTACTCCTGCCCACTCCCCAACTAATGGTTTTAAGATTTACATGTATCTCTGAGAGATAAAGATTCTTGTTTTTACACATAGCTACAATAGTATTTAAAATATCAATAATTCCTCAATTTCATTCACTACCTAGTCAGTGCACAAATTTCCCCAGGTACCTTATAAATTTTTCTTTTACATTTAGTTTGTTCAAATCAGAGTCTAAATAAGGTCCATACATTGCAATTGGTTGATAAATTTCTCAATATTTTTTATCTGTATTTTTCCTCATCTCTTATAATTTACTGGTTTATTAGTCCTATGGAGTTTTTCGCAGTTTCGATTTTAATGCTTGATTCTCTGGGGTGTTATTTAATGTTCCTCTGTTCTCTGTGCATCTGTAAACGGATAGGGCTAAAGGTTGGAGGAAATTCAGAATAGAAACTTTGGCAAAAATATTTCATAGGTAGCATCAAAGGGTACATCACATCTGGATGCCTTTTTCTTCTTTTTGAATGTGCGTGCGTGTGTGTGTGTGAGAGAGAGAGAGATGGGTGGGGAGAGGGACAAAAGGAAGAAAAAAGATAGAGAGATTGAGAGATGGGGGGAGGAACAGAAAGAGTGGACAGAGAGAGAGAGAGATTAGATCAATCATTGTTGATCACTGCATAAGACCTTAATTCAGTAAGTGTGACAACATTAGAATGCCCTTGTTGTGTCATTTATTTCTCATTTGTTTGGTGGAACATCTCTGTCAGAATAATTCTTCCAATTCAAGTCCTTGGTTACTCTGAGATATAGTTTGTATAGGAAATTTAGGATAAAAACTTAAATCTTTCCCCTTTTATTTACTAATTTTCAAAATAACTTCACTTCCTGGCATTCTCCAGAGGTGACCAATCAGTTTTTATTTTCTTTTTTGTTTTCGAGGTAGAGGATGGTATTATTAACTCATAGGTTTGAACATGTTTGATGTACTTCAATGGACTGTGATTATCTCTGGCCAGTGGGAGCTGCTGCAGGTTGATTGTGACTTTGTCTGCTGTCAGACATGACACGATGTCTAGGCTAATCTTGTACATTTCTCGACCTACAACTTTGATTCAGCCATTTCCCCATGAGGAAATTGAAACCGAGAATAGCATCAGCGTTGAAACTGGGGTTGCATTATTTAAAACTCTTTTGCTTGCAAGTAGCAGGAATTCCAACCCAAACTGCCCAAGCATGGTGTCATTCATTGGCTCCCATGATATAAAGAGCTGGGACTGGATTTGGGGGCAGGCTGACACAGGGGCTCAAGCCCTCTATGGGAGCTGGTGTCTCTCCCTCCACTTCCCTGCTGCATTTCCTTTAGGTGGCCCCAGGGGAGATATTAAAACTATTTAGCAACCACGCACTGAGGGTCAGAAGGAACACAGGCCAAAGTTTTGAGTGGCTCCTGGAAGACCCCTGCTGTGCCAGCATTACTTCTTCAGTTGCTGCATTGTGGGGAGATACAGGAGGACCAGAGGAGGGGCTGGGGTGACAGGTGGTAGAGGGAGAATTTGGAGGACCTGAGGGTGGTGGCTATTTGCCAGCAAGTATGGAGGTATTTTGACAGTTTAACAACCAACTCAGTCTCCCCAGGGCTACCTAGTCTAGTTGGTTCCATTCTCTGACCCGCTCTTTGCACATGGTGGCCAGATGGCCATACTCCTCACATCCAGCCAAGAAAGGCAAGGCTAACCCAAGTCCAGAGAGTCACTTGGATGGACTGAGCTGGACTGTGTGCCCGGGAATGAGCTGAGTTGATTAGCTCGTCCCAGGCTCCATTCCAGGAGCTGGGGCCAGAGCTGCATGTGTACCAGGACTGAGCATGGGGAGGTGAAGACCATAAATAAAAATTGGGATTATGGCCAGGGGAAAGGGTACCAGCTGTGGCAGGACAGCACCATGTGCCCACCACAGAAGGGGCAGAGGACATTTGCACCTTATGTTAGTTTCAAGGTCAAATTTGCTTTTATGTTTTGTTTTGGTTGCAGAATATTAAGAATGTTAGGCTTCACATTGGTATAGAGGTAAAAATTGTAGATGTTTTCAACACCTTGCCTTCCTATCTCATCAATTACACTAATCAGTGTGATTGAAAGAGAAGCAGTAGGAAACATTTTCCAACATGAATTGAAACACCAACAATCAGGACTGGTGTGTAATTTGTGGGACCTAATGCAAAATGAAAAGGTGGATCCCTTGTTCAAAAGTTATTAAAAATGTCAAGACAGCAATGGCAGAGTAGTAAACCTGTGGGGCCCTGTGTGTCTGTACAGCATTGCCAACAATATCTGGTAACAGCCCACATTTCTTTCCTTGAATAGAAAGATCAGACAAGAAGCACCCTAAAATTTCAAGTGCTGAAATGTCTATATGAACTAAGGTTCAACCTCAATGTGGTGTGTACTCACCGTTGTGCACAGTTAGTGCAGTGGTGAGGAGGCCAGGCTCTGGCCTCTTAATGCTTCTGTTTTTCAGTTCTCCCCACTCACTGGCTCTGTGGCCTTGGGCCAATGATTTCACTCCACCTCACTTTATCCTCTCCCTCTGTAAAATGCGAGAATAACATGATCTACCTTGTGGGATTGTTTTAAGGATTTGATATGAGATATGAAAATAATTTGAAATGAGATTATGGAAATTAATGTACTCAGAACGGGGCTGTTACAGAATGGCCACTCTACATAGGCTTTAGCTGGTATCTCAGTGACAAATGTTATAGTTATTATACCTAAAGCATGCATACACAATGTGTCATACATGTAGGCGTACTGCATGTGATGCTGGAGCACGCCCCACACAGGTGCTTCCCAGTCTTGCCTGGCACGTGGTTGAGAGAGGCACGTGTGTGCTTCATCAGCTTGATGCTTAGATAATTTTATCTGAGTAAAATGGAAAAAGCACTGAATTTTTTAAACGCACAATGCAGAGTTACAGCCTTCTTAACCAGTAAAACATGTTCAAGGAAATTAAATTATGCACAAAAATTGCGTGAGAATTTATTCGAAGTTCTGCAGAAACACAGTTTAACCTGTGCTATAATTTGATATATATGACATTTAAGCATATTGCTCTTTATT
Organism: Pan paniscus; assembly: GCF_029289425.2. Classification (NCBI taxonomy): domain Eukaryota; kingdom Metazoa; phylum Chordata; class Mammalia; order Primates; family Hominidae; genus Pan; species Pan paniscus. Next base: position 65,947,555 of record NC_073270.2, read on the forward strand.
ATACAGGTTTTTTTGAAAATAGTTAAAATACATTTTAAGAAAAAGAAATTTGAGCACAATCTTGGCAGAACCCTTGAACTTCTTATCATGTCCACAAAGGTCTTTGTGATCCTAGGATATGGGGCCCCCAGAGAAAGGCCTCATAAGTGAGTTCCTTACAATGGGCACCTGCTTTTTATTATTAAACAGTAAAAAGAAAATCCCTTCCCAAACCCAAACTTGATTGAAACTTCATCTTAAAATAATGAAATGAAACTAGGAAGATATGTTTATCTTATAATTAATATTTACATTATAATCACAACTATAAGCTAATTTTAAAATAGAGAAAGAATAAACCAAGTTGACTTCCTTCCAATTTTTTTTTAATTGTGGTAAAATATATGTAACCTAAAATGTAGCATTTTAACCAATTTTAGCATATAGTCAGTGGCATTGAGGACATTCCCATTGTAAAACCCTCACCTTCATATATCTCCAAAACTTTTTCATCATCCCAAACTAAAGCTCTGTCCCCATTAACCAACAACTCTCCATTCCCCCTTCCCCCAGCCCCTGGCAGCCACCATGCAACTTCCCCTCCCTATGCATTCGACCACTCTAGGTACGTCATATAAGTGAAATGACACATGGTGGTCCTTTTGTGACTAGTGAGTGTTAATTGTTTGTAGAATTTTCCAAACCAGGTTGTATGACAGCACAATAAAATATCCTTCCCTTTCTGCTTGACTTTCACAGAACCATCAGGAAGAGGACATTTTGTACAGTCATTCAAGGGCTTCATCAATTTTGCAAGAATATTCTTTAAGTTTTTATGTGGAAATGAGTTATAGTAAAGTATTACTTGAGCACAGTGCATGTCTTCTGTCTTCAGCCCAATCAACTTTCACATCCGGGTACTTCCATGTGGCCATCCTCAGATGCAGATCTAGAACATTGCCACCACCCAGAGTCTTCTCACGTGATTCTTTGCAGGTGTTAACTCCTCTCCACTCACAGGTCACCGCTGTGCTGACTTTCCTTACCTCAGGCTAGTTTCCCCTCTTCCCCAACCTCATAGAAATGGAATTGTTATACTGAGTTCTTTTGCATCTCGCTTTTCACCCAGCCTGTCTGTCATCTGTGAGGCTCATCCTGGCAACTGTTCTTTGCAGCTCACTCGTTGTTATGACTTTGAGCTATTTCTTGCTATGCAAGTACTATCATTTATTTATCCATTCCTCTCCTGATGGACCTTTGGGTTGTTTTAATTGCCTGTTATAAAGATGCTATAACCACTCTGCCAAGAACATTTCTTAATTCAAATGATTTTTTCTTCGAAAATGTCTGCATTGTCACCATTCTTATAAATTCTCTTTTCGGTTCTTGTCTCTGCCGAAGAATCCTCTTGCGAATGCCTCTGCACAAGACTCTGTGTTTTCCAAAATCACAGTTATCTGTTTCATAACACCATACATCATTTGTGAGATCTTTACACTTCCTTTGAAACCAATTTGTCTTGTCCTTTTAGATGCTGACAACATGAGCCTCCCGTGGTCGGAACGGGCTTGTGAAGGCAGTGCTGGGGTGCACCAGGGCAGCAGCTACAGGTGAGTGGGCGGGGACATTTGAAAGGGGCTAATTTTCTCGTGGTCCTTTATAGGGGGATGTTTGTATGTTAAGACAGCTCTTTCTTCCCTATACAACTCTGTAGCTGGGGTTGAGTGCATGTAAACTCAGCTAACGAAATCTTCTTGCATTCGGTTTGAGGTCTATTGCTCTGCAGAATCCCCAGGCCTGCCACTTTCCTGGCACATCTTCTCAGCCTTTAGGCTCAGGCTGCAGTCTTTGATTAGTGGTGCATGTATGTGCGACGGGGACAGTTGTCACTGAAATTACAGACAGCTGAATGGTGATTTGAATTGCATGAGCATTAAGGCCTTTCTTAAGAGAGATATGCAAAACCCACGGTTTGATTCTCTTGAAGCATCGGGAAGGCCTGTATAGATAAACCCCCCTGACATCAACATAGCGGGGACACTCTAAGAACCTAATTTTAATGAATATACATTTTGACTTTCCAACTGCAAGAGAATGAGGGCAGATTTGTTTAGATCTTCCTAATTAATAGCCCAGGTTGACTGTACTTTTCTGTTTAATATAACTGATTTCATCTCATTAAGGGAGAGGTAGAAATTAGATGCATTCTCCACTTCCTGGTAAGAATATCTTCTTATTATAAGCTGGGCATAAAAACCCATCATGGCATGCGTACTGGGACTGCTGTGTTCTGGGTGGAGCCACGTTCGGAAGACCTTGTCTGTAATGAAATGGGACATTTTTCTGTACTTAGTTAATAATCTTTGGGCAGCATTTGATCATTTGAAAAAAGTCACACCATTCACTTGATCAGGAGGCATCTGCAGGGAATGCAGGTTGGGCCTGAGTCCTGTTGGCCCAGGAACAGGTAGTTGTGGCGTCAGGCAATTTTTGTTGTTGTTGTTGATGTTGTTGTTGTTTTTGAGACAGAGGCTCGCTCTGTCGCCCAGGCTGGAGTGCAGTGGCACTATCTTGGTTCACTGCAACCTCCGACTCCCTGGTTCAAGCGATTCTCCTGCCTCAGCCTCCCGAGTAGCTGGAATTACAGGCACGCGCCACCAAGCCCAGATAATTTTTGTATTTTTAGTAGAGACGGGGTTTTACCATGTTGGCCAGGATGGTCTTGATCTTCTGACCTTGTGATCTGCCCACCTCAGCCTCCCAAAGTGCTGGGATTACAGGAGTGAGCCAATGCGCCCGGCCTGAGGTGTTTTTTTAGTCAGGTAATTGAGGTGTTTCCACCAGGACGAAGCCTCTTGGTGGCTGAGAGGGACCCCACTGAACTCTCTGCTGACCGATGGGGGAGCATGCTAAGTGCTTAGGAACATTAGCACACACCTTGTGAAACTGATGTTTTTATGGTCAAAAAGGGTTGGATATCAGCACTTCCATAAGATACAGTGGACATTGGGACGCACATTTACTCCCAGTGACCCCCCACTCTGTTTCTTGGTGCTCTGTGTCTCCAGCTCAGCTGCTCTGGGCTGTGGCTTTCTGCTCAGCAGTTCTTGTTTTGTTACTGCTGTTGTTGCCTTGGGGTGAGAAAGGATTTGTATCCGCACACAGAGGAAGATGAAAAATGTCATATTTCTTTATTTCATAAAAGACTGAATTAAATACGACTCTCAAGCAATATCTTGGCAGGCTGGTGGGAAATTCAATCTCAGACATTTTGGACTTCCTTGTGCCTTCCTTTTGGGGCACAGACATTCTGGTGGTTTTGGTGAGTTCGAGGGTGGCTGTGCTGGTCTCCATCTCTGGTGCTCACTACTGATGACCTTGCGCATGCTGTATCATTATTTCGAAAGATGATTTTATCTCAGTGTTTTGAATAAACATTTTCCACTGTGCTCCAAGGGCCTCCCAGTGGACTGATGGGTATTAGTTCCCAGATATGGGTCTTTGTGGAGGTTGTAGGCCCCGTGAGGCAGGGGACCACACCTGTCTTAATCACTGCTTCACCTCCAGAGCCTAGAACAGCGCCTGGTTCATAGTGTCCAATAATTATTGAGTGATTGATTTAGATGGAAAAAGTCTCAGGGGTAACTGAATCAGGAAGTTTAGGATTTTAGGAGTAATCTGGATACAGTTCCTTCTGGACTAACAGACAACTTAGGTAGAGAAAACATTGTTGAAATATACTTACATTATTCAGCAGAAAGAGACCTGAGGAATAATAAAACACTAGAAAGAAAATCAATAAGGAATTATCAGTAGACTTTCTGCAAGCAGTACATTTGTATAATTTATTACTGGATATATAACAATATGATCTCTTTTAAAATATACTTATTTCAGTGTAACATACATAAATGTACATAAATAATACTTTGTGTAGTTAATGAGTCTTTACCTACTCAAAGGAAGAAAGAGAAGGTTATCAGCATCTGGAAAGCACACTCCTGCCCCCTCCCAATTACAGCCTTCTCAAAATCTAATCCCTATCAGAAGGTCTATCATTAGGAATTAATTCTGATTGTTGAACTTTATACACAATGTGTACACAGTGTGCTTTCTTTTGTGTTGGACTTCCTTCACTCATCGTTATGTGTGGGAGATGCACCCATGTTGTGTGTGGTTGTAGTGTATTCATTTTCATTGCAATGTAGTATTCCACTGAAGAAGTCGTGATTTATGCATCATACTGTTGAGGGCCATTTGGGATGCCTACAATAAATAACAGTGCTATAACATCCTTGTTCCTGTTTCTGGTGGATTCATGCAAACATTTCTATTGAGTGGAATTTTATTTAGGAGTGGAATTACTGGCTGACTTAGATCACATTCCCCAGAAGCAGAGTCTGAGATGAGTCTTACTGTGCAAGTGATTTACAGAAAGGGTGCTCTCAGGAGGAAGCTGGGAGGAAGCAAGGGAAGGAGGAGACAGCCTGGGAGAAGCTATACCATATATGGATTCGGGTAGAGTCCAGGGCAGCCTGATGCCATAGGGAGCTCTGGGGGGTGACCAGCACCACAGCATTGATCCTCTGAGGGCTTTGGTATCTTTTCATCAGCCAGACATTGGCTGGGTGTCATCCCAGAGGGGTGGGGATAACATTGTGAAGCATCTGTATGTGTGATGGCTCCCATCAGCAAAATCACTCTCTGGAAAAGGTGTGGGACCTCAGCAGCTAACACTCTGAGGAGCTGGGACATTGGTGCCCTGGCTCATAAAATGGCCTGGGTGGGTCACCAAGCATGTCTGCTACACTAAGGCAGCAAGGAGCCAATGGCCAGTATTAGCAGGCATTGCTAGTGTTTGTATGGATAGGAATACCTCGAGCATCGTAGGAGGGTTTCTGTTGTTCCAGCTTCTCATCAACACTAGGTATTGTCTGATTTTTCATTTTAGCTATTTTTTCCATTGTGCTCATTTGGCTAATAAGATACAGTGGTATCTTGTTGTGACTTTAATTTGCATTTTCCCGATGACTAATAAGGCTCCCTTTCCTTATGTTTATTGCCGTGTGTTTATATTATTTTAAGAAGTGTCTCAAGAACCTACAATTACGTCGTCTTTAATTGGGTCATCTGCCTTTTTCTTATTGTGTGGGTTAATTACCTATTCTGGACTATAGTCCTCATCAGATATTTGCTTTAGAAATGCCTTCTCCATCATTACGGTTGTCCTTTTTAATCTTGTAACATGTCCTTTGCTCAACAGAAGTTCTTAATTTTAATGAAATCCAGTGTCATCTTTTTCCTTTTGTGGTTTGTGCCATTTGCCCTATTTAAGGAATCTTTGTCTGCCCCAAGCCCATGAAGATATTGTTTTATATTATCATCTAGAAACTTCATTTTAATTTTCACCTTTCATATTTAGAGCACCAAAGCTTTGGGAACAGATCTTTGCCTATAGTGTGAGGCGGTATATCTTTAGTCATAAATCAAAGAACTCTATGTATGGTCTGTATCTGATTTTTCATTTTATTGGCTCTGTTTTCTATTCCAGTAGTTCTCAACCGGGGGTAAATTTTTCCCCCAACAGGGGACATTTTGCAATTTCTGGAGTTGTTTTTTGGTTGTCACAAGTATGTGCAGAGGCTGCTACTGGCATCTCATGGGTAGAGACCAGGGATGTTGCTAAGCAACCTACATCACACAGGACACTCCCTAATAAAACCATCCAGCCCCAAATGCCAGTAATGCTGAGGTTGGCTAAGAAACCTGGCCTGTGACTACACCAAGCCCACAGTGTCTCACTGGCTGTGGCTGTGGCTCCACAATCAGCCCCTGCTTTTGGTCTTGTGACCTGTAACTCTGTGATTCTTTCCAGGCATACTTGGTGCTGCTTTTTTTTTTTTCTATGTAAATTTTTGAATCATTTTGTTAGTGTCCAAAAAAACAAAACAAAACAAAAAACAAAAAAGGCTGCTGGGATTTTTATAGGATTGCCTATAATCTATACATCAACTTGAGGAAAACTGGCACCTTTCCAATAAGAACTCTTATAATCCACGAACATGATATATCCTTCCATTTACCTAGGTCTTTTATATTTTATTTTTTATTTTTTTATTATTATACTTTAAGTTTTAGGGTACATGCGCACAATGTGCAGGTTAATTACATATGTATACATGTGCCATACTGGTGCGCTGCACCCACTAACTCATCATCTAGCATTAGGTATGGTTCCCAGTGCTATCCCTCCCCTCTCCCCGCCCCCCACAACAGGCCCCAGAGTGTGATGTTCCCCTTCCTGTGTCCATGTGTTCTCATTGTTCAGTTCCCACCTATGAGTGAGAATATGCGGTGTTTGGTTTTTTGTTCTTGCGATAGTTTACTGAGAATGATGATTTCCAATTTCATCCATGTCCCTACAAAGGACATGAACTCATCATTTTTTATGGCTGCATAGTATTCCATGGTGTGTATGTGCCACATTTTCTTAATCCAGTCTATCATTGTTGGACATTTGGGTTGGTTCCAAGTCTTTGCTATTGCGAATAATGCCGCTATGGTGTTTTTCTGTTGTTGTTGTTGTTGGTTTTTCTTTATAGGAATCTAGCAAGTCTTCTGTTAGATTCATTCCTGGCTTTTGTACATTTCTACTGATATTGTAAATACTATTCTTCACATTTCAGTTTCTAGTTGCTTGTTACTGGCATTAAAATGAAATGACTTTTGTGTATTGACATGGACGTAGCAGTGATGCTGAATTCTCTTAATAATTCAATAGTTTGTGAATTCTTTTGGATTTTCTACATAGTATTAGATAGGAGAGTCTTATCTTTTTCTTTTCATGTTTTATTATATTGATTGATTGCTTGCTTATTGTCCTGGTTAGGAGCTCCAGTACAATTTTGAATAATGGCTGTTCCCAGGCTGGTTTTGAACTCCTGGCTTTGAACAATCCTCCTGTGTCAGCCTCCTACAGTGCTGGGATGACAGGCGTGAGCCACCGTACCCAGCTTTGTTTTCTATTTGAATATATCCTGTATCTTCCTTTATATTCCTTTCATTCTACTTCAGGTTTTTGGTTTTTCCAAATGTAATTTCTTGAGATTGGTAGTCAGACAATTGATCTTTCAGCTTTCTACTCTCCTACATAGGCATTTAAGACCATGAATTTTCCTCTAAGCATGGCTTAGCTGCATACCACACATTTTGATATGTTGATATATCATTGAGATGTTGATATGTGTGTGTATGTGTGTAAAATGTTTTACATGTATTTTAAAAGTATGCAAATTCTACAGCTGTTGGGTGACATGTTCTACACATGCACATTAAGTCAGGCGTGTCAGAATGCATGAATCTTTTGTATGTTTTTCTGGCATTTTGTCTGCTTATTCTATTAATTCCTTAGAGAGGTATGTTAAAGTCTATCATATTCATTGTAGATTTCCTGTTTCCTCTTTTATTCCCATCAAGTTTTGTCTCATATATTTTGAATATATGTTAATTAGGTACATGCAAATTTAAAATGATCATATTTCTCTGACATATTCTTTTGCCACGATGAGACATCCCTCTTTATTTCTAGTAATGCTCCTTTCTTTAAAATTGATTTGCATATTAGCCTAGGAAACCACCATTCTTTTGATTACTGTATGCATGCCTTTTGTCCCATGTTTTAATGTTCAACCCGTTAGTATCCTCATGTAGAAAGTGTGACTCTTTTACATCATACATTAAAAAAAAATCTAATCAGACATTCTTGCTTTTTAAACTGGAGCATTTAATCCAATTATGTGTTATGCAAGTACTAATATATTTGAGCTTATAATTTTGCTATTTGTTTTCTCTGTTACCTGTTCTTCCCTTCCTTGCTTTCTTTTATATGGATCAATGTTTTCATGATTTTGTATTCTCCCCTTTTTACCTTGTTATACATTCTTTTGCTCTTATTTTAATAGGTAAACTAGAAATTATAACATGTATTCTTGTGTCACTACAGTGCCTCTGTCTAATCTAATTAGCACTTTTACCACTTCCCAGACAATTCAATTACCCTAGAACACTTTAACTTCATTTAACCCCTTTACCATTTGTGTTACGGGTATATTTTATTTCTATATATATACTTCAAGCACCACAAGACAGCGTCACTCTTATGATTCAATACTCTGAACAATTCTTGAGATCCATATATCTACATACATTTTTCTGTTCTCTACATCTTCCTGAATTTCTGTGCAGGATCGTTGTATTATACCGGTGGACATCTCTTTAATATCTTAGTTAGGTCTGCTAATTTTTGTTTGTCTGGAAATATGTCTATTAATCTTTACTTTTCAATGATATTTTCACTGGGCATAGAATTCTAGTTTGGATATTAGTTTCTTTAACCACTTTAAAGGTGTCTTTTTTTTTTTTTTTTTTACTGGTTTCCACCATTTCTGTTGAGAAGTTAACGGTCATTATTACTGTTTACTCCTTTGAAAGTAATGCCTCATGTGGCTTTTCTCCTTAAGAACCTAAGAGTGGTTACTATCGCATGAACTTTAAATAATTTTTTTTTTAAAGAGAGGAGAAAAAAATAACCTAAGTGTGGCTTTCTTTTCCTGTATCCTGCTTGTCAGTTTTATTGTTACTTCTTTGTGATAAAGTGGGTTTTTAAAATCTGGTTCCTTTTCAGTTTTTCCTTGTCTTAGATTCTCAATTATTTCATTAAGATGTCCCCAGGTGTGGTTTTCTTTTTATTTAAACTTCTTAGAGTTCATAACATTTTTGAATATACACTTCTATAATTTTATCAGTTTTAAAATATTCTTGACCATCACCTTATCAAATAGGGCTCCTTCCCACCTTTATTCCTTCATCTCTTTGGGGACTGTAGTTAATATGTATATTTAGTATTATAATCACATGTGTATTTTCTATCATTTTTCCCCTTTTGCACTTCAATGTGGGTATTTTTCTATTCTATCATCCAGCTCATGAGTCCTCTTTTTAGTTCTATCTAATGTGCTGTTAGACTCGTCTATTGAGTATGTAATTTCAGTTACTTTATTTTTGAGTTTTTGGATGTCCAGTTTCAATTTGAGACTCTAATTCTCTACTAAAACTTCCCATTTTATTATTTATTGTCTCGTATATGTTAACCATAGTTCTTTAAAAATCCATACCTTATGACTGTAATGTATGGATCATCTATGGATATGCTTCTGTTGTCTGCTTTTTCTCTGTGTCTTATTTCATGGTATACATGCTAATTTTTGAACTTTTTCTTGAACGATGGTGCAGAGCCTCTCTACGGTATTACAGTCTTCCAGAGAAGAATTTTATTTTATTTGAGTTTATATCAGGCAGTTATATCAGGGGAAGACCACTCAGGCTAATCAGAATTTGGTTGATCACTTCAGGACTGGGTTTCTACTCTGTAAGACAGGGTCTTTTTTCTTCTATTTGCCGCTTTTCCCAGGTATACCTCTGAACTTCACTTTTTCTTTTTTAGCCCTGTAAGACTGCTGAAAGCCATGCTTAGTTTCTCCGACATCTAGAACCGTTTGTGCTTGTCTTTCTAACCTTTTGCTAGTCCCCACTTACGCATTGGCAAATATCTCAAGGGGAAAACCAGAGTAGAAATGCTGGGCTTGTGTCTCAATGCTTGCCTTCCCTCCAAGATCTTGGACCTATGTGTCCTGGTAGCCATCATGTCCGTGAATATAACCTTCATCTCCCATCTCTATAAACTGCCAAAAGCTCTGCTCAGCTCCCACTTCATGCTTGGCTTTCTGCTCAGGTTCTCAGCCTTTTGCCCACATAACTTGCAAACTAAATAAACCTCAAAGTGAAAGCAATGGAGAATACTCGCCTCATGTAAATATGTTTTCTTTTTCTCCGGGATCTTGGACTGTCTGTCTTCGTTTGGCAGACCTTTCTCCAACCTTGAAAATAACACAATCACGTAAAATTCACCTTTTGAGTATACATATTTCATCTAATTTTTGTGTGTGTATGTTTTCAGCAAAAGATTTGTCTTGCTGCAGACTAGTCCTTTATATCATCAACCAGATGACTAATATATATCTTAGTCACTTGATTTCCTATTATAAAATAACATCCTATGTATCAGTTTTTGTTCTAAGCAACAAAAAAGCAAAGATTGTTTTTGTTCTAAGCAACAGAAGCTGACTCTGGTTAACTTAAATTAATTTTTTTTAAGGTGTACTATCTGGGATTGGCATTACCATGACCTTCATTGTGTATCTGAGGCTCTGAGGCTCTGGAAGGTTGAGTAACAGGCCCAAGGTTGCAGAGGCAATAGGGAGTGATGTAGGGATCCAAACTGATGCTCCCCAGCCCACAGATGCCATTGTGTCCTGCTACTCCCCAGTGACAAGGTAGTTTCACACACAGTTGTAAGAAATAATGCAGAGAAATCTTGCATACCCTTCTTTCAGCTTTCCCCAATCTTGCAAAACTAGGGTACAAGTGTATATCAAGACAAGGATGTTGGCATTGACACACTCAACCAACTTCATTGACATGGCACCAATTTAATGTGCACCCTGATATAGACTGAATGTGTCCCCTCAAAATTCCTATGTTGAAATCCTAATCCCAAAGGTGATGGTCTTAGGAGATACGGCTTTGGAAGGTGATTAGAACATGAGGGTGGGGCCTTCATGAATGGGGTTCGTGCCCTTATGAAAGGGACCTCAGAGAGCTCTCGTGCCCTCTTTTCTCCATGTCAGTGGCAGTTTGCAGCCTGGAAAGGGTCTTTACCGGAACCAGGCTGTGCTGGCATCTTGATCTTGAATTTCTAGCCTCCAAAACTAGGAGAAAAACCTGAAGCAGGCTTTAGAAACTAGAATCCTTCTTCCCCAAAGCAAGCCATGACACCTAGAAAGGTCACTCTTACCTCTTCCCTTCTCCCCTGAAGATCCTCATTGTCCTTCCTCATACCCGGGGCGGGGGAGGAATGTTTTGCAGAAACACAGAAAAGAATCTGAACAAACCGGCCTTGCTGAAGATCCCCCCAGATTGTTACCATTAGATCATACCCATTTTGTGCCATTTTACTTCTCCACAAATTAAATTTTTCATCAGACTTATTATAAAAAGACATAGTTTTCCCTGGGTCTTTGAATATTCATTTCTGGAGGCTCCTCACATTAACCTTTATAAAAATAAATGTGTTATGCTTTCTCCTGGCAATCTGCCTTTTGTTACAGGGTTGTCGGTCAAGACCCTTGCCATGGGTGAGGAAAAGGTGCTTTTTCTTCCCTACACGTGGGTATTTAGTTCCCTGTAATTTTATGCCACGTGTAGATTCTTGTGAACATCACTTCAGTCCAGAAACAGCATATCCGTCATAAGGCCCCTTGTGCCACTTTGTCATAGCCACACCACGCGCTTTCCTTGTCAAACTCTGGCAACCATGGATCTGCCTCCCATCTCTAAAATTTTGCCATTTTAAGAAAGTTATATAAATGGAATCATGTACTAAGTAACCCATTGAGATTGGTGTTTTTCACTCAAGGTAATTCCCTTGAAATCCAACCAGGTTTTCTCACGCGTCAGTAGTTCACCCCTTTTCATTGCTGAGAGGTATTCCACAGGGGTTTCCTTTCAGGATTGTATAAGATACACTATGTTGAAAGCTTAGAATGGTGACATTATATGTGCCTACTGCATAATGGGACATCCTGTAATGGAAGCTGGTGCTTTTCCTCTATGCAGAAACATGATGTAATTTTTAAAAATTGAGTTCAATTACACATGCAACTTTAGGTCAGAAGACATCAAGTTACCCTGGAGTAAGTGTTCAGTTACGAACGGTATTGGGAGGCTGAATTGAGATGCCTCCCTCTCCTGCAGAACTTAGAAACACTGGCTTCAACAGGGCTTTAAGAAATAGATCAACACGTAATTCCCCAGATGAGAGAGGCAGAGCCAGCTAGGGAGGGAGAGAGAAGGCTGGCTGGGACCTGGGTGAATTTATTAACAACTACAAGATGAGGTTGTGTCATTCAAAGAAGGTTTGCTGTGCTCAGGAAGCTGTGTATAAATCCCACTGGCAAATACTGGGAGTTTCATTTAGAACCTCTCTGAGGGGTAGAGAGAGCTTTAGCCATGGAGGCAATCTGGCCAGGGTGGCAAAGCCCATCAGGTGAGGCTGATGCATCTTCCTAACCCAGTGACATTAAACATTGAACACCCCTCCCTCTTCCTGTGTCTATTCCAGGCTCCCCAGGCTATGTGCTGATTATTTGTGGTACCCCCATTGTCTGCCTGCAGGGAAATAATGCAGGAATCATAGAGACTTTGAGCATCCTGTGCCCAGCATGAGTTACTTCTCATTCTAAAATCAAACAAATGATGCTCTGAATACAAGTTGGCTTCTTATGCCTACCATGCACGGGCAATCTTTTCAATCACCATGATAATTACAGGACATTTTGCTGCCATTTATTGAACACTTATTAGGTGCCAGGCTCCCCAGGAAGCCCTCTGTGCATATTATTTTGTGTCAATCCCCGCTCCAATCCTATGAGGTAGGATTGAGAGAGGGGATTAACAATCCACAGTGTGCAGGTGGCATCACTGGGATTTGAATCTAGGTGGGTTTGATGCCAGAGTCTGTGTTCTTGACCACAAAATGACAGAGATGAGTTACTGTAAGTTAAAAATTGGCATTTGGAGCTTAGACTTCAGCTGTAAAAACTTGGCATATGTGGGGTTGCCATTGTGAGAAGGATCAGCTCTTGATGTGCTGGCAAACCAGCCTCTGTAAAGTCTGTGACCACAGCCTGAACCAGGGCACATTTGCAGGCTGAAGAGGACAGTAGAAATCATGATAATGTTGTATAACAATGATGGGGGTCATTGTTTAGAATGAGCTCCGTTTTAGGCGCAACAGACCAACCAGACCAGAATGGATTCATCCATGCTAAGTGCCATGTAATCAAACGGACTCATATGGACCAGTTTTCCAAAAAACAGGAGATTCCTAGCAGCAGTTGGAAGAAGCCCCATTTGTCTGAAACAGCATGATACAGAAGTTCCCTCCATTTTGACCTTATAAGGAAAGTAACCTGTAATGCCCATTCTACTTTTTATTCCTTTTTTCAGCCATAAAGTCCATCTCCTTTTCTCAGCTTACAGGTTCTTCTTTCTAAAGCTTTAGATGGAATGTTGCCTGACACATGACTCACTAATGAAAGCCAGCTACATCTCTAAACTAAATTGGTGAGAATGCTACTTATTTTTTTTAACAACAGTAATAAGAGGAAGAGTAGAATAGCTAAAACTTAGTAAATGAATATTTGGGTCAAGTGCTGTTCTATGTGCTTTACACATGTTAACTCATTAATCCTTAAAACAAGCCTTTGAGATAAAAACAATGGCATTAGCTGCATTTGGTAGATGAGGAAATGGAGGCACATGGGGGCAAGGTGACTTGGTGACTTGTCCAAGTCATACAGTGGTGAGGAGCAGAGCTGGGATTCAAGCTGGACAGCCTTGGTCCAGAGGGCACATACTTCACTGTGGATCTGTGCCATCCCCTCCATTATTCAGGGCCACAGTGGAGGAGCTCTGGGCCTCCTGTGCTGGGTGCTGGCCTGGCCATCCTTTGAGGGGAAGGGGACACTGCCAGGCTCTTGTTGCAGAGGAGGAAGACTAGATGCCCTGCAGTGTCTGGGAGGACTTCTAGCTGCTGCTTCTCAGGTGAGGAGGAATCATTTGATCTGTCAAAATGAGTTTGGGCCAGTGAGGGTTACCCAGGTCACAAACTCTGGTTAAGCAGAAGAGGATCTAGTAAGAGCATGAGAACTCTGCTTGGGAAATGGCAAGATCAAGGGCAGAGCTATGGTCCAGGTAGCAGGAGCTGGCACCAGGCATCTCAACTCAGTGTATCTGGTGGGAATCAGGTTAACTCTTTTCCCTATCTTGTGTCATCTTGGCTAACAGAATATCTGGGGGTTGGTGGAAAGAGAGCTCATGAGATTGCCCCAGCTTGAGTTCCAGTGCCCCTTTACCCCAACATTGCTAAGCAATGAAGCAACGGCAGGGCATCTTGACTTATAGCCAGTAACCAGCCCACCCCACCAAGCAATGGCAGGGCACCTTGACTGACAGCCAGCCTACCCCACTAAGCAATGGCCGGGCACCTTGACTGACAGCCGACATACCCCACTGAGCAATGGCCGGGCACCTTGACTGATAGCCAGCCTCCCCCACTAAGCAATGGCAGGGTGCCTTGACTGACAGCCAGCCTACTCCACTAAGCAATGGCAGGGCACCTTGACTGACAGCCAGCCCAGTGCACTAAGCAATGGCAGGGCACTTGACTTATAGCCAGCCCATCCCACTAAGCAAAGGCAGGGCACCTTGACTTATAGCCAGCCCACCCCACCAAGCAATGGCAGGACACCTGACTTGCAGCCAGCCCACTCGACTAAGCAATAGCAGGACAACTTGACTTGTAGCCAGCTCACCCCACCAGCAATGGCAGGATACCTTGACATGGAGCCAGCCTACACTACTAGACAATGGCAGGGAACCTTAACATACAGCGAGCCCACCCCACCAAGCAATGGCAGAATACCTTTACTTATAGCTAGCCCACTCAACTAAGCAGGGCACTTTGACCTCCCACCAACCCAAGACCATACACAGTGGGAGAGGGGCAATTTCCCCAAAGGGAGATGGGATTGTGCAAAAAGTAGGGAAATAGATGTTGGGGTAGCCCAACCCAAGCAAATCCCCTAAAGAAGTGTGTGGTCCACAGCCACCATATTGGGTAAAACAGGGGAGGCAAGTGCTTTGGGTGGTGACTGCAGAAGAGGAGAAACAGTCCCTAACATTCTGCCAATTTACCTGTTAAAAGTCCTGTGTCTCTTCAATGGGTCCTTGCAGTCTCTAGGGAAACTCAATTTCCCATAAATGATGGTTAAAACAATAAAATAATTTCATCAAACTTGGGCATATTACATTTGGCTATCTTTAAAGTGGAAAAAAGTCTGGAATCATCCATTTTCCCTCTCATTACCTTTAATTTCCTTGCCATCATTTTTTTAAAACCAAGTTAAATCCATTAAAAAGTCAATGAAAATGAATGGGTCTTTACTGGACATGCACACAATGTCCCTTTATGCAGAAATTGCCCGAAAAATTGCCAAAGAATTTACCTCCATAATTGGGATGTCTCTAAAAGTTTAAGAAAGTGCCAGTTTGTCAAAAAGAAAGGTAAAAGGAGATGAAACAAGTTCAAAGGTATTTCAAAAGGAAAAGACTTCAAATGGGAAGTTTCCAAATGATTCCTTTGGTCCTAAGGATAAGATATTTGTGCAGAATAGTCGGCTGGAGGTGCTGGTCCCTCGACACTGCTGTGTGGAGGTGAGACCTGTGAGTGCTTGAAGAGAGAGAATGCCAGTGTGCATATCTGCATCCAACAAGGACAGGGGCCCACATATTTTATTGGGAGCAGTTGCTTTTAATTTTTGTAAGGCTTTGAAATTACCAAAAATGGGATGCTTTTGCTCATCATGAAATGGCTAAACTTTGCAGTGAAGGTGTTCTAAAGTAATGTTCCCGAAGAGAATGGACGGAGCACCTCCCTGACCTGCCCCTGCAAATCCTGCTGACTTTTCTGCACAAATACCTTTTCCTACAGTCCCCTCCCCACTGAGAAATCCAGCAAGGCTGGGACTCAGCAAGTGGCTTAGAGCTGTGAGATATGAGACTTCAAGAATGAATGTTGTGTAAAAAGAACTTTTGGTACATTGGTCCCTGGAAAAACACAGTTCTGCATAACATTCTATTTTTATAAAATGAATTTTTCTGTGGTCAGTTAAGAGAAACCCATTTGAGCCCTTAGCATTGTGTACATTTGTGTATTCAGGTCTCTTGGGAATCCTACACAAAAGAAATTCAGATAACTTAGTGAAATTCAGTCTCTTTCAAATATATTGAACAATATACCCTTTGTTCCAAGGAATATATTTTTTGGAAATGCTCTTTTTCTTTTTTTTTTTTAAGTTTAAGTTCTGGGATACATGTGCAGGATGTGCAGGTGTGTTACATAGGTAAACATGTACCATGGTGTTTTTTTGCACTTATCAACACATCACCTAGGCATTAAGCCTAGCATGCATTAGCTATTTTTCCTGATGCTCTTCCTCCTCGCATGACCCCTCCCCCGATGACAAGCCCCAGTGTGTGTTGTTCCCTTTCCTGGGCCCATGTGTTCTCATTGTCATCTCCTACTTATAAGTGAGAATACGTAGTGTTTGGTTTTCTGTTCCATGGATAATGGCTTCCAGCTCCATCCATGTCTCTGCAAAGGACATAATCTTGTTCCTTTTTATGGCTGCATAGTATTCCTCAGTGTATATATACAACATTTTCTTTATCTAGTCTATCATTGATGGGGATTTCGGTTGACTCCATGTCTTTGCTATTGTGAATAGTGCTGCAATGAATGTATGTGTGCATGTGTCTTTATAATTAATATTCCTTTGTGTCTATACCCAGTAATGGGATTGCTGGGTCAAATGTTATTTCTGGTTCTAAGTCTTTGAGGAATTGCCACACTATTTTTCACAAGGGTTGAACGAATTTATATTCCCACCAACAGTGTAAAAGTGTTCCTATGTCTCCATAGCCTCACCAGCATCTCTCGTTTCTTGACTTTTTAATAGTAGCCATTCTGACTGGTGTGAGATGGTGTCTCATAGTGGGTTTGATTTGCATTTCTCTAGTGATCAGTGATATTGACATATTTCTAGTGATCAGTGATGTTGAGCTCTTTTTCATATGTTTATTGTCTTTGAGAAGTGTCTGTTCATGTCCTTCACCCACTTTTTAATGGGGTTGTTTTTTTCTTGTAAATTTGTTTAAGTTCCTTGTAGATTCTGTATATTAGCCCTTTGTCAGATGGATAGATTGTGAAAATTTTCTCCCATTCTATAGGTTGTCTGTTCACTCTGATTGTAGTTTCTTTTGCTGTGCAGAAGCTCTTTAATTAAATCCCATTTGTCAATTTTTGCTTCTGTTACAAATTGCTTTTGAGGTTTTCATTATGAAAGCTTTGCCTGTGCCTAGGTCCTGAATGGTATTGCCTAGATTTTCTTCTAGGGTTTTTATAGTTTTGGGTTTTACGTTTAAGTCTTTAATCCATCTTGAGTTAATTTTTGCATAAGGTGTAAGGAAGGGGTCCAGTTTCAGTTTCCCTCATATGGCTTGCCAGTTTTCCCAGCACCACTAATTAAATAGGGAATCCTTTCCACATTTCTTGTTTTTGTCAGGTTTGTCAAAGATCAGATGGTTGTAGATGTGCAGTCTTATTTCTGAGTTATTCTGTTCCATTGGTCTATGTGTCTGTTTCTGTACTGGTACCATGCTGTTTTGGTTACTATAGACTTGTAGTATAATTTGAAGTTAGTGGCATGATGCCTCCAGCTTTGTTCTTTTTGCTTAGGATTGTCTTGGATGTACAGGCTCTTTTTTGATTCCATATGCATTTTAATGTAGTTTTTTTCTAATTCTGTGAAGAATGTCACTGGTAGTTTAATGGGAATAGCATTGAATCTATAAATTACTTTGGGCATTATGGCCATTTTCACAATATTGATTCTTCCTATCCATAAGCATGGAATGTTTTTCTTTTTGTTTGTGTCCTCTCTGATTTCCTTAAGTAGTGGTTTGTAGTTTTCCTTGAAGAAGTCCTTCACTTTCCTTGTTAGCTGTATTCCTAGGTATTTTAACCTTTTTGTAGCAATTGTGAATGGGAGGTCATTCATGAATTGACTCTCTACTTGTCTAATGTTGTATAGGAATGCTTATGATTTTTGCACATTGATTTTGTATCCTGATACTTTGCTGAAGTTGCTTATCAGTTTAATAAGCTTTTGGGCTGAGATGATGGGGTTTTCTAAATATAGAATCATGTCATCTGCAAACAGAGACAGTTGACTTCCTCTCTTCCTGTTTGGATACCCTTTATTTATTTCTCTTCCCGGATGCCTTGGCCAGAACTTCCAATACTATATTGAAAAGGAGTGGTGAGAGAGGACATCCTTGTATTGTGCCAGTTTTCAAGGGAATGCTTCCAGCTTTTGCCCATTCAGTATGATACTGGGTGTGGGTTTGTTATAAATGGCTCTTATTATTTGGAGGTATATTCCTTCAATACCTAGTTTATTAAGAGTTTTTAATATGAAGGGATGTCGAATTTTACTGAAGGCCTTTTCTGTACCTATTGAGATAATCATGTGGTTTTTATCTTTGGTTCTGTTTACATGAGGAATTACGTTTATTGATTTGTATATGTTGAACTAGCCTTGCATCCTGAGGATGAAGCCAACTTGATTGTGGTAGATGAGCTTTTTGATATGCTGCTGGATTTAGTTTGCCAATATTTTATTGAGGATTTTGCATTGATGTTCATCAGGGATATTGGCCTGAATTTTCTTTTTTTGTTGTATCTTTGCCAGGTTTTGGTATCAGAACTGTGCTGGTCTCATAAACTCATAAAATGAGTTAGGGAGGAGTCCCTCCTTTTCAACTGTTTGGAATAGTTTCAGAAGAAATGGTACCAGCACCTCATTGAACCTCTGGTATAATTCAGCCATAAATCCATCTGGTCCTGGGCTTTTACTGGTTGGCAAGCTATTTATTACTGCCTCAGTTTCAGAACTTGTTTCGGTCTATTCAGGGATTCAACTTCTTCTTGTTTCAGTCATGGGAGGATATATGTGTCCAGGAATTTTTCCATTTCCTCTAGATTTTCTAGTTTATTTGCATAGAGGTGTTTATAGTATTCTTTGATGTTTGTTTGTATTTCTGTGGGGTCAGTAGTGATATCCCCTTTATCATTTTCTATTGTGTCTATTTGATTCTTCTCTCTTTTCTTCTTTATTAATCTAGCTAGTGGTCTATTTTATTAATTTTTTTCAAAAAAAAACTGGATTAGCTATTTTCCTGAAGGGTTTTTCATGTATCTATCTCATACAGTTCCACTCTGATTTTGGTTATTTCTTGTCTTCTGCTAGCTTTGGGGTTTGTTGGTTCTTGGTTCTCTAGTTCTTATAGTTGTGATGTCAGAATGTCGATTTGAGATCTACTTTTTTGATGTGGGCATTTAGTGATATCAATTTCCCTCTTAACACTGCTTTAGCTGTGTCTCAGAGATTCTGGTATCTTGTCTCTTTGTTCTCATTGGTTTCAAATAACTTCTTGATTTTGGCCTTAATTTAATTATTTACGCAGGAATCATTTAGGAGCAGGTTGTTCAATTTCCATGTAGTTGTGTGGTTTTGAGTGAATTTCTTAATCTTGAGTTCTAATTTGATTGTGTTGTGGTCTGATGGACTGTCATGATTTCAGTTCTTTTGCATTTGCTGAGGGGTGTTTTACTTCCAATTATGTGATCAATTTTAGAGTGACATGTGGTGCCAAGAAGAATGTACATTCTATTGTTTTGGGGTGGAGGGTTCTGTAGAAATCTATCAGGTCCACTTGATCCAGAGTTGAGTTCAAGTCCTGAACATCTTTGTTAATTTTCTGTCTCAGTGATCTGGCTAATATTGACATTGGGGTGTTCAAGTCTCCCACAATTATTATGTGGGAGTATAAGTCTCTTTGTAGGTCTCTAAGAACATGTTTTATGAATCTGGATACTCCTTTATTGGGTGCATATATATTTAGAATAGCTAGCTCTTCTTGTTTAATTGAGCCCTTTACCATTATGTAATTCCCTTCTTTGTCTTTTTTGATCTTTGTTGTTTTAAAGTCTGTTTTG
Source organism: Pan paniscus (assembly GCF_029289425.2). Taxonomy (NCBI): domain Eukaryota; kingdom Metazoa; phylum Chordata; class Mammalia; order Primates; family Hominidae; genus Pan; species Pan paniscus. The sequence goes on from NC_073270.2 coordinate 65,967,332, forward strand.
TCAGAAACTAGAATTGCAACCTCTGCTTTTTTCTGCTTTCCATTTGCTTGGTAAATTTTTCCCCGTCTCTTTATTTTGAGCCTATGTGTATCTATGTGTATTCAAGTGATGGGTCTCTTGAATACAGCACACTGATGGGTCTCAATTCTTTATCCAGCTTGCCAGTCTGTGTCTTTTAATTGGGGCATTTAGCCCATTTACATTTAAGGTTAATATCGTTATGTGTGGATTCGATCCTGTCATCATGATGCTAGCTGGTTATTTTGCACACTTGTGATGTAGTTGCTTCATAGTGTCATTGGTCTGTGTGCTTCAGTGTGCTTTTGTAGTGGCTGGTAACAATTCTTCTTACCTACCTTCTGAAGCCTACTTCTGTCATTTTCATCCATCTCAGCCTCAGCCAAGTTCTGTGCCCTTGCTGGAGAGGTATTGCAATCATATGGAGAAGAGGCACTCTGGTTTTTTGAGTTTTCAGCATTTTTTCATTGATTCTTTCTCATCATCATGACTTTATTTACCTTTGATCTTTGGGGCTTTGAGGTTTCTGATCTTTGGATGGGGCTTTTTGTGGGGACTTTTTTGTTGATGCTGTTGTGGTTGTTGCTTTCTGTTTGTTTGCTTTTCTTTTTAACAGTCAGGCCCCTCTTCTGTAGGGTTGCTGCAGTTTTCTCAGGGCCCAGTCCAAACCCTATTTGCCTGAGTCTGTCCCACACCTGGAGCTGTCACCCAGTGGAGGCTGCAAAACAACAAAGATGGCTGCCTGCTCCTTCCTCTGGGGGCTCCATCCCAGAGGGGCACCGACCTGATGCCAGCCAGAATGCTCCTGTATAAAGTGTCTAGTGACCACTGTTGGAGGGTCTCACCCAGTCACAAGGCATGGGATCAGGGACCCACTTAAAGAAGCAGTCTGGCTGCCCCTTGGCAGAGGAGGTGTGCTGCCCTGAGGGGAATCCCACTTGTCTGGACTGCCCAGATTCCTCAGAGCCAGCAGGGGAAAGACTAAGTTTGCTGATCTATGGAGACTGCGGCAGCCCCTTTCCCCAGGGGTTCCATCCCAGTCCTAGGGAGATCAAAGTTCTGTCCATAAACCCCTGGCTGGAGTTGCTGAAATTCCCACAGGGAGGCCCTATTGGGTGAGGAGGGATGGGTCTGAGTTCAGCCTAAAGAGGCAGTCTGGCCATGGTCTGCCACAACCGCTGTGCTGTGCTGTGGGGAATTCCTCCTAGGTCCAAACCACCCAGTCTCCACGGCACCAGCAGAGGGAAACCGCAGACTGGAGCTGCAGTGATGGTGGCCGCTCCTCACCCTGGCAACTCAGCAGTCTTAGGCAGCCTCCTGCCGAGTGGCCTCTGAGAACCTGCACAGCTGTGTGCTTGGGACCCGAGGCCCTGGTGGCGTGAGCTCACGAGGGGACCTCCTGATCCATGGGTTGCACATATCAGTGGGAAAAGTGTGGTTTCTCGGGTGGGATAGCACAATCACTCGCCACTTCCCTTGGCTGGGGGTGGGAGGTCCCCTTGCCTTGGGTGGCTCCTGGGTAGGCTATCACTCCACCCTGCTTTTTCTCGCCCTTCGTGGGTCACGCCAACCGCCTAGTCAGTCCCAGTGAGAACCTGGACACCTCAGATGCTGGCGCAGGATTCACTCGCTGTTTTTATTCTGCTCGGTGGGAGTCTCCAACCATAGCTGTTTCTAGTTGGCCATCTTGGCCCCAGAAATGCTCTTTTTCTAGATTTTGAGTTATCAGTTGGGGCCCCATCTTAAAAAAAAAAAAAACAAAACAAGTGGTGCTGATACTTATAGCAGAAGACTTTCTAAAACAGATTTTTCTACTTTAACTTGCCATTTTCTTCAGGCCAGAAAAGCTGAGACCTCAGCACTTTGCAGGAAGGAAATAGGTCTCTAGTGCATCCCGGAGACCCGGGGGACAAAGGGCTCTATGAGTTCACATGGTTTCAATATGGTGATGTCATGTGGCACAGCAATGTCCCCTGAACCTATGCCGCATTGGTTTTTAACAGTATCATCAAACAACACATCTACCAGGACTCTTTAGGTTAAAAAAAATCCAGCTCAAACTGGATTAGAAAAGGAAGAGGGGAATTAATTGGCTGCAGGCATGGCAGATCCAGGGGCCCCAGGTGACATAAGGACTCACTCTGTTCCATTTCTCACTCACTTTGTTGGTTTCATTTTCTAAGATGCCTTATACTCAGCAGTCTCTCTCCATGCAATGACAAAAGGTGGCCTTCAGCAGCTGCAGGCACACAGCCTCCCAGCTCAGCACCCTCACCAGAGGAAGCACAGATCCAGCAAACAGTTAGAGGATGGCTTCATTTAATTGCATTAGGTTATGTGACCATTTCTGCACTCATTCCCATGATTAGATGTGAAAGCTATTCCTAGAACTGGCCTGTGGGTCTGCACCATCCTTACCACATGGTCTGAGAGTAGGGAAGCGGTGAGGTCCCCAAACAAAATGATGACAGCACACCTGGAAGAAGGGGAATGCTTGCTGGGCAGTGAAGAGGTATCTTTCACATTAAGGCTGAGAAATGGAAAATTAATCGGTGATCCAAGTGAGACTCAAGAGGAAATTCTCCCTACTGCCTATTCAATTGGAATTCCCCTGAGGTTGGTGCTCAATGAAACTTTGTTAAATATGTTAAATGAAATAATTGTTCAAGAAAGCAGAAGATAGCAAACTGTCATCTGTAAGGCAAAATTGCAAACTACTGGAGATAGGTACAGTGGCTGACTCCCTTCCACCTGACTGGTTTGAAAATCAAATGATTTGACACATGGGCTCCTTGGAGAGATGAGGCGCCACAGCGTTTGGGCAGAGTTAGGCAAGGTTCCCACAAGATCTGCTGCAACCCAACACTGAAAACCCAGAATGATCCAGCCTTGCTCCCCGTCCTGATGTCTGCCGGCACTGCTGGGCAGAGGAAGGGCTCCTGTGTTATAGGCAGCTCCCCCACAGGCCCCTGGGTTGTCCTGACAAAGGAGAGGATGGCACCAGTCGCAGAAGCTGCCTGCCAACTCTCACAGTTGTTCTGGGCAGATAACTCCGTCCTGACAAGCCTGACTTGCCCTAGAGTCTCTCCAAAGCAAGGGCTGTGGCTGCAGGAGGGAGGGACATGGCTGCTCTGGACACCCTCAGGGTATTGCTCTTATGTGATCTGTGGACAAGCAGATTTGGTCCTTTAAACTCTGCCTTTACCTGTGGGCTGCTATTTCCCGTCCACAGCCCTTCTTCACCACTGTGGTTCCACTTAGGTGACTGCAGACCTAAAGCCCTACTGGGAGCATTGCATTTTCCAGCTTTCCTCTTTCAGTCTGTAATTGTCTTAAACAATAACACTAGCTGCAGCCCCGAATGGATGGCGTGCAGGCTCCCAGGTCACTAAAAAGTGGGTCCTAAACCATAGCTTTCTTTATGCTAGCTGTGTGTCTTTGGGAGAGAGACTTACATTTTTGTTCCAATCTTTTTTGTTTTTTGATAAACTTTTTATTTCAGAATAGTTTAGATTTATAGAAAAACTGCCAATACACCACAGAAAGCTCAACTGTCCCCATTATTGACAGCCTACATCAGTATGACATATTTGTTATAATTAATCAATACTGATGCATTCTCATTAACTAAGTAAGGTCCAAACCTCATGTAGAGTTCCTTATTTTTTCCTCTATAATGTCCCTTTTCTCTTGCAGGTGCCCATCCAGGACCCCACATGACAGCTAGTCATCATGTCTCCTTGAGAACCTCTTGGCTGTGACAGTTTCTCTGACTGTCTTTGTTTTTTATAACCTTGACAGTTTTGAGGAGGTCTGGTCAGGGTTTTTGCAGACTATCCTTCAGTTGGGATTCATCCAATGTCTTTCTCATTGTTAGACAGGGAACATGGGGAGGCCTGTTCTATTTTCTTTTCTGATGGCTGACATGTAGTGAGCATCTGCTCTGATCCAGCACAGTGCTAATCACTGCTCCTGGATGATCTCATTTAATCATTACAAAGCAAACACCACGTAGATATCATGATTAAGCCCATTTTACAGATGTGAAAAGTGAAGCACAGCAAGGACTAGTACCTTTGCTAAGGCCCGACAGCTGGGAAGATGGACAGCCAGTGGTGTTAATCGGAGTCTAGAGAGAACCAGAGATCAGGGATGCCAAATCCTCCTAGGATGCAGGCTAGAATGGAATCTTGATCATAAAAAACTTGCCATTTATTTGTGGCAGGTCTATGAGCTCTAGTTTTAAATTTTGTCAACTCCTACTGGCTTGAGCAAGACGTTTGACTCGAGGCCTGTAGCTTCCTAGGCCTGGCAACCTCCCACCATAGAAGGCCCTCCAAGGCCAGGGAGCCTGGACCTCTGTGGGCAAGGAGGTGTAGATGCAGCAAGCCTGGGCAGGGATGGCCTGACGAGTCCCACCCCAACTATGAAAGGAATTTGCAGGAGAGCTGGAAGGACAGAGGAGTTCAGAATTTAGGTGGGAGTGATGTCTGGTGTGGGCAAAAGGTAGCAGGGGAGGGGAAGCAAGGCAGCCTCGGGCCGTTTCACACAAAGGGTGGGTGAGCCCGGCCAGTCTGCAGCAGACATTCAGCCACTGCCCCTGCCCCAGCCCACTCATCAGCTCGTGGCTTCATCGTGCTGTGGGATCCTGCAAACTACATTTCTCCTTTGGGTCCTGACAACAGGCAGGAGGCTGCAGGGCTCCTTTCTGTTCGGGTGTCCCCCAGCTGTGGGCTCCAAGCTCTACTTCTTCCAACACCCCAAAGCCAGCCTCGGGGGCCTGTGAGGCTCCTGTACACACTGGGCCGTGCCCTCTGCTCTGTCCTCCCAGCTTCTAGGTTCTGATGGCTAACAATGAACATTTGCTAGTTTAGTGTTGCCCTCAATTCAGTCTTTTTTTTTTTTTGAGGCAGAGTCTCACTGTCACCCAGGCTGGAGTGCAGTGGCGTGATCACGGCTCACTGCAGCCTCCACCACCCAGGTTCAAGTGATCCTGCTGCCTCCACCTCCCCAGTAGCTGGGACTACACACAGTCTCACACCACCATGCCTGGCTAATTTTTGTATTTTTTGTAGAGATGGGATTTCACCATGTCACCCAGGCTAACCTGGAACTCCTGGGCTCAAATGATCCTCCCGCCTTGGCCTCCCAAAGTGCTGGGATTACAGGTATGAGCCACCACGCCCGGCCAGTTCAGTTATTTATGTACCACCCTATGGATGGTTTTCAAATCCTACACTGCAAGTCAATTCATTCTTTTAAATATAAACATTTAAAATTTAAAGGTATGTATTTTTAAAAGACACTTCATATTTTTATTATCAGTGAAAAACCAATGTCTTAATTTGTCTTAATTGTTAAAAAATGCATGGCAATTAAACAAGTGTTTGTCCTTGTACTAAAATCTGTCTCCCACCATTCACGATGGAGTAACAGCCTCTGCAAAACCCTGGGGTATTCATTCAAATGGTATTTATTGAGGACCTATGGATGCAAATGCTTTCGTAATTGCTCTGAGAGTTTTACAAAGGTGACCCAGACCCTCAGCCATAGTAAACCAGGCTTTCAAGCCTTCCTCCCCTACCGCCTTTCCACCCATGATGACCACTCAAACACGGAGCTTGGAATCCTTTGAAATGCCTGGTGGAGCGGGCTCCGTCCCTAATGGGTACGGCTGGTGTGAGGACCTGGGGACACCAGGGAGAACACAGAACTGAACTTGAATTACTCACATCACACATGAGCTGAAACCCCCAGAAGTTTAACAGGACATTATTTATTATAATTTATGGAAATATATTAGAGAATTTCCCAATGTAACTGAAAAGGTCTAAATGATATTCAAAGGAGAATATTTAATGACATGTTAGAAGGTACTATATTTGAGAGCTGTTTGTTAAAGTGCTCCCAATTTTGACAAACATTTGTAGAAGTGTTTTTTTTTTTTAATCCTGAGGGAACAGAAGTAATAATATGGGTAAAAACTTTGAGTAATATTTACAAATGACACTGGGAAAAATAAGAAAGCATCTGACGTATTTTCTCTTGTGTGCATAATAAAATCAGACATCACTGGCTTATGTACATAATTATCAGGACTCATCTTTATAAAACCAATAAGGAATGTTAAATCAAGAATTTTTGTTAGAATTTTAAGTTAAACAGATGGTAAAGACTTACTAGTGCCGATTCATCTAATAAAAATATCTCAGGATAAATTCATCTAATTTCATAAAATCAAAGCAAATAGAGTAAGTGCTTTGCCATTTTCTTTTGAGAATATATACGTGTATATGAATATATATGTGTGTGTATATGAATATATGTGTATATATGTATGTGTGTGTGTATATTGCATTAAGTACATTTATGATGCTGTGAAAACATAATCGCTACCCACTTCCAGAACTTCCTTATCATCCTAAACAGAGGTTCTGTACCCACTAAACAATCACCCCCATTTTCTCCCTCTCCTCAGCCACTGATCATCTCTATTCTCGCTTCTGTCTCTGTGAATTTGCCAATTTTAGTTACCTTACATAAGAGGAATCATACAATATTTGTCTTTTTGTGTCTGTCTTATTCCACTTATAATATCTCCAAGGTTCATGCATGTTGCAGCATGTATCTGCATTTCATTCATTTTTAGAGTTGAATAATATTCCATTGTGTGACTATGTCATATTTTGTTGGTCTTTCTATCTATTGAAGGGCATTTGGGTTGTTTCCACCTTTTGATTACCGTGAATAATGCAGCCATGAATATGGGTATTCAGATGCCTGTTTGAGTCCCTGCTTTTAATTTTCATGGTTATATCCCTAGGAGCGGAATTGCTGTGTCATATGGTTATTGGATGTTTAACTTTTTGAGGAACCCTTTTGTCATACTTTTATGTCAAATGAATCCTTTGGAAATTGAATTTATCTGTACAGTTATGAGGCACAGTCCTTTTTAAATTTTATTTTAAAATCCAGAAGCATTTGGTTACCCACTAATACCTACTGAGCCCCTCCTGATTGCTAGGCTGGGTTCTAGATGCGGGGACTATGTAGAGAACAAAACACAGCCCTTGTTCTCGTGCAACTTATGTTCTAATGTGGGAGACAGAAAGCAAGCATGTGAGTCTATGATGTCAGAGAGTAAGAAAGTCCTAAGAGGACACAGAACAGAAGAGGGCGATGGAGAGTCTCCCTGAGCTCCTGTCATCACTGGGTGGCTGGGGAGGGCTCCTGCAGGGAGGCATTGAAGCAGAAACCTCCACTGACTGAGGAAGCCGTGGTGGGGGAAGCTGGAAGGAAAACATTCCTAGCTGGAGGCACAGCAAGTGCAAAGGTTTGGCAGAATCCTAGAGCGGCTGGAAGCCTTGTGGCTGCAGCCCTGTGAGGGAAGGTGATTAGGGGGAAGCTGGCTGGATCACAGAGGGGCTCCTCAGCTGTATCAGTCAGTCCTCACATTGCTATAAAGAAATACCTGAGGCCAGGCACGGTGGCTCACGCCTGTAATCCCAGCACTTTGGTAGGCTGAGACAGGAGGATCACCTGAGGTCAGGAGTTCGAGACTAGCCTGGCCAACATGGTGAAACCCCATTTCTACTAAAAAATACAAAAATTAGCTGGGCATGGTGGTGCATGCCTGTGATCCCAGCTACTGGTGGGGTGGGGAGCTGAGGCAGGAGAATCACTTGAACCCAGGAGATGGAGGTTACAGTAAGCTGAGATCGCACCATTGCACTCCAGCCTGGGTGACAGAGGGAGACCCTGTCTCAAAAAAAAAAAAAAAAAAAAAAAAAAAAAAAAAAAAGGAAAGAAAGAAAAATACCTGAGACTGAGTAATATGTTTGTTTGTTTTGAGACGGAGTCTCACTCTGTCACCCAGGCTAGAGTGCAGTGGCACAATCTCAGCTCACTGCAACCTCTTGCCTCCCGGGTTCAAGCAATTCTCCTGCCTCAGACTTCTGAGTAGCTGGGACTACAGGCACCCACTACCATGCCCGGCTAATGTTTTGTATTTTTAGTAGAGAAGGGGTTTCACCATGTTAGCCAGGATGGTCTCGATCTCCTGACCTCGTGATCCTCCCTCCTGGCCTCCCAAAGTGCTGGGATTACAGGCGTGAGCCACTGTGCCTGGCCGAGACTGGGTAATTTATAAGAAGACAGGTTTCATTGCCTATGGCTCCACAGGCTGCAGAGGAAGCATGGCAGCATCTGCTTCTGAGGAGGTCTCAGGGAGCTTCCAATCACGGCGGAAGGCAAAGTGGGAGCAGGCGTCTTACAGGACAGGAGCAGGACCAAGGGGGTGGGGAAGGTGCTGCACACTTTTAAACAGCCAGATATCAGGGGATCGCACTCATGATCAGACCGGCACCAAGGGGGAGATTAGCCCCCATTATCCAATCACTTCCCACTAGGCCCCAGCTGGGGATTACAGTTCAATATGAGATTTGGGTGGGGACACAGATCCAAACCATATCATCAGCTATGTGAGAACTTTGGGTTTCTGGTTGAGGGCAATGGCAGGCCCTTGCCAGGTTTTGTGCTGGGAGTGAGAGGATCTGGTTTCTATTTTGAAAGGATCCTTCTGCCTGTTGGTGAAAATGGTTGGGGAGGGCAGAGAGTGGAAACAGGGAGGCCCACTTGCTCTCTGCGTGGGACGGCACCCCTGAGAAGGCATTTCTTCCAGGCTTAGGGAGTCAGTGCCTGAAGAGCACGTTGAAACCGGCATTTCAATCTGACATTGAAGTTGCTTTCCAGGAAATTACACTCTTTCAACGCCTACATTAGAAGGGCTATGTGGGCCGTTCACCTTTTGCCTTTTCAATTTCTCATCAAACTCATTGCCCAGTGTACTCCTGTCATTACGCACAAAGGAGCAGATGAGGAGCAAATGGCATCCACACCTTTGCCAGCATCTCGGCAGCTGAGTCCTCCCCCCACACAAAAGATGCTAAAGAGGACATCTGGGTCAAGATGCTCCTCTCTAAGCTAGGACCCAGGAAAAATAGTCTGTAAAATTAAGTGAATGCCTTCTTTCTGTGTGCTTCTCTCATCCTGTTTGAAGAAAACCAAATGCGAAAGAAGAATTAAAGAAGAAATCTGAAAGACTTCCCACGCGGAACTCTGGGATGGTAACCAAACCCAACCTCTAACCTTAACGTGAAGAGTATCTTGGGTTGTAATAACAAAAACAAAACAACAAAATTTAGATTTTTAAGCACTTTGTTTATCTAGTTTTACAAACTTAGGAGTTACATGTTCCTTATTAAAATTTATTGGTGGAGGAGAAGAAGAGAATAGAAGAGGAAAATATCAATTGTTCCGTTTTGAGTACATGTTTCTCTTGATTAGTGAAGGGTTATTTCCAAATTTAATATAAGATGTTGGTGATCTGACGTTTAACATTTGAAGTTACTTAGAGTAACTTATTTCCCCAAATTCAGTAATGCCAAGAAACACAATTAAGCTGATTAACTCCATGGAATGGGCCGTCTGTGCTGTTTAATCCATTTTGGGGATGGTGACCTCCGACACCACACTTTGGCATCAGTATTGATGACTTCGTACATTTCCTGGCCCTCTCTACACTGGGGAAGTCATGTAACCACAGAAATAATATTTATTTTTCTTACATGTTAAATCCCATCCCAAATCATATGGGAAGAGCAAAACAACAGTGCAAATTATAATCCAAACAAGATAAAGTGACAACAGTAGACCAGGAGGTCTTGAAAGCTAAAAGGCAAATAAAATCAGCCACTCAGAGAAACGAAGCCAGATCAAACACAGGCAAAGGTCCGGGAAGGGCAGGAAACAAATCCAGAGCTGAAGACCTGGCAGGCGGGAGGGTGGAGGTGGGGTTCAGGGGCCTTGCCAAGCAGGTTTCCTGAGGGTCTTCATTCGGGGAGGTGGCTCTTTCCATCTCTCCACAGTGTCAAGTAGGAATGATATTTGCCTGAGGCCAAAGCGGGTAGTGAGGGCTCCAGGTCACAAAGCCAGTGAGTCAGTGACCTCCAGAGAGCCAGGGTGGCTCCCACACCCAGAAAACAAGATCTGTCAGCCAGCAGCAGCTGGCCCTGCCCCTCCCCACAATCTCAGAAAGCAGGCATCAATAAATGGACCAGGCAGGAAACCAGGGCGTTTAACACATAAAGATAAGCAAATCATCACACATCAGCAGACACTTGAGAGAAATCAACAGTGGGGTGCATGACTCCAGATGCATCCAACTGAAGAACCAAAACGTAACGAATGGGAATAACCCAGCAAACTGAAGAAAATGGAGCAACTTTAGGTACTTCGGAGAGATTCAAGTATGTAAAGCATCATCTATGATGTAAATGAATCCACCAGAGATCTAAGAAGTTAAAAATGGGATTATTGAAATACTGTATTAAGCTCCATGCATGGGCTGAGTAGCAGAATGGATATAGCTAAAGCTTAAGGGATTCTTCTAGAATGCACCAACATTCTATGTGTAAGATAGATGAGAGAATGTAAGATAGATAAGAGGCATAGAGAATGAATCTCCACGATGGACATCTAGTTAAAGAATTCTGGGAAGGAAGAAAAGAGGGAATGTGGAGAAGGAATTGAAAAGAAAAAATCAGTGAAAATTTTCCAGAGTTACAAAAAGACACGTGTCATCATATTGAAGGTACCCACTGCATTGGGAGCAGGAGAAATAAGAAAGGCCTGCGCTGGACACATTGTGCTGAATTTTCAGAAAACCAAGGCCGAGTAGAATATCAAAAGCTCCCAGAAAGAAAAATGAGGTTTCTTGCAAAGGAACACAGTTCAGATTGGCATTAGACTTCTCACTGCCAGTGTCAGATGTTAGGAGACGATGTGGGACTTGGCAGTTCTGAGGGAAGCTGGCTTGCACGTAGGATCTTGTGCTGAGCCGAAATCACATTCAGGTTAGAGAGCAAAATGGAACCCTTGCAGAGATGCAAGGACCCAAAAAGCTTGCCTTCCAGAGATACTCTGAGGATGACTCGAGTATGTCCTCAAGCACCGTGATAGTAAATCCAAAATTAGTACATGTTTGCAACACAATTCAAATAATGCAAACATGTACAAAGTAGAAAGTGAATTTCCTCCTTTTCCTCCCACCCCCCAAGATAGCCACTGTTTGTAACATCACAGTGTAGAACACATTCTTCCAGATATTATGTGTGTGTGCAGAGCACACATCTGTACAGAAAGACCACATTCTACATGATTTTGGCAAAGCTACTTTTGTAACTGAAAATTTTACTATGGCAAACCATCCAGTCTCCTTACGTGCATAACTCCTGGTTCATGGCAAATTGGTTCATGGTAAATTTCACACAGGCTTCTGTGCCCTAGAGGGCCCTAATTTATTTTACCAGTCCTATTAACAATGTTTACATTGCTTTTATATTTCACTACTAAACGAACACTGCAGTGAGTATCCCTTGGATTTTTATCTCTGCATACAAGCTAATATTTATGCGAGATAAACCTCTAGAATTGGAATAATTGCTAGATTAGAGGAAATGGCCAATTAAAAAAGTGATAGATCTTACTAACTCTTCCTCCAACACCATAGTAGCCATTTATTATTTATTATTTTTATTTCTTTAAAGACGAGGTCTCACTCTGTTGCCCAGGCTGGCGTGCAGTGGCGTGATCACAGGTCACTGCCTCCTGGAACTCCCAGGTTCAAGCGATCCTCCCACCTTGGCCTCCCCAGTAGCTACGACTACAGGTCCATGCCACGCCACCGTGCCAGGCTAATTTTTATTTTTAGTAGACACGGGGTCTCACTATGTTGCTCAGGCTGGTCTCAAACTCCTGGACTTAAGTAACCCTCCCACCTCGGCCTCCCAAAGTGCTGGGATTACAGATGTCAGCCACTGTGCCTGGCCCATTTATTCTTTAGATGACCGAGTTGGGCATTCAGCTCATCCAGGGATGGGTGTGTGTGTGTGTGCTGGGGAAGGGGTGTTGGTATCGGAGCTTCTGAATCCTGAAAGTGTCGGACGTGGCTGAACCACAGGGTTGAGCGTCCTGCCTGGGCTGTGAAGTTTCTCCTACAGATGGCGCTGTTGCCTCGCGCCTGTCACTCAGGCCGAGGGGCTGAGTGGTAATTATAAGACAAAAAGAAATTAAGCAGCACGCAAGCGGGCTGCCGCATTTTTATGTTTATGCCGAGACGACCCAAATCTATGTTTCTTCACCTTCCTGGCTGTACAACTCAGATAACTTTGTGATCCACTCTTCTTCAGAAGGAAGAAAGAAAAGATTCTATTTGACCGTCTTTTTTGAAATCCTTAGAAATTCACCCTTTGAACATAAGTCTTTGAGAACTTCCATCAATGTGCATAGTGAGTGTGTTTCAGGAGAAGAAATAATTTAGATTTTAGCTCAGTATTTTGTTTTTCATTCTATTTCTTCTTCTAAAAACAAAAACAAAAACCTCTTGATCCAAAGGAAACACATGGAGAATGGAGAATTCCACAGTAGCCTTGCAGCATGAGCGGCTCCGGATGGCCCTGCCTCTGGGCTCCAGACCCCCAGTGTTTGGTTCCAGGGCTTCTGCCCAGTGGTGATGGGGCTGGGAGACTAGACTCACTGTGTTGGGAGAGCAGTGGGTGTCTCCTGGGCAGGAGAGCCTCATCCCTGTGCGCACCCACGCTGGGGCCTTCTAGGTGTGTGTCCCCGAGTGTGTTCAGTATGTCTCATGTGTTCAAGTGACAGACTCGAGCTGGTAAGGACCTGGAGTGCCTTTCTACCCAGGCAGAAATCAGGAATAAAGTGTGAGCTGTTGACAATCAGGCTTCCCGGACTGTAACTACCAGGTTCAGAACATGCTTGGTGTTAGGATTTAAATGTAAGTGGTAAGACTGTCCTCTCTGCCCGTTTGAAATGAGCACAGGCCGTGTTGCAGGTCTCTGATTCGGAGTAAAGATGAGCCTGGCTTCCTCTGTGGAGGAGGCCAGAAGCAGGTGCGGAGGGCTTAGCAGAGGCCTTTGCACTCAGAGACTTTCATCTCCTGCATCTTTTTAGGCCTGGAAGGCACCCGCATGCTCCTCTCGGCGCAAAGGTTCCAGGAGGTGGTGACCTTGACGAATCTCAGTCAAGATTATGAATAATTTAGGAGTAACACAACCCAGCCAGAGAATGCTTTCCCAGACAGCAGACAGGCTGCCGTTCTTCCAGGCGTCCCTAAATGGGCATCAGATATAGGAAGACTGGTGGGCACAGCAGCGGAGGGCTTTTTTCTTGGCATTATTAAAAGCTGACATGCTTCTTTGTGTGAGTTGCTTGTTCCACTGACATAGAATTGTTTTGTTGTCACTGTAGCTTTAGTGTACACATAAGCAAAGCAAGCTCTTTAGGTACCGTGAAAAAGCGATGGTGGATATTTCTGTGTGTCTTGAGCATAAATTGTAAGAATACCAAACAGATTTTAAAGGGTTTGGAGGGGATGGCGGGGAGATCTGGGTGTTTGCAGAAGAAGGGACTGTGGCTGGGGGTTCTGAACAGGCACTGCCATATGTCCCAGGCCACGTTTAGTGCACAGTAATTATGGCAAAGGTGGGAACTTGAAGGGGTGACCTGGTAGCATTATGCTAGAACCTGAGCGGCAGTGGTCCTGGGCTGGACAGAGGAGCTTGGCTCTAGTGAAGGATCTTGGGCAGCGGTCAGGGAGCAAAGGCCTTGGGGTCATGGCCAGAGGTCAAGAGCTAAGTGGTATCTGAGAGCCAAGAGGTCAAGGCAAAGGGCCTGCTGCCAGTGTTTAATGTTGGCCAGAAGCAAACTCAAGGCTTGGGAGGCAGGTCAGCAAAGCAGGAAGGAATGGGCCGGGGAGGACCCAGGTAACAAGAACTTGGTGGAAGCTTAGTGAGAAAGCAAGTGGGGTGGAGAGGGAGGGATTCATATCGCAGGCATCATTTCACGGTCATGTGCCATGTGGCATGGGGTGCGTGGGAGGCCTCACGTGGGTTTCTCCTGCTGGCAGCAAGGGCTCCATCCTGTGCTCAACCCTGGGGATGCTGGACAGCTTTGAGGAGGTCACAGAACCAGGCCAGTGTTCGAACTCAGGAGCCGAATGTGGAGCCTGTGCTCGTAGGTGTCGCTAATTCCACTCCTGCTTCCTGTGTCCTGTAAGCTTAAGTGACATGCTCCAGGCAGCGCGGAATCTGGGGCGTCTGGATTCCCACCCAGGCGTTTCAGACGCCCAAGCCCAGCCTCCTCGACTCAGCCATGCTGCTATGCCTCTGACTGTGGATCCCAGGCCAAAGACAGAGGTTCTAACCCCCTTCTCCCCCAAGGTGGCTACCTTAGTTAACAGCTTTCTTGCCATCTGCCCTTCCCATCTCCACCCACCCCAAGTCCCTTCCTTTCTACCTGTGGAATGTCTACTGGTCTCAGCCTCCTCCCCCGAGTGCCTCTTCCCTTCCAGCTGTCATCAGGACCATGTGACTCCTAGGACTCACTCTCTGCCTGCCCTACCTGCCCCCAACTACCTCTGCCACCTGCTGCTACCCTCCCCCAATCCATCCTGTCCATGAATACCAGGGCCTTTCTAAAGCAGTGATGGAAGCTGAACACGCCCTGCTGGAAAGGCAGTGATGGCTTCCCCTTATCCTAACTCTGCAGCCTGGATGTCACTTCCTCTCTGAATCTCATGGTCCAGCTCTTGTGGTGGGAGCTGCCTGGAGCTCCATAGAAGGATTCTAAGGCCAGGTCAGAGCTTCCTGGAGCCTAGGGCCATGATTGATTAGTAATGCCTCCAGGGCACAGGACGGGTAAGCAGGGGTGTGTTTACCATCAATCTCTCTCTCTGGCAACTTGTGGTCACTTGAGCATACTATATGGTTTTGGGAGCCTGAGTTTTGAATGTCCCTTTCATTTCATAGGATATTTTACCCTCTTTGGGTCACTTTGCAAACTCTTAATTGTCCTTCCAGACTCTTCTCTGCAGAAGTCAATCCTTTGAGGTTTTAACAGACCCCGCGAGCCATATTATCCCCAGTTGCTGCTATAAACCCTTGGATGTCTCTCTGGGCCTTCACTTCATGCCCTGCAATCGTGAACATACTCCTCCCCCATCTTTCCCTGCCTGCCGTTTACTGTGGGTTCCTGAAAGCACAGAGGGTTTTAGAAATTGCAAATTCCCAGTAGCTGGCACATAATCAATATTCAAAAATGAGAGTTGAGTTTTGGAAATCTACATCCTTTATATCTGCCTTTAAAATCAGCCGAGGAGAGCACGAGTAAATGGAGTTCTTATTTAACTGTATAAATGAATTATTTTACCTGCTCAACTTTCCTGAAAGAGTAAGGCCAAGGAATTAAAATACAAAGATAGCAGGATTCAGTTAAGGAAAAGAAATTAACATCCAGGTCGCTTCTGAATTAGCTTTGCTTCAGTTTGCACATACTTACAAAGCTCCTACTTTGTGCTGGACACAGTCATGGATTCCCCTGTGTGTCTACCCTTAGTGTCTTGGATGATGAGAATCAATCTCAGGGTTCCAGCGAGATGGGGATGCCCAGGCATAGGTTTGAGAACTTAATAAGTTCATCAACAGGTGGAGAAATGGATCCACCCCTTCAAGCCTTGACTCGCTCGTGTGCAAAGTGAAGGAGACCAAGTCACTCTTGGCTCCCATTCATTTACCAATATGCACTCTTTCTCCCCTTGGTAAGCATTTTCGATGGATTAGCCCCGTTCATACTTACAACACCCTTGGTAAGCATTTTCAATGGCTTAGCCCCATTCATACTTACAACAAACCCGCAGGGAAGGCACTAGGATTATTCCCATTTTATGGACACAGAGGCTGAGGCTCAAGTTGTGAGAGGAGCTGCTATATCCACTGCTTTTTCAGAAGTCAGCTTCTGAGGATCCAATAAAATGCAGCATGGAAAGTAGCTCAGAAAACCACCCAAAGCCGTCGTACTTCGTTCACTCTGCGAGTGGCTGTCAGCCAGCTTTCCTTGGTCAGGGGTCTGGTCCACAAGTGCTGAACCCAAGGACGGAGCAGCGAGGAGCACAGACAAGTCTGGGCACTGGGGGAACCTGCAGGCCAATGAGTCGTGTGGGAAACAGATGTTCATCAAATTCACACCAGTTCAGCTCTCACGCCCCCTCTGTCTATTTGCTGTAGTATTTACCACATTCTGCCTTATCATGTACTTAATGCTGTGCACATCTATCTCCTTTATAAGACAGGAAGGTTTTTGAAACAAGGGCCATATGCTTTTCATCTGTCCTAGTGCCTCGCGTGGTGCTTTGCAGAGCAGTCCGAATGTAATTTCAGAAAGAATCAGATGATGAATTTAACTCCATCACTGCAGCCATGGTTTTCAGGTACATTCAGGGGTCGTGCAGCTTCTTCAGGAATTAAATCAATACCACATATATTCACTGAGCACCGACTGTGCCAGACTCTAGGGCATACTGGGAGGTGAGTGTCATGTCATCATCCCTGGCCCTGGAAGAGACATCAAATGCTGGGGGTTTTTTTGTGTGAGTTTTGAGGCATTGCTCTTTCTGAGCCCTTACATGAATTCTCATCCCAGGCATCCATGCAAAAGCCTCCACTGATTTTGCACATAGCACACTGACAGCTGGATCATGGGTGCCAGATTTTGTAGATGCTAAGGGGAGGCTGCTGGGAGGAGGAGCAGGGAGGTGGCAGATGATGCAGGGAGAGAAGGATGGAGCTACACCCTGGCTTGCTCCCTGCTCCAGTTGACTGGTACATTTCCCTGCTTCACGGCTCACCCAGATGCAGTCACTTAACTCTGTGGTAGATCTTGCAGCACGACAGGTCGGGAGGATCCTAGGCCAGACCCTGGTCTTTCTTCCTGTGCTCCAGATAATTTGCCATCCCGCAGAACTGCTGGGTGGGGCTGCACACCATGCTGACCAGAGTAAGTGCATGATTCTGAGTCCAAGTTATCAGAGTGCAGCCTTGTCTGTGACAGTATTGCTGTGTGACTTTGGGTAAGTTACTTAATTTCCCTGTGCTGCAATGTCTCATGTGTAAAGTGGGATAGAAGAATAATCCCACCTTCTGAGGTTATGGAAAGGGTCACATAAAGGCATCTGTGCCGTGAGCTTAGCATGGTGCTGGCAGGCATCCCAGGGCTCGGCTCATGCTGGATGCTGCCCTTGCTGTTTTAATCAAGGGCTGTTCAACCCGCTAGCAGCACCAACCAGCCCGTCAACCCCACACCTAGCCTGCTCTCACAACTGCTTGGGGAACTTTTACAAGAGACAAATTTTCTGCTATGCAGCCATGATGAAAAAGGAAATAGATGTCCACATGCTGATGTGGAACAGTTTCCAAGATACATAGTGAGGAAGCACAGTGCTCTGTAATGTGCAGTCAGCTTCTATTTGTGTAAAATACTGGAGAGATTTACACACATGCTTGTATGTGCTCAAAATATTTCTCGAAGGATCCACAGGGAACTTGCTACAAAAAGGGCCTTTAGAAAAGAAATAAATGTTTGGGTACTGGGATTGGGGGGACAACTTTATATATTGTTGGAATTTTACGGTTTTTTTTTTTTTTTGAGATGGATTTTCGCTCTTGTCGCCCAGGCTGGAGTGTAATGGTACAATCTCGGCTCACTGCAACCTCCTGGTTTCAAGTGATTCTCCTGCCTCAGCCTCTCTAGTAGCTGGGATTATAGGCACATGCCACCATGCCTGGCTAATTTTTGTATTTTTAGTAGAGAGGAAGTTTCGCCATGTTGGCCAGGCTGGTCTAGAACTCCTGACCTCAGATGATCCATCCACCTTGGCCTCCCAAAGTGCTAAGATTGCAGGCGTTACTGTATTTTATTTCTTAAATGACAAAAGAGTCCATCTCCATCTGAATACAGATTCCTGGACCCTGTTTCTAGTCTTCTGATCTCATAGTTTTCAAGTGGGATCTGGAAATACATGCCTTCATGATGTTTCCTAAGTGTTGTATATGATCCACTAGATTTTGGAACATCTGCTGTAGAGTGAGAAGGACAGCCTGGGGGGCTGCTAATCAGCACCATCCCAGCATGTGGTGGGCCACAGGTTTGTGTTTGCCCGACTGATGTGAGTTGTGGAAGGGAAATGGAGGCAGATGCTTCAGGTTGGCTAATCCTATATCTGTTTCTAACTCCTTTCTCCCTTTTCTGTCTCCTCTTCGGAGGGTGGCAGGTGAAACACCCACTTTCTCAGACTCCTAGGAGTGGCCATATCTACACACAAGTGTTCTGGGAGGCTGCAGGAAAAGCTTTGGCTTTGGGGAGAAAAATGATATCCAGGGGTGATTGGCTCCAGGACTCCCTGCAAGCACCCAAGTCTGCGGATGCTCAAGTCCCTAATATAAAACGGCGTAGTTTTGCACATAACCTGTGCATATCCTCCTGTCTGCTTTAAATCATCTCTAGGCTACTTATAATGTCTAATACAATGGAAGTGCTATGGAAATAGTTGTTATAATACATTGTTTAGGGAACAATGACAAGAAAAAAGTCTGTACCTGTTCAGTACAGACACGATTATTTTCTCAAATATTTTTGATCTGCAGTTGGTTGAATCCAGGGATGTGGAACCCACAGACACGAAGGGCCAACTGTATTTAGATGGATTCCTTTCCATTTCCCTCTTATCTTTAACTCCTCCATGGTGTCTGGAGCTTTGGCAGCCATTTTGCACTCATGAAGAAAAGTCCAAGGGAAATTGTGAACACCTCAGCCGTGGTAGCATTAGACCCCTCAAATGATGCACCAGCCACCTTCCCAGACTTCTTGTCCTGTAGGTAAAAGAGGAACCCTTTTTATTGAGGTTGGTCAGGTTTTCTGTTATTTCCAGCTAAAAGGAACCTAATATATGGGCACTGAACTAGGGATGTGGGAGACTTGGGTTCCAGCCCTGGCTCTGCTTCTGATGGGCTGGGTGGCCTCAGGAAGATTTCTATCCCTTTCTGATCCCCAGTTTAACAACCTATAAAACATGTTGAGGCTGGGAGTGGTGGCTCATGCCTGTAACCTCAGCACTCTGGGAGGTCAAGGCGGGCAGGTCACTTGAAGCCAGGAGTTTGAGACCAGCCTGGGCAACATGGTAAAATGCCATCTCTACTAAAAATACAAAAATTAGCCAGGTATTGTGGTGTGCACCTGTAGTCCCAGCTACTGGGGAGGCTGAGGTGGGAGGATCACTTGAACCTGGGAGGCAGAGGCTGCAGTGAACCGAGGTTGCACCACTGTACTCCAGTCTTGGCAACAGAACTAGACTCTGTCTCAAAAAACAAACAAATGAACAAACAGCAACAACAACAAACCCATGTTGAACATTATACCTCATAATGATGATGCTGAACATTTTTTAATATGCCAGTTGGACATTTGAATATCTTCTTTTGAGAAATGTCTATTCAGAATTTTTGTCCATTTTAAATTGGACTTTTTTTTTTTTTTGCTATTGAGTTGACTTCCTTATAAGATATTTTGGATATTAGCTTCTTATCAGATACATAGTTTGCAAATATTTTCTCACATGCATAGGCTGTCTCTCCACTCTGTTGTTCGTTTCTTTTGTTGTACAGAGCTTTTTAGTTGGATGTAATCCCATTTGCCTGCTTTTGGTTTTGTTTCCTGTGCTGTGAGCTCTAATCCAAAAAAATCCTTGCTCAGGCCAATGTTATCAAGCATTTCGTGGATGTTTTCTTCTAGTAGTCTATGGTTTTGGGTCTTACAACACCTAAATCTTTAATCCATTTTGGGTGATTTTTGTATAGGGTGACAGATAGGGGTCCAATTTCATGCTGCATGTGACTAGCCAGTTTTTCCGGTACCGTGTATTAAAGAGACTGTTCTTTCCCCAGTGGGTGTTCTCAGTACCTTTTTGGAAGACCACTTAGCTCTAAGCGCATGGAGTTATTTCTGTGTTCTCTGCCCTGTTCCACCGGTGTATGTGTGTGTTTTTACTTCTCGGTCTTCAAGATTGTTGAGAGCTTGGAGCCTGGGTGCACCAGCTTCTTTGTATCTCACTGTCTTCCTCCCCAAACCCAGTGCCCAGCATATAGCCTGGCACGCATGAAAGGCTCAGCCAATTGTTTGGGTTTGATATACATGTTAATATTGGGAGATTGCTGCATACACTTAAGTGCCGATGTTTCAAGCTGGGGAGGCAGAAGTCTGGGGAAAACAACAGGTTGGAACTTCATTGCGACTCGGGACATGTCTGGCTGGCATATGAATCCATCTGCCATGACGGCTTGGATAAAAATAGTCCACATTGGAGGCTTCATTCTATTTGAATGTACAGATTAACCAATACTATGACGACTATTTTCAGAAAGCAGCTTGCTGAAACTTTGTAATGATGTGTTTAGGCTTCACAGCTTCAAAACATGATCTTCTAGGTGAAAGATGATAAATAGCTTCAAAGAAAGGTATTCCCCCTCCCTTTCCTGCCCTTGGAAAACATAACTAGATGATGAATAAAAATGACTCTGGACCTGTCCATACCACCCATGAAATGTTCCACTTCTTGAGTATTTTATGTAACCAGTGTCAGCCTGGCACAGTGCATTAACACCAAGAGTTTCTTGTGATGTTTTCTGACTGATAATATTTTCCTTACAAGTTCCCTATGAAATCTAAAGCAATAACAACAAAACAGGGCGCTTCTACGCTCTTAAAAATGTAATTGTCCTATTTTTTAACTAGGCAGGATGTCCCTGATTTCCCAGGGGAGTCTATGGGACGCAATGTTTTACAGCTTATCATTTGGACACCTTAAGTCTGAAGATTGGGTCCAGGTAACAGGGCCAACAAGAAACTCCTGCACCAGGAAGGTCAGGGACACAGGCCAGGAACCCTGGCTCAGACATGGTGGCTGCAGCTCCTTGGTCACAGGATCTTGGGCATCCATCTCTTGCCAGTTTCCCCATCAGTAAAACACAAATGCTGGACTAGATAAGGGTTTCCCAACTCAGCACTACTGACGACTTGGGAAGGATGATTCTTTGTTGAAAGGGGCTGTCCTGTGCCAGTTAAGATGTTTAGCAGCACTCCCAACCACTACTACCCACTAGATGCTAGTAGCAACCCCCAGTTGGGATAACCGAAAATGTCTTCAACATTGCCAAATGCCCCTGGAAGGAGAGGGAAAAATGACCTGCGGTTGATGACCTCCTCGCTGTGGCTGACGTGCTTTGGTGATGCATATGGAGGAGATGATTCAGAGTGTTCACACTGTGCGTTTCCACTTCTCATGGCTCCTAATTACTCCCAGTGGCTCTGGAGTGGCTCCCCACCCTATGTGCACGTTCCTTCTGAAAGCCTGGGACAAACTTGTCTTTACTCAACTTTACAGTTTTATATGTTTTGTTCACGTATAACTCACATGCAGAAAAGTGCACGTCAAAAGTTTACGTCTCAACGACTTTTCACAAAGTGAGCAATCCATGTGGATGTAGCCAGCACCTAAGCCAAGCTGCAGAACAGGAGCCACGCCCTCTCCTTCTTCTCCTCTGCCCCAAGTTAGCCACTAGCCTGACTTTGGAACCATAGATTAGTTTTGTCTGGTTTGTTGAACTTGATACAATGGAGTCATCCTGTATGTGCTATTTATGTGCCTGCCTTCTTTCACTGTACATTACGTTCGTGAGATTCATTCATGCTCTGTGCACTTGCAGCCCATTCATTCTCAGCGTGGATGGTATTCATTATCTGACTGCGGCAACTGAATCTTCCATGCCACTGGGGAGGGGCCTTCGGGGCATCTACAGGTTGGGGATTATAAACTGCACTGCTGAGAACATTTGTGTGCATGTCTTTTCATGAATATGTGAATGCATTTCTGTTGAGTATATACTGAAGAGTGGAGTTGACAGGTCACAGGGCATGTACATATTCAGTTTTAGGGGCTGCCAAACAGATACTTCTGGAAATTAATAAGAAAAAGACTGAAAACCCTATAGAAAAATCAATAACAGAGTTGAACGGTCACATCGCAAAAGAAGATGCTCAGTTGTCCAATAAACATGGAATGGTGGTGCTTAACCACTTTAGTCATCTAGGAAATACACATCAAAACCAGGCCATACTACTGCATCTCCATCAGTGGCTATAAAGAAGGACAAGTTGAAAAGGACATGGAGCAACCAGAAGTTCTGTATGCTGATGGTGGGAGTGGAAATTAGTGCATCCACTTTGGAAAACTGGCAATATCTTCTTTGAGGTTTGTAAGCCACAGAAAGGCACAGGTAAAAACGAACATTTATGATTTGGAACAACTAGGTTTTATATAAGATAGAAAAATTAAACAAAGGATTTGTGCATTGCAAAAAGCTACAAGGAGGTCCAAAGCAGGAAGTTATGCAAAACATAGCATTTGCCCCTGACTGGGAGTGCAGGGAAGATGTGGAAGAGCAGAGAGGAAGAGAAGGAGGCTAGGGTTAGGTACCTACTCAAGAAGGTTGAAGGGAATTCTGGAAGGAGAGGGGCCGGTGTCCTGCTCCTGCTGTCAAACTCTAGAACCTTGTGGGGCTGCTGTGATCCCACAGAGAACGTGAAGAGGGCTCCCAGTTCCCTATGGCCAGTGCCAAGCTGCAACGACATTAGGGAGTATCTCCAAGGCTTGTGGGTGGGGTAGGAAGTGAAAGACTAAGAGATCAGGGGCCAGGACCTTTTCAAGACTGGTGAGGAGGATGCAGGGAGGCCGTGGCAGGGACCACAGGCAGATGCCTTGCCAAGGAATGCCCACCAGCCAGAGAGATGGAGTCTAGCACCTGCAGACACATGCAGAGACCGGAGGGGCAGGGGGCTGATGGATCACCACCCTCCTCTGCCAATTCACCCCCAGACAGGGAGAAGGAGCTAGAGGGTAAAGCAATGTAAGATGATTTGCCCAAACGTGACTAGTGAGTAAGATAAAAAAAAAAATTCACATTTGACTAAAAATTTGGTGGATTAAACTGAATAGGTCCATAGGTGACAGCTTAAGTGTTCTTCTCTAGGAAGACTGGGGGATTGAGATAAAAGCTCAGTCAATTATAGCAGGCAAAGAAAAATTCACTGAGAGCAGTCAGGCCACTGGCTGTGAATTGCCCATGTCTCCCTTCTACCTGCAGCTCCCAACTGCAACACAGACGGTCTTCCCTTCTTCCCTCCCTGCTTTCCTTCTTTATAACAAAGACAACCATGAGCTATGGACTGGAGACCCAGTGGGCAAGAACACGAACACTGCTCTCTCCCTTACTTCTCTCTCCAGTCTAATGGGAGAAACAGCACAAAAGAGAATGACTACCTACACAGAATACTTTTACTGTTGTGTGTGATGAGTGATGCTTTAGGTGGTTGTTACAAAGAAGGCATCTCTGAGAAGCTTGGAAAGGATGAGGAGGAGGCAATTGTTCCAAGATAGTGAACACCTGGGAGCAAGCTCCAAGGAGTGGGAGTGGCCTGTGCAAAGGCCCTGGGGCAGGGCATGAGTAGGATTTTCCAGGGAGTAAAGGAAGTTGATTGTGGCTCAGTGCTCTGAAAGGATCATGGGCGGGGGCACAGACTGTGCAGCCCAGAGGGAGGGATTTTGGAGAAATAATGGAAAAACCATTGCAGGGATTTCAGCAACAGGAAAAGCAACCTAATTTGTGTGATAGGCTCATTCTTCTTGCTGTGATATAGAGAATGTATTAGAGGAGAAGAGTGGAAGTGAGGGGCCATTCGGAGGTGGTGCCAGAGCCTGGAAATAATGGTGGCCTAGACTAAGATGATGGCATGGAGAGAATGTGCATGGATTTAAGATCTCTTAGAAGCAGAAATATAATAACCATAACATACACTATTATTATTATAACCACCACTTGCTGATAACCTACTCTGTGCTGGGCAGTGTGCTTATAGTCTCATATATAATATTCAATTTAACCCCATGCGGTAGATACTGTCTTTATCATCCATGTTTTGTAGATGAAAAATGGAGCTTCCTAAAAATGATACAGGGCAGGGGAGCCTCAAATTGGGGCTTAGACCAAAAGGGTTCTTTGCTTCACCCAGGAAAGAATTTGAGGGTAAGCTGGTGGTAGAAGAAAATGCTTTATTGAGATGGCAGTGTTACAGCCCCATGACTGCTCCCACAGAACAGGCCACCCCATAGGCCGTGTGCTGAGAGTAGCAGGCCAGGGCAGTTCTGCAGTCGTATTTATACCCACTTTTTAATTTAAATTTAATTTAATTTAAGTTTTTGAGACAGAGTCTCGTTCTGTTGCCCAGACTGGAGTGCAGTGGTGCGATCTCAGGGTCATAGATAGTTTTTGTAAATGCTAAAGTAATATTCAAATTTGTATTACTTTCAGAGAATAAAGAACCACCAGTCCTAACAGCCCTAGTACAGTTTTTTCTTTTCTTTTTTTTTCTGGAGATAAGACTTCAGGAACAGGAATGGAAATGTCCTTTAAGAGAATCTCATGTCTGGAAAGTCCCAGAGAGGGTCGAACCTGAAGTTCTTTTTCCCTGAAACCAGAAGGATAAACCTCAGCTTGGGCTTAGGGCCTGCTCTGCCTCTGGAAACATCTCTGTTCTCCCATATATTATATTCCCCACTATGTGATGGCCCCTCACATTAGTCAGGAGTGCCTAGAACGTTGTGTCCCTCACCGCCTTCCCAGGGGGTCTGCCCCCCAGAATGCCTGGCTTCACTTTCTACCTCTTTTGCAGAGCTTGCCTTGGCAAAACCATCCCCAACGCCTCTCCTTCCACAACTCCCGTCCACCCCATTCTCCTCTCCTGCTTTGCCCATGATGATAATCACTAACATTTATTAAGCGGTTACTCTTTATCGAGAGTTTTGAAAGTGCTGCCTTGTTGGGCCCTGCCAGCCTCCCCAACAAGTAGGAGTTGTCCTATACATTCTGCTTACAGATATGGAAACTGAGGTTTAGAGAGGTTTCAGGAACTTGACCAAGTCAGTCATGCTGGTGAAAGGCAGCCTGGGATTCCAGCCTCCATCTCTTTGAACAGCTGTGTCTCTGTTTCTCCATCTCCTCCTTGAGGTCAGGGCCTCATTGTCTCAGTAACTTCAGCGCTAGCAGAGTGCTGGGTGTGCGGGCACCCAGTACACATTTGCTGAGTTGAATTGAGTGCTAGAGAATGTTTGAGTGCATTGGAATGTTCGAGCTGGGCCAGATGCAAACCCAAGGTGTCCCGTTGTCACAACCAGACACGGCGGCTGTACCCAGGTATGACAAAATGCTGCTGCTGCAGCTGATGGCAGGAAATCATGATGGAACACCTGTTTTGTGTCAGACCCTGTGGAAAGCAATTCACAAAGTCATCTTCTATGGCCTGAATGTGATCTCCCCAAATTTATATTTTGAATCCTAACTCTAATGTAATTGGGATTAGTGACTTTATTTTAAAAAGGCCCTGGAGAGACTCTTCAGCCCTTCTACCACTTGAGAGCATAGCAAGAAGACAGCTGTCTAGGAACCAGGAAGCCGGCCCTCACTAGACATTGAATGTGTGGTGTCTGAGTCTTGGACTTCCAGCCCCCACAACTGTGAGAAATGCATATTTTATTTTATTTTGTTTTGTTTTATTATTATTATTTTTTGAGATGGGGACTCTCTCTGTCACTCAGCCTGGAGTGCAGTGACACAATCATAGTTCACTGCAGCCTCAACCTCTCAGGCTCAAGCGGTCCTCCCTTTTCGGCCTCCCAAAGTTCTGGGATTACAGGCGTAAGTCACCGTGCTCATCCAAGAAATAAATTTTGTGTTGTTTATTTGGACTAAGATATCATCTTATTTTATCCTATGAAGGATCTATTGTAAGCTTCAGTTAAGTGACTGGCCTGGCCGATGGAGACCAAACCTGGCCATGGGACTTGGGAGATGTAACCATCAGCATCACTTGCCCCCAAGGACCACCAGAGGGCGGATGAGAGGCAGGGGAGGACTCACCCTCAGAGCCCCAGGAGGAACCAACCTGGCTGACATCTTGATTTTGGAATTCTGGCCTCCAGAACTGGGAGAGAATATATTTCTGTTGTTTTAAGATGCCCAGTTGATGGTATTTTGTGAAGGCACCTCTAGGAAATGAACACAGAAGCTCAGGCAGGCCCGACTCTCAGTTCATTGGCCTCCTAGTAGGGGAGGCCTATAGAGCGTCTGTCGGACACACGGCAAATGACCCCCAGTTAACATTACGGTCTCCCCACATTATAACCATGGCGTGGCCTTTTCTGCTGATAGTTAGTCTAGGCAGAGGTCTTCCCTCGAGATATTCTGTCTGCTGAAAGGAGGAGGATCTGGGAATTCTTCCACCATGACATGAGACATATTTAGCTTCATTGCAAACCTGAGGTTTTATCCTTTGGGAACATGAGGTAGTACCTGTGTGTGGAGGTGCGAGGGGGAGTGGGGCAGCCTGGAGAACCACCTGTGTCTTTGCATTTCCTGGGGGAGAAGGCCTAGGCTTGGGGGTTCAGCTGGGTCTTTGGCTAAACAGTATGATGGAGGAGGACAAGGGTGTCAGTGTCAGCCAGGCCCACTCTGAGTCCTGGCTGTTGGGCTGAGGGCAAGCTATCTAATGTTGCTCAGCCTCAGTCTTTGCGCCTGGGAAGTGGTCCTGGAGTTCAGGCAGATAAAGCACTTAACACAGAGCCTAGAATAGGGAAGCAAAACAAAACATACATATATACATATGTGTGTGTATGTATATGGTATAAGTGTTTATTAAAATTCACTTTAATTATAAAAGTTACACTGTTTATATCATCCCAAAGATTTAAATTTTTGAAAGGAGATCATATAAAAAGAAAAGAAAGAAAAAGAAAAAAAGTACATATAAAACAAATTAGAAATAAACATACAGAAGTACAGTCAGCCCTCTGTAATCCACAGATACTGCATTGAGGATTCCATCACCCTCAGATCAAATATATTAGAAAAAAGTAGCAAATATAACAATTACAAAATGATACAAATAAAAAGCAATAAAATGTAACAATCATTCACATAGCATTTACATTGGATTAGGTATTATAAGTAATTTAGAGATGATTTAAGCTGTATGGGAGGATGTACATAGGTTATATGCAAATATTATGCTAGTTCATCTGCAGAAGGTCCTGGAACCAATCCCCTTGGATACCAGGAGACGACTGTAAACAGAAAGAATATTTAGTGTATAGTTTTTGCATATTCTCTCTTTGCTGATACATCTCTTTACTTAAAAATTGGACTTTATTATACAAAATGTTTTCGAACCCTTTTCATTTAACAATATATGGTGAATGCTTTTCCATGTGGTTAAATGTTCATCTTCAATATTCAATTTAATGGCTCATTGTGTTCTGCGTAAGAATTTTCGTGGGGCTTTGAATGGCACCTACAGACACAGGGGAAGAAATAGGGGTTTGTGATGACAAAATGTGAGGAAATTGTGTACACAGAGATGGGACAGGAAGCAGGCTGCTTGCAAACTCCCAGAGGCTTCTGTGAGACGTGCGGCTGCGGGGGCACCCACTCTTCTCCAAAGGGGCTCTTCCGGTTCACAACCCCAGCACGGCCTTCCCGGCAGAATACTGGCAGATTATACATTTTGCCAATCTGAATGTGTGGGAATTCTATCCTACTGTTTTCACTTGCATTTACTTTATTACTCAAGAAGTTGAACATATTTTCCATTTGCTCCTCCCATTTCCTCTTCTACGATTTGTCAATTTTTTTTTTATCGGTTTGAATGGATTTCTTTTATTATTTTATAGGACTACTTTATATATTCTAGATAAGATTTCCTTGCCAGTTACATGCCTTGCAAAGACATTGTTTTGTCAGATTGGAACTTATCATTTAATGTGGTTTATAGTGTCTCTTGTCAAAGAAAAATTTACTGTTTAAAATAGTTAAATTTGTCAATATTTTCTTTTTTTTGAAACAGGGTCTCACTCTGTTGTCCAGGCTGGTTGCAGTGGTATGATCACAGCTTATGGCAGCTTCAATCATAAGGGCTCAAGCAATCCTCCGGCCTTAGCCTCCTGAGTAGCTGGGACTACAGGCATGACCATCATGTCCAGCTAATTTTTTTTTTTTCTTTTGGTAGAAATGGGGTCTGGCTGTGTTGCCCAGGCTGGTCTCGAACTCCTGGGCTCAAGCAGTCCTCCTGCCTTGGGCTCCCAAAGTGCTGGGATTACAGGTGTGAGCCACTGTGTCTGGCCCCTTTCTTTATTGGTGTCTTATATACTTTGATGTCTTAGGAAGTACATGTCTACTGCAACACTGTGGAGACACTCCCCCATGTTATACCTTAGTAATACACTGGTAAGCACTCATACTGAGTAGCTCTGTGACTTGGGGAAAGATCTCTCTCTGGACTGAGATTTCTTGGTTTATAAAATGCGGGTAATAAAGGTACCTGCTTTGTCAAGTTGTTTGGCAGGTTAACAGAGTTAACCTATGTCCTTAAAAGTGCCTGGCGCCTGACATTCACTCAAGGAAAGTTAGACGATTATCATTGTCCTAAAAGTCTTAGTTTTCCTTCTAGTATTTTTGCCTTAAAATTCATCTGGAGTTTGTTTGTACATAAGGTATGGATTTAATGTAATTGTTTCCCTATGACTAGCTTACTGCCCCAGCATCAGGTATTGAACGATCCATGTATTCACCACAGTTTTCAAGGCTACTTCTTTTCCATATCAGGGTTCCAGATATTAATTTCTGTGCTACCCTGTTCCAAGGTCCTAATTTTTTTATCCCCAGGACAAAAATGCATGTTTAATTTCATATAGACTTAATAGCCGATAACCGAGTGGTCAGTACTCCCTTGTACATTTTTCTCCAAAACTGCCTTAATCATTCTTCATGTAACTTACCTATGTGGATTACAGGAGCTGCTCGTCAACTTCCCTGAAAACCCCGAGACCAACACTCAACCACTGAACTCTCTCTCCTAGACACACCACATTAGGACATTTGTTTACCTGCCATTTTGTTTGTTTAATAAGGTTTTATTTCGGAAAATGCTCAGTTTGATGAACTTTTGTATGTGTCTTCACTGGCAGCAGGGGCAGGTCTTCTCTGTGTCGGTGGCTCAGGTGCCTTGGGCTGTGTTATCAGAGTAACTTGACTGGTCCTTTTCACAGGGTTCCTGGAGCTCACTGGAACCAGAGAACTTCAAAACTCAGGTACTCAGAGATAATCCTTGCATTTCTGAGCATGTTGGGGACTTCCTCACAGGACAGGCTGTCTGTGGCTTTGGTGACAAGATCAGGCTGTTGGGTAAGCTCTTTCTGGGCTTGCCCCAACGTGTCTGCCGAATTTCTGGCATCTTTCTGCTTTTCATCTTCTCATCTTCCTCTTTTTTGGTGTCATTACAGCTCTGATTTTAACTGCATTTAGGTGGATAGATTCGATCTCAAAATTTCTGTCTTCTAACTTTAGTATTTTACCAATTTATATCTACTGTGATTACTGAGTTTAGTTCTACTATGTTATTTTGTGGTTTTTATTTATTGTCTTTTTGAAAATATTTTTTCTCCTCTTTTTAGTCTTCCATTACAGACTGAATAATTATTCAAAGTTCATTTATTCCCTGATTTCTCTGTATTGGTATGAAAAGTCCACATTTTATTACAATTATTTTTATGGCCAACTTGAAATTTATAACATGCACACTTGATTTAATGAATTATAGAGCTAATGAACATTTTTATCATTTTTATCCTCCCCCAAGCAACATGAAGGCATTTAAACTTTTTTTTTTTTTTTTTTTTTTTTTTTTGAGATGGAGTCTCGCTCTGTTGCCCAGGCTGGAGTACAGTGGTGTGATCTCCACTCACTGCAGCCTCTGCCTCCCAGGTTCAAGCCATTCTCCTGCCTCAGCCTCCCAAGTAGCTGGGATTACAGGTGTCCGCCACCCCTGCCCAGCTAATTTTTTTTTTTTAGTAGAGATGGTGTTTCATGGCCAGGCTGGCCTCAAACTCCTGACCTCAGGTGATTCACCCGCCTTGGCCTCCCAAAGTGCTGGGATTACAGGCATGAGCCACTGCACCTGGCCCTAAACTTTTAAATTTGATTACTCATTCTATTTTCTAAGATATATTATTTTAGTATTACACTTTCACCATATTTTTAACCTCTGTTAATTAGTAATTATCAATATTATTTTTATAATCAATGAACATTAAATTCCCCACGTGTTTACTGATAGTGGGATTGCAGCTATCTCTTGACTCTCACTCTTTGATACTTGTTTCTTATTAGTCAAAAACTTCTTTTAATAGTTCTTTCACTTTGGGTCTGTGAGTGGTGAATTTTTCAGTCTTTGTCTGAAAATGTCTTAATTTTTGCCTTCACTCTTAAACAATGGCTTATTTTAATATCAAGTTTTAGATTTTTTTCTCATAGTCCATAAAGGTATTGTTCCATTGTTATGTGGTCTTTATTATTACTGAGAAGTTGATTGCTGTTCTCATTATTGTTCCTTTGTAGAGAACTATGTCCTTCTGGCTGCTTCGAAGGTTTTCTCTTTGTCTTTGGTAATCTTCATCTCACTGGAACACATCTAGGAATGGGTATATATTTCATATGTTTTCAACAGAGGATTTATTTGTATCCTCAATTTTGAAAAACTCAAAATGATTTTGTTTTGAAGATTACCTTTCTTCCATCTCTGTTATCTTCTCCTGCAACTTGTTTTGACTATACATTGGCCTTCTCATTCTGTTGTTTATGTTTTGAAATTCTTGCCACGACTTCCATCTTTTAAATTTCTGTTGCATGACTAGTGATTTATTCAGCTCTGCTCTCCAGCTATGTCTGATATCTGTTGAGTTTTAGATATTAGTGACTGTATTTTTCATTTCTAGATTTTTAAAAATTAAATCCACCATTTCTTTCTTTCATAGTATTTTGTTCTTTCATAATGGAGTATCTTAATTCTTTACTCCCTTTAATTCTTCAATTTTTCCAAGTTCTTGGATAGATCGGTTATCTTTGTTGTGTATGCTGGTTTTCTGTTACAATGCAGCTTTTCTTCATCTAGGTTAGAATTTTTAATTTTCATTTTGTCTTCAGCTGATGAGGCTATGTATTGTGACAGTTTTATGTAACTTTGGTTACAAAAACTCATCCCTACAGACCAATTTTCCTTAGCCTGAATGCAAATGTTATGTTCATTTTGGTTTGGAATTTCTGCCCCGTAGATGAAGTGCAAACTTGAACTCTGTATCCTGGATGGTATAGACTTGGGTTAGAATTTCTAGCGAGGCTTGGCTTCTTATATTCAGAGCCAAGCAGTGCCAGGTCTCTTGCTGTTTACCTGTGCTGGTGGAAGTTCACTTGCTTGAGTGATACGTATGAGGAAGTTCAAGGCTTCATTTCAGGTTGCCCTTCAATTACATACTCCTCCCACAAACAGCTCATAAGTATGATTTTGCAGTTTTCTTGTTAACCCTAAATGAGTGGTTGTCCTTCTGGCTGCTTCGAAGGTTTTCTCTTTGTCTTTGGTAATCTTCATTTCACTGGGACGCATCTAGGAATGGGTATATATTTCATGTGTTTTCAACAGAGGATTTATTTGTATCCTCAATTTTGAAAAATTCAAAATGATTTCGTTTTGAAGATTGCCTTTCTTCCATCTCTGTTATCTTCTCCTGTAACTTGTTTTGACTATACATTGGACTTCTCATTCTGTTGTTTATGTTTTGAAATTCTTCTGTTTATGTTTTGAAATTCAACTGAGGGCAATTTTGCCCCCCAGGAGACATTTTGTAATGTCTGGAGACATTTTTGGTTATCCTCACCAAAAATGGAGAGGATGCTAATGACAACTAGTGGGTGCAGGCTGAGCACTGCTGAACATCCTACAATGCCTAGGATACCCCTCCCCACAACCACACACACCACCCAAAGAGTGACCTGCAGTGGCATGTCAATTGTGCAAGGCTGAGCAGCCCTGCTCTAGACCAGAAGCCCACTGAGGACAGGGACTTGGTCATACTGGTGCAACTCTGTATCCTCTTTGCCCATTTTACTGCTTGGTAACTAGTAGTTACTCAGTAAATTTTGCAATGTATCAAACAAGCATTAACCTTCAAAGCCATTATTGCCAATGTGACAGGTTGAATATAGTATCTTGTTTTAATTTTTATTTACTGAATTACTGGAGAGGCAAAGCTTTCTGGTTTTTACATGTTTATTGATCATGATCACCTGTATTTCTTCTTTTGTGAACCAACCCTTTTTTCCTTTGCTTACATGAATGTACTAATGCCTATTCAACTATCTATTAATATAGTTGGGGTTATGAATAGTAATGAGATTATTTGAGAAAAAAACCATGGATAGTATATAACACTGGACAAATAGAGACTTTATTATCATTTTATGCTGCCCAAGCAGCCTGCCCTTAGGAAAAAGTCCAAGGTGCTTTATACAGGCTGCTCACTGCACAAGAGGGCAAGGGGAGCGCCAAAATCCACCCAGCACTCTGCCCTCTCAGATGCCAAACGGTCACCAGGTTGGTGTGCCTGGAGCAGAGCCTCCTATCTCTGTTTGCATTCGCCCTTCAACAGTGTGATAGCTGAGCGTATCTTGGTACTTTTCAAAATGCATTCATACATGTGGTTTATTTTGGTCCTTACATAACCCTGTAGGAATGCTTGGGGTTGCTCTTTCTGGCAGGTGAGGATCCAAGCTGGTTGCACCTCAGAGATGCTGGCAGTTTCAGAGGGCAGATACTTGGATGCTGCTTCTGCACCCCTGCACTGTGTCTCTTCCCCGGGGCCTAGCATTAAAGGAGTCTCGGGGGGAACCTCTGCTGGGTGAGCTTCCTTTCAGCACGTAGAACCTAAGCTTCACATGGACCGATGGGACTGCATTTGTGAAAGGAGAGGACCTTTATTCTCAAAGAGATCAACCTCGCCTGAATGTAAGCAGGTCTTGGGGAACTCCTGTGGTTCTCTCTTTTCAAGGTTTTCCATGAGACACAGTCCAGCAACACAAGAGGTAACCATATCTACATGACCCTCGGAACCTTTGGGAGTGATGGACCCCTAAGAATCTCATGAAAACTGTGGACCAGGAAAATATACCTGCTTTCAGGGGCTTCAGGGTCCCTGGAGAGTCTGTTCAGGCCTCTCTGGGCTCCAGGAGTCCTTGGTTAAAAGCTGCAACCTACACAAAATTGGATTTTCATGGTCATGTCAAGGGACGCCAGAAATCAGTGTAAAGTTACCCAGGTGGCTCGAGTGCCTGCAGATACCAAGTTCTGTGCTCTTCCCACTTCTGCATCTTTGCATCTTTGCACATGCTGTGCCTTTCAAGGGAAATGCACCTGCCTGTTTTGAAGACTCGTATTGACAGCTCAGATGTCACTGTCTCTATCACGGATCTCCCTGGGGGCAGGGTTGAGCATCACTTTCCAATTCCCACAGCCCTTCCTTCACATCCTTTTCACTGTACTCAGAGTTCTAGTTATTTGCTTATATATTTGTTTTTCCAAGTAGACCGTGGGATGCTTACTAGCAGGAATCATGTCTTAGTTTTCTTGACTTGCCTTTGTTAGCCTCTGTTTGCAGCCTGGAATATAGTTACATAACAAGTGTTGCAAAAATGGTAAAGTGCAATAAAGCATGGGGTTTTCATCAATTAAAAGGGTGTAGGAGATAGGAAATTCGTACAAGTGACCCTTATGTCTATGTATTGGGACAAGATTATATGTAACTGTTGGGCAGGTATCCAGTGCCTAGTCAGCACAGATGATTTGTGACTCTTCTTAAAAAAATCATTTCCTCCAAATACTGTAGACTTCTCTCAAATCAAACTCTACAAACTCTAATTCAAGAAGCACCAGCCAACCTGTTCCCTGACAGATGGGTGTGGCTTGAGCTTGGGCAATGTCAGCTTCTGTAGGCGCCCACATGGGACAAATGGCCCATGTCTGGGACAGTGCCCAGCATCTGGAGCTATGTTGGCCCTTTGAAGATTCATCTCAATGTCCCTGAACTGCCGGGGAGGAAACAGCAATGGTGTTAAGTTGTCTGGTATGAATTACTGCTGCAAATAAATCTGACAAACCAACGGTCACGGTGAGAAGAATTGCCTCAGACACACACTGTCAGCCTGCTGGGTTAACCTCCATCTTTAAGTGGGAGGAAAAACAAGCATAACTATCTCTAAGAACAGAAGGAAAAAATCCTTCACTTGAGGTCTCTGTCCAAACGCTATGACTCAGTGGTTCTATCCAGACTTATCACCCTGGGGACGCTGGAGAGATCCATTTCCTGTAAGAGAGAAAGAGAACTGAATTCCAGCCATTCCTTCCCCACCACCTCCTTCTCTTCTTCCTTACTGGCCCCATTAATGTATATGATAGTGTAGCCTTTTCTTGCTCATCTTTCTTTCCCATGCCATACAATATTCTCTAAAACATTTGTTCATAGCTGCATAGCATGCCTTCAAATGGAGGTGCCCTAATTTGGATACCACTCCTTTATTCTTGGGCTCCTAAGTTTTTTTCTCAATATTCACCATTGTAACTATCACATCTCTGACATCCTTGTTCTTAATTTGCCTTCATCTGAGATTATTTTTCAGGATACTTTCCTGCAAGTTTGCTATAATAACATCAAATTACTCTCCATGGTGAAATCTACTAATTTATGCTCCCTGGCCCGATGGGTTTTCCATTCCACCTTTCCTTGATCACCAAACATCATTACAGCATTCAAAATATCTCCCAAGCTTCTAAGTGAGAAATGGAATGTTGCTATAGAATTCTTTCCATTTCTGGTAACTTCAAACATTTGTATCTTCTTTGTGATTACCTAATCACATCTTTTAACCATCTTTTTATTGAGGTGCTTCTCACTTTCTTATTTAGAAGATCTCTTTGGGTATTAAGAATATTATGCACATATAATGCAGATATTTTCTCCAAGTTATTACTTCCCTTTTGACCCTGCAATCACTCATACTCATGGATTCTATTTTGGTGCAAGCCGCAAGTAGGGATCCAACTTTGTTTTATTATAAATGATCTCACATCTGTTGAATTAACCACTTCGTGTTAATTTTAAAAATAATTTTACTATTATTTTAACTGACACATTATAATTATATATAGTTGTGGAGTACAATTTGATGTTTGGGTATACGTATACAACATAGGATGATTCAATCAACCAAATTAACATACCCGTCACCTTGGGCCATTCATTTTTAATGTCATTCTTATCACACACCATTCATGGGTTTGCTTCTAAATTTTGAATCTGTCCTGGTGATATTTGTGATTATTTCTGGATAATAAGAGACTATTTTAACTTACTGTTCATATTTTGTTAAGACAATCCACCTCTGCCCTTCCCCTCCCTCCCTTTCTCCTTCTCTTGTTTTATCCCTCCTTCCCTTTCTCTCTCTCTCTTTCATAACTTTTTGGCTGATTTTATCCACTTTTTCTTCTTGAAAAACTTTAAAATCATATTGTTAAGATTCAAAAAGCCTTGCATAAGAACTTTCATTGGAATTTCACTAAATTTATAGTTTAAAGTTTGATATTTTTACGACATCAGACCTTCTCACTTAAGACTATGATGCCCTCTCCATTTCTTCATTGTCTTTTATATTTCTCAGTACAGTGCTATAATATTTTTATGAAGTCCTGTACATTTCTTTTTAAGATTAGCCTGAGGTATGTTACATTTTTGTGGCCATTATACCTGGAATCTTTATTTTATTTTTTTAACTGGTTATTGTGGGTAAAGACACGCATTGATTTACTATTTATTAATAGGTCATTTAATGCACCCTTGTTACGTATCTCAGTAGCTCTTCTGTTTTCCAGGTAGACTTTTTTCTGTATGACAGTAATAATCATCATCTCTATTTTTCTAACAGATCATTTTAGGATGCTTAATTACTTTTGATAGAACAATGACAAATACAAAGCTTATGGGGATTCTTACCTTTATATAGACAATAATGGTATGCTTCAAGTGGTACTGCCTAAAGATAGTTAGTCTTTACCATGACAGCAATTTTCTTCTGATTTGAGTTTATTAGGAAAATGTGTCAGAAAAGAATGTTGAATATTATCAGATGCCTTTCTATGCCTACATCCATGTAGAAGGTGATGACAGGATTTTCCCATTTAACCTCTAATAAGATGCATTATTCTAGTTATATAAGTACTTCTGTCAGTATTCCTTTTATCTTTAACTTTTCTTTATCACTTTATGCTGGAGTGTCTTTTAGACATATATAATTGGATATATATGTACCTGTAGGAGATATTTTATCATTTGATAGAAAGTTTAACACATTTACATTTTTGTTGCAATGGATATGATATACTTGATCTTCTTCTTGTCATTCTATTTCCGTATACTGTATTTATGCCTCTTTTTTTCTTTGCTGTATGGATTATATTGCCTTTAATCATTTCTTAGTAATCTTGAAGACATATGTCCATTTTTATGGCCATGAATAGTTACCTTTAAGTGTTAAGAAAACACCTAAACTTCTGTTTATCTGTAGTTATCAGTATAAAGAAGAATAAATATCCATTGTATCCCCTTCACATAATACAAGGGACACACAGTTAAGAATGTTTTGGCTAAACAAACAACAACAACAACAAAAACAAAGCTGTGCTCAATGTATCTTAAATAATTAAAGGCTTATTTCTCTAAAATGACAAGAAATCTGAACATAGTCAGTTCTTGGCATTGGTTTAGTAGATCAAAAATATAAGAGTCAACATCTTTGCAAATCTCTTCCTCGTGGTAATAAAATGGCTGCTCCAGTTCCAGACATCATATTGACATTCAAGGCAGTAAGAATAAGGGAAGATCTGTGCCAGCCATCTCTATCCCAGGACCCAATACCTAGAAGACTTCACTTAACATCTCATTGGCCAGAACTCTGGCACATGCCCCTCCCCACAAACACAGAGGGCACTCAGAGAGGGAGCATCTCTTCTGCCTGGATGGTATAGGTGAAAAGAAAGGTGTGCCAGCCTCAGGAGAATTAGCACCTGTGAGCTCTTCCCACTTCAATGTCCTCTGTAGGGACTTTCCTACAAAATAAATATTTTCCTTTACAAATTATAGCATTGCATTATCAGTTAAACTGAAGGATAGTATAGCATTTTCCCAGTGCATAGGAGGTAGTTCAAAAACATTAGTCAAACCATTTTTTCAGCTTATTCATGAATCACCTACCTTTGAATGGCTCTGCTTAAATTGCCAAATTCTGTATCTTTTATTATATGATCTCATTTTTTATCTGCATTCCATTCCAACATGATTGCCTTTTTCTATTCCAAGTAATAACAAAATACATTTTCTTTCAAATAATTTGTATTGAGTTATCTATGAAAAAAGCTCCTTCAATGAAAAATAGACATAAATGCTGTCACAGCATCAGGAATAAGTAAGCAGATATCTACCTGTATGGTATTGCTCTCTGATGTTCTAATGCTTTTGTATTTAGATACTTGATCTGTAGTTTAGTTAACTCATTTATGGCTTTAGAGAATTTCTGGTTTAGTACAGAGATTTCAGGGAATTCCGGTTGCAGAGTGTTGACTGAGATGGTCTTGTTGCTTTCCTCATACCACTTACAGTATGACTACTTGTATAATGAAATATGCTTTCTTCAAGGCTGGATGTTTCCCTGCAAAGCCTGGCATGCTTAGATTTATTTGTGTTGGAAAGTTTATGCAATTATATACACAGTTGTAACTTAAATAGACATGAATCCACTGAAGTTAGTTTTAGAAACTATCCCAAATTAATGCATTTTTGTGGTGCTTTAGAAAGTACTTAAAATTCAGGCTCTTTGGGTTCAAACCCTGGGTCTTCCACCATAAGATATATAGCTTGAGCTAGGCAGTCATTCTTTTTGGGCCTTATTTTATAAAATTTATAAATTTTGATAAATTCAATTACAAAATCAAGTTGATATATTATAGGATTATTGTGAAGATTAGGAGTCATATGAAAGGGCTCAGAATACTGAATGAATATTTTAACTTACCAAGTCATTTTAACCTTGGTAAGTGTCTTGTTTCTTGGTAAATCTTCAACTCAAGTTCGGATGAACAGGAAAAATGAAAGCTTTAACTCTGGGGAAATTCTGTCATGCTCAGCTCTGCTCCTCAAGCACTGCAGCAGGAACTCTATTTCTTTTCATTGCATGCTGTCCAGGTGCATTTGTACCAAATAAAATGGTCATGGTGCCCCTCATAGCCATTGTCTTGCAGCTGGTAGAGCACTTCCTAAAAGACCAGGTGTAAGGAACAGCGTGGGTATCTTGTGTGCCTGGTGAGGAGTGCCTGTGAGATCTGGGATGGACACTACCCAAGAACAGCCCAACCTGAGTGGACTGGCATGATGGGTTCTGCTCAGCAGGGAGTGGGAACCTAAATATCAGATGGGGTCACCCCGCCTCTTGAGTTCTTGACAAAATTATCTCAAGAACAGATAAGAAACCTGATGCCCTCCCCCTATCTCCACCAGTTCCCGGGGGCTGCCAGTTCCTGACTCCAGCCTCCAGCCTCCAGCTTCTACCCAGTTGAAAGTTTTTGCGGCCCTGCAGCATTCCTGCCTATGCTGCTCAGGTTTGTATCACTTGGGCCTGGGTGTATGACTCAGTCTCTTTCCTCAACGATCACAACATAACTTCTTCCAGGCTGTCATGAAGGCAACTTCTTCACAATTCCGTGTCCTGGCTCTCTGCAGCTGAGTACAAACTATACAAAATATAGTGGCCGAAAGCATCAACAACTGTTAATGTTGCTCATGAATCTCCAAGATGCTTCACTCGTATGGCTGGAGAATTGAGGCTGGGAGGTCAGACAGGGCTATTAGTTAGGGTCTTGATTCCTCTTCAGGCAGATGTCTCCTCTCTGTGGGGCTGCTTGGGCTCCCTCACAGCATGGGGGCTGGGTTCTAAGAACGGAGATTCCAAGACACAGAAAGCAGAAGTGCCAAGTGTCAGAAGTCTAGACGTGGACTCAGAAGCCAGCAGAGCCAACATCACTTGCTCTTTATTCTGCTGGCTGGGAAGCCAGAGAGCCTGCACAGGTTCATGGGGGACCCTCACTCTCAGCAGGTCGCAGATGAACTTGACATCATCGCTAGTTTGCTACATTTAGGAAGTCACGGGGAGATTTTACAGCTCTGCATCCTGACAGCTGCCAACTGAATGTCAGACATTCTGAGTCTCAGAAGTCCCTCAGTGAACCATCCTGTCCGTGTGGCCATCCCTGGCCCTCTCTTTTCTCCCATTTTCAGCCCATTGCTCCTCTGTCTCTCTCACGTCTGTGTTTCTGTTCCCTTCTCATGCACAGCAATTTCATGACCATTTTCACTCCTTCATGTCCATTCACCAAATTTCAGGGTCTCACCTACCCGTGTGGCTTTGTAAGATATTTTTTCTAACCAAAGACATATTTCTCCTTAAGAAAAGATAGTTACCAGCTCTTGGAATAACATTTTTTTACTACCTTGCTACAAAGAACATGTAATTAACTAAGTTAATCAAACTGAATCATGACCTGATATCCCCTAGGTCCTATGCAAAGGTCTGAATGTTTGCATTCCCCGAAAAATTGTATGTTGAAACCTACCCGCCAATGTGATGGTATTTGGCGGTGGGGCCTCTGGGAGGTGATTAGGAATTAGTCCCTTCTTAAAAGAGGTCCCAGATAGCCCCCTTGTACCTGCCACCATGTGAGGTTACAGAGAGGAGGCAAGTCTGTGAGCCAGAAGCCAGGGCCCTCACCAGACGCTGCTTCTGCCACAGCTCTGATAGTGCGTTGCCAGCTTGCAGCCTGGGAGAAATGACTTTCTGTTGGTTATGAGCCACCCAGGCTATGGTGCAGCCTGGGTGGACAACGATGATTCTGCACTGCTCTGCCCTTCCTCTCTATCAATCCTCCCCACATCCTCTCTGCTCCAGACATGACTGGCCTCCCTGTCTTCCTCCAGGACTCCAGGCACACGGCACTCTGCCCCTGCATGACCACAAGGCC
Source organism: Pan paniscus (assembly GCF_029289425.2). Taxonomy (NCBI): domain Eukaryota; kingdom Metazoa; phylum Chordata; class Mammalia; order Primates; family Hominidae; genus Pan; species Pan paniscus. Next base: position 66,007,364 of record NC_073270.2, read on the forward strand.
CCATCTCTTCCTTTCTTCTTGATTTTGTTTTAATGCCAGCTCATTGCCAAGGCTGTTGCTGGACATTTAACATGGTTTTACCCCACCTCGGGACTCTGTCTCTCCTGTGCGCAGTTGTATTCGATCCCCAGCCTTTGTTACCATACAGCGTGCTGGTGATGCTTTGATTCAGTGGCGCTGTCTGTTTCCTGTGTGAGCAGGGACTTTGCCTGCTTTGACAGCATCTTCAGCACCTGGAACAGTGCCTGGTGCACAGTAGGTGCTCACTAAATATTCAGAGAGTGAGTCTTACAGGGATGAACAAAAATATATTGGGAATTGGCCAGTAAGGGTTGCAAAGACAAATGTGGTGACCTATGGCTCCAGCTTGCCTGGGACTGAGGCATTTCCAAGGATGCAGGACTTCAAATGTTAAACCCAGGAAAGTCTCAGGCAAACCAGGACAAGTGGGTCACCCTAATTAGAACCCCCAAATGTCCTCAGAGAAATCAGGGTGCTGTAGCAATGACAGCGGAGTCTGGAGGGAAAGCCTGAGGGTGGTTGTCCTGTCTTGCATTTGGTCTGGACAGATCTAGGCTTCAATTCATAGCCACCTGCATCCTTGCCACGACTTAAGGCTGATCACACAGCCCAGCATCACAGTCTAACAATGAAGGATGTGGCAGGTTGTTGTCTTGGAGGAAGGACATGATTTCCAATTTATCTGAGCTGCTTGGAGCCCATGCTGCTTTACAGCATTGTTCAGAACTGACGAGGACTCTGTCAACTCTCCTTTCTCTCTCTTCCTAAGCACTCTGCAGTGATATCTTCAAGCCCCTGGCTTCGCAGGGTGCAGCACACATCACAGACTCCTAACAAAATGCAAAACACAGAGCAGGCATGGCAGCTACACGAAAGGAGCGCCTCGTTCGAGGACTGCCCACCATGTGGTGCTGTGGTCACAGCACCGCCCCTGCTCTCTGAACCTGGCAGCAGCAAGAAAACATGACGTCCTGTCCTGGCTCGCCTCTGATCAGAGTTGGAGGGATCTGACCGAGTCCTCTTGTTCTGTTGGGCAGTGACATAGGGAACAAACCTAAGTAAACTTGAATGGAAACTGCGAAACTGCAGAGAGAAGACATGTGCAAAGCAAGCCTCTTGAAGACTTGTGAGCAGGGAAGACCCTGGCACCTTTTTGAACTGCTTGGCTTAGGAAGATTTGCTTTGGCACAGCTTCTGCCAGAGCAGAGCAGGCTCCTGTATCGCCTGCTGGACCTGAGCCTTTTGGGCCGTGCAATTTGGTTCCACAATCCAGAGGCAGATTTTCAGACCATGCAATAAAACAAAGCGACATCATCAATGCCAAGCCATGGTCTGCCCTGAGCCATGGCAGCGTTTCCGCTGAGCGAGCTGCCTTCCAAGGAGGATGCTCTCTGCTGTGCAGTGCTTACATCTGCTGTCACCAGCCGGCTCAGGGGTGACAACCAGTCACACTCCAGTGACTTCCTCCCATGTCCCTCCAAACATCTTTGGAGTGAAAGGGAGTCTCCAATTATATGCTTTCTTTTTCCTTTCCAAACCAAGACGATGTTCAGTAATTAATGGCATGTTTTGAATATGCCAGGGAGATGTGCATTTTCCTCCAAGGAAGAGTGAAACAGCAGCACATGTAAATACAAACCTGAAGTCGGGGCTCCTTCTATACCAGCAGTCAGTAGACTTGCCATAAAGGAGTGGAGATTATTTTGCCCTGCTGAGAAAAATCCTTTTTGTTCAAGGGGGAGAAAAGTTTTTGACAGTATGTGCTGCTGCAGAAGCATCTCGGCAAGTCCTTTATTAAAATTTATTTCTCTTCTTTTATTAACGAGATTTGGTTCGGGGAGACTATCTTGTGGAATAATTAAACCCCTGCCTTTCAAGCCAGTTTTCAACAGTAGGCTGGGATTTGGCGATGGGTGACTCAGCAGCAAAGAGGACAGGAAACAGTCAAGAGACAAACAGTGCAGATGCACGCCGGGGTCCACATTTCCCCTGCGGGTGGTCCCTGCCCCAGCATCTCTATGTTGTCCCAGCTAAGAATATGGTTTTTGGAGTCCTACTAACGTGGATTTAAATCTGATCTCTACCCCTTCCTCCTGTGTGACCTTGAGAAAGCCTCAGTTTTTCCATCTGTAAAATGAAGAAATTGTTACGGGGGAATCAAATGAGATAATCCTTGCAGAATCCAGCACACAGCCACCTACACATGGTAAGTCTCAGCGCAGACATCCTTTCAAGTTGTGTTGCTGATAGATAAAGTCTCTCTGAGATCCGCCGATCTGCAGTCTTCTGAGGCCATGGCTTGACCGTGCTGCCCTTCTACTGTAGAATGAATGTTTTCCTGCAGATCCAAGCTCTCACTATGTTTAATCAAATTTAACCCATAGAATATTCACAGCAACATTATTCATAATAATGCAAAAGTGGAAACAACCCAAACACACATGAACTGATGAATGGATAAACAAAATGTAGTATATCCATACTTACTATATATGGGATATTATTATCTGGTGATAAAAAGGAATAAAGTCCTCATACCTACGACAACATGGGTGAACCTTAAAACATCATGCTAAAAGAAAGAAGCCAGACAAAAAAGGCCACATACTATATGATTCCTTTCATATGAAATGTCCAGGATAGGGCAGTCTGTAGAGACAGAAAGCAGATTAGTGGTTGACAAAGAGCTGGGGAAAGTGGAAATGGAGAATGACTGCTGATAGCTATGCGCTTCCATTTTAGAATGACGAAAGCATCCTAAAATTAGATTATGAGGATGCTTACACAACTGTGTCAATATAACAGAAAGTATTCAATTGTATATTTTGAACAAGTAAATGCTTATGTTGTGTAAATGAAATCTTAAAGCCATTAGTATAGCTGATGATGAATACTTGTCCTTCAGTGTCCATTTGTACACATAGAGTGCCATGTTCGCTTTTATATAGAATGCATGCATTTATGTATATTGTATACAATGTAGGCATTTGTAGGCATGGCCTTTTTGTTTTCACTTGCATGGACTACTGAATCTGAGGGCAGGACCTTTGTGTGCTTAGAAACTCTTGATTGATCTGTGGGTCCCACCCACAGATGGAGGCCAATTTTAACTTGTCAACTGCTCAGAAGCAAGACAGAAAATTATCAAAGAGACTTGCACCATGAATACTTATTCAGGATAGATTAAGACAGTGGCTCCCAGATGCTAATCTGTGGATTGATAGCATTTTTAGTGATGAAGTGTCTAAAAATTAGAACCAAGTGATTAATAGTATTGTCTCAATATGAATTTATTAGTTTTGACAGCCATACTATGATTATGTAAGATGTCATCATTACAGGAAGCTAGGTAAAGGATATATAGAAACTCTCTATTTTTGCAACTTTTCTGTAAATATACTTTTTTTCTACAATAAAAGTTTACTTACACAATCTACTACCCCCCAAAAAATCCAAAAACCCAAACTAACAACAGTGACACAATAAAGACAAAGACAGAAAGACCTTGGCAGTAACTTAAAATAAAAAACTCTCTTCTATTCTAAAATGATCATCTTGATATTGGTAATGTTAAATGTTCCTTTTATGGAGAGGCATTAAATGGAATTTGCATTTATTCTTTTCCAACTTGACAACATAAAAGGTGACAATTCTATGTCTCCAGAGTTGTAGCAGATGCAGTCAGATTCTGTCCCTGTTCTCAGCCAGCACTCTTCCCCTGCATGGGTGGGATTCTCTAAAGAGTGCTGTCTACACTGTCTCCCAGAGGTGCCCAGGGAGTCTGTGGCCCGGTGGCCCACACAGGTAACCTCAAACTCTCTGCTGGGCACCCTATTGACTCCTTGCCTCCTCTGCCTTCCTTCCCCATCCCTACTGGTGTTTGCCAGGATTACCTCCTGCTAAAATATCTGCCCTTGGATTCCTAGCCTTGGTCTGCTCCTGGGCTACCCAAATTAAGACACTTGTGGTTTGTGAAGTTGAGAATATGGGACTACTGACTAAAGCTTAAACTGAAATATGGAATACCATGTGTATGTGTCATTTCCAGGATGGCCATTAGCACAGACCAGCAGTGGTGCTAGACCCTGGGCATGGGGACTCGATTCCTTGGGTTGTCACAACAAAGTATCAACAACTGAGTGACTTACAACAATGGAAATTTATTATACCATCTCACAGTTCTGGAGGGTAGAAGCTGGAAATCCAGGTGTGGGCAGGGCCATGCTCTCTTGGAAGGCTCTAGGGGAGGATCCTTCCTTGCCTGTTCTAGCTCCTGGTATTTGATGGTAAGCCATGGCTTTCCTTGGCTTGCAGCTGTGTGGCTTCAGTCTCTGTCTCTGTGGTCACACAGTGTTCTCCATGCATCCCTCTGGGCTTCCCTCTTCGTATAAGGACACTAGTTGTATTGGATTAAGAGCCCACTCTACTCTGACCTCATTGTAGCTTAACTAATTACATATGCAGTAGTCCTGCTTCCAAATAAGGCCCCATTCTGAGGTCCCAGGAAGGACAGGGATCTTTGATGGACACAGTTCTATCCAGTGCAGGATGCAAAGAGGAAGACATGGACAAGACCCTGCCTCAAGGTGCTTATAGACAACTGGGTGTGTATGCATGTGTGTGCAGATATTAACTAAACAAACAGAAGCCAATGAATAATTACAAAGATATAGACTTTTTAAAAAGGGTACTCTGAGCTCACATGAGAAAGCAAGCTGGCCCAGCCTGAAGAGGTGAAGGCGAGAAAGTCCAGAAACCCAGGTGAAGGATAGGAGCAGCCATGGGGTGAACATCAGCAGGTGTTCACCTCCCACCTGAGGCCAGGCACTCTGTTCTCACTGGCTGTGCATGGAAATTATTTTAAAGGCCCTGGAAGGGCTGAGAGCCAGGGAGAGAGACAAGGGGCAGAAAGAAGAGAGCATGTGGAGTTTAGCAGGTGCACTGGATGGAGGATGGAGAAACACCTAGTTCAGTGACCTACATACAGCAAGATCAGCAAGATCTTCTAGGAGCTTCCAGGAGACACGCCCCATCCCACAGATGGACTTAGTTCTATGAACACGGGGTCCAAGGAGGACCCACAGGCATCTGGGGATGCTAACGTAGGGTGGCCTCTACAGAGCCCTTGCTGCATCTGGTTTAGGTTGGCTCAGAGAGAAAGATGTCCAGAGTGGAGGTGAGGGGAGTGAAGAGAGGAATGGGAGGGCTAAAAGGGCAAGGGACCTTGGAGAGAAAAGGAAGAGAGTGAGGAGAGAGGGAGATGGATGGATGGATGGGAAAGGAGAAGAACAGGTAGAAGGCTGGATGGAGAACATCTCTCTACAGACAAAGAAGAGGGGGAGGAAGAGTGAGGAGAGAGGAGGGGAAAAAGAACTGAGGCAAGGGGAGAGAGAGAGGGTAAAGGAGGGAAAGACAGATATGGAGAAAGAAATGGAGACCTAGAGACAGAGACAGAGGTGGAGAGAGATGGAGAAAGAGAGCGATAGGGAGAGGGAGATTTCTTTCAAGAGAGCAGAGCGCGCTCCCTATCTGGAGCCTGAAGAATGGCTCTGCTCCTCCTGCTTTCTTCCTCCCACCCTTTCGCCTCCCTTTTCTCTCTGGAACATTCCCTGAGGTCCCCTAATGCACTTAACTATTGCCTTGCTAACCAAGGCCTACACTTGCTGGCTGAAAACCACATCAGTGGTTTCACCCAGAAAAACCATGTTCAGCATTCAGCTTCCAACAATAAGTGGCATAAGTAATAGCATCGGACCCCCCTTTGCTGGAGGGGCTTCCTGACAATTCGTTCTCTCTGTGATGTTGAGACTGATTGCCTGGGAAAGACAATGAAATCACATGGGAAGTCCTATTATTGGGGTGAACCGTGTGACTCACTGGCTGCACAATGGTGCACGGGGCATGGGGCGTTAGATTTGGGACTCTCTGGGAAGCATTAGATATGAAATTACTTTGCATGATGTAGCTCAGACGTTAACAGTGCAATGCTCGGGACTACATGATTCAGTGAGAAAATATAAATGGAAAATTACTGGAGCTGAAATTTTATTGCAAAGTTATTTATCTTTGTTATTACTTTCTGAATCCTTTTGTGCTTTTTGTTCACAGCGACGGATAGAGGCACTCTTACTTACACTTTAAGTAGAGATTAGGAGGGGAAAATATTCCTCGCTGTACCACAAAATACAGATTAAGTCTCAGCTCAGGCCTCTGATTTCACCCATTACAATGAAATGTCTAGAAACTGAAATAATAACAATAAAAAGTTTTGTAGTCTTTTCCGCAGACAGTTCACGTGGCTTCCTACTGATTCTATTTAGCCTTTCTTATTAGAATATTAATGGCAAAAATAGAGCTCTGATGGAGACGTGCCTGGGATTTCATAATTGCACAGACTCCAGCTTGTAACCCAGGTATTCAGAAGATGGGGCTGGGAATTTTGTTGAATCAGACCCATAAGATAACACCAAAATCAATAATCTAAATAGCCACCCTTTACTTTTTCAAAGAGCTCTATTATGTTTAGGATCGTCACCAATATTCTCTTCTTTGATTATTTTTTAAACTGTATATGGTTTTTATTAAAAGAAAAACTAATTCTGCTTATAAAATAAAAATATGCATTGCAAAATATATGTATACATAAACATACACATTTAAGAGTTTTAACAAAAGATTTTCTGTTTTTACATTCATTATCATGCAAGAATTTGCTGCTGTATTCAGAGAGAAAGAAATAAGGGTTTTCCTTTTCTCTTCTCTGGTTTTTACAGTCATGCCGTGAGGGCCCGGAGACTGTGTCACTGTTGTGATGATAGAGTGCAGGGCCCTTCAAAGGGAGGTCTGTGGGCCAGCAGCACCCAAGGTAACCCTGGGGAGCTTGTCAGAAGAATTCAAAATGTGCGTCCTCGGCCCCCACCCTGGATCTGTGTGGTGGGGCCCAGGAATCTGTGTTTTAACAATGGGTTCAAGGTGGACATGCTTGGATACAGAGGACTTTTCACTGGTAGATGTTGCCACTGGGTGGGAATTAGGATATTGTGTCTGGAGTCAAATTGGCTGGGTTCAAACCTCAGCCCCACCACTCTGTGCCTTAACTCTGTGGTATCAGGTAAGTTATTTTTTTCACTTATGTATTTATTTATTTGAGGCAGAGTTTCTCTCTTGTTGCCCAGGCTGGAGTGCAATGGTGCAGTCTCAGCTCACTGCAACCTCTGCCTCCCGGGTTCAAGTGATTCTCCTGCCTAAGCCTCCCAAGTAGCTGGGATCACAGGCACCTGCCACTATGCCCAGCTAATTTTTGTATTTTTGGTACAGACAGGGTTTCACCATGTTGGCCAGGCTGGTCTTGAACTCTTGACCTCAGGTGATCCACCTGCCTTGGCCTCTCAAAGTGTCGGGATTACAGGTGTGAGCCATTGCTCACTTGCTTATCTTAAAATAATGCCTTGGCAGTGGGGTGAGGTGCAGTGGGGGACATTTTGGGGTGCTTGCAAGTGTGTATCCTCATTCTCTGTTAATGCCAAAGGGCTCTCCTCCCAAGCACCCAACCAGCAAGATGGGTCTGAGGATTCCTGTGAGAAGTAATTCAACACATCTTTCACATATGAGCCAATTTGTTGGTCTAAGTTAAATCGGAGTGACAAGGACACCTGCTTAAAGAGTGAGTTCTAAAGCCCCAGGAATTAGGTGATATCTTGAGCTGGGGTGAAGCAAGGCAAGTGGGATGGGGAGAGATGGCTGGCTTCTGCAGGAGTGAGGCTAAGGGAGGAAGGCAGGGCTGCCCGGCAGCCCGCATGCTCCAGAAGAGGCCACGCGAGATGTCTGTCCCACAGGGGCTTATAGCACCTTGCACTCCCTCAAAGGGCGGTGTCTCATGTCCCCTCTGTTAGGCTCTGGGTGGGCTTTTGTGACAGCTTTGATAATGTTCTGGAAGAGATGCTGCTGGGCTTCTGGGCTCCCGCGACCCCTTAGAGAAAGTGGTGCATCTTCTCGTTGGCTCTGTCTCTCTCCGAACACGCCCCTTTTGGAGCCCTCTGGAAGGGAAGACACTGAGCAACCAAATAACATATTTTGACACTAATTTCCTGAGACCATTTTTCTTTTTTCTTTTTTTTTCTTTGAGATGGAGTCTCGCTCTGTTGCCCAGGCTGGAGTGCAGTGGCACGATCTCTGTTCATTGCAAGTTCCGCCTCCCAGGTTCGCGCCATTCTCCTGCCTCAGCCTCCCAAGTAGCTGGGACTACAGGCACCCGCCACCACGCCCGGCTAATTTTTTGTATTTTTACAGAGACGAGGTTTCACCGTGTTAGACAGGATGGTCTCGATCTCCTGACCTCGTGATCTGCCTGCCTCGGCCTCCCAAAGTGCTGGGATTACAGGCTTGAGCCACCAAGTCCGGCCTCAGACCATTTTTCTAGAGATGGTGAAATTGCCCCTGCAATGAATCAAGCAATAGATAAAAATATTGGTCCAGTGTTTGGGGAGAATGGTAGGATGTTCTCTGGCAGAGCTCTCTCTTTCCTTCTCTCTCTCTCTCTCTCTTCCTTTCCTTCTCCTTTCTCACTCTCTCTTCTCCCCATTCCCACTCTCTCCACTAGGTTCTCTTCTCTCTCTGTCTCCCTCTCACCCTCTTTGTCACTGGGCTCTCTTTACATGTTGCTTTTCTAGAGAAGTAATCCCAACATAAGGTATATTGAGAAGTTTTCAATGGTTTTCCTCTCAGAACCCTGTTCGTGGGGTCTAGCAGGGCATGCACCCCAAGAATCCTAATTCTTGGAATTTTAAATACTAACATTTGGGGATGAAGGCCTTGTTTCTGTGCTATCAAACAAATAATATTTCTGTGAACACACACAGACGCATGCCCACACACACACACACACACCCCACTCCAGTACTTACATGCACGTCCACTTTCTTCCAGGAGGAGGAAAGGAAAGGGAAGGAAGCTTTTTCTCCATTGCCCAAAGTCTTTGATATTTGTATTAGTCTGTTCTCACACTGCTATAAAGAACTGCCCAAGGTGGGATAATTCATAAAGGAAAAAGGTGTAATTGACTTACAGTTCCGCATGGCTGGGGAGGCCTCAGGACACTTACAATCACAGTGGAATGCACCTCTTCACAGGGCAGCAGGAGAGAGAATGAGCGCCGAGCAAAGGGGGAAGCCCCTTATAAAATCATTATATGAGAACTCACTCACCATCACAATAACAGCATAAGGGAAACCAGCCCCATGATTCAATTATCTCCACCTGGTCCCTCCCTTGACATGAGGGGATTATTACAATTCAAGGTGAGATTTGGGTGGGGACACAGAGCTAAACCACATCAATATTGATTTCTTATTTACTGATTTTCTAAATTCCTAGAATTCATCCGGGCCTTGTACTGTCTTTTGGTGCAGGTTTAACCACAGTCTTGACTGTGTTAGGAAAAGTCTCCTGATGCCATGGACTCAGCCTTGCAAAAATGGTCTCCTCTGTATTTTATCCAGTTCTTTAGAGTAGGTAGGGAATTTTATTGATTGAAACATCTTTATAAAAAGACTCTTCTCCTTCCATCCCTCCCCTGAAACACATTTCTTTCTCTTGACATTTCATAAATTTCTGGTTATATTTAGTAATAATAGCAAGAATAGCAGTGATGATAGCAGTAGAGTTGTAGTAATTGATCCAAGCGCTAAAATTTTATGATGTGCCACGTTTTTCTTTAACGTGTATAAACTCACTGATTCTTTGGGAAGTCACTCAGTGGGTTTGGGACGAGGCTAACTGCCCTTATCTTCCCATCAGGGGAGCTGTCACTCAGACAAGTTCAATCAGCACAGGCCATCCCCTGGCCTTGGGATTTGTGTAGGGATGAGAATGAGACCCCAAACGCCCCATAAGAATAGATCATGTGGGTGGGGTGGGAGAAAAGGTCTCCTGCTGTGAGATCAGAACTGTAAACTTCATGGAAGCTGGGGCTTTGTGCTTGTCCCTCCTTCTTATGGAGAAAGACTGTCTGGACATGAGGTGATCCCCAAGAAAACAATCCAGGAAGCAAGGGAGGGGACATGTCAAGAACATTTGAACACAGAGTCAGCCTCGCTTCATTTCCATATGTCTCATGAAATTCCATTTATGTGAGCTAGCATTTTTTTTCTGTAACTCAGATTGAGTTCAGTTTTGTCATTTGCAGTCAGAGTCTTGGTAGTACAATTACTATGGCCATTTCGTTGATAGCAAGCTACAGCTGACAGAGCCGAGGTCGTCTCCTCCAGGTCCCAGAGCTGCTACGTGGCTGAGCTGCAGTTCAGAGCCAGGGTACTCAGCTTGCAAGCCTGTGCCCTCTCCTCCGTGGCATGCTTCTCCCAGGCTGGCACTGAATCACCGGAAGGACTCCTTAAGACATGGATAGGGGATCCACCCCAGAGGTCCTGAATCAGCAAGTCTGGGGAGGAGACTGAGAATTGACTTTTCTATCAAGTTCCCCAGTGATGCTGATGCTGCTGGTGTGCGTACGACGTTCTGGAACCTCCGCTCCCTGCTCTACTGCCTTCTGGGTGGAGCCCTAGAGCTGAGCTCCCAGCTGTGGGCATGGCAGGCACTGAAGAGTGTTGCTTTAGGGTAATGTGTTAACAGTCTAAGAAGGTGCGTGGTGAGTAGGCTGACCATTTCTCTCTCTTATTGAACAAAATATTGCTAAGCCCTGGATTTTCTCAGCTGTAAATCACTGAAATCTGAATAAAATTACCCCTACAATGAATCAGTCAATAGATTAAAATATTGGCCCAGTGTTCGGGAAGGACTGAAGGATGCTCATTGAGCTCTCTCTTTCCTTCTCTCTCTCTTTTCTCCCCACCCACACTCCCTCCCCTGTGTTCTCTTCTCCATCTTTCCGCTGTCCCCCTCTCCTTTGCTGGGCTCTCTTTATGCATTGCTCTTACTCTGTACCAGCACAGGTGGGCTCTTGGCATGTGACAGGGCAGCCAGCCAGGCAGCTCTGTGCTGTGGGGTGATCTTCTCTGGTGGCTCCGACAGACACGCATGCAAGAGGAGACTCTGAATAACTGGGCCTTAGCTTGGATGCACCTCAGTCATGCTGTGGGCAGAGAGAGGCTATGTCACCAGAAAAAAAGGAGAGGGCTGGAGAAACATGCTGGAAAGACAAACAGCAAAAAGATTTTCCTGGATCATCCTGGCCCAATGTAACCATGAGTCATTAAAACTGGAGGAAGGTGGAAGAGTGCTCAGAGGGTTGAGACAGGAGAGGAAGAAGAGATTCAAATCATGAAGAGACTCAGCACTGCTGGCTGGGATGATGGAGGAAGGGGGCTACAAGCCAAGAAGTGTAGGCTCCCTTTAGACACTGGGCAGGGCCCGCAGCTGACATCAAGGAGACAGGACTTTGGTCTTGCAACAGTGAGGAAATGTGTTCCACTCACGCAGTGAGCAGGCAAGGAAGCAGGTTCTCTCCAGAGCCTCTAGAGAGAAACCACAGCCCTAAGACACCTTGATTTTGGCCCCGTGAGACCTATGCCAGCCCTCTTACTGCCGCAGGGTGAGATAGGAAATTGGTGGTGTTTCAGTCACTGAATTTGTGGCAATGGGTTATAGCAACAATGGAAAACTACGGAAGAACCAAATACCCCAGCTGTATCAAATTAAGAGACATAAGCCCTGTTGCAAACCCTGGCTCATTGCCTCACCTGCAGGGTCCGTCGTCCTCCCTGAGGTGCAGTTTCCTTGCCTTTAAAATAGAAATAATAGCACAACCAACCTCCCAGGTTGCTCTTTTAATTGAATAACATTATTCTTGTAAGGCACCCAGCACATACTAGCTGTTCAATAATTGTTAAATTAAGAAGAACTAAGAGAAAAAAAAGAGAGAGAAAGAAGCTCCTTTGATATTTTTTGGACTTTTAAAAATAAACTGGGTCAAAAAGAAATACAGCTTGAATATATGTTGCAGACTAATTCAGTTTTGAAGTCTTTTGAGAGCTTTTATATTTTCATCTCTATAAAATTGTAGAGTGCTGAAAATACTCCAAAATACATTAAAATTTCATTAGAAGGTGCTGTATGGGGCCACACCTTATTTTTCTTGAAAGGAAAGGAATGTGAAGGGGAGGGAACCAGAAACACATAATTTCAAAATTCCACTTCCAAATGCATCTATTTTTTGACATTTAAAATCGCAAACAGATTCAAATGCCTTGGCTATAGTGTCACAGCAAGTTGAAAACCAAGCACATTAACATGGAATTATTTCTGTATTAAAAGGTTAACCTTGTCGGTGCTCAGATGTGCTTGCTTCCCATTTCATATGGCTGGGTGTGTGATTTTTCTCCTGCATTACATTTTCCTATCACACAAAACAGCCTTGACCCCACTCTTTTATTTTTGCTCGACTTCCCTGTCTTTTAGGATGGACATAAAACCTTGGAGTCTTGGGGTTGGAGTCCTGTATCCACCATCTACCAGGTGGGGCCGTGGGCTGGTTATTCAGCCTCTGTGATTCTCCCTGCTGGCACCTGTAAAGTGGGGACAACAGTGGAACTATCTGACTGATTGAGTGGTTGGAGGATGGGACAAGAGAACCCCGAGAATGCACTTGGCAGAGTAGCCCCTGAAACTCACAGGCTATAAGTGTTCTCATCGCCTCCACTCACCCCCTTAACAGTTCTAGTGCCAAGTATCCAACCCAGGCTGGTGTTTATTCACTCCAGCGTCACATAAGTAATGTCATTCAAGGTCTCTGGATCTTATCCACCTGTCTTTTACTTCTCAGCTCCTAGGTGCTCTGCCCATTGATTTGTTGCTGCTATTCTAGGAGGGTGTGCATTCAAAAATATTTATCATTCTTCCCCTGCCCACCCTATCACCCACGCCTTGACTATCCAGGGATGAGGGTTTATTCTCAAATCATTGGTCGGGGCCAAGCCCACACACATGCAGTATGGAATCATCCTTTACTCATTGGTTTATTAACAGAAAATCATTTTCTAACTCACTATTACAATAACAATGATTATTGCAATTGAATTGCAATTCAAGGTGTCTTCCAGTGTTTCAATGGTTATTTTTATTTCGCAGTTGCCAGTATTGCTAATAACTCATAAGGGGTTACAGTCATCACCCACTCCTATTAGCTTCAAGGTGTCTGCAGCAGATGCAGGGAGGCAGGAGTTCTTGCGGGGCAGAGGGGCTTTAGCAATCCCCTTGTCTGAGTCTCATCCAGGGAGTCAGCTTCTGTTTGATTCCTGTACTCGTCCCCCTGCCACTTCCACCTGTCCAAGGCTTCTGAGAAACTGTCGGGTACGGAGGCACCTCAGACCTGCCAGGACGTTCTGTCTGACTTGACGTCTGACTTGACATCTGCCCTTTGTTCTGAGGGGCCAAGGTCAGGCAATGGAAGGAGAGCTGGCTGCCTGCCTCTCTGCACAGGGAGGCTGAGCCTACTTCAGACCACCTGTCTCCAAAGCTCAGACCACTTAAGATGTGAACACAGAAAACCTGCAAGAACCTTTCTCAGGGGATGTGGGGTCTCTGAGTTGGGATTTCTCTCGAGATAAGGATTTGAGTGATTGAAGGAAACACCAGTTAGAGAGTGGGGAAGGGAGACAGGGACGGAAGGAGGTTGCATCCTTGAAGGTGCATCCTCAAGCTATACTCCATGAGGCAACTGACCCCGCTTGCAGCCTTTGTGGCACCATGAGGGAAGTGGAGAAAATGTCTCTGCACTGTCCTGAGAGAGGTGTGGGAAAGCAAGGGCTCATCTGCAGCCTCCACCCATCCTGGGCCAAGGCTGCTCCCATTACCCATTCTGGACTCAGAGCTGCAAGTGCCCCCCAGGTAGCAGCCTTCCGTGTTTTGAGGAGGCTCCTCACCCTTCTCCAGCCAGCTTCTTTCTTCAGCCTGATGCTTGGGGCTCCTGGCAACTTGAGGTCCGACCTTCTGGCTGTAGTGGTGGCAGTGACAGAGGGCTTAACAGAATCTCCATGTAGGAAAGAATCTTAAAGGGTGAGCATTAGGTATGTAAAGGGAGGGTGTTTACTGCAAACTGCAGGTGCACTGATGCCCATGTATGTCTGCAGCCACTGTCATTCCTACCTGGAGAGAGCTCAGGAGAGAGATGGTCAGGACAGAAGTCCGTCTGTGGCTGAGTCAGTACCTCAGGTGGGAAGAAGCTGATGGAATCCTTCTTGGGCAGCTCCTGCCCCTCTCCAGCCTAAGTGTAAGCAGTTTGGAGCCCCAGCACTGGCCGGGGGCGGGGAGGGGGGCGGTTCATTTTCTCCTTACCTCCATCTGGAGCTCCCCGAAAATGCTGACAGGAAGGTACAGGATGTTGCAGTCCCTGCTGGGCTGGGGCAGCCCAGTGTGGCCTCTCCAGGTGGAGTTCCAGGCTGCCGTGCAGTCAGGTGGGAGAGGAAGTCTAGGTGGATGGATGGGGCCACGGCTTCGAGCTGGTGGACAGGCACCTGGTAAGAACTCCTATCAGGACACTCAGAAATTTCTGGGGCCACTTTGAGGATCCTCATTTCATCAATCAGGCCAGTAGGTAGATACTAGTGGAGGGTGTCTACCCACCACCAGGGGGTCAGCCTACCCATTAGGAAACACAGGGAAAGTCCAGTTGATGGACAGGCTGTAGAGTAACAAGCCTCAAGATTAAGGAATTGTTTCATATTAAAAGGAGACTAAAGAGATGAGAACTAAATGCACCAAGTGATCTTGGACTGGATCGTGTGCAGGAAAAAAATCCTATCAAGGACATTATTGGGACAATTGACAAAATTGGAATACGATCTATCATTTAGATTTTTGTATTAATGTTATATTTTCTGAAGTTAGTGACTGTGCTAAAATATGTAATAAGTCTTGTTCTTAGAGTGTAGACACTGAACATCATGGAGAAATGGGCACGGTGGGTGCCACCTGCCTAAAAATGACTCTGAAACACAAGCTTGCACACACACACGTGCACATGTATGGAAAACTTGGCAAAATGTTAAAAATTAGTGAATCTGGGTAAAAGGTGTATTGGAGATCTTTGCACTATTCTTGCAAATTCTTTTATAACTCTGAAAATAATTTCAAAATAAAACATTTCTTAAAAAGGTATTTTGAAGGCCAGGCGCGGTGGCTCACGCCTGTAATCCCAGCACTTTGGGAGGCCAAGGTGGGCGGATCACGAGGTCAGGAGATCGAGACCATCCTGGCTAACATGGTGAAACCCCGTCTCTACTAAAAATACAAAAAATTAGCCGGGTATGGTGGTGGGCACCTGTAGTCCCAGCTACTCGGGAGGCTGAGGCAGGAGAATGGTGTGAACCCAGGGGGCAGAGCTTGCAGTGAGCCGAGATAGCGCCACTGCACTCCAGCCTGGGCGACAGAGCGAGACTCTGTCTCGGAAAAAAAAAAGATATTTTGAACTTATGTTTAGTTACAACTTAGGCCAGAATAGCACACCCATAGGTGCACACACAGGATTGTCTCCCTGAAGGTAAACAGCCCTCTGCCCCCATTACTCCTACCCCCGCCCCACCCCCTCACCGAGCGTGGTTCATGGAGCACCCAGGCAACCCCACTGCAGACGCCAGCATTCGGGTGCATCCACTCTGGAACTCTAATTTGGGACTCATGCTTGAAACAGCCAATTGCGTTTTTTTCTGTCTTTATCCTCTTATTCCACGTGACCTCTTTTGCTGTTTGCTCTGAAGCTGACCCTTACTGAGCCCCAAGGCCCTTCCAAGTGAATCATGACTGTGTCACATGGCCTGTATTTTAAGCCAGATTCTTGCTAACATACTCGCAAAATTGGGTGAAAATTTATCCAGTCCTTTTGGCATGATGTCATGAAAGAAACTTAATTTTTTTGCTAGAGTGAGCCTGTCAGGCAGGGCCAAGGAGGTTACAGGAAGGGTATGGCTCACCCACAGACCCTCCTGGGGAAGCCAATATCCAAAATGCCCAGGCATAGGAACTGTTAGGTCACTTTCATCAGAGAGAGGGATGGGCAGGGGGCCAAGCACTCACCCTCAGAGCCAGAGACATTGCCCCGAGGCACCTTTATATTAGAAAACGACAGGAAATAGAACAGTGCCACACAGGCAAAGCGTCTGTCCATTGTGATCAAATCAGGTGCAAAGTATAAGAAATGAGAGGACCCTGTGATGTTGCTGGGGTCTTCCTTTCTCAGTATCTCCTTGAAGCTGAGGTCCAGGAGGGACTGGGTCTGGCTGGAAGAAGGATTTGCAAGAGAAGGAAATCTACCCCCAACCCCCAGAGGAAAGAGGGTGCTCCCTGTGGTGCAGAGTGGCAGCAGCTGGAATTAGGGCAGGCAGTGTAAGGCTGCTGCAGACACAGAAACTGAAAACACACAAGGACACTCCCAGGGATTCATAAACACACCAGCCAGGTGTCCTCTCCACAGCCCATTTGCAGCTGGCAGAAAAACCCTCCCAATCTGCAGGGAGGAGCTTCACAGGGACCCTGGAGAGAATGTTGTGCTTCAGCGAGTTCACGTAAAATCATCTCTGATGGTGTTGAGGAAAGGTGAGCAGGGGACTGGCCACCCTATATTAGGTTTGTAAAATTTTAATAATGTTCCTTTTAATTTGTGAAGTCAATATTTTCTTTTCTCTGTGCTGGGAAAGGCTGCGCCGTGGGGGCCGACTCAGGGTCCTCTCCTCACTGGGAGGCCATGGCCTCTTATGTCTTATTCACTGGCCTCCTGGCAGACTCATAATGAGCCCACAGACCTGCTGTGGAATGAAGCCAAAGCTGTGAGTGTGTCTGGGTGACTTATTCTCCTCTCCCAGTGCCAGGGAACTTTGGTCTCTCAGTCACTCATGGATTCAACAGATACTTCGGAGCAGCTGTTATGGACCAGGTGCTCATAGCTCTCACATCACTAGGTATTGAGGTGAGAGCTGTGAGCAGAATGGCAAAGTCCCCACCCTGGGGGGCTCACATTCCAGCCAGGAGATGCACAGGAAATAAGGGAGCAGACAGCCCCACGGGGTGTGCTGTGAGATGCCAGCTATGATGATGAAGCCGCTCAGGGCTGCAGCGGGTGGCTGGAGATTAGGCAGGTCAAGGTCTTCGGGAAAACTGCAAGGTCACCTGAGCCCAGGGGACAGGTGCCTTCAGATGAATTAGGGGTCAGGGAGTGGGAGCAGTGGAGGAGGACCTGGGACGTGGGAAACGGTGGGAGGAGCACAGCCTGTGGGGCTCAGGAAGGGTTTTGGGTTGCATCTGAGTGACAGGAGAAGTGGGTTTGGAGATAGAGTAATGACATGGTCAGAGCCGTGTTTTTTTAAGGAGCTTCTGATGGTGAGCAGAGATGGAGTCTGGGGTCAAGGACAGAAGCGGAGGGATGAGGCACTCAGTATCAAGGCCAGTCAAAGCATTAGAATGACCCTACTTGAATTCAGTGTCTGTGATCCTCAATGGCTGCCCAGACTGAGCTGTGCGAGGCAGAGTGTCCCTGTTCCTTATCTGTCCCCATGAGTGGTCACGGTATTGGTGACAGCGGGAAGCAGCCAACACTTAGGGGATATTCTTGATGGGCTAGACCAATACTTCTCAACAAGGGGGATTCTTCTCCACAGCGGACATTCAGCAACGTCTGGGGGCATTGTCATTGGCACATTTGGGGGTTGTGCTCCTGGCACCTAGTGGGTGCAAGCCAGGGATGGCGCTCAGCATCCTGCAGGGCACAAGATGACCCCACCTCAGAGTAGTGTCTGACACAGAAAGTCCCAAGTGCTGAGGCTGAGAAATCTTGGGCCAGAACAGGATAAAGGCTACGTGTGCTTTGCTTCATTTCATCCTAGAAGAACCCTGTCAGGAATTAAGATTCTCGTTGTGTAGTTGGGGAAGCTGAGACACGGAAGGCTGAGCTGTCTGACGTGACGCAGCTGGGGAGTGGCCGAGCTGGGATTGGAGCCCAGGTCTGTCTGACTCTGGAGTCTGTGCCTTTGACTGATGCAGAAATTCAGAACATCCGTGCTGAGGCGTAGCAGGGGTCCAGCATACACGGGGGCTCAAGTGCATAAAAAACCCTCTCTTTGTTTTGAGATGCAAGTTCGTCAGGACCTCCAAACCATTGCCTCCCATCTTCCCCTCCTCCAAACTGTTCGGCGATCCCCTTGGTTTGTTCAGCCTCCCCAGAGTCATCAAAACATTGACACCGCTGCCCTATTACTCATCAAAAATGCACCCTGTCACACCAGCAAGCCAGGGGTTAAGGCATCTCAAGGTGAGGGTGGAGGAGACTGAGTTCAGCAGAAGGTGAGTGGCCCTGTGGGAGCCGTGCCCGGACATGACAGAGGTGGGATTCCACATATGAAAAACACCTTCCTCCTGCCCCAGGCCCCTTTCTTATGAGAATCCAACAGGCAGCCAGTGGTCTCCAGCATGGGGATTCCTGGACAACATCATGTGGTAGGTGACCCCTGAAGGCTCACTGCACCTGCTGTATCTATTGGACGTGTGTGTGTGTGTTTGAGCTGATGACTATGTATAGGAATTCAATTCAGCAGACATGTGGATGCTTACCACATGCACTGCCTCCACTTGCTTTTGCCTGTGTGCACCTGCTCATGCAACATCTTCATGGCAAACCCAGGGGCACATGCACTGGGGTAGTGCAGGATCCAACGGTGCCATCTGCACCCAGCAGACTTTCCAGGAGAGAAGATTGACTGAGCACTCAGCCATCAATGTCAGCCCGTAGTGGAAGGCTCTAGGGCAAAAATTCTTTTATGGGCATCGCAGAACAAGTCTTCATTGAACACTGTGAACTGGACAAGTGGGAAGGTGGATGAAGAGCTAATTCACTGAAACAAGGTGAGGCCCCATGGACCAACCAAAATGTGGAATCAAGGCTGCTACTGTTAGGACTTTCAGCTGCTTAATGATATATATTCCTTCTCCTGTTAAAGATGAGACGCCCGAGAATGTTCCCTCCCCAACTCAGAATCCTTTGCAAAACCACCAGGATCTTGGACAAAGAGGTAATGAAGATTTTCTGCGATTAAAAAAAAAAGAAAGAAAGAAACTTGGAATGAATCTATTTTTGCCACTTCAAGTGTGGGTTCACCTGACCCATAATTGCCATGTTCCTGCTCATTTTGCCTCTCCGCCCCCAACTATTGATTTGATTTGGGAGATAAATATGCTGCAGTGTTATTTAGAGTCAACCTGCCTCTGAGTGTGGGTTAGGGGGGTGGGGAAGAGAGAAGGTGGCACTGAGCAGAATTTTAATCAGGTTTTAGCGTTCTCTACCTGCTCATGTAACTAATCAAATACTCCTGTCCCGAGGGCAGAAATTCACACAATGCATTTCCATTAAAAAATTACTCTTTAATCAACTTCCTCCTACTCAGGGCCATCCGAGGGGCAGGAGGACCAGGCATTCCTGCCAAGGTCATCCTGATTGTGGAAGCTTGCCAGGACAGAGTCCCATCTCTGGAACAAAGTCTTCTTTGTGCGTGGTGAGATGGAGTTGGTGTGTTTTGGTTTTATTAACCTAGGGACTATTTACCCATCTCACTATTTCCCTTGCATATGTCTAAAAGGCAAAACTAGGAAAGGGCTAGGTGGTCTCTGAATCCTCTCCTCTCTATCTCCCTAAAAGAGGTGGCTGTTTCTGTCAAGACCATTTGGTGGCTGGAGAGACCCACGGCAGATAGCTACTTACTCAGCTATTTCCGTGTGTGTGTGTGTGTGTGTGTGTTGCGGAGGTCTTCATATTTGAAAAAATATTTTCTTTATATATGACAATACTTGATTCCAACAAATTATATCATAATGCTGGAAGTCCAGGCAACCTGTTAAGCCAGAGTGGCAGATCCATTATGTGGCCTGGGAATCAGTGTGGACCCTTTCAGCGACCCTGAAATCCTAAGTGTAGATAACACACCCTGCTTTCACGCTGAAGTGCTGCAATATGACCCAAAAGGAAGAAATAAAACCTCTCAGTTGTTGTTGCTAAGAATTCCTATTACCAAGAAAATCCATGCATGCAGTATAAACTGTTGGTTTTCTTAGAGGGCAAAAATCAGGGTTAAGCCTGGGTTTTGGCCTCCTACAAAAACGTAAGGCAGCAATGAGGAAAGACGTGATCCTTTACTGAAAGAAAACAAATACATAGGATCATAGGAAAGGTTTCACAGCTAGATTTTTTTTTTGGGATGGAGTCTAGCTCTGTTGCCTAGGCTGGAGTGCAGTGGCAAAATTTCAGCTCACTGCAACCTCCACCTCCCAGGTTCAAGTGATTCTCCTGTCTCAGCCTCCCAAGTAGCTGGGATTGCAGGTACCTTCCACCACACCTGGATAATTTTTGTATTTTTAGTAGAGACGAGGTTTCACCATGTTGGCCAAGCTGGTCTCAAACTCCTCACCTCAAGTGATCTGCCTGCCTTGGCCTCTCAAAGTGCTGGGATTACAGGCGTGAGCCACTGCGCCCAGCTAGCTTCATAGCTAGATTTTGGATGCTAGAGTCTGTGGAAATTTTGTCTTCTCTCTCTGTCTCTCTCTCACCCTTCTGAATACCTGCCCCATTTTCTTTACTTTTCTAAAATGTTTCCATTGCTTTTCTATCTTGCTCATGCTTTTCAGTTGCAAATGGTAGAATCTGTCCTAGCTAGTAGCTAGTTTCAACATAAAGGGATTTCCTTAAAGGGCCTTGGTTAGCTCACAGCATCCCTAGGAAAGTCAGTGACTTGGGCTTGAGGTCTATGCACCCAGGAACACTAGCCCTCACTGAGCTGCTTCCTTCAGGGTCCAGGATGCCCACTGCCCCTGCTGTCTCTGAAGCTTGCTGTGGGGCAGGCTGATGCTATTGGTGTAGACCTAGACACAGGTCCCTGCAGTTAGGACAGATACCTGACCTGGTCCCACATGCTGTGAGGACACAAGACCCCGTGTCCTTATTCTTTGCCAGAGCTTGGAAGCAAGGAAGACAGATACATCAGGACGGTGCCTAGGCAGTCTGCAGCTGATGGTCCTCTATCTACTTCATAATCTTTACTGTGTGCCAGTGAACAAGAGCCCCAGGTGCCCACCCTCCTCAGAGACAGTTCTGTGCGAAGGATAGACCAAACCAAGCAAGCAGACAAATACATCACAGTAATTGTATGAGGAGGAAAATCAGCAAGGAAACCAGCAGTCAGTGTGCGGAGAGCTGTTCCCCAGATGGAGTCAAGGAAGTCTTCCTGCAGAGGTGACGTGATTGAGACGGGAGTTGGGGAAGGTGCACTGGAAGCTGGGTGGGTCTCAGAGGGCAGCCTGGTGGTTTATTCGGCCTGGTTGTGTGTGCCAGGCACGGCCGAGGGCACTAAAGGAAGGGTGCCTCACTGCAGAGGAGCAGGAAGCTCCAGTGCCTGCAGGCTCCTGGGATGGAGTAAGGACATGTGGGTGTCGGGATGTGATTCTGGTGAAGCATTCGAGCCCTACCACTCCAAAACCCGAGTTCAAGAACTCACCCGCTACATATGAGCAGTGTGGACTTGTGAAAATTAACCTCTCTTATCCTTGGCTTTCTTTTTGGTACAGTGGAGTTGATGAAAAGCATCAGCTTCAGAGGATTGGAGGAAAGGCACGTAGAGTGCTGATGACAGGGCCTGGCACACAGCAGGAGCTCAACCAATGCTCAGCGCTGAGAAGGGACTCACTGTGCTTAGCAATATTGCTGCAGGAAAGCCAGATTGTCCCTTCAGGATCCATCAATGCCGAGGGCAAGGAGAGAAAAGCATTTGGGATTTTCTTTTATGGGTCTCTTCTTTCAATTTCATTTTCATGTATCTCAATTTTTGTTGACTGTATTCACCACTACTTCTTGACTGTTTTTTATGTTCTAGGCACTTTTCACAAATATCTATTTAATCCTTAGTTCTCTATGAATTAAATAGCTATTTGTGAAATCCTATTGGTGGAATCCTCCCACCTTTGTGAGTGTGAGTGTGTGTGTAACTTATGTATCATAGAGTTTAAGTAAACTGTTAAATATTACACAGCTATTGAGTGGTGTAGCTGGGGTTTGAACCAAAATCTACCTGGCTCCAAGTTCCTTCTCCTGACTGATATTAGTTTGTTGGGCATCACGAGGTGAGGGCATCTAAAAAGTCTTGTGTGTTTAGATCCTTCCTGGATTTCTCAGGGACTTGTTTCTGTTGACCAACAGGTGTTAGGAGGTAGAAGGAAATGCATGTAAAGTACCGGCCTACAACTGTTGCTTCTGGCAGAAGAGCTGAGCTTCACCCATCTCTGCCATTAGATAAAGGATGTGGTTGCTATTGCCTAAGAGCCTTCTTCTTGGAAATAATGCCAAAAAAAAAAAAAAAAAAAAAAGCAATTCCTTGCAAATCCAGCAGTCACTAAAAACACAGAGAACTGAGTTTTTAGGATGGTCAAAAGCCACCCACCTAGTCCATTTTATTTGTTTCCTGTTCATTTCTTTTATTTTCTTCTTCTATCTCCATAATCTTTATTTCCCCACATGACAAGATTCTCATCTAACTCTATTTAACATACCAATGCTTCTTGAGGACGCTGTTATCTATTGTTTCTTACGGTGCACATTCATTAGCACTTGCCAGAGAGGGGCTGTGTACTGTAATTTCTGCGCCTGCCTTTGTAGGTTTTAGATTAATTCCTGCTGTGGTCATGTTCTTTGGGATAATTTTATCAAGATTTTCTTTCTCTTGCTTTATTACTTGCTTTCTTGGTTACTTTATTAAATTTTAAAATGTCTTATTAAGGTTACTTCTTTCATTGTGACAAAAGTATAACTTTTCCAACTTTGCTCTAAAAACTTGTAGAACAAACTCTTAATAGCCGCCCCCCTCCCCAGGGACATGGGGCAGGACTAGGGTGGGAGTGTGGTGGGGAAGAACAGCTCTTACTTTTTAGTCTAAATGTTTCTTTATGGCTTCAATTATTTATAACCATCACAGACTATTTTAATGAATTGTTTTCAGTAATAAGACTTGTAGATCTGATAATGTTATTTTTATAAACTTTTTTTTAATCAGGCCATGCTCTTCAAGATGCAGAGGTATAAGAAGTCCTTTGTGAAATAACTTTTAAGAACTGTGCATTAAAAAGATGGCTAATGGCAATCCCAGCACTTTGGGAGGCCGAGGTGGGTGGATCACGAGGTCAGGAGTTCAAGACCAGCCTGGCCAACGTGGTGAGATCCTGTCTCTATTAAAAATGCAAAAATTAGCTGGGCATGGTGGTGTGCACCTGTAATCCCAGCTACTCAGGAGGCTGAGGCAGGAGAATTGCTTAACCGGGACCCAGGAGGTGGAGGTTGCAGTGAGCCAAGATTACGCCACTGCACTTCAGCCTGGGCTACAGAGCAAGACTCTGTCAAAAAAAAGAAAAAAAAAAAAAAAACAAGGAAAAGAAAAGAAACTATTGTGAATATGAGAGCTTCATTGAATCCAGGGATATGGCTTAATAGAGATTTTTAAGGCCACTTGACCTAACTAGAGTTTGCAGCTCAAATAGAAGTTTTATTGGGTTCTGTTATTGGATTATCCAGTGGGGCAGAGGTAGAGCTGCCAGCTCCCAAATTAACACTGTAGATTGGCATCTACTGCAGGCAAATGACTTCCAACTTGGCCATCACTGAAAACCATATGGAAAGACAAGTTACAAAGTCTCTGGAGGCTTTTTGGTGACTTAGTGATTGGCCTTTTGGAAATGGACAGAGCAAGGAGACAGAACAAACCTGAATATTTGGTGGCTGCAGCTCTTTTGGTCTTCACAATCCATTAAGTCCTCACCTGGGTAGGTGTCTACCTGTTACAGGTGGGCAGGTAAGCCTGCTCGCTGGCCATGAAGGCAGGAAACCTCTGGATGGAAAATGAGCCTGTCTCGGAGAGCGACCCCTGGTTGACGGGGAGCTTTCCTGCACTTCACAAACATCACTAAAGGTGAATCCCATTCCCCTCCTCTGTCTACCTCCTTCTCTCTGGGCTCGTCTCTGTTTCCAGTCATCTAAATAGAAAGGAATCCTTAAAGATACAGTAGTCAAAACATTGTAAGCCCTCTCCTACCCCTCTGTCCACTCCCCACACTCACACATCAGATGTGGGTTTCTTAAATATAAATCTAGGATTAATGCATTCAAGCCTGGTTCCTTGGGGGAAAGCTGGAATAACCAGCAAATGTCAAAATGTTTTCTTTAAATATCTAAGTGAGTGGAAAATAAAACAATATAATTTCCCTAGGAATTACCTGGCCACTGGTCTTTTCCATAGACATGATACATCCCCTTATTTCTCCCCAGGGTGAATCCAGTTGGGAGTATTTGACACTGCAGATCTCGGGTGCTCAGAGGGAGGCACCATTAGTTTAATAAGAGAAGGTCCTGAGTCTGAGGGTTCTAAAGGTGGCCCCCATAGTCTCTAGGCAAACTGCTTAGCCATGGTCTCATGAATATCACATCTTTCTGTAGGTCTGGAAGAGACCTGGCAACACCTCCAGAAATGGCCTCCTTCTCTGGGTAGTACCAGTTAACCTCTAGAATCTAGTATAACTCGAAATTTTTATTGGAATTATCCAAGCCATTACCCTGCTCGCTGTATTAGCTCTGCCCTCGAGCGCTCTTGACTAAGTATCAGGGGAATGAAGAGCTTTGTCAATTGGAACCCAAGCCTCCTGATCTTAATTAGAGATGTGCCAAAGTACCTGAATTTAATGGGGGAGGTTGGCAGACAGTTCTCTCTCCACCCCTCTTGCATTTAATGACTTCATTACTGATTACTGTCCACAGCAATGCAGAAATTAAATATGCTCTGCAGAAAAGCAAAAAGGTTGAAATGCAGTTGCTTTTGCATAGCAAGTTCCACGCGAAGCTTTGCACTGTTTGCAAAACGGGGAGAGCCAAGATGTTAGCATGCCTCCCCCACACATAGCCTGCCACAGCGCAGCTCAGCCCAGCAGTCTGGCCTCCCAGGCCCGGGAGGGGCCCATACGGAAGGTGGGGAGAATGAATTATTCATGTGCTCGCTCCCATCCACAGATAATTCAATATTCTGCTCTCAATAATCTTTGCCAGCATTATCTGTATTCATTCTCTCGTTCTGTAAAGAAGGCTGCTAAGTAATTGTTAAATATCTTTCCTGCTCCCTGAATAAATTGGAGATACAGAAAAATAATAGGGATATGATTGCAACATATTCATTTGGTCATGTTTGCCCTGATTTAGTGGGGCACGGCAGACAGCTCCAGCATTCCAGAACTATTGCCATACACCGAGAAGGGTCAAAGTCACACTTTTTTCCAACGATTTTTCTCAGACACTCATGCTCCTTAAAGCTCCCTCATAACCCATCACCCTGTGGTGGGGACACCAATTCTTAGCGTCCAGGTATCTTTTCCACGGAAGAGACATTCACGTCAAAACTCTGACAGTTTTCTTCTTTTATTTAAGCTAAACATTTCCATTTGAGACAAGAACATTTTAACCATTACATCCACAGGCTTTCTATGGTGCATTTGCAGGTTCAGTATTTCCCAGGCCAAGCAACAGTTTGTGCATATAGTAAATACAGCTGGAGGAAACTGTGTTTATAACACTTAGTTAGAAGCAGTAAATAGCCCTGGGTACTGATAAGAAAGGTAAAATGTATCCAGAGCTGCTGCAGAAGACAGAGGCAGAGGAAATGATGGAAATGGTGACCCTGTTTGTAGGAAAATCACCTGGAAAACAAACAGTTGCTTTAGCTTTTACACACGCAGAAAACTTTCAAGGAGAATGACTTCGACCCAGGAGGATGGGCTTTGACCTTGTTCCTAAAGGAGCCAAGCCCTGGCTAAGCTTGGGGTGGGGGACCAGCTCCAGGATGAGATGTCTGTCTGTGTCATTTTCCCTTTCTCTGTGAGCTTGTGAGCCAACCCGGAAGACACTGGGTGCTTTGGAAAAGAGCTGTCTGGGTTTGGGGGATCTGCTGGGGCTTACAGGTGGAGAATGGGGGGGACCAGCAGCGGGTTAGGGTGAAGATGGCCTCAGAGCGTGGCCGGCTTCTGACAGCCCCCTCCATCCACGTTGGATCTCCATTGTCATCAAGGTTGTTTACTGAGCTCCTGCTTGCAGTTGGCCTTGTGCTATAAAAAATACACTTAGACACTTAACACTTCTCTTCCTGAGAGCTTAGTCTATGACAACAGGGTCACAGATATTTATAAACACATGTATCTATTGAATAAATATCTGCTGAGGCTAGTCTCTCTTGCTATGAAATCCTTTCTCTGCCTTTATTCTCCTGCCTTTTTTTGTCATGTTCAACTGGTCTTTGGTGCAAATTCTTCTGAGTACCATGTGGTGGCTGTGCGTGGTGCTGCTCTGCTTTCTTGGTCCAGGGACTCTCCCGAAGTACAGGGTGCTTTGGTGTAAAGGGTTTTCTCACCAGGGTGATTGTGCCCCCTGCCCTGGCCCCTATGGAACGTTTGTCAAAGTCTGGAAACATTTTGGTTGTCACGATGTGGGAGAGATTGCTGCTGCATACAATGGGTAGAGCCCTGGACTTCACCATGGGTGCATGAACATTGTCTGTGCACAGCACAGCATCCACTCCCCAAGAATCTTCCAGTCCCAGAAGTCAGCAGTGTGGCGGCCTAGATGCCCTCATTGATAATGGGGCTGCCCCTTCAGGCGTTGCTGGGTTGAAGACCGGACTGTCACTTGCCAGTAGCAGGTTCTTTAACTTCTATGTGACTCCTTGCCTCATCTGAAAAACATACCTAGGGCTCCTCCTCAGGGATTCTGGGGGTTGATGAAATCGTGCTTGTGAGTACATAGCAGAGATATTATTCCTGGATCCTGTAACCGTGCAGGCCCAGCTGTCATCATTGTTGTTCTTATTTGGCTTTTAAACATCTAAACTGTATATGCTTCAATATAACCTCTCTGCTGCTTGTTGCCTCCTCTGCTCAAGAACCCTCAGTGGCTTCCCACTTTACCCACTTGCAATGGGCACCGCTTCCTGTTCGCCAGGGAAAGCACCCGGTAGCTTGGCCCCCACTGCCTGTTGTTTGATGCTTCTGAGCCAACTGTCAGCTGCTCAACTTCCTCCAAGGAAGTTGCCAATGCTTCAGAACTTCTGTTGGTCCCAGGCAGTATGGGGGGGCTGCGGTTTAGAGAGATTCAGTGTGTGCAGAGGTCTCCTCACCTGGCATCAGTGGGGAGGCCTTCACTCATCTCTCTCCTGTGTCTACACAGCCCCACCTGACCATCACAGCGAGCCTTGCCTCTTCTCAGATCTGTGTTCCCGGATGGGGTGGGGTGTGGTGCATGGAGCGCCCCTCCTTCCCTCCCCTGAGTCCTTCCCTGATGGAGACAGCTGCTCCTCTCCTTGCGGAAATACACTCCGGTGGCAGTGGGGTGGGGGGAGTGGGTTTAAGGGACAACTTATCAAGTGATACTGGTGACCCTCAAGAGGTCTGGTGTTGCCACCTATGTGGAAATGAGCTCCAGGGAAGAGGAAAACAGCCTCTGTTATCTGACACTCGGAATCTGCTTAAAAGGCTGCCTATTCCCAAAGACTTCCCCATTGTGCAGCTGTCCCTTCATTTGCTGCAGCTAAGGGGCCCGCCATGCCTCTGCTACCTTCCCGGTGACAGGGAAGCGGGGGTCTAGGTGGTGGAGCCCAGCCCCAGCCCATCAGAGCCCCCAGCTCTTCCCCTGGTAAATTCTGTCAGGTCCTCTGTCTTGGGTCACCCGTCAGCTCCTTCCATGGGCATTCCATGAGTACCTGACAGAAAGGCACCTTTTCCCAGTCATTCTGCATCATGTTACTTGCTTCTCGTTTCTCTATACTGTTGTCACCATCTGAGACGAGCTCACTGATTCATCCCCTTGTGATTCCTGTGAGCTCTGCATGGGAACAGGACGATTTCTATTTGGTTTATTCATCAGACTATCCAAAGAGCTCAGCTGAGGACCTGGCATGCCACAGGTGCTCAATAAGTATACACTGAATGCACTTGAATATGGCAAAGGCTCTCCTCGTGCCCCATGGAGAGGGAAGAGATGGTGGAAAGTGAGATGGAGCAGGGGAAAGGCTGGGCTCTTGACCTCATCATCTCTCTTCGTGAAGGCCCCCCATGATTGAGGCTGGGACCAGGGCAGGCTGTCATGGATGTGGCATGGTGACACCTACGAGGTTGATGGATTCTTCTCAGATTCTGCAGTGCCAAGGTCTCTGTCGAAGGTTACACTAGTATTCTGAGGGACGGGAGTCATTCTTAACTAGACAGGTGGGCCCATCACTCCATGGCTCTGGGTGAACATTTGTTGTGTTCAGGAGTCTGGACCACAGGCCACACGGAGCAGCAATGCTGCCGTCAGACACGGCTGGGAAAACAGTCTATGGAAACTGGCAAAGGACACAGACTGTGGGCATGAAAGGTGAAAGATTAGCCCAGGCCCCCACTCCATGTGGACGTCCAACCCACAGCTCCTCCATGTGCTGTGAGAAAAAACCTCTGTCATTTCAATCCACAAGGTGGATTGTCAGTAGCCTGTGGGGCCTCAGCGCTGGTAAGAACATCAGTCTTCATTCTCTGCCTCTGGACAACCTCAGCCCCTGCACCTTGCACCTTGCTTCTTAACTGACCTTTGGTGCAAACTGATCCTCCCACCTGCATCCTGTCTGAGCAGAGCCCAGTGACCCAGCAGGTGCCCAGTCCCTGGAGCCTGCTGTCACATTCTCCAGAAGGCATCCCATTCCTATTGGCTGCGACAAGTTTTGTTTAGAAGAAAACTTGCCCAAGTGGGATTGTGAATGGGCCTCTATCATTGATGCTTCTGAAACGCCACAGCGTTTCTACTCTATTCCTAAGTGTGAGTGTTGGTGGCATTAGCAGGGTTTAAAATCAAGAGCTAAAGGGTGAAATGTTGGAGCAGGCTGCAGAAAAGTCTTAGAATTTGGGCTCACACAGACCCTGTTTGAATCCTGGACCCACCATTTACCAGCTCTGTGACTTTGGGCAACTTTCATCACTTCTCTGAGTCTGTGTTTTCCACCTATAACATGTGGATAAAACAAGTATTTCACAAGGCTCTTAGCTGCAGATTACATGGAGTGTGACTGTTTCTGCCTGCCCCAAATTCCTTTCTTCTCTGCTAAAAGGGCCCCTCCTTGCTGTGAGGAGTACATTTCACTTGGTTCAATATCCTGACCTTCCCCTAGAGATAGGCAATGATCTGTCTTGACTGAACCAATCAGCTCAGGTATATACATGTGACTAGGTTGAATCAGTCTACTCAGGGACACACGACCAATTCAAACCAAGCAGCTCAGGGGTGCACACATGACCAACTAAAGCCAATCAGCTCAGAGACATACATATGACAAGACCAAACCAAACAACTCAGGATGGCACACGTGACCAGGATGAACTAATCAGTGCAGGGATGGCCACATGACTGGACCTAACCAATCAGCTCAGGGATAGGCACATGACCAGGTTGAACCAATCAGCTCAGAGATTTATGCATGGCCAGGTCAATCAGGATTCCCCCTAAGTTGTTCCCTGGTGACCATCAAGCCTACTAGGAGGGAGGGCTGGAGCCAGGGATGTTCTTCGAACACATAGACTGGGACCTCCCTGGAGTCCCTGAACTTTGCAGGTATATAAGCCAGTGTATTTCCTCTCTGCCTTGCTAGTCTGAATTGAGCATTTCGGCTATTGCAGCCAGGAAAGCATTGTGTGGTGCAGGGCATGGTAGGTGTGCAAGGGCGGGAGTGGGCCCAAGGCTGTAGAAGAAGAAACGTCATTTTCTCTTGACTGCACACAGGCATTGGAGCAACTGGCTGGAGATGGGCTGAATGGCCCTTCACAGTCTCTCCTAAAGGCCACCCACTCCTTAAATATCTGGGAGAAACCAAAAGTGCCTCTGTGAAGCCTTAGCTCTTAGCCACTTAGTGGGATGCAGACTCTCATCCTTGAAATGGGCGCTGAGCAAAATGTATGTCCTTATTGCAGCTCTGAGAGAGATCTCCTTCTCACCTGGTAATTCCCCAGTAGCCAAAAGAGGCTAATGAAAATGCGCTTTCGTTCCCAATTCCTCATGTAATTAATTTCTTCTCAGCAATGTAGAGCATGGTATCATCTCCATGGATTGCAGGTGAAGAAAAATTTTGCCTTTCCTGAAAAGAGACTTTGATCCTCATATGCGTGTGATCAAATCTTGATGTAACTTGAGTCAACATTTTAGGGTCCGAGTCTTTGTGTTGAGTCCCTAGAAGCCTTGGTCTTGGAGGCAGGAGCTGTCTTTCTGATGGGCAACATAAAAGTGAAGCTAGTTAAGGCCCTGGTTAAATAAGTCACAATTGGTAAACTCTCTGAATTTCAGGAACCTAAGTAAATTGAGTGTGGCACATAAGGGCTCACATGGAGTCTGGTTTCATAGGGCTTGACAGCTGAGCATCACATAAATAGGACTGACAGTACCAAGCCATGAATTATTCCTGCATAATGACGTTCTTCGAGACTAAGACAAAAGATGTCATTACTTCATTACTCTGCTGTGTCTTATTTATTCGGGGACTGCTCTGCGGAAACCATGAGAAAACATTTTCTTTATCCCCCGTACAGGATTGCCTCCATCAGGCAAAAATGGCCTGCTTCCAATCAAAGCACTTGCAAATTAATTATCCCCAGAGTCATGAAAATTCCTGGAGGTCACTGCAGACTGAGCTGGAGAGGGAAATCTGATTTGTCTCTCCTCGGTTCATCAGCTCGGAGTGTTTGCACCTTCACAGTATCCTTGCTGGAGGGTCTTCAACCTTTTCCTGAGAAGTCACTACTTCTGATTTCCCTGAAGTCTTATGACTGTTGATGAGAAAAGTCAGAGGCCGGCACGCTGAGGACACCTTCTCTAGGTCATTTCGGGGACCTTCAGAGAGGAGATTCTGGCAGTGAGGAACATCTTGGAGATTTATCTGTTGGTGCAGGTGGTAGCCATCCCTCTGGGATCCTGGACTCTAGATGTGGTTCCTGGCTCCTTATTACTTCCAGTGATCTCAGTGTGTGGAGGGAAGTGGCACGCATACACCCAGGCTGTGCACTTGCCAGTGAAGCAGATGAAGAACTTTGGGGGAGTGTTTTAGGAAGACCAGTGGACAGTGTTTGGGTTTCCTCAGAAGCCTAGTACAGGGCTTAGGAGAACAGGGGCTGCAAGCAGACTGGCTAGGTTCCCACCTCTGCTTCTCACTAACTAGGTGACTGGGCAAGTTACTAGGCTGCCCTGTGTCTCAGTCTCATCTATAAATAGGTTGTTGTGAAGATCGAATAATTTAACACTCATAAGATGCTTAGCACAACACCTGGTACACAGTCAGAACGGCCAGCCTTTATTTTTATTTTTATTGTTTTGAGATGGATTCTCGCTCTGTCATCCAGGCTGGAGTGCAGTGGCTCGATCTTGGCTCACTGCAACCTTCACCTCCCGGGTTCAAGTGATTCTCCTGTGCCTCCTGAGTAGCTGGGATTATAGGCGTGTGCCTGGCTAATTTTTTATATTTTTAGTAGAGATGGGGTTTCACCATGTTGGCCAGGCTGGTCTTCAACTCCTGACCTCAAGTGATCCACCTGCCTCAGCCTCCCAAAGTGCTGGGATTACAGGCATGAGCCACCGCGCCCAGCCAGTGTTTATTTTTTAATATGTCATTGGACTGTCATATTGGATTGAAATCTTGACAAAGGAGTATAAAAGAACTAACATATTAGAAACATATCATTGTTGATAGGCACTTAAAACGAATAGACATTGTACCTCCAATAGAAATGCAAGTCCATGGAAAATTGCTACTTGGGCCAGGCGCCATGGCTCATGCCTGTAATCCCAGCACTTTGGGAGGCCGAGGCAGGTGGATCACGAGGTCAGGAGTTTGAGACCAGCCTTGCCAACATGGTGAAACCCTGTCGCTAGTAAAACTACAAAAAAAAAGTTAGCTGGATGTGGTGGTGCATGACTGTAATCCCAGCTACTTGAGAGGCTAAGGCAGGAGAATCGCTTGAACCCAGGAGGTGGAGGCTGTAGTGGGCCCGGGACTGCAGCACTGCACTCCAGCCTGGGCAACGGAGCAAAACTCTGTATCAAAAAATAAGTAAATAAATGAATAAATAATTGCTATTCGATGTCCCTACATTTTGCACTACCCTCCATATCTCCAGGAACAATCATTTGCATAAAGTAGGGTCCTTTTCATGAGTGACCCCTTGGTCCAGAGAGAGATACTGCTCAGCAATTCTTAATCCAAACTGGCCCAACCTCTCTCTCATGGAGGGTCCAGAGAGGGAAGGGTGACCGAATCTTGCAGATATTTTGCAACTGAATAGCTTTGTGATCTGTATGTGATCTAATAAACTTGGTGGTTTATCAGAATCATTGCAGTGACAGAATCTAGAATGCTAGATTTAATGACAACCATGATAGGGACACAGCACTGTTTCTTTTAGAGACAGGTTCCACAATGCCCCTTGAGGGCTGGCTAGTAATGACATGCAGAATCGGTTTCTCTCTGTTGGAAGGGAGAAGCCTGGAGCACCATTAACTTTTAAAAAAACACTTTTCTCAAGAAGCAAGATGCTGGCTGGGGTGCAGTACTGCATGTAAGTTTAGACATCAGAGATTTAGGCTGATCATGGTTAAAACTTACCTGATTCTCAGTCCTGCTTGGTATGAACTTCACAAAGGTTAGTACCTTAAGAATTGCTGACACATTTATTACAATTTCAAAGCAACAACTCAAATCCCAGGAACACAGGATTGCAGTGACCTACATAATTTGGGCTCAAATACATGCAAGGCATTCTGAAGAGACAGAGAACACCAGAACAAGGGAGAACTGGGAGTGGAGGTGGATGCTGAAATTCCAGTATAAAAATCTACTCTGGCTGAGGAATAAGACAAAATATAAGTGATTTAGGAAAATTATCCCAGACAAATGAGAGGTGAACTTTGGAAGGGGGTATAAATCAAGATAATAATTTCCATATTTGCTATTTCTTTTACTTTTTGCAGAAGAAATGCAATATAGTCGCTACTCAGGAATTTTGACTGAGGTTGGACATTGTTTAGAAATGGGAACAAGTTTGAAGGATAGGATGGAGGGCAGGAAAATATTTTTTATTGCTTCCAATATAGTGGCTTTCATAAAGCTGAAAGTCTCCCCTGGAAGAAGACCTCAGGGGCCCTTTCCTGAACAGGTAAGAATGGTTTGTAATTAACATATTAATTGGTAGGTGCTTCTGAAATGCTGGAGGATGCTTGAGAAAGGACTTGAGTAGTTCCAGCATTACCTTTTCCAAATTGTTCTTGTCATAAATTGACTCAGCCAACCCTCTTCTTTATACAAAGGTTAACTTCCCGTCCAGCAGGTGTGGGTTATCACAGTCTAAATGTGGCAGTTTCTGTATAATATTTGCCTCTGGGTGCCCCTGTGAAAACAGCTAAAAATAGGGACTTTTGGAGAGAGAAGTCTGTTGGGACAGCTAAGGACTGCAGGTGACCTTGAAGCCATGAGGATAAGTCCCCGCTTTTTGGAAGAGGCAGCCGGAACCTGTTAGACTGCTACTGAAGCTCGGTACGTTATCTATACTGGCATCTAACTGCTGCCAGCCACTAAGAAATGTTTTCTTGCTACAAACAAAAAATAAAAAGAAAAATAACATTATCTGCAGTAGCAATCTACAGTTTACTCAGTCCTTTTGCATATATGATCCTCACACACCCTTTGAGATAAAGAGAACAGATTTTGTTACCTTGAGAAAGGCTGAGTGATGTGGCTGAGGTCTGAGTCAGAATTCAGACTCAGGCCTTCTAGCTCTGTCTAATGCCTAGAATTTCTCTCCTGGGGCATCATTTATTCCTGTTTTTTTTCCAGTCGTTTGGGGGGCACCACATCCTGTAGACAATCGTCCTTGCTAGAGAAGCCCCCAACATCCAAACTAGAAAAAATAGAAATTAAGAAAGAGGGTTCACATAACAGAGGAATGCTTCTCCCTCTTCTCAAAAGAATTGCCATTGAGTTTCTTTAAACAAGAGAGCATGTTGCCAATGTGATTTGGTTAACTATCACGGAGGATGTCCTTCTCAGAGTGTGTCCATTTGATAGACAGGGACACATCTGAGAAAGCAAACCCCACCCTGTTCAGGAGACCTCCTTCACACCCTCTTAGCCTTCTCTGCGTGGGCAGCTCGGGCCAGATGGCTCTGGGAGGTCTCCCCTCATCCTGTGCCTGGTTCCTGGCCTGCTCCCACTGCTGGCTGGGCTTCAGGCATGTGCCTGTGCTCCTCCATGGGGCGTGTTAATAAATGGCATGGTTGGCAAGTCCTAAGGTGGACTCACTGCTCCTTCCTGGCTTTCAGCAGCTTTCTTTCAAAAGAGAAGACAAAGGTGTTTCTGAAAGTCTGAGCATGAATTAACTCTTCTTGTTGAGCTGTAAACTTCCCTATTGGCTCAGCAGCCGTCTCCTCTTACACAAACACATGCCTGAGTACTTGTGTGCATACACACACACACACACACACACAGGCTTCTCTCAAGTAGACGTGCACGCACACATACACACACAGACACAGGCTTCTCTCAAGTAGACGTGCGCAGGCGCACACACACACACACACCCACACACACCAGCCCATCTTCTTAGTTGCCTGACTCAATCTGAGACCCTTATGGCGAGTCTTCCTGTCAGCAGTGCTGCTTCCCACATCAATATTCAGCCTCTTATTCATGTGGATGTGGATGGTTCCCCTAAGGGCATCCTTCTTTGTTCAACCTATAGTAGTGGTTCCCAACTGCGAGCAATTTTATCCTCTTCCCATGGGATACCTGGCAGTGTCTGGAGACCTGTTTGGCTGTCACAACTGGGAGGGGTGGTGCTGCTGTCATCCGGTGGGTGGGAGCCAGGGATGCTGCTAAACCCCCTATAGTGCAGAAGATAGCCTTCCACAGCCAGGTGTCAATAGTACTGAGGTGGAAAAGCCCTGGTCTCTAGGGGAAGATGGCATAAAGATGAAATGGCATAAAGATAAAGATGGCATAAAGATGAACAATTCATTTTTGTACGGAACCCTGGCCCCTGGCCTAGAAGTTTTGGATAGCACTGGGATCTGTCTTTGGAATATTTGAAAAGGAGAAATATGTCCAAATTCACAGAATGATGCCCATGCATCATACAAATCTTGCCTTTTAAGGAACAATGATGACAAGGACAGCAACGGACATTTTTCCTTTTAATTACAAAGTGTGGCTAGTAAGCAGGGCGCCATAACTTCTAAATTACAGTCCTCCACGGGGCTCATTCCCCGAGCAGCCAGGCAGAGGAAGGACACCTGGTCTGATGATGTGCTGATCATGTTTGAGTTACAGGCAAGGAGAATGATCTGGTCTTTGCTGAAACACTTTTCCTCCTATTATTAAGATACTGCATTGAAAAAAGACACTTGCAGTGTTTGGTGCTATTAATAATTCTCCATTTGTGACATCACCTACATCCCCAGAGAAACAGAGTTTCAATTACTGCATTACAACAAAACTCTTGCAAGATTGGGCTGATAGATGGAGATATTAAAATGGAGAGGCTGAGAGTGTCTGCCTGTGTAGGGGCTGTGAGGAGGGGCACTGTAATTTAACATCGAGATGGCATTTGAACAGGAGAGCGAGAGTCATCATCACAAGAAGCAGAAGCGTCTTTGGCTTGTAACAGTATTAAAATATAATTTGCCACTGAATGCACCAGCTATATTTAGCTGGATATTGAAAAGGGTAGAAGAAGGATATGTTTAAATAAGGTTTGGGACAGCTTGTCCTATACAAACTCATCACACTTGTTGTACACATATCTCTACAAGTTAGGGGGGAAGAAGCTTCCATCTAATGGTTCCCTTAAATGGTGGTTTCTGCCCCTTTTCCATCTCAGAAATCCTGAACACAGCAGTTCTCCTTAACGAAGATTTTAATGGGAGATATTTGTTTGCACTGCTCTGTCATTTCTACTTGCATGAGGCTGCCATTTACAACAAGTGTAATAGCATCCTTGAGCTTTTTAATTAAAAATTAATTAGGAGATTTAAGAACAGACTCATTGGGGGTTACTGTACAATAACATGTTTACAAAATTAGGTCTGGGCTTTTTGTTCCAGCTAAGTGTTTCAATCAATTCTGTGTCTATTAAATGTAATTATGTATGATGCTTCCTCAAAATTATAATGTAGCATTTAAAAAGCAGCTGGGAAAAGTCTATAATTTTAAGTTTGGAATTAGGGTAACTATTAAAATGCAAATAAAGGCAACTGTAGTTGGTTGACTGGGGAGTGGGAGGTAACAGTTAAAAACAAAGTTTCAGCCAGAGAGAGTTCATCTAGAATGCCTGCCTGTGGGTTTCACCTTTCTTCTCACTCCTGCTGGATCTTCCTCCTGGGGAATGCGAGGGAAGCAAGATTGCATTGATACCGAATGATAAGAACCGTAAGCGGAAAGGATTAACAGTCTTGCACATTTCCTTGCTAGGTATTTAAGCATGTATTACTTTTTAATGAGAGGTATTAATTGATTAAATGTTTGCTTTAGATTTTGGTCCTTTAAACACATATGTTTCCCAAATACTCTTCATTTTCTCGGTTCAGAAACGGCACTTTTAGACACTTTGGAGAGAGGTTCTATATGCATTTTTTTCTGTGTGCATTTCCTTAATGGGTAATCATTTGATGAGAGATTTTAATGTGTGTGGAGGCAGAGATTTAAGATCTGGAATGTCTGAGTACTTTCTATCCCATTCATTCATGAAGGTCTGCAGCAGCGTCTTCAGTTTGCACAGCATATTGAGTCCCACCTACCTGATAACTTCCTGGACAGAACTGGGTTATATCAAAACATTATGTGAAGTAATTAAAAAGCAGTGCTTCTCAAAGAAGATGCCAGGGTCTGTTTCTGCAGCCAGCTCCCTCCTCCCTACCCTGTGATGGGCACAGAAGAGGTCAGTTCACATCTAACTAGAGCAGACTTCAAGAAGCTTGCTGTGGTGGGACTCCCCAGTGGATGGTAAAATGATAACCAGATAAGAGTGATCTTTGAGCAACAAAGGAAATAGACAGACCCAGGCTCTTTCTAAGCATACGAGGCACAGAACTTACACTTGTCGGTGCTGATGGAAGGGCCATTTCAAGATGGCGCCCTCTCCTTGCCTAATGGGACCTACAGCCCAATGATGCCTTGTATTTTTAAGTAGAGGGAAAACTCTCTATAGGGATATCTCCTGAACTGCAGTGTGTCAATATGCTTCTGATTTGAGGGTGTTGCTGTAGATCACTGTGTAGACATAATCATTAGGCAGGCACTCTATATACTGAAGAATTCAACTCTTCCCCAGATTTTTCTTTTACCTTTTGCCATTATCGTTCTCAATGAGAGATGTGCTGGGAGATCTGTGAAAAATGGGGTGTCAATGCCCCAACGTGGCTCCTGGTCATTGGTGTGGCCATGGGTGGTGCAGGAGGCCGCCGGTTGTTCATCTTTCCATGATCCCTCATGTCTCCGCAATGCATACACCCAGAGTCCCCCCAAGACAAAGGGAGGTTTCTTGTCTTGCTCCACAACATGACCGTGACTTATCTACCATGAGTAGGTAAGTCCTTTGGAGGGATTCTAGTAGGGGAAAATACAATATTTCTCTTGCTATGTCTATGTAATATTTGTTTATTTATTTATTGGAGATGGAGTCTCGTTCTGTCATCCAGGCTGGAAAGCAGTGGCGTGATCTCGGCCCACTGCAACCTCCGCCTCCCAGGTTCAGGCAATTCTCCCGCCTCAGTCTCCTGAGTAACTGGGATTACAGGTGTCTGCCACCATGCCCTGCTATTTTTTTTGTTTGTTTGTATTTTTAGTAAAGATTGGGTTTCACTATGTTGGCCAGTTCATCTTGAGCTCCTCATCTCAAGTGATCTGCGTGCTTCAGCCTCCCAAAGTGTTGGGATTACGGGGGTGAGCCACCGTACCCAGCCAATATAGTATTTTAAGGTTATAAAAATGGTCTAACTTACTGTCATGGCTTTGTGGGACCTAATTAATTTACTGGAGCTATCCTCTTTTGTCTGTTTTCTCAAGAGTAGAGTTAAAAATTTAAATTCAAATTCAAATTTTTATGGCATTTCCCCTACTGTGCTGCTTGAATACCAGATGTCAATTATGAAATTATATTTATCATATATACCTGAATAGAAGAAGCATTTTTCTAAAAATCATCCCTCAGAAAAGGAGAATACCTTTAGGTTTGTGTTTTTAAATGTTTCTCCTTTCATATGGCTCTCTTTTTATTTTAAAGAACAATGTTTTGACTCTGGAAGACACATTTGGCTGAGATAATCTCTTTCAGTTCCAGCGTTGGGTGCTTATAGAGGGCACATGTCAAAATTGGGATTGAAATTTTTTCTTAAAGTAATAAAAATTAGCACAGATTTGGTGAATATTCCCTGGGGGCAGGACTTTACATTTTGAAACTTTGAGGGTTATTGCACACGGCTTTGAAGAACCACTTTAAAAAGTGACATGGCCAGCAGTCCTCTGGAGATAACTGATGTGCACCCGCAATAAAAACAAACGAAAAACAAACTCTCCTTGTGTTCTATGAATGAGGACTTGGATGAGGAATCAGTTTCCATTCATACGTGGAGTCAAAAAGTACCAATTGCAAAAACCTGAGAAGTAAGATAAGATGGTGTACTCTGGAAAACCACATTGATCATTCACTAAGTGACCCCAGCGATGGCACTGACGTCAAAGACGCAAGAGAAGAGCCTGAGTAAAACTGTCTCATCAGGAATGAGATGGACAAAGCGATGTTTCCAAGTCCATATTTTCTATATCACTCAAATATGCTATATGTCCAAACAACTTCAATGTTATTAATAGGCATTATTAATATTTTTTAAACCTTTATTTTAAGTTTATGGGTACATGTACAGGTTTGTTATATAGGTAAAATTGTGTCTTGGGGTTTTGTTGTACAGATTATTTCATTACCCAGGCATTAAGCCTAATACCCATTAGTTATTTTTCCTGATCCTCTCCCTCCTCCCACCCTCTACCCTCCAACAGGCCCCAGTGTGTGTTGTTCCGTTCTATGTGTCCGTGTGTTCTCATTATTTAGCTCCCACTTATAAGTGAGAACATGCGATATTTGGTTTTCTGTTTCTGCATTTGTTTGCTAAGGATAATGGCATCTAGCTCCTTCCGTATTCCTGCAAAGGACATGATCTCATTCTTTTTTATGGCTGTGTAGTATTCTGTGGTGTATATGTGCCACATTTTCTTAATCCAGTCTATCACTGATGGGCATTGAGGTTGATTCTGTGTCTTTGCTATTGTGAATAGTGCTAAAAGGAACATAAGTGTGTGCATGTGTCCTTGCAATAGAACAATTTATACTCCTTTGGGTACATACTCAGTAATGGGATTGCTGGGTTGATAGACTTCTTCATCTTGTCCCAGGAGCTTTCTCCATGGAGGGTGATCATAGTCTCTTTGAGATAATTTCAAATCGAGGAAACAGGGAATCACTTTATATTTGAGCGCAAGTGTGGGTGTGTTTGTTTTGCTTTTTAAACATGAAATCAGGATCAATGATTGGAAATTATTAGTGGAGGTTGAAGGAACTCATCACTGATAAACACCTGCTGCTTGTGTATTGCCAGATAATCACAAAATTCAGATTTAATCAACAAATCTTTGAGTGTGTGTTAATACACTTGTTCTCAATGTCTAATGTATAGCAGAATTGCCTGTGTAGTTTATTAAAAATGCAAATTTCAGCTTGTCATATTCCAGCAGCTGGGATGGAATCAGGAGTCTGAATTTTGATCATGCACTCCACTATAGCTGTGATGGAGGGTGACTGAGGGCTATACTTTGAGAAACACTGGCCCTGGCGTGAGGAGGGGCCTCACAAGGAAGCAGCCATCATGCTGAGACCTGAGGAAGCATCCAGGGAGGACATCCATGCATGAAGATCCAGCATTAAGAAAAAGCATGGGCAACAGAATGCCACACAGCAGGGAAAATGGAGGAACTGGATTTATATGTGGAGAGTGAAGAAGTAACTTTACCCAAAGGGAGATCTGGCCTATGTCCTTGGCTACTGGGAGTGATCTCTGGGTTCCTGGAATGTTCTTCCCTCTAGGAGTGTCCAATGTTTGCAGTCTAAACATGTGATTCATGATGAGGCCTTCGGACATGCCACATCAGTCCCAACCTCTGGAAGAATTGGAGAACAAAGATACCAGCCTGACCTTGCAGGAGAGACAGGAGACCAAGGGCCAGCCACACAGACACTGATGGCTCTGGCGAGTGTCCCTGGCTGGCAACATGCTGGAGTGTCCTCATGCATCCTACCTGGGAGGAGGTAACACCAGCCAGGCCTTTGTGGGGATTGATTAATGGGACCAGAAGCTTCCCCGTGGGACCCCTCCTAGACCTGCCCTAGCTGTCCCTCTTTTTGTCTGGTTCTAATTTGTGTCGTTTTACTGTAATAAAACTGTAATTATAAATATAGCATTTTCCTGAGTTCCGTGAGTCACTCTTGTGAATTATCCATCCTGAGGGGGTTGTGGAAACCTCCAATTTTGTAGCCAGATGACCAGAAATGAGAGTGACCCTGCAGACCCCTGGACGTGTGTCAGAAATCTTGGCTGGCTTGGCCATCTGGAGAGCTGAGCTCCTAACCCTGAGTTTGACTAAGTCCTCTGCAATATTTCATCCTGAATGAGTCTCAGGAACACAGACTAAAAGAAAGAAATAAGTTTCACAAAATTGAGATACCATTTACGCCAATTTTGAAAGAGGATAAAAGAATTCCATGTACTGCTTTGTATTGTATATATTAACATATATACATATAATTCATATTCTAACACTCAACATATATTTACTTACATGTAAAGTGCATAGGTAAACACATATACATTTTATATATAAATCAATGTATTCATTTATATTTACATACAAAGTTTTAATATGGGAACAGAAGGATACCCACCAATTTCACAATAGTGGCTGCTTCTGGGGTCAGGATAAGAAAGTCAAATGACAAGCTCTTAACGTTTGTTAATTATGGGTGATGATGGGTGATGATTATTGGATGTTTGCACTATTGATAGTCCATATGTTTTTTGCTATTTAAAATTAATACTTTTTATAGTGGAGATGGAGATAGTGGCTTTTTTTTTTTTTTTGAGACAGAGTTTCACTCTTAGTTGCTCAAGCTGTAGTGCAGTGGCGCAATCTTGGCTCACTGCAACCTCCGCCTCCCAGGTTCAAGCAATTCTCCTGTCTCAGCCTCCTGAGTAGCTGGGACTACAAGTGCCTGCCACCATGCCTAGCTAATTTTTGTATTTTTAGTAGAGATGGGGTTTCACCATGTTGGCCAGGCTGGTCTCGAACTCCTGACCTCAGGTGATCCACCTACTTTGGCCTCCTAAAGTGCTGGGATTACAGGTGTGAGCCGCTGTGCCCAGCCTCGATAGTGGCATTTTCAAGCACTATGAGGAGACCTTTGAGGCTGGAGCTTGGGCAGGAATGGGAGAGCCCTGAGGGCAGGGCAGCCAGAGGACTAGTGGCTAGCTACATGGGTGAGTGGATATGCTAGCAAGTGTGGATGTTTTTCATGTCCTAGGACAACTTCTCCAAGGACATCCACATCAGGAGGGGTTTTCTAACTATTAAACCTGCAGAAGAAGGAGTCAGGAGCTGCTCATCTTTGGAAGTGCCTAGCAGTGGCTGGAGGACCTGGGATGCCCTGAGGGACAGTCAGCCAGGTAGGACACCTGCCAGGCAGCTGTGAGCCTGAGACTTTCCTTCCACGCAGAGCAGATTCCAGAGCCCCCCAAGCAGGAGCTGCCGCATGGCTGCATGGATCTTTCACCTTCTCAGACTGTCCCCCCATGACTTGGGAAGGCATAATTCTTGTGGTTGAATAAGAATGAGGTGAACGACAGAGGCCCCAGAAGCCACCTAAGATTGGAGGGCCCCACCCTCCTGCTGGAAACATCTACAAGGCCCTTTCCCCATCCTTCCAGCCCTGCTGACTTGCTTCTTGGGTGACTCCATGGTTTTTTGCCTCAGTCTAATTATGCTCAACAGTGGCACATGTCAGTAAAAACCCCATCTGGCTCTCACATCACAAAAGACTGTATACGCCTTGAAACTTAATCTGTGCTGAGCTGAGCACATGCTGCTAAATCACAGGCCCCCGAAGAGTCAAGGTGACATGGCAGGCAGAGGGAAGACCAGCCGTCAGAACCCTCAGCACCACAGGGCTACATTTCACCTTTAGTTGGGAGGAAACTGAAGGCATGCTTTCTGGTTTATCTGGATGTTCAGAGGAAATGAGGGAGGTCTGGAAACACACATTGAGACCAACCCTGTGCCAGGCACTGTGTAAGAAGCACTTCCCCCCGGAAGGCATTATTGCCCAACAATTTACACTTCATTTCTGTTTGATTTAGTTGATGACCCTGTGAAATAGACCACAAGTCACAGATTCACTGTCTAAGAATCTGCAGGCCTTGTAAGCCCCCAAAATGCTTCATGGGACAATGTTAGTCACATGTCGAACTGGCGCTCCCAACTTCAGAACCTCCCTGTGCCTTTCCTGACCTCATAAAAGATTTCCAGGGGAGAGAAAACGCCAGGCAGGACAAGAAGTTTGTGGAAGCCTGGATTCCAGAATAGAGATAAATCTGATGTCAAAAAAGGTGTTTTAAATTTTTTTCAGTGAGCAGGTGGGCAGGTGGGTACAGACATGCCCTTACTTTCTGAGTAAATGCTTTTTGAGAATCTGTGATGCCTGATTCCTGAGCTGAACATTAGAGAAACAGTGCTGGTTTACATAAGGGGAAATATATTTCTAAAAGTGTGGAATTGTTCTCATTTATAAAATGCTTATATTTGATAGTTCAGGATTTTTGCTTTTTAGGGTTTCACTAAAATTTAAGGTTACCAAGGATTAGAATTCTAGTTAGCACATAATTCTATATTCAAAATGTGCCAAAAGATGTGTTATTAGTGAGAGAAAAAATAATTTTGTGTAATTTAGAAGTTATCTGAAAGTTAATTCAAATTATGGACTTTATTTTATTTATTTATTTATTTATTTATTTATTTATTTATTTTTTAATTATTATTATACTTTAAGTTTTAGGGTACATGTGCACAATGTGCCGGTTAGTTACATATGTATACATGTGCCATGCTGGTGTGCTGCACCCATTAACTCGTCATTTAGCATTAGGTATATCTCCTAATGCTATCTCTCCCCCCTCCCTCCACCCCACAACAGTCCCCAGAGTGTGATGTTCCCCTTCCCGTGTCCATGTGTTCTCATTGTTCAATTCCCATCTATGAGTGAGAACATGCAGTGTTTGGCTTTTAGTCCTTGCGATAGTTTACTGAGAATGATGATTTCCAATTTCATCCATGTCCCTACAAAGGACATGAACTCATCATTTTTTATGGCTGCATAGTATTCCATGGTGTATATGTGCCACATTTTCTTAATCCAGTCTATCAATCATTGTTGGACATTTGGGTTGGTTCCAAGTCTTTGCTATTGTGAATAGTGCCGCAATAAACATACGTGTGCATGTGTCTTTATAGCAGCATGATTTATAGTCCTCTGGGTATATACCCAGTAATGGGATGGCTGGGTCAAATGGTATTTCTAGTTCTAGATCCCTGAGGAATCGCCACACTGACTTCCACAATGGTTGAACTAGTTGACAGTCCCACCAACAGTGTAAAAGTGTTCCTATTTCTCCACATCCTCTCCAGCACCTGTTGTTTCCTGACTTTTTAATGATTGCCATTCTAACTGGTGTGAGATGGTATCTCATTGTGGTTTTGATTTGCATTTCTCCGATGGCCAGTGATGATGAGCATTTTTTCATGTGTCTTTTGGCTGCAAATTATGGACTTTAAAAAGGGGTTATTTATTTAAAAAGGTAGGAAGGAACCAGTAAATAGGGGAGAGAGATGTGAAGAACATTATGTGTATGAAGATGTGTTTTTGGTAGGAAAGGTTGTAGAGACAATAACTTTGCATGAGAAAGGATCTTGTATGGTAAATGCTTGTCCTAAAGTAAAATGCCTGGTTGTTTAAAACAAGGGATGTTTAGGACAAGTCAGAGAGTCCAAGC
This sequence comes from Pan paniscus, assembly GCF_029289425.2. Lineage (NCBI taxonomy): Eukaryota > Metazoa > Chordata > Mammalia > Primates > Hominidae > Pan > Pan paniscus. The sequence continues at coordinate 66,051,591 of NC_073270.2, forward strand.
ATGTCATAGATGGTCTGTGTAAGTCATGAAGAGGACTTGTGTAGGAAAAGTAGAATATACATTTGATAAAAGTCATAAGAATGTGGATTTTTGCCTAAGTTTTGTTAAAGGATTGTTTTAAGTGAGATAGGAAAAATCTAGAGGCTTGAACAAGTTGTGTAAGGTTTATTAAAAATTAATTACAAAAGAGATTCTGTGTGTGAACATATTGGCTAAAGTTAAAGAGGAAGACTGGTAATTATACTTCACCCATATGCTAGCTTGCAAAGGATACAAGTTTTTGCTAGTACTAGTAGACACCTTTATTATTTATTGGCTGGGTTGAAACTTACCTTACCGGAACAGAGAAGGCTAATGAAGTTATAAAGATTCTCTTAAAGGAAATAATCCCTCAGTATGGGGTACCCTAAAGCCTCCAAAGTGATAACAGCCCGTCTTTTGTCTCCTAGAAAGCTCAAGGGGTTGCTAAGGCTCTCGGAATCAAATACCATTTACATTCATCATGGAGACCTCAATCCTCCAGAAAAGTGGAAAGAGCTAATCAAACTGTAAAACAGGTTTTAGCTAAGCTATGTCAGGAAACATCACAAACTTGGGTCAGCTTATCTGCCCATAGCCCTCTTAAGGATCCATAGTTCCCCTAGAGCAAAAATTAATATGAACCTACATGAAATGTTATATGGAAGGCCATATTAAACTAATGATTTATTACTGATCCAGAAATGGCCAGGCTAATAAAATACTTAGTTAGCCTAGGACAATTTCAGCAGGCTATACAAAAGTTTGGAACTCAAAGACTCCTGACAACAGGAACTAACCAGCAACCCAAAATCAGGCCAGGAGATAATGTACTTGTTGAAACATGGAAGGAGGGATCACCTGCTCAAAAATTGCAAACCAAATGGAAGGGACCATTTTCAGTGGGACTGGTCATGCCTTCTGTGGTCAAAGTACTAGGATTAGATGGTTGGATACATCTTTCCAGGGTCAAGCCTGAGACACCTGAAGCCCTGGACTTGGAATCTGAAGCTGTCATCAGCCAGTACACCTATGAACCTGTGGAAGACCTGAAGTACCTGTTTAAAAGACAGCCAAAAGATAAGTAAATACTTCCCAACTTTCCTTGGTGTCTTTGTTGCATAGTTGCTGTAGGCTGGATAATAGTAGCCATTGTTATATTTTTACAATTAATTTCTTTCCTCCAAACAGATAGAATCACTTCCTTTCTAATAATTAAGCAAAGTAAAATGTTGTAATCCATTTTTGTAACAATCATTCCTGACAGGATAGGTATCCATCACCACCCCTACCCCAAAGTTCCCATTCTATAGAACAAAATAACAAATATGTATTTTTTGTGTTCCATAATAGTCACCCATAGCCTGTGTATACTGGGACCAGGCATATGGGAATCAACTTTATTTTACAACAGCTTCTCTTTACCTCTCCATCAGTTAATGGATTCTGGGTATTTATTAAGAACTTTACATTTAATGGAAAGACTGTTAAATACCACCAGCCCCACTCTGGCAGAGGACTGTTGGCTTTGTGTATCTCCATCATCATCCCAATACTTTGCCATCTCAATCCCAGCCCAATCTTGGGCCTTTGAGAAAATAACCTATCATTCCTAACTATAAGGGTGGAACTCCCTTCAAATTAATGAGCCTGGATTACTTATATGACTTCAAAATTATGTAAATGACAAGGGTTAGAATGACAGTATGAGTAGTAAACCTCCTCCAGTCCCATCAGAACAAACTTTCTGGGGTTACATCCCATTAGAAACCCATTTGGGGGCCAATATCAACGTACACAGAACTAAAATTCCAGGTGCCACTTTGTATTAAGAGAAGCCACAATTTTTGTCAGGCCCTGGAAACCTTGAAAAGTCATCGATACAACTGCACCCTGGAAATTAATCCCTCACATAATCATGTAAGCTATGCAGTTACCCAATCAGCATTATTTAGAAAACCTGTATGGTTTTCATGGAAATCATTCTGAGTTAAGGACACTTTAAAGGATATACAGTCTAAGTACTGTCAAGGTAGGCCCACTAGCTGTGTTCACATTTTCCATTGGGAAGACTGTACTGATCCTCAGATATCTGGTTGCCTTTTGATTTCCCAGTATGAAAATAGCTTTGGGTGATTGTTGGAGGACACTAAGTGTAACTAACTCCATTCGGAAAACAGAACTGCTGGGGCAACTCAGGATACTTCCCAAGGTCCTTTCCAGCCTTTAACTGGGGCCATCTTAGCAGGGACCTTAACTACTTGGAAAAACAAAAATGGCAAGCTAACCCACATGTTCATCATAGAAAACAATTTTTGTCTTGAACAACAAGGAGCTTTTTTTCCTGCGTGGAACTGGTTCCTACTTATGTTTACCAGCCAACTGGACTGGAACCTGTACACTTGTTTATTTAGCCCTGGCAATTAATATAGCTCCCAATAACCAATTCCTCATTTTACCTTTGACTGCAACTGCCCGGCACAAATTAACCAGTCAACTCATACCCTTTTGGTAGGGCTAGGCGTAACAGCTAGAATAGGAACAGAGGTTAGCGGGCTTGCAACTTCCCTATCCTGTTATCAATGCTTGTCCAAGGATTTTATGAAAAGCTTGGATGGCATTGCCTAAAGTATCGTCACCTTACAAAATCAGATAGACTTCTTGGCAGCAGTCACTTTATAAAATAGGAGGGGACTGGATCTCCTAATGCTAAAAAAGGTGGCTTATGTCTTTTTCCTAGAAGAAGAATGCTGCTTTTATGTCAACCGATCAGGATTTGTAAGGAATGCTACCCAGAAAAATTAGCTGACTGGGCCTCTGATATATGACAACAGCTGTCCAAGTCATGGGACTCCTGATCAAAAATGCTAAGTTGGGGTTCATGACTCCTTCCTCTAGCTGGCCCTTCATTAATGATGATACTTCCCTTGGTTTTTGGACGTTGTTTGTTAAATCTCTTAACCAAATTCATTTCCTCTTGCCTGGAGACCATCAAGCTGCAGATAATGATGCAGCAAGGCTTCCAGGTAAAGACACCACCCCTGGACATCAGGAAGCTAGCCTCTCTCCACTAGACAGACCAGGGCAGGATTTCTGTGATCCCCAATAGGTAGGGACTGCACCCAATTCAGGATGAAGCAGTTACAGAAGAAAGACCGTCAGTCTCTCTGCCTGCCGTGAAGACTTTATGGGGATCACGTCTCTCATGGGGGAGAAATGAGGCAGGAAAATAGGTACTGGGGGCAGGGAACCTAAGGCCAATTCACACTGACTTCCTAGAACTAAATCAAAAGGAAAAACCCAACTTTCCACATAACAAAAGAATAGAAGCTACTCCCTTTGCAATCCCCACCCCCTTTCTGCATGGCAGATGAGAAATGGAAAGTACCTGTGATGGCTTCCCTCTCACAACCAATCAGACTGGACACGGGCCTAGTTTTCATTTGCATAGGGGTGTAACTTTGTAACTTTACTTCAGCCTCTGATTGGTCCCCTCCCACAACCAGTCAGATGTTTGCATAGGGTATAACTTTCTAAGTTCACTTCAGCCTCCGATTGGTCACCTTCTGAAACCAATCAGACTGGTCACAGGCCACTCCTTCATTTACATAGAGTGTAAACCAAGTAACCAATGGGACACCTCTGGAGGGTATTTAAACCCCAGAAAATTTTGTAACCTGTGATCTTGAGTCACTTGGTCGAGACTGCTCCCACTTTGTGGAATGTACTTTCATTTCAATAAATCTGTGGTTTTGTTGCTTCATTCTTTTATTGCTTTGTTTGTGCATTTTGTCCAATACTTTGTTCAAAATGCCAATGACTTGGAAAACTCATAGTCAAGACCCTCCACTGTTAACGGGAGGAGGATTAGAGGGAGGGAGAGGAAAGGAGGAGGAGGTTAAGGAGGAGGAGGAGGTATGGACAGAGGGAGAGAAGGAGGAAGAAAGCTGAGAGAGAGTGAAGACGTGGAGGTGGAAGGAGGGAGGAAGGAGGAGAGAGAAGAATAAAGGAAAGAGTGAATGAGTCACTGTTTCTGGGTTGTGGGACTGGCTGTGGTTGTGGCTTGCCTGTCTCCCTGTCTCTGGCCCCTTAGGCCAACCACGGGATTCCTGGCCCCAGGATATTTGCAGCACTGGTCCTTGGAACTTCTTACTGAAGTCCATGCCAGAAGTTCTCCCTCTGACCCCACTCTCTGCTTCTGTGGCCCCCAGTCGGGTCCTGCTTCTGGCCTGGGATTTCACATTTAGATCTTTTGTCTAGTGACTAAACCTCAGCATGGCCCAGCAACTGGGGGCCTGGTATCTCTCTAGGTGCAGTGCCCATCACAGCTGCTCCTGTTCTGGAGGATTAGGCAGCCACTGATCTGTCCCCACTGGGGCCAACTTTCGGGGTCTTTGCAGCAGCACTGTGCTCTCAGGTTTCTGGAAGAGGGTATTTCGGCAGACATAACAGAATCGGCCAGCAGTACCTACCCATGTTTTCCATCCAATAAGCCATCACCTTCCAATTACCATAATGCCTGTAAGTGTGACAAAAGGCTCATTCTGGTGACAAATGTGGCCCTGCACTCTATGTCCCTTGAAGGATAAAAAGGTGTTTCAAATTCTAGTTATGAATTCTGTCAATAATTCTAATAAAAACTTGCAATAATTAAATTAGAAGCAGAATATAGCTTTTTTTTAACATAAAAGGAGAAACAATTTGCTGAGATAAGTCAATTAAAAAAAATGTAACTGCTTGTCCTATGTATTTATGAAGTAGAAACTCATTTTCCCATCCAATTTTAGCTTCTTATTTCATGTTGGGTAATAGGTATTTCTGATAAGAACAACACCCTCTGATGGAAATGTGAGTATTGTCTTATCCTCAAGTTCTCTTCAGACCCAGATCAAAGATTTAAAAAGGTCATTAAGGTTTGAATATTTCACTCAACTGACTCAGGCTAATTACAGACGGAGTGGTGGTTTGACAGCTAACTCCATGGTTCCCCACCTTTCTGTGTCCTTCTTTTTATTTTTTATTATTCTTACCTAAATGCTGCCTACCCTTTATAAATAATTTGAAGATCTCCTCCTCCAGGAAGCCTCCAGGGATTGCCTCTGGATGGATGGAGCTTTGCAGCTGGTCACCACTTGCCCTTCAACCTCCTGTCGACAGGGTTGTCCTCAGGATGGGTCAGGAGGAAAACATTCTCCATGTCTGTCACCCGCCTTCTGTCACCCACCCCCTGTTATTAGGCTGTTCTTACATTGTTGTAAAGAAATACTGGAGACTGGGTAATTATAAAGAAAAAAAGTTTAATCAGCTCATGGTTCTGCAGGCTTTACAGGAAGCATGGTGCTGGCATTTGCTTGGCTTCTAGGGAGGCCTAAGGAAGCTGATGATCATCTCGGAAGGTGAAGGGGGAGTAAGCACTTCACATCATGAATGCAGGAGCGAGAGAGAGAGAGAGAGAGTTGGCGGGGAGGTGCCACACACTTCTACATGATGAGGTCTCGCAAGAACTCAGTCACTATCATGAATATAGCACTAAGCCACAAGGGATTTGTCTCCACGATCCAAACACCTCCCACCAGGCCCCACCTCCAGTATTGGGTATTCCAATTCAACATGAGAGTTCAGCAGGGATAAATATCCAAATGACATCATTTCTCCCCTGGCCCCTCCCAAATCTCATGTCCTTCTCACATGGCAAATACAGTCATGCCTTCCCAATAGTCTCCCAAAGTGTTAACTTGTTCCAGCATTAACTGAAAAGTCCAAAGCCCAAAATCTTATCTGAGACAAGGCAAGGCCCTTCCACCTATGAGCTGGTAAAATCAAAACCAAGTAATTTATTTCCAGGATACCATGTGGGTACAGACATTGAGTAAACATTGCCATTATAAAAGGAAGAAATCAACCAAAAGGAAGGTGCTACAGGCGCCACACAAGTCTGAAACCCAGCAGGGCAGTTACTAAATCTTAGAGCTCCAAAATAATCTCTCTTTTTTGACTCCGTATTCTGCATTCAGAGCACACTGGTGCAGGGGATAGGTTCCCATAGTCTTGGGCAGCTCCACTTCTGTGGTCTTTTCATGGATCAGCCCTGACTACTGCTCTCACAGGTTGAGTGCTTATGATTTTTCCAGGTGCATGCTGCAAGTGGCTGGTGGATCTACCATTCTGGGGTCTGGAGAGTGGTGGCCCCCTTCCCATAGTTACACTAGGCAGTACCCCAGTGGGGACTCTGTGTGGGGGCTCCAACCCCACATTTTCCCACCACACTGCCCTAGTAGAGGTTACTGTGAGGGCTCTGCCCCTGAAGCAGGCTTCTGCCTGGGCACCCGGGTTTTCTCATACATCCTCTGAAATCTAGGCAGGGGCTGTCAAGCCTTCACTCTTGCACTCTGTGTGCCCACAGGCTTAACACCACGTGAAAGCCACCAAAGCTTACAGCTTGCGCTCTCCCAAGTAGCAGCCCAAGCTGTATCTGGGGCCGTTTGAGTCATGACTGATGCCATGACTGGAGCCACAGCAGCTGGAATTCAGGGAGCACTGTCCTGAGGCTGTACAGGGTAGGGGGGGCACTGGCTGGCCTGTGAAATCATTCTTTTTTCTTAGGCCTCTGGGCCTGTCATGGTGGGGGTGCTGCCTGGAAGTTTTCTGAAATATCTTTGAGGACTTTTCCCCGTTATCTTGGCTATTAACACTTTGCTCCCTTTTAGTTAAGAGTAAATTTCTCGGCCGGGTGCGGTGGCTCACGCCTGTAATCCCAGCACTTTGGGAGGCCGAGGCGGGCGGATCACGAGGTCAGGAGATCGAGACCATCCTGGCTAACACGGTGAAACCCCGTCTCTACTAAAAATACAAAAAATTAGCCGGGCGTGGTGGCGGGCGCCTGTAGTCCCAGCTACTCGGGAGGCTGAGGCAGGAGAATGGCGTGAACCCGGGAGGCGGAGCTTGCAGTGAGCCGAGATCGCGCCACTGCACTCCAGCCTGGGCGACAGAGCGAGACTCTGTCTCAAAAAAAAAAAAAAGAGTAAATTTCTCTATCGAGTGGTTGCTCTATAACCAATTAAATTTCTTTCCTGAAAAAAGCTTTTTCTTTCTTGGCTTCATGGCCAGGATGCAAATTTTCCAAACTTTTGTGCTCTGCTTCGTATTTAAATATAAATTCCAACTTTAAGTTATTTCTTTGCTCCCACACCTGAGCGTAGGCTGTTAGAAGCAGCCAGGCCAATTCTTGAATGCTTTGCTGCTCAGAAATTTCTTCCACCAGATACCTTAGGTCTCACTCTCAAGCTCAAAAGTCAACAGGTTCCTAGGGAATGAACCCAGTGCAGGCAAGTTCTTTGCTAAGGCGTAACATGTGTGACCTTTGCTCAAATTCGCAATAAATTCCTCATTTCCATTTGAGACCTCCTCAGCCTGGACTTCACTGTCCATATCACTATCAGCATTTTGGTGATAACCATTTAACCAATCTCTAAGAAGTTCCAGACTTTCTGTCATCTTTCTGTCTTTTTCTGAGTTCTCCAAGTTCTTGCAGCATATGCTTATTACCCAGTTTCAAAGCTGCCTCCAAAATTTCAGTTATCTTTATAACAATACCTCACTCCTCAGTACCAATTTTCTGTATTAAGCCATTCTGTCATTGCTATAAAGAAAGATCTGAGACTGGACAATTTATAAAGAAAATAGGTTTAATAGGCTCATGGTTCTGCAGGCTGTACAGGAAGCATGGTGCTGGCATTTGCTTGGCTTCTAGTGAGACCTCAGGAAGCTTACAATCACGGCAGAAGGTGAAGGGGGAGCAGGCATATCATATGGCGAAAGCAGGAGCAAGAGAGAGGGAGGGTGGTGGGGAGGTGCCACACATTTTAAACAACCAGATGTCATGAGAACTCACTCACTATCACAAAGGCAGCACCAGGCCATGCGGGATCTATGCCCATGACCCAAACACTCCCAGCAGGCCCCACCTCCAGCACTGGGGATTACAGTTCAATATGAGATTTGGGTGGGGACAAATATTCAAATTTATCAGCCCCTTCACAAGAAATCCATTTCGAAGAACTGACTAGGTCCCCTCCCCCTAGGCTTGAAATGGGCTGGGCTATCCTCTGCCAGTTTCAGTCCCCAGCTTGGGTTGGGGATGAGGACAATGGGTAGAAAGACAGGAGAAGTGGAGGGAGACAGGTGGGTCTGAGTAATTGAGTGAAAAGTGATTATGGAATATTTGGTCACTGGAAAACAAAGAGAGACAGAGAGAGGATCAGAAAGGGGAGACAACTAATGACGCAAGGCACTAGGTTTGGGAGAATCGTGTGGGATTGGAAGCTTGAGAGGAAAATGTTGGGAGAGGGGGATGGATAGAAAGAATTTGAGGGCAGCTACAGGGTGTGGGACAGACCAAGAGTGAGTGGAATAGGGATTTAGAAATAAAAGCCTTACTATGGGTTATGAATTGCATTCTCTTTGATGTTCTTTGAGAGACTCCCACAAAAAATGGAAATGATCTAAATTTTGTTTGAGCATTCAGAGGTGTGATTGTGTGAGCCTGTTTCTTTATGTGACTCCACGCAGAGACTGGGCCCCGTGATGAGCCCTCTTCTGTCTGGGTTCATGCTGTTGTTCACATGGTGCCCTGTGTGCATAGCATCTGGAGTCAGAAGACCTGGCACTTGAAAGCTGGATGCAAGATGTTGCAAAAGTTACTTAGCTTCTTTAAGCCTCAGTTTCCTTAACTGTAAAATGGACACACTAATAATAGCTTTCTAATAGGGCTGTCCTCAAAGCAAACTGAGATAATTAGATGTGGAGATGCAAGGTTAGGCTTATCACACTGTAAGCAATTAATTATTAATAGATCTTTATTTCTTTGCTTTTTTTTTTCATTCATCCCCTGATATGGTTTGGCTCTGTGTCCCTACCCAAATCTCACCTTGAATTGTAATCACCATAATCCCCACATGTGAAGGGCAGGACCAGGTGGAGGTAATTGAATCATGGAAGTGGTTTTCCCCAGGCTGTTCTCATGATGAGTGAGTCTCATGAGATCTGATGGTTTTATAAACATCTGGCATTTCCCCTGCTTGCACTTCTTCTTCCTGCCGCCTTGTGAAGATGTCTTACTTACTCTTTGCCTTTCAGCGTGATTGTGAGTTTCCTGAGGCCTCCGCAGCCTTGCTGAACTGTGAGTCAATTAAACCTCTTTCCTTTATAAATTACCCAGTCTCAGGCATGTCTTTATTAGCAGCGTGAGAACAGACTAATACATCTCTTCATGTTACGTCTTACAACCCCAGCTGTTGCGTTTGCTCTTTGTAGAAAGGACTGTGTCCTCTGAGCCCACCCAGGATGGCATACATTTCTGGAGCTCCAGGAGGCCATCTGGGGTGAGTCTACCCTGTAACCCCAGGGGGCTCTTTCACATGCTGCCCCAAGAGGGGCAGCCTGTCATGACCCAGGCACAGATATGTGTGCCCTGACACCCAGCCTGTTCCCTTGAAGGGGTTTCTGTGTGCTCTATGCTAAGCCTTGTCTGAGTTTCTTGACCCTGGCTGTGAGTCTCATGAGCGAGCCATGAGGGTTTGGCCTGTTTGCTCAACCCCTAGAAAGAGGACATGTACAAGTGGGCTTTCACCGAACGTCCCTGAGCAGAATCAGAATCATACATTCATAATCATATTTAATTCCTCAACAACAAAAGAGACACATTTGTCTCAGGGCTAAGTACTAACAAATGCATGGAGCAGGAGAAAATCATCAACAAAAATTTAACTGAATGCCCATGACTAATGATTTATTTAAGGTGTTCTGGCTTGATTACAGCTGGCTGTATTTGAAAACAACCAGCTTGTGTGGGAGGCAGAGTAGGGGGAAGCTGTAGGGCAGCCTGGGCCTGGCTGGTGGACTGAGGCCCCCATCTACAAGCCAGGCAACTTGGGCAGCTCCCCCTCTGTGTATGAGGCACTGAGGTGTTGTGTGCAAAATGACTGGCACCAAGCTAGTGCTCAATAAACGTCACATACTGTTACCGTTTTTTGCTGTAGTCAGGAGTGTTAATGCCATTTGCTCCTCCTGAAAATAAAATCTTAATTTTTTGTACTCCAAAATGACAGATAAATATTTTATTTGTTTGATACTGAGTGTTCTGCATCTGACATCCTAATGAACACTGAACATATTTCCATTCACTAATGCTGTTAAAAGAACCACAGGCTTGGTTTTGCAAAAAGATGTATCTTTGCAACCAACAGACTTACCCATTACTGCAGAGATGAGAGGACTTTCTGCTGTTTGAATGTATGCATTAACCAAAAATACAGAAGCGAGTGTGACCTTGAATATTAGCATTGGGAACAACAGGTGGTCGTGGACATAAAGTCTTACCCACAGCTAGGGGCAAAGGGCATGCTACGAACATTTCATTGAACATAGGATCACAAGCATGCACATTGTCACATTGTCACACGGAAGCTATTTGCAGAGGGAAAAGTGGGGACGAGGGTACAATGACTTGGACAGAGACCCCACAATCTATGGGAAGGCCTAAGATTGTGAGGTAGACACAAATGCCTTCTCCTTCTGGCTATTTTAAGATAAGCAACCTGAAAAGCACACATATTGACTGAGCTCTATCCAATAATTATGAAAAATACAGACCAAACACAACAAGGAAAAAGAAAGTGATCAGAGGTGTGGTGGTTGGTGAGTGTTTGGCTTCTCTACCTGTTCATCCCAAAGCCCACTGCTGGTAATTGCTGCTGCCTCTTTGATCCCAGACAAGGAATAAGGGCCAGGCCTGATGCTCAGAAGAAGCCAAGGTGGCCTCTCTCACACAAAGGTACAGAGCATGGGTGTGAGCCCTCTTGTGCAAGGTGCTTTGCAAAGCATGACTTTGCATATCTATTCTAATTTTATCTTTGCAATAACCTGTGGGATGGAAAACACTGCCACCCATTTCACAGATGTAAAAAATGAGGCCCAGCAGGGGTAAGATGCTCTCAATCACACAGTGTCAAAGTTTCAGCCTCTGGGAGTGCTTGTTCCTCCTTGTGTTGGTCTGAAATCTGATTTCCCAAACTTCTGCCCACAGTCCAGGCTTCCTACTTGGTCAGCACATGCCTGACCTATCCTGGGGGACAGACCTTTAGGTGGCCAAAGATGGCACTCACTTCCCTGCAGCAGTTTCCTTCCATCATTGCCACATCCTTCTAGCATCCTTCATGCATCTTTCCCACAGCCTGGCTTTGAGTCTCTCCAACATTTTATTTTAAATCTACCTCCAGCTGATTGATATCACTCTGCAAAATTTAGTATTTAGAACCTCATGCCACACCACGACCTGGTTTTAAAACACCTGAATTAAGTTTACAATGATCAACTGTATTAACTCTGTCGCTAGGGTTCTTTTATTGCAAGCTAAGTTTGTGCCAGCCTTGTCAGTAGCCAATAATAGCATGAAGATCCTTGTGCATTCATTGGGTCACAGAGCGCTGTTGGGTACCTCCTGCACACCAGGTCTTGGTCTCTAGGATATAATGGTGAGCAGCAGAAAATTCAGATGCAGAGCAGTAGGGAGGGCAGAAAGGAAGGAAACAATCAAACTAGTGCGTGTCAGGTTGCCACTCTGTGTGTGCTGTGAAGGGAAGGACGTGGTGCACTCATCGTATAAACAGGCAAGCCTGGCGTGGTTTGAATGGGGATGGTGAGAAGACACTCCCCTAAGGAAGTGGCATTTAATGTGATAGGTAACGAATGAGCATAAAGTGGATGAAGTGGTCAGGTGGGGTGGCTCACACCTGTAATCCTAGCACTTTGGGAGGCTGGGGTGGGTGGATAGCTTGAGCCCGGGAGTTTCAGACCAGCCTGGGAAACATGGTGAAATGCTTTCTCTACTACAAATATGTAAAACTAGCTGGGTGTGGTGATGCATGCCTGTAGTCCAACTACTCAGGTGGCTGAGGTGGGAGGATCACTTGAGCCCAGGAGGTCAAGGCTGCAGTGAGCTGTAATCGTGCCACTGCACTCCAGCCTGGGTGACAGGAATGAGACTCTGCCTCAAAAACAAAACAAAACAAAACAAAACAAAACAAAAAAACCTGGGAAGAGGCAGGAGATATAGAGGGTGGAGTGTAATAGGAGAGAGTGTTCCAGGAAGCAGCTATAGCATATGCAAAGGTCCTGAGGCAGGGAGGAGCTTCGTGGTGAAGGACATAAAGGAAGAATGGCTGATGTTCAGAGAATGAGCATGTTCTGAGTCAGGGATAGAGAAGCTGGCCCCAGGGCAGCCATGCAGGAGCTTGTCAGACATGGCGGGGGGTTGGGCCTTTATTCTGAGAGTAATAAGAAGTCACTGAAGAATTTCAGGCAGAGCAATGTAATGATGAGGCTGCAGCTTGAAAAGCTCCCTTTGCCTGCTAGGTGTAGACGGGAACCTCACAGGGCAAGAAAGCTAGTAGGAAGGCTACTGAGGCAGGGGAGGGTAGAATTGATGGGGTCTATGAGGGAGGTGTGAGTGTTGACTGATGGAAGATCTGGGGCATGAGCTCCTTCTCATGATGGAGTCCACAGGCTGGCCCCAGCAGTTACCTTGCAAGCTGGAGTAAAGACTTTGGACCAGGTGCTCTCTTGGGTGGAAACAAGACCCACCAGAAATGGTCCTACTGGTTCACCACCTTTCTCTACTTGGAAATCAGCTAGTAAGGCAGGATTCCCCCCTTTGACATGCATGGGCCACCTTCATCAGTGGTTAAGAAGAAAAGGTAACACTGGGACCTGAACTCGCGTTATTTAAAATGGGAAGTTTGAGGGGAGGCTTCGTGTCAAACGGAGCAATATTTGTTGTAAATGGTGCATGCGCTGAATATGGCAAGAGGAATTTTTTGATGTCGGCTATTTCTTTGAACTCTGAAGAGCCCTACCTTTCCCTGGCTTCCGTCTAGCAAGCCACCCTTTCAGTGTCCTGAGCACACCTTAGATCAAAGCCCGCTGCACCCAGGCCTTTTTTATGTTCCTTTTGCACAGGTGAGATGAAAGTTGCTGGGAATGGGGATGTCATTCCATGAGCCAGATGAGAAATGGGGGGATGAGCATCTGCGGGAGGGTCCACAGCACAGTCCCCAGGAAGACAGCAGCTGTCCCCTTTTCTCTCCAGTGACCAGCATTTCACCAGGGGAGAATTTGGGCTCAAAGTTTTCCTGTTTGGGGTGGGACACAGAAGCCCAGGCCACCCTTTCAAGGGCATAACGTTGTCAATTTCTTAACCCTATTTGTCACACTCATATGGATGCCATAATTAGTTATTTAATTATGATGTGTAAAACCAGAAGCTAACGAGGATAAAATGATGAAAGTTAATCATTTTGCCACCCCAAGGTAATGAGCTTTCATCCTGGACTCAGATATTGGGGTTGGAAATCAGATTCTTGTAAAACGACTCTCTGTGGGCTGACTTCAAAATGTGGGGAGTGTCTATGACATGGCTCCTGTGTCACTTCTGAGGGATGGAGGGAGGCAGAATTAAAACAACACAACAGTGAGCACAGGCAAAGAGGGGGAGGTGGCTGGTGGTCCCTCTGTGCCTAGCGCTGCTCCAAGGACATGACTCCAATGACCGGCAGTGAGCAGTCAATTCCGTAGTGGCACCATCACCCCGGTGAGTAATAAGAGGCTGAGATGCGGACAGGAGCGGTGGCTCAAGCCTGTAATCCCAGTACTTTAGGAGGCCGAGGCAGGCGGATCATGAGGTCAGGAGATGGAGAACATCCTGGCTAACACGGTGAAACCCCGTCTCTACTAAAAAAAATACAAAAAATTAGCTGGGCGTGGTGGAGGGCGCCTGTAGTCCCAGCTCCTCGGGAGGCTGAGGCAGGAGAATGGCGTGAACCCGGGAGGCGGAGCTTGCAGTGAGCCGAGATCGCGCCACTGCACTCCAGCCTGGGCCACAGAGCGAGACTCCGGCTCAAAAAAAAAAAAAAAAAAAAAGAGGCTGAGATGCCAAGTAGCTTGTCAAATATCACATGGCTGGAAAGCAGTGGAGGCAGGCGTGCGGTCTGGTTCTGCATCCCAGCTTTTAGAAGGTCTGTTGAGCTTGCATGGAGTAAAAAGGTGCTCTGGGACACCTGCTATCAGGAAGCCAAAGGCAAAACTGCACAGACATGCTCCTTCAACCGGCGCACACGGCAAAACTCAGGCCACTTTGGCTGCTCTTACTTGTTCTCTATAAAATGTTTGTACTTTATAACAGCGGTCCCCGACCTTTTTGGCACCAGGGACTGGTTTCTTGGAAGACAATTTTTTTTTCCATGGACGAGGGCAGGGGGATGGTTTGGGATGATTCAAGCACATTACATTTATTGTACACTTTATTTCTATTATTATATTGTAATATATCAAGAAATCTACACAGCTCACCATAATGTAGAATCAGTGGGAGCCCTGAGCTTGTTGTCCTTTAACTAGACGGTCTTAGCTGGGGGCGATTGGAGATGGTAACAGATTGTCAGGCATTAGATTCTCATAGGGAGTGTGCAACCTAGATCCCTTGCACTTATAGTTCGCACTCTAGTTCATGCTCCTATGAGAATCTAGTGCTGCTGTTGTTCTGGCAGAAGGTGGAGCTCAGTTGGGAATGTGAGCCGTGGGGAGTGGCTGTAAACACAGATGAAGCATGGCCCGCTCTCCTGCCACTCACCTCCTGCTGTGCAGCCCGGTACCCGTCCGTGACCCTGCGGTTGAGGGCCCCCGCTTTATAAAGAACCTTACACTTACTTCACTGTAAACACAATTTGAAATTCTCATTCTTTTAAAATACTTAGTTCTCATACTTTAAGATATGTAAGTTTGACAAGTGATCAACTTTTGAAAAAGCAGCATTTAGGTGTTTGGAAATAAATGGCATGACTGCAAGGTGTTTAGCTGATGCTGTTTCTTAGTGATGCCTGTGGAAATAGCTATGTTAGATTGTAACTGTTTCCTGTGTCTGCTGTAACAAATTACAACAAATTTGGTGGCTTAGTGCAACAGAAACTCACTCTCCACAGTTCTGGGGGCCAGAAGTCCAAAGTCAAGGTGTCGGTGGGGCCACACTCACTCCTGAGGCTCTGGGGGAGGGATTTTCCTCACCTTTCCTAGCTTCTGGTGGCTCCTGGAGATCCTTGGCTGTAGTCACCCCCTCCCATCTCTGCCTCTGCCTTCACATTACCGCTTCCTCTGTGTGTTGATGTCTTCTCCTCTCTGATCTTGTAAAGGACATTTGTCATTGGATGTAGGGGCCACCCAGGTCATCCACGATGATGACATTGCCAGACCCTTAACTTCATCTGCAGAGACCCTCTCCCACATAAGGTCACATTCACAGGTGCTGGGATGTGAACAGACCTTTTCTTGGCTCGGGGAGGGGGCAGCATTCAACCTACTGCTGAGGTCATTTGTTCAAAGCACTTAGAACAATGGCATCAATAAGAGCTCAAGGAATACTGGTGGTTGCTATTAATATAATAGGAATGATTATTATTTCCTAGGGTAGGGTTTGGGAAGCCTCCAGGCCTTTTGGTTAAAACTGAACTGATGAGCACAGAGAGTCAGTGCAACAGGTGGGGGAAAGGCCTGGGAGCCTGGCGGCCCCTGCTCCCACCAGTAAGGCTGCCTGTCCGAGGGGAGGCCTGGGGGCTCCAGCCTCGTCCACCATCAGCACGGCGAGAACAGTGGTTTCTTGCTGGGGATTGCAGTGTCTGCCTTTCGAGTTTCCTTGGAGCAGATGTTCTGAGAGTTCAGTGTTTTCCCTGCTGAGAAGCCCAGGGCTCTGACCCTGCCAACATGCTCCCGAGATTCCTAAACACAGCACTGATTGGAACCTGACCTCTTCACAGTGCAGAGGATCCTTGGGGGCTCCTGCTCTTTAGTAAAAACACAGCTCGCTTCTCATGTTCCACCTGGAGCTCCTCACCCGCAAGCCCTGGTGGAGCTGCTTTGAGGATGGACCAGAGCCTCATTCTGTGATGCTATCATTTCTGCATCCACAGATTCACTGCACTGGCCACACACATGCTCGGCTGCCGGGGGAACAGGAATGCAGGGTGCGGGCTCCTGACCTGTGTTTCTAAAGTCTGCTCATTCACCCCTCGCCCAGTGCTTCTCATGCTTTCAAGGAACACACACCCTTTCAAGGGTCTTGTGTGTGCCAGGCACCCAGAACAGGCCCAGCCCCGCACTTAATGAGCTACTCACGAATCAGAGGACAGGATGGTGAAGTGACAGGCAGTCACACTGCTTGCAAGGGGGTGACATTTGGGGGCAGGAGGCTGTAGGGTCCATGAAGAAACTCCACTGTAGGTTGTGGGGTCGGAGGAAGCCGAGGGCTAAAGGATGAGTATCACCTGGAGAGAGGAAGAGGTTTCCATTGACCTGGAGAGAGGAAGAGGTTTCCATTGGCAAGTGGTACTGGATTCCTGTTTGCTGTGGGAGCTGCCTAGGTGTTGTAGGATATTGAGTTTAGGCAAAGCCCTGGAGGCAGCAGATAGCAGGTGTGTCTGTAACTATGTGACCCCAGGGAGGTTGGCGCCCAGTGGGCAGCCTGGGGAGCATAAGAGGAGGCTGTAGGAGCAAACAAGCAGGCAGGATCCTGGAGGGCCCATAGGTACTGAGGAGTGTGGGCTACGTGTTTGGAGCAGGAAAGCCACATACTCCGAGCAGCCTTTTACAATGGCCCACCTGCTGTACTGGGACCTTATCACTTCATGCTGGGCTCAGATTAACACCAGTGAAAAACATCTCAAGATCTGCTCCTGTGTGGTTTCTCCTGGTCAGTCACCCAAGAACCAGCCCTGCAGCTTTCTCCACTGGCCCACGGCACAGACTCCAGAGTGGCCGCCACACTCGCCCTGGATGGGCCCTGCAGCTTCTGTGCCATCACTTCCCCGAGCTCACTCACACCTTGCACCCCAGCACCGGGCCACCCAGCACCGTCCACACTGTGCAGTCGTGTGCTTCCCAAGAGTCGGTTATATTTGTTCCCAAACCTGTTTACTCCAGTCGTACTTGCTAGTGTAAATACACCCTGCAATTAAATATTACATAAAACAATGACATCTGAGTGCAAATAAGAAGGCCGTCGCTTCTATAAATAAAGGTTGAATTTTTGGAAAGACTCAAACAAGGCAAGGTACTAAAACTTTCTTCAAATTTTTTTTTCTGTGAAACAGCAATAAAGCACTGAGGGAAAAATAAGTCAAAATTCAAGCTGATGGCTATACCTGCTGCTGCTTCAAATTCTCTTCATGTTCTCTCGCCAGGATAAACAAACTGGAGGTGGTTTCATGGGTGTGGCGCATGCAAGGCCCACAGCAGAGGGCAAAGGGTTTATCTTTTTGTTTTGTTTTGTTTCTCAAAGGTTGGTAAATCTACACCTGCAGGCATGTTTAACTGTTTTATGTTACAGTGTTTAAGATGCATCATCTTTAGCAGTGTCTCCTGTTGTATTGGGTAAGAGGGTGTGGGCTGAGAATGTTTGTGGTCAGGATGAAGAGGGCACCCCTAAGAGCTCAGGGTGGCTCCAAGCTCCATCCATGTCTTGGTCTGTAAACTGGAACACCAGTGACAGTTTCTACCTATGAGACAGCCGTGTGGAAAGGTCTCAGCCATGCCTGGCACATGCTCAGCACCCCAGCATTAGATGTTGAGAGAACAAAAAAGTATAGAAGAGAAGTGAACATTTATTCCTCTAGGAAACAAGCAAATTACTTATATATATAACATATATTAGATATAAATTGTATCTAATATATGTTATATATTACATAATTATATATAATTTATATATATTTATACATATATAGCTATATAATTATATAATTTTATATAATTATATATAACATAATTATATGATACATACATATAAAATAGATGTATGTATTATATATTATGCATATGTGTTATGTATAATACATACGTAAAATTATATAATATATACATATTATATATAAAATTATGTATAATAGTTATATAAGTATTATATACATATTTTTATATATATATAATTTTTTCTTTTTTCTTTATTCCTTAGAGAATACCTCCACAGATGACTTACGTTTCAGTCAATTTTAAAAAATAATCCTGAAACAATGGGAACTCACTTCCTGAGGGAGAAAAGGAAGAGTAGACAGAACAAGTCATATGCTGTGATTGGCAAGCCTATGAGGTGTCTGAAAGGTCCCCAGGATGACGACAATTGGCCTCTTGAAATTAAACAACCATATCCTGCCGCCTGGGCACTCATGCATCGAGGCATGGGTATCTTTTGCATGCAAGGCCTGCCCTACAAAGTGTCTAGTAAGAAGGCATTATCTTTTAAAAGATAAAATACAGCTCAGGTAGATTAACTTTTTAAAGCTCCTTCTGTGATTTTATAATACATATATATATATATATATATGGCATTGAAATGAATGAGGGATTTACAGAAGCACATAAAGGGGCACATTTTCCTAGTGCGTCATTGAGATTTAATGCAAAGGAGTGGACCCTGGTGGAGGGATGCAGGTGAAAAGTGCTGGTTTCCCCTCTTAGGGTGACTTTTTCTTGCCTTTTTGAATGCAACTGAGTTTGGAAAAGGAGCTATGGGGTCTCCAAAGTGGCCGGACGTCCTCTCTGAGTATGAAGGGGATGCTGCTGACAGCACTGTCAGGCTGTTGACCATTACTTTGCATCTGGTGTGTAGGGTAGGGTGCAAAAGGCCAACTGTTGCTAAGTGGAGTGGACACTCAGTCCAATTAGAGCTCTCCGAGAATCTGTTTGCAGCCAACTCGCAAAGCCAGCTGGGAGAGTCTGTGCAGAATGATTCTTAAAGTGATTGCTCCTCTAGAGGGAAATGTGATTTCAGTGACCACATTTAGGGTTTGGGTAATATTGACAACGTTTTATATATAATTGTGATGATATCATTTCTTACCATACTTAAAAAGGACTTAGAGACACTGGCTGAGCCACTTAGCTAGGACATCCCTCCCTTCTCCCTAACTGCACCTGTCTCTCACTTTGAAGTTCATATCTCAGAGCAAGACCACCCACTACTCCACCTGTTGTCATCCACAGATGCTCTGGTCCCTCCCCTTATACGTGAAGGGGATTGCAGCCACCTCCCTGCACTTTCTTCATATAACTCCTGCTATATTCTTGGTGATTTCTTTGTCTTTTTGAATGATCTTTTCAATATCCCGAGTTCTCAGTTTTGTGACCTCCTCTCCTCCAAAGATATTGTATTTTTCCCTACCTCAGTCACTCAGTCCCATGGGTCATATTCTAGACTATGGATTCTCAACCTTGGGGAGCTTTAGAAAATTCCACTCTGCATGCTGTGCCCCAGATCTATTAGAGCACAGTCTATTGGGATACGAGCTGGGCATCAGCATTTTAAAACTCCCCAGTTTACTTCATTGGATAGCTAAGGTCATGAATCCCTGCTCCTCACTGCATCCCCGTTGGAGCTGGATGTCCAGTGTCCTTCTCTCCAAACTACACCTACTCCTTTTCCGGCTCCCCCAGCTCCAATTCATCAATTTCATCATGACCTACATTCTTCTCACCCTTTTCAGCTCTCAGTCCCCTTTGCATCCTCACTGCCTTCCTCATCTAGTTTAGACTCCATCATGCAATATTAAGATCAGTCCCACGAAGACACTCTCAGCTGTCTCTCACCTCTGTTGATGCCATTAATATGGCAAGGTCTAAGCAGGTGAAATCCAACCTCCCACTTATTTCTTCCTGCACCCAGGCAGGTAAATATGTACACACACACACACACACACACACAGACAGACACACACACACACACACACACACACACCACTCAATGTTCTGTTTTTATTTTAAATGCAAAACCACAGATGAGTCACGAGTCTTTGGTTCTGCCCATCAAGCCTATATTATTCCCTAAGTCTGCCCATCATCCACTATCTGAGATGACGACTTCACACCTCCTCCCCTTCTCGAGCCATTTACCCCTTGTCTACTGCATCTGTTTCTAGCTCTTGACCTCATTTCCTATTTCACTAAGAAACAAACACTCATAATTGCCACATATCCCATCAACACATCCACCCGTCACACTCCTCTGAGCCCCAAGACTCTGCCTCCCTGTCCCCAAGACCCTCAGAGACCAGATCTCCATGTGTGCACTGGCATCTATGCCTCCTGTCTTCTCCAGCACAGCACCCCAGGGGGTTTGTTTTCTGCATGTCTCAGCATTGTGCTTCCTTCATCCCTTAAAATATGCAGAAACATCTCTTAACTCAACAAACGTGCACCAGAAAACCTCCCTTGGTTTCAATGCCCCTTTTCTCATCGCCCAATTTCTCTACACCCCTTTACAATGAAACACATGGAAAGTGATCTCAGTATTCATCGCCTCCCCTTTCTCTCCTCCCAGTCTCTCAGGGATCTCTATGGTCACACTTTTGTCCCCACCCTGCGAGATCTCCAATGCCTTTTGCATTGCAAAATTTAGTGATCCATTCTCAAAAGCACTGACCAGTTAATATTGCATTCTCCTTCTTGACTTTCTCAACCTGGCTTGGAGGCATGATTTTTCTCTTCTGTAAGTTTTCCTTCTAAGTCCGTGGCTAGTACTTCTAAGCTGTTACTTCGTTTTGTTGAATCTCTCTCATCTCTCTGCCACTAAATGTTAGAATACCCTGGGGCTCGGTCTGTGGGCCTCCTCTCCATCTGCACACACTCTCTTGGTGATCTTCTAGTCTCCACATTTAAATGCTCTCTACGTCTCTGCTTGGATGTCTAGAGGCCATTTCAAAGCTGACATGTCTAGAGTGGAACTCCCACCCCAAACTTTCTCTCCTAAAGTCTTTCCTATCTTAAAATGTTCTAGGAAATTTAAGCCCTGTCCTTTCAGGTCCTGCAGCCAGAAATATGATTCATCCTCAACTCATTCTTCTCTGACACCTCACACTGAATCCATCACAATGCCACTCAGCTCAACCTTCAATATATGTTGAGAATTCAACCTGCGTGATGTCTAGCCTGCATGTGGCCTTCTGCCCTGGCCTGGAAACTGGATTTCCTGTTCCTGCTCCTGCCCTGCCGCCACCTCATTGCCTAAAGTATCCAGAGTGAATCTGTTAAAAGGTAGACGGGGCTAGGTGTGGTGGCTCATGCCTGTAATCCTGGCACTGTGGGAGGCCAAGGCAGGCGGATCACTTGAGGCCAGGAATTTGAGGCCGGCCTGACTAACATGGTGAAACCCCGTCTCTACTAAAAATATAAAAATTAGCTGGGCATGGTGGCACACACGTGTAACCCCAGCTACTTAGGAGGTTGAGGCAGGAGAATTGCTTGAACCCAGGAGGCGGAGGTTGCAGTAAGCCAAGATTGCACCACTGCACTCCAGCCTGAGTGACAGAGTGAGATTCCATCTCAAAAAAAAAGAGTAGACGGGATCACCTCACTCTGCTTCTAACCCTTCAGTGGCTCTTTTCTCACTCAGCTGGACACATGAAAATATAAGTGAAGGACCTTGTAAGCCATGCCAAAGGGCAGGCTCTTGAGGCTGGAGAACTACAGAGCAAGGGGAGATAAAAGACAATGAGAATAATATTGAAAGGAACAGGTCATGCAGCCAGTAAGCAGGTGCTGAAGGTTCCAGCCTCCTCCCTCTGATATCAGAGCATGTGCTTTATTCAGTTCACTCTATTGCCAGCCAGGGAAAACTTCTTAGGGCAGGGTCACAGTGCAGTGGGGCTTTGGAGGTCACAAAGGTGGGTTGGTTGTAGGGGAGAGAGAGTAGCATGGCAGATGAAGAAAATCTCATAGAGTCTATTCTAGCCTAGGAAAAACCAACACATCAAAAATACAGAGAGTGGCTGGAATAGGCAAAGGCTAGGAATGATCTCTGGTCTTTGCTATTTTGTGCCAGGACCTCTGCACTCAGCCCATGAATGGGGTGAAGGTGAGGGACTGAGACTGTCAATGCAAAGCTATTGTTGCTCTTAAAGAGCTTACTGTTTGGAAAACTTGCCAAAAACCTCCAAGAAGGTTCCGAACTGGTAGGTGTCAACCTTGCAACAAACAGTTTGGTTCAAGGCAAGTCTTGTACAAGAGGACTCATTGATACCAGAGGCCAAGGCAGGAGAATGGCAGGAGTTCAAGACTAGCCTGGGCAACAAAGTGAGACCCAGTCTCTACAAAAATAAAAAGTAAAATATTAGCTGGGCATGATGGCATGCTTCTGTAGTTCCAGCTTCTGGAGAGGCTGAGGCTAGAGGAGCGCTTGAGCTGGGAGGTCAAGGCTACAGTGAATCACATCATTCAAGGCTATGATCACCTCATTGCACTCCAGCCTAAATGACAGAGCAAGACCCTGTCTCAAAAAGATAAAGTAATTTGGAGACAATATCTGGCTTTCTTCATACTTAGCCCGAGGCAACTCAAGTGTTACATCTAAGGCCATCTCGGATTTCATTTGCATCTTTTCTATCTCCCTACTTCTGGATTCCTTTGAATCTAGCATTAAGCCAGGAGTCTAGATTATTGATTATTGGTTATTTCACTCATTCCCACATCTTAATGGTAGCCTCTTATGTGCAAGGCAGCTAGCCGTTGGACGTTGGGAGCCAGACAAGCTCCTGATTTTTACTGAATTCCCCCACACTGAGAGTCCCAATGCCAAGTCTCTGGAATAATCCTTCTGATGCAGTCATCCAAAATCTGTCTTCACAAGGGTTTCTGCAAGGCTTCCCTCTGCAGCTTCCTCACATCTCGGCTGTATGTTGTCTATGTGAGGGGCACAGGAGATTGGTGACAGGCATCGAAAGTACCAGAGATGCTCACTCAGAGCCTTAGAAATGCCTAGACCGTTCCTGATGCATAGACAGCATCAATATTTTCACTGCTCCATTTTTACTGCAACAAATATGAACAACAATTAAATCCATTTTTGTGGGATAATTGCCTGCAACCTGACGTCCTTGTAGGACACATTCTGCAACTTCAGTCATGTGGATTACACAGCACTATTTAAAACCTTCCCATTACCAGATAAGGTGGAGGGAAGGAGGAAAGAGCCAATCCATGGCCGAGTCCATTCCTAGATTGTCCAGCCTTTTGTGTCTGTTATTAAGCCCTTCAAAAGTACACTTCTTCCCTGGAGAGAAAATATATTTACATAGTTCCCAATCACTCCACCAGAGCAGCAGTGGCCTCAAGATAAACCTCCCAGCACCAGGGAAGAGGGGATTACACACACCACAATGAAGTCCAATTATATTGAAAACTAACAGCTAAATTTCTCTGGCCCTGCAGTTCCTAGAGTGTGAAGACAGAAGGAACAAATGGAAGAAAAAAATTGTTGTAGTGCCTTAATGATGAGTGTGTGAGAAGCAGCCAGTTCCCTGTTCCTGCCATTCATCTTCTGTGTGTCGGTCCCTAACGAGGACTGGCAAGATCTGGAGATTCTCCAGGTCCCTCCTCGTGCCCTCTTTCCCTTATTCAAAGCACTGTGAGCCTCCCTTGCTTGGATCCAGTTGCCTTGGAATGTGTTTTGGAAGAAATGTCCTGGATAGTCTCCAGGCTTCTTTATATTCTTTCTTTTTAGTAATTAACTTTGTATTGAGTTCTCCCACCAAAATGAACAGCCAGGCCTTCCTTCCAGATAGAAATTGTGGCAAGAAACAAATGGGAGTTGAAATAAATAACATCGTGTTGCTTGATAAATGTATTTGCAGTAG
Organism: Pan paniscus; assembly: GCF_029289425.2. Lineage (NCBI taxonomy): Eukaryota > Metazoa > Chordata > Mammalia > Primates > Hominidae > Pan > Pan paniscus. The sequence continues at coordinate 66,075,332 of NC_073270.2, forward strand.
CAACAGAGACTGCCACCCAAGGAGTTCTAATTACGAATCTGACCCGGTAGAGCCAATGCCACAGTTGCTACAGAAAATAAATAGGCTAAGCAGGGCCTGGGGTTGGTTATTTCCATAGACTTGTCCTGGAAATGTTAATCAAAGCAAACCAGAGGGAGCAGGGAGCCAGGGTTATTCTGATAGTGCTAAAAAAATTAAGTTCCCGGCCGGGCGAGGTGGCTCACACCTGTAATCCCAGCACTTTGGGAGGCCGAGGTGGGCAGATCACGAGGTCAAGAGATTGAGACCATCTTGGCCAACATGGTGAAACCCCGTCTCTACTAAAAATACAAAGACTAGCTGGCATGGTGGTGAGTGCCTGTAGTCCCAGCTACTTGAGAGGCTGAGGCAGGAGAATTGCTTGAACCCAGAAAGCTGAGGTTGCAGTGAACAGAGACTGCGCCACTGCACTCCAGCCTGGCCACACAGTGAGACTCCGTCTCAAAAATCAAGTTTCCGTTAGCCCTTTGCAAACTGGTCATAGTTCTTTCTCTCTTCCTCCCTCACTCTTTCTTTATGGAAACTATGCCTACCTGTGTATTTTCTTTGTGAAATATGATTTCACACTTTAGCTTATAAAAGAGGTTTTGCCAGGTGTAATCACTCACGCCTGTAATTCCAGCACTTTGGGAGGCTGAGGAGGGTAGATAACTTGAGGCCAGGAGTTGGAGATCAGCCTGGGCAGCATGGCAAAACCCTGTCTTTACTAAAAATACAAAAATTAGCCGGGCATGGTGGCGGGCACCTGTAGTCCCAGATACTCAGGAGGCTAAAGCAGGAGAATCACATGAACCTGGGAGGCAGATGTTGCAGTGAGCTGAGATCACACCATTGCACTCCAGCCTGGGCGACAGAGTGAGACTCTCTTCTCAAAACAAATAAAAGGGGTTTTAAAATTTGTTGTGGGGGTGGGGAGGATTGGTAAAGGCTAGGAAATTCATTTAAAAAGAAGACCCAATGTTTGTCATGGCATCTTCAACTTCCACCCTCAGGGATGGAGGGAGATGTGCACTTGGCCTTTTCTAGTTGGACAGGTGTGCAGGTGAGGGCAGGACTCCTGGGGGCTTTAATCGGCCAGGGTTTGCCTGGTGCACACTGCCAAGAAGGTGAAAAGACGCAGGATAGGGATCTCCTGTAGGCGGTAAAGGGATGGGTCAGGTGTAAGTCATCACACGCTCCTAAGCCCTGAGCAAATCACCCAGGATCTGGTGGAGATGACATTGTCATGACAATTCTGTCCTTCCTTCTGCCTTCCACGCACCAGGTAGAGGGGTAGGGCGACTGTCAGAGTTCACTCATGACACAGAGCCCCTCTGCTGGGTCAAGCAGGAAGGGATTCAAGACCGGGAAATCAGGTGCTTACAGGTCATTGTTGAAAGTGCTGAGGAGGGGCTCTGGCTGGCTCCGGGTTTTCTCGAGCACTGTGTAGCAAACCTGCCAGGACAGCACTGACTACCACAGCCAGGACGGTTCAGAAGCCTGGAGATCAGGAGTCTGCCAGTGGAGTCAGCACACCTGCTTTTCACCTGTGATCCCAGGAGAGGAAGCAGCTGCCTCTGAGGCCTCAGGCTCAGTGGCCTATCTTTACCCCAATGCATGCAGGTCAGAATGTAGCTGAACAGCAGCCTAGGGTCCTGCCCTGCTGCCAGCGGGAAGAAGAAAACAGCCAAAGCAGGAGGTGACCCTACCTACCCCTCCACCTCCACCTTGGGCCCAATTTGCATCCTGAGTCCCTGCACGGGGGCCTGCCAGGGGGACTTCACATGCTCAGCTGATGCAGGTGGAGGGGAAGGGAGAAGGCTGCCTGGATGCGGGGCCTGTCCACCCCTTCCACCCCATACAGCATCTGGTTCTGGTGTGGGTCCTCTCCTCCTCTTTCTCTACACACACACACACACACACACACACACACACACACACACACAAGAAACACCCAGTCTCACACGTCTGATGCTGCCCCACACGTGTCGCCAACATCAGCCTTTGTCCAGCCTCAGCCTCTTTCCTCTCTGAGGGTTTGGCCACATCCACTGGCACTGCATTTCTTCCCTGCAATTTTGCTACGTCTAAGTATTGTCTCTATTATGATCTAGTTTTTGTCACCTTAGTTGACTTGTTAAGCTGAAATAGTTATTTCAAAAGGAACCAGTTACACAGATGGAAAGCCAGTGTCATTTGTATTAATAGGAGATAACGGAATGATTAATACAATAAAAAGGGAATGCATCTTTATGAAATATTAATTATCAAAGGCTCTGAGTCCAAGGACTGTGTTCTTTACTGAAAAGATAAATGAGTAAAGTGAGGTGTCAAAGATACATTATTCTGAAACTGAGCCTTTTTCATCAGATGGATCAAAAAGCAATTACAGTTGAGCCTTGAACAACAGGGGGCTTGACCTGCATGGGTCCCCCTACATGCTGGTGGTCTTCTACCTCCACCACCCCAGAGACAGCAAGACCACCTCCACTTCCTCCTCAGTCTACTCAATGCAAAGACCATGAGGATGAAGACCCTGTGACAGTCCACTTCCACTTAATGAATAGTGGAATATGAACAGAGAAAATCTATATGAATAGAGAAAATGAATAGAGAATATGAATTGAGAAAATCCATTTTCTCTTATTTTCTTAACATTTTCTTTTTTCTAGCTTACTTTATTGCAAGAACACAGGATACATATAACATACAAAATATGTTTTAATCAACTGTTGGTTATTGGTATGACTTCCAGCCAAGAGTAGGCTATTAGTAGTTAAACTTTTGGGGAGTCAACAGTTACTTGTGGATTTTCCCTTGTGCAGGGGGCGGTGGGGCAGCTGGTCCCCTGACCCCCCACGGTGTTCGAGAGTCAAATGTGTGAAAGGGTAATGCACATTGCTGCGCCTGCCAGCTGAGATGATACAGGACAACAGTGGTCATCAGCTTATCCTTTTTCATTTCTCATTTAATTTTTCAAACTATCCTGGAATACGTATCATTCCCAGTTTAAGATGGGGAAGTTGAGATGCAAGAAGAAATGGGACAGGGTTCCAGATTGAGGAAGTGGGGGTGCTGGACCTGTACCCAGCTTCTTGACCTGAGTCCTGGGGGCTCCATATGAATCAGAAGGGGGCAACCATGTGTCAAAGCCCTCAGCTCCCAGCATTAGACTCATGCTTACGACATGCAGCTTTCACCCCTCTTTGATCAAGAGAGGGTTTCTTCTGTAATGTTTCCCCCATTCTGAGATCTCAAGGCAGTTGACCTCAAGGGACATGGTGATGGCTCTTTTCAATCTCTGGGTTGGTTCTCTAACATGAAAGACCACATGGCCAGGTGCAGTGGCTCACGCCTGTAATCCCAGCACTTTGGGAGGCCGAGGTGGGCAGATCACCTGAGGTCAGGAGTTTGAGACCAGTCTGACCAACATGGAGAAGCCCGTCTCTACTAAAAATACAAAATTAGCCAGGTGTGGTGGTGCATGACTGTAATCCCAGCTACTTGGGAGGCTGAGGCGGGAGAATTTCTTGAACCCGGGAGTCAGAGGTTGCAGTGAGCCGAGATGGCGCCATTGCACTCCACCCTGGGCAGCAACAGTGAAACTCCATCTCAAAAAAAAAAAAAAAAAAAAGGAGAACACGGAGAGCATGAATGAGTGGAGCCTACACTGCAGAGATCTGTTGGATTTTTCTGGGAATGGCTTTGCCTTCATAAACATTTTCCTTTCTCAAGTGTCAGGGACAGGGAATCAAAGCGGCACATGCTGACCTTTCTCCACAAAACGGAGCCTCCCGGCCCCGGGGCCATCTGTCTTCATTGATGCACGGCAGCTAGAAAGATGAGGACTCAGACCTGGGAAGTCTCTCAGAGCAGCTCTCTGGCAGGCCTGTGGCTCATTTTTAATTGCTCAGCAGTAAAAATTATAGAGGAGAATAGAATGTCTGCCCTGGCAGTTGGACGATTTTCTTACCAGTAACCTGAGGATGTGACCTGGTGGGCTCTGCAGAAAGAGAGGAGAGTTGTAAGTCTGTCACCTGTGAACATCTGGCAGAGGTTATTATGCATGCAAATTTTATGCATAAAATTCAAAGATGGAGGCCGACACCCCCTCCCCCCGCAAGTTTTATGACCTGTGGATAAGTTATGCGTGAGTTATGCATCTGACTAACGTAGGGGCAGACCCGGGAGCGTCTGTCTGGGTATTTCCAGCTAGCTGTGTCTCTGGTTCTGAGCAGGAGGATTGATACCCCTCCAGGCTCTGCTCTACATCTTTCCCTTTCTACCACCTTCCCTCCCTCCCTCCTTCTTTCACTCAGCAAATGTTGAAAATGCAGCCACAATGCACCAGGTGCTATGCTGTACACCAGAGATACAACCACCCACAAGAGAGACCTGGTTTCTGCTTCCAGCTGGCAACGTAGCATGCTAGTTGAGGACGCAGACCTGAAGTCCAGGGGTCTCAGTCCCAGTTCTGCATCCACGACTTCTTCCTACCTGTGCAAACCTCGGGAAGTTACCTGGCTCCATTCTGCCCCATCAGGAAGTAGAATTGTGCTCACCTTCTAGGCTGTTTGTGAGGACAGGAGGTACATACACTTAAGGGAAGCAGGCCTAATTCCAGGGAGACTAGGAATATGCGTGTTGGGGTCTTTTTCCTCCCCAATTTTGGGGCTGTGTGGGAAGAGAAGATGGAAGTAGGACCCACCCACTTTGTCTAAGCCTCAAGTAGAGAACTGAGTGATGGAGGGCAAAATGTATAAATGGATGCAGCAAAGGGGCCTGGGGCCTTTTGTCTGAGAAGTTTCTGCAAACAAAGAAAGTGAGACCAAAGTCAAATGGGTCCCTCCATGATCCTTTGTGGTCAGTCTGTTTAGCTCAGTTCTCTGCCTGTGGCAGAGCATAGGGGAGCAGGATCCATCATCCATGGGAAGGAGACAAGGACTAGGCAGGGTGGCTGTGCCCCAGCTGATCTTCAGGCAGGAGCCTAGCACCCACATAAACTAGAGAGAGAGCTGCCCAGAGATGCTGCCGCAGTTATCCAGGAAGGTGAGGCAGCAGGAGGCAGGAGAGATTTGACTAGTGAGGACCAAAGCTCAGGGGCTACAAACACACAACACCTGTACCTGGGAGAACGAGACAGAGCTTGGTCCTACCACCAGCCAGTGAGGCTTTTGACTTGCCCTCTGCCCTGTCTTCTTTCAGGTCCAATGTCATCTCAGTGAGGGCATTTCTGGGCACCCTATTCACCATCGCACGCCCTGCACCCACTCTCTTCTCCACTCTGCTTTCCCCTTTAGCTGTGGTCACACCAAATGTATTATGCATTTTATTTCTTTATATTGTCCACTGGGGTTCTACCTATGAGGATCCAGGTAGGAGTTCTCACCATCTTGCTCACAGTACCTGGCACAGGGTAAGCCCCTGACAAATCATTCTTAAATAAATGGATAGATGGGTGAATGAAGAGTGGGTGTCCTGATCAAGTTTGCTCACACATTAGGCTTATAACCTCTTTAGAAAGGGGCATCTGTCACTCTGATGGCCCTGAAAATATCTCATAATCTGTCTTTCCAATTTTCCCTATAATATATTTTCTTAAAGTAAACTTCAGTTAGAGTAAATTTCCTATAGAATTAAATGTGAAAAATCCTAGTGCTTTGTACCAGGTCAGAATTAACTTTCATAAAGATGACCTCGGAGCTGTCCCTTTTCACATCTTTTTTTCAGGGAACCATGAGTAAAAGTATAAAGACATTTAAAAATTTTTCCTTAAGGAAAAGAGATGCTGAAGTCTTCTCTAGTCTACATTAGACAGAAGAAATTGAGCCAGGACCTTGGGTTGGAAATTCTTATCTGTATATGTATTTACTCCTTTGCTTAATCATTCTCTCAGTCAACACATATTTTGTACTCCCTAGGTGCTAGGTGTGATATGAAGTACAGGCAGTGATGAGTAAGCTGTGCTCTTGGACTGAATGCTTTGAAGGTCAAGGAGGACAATGGTGGGGGAGAGGACATTGGCTGTAGACAACAGGGAGTTGCAGGTGGTCTTCTGGTGGGCCTCTGTGTGAGTCCACTGAGAGTCAAGGCAAAGATGTAAAGAGTGATGAAGGTATGAACAGAAGGAATTGAGGTAGCAAGGGGAGGATACATTTTTTGAGAATTTTGGAGGTGAAGAGGAGAAGTCAAGGGTTGTATTGGGAGGAAAGAGCAGGGTTGAAGTTTGGGAATTGAAGTGATTATGAATATGTTGTAAGTACGTGGGTTGTAGCCAATGGAGGGAAGAGCTGATGATGTGGGGAAGCCACTAACCCACTAAATCCCTTTCCTGAATCACAGGCCCTGCTGAAAGGGTTGACAATGAAGACTCTCAGGCCACCGTAACTCATGGAGAAGCCCTGAGCATCTGGCCTGCTTGTAAGAGAAGGAATGTGCTGGTATCAGGGCTGGATGGGATTTCATTTTCCTCCTATCAAGTTGCCCTTAGCCCTGGTATCGTGGAGAAGTTTGTAGCCACGGGCATGCCATCCAATGGAGGCAGCCTCTACACTTGTGCCCTGAAAAATCTAAAGCAAAATAAGTCATTTGGCAAATACATGTGGGTGCCTGAAACAAGCCAAAAGACTTCCTCCCACATGATCAGCGTTCAGGATGTGCAAGCCACATTAATAATAATGAGAAGGAACCAGGTCATCTGTTTCCTGATGCTCAGTCCTGGCAGCCTCTTAGATGGAACAGGGGCCAGACGCTGGCTAGAGAGCTCTTACCTAGAGTTATTGGTCTGTGTGTTGAGACATGGGGCATCTCCTGGTGGCCTGAGTGGGATGAGGACATCAGCTGAGCAGCAGTGGTGCTGCTCTGCAGCTTCAGCTTACATGTTGTCCCAGCCACATAGCGCTGGAAGAAACCTGCCTGGAATGTGATAAAGTGAGTGCTCAGGAGTGGGGAGGTCACACGTGCTGCATTTTGATGCTGACTTTTTATATTCAAAGCAATTTGCCCAGGTGAGCTCAGTACAAGTATTGCATTACCTGATGGTTTATGGATAAAATGCCTGGATGTACAACTTAGTTGTCTCAAATTCAGCGAAGTTGTTATAGTCTAAGTGATGGGGGTGGGGGGTGTTCAGTAGAGGTCTGAAATCCTGAAATCTGGGATTACAGTGATTCTCATAGGGAGATTTCAGGTACCTTTCTGTCATCCACTACCTGCCCTTCTGCCACTGCAGGGTCTAGTTATCTTTATCTCCTCTGAGGTCTGAGTTCTACATTCACTTGTTTCCTCATTTATTCATTAACAATATTGATTTCTTAGCCAAGGATGGTGGTGCACACCTGTACTTCCAGCTACTCAGGAGGCTGAGGTGGAAGGATTGAAAATCCATCCATCTATCCTCCTACCCATCCTGCTATCCATCCATCCATCCATCCATCCATCCTCCCATAATCTATCTTCCCATCCATTTGTCCTTCCTTCCTTCCTTCATTCCTTCCTTCCTTCCACCCACCCATTCATCCTCCCATGCATCCTCCCATCCATCCACCCAACCATCCTCCCATCCATCCTCACATCCATCTTCGCATCCATCCATCCATCCACCCAACCATCCTCCCATCCATCCTCACATCCATCTTCGCATCCATCCATCCATCCTCCCATCCATCCTCCCATCCTCCCATCCATTCTCCCATTCATCCATCCTCCCATCCATCCTCCTATCCATCCATCCATCCATCCACCCTCCCATCCATCCATCCTCCCATCCATTCATCCTCCCATTCATCTATCCATCCATCCCTCGATCCTCCCATCCATCCATCCTCCCATCCATCCTCCCATCCGTCCATCCATCCTTCCATCCACCCTCCCATCCATCCATCCTCCCATCCATCTACCCTCCCATCCATCCATCCTCCCACCCACCCTCCCATCCATCCACCCTCCCATCCATCCATCCTCCCATCCATCCATCCATCCATCCTCCCATCCTCCCATCCATCCATCCATCCATCCATCCATCCATCCATCCTCCCATCCTCCCATCCTCCCATCCATCATCCCATGTGTACATCTGTCCTGCCATCTATCCATACATCCATTTCTCCGTCCTCCCATCCATCTTCCCATCCATTCATCCATCCATCCTGCCATCCATCCTTCCATTGATCCATCCATCCATCCTGCAGGAGACCAGGAGTTCAAGGCTGCCGTGAGTTATAATTGTGCCACTGCACTACAGCTTAAGTGACAGAGAGAGAAACCATCTCCAAAAATGAAAAAAAGAATATATTGATTTCATGCCAGTTACATAGATTCTGTGTTGAACAAAACTAGATGTGTTTCATTCCTGTCTTTAAGGAGCATAAATCTAATAGGAACAACAGATAATTTTTTAAAAATATATCAATGTGTGTAAAATTTCAACAGGAATAAGCCCCAAGGAGGTGTGGTACCTGGGGCTATAAGAGTAGCTAATAGTAGAATTTGGGATAGTCTTGGGGAAGGAGAGGGCAGAGAAGGCTTCCTGGAGGGGTGATGGTTGCTTTGAGAGTGGAGAGAAAGAACCAGTGTTCTTGGAAAAGAGGGTGGCCTGAGCGAAGGGCCTGTGGCAGGAGGGAGTGTAGAATTCAAGGAACTGGGAGGAGGTCCTTGTGGCTAGGAATATGCAGAGTAAGGGGAAAAAGGCAAGAAATAAGGCTGGAGAGTGGGGAGGGCCACAGCACACGAGGCCTTCCCTGCCCACCTTGCCCACATGCCCCAGACGTACTGAGGAGCTGGATTTGGTCATTGTTCTTATGAGTGCTGTGTTCCCAGATTTCCCCTTCATAATCTGGCGACATCCACCAGAGCCAGCTCCTGTGTCCCTGATGTGATTACCCTTGACTCCTTCCCCTCCTGACACCTGCCCCAGGTACTCACACCTCTACCGATGATGCCTCAGCCTGGCCCTTTGGCTTTCTGACCTTGGACCCCTCCCCACTCCCTCTCCACCTCTCTGCTTCCCACTTCCCTTGTTTCCAGCTGCTCCTTTCCCTGTGAGCCATATTGGTTCCAGCCCCAGCCTCTGCAATAGCTTCCCCAAATGAAATGAATCCGAGGACCACGTAGGATGTAAGCCCCGTCACCGTGGTGTTGGTTAGTGAATGTCTCTTTACTGTCTATTTCCCCATTCAGTGCCTGTCTCCCCAACCGACTGAAAGCTGCAAGAGGACAGAGTCCTTCCCAGGGCCCAGCACAAAGCTTAACACGCAGAACATGCACCATAAATGATATCCAACCATGACCTTCCCCTCCCCCAAACTGCCCCACAGAGCCCAGTCCCACAAAGCCTGAGACAAAGGAGCTGCTTTTCACACAGACAGACACAGACAGACTGATGGACCAGCTGGAGGACCCGGGGACGGTGAGAAACAGGCTCCAAAAGCATTCTGGCTGCTAGTATTTAACACACAGAGCTATTTTCAGATGCTAGTCACAGACATTTTGAACTGCATTAGAATAAACAGAATTCTGAATTATCTTCTCAGCAGTACATGAAAGAACTGTCTATCACCCAAAAGGGAAAGAGAGAATGATGAATTTCTAAGGTAAAAATTCTGGAAGAGGGAGGAAAAAAATCCAATCCACAGGCGGTTCTGGAATCTTCTCACACAACAGGTGGTCCCCCACCCTCCAGTCCCCTAACTCCTGTGATTAGGAGAAAGTGGAAAGCTGTCAGCTAGACTGGGCTCAGGCTGGGTATCTGGGCTCTTGGAAATGTATATTTATTTGCTCATGCTAATGGTCAGCAGGCCAGAATAAATGGGGCTGGGGCATTAATGCAGAGCCCTGTAAATCATGCATGAAGGGGAAGACCATGCCCAGCACCGAGGGGCCAGCCAGCCGAGGAGGCTGCATGAAATATTCAGCAGCCAGACAGACTCAGGCCTGCTCCAAATCCCCACGTCCAGACCTCTGAGGATGTGATTTTTGCAGAAAGCTTTAAAAGAACCTCAAATGCCTTGTCCTTGTGTTCCCCAAGTCTCCTATCAAAGCTGGTTCTTGCTGAATGGTGTCTCTGTGTTCCGCCTCTGGGGCGTTGGTCATGAGGACCCCACACTGATGGTTCCCCTCCCCTGTGCCACTGCAGCACTGCTCACCCATCTGGCCCCGCAGCAGGCTGTGGTTTCCCTCCCCATCAACCACAGGGCCCTTGTACATACTTTCCTGTTTCAGGAAGGTCCCTGCCTGGCTCATCTTGCTCTCCTTCTCTTCTTTAGGTCTCAGCTTGGATGCTACCTCTCCAGAGAGGCCTTTGTTGCACCACACCCCCCACCCCTAAGTTGGCCTTCTGTGCAGTTCTCTAGCTCTGTCCTCAGTCCTCTTTCATGCCCTATCACAGCTGTGCTCATTTTGGGGGCATGCTGTCACGGGCTCTTTGCTGTCCTCCTTTACCAGAATTAATCTCCATGCTAGAAGAGGCTCTGTGGGCCCATCCTCGCTGCACTGCAAAGCAGCATCTGGCATAGGCAGGACTCAGCACAAAGTCAAGGAGTGAAAAACAGGTGCCTCTCAGCAGGCATGAGGTGAGCCTGGAGGTTCATCCCTGGACTCTACATCTCCTCTGCAGAAAATGTTCTGATCCTTGGATATGATCTTCAGGTTCCCTATCCGTGAAGTCTGTACAACCAATAAACCAGGCAATGATTTGATGAATAGGAATAGTAAGGTTTTTTTCCTGATCCATTCTAACTGCAGTAGCCAAGTTAACATACGGCAGTGTGCTTTCTCAGGACAAACAAACAATGATGGATTCATACCCAAGCTGAGAGGGGCGAACTGTAATGCCATCCAGCTTCCCTCCCAGTACAACAGGGCCCTCTGGCTTTGTGTGGGTGCTTGTGGATAGACACCTCACTTCCTTCCAAGGTAGCTGGTTCCACTCCCAGCCAACAGCTCAGGCTGCCTCCCAGCCCAGCTATCCTGCAGGTTCCAGCCCCACAGCACGTGTGTCTGTGTGTCCTCTAGCCAGTAGCCTTCTCCCCCAGAATGCTGGATTTCTTATGGAGATTTTCCTGGATAAGATGAGCAATTGGGCTGACCATTGGACCATGTGTATTGATGCAGTTATTGTATGCACCCAGAGATGGAGAGGCCCTGGTGCTTCCATTCTGATGTGCTCTTGGAGAAAGCCATTGAGGAACTGTGGTCAGCAGGTGTTCCAGGAGTTTCAGCGCCATGGGCTTAGTGGGGCTTCATGGCCCTGTGTATGCATTTCCGTGTCCTGCAGCCAGGGTGTCAGCTCACTGCATTCATTCAATAGCTCCTGAGTTCCCACTGCATGCCAGGTACTGTGTGTGTGGTGGTGGGGGGTGACTTTTTATCAAGCAAAGTCAAACCACACATGCCCCCTGCCTTTTAAGAGTTCAAGATCTGTAGCACAGACAGCCATGGGGACTAGGAGCTCCAGCACCGTGAGCTGTAGTGGATGTACACAGAGTGCCCCGTGGGCAGGCACAGGTGGCAGCTAATTCCAGCCGGGCTGGCTTGGGGATTCCTTATGTGACACCCACTGTAGACCCAGCCTGCAGCTGTTTTCTTCAGTGGTCACCTCCACCTGATGAAGGAAGGCCATGCGTTCTCGTGTGAACGGCTGCTCTTTGCTTCTGGTCCAGGCCTGCTCGGACTCCATCTCGCTCATGGCGTGGCTTTGAAATGATGCTCATCAGGCTCCCTGAGCTGCTCAGGGATAGGCCACTGTGAGAGTTCGGCTTTGATTTTCAAGCAGCTGAGACACCAGAGGCGTGGTGAATCCCCCCAGCCCTCCCCTCAGAATAAGCTATCTGTCCGGTGAGAGCAGTCACTCCTCCTGTTCTTTGAGGACAAGACCAGCAAAAGACTTGAGTCACCATTTCCAAAGAAAAACAAGGAGAATGCAAATTTCTCGGCTTAAAAATATATACAAAGGGACTGATTCTATATAACTCTCCGGAGTAAGAAGAGCTGTGACTTCCATTGGCTGGTGCTGTTTAGAGAAGGATCGCTGTGCTGAAGTTGAAAAAGAATCTATTCAGCTTTGATATTTGGAGAAAGTGTCCCAACCATCATGTATTTCTGCCTGGTTTTCTTTTAGAAGGCACCAGCTGGAGTCGACATTAAAGGGCCCCATTTCCCATTTGCTGCAGAAGATGTTTAATTGGAAGTCTCTCCCTGCCCTTTTGTAAGCCTCATTTCTGCATATTAGCTTTACACATGAGTTCTGGGGTGACTGGTCAAGACGGGAGTCTGTGTGTAATTAGACCAGACCAAGGAAGAAGCAGGAAGTTTGCTGGCGGAGAACATGGGAGTCTCTGTATCGCCTTTAATCACTCTTCCTGCTTGGTGTAATGTTCACATGTTGTCTTTCATCACAGCCGTGGGGACAGAGCGCCAGTGCATGCTGTCTCCTCACGGGGCCCTTCGGTCCATCTCCACTCACCACCCAGCCCTCACTGTCATCTGTCTGACCCCATTGGCCTTGCTCTTCTTTTTGGAACATGATAACCTCCCGCCAGCCGCCACGGCACAGTCTCAGGACATTTGCATGTGTCGTGGCCCCTGCACACTGTTTCCTCAGCTCCTGGCCTGCTTGTTCCCTTCCCGTTACCCTTGTCTCTGCTTAAGCATCAGCTCCTCAGAGGTCCTCCTGACCAGCCCATTGCAAGTACCCTTTCCCCTTCCTCCTTGCGGTTCTGTTGCTCCCTCCACCTTGCAGCTCTGCAGCTTCCCGTGAATGTGCTTGTTTACATGCTGACTATCATGTCCCCCGCCTGGCTGTTCACCCCTTGACGCCAGCACCAGCTTTCTTTCTGGCTGCGTTGCTGCCTGTGCCTGCAGTGGTGGCTCCGTAAGCATCTGCTGAACAAACGCATGGATGAATGAGCCCTTTCAGATCCAGGCTGTGTGGGGCTCAAAATTAAAGAAAACAACATACAAAATGACACATACAAAATTAGTTAGGAATGGGGTTTATTTAAATTCTTAAAAGCTGCTAAATTTCTGTATGTCACAAAACTATACAGTATTGAATATTTTAATAGTTACCTGATTGTATTGTACGTTTTCCTACATCTTTCTCTTGCATACATTTTGCCTTTTCATATGACAAAAATGTTTGGTATTGCTTTTAACAGGACAGAAAGATAGTTCCTCTAGTGTGGTCAGGTAAAGCTTTTTTTTAAAGTTATGGATAGTTGGTGGCATGCAACGTGCAGGTGGACACACAGACAGACTCATGTGGCATTGGGTAAGGTTTTGTCCTATAGACACAAGAATTTTGATGTATTCTTTTTCTTTCTTTTTTTGAGACAGTCTTGCTCTGTCACCCAGCCTGGAGTGCAGTGGAGCAATATCAGCTCACTGCAACCTCTACCTCCAGGGTTCAAGTGATTCTTGTGCCTCAGCCACCCAAGTAGCTGAGTAGCTGGGATTACAGGTGTACACACAATACCCAGCTAATTTTTGCATTTTTAGTAGTGGCAGGATTTCACCACGTTGGCCAGGCTGGTCTCAAAATCCTGGCCTCAAGTGATCCACCCACCTCGGCCTCCCAAAGTGCTGGGATTACAGGCATGAGCCACTGCACCCGTCCTTAGATTCTTTTTCGTCCCATAAAAAAAAAAGATTCATTTACATTTGTGTATATGCATTACAAATTATTCCTTACAAGGGAGAACATTTATTTTGACTAGGTAATAATGAGAACGGAATCCTCTCCTGATAATAGCATGTCTGATCATAAGAAGATTTTTCTTAGACTGGCTTCTGGCTCCATACATTTCAAGCCTTGCTCCTTTTCCTCTTCCACTAGACCCTCTGGTGCTGGGCACCAATGAGAAGCTCATCTGGCCCCAGGATCCTGGCAGGACACTGGGAGCACTATTGCCATGGGCAGCAGGGTTGTTCCTGGAGACATCACTGACCCAGGACACCTAGCACAATGGCACTCAATGTGAAAGTGGCTTCATACAAATCTGCCACTCAAGCCTAAATAAGTGCATTCCAGAAGAGCCGCAGCCCCTCTAACAGCTCCTGAGGTGAGGGAAACCCTAGGGATGGGAAGTTGGAGCAGAAAGAGATGGTGGCCTGAAGTCAACTGCAGTGAAAATCTCTCCCCATCAGCAAGTTTTGCAAAGCTATGGCCACAGAGACACATGACTAGGGCCCCTCCTAGTCTTGGAAGGAGCCCCCATGGAAATGAGGGCCTCACAGTGAATCCACCTCTGATCCTACTTCACCTGCAGTCAAATGAGAAGAGATTTCAATCAGCTAAAGACACCCTATCCCCTCTCCCCGACCCCTGCGACCCCAGGAGCTCCTGCCTTGTCACTGTGTCCCCAAACGAACCGCATCTAAATCAAGCCCCTTTCTCTCCCTAGTGGTCAACATCTGGGCTGTGATGGGCAGCTCCCACTCTTGCCTTAGAATATGACTGGAGAGGTGACTTCTCATCACATGGAGAATATGTTCACCCCATGGTGCTTTCCACCCAAGCTGACCATGGCTTGACTTTTTGGTGTAGTTGCTAGCTCTGTGCCATCCTTGGCAATGTGACCCTGGAGCAGCTGTCCCCAGTGTGCATTTGGGGGATTTCATATAATTATGAATAGGATGCAAATTTTATAGCCCCAGTGAAGGGAAACACCCCTGGCGAGGCTTCCTGGGGCCAGAGAGAGGACTCCACTGAGGGAGATGGTGGCAGGGCCATTCTTTATGTCCTGCTTTTTTTTTTTTTTTTAACATCCTCTTTATGTCCTGAGAGCCATGTGCAGATGAGGAAAAATGACATGCAATGCATTTTTGCCTGCCACACTGACTTTGCAATCATAGCAAGCAAAATATTCTAAACAGTAAGTGAATCGAGGAAGATATACTGCCAAGTCAGGAAGAAAAAATCCACCTGTTCAGTGATTTCAGGAACTGCTGAAGAAAATCACCAGTGAGTATCAGTTTCTGCAAGAGAATCTAATGCAGGCTTTGCATTAGATTGACTGAGAGTCTGGGGGAGAGGGCAGGGAATGGATTTATTCTCTGCTAGGTTTTTAACAGTCAAGAAGGGCTGTGGTCCTAAGGGGCACTGCTCAAACCTTAGTGTGCATCAGAATTATCTGGATAAGGCCAGGCACAGTGGCTCATGCCTGTAATCACAGCACTTTGGGAGGCTGAGGCGCGTGGATCACCTGAGGTCAGAAGTTCAAGACCAGCCTGGCTCTTTTAGTAGAGAAACCCTATGTCTATTAAAAAGTACAAAATTTAGCCAGGTGTGGTGGTGAGTGCCTGTAATCCCAGCTACTTGGGAGGCTGAGGCAGGACAGTCACTTGAATCTAGGAGGCAGAGGTTGCAGTGAACTGAGATTGTGCCATTGTGCTCCAGCCTGGGCAACAAGAGTGAAACTCTATCTCAAAAAAAAAAAAAAAAAAAAAAAATTACCTGCAGAGCCTGTGAACATACAGAGTGCTGGGCCCCATGCCAGAGATACTGATTCAGCCTGTCTGGGGTGGGCCAGAGATTCTGCATTCTGTCTAAGGAGCTCCCAGGTGAGGCACATTTGCAGACCACAGTCTGGAGGTTTGAGGACTTGGAAGACCATGGCTGACATATCTTGAGTCTCTGCCTTGGTATCCTTTGCCAAGCAGAGAAATGCACTGTTTATGTTTTTCAGGAGCTCAGGAAGCAGAATGCAACCCATGCAGATGTAGGGGCTGGATTCTCTCTATGACTGAGCGGGAGTCTCAGCCCCAAGAAATGCCCCGGGTTGGCCCTGAAATCCACAATGGCTTGCTGGGCTGGAGGCCACCAGCTGATGGGACCCAAGAGAGGAATGAATTATTTATCTGGACTCCTCACAGAGAACAATGCCCTGCAAATGTCCCCCGCACCATGCTGGGTGGAATTCATAGTCAACCTAACAACCAGCTTAGCATCTTCTCTCCCGGACCTTGCCCCTCCAACCGTATCGAACTTTGAGGAGCAATTAGGGAATTGCTTGACATCTTCCCTGAGAGCTCTTGGGTCACAAAAGCTAATTAACCTTCCTCTTGCCTTCCAAACTAAGTAACAACCTCCAGAGCCAAGTCTTCTGGAACAAAACAGGAAGGAAGAAAGAAACTAAGAAAGAAGCACTGTCTCTGATTTTTTTTTTAATGAAGGTTAACATATAATTTTTAAAATAAACTCCATGGAAAGGAGGTTGTGGGGTTCACAACCCCTGGGAGCAGTTCCAACAGTGCCAGGACGGTCTCAATGGCAGCCCTCTGCTCATCTTTGAGGTCTACTTTGCCCAGCAGCTAACTCTTGTAGGCGGAAACATGGTGGCTTCTTGTTCTCTGGGAAGTTCTGGATGGGAACTTGATGTGGGAAGTTGTGAGGTGCCCTGAACTTGGAGGTGGGGCTCATTGGCACCACAGTGATGGTCCCATCTGTGCCATGTAGACTTGACCAAGCAACTCAAGGTGTCCTTAATGTCCCAGACTGAGAGAGAACTTGCCGGCCTCCACCTTGGAATATTGTTGACTTTCAGTGCACGACGCAAGTCCTCTCCTTCAGCACTCCTCTCTAAGATACACAATCAAACACTTAAGGACTTGGGCTTGCGGAGGGTGTAGATCTGAGCTCAGATTCCCATTATGACACTTACTGGCTACCTGACCTACACTGTGATTCCCAAACGCCCCCGTATCCACACACCACTGTGTCCCACTGCACTAGCTACCCGGAGCTGCCATAACACATTACCACTAACTAGTGGCTTAAAACCAGAGGAATTCATTCTCTTATAGTTCTGGGGGTCAGAAAACTTTTTTTTTATTTGTTTGAGACGGAGATTCACTCTTGTTGCCCAGGCTGGAGTGCAACGGCATGATCTCGGCTCACCGCAACCTCTGCCTCCTGGGTTCAAGCGATTCTCCTGCCTCAGCCTCCCGAGTAGCTGGGATTACAGGTATGCGCCACCACGCCCAGCTAATTTTGTATTTTTAGCAGAGACGGGTTTCTCCATTTTGGTCAGGCTGGTCTCAAACTCCCGACCTCAGGTGATCCGCCCCCGCCCCTTGGCCTCCCTAAGTGCTGGGATTACAGGAGTAAGCCACCACACCTGGCCCTGGGGGTCAGATATCTTAAATCAAGGTATCAACAGGACCAAGCTCCCCAAAAGCTCCAGGAAAGGATACTTCTTGGCCTCTCTTCTGGCTTCTGGTGGCTGCAGCAATCCTTGGGGTTCCTTGGCTTATGGATGCATCACTCCGTACTCTGCTTCCGTCCTCACTTGACCTTCTCACCTACCTTCCTTTACGTCATCTTCCTTCTGAGATGCTCTGTGTCCAAATTTTCTTCTTTGTAAAAGGATGCCAGTCATTGGATCAGAGACCACCTTAATCCAGGATGACTTCATCTTAACTAAATTACATCTGCAAAGATTCTATTTCTAAATAACCCCACATTCTGAGGTTCTGGGTGGGCATGCTATTTGGCAGGACAAAGTCAACACAGGAAACTCATTTTCAGGATTGTTCGCATGGTTTGAGGAAGCTGATGGTGACATCTCTTCTTAAATCTGTTTTCAGGAAAATCTTACTGGTAGCCTTCAAGTGGCCATGGTGGGAGCATTGACCCAGGGAAATCCACATTTCCCAACACATGCTGGATACCTGAGGACTCCAGAGCTACTATCTGCTCATATCTGCTCAACATTAAAAACAAAACAAAACAAAACAAAACTCACATTGTTAAGTGAAAAGGTTTATTGGCAGATTTGCTTAACTCAATTTGCAAAGATACCTTAGACCAGGGCTCGGCAAACTACATTCCACAGAACAAAGCTGCCCATTACTTGTCTTTTTTTTTTTTTTTTTTTTTTTTGAGATGAAGTCTCACTCTTGTTGCCCAGGCTGGAGTGCAATGATGTGATCTCAGCTCACTGCAACCTCAACCTCCCTGGTTCAAGCAATTCCCCTGCCTGAGCCTCCCAAGTAGCTGGAATTACAGGCACATGCCACCATGCCCAACTGATGTTTTTGTATTTTTAGTAGAGATGGGGTTTCACCATGTTGGCCAGACTGGTCTCAAACTCCTGACCTCAGGTGATCCACTGTCTCAGCCTCCCAAAGTGCTGGGATTACAGGCGTGATCCTAAGTACAGTTTTATAGGACAACCATGCTCATTCATTTCTGTATCGTCCACGGCTGCTCTACAGCAGCAGAGTTTAGTGGTCAGGACAGAACGGGCACAATCTGCACAAACTGCACAACTTTCAAAGGCTGAATATTTACTCTCCGGCTCTTTAGAGAAAGTTTGTAACTCCTACTTTAGACTGATGCTTCTCCAATGCTAACGCGCCAGTCACCAAATCACTGGCATCTGGTCCCAGCCTCCAACCATAAACCACAGCTGAATGGAAACTTGGTAGTGCTTGCCTTCAATAGCAGATGCTGTAAGAGGAAAGCAAGGTGAACAAGAAAACATTGCAAAACTCTGGGCAGAATCTGGGGCCTGAAGACTCTGAGTCAGAGGCCTCTTTTTTTGCTCTAAACACATATTAGCAAGAGTCCAAGAGGCATCAAAGATGAGTTAGCAGCAAAATGAGGCTTTGTCCTTCATGTAGAAAGGATTAAATGATAGTTGAAAATGCAGTAACTTTCACCCTGTGGGATTCAGTGATGTTCAGTGCTGTGATTAATGTCCAACCTCAAATCTTGCTGTCCCAACTGGGACAGCCCAAACATAGGGAGCCACTGCACTAAGATGTTATGATTTATTAAGATAATAAAGCTAGCGGGATGACAAATGTTTCATTTTTCCCCCATGTGTTTCCCCCAAAGGACCGTCTGCTTTTGCATGTGATTTGACTATCCGCTGAGGACCTAGCATGGTATATCAGCAAAGTGGAAAAGTCACTGAAGTGATTGTTTATCATCTTCTACCAAGTTACACCACTTTAAGCTTTAACTCCACAGCTCTTGCATTATTTTAAAATCGTCTGGCAGATCTCTAAAACTAATGGTACAAACCACTCTGTGATACATTAAAATACATCCCACTCTGTCATACTGCAAACAAGTAGCTGCTCCCCAGTCTTTGAAAAAGTACTTTCAAGATAAAATATGTACTCATGGGTTCTGCAGGTTTTTAAAAAGTCTTGAATCTTCACAGATTTACTAGGGGGGAAGGGGTGTTTCATGTAAAATGTGTTTTTCCTTGACATTTAGAGGTCTTGCAAAGTGGTTTATTATAGATCTTGTGGACATCTTGCTATTTAATTAAATTTCAGAAATATATTCTCTGCACTCATAAGAAGGAATATGAAGAGTGTATTTCTTCACTGTCTATTTATTATTCTTTTTCTGTTTCTAACACAAAATTATCAGTTCGAAATAAGTCATCAGAGGCACTTAAAATTTTTCAGGGTCAGAACTCTAATTAACCTCAGCAACTCTGCTTAAAATGTTGAATAATATAAGACAAGTCCTTACAGGAATCTTTGGTAATATTCAGTCTTGGTGATATATTTACAACTATTTTTTAAAAACTGACCTTCAATGTCTATTTTCAAAAGACGTGAGGGAATAGAAAGCAGACTGAGAAACAAGTCACTTGTGAGGTCTCATCCAACACGTTTCAGTAAATTATTGCTGGATGTAAGCAGCTGAATTTGTAAACGATTTCATTACCTTACATTTTATAGAGAAAATTAAGAGTAAGTTCACAGTAAATGAACCTCTAGTCTGAAAATAGCTCTTTCCCCTCATTTAAACCTGAAATCAGAAGGATACAACCCAAATGTGTTCAACCCAACACATTTTGAGATAAATACATTTCACAATTGTCTTATTGGTGGATTTGCTTAACACAATTTGGGTATTTGTTACCCTCTGATGAATTCAGAGGAGTTTTTCAGAGGATAACATTGCATGTTTGCAAAAAGTTTGCATGTTTGCATGTTGCGTGCAATAAGTTTGCATGCTCACAATAGGTTTGCATGTCCCTTAGTGCTATCTTTTATTTTTCTGTTAGGGATTCTAGTTTGCAGTAGAACAGTTTCCTCCTGCAGCCTCATTCAAAGTACCATCAGGATTCAACCTGTTTCTCTCCATGAGACTGTTTTGCTCCTAACTTATCAGAATAAGAGCTCATGAGATCAGCAGCTGACGGAAATTGTCAGAACAGGAGCTGCTGGCACCCGTGTAGAAAGCACAGAAAATATGAACAGTTGGAGGCTCCTCCAGGCAAGTCACCTGGGAAGGTTGGTGACAGGTGAGAGGAATTGGCACAGCAGGTAGGAAGGTGGTGGGCAGGCAGGTAGGTGGGCACCTTACCCATTAAGAGCTGGAAACCTTGGCCAGGCTCAGTGGCTCATGCCTGTAATTCCAGCACTCTGGGAGGCTGAGGTGGGCAGATCACCTGAGGTCAGGTGTTCGAGACCAGCCTTGCCAACATGGTGAAACCCCATCTCTACTAAAAATACAAAAAATTAGCAGAGTGTGGTGGTGGGCGCCTGTAATCCCAGCTACTTGGGCAGCTGAGGCAGGAGAATGGCTTGAACCTGGGAGGCAGAGATTGGAGTGAGCCGAGATTTCGCCATTGCACTCCAGCCTGGGCAACCAGAGTGAAATTCCATCTCAAAAAATAATGAATAAATAAATAGCTGGAAACCTTGAGGGGAGGCAAGACTGAGAAGGGAGAGCCCAGGGCAGATATTAATGTCCAGTGGGCTGACTGGGTAAGAAGTGAGGAAGTGGAAGCCAGAGCCCAGGGAAAGAGGGGAGGGAAAGTGCTGATCCTGGGGCCATTGGGCACCAGGCCCGTGTTAGTTTCCTGTGTCTCCTATAAAAAATGATCGCAAGCTCAGTGGCATCAAAGAGTGCGGATTTAGTATCTTACAGTTCCAGACATGGGAAGTGGGAAATGGGCATCCCTGGCTAGAATCAAGGTGTTGTCAGAGCTGTGATCCTCTTGGAGGCCCTGAAGGGGAATCCGTTTCCTGGCGTCTCTGGCTCTGAGGGGCTGCCCACATTCCTTGGGTCACAGCCCCACCCTCCATTCCTAAAGCCCACAACCCTGGGAAGAGACCTGCTGCTGCTGTCTTCCACTTATAAGGACCCGTGACCACACTGGACGCCCCTAGACAGTCCAGGATATGCTCCTCATCTCCAAAATCAGCTTAACAAATGGAAACCCTCCTGTAACCCTAAGCCCTCTGTTACATGTATAGTGACATAGCCACAAGATGTGGTTGTTAGGCTCTAGGTATCTTTGGAGCCATTATTCCATCTTCTATACACCAGTGCAGAACAAAGGCTTATTACTCATGGGGAATTTGCAAGATCTGGTACCAAACAGGATGTGGCTGGAGGCACAATTGACCCTTGGTTCTGCTGTGTCACACACCACCTGCAAATCTAGTGTCATAGAACAACTGTTTTGTTATGTGCACAGAATCTCTGGGTCAAGAATTCAGCCAGAGTGTGGCAGGGACACTGTGTTTCTTCTTCATGAGATCTGAGGCCTCAGCTAGGAAGATTCACGCATGGGGGTGGCTCCATGGCTGGGGGCTGGAGATGTCTGAAGTTACCTTGTCTGTGTGTCTGGTAGTGGATGCTGGCTATTGCCTGGGACCTTGATGGGAATTTCTGGCTCGCAGCTGGGACAGCTACAGCCAGCCTCTCCACCTGGCCTTGGTGTCCTCACAATATGGCCACTTCTGGGAAGTGGAGCTTCCGGTGCCATGGCTGAGGGCTCCAAAGGCCTCCAGCCACAGAGGTGGAATCCGCATTGCCTCAGAGGTCACACCACAGCATTTCTGCCACAATCTGTTGGTTTTAAGAAAGTTACCATCCCATCCCCTCCACCTCCCTAATTCACAGCGAGGAATATTAGATTTCGTCTCCTAATGAAGGAGTGGCATGGACTGAGAAGAGCCTGCAGGATGGGAGAGCCTGAGGCATCCGTCTTCAGAAAAACAATCCGCCACATTCTTTTAGGATCCTGGCAAGGCCAGTCCTCAGCAGGAATGCAGTGGTGGTTTCCAGCTCAACCCTTATTCTGGGGTTGCCAGATGTAGCAAGGAAAACTACAAGACGTCCAGTTATATTTGAATTTCATATGAACAATGATTTAAAGTATAATTATGCCCATGTAATATTTGGGATATACTTATGCTAAAAATTTTGTTTATCTGACGTTCAATTTTCACTGGGCTTTTTTACATTGTATCAGGCAACCCTACTCCATGCAGAATGCCCATTTAAAAATATGTTGATCATCATCCCTGGACATGAGGGAGGAGAAAGAGTAACAAGGAGGCAGCTTTTAAGAGGAAACTCCTGCAGAGGGAGAGGCCAAAAGACCCAGACCCCAGGTGGTTAAACTTGTTTATTCCTTGGCCCACTTCCTCAGAGCCAATGTGATCCATTTCCACTTTCCACAGTCTGTAAAAATACCTCCCAGCCTTCTGGTAATTAATGGGATGTATAGAACCTATTCTTCTGATGAGCTTTCAATTAGCCTGTGTCTAATTTTCAAATGCTCATGAATAAATGATTAACTCGGATCAGAAACAAAAATCAAAGAGCTCACCTGCTTATAAACAGAACGGTTTGAGAGATCACCTCATCATCATTTTCATAGACTGCACCATCATTGCCTTCCTTATGACCCAGAAAACAAGAATCGTCAGCCTTTACTGAGCATATTCTCTGGCAGACACCATCATGGGTTCCTTAGTCTCTTGAAAAACTCACTGGCTAGTTTCTATTATTTTCTGTACCACACAAACCAGCAGATGGGTGGGTGACCAGCCCAAGGTCCCACAGCCAGAAAGCAGCAGAGCAGGAAGGATTCAGTCTGGGTCCCCCAGCCCAGGTCCTTAGATCTTCCATAGGAAGCACTTTTGTCCCTACATTTCTTCAAGAGCATAGCCTTTTTGCCTTGTGAGGTTAGAAAAGTGAACTAGTGTGCACTAGCATTGGGGTGAATAGGTCCTTCTGGCTGCTACAGTACCATGAATATTGTCCCCCCAAATATGTCTGAGTCCTAATCCCTGGTAATCCTGAACGTGACCTTGTTTTGGAAATAGGACCTTTGAAGATGCCATCAAGGGCCTCCAGATGAGATCGTCCTGGATTTAGAGTGAGACGTAATCTCTTTAGGGCTTTAGGTCTCTTTGCTGTCCTTATAAGAGAAAGGAGGGGACGTTTAGAGGCACTGACAGAGAAGAAAGCCATGTGAACACGGAGGCAGATTGGAGTGATATTTCTACAGGTCAAGGAATGCCAAGATTTGCTGGCAGCCACCAGCACCCAGGAACGAGCCATGGAAGGGATGTTCCCTCAAAGCCCCCAGAAGGAACCAACCCTGGTTTCAGATTCCTGGCCCCCAGAACTGCAAGGCCATGGATTTATGTTGTTAAGCCATCGCCTTGTGGCCCTTTGTCACGGTAGCCGCAGGAACATGGAGGCTGTCCCTCTCTCAGGCCTACCAGCTGCTCTGCTCCATCCCTATCATTCCCAAAACCAAAGCCCCCATGTTTCTTTTCATCACAGAAAACACACTGCTTTAGCTTCTCCTCCTTGTATGTGAGATGCAAATGGTGATTTGTGATTCTGTGTGTGCCTCTGCCTGCCCACCTGGTGCTGGGGAAAAAACAAATCATGTCACCAGCACCCCTACTGGGGTCTTCAGAGGGAAACTTAGAGTAACGTGAAGTCTTTGTGCTTTTCTTAGTCACATAATAAAAATTACAGTTTTTATAACTCGAGTGACTAAAACACTTAAATCACCTCCAGGAGTGAGCCGGCCAGCCACTTGTCAGTGTGGCTCCTGAGAGAAAGCTGAAGGGGGCATGTATCTGGAAGGATGAGAAATCACTTGCTAAGTAAGAAGCTCACTGAGTTTAAATCAAAACTCAGCACCTCTGGTTTTAGGCAAACTTTTCAAAGTCTTACAGTTCCTGTTTTCCTGTGTGCAAATACCCCTAGGAAAGGGTAGAAGCAGAACTGAATTTTGCTGGTTTGCTTCTTTCTTTTTGCTGGTAAATTCTGCTGTCTCCTCCAGCCCTGACCAAACTTCAAATATGAGGAAAATAAACATTGTCATATATCAACCGGCCAGTTCCCAGCAATTCCTGCCTGCGTGCCCGTGCAAGGGGAGGGCTGGTGCTGCGTCCTGTGGTAACTACCTGCGGAGCCAGCTGAACTCATTTTCCCCTGAACTTCAGAAAGTGCCAGAATCACCCAGAGCACTTGAGTACTTGCCCTGTGAAGACAGCAAGGAAATGGGAGAGGATTTGAAGGATTTGCTTAAGAGCGGCTTTGAAGACCTCCAACAGGGTGAGAGAGCCAGCTCAGCACAGACCCAGCCTAGAGAAGCAGCATTTTTCTAGTGGGCTCATCTTTAATTTGCAACTATGGCACAAAGGAAGGAGCAGCTGTGGAGACCAGGGCATTGGTGAAATGAAAGCATATTGTTTCCCTCCATCTTCCCCACCCTGGAGAGGCCAGGGTTTCTCCAAGGCAGACACTCTCTAAGTGAAATCTATGGAATTTTGGAAACAAGATAAAAGGCATACTCGACTGCAATGCACATACTCACCGTGGAGCCCGGCACGCAGGATAAAGACTCGCTGGGTTTGCATTGCACGTGCTCACCGTGGAGCCCGGCACGCAGGGTAAAGATTCGCTGGGTTTGCATTGCACATTCTCACTGAGGAGCCTGGCACGCAGGGTTCAGACTCGCTGGTTTTGGGTTGGTGGACTTCATTTTCTTTCACGCTGCTGCTTGCCCAGTGGGTGTAGACAGCAAGAAAATGAAGAAAATCAGCCCAAGGCCCCTTGCCATGGCTGTGCCAGTCACTCACTTTTAACCTGCACAAGTTCTGATTTATTCTAAGCCACCCGCCTTCATCAGTGAAATGGAGATAATGGGGATAATGCTTTACTGGGTAGTTTGGAAGATCAAATAAGGTCGTGTCGGTCAAGATAATAGCATTTACTGTCATTGATTGAGTGCCTGCCATGCCTGGGCACCATGTTAAGTGCTTTGCAGGCAGGGCACTGATTTGATCCTACTTTACATTGGAGGATAGGGAGGCACAGAAAGGCAAGGGAACCCACTCAAGGTCATTTGGCGCAGTAAGGAGCCAGGACTCCAACCCATATCTAAGCTAGTGCTCTAACTCGTTAGCATTTTTATAAAGCACCAGATTGTAAATATTTTCAACTTGGCAGGTCTGAGTGGAAAACAAGAACTCAATGAAAGTGCTTTTTCTATTCTGTCACTCACAACAATCAACACAGAAGACCTCTGTGATCAAATGTGGCAGGGAGGGGTTTCCCATACACACAAAGCAAGCAATCAGTTCTGCAGCAGGCCCAAGCTGCGTGTCCTCTAATGCAATTCCGTGGAGATAGCACCAGGTCCCGCAGGTTGAGGGCTGAGTCCCCGAGACTGCTTCCCACCCAATTTCAGTGCCAATCACAAGCCCCGGGTTGTTTTACCAGGGCTTCTGCCCGAGGGGCTGTAAATCGGAGTTCCCAAAAGCCCTTCCTTGGGCTTAGTGAATTTGCTAGAGTGACTCACAGAACTTATGTTCAACAGTTAATTACAAAGGATATTTCAAAGGATACAAATAAACAGCCAGATGAAGAAACACGTAGGGTGAGGTCTGGAAGGGTCTGAGTGCAGGAGCTTCTGTCTCCATGGATTTGGGATGCACCAGCTGTCTGGCATGTGGATGAATTCTTGTTCACTTTCCTGCCTCCTGGAAGCTCCCCAAACCCTGTTCTCTTGGACTTTTTATAAAGACTTATTTGATAGGCAACCACGTAGAAATGTGACTGGACAAAAGGATCTGGTCTAATACTAACGGGCCGAGTGGGGAACTCCAGTAAAGCCTGTCTGTTCAGATTCTTCTTGGCCTCCTCGTACAGCGTTCCTTCCTCCAGAGTGTGGGGCAGAACCCATTCTGAAATGGGCCTCTTGTGACCTGTAATTAGACAAAATAGGTCAGAAAATATTTTTGTTGCTAGTTCCCAAACAGGCAGGGGAAGGTTCCTGCTTTGGGGAGAAAAGGAAGCAAGTGAAAGGAGGGAAGGGGAAGATCAGAGAGACAAATTCTGTTTCTAGGCCTGTTCCTGAGGCCTAAAGCACACAAGGCAATAACAAAGGCTATGGGAGCTATGAGCCGTGAATGAAAACCTCTCTCTCTCTCGATGTATACATAAATATATATACACACACACATATATGTATATATAGTTATCATATATGTTTTATATATCTATATATAACCTAATATCACCACAGGTCTCTCTTGTATCTACTCAACTACTCAACTCTGCCACCGTAGCACAGAAGCAGCCATAGACAATCAATGAACAAATGGGTGCGGCTGTTTTCCAAGACAACATTATTTACAAGTCAGGCCGTAGGATGGGGAGGGGCTGCAGAAGGGTTGAAGGGTCTGTCTTTGTCCCTTTGGGCTGCTATAACAAAATACTATAACCTGTGTGGCTTGTAAACAACGGGAGTTTATTTCTCACAGTTCTGGAGTCTGCCAAGTCCAAGATCAAGGCGCCGGCAGATTCGGTGTCTGGAGGCCCCACTTTCTGGCTCATAGATGATGTTGCATGTGTCCTTGCATGGGGGAAGGGGAGAACTCCAGCCTCTGCAGCCACTCATAAGGGCACCCATTCCATTCAGAGGGCCCCACCCCCATGACTGAATCACCTCCCAAAGGCCCCACCTCCTAATATCATCACACTGAAGATGAGGGTTCGGTGTATGAATTTCACAGGAACATGAGCATTGAGTCCATAAGAGAGTTTTATTTGGAGTGTTGGAAGTGCCTGGAACTAGATAGAGGGGTACACTGGGAATGTACTAGGTGCCACTGAATTGCTGGCTTTAGGATGGTTAATGTTATATGAATTTCACTTCAATAAATTATTTGTAAAAATCAGGCAATAGACCCGATTTGGCCCACAAGCCATAGTTTGCTGACCCCAGCAAGCTATCCCTTGTCCCAAACTAAGTTAGATGTAGATATTTGAGAGAAGTTAGAGATCAAGTCTTTATCAGCTGCCAGCACCTTAAGTTGATTGCTTCCATATAGACAGAGGCTCTTGAGTCAGGCAGGAGGGATCTACAGTCTGGGTGTTCAGTGCCAGCCCAACTGGGTTTGCACCGTGGCTGTGCCAAGTGGTAGCGGAGTCATCCCAGGCAAATCATTCAGTATCTCTGGTTTCGTTTCGGAGGTCTTTAAGATGGGGACAATAAGGATTCCTTCCTTATGGAGTTAAGAGGATCGGCTGAGTTAATACAGGTGAATTATCCAGACAGAGCCCAATGCATAAGTATCTCACCTACGAGTTTGCAATCACTTTAATGTTAATAAATGAAGGGGCTTTCCTTACCCACGAGCTGCTGCTTGCTCACATGAGAGCTCCCCCAGGCAGCCCTGTGTTTTCAGAGTTGGCACAAGCAAGCCACGGGTAGGTATCATAACAAAGGCAGTCAGGGCAGCTCGAGGCAGATGTGGCTTCTTCCCAGGAGCCGGCAGGTGCTGTGAGCGAAGCCCAGGCCTGATAACTCCTGTTTCTCAGGAGGTAGAGCCACACACATGGCCTGAATCTCTCCATTCTTCAGGGCTCACAGCCCCTAGAAGTGCCCAGCTGACGGTGGAAGAGGCTTCATCTTGGCCACAGAAGGTTGGCCTTTCCCTGGGTGTGGGTCAGGGCTCAGGAAAGAAACTGGCCATGAACTGACACTGGTGATGAAGAGTTTGATAAGGAGGTATTTTCCAGATGTAGGCAGGTTGAAAGAACCCTGGGCTGATAATAGTGGAGGAACCACTTCTGCCCCAGTGCCTGTAGGAGCAAGTAGGGTGGCAGTTATGGCAACTGAGAGAGGGAATCTGTGAGGAGCCACAGCGGCATGAAACCAGCCACCCGATGGAAACGGGCGCTTCAGAAGAAGGGCAAGGCCAACCTACTGCACTGGAGCAGAGAGAAAACCAGAGGAACAAATGCCTCAACCATTCTTCATTCTCAGATGTGTTCCCTTGAGGGGCCAAAGCTGAACAGCAGCCACTCTAGGCTGAGACCATCTCCACGGCAACCATTTCAACTAACAGTTGAAAGTTCAACAAAAATCCTAGAGAAGGTTCTGATTCTCCAGGATGGAGTCTTCACTGTTGCCAGTGGGAGAAAGCATTCTGATTGGCTAATCCTTGTGTGCAAAGGGGTTCAGACAAGAAAGAGAAGCTCAGAGACCCAAGAATAAAGGAAGAGCAGCAGGCGGCAGAGGATGATTGTATCTGCTGACATCTGCCACACTCATTTTTTCTCAGAAAGAGGCTGTTCCAACCTTCCCTGGATCACCAGTATTTTGCAATGACCTTCCGCAGGAGCCTACAGATCTCCCTGTTTCCCCCGCCCCCTCTTTCTTCTCCTCTCTTCTCCTATTTCTTAAAGAATAGACTGTTTCTTAGAGCAGTTTTAGACTCATAACAATATTGAGTGGAAGATACAGAGATTCCCCACATATATACCCTGTTCCCACATGTGCACAGCCTCCTCCATTATCAGTGTCCTTCACCAAGGCAATGCATTTGTTACTATTGCTAATCCTACATTGACAGGTCATTATCACCCAAAGTCCATAGTCTACATAGGGCTTACTCTTGGTGGTAGACCTTCTATAGGTCTTGACAAATGTATAATGGAATGCATCCACCATTACCGTGTCATGCAGAACAGTTTCACTGCCCTAAATATCCTCAGTGTGCCACCTATGCATCCTGCCCTCCCTCTAAACCCTGGCAACCGCTGATCCTTTTTCTGTCTCCAAAAAGTTTTGCCTTTTCCAGAATGCCACATATTTGGAGTAATACAGTATGTAGCATTTTTGGTTGGCTTCTCTTGCTTAGTAATATGCATTTAAATTTCTTCCAAGGCTGGCTGCAGTGGCTCACGCCTGTAATCCCAGCACTTTGGGAGGCCGAGGCGGACGGATCACCTGAATTTAGGAGTTTGGGACCAGCCTGGCCAACATGGTGAAACCCCGTCTCTATTAAAAACACAAAAATTAGTCAGGCATGGTGGCACGTGCCTGTAGTCCCAGCTACTTGGGAGGCTGAGGCAGGAGAATCGCTTGAACCTGGGAGGTGGAGGTTGCAGTGAGCCAAGATCGTGCCACTGCACTCCAGCCTGGGTGACAGAGTGAGACTCCATCTCAAAAAAAAAAAAAAAAAAAAAGTTTCTTCCAAACACTAACTCCATTGTCTGAATGCATCACGGTTTGTTTATCCATTCACGAACTGAAGAACATCACTGTCGCTTCCGAGTTCTGTCAATAATGAATGAAGATGTTATGAACATCCATATGCAGGTTTTTGCATGGCCATACATTTTTATCTCATTTAGGTCACTACCAAAGATTGAGGTTGCTGGATTTTATGGTAAGACCACAGTACTCCCTTATCCCAGGGGGACATGTCCCAAGACCCACAGTAGATAACTAAAACTGCATGAATTTCTTTTTCCTTTTTCACAATTCTGTGGATAGAAGATTCGTTTTTACTGTAGGTCTTAGCAACCTCAGCATACTATATTTTTTCTTTCCTTATTAAGTCTAGAGCTTTCCTGTTTTCACTTAAAGCACTTTATGGCTTCTTTTTGGCATATCTGAATTGCCAGCATCAATAATCTCGCCCTTTGGGCCCACTATTAAGTAAAATAAGGGTTACTTGAACACTAGCACTGTGAGGCTGTGACAGTCAATCTGATTACCGAGACAGCCACTGAGTAGCTGAGGGGCAAGCAGCATAGGCAGTGTGGAGACCCCGGACAAGGGATGGTTCACATCCCAGGTGGGACAGAGCAGGACAGCCAGAGATTTCATCATGCTATGAAGAATGGGATGCAATTTAAAACTTATGAATTGTTTATTTGGGGAATTTTCCAGTTTTTTTTTTCACACCATGGTTGACTGAAACAGCAGAAAGCGAAACTGTGGACAAAGAAGACTATTGTGTGTTGAGCTTTGTAAGAAATTGCAAAAATGTCTTCCAAAGCAGCTTAACTCTTTTGCATTCCTACCAGCAGTGAATGGGAGTTCCTGTTGCTCCACCTCTTTGCCAGCATTTGGTGTCATCGGTGTCCTGGGTTTTGGGCACTCTAGTAGGTGTGTAGCATCCTTGTATTTATTTATCCTAAATGTGGATTAAGTGCCTCTCCTAGTTTCTCAAAATAGGATTAAAATCATGCTGTTTTGGTATTTATCACAACTTCATGGAAAGGTGGGAGGGACAGGAAGAAGTTGAAGGAAGGCTATGATTTTAAGCCAAGTTCCATCATAGAAGTCGGTCTTCATGAGACGTGCTTCTCCTAAACCCTCAACTGGACACCAAGTTTCTACACCAGCTCTCCAGGACTGTATCCCACGTCCCACCTGCCATCAACAGAAGCATCTTGAATCCTAACTCCTACTATGGGTCTGACCACCTTAAATCTTCGGGAAACAACAGAAAGACCTCTGCAGCCCGAGCCCGATACACACAAACTCAAATACCAAGCCCAGCTCCCGAGACACACCACCAACTCCAGGTGAATTCTGTCCACAGAGCTGACAGCTCTTCAGATGATCGTGCAGCATGATTTCACTTCTCACTGATCAGAATCTCTTCATTCCTCAGCAGGGTTTGGGATTCCTCTTTGCCAAATCAAAAGGCTCATTGAAGTGCTTTGTGATTTTTTTTTTTTGGTTAATTTTTTTTTTCTGAAATAAAGGACTGATATTCCTCCTAAGGACAGACTCAAAAATTTCTGCAAGCTTAAAAATAGCAGCATGTCTCCCTCATACCCATCAAGTATTCAAAAATACGGGGTTGAGTCTCAGAATATCCAGTTTACACAAGGAAATATTAAAATTAAAATAAATTATTGTGAAAATCTATTTTCTGCTGGGAAGAACTGACCTGTGATGTGGCATGATGTTTTCTAGAAAAGCATCTCAATTTTGCCTGTTCATAGGGAATCATAGCTGGACCTCAGAGGTCTACAGGTCGGGAGCTCTGTTGGTTTGGCAAAATGCATTCTCTCTTCTTCCACCCATGTCTGGAGATGCATTATAATTAGTCCCTCCTGGGTTCTGTTCTCTATTTTTCTGATTTTTTAAAAAGTACTTTTTAATAGATGAGCTCTCTCTGCCACCCCCAGTCAAGACTTTGCAGTTTCTGTAATCACAGAGGTAGGAAATCAAAACAACAGAGGAGATTTGGCTCTGAGCTTCTGTGTGTGTCCCTAGCGGTGGGGGACATTTTGCCCAACAGATTTAATTGGTACCTTTGTGTTCTGAAGATAATGCTACTCCATTATCTGCTATTGTGATAAACATTTTATGATTTCAGAGAAAACCTTTGTGTGTGTGTGTGTGTGTGTGTGTGCGCGCGCGCGCCTCTGCACAGATTGGTTCCTCTTCCTCTTCATTTGGGAATGTTTACCACATCTTCTGGAACTGCTGATTTCAGTCAGGAAACCAATTGCAATCAATATGGGCATTAAGTATCGATCCAAGAGGCAGAGCAGTCCATGAAGGGGACCAGCCAGCAGCTGCTTCTCTATGCAGTGTTCTCTTGGACTCTAAGTCATCCCCTGGGCCATCAGGATCCCCATCCCACATCCCATAAGGCCTGGGGGGCCGCAGGCCTGAAAAGACTGAATAACATCAGATCTCTCTGGCTCTGCTGAATACAATAGGAGCTCACATCCTCAGGGGATGTGCATACCCTGAACTGTTTCTTCAGAAGCACATTTGTCCTGTGCGCCTCTGCACACTGTCTTCAGAGTTGTAGGTGCCAGGAGACATCTGACCAGGACTAAAGAACTCACTGACTTACAAAGAACAGTTATGAAAACAATGGTGAAGGGTCCTTGTTGGAGCGTTGTTGATTGTTGCTGCGCCCATGACTGAGTAGAGTGTCAACGAGGCAGTGAAGAGCCATGTGGAGGCTGATTCCAATGTAACTGCTGTCCAAACAACATGAGCCCCCACGCAGTTTTTACTATAGTTGGCTGATTTCGGAGCACAACAGTTTGAAAGGACTGAGAAGGAAAGATCCACAGACAAGATATTTTCCACATGATTTCAAAGGGGTTCTACTTTCCTGAAGCCTCACTTTAGACCCCAAGTTCAGAGCTCTTATTCTCTTAAATCTGCTCTGAAAACAAGCATGCTTATTTATCCCCTGATTTATTTAACAAATACCAATTGAGAGTGTATTAGGTACCAGGCATTGGTGACACCTGGGTGAACAAAACAGATGGCTCCTGTCCTTTGGGAGATTACAGTTTGTTGAGAGAGAACACACTATAAGACAATAATGAACAAGTAGAGTTATAAAATGCACAAGGGCTATAAATAAGCCCAAATCATGACTAATAGAGATGAACTGGTGCTGACATGGGAGGTCTTTTACTCAGAATGCTTGTCCAGAAAGATCTCTGTGAGGAGGTTGCATTTAAGCCAGGCAGAGAGAGGATGAGGACAAGGGTCCTGAGGTTGGGAGGAAATGGGATGGTCCAGCACGGAGTAGAAGTCAGTGCGGTTCCTCCCGGGGATCCGAGGGGAGAAGGGGAAGAGGTGAACAGAACTGAATCATGCAGAGTCCTGCAGGACAGGTGGGGGTTTGGGATTTTCTTCTAAGTTTGATAAGAAGCTAAGTACGGATGTGACCTATGGCCCATTTTAGGTTTAAGACTCCTTTTCAGCTGTAGTGGAGTGAACTAGAAGGGGCAGGAGTGGGGTAAGCTAACTAGTGCAGTTATCCTGGTGAGGGCTGATGGCAGGCTGGACTCAGATGGTTGCGGTGGTGATACCAGCGGGCTAGGGGAGGTCTCCAAATGCCAGTGAGACCTCGACCCCGGCCAGTGTCAAGGCTCTTGACGCTGTCACGTGAAGGAATTCAAGGATGAGTTGGAAAAAACTACAGAGATTTATTGTGAAGAGAAAAGCTTGCACTCAAGATGGGAGTGCAGGAATACTCAAGAGAGTCACACCCGAGGCAACTTGGGACTTCCATCTTTATGGGTTTCTCTAACGGGGGGTGGAATATTCATGAAAATTCCTAGAAAAATGTAAAGGTTTCTCAAAACTGTGGTGCTACCCGTTTTTACACCAAACGTGTGTTCCCAGAATTGTCCTGGCACTGATGGGTGTGTGACTCAGAATGTTAATGAGCATATAATGAGGTCCTAGGTGAAACCTAGGTCAAATCCAGTGCCATGTTGGGTCCAGTGGTCTTAGCCAGCGTGGCCCACATCCTGTTGTTCAGGGTCCCATTGGCCCCTCTCTTCTGCAGCTATTTCAGCAGTTTCCTTTTGCTAATCATGCAACACTGCTGCCTGGAAGTTTCTAGTCTCCGGTGACCACCTGACCACCCTGTATTACTCCTGTCTCAGTGGGGATGGAGAGAGGTAAAGCAATTTGGGGTACATAAGTGGTGTGCCAGTAAGCCAGCTCTCTGGAATAAACAAAGCCCTTAGTGTTAGGGTTTGCCGATTTCCATGGTGTAAATACTCCCACAATGGGCTGACCCCTAGTCACCAGTGCGAGGTCATGGCCGAGGTGAGAGGCCTCATGTATGGTCCAGCTGCTTCCCCCTGCTGGCTGGGAGGAGAAACCTGAGGCCTGTGCATTGACCAGTCTCCCACTGTTTGGTTTGAGTCATTGAGGATGGCAGTTCCTTCAGTTGGGAAGGTACAAGACTGCAAGGGACACAGATTTCTGAGTGGGGCAGAGGACCTGCAAAGAAAGGCTGTCTGGAGCTCCTGCCCTCACAGGTGTCTCCACCAGCCCACAGAGGTCTCTCCCCTTGGAAACCTCTTGCAATGGTGTTGGTTCTACCTGATTAGTCTCTTATCACAAGCACTTGGCCCTGCTCGCTAAGTGTCTGCTCACATAGTTATGCAGAGATCTGTGCAGTAAGTGGTAGCAACAAGAGTGCTGGGCTGGAAATCCAGAGATCAGGAAACTGGGACTGGTGGAAGATATGCTCGGGGTTACCTGAACACTGAACTGCTCAAATGCAGGCCTTCTGACCCGAAAGGGCCCGCCTTCTCCTCTAGGTCCAGCTGCTAAATTTGCTAATTCTTAAAAATCTATTCAAAACAAAACATAAAAACTAACCAGATTTTTTTTCTCGTTTTTCTTTTCCTCTGCCCCGTTTGTCTACTGAATTATTATGCAAGAGGAGAAGTAGCCTGTGCTGAAAAATGCATAAATATTCCGTCTATAGTAAGGCAGAGAAGTAATGAACCTCAGCGTAAATCCTGCAACATACAGAGACAGCAGCAAATGTGTTCATTTAGAAATTACGCAGGTAGTGTGCTTTGAGCTTTTGTTCTGTGTTAATCCTTCAGGCGCTGGTTAAACCAAGGCGTTGTACGCATGGTGGACCTTGATCTGAGCCCTGCTGAGATCAAAGGCTCAATCCAGAAAGGTTTCTGCTGATTTTCTTGTGTCTTCTACCATCTCCAAGCACTCTGAAAGCAATTTCAGAGCAACTGTCAAAGCTGGCAGATGATATTTATATCAGGATGCTGTTTGTACTTATTTATTTAACATCTGATGGTGGCAGCCAACCTGCCCATTAGACAGTATTAATAAAATGCACAATGTTAACAAGGTATACAGGAGACTTTTCGCTTATCCTCATCCACTTAACCCAACACAGAGCTTTTAATCTGCATTGAGGTAAAGCAAGAGGTTAAGAAGAAGCAAGAAGCTGGGCGTAGTGGCTCATGTGTACAATTTCAGCACTTTGGGAGGCTGAGGCTGGAGGATCACTTGAGGGCAGGAGTTTGAGACCAACCTGAGCAACATAGAGAGACCCTGTCTCTATAAAAAAATATAAAAAAATAGAAAAAGCTGGACATGGTGGTGTGCGCCTGTAGTACCCAGCTATTTGGGAGGCTGAGGCAGGAGGATCATTTGAGTCCAGGAGGTTGAGGGTGCAGTGAGCTCTGATCACACCACTGCACTCCAGCATGGGTGAGAGACCAAGATCTTGTTTCAAAAAAAAAAAAAAAAAAAGCAAGAACTCAAGAACTCTGGGATCAGATGGATCCAGGTTTGAATCCCAGCTCAGGTTCTTATTCACTGCTCGGTTTCTGCAGGTTTCTTAAACTCTCAGAGTGTTTGCGTTTGTGTCTGAAGTGAGAGTCATCTTAGAGCCATGTCCTAGAGCTGTTCTGAAGATTACAAGTCCAGGTTTAACCATATTAATGATGGTCATTATCATGATTATTATATTTATATTCATAACCTAAGTCCAACAGATATGGGCTAAGAGCCCAGTTCTGCCTTTTACTCACTGGTCACCTTCGTCCCAACATTCTCCAAGGTTGTTTGAGTGCACCCCAGATGTTGCCTCCAGCCCCCTATCTCCCGTCAGCTCTGAAATTTCTGCACACCCTGGGAATTTACTTCCTTACGGTCCACTTCAGGGCTGGGTTTCTCTTTTCCAAATCTCACTTGCTCTTGTCTCTCTCTTCTGACTTAAATGTGAAATCAGGCTCTTGTCATCTGATTCACACACACATATACACACTCACTCACTCACAAAACATCTGTGTGTGTCATAGGCTTTACTGACAATGAAGGGAGTTGGAGGGCTTTCCTGTATGAGACCTAGGTGCCTGACAATTAAAGCGCCTCCGCTCTGAAAAGCCCTGGGGCCCTTCCACCTTGGCACTTGCATTTCCTATCTTTCTCCTCAACCCCTCCCCTCTCTCCTCTCCATCCTCTGTGGTCCCAGAGCCTATTCCTACATGGAATCCCAAGACCTCTAGAAAGACATGGCGATTCAGAAGCAAGAGCAGGGAGGCTTTCCTCTGGCCCCTTCATTATCCAAGCTGAGAACCTTTGACGGACTAGCTACAAAAAAACCAACCAGGATAAATTCCTTACCCACCTCTCTAACCTCTCCCTGATGGCACTAGGAGGTCCCACCAATCATTTGAAATCTTTAACGGATGAAAAACAGATGTTAGACGTTCATCCAAAAGCATTGGTCAGGCACGGTGGCTCACACCTGTAATCCCAGCACTTTGGGAGGCTGAGGTGGGAAGATGGCTTGAACTCAGGAGTTCAAAACCAGCCTGGGCAATATGGCAAAACCCCGTATCTACAAAAATACAAAAAGTTAGCCAGGCATGGTGGTGCGTGCTGTAGTCCAGGCTACTTGGGAGGCTTGAGCCCAGGAGGTCGAGGCTGCAGTGAACCAAGATGGGGCGACTGCACTTCCAGCCTAGGTGACAGAGTGAGACCCTGTCTCGGTAAATAAATAAATAAATAAGCATTGCATCAAAAAGGGGTGTTTTCTATTTAGCACTATTATGTCCCAGGGAAGAAGGACTCCTGTCCTAGAAGCTGAATCTGTACAACTGCAGCCAAACCCTCTTCCCAAAGGACCTCATTGAAAGGCAGAAGTCAAGAAGTGGTTATCACTTTAAGAGTTAAAAAAGAAAGGTACTATTAATTTTCCATTTTTAGCCATGAAATCTGTAGCTGTATGCTTATGAGAAGTATTATTTTAACCTTTGTATTTCTCTTTACATGACTTTGTGGAGACAAAATTAAAAGTTAAAAATTGATACCTGACATCAAAAGCTCAGCATGCTGAAGGGTACAAGCCACTAAAAGAAAAAAAAGAAGAAGAAATGGTGGCCTTTGAAGACTTTGCGAATAGACACATTGAAGAGTTTGCATTGTCTACAAAGATCTATGTCAGAGAAATAGCCTAGAGAGATATGTGGCAGGGAAGGAGAAAATAAGATTTGAGTACTTTGGCATGAGCCCTTACAATTAACATAAGACATCTGAAAAGGTTTCCAGAAACTAATCAAGACAGTACACAATAAGGTACACCTGCCAGCATACCCATATTTCTTTTCTATTTATAAATTGTGGATTCTTTCCCTGTATCTCTAATAGTAATGAAATATTTTACCTTAGCTCGTCTTCCCTGCTTCAGTGACACCCTCTGGTGTGCCATGACCCAGCTAGCCTTAGTCCACAGTGGGTCCAGGGAGGTGATCACCCATGTGCTTATGAAGGTAAAAAATTCCTGCTCAGGTCTCAATGCAACTCTGTCTCCAAGATGCCCTAAGAACAAGGAGAGATAAACTTAAGAATACTGCATGCCTCTTTTCTGATTATAAGAAACATCTCTGTAAATAAACCATGACTATAAAAATATAGACAAGATAAGTATTGTGTTGGAAGGAAATATATCCATCAAGTAAAAAAAATTAGTAGATCAAAGGAGTGAAAAGAATAACTAGCATTTATTGTATGTTTACAATGTAACAGGCACTTTACTTAAACTGTTTCTTTTATTTTGTACAATGACCACTTTAAGTACTAGAATTTCTATTCCCATTCGACACACAAGGACAGTGGGGCCAAGAGAGCGGAGTGGGGGCCCAAGGACTGCCAGTGCAGAGTCTTGGCCTCCAGCAGGGGTTTCGGAGGCTGCCCTGCTGCAGTGACACAGCTGCAGCCTCCGTAGAAAACAAACCCTCTTCTCCCCCCTTTCCTGATCAGTCACCATGTATATAGGTGACAAGAACTTTCTTCTTTCTTTCTTTCTTTCTTTCTTTCTTTCTTTCTTTCTTTCTTTCTTTCTTTCTTTCTTTCTTTCCTTTCTTTCTTTCTTTCTTTCTTT
Source organism: Pan paniscus (assembly GCF_029289425.2). Lineage (NCBI taxonomy): Eukaryota > Metazoa > Chordata > Mammalia > Primates > Hominidae > Pan > Pan paniscus. Next base: position 66,113,090 of record NC_073270.2, read on the forward strand.
CTTTCTTTCTTTCTTTCCTTCCTTCCTTCCTTCCTTCCTTCCTTCCTCTCTCTCTCTCTTCCTTCCTTCCTTCCTTCCTTTTCTCTCTCTCTCTTTCTTTCTTTTCTTTCTTTCTCTTTTTTTTTTTTTCCAAGACACAGTCTTTCTCTGTCACCCAGGCTGGAGTGCAGTGGTGTGATCTTGGCTCATTGCAACCTCCACCTCCCGGGTTTAAGCAATTCTTCTGCCTCAGCCTCTGGAGTAGCTGGGATTACAGATGCACGCCACCATGCCTGGCTAAATTTTTTTTTTATTTGTGGTAGAGATGAGGTTTCACCGTATTGTCCAGGCTGGTCTCGAACTCCTGACCTTGCGATCTGCTTGCCTCGGCCTCCCAAAGTGTTGGGATTACAGGCATGAGCCACCGCGCCCAACAACAAGAACTTTCTAAACTCACCTCTTTGTTTATTTTCACCCCTTGCTTTCCAACGTGAAATGTGCAGTTTTGTGGAAGTTCAAACAAGCCACCCAGCTGAAGCCTCCCTGGGGAGACCTGAACTTCTGCACTCAGGCAAGGCCAAAATTAAGATGCTTTTGCTCTTTCCAGGCTTGTCTTTATCCATCTAAATAATAAATACTCATGTCCCTCTATAGTGATACATCTCACCTTTATGATCAAGCACCTCAGTGCCGTTTGAGTGATGGATTTGTCAAAATTCCTTGAGGGCTGGCCTCTGCCACTGCAGGCATGCAGCCCCCACCCCCATCTGTTTTACTTTGGAACTGCAACAGCAGAGCATCTGGCTGACCTCCGGCATATCAGGCGGTTCCTTGTGCACTGAGGTGCTGCAGTCTGCTCTGGGCCATGGGGCTCCTTCCCCAGATAACGCCGAGGCTCTTCAGGCTGGGGCCTGCCAGTGTCAGGACTTCAGCCTGGCCACAACGGGTGTCCTCACTTCCTTAGGACCTGGACAACCACATAGCTAGCTTTTTATTTCTTAATTTATTTTTATTGGATATTAACAAATTATAATTGTATATATTTATGAGATTATATTTATAATTATATATATTACGAGATACAAAGTGATGTCATGACATGTGTATGCCATGTGGAATGCTTGAATTAAGTTCACTAACATATCTATCACTTCAAATGTGTATTTTCTCCTTTCGCCTCACTGAAACATCCTTTCGCCTCTCACTGAAACATTGCATCCTTGACCAGCATCTTCCTATTCCCCCACGCTCCAGCCCCTGGTAACCACTATTCTGTTCTCTGCTCCTATGTGTTTTGATTGTTTTAGGTTCCACAGAGAAGGGAGGTCATGCAGTGTTTTTTCTTTTTGTACCTGGCTTATTCCTCTTAGTATAAGGTCTTCCAGGTTCATCTGTATTTTCAGAAGTGACATAAATTCCTCATGTCAGCCCATCTCACGCAGGTGGGTCAGCATTTGTGTCCACAAGGCCCTCTCTTACGAGATACCTGAGATTTTCAATGCTAAGAGCAGGATGAGTACCATCAGAAAATATGGCTCAGAATTCAGGAAACCTTCTACATAGAAGAAAAAGTAGATAAGCAGGAAGGTATCTTCACTTTGACAAAAAAGCCTGCTGGGTCCTTGAAAGTGGCCACATCCAGAACAAACATAGGCCCTAAATGGAAAAGAGAATTGACTTAAGGAGAGAAACTCTTCCCACTGCCTCCCAGCATGAAGACATGAACACTTAGGTTGAGCTCCAAATACATTTTTAAAAATATAAAACAAACACACACACCTCTCTGTGCTTTATATTTTGTCCAAGAACATGATGGAAAGGCATTCTGCAGGTTCCAGTTTTCTTTGGACCCATTTGAGCAGTTCTGTGACAGCGGGTTTGTGAAAAGCTTCAGTTCTTTTATGTCGTGGACCACTTAGCGTCCATCCCCTCTTCTCCATGAGGAAAGGAGCATAGAGCAGCCTACTTTAGCCAGCCGGGATTGACTCACCTGCACTGAAGACTCACCTCCACTGCAGCATTGGAGATTTGCCTAAGAATATAACTAGCATGTATACATACATACACAAACACGCACACACAATATGTAAATGTATTAAGATGACTGACTAGGCTGGGTGTGGTGATGCATGCCTGTAGTTATAGTTGCTTGGGAGGCTGAGGTGGAAGGACCCTTTGAGCCCATGGAGTTGAGACTGCAGTGAGCTGTGATCACACCACTGCACTCCAGCTTGGATGACAGAGCAAGATCCTGTCTCTAAAGAAAATGTCAGTTGTAGCACAGAAAGTCCTGTGTCCTGGGAAACCTCACAGTCCCAGGCAAACTGGGGTAGTTGGTCACCCCAGTGTCTGCATTTCTAGAATGGACAAGCTTCATCTCCCCGCTCCTACTTCCTGGAGGCTGGCACCCACTGAGGCTAGAAGGAGACCTTCTAGTTGTGTGATCAAGCCTGAGATGGAGAGACATTCTGTAGGCATCACAGGGAGAAGGATGTGCACGAGATCTCACTGTCTTTAGATGTTTTGCCCCAAAGTTGCATCACCACAAGGCCCTTGGTTTAAGTCACTGTCTTTTCCCTACTCCATCCAGTAGCGAACCCAGAGATAACAGCATGAAGACTGACAGCTGTGTAGAGGTCGCCCAGAGGGCGCTGGTCCTCATTCTGCCTCCTTACTGGATATAGTCTGAACACAAGTGTCCGGGCCCAACAGTGGCTGAAGCTCTTCATTCAAGACTGAATCTCTGAGCAACCTGGCAGCACTTAGAGGAGAGAACATGGCATGTGCCACGGACAGAGACTGCAGCTAAATTCCAAGGGAGGACTGAGGAGCAAGGAAGCAAGAGGGCCCAGGGAAGGGAGGGGTCCAGAGGGAAGCATGACAGGCACCGACCATGCTGTTGCCATCCCTGCAGGGACCCAGAGAAGGGCAGGTGCTGTGCTGGGCTCCGAGAGAGCCCTCACTGCAGAGTAGATGTGGGAAGGAATGTTGGACTGTGAGGTAACATTGGGATGGGTGGCAAGGGCCAGGAAAGGGCCACATCTTCCTTCCAGGTCAGCCTTTCATTTATTCATCATTGATGGAGTACCTACTATATGCCAGGAACCATTCTAGGTATTGAAGCTACAAATATAGCAGGGCTGAATAATATCCTCATATTCACATGCGCATAGAATACTGAAAGCCCTCACTTTCTTTATATCAAGGAATGAAAACTCTGAGCCTTCATCCTTCCTGGCAAGAGGAAAATGCAACCTCATTTGCTTTGAGGAATTACTCCCCATCTGCAGGCCCCACAGGAGTTGCAGGGTTTTAGGCAGCACCAGGGCATTGAGGAGGCTGCCCTGGCATTGCCATCAGGCAAAGGTGCCTGTGTGCCAGGGTAAGACCAGAGAAGTCCAGGGGCTCTGCTGCAGGTGCTGTCCTGGGCTCCAGGAATCACTGGCCAGGAGCTCTGGAATGCAAGGCAGGTGTGTCATACAGGTGTGTCCTAAGTTGTAGCCAGCGCTGGGGTCTCTGCTGCTTATGGATCCTCTTATCCCATCCTCCTCATCTATCTGCTCCTAGGAGGCACTCCTTTCCTCCAGTCCTGCAGATTCGACTCCATTCCAGCTTTCCAACATCCTCTCCTTGTGTTCTTCCCACCCTCTGCCCACTTCTAATGTCTGCCAAGTTCCTTCCTGTTTCAAGGTCTTTGCACTTTCTATTCCCTGTACTATCAGTGTTCTTTCCTGGATTTTGCATGGCTGTGTCAGCCTAACTTTGGCCTCATTTCAATTGCCATCTTTACAGAAGGGCCTTCTGTGGTCACTTGATTTTAATGGTCCTTATCCTTCATCACTTTCTATTCTACACCCTGTTTGCTTTTCTTCATCGTAAAATATTGCATCTTACAGTATCATGGTGACTTGTTTATCACATGTCTCTCCTAGAAGAATGTAGGCAAATGTAGGCAAACTTTGTCTTGTTCACAACTGAATCCCTGGTGACCTTTCCAGCCTCTGGCACATAGTAGGTGCTCAATAAATACCTGTTGAATGAAGGACGAATGAATTCAGAAAGTCTGGCTGCTCCCACACTAGGTACAATACACTTAGGGTTCCTAACTCCTGGCTCCAAAGCATCCCTGTGAGTAGAGTTGACTGACTAGAGAAGTGGTCTGTTTTATTTTGTTTCTGGATCTCATAGAATACATCTATTTCTATCTTAATTAAAAAATAAGAGGCAATAAAATGTGCTGTTACAGATTGGATGGGTAAAACAATTGGCTTGACAGTAATCTAGGAATTTAATTATAGCAAAACATGCCCATGGAATATACATACTCAGGAAGAAAGAGTTTAAGAGCTTCAATAAATCATTGTTTTTAAAAACAGAAGAAGCCTTTGTGATCGTCCAGTTACTGCTGATGAGGCCATAAAGAAGCTCTAAGCAGCCTCCATGCCATGCATCATGGGCTCTAATGTGCAGGTAGGTGCCTCTTTAGAATGGAAAGCTGCCTGGGAAAAGGCTAAACCACGTGGTTATTTGTCTCAAATGGAAAACAATGACTCAAAGTATGGGGAAGCTGGTTAGCGAAGCTCCTTCATGACTGACCACGTGGTCCTGCACATCTTTGACCAGGGTCCTAAGGAGCAAGGGAGAAGGGCAAGAATTGGCAGGAAGTGGTTGCAGCCCCAGTTGGGCAGTCACCTGGGTAGACAGGTTCTGGGAGCTCACCAAGCACAGCAGGCCTGGCTGCTCTTCCTCCAGGTTCAGGAGGGCTGAGGGCATCCTTCTGGGGCCCGCTTTCCTGGGTATGGGTGCAGATACAGAGTGGCTCTGCAGGCCTTCCTGTTCTGGCACCTCCTTCATTTGTCAGCTCCCCAGAGAGGCCTCCTGCCTATCTACCTAAAGAACTTTCCATTCTTGCCCCTCCTCACCACCTACCCATCACCGTCTTTAATCTTCTTCAGAGCCTTTATCCGCATCAGAAAGTGCCCTATTGAATAATTTTCTTTTTTGCGCTGCCAGGTCTCCAGTAGAATGCAAACTCCCTGAGGTCCGCTGCGCTCCCATCAGTACCTTGGACAGCGCTGGGCTCGCAGTAATTGTGTGTTAGCGAATGAACAAGTGGGCAAGGATGGAACGCTCCACCTGATCCTGAAACCGAACATTCATCCACACCAGTCTGCTCCTTAAGGGAGTGCAAGTGCTCATGACATTGATGAGTTCCCAGTGAGTCGAGGCTCTGACCCCACCCTGAATCTGCAGAAGGGTCCACGGATTGAAGTCATTATTTATTTTTAATATTTATTTATTTATTTATTTATTTATTTATTTAGACAGGGTCTTACTCTGTCACCGAGGCTGGACAGCAGTGGTGCAATAACGGCTCACTGCAGACTCAGCCTCCCGGGCTCAGTGGATCCTTCAACCTCAGCCTCCTGGATAGCTGGGACCACAGGTGCATGCCAGCATGCCCAGGAAATTTTTGTATATATTTGTAGAGAGAGAGTTTCACCATGTTGCCCAGGCTGGAATTTGTAATCCTTTAAACATTTGCTTGGAGCCCAATCCTGTGGTAAAGCTCTTACCATCTCCACACACACACACATGCGTGTGAAACACAGACACGTGTACATGTAACACACATTATTAATAGTGGAGTAACCAGTAGTGTGGATTGCTAAACCTTTCATTGAAGAGTGCAGTAATCATTAGTGTGGATTGCTAAACCTGTCTAGCTTTCTGGCTCTTGTGCATATGGTAGGATGTGCATATGGTAGGATTATACTTCTGGTGTTCTCACTACCCCACCCCATGCTTGGATGGGTTTATGTAACCAACCCTAGTAATGAGTTGTGAGTGGATTGACATGTGTTACTTTCATGCCTGAGCACATCCTTCTGGTGTGAGAACTGAAAAAGTTCTGCCCTTCTTTGCTGCTTGGAGCAACAAGGCTCTACCTACTCAGCCTGTGACCTGCTTGGGTGAGAGTCCCCTGGTGCAGTCCTTTCACTCAAATGATGATGGGCATGTTGCTTAGAGGAGAAATAAACCTTTGCTGTTTGGAGCCACTGTGGTTAGGAAGCTTTTTGTTACTATAGCATAGCCTCGCCCACCCTGACTAATAAAAAATATTGTTTTCTTCTTTATGCAAAAATAAAGTATAACATCAACATTTTAATATGACAGAAACTTGTTGAACTCACCCAAATTCTTACTACTAAGAGGTTTGTAATGTTTCAGAGTATGTCCCTATATTCTTCCAGGGTGTGTGTGTGTGTATGGGCATGTAGAGAGAGGAAAAGGTATGTCTATTTAGATGTGTGGACATAAATATAAGAGACAAAGAAAGAGGCCTCTGTATCTATGCACCTGACTCTGACTTTATCATTGTGGCGAGTCCTTAGATTTCCAAGTTTCTAACCTGTCAAGTAAGTGAATTTGAGCCCAAGGCGGGGTCTCGATACACCCAAGGTCTTGGAGTTTAAGAGCAGAGCTGCCTGAGACAAAAAAACAAGTCTTTTTTCTCCCAGAAAGGCTCTCTCCACCACGACTCACCATTCTCTTTATTTCTTTGTTTCTTCTGATGATGGAGGATTTTTCTTTTTATGCTTGGAGCAGGGCCCAGGAAGGTATTTCAAATATCATCAGTTCTTTTGAGGCACTAGTCATTCTGTGCCTGTCTTTGCACCTTTCCTTCCCTCTGATTCCTTGGGTTTTGTGTTTATCCTCAGGCTATTTTGTTCTTCTTTAGATTGGAATAATTTCCCAGGGCTCAGGTACTTCTCCTTGGGTTAAACCGAGCTTTTTTCAAAATGTTGCTTAAGGACCATGGGCGTAAGCATTGCCTGGGTTTCTTTTTGAGCCTTCAGATGCCTGAGCCATCTCCAGACCTGCTGAGATGAAACACCAGGGCTTGGGCCTGGGACCCAGGCATGCTTAACTCCAGGAGGAGTTTCTTATGCACTCTGAAGTTGAGGCCCATGGAATGGGCAGTAGTGTGATAATAAGCCCTGTAAGTGATTATTAAACCTCCGCAGTCCTGGGCTCAACTTTGATCACCTGTATGGTGATGCTGTCATTTGGTGATTAGGGAGTATGAAGGTCAAGTTGGAACTTCAGCAGTTTCAAAGAAACTCAAGTTTAGGGGGGATGATAAGAATGTGTTTGTTCCTCTGTTCATGATCTTAGATAGGACTGGCAGGAGTAAGTCCCTTCCCTTGCATTGGACATCTGTGCTTGCCTGGCACCTGTACCTGGGAAATGGAATGCGTGTTTTCCTTTTATGGAACCACCCTTCTCCTGTTTTTAGTCCAGGGGGTTTGAAAGAGGCTGACTCCATCCCTATCCGTAAGAGAACCTCCCTGGACCTGGCCTAGACAGCCAGTTTTTCCTGTTTCTTTGACTATAGTAATTTGTTCAGGGATGGGCATGACTCATCAAGCAAAGAAGACTTGAGACTTGTGCTTAGGGGACTCCTTTTTTGGGAAAGAGCTCTCTCTTTGCTGGAACAACAAGCTGATCAGAGGTGAGCCTGGTGCTGCTAGTGGCCACCAGAATAATAAAGGGGGAAATTGCCCCAGAATAAAGTCAATGGGAATGAATGTAAATTGAATGATGACATTGGGGCACCTGTATTTGGCCTGGTCCTAGGTCGTTGGGTTATGGGAGTCCATTGTTTTCTCATTTTTAATAGACCAATTTGTATCAGGTTTCTGTCACAACCAAAAGAGCCCTGGCTGATGCATCTTGAGTCTCACTCCCCAATCTGGGTTTCACTGATTGCTTGTGATGCTGGCCTGGTGCTCAGAGCTGATGGTGGTGTTTCTAGAAGGTGATTGGCAGCCCTGCAGGTAGTGTTCCTGTGACACTGGGCCACGTGACTCACGATGCCCAACGCGTTCACCAGGGATCGTCTCACGCAGGTGGTTGGTTTAACTCAGCAGATGGTGCCACCAGCCTCATCCTGAGCCAAAACTCAGAACAGCTGGTCGCCCCATCTCCTGTTGCTTCCCAAGGATGCAGAGAACTCTACTTGGAGACTCTTCAAGGCCTGTTCAGAGGTTCTGCCATTCATTTTCTGCCAACCACGCTGGCCCTGGTTCCAGCAAATGGCTGGCTGCACCTCCCCTCACAGGCCCTCATGTGGAAATAGGACCAGGAAGCTGCCTCCTTGGGTTTTAGTTTTGTCTTTATTTATAAAAATAGAGTCAATCAAATATGTTGCAAGGAATTCCAGTGTGTGAATGATAAAACAGCAAACTCTTCCTGCAAAACATACAGAGCATTGTGGTTCCAATAGGCTGGGAAACGCTGGTTGCAACAGAGTAGATTTTTGTGCTGCAGGGGCAACGTGGTGCTGCTAACTGCTAACACACATGGGCTGTGACCTGACCAGGCAGGGGTGCCGGCCGCTTTTGCCAACCCAACTTGCCCATAGGACCTTGGCTTGGAGAGCGTCTCTGGGGATTACATGTTCTGCAGAGCACTCCTTGAGAATGTCTCAAGGATGAAGATGCAAAAGGATCTTCTCCCCTCCCTGGGGTGCATCTGTAGCCTTGAAAAGTCCAGCATGAGAATCAGGGTTCCATTGTTTACCTTGCTTATCTGCCAGCTTCAGGAGGGCAGATGCCTGCCTGCCTCATTTGCTGCTCTGTCTCCAGCACCTGCCACAATGCCGATGCGTGGTTGGCACTGGATGGATGCCTGTTGAAAGAGGCAGTGAATGGTGTACGGATGAGGCCGCATGTGCTTAGCATGGAAGCGAGGCGAATTGATGCAGCAGGCAGGCTTTCTGTGGCCTCTGAAGGGCCGTGGTGTGAAGGGAGGGATTAGTTATACTCCTTGTGGCTTTAGAAACCAGAAGTGGGGTCCATGGGTGGGCTTGTTGTAGAAGAGGAATTCAGCTCAGGATAAAATAGGCTTTTCTAGCAGTTGGTAGCAGCTCAACAAGCAATGCGCTGCCTCCAGAGCTGGGAACATATGAGGACTATTTTAGAAGGATTTGTGCCTCAGATTTAGGCTCGCCCACTATTATTTTTGATGGTAAGTCTGAGTCTACAATCATGTTGAGATAGCCATGTGTTCTTTCCCTGTAACTTCTTAATATATGATCTAAGCTGTTTCTGAAAGCTATTGGCATTGAACTCCATGTTTATCGAGTCGACTTCAAATATTTGAAGGTGTTGGTAATGTTTGTTATTTGCCCCGAGAAGCCCTGAATCCATACTACTGGGTACAGTTTGGCTTTCTTTCATAATTTCAACATATATAAAAATAAGATAATACAATAAAGTGATTGAAGAAAAAAAGTGCTTCCATTTTTCAGCAGTTCATTTACAGAGTGGCTGCTTTCTTGGTGATGTTGAGTTTTAGGGTGTGTCTCCCAGAAGTACAACCTGATAAGAGGATGCCTGTGCAAGGGCTTTATCAAGAAAGTGATCCCTGGGGAGACTGGCAGGAGGGAGTAAGAACAGCACGAGGATGGGGGGAAGCGAGCAGGGTGTGATCTCAGGTAAAGCCATGCAGACACAGAGCAGGCTTCCCTGATCCCGCAGGTGGATTCTGGAGTCGAAAAATATCTCCATCCTGTCACCATCAGAGACAAGATGGGGGAGTTGTCACACTCATACACTGCTGGAGAATGCTCTAGTTCTTAGACAGTACTTGCCTAAGTATCAAGAGTGAAGTTCCATGGTGTCTGAACTAGGTCTCAAATGCTGCAGCAAAGAAAAAAAAAGTAGAGAAAAAGAGAGAAAAGAAAAATAAAACAGTGTATGCATGCTATAAATGATTCTTCAGCAAAAATAGCTCTATATAAATATCTATATGTAGATACATAAAGCAGACACAATGTGGCAAATGAGTGTTTAAGTGAAAGTCCATTGTTTCAACTTTTCTATAGGTTTGTAATTTTCAAGATAAAAAGAAGAAGAATTAACCATGATTCCACCTTCCAAAAATAAACACTGCCAGTTCTGTTCATATTTTGGTCTGTAGTATTTCCTTCCTACTGTGGGTGTATGTGTGTAGGTGTGTGTGTGTGTGTAGAAGATGTATTGAAAGTTGCTCTCAGAGTGGGAAAGGGTAAAATGAAACTATGGTGATATTTACACAGGGAACCCATGAACACCCAAATCCTCCCTTAGCCCAGACACTCCTTCACCATAAAACAACACAGATCCCAGTGAGCTGGTTCACACTAGTGGCGGCCTTCTTTACTTGGTCAAGGTTTGCTGGAACGCCTGTTGTCCTCAGTAAATCCACCCAAGTCCTTGGTTTGATGGAGTCCAGGAGGGTGGCTGGAGCAGGGCACGCTAGCTGCAGAGCCAAGGTCTTCCCAGCAAAATGGGAGACCCTGGAACCACTTGTCCCATGAGGCCTCGCATGCAAAGGAAGAGAGAGGCGGTGATTTTCTTCACAGGTCCTGTGGAAGGAAAACAAGAGATGCCATGTGCTGGGACCTTGGTTACTTTCTCAAGTTTTCTGAGCTTAGGCAATTCTTCTAAGGTACAGATCAGTGCATCTTGCCCTTACACCCAAGTCACCTTTGGGGAGGAAGAAGAAAGAGGCTAAGCCCGGAGCCTTGATGCCATCAAAGAGATGATGGGATAGCCACCACGGTGCTGTATGTAACCTGCTTTATTTATTTGGTTATTTGTAAGTTGATAGACTTTGTTTTTAGGGCAGTTTCAGTTTTACAGAAAAAATGAGTGGAAAGTACAAAGAGTTCCCACATGGCAAGTTCACCCCCTACCAGTTTCCCTATTATTAACAGCTTGCAGTACTGTGCTGCATTAGGTACAATCTGTGAGCCAATATTGATACACTATTATTAACCAAAGCCCATAGTTTGCATTAGGGTTCACTCTTAGTGTTATACTTCTGTGGGTTTTGACAAATGTATAATGACATGTATCCACCATTACAGGATCATACAGAGTCGTTATTGCCCTAAAGACCCTCTGTGCTCGGCCTGTTCTTTCCTTTCTTCCTCCCCCGGAATCCTTGGCAACCACTGATCTTTTCATTTCCAACATACCATGAACATTTTCTTATGCCATTATATATTATTTAAAAATAAGCTTTTTAAAGATTTACTTTAATGTTCTCTAGTTATTATATATATTTTTAAAGACATGTATTTTTTAATTTCAATGTTCATTTTAGATACAGGGGGTACATGTGCAGATTTGTTACATGAGTATGTTACATACTGGCTGGGCACAGCAGCTCATGCCTGTAATCCAAGCACTTTGGGAGGCCATGAGAGGATCACTTGAGGCTGGCAGTTTGAGACCGGCCTGGGAAACATAGTGAGACCCCATTTCTACAAAAGAAAGTTAAAAATTAGCTGGGTGTGGTGGTGCACACCTGTAGTCTCAGTTACTCAGGAGGCTGAAGCAGGAGGATTGTTTGAACTCAGGAGTTTGAGGCTGCAGTGAGTCATGATTGCACCACTGTACTCCAGCCTGGGCAACAGAGAAAGATCTTGTCTTTAAAAAACAAAAACAAAACACATTAAACCATCTATATTAGTTAGAGTTCTGTAGAGGGACAGAACTGATGGAATATATATATATATATATACACACTCATATATATATACACTCATATATATACTCATATATATACACTCACATATATATATATACTCACATATATATATATGAGTTTCTTAAGTATTAACTGACACCATCACAAGGTCCCACAATAGGCCATCTGCAGGCTGCGGAGCAAGGAGAGCCAGTCTGAGTTCCAAAACTGAAGAACTTAGAATCTGATGTTCGAGGGCAGGAAGCATCCAGCACAGGAGAAAGATGTAGCCTGGGAGGTTAGGCCAGACTCCTTTTTCTGTTTTTTTTTTTATTATTATACTTTAAGTTCTAGGGTACATGTGCACAATGTGCAGGTTTGTTACATATGTATATATGTGCCATGTTGGTGTGCTGCACCCATTAACTCATCATTTACATCTGGGTGGGTACAATCTAATCAGCTGCCAGCATAGCTAGAATATAAGCAGGCAGAAAAATGTGAAAAAGGAGTCTGAGATACCATCTCAGATGATTATATTCTAGCTATGCTGCTTATATTCTAGCTACGCTGGCAGCTAATTAGATTTTACCCACCCAGATTAAGGGTGGGTGTGCCTTTCCCATCCCAATGACTCAAATGTTAGTCTCCTTCAGCAACACCCCCACAGACCCGGTATCAACACTTTGTATCCTTCAATCCACTCAAGTTGACACCCTGTATTAACACTCACACCATCTACGATTGGGCGTTTAGGCCATTTTCAGTTTTTCACTCTACTGTCACATTGCTGTGATGAACATCCTTTCACATCACGGTTTCCCAACAGTTGACACTTTGGGCAGGATAATGCTTTGTATGGGATCTGCCCTGGGCATGGTGCGATGTGTGGCAGCACCTCTGGCCCCTACCTCCTAGATGCCAGAAACACCTACCTTCCTCCCCTCAGTTGCAACAACCCAAAATTTGTCCAGACCTTGCTGGATGCCCCTGGGGCAATATTGCTGCTGGTTGAGAAACACTGCTTGACCTCCATATATCTGCACACATCTGATTATTTTCTGGAGCTAGGGTCTTGCAAGTGGGATTAGTAATTCAGATTGTTTAAATATTTTTAATTCTTTTGATAGAGTTTTGTATACTGTCCTTCACAGAGGTGTTTATCCATATATGACAATAAATTATCCTCTTCTCCTTCCAAGGAGAGGCTACTTGGGGAAATGGGGGGAGTGTGAGGTCTCAGAGGATCTGATCTGTGATATGCAGGTGTCTGGGGCCATCCTTGGAGTGATGGGTATGGGCAGAAAGAGCTCTCCACAGGACAATTAAGTTTGCCTGTTAGTAGCTTTGCCCAGCACTGGCCTGAAATCACCAGGCAGTTAAAGATGCTGATGCTATGTTGTGAGTTGCGATCTTTTGTAAACCTCTCTTTCCCTCTGGTCATCACATCCCTCCTGGCTGATGGGAGCCCCAGGAGGGCAGGTGATGTGGCTTGGCTATGTCCCCACGCAAATCTCATCTTGAATTGTATCAAATCGTTCCCATAATCTCCATGCGTCCTAGGAGGGACCAGGTGGAAGGTAATTTAATCATGGAGGAGGTTGCATTCTTGGTGTTCTCCTGATAGTAAGTGAGTTCTCATGAGATCTGAGGGTTTTATAAGGGGCTTTTCCACTTTTTACTCCCTCACTTCTCCTTGCTGCTGCCATGTAAAGAAGGACATGTTTGTTTCCCCTTCCACCATGATTGTAAGTTTCCTGAGGCCTCCCCAGCCATGCTGAACTGTGAGTCAATTAAACCTCTTTCCTTTATAAATTACTCAGTCTCAGATATGTCTTTGTTAGCAGTGTGGAAACAGACTATTACAGCAGGGGAAGCGGTTAGTGGCCTCATAGCACAGCCCAGTGGCCTAGCGTGAGCCCCATGAGGAACTCAGTCAGGCTCCAGTACTGGGTCCCCAAAAGGTGCAGATGAGGCTGAGCTGGTGACTGCACAGGCGGCTGCCTGATGAGAAGGGACTCCTTAAAACTAATTTAACAAAAAGTAGGTCTTCCAGCTGGCAGTGGCTTGGGCGTGAGGAACCAGACTTGACCTGACGTCTCACCCATGCTTTGTGACCAGCCCCCTCCAAGCCCCACCACGGCCCTGCCTCGCCTGCATTTTGATCCATAAACATGAGGTTTTGCTCATGATTACTTCATTTTCATCAGGAAGGGATTTAATTACCAGGTCACCGAGAGCAGAGAAATTCCAGACAGCACTTCACGCCTCCAAAATTTGCTCCTAGCTCTCCTCCCACCTGAGGTCTTAAGAACACAAACCCTCTGCAGATCTGCTGCCTCTTCCTCCTTATTTAGGTGGCTTCTCTTTAAGATTCCCCTTTCCTCTAAGTTTGCTGATTTAGATCAATCTATTTTCACCAGCTATGAAGCTTTTCCCTCCTCTAGTCAATACATGCCCTTTTGATCAATATTCTTCTCTCTGCTAAAATTGTGTTTGTGTTTCTGTGTTGCAATCTTCTTTGTGCACATGTACCAGGAGCTGTGGGTATGTAGAAGCATGAATTGTCCACATCCCGAATCCCCTCCTAGGGAGTTTGCTGCCCCGTGTTTAAAGGGAATTTACGTCCCCCTCCTGCCATGAGTTCCCACAATGGTCAGTCACTCCAGCCTCACAGCCGCCCTCATATCTCACTGTGCGGATGGGAGGTGGAGTCCACTGTGCCCCTCTATGTTGGGATCTGGGGGTTTCTCCCGACATAGACTCATGGTTGGGATAGCTGTGTGGAGACATCACCTCTCACTTCCCTCATCCTCATGTATCCAGTGCAGGTGTGCAGGGGCGGCTGATCCTGGAGAATGTGCTTCTCCTCTGCATGTAAGGGAGGCTCCATCTGTAAGGGTCACTGGCTGTGAGCTAAGCCAGATCCTTGCATGCCAGCTTTCGGTGCTCATTGGTACCAGCCACAGCTCCTTGTGAGTGCTTTAGGAACACAAGTCTCACCTTAACCTTCTTAGTAAATCTCATTTGGCCATAAAATAGTAGGTGCTCACTAAATATGTTACAGTAGTCCCCTCTTATATGCAGGGATTACTTTCTTAGACCTCTACTAGAGGCCTGAAATCAAGTATAGTACCAAACCCTATATATAATATGCTTTTGTCTTACAAACACATACCTGTGAGACAATTTTATCTATAAATTAGGCACAGAAGGAGATAAATAACATCCAATAATAAAATAGAATCCTCATAACAATGTATTTTAATAAAAGTTATGTGAATGCATCTCTCTCTCTCAAAATATATATTGTACTGTACTCACCCTTCTTCTTGTGCTGATGTGAGACGATGAAGCCCCCAGGTGATGAGACGAGGTGAGGTGAGTGGTGTAGGCATTGTGAGGCACTGTTAGGCTGCTATTGACCTTTTGACCACAAGTCAGGAGAAAGATCATCTGCTTCGGGGGCTCTTGGATTGTGGAGCCATGACGATGTCCTATCGATGGACCAATGTCAGGAACAGAGGATGTGGATGACTAATGGGTGGGTAGTGTATACAGTGTGGACACACTTGAGGACTAAACTCTGATATTGTACTTCTCTTGCCCAAATTCCTATCTAAGGGGCCTGGGGAGTCTGCTCCACAAGCCATAACGTCTCTTTAGAGGGGTCCTATTTAACATAGCTCACTTTCCAACCCTACTCTGGTATAATATTACATGATAGATAAAGAAGGAAATCAAAATATTTTACCCCTAAATATATTTATTTGCCATATTTTGAAATGACCTGCAAAGCTATTTTTGCAGGGGACAATTGTCTCTGCAAAGAATCTCTATTAAAACAGCTAGATCTTTCCCCGTTCCAGGCCCTCCCAATCCTGAAGAGATTAACTGAGCATCTAGCACCTAATAGAGGCCCGAATAGGAAACATTTGCCATCTACTGTCTCCAAGGGTGGTCACCTATGAGCTTTCATCTATACAACAAGGGACTTGCTCTCCACGACCCCTTATTTTGACCCAGACACGCCTGTCTAGTGATTCCAGGCCTTTCAATAATAACTTAGCTTTTTCATCCAATTGCCCATCAGAAAATGTTTGAATCCACCTGTGTCCTGTAAGACTCCTTTTCCAAGTTGTGCTACCTTTCCAAACAGAAGCCATGCACACCCACATGCACTGATTGATGCCTGACGCCTCTCTCAAACATGTAAAACCAAACTGCCTGACCACCTTGGACACATGTTCTCAGAACCTCTTGAGATTGTGCCCTAGGCCTTGGTCACTCATATTTGGGCAGAATAAACTGCATTAAATATTTTACAGAGTTTGACTCCTTCCCACGACACCCTGGACAAAGGATGATTTACATCCCAGGTGGGACAGGGCAGGATGGTGTGAGATTTCATCACGTTACTCGGAATGATGCACAATTTACAACTTATAAATTGTTTCCTTCTGGAATTTTCTAATTAATATTTCCAAAACTCAGTTGTCACCAGGTAACTGAAACCATGCAGGGAAAAAAAAAAACTGTGGATAAGCAGAGGGTGTAAAGTAATTAAGTCATGGAGAATGCTGTCTCATCTCCCCAAGGACTACTGTTTTAAATGGCATTCATTTAAGAGGGATCGTCCAGTTTTCAATAGAAGAAAATAATTACATCTCATTGCTTGAGCAGGGTAACATGGTTAGACAGGTCTGAGTAAGAGCCTTATTTTTAAAACGTATGAAAACAAAACTCTCTTTTGTTTATGAAAACTATTTTTAATTTATATTCTTGTCTACATGCGCACAGGCCAAACCAGTGACTTGGTGCCTGCATCATGATCTTAACAGGACAGCTGATGAGTAAAGAAGAACTCAACTCTGTAGTGGGGAGGTCAGAACAAGAGCGCACATGTATCCCGGTGCCTCATGAAGCCAAAATGAGCAAATGCAAGATGGTGGGATTACGGGTGACGTTTACAGATCTGGATCTTTCTCCACAACTGTAGCCTGTGGGCCCTGGGACCGAGTAAATTAAGATGGAAACCACGTGGCTGGCAGCCTCCGAGTTGGTTTTATTGCCATGTGATGCCTACACCAGGGGAATTGAACAATGTCCTGGACTGAGCCTGAGTCAGAAAGTGAAACTTTGACAAAAGGTTTCATAAGTTTCAAAATGATATATAAATTCCCATGGTCCCTTCCGTCAATTCACTCTCAGTCAACACCACCAACTCCTGAAGGACATGGGGGATGGAGGGAAGGAAGTATCAACAGAGAGTGGCAACCTTCACAGAGTGTCCTGAGTGTTCTAGGTTTATTCTTCAGTAGTGCAAATAAACTGTGTCTAAACTCTCTGGGGCTCCAAGTGGGAGCTTCAAATTCTTAAATCTAGGTGGACAGTCCTGTGGTTCTCTAGGTGTCATTCCTGGACAAGCAGCAGCAGATCACCTGGGAAATTTACTGGGAATGCACATTATCAGCTCCCCCCAGGCCTCCTGAATCAGAAGCCCAGGGTGAGACCAGCAATCCGGCTTTCATGGCCAGCTGGGGATCCTGATGCATGCTCAAGTTTGAGAACAACTGGGATACACATTCCACATTACCAGCATTCTTAATCTTATTTACGGAGGGCTCTAAATTTCCTGCTAACTGAACCACTCTAAATTAGCTGAGAATTAAAAGAAGAAGGAATGCTATTACGTAAATGAAGGCTATTCAAATCTCCACGCCTTGAGGAACTCCTTGAGCCCTGGAGGACAGTGGCAGGGGAAGAATTATTATAGTAACTGGTGGTTACAGAGCAGAGATTGAGGCCAGTCCTCCTGGTTCAAGCGCACGCACCGCTGCGTCCAGCTGCATGATCGGGGCTAAGTTCCTTAATCTCTTCGTATCTTGTTTCCTTCTTCCATAAAATGCTCATCTATAGCGCCTACCTTATGCAGCTGTTGGAGGGTTAAATCAGTTGAGTGAAGCATTTAGAAGCTTTCCTGGCCAAGACTAAGCACTGCTTGTTGTTGTTAGTATTATTTATCTGAATTAATTTTCAGTTCTTCTCCCATTTTTAACAGATCTCAACAGTGCTCTTATCTTCTTCCATAGCAACACGTCAAAAAACAAATGCACCATCATCCTTTCCGTTTAAATTAGGAATGTGACCAGATTTAAGGAACAGACATTCAGTTTAAACAAATGAAAAGTTGTTTTTCTTGCCTTGGAATCTGAGGCCTGGCAGTTGCTGATGTCTTTTAGCGACTCATTCATGTGACTCTCCTCTAAGACCCCTTCCTTTTAGCTCTGCAGAGTCAGAACTGGATCACGCGTGGGTCAGTAGGCCTGGGGTGGGGGATGAGAATTTAAATGGCCAACAAGTCTGCAGGGACTGCTGCTGCTGCCAGCCTGCAGGCTCCGCTTAAAAGCCAATGCCTTGAATGCATCAGGACTCATCATCTGAGACTGGGAACATTGTGCCTTGAAGAAAATCAGGATGGAGTTAGCACGAGTGAAGGGGGACAGATGTGAGGTCTCAACAGGCAGCCCGAGACACATCTCCTTCCAACAGGCTTTGTCCTGACTTTCCTTGCTCTGATGAGGTCACCATCCATGTCCTAATCCCCAGAATTCATGGCACACCCTTGTGGATAACAATGACCATCCTCAAGTGCCCAGAGGACACACGGAGGATGCTGAGTTTCGGGGGAATATTTCATACGACGCTGGTAGCGAAAAGAGGTTTCTTCTGCCTGAAAACTGGTGTTATAGTAGAAACGTGGCACGGCAGCTATAGCCCTCAGGGGCTTCTCCTATCTCTGGACATCCTTCCTTTCTCTGCTTGACACCTCTGCATGCTGGCTGAGCACCTGCTGACCTCAGAGGGGCATCCTTCTGAGGAAGTTTGTGGTCAGACCAGAAGGCATAACTCTCATAGAGGCAAAATCACTTTGGAAAATACAAGTAACTTTAATAAATCCCTTCCAATTTGAGAACAGATTATCATGTCTTTATTGAATCCCATATAAAATGATAGAAGTTTATTTTCATTAAACATGGACTACGTGCCAGGCACTCTAAAATACCCTAAGTAATGCATTTAATCTTCACAACAACCCACTGAGGAAAGTGCCAGCATCATGCCCGTGGATTGGTGAGAGAACTGAGGCACAGAGAGGTTAAGGAACTTGCCCAGGTCACACAGCTTGTCAGTGGTGGGGCCAGATTTGAATATAGGTAGTCTGAATTTGGTGCTGTTTCTCTCCAAAATGAAAGGTCTTGGCTGGCACCTTGGAGTCATATTGTAGGAAAAACACATATCTTCAAGTACCGGAGTCAGAGACTACGGTAAGCTATTTCCCTGGAAGAGGCACAGGGGAAACAGGGCAGCTGGGGAGTCACAGGCTCACGGCCCCCGCTCAGCTGGGGAGTCACAGGCTCACGGTCCTCGCTCAGCTGGGGAGTCACAGGCTCACGGCCCCCGCTCAGCTGGGGAGTCACAGACTCACGGCCCCCACTCCGGCTCATTGCAGACACGTGCTCCCAGGGTGGAACAGAGAGTTTTGCAAGTGGTTCTGTCGTCCATCTGTTTGTCACTTCTGGATTTCCTGCCCCTGGAACAGTGATCGGTGCAGAGGAGTTGCTCCATGTCCCCGTGCTGCAGAATGAATTAGATGATGAGCACAACGTCCCCCACAGAGCATTTTACCCAGGGTCTTCAGTCGCCTCCTGGGTCTACTTCACCAGGGTATAGTTACGCTAAATGGTTTTCTCAAATATGTTTAGCGATGCCCTGGTATAAACACACCTGCTGATAATTTTGGATATGACATGATTGGCGACTACCTCCTATCCTCCACCACAGCCTCATTCTGATTTTCGTTTTAACTCTGTAATTATGCAAACTCAAGTTTTATACATGATTGATTTTTTTTCCTTGCATTACGGAGGAATTTTCCTTTGTGTGTACATGTGATAAATGGAAAGAGAGAGATAGGCAACTACATCAGCAACACAGAACAGCCAAATGACCAGCTACTGAACTCACAGGCATCTTTTTGACTAGCAAAGGATAATCAGCAACCAGCCTCACTAATTTCCATGTTTTAACCCCAATTGAGAAAAGTGCCTTCCTGCAGGTGGTGTCACTTCAATCCCCTCCCTGAATGTCTTCAGCCTGGTAGAGCCCAGGTTTGTACTCTCCCTTAAGGGTCAAGAGGCCATCATGAAAAGCTACTGAGCTAAGCCCTGGGGATGCGAAGTGAGCAAGACGTGGTCCTGCCCTCATGAGTTTTACATTTTAACTGGGAAAATGGAATATTGACAGCGAAGTGCATAAGCATAGAATTGCATTGTGGTCATTTCTATGAAACGGGATGGGGGGCACTCCTGGAGCAGATCCCAGTGGACCCGGCCTGAGTCGTCACTTCTAAAGGATGGGTAGGAATGTGTCAAAGATGGGGAGAAGTCATTCCAGGGGGAGGAAACCGAAGGCGCGAAGGTCCCAGGCAGGGAGGAGAGTGAAGTGTTCAAAGTGCCGAAGAAGGTGTTGCTGTCATCTATCCACTGCAGGCTCCCCAGAAGTGGAGCATTCTCCAGAGGTTTGGGGAAACCACCCCATGTGAGTCTTTTGGAGTTGGGGTCCTGTCTCCCACGAAAGGGCCAGACAAGGCCAGGCCCTGGCTCCCTTGAGGCAGGGGCGGGGATGTTAGCTCAGTGCAGTAGGGACTTTAGAGTTCATCCAGGTGATGATGATGCAGGTAATGGCATCTGGTGGCCTTAGTGCTAGCCGGGCTCCCTCGGCTGCTTTCCCCGTCCTAAGCCTGGTCCTGTAGCACCCCCATCAGGCCTATGGGCTCTCCAATAGCCTTGAGCCCAGCAGTAACTTCCCATTGCTCTGTAACTTAAGTTAACCAGAGGCAGATTCTCTTCTTGGCAGTGCAGAACCTTGACCCTTACAGAGGACCAGTGTGGCTGGAGCCCAGGTAGGAGGGAGAAAGTGCAGGACCCGTCAGCCGGCCAGCCCCTCCCTGCCCTGCAGGGCCTCGGCAGTGGCAAGCTGTGAAAGGGTTTCAAAACACATGGGTGTGGAGCAGGCCATATAAAAAACTCATTATTTCCTGAGGCATACAGGGTTTGGAAGGGGACTGGAAGGAGGATTCTATTTTCTCTTTCTTTTGAACATCTGGAACTCTAAAGAGTGTTACTTTTTAAGTTGCCACCAGGAATGATGGAAGAAACGGGTTACCCATTTACAGGATGATTACCAAGCTGCAGCCTGCATGAAGTCCATTTTTACAGCTTGCTCTGACCCCCCAAAATGCAGAGTTGATAATGACAGTTGGGGTAATGCTTTGAATTCAATGGTGTAGCAATAAAGAAATCTAAGTGGAAAGTGCTTCTCACTCCTGGCTAAGTCCTTCTCTCAGCAAAATTTCGCTTCAAGTGTCTTTTCATAATAAAATAATTCTGTATTCCAGCTGAGAACTCCATGCGCTCACTCGCTAGTCATGTGGCAATAGCCTGTTTTTTCACTGCTGGGCAGGATTTGCTAATGGGCACTTTATGGCTAAGTGTGTTGTCCCTTTGGGAAAAAAATAATTTTATCCCAGCGCATGTCTGTCTCCAAGTCTACTGCTCAGTGGCGTTATTATGCTTGCAAGAGTCATTTGTAAGCTTTTCAAGTGATATGCCAACGTCTCTCCCCTCCTCCGGTAAAAGAGAAAAAATGCTAAAAGCAAAAAGCTAGATCTCCCAGGGGACGGGGGGAAGCGTCCTTGCCATCAAATCGATCTTTACCTTACATGTGTTATAAATCAGGATATGCCCTGCTTGCTGCTTTTTTTGTGCATGTTCCCAAAGGCAGCCTAGCTATTAAATAAGAGCAGAAGTGGTCTCAGAAGAGAATCCAAGTTCCTGTCTCACTCCTTAGCTGTCAGATTGAGAGAAAGGGCCCCAAACTCTGAGGCATGATTTTCTCATCTGTGAAAAGGGAACAGTAAGGATATTTGGTTTTTAGGATGATTGCAAAGATTAAATGACATAATAAAGTCTAAAAAGCACTGAGCATTATTTTGAGTGCAGAAGAAATGCTACTTTGCAGTTGTCTCTGCTTTTTCTTTCTTCAGTAGGTGCAATTTTTGCAAATGCCTCAATATTCAATGGATAGTCTATGTTCGAGAGTATTCTTCTCACCTGTACTGTTAATCACAAGCCAATTTGGGGACAAGACAGAGATAAACATCTGTATCTTTATTTTTTCTTAAAACATTGCTGAATTTCTTAAAAACAAAACTTTCCTGAAATTTGCTTGTTATGTGCTGAGAACTAACACATACTCAGTCCTTACTGACAGTGACTGTCTGTGAGAGGTTTGTGTGTGTGTGGTGTGGATGTTCTTATATACATTTTCATAGATGGATAAGCTGATATTCAAGAGGTTGAGTAACCTGCCTAGGGTTGCCACTGAAGTAAGAGTCAAACAAGGCGATGAATTAAGGTGCTTGAGAAGCCGAGTTTCTTCTTAATCTTAAAACATCCTCCCAGCTTCTCTGCCATTCTTTGGTGCTCTCATTCCTAAAGGAAGATAACCCCAATTTAGAATATGTAGGTCAGCATGACAGGTGGTCTGGAAATGGGTCATTAGAATGTCAGATATTCTGGCAACAGTGTTTCTCAAATTCAGCCATGCGGGCTGCCAGGTCCACGTCTCCTGCCCCCATGAAGTGAACTTGAGCTTTCTTGTTGGTGGCTCTTGAACGAGAGACCAAACAAGGCACTGACCCGCCGTAGTTGTTGTCAAGCAACTCATGTAAGCCCAAAACCACCAAGGGAATGTCCTTCCCACAGGTGAGCTAGTGTGGGGTCCTAAGCTTGACTTGTTCATGGTGGCTGCCACCAGACCAGAGGGGAAAACTGAGTAAAAACCATCCTATATTCACTAATAAAATATGATACACAAGTATATTTGTCTTTTATAAAACTTCTTACCCAATACATTTAGTGAACTCAGTTATTATTTTTTTTTCACCTTATTAGGCAGGAATAACATTGATCCCAAAGCTAGTTAGGGAACAAATAAGAAAAAAGGTATTATAGGAAAATCACTTTTAATTAATTAGATGTGAAAATTCTTTAAAATTTTTTTTTATTATTATACTTTGAGTTCTGGGTTACATGTGCAGAATGTGCAGTCTTGTTACTTAGGTATACACGTGCCCTGGTGGTTTGCTGCACCTATCAACCCGTCACCTACATTAGGTATTTCTCTCCCCTAGCCCCCAACCCCCTGACAGGCCCTGGTGTATGATGTTCCCCACCCTGTGTCCATGTGTTCTCATTGATCAACTCCCACTTATGAGTGAGAACATGCAGTGTTTGGTTTTCTGATCTTGTGGTAGTTTTCTGAGGATGATGGTTTCCAGCTTCATCCGTGTCCCTGTAAAGGACATGAACTCATCCTTTTTTATGGCTACATAGCATTCCATGGTGTATATGTGCCTATGTGCCACATTTTCTTTTTTTCTTTTTTTTTTTAATTATACTTTAAGTTTTAGGGTACATGTGCACATTGTGCAGGTTAGTTACATATGTATACATGTGCCATGCTGTGCCACATTTTCTTCAGTCTATCATTGATAGGCATTTGGGTTGGCTCCAAGTCTTTGCTATTGTGAATAGTGCCGCAATAAACATGTGTGTGCATGTGTCTTTATCGTAGAATGATATCTAATCCTTTGGGTATATGCCCAGTAATGGGATTGCTGGGTCAAATGATATTTCCAGTTCTAGGTCTTTGAGGAATTGCCACACTGTCTTCCACAATGGTTGAACTAATTTACACTCCCACCGACAGTGTAAAAGCGTTCCTATTTTTCCACAACCTCTCCAGCATCTGTTGTTTCCTGACTTTTTAATGATGGCCATTCTAACTGGCATGAGATGATATCTCATTTGGTTTTGATTTGCACTTCTCTAATGATCAATGATGATGAGCATTTTTTCATATGTCTGTTGGCTGCATAAATGTCTTCTTTTGAGAAGTGTCTGTTCGTATCCTTTGCCCATTTTTTGATGGGGTTGTTTGTTTTATTCTTGTAAATTTGTTTAAGTTCCTTGTAGATTCTGGATATTAGCCCTTTGTCAGCTGGATAGATTGCAAAAATTTTCTCCCATTCTGTAGGTTGCCTGTTCATGCTGATGACAGTTTCTTTTGCTGTGCAGAAGCTCTTTAGTTTAATTAGATCCCATTTGTTAATTTTGGCTTTTGTTGCCATTGCTTTTGGTGTTTTAGAAATGAAGTCTTTGCCCATGCCTATGTCCTGAATGGTATTGCCCAGGTTTTCTTCCAGGATTTTTATGGTACTAGGTCTTACATTTAAGTCTTTGATCCATCTTGAGTTGATTTTTGTAAAAGGTGTAAGGAAGGTGTCCAGTTTCAGTTTTCTGCATATGGCTAGCCAGTATTCCCAACACCATTTATTAAATAGGGAATCTTTTCCCCATTGCTTGTGTGTGTCAGATTTGCCAAAGATCAGATGGTTGTAGCTGTGCAGTGTTATTTCTGAGGCCTCTGTTCTGTTCCATTGGCCTATATATCTGTTTGGGTACCAGTACCATGCTGTTTTAGTTACTGTAGCCTTGTAGTATAGTTTGAAGTCAGGTAGCGTGATAGCTCCAGCTTTGTTCTTCTTGCCCAGGATTGTCTTGGCTATGCAGTCTCTTTTTTGGTTCTATATGAAGTTTAAAGTAGTTTTTTCCAATTCTGTGAAGAAAGTCACTGGTAGCTTGTAGTTCTCCTTGAAGAGATCCTTCACATCCCTTGTAAGTTGTATTCCTAGGTATTTTATTCTCTTAGCAGCAATTGTGAATGGGAGTTCACTCATGATTTGGCTCTCTGTTTGTCTGTTATTAATGTATAGGAATACTTGTGTTTTTTGCACATTGATTTTGTATACTGAGACTTTGCTGAAGTTGCTTATCAGCTTAAGGAGGTTTTGGGGCGAGACAATGGGGTTTTCTAAATATACAATCATGTCATCTGCAAACAGAGACAATATGACTTCCTGTCTTCCTATTTGAATACCCTTTATTGCTTTCTCTTGCCTGATTGCCCTGCCCAGAACTTCCAATACTATGTTAAATAGGAGTGGTGAGAGAGGGGCATCCTTGTCCTGTGACGGTTTTCAAAGGGAATCATTCCAGTTTTTGCCCATTCAGTATGATATTGGCTGTGGGTTTGTCATAAATAGCTCTTATTATTTTGAGATATGTTCCATCGATACCTAGTTTACTGAGAGTTTTTAGCATGAGGAGTGTTGAATTTTATCGAAGACCTTTTCTGCATCTATTGAGATAATCATGTGGTTTTTGTTATTGGTTCTGTTTATGTGATGGATTACATTTATTGATTTGCGTATGTTGAACAGCTGTAAATTCTAGTAAGTTCTAGTAGAGTTGAATTTGCTCCTGACCAAGCTTTCTGATGATCTTACAAGTCACTACTGTGATCTGTAGTTGGAGGGATTATCATGGTGGAAATGTGGATAGTTCAAGCTCATTGCCAAGTAATATGGTTTAGATCTGTGTCCGTGCCCAAATTTCATGATGAATTGTAGTCCCCAATGTTGCAGGTAGGGCCTGGTGGGAAATGATTGAATCCTGGGGGTGGATTTCTCCCTTTGTGCTGTTCTCCTGACAGTGGGTGAGTTCTCATGAGATCTTGACATTTAAAAGTGTGTGGCACCTCCCTCGTCCCTCCTCCTGTTCCAGTCATGTAAGGGCTGCCGCTCCCTTCACCCTCCACCATGATCGAAAGTTTCCTGAGACCTCCCCAAAAGCCAAGCAGATGCCAGCATTATGCTTCCTGTATAGCTTCCTATGAGCAAATTAAACCTATTTTGTTTATAAATTACTCAGTCTCAGGTATTTATAGCTGTGGGAGGATGGGCTAATACACCAATCAACTACGATAAAGTTGGAGGACAGTGTGGGACAGGGGAATATGTCTACTGTTTCTGACCTGGTCCCTCTAATCTTCCGAAACAGTGATTCTCAACTGGGGATGATTCCCCTCCCAACCAGGAGACATTTGGCAACATCTGGAGACATTTTTAGTTGTCACAAGGGAGAGGGGGGTGCTCTTGGCGTCTAGTGAGTGGAGTCCAGGGGCGCTGCTAAACATCCTACAATGCACTGGACTGACCCTCACAACAAAGAATAATCTGGCTCCAAATGTCCATAGTTCAAAGATTGAGAAATCCTGTTTGAAGTTTAAAAACAAAAAGCTGATCATCAAAAATCTAGAATTGTCCACCGAAAAGGTCAATTTTACTGTATATCAATTTAAGAGTAGAAAAATAAAACATTATCACATAGGCCTGTAGATTTAATTACCAATTTACAGAAAGTGCAGAAGAGTAGGACTTGCTAAAATGAGGCCAGGAGGATGCAATTTGCAAAATCTAGACTTTAGAAAAGTCTATAGTACGTGTGACCTTACCAAACCCTGTAAGAAAATAAAAGACAAGATACATATCAATGAATTGCAATGTATAGACCTCATTTCTAAAAACCAAACTAAAAAAGTCATTCTTCGATGTTCACAGGGGATTGGTTCCAGGACAACCTTCCAC
This sequence comes from Pan paniscus, assembly GCF_029289425.2. Classification (NCBI taxonomy): domain Eukaryota; kingdom Metazoa; phylum Chordata; class Mammalia; order Primates; family Hominidae; genus Pan; species Pan paniscus. Next base: position 66,139,206 of record NC_073270.2, read on the forward strand.
CCCCAACCCCCAACACCAAAATGTATGAATGCTCAATCCTCTAGCATAAAATTTGCATGTAACCTACACACATCCTCCCATACACTTTAAATCATCTCTAGATTACTTGTAATACCTAACACAGTATAAATGTTATATAGTTGATATATTGTATTGTTTTTTATTTGTATTTTTATTGTTGCATTGTTATGTTTTATTTTCTTCAACTAGTTTTGATCTGCATTTGCTTGAATCTATGGACGTAGAACCCACACAGATACAAAGGCCACTGGATATAAGATGATTAAGGAGGTGAACAGAAACTGAATATCTCATGGTGTTAAAACATTATTGTTTTTAATGCAATATCATATTGTGGTTAGGTATAAAGGAGTCTCTGTCTTTTAGCGATATATTTTGATATACCCACAGATGAAATTATGTTTGAATTCTGTTTCAAAATAATTGGAGGGAGGAGAGTCTGTGATTACAGATGGAACTAAATTGGCATGAGTTGATCCCAGTTGATGAATGCATGGGGCTCATTATTCTTTCTCTGTACTTTTGCCTATGTTTGGAATTTTCCATACTAAAATGTTTTCAAAAACAAACAGTGCCAAAAGCCGAGTTACATCGGCCAAATTCTCACAGCTCAGGCAATGCTATCTAACTCAGATGGGCCCTACATGTCTGTTCTCCTCACAGTACCCCACGAGACCACTGAGGGGCCTCCTTGGCTTCCACAGAGGACACTGGGACTTGGAGTTTGAGCAATTGCCTGTGTGCGTGGGTGCGTTAGTGGTGGGGCTGGAATTCAAGCTCAGATCCTTCTGCCCCCCAAATCCTGGTTCTTTCTGGTCTGCCCTGTTGCCCACCTCCTGCAGAAGGCAGGTGTTGCTGTGCAGGGTGGGCAGCAGCCTATGCTGATCAGCTCCCTTCTAAATCTGCACATAAGCCCTCCTTGTCACCTGGTATTTAGACAGCTGAACCTTAAGGAATCACAACATAATGCCTGATTTCTACCCTGGGAACTGCAAACTAATTCCAGGTCGAAATGTAAATATTGTCCCCATGGAGAAGAGGTGGTTTTAGCTGCTTATAAATGGGAAATGCTGGCAGCTGTTAATATTGATAGTTATTCCCTGAAAAATGACTTCAAGGTTCTACTAATCAATTGTCTCTCAGAATGAAGAACAGCACACTCTGCTCTCCCGGAATCACAACATGTATTTGTAAATACATGCTTCACAGAACAGACAGGAAAAATGAGCCAAGTCTTTGGCATGATGATCTGTTATTCAGAGTGAAGAAAGCAATTATTAGCATCTATATTGGACTTTGAATTTACAAAATTCTTTCTTTAAAAAAAATGGCCATTGCAGCTATTTTGTGTTTCCGTTGTTTGATCTTCAAATAGGTATACTGAATTGTGCTACTTGGCATTGGATTGAAAGTTAACAAGGGCTGGGACTGTTTTTTTTTTTTTTTTTTTTTTTCCTCACTTGGTATATAAGTAGCTTTGCACTTGGCTAGAAACATCTGGATGATTTAGGCACTGGCTTGTAACAATGTTTGCTTTGCTATGTCCTCCTAGAACTGATGTTTGCATGAAAGGCTCATGGCAATGAGTTTCTTACTCAGCCTGGATTTAATGTGAGATGTATGAGGAAGCTTTTGGTTCTCTCTCTTCAAAACCCTTCTGGGAACTGGGATCTGGAGAGGCGTGAATTGGATTCTAAGATGATCTCTTGTTGTAATCCCTGCCCTTGAAAGTGGGTGTGACTGGTAACTTGCTTTTAGCAATTGAAAATGGCAAAGGGGATGGAATGTCATTTATATAATTGTGTTACAATAGATTGCAACATCTGTCTTGCTAGGAGACCCTCTCTCCCTTGCTAGCTTTGAGAACAACCCCACCCCCCGACCATGCTAAGGATGCTTCTGTGGCAGGAACTGTGGGCATCCTCTGGGTAACAGCCAGCAAGGGAGACCTCAGGCTGACAGCTGCAAGGGAGTGTGGCTGCCATCCAACCATGTGAACTCAGAGACGAACCCTGCCACAAGCAAGCCACTGTGGGCACCTTGATTGCAGCCTTTGAGAGACCCGGAAGCAGAGAGAGGGCCCAGCTAAGCTGTGCTGGACTCCTGGCCCACAGAAACCACGAGATCATAAAAATGTGTTGTTTTAAGGAACTAGTTTGTGGTCAGTTGTTACACAGCAATAAACTGATAGAGCAGGTAAAATAACCCACTGTGGTTACCCAGGTAGTTAATGTTAGACCAGGGACTAAAATTAATTTCACTTTACTCTTTCTGAGAGTTTGCTCAAGGCAAAATTTTTAGGCTCCTGATGTAAATCAAGGAGATTAGCTGGTGGAGTTAGTGATGGAAAATGAGTAAGTGTTGAGGGTAAGAACTTTAAGAACTCTTCTAGCACATTCCCAATTTGCCTTTTTATGAAAGTAGGAGACTTCTGAGGATCAAATATCATATCCCAATATCTCAGCACTTACTATAGCCTAGGATTTTTGAGAAAACTAACTTATTTAATCCTCAAAATAACCATATTTATTCTATATTATTTATGCTTATCTATATTATTATGCTTAAAAGAAAACTAATGTCCAGAGAGATGCAATGACTTGAAACATTTTATGCAGGTGGTGAGCAGTCTGACACCATAGTCCGGCTCTCAACCTCCACAACCTGCAGGTCCATTTTAGTAAAATAAAACTGCCTGGCACATAGTTATAAAGTGGGCACAAGATCGTATTCCAGTGTCATGAATGAGTGAACACACTGCAGATATGTGGGGACTTGGGTGTGCAGGTGGGTTGTAAAATGTGCCTGGGATTTGGCTTAAGCAGGTATGATAACACATGCAGACACAGAAATGATTGTCATTAAGAAAGAAGTTGTATTATGCTCAAGGTCCTGAGAGACAGGGAGCAGACTCACCATGCGGGGCCATGGGGAGAAGCACGAAGGGAGATGAGCGGGCAGCGGGAAGGAGGAGCTGCGGTGGGAACCTTCACTGTGTTTTCATGGGAAGGAATGGGAGAAACAAAGTGAGCAAGTGGGGCAGGCTTTACATTGGAAGTTTTGAATAATTCTGGCAGTCTCTGAGCTATAGAAGTGATAAGGTTTGGCTACATCCCCACTCAAATCTCACATCGAATTGTAATAATCACCTGCCAAGGGCAGGGCCAGGTGGAGATAATTGAATCATGGGGGCGGTTTCCCCCATACTGTTCTCATGGTAGTGAATAAGTCTCACGAGATCCGATGGTTTTATAAATGAGAGTTCCTGTGTACACGCTCTCTTGCCTGCTGCTGTGTAAGATGTGACTTTGCTCTTCGTTTGCCTTCTGCCGTGATTATGAGGCCTCCACAGCCACGTGAAACTGTGAGTCCATTAAACCTCTTTCCTTTGTAAATTACCCAGTCTCAGGTATGTCTTTATTAGCAGTGTGAGAACAGACTAATATGAGGAACTTATCCTAGTTGTTTGGTATCTAGCTCTGGGGTGATTAGGGGAGGAGAATTGTGTCTCAGACTTCAGGAGCTTAAGAAGATGTGGGTATGAACTTTGACTGATTTGCATATGCAAGGTGTGCTCTCAGGCAAGACATTCGCTATCTAGGAATTAGCTAACCCTAGGAGAAGTGGTCCTTTTCCAGGTCCCCAAGGCCTCAGTTGCCAGAGCATCAGCAATACAGAAAATAAGAAAATATAGTTAACATAAGATGCTATAATGCCATACGAGCTGTTGACAAAGCACTGGCAATAGTTAGGAGATCAGACTCTTTCTAAGTTATGAAAGAGCACTGCAGAAAAGTTAATTCCTGGCCAGTGGTGGTGGCTCATGCCTGTAATCCCAGCACTCTGGGAGGCCGAGGCGGGTGGATTACCTGAGGTTGGGAGTTCAAGACCAGCCTGACCAACATGGAGAAGCCCCATTTCTACTGAAAATACAAAATTAACTGGGCGTGGTGGTGCATGCCTGTAATCCTAGCTACTCAAGAGGCTGAGGCAGGAGAATCGCTTGAACCTGGGAGGTGGAGGTTGTGGTGAGCCGAGATCGTGCCATTGCATTCCACACTGGGCAATAAGAGCAAAACTCCATCTCAAAAAAAAAAAAAAAAAAGTTAATTCCTTGCAGATGAACTCGGGTCTTTGGGGCCAAAGGCATCACTGTGTCACTGTTATTCCAAGCACAGATAGTGAGATGAGAGATTGCAACTCCTCCCTCCTCTGAAACAGTGACATTATGTTTACATGTTTAGAAAAACACAGTGGCTATCTCCATTCTTAGGTAATGTGTGTTTGATCTCTCTTGTTGTTTTTCTGTGCTTAAATACAATCATTGCTTTTAGAGACCCCTGATTGGCCCTTTGTCATAATAAGCACTGACAATGATTTCTAAAGTATAGCCTCCTCTCTCTTTAAGGGATTGAATGCTCGACATCCAGTACTCTCCTGACTTACAAAGTTAGCCAGTGCATGCTTTGTTTTTGGTGCATCTTCCAGAAAACTCACCCGTCTATTTACCCATTAGGTTAGTTACATTCATCATGAACTGTGGAAGGTGGATGTTGAAAAATGACAAGATTCCTCTAAGAAGTCTATTACGAAGCCCAGCTTTTCTTCCCTTTCAAGTCTATAACCCATTTTTTTTTCTACAAAGAAGAATACATCATTTTCGTTTTAATGTGGTGTGAATATGGAAAGACTGGAAACTGTGTCTGGGCATTAAAACAAGAAAATCACCCTGCCCCCCATCCCCAGCATCAGAAATCCTGTCATTTGCAGCAACATGGGTAAAACTGCAGGTCATTATATTAAGTGAAATAAGGCAAGCACAGAAAGACAAATATTGCATGTTCTCACTCATATGTGAGAGCTACGAAAGCAGGTTTTGTGAAGATAATAGATTGGTGGTTACCAGAAGCCAGGAAGAGCTGGTGGGGGCAAAGGGGAAGGTTGAAGAGAGACTGATTAATAGGTATACCTACACAGTTTGATAGAAGAAATAAGACCTACTGTTTGATAGGTCAGTAGGGTGACTATAGTTTACAATAATCTATTGTATATTTCAAAATAGCTAGAAGAAAATAATTCTAATTTCTAGCATAATGAAAAGATATTTAACATGATGAATACCCTAATTACACTGATTTGATTTTTACAAATTATATGAATGCATTAAGTTATCATATGTACCCGCAAAATAGGTGCATTTATTATGTATCAAAAAATAAAATAAAAAAGATAAGTCTCTAAGGTCTTCCCCGTAAATATATTGCAAGGCATAGAAACATACAGTTAAGAAGCAAAAGGAAGTTGACAAAAAGATGCAACCATGTCAAATGCTTCCTGAATTAATCCACAAAATGTATGGAGAAGATCTAAAAAACTTAGAATGTCTTTTAGGGTAGACTGTTTTACCTGCAAGTCAGAGTGCTGATGCCAGGCATTCTCCAACATGGTCTGTTCACATCCCATCTTCATTCATTCACTCATTTATTTCTTCAACTGACAAATGCTTATTGAGCACCAGCTGCATGTTGTACATGATTCAGGTGCTGAGGAGAAAGCAGTGAGCAATCATTTCCTACCTTCACAGGGCTTACATTCTGATGACAGGCACAGCCATTGGAATCTGTTCTGCTCCAGGACCCCAAAGACCACCATTCTGCAAATTTCCTTGATACTTCTTGATGCACCACACTTAACTATGTGGGGCATTCCTCCTTTTTGAAACACCCTTCTCTTTTGGACCAGAGAGAAGGCGATGGTGTGGTATAATTCTAGAGAGGTAGGTAGGATCCAGACCATTTGGGATGTCATTGGTCACAGTGGAGGTTTTTTTTTTTTTTGAAAAATAAATGGAAACTAAACTATCTTAATCAGGAGCATGTTTCTCTCTTATTTGTTTTTATTTAAAGACATGATGGCTTTAATGTGGATGTGGCAAGGGAGGAGGAAGAAGGATCTCTTAAATGTCTTCTGGAGTACAAACCAGGCCAGAAGTAGTAGTAGTTTATCAGCAGAGGGAAGAAGGTGAGGGAACCTGACAAAAATTCAGAAGCAGTGGCATGCTGGTAAATGTTAACAACTATTTCTCTAAGAGAAAAAAGATAGCAATTTCTGGCATTTACTAATTTCAAGCAACCAAGTTGACATCATTGAATGCAGATTTCAGGAGAGATGCACAAAATAGCTGGAATGAGCCGGCTTCATCACAGCACGCTCTTAGAAGGGGAAATGGACAACACATGGTGATGAATTGGGTGTGGGGAATGAAGGGGAGAAAGAGGTGCCAAGAATGATTGGTAGCTTCTGATTTGCTGAATAGGATGAATGATGGAAATGTCCACAGGTAGAAACAATGAAGAGGAACAGATGTGGGGGAAAAAGACCTGTGAAGCCAACAATAATGGAGTATTCGTCAAAGTTATCAGGGACCGGCAATCTGAAGGGGGACCCAGAGCCTGAGTGGATGGTATATCAATTCAAATTGTGTGTCAACATTTTTAGGTCTACGCTTACCAAGAGCTCCGTGAATTTTTTTTAACCCAGGATGGAATTCTATTATGATTATTTTGCAAGCCTATTGAATTTGAAGCTTTTGTGAGATGTCCTAGAGGGTGGGTCAAGGAGGTGGTGGGATATGCCAGCTAAAAATCAGAGGAGTGTTCAGGTATGGTGGTTCATGCCTGTAACCCCAACACTTGAGGCCAAGAGTTTGAGACCAACCTGGACAACATAATGGGACCCCGTTTATATAAGAAATTTTAAAAAATAGGCATGCATGGTGGTGCATGCCTGTAATTCTAGCTGGAAGACTGAGGTGGGAGAATCAATTGAGCCCAGGAATTCGAGGCACTTGAGCCCAAGAATTTGAGTGCAGTGAGCTATAAGCATGCCATTGCCCTCTAGCCTGGACAAGACCCTGTCTCCGTTTTTAAAAAAGAATAGAGAAAAAGAAAATGAGAGGAGTGATCTTGGCTGAAGATATACATTTGAGAATCATACAGGTGTAAGTAAAATGGAGAGGAGATTACCTAGCCTGAAAGTAAAAACTTCACCTGTGAATGGGGTCTCCAATCTCTCCTTTTCTCTCCCTCTTTCTTCTATGAATGCAGAATTTACTCTCTGGGTCAAAGAGGATGTGTCCTAAAAGGAGAATGAGAAATAAAACCCAGAAGGAGAAATAAAACGTGGAGAATATTGCTGATTGCAGCCAAGGGAAGAGAATGTTTCCAGAAGGAGGTTACCACTGAGAGGTCAAATAAGGGACTGGAGAATGCTTCTGTATCTTGGCAGGTGGGGCCATTGGAGGGAGTAGTTGTGACCAGGTGAAGGGCTGAGGGGCAGAGCAGAGTAGAGTGAGGAGTAAATGTGAGATAAGAAAATGGATCAGGGGAATAGTCTTATATTTCAAGAGTTGAAAGCTAGATTGGACACTCAAGTAAAATGTGAGACATTTTTTAAACAGAAAATACTTGAGCTATTTAACATTGATGAAAATGATCCAGTTAAAATATACAAGCAAGAAAGGGACGTGAAAATTGCAGAGTAAAGACCTCTGAAAATTCCCTCTTCCATAAAAAAAGAAACTTGCAGAAAAGATCAGAATAAGCTTTTTCAGAATTCGAGAAATTAACCAAAGCTTGCAGCAATGCAGGAAGGGTTTGTTTTTTCCCCAAGAAAAGTGGCTGAATCTTAGTAAGAAGAATGAGCTTTGTGGTATTTTAATTTTCCATTGTCTCATCTCCCACTCTCCAATTCCATAATGATCTTGAAAAATAGCAGCTCACATCCCCAGTGCAAACTGAAAGTCACTAGAGAATGCAGAGGGGAGCTAGAACTCTTCAAAGCCTCATTCTCAAGGAACTGTCACTTGTGACATGTCAGGTAATCCCTGGAAGACCCTTCTTACAAGGCTGTCTATACGTGATTGATTTGGAGCTTACACAGTAGGAAAACCCTCCTCTCTAGGGGTGATTATTTAAAATAATTACTGGCAGTTCTTTTAACTTTGTAGCTGCCTAAGATGGTAGATAACCATTTATGTAAAAGTATTCTAATGAAAACCGTTAAAAGGAAATGCTAAAACTCCTAAAATTCAACATTGAGAAAACAAATAATTCAGTTAAAAAGAGGGCACAAGATTTGAACAGGCTCTTCACCGAAGAAGATAACAGATGGAAAAGAAGCAAACAAGAAGACGTTCAACATCATATGTCATTAGGGAATTAAAAATGAAAAAAATGATGAGTTTCCACTGCACTCCTATTAGAATGGTTACAATTCAAAATAACACCAACACAAAATGTTGGTGAGGCTATGGAGTAACAGGAATTCTCATTTATTTCCTAGGAGTAACGCGAATAAAAAGCAATGGTACAGACACTTTGGAAGACAGTTTGGCAGTTTCTTACAAAAAAAGGAAATTGGCCCAATGTGACAGTCATGTCCTACTACTTGGCAGTTGTATTCCTAGGTATTTGCACAAGTGATTTGAAAGCTTATATCCACACAGAAACGTGCACACAAATGATTATAACAACTTTATTAATAATTGCCAAAAACGGGAAGAAAGCAAGTTGTTCTTCAGTAGGTGAATGAACAAAAAATTGTACTACATTCGTACAATGGAGTCTCATTCATCCTTAAGATGAAATGAGCTATCAAGCTATAAAAAACATGGGGGGGGGATCATAGATGCATATTGCTAGGTGAAATAAGTCAGTCTAAAAAGCCTACATACTATATGATTCCAACCATATGACATTCTAAAATAGGAAGAACAATGGAGATAGTGAAAAGGATAGTAGATGCTGGGGGCCAGGGGGCAGTATGAAGAGAGAAGATGAGTAAGTGGAACGTAGGGGATTTTTTGGGAAGTAAAATTATTTTGTATAATACTGTGATGTTGAATACCTGATATTATGCATCTGACATCATGCAGTGGGCATATAGAAGCCCATCAACAATACAATACAAATGGTAAACCTTAGTGTAAACTATAGACTTTAGGCAACACTAATAATGTATAAATATTGGTTCACCAATTGTAACAAAACTACCACACTGTTGCAATAAGTTAATATTTGTGGAAACTATGTGAGAAGAGGGAGGAGGAGTATATGGGAACTCTCTGTACTTTTGTGTTCTATTTTCATATAAACTGAAAACTGCTCTAAAAAATAAATCCTATTAAGTAAAAACATAAAAAGGAAACATGGAGCAATGAGAAATCCATAGAGGTTTTGAAAAGCTCTGAAAATATTCCTGGAAAAATAGAGGACCATGCACATACATAGACCATGAACATGTTCAGGAAAGACCTAAAAAGGCCCTAAGGTCTCACTTCTGGCTGATCTTGAGAATATGTGTGACAGCAAGTGAAGGCTAAGGCAGAGTTGTTAATTACCTGGCTGAGTGTTGAAGGCATACCCCTACAAGTAAATAGTGGCTCTCAGCAACACTTAGAGATATATTGACTCCATCTATTTAAATATGTCTATGTCCAGTAATTAGCTAACCACTAAAGACTTCAGTGATCAAACACAACAATGAATACAGACTGTTCAGAATTAGTTCAGAAAAGTTACTAAACTAAACAAACAAACAAAAAAGCAAACCCAGCAACTACAATAAGCAGCAATTGCAGACCCTGGGGACAGAAGAGGGCAAAGAGAGAATCTGATATCTAGTACTGCTACATTATATTATTTAAACATCAAGTTTTAAAAAAATAAGAGGAAAAAGAATGTATGACCCATACACAAGAAGGAAAAAAGCAATCAATAGAAACTATCCCTGAAAGAATGTAGATGTTGAATTTACTAAAGAGAGACTTTAAATTAGTTATTTAAAATAAATTGAAAATAATATAGAAAATAGCAAAATGGAAGATGCAAAATGGCAGAGGTAAATCCAATAGTATTAGTAATTACACTAATTGGAAATGGATTAAATTCTCTAATCAAAAGGCAGAGATTGACTTAATGGATAAAAAACATAATCCAATTATATGCTTTCTACAAGAAACATAATTTAGATTCAAAGACAAAAGTATGTTTCAAATAAAAAGATGAAAAAAGATCTAAAATGCAAACAGTAACAAAAGGAGATCTGGAAAAGCATATACCATGAAAACACAAGCAAAAGAGAGTTGGAAAAAGATACTTCATGCAAACTGTAACCAAAATAGAATTGAGGTGGATATACTAATATTAAAATAGATTTTAGGACAAATATTTGTAGTAGATACAGAGAAAAATACTTGATAATGATAAAAGAATGGATTCAAAAAGAAGATATAATAATTGTAAAGGTATGAACCAAGTAACAAACTCTTAAAATACATGAAGGAGAAATTGATTGACTTGAAGGGAGAAATATAAAATTCAACAATAGTCAGAAACCTCAATACCTCACTTTCAATAATGGACATAACAACTAGACAAAAGATCATCTAGGAAATAAGAGTTGAACAGTACTATAAACAATTAGGCATAAGACATAGCTATAGAATAGTCCACCCAACAATAGCATAATATACATTCTTTCCAAGTGTATGTGGAAAATTCTCAAGGATAGATTACATTTTAGGCCATAAAACAAGTTTCAATATATTTAAAAGAGCTGAAATCATAACAAATCTCCTTCAACAACGATTGAAATTAGAAATGTAAACAACACACTCCTAAACAGCCAACAAGTTAAAGAAATAGTCACAGTGAAATTAGAAAATACTTTGAAATTAAAACCCTACATACCAAAATTTATGGAATGCAGTTGAAGTAGTGCTTAGAGAAAAATTTACAGAAATCAGTGCCTACATTGGAAAAGAATAAAGGTCTGTCTTAAATCAATAACCTAGCTTAAAAAACCTAGGAAAACAAGAGCAAACTAATCAGAAAGCAAGCAAAAAAGGAAATAATAGAAGAGCAAAATAAATAAAATGGGTCATAGGACATTATGTTAAGTGAAATTGTCAGGCACAGAAAGACAAATAGTACATGATCTCACTGATACTCATCTAAAAAAGGTCAATATTAGTTACTATTACAGAAGTAGTGTGTGGAATGGTGGTTATCAGGGGGCGTGGTGAAGGGTAGTGGTGGGGAGATGTTTGTCGAAGGAAACAAAATTTCAATTTGTTGGGAGGAATAAGTCCAAGAGATGTAGTGTACAACATGATGACTATAGTGAACAGTATATTGTATTATTAGAAAATGTAAGAGTGGATTTAAAGTGTTCTCACCACAAAAATGACAGCTATGTGAGGAATGTATGTCATTCCACAGTGTTTATTGTATGCACTTCGAGATATTGTTATACATGATAAATACATAAAAATTTTATTTGTTAATTTAAGATAGAGAATAACAAAACAAAACTTTTTTTAATATTAACAAATGGATAAGTCTCTAGCTGGACTAGCAAGAAATAAAGAGAAAAGACTCAAACTTACAGATATAAAAAGGATTATAAAGAAGTATTATGAACAGTTGTAAGCCAATAAAGTAGGTAACTCATATAAAATTAACAATTTCTGGAAAGACACCAACTATCGAAACGGACTCAAGAAAAAATAGACACGGAAATAGACCTAAAACAAGCAAAGAGATTAAATTAGTAATCAAGAAACTACCCACAAAGACAGGTCCAGCAGATGGTTTCACCTCTTAATTCTACTAGACATTTAAATAATAATTAATAGTAATTTTTCACAAACATTTTCAAAAAATAGAAGAGAGAACAGTTCCCATTCATTCTCTGAGGCTATTACTCTACCAATACTACACAGGAAAAGGCATCATAAGAAAAGAAAACTATAAAGCAATATCTCTTATAAATAAAAATGTAAAAATCCTTAATAAAATATTTGTATATTGAATCTGTTAACATCAAAAATATTCCACACCATGACCAAGTGGGATTTATCCCAGGATGCAAGGTTTGGTTTAATGTGTGAAAATTAATCTTTGTAATGTACTAGTCAAATAAAATAAAATCCACATGGTCATCTCAATAAATACCGAAGGCATTTGACAAAATCTAGCATTCTTTGGTGATGAAAACACTCAACTAACTAGCGATAGAAGGCAACCACCTCAACTTGATAGAGAATATCTATGAAAAACCCACAACTAACATTATACTTAATGGTGAAAGACCAGACCTTCCCCCTAAGACCAGGAAAAATACAAGGATGCCTGCTTTCACTATTTCCATTCAACACCATACTGGACATTCTAGAGAGGAAAATTAGACAAGAAAATGAAATAAAAGACATCTAGATTGGAAAGGAAGAAGTAAAAGCATCTCTACTTATAGATGAGTTGATTTTATATGTAGAAAATCCTGAGAAATCCATTAAAAATCTCATAAACTAGTTAAGCGAGGGTTCAGAATACCAGATCAATATATGAAAAACAGTTGTACTTTTCTCAGATTTTTATTTTAGGTTCAGGGTCACATGTGCAGGTTTGTTATACTGGTAAACTCACGTTATGGAGTTTTTTGTACAGATTATTTTGTCATCCAGGTACTAAGCCTAGTACCCAATAGTTATTTTTTCTGCTACTGTCTCTCCTCCCGCCCTTCATGAAGTAGGCCCCAGTGTCTGCTGTTTTCTTCTTTGTGTCCATGAGTTCTCATCATTTATCTCTCATTTATAAGTGAGAACATGCAGTATTTGGTTTTCTGTTCCTGTGTTAGTTCGTTAAGCATAATGGCCTTCAACTCCATCCGTGTTCCCACAAAAGACACATATATTTTCATATACTTGCAATGAACAATCTAAAAATGAAATTAAGAAAACCATTCCATTTGCAGTACCACCAAAAAGAACGAAATATTTAAGAATAATAACAAAAGAGGTGTAAAACTCATGCTCTGAAAACAACAAAACTGTGTTGAAGGAAATTTCAGAAGAGCCAAACAAATGGAAAAAATGTATGTTCATAGACAGGAAGAAGTGGTATTGTTATGATGGCAATACAGCCCAAATTGATTTATAGGTTAAAAGCAATCCCAATCAGTATTCCAGCACACCTTTTTGTAGAAATTAACAAGGTGTTTCTAAACTTTATATGGAATTGTGATGAACCATAAATATCAAAAACAGTTTTGAAGAAGAAAAATCAAATAGGTGGACTCACTTCTTGATTTCAAAACTTACTACAATGAAATGGTCATCAAGAAAGTATGGTCCTGGCATAAGGATAGATGTATAGATAAATGGAGTAAAAGTGAGAGTCCAGAAATAAAACCTTGTGTCTATGGTCAACTGAATTTTGACAAGGATGTCAAAACTATTCAATAGAGAAAAAAGAGTCTTACCAACAAATGGTGTAGGGACAGCCATATGCAAAAGAATGAAATGGGACTCTTCCCTCTCACCGAACACAAATAGGAACTCAAAGTAGTTTAAAGGCCTAAATGTAAGAACTAAAATTACAAATCTTTTAGAATAAGTCATAGGGGAAAATCTTCCCAATCTCAGATATGATAAAATACTCTTAGATATGACAATGAAAGTATGAACAGCAAAAGAAAAAATCGATAATTTGGACTTATCAAAATTCTAAAAGTTTGTGCGTCAAAAGATACTATCAAGAAAGTGAAAAGTCAATAGATGGTATGGGAGAAAATATTTGCAAATACTGTATCTCATAAAGGACTTATATCTAGAATATATAAGAACACTTATAATCAAGAACAAGAATATAAATAACCCAATTTAAAAACGAGCAAAGTATGTAAATGCACATTTTTGCAAAGAAGATATAAAAATGTCCAATACAGACATGGAAGGATACTCGACATCATTAGTAATCAAGGAAACGCTAATCAAATCCACAATATGATACCACTTCACATCCACTAAGATGACTATAATCAAGAATCAGAAAATAACAAGTGTTACTGAGGATGTAGAAAAAATAAAACCATCATATACTGCTAGTGTGGTGCAGCTTCTTGGAAAGTAGTCTGGAAATTCCTCAAATACTTAAACATAGAGTTACCTTATGATTCATCAATTCCTTCCTAAGTATATGCTCAAGAAACATAAAAACATATATCCATACAAAATCTTGTACACAAATGTTTAGCATTCTGTCATTCATAATAGCAAAAAGGAGTAAACAACTCAAATGTCCATCAACTGACACATGGATAAATAAAATGTGGCATATCCATACAACAGAATATTATTCAGCAATAGAAAGGAATGGAGTACTGATACATTCTTAATCATGGATGAAACTTGAAAGCATTATGCTAAGTGAAAGAATCTAGTTAGAAAATGTCACATATTATGAGCTATTCATTTGAAGTATCCAGAATAGGAAAATTTATAGGGACATAAAGCAGAATAGTGGTTGCTTACGGTTTGGGAGTCAGAAGGTATGGTGGTGATAGGTAAGGTCGTGGGGTTTCTTTTGGACATGATGAAAATATTCTAAATTGACTATATTGATGGCTGCATGTGTCTGTAAATATGCTGAAAATCTGACTGGAGCACTTTCAGTGGGTGAATTCTATGCTAAGTGAATTATGTTGCAATAAAACTGTTGATATAAGAAGTATAGAATCTGAGTATACCTATAACAAGTAAAGAGATTTAATTAGCAGTAATAATAATAATAATAAACAACTTATCACAAACAAAAGCTCAGGATTAGATGGCTTCATGGGTAATTCTACCAAATATTTAAAGAAGAATTGGCATCAGTACTACACAAACACTTCCAAATATAGACGAGGAAGGCATACTTCCCATGTCATTCCATGAGATCTGTGTTATGCTGATTCTAAACCCGACAAATAAATCATGAGAAAAGAAAATGATATACCAATATCCCATATGACCATATACACAAAAATCCAAAGAAACACTAGCATGCTGAATCTAGCACCATAGTAAAAATATTATATACCATGACTAAGTGAGATTTATCCCAGGATGCAAGGTTGGTTTGTTACATGAAAATTAATCAATGTAATACACCATTTAATAGAATAAAGAATGAAAACAACATGGTCATCTCAATAAATGTGCAAAAGCATTTGACAAAATCCAATACCCTTTCATGATAATAACATTCAAGAAATTAGGAATAGAAAAAACTTCTTCAGCAAGATAAAAGGCATTTATCAAAAATCCACAGCTAATAAAATCCTCAGTGGTGAAAGACTGAAACTTTCTCTCTGAGAACATATACAATACAAGGATAACCACTCTCATCATTTGTATTTAACATTGAACTAGAGTTTTTACAGAGGAAATTCAGGCAAAAAATAAAATTAAAGACATCCAGACAAGAAAGAAATAAGTCAAACTATTTCCATTTGTAGATGAAACAATCTTATAAACAAAAAATCCTAAGGAACACACACACACACAATTAGAACTAATGAATGACTTCAACAGTGTTGCAGGATATAAGATAAATGTTAAAAATTAGTTGTATTTCTATACACTTGCAATCAACAATTAGAAAGTAACTTCACGAAAATTCCATTTATAATAGCATCAAGATGATAAAAATATTTAGCAATAAATTTAACAAAAGAACTGAAAACCATGAAACAGTGTTGAAATAATTTAAAGATGCAAATAAATGGATAAATACTCCATGTTCATGAACTGGTAGAATTAGTATTGTTAAGACAAAAATACTCCCTGAATTAATCTTTAGAGCTGATGTAATCTCTGTACAAATTTCAACTGTCATTTTTTCAGAAATTGAGAAGATGATCTTAAAATTCATATAGAAATTCAAAGGACCTACAATAAACAAAACAATCTTGAAAAAGAAGGAAGTAGGAGAACTCACATTTCTCAATTCCAAAACTTAATACAAAGCTACAGTAATCAAGACAATGTGGCATAAGCATAGACATATACACCAGTAGACTAGAATTGAGAACCTAGAAGTAAACCGATAAGTCTATGTTCATTTGTTTTTGACAAGAATAATCTTTAAAACCCATGATGTTGGGACAATTGAATAGTTGCATGCCAAAGAATGAAGTTGGGCCTTTACCTCTCAAATCATGTACAAAAATTATTTCAAGATGGCTTAATTATCTTTATTATTTCTTTTCTTCTAGTAATTTTAGGTTTGGTTTGTTCTTGCTTTTCTAATTCCTTGAAGTTCATCGTTGGGTTGTATTTTGAAATCTTTCTAGGTTTTTGATGTAGGCATTTGTTGCTATAAATATGTCTCTTAACACTGCTTTTGCTGTGTCCCATAGGTTTTGGTATGCTGTGCTTCTATTTTTATTTGTTTCAAGAAATGTTTAAATTTCATTCTTAATTTCTTCCTTCATCCATAGGTTGTTCGGGAGCCTGTTGTTTAATTGCATGTTCATACTCACATGTGGAAGCTAAACAAAAGTTGATCTCATAGAAATAAAATGAATATAGGATACTAGAGACTGGGAAGGGGGAAGGGAAGGGACATGGTTAGGAAGAGATTTGTTACAGGACACGAAGTTATAGCTAGAGAGGAAGGATCAGTTCCAGTGTTCCATAACACTGTAAGATGACTGTTGTTAACAATAAAATATTACATAGTTTCAAATAGCTACAAGGAGGATATTGAATGTTCCTAACACAAAGGAATGACAAATGTTTCAGATGATGGCTATGCTAATTACCCTGGTCTGATTACTGTGCATTATATGAATTGAAACATCACTATGTACCCTGTGAATATATTCAATTATTATTTGTACATTAAAAATTAAACTAAAAAATAAAGTACTAGCTTTTAACAAATGGCTTATTGAGTTTTATAGAGCTAAAACGATGAAATTCTTAGAAAAAAACAAGCACGTAAGTCTCTGTGAACTTGTATTAGACAACGGTTTCTTAGATGTAGCACCTAACAGAAAAGCAAGTAATAAAAGATTGATAAGTTGGACTTCATCAAATTTTAAAATTTTTATGTGTCAAAAATGCTATTATGAAAGTGAAAAAAGAACCCATATAGTAAGAGAAAAATATTTATGATTCTTATTTCTGATAAGAATCTAGTAGGCAGAATACAGAAAGCACTCTAAAAGCTCAACAATAAAAAGACAAATAATCCAATAAAAGTTGGGAAAATATCTAGATAGACATGTCTTCAAAGAAATATACAAGTGGCAAACAAACACATGAAAGGCTGCTCAACATCATTAGTTATTTCGGAAAAGCAAATCAACGTCCTCATGAAATTCCATTTCGAACCGCTGCATGGGCTTAATAAAGAATGAATGGCTGGGCACAGTGGCTCACGCCTGTAATCCCAGCACTTTGGGAGGCCGAGGCAGCCAGATCACCTGAAGTCAGGAGTTTGAGACCAGCCTGGCCAACATGGTGAAACCCCATCTCTACTAAAAATACAAAAATTAGCCGGGCGTGGTGGCGGGCACCTGTAATCTCAGATCCTCGGAAGGCTGAGGCAGGAGAATCACTTGAACCCAGGAGGCAGAGGTTGCAGTCAGCTGAGATCATGCCACTGCACTCCAGCCTGGGGGACAGAGTGAGAGTCTGTCTCAAAAAAAAAAAAAAAAAAAAAAAAAAAAGGAAAATGACATGTAGGTGAGGATGTGAAGAAACTGGAACTCTCATACATTGCTGATGGGAATGTAAAATGGTACAAACAACTTTGGAAAACAGTCTGGTAGTTTTTGAAAACGTTAAACATAGAGTTACATCTGTGTAACTTGGCAATTTCACTCCTAGATATATAAACAAGAGAAATGAAATGAAAATATATGCTCACAAAAACTGGCATGTGAATGTTCACAGCAGCATTGTTTAAAACAGCCAAAATCCAGAAACCACACCAATGTTCCAAATGTCCATCGACTGATGAATGGATAAATAAATGTGGATGTTCATACACTGAAATATTATTTCACCAAAAATAAAGGAATAAATTCCTGGTATATGTTGCACCATGGATGAATCTTAAAAATATGCTGAGTGAAATAACCCAGGCATAATAAGCCAAATATTATTTAATTCCATTTATGTCCAGAATAGGCAAAATACATAGAGACAGAAAGTAGATTATTTGTTGCCAGGGGTTGTGGGGAGGCGGAGAATGGGAGTGCCTACTCATGGATACAGGTTTCTTTATGGGGTGATGAAAATGTTCTAGATTAAATAGTGGTGATGGTTGCACACCTTGTGAATTTATGAAGAGGCACTGAAATGTACATTTTCTAAGGGTGATCTTATGATATGTGAATTATATCTTAATAAAAATAGGTTTAGAAAGAAAGAAAAAAATAACAACATGCACCCAAGCTGGTCAATCCTGTAAGGCTTCTGAATGAGCAGGAAGGGATAGACTCCAAGGTTTAGAGAGTCTGATGTAGGATGTATGTTCTGCCCCCTGTGCAGGGTTCTACTGAGGATGTGGAGGAGGAATGCCTGGGGGACTTGAATATTGGTGGATTTGGGTATCCGAGGAGTCCTGGAACAAATCCCCCTGCATGCAGAGGGAAGAATGCACTCAGAGAAACATCAGAGCAAGTTTTAGGATACTCAGAGAAACATCTCAATTTTAAACAGAGAGAAAGGAAGAATGAGTATGGATACTGTTACAAACATGTTGGGAAAGACAGCTTCTATTCTAGTCTTGAAGACTAGAGATGAGGTCATCTTTAAGGAAGAGTGGAAAAGAGGGTAATGCAAGGACATTTGGGGGACTGGAGAGCATTAGAAATAGATACTGTGGAGGTCAGGGCAAGAGCCAACTGGGAAGCAGGGTTGAGAGCAATTGAGTTGATGACTGTAAATTGATGATAACATCATTTTCCCTCCTATGTGACTTTCTGCAACAAGGCTTGGCTTTTTGGGTGTGGTCATGGAGAAATGAAATGGTTCGCTGCATCAAGGACCAGTTTATCTAGACAAGTGAGGTGATGAGCATAGGGTCCAGCTCACAGGTCCTAGAACTGTTAATAAAAGAAACAAAGAAAGGAGAAGGCTGTGAGTCTGGAGAGTGGAAGAGTGGTCATAGTTGGAGTAATTAAGCAAACATGCTAGACGGAGAGGAGGTCAAAGAGTGGGCAGTAAGCTCAAAGACCCAATTTTGTAGCTGATACAGTTACGAATGGTAGCAAGGTCAGTGGGAGGGTGTGAGTGTGTTAGCTCAGCGAGACAGAGAAGGGAAGGTGGAGGGAGGTGGACCCTTAGCTGGAGCAACAGGGCATTGGATGTGTCTCCCATGTGGATGCTGAGGTCGTCAGGTTTTCCCACTTCGGAGACTTGTTACTTTGTCTTCCAGGGTGCTCTTCTCCCAGACTGGGGCATAGCTCATGGATCACTCCTTTTCATTATTCAGGATGTGGCACAAATAAAACATTTTCTACGAGTAGCTTCCCTGTCTCTTTACTTCTTGCCCCCAGCTACATTCATTTTCTCTCAAAGCACCTGATTAATTTCATCCATGTTTTGTATTTGGCATACCTATTTAAGTCTCTTCCTTCTTCCGTTTCCCTTCTGCTTCCCTTTCCCCTCCCATCCTCTCCCCTTCTTCCCTTCATTCCTTCCTTTCTCTCTTCCTCCCTCCCTTTCCTTTCTTCCTCCTTCACTACTTTTCCTTCCTTCCTTCCTTTCTCCCTTCCTTCTTCGTTTCTTCTTTCTTCCTTTCCTCCTCCCTCCCTCCATCCCTCTCTCCCTCCCTCCCTCCTTCCCTCCCTCCCTCCCTCCCTCCCTCCCTTCCTTCCTTCCTTCCTTCCTTCCTTCCTTCCTTCCTTCCTTCCTTCCCTCCCTCCCTCCTTCCTTCCTTCCTTCCCTTTATTGAGCACCTTTATGTGCCAGGCACAGTTGCAAGCAGTGGGAATAGAGCACAGGACAGACAGACTCCTTGCTTTCATGGAGATTAGAGTAGTAGGGGGTTGCTACTAAACGAAGTAAACATGAAAAAGTTCTCTTAGATGGTGAAAAGCACTACAAAGGAAATAAAACAGGGTAAGCTGAATAAGAGCAAGTCAGTCCTACAGTGATGAAGAAAACAGCATTTCAGGCAGAGGGAATAGCCAGTGCAAAGGCCCTGAGGTTAGAATGAATTTGGCGTTGGGGGCCAAAGAAGATGAGCGTTTTGGAGGAGAGAGTGCCAGAGAGAGTGGACAAAGTGAGGATACAGGGGAAGGTTGGAAAACCACGGATTTTATTCCAATTGCAGTGTAGAGCTGTTGGTGGGTGTTGGCAGGAGATGTCAAAAGTCACTCTGCAGTGATGTGCTTTTCTGTTTATGACCATGGACCTCGTGGGAACAGGGACTGTGTCTCATTCCCTTGCAAGAGATTCTCATGACGCATTCCCCATTAGTTGGAGATGAGTGAATGAATGAAAGGAGGAAAGTCGGCCAGAGCTCAAACAGTTGCATCTCTGCCCTTAGCATGCCGGTGGTGCTGCTTTGATTTGGGCTTTGGGGGACTTCCTGACCGTTTAGTTTAGTTTTTGCATTTGCTATGTTTGACATGCCTCTAACTTTGATATTCTTTTCTCCTCATATTTTATGCCAAATTTTCTTACCTTGGGAACTCTGGCTTTTTTCATCTGAGAAAAAAAATGCATGTTTTGATGCTCTAAAATAAAATTTACTAAGAAGTAAAGAGGTTTTTTGCTCATTATTCATTTGTCTATTCAATTTTGCATTGTTAAAATTAATTTTTATTGATTTTTTTTCAGCATTTTAAATCAGAATCAGTCTGCATGCCAGGGATCCTTGGAGTCAGAATGCAGTAATAAGTTGTTTCCAAAGGTGAGTGAAGCTTGCCCCGTAGAAGCTGCCCCAGCATTTAGTGATGCACACAAGGATTCTCAAAAAATTCTCAAAAAAGTGAAATCCACTTATATAGCTGGCCAAGGGAGTCCTCCATGGCCTTATCATTTCTTGACCTCTAAGTGACTGCATTCACCTTGTGAGAATATAGTTACTGCCTCTGTTAAATAATGCAATCATTTTTATTAATTCTCAATCCATCTATGTAGGTGAAAGTATCATCTGAATGGCCATATGGTTGACTATTAAATGAATGCAAAATACCTGCATGTCATAGGAGGTATTCTGGATGGGCGCACAAATTAGACATCGTGATTTCCTGTTAAATACCAAACCCTGATAAAATCCTCTCCTAGGAGACCATTACTATGTGGTTGTATATTTAAAAAAGGAAACGGTTCAGAGAGAAAGCGCAAAGCAGCAATGCATACTTAATAGCTTGTTCCACGGAGTAAATTAAGCCTGGAACTGTCGAGGTATTAAACCTAGCAGAGCGGGTCCTGAGTATTAAAGAGAGAAATTTCAGAGCGAGAGAGTTCATTCTTTTCCATTGACTCAATGGTAAAATAAAGTGAACTCTGACAATATGATTTAGCAACGACTCTAAAACATAACATGTTGGAATGACTGTGTATCAAAAGTTATTTTTCTATTCTATTACCTTTAATGAATAGCTTAGATCACTGAATCTATTCACTGAGCTATGGCTCAGTGCATTTTTGATAAGGAGATAAAAAGCGCTATGGATTTTGGTGTAATCTTATTTATGACCACATTGCTCGTTCTGTATTCACACATGGAATATCCATGTTTGTTAACACACATGCTCACATGAATATTTTACCTGTAGGCCTTCTATTGAGCTAGGATATGTTCGGTAATAAAGAATTTTATTGTATTTTTTAGATCTTAAAGAAATAGAAATTTAGAAAATCCTTTATTGGAAATTCACTGAAGGGAGACGTGTTATCAAATTAGTACCCATACGCCCAGCTGGTGATGCACAATGATGACTCTATCTCCAGTTACTCACTGCTCTGTGAAAAGGGTTCAAAGAATTCAGCCCATAATCTAGGAAGCACTAAATGTCTCCCATTCCACGGTTTCAAGCAGAGTTCAAACCACCACATCCCTTATTTTCCGAGTTAAAATAGAAAGTTTCAGTGAGCCCTCTGGACGAAGTCTGTTCTTGCAAAGTGCTGTCATTTGGGTGCGGGGAGGGAAAGCCAGTCTTGGCTTCTCCACAGGCTCAGTCAGCTGATGGGGCCCCCACCTGTCCCACATAGCACCTCATCTGTCCCCAGGATCCTTCATGCTCTGCATGAAACTGTGACTATGAAGTCTCTCCATGACGTGGTGTGGAAGCCCCCAGCAGGTTTCTGCCTGGGTTTGGGATTACACGCCTCAGCTGGAACCTAAGCTTTGCCAACCTCATTCTCATCGGAGAGCAGGGTGCTCTCAGACCCACCTTCCTCTCACCTTGCTGGCCGTTTCTCAGACTGCTTACGACTCAGTGCTTTTTCTCGTGCTTTGTGCTCTGTCTGGAACACGCCAGCTTACCTGAAAGAATCCAAATCTTGTCAACTTGTCTATATCCCGCTATCTTCTGAGTCTACACACATCCATTCACTCAATGAGTTTTTACTGATATTCTCCAGGTGTGAGGCTCTGTCCTAAGTGCCAGGTATAGATGATGTTCTGAAGGAGACCGATGAGATCCCAGCACAAACAGAGCTTCCCCCACCAAGGGGACAGTACGTAATTTTTGGGTTGGTGAAATACTTTTAATGGCCAAAACTGCAATTACTTTTGAACCAACCTAATAACATGATGTGACATCATTCAGTTATTCCTTCTCTGCATGGGATGAGCCACCTGCTGCATGGACTCAGAGGCCCTCATTGCAGCTTCCACGATACTTCTGTCACAGCACACACTGCAACATATGAACAAAGACCTTTCCACTAAAGTGTAGGCTCTCAAGGATGGGGACATGCTGTTTTGATCTTTTCATTCACATCATGGTGCCTGCGAGGTGGTTTCCAGAAAGTAAATTCAGTAATTCATTCCACAAATATTTACTGAACTCTTGCCACGTGGCTTGCCTTGTTCTCACCACTGGCGGTCAAGTGGGGACAAGACAGGTGAGGTCCCTGCCCTCCTGGACTTACCTGGATGTGTCAGGGCAGGGGAGAATGCCCAGTAAACAAGGAAGACAACAGCTAAGGCAAGTGCGGCTTGCAGCTGGGCCCTGAAGACAATAATCGGTGTCATGCTTCCTGGACTTCAGCGAGCTTAGGAGTCACGGGGGCCCACCCCAGAGTTTCTGATTCAGCAAGTCTTGTGTAGGGCCTAAGAATCTGCATGGAACAAGCTCTGAGGTGATGCTGTTGCTGCTGAACTGAACATGCTGAGATTTTTCATTGAGACCTGGGGGAGGAAGAGAAAAAGGCAGAAAGTTTCAGACAGAGGTGCAGCAGGGGCCAAGTCCCTGAGGCCAGGGTCACCCAGTCAAGGAACACAAGTGGCCCACCAGCCTGGGGTAGAATGAGTGAGGAGGAAGGTCATAGAGAGCTACAGTTGGAATCAGGTGGGTCCAGTTCACACGGGGAGCAGTAGGTCACAGTGGGGAGCTTGGATTTTCAACAGAAAGCAATTAAGAAGTGTTGGGCCATTTTAAGAGTTGAGTGACTTCACCTGGTGTATGAATTTCCTATTGATTTTCTAACACATTACCATCAACACAGTGCTTTAAAACAATATAAATGTATTCTCTTTCAACTCCGAAGGTCAGAAGTCCTACAAGATCCCACAGGGATAAAGTCATGGTGGCAGCAGGACTGAATTTCTTCCAGATGCTGTAGGGGAAAATCAGTTTCTGCCTTTCCCAGCTTCTAGTGGCCCCTGCACTCCTTGGCTCATGCCCTTTCCTCCACCTTCAAAGCCAGCAATGGTGGGCCAAGTCCTTCTCTCCCTCCCTTCTTTCTGGTTCCATCTTCCACTATTAGGGATCCTTGTGGGTACATTGGAGCCCGTTGGGTAATCTAGGATACTCTCCCTATTTTAAAGCCAGCTGATCAGCAATCTGAATTCTATCTCAACCTCAATACCTCTTTGCCATGGGACCTAATATAGTCACAGGTTCCAGGGAGCAGGACGTGGACATGTTTGCAGGGGAAATTGATCTGCCTGCCAATCTGATATGTTTAAAATGAACATGGCAATACTGTCCAGAGAGTGGCAGGACCAGGGAGGGACTAAGGACACCCATGTCAAGGCCCTGTTTGTTGAAGGTGTGAAGCAGCCTGGTTTGAACTATGGTAGGGATTGTGGAAGGGAAGAGACCCTAGTGGCTTGGAGAGACAACTGGGGGAGAGCTGAGGAATACATGGAGGGACTGCCCACTTTTTGGTTTGAGCCACGGGACTCGTGGTGATGCCTTTAATTTGAGTGGGAGGAGGAAGACAAGAGTCGGGAGTGAGGTTGATGTTGGTTTAACTGAACTGATTTACCAATTACATACTGGGCTTTGGAACAACACTAATTTTCTTTAGTTTTTGAACAAGAGAGTAAAGCTAGGGCTTTAGGTGTCTTAAGGAAGCTGTCGTTCTATGGGCTGGCACTTACTGACTTCACAGGGCCAAAGGAATATACATCAACTCTAGAATGTTCCATAAAGAAAAGCAAGATGTTTGGAGACCATGCTAAAAGTCAGTGTGGGTGGACTTCTGCGAGGAGTACAGGCTGATCTGAGGTCCTGCGTTTGTATCCCAGCTGGATATGTGCTAGTTGGCTTATCCAAAGGACTTGCTTCACTTCTCTGAGTCTCTTTTGTCATCTGTGAAATGGGCCTGAGAAATCCACTTTGTGGGGTTGTAGGAAAGATTGGCTATGCTGTGTGCAAATACTGCTCCTAAGAGCTCATTCCTGTAGCCTTGTGGTCTCTGTTGAGTTATAATGGGTTCAAAATCATTTGTTCTTTTATGAATGCTTTAAGGCAGTGAGTTTTCATGCTGCTATTGTGACCCAATTAACATGGCCCCATGTAAAGGCCCTTCCAAGCAGCCAGGAATTGTGAAAACAAAAGTTGGTTTTTGTTTTTAATTTCAGCATCATTAAAAATTATTTTTATTATTCACCCTTCTGGATGGGCCAGCAGACATTTAGAAAAGTTGTTCTAATTAAGTATTGGAAAATGTCTGTAAAAGTTAAGCAGCTGTCTCTGAGAGGTAGAAAACATGAAATATTAAAACAGTATGTTATCTGATGTCTTCTGAACTGAAAACCTCTCCTCCCCTCCATGAACATTCTCCATTGTCTCTGTACATTACCATCTGGGTACACAGACAAAATCCTTGTAGAAAAATTAAAGTCATATTAGTATGTTTGCTTTTTCAAATCATTGGCAGTACATAATTAATTAGCAGGTCTGATTTTGGTTTTAAATTCAGTTCTGCTTCCTCATTAGCCAAGCATGAGAGGCTTCACAACCTGAAGACATTTGGAATTTATTTTCCCATTTGTATTCATGACACCCGTGATCTGAAATGACCACTCTAATGTCCCCCTAGCCTTCTTTGAAACAAATTAGTGGAGTCAATGGCTTCTGGCCTGAGGTCTCATTCAATGAGCCAAACGTAGCCAGGATGCCAAGTTCCAGTCCAGCATGGGGCTTTATATACTCTGGACATAAAGAGACCCTGACAGGCCTTGTCCCAGCCTGGCAAGAGGCCAAAATGGAGCAGCTGCCCTGCTCTCATCCTGAGATATTACATCCAGGGGACAGAAACAGCTGCACAGAGTCCCCCACACGGGAAGGAGCGACAAGAGAGGGCACAGCTCCACAGGGGCTCGACTGCAACACAGGGCAACTTCTAAGATTGTCATTATTATTTATTGGCAAAAAATTCCAAACTTTTACTATCACTTTGATCATTTCTGCAGAGTATAAGATTATTGTATGTGGATTTTTATGTTTGACCGCTATTTAATATAGGAATGATACAATGGATTTGGGGGACTTAGCGGGAAGAGTGGAAGGGGGGTGAGGGATAAAAGACAACATATATGGTGCGGTGTATACTGCTCGGGTGATGGGTGCACCAGGATCTCACAAATCACCACTAAAGAACTTACTCATGTAACCAAATACCACCCATACCCCAATAACTTATGGAAAAATAAAATAAAATAAAATAAATACCTTAAAAGTAAACGACACATATATGATTTGTACAAAGTAGATTAGAGAACATAGAAGGAATACAGAATATAGAGGTAGATACACATATATGGCATTTACAAATTTTCAGTACTACTACTTATCTTCTGATGTATTATATAATTTAGTCATTTATGTTAATTGTCTTTTCTACCAGAGTGAAAGTTCCTACTAGAATTTTGTTCCGTTTGCTTGTTTGTGGGAAATTGTCTTTATTTTCTGATGCATCTCTATGATCCTGAGGAGTTTCTGGCACCTGGAAGGTACTAAATCAATCTGTATTGTGTCACTGAATTAATTAATAAAAGTGGGTGTCCATTAGTGAGCAGAGGATAGAGTTCCAGAAGGAGATGAGACACATAGACGGTATTTGTGAGCAGGGCATGGGATGAGATCCCCCAGGAGGGATGGAGTAGAGAGAGAGAAAAGAATAAAACGCAGTGGCTGAGAAGGTCGGAGGAACCCCAGGTGAGCGCGGTATCAGGGGAGCCCAGTAAAGAAAGCGTAAGATCGATCCACGGGGTGAGGTTCAGGCTGACTGTGAGATTTATTGACGTGGAGATTCATTGTGATCTTTCTAGAGCAGCTGATACTGGGCTGAGGGTAGGAGCATCCAACTGAGAGAAGGTATAAGAGAGAACAGGAGGAATGGAAATGAAGACATCAAGTACAGCCACCCTTCTGGGATGTGTTTCCATACAGGGAGAAGGGAAATTGGCAGCTTGAGGAGGATATGAGCTCAAGCTCATTAAGACAAGAGGAATCTCAGCATACTCTCCATGGAGGGGGATGATTCTACAGAGGGGGGAAAGCTGATGATCCAGAAACAAAGGTGACAATTGCCGAATAACACTCTTGCATTGGTGACAGGGGCTGGGGTCCTTCCTGTATGTGCAGACACTCCAGGCTTGGGAAAGAGTGTGGGATGCCCATTTATAGTGATAAGAGGGCTATGAGAGAGATGAGGAGCCAGGTCAAGGGGAGAGAAGGGCTGGTGAGAACGTGTAATTCTCTCCTGATTGCTTCTGCTCTTTCTCTGTGAACTAGGAAGTAAGGCCATGAGCTGAGAGCAAAGACAGGGCATGGAGACTTGGGGTTTGGAGGGAGGAAAGTGTGAATGAGTTATCTCGGAGAGTGGGTGGCAGTGGTCTGGAGAAATGCTGTAGGGTGTCCAGGGGGCCATGCCCAGGGCTCCTGCGAGGGCACTGGAACTGAACCTGCAGTGAGACCAGGGAACCTGCCTGCGTGATTTTCTGGAGAATGGTACTGTTGTACTCAGATGATGAAGGTGGTGTGTTTTTCTTGGCAGTGACAGGACCTAGAGGAAGACCAGGTGTGTGAGTGGGAGCTGAGATAGGGAGAAGGTCCAAATTATTGGAAAAAAGGTAAGAGAATCGTGAAGCTGGGGTGTAAACACCATCTACATAAATGCTGGGATTTTGAGAATGTTGGAGGGACAGGTGGCCAGTTAGTGCTGAGGCTTCCAATCCCAGGAGTTGATTTTTGTGGGGATTTGGGGACCTAGCTGAAGAAGTTGGAGGCATAATTGTGCGCCCTGGTATTGGAGATTAAAGGAGGCTAAAATGAGGGTTACAGAGAGATGATAATGATGCAAATAACAATTGTGCTGTGCATTCAGACACTTTTTGCTCTCGCTGTGATTTAAATGCATTGGTCTGGTGTGTTCTTCATGACACCCTGACGAAGAAGGTACGGTCTTATGCACTTTTTACAAGTGAGGAAGCTGTGGCACAGAGAAGTTAAATAACTTGCCCAAGCTCAAACAATCAGACATGGAACGAGTTCCCCAACCCAGATGATCGGGTTTTGAGACTGGTGCTCTCATGTCCTGGCTGTTCCTGAAGCTCACCCACTTGACATGACTTTTTCACCCCTCTGACAGCAGATGCCATCCAGGGGCTGTGGAAGTGAGTTTCTGAATTGGTGTGATGCTCTCAGAGCCTGGGCAGCACTCAAGAGCACTGTCCTCCCCATGCCCCAGACCGCAGTGCGTCTCTGGTGAGCAGAAGGCTCAGGGTGACCCTCAGCATGGCCAATGGTGTCTGACAGAACAGGGTCCAGCACTGTGCCGTGAACTTGGTATCCACTCAGTACTACATTTCCCTTCGATATGTATTAGAAACAAATGCAAACATACAGAAAATTGACAGAATTTATGAGGAATACCTTTATATACCACCCAGATTCTTCTATGACCATTTTAAAGAGTCTTGTTTTTTTGGGTTTTTTTTGAGATAGAGTCTCACTCTGCCACCCAGGCTGGAGTGCAGTGGCAAGATCTCTGCTCACTGCAACCTCTGCCTACTGAGTTTAAGCAATTCTCCTGGCTTAGCCTCCTGAGTAGCTGGGATTACAGGCGCCCGCCACCATGCCCAGCTAACTTTTGTATTTTTAGTAGGGATGGAGTTTCACCATGTTGGCCAGGCTGGTCTTGAACTCCTGACCTCAGTTGATCCACCTGCCTCGGCCTCCCAAAGTGCTGGGATTACAGGCGTGAGCCACCGTGCCTGGCCTAAAGAGTCTTGTTTTATGGCATGTTCATCCACCCATCCCCCGCTGTCTCCAAGCATCAATCCATCATGTTTTTTATATACATTTAAAAGTAAGTTACAGGCAGTCATGCCCCTTTTCCTAAACACTTCAACGTGTAGATCATAAACTCACGTTCAATATTTATTTAAAGTTTTTTTCCTTTATGGTAATGTTTGCATAAGATTAAATGCACAAATTTTAGGCATATCATTTTATGAATTCTGACAAATGCCTGCACGTATGTAACGGAAAGCCCTGTGACAATACCGACCATTTCCATCCCCACAGAAAATTTACCCAGCCTCTTCCCTATTACCCACTCTCTACCCAATCCCAAGAGGCAACCCCTTTCTGATTATTTCTTACCATACATTATTTTTCCCTGTTCTAGAATGCATATCGATGAACCCATACACTGTGCTCTTCTGTGTAAGCTTCCTTGACGTAGCCTTATGATTTTGAGATTCACTCATGTGTGCACCATAGACTGGTTCATTTCAATTGCTGAGTACATTATTGTATAGACATACCACAGGGTGTTTATCCACTCTCCTGTTGACTGCTATCAGGAATTTTTCCCCATTTTTTTGGCTATTGCAAAGAAAGCTGCTAGGAACAATTATGTACTGTGTAAGTCTTTTGTTGGCACATGCTTTTATTTTTCTTGGGAAAATAACTAGGAGTAGAATTGTTAGGTCATGGTGTAGGTCTGTGTTTAGCTTTATCAGAAACTTATACGAACTGTGTGTGAGAGTTCCAGTTCCTCCACATACTTACCAACACTTAATGTTGTCAGTCTTCTTAATTTTAGTCATTTTGATGGGGTCTGGTTATTTCTTATTGGAGTTTTAATTTGCCTTTTCAATATATCTAATGGCGTTGTGCTTATTGACCAGCCATGTATCTTTGTTTGCAAAGTCTTTTCAAATGTGTTGACCAGCTAGTAAATTTTGTTGATTATCTTTTCACTATTGAGTTTCAAGAGTTCTGGGCTCTCTATTCTGTCCATTGGTCTACGTGTCACTCCTATCCCAGTATCACACAGTTTTGATTATCGGAGCATTATCATAAGTCTTGAGGTCAAGTGTAAGTCCTCCAGCATTTTTCTGTTTTTTCAAATCTGCATATAAATTTCTTGCATGAAAGTCTATTTAGACTTTCTGCACCTTCTTGGGTCAGTTTTAGTAAAAATAGTATTTTTCAAGAAATTTGTCCATCTAATCTAAATTTTTAAATTTTATTCATACAAAGTTACCCTAAGTATTTATTTGTCTTCCACTTAAACTATGTAGAATATAAGTTGAGACCTGTCTTTCATTCCTGATATTAGAAATTCTCTCTCTTTCTCTAATCTTTCTTTCCTTTCCTGATTATTATTATTTTTTCCTTGATCAGTTTAGATAGAGCTATGTTAATTTGGCTTTGTTAAATTTCCCTGTCACTTATCCGTTTTCTGTTTCATTAATTTCTATTGCTTTCCTCATTATTTTAATTATTCTGCTTACTCAGCTCTTTATTTGATAGTTTTTACAGGTGAAACTTTCAGTCATTGATTTGGACCTTTCTTCTTGTCTAATATAGACATTAAGGATACAAATTTCCCTCAAGTACTCCCTTAGTTGATAGGTTGCATATTTGTTTTTATTTACTTTGAAATGCTTTCTAATTTCTTCTTTTACCCATAGATTAATTAGGAGTGTGCTGTTTAATTTCCAAATAATTGTTTTTTCCTAGATATCTTATTGTGATTGATTTTTAATTTAATTACACTATAGTCAGGTAATATACTCTGTATAATTTCAATACCTTTAAATTAATTGATATTTTCTGGCTCGGTGTATAGTCTATCTTGTTAAATGGATCACGTGCACTTGGAAAGAATGCATAAGATTAAATTCATTCTGCAATTGTCAGGCATGGTGCTCTACATATCAGTTAGGTCAAGGTAGTTGCTAGTGCTGTTCATACTATTCCATGTCTTTCTTTCTTTCTATGGTTCTGCAATTCCCTGAGGGTGCTCTGAGGCTCCCTGGGGTGCTGCAATGAACTCACAGGGGCATCTGGGATATTTAAACTCAGTGGCCTCTGTTCCACACTATGTGAACTACTACTATTAAGTCTTTGGCAGATCTTTCAAATGTTGATATATTCCATTCTACTGTATAAAATAACCATATTCATTAATATCACCACTGATTTCATCAGAAAAATTGTGAAGTACTGGGAATCTGTAAAGTTCATGGTGGAAAATACAAACATTTCAAATTCTAATACCAGTTCCAAATACCTAAGTCTAAAAAAGCCATAGTTTGTCTGTCATTTCTTTTTTAAATAAGGACAATGTTCCATGAATAAAGTGCTAGATTAGTTAGCAATTCTAACAACTGCAAAAATACATTTTCTTGACACAGACATCATTGTTTATTGGGTAGTGAAAGTGCTTTATGAGATGTTTTCATTTAATTACACAGAATATTAAAAAGATGTGTAATCAAATTTTGGGATTGAATGCAATTAATATATTCAATAATTAATAATTTTTACCACTGTATCGATAACATTTTTAAGTGAGATTGGCTGTTGTGCTTTTGTGTTGCTGTTCAGCTGTGGGCAAGTGGCAGTGGGGAATGCAGTGACTGCTTGCAGTTAGTTGCTGGTGGCTTGATCCACACTCACGGCTCCGGAAGGTTTACCCACCATGGCTGTTCCTCCATCAGTGCAAATCACAGTACAGAAAAAAAAAAAGGCAATGAAAAGAGCTTTGCCTTTTCAGATTACCTTGAGGACTCTACTAGGGGGAGAAGTCTGTGGACCAGAATGTGAGAACCATTGAAGAAAGAGATTATTTCGATAATCCAGTCTCCAGAAATCCAACATTTCTGTTATATTGAACTCTGACTCTGCTCCAAATTACTCTCAGCTGATTCTTACATAGTTTCAAAAATCATCTTAACAGAGTACAATGCAGCAGGTGAGAAGAAATCAAATTTGTTAGACCAATCTAAGCAGAGAGAAGAATCTAATTATTCAGTCTTCAAGTATGCATATATTCTGTAAATACTAGGCAATTGGCAGCAAGGGGGAAACGAATTTGCCACACGGTGAAGACAAGCTGGGAGTTTGCACACGGCCTGAGACAGCAGGTCCTTATGCCTCACTAGCTCCAGCCACCCAGGTGCTCAGCAGTTAAGAGCAGGCGGAAGAGCTGCATCAATCTGAGTCTGTTAGGGTCAAATACCCCAAATCACTCCTTGATATCAATTCCCCACAAGTAGGAAAAGTCCAAATACAGAAGTCCTTGCTCTGGAGAGCTACATACAGCAAGGCAGAGTGGTGGAGTTAAGAGCTCTGAGCTCAAGACAAGGAGCTGAGATTCGAATCCTGGCCTTGCTGGTTAGAACTTGTGTCACTGTGGGTAGAATATTTCTTCCCTCAAAGCCTCAGCTTCCTCATTTGTAATACAGGGCTGTAAGTACTCACCTTGAACAACATTTGTGAATGTTAAAAATGATAAATATGCCAAATATCCAGCATAACCTCTGATTCATATTAAACACTCAAGAAATGATTGTTGTTCTTGCTGGTTTTCATATGAGCAGAGTAGTCAGGCGCCTTGACGTGGAACCCAGACAGTCAGGGGTTGGATCAAAACCCCTTTATCAAGTATGTGACTTAACTTACCTGAATCACACAAGTCATTGGAAAATGAGGACAATAATACCTACGGAATGTCCTTAGGGTTGAAGAGGCAGTGTTTGTAAATGCTTAGAACAGGACTGGCCCATAGCAAGTGTCATGCACATGTGAGCTATTGCTGTTTGTAGTAATGCTATCAAAACCTTCATCATACTGTCATTATGATCTTTATCATCACCATGTAGGGTGACCAACAGTCCTGGTTTGCTCTAAACTCTCCTGGTTTTAGCACCAAGTCTCGGATCCTGGGAAACTCCTAAGTTCTGGAAAAAAACACAACAGAGTCGAGCTCTCCCTTGGACTATGAGTCAACAGTCTGCCAGCATTGGTGTTAACGGCCCACTCTCATAAGCCAGACTAGGTCATTACAGTCATCACAGAGTTTATGCGACCAGGCCAGCACCCATTCCAGCCCCCAACACATTGGAAGGTAAAGTTTCATTCCTTTCTCAATAATTTCCAGGGAACTGGTCATTCTAAGCAACTGGAAGAAAAACATTTCTACAACAAAGAAGCATTTGAGCGTGAAAAACCTTTTGAGTCCCAGTTTCCGCTCTGCCTTGGAAGCACCGTGATTTGGAGGGGGCCCAACAGCTGTGAGTTTCACTCTCACAAACCAATCATTTCTAAATAGAGCAATACCACAATCTTAATTTTCCACTCAATGGTGAAAGCAGTCACATTATTCAAAATTATTCATCAGCACTTAGTAATTCACATTCTAGAGCAATCTCAGAGTGCTTTAATGTATATATTACAGGCGAGATTTATAGTGGGAATTACAGTATGGCAAATCATTCTTTAAAATGGTGCTTAAATCACACAACTTTAAAATACTAATTATGTAAAATATATTCTGAATTTTTAATTTCTACCTTTGTTTAACAATACTCTCATTACCAACTTCAGAAATGGGATAGCTATATCTTCAGAAACACTCATCCTGAATCCATCCATAATAGAAACAACCCAGTGTTTTTACAATGTCGCTGTCTCCCCAATGCCCCCATTACAAAAAAAAAAAGCGAATAATGATCATCTAAAAGTCACAATCATCGCAAGACAATGAAGCATGAAATTTCGTTCTGAGACAAAATCCATCTCTACGAAGAGCTTGAGAAGCTTTTGATGGCCATGAAATAACTATTTAGGTTAAAAGATAAAGTTTAAGAAATATTTCTGCTAATGATGTAGCTTGGAAAAAAGTTACATTATCACCATGTGGTTCCTCCTGTGTACCCATCGACACAGAAACTGGGGGAAGATTTTGCAGCCACATCGATTTTTTTGTTGTTTTTACCCATTTGAAAAAACTTGATTGACCTCTTAGAACCGAGGAAGATTCGTCACGGTTTCTTTGCTGGAGTCTGGCCAGAGGCCATGAAGAGTGGGGAGATGCCCCATTTACACACCGTTGGTTCCAGAGAGCCACTCTTAGGATGCATTGAAGCCCAGACTTTGTTTTAAGGTGGTTTAAAGTAGCTCTCCCTGGCTGGCGACGGTGGCTCATGCCTGTAATCCCAGCACTTTGGGAGGCTGAGGTGGGTGGATCATCTGAGGTCAGGAGTTCAAGACCAGCTGGGCCAACATAGTGAAACCCTGTCTTTACTAAAAATACAAAAATTAGCTAGGCATGGTGGCGGACACCTGTAATCCCAGCTACTCGAGAAGCTGAGGCAGGGAATAAGTTGAACCTGGGAAGCGGGGGTTGCAGTGAGCTGAGGTTGCGCCATTGCACTCCAGCCTGGGCAACAAAGGGAGACTCCATCTCAAAAAAAAAACAAAACAAAAACAAAAAACTCTCCCCATAACCCCACACCAGGTGTGGCTCTCCTGTCCTGCACAGAAGCCCACATCTGTGGGCGGTCCATCTCAATGTAATCTTCCCAAAGTGCTGGGATGACAGTCATGAACCATCACACCTGACCTAACAGTGTTTTAGACTCCCTGCTGCCATATGCTTAAAAATGAGCCAAAGCCCCTGATGTGCCTAGAACATTGCTCCCTTCTAGTTCTGAGGCACCCTTTCCACTAGGGGAAGACTGGTCCACAGTGGTTCTTGGGTGGCTGGCCTGGCATTTCAAGTGTTTAACTGTTTTTATTTATTCCCTCCTGCCCCCAGTCTAATCTCCACGTTTTACCTTAACTTCTTCCCTGGGACAGTCTGCCATTTTCCAGTTCAACCTTTCTTTCAGATTGTGATCATATGGGAGCCTTTGGAAGGCAAGGTGCAGGTAGGGGTGGGTGTGCACAGGCACACATGCCACAGCCACAGCCACTGTGTCCGGCGCTGCAGGTGGGAATGTTGACCCCGTTTTTTCCAGGAGTCGCTGATTCAGATTAATCAGTTAGCAGCTGGTACTTCCTGCTGACTCTAGGAAGAGTTCCGTACATACGGGTTTGGAATGGAAAAGGGGGAAGGAGAAGGGCTAAGTGGCAGAGGAGAAGGGAGGGAAGAGAAAGCTACTTCAAAAATTACTGTTGTTTCTCCCAGGCAGAGGTCACTTCTTAAAATCTCCAATGGTACTCAATTCTGCACACTGAAGATTTTCCTATGATGTGTCTACACCTGGACTTGACATCCTCCCTTGTGTGGAGGGCAGCACTGAGAGGGTCCCTGATGACCCCTACCTCCTGGTATTCACACCTGTGTTTAATTGCCAAGCCTTAAGTGTGGACAGAACTCAGTGACTTGCCTCTAGCCAAAAAAATATGGCAAAAGCAATGAGACGCCACTTCTAAGATGAGGTTACAGAATGACCTGGGCTTTCTTCTTATTCACTGTCTGTTGCTCTCTCCAGCCCTCTCTGTCTCTTTGTTTTCGTCTCTGCCTGTCTGTCTCTCACAACCAGTTGCTATGTCTTGAGGACATTCAGGCAATTTATGGAGGTGCCCAGATGGTGAGAAACTGATGTGAGCGATCTTGGAGGTGAATTTCCTGAGACCCACCAATAGACTCTGAAATGACCACAGACAGCCCCGGCTGACAACTTAGCTGCATTGTCATGAAAGACCCTGAGTCAAGACCCCCAGCTAAATGGTGTTCAGATGCCTAGACCACAGAAGCTGAGATAATAAATGTCTGTTGTTTTGGGGTCACTCAATGTTTGGGTAGTTTGTTATGCAGCAGGAGGTAACTGGTGCATCCTCCAGCCTGCTGCTATCTTTTCATGAGCTTCTCTGCCAGCATCAGTTACCCAAGCCATCTAGCCCTTTCTGGCTTCTGCCTCACGTTTACTGCGTGTATCAATGTGGTCATTTTGAGAATGTTATAGAAACTGAATCATCTAGTAAGTGACCTGTTGAGACTGGCTTTTTTCCCCTACTCACATAATGCTCTTGAGATCCATCCAAATTCTTGTGTGTACTCATAGGTTGTTCCTTTCTATGGCTGCATAGTGTTCTGTGATATAAACGCACCACAGTTTAATTATTTGCATCTTCAAGGAGCCAGGTATCAACACCAAGTCTAGTCGACTCCATTCCTTAATCTGTGCTGTGCTGTGCTGTGTTTTCACCCTCAGCTGTTACACTGAGTCAGGCCCTCGTGGCCTCTCCATGCAGCACTACAGCAGGGTCCTGGCTGGTCAGCAACTAGAGGTCCCAGATGCATGGATTTTAAATGAATATTGCAGCATTTTCTAGGTAAAAAAAAAAAAAAAAGAGAAAAAAACACACTTGTTTATAAATAAATGATGATTATTTTGAAAAAATAAAGAGAGCTGGCTGAGCGCAGTGGCTCACACCTGTAATCCCAGCACTTTGAGAGGCCGAGGTGGGTGGATCGTGAGGTCAGGAGTTCAAGACCGACCTGGCCAAGATGGTGAAACCCCATTTCTACTAAAAATAGCTGGGCATGGTGGCAGGTGCCTGTAATCCCAGCTACTTGGGAGGCTGAGGTAGGGCAGAGAATTGCTTGAACCAGGGAAGCGGAGGTTGCAGTGAGCTGAGATCACACCACTGCACTCCAGCCTAGGAGACAGAGCAAGACTCCCTCTCAAAAAAAAGAGCTAGGTAATTTAAAGTTAAATATTATTACACAATGTCAGTTGTGGCAACATGGCTCCCTGACCCAGCCCTGAGACCTCCCATCACTCATCCCCACAGCAGCCAGAGTGACATGCCTCAAAGTGTCCTTCCTGCCATCAAATCTCCCCAAGGCCAGTCCGTTGTCCCTCGGCTGTTTCACGTGGCAAACTGAGGCCTCCCTGACCGGGCCTCTGCCTGCTTGCTCAGTGCTTGGCTTCCCCTCTCACCGGTCTCCACACTCCCCATGCAATCCTGGGCCTGCTCACACCCGTGAGGGCCCAGGTCCTCTTCTCTGGACCTAAGAACCAAGCCATTCCCTCCGGCAGTGCCACTGCTGCCTGCCTCTCAAGGGTTAGTACAGGCACTGCCTCTTCTGGGAAGCCTCCTCTGCTTGTCCACTCTTCAGAGTTAAGTGCTCCTCCTTTAGCTCTTCTAGAAGCCTGTGTGCCTTCTATCATAGCAACACTTATGGTTTATTTATTTCAATAAGTTGATGCTCAGACGGCACTCAGTAATTGCCAGCAACCATTATTTCTACTACCATGGTGATGATGATGATGACGATGATGATGATGACAGCGATCTGTTTTCTTCAAAAGCCCCAGATCTGCTGAAAACAAGGACTCCCTTGTCACCACCATGTCCTCAGTGCTCCCCAGTGCCCAGGCAGTGCCTATGGCAAGTGCCCCGTGCATATATGTAGCATGAAAAGGTCAGCATCCTGCTGTTTGGAAGTGGTCATGAAAACATTCATTTTATCAGATGTTTAGACTGGAAGTTTAAGGAGCCTAAAGTCCATATGAGCTCAGGTGCAGATTCCAGAAGCAGGGAGACAGGAAGAAAGTGGCAGCAACAGCTAGCTGCCCACTGCGTGTGCCAGTGACGGAGTAGGAAGCCATGCACCACATTCTCACAGCCTCTGAGTGCTGTTGCTCCTTGAGAAGGGAAGGCCCATTCTACTCTGTTTCTTTCTGCACAGAATTAGATGTGTCAGTGAATTGCTCTGAGGAGTAGATTAGTGTCAATTCCTTGGGTCAGTGCAGAAGGGCTTGTGTAAAAGAAGAAAGGATAAATAGCCAGCTCCCCACCCTGTCTTTGGGAATGCACTTTCAGAACTCTCAAGTCAGAAATCCCATTTCCTGGGAAAACCAAACTCACCACAGACAGTTAATGCTCAACCAGATTTCATAAACCCTGTTGTTTTCATACTCTGGAGGCTCCAGTATTTTTAAGCTGGAGGGCTCCCCCATGCATGGACTGCACGCTGAGAGCTGTGCTTCACACCAATTGCTCCATAAGCATCTTGTGGAGAAAATCTCCATAGCTTGTGAGAGACAACCTGGAGCCAAACATCAATGCAATCCCAGTCTGGATGAGATAGGACATCAGTCAATGACGCTGAGTCACCCAAGGTCCTCTGGAGGCTGGAGCACACAATGGGAGGCTTTTTGAGGTTGATATAGCTGGAGGACCCAGCTGGAGGCTCCCAAATGGGACCCTTGCCCCCAGGAAAAGGTGTTCTTCAGAGCATGGAAGCCATGAGTTAGCAACAACTTGGATCAGATGGGGACAGAGAGAGCAGAGACACTGCACTGCGTGTTTTGAAATCTCAGTGAGATAGCCTAATTCACCACATTCGATTCTGCAGGAAATCAACTCATTTGACAGAAGAACAAAGCATGCATTGTTCAAGTATAAGAGGCCTGGGCTGCAGGGAACCTGTCCTGACAAGGGGATAATCATCTTAGCTCTGAGAGAATGAACATCACACCTTTTGTTCCAGTGAGATATGCACAAGCATTCCAGGTATATTAAACCCGTGACATCTAATATGGTTGGATGTTATTATTGTGGTGAATTTCCCCAATTATTGCCAAAATCTGTTCATTGTGCCTGAGGTCAGAGTGGATCATATACTTGTTCCATGAAGCCTTCATTTGGTGATTTAAAAGATATGCTTCTTTTTAAAAAGTGTCCGAAATGGATAAAGAAATGGTGTTCTGATTGAAACTGAATTTGATTAAATTAAGATGAATCTCTGTGTAGCTCCGCAACCCCCTCAGATGGCCGGAATCTTATTCCCTCTTGACCTTACTTGTGTGTCTCAGGTTCCTTGGACTTGGGGTAGAAGCTGAGTTCAGCAGCCCACTGGCCCCCATGGCACAACTTCCTCATTCATTTTGTTGATGAAATTTCTGGCTCCTGTGAAATGGCATGGGACTCTTCTGTTGAAGGATGTCTCTGAGACATGATACTGATTGACTTTTTTCTTCCAGTTTGGTATTATTGCAGTGAACAAAATAGACCAAAAATAGGTGCATGAGAGAGATGGGTGTGGGTAGAATACACCATGTACATGTGTGCATATATGTAATATGTATACATATGTATACTCTATACATATCTGCTTGTAGAGAGGCTGCAGTCGTAACATCACAGTGGCTGTGTGTTTACTCTGTGCCAGGCATTGTTTCAGAGCGCTACAAGCATGAATTCTATTATCCTCATTAGCAACCTCTGAGGGAGGGACACCTATCATTTCCCTTTACTGGAGAAGAAACTGAAAAAGAGTTTTATTAACTTGCCTAATGTCTTGTAGCCAGTAAGTGGTGACATGTGTGTGTGCTCATGCGTGCGTGCGCGTGTGAACTATGGACTGAAACACAGCATACATGCACAAAGGCACGTGGAGCTCAAGTGCACAGCTCAGCGAATTTTCACTCTGAACACAGCCATGGAACCACCTCAAATCAAGAAAAAACTTACCCCAGAATGACCCCTTGAGTCCCAGGCTTTACCTCCTGCTCAGAGGAACCCTCTGTATGAGTCTGTTCGGGGTCTTCAATAAAATATCACAGGCTGAGCAAGTTAAACCACAGAAGTTTATTTCTCACAGTTCTGGAGGCTGGAAGGTCACTATCAAGGTGCCAAGGGAGTGAATTCTGGTGAAGGCCTTCTTCCTGTCTTGAAGATGGCCATCTCCTCTCTGCATCCACACACGGCAGGACAAAAAGAGAGAGAGAATGGGCACTCTCTGATCTTTTCTTATAAGGATGCTAATCCCATCACAAGGACCTCACCTTCATGGCCTTATCTAAACCTATTTACCTCCCAACAGCCCCATCTCCAAACACCATCCACCTTGGGAGCGAGGACTTTGACGCATGAATTTGGAGGGTACACTCCTCAGCCCATAGCACCCTCTTTTGTTTTACTTCTAAACCATAGATCAGCTCTGCCTGTTTGTAAATGTGCATAAATAAAATCCACACCTAGTAAAGCAAACATGGTTTTGTGTCTGCCTTCTTTGGCTCAACATCGCTGTGAGAGTCCTGCAGGTTATTGCACAGGGAAATTGAGCAATTGCAGTCCTCTCTAGTACTGGTGTGTGATGGACCTTGGGGTTGTTTTCAGTCTGGGGCTCTTTCACACAGTGCTGCTGTGAAGCACTTTTTCTACAGATTTTGGTAAATGCAGCCCTGCATTTCCACTGGGAATATACCCAGGTGTGGACTCACTTGGTCACTGGGTATGTGTAGGTCCCTTTCAAAAATACCGCTAGTTTTCCACAGGGCTGTTCCAATTTCCTTTCAGCCCACAGTGTATGAGTTTCCATAGATCCACACCCTCGGCAATACTTGGAATTGTCAGTCTTTTTCACTTCAGCTCATCAGATGGGTGTATGGTGGTATTGCGTGGTTACAGTTTGCATTTTCTGGAGGTAAAATGAAGGGAAACTCCTTCCCATGTTTACTGGCCATTTGAAAATCCAGAAGGCACTGAGTCAAGCCTTCCTGTTGCATTGTCCGCCTTTTGCATTGTATCAGTCAGTGTTTGTTTACCGTTGGTGCTCTTGGTGTTCCATTTAGAAAATCATCGATGATCTCAATGTCAGGAAGACATTCTCTTATATTTTCCTCTATGAGTTTTGTGATTTTTCCCTTTCACAGTTAGATCTACAGTAGACTGGAATGGAGTTTTGCATATCGTCTGAGGGAAGAGTGCAGGTCCAGTTTTTGCCCACGTAGAAATTCTATTGACCTAGCACATTAATTTAGAAGAAGGACCAACCCCATTGTACCACAGGATTACTTTTGCCATGAATCAAGTGGTTTCCGTGTGTATCTGTTTCTGGACGTGAGCCATACTTTTCACCACCACCAAATGGGCCTAAGTGTTGCAGAGAGAGGGTTAGTGCTCTGACAGCATCATGGAGAGGGAGGCCACTTCCCTGTCTTCCTCCTGCCAGTCTCCAGGTCTCAGCTGAAATGCTCCCTCCTCTAGGAAGCCTGTGATTTGGGGCACCCTGTGCAGTGGGTGGTCCTGCCTTTAAGCTTCTTATTTATAGTTGTAGAGTTCTATGTAGCCTGGAAGAGTTAAGCTACAACCAGGGTATTTAATGGCTGTACCTATGCTTATCAAGGGCTTTCTATCATCTATTTTAACTGTTATATATTTTTCCCTTCGCGATGGTTTGAAAACAGGATTTGGGTAAGTTACTCCAGATGGTGACTCTGGAGCCCACGTAGACAAATGT
Source organism: Pan paniscus (assembly GCF_029289425.2). Lineage (NCBI taxonomy): Eukaryota > Metazoa > Chordata > Mammalia > Primates > Hominidae > Pan > Pan paniscus. Next base: position 66,180,043 of record NC_073270.2, read on the forward strand.
AAGGTTCATCATCTTTTGCAAAATGCCAAGTTTTCTGATTTTTTCTGCGATAGTCTAGTTACCTACTTTTTTGTAAACATACACACATGCACACAAACATGCACATACACAGAATACACACATAAACATGAACACACATATTTGAAGGCACATGCCCACACAAGCACACATGCACACACACAATCTTCTCTAATATTTGCACTGTTAAATATTTAGAAGTATAATCCCTTCTTAGAATATTCAGCAGATTATTCACACTAAAAACCCCGCAGCTTTTTAAAAGATGTATTTCATTTTTTCCCCGTGTGTCAGACAGAATTAATCAAGGCTCTAATGATTGTTCTGCAGGTGTTATTTCAAAAACAACCAATACTCCCCAAATCATTAAATTTACAGGGAGACTTTTGATTACAGAAGCTGATGACTATTATTTCTAAAATAGAAGAGATGCAGAGTGACAAAAATCAATGACATGGCCGTTAGGTTACAGCTAAATTTATCCAAGTTTTGCATTGCTGAGGTCTCACACCACTTTCTCTGCAAATACTCACTTTATAGTGACTCTCCAGTATAGATAACTAGATATTTATAATTGTTATTCTGATGATTTGGTATTTATTTATTTTTTTGCTCTTCTTTATTTTGTTTTATTTAATTATTTTTATTTCAATGGCTTTACAGGAACAAGTGGTTTTTTGTTATAGAGATGAACCTTGTATTGGTGAAGTCTGGGATTTTAGTGCACCTGTCACTCAAGTAGTGTACATCATACCCAACAGGCAGGGTTTTGTTTTTGTTTTTGTTTCTGTTTTTGTTTTTTTGAGATGGAGTCTTGCTCTGTTGCCCAGGCTGGAGCACAGTGGCATGATTTTGGCTCACTGAAACCTCCACCTCCCGGGTTCAAGCAATTCTCCTGCCTCAGCCTCCCGAGTAGCTGGGATTACAGGAACGCACCACCACACCCGGCTAATTTTTGTATTTTTAGTAGAGATGGGGTTTCACCATGTTGGTCAGGCTGTTCTCAAACTCCTGACCTCATGATCTGCCCGCCTCAGCCTCCCAAAGTGCTGGGATTATAGGCGTGGGCCACTCTGCCGGGCCAACAGGCAGTTTTTAATCCCTCACTCCCCCTCCCCCTTTCTGATTCTCAAGTGTGCATTATACCACTCTGTATGTCTTTGCATACTCATAGCTTAGTTCCCACTTATAAGTGAGAACATGTGGTTTTTGGTTTTTGATCCCTGAGTTACTTCACTTAAAATAACAGCCTCCAGTTCCATCCAAATTGCTGCACATTATTTTGTTCCTTTTTATGGCTGAGCAGTATTCCATGGTGTGTGTATAACATTTTCTTTATCCGTTCATCAGTTGATGAACAGTTCAGTTGGTTCCATATCTTTGCAATTGTGAATTCTGCTGCGATAAACATTCACACACTGGTGTCTTTTTGATGTAGTGACTTTTCCTTTGAGTAGATACCTGGTAGTGGGATTGCTGGATCCAATTTCTGAGCATTGGCCATAGTAAAGGCCTGGCTGTGTGGCAGTGAGGGTAGTTTGATATAAGCACCCAGGGATTCCATCTGTGTTGAGGCCCAGTGATGGGACAGTCCATGAGTGTAGAACATCTTCTAATGACACTAATAGGTGAATAGGGATTTCTGTTGGGAGAGCTGCTCAGTTGTCAACTTCGAGGAGACGTAGTTCTTCTGGTTTCAGGTCTGTCGTAGGGGCTACATAAGAATCGAAGCCTAGGTCTTCATAATCTGTATATTCATAGCTTCAGTATCATTGGTGGCCAGTTGTTTTGACAGTGAGAGAGGGGTTGTTAATTTCATCTGTTATGTACAGGATACGTAGGGTTGGGAGGGCAATTAACATTAGGATTATAGTGGGCAAGAGAGTCCACACAGTTTCTGCTTCTTAGGGATCTATAGTGCTAGTATGTATTAATGTTGTTGTCAATATGAGGGAAACAATATATCAATATGAGGGAAATAAACCTTCTTTGAGTTCTTCATGACATCTCCATACTGTTTTCCATAGAGACTGTACTAACATTACCGCCCACAGTGTCTAAGCCTTCCCTTTTTACCGCTTTCGTGAGAATATCTATTGTTTATTGACTTTTTAATAATGGCTATTCTGGCTAGGGAAAGGTGATATCTCACTGTGGCTTTAATTTGCATTTCCCTGATGATTAGTGATGTCAAGCATTTTTTCATGTTTGTTGGCCATTTGTATATCTTCTTTTAAGAAATGTCTATTTATGTTATTTGTCCACTTTTTAATGGGGTTGTTTATCTTTTTCTTGCTGATTTGTTTGAGTTTCTTGTAGATTCTGGATATTAGTCCTTTGTTGGATGAATAATTTGCAAATATTTTTTTCTCACTCTGTAGGTTATCTCTTTACTCTGATGACTCTTTCTTTTGCTGTAAAGAAGCTTTTTAGTTTATTTAGGTCCCATTTATATATTTTTGTTTTTGTGGCATTTGCTTTTGGGGTCTTAGTCATAAATTCTTTGCCTAGGCCAATGTTTAGAAGAATTTTTCCTAGGTTTTCTTCTAGAATTTTTATGGTTTCAGATCTTATATTTAAGTCTTTAATTCTCCTTGAGTTAATTTTTGTATATGGTGAGAGATAGGGATCCAGTTTCATTCTTCTACATGTGACTATCCAATATTCATAGCATCATTTATTAAATAGGGTGTCCTTTCCCCCAATTTATATTTTTGTATGCTTTGTCAAAGATCCGTTGGTTGTAATTATTTGGCTTTATTTCTGGGTTCTCTATTCTGTTCCATTGGTCTATGTATCTACTTTTATACCAGTACTATGCTGTTTTGGTTATGATAGCCTTTTAGTACAGTTTGAAGTCAGTTAATGTGATGCTTCCAGATTTGTTCTTTTTGTTTAGGATTGCCTTGGCTATTCAGGCTCTTTCTTGGTTCCATATGAATTTTAGGATTGTTTTTTCTAATTCTGTGGAAAATGATGTTTGTGTTTCGATAGGCATTGCAATGAATCTGTAAATTTCTCTGGGTACTATGATCATGTTCACAATATTGATTCTTTAAATCCATAAGTATGGGATGTATTTCCATTTGTTTGTGTCATCTATGATTTATTTCAGCCATATTTTGTATTCTCCTGGTAGAAATCTTTTATTAATAACTCCTTGGTTAAGTATATTCTTAGGTATTTTATTCTATTTATGTAGTTATTTTTAAAGGGATTGAGCCCTTGATTTGTTTCTCAGTTTGGACATTGTTGGTGTATAGCAGTGCTACTAATTTGTGTACATTGATTTTGTAACCTGAGACTTTGCTGAATTCATTTATCAGATTTGTAAGTCTTTTGGAGTAGTCTTCAGGGCTTATATTGGCAAAGAGAGACAGTTTGACTTCCTCTTTTCCAACTTGGATGCCCTTTACTTTTTTTTTTTCTCTTGCCTGATTGCTCTGGCTAAAACTACCAGTAAAATGTTGAATGGGAGTGGTGAAACTGGGCATCCTTGTCTGGTTCCAGTTCTTAGGAGGAATGCTTTCAACTTTTGTCCATTCCGTATGATGTTAGTTGTGGATCTGTCATATATGGCTTTTATTATTTAGAGGTATGTTCCACCTATGCCTAGTTTGTTGAGGGTTTTTATCATAAAGGGATGCTGGACTGAATTGAATGCTTTTTCTGCCTCTATTGAAATTATCACATGGTTTAGTTTTCATTCTGTTTTTGTGATGAATCACATTCATTGACTTTCATATGTTGAACCATTCCTGCATCCCTGGGATAAAATCCACTTGATTATGGTGAAATAGATTTTTTCATATGCTGTTGGATTTGGTTTGCTAATATTTTGTTCAGGATTTTTCCATCTATATTCATCAGGGAATATTGGTCTGTAGTTTTCTTTTTTTCTTTTGTTATGTCCTTTCTGGCTTTGGTATCAGAGTGATACTGGCTTGGTAGGATGAGTTACAGAGGATTCCCTCCTCAACTTTTTGGAACAGGTTCAGTAGAATTGGTATCAATTATCTGAATGCCTGCTAGAAATTGGCTGTGAATCCATCTGGCCTTGGACTTTTTTGTTGGTAGTTTTTATTATTATTATTATTGTTATTACTGATTCAATCTCACTGCTTGTTATTGGTCTATTCAGGATTTCTATTTCTTTTTCTCTGATTCAAGCTAAGGGCATGGCATATTTCCAGAAATTTATCCATTTCATCTAGATTTTCTAGTTTGTGTACATAGCTGTGTTCATAAAAGTCTTGAACGATTTTTAGTATTTCTGGGGTGTCAGTTGTAATGTTGCCATTTTAATTTCTAGTTAAGCTTATTTGAATCTTCTTTCTCCTTTTCTTAGTTAATCTAGGTAGTGGTCTATCAATTTTGTTTATCTTTTCAGAAACCAACTTTTTGTTTCATTGATCTTTTGCATTGATTTCGGTTTCAATTTCATTTAGTTCTGCTCTGATTTTTATCATTTCTTCTGCTAGCTTTGGGTTTGATTTATTCTTGTTTCTCTACTTCCTTGAGGTGTGATCTTGGTTTGTGAATCTGTGAGTTTTCAGACTTTTGGATGCAGATGTTTAGCACTATAAACTTTCCTCTTAGCCCTGTTTTTGTTGTATCCCAGAGGTTTTGATATCTTGTGTCACTGTTTTAATTTCAAAAAAAATTTTAACTTCTGTCTTGATTTCATTCTTAACCCAAAAATCATTTGGGAGCATATTGCTTGATTTCCATGTATTTCTCCAGTTTAGAGGGTTCCTAGAATTCATTTCTAGTTTTATTCCTCTGTGGCCTGGGAAGATATTTGATATGATTTCACTTTTTAAAAATGTATTGAGCCTTGTTTTGTGGCCTATCATATGGTCTATGTTGAAGAATTTTCCATGTGTTGATGAGAAGAATGTTCTGTATACACCTGTTAGGTCCATTTGTTCTAGAGTGCAGTTTAAGTTCAGTGTTTCTTTGTTGACTTTCTGCCTCAATGATCTGTGTAGTGCTGTCAGTGGATTGTTGAAGCCCCCCACCATTGTTGTGTTGCTGTCTATCTCTTTTCTTATGTCTGGTAGTAATTGTTTTATGAGTTTGGGAGCTCCAGAGTTAGCAGCATTTGTATCTTCTTGTTGGATTGATCCTTTTGTCATTATATAATGACCTTCTTTTTCTTTTTTCACAGTTACTGCTTTAAAGTCTGCTTTATCTGATATAAGAATAGCTACTCTTTTTCACTTTTGATTTCCATTTGCATGAAATGTCTTATTCCACCCCTTTACCTTGAGGCTGTAAGAATCCTTACATGTTAGGTCTGCCTCCTGAAGACAATAGATATTTGGTGTGTGGTTTTTTTATCCATTCCACCAATCTGTATCTTTTAAGTAGAGCATTTAGATCATTTGAATTCAACGTTAATATTGAGATGTGAGGAACTATTTTAGTCACAGTGTTGATTGTTACCTAGTGACTTTGTTTTCTTCATTGTCTTATAGTTTTATAAGCCTTGTGAATTTTATGCTTTCAGAAGTTTCTACTCTGCTGCATATCAACATTTTGTTAGAAAATGTAGTACTCCTTTCAGCATTTTTTTATAGGTTTGGTCTAGTATTGACAAAAATTCCTCAGCATTTGCTTGTTAGAGAAAGACTATTTCTCCTTCATTTATGAAACATAGTTTTGCTGGATACAAAATTCTTGAATGACAGTTCTTCTGTTTAAGGAGATTAAAGATAGGACCCCCATCCCTTATGGCTTGTAAGGTTTCTGATGAGAAGTCTTCTGTTAGTCTGGTAGGTTTTCCTTTATAGGTGACCTAACGCTTTTTTCTCACTGCTCTTAGAATTCTTCCCTTCATGTTGACTTTAGATGGCTTGATGACTACATGCTTGGGTGATATTCTATTTGCAATAAATCTCCCAGGAGTTCTTTGAACTGCTAGTATTTGAATGTCTAAATCTCTAGCAAGGCTAGGGAAGTTTTCCTCAATTATTCACTCAAAATATGTTTTCCAAACTTTTTGTTTTTTCTTCTTCATAAAAACCTGTGACTCTTAATTTTGGCCATTTTACACAATCCCACATTTCTTTCTTTCTTTTTTTTTTTTTGAGACAGAGTCTCGCTCTTTCGCCAGGTGGAGCACAGTGGCACGATCTCGGCTCACTCCAACCTCCATCTCCTGGGTTCAAGCGATTCTCCTGGCTTAGCCTCCGTAGCAGCTGATTATACAGGCATGTGCCACCACACCCAGGTAATTTTTGTATTTTAGTAGAGACGAGGTTTCATAATGTAGGCCAGGATGGTCTCAATCTCTTGACTTTGTGATCTGCCCACCTCAGCATCCCAAAGTGCTAGGATTAAAAGCGTGAGCCACCGTGCCCATCCACAATCCCACATTTCTTGGAGACTTTGCTCATTTCTTTTCATTCTTTTTAAATTTTGTCTGATTAGGTTAATTTGAAAACCTTGTCTACCAGCTCAAAACTTCTTTCCTCTACTTGGTCTAGTCTGTTGTTAAAACTTTCCACTGCATTTCGTAGTTCCCTAAATCTGTCTTTCATTTCTGGAAATTCTGATTGGTTTCTCTTTAAAATATCTATCTCAGAAAAATTTTCATGTATAACCTGAATTATTTTAAACAATTTATTTATATTGGTTTTCACTTTTCTCTTGTATCTCCTTGAGTAACTTAATAAGCAACATTTTGAATTCTTTATGTGGTATTTCTCAGATTTCATCTTGTTTGGATCCACTGCTGGAGAATTAGTGTGATCTTTTGTGGGCGTTATAGAACGCTGTTTTTTTTTTTTTTTTTTTTGCCAGAATTATTTTTCTCACTCCTTCTCATTTGGGTAGATTATTTCTTCTAATTATTTTGAATATTTATTTTTTATTTGACTGGGTTTTCAAAAATTAATTTCTTATTTTTCCCCTTGGGGATGTGACTTTAATGTTTACCGTTTATTGTCACTTAGCTTTGGATCTGGGTGTTTTCAGTGATGAAGGCTCTGTAAGAGTTCCTTGGTTATAGAGAATCTTTGTGCAATTGCTTCCTCAGATGCTGGTTGTAGTAGCAATGTGCTGGGTATGTGAGGAGGTTCACTGCCTCCTATGGGCTGGAATGGAAGATGTTTCATGAAGCATATCTTGTTCCCCAGTGGTATGTACTTAAAATTTTTTTTTGTCCCAGTGTTTTAATCACTGGGTTGAACAGTTCAGACTTTAGGTCAGTGATAGGTGTCCATGGATAAAACCTGGCTGTGGCTAAAGAAGGTGGATAAATGCAGTAGCCCAATGGTGGGCAGACCTCCTAGCCTTGACAAAGCAGCTGTGTAACCTCTTAGTAAAATGTACCAGGGTGTTTTCAGGGGGAAGGGAGGGTGCCACCGTAGCTCCTTCCAGGCCAGCAGGAAAGTAATCCATGTCCCAGTGACTCCTGATTCAGAGTTCCAGCTATTCAGATCAAACAAGCACCTCTTTTCATCTGCAGGAATGCCGATGTTCCATGTAGAGAGGGATTATGACTCCACCTCTCATAGAAGCCTGAACCTGGAGGGCACTCCTTCTGTGAAGACACAGTCACCCTGAAGCTTTTCAGAAAGGCTGTCTATGAACACATCCGTATGGAGGTCTCATGAGAGAAGCCCCAGCTGTGTCTGTAGTGGTGGGCAAAAGGGAGAAGAAGCCCCCTTATCCAAGACCCTTCATGAGCACCAGGGCTGCCTGACTGTTGTAGAGCTGCAGACTTTCCCCACTGAGCTCAGCACTGCACCTGTGCCTCTGCTGAAAGAAACTTCCCACAGGCAGGAAGTTCAGGGACCCAAGGCCTGTAGTCTGGTTACTTTTGTCCCAGGGAGTGCTCCCTTAGTGTCCTTCACTCCCTCTACCCCTGGAAGTAGCAGTCCCTGAGGGCCATACCACTGTAAACCCTGCTGTCCCTGGGTCTAGCCACCCAGTGGGGCCGCCACCCTCCAGGCTGGTGCTGGAAATGTCTCCCAGGGATCCAGTGATGAGAACTGTTCTCTAGTCTCCCAGCAGTGGGGACCAGCACCAGTTCTAATGGAGTGGGAGGGGTGTGGCATCGACTTTGTGAGACTTTCTTGGTTATAAATAGACTTAGTGTGTTAGCTTTCTCAAATGCCGGCTGTAGTCCTAATGTACTGGGCACTTAGACAGACTCCAGATCTCCCAGTTAGACAGGGTAATGCAGATGACGGCGATAGCTGAGGTCGTGCAAAAGATTTCTCCCTTCTGAGCACTGTGTTATTTTTTCGCCTGGTTCACACTGTAGGCTGCTGCCCATTGCTTCTGTCAAAGGGTGGGTGGTTTCTTTCAGGTTTTCTGTTAAGTTCTTGTGTTGGTTCTGAAAGTTCTAGTATTTTTCCTGTAGCTTTAGACATCCAACCTGATATTACCAAGATGACTGGGAGTTTGTGGCTAATGCCTACAGAAGAAGAGATGCATCCCTTCCCAGACATCTTATCTGTTGCCCTGGGTAATGAAGACATTCAATTTTTAATTTTTTTAAATTATTATTATTTTTTGAGATGGAGTCTTGCTCTGTCGCCTATACTAGAGTACAGTGCCGCAGTTTTGGCTCACTCTAACCTCCGTCCCCTGGGTTCAACTGATTCTCCTGCCTCAGCCTCCCAAGTAGCTGGGACCACAGGTGTGTGCTACCATGCCTGGCTAATTTTTTATAATTTTTAGTAGAGATGGGGTTTCACCATGTTGGCCAGACTGGTGTCAAACTCCTGACCTCTAGTGATCTGCCTGCCTCGGCCTCCCAAAATGCTGGGATTACAGGCATGAGCCACTGTATCTGACTTCAATTTTTTATTTTTTCAAATATTTTTATTTTTAATTATTAAGGATACATAATAGTTGCACATTACCCTGATAATTTTTGAAATATTTTGTAAGGATTAATATACAAAAATTTATTCAACAATATTTATTGTGGTGCTAAGAAATGCTAGGACCCAGGTTAGACCTGGGCTATATGAAGATGAACCAGGCAGACCTATTCTTGCCTTCATGAACTTTTTATTTTCCAGAAGAGATGGACATTAAACTCATAACCATTTGCAGGCATGATTCATAAAAAATGCACGTGAGTACTTCTGTATGGTCATCTGATGGGAAGAAGCCCCAGGGAAGAGTTTGTTAAGCTGAATTCTTGAAAGCATGGAGGACTCCCTAGGACATTGGTTCTAGATATAGAAAAATAATGTTTCCTTTTTATAGCTCTCTTTACCCAAAATCATGTTTCTTCACTTCAACATTCAGTAAGTTGTGGAAAGCTCAAATTTTGAGTTAAAATTTGCACCATCATAAGCTCAAAACAGCTGTATCAAGGAGCATAAGCAGGGACCATTTTGTAGAAAACCCTGGAGGTTTGTTCCCACTTACATCTCCTTTGTCTCCCGCAGTGGGGTAGGATTTTTGCATACATTTTCCTCCCCTCTGTCAGGGGACTTAGGCAATGTCTGGAAACATTTTTGATTGTCACAATTGGAGGTGAAAGCATCTAATGAATAGAGACCAGGAATGCGGCTAAAAATCGTACAATTCCCAGGATAGTAACCCCACCCTCCAGCTCCCCACAGAGAACCACCAGGCCAGAAGTGTCAGTAACTCTGCCTCCTCTGGTGTCCTTCTCTGGACTGCAGGCTCCTCGGTGTCAGCACAGGGCGGCAGCTGACCCTGCTGTGCACACATGTGCTCTGTCCTGGATGTCCCGGCGGGGTGAGTCCTTGTCCTACCAGCTACCAGGTCCGCAGCTGGGAGGTCTCTTAAGTTCCTTAAGCTTTAGTTTTCTCCTCTCGAAAACAGCAATGCCTTCCTCACATACTCATTTAAAGCCCTTATCAACCCTGGAGGAAGTTCACAGCTTCTAAAATTTATATCCTAATTTATGTTATTTTTCCTTTTAAAAGTTCAAACAAAAGGAATACATCCCCAAATTACAGCTTAAGTGACGATGTAAAAGGAGAGCTTATTGGCCGTTGAAATGGCCCTGGCACTGAACAATGGTACAGGTTAGATTATCAAGTCTTCACTGTCTCCAGCCTGACACCGGGGCCATGCCTCCATCCTGTGCCTGCATCTATCACTTCTATGGCCTGCATCCCACTTCTTTGTTTTTTTTTTTTTTTTTAGACGGAGTCTCACTCTGTCACCAGGCTGGATTGCAGTGGCGCAATCTTCCGCCTCCTGGGTTCAAGTGATTCTCCTGCCTCAGCCTCCCAAGTAGCTGGGACTACAGGCGCATGCCACCACACCCAGCTAATTTGTGTATTTTTAGTAGAGACGGGGTTTCACCACGTTGGCCAGGCTGGTCTCAATCTCTTGACCTCATGATATGCCTGCCTCGGCCTCCCAAAGTGCTGGGATTACAGGCGTGAGCCACTGCTCCCGGCCGCATCCCACTTTTTAATGCATGGCAAATTGGCCTGTGATTTAGATTGTTTTCACTTGCTTTACCATGAGCCAGCACTAAGATGGTACCATTGTTAATGACAGGGTGCCCTTCTGCTCTGCCCTATTCTTAGATTCCAGAGAGCTGTGGGCCCCCCACCCAGGCACAACAGCAACCTCTTCCTTCAAGCCTGAGCTATGGAGAGAGAAGTTCCAAGGGTGCTCGTGACAGAACCCCTGTCTTCCCCTGATGCCATATGTCATGTGTGGTCATGTCAAGGCCCTGGCACTCAACAATGACCCTCCAGGATGTTCCAGAATATATGCCTGATCACCTGCCCCATCTTCAGCTCTCCCTGGGCCTGGCCTTGTACTTATGAACCAGGTGAACCTCGTTCCTACCTTTGCAGTGTGTAGAGTCCAGTGGGGGCTTTTTTTTTTTGAGACGGAGTCTTGGCTCTGTCGCTAGGCTGGAGTGCAGTGAGTGCAGTGGCGCGATCTCGGCTCACTGCAACCTCTGACTTCCTGGTTCAAGTGATTCTCCTGCCTCAGCCTCCCGAGTAGCTGGAATGACAGGCACACGCCACCATGCCCAGCTAATTTTTGTATTTTTAGTAGAGATGGGGTTTCACTATGTTGGTCAGGATGGTCTGAATCTCCTGAACTTGTGATCTGCCCACCTTGGCCTCCTAAAGTGCTGGGATTACAGGTGTGAGCCACCGCACCTGGCCGAGGGTTTTTTTTTTTTTTTTTAAACACAGTGTTGCCCAGGCTGGTCTCAAACTCCTGGGCTCAAGCAATCCTCCTTTCTTGGCCTTCCAAAATGCTGGGATTACAGGTATAAGCCAAAGTGCCTGGCCAAAGGGCATTAATTTAAAAATACACCCATAACAGTGAAATTAAACTGAGAAAAGAGCTGCAGAGAAGAAGAAAGGGCAGGTGCTACCACTGCAAATAAGTCAGGGTCTGGTGCAGCCAGGAGGCCACTGAAAGCTCAGCTGAGGCTGTGACAGTGAAGACGAGCCTGCCACAAAGGATGAAGGACTTCTCCAGGAGCTGTGCAGAGTGGGGTGGGAGAGGCCAAAGCCTGCAGGCTGGGGGTGGAAGAAGATGACTCTGTGCTGGAGGGTAGGCCTAGGAGGAGAGTGCAATGACAGGAAATCGTGCATTTCACTCTAAGCATCCCAAGTGAGGCAAGGCCAAAAAGGCTGGGAGGTGGGACCTTATCTCTCCTTCCTAACTTAACTCCCTAATTGCCAGCAGTAGAGATCCCCCACCCATGATAGGAGTAAGAAAGTTTTCCCCATCACAGCAGCACTCTCTGCAGAACCTCCTGCCAACTATGTTGCATTACTCATCCCTCTCACCCCCACCACCCAGGATATCCTGGCAGCATCTCAGATCTCACAAGCAAAGAGAGACAGGGAAGTTTCTGCAGGAGAAGGACATAGTCAGGTACATGGATGGAAAACCTCTTGGCTCCTGCCAGGACAGTGGATTGGAGTAGGCAGGGGACCAGTTTGAATTCTGTTGGGAAGGGAATGATGGTGGCAGTGGCAAGGGGAGGGGTGGATGCATTCCTATGACACCTCAGAGCTAGGATGCAAAGGTCTTGGAGTTGTAGTCTGGGGGCTGAATGAGAAGGAGCTGGCAGATGTGACTCCTGTGCTTCTGGCTATGCACTTGCATGGACAGTGGCTACTCATGTGCAGAAGGGTTTGCTGAGAAAATCCCCTAGAACGGAGCCATGTTAGGGCAAGTGATGGTGGTGTTGTGTGGACATGTGCCCTTGTCTCATCCTGAACACCTGTTTCCTAAATGTGGCCCATGCTCCCCAGCGTAGACCTCCACTTGCAACACTCCACTCGCCATCTCCCTCTTCTCTTGGCCATCCCCATGTCCCAAATCTTTACTCTTCCTTTAGTGTTTGGCTAAGTTGATTTGCCCTCCAAAAATGCATCTTCAGCATCCTTAGCCAGGCAGAGAGTCAGAATTTCACTTATTTAAACAGAACCTGAGAGTTTGAAAGGAACTCAAAGTCACCAGTTGCCATAAGCAGTGGCAGTGTTTCAATCCTAAGTCAGTGACAAGGAGCCTTAGTAGAGTTTTTTGTTTGTTTGTTTTTTTGTTTTTTGTTTTTTTACAACATTGAGGTAATTATTTAATGACAGGAAAATAACATGTTATGAAACAAGCTGGTTACAAGTAGTAGGTGATGACTTCATTTTTTATAAAAAAATTAAAAAGCACGAACGTGCATATAAAAATTAGATTATATACAAAATACCAATAGTATTTACTTCTGCTCAGTAATTAAATATTCTTCTCTTTGTTTTTGTCTTTTAAAAAACATAATTTCTGAAAAAAATCAGAAAAACATGATCCTGGAGAGAGTTATTAAACACCAGGAATTAGGAACCCAAGAAGCTAAGCCAGGAGCTCAGCAGTCAGGGTTGGAAGCCCAGGACAGGTCCGACCAGAGTGATGGTGGCCAAACCCAGAAATGGAAGATTGTTCTTTTCTTTTCCTACTGGAATGTTCTTTACCAAACAGTTTTCTCTACAATCGATATTAGAGCACTTATTTAATGGGATCCTATGATTAACTGGCAAAACAGCAAAATGATGCTAGCAACTTTGGCTTTGAACTGCTACAAAATGTACTATCTTGTAGTTATATACTATACAAAACACACTAGAAATCAAGTGCTCCTACAAAAAAAAAAAAACTCCTCTGACTAAATCACCGACTTTGCTGTTTTTTTTTCTAACTTTTTCATTTTCAACCTTCACAGCAAATGTATTTTTTGTTTCAGGGCCTGGAAGAGGTATTTTTTTCTCAGAAAGAAGCTAACATTAATGTGTGCTGGGCACTGTCTGATGCCTTGGCTGTAACTCCAAGTAAGCTGCCCTTGTCTTCTAAGTACTCTACAGAGTGCAAAGGCTTACCAAAATCCAAACCACCTTGAATTAAACAAATCTTAATGAGGAGCATCATCATTCTTTGTATGTGTGTTTTTAAAGTCTTTCATAGTGTCCCCTTTCCCGTGGGGTACCTCAAGTCTTCTCTGCCAACTGCTCTCACACCTCTCTTCCATAGCTCTGAATGCCAGAAACATCTGTCCATCAGGCTGCCGTAGCTGGCAGCTGGGTGGTCTGCCCTGGATGATTGGGGTAAAATGCAACTTCCAAGTGATGTGTTTCCTTTTAGGATGTAATACATGAGGAGTTGGTTTCTGTGTGGCAGGACCCACCTTTCCCTGTCCAGTGTTGATGACTAGTCTTCACCAGAGTTGTCCATCAGCTCCTGAGCAGAAAACATTCCCTTTGTGTCTAGTGTTTGCTTCTGGGCTGTCCTTTGCCCACTGCTCCTAAGAAAGGAGGATAACCATGCACTCTTTCCTCTAGAGATGTAAATCCTCTAGGCCCACAGGGGTCACCTGAGACATCTGTCTCATGACTGGTGATGATTGTTGCACTATCTTCACCCTTCAATACCACCTGGAGAACAGGGATCTTGTTGTAGTGAAGCACCTAGCACAGTTGCTGGCACAGAGGAGGTCCTCAATCAATGTTTGCTGAGCCCATGTCTTATGAGGAAGGAGATTCCAGGAGACAGAAGGAAGCAGTCGAGCATCCCCTGGTGCCTTCACTGCTGTTGGACAGCGGACGCTCGGAGGATGCCCTCCTGGATCTCCTGAGTAATTCAAACTTCTGACTTCTCACATTTTAAATAGTGTTTCAGTTTCCAATCCTGATTGGAAAGGAAGGGAGGGTGGGGGAGAGGGAGGCCAGGGGAGGGCAGTGAGCCCAGTGCAGTGATGAAGAGCACACCCCCCGCACAGCAGGGCTGCCGGGGTCTGGTCACGGCTCTGCCACTCACCGGGTTGTTTAACCTCTCTGTGCCTTGGTTTCTATATCTGAAAATGCAAATAATAACCCCCATTTCCTAAGCTGTCAGGAGCATGCCCTGAGTTAATATATGTGAGGACTTAAAATAGTGCCCATTGATGTGTTAGCTGTCATTATGCTATAAGCACTTGTTGAAAAAAATAAAAGATCTTAGAATTTTCAAAAATGCATCAAGGTGAGTCTTATGAAAAAACATCAGAGCTCTTTGTTGGATGTTTTATACCTTACAGTTTATTAGAGGGATTTAATTTGAATTATAAATCAGGTAGGGACACCATCGTCTTCTCTGTCCTTAGAGCCTCTGAAAACCCTAATGCAATGTTGATGGGGAAGACGGGGAAAGGAAGAGTCCTTGACAGAGAGCATGGCGGGGAGTGGCGACAGGGCGTGGGAAGACAGGTGGGAAGACCTCCTGAGAGAGAAGCAGCTCTTGCTTTCACCCCTCCTTCCCTCCTGCTCCTCACTACATCCCCAGGATTAGCTCAGCGTGGCTGAAAGGAGGTATCCAGGGTCCATTCCTTGCAGGCACACCTCACCGACACAATGAGCTTTTACCCAGGAGACCTGGTGCTGATGGTCACCTGCCCACCAGAGCACGGCTCTTGAACTCAGCTACTTCCGTTTATCTTGAGTGCTCCTTGCTACTGGATTCTGTTTGCATCTAATTCCACTTATTACTTTGCTAACAAACCTAGCTATCATGTGGGTTTAATTTCAAGAGTAGGAAAACCCTTGGCTGGAGAAGGTCGTGTAGTGCCAGCTCTGTTTCCACCGCTTATCTGTGCCATGAATCCATTCTGTCAGGCATGTTGATGCCTCCCATCTTATTTGGGCACTGAGGATGAAGTGACGTGCAAGGCAGATCCAGTCTCTGCTCTCCTGTGGGCAAATAAGCCAAGTGCAACCGTCAAGCAAAGAAATCGAACCCTTGAGATTTTTGGTAAGAGTCATGAGCTTGCAATCAGGCCCAGAGATGGAGAGCTATGATATTTGGGTGTGTTTCTTGGCATCACCTAGACTCGGTTTTCTCACCCTAAGATGGGTGTACCTGTGCCTACGTGGTAGTGTTGTCATGAAAAGAAACATTTCATACAATACTTGGTGCACGGTCTAGCAGGGAGTAAATGCTCAGTAAGAGTATGATTCTCTCTCCAAGAGAGGGACTTCCTTTTTTTAATTTTATTTTTATTTTTTATTTTTTTACTGTATAAAGCATAAAGAACCCTGCAATTGCGATGCTTAATCATTTATACTCTAGGGCTAAGGAAGGGAAGGATTAGTCCCTCCGTTTTTTTATTACTATTTTTCCTATGGCCTTTCTGCTTTGCTAAACAGTTAGATTTCAGGGGATTATTTGCATGTCAGAGAGGGACTTTCAAGAGTGAACATTCTATTGCTGTGTAAAAAAAATCACTGTAGGACTTGGTTTTTAAAGAACCAACATTTAGTATCTGTCAATTACTGTGGGTCAAAAATTTGGGAGTGGCTCAGCTGGTGATTCAGGCTCAGGGCCTCTTGGGAGACTGCAGGCAGGATGTCAGCTGGGGCTGTAGCCCTCTGGAGGCTCGATGCCACCATGAGTCCCTCCCATGGCTGTAGGCTTGGGGCTTCAGCTCCTCAGCATGGTGAACTTCTCCATAGAGCTGCTTGAGTGTCTTTACAATATGGTGGCTGGCAACTTGCCCAAGAGAGAACAGGGAGGGGAGAGGGAGAGATACAAGAGATAGAGTAGCCACAATGCCCCTTATGTTCTAATCTTGGACATCACACATGTCACTTTTACTGCATTCTATTTGTTAGAAGCAAAGCACTAAGTATATCTCATACTTGAGGTGGGAGGAATTAGCCTCCAACTTTTAAAGTGAGAATTATCCAAGAACTTGTGGACATCATAAAGAGAACAAAAGATCCAGACATGGAGGGCCTTCCTAGTATATTTGTGTCTTGGTCTTCTGTCTTCTCTAGACTCTGAGCTCTCATGTAAATAAAAAAAAAACCTTCTCATCTTTTCAGTTGTGAATTATGAAAATTAATCCTCCCCATCCTCTTCAGTCTGCCTGGTGGAGCTGAACTGTGAACTTTCCCTTTACTGACCATTTACACTATGAGACCATTCCATCCATCAGTCAGTGTGGATGCACACTCCTCACCTACGTGGAGCTTAGTCGCTGAAATTTAGACAGCCGTGTCCAGGGACTTCAGCTCTGACATTAAGGTGTGTGTTTTAGCCTCGCCAGAGGGGAGCAAGAGGATTTCTCCATCAAACAAAGAGGTCAGCTCTGCAAAGCATCTATAAAACCAAAGTCAAGCTTGCTATTTTGCTGGTCTGTTTAGCCAAGGCCTATATGTTCTCTCAGTTCCCACCAGAAAACACTGTTTCTGGGAAATTTCACCATGGATTCTGTTGACTGCTGCAGTTTTGCTGCCTTGGTAATGTCCTGAAGGAATACATTCTTCACCAGAGATCCACAAAAAGAGTTTAGATGCTTTCTGAAATTTTATGCAGGGTCGGTGGCCATAACATGCGGTTTTTGGGGAGAGAGTCTGTATTTTTTTCAGACTCTCCCTCAAGGTATTCAATGACAGTCCCTCTGCCTCCCACTGAAGCACAGATATGTCAACAAAAATATTAAAACCCACAAGCTTTACTCCCTAGAGCAAAGGGTGTGGTTTTCTTCTGATGCTTGTGACTCTGGTATACCTGGTGAGTGGAAGGACAGATGCTTTGACTGTGTGATGGTGGCTGCATCTGCCCTCCCCTCCCCCTGCAATTAAACTGTGAACATCAAGATGTGAAGGGCTATGCCACCCTCTTCCATCAGTGATCAGGCCTTTCTTTACAAATGGTTGTTGAATTGAGCTTTTGCATGCTTGCTAGAGCTTGGTTAAGGAGTCGTTTCTGGGTAATAGTTACTGTTGCTATGTGCAGGTCTTGCCCAGAAGAGAACTGAGTTTCAGCTAAATGACCGTCAGTTTGTCATGTGCAAAATAAGCAAGGTAAGTCCACAGGCAGGTCCAAACAGAATTGCAGAAATAAATGCAATGCCACTGAGCCTGCCCTTTTTTGACTCCCTAGAGCCCTTGCCTTCTTCCTCTCTCCCTCCCTTAGCAAAGCTTTAACCCAGATTCACCGCCTGGCCATCACTGTGCTGAAGGCCAGGAAATTGAGATGAATGGGATGCACTTGCTACCTTGGAGCTCCATGTCTAGAAAGGCTGGCGTTTAATAATCAAACACACTCAGAACCCACTGACATCACGGATCAGGAACAAGACCCCTCCCAACCCACCCCTACAGTCTGTTCTCAACACAGCAGCCTGAGTGGTACTTTACAACATGGATGAGATTCACCAGCTTCCTCCTCTGCTCCAAAATCCTTTGCCACCTGCCCGTTACACTCCGAGTAGAATCCCATTCTCACGGCGGCTTGCAGGACCCCATGTGATCTCCTCACCCCCTATATCTCCCCTCCACACTCTTCCCTCCTGCCGCTCTCACCCCTGCACAGCCTCACTCCTCTCCAGCCACGCGTGCCTTCATCCAATTCTGGAAGCAAACATCATTGTGGGGCTTCTTCTTACCACAGGGCCTTTGCACTTGCTGTTGTCTCTTCCTGGAATGCTTTTCTCAGAAGGTCCCGTGGGTGGTTTCTCCTAGTTGTTCTGGTCTTGCTTCAATAGTCACCTCTCATGGAATCTTTCCTTGTTTACTCTTTTCCGAATGGCCCTCTCGCCCTATCACTCTACATCCGTCGACCTTCACCATGTCCTTTTTGCAGGTGTCCAAACTTTTTGCCTTTGCACGTGTCTGTCACTAGAAGGCCATGCAGTGGGGAGGGGCCAGCTCAACTCTGGGATCCTCAGTGCCCACCACACCGTGGCACTGAGCTAGCACCAGCTAGTATTTGTTGGATAA
The DNA here is from genome assembly GCF_029289425.2 of Pan paniscus. Lineage (NCBI taxonomy): Eukaryota > Metazoa > Chordata > Mammalia > Primates > Hominidae > Pan > Pan paniscus. The sequence continues at coordinate 66,198,291 of NC_073270.2, forward strand.
ACAAAGCCCAGGTATTTTTGATTCCAAACCCTGTGTTCTTCCCACTACCCAGCCCGCCCTGCCAGGATCTTACCCCACCTGCTATTCATCCCCATAAGAGAGGAGCCTCACCTTTGTATAGGTCTAATTTCCATATATAATGGCATTGCACTGATAATATCAGCGACCAGAACAGTAGTAGGTGCTCAGTACACATGTGTAATTTGAATAAATGAATGAGTAAAGAAATGAATGAATTAATGAATGAACAAATGGAGTTTAACCAGAGGTGGTAACTCTGGCTAGGAGGGTCGGGGGCCTTTCCAAAGGAGGCAGATGTGAGCTTTTTCTGAGGACAACTGGAATCAGCCCAGGGAAGCAGGGCAGGGCATAGGTGGGCAAGAGTGTCCCCTCCTCCGTGTTCCCTGGCCCCTTCCATGCCCCGGTCTCCTGCTTCCTCTCCACTCTGCGCTTGAATAGGTTCAGGTGTCCCCTAGCTTGAAAAACACCCAATTCACCTGCCCCAGCTGTGCCTTTTAGCTCGCGTCTCCTTTCTTTTCCTTTCATGCCAACCTTCTCAAATAAGAGTTCCCTATTTCTTTCCCCCTTTCTTCTCCACCTGCTCCCTCCTGAAACTTTTATAGCATTTCTCATGCGGAGCTATTATTCTTCTTTGGAAATGGAACTCTATTGAGTAAAGAGGCGCAAGACAGCTTGGGATCAAGAAGTTCTGTGAAAAAAGGAGAGTGATTTTTGAAGACAGTACACCAGTGGTGGAGGATGAGACGGAGGGGAAGAATGCCACGGCCCTTCAGGAAGGTGGAAATGGGCCCTGTGAGCGCTGGGAGGCAGCCACATCCCCATTCCTGAGAGATCATGCCATTCTTAGTGTGTTGTGATCATGGGCACCTCAGTGTTAGGACCTGTGAGAAAAATAAAATAAATTGTGTATATATTAGTGTATCTATGGATGCATACACACATATATGCATGTATAAACATGCAAACAAAACATAAATGTGTGCATCAAACTAGTGGCTCAGTGTTGTAGATTTTGGCTACTATTGCTTCATTTAGAGCTGTGTGCACAATTAGACCCAGAAATTCTGCTTCTAGTTATTTATCTTAAGGAGATGCTCACATATGTATGCAAAGATGCATATTTCACAATATTCATTGCAACGTGGTCTGTAATAGCCTTCTGAATGTCCACAGATAGGAGACAGGGTAAATAAATTCAGGTAGAATGAGGTGAGTGCATATAAATAAACAAGCACCATGAATCAAGATAAATCTACACTTGCCGATGTGGGAAGATCACCAAGACTCGTTGCTTTGTGAAAAATGTAAGGGGCTTTGTATTTTGAAAAAGATGCTAGGAGTATGCGTATATGTATATGTGTAAGTGCACATCCTTTTGTTATTTAAATTCTCACTGTGTTTCATTTTCATGATAATGTAAGAATGTCCGGTTTCATTCAATAATTTAAAATTGCTTCTTTAATGGCAAAGATAGTAGAGATGGCTGTGTCTAAGGCTCAGACTCTCAGGGGTTTAAACTGACGCATCTGATGTTGGTATGTTTTGCAAGCAGGAGGTGCACAGGCTTTGGAAGTGAAGTGAAATGAACTCTTTCCTGTCTGGGGCAGCGGATCTCCTTTGAGACCCCTTCATGACGCATCCCAGCCTTTGAGTCTGACAGTCATTTGGCACCCCCATGCAAGTGATTCTTTCAGACCAGGTGACAACATGCCCCATTGTCTCCCAATGCTTCTATCTGCTGAGTATTTAGTCAATATGTGTTTTTCAGCACTTACCAGTAACGAAGCACTGGGCTAGGAATATCAGGTGAGCAAAATTAGATGTGGCTCTGCCCTCCTGGAGACCACAGTCCAGAGGGAAAGACGGAATTTCATCAAAGGACCTCGCAAATCAAATGTCACTTGACAAGTGTGGGAATTGCTGCAAACGGGAAGGCCCAGGGCACTATGGAGATGTGTCATGGGGCTGCCTGCATGGTTGTGCAGTCCATTCATTGACTAGGGGCTCCCCGTGTTTGTGGGGTGCAGTGAGAGGGACCTGCAATCTAGTCCACACTTCACTGACCAAACTGCACTCGAGTGGAGAACTGTGTCTGCCTGGCAGGGGGCACTCCCTTCCCCTCCCTAGGCTGCAATCCCTCAGCACTGTGCTGGCCCAGGGCAATGCCCTAATTCTCCACACAGACAGGGAGCCGCAGATTAATTCTCGAAGGATTGCCTGTAGTTTGGATGTGTCCTTGGCTATGGCCTTACAGGGATATCAGAGAGGGCTTCCTGGAGGAAGCAACACATGAATTCTGAGGGGTGTCAATTAGGCATGGAGAGGAGGGAAGAGTTCTCAAGCCCCAAAACAGCAAAGGCCCAGGGTGGAGAAAGTGTGGTAAGTGTGGGATGGTGGTGATGGAAGAGATGCCAGGATGACGCAGGGAGCATCTTTGCATAGTCCCTTTTGCACACAGGTGTGAACATTCTGTATGATAAATAAGAGTTTGACTTGCTGGGTCGGAGCTTGAACATTGAACATTTTGTCAATCTAACTAACAGAGAGAGGCTCTCTAAAAGACAATGGTATTTATTCGAGAATAGGGTACTGCAACAGAAATATGCTCACCTTAGTAAACTATGTGTGTATTCAGGGAGGTCAAAGAAAACAAAGGCTTTTTAAAGGAAAGATGAAAAGGATTACACAATTGTTTTCAGATACTTATCCTCGGCTGCAAGGATAAATAACAAGGATGATGCCAGTCTGAGGTTGGACAGGAAGTTGCTGGGCAGGTGTCCTTGCAGAAATATCTTTTTGTGTGTAAAGTGACAAGGGCCTCTGGGCAAGATGGCGGGTTTTGCAGAGTCTTTTGTGATAGTTCCTGCACAAGAACCCTTTTGTTTATGGCCTTCCATGGCTCTATTTTTCAGATTTTTAAAAACACTAGTCTATTTTGATTCCAAGTACTTTCACACTTTCAATGAGCCACAAACAAGAGGGGCCTCATTGGCCCACAAAGGAAGACTACTCGTCCTCCCCTCTTCTGGCCAGAGCCAAGCTAACCTCACTGCTTGCATGGAAAGGCCACCTTCGTGTCCTTACTGGACTTCCAGCCAACTCCTTTCTTCCTTAAGGACCTTCTGAGTATGGCTTGCGGGTATCACTGAAAAGAAAGAAGTCTCTTCTTTACCCTCAGTTAGTCCTCACCCAAATCTCACCTTGAATTATAATCCCCGTAATCCCCACGTGTTAAGGGAGAGACCAGGTGGAGGTAATTGAAACACGGCGGCAGTTTCCCCAATGCTGTTCTCGTGACAGTAAGTTCTCACGAGATCTGATGGTTTTATAAGGGTCTCTTCCCTCCGTGCTCTGTCTCTTGATGCCTTGTGAAGAAGGTGTCTTGCTTCCCCTTCGCCTTCCACCGTGAGGCTTCCCCAGCCATGTGAACTGTGAGTCAATTAAACCTCTTTCTTTTCCTTTAGAAATTACTCAGTTTGGGGCAGTTCTTTATAGCAGTGTGAGAATAGACTAATATGGTGAGGTAGCCACAGATGCCAACAACAACTGGCTGCAGATGTCAGCCTGGTCTTGCCTCGGGCTGGATGTATGTGGCCATGTGAGGTGGACTGGAGGTGGGTGTTCTCATTTCACAAGTGGAAGAAAATGCGTAGTGACAATGCTACAGGGACTTTAGAGCTATCAAGCCAGCGACTCTCTAAGGAACCTAGAGCCTGCAAAAATGCTTCCAAGGAACATGGGAAGGGGAAGGAAAAGATGGAACCAGGGCTTGCCATTTCTGCTTAATCAGAGCTCTCTCAGTTTATTTTTTCTCTATAATGGGGTCCCCTGGGCTGTCATGTTTTTAAGTCTCACAGTATAGACAACTGTGTAATGGGTTGAAAATTGCTGAAGAGATCAAACGCTATGATTTTATATAGGTAAGAAAACTGAGGGACAGAAAACTCTCAGCTATACAGGAAATGGCGGCAGATCCTAGACTGGGATCTGGAGCTTTTTGTTCCCAACCCTTGCCCTGCCTCCTCTAGGCTAGGAGTTTTTTTATACAGCTGGGTTGTGAGCCCTGGCTGCAGATTAGAATCACCTGAGAAAACATTTTAAATTTACCACACCTGAGCCCACCCCATCCATGCTATCAGAATCTTTAGCGGTGAGACCCAGGCAGCTGTAGTTTTGAAAGCTTCCCAGGTGATCTGAATGTGCAGAAAGTTCTGAGAAGACTGCTGAGTAGAAACCTTTAATGGGAGTCATCAAAGTTGCCTTGGATGGAAAAATAAAACTGCAATTGTTGTGCTGGACATAAACTTTTCCATGTTGCTCTTCAATATTGCTATATGTGTAGAAAACAAACCAGATTCAGAGGCAACCACACTTTCACGTATGGTGCAACATTGCCCCAAAACTTGAGTCTACGGGGTTTCAAAGGGGCTCATGATCTCAATGTCGACCTTATGCCTATATAACGACATGCATATAATCAAACACTTAAGATCTGTGCATTTCGCTGTATGTACATTTTACTTTGGAAGAAAGTAATCAGGTACTATTTTTACCTCCCCAGAGTGATCTGGTGCTAATGTCATTCTCTCCAAGTGGATTCTAGGGCACTTGAACCTGTTTCTGAAGTTTGGTGTTGACCCCGTGGTCATAAATCCAGGGATTGCTGGCTGTGAACTGACTCTCCCCTGACATCTTCCTTTGGGCTACTGGCCAATTGAAAGCAGCTCCAGGGGGAACTTGTGTGAAGGATATGTGTGCAGAGGGATGCATTCAGATGCCTGTGATGTTGCAGAGGAGTATGTTTCATATCCTAATTACATGAAGCTTGTTAAGCTGAAAGTGTTCAGATGTGCCTGGTTATGTCGGTTAAGTGTCATCGGGGCATCACACAGAGTGGGGATACAGAATGTGGAATCTCAGGATGTGGAGAGTCCCTTGGGGGCATTTCCTCCTGTCTGCAAGGGGCTGGGTGTCTTGGTCTTCCAATGTCCTGTTTATATCTACTGAGTACAACTCCTTAGCAAGATGCCTGAAGCTAAGGAGCCCTTTGTTGTAGCTAAGGCGCTTGTGTACTTGGTGCTTTGCAAGAAATGCAGTCATCGAGAAGAGACAAGGTCTTTCTACCCACTCTCTCCCGTGGAAGCCTATTTATCTCCGCGATAGACAGTTTGCTCTTCATTCACTTGTCTAATCTATCTCCCAGCAAACTAATCTTCTCACTGAAAAATGTTGAGCTGTTACAATTTCAAAACTCTGAATGTCTCACATATTTGCTGAAATTTTCCAGTATCCCAGGGGCCTGGAGAAGTCTCTAAGCCTTTGTTTTGTATCCTAGGCCTTGATACTATTAATAATAGCAAGAGCTACATTGTATTCATAGAGCTGATACAATGCACCAGGCTTTATGTTGGGTGTGTTGCCTTCACTATATGCTATTTTTATAAAACTGAAGTAAGATTTACATACAGTGAAATGTATCTTAAATGTGTAATTACATGAGCTTTGACAAATGTATAACAACCAAATTAAGATATGGAACTCATTACCCTAGATAAACAATAGCAAGACCATTCAGATTTTGTTTCTCCTTTTTTCCCAGTTCCTTTAAAATAAGTTTTATATTTTTAATCAACAAATAACAATTGTGTATATTTTGGGGATGATTCAATGCATGTACATATTGTGGAAATATCAAATCAGGCTAATTAGTGTATCCATCACTTCAAATATTTAACATCTTTGTGGTAAGATTTTCTCTTTTCTCACATCAGTTTTGGTAAGTTGTGTTTTCCATTTCATCTAAGTTGTTGAGTTAATTGGCATAGCTGTTTATAATAGTTTCTTAATATCTTTTTAATGTTTGCGGGATCTGTCAGGACATATATTCTTTTTGGTAATTTATCTTTTCTCTCTTTAACTTGTTTAGTATTATAAAGGGTCCAAACATTTTATTACTCTTTCCAAAGACATAACTTTTGGATTTAATTTTTATCCTACTTTTGTCTGTTTCCTATTTCACTAATTACTGCTCTTATAATTTCCGTAAGGTAATAAAATTAATTTCCTTGGTCACTTCCTGTTCCTCCCACCTCCCAGTACCTGACAACCACTGATCTACTTTATATTTCTATGAATTTGATTATTCTGGACATTTTATTTTATAGTCACAGAATATGTGCCTTTTCTTTCCCTCAACATGTTTTCAGAGTTCATTGACATTGTAGCATATACTAGTACTTCCTTTCTTTTTATTGCCAAATTATATTCCATTTTATGAATAGACCACACTTTATCTTTCCAGTCATCAATTGATGGACATTTGGGTGGTTAGTACTAGGAATACTACGTATAGGTTTTAACAGTAGAATTGCTGAGTCATAAGAACCTATCTTGAGAAAATGTCAATAGGTTTTCCAAAGCAGCTGCCTCATTTTATAATCACAGCAGCCAAGTAAATACTTTCAACTTCTCCACATCCGTGTCAACACTTGTTACATTCTTTTTTATTTTAGCCATCTTAGTGTGAAGTGGTATCTCATTCAAAATAATGTATTTCCTTTGTGATTTCTGCCCCAACCTATGGCTTACATAGAAGTGCATTCTTTAATTTCCAAATCTTCGGGGTTTTTCTAGGGTTATTTTGATATTAATTAACATTACTTTCTAATTTAGTTCCATTGTGATCAGAGAACATTGTAAGATCTAATTCTTTTGAAACTTACATATTTTGAAAAATTTTATATCAGTGGAATAATTTAGTATGTAGTGTTTTGAAACTGGCTTCTTTCATTTAGCATAATGCATTTTAAATCCTTCCATGTTTTGTATATATCAGTAGTTCCTTTGTATTGCTGAATAGTTTTCCATCATGTAAATATACTGGAATTCGTTTCTCCATTTGGGTTACTTTTAGTTTTTGATGATTAATCATTTGTGTACAAAACTTTGTGGAGTGAAATAGCTGTGTCATTCATTGAGTATATGTTTGACTTCATAGAATTTCCAAGGAATTTTCCAAACATTTCCAAGGAACTTTTAAAAGTGGCTGAAACATTTTCTATCTCACTGACAATGTATAAGAGTTTTATTTGTTCCAATCCCATCCAAAACTTGATATTCTCAATGTTTGTTTTATTTTAAGCTATGTGTCAGTTGCACAAAGGTGTCAATCGTTTTAATTTGTATTTCCCTGATGACTAATTATATTTAACACTCTTTAATGTGCTCCTTGGGTAACATGTATCTTTGGTGAAGTGCCTGAATGTGTCTTTTCTTTTTTAATATCTTCTTAGTATTGAGTTTTAAGGATTGTTTATATATTCTGGATACAAGCCTTGTGTTAGATGTATGTTTTGGAAATATTTATCTCAATCTGTGGCTTGCCTTTTTATTTTCCTAATAATAATGTCTTAAAAACAAATGTACTTAACTTTGAAGTCCAATATATCTATATTTTTTCTTTTTAAATTTAAACTTTGTATTTTCAGATAAATGTAGGTCCATATGCAGTTGTAGGGAATAACACAGAAGGACTCCATGTACCCATTACTGTTTCCTTCAATGGTAACATTTTGCAAAATTTCAGTATTACCACCAGTATATGATATTGATAAAACCAAATACAGAATGTTTCCATCACCACAGGAGTCCTCATGTTGTCCTTTATAGCCACACCTACTTTCCTCCTGCTCCTATCACCCCCTTAAACCTTGGAAGCCACAAATTGTTTTCTTTATTTCTATAATTTTATTTCAAGAATATTATATAAATTGAATCATACAGTATGTCACCTTCAAAGATTGGCTTTTTTCACTCAGCATAAATCCCGTGAGGTTAATCCAAATTATTGCAAGTATCATTCGTTCATTCCTTTTTTTATTTCGAGTAGTATCCCCACAGCATAAATGTGCTAATCCAAATTATTGCAAGTATCATTCGTTCATTCCTTTTTTTATTTCCAGTAGTATCCCCACAGCAGGAATGTGCACAGTTAGCTCCACCATTCACCCACTCAAGGACATTTTGGTAGTTTTCAGCTTTTGGCTGTCAGGCTGTGAGATTCATGTACAAGTTTCTGCATAAACATAAGTTTCATTCTCTAGTATAATCGCCCAAGAGTATGATTGCTGGGTCTTTGGTAATTCCGTTATTAGTTTTAAAAGAAACTTTCAAACTATTCAGAATAACTATAGCATTTTACATTTCATGAGCAATCTGGGAGCAATTTAGTTTCTCTGCAGCTTCACAGAATTTGGCGTAATCATTATTTTTAAAGATTTCTGCCCTGTTGAGAGGTGTGCAGTGAATTCTGGGTGTGGTTTTAATTTCCATATCCTAATGGCTAATGATGTTGAACATCTTTCCAGATGCTTGTTTGACATCCATGTCTCCTCTTCAGTGAAATGTCTGTTCATGCCTTTTGCCCAATTTTTAATTGGATTTTTTTTAATGTTGAGTTTTACAGATCCTTTATACATTTAAAAAATGAGGCTTTTTTTGAAAATATAATTTGCAAAAATGTTTCCTGTTCTCTAATTTGTCTTTTTATTTTCTTGACAGGCTCTTTTGCATAGCAAAATGATTCATTTCAATGACGTTCAGCAAGTGCTTTTAGTGTAAAGTGGAAAAACTCTTTGCCTAAGCCTAGATCCCCAAGATTTTCACCTCTGTATATATATTTTTTAATTTATAGTTTTTTGTTTCACATTTATGTCCATTCATTTCGGGTTTTTAAAAAATTGTTTAGGTTGAGGTTCAGATTTTTTATTATGGGTGTCCAATTTTTCCACCACCATTTTTTTGAAAATACTACAATGCCTTCATTGAACAGCTTTCACACCTTTGCCAAAAATAAATTGGGCATAATTGTGTTGGTCTGTTTCTGGATTCCCAGTTCTAGTGATGTGTTTGTCTTGCTCCTACACCAGTGTTACACTGTATTTATCACTGTAGCTATACAGGAAGACTTACCGTAGGGTAGGGTGGTACCTCCCCCTTGACTCTTCTTTTTCAATTTTGTTTTAGCTGTTCTAGAGCCTTTATCTTTCTATGAGAAGTTTCTAATAAGCTTGTCTATTATGACCACCACCTTGCTTGAATTCTGACAGGAATTATATATTAAGCCTGCATACCAATGTGGAAAGAATTCATACCTTTACGACACTGACTTTTCCAACCCATGAACACAGATGTCTAATTATTTAGTTCTTTGATGTCTTCTATTATATTTTGTAATTTTCATCATCTAGATCATGGGTGTGTTTTGCTAGAATTATACCTAAGTATTTTACTTGAAGCATTTGTAAATGGTATTGTGTTTTTTATTTAGGAAACTTGGTTGTCCTTAGTATGCATATAGAAATGAAATTGATTTTTGTTGTTTTTGTATCCTGATATCCTGCTGAACTTAGGCACTAGTTCTAGGGGATTTTTGTAGATTCCTTGGAATTTTCTACATGATATAACAATAGTAAGAGCACACATACTTGCCTTTTTCCTAATCTTAAGAGGGACATATTCATTTTTTCACCATTAGATACGATGTTAGCTATAAGATTTCAAGTATCCCTTGTATCAATTAGAAAATCGTTTCGCCAGGCACGGTGGTTTATGCCTGTAATCTCAGTACTTTGGGAGGCCAAGGTGGGCAGATCATGAGGTCAGGAGTTCGAGACCAGCCTGGCCAACATGGCGAAGCCCCGTCTCTACTAAAAATAAAATTACCTGGGCGTGGTGGCACGCGCCTGTAATCCCAGCTACTAGGGAGGCTGAGGCAGGAGAATTGCTTGAACCCGACAGGCGGAGGTTGCAGTGAGCCGAGATCACGCCATTGCACTCTAGCCTGGGCAACAAGAGTGAAACTCCATCTCAAAAAAAAAAAAAAATTGGTTCTATTACTAATTTGCTTAGACTGTTTATCTGGAATGGATGTTAGATTTTGTCAAATGTTACTTCACCTATTGAAGATCATATGGATTTCATTTTTAGACTGTTAATGTAACATTTATTCTTAAATATTAAATCTTTCTTGCTTTCTTGGGATAAAACTGACTTAGTCGTGATGGATTATATTTTGTATGTAACGCTGCATTTGATTTCCTAAAATAATGATTTCTGCTGGTATATTTATGAGAGATAATGGTTTGTAGTTTTATTATGTATTTGGGTTTGTTATGAGAGTAATGTTGCTTTCAGAGAATGGTTTGGAAAGTATTTCCCTCTTCTAGGATTTTCTGGATTATTTTGTGTAGATTTGATTAAGTGTTTTGTGCTGTTCACTAGTGAACCCCTTGGGACCTAGAATTTTTTCTGTTGGAAGGTTTTAAAATACACATTCAATTTCTTGAAAAGATATGTGGCTATGTAGGTTATTCGTTTCCTCTTGATTGAGCTTTTATAGTTTGTTTCTTTTTTAAATTGCTTATTTCACCTAATTTGTTCAAATTTACTGACAAAGTTATCCATAGTATTTTCTTATTATATGTAGTATCTGTGATGAAAACACTGCTTTCAATTTGGATATTGGTAGTGTGTGTCTTTACTCTTTTCTTCTTGTTCAGTTTGGCTATGGTTTTATCATTTTATTGATTGATCTCAAATAATCAGGTTTTGGTTTCATTGTTTTCTGTTCTTCTAATTCTTAAAATTCATTCCATTCTGTTTACTTTGGATTTAAATAATTATTTTTACAATTTCTTAAAGTGAGTGTTGCTAAGTCATTGATTTGGAACATTTGTCTTCTCTAATGGAGGCATTCAGTACTATAAATTTGCCCCTAAATACTGCTTTAGCAGCATCCTACCAATTTTGTAATGTTATTTTAATTTTCATTCAGTTCAAAGTGCTTTATGATTACCCTTTTGTGTTTTTGAAGTCGTTTCTAGAAGTATTTCATTTCCAAATATGTGAAGACATTCTAGATATCTTTCTGTAACTGAATTGTAGTTTAATTTTATTGTGGTCAAAGAACATATCTTGTATTATTTGAATCCTTTTAAATATATACAGACACATTTTATTCCTCAATTATAGTCTAACTTGGTAAATCTTTGTGCATTTAAGAAGAACATGTATTCTGTTGTAGTTGGGTGAAATGTTCTATAAATGCCAATTGGGTATTTGTTGATAGTATTGTTCCTTTTTCTATAACCTTACTGATATTCTGTGAACTTTATCAATTATTGAGGGAGAGGTACTGAAATCTCTGAATATAATTGTGGAGTTTTCTATTTTTTCCTAGATACTACTTTTAGTTTTTGCTTTAGTTATTCTGAGAGTTTGTTATTTAAATGTACAAACCTTTAGAATTTTTTTTTTTAGTGAATTGAACCCTTTGTCATTATTAAATGAACTTCTTTGTCCTTAGTAATATTCTTTGCTTGAAAATCTATTTGGTTTGACATGAATATAGATACTCCAACTTTCTTTTGATTATGTTAGCATGATATATCTTTTCCATTATTTACATTAAACTTAGTTCTGTCTGTAGATTAAAGTACATCATTTCTTCTAGGCAACATATATTGGATATTACTTTTTAAATCAAATGTGACTTCTCTGCCTTTTATTTTATATATAGAACATTTATATCAATTGTGATTATTGATAAGGTAAAGCTTAAATTTACCTCCCTCTATTCTGTATTTGCTTCATCTTTTGTCTCATTCTTTTTCCTCCTGCTCCTTCTTCTTTTGCATTGAATGTGTTTTCATGATACAATTCATTTCCTTTAAAGGCTTATTACCTATAACTCTTTTGTTACATTAACGGTTGCCTTTTGCATTTATAGTATATAAAATTGATTTATCACAATCTACCTTTAAGCAATATGATGCGTGTTCACAGAGAGCACATTATAGTAGGATATTTTCATTTCTCTTCTATTGGCCTTTGTGCTAATGTTGTCCTACGTTTTCTTTAACATATATTGTAAACACCATTCCACATTGCTGTTACATTCTACATTGTTGCTAATTATCTTTTGAAAATATTTAAATAATAAGGAAACATTGTATATTTGCTCATGTATTTACCACTTCAGGTGCTCTTCATTCCTTTGTGAAAATCCATATTTCCATCCATTGTCATTTTTCTTCTGCCTAAGTACCTTCTTTAACATTTCTTGTACTAAGTCTTCTCACGATGAATTTTTTCAGCTTCTTTATGTATAAAAGAGTCTTTATTTTACCTTCATTGTTGAACTATATTTTGGATCTGAATAGAATTCTGGGTTGACACGTTGGTGGTTGGTTGTTTTCCCTCTGTGGAGTTTTTTTTTCCACTGTCTTCTCACCTGTCGTCTTTTGATGAGAAAACTGCTATCATCTTACCTTTATTTCCCTATATGTAATATTTCTTTGGAACTAAATATTTTAAGTCACTTTCACATTTGAGTACTGGTAGGTGGAAAAATAAGATCTTTGGACTGTGAAATCTGCCTCTTCATCTCTAGACTCGGTCTAAATCCTGTGTATGAGGCACTATGCTGGGCACAAGAGATATGCAGATACATAACATGTAGGTCCTAGGGCCTATTTTCAGGAAACTCATAGTCTAATGAAGGAAACCCAGGTCACTTCCCACTGCTGGAAGGTGGCCTCCTTTCTGTCTTCCTCTCTATCCTTCCAAATACACCTTTGACTTTGAAAGCTGATACACCTTCTTAATAAGCCAGTCAATTGATTCCTGTAAGAATAGAAAAGGGCTTCAAGAATAGAAAAGGGCTTCAATAACAAAGCTGGTAAAAGTATCACTGTTTCTAAATGGAAGTGCCTTCCTCCCCACCACAGTAACTTTGATCGTCTGGGTTGTAAAGCTGTTAGACTTGTTCTTTTCATACCTGATATGGTTAGGCTTTGTGTCCCCACCCAAATCTCATCTTGAATTGCAGTTCCCATAATCCCCACAGGTCGTGGGAGGCAATTTAATCCTTGGGGCAGTTACCCTCGTGTGAAAAAGATAGATTTGAATATCATGTAATAGTGAGTTCGCACAAGATCTGATGGCTTTTTAAGAGGCTTTTCCCCCTTTTGCTCAGTGCTTCTCCTCGCTGCAGCCATGTGAAGAAGGATGTGTTTTGTTTTTTTTTTGTTTTTGTTTTTGTTTTGGCCTGGGTTCAAGCCATTCTCCTACCTCAGCCTCCCGAGTAGCTGGGACTATAGGTGCCCACCACCATGCCTGGCTAATTTTTTTTGTATTTATAGTAGAGATGGGGTTTCACCGTGTTAGCCAGGATGGTCTCAATCTCCTGACCTCATGATCCACCCCCCTCAGCCTCCCAAAGTGCTGGGATTACAGGCATGAACCGCCATGCCCGGCCAGAAGGACATGTTTGTTTCCCGTTCTATTGTGACTATAAGCTTTCTGAGGCTTCCCCAGCCCTGCAGAACTGAGTCAATTAAACCTCTTTCAGTTATAAATTACCCAGTCCCAGGTATGTTTTCATAGCAGCATGAGGATGGACTAATATAACATCCAAGGTACTGATTTGCAGAAAGGTAGGAGTTAGGCAGTGATATGAATCCACATAGAACTAAAAGTATGTTTTTGTTGCACTTAGTAATGAGGGGTCACCATCACTAAGCCATTTTTCTTCTTGTGTTGATCATCAAGGATCAGAGAGTTCATAGTCCTAGCTGGGATCATGGGCTCATCGCTTGAGTCGGGTTTACTCGGCACACGGATGGATAATCCTATCAATAATGCCACAACAGTGCATGTGGTTCCCAGTGGGAGATAGGAGTGCTGTTATACAAAGGAGAAGGAACAGATGTCCACCAGGTGAAAACAAAGAAGCCCATTGCATTTACAAATATTATGACCAGTAAGATGGTGCAATGTGAAGACTCTTCCCTGTCCCTACTAAGCACCAAAGTATTGATAACACACATATCTCAGCTCAACTTAAGTCAAAGTTGCTGGTTTTCCCACAACTTCTCATCTCAGTAATTGTTTGCAAAGAGTTGTTTAGAAGTATAAAGCAATGCTGATATTCATAATATTTCTACTTTTTAGGGCTTTATCTAGTTAATTTCTTCTTAAAAATAGAATCAACCTTGAAACGTTGATTAATTTTTTTTCAGAAAATGTTACATGCAAGGCACACAATATTACCAATGCTTGGAAAAATTAGATTTGAATATCAAAAGCGTAAGTGGTGAAGTGGCTCTATGCCTTGGGAAGTGTATGCTGGTGTATTTACTATGAAATGTGAAGCCCCTATTCTATAGTCTGCTGCAAAGCACTCCAGTTCTTCTGAATGTTCTGTACAGTACATAATTTGAACTGTAATAAGACAATTATTTGTATGGGATTTGCAAATATTTTCATTTATAGTTGTCTTTGTGACATTCTAACATCACCACATGTGAAGGTCACTAAAACAATGTACCTAAAAATGCATATTAATATTAATAAAGATTCCTAAGTAATATATCATATACCATGTTCACCTCTGGGCTCATAGAACAGTTGGTCTTTGTTTTATTTAGTTTTAGATTTCAATTACTCTGACATGGCTGGATGTAAACCATACATAATAGTAAAATTCTATTCTGGAACCTAGGATTTGCAGCCTAAGGCATTCTGACCGGGAGTCTGCCCCCATCTTCTTTGTCTGCTCCACCCTTTCTTCCACTGCAGACAAGATAATAAGTATAACTCTTTGTTTTTGACTCTTTGAAAATCAGAGAAAACGTAGAGGAGTTGTTTTTTTCTTCCCCCAATGCATTTCTTTTATATAAAGGACATTTTTTCAATTTAAGCTCTGTGAGGGCAAGAATTCTCTTCCGCGCTCTGTCCTAGCATCTAAAACAGTACCTCACATAGATGCTCTTGGGTGTTGTTTAAAAATGCATGCTTATAGCAACCAATGCACAACGTCTTACCCAAAACCAATTATCTTAAAATCCTAGAATGGGAGCCTTGTCATGGTCCTGAGCGAGGTCTGTCAGCCTTATTATAATAATGACTAATGAGCAATCTGCACAAGGACTTGGGTTTGCTCGTTATGTCTGAGGTTGCACAATGTGTTAATGATGGAGTGAGGAATTCAGTCTAGCTTGGATGATTCCAAGTCGATGAAAAGGATATATTTTTGTCATTCAGGAAAACCACCCTGGCAAACACACAACAATTCAAATTATCTCAAGACAACTAGAAATGATTATTTTCTTTGCAAAACAACAGAGGGACCTCCCTTTATCTGGTCCCAGCATTAACCACCAGATATGTAAAGGAGGAAGTCTTTGAGGTTACTGCAGCCGCAGACACTGTGCAAACTCATGAGGAGCCCCAAATGAGAACTGCCTGGCTGACCAGGCTGACATTAGAAGCAAGAGAGCTCATCATACCACGCAATTGTTGTTGTTTTACTTCACTGCATTTGTGGTTGTTGGTCATGCAACAAGAAGTAACTAGAACAGAACTGGTAATGGGCAGCGTGGGGTGCTGACATAGGGATGCCAAGTATGTGCAGCACTGGCTTCAGAGCCAGGAGCCACGTGGGACCAGGGAGGGTGGTGAGCTCCCAGCAGAGGCTGGAGGACTTGAGGGTGCTGTGAGTGAGCGTTAAAGGGAAAATGCCTGAAGCTGGAGAAAGGAGACCCTTGATATGAGGTGGCAGGAGGTTTGGCCTCACTGCTGCTCATAGAAAAATAAGTAATGGTGAATGAGATGATTAACTGAGAAAATGTCCAGGCAGTGTGTCAAAGGTGCCACTTGGCCCTTTTTCTAGTTGCCTATAACAAAATGAGAGAGGAAATAGATGAGATAAAGAAGAACCTATTAAATACATAGGAGTCACTACCTGATGAGTCTAGAAAATAAACTATTTCTTATTCCCAGCTTGTTCAGAGAGCAATGATTCTCAAATCATGGAACTGCCTCCAGGCAAAGCCCTGATCCAGGGCTCTGTGGGTAAAGCATGGTTGAAGAAGAAAGCATGGATTTGACTTTACCCTTCTGTAAAATCTCAGAAAGGTTTAGGGCGGCACCTGAAGACCCTTTGAAAGAAACAGGTTGTCTAAGCCCTGTCAGGGCAGGACTGCAGGACCCTCTCTGTGAATGAGTGGCGTCTCCAGCCATCTCTGGGATGTTGTTCCTCAGCAGCATCCTGGGAAGCATGGCCTAGAGGAGACGTGTGGGTGTGGCTTTCATCAAATGGCATGAAGTCCACTAAGTTTTAGAAAATATTTGCAGAGTTGTGAAGGAATCCTATTGATAGGAACACTGTCCACTGGGACTAAAAGCGACGGAGACAGCAAACAATGAAAGGAGGGTTTGGATTCTCAAATGTCTACACTTAAGAAGCAAGCAGAGAAAACAGCTCTGGTGCAGACAAGTGCCACATATTCGTGGTGAAGGAAGGACCATTCAGAGAGTGGATTCCAGAGCCCAGGGTGGAGCCAAGAGCCATGGAAAGTTTTCTGAGCAGTTGGACTTAGCCCTGCACAAAGAACTGCCACACATGCGTGGCTGGACTTCAGGATCTCTGTGAACCAGTGACTCACAGGCTGCCTTTCCCTCTTTTGGAAAAGGAATGTCTCCAGTGGTGGTTTTATGCCTGTCCCGCCCCTATGTTGAGTGTGTGGGTGGCAGGTGATGTGTTTATTTCCATTCGTGGGTCTTCAGATGGAGGGTAACAATGCTTTAAGAGCTGGACTCAAGAGTGACCCAGGAGCAGCCTCATCAGAACCTAAACTTGATTGAGAAGTTGACATCTCTTTTTCTCCAGCTTGAGCCTGGTGTGTAATACATGTAATACGCAGCCCTTTGGAGGTCTTGGAGTGGGATGAATGGTTTGTGCATGTGGGAGAAATATGAATGCTTTGTGGCCAGAGGTAACATTGAGGAAGACTGAGAACATGCTCCCAAATTCTTTATGCTTCTTCCACCAAACGGTGGAGTCTGATTCGGATCCCTTTCCCTTTAATAGGGACTAGCCTAGTGCCTTTCCTCTTGTGAATAAAATGTAGCCAAAGTGAACTTTGAGGCTAGGTTGGAAAAGGTAGCATAGCTTTTCTGGCTCTCTAAAGATAGTTGCCCTTGAAGCGAATTGTTATCCTACAACCCCAGGCTGGTACAGATCCCAGGTACAGCGGCTCCAGCAAGGAGCCTTGGCTGGGGTTCCTGTTGAGGACAAATGTCCATCATCACCTGTAAGCCAGGAAACTTCAGATTCCTCCATCCCCAGCCACTGCGTGACTGCAACCACATGAGAAACCCCAAGTGAGGAACACCTGGAGAGCTCCAGCCAACCCCCAGGACTCGTGAGAAATAATAATTAATAATAATAGCCTGGGTGCAGTGGCTCATGCCTGTAATCCCAGCACTTTGGGAGGCCGAGGCGGGTGGATCATCTGAGGTCAGGAGTTTGAGACCAGCCTGGCCAACATGGCAAAACACTGTCTCTACTAAAAATACAAAAATTAGCCAGGAGTGGTGAGGCATGCCTGTAATCCCAGCTACTCGGGAGCCTGCCACAGGAGAATTGCTTGAACCCAGGAACCCAAGAGGGGGAGGTTGCAGTGAGCCAAGCTCACACCACTGCACTCCAGCCTCGGTGACAGAGCAAGACTCTGTCTCAATAATAATAATAATAAATGACTGGTATTATTTCATACCACTAAGCTAGGGTTGGCTTATTATGCAAACAACCAGCAACTCTGTACAATGAGCCAGGCGTAGGAGACACGAGAGGATAGTGGGGACCGTGGGAGACCACAGAAGGTGCTTTTCTGCTCGTCACTGCCCCAAAGAAACTGGAAGTAATTTCCTTATTTTGAAAACCCTGGGATGAGCCAAACACAATTGCTGTGAGCAGGACTCTACACATGCACTGCCTGCACGCCACTCCTGGGGCAAGAGCTAGTTAGTGTGATTGACACTGGGATGCAGAGAACCCAAGCAACAAAAGGCATGCCCTCTTGCCAACCTGCTCTTCTCTCTGCTCTCATTGCTTCCCATTCTGTTGGTGACTTCAAAAAAGAACATTTCCATTCCACAGCTGTATGCAAAGCTATGAAGCCCAGCCAGGCTGACCTTCTGGTGGCACGGTTAGGAAACAGTGTGTCTTATTTTTGGAAATTAGGAATTGCTAACCAGAAAGCCCAAACAAAGACCATAAATGCTAGAGACTGACAATGCTCAGAGGTTTTCGGGGTCTGACTCTGAGCTGCAAAGGCAATGCTTATTTATTCATTCCATTTAATACAGTTCAGTAACCTTTAGAAATATTTTGAAAGTTGAAATATGCAGTACAACTGGCAGCATCTAGACAAATTTATTTAGCCGGAGCTTGTAGCATTAATCAGTATCTGGAAATGAAGGGCTTCTATCTCCACTCAGTTTTTCGGGGGATTGTTGGACAAATTAAACATTTTGGTCAAACAATTTTTTGAAGAAGCATTTTTGACTCACGCCATGCAATCCGAGCAAGTGTTTTTGTAGAAGAGTTTTATTGTCAGGAACAGGGCTTTGGAAACCCCTGACCAAGAAGGCCTTAACCTTCCCCTCAGCTTGACTAGACATTAGAGGGACCTCTTCATACCACTAGGCCCTGACCTCCCTTTTTTTCTAGAGCGTCTACTATGGGGAACTCATAATTGCAAATTCTTTCTCTGCCCCATTGAGATGTAAATATTTTTAAAAGCCTCTTGCCAATTTGGGAGCTCAGGAATGCCTTTTCCAAGAAGCTAGGAGCCATCCCTTGGAAAGGGAACCACTAAAGGAGATGGCATCCCTATCTCCCAGTTTCTGTGGGAGAGTAGGAACTAACTTCAGTGGGCTCCAATCAGCAAATACAGATGGCCCAGTCATAGAGAAAAACATGTGTACACTCAGGAATAAGTCAACGTGCTGGGCACATCTCATGGATCAACTCTTCCCCACACCACCTTTCCCCACCTTCTTTCCACCAGTGCAGCCCAGCGCCAAAAACCCTCCTGCCTTTTGTTTCAGCTGGGTTAAGCTCAGACTGAGTTCTAGCCTCTCCCGAATTGCGATAGCTTTGAATAAAGTCTTCCTTGCCTGTCAGACTCTATCTGGTACATTTTTTTTGCTTTGAATCACACCATTGTTTTTTAGTTATTTATATTTTCATTTATATAAGATTTTGTATACTTATATTCTGAACTTTATAGGAGAGCCTGTTCACTTCTTGCAGGAATTACGATGTTTGTGGGTTGTCGTTGGTGTGAATTCCAAACCAAATGTTGCATTATGATTGAGTGAAAGGCAGGCCACCGATCTTCCAGAGCAGCCTCAAGTCCCACTGCTCAGTGTGCCCAGTGGGGATGTTGGAAATAGAAAAGATACAAAGAAGTCCGTGGTTCAGAACCCAAGGGCTCCTCGAAAGGCTTGGCATCATCTCTAATAAAGACTCGGCTTTTGCTCAAGATCCCTTATGCTTGAAACCTAACAGTCTCCGACAGTGTGTTCTTGATTATTCCAGCCACAGAAGAGGCACAAAGGGTGGCCTAGACCCAGGTGACTTCCTGTGGCACTGGGCTGGGCCTTCTCTGGCCAAATCTAGACTTGTTAGCTTTTGCCAGAATTTGTGATCTGAGCCACAAGAGCCTTTTTCCTCACATAGTCTATTTGTCACTTCTGCTTCTCCAAGGAGAGTGAAATTCTGCAGGCAACAGCCACAGCTTCTGGTCCCCTTTAACCTCACCCTGTAGTGCTGGGCACTGAGCAGATATTCAGTGTACGTCTTTGTTGGCTTGGCTAGAAAGATATTTGTATCTGTTACTTACTAACTGCATTTCCCATAGGCTATCTAGCAGTGCTGGCCTTTGAGAATCTGTGGGCTTTGGAGAAGTTTCCTTTGAAGCTTATCAGGTATAAGATCCCTTCCTTTGTTAACCCAGTTCTCCTATTTCCTCTCTACACACACATTGGCCACCACTTAGGCACCAATCACTGTGCCAGACACTGGGACAAAAACGTTAATTCAAGTCGCTAATCTGCACACTAAATTGAGAGTAGATTTCCTTCGTTAATAGATTTTGTCCACCTAAGAATTCATTTACTGAGTGAATACGAAATGTGATTTGATTCCTTCAAAGTCAATTTACATGAGCAACTCAGGCACACATCTACTGTGTACAGCTGAATGCCCAGTTTACATCTGTAGAAGCAGAAATTAATGTATCATGAATGGGAGGGGAAGTAGAGATATTATCTTATGTATCCTGATTATGTGTTCGGCAATTTGGCAATCTTTATGTATGTTTTCTTATTTAATTTTCACAACAGATCTTGGAGTTAGGCAGAATCGTTACGCTTACTGGATTGACAGGGATACGGAGGCTTATAACAATTAAATATCTCCAGTAAGTCCACACCATAGGGTACCTGATATCTGAACCCAGTTCTGTCTGACGTGGAACATGGGGTCCCACAAGGGGGGCAAGACTTCCACAGATTCTTGGGTCAGTATTATTTTCATGAGGGTACATTGCCTCTTCCTCACTGTTAAGAAAGCAGATTGCAGCCAGGCGCAGTGGCTCACACCTGTAATCCCAGCACTCTGGGAGGCCGAGGCGGGTGGATCACGAGGTCAGGAGATCGAGATCATCCTGGCTAACACGGTGAAACCCCGTCTCTACTAAAAATACAAAAAATTAGCCGGGGGTGGTGGCGGGTGCCTGTAGTCCCAGCTCCTCGGGAGGCTGAGGCAGGAGAATGGTGTGAACCTGGGAGGCAGAGTGTGCAGTGAGCCAAGATCGCGCCACTAGACTCCAGTCAGGGTGACAGAGCAAGACTCCGTCTCAAAAAAAAAAAAAAAAAAAAAGCAGATTGCAGGGAATATTACTCAGCCATAAAAGGAATGAGGTACAGATGCATACTGTGGTGCAGATGAACCCTGGAAACATTATGCTAAGTAAAAGAAGCCAGCATGGAAAGGTCACATGTTGTGTCATTCTGTTGGAACAAAATATCAACAACAGGCAAATCCATAGGAGCAGAAAGAAGATGAGTGGTGGCCCAGGACAGGATGAAAGTGAAAGTGGGGATGGCTAATGGATCTGAGGTTTCTTTTTAGGGTGATGAGAATGTTTTGGAACTATGTAGAGGTGAAGGACACACAACATCCTAATGTACTAAATGCTACTGAATTGTGCTCTTTAAATGGTGGCTTTATGTTATGTGAAATTTGCCTCAATTAAAAAGAAAAAAAAAAACAATAGAACTCCCCACTAATCTGGTGAGTCGGAAGAAAGGGCGGCTGCTTTCTGCACTGGCAAGGCCTGGGCCATGTTCTAACCTGTGATGCCATGCTGTGGGACTGCAATAGGACCAGGTGGGCATCCCTGCAAATTTTGACTTGGGGTCTGAATTAGCACTTGTTGGTGGAAGTGGGTCGTCAGGGATGAGTACGAGGGATCCATGCCAAGGTTATCGCCTCCAAGGGTAGCACAGCTGCAGAGAGCTCAGGCTCTGGCTGGGATCTAGCCCAGACCCCTCCCAGATGGGCAATTCTTCCTAGGCTCTTCCAAGCCTCAGTTTCCTCACCTGTGAGGCAATATCTTCCTCTTACTGATTTTGTGTGGGTTAAGAACCAAGGTATGTAAAGACCCAGTACTGTGCCTGACACATTCCCAGTGAGCCCCCAGCCAGTGGGACCTCACAGGACAGTGCTCTGCCATGGCACAGAGACCCTGTTGGTAAAGGTCAGGTTGTGTTGTGCCCCACATAGCTCCAGAGCATGCAGGTTACTCAGCAGGGCAGTAAGGTGTAAGCACATGGTCTTGAGGGACCTTCCCAAACTCCCCCATACATAATTTCCGTAGCAAATGCCCTCTGCTTTCCCGGGCCCTATGGCAGGTCTGATTTTGTTCTACTGATTCCCCACGGGCCACATGCATCAGCTTCAGAAACACAGGAGCTGGTGTTCACACACACAGCGTCCTTGGGGAGGCTCTCCCAGCCCACAGGCAGTGAGATTCACAGGTGCCTTGGAATTTATCAATCACACAGTGGCTCGTAGGAACCATGGCCATGACAGTCCCTTCTCTGAAGGACGAAAGTGCCTAGTGCAAGTTGCCTTGACCCAGAGAACAAAGCGCCCTTCTTGGAGTGCAGTGTGTTTACTTGCAATCTGGTGTTCGTTTTCAGAATGTCTGAAGCATCCTTTGGACCAAAGGCTGCTGCATAATAGAGGCCCCCAGCTCTTCCAGGGCTCCTTGACATTTGGGAGGCAATAGCTCTATTGTTCTCTGCCTCAAAGATATTAAGCACAAACCCTTGAGGATGCTTTCTGTGTCTTTTTGCTTGAGGCAGGAGAAAAGCAAAACTTTGTCTTTTCCTCTTGAATGTGAACACTCAGGGGCTAAATCAAGAAACAACCAACACATAATCATATGCAGGAGGGTTGGTAGAATTTGCTCTTCGGCTTAGGGACAGCTGCAGTAAGCTTTGTCATGAGCAATTTGAAGCCTCAAGAAAAAGTCGTGCTCAAGCCCCCTGGCTTTATCCAGCTGAGCATGACTGAAGTCCCAGCTGCCCTCCTCTCCACTTGAAGCTCAGCCTTGCATACCTGCTTTTGTAGCCAGAGCATTGTGATGAGAGGGAGGATGCTGCTCCGGGCTGGATTCAGGGTGGGATCACGCTCACCTTAGATCCCAGCTGTGCTGCTGTGGTTCTGGGGGCCATGCACTACAAGGAGGTCTGCAAGTGTCCACTCTGATCCATTCCTGACCTTGAGAGTGGCTGTCCTTGTGACTGGAATATAGCCTGAGGGGAACTTTTAGGGGTGCCAGTCATGTTGTGTTGCTTGGTCTGGGTGCTGGTTATATGAATTTGTGCAGTTTGAGAAAATTCATCACACATTCGTTATCTCAATAAATACACCTTTCAAAAGGTATCCCTGAACTGATCTGCAGTAGCTGCACTGATTCCCCATCCCTGTTCCTTTACACTGAATGATGAGTTGGACATGCCCATGGTAAGTCTCTGAGCTCATAAGGCCTTAATGAAAGGTTGCACATGGGCACTGAAGACCTTTGAGATAATGAAGGTGAGGAAGAGTGCTCCAGATGGAGGGAACAGGCATGCTGGAGCTCAGACCCCAGAGACGCATTAGAAATGCTGGAAGCCCCATGGAAGGGCAGCATCTGCATGCTATTGACGTGAGCTGAGGAGTCCAAGGGGTTCTTGTAAAATACCCTGCCCCGTATCTGGATCTGACCATCTGACTTCGAGTCCCCTGTCCTTTCAATGTCTCCACCCAGCCCGCCTCAGACCTCCCACCTACTTCCACTCCTGGAGGGACAGGCTCTCCACCCTATGTTGTGTCCTGTCTGTGACTGAGCCCTAAGTCTCAGGCCACACCTTTGTTCTCGTCTTCATTTCCTGATCCTGTCCTTGCCCACGTCCTGCACCCAGATCAGACCCCAAACCTCCTCTGGTATTTTTGTCTTCACCAATGTCCTGGTGCGGGACAGCTGGTCTACCTGGTAACAGCAAAGCCTGCCAGGCAACTATCCTGTCTCTATCAGCACTGCCTTTACCACAGCGGCCTTGTCCTGCTGCCCACCTAGCAGTGGAATGCGATATTTTAGAGAACTTTTTCCTCTTAAGAAGAAAGGCAGCCCGTAAAAACTGTGCTCTTTTTTTTTCCTGCTCCATTTTCAGTGAAACCAGAGGACAGATGGTCATCGTCCCCCACGTTAAAGAAGAAAAAAATCTCACAATTAAAACTGAAATGACCAGCATGTAAAAATATCATCTCACCAGACTTCTAAAATACAAAATAAATAGCAACATTTCCTGATTGCAGTAAAGCTCAATGGTGGAGTTCTCTTTTTCAGAGTAGGCCAAATAATCATATAAGCTCACAAAACTTTAAAAGAACATAAATGATTTCTTTCATTTCTTAACCAAGGATTGTGAGGCACTAATTTACATGACCTCTGTCTGTCTTCGCGGCAGGGGACTTTAGTGCAGTTGTGTTCAGAAGGGAGTCTCATGAGGACCGGGGCCACTTGGAGCCTCAGTGCTATTTTCGTGTCAGCAGACAAAAGTGGGAACAAAGCCGGCCTTCGTTTCAGATATGCAGGGGAGCTTGCTGCTGCACGAAGCTCTCAGAAATACTCAGAAGATGAACAATGGCTCCCAGAGAACATGAGCAAGACACATTTCAATTTCAGAAACAAATGCACATGAAAGATCATCTTTTATTGGATAACATACGTTAAGTTATCCTCTTTTCAAAAACAACCAGGAAACAGTGACCTTTCCAATGCCTTCATCAGCTGCAGTTTTAGGAGAACATAATAAATGCCACTAGACACCGTGGAGCAGAGAACACAAGGATTCAACAAATTAAACTTTGGAACACACACCAAAGACACCCAGAGTGGACCTGTGTATACAGTCACTGCTATTGTATTATTTTTTCCATCAAAAAGTTGACATTCAGAATATTCAAGATATATGACTGCCCTTTCAGACTTCAAATTTGGATTTATTTCCTGTTGATGCTGTGTTTATTTAGACTTGTATTAATGTCATGCATCAGAAATGGGTTACCATGAAAACAAAATTTCTTACTTGACTTTTGCTCTCCAAATTCAGCATGGATGCCAGTAAAAGAATGAGATGTTAGGTTAGGTTTGATGTGCTTATAGCTCTTTATATGTAAAAGTGTAGTCACTGAAATCTTTTCTGGTGTGATTTTCCTTCCATCATTTTGTTTATGAGAATGTATGAGTTAATAAGCTACAAAGAGCTAGAAATTAAATTAGGTTTAAAATTCAGGGAAATAGAATAAAGAGAATAGGCTTACATATATATTGGGAAAGTGATCACATCTGGATGGTTTGGAGGGCCTCAGGAGAAAAGCCAGTTCCCTGTGCTAGAATTTGTCCTCTTTCCTGCTTTTACGGCTTGCACATAGGTTTGTATTGTCTTCCTGAGGTTTACTTACCAGCAAGGTTTCATCACCACCACCAGCTTATTTTCAAACCAAGTATGATTGTTGTGACTTACAAATTTTCTTGTCTTCTTCTTGTTCCTACACTCACTTTCTTAGGCTCTGGGACTATGGAAAGGACAAATGACAACTGCCACGTGAGCTCACCTCAGTGCTAAGATGCCTTATGGGGCCTCCTGTATACTGGGGGCAAAGCTAACCCTGTTTCCAACTGACAGGGCTATGCATGTCTCCTCGGACTTGATACTCAGAGGTTTTTTTTTGTTTTTTTTTTAGCTCAAAATATCAAGTAAAGTAAATCATTTAATCTTTCTTGGGAATGAACTGTTGTGTTGGCCAATAATGAACATGAACATGATGCATCTGAAAGTAGAAGATGCTAATCTTGCAAATCTATTTTCTTTTCCTTAATGAGTACAAAGAGATTTTTTTTTTTTAAGTCTGTGGTCCTGCAGAAACCAAAAGATTATGGCATACAATTATCTCACTGTCAAAAATTACACTTTGGTTGAAAATGAAGTCTACTTTCTTGAATATTTAGCCTTTAATTTTTTTTTTGTTTTGTTTTGTTTTTTGAGATGGAGTTTTGCGCTTGTTGCCCAGGCTGGACTGCAGTGGCGTGATCTCGGCTCACTGCAACCTCCACCTACCAGGTTCAAGCAGTTCTCCTGCCTCAGCCTCCCAATTACAGCTGGGATTACAGGCATGCACCACCATGCCCAGCTAATTTTGTTTTTTTTTTTAAAGTAGATATGAGGTTTCACCGTGTTAGCCAGGCTGGTCTGGAATTCCTGACCTCAGGTGATCCTCCCACCGCAGCCTCCCAAAGTGCTGGGATTACAGGCGTGAGCCACCACACCTGGCCTAATTAATCTCTCTTTTTCATTTAAGCTCATTCTCCATTACAAGTTCAGATATGACAGCCAAGCATTTACTGAGGGCTAATAATGCAGATGACTGACCCCAATGGCAGCCACACCTGGAGAGGTGCCGAGCACTTGCAACTCTGGTCAGAGGCTTGCTCCAGGGGTGAGGGGTAGGAGCAAAGTCATCCAGATGAGTGTTCATCTCTCTGGGAAGAAGAGGTCAGAGAGGGGTCTCAGGATAAAGTAGAACCAAAGACCTTGAAGGTCAGGCAAGCTTCAGAGAGACTTAACACAGGTAGTTGCCCAAGGCAGAAACTCTCCTCTATTTCACCCCATCCCAATTTATCTGTTACCTTTTACCTCTCAAACATCTCTTGACCACATCCACTTGTAAACTGCCCTCTTCCCACATTGTAGCTCAGCTACCACCACTCCTTCCTTCCTGGACGGTTGAAGCAGCCTTCTCTCAACGTTCTGTTCCTACACACTCGCTGTTCTCTAACCCATTCTCCATGTGGCAGTCAGAAATGCAAAACTCATCCTGCCCTTCTCCATTGCAAACTTTCAAGGACTTCCCATTGTCTCTAGGATTGAGCCTAAACATTTTAATCCTTATGTCCCAGGCCCTTCACAACCTGACTCCTACTTGCTACTAACCTCATCTCATGATGCCCTGACTTGGTTCCCCCAGCACTCAAGTCTTAGTCGATTTGTTTAGCTCCTCAAAAACACCGTGCTCTTCTCTGTCTCTTTCTGTCTCTGTCTCCCTCTGTTTCTCTGTCTCTTGTTTCCTCCTCCATCTCCTGGCCTTCTACATACTATCCCCTTTGCCTAGAATCCGGTTCTTCTCTTTCTTGCCTGGCTATCTCCTGTTTATCCACTAAGAATCAGATTAAATATCACTTCACCTGGGAAGCCTTCCTTGACCCTCATGGAGACCATCAGAGTATTTTTCACACTTTATTATCCCTATTTGATTTTTTTTATTAGGCTATATATAGAAGTCCATAAATTATGGACTTCAGCCAAATCTATTTTTGTAAAGTCATATTCGCCATGCCCATTTATGTTTATATTGTCTACGGCTGCCTTTACACTGCAGTAGCAGAATAGTTGTGACAAGGAGGCATATGACCCACAAATCTCAATTATTATTATCTGGCCACTGACAGAATGAGTTTGCTAATCTCTGCTAGAAACAATTAGCTCAGATATCCCGGCATTATTCCATCATTATGACCTGGGACAGTGCCCAGCAGTAGTCATTTATTAGATATTTGTTGAATGGGTAAATAAATGAGTGATTGTTGCACACACAGGCAGAGGAACACAGCACTAAAGCCAGACAGTGGACACAACTGGATTACCTTTGCAGAAGGTTTGCTATGTAGAAAAATACTAAGCACTGAGTTTCTTACTGCTGCTATTGCTGATATTATTTCTACCAGTTATGTATTGACTGTTTACCACATGCCACATACAGAGCGAACTGACTTACCTGGCTTTTCTCATTTAATCCTCTTCACAATCTAATATGGCTGGTTCTATTGTGATACCTATTTTACACAGAAATCAACTGAGTCTGAGAAAATTCAAGGGATTGGCCATCATTCTACAGCTAGGAAGTGGGCCATGGGGAGCCCACCATTTTAATCTCTATGCTTCCAAATGTATTATCTCTCCTGTCTATTTGAGGATCGTGTCTTTAGTTTCATTTTGCTTTGATGGAAAACATCTTTTTTTTGAGAAATTGGCTAGGTAGCGAGGTGAATGGTTTTTTGTTTTGTTTTGTTTTGGGTTTTTTTGGTAGAAAATTGGCCTTCTGTATTGGAATTGGATTTCTCACAAATTTTATTGCAGCCAAAGGTATAAAATACATTTTCAAAATAGTTATATTTTAGCTGAAAAAATGCCCTAGTATTCGGCTACTAAGAAAATTATAAAATTATAAAATCAGAAACTGCATGAGAGGGA
The DNA here is from genome assembly GCF_029289425.2 of Pan paniscus. Lineage (NCBI taxonomy): Eukaryota > Metazoa > Chordata > Mammalia > Primates > Hominidae > Pan > Pan paniscus. Next base: position 66,226,089 of record NC_073270.2, read on the forward strand.
CTGGTAAGAACCACCATAACCAAATAATTTCAATTACAAACAGCAGCAGCATTGCTGAGAGGTGTTTTAGTAGTTAAGGAATATGAGTTTTCTCCTGTGTGTAAAGATCTGATGAGTGTTGGTGATTGGTTCAAGATGCCAAGGACATATCAGCTTTGCACTGGATTATAAATAGCACAGGTATTTCAGCACAGTGTCTGTGGTACTCAGCAGAATAAACAGTTATATCCTATACTGACAGTGGAGTAATGTTTAGAGTTTGACTTTGGCTTTCTTTTCGCTCCTAACTTCTCAAAGTTGGAGTCACATTTTTATTCATTTATCTTCAATCCATGACATTATATGTGATTCATATTTTGTTTGTCTTTTTTCTTGCTTAGTGAGTTATTTACTCTAAAATAGGTCCATAGAATGAAGAAGAATTGAGTGCAAAATAAAAAGCCAAAGAAAACTTATATTTCCAAAATTTGATGAACTAGCTGGAAAAGGCAATATTCATGATTGATAAGGAAGCTTGCTTGGTTGAAGGATGAGGTTGTCCATCCAAAGGGAAAAATAATTTGAGCTTAGTGTCATGGCCGAAGTTAGAAGTGATGGAATTGAACATTTGAAGTAAAATCTTCAGTTTCTCTTATGATACAGTCCTTTAAAAAGTTTAACTATTTGAATTATTAAACAAAAACCTCCAAAGAAAAGCCCAGGACCAGATGGTCCTACTAGTGAATTCTACAAAACATTCAAAGAAGAATCAATATACCAATTCTTCTAAAACTCTTCCAAAAAATAGATATGAGAGCATTTTTAGCTTATTCTATGAGGCCAGAACTACCTTGATACAAAAGTCAGGGGAAGACATCACAAGAAAAAAACAGACCAGTTTGCTCCATGAATATAGACACAAAATACCAACAAACCCAAGTTAGCAGCATATTGAAAGGGCTATGCACAGAACCAAGTGGGAATCATTTCAGAAACACAAGGGGGGTGGTTCAACATATCCAACTCAATCAATGTAAGGTACCACATTAGGAGAAGGAGGGAGAAAAAAAAGATGATCTCAATAGATGCAAAAAACAAGAAAAATATTTGATGAAATTCAACACCCTGTCAAGGAAAAATAAAAACAAACACAAACTTGAACTAGAAAGGAACTCTCTCAACTTGATACAGGCCATTCATGAAAAACCAAAGCTCATTCATACTCAATGGTGAAAGACTGACAGCTTTCCCCTAAGATTATGGACAAAACAAGGGTGCCCACTTTCACCATCTTTCCAGCATTGTTCTGGAATTCTGTCCAGAGAAGATAGGCAAGAAAAAGAAATTAAAAGACACCCAAATTGGAGAGGAAAAATAAAACTATCTCAAATTACAGATGATATAATCTTATGTAAAAACCCTAAGGAACCCAGACACACAAGCTATTAGAACTACTTAATGACTTTATTAAGATCAACACAAAAATAAATGAATAGCAATGAATCATCTGAAAGGAAATTAAGAAAAATAATTCCACTTATAGTAGTGGAATTTCAATAGAATGAAATACTTTAGAATCAATTTAACCAAGGAAGTGTAAGATATTACATTGAAAACTAAGATATTGTGGAAAGAAATTAAAGAAAATCTAAATAAATAGACATTCCATGTTCATGGTGGGAATATTAATATTAAGGCAGTGATATGGCTTGGATGTTTGTCCCCTCCAAATCATGTTTAAATGTAATTCCCAAAGTTGGAGTTGGGACCTGGTAGGAGGTGTTTGTGTCACAGGGGTGAATTCCTCATGAAGTGCCCTTCCCAAGGTAATGAGCTCTCATTCTGTTAGTTCACGAGAGTTGGTCCTCTAAAAGAGCCTGGCATCTCTCCTGCTCCCTCTCACCATGTGATACAACAGCTCTCCCTTTGCCTTCCACCATGATTGGAAGCTTCCTGAGGCTCTCGCCAACAGCAGATGACAGCAGATGACAGCACCATGCTTCCTGTAGAGTCTGCAGAACCATGACCCAAAATAAACCTCTTTTTCTGTATAAATTAGCCGGCCTCAGGTATTTCTTTATAGCAAGCCCAAAATGGACTAACACAAATGACAATACTCTCCAAATCAATCTATAGATTAATTGTAATCCCTATCAAAATCCTGATGGCTTTCTATAAAGATAGAAAAACTGAACCTACAATTCTTATAAAAATTCAAGGGACTCAGAATAGCCAAATCTGTCTTGAAATGGAAGAACAAAGTTGGAGGACTCACACTTCCTGACTTGAAACTGACTACAATCGTACACTAATCAGGATGTATAACACTGGCATACGTATAGCCAGAGATCAAGGGAATAGAATTGAGAATAGAGGGGAAAAAAGCCTAATATATGGTCAATTGATTTGCAACAAGGGTTTCAACATAATTCAATGGGATGGAATAATCTTTTCAACAAATGGTGCAGAGACAGCTGGATATCGCATGCAAAAGAATGAAATTTGACCTGTCTCATGTCACATACAAAAACTAAGTTAAATTGTATCAGAAACAGAAATTAAGTGCTAAAACACTGCTGAATGGAAGCAAAGATCTAAATAAATCAAAAGATATCCTGTGTCCATGGGTTGAAAAACTTAATGTTGTTAAGACAAATTGTTAAGCTCTTAGAAAAAAAAATGGGGTAATTTTTTATGACCTTAGATTTGGCAATGGTTTCTCAGATGTGACATCAAAAGTATAAACAACAAAAACATAAAATAGATAATTTAGACTTCATCAGTTTTAAAATCTTTTCTGTATCAAAGGATACTATCAAGAGTAAAAAGATAATCCACAGAATGAGAAAACATTCTCAAATCACATATCTGATAAGTGTCTAACACCCAGAATACAAATAATTATTATAACTCAACAACAAAGACTAACCTGATTAAAAATGGGCAAAAGCCCTGAATAGACATTACTACAAAGACGTACAAATGGTCAACAGGCATATGAATAAATGTTCACCATCAATATCATTTGGGAAATTCAAATCAAAATTACAATAAGATAATACCACTCTGTACCCACTAAGATGGCAACAATAATAATAGTAAGCAAAGCATAGCAAGTGTTGGTGAGAATGAGAATCAACTGGAACTCTTCCACCTTACTGGTGGAAAAGTAAAGCAATGCAGCCACTGTGTAACACAATCTAGCAGTTTCTCAGTAAGTTAAACACAGAATTACCATATGAACCAGCAAAATCACTCCCAGGTATAAATCCAAAAGAATTGAAAACAAGTGTTTGAACAAAAATTTGTACATAAATATATATAGTTGTGCAATTCACCATAGCTAAAGGTAGAAACCCCAAATGCCCAATCGATGAATAAGTAAAATGTAGTATATCCCCAAAATAGAATGGTATTCAGCCATAAAAAGGAATGAATTACTTATACATGCTAAAACATTGATGAACCTTCAATCCTTTACACTATATGAAAGATGCCAGACATGGAGGTCACATATTGCATGGTTTCATTTGCATGAAATGTCCAGAATAGGCAAATCAATAGACACAAAGTAGATGAGTGGTTACTAGAAACTAGGGATAGAGAGTGATGGTAAGTGATAACTTCATAGGTACATATTTCCTCTTAGGACAATAAAACATTCTAGAACTAGAGAGTGATAATGGTAATGGTTGCACATGTGAATATACTTAATACCACTGAACTGTATGTTTCTCTGTTTACAAAAGCACTATGTGTTCCCTACTAAAGGTTTCAGGCACACAAAAGCAGTAAGAGAAAAATGAAATGTACCTGTATTCCTTAAAATTAACTACAGTTATTTTTTTAAATGTTGATCCTTCCAGTCTGTCATGTGCATATGGGTGTGTGCACACAATATTTATTTTCATTTCTAACAAAACTGTTATTATACAGTACATAATGCTTTATAATCTGTTTCCCCCCTTCCTATATCATGAACATTTTCCCATTGTCATTTTGTATTCTCCCACATCACATTAAATGCCTAGATAATATTCCATCTTATGGATGTAACATAATTTATTTAGCCAGTTTCTATTGTTGGATGGATTCTAACATTTTAGAGTTGGAATACACTACAGACATTATCGCATCCAACTTATTTCTTTCCCGAGGTTTATAGCTGTAAGCCTTAAACACATGGCACACAAAGACCATTCACATTTTGAAAACAGAGTTAATTTTCCACTTTCCAGCTGGATTTGGGTGTTGTATGGGCTTTGGATTCACCATTCAGGAACCTGAAAGATGGAAATGGTGGTGGGGAGTGTGGTTAGGAGGGGGAATGAGCCAGGTGTAAAATAGTGCCCAAACATCAAAATTCTATCCTGAATGGTTTTGTTTTCCTGAAAAATAGATATGGAAGACCACAAAATAGGTTGCATTGAATCTGTTGTTGACAGCTCCATCATGCAAAATAGATAATGCCTCAGAGAGAAGCAAATAAGTAGCAGAGCCCATGGCAATGAATGCCTCCTGTATTGAAGCAGTACTTTGCCTTACCCACAGTTCACAGAATGAGAACATCCCATCACTTGGTCACACTGTGCTGAGCTTCCCTTTGTGTTTCCAGAGGCGTATGAGCCAGGCATGAGAAGCAGTTCTTTACTTTTTCATTTTCATTGACGGTCAGAATCAGAGAAATCAGGATATTATCCAACAATGTCTTTAGATCCAGGTGACTCATATCAGGGTGAAAGTAAATATGTTCATTCCTTGAGGTATATAAGAAACACAACACATATTTTGGATGCCTTGAAAATCAGTGAAGCTGATATGTATGTTTCCTAAGACGTTTCTCATGATAGGTAAGGTTTTATAGCTAAAGCCATTAGACCTTACTTGTCACCAGGTCATTTCTCTTGTGGGTGACTTCTTACTGACTCCTTCTGTTGGTTTAGTTGGGTGTAGGAGGGTGCAGATGAGGCCTCATTAAATTGGCTAGATTTAAGCTTAGGCATTAATCCAAGTCGGATTGGTTTTAAGAAGGATCATTTCTTGACCTTTCTTCCTATTACATTGAGTGGATTTTTCTTACTGAGTTATAAGAGGAGGGCATAAAACTCAGGCACCAATTATTTTCGTGTGTGTGTGTGTGTATATATATATATATATATATATATATATATATATATATGTAAACAGGAAAATAGATATTTATTTGTGTTTAATGACTTGTGCCAGTTACAGAATGATTTCTGTATGGCCCCAGTATGTCTTGACTAACTTGATGAGCTTTACGGAATAAATATCTATTTATGTTTAGTTGCAAGCAAAAGACATAGAAATAATATGTAATATATATATAACAAATATATATTATATGTTTATATATATATTATTATTTCTATGTCTTTTGCTTCCCATTAGACTGTATTCATGGTACACAGAAATTTTGAAAGGTTGTTCAACTGAATGAAAGATGAAATATTTATTTCCATTATGGTTTCTAGGCTTTATGTTTTGATTAGTAAGGCCTTCCATCTTCAACATTACTGTTTGTTTTTAATATTTCTTTGTATTTTATTTCTACATGTATGTAGAGAGTGCCCCCTCTCCTACTTAGCTCTCTTAGCCACCCTGGATTTCATTATTTTTTTTAATATGGTGTGAGGCAGGGAGATGAGGAATACTATTTCAAGGCCACCAGCTATAAAACCTTGTTTTCCAATAACAGATGACTACTCAGAATGCATTTTCTCTCCTTGGAAATAAAACATAAAAGAAGTCCTGCTTGTTGACAGTGGTAGAAACTTCATTTTATATGAACTCCTGGTCACTGAACTCCTAACAGTCTTATTCCTAATAAAAGCTAACACAAACCTTAGACATGTGTTTCTAAATAGCCCCTTGGTCACCCTTCTAAGGGAAGACATTCTAAAGTCATTCACAGGTTTATAAAATGCTTTCTCATAACTTGTGCCAGTTACAGACTAATTTCCATATGGCCCCAGTATGTCTTGACTAACTTGATGAACTTTATGGAATAAATAGATAAGTATAGGAGATAAGGTCAAAACCCCTAAGTCCAGAAAATTCTCTTAAGAAAGACTTCTCCTTTGTGCCTGGTCCAGGGAATTTGATTTATATGCAATTGGCCATGGGGAAAAATAAGAGATCCACTGATGGGACGAAGCTTCCCAAGGGGTAGGACTTACAAGCAAGTCATGGTGCTCAAGGTTTGCATGGAGGTTTGTGACCTAGAATCTCAGTGATCCTGGCTTCAGCCTTCTACCGTTTTGATAACTTCTGTATGGTTTGGCTGCATCCCCACCCAAATCTCATCCTGAATTTTAGCTCTCATAATTCCCATGTATCGTGGGAGGTAACTGAATCACGGGGGCGGGTTTTTCCCATGCTGTTCTCATGATAGTGAATAAGTCTCACAAGATCTGATGGTTCTAAAGAGCAGTTCCCCCGCACGTGCTCTCTTGTCTGCCGCCATGTAACACGTGACTTTACTCCTCCTTCAGCTTCCGCCATGATTGTGAGGCCTCCCCAGCCATGTGGAACTTTGTCCATTAAGCCTCTTTCCTTTATAAATTACCTAGTCTCAGGTATTTCTTCATAGCAGTATGAAAATGAACTAATACAATTTCCTTGATGAAAGAGGATTTCTCCTTTGCTAGCAAAGGGAACACAGTTCAAACCAGCATCTGTCAGCTGAGATACCTTGTTCCTTCTTTGTTTACCAGACTATAGACAAGTGCAAAGAGCCTCTTCTAAATGCAGTGGAGCTAGGTAAGTTAACCAGAAGGAAGGAAAAGCACACTGAGTGATCCGGGGCACAACGACCACTGAGTTATTCCAATGAACAAAATGTCCTCATCGATTGAATCACTTAGTCACATGAATTTCTCCCACTAGTGCATGTTGACCTTCTGGTGGAAGCATCGCCGCCCACAGAAACTTCCTGCCCTTGTTCTCAGAGCATTTCTTCCTAGCGTAGTAGCTCTGGTAGTGTTAGCAAAAGACTAGAGGTGACTCAGTAAGGAGGGGTGCACTATCCCGCCCCACATCACATGCTGAACTGAGAAAACAGCAAAGGCCAGAGGACATTGCTGAGTGGAGGCTGCGATGCTGTATTCACATTGATCTCTGATGCAATTAACAAATTCATAATGAACATATTCCCTCTGGAAACTTTTGGGAGCTATGCATGTTTTCTAGCAACCAGGTGAATTCAGGGAGGACTGAAGGTTTCCAGAGCCCAGTCCCCTCCTGGAGCTCACCTTGGCTTTTTCTTCTTACCCTCCTGAAATGTGTTCCTATTTAGTTCTTTAAAAACATGAGTCATGAGCCTGCCACGCTAGTACCTGCTGGGAGATGAGAGGGGAGACTTATTTCAGTTAGAGTCTCTCCCTTATTCTTTTGTCAGTGTCTGGCCAGATGGAAATTGTCAAATTCTGTCATAGCAGGAAGCTCTGTGACTATCCAGGGTCATGAATTATGTTTTTTTTTTCCAAGCTAGAGATTGAACCATTCTCAGGTCTAGAGGTTCCTTATAGGGATGGAATTCCAGGATTTCAGAGGGCTCTTCTTATGAAAAGAAAATATTGCTCAGGCACCAGTTCATTCATGTGTTTGTGTGTGCTGGCAAAGTAAAGATGGTTTCTTGGAATTGGGTTCAGTATCTTACACTTACTGGCACCTGAATGCCCATTTAATTGCTGTTAAACCCAGCCATAGATCTTTCTCTTTTCCAAGTTTTTGATCTCCCAGAAGTCCAAACGTACCATTAGGTGCCAAGGAACACCACACCTGCTTACAGCTCTGTGGTCATCACAGAGAAAGTTAGTGGGAAAAGGGCCTGGAGCTGGCTGAAGGTGCATGCTGGCTTGAGGCTGGCACCTCTACCCTTGGGATATTGGCATCTGACCTTGTACTTGGGAACCTCGCCACAGAGAAGCAGATGGACCTGGGGCTGGAGCAGCCAAGAGACTCCGCTTCTGCATCCAGAGTGTTTGTGGCCGAGTGAGTCTCTAATTCACAATGTCAAATAAGCTTGCCTTCCACAGCCTCAACTCCCTTGGTGAAGGACAGGGGCTCTGCGCCAGATATACTTCAGAATGTACAAAGTGGAGCCTCTGTCTGAGCCCCTTCCTGAGAGCTGAGTGGATGCTCTACAAGGTGTGTCGACAGCTGGCTGCACAGGTGACCTCTGCTGGGACCCTGGAGAAGTCCCTTTGGCTGACGTGGCAGGAGGTGGCTCTGGGACACAGTGACATGTCCCCTGACAGGCCTAAGTGACAGAGAGTTGCTCGTTGCCTGGGCTTCAAACCAAGCTATGCTGTTTAGCAGACTGGAAGCAAAAACTAATATCAAGGGGGAGAAAAATCCGTGGAAGGGGTATTGGGTGCCAGCATGCCTTTAGCACTTCCTATCTACCAGCCTGTGAGCTAGGGCGGCCATCACAGGCTTATTGTTATGGTGTCCTTTTGATAGCTGAGACTGAAGGTTAGAGAGGTCATGACACTTGCCCCAGGTTACAATGTGAAGCCAAGGAGACAAGACCCCAGCCAAGACTATCTGAAATGAGACAAGACCCCCACTAAGGCTGTCCGACTCAGCCATATCAGGTAAATCCTTCAGGCCTATGCTGTGAGTAGAGATGGTATTTAACACAATCCTCCCCAAATCAACTAAAGATAGTGAGGAAAAAAAACAAAGTCTCCCCTCCCACCTTGACTCTTGCAGCTTGAACTCCCCTCCTCCTCGCACCAGTAGCCTTGACCATGTGACAGCAAAACCAAGTTTGCTTTAGCAGATTCTGTCTCCTGACCTGCTGCAAAGATCTGGGGAGGAAGCTACTTTCTTTTATGCCCTGTAACTGTTTTTGGTATAAAGCCTTAGAAGATGAAGCCTATCCTGATTCATCTATTCCCCAAATATCTGTTTTTCTTCTCTCCCGGGGTCTGACCTTCTCCTCTTCTTTCTGCACAGTGTCGGCTGTCACAGATCGCAAATCTAAACGAGTCCTATAATTTCCCCAACAATGTCCAATTGGTGAACGTGGCAGCTGAATAGGCACTGTGTACGTATTGAAAACCCATAGGCAAGCAAAAATGACAGCCGCTTTTTTACAAATGTGACTGAAACTTACCAACTCCTCCTCCCCCCCACCCTCACTGGGGGTCTTATTATTTTCACAATTACTAGTTAGATAGAAAGCAGGTATGTATGTGTGTGTGCACGTATGTGTGTGAAGCTTCCTGGTTGCTCAGATACAAAGAGAGAACACGTTCTGTTTGTTGTTTTAAAATCTTAAAAAAATATTAGCTTTCTTGCCTTTACTCTCCAGCTTACAGCCTACAGGTGCAGGAAAACCCCAACTGTGGTCCCTACTCAGCCCTTTGTGCAAAGGGTGCAGACATTTCCTTCAAAAAGGTTAGGTGCTGATTTGCATGGGGCTTACATGTACTTAGCATATTGATTGCTCATTTCCAGCCCAAGGCTGAGCACCCAACCTCCGGCGCTGCCCCTCCCCTTCTGCCACCCACCTCACGCCTATCTGCTGCAGGTGGATTTTTAACTACAAATCCAACATGTATTTGGGGAGCTCCACCTTGAGGTGAGAAGCTCCTTCAGAGTGATGGTGAGTACCTAGACCAGAAGGAATCATGTTTTAGAAAATGCAGTAATAAAGTTTCAGGAAGACTCATGTTGCTATAATTTTAACAAAATTTAAAGGCCAAGATGATATTCCTCAACATACAGAACTCAGTTTCTTTTTTTCTTTCTATCAGTCTGGTGGGAAGAATAAGTTGTATACTGACCAAGTGCAAGTCACAGGGGGTAAAGCTGAGACCTCCCCTAGAATTCCTTCTTGAGATCTCACATTTCCTTCCTATTCTGAAGGATATCAGTCAGTGCACATCTGTTAAGATGACCACCAATGTCTTGTACCACTGTTCTAAGGAGGTCTGCCTTCCTTGTCTTCCTGGCTGACATTCTGTATTAGGGCCCCACATTTGCTCACACTTTTCTCCATATACACAGAGGCCACGTGGTTGCTTCATTTGTGTGTTAATTTTTTGTATATAACTGCTCCAATCTTCCTCCTGAGCTGTCCCATTTGCTTTATAAGAAATGGGAGAAAAATTCTAGTTCGTGCCAATCATCTTGGAGTTAGTCTCCTGAAATAATGTGTTTAGGATGGTAAACCTCAGTCGCAACTTTCAGATTTCTATCACCTTCCATTCCTTTCCAAACCAAAAGATTAGGTGTAGAGGTACAGTGTGTTATGTGTTTGTGGCAGAGGAAAGCAGGAAGCTGTAGATTTACAGGGCACCTAGGGAACCTTCATGCGTCCCCTCCTCGGGTATCTGCAGGGACGTCCATTGTCACCCTGGTTGCTGCAAGTCACATGGTCCTACTGAGATCATATTTTCATTTCTATTGCTGAGTAACAAATTGTCCCCAAACTGAGAGGCTTAAGATTATTTTTCTCACAATGTTGTGGGTCAGAAATTTGGGAAGGGCTCAACCATCCAGTCTCTCATGTTGTTCACCCAAAATGTCAGCCAGGACTGCCATCATTTGAAAGCTCAACTGGTCAAATGTTCAGAATGACTGGCTGTCGACACTGGTCATCAGCTTGGAGTTGAACTGGGCTGGCAGCCAAAGGACTGACATGAGGTCGAATCATGGTGGATTCAGGATAGTCGAGCTCCGTGCACAGCACCTAAGACGTCAGAGAACAAATGTCTCGCCAGCAAAGAAGAAACATGTTGCCTTGTAGCACCAGGTTTCAAGAGTAACACTGCACCACTCCAGCATAACCTGTGGTTAAAAATGACCTCGAACCTGCCTGTACTCAAGGGTAGAAAGTAACAGGGTTCTCAAAGAACATGTGTTGTGGCAGATATCATTGTGGACACATTTGGAAAATGCAGTCTGCCATGGCTGACTGGGTGTTATTCTAGATCTTTCTGTGCTAACCTCTCTTTGATGAATTATTGTAACCTCCATTTAACCACTAGCTTGGAATGTGGGGTCACCTTGTTCCTTGCCCCAGTTCACCCCTAAGGTAGAATGTTTGCTGGATTTCAACTTAACTACTTCCTCTATTTCCTCCTTTAGAGACCACCATGGCAGACACCCAATGGTCTCTATTCCTTCCCCTTGAGTTTTGTAGGAGCTAGGAATTTAGGAAAGGAACACTTTGTGACTTCTGAGATGAGTCATAAAAGGTGGTAGAGCTTGGGGTGCTCCCTCTTAGAGCACAGGCTCCATCCTATGATGAGGCTGCAGTGGCCACATGAGAAGGCCCCGAGGGTGTTCTTGCTGATAGCTCCACTGCTGTCCCACCTGACAGGCAGCACCAATGGCCAGACATGCAGGAGTGAGGATGGCCGCTGATGTTTCCTGCTCCTGCTCTTGAGTTACCCTCAGGATTAAAGTCCTCAGTTGAAGCTGTAGACCTTACCAAGCAGAGATGAGCTGTTGCCCATCCTGAGTCCTGAGCCAAAGACAGTGAGAGATCAGAAAATTGTTGCTGTTGTTTAAGCCACTAAATTTAGAGATGGTTTATTATGCAGTAATAGTAACTGGAACATCTGCGAACCCATTAGGATAAATACAAAGAAGGCAACATATGGACACATCGTAATTAAACTGCCAAAAACCAAAGTCAAAGAGAAAAACATAGAAGGAGCCAGAGAAATTAACATGCTACATACAAGGAATTACAATTCAGAAAACTGATGATTTTATCTCAGAAAAAAATGAAGACCAGAAGACAGGAGAAAAATATTTTTAGACTGTTGAAAACAAAACAAAAACTTTCAGCTCAGAAGTCTGAATCCATTGTGGTATCAAATGATGACTTTGGAGAGAGAAAGATCTGATTAGAATCCTAGTTCTATGACCCTATTTCCAATCCTACAATGTGGCATTAATGCAAAAAATATTATATTAATATACAAAATATGACCCATGCAAGAATTTACACCTCTGAGCTCCAGTTTCCATATATTTTGTTTACAAAGAAAAAGTCCTATTGCAGCCATTTGACAGTGCCATTATGACATTCTATAAACAATAAACATGAAAATGCTTTGTAAACGGAACTAACACAAAGACTTAGTAGAATCTGAAACAGACGTACTCTTGCTTTCCTTTGAGCACACATGAAAGGTATGTATACAGCGGGGAAGACTAGAGTTCTAGAGTCAGATGTGTAAGGATTAGATGGCTCTTTTTACTACTTGCTGACTGAGATGACTTATACTGATTGATCATTCATCCTCTTTAAACTACACTTTTTTATATCAATCAAATGGTAAAGTAGTAGAATTACCTGAGAAAGCTGTTGCAAGGATTAAATGAGATACACAAAGATACTTCACTATGCTTGGTATACAGAGTGGCTCAACAAAGAGTAGGTTTTCTACTTTAGTGAAGTATATATTAAATGTATGTATTCCTCATCGATCTGGGAAATGTATAAAAATGAGGCAATAGGAGAATTTCCACTGTCCAACACTGAGCAGGTTGTTTATCTCCCTGAACCTTAGTTCCCCAGTTGTGGAAATGAATGTGAAGAGTCAGCACAGGGTGAATGTGAGGCTTGTGGAATGTATACGGCACTTGTGTGCTCAAACAAACGAAAGCAAAAGTAAGTCTGTTTCAGATTCTACTAATTATTTGCATTGGTTCAGTTTACAAAGCATCTTCATATTTATTGTCTATAGAATGTCATAATGGTGCTGTCAAATGGCTGCAATGGGACTTTTCTCTTCGTGAAGAAAATATATGGAAACTTGAGCTCAGAGGTGTCAATCTTTGCCTGGGTCATATTTTACCGGAACAGCTAGATGGTTACTGCCACTCTGAAGTTCTGTCTGTGTAGCCCCTCCCTCTCCACTTCCCTCATGTGATTTTCTATTGTTGGGAGTGGGTTCTATTTATACCACATCCCAGTAGGTTTTAAGGTGGTGTATATGGCATTCAAATTTGCAAATCTGGCCAATTGTGACATCAGAAAATGTTATGGTGTAGCACAGTCACGAGGCTTGGGTTCAAGCCCCAGGTCTACCACTTGGGTGAGTTGGGGCAAGAGGCTTAACCTCACTACTCTCAGTTGGTTCCTCATTTGCCAAACGAGGATAATAGCAAAGTCTAGCTCACAGTGTTATGTGAAGGATTCATGAATTAATGTGTAAAACGTGCTTAGTACAGTGGCTGGCATGTTCTCAGTGCCACGTGTTGGCTGTTACTTATCTCCATGAGATTGCAAGCTCCATAAAGGCAGGGATTCTTGTTCATTCTGTTCATTGCTTGGTACGTTGCGGGGTTTAATAAATATCTGCTCAAAGTTGCTGCATACATTTTGTCCTTAAGTGCCTTCCATATTGCTAATAATCATAAAAAGAACAACACTAACTTCTAAAATAATTTTCAAAGTAACATGATCAATAATACGTGATGCTGTTCCCCTGTCTCTGCCCTGAGCTCAGTTGCCCCTTTGGTGCTGGCACTACAGACCCCCACACTGCAGGATGCCCAGAACACTCATTCTGTTTTCTGTTTCTGCCTCCCCCTGCCCAGCCCGGCCTGACTGGGGAGATATCTATCTCACAGTGTTTCCACCTGCTTCCCCTTGAAGACGTTGATTTCCTTCTCAAAGTCTCCCACTAGGATAAGCCCCCAAATCATGCTAGTTATGAATCTTACCAGAGTGGGACGGAATTATGCTTTAGGGACAGGCAACCTTCCCCAAACCCTGCAAATCACTCAGTTCCCCTTGAGAAAGAAATGGCTTGATTGGTGGCATTTGTGGAAAGGGGCGGGCAGCGAGTGGTGGGGGGGCGGGGGGCACGGTTATTGAGTCACAATGTAGAAGTGAAAACACACAATTCAAAGTCTAAAATATTTTAAAGCTTCCCTGGACTCACAGGCCTCCCTTCCACTCACAGCCTTTTGAAGTAGCTCTGTGGACTTGCACCAGAGAGATGAAAAGCTGAAATCCAGCTGCCGTTCATTCCTGCTTTAAGATTAGGAAAGGTAGAGCTGAATTTGGGCTATGATACTCGGAAGCTTTTCCCCAGCTGATGGAGGCCTGCCCTGGAGGTGCTCAGCTCCATCTCTGCTGTCCAGGCTGTGAGCAAGAACACCTAAGAAAAGCCAGCAGCCTCCTTCCCTCTCCCTCCCCATCCATTCAGGTACAGGCCACAAGTCTGCAGCATCTCACTACAAAATTAGCTCAGAGGCAGTGATCACACCACGATGAAAAAAAAAAATAGATTAAAAAGAGAGGAAAAAAATCAGCTGCTAGAACAAAAGACAAACAGAAATGTGTTCCTTAAATTATTAGTAGTGTATTAGAGGTGATTTAGCACTCACATGGCCATTCCTACAACTGCAGAGACCCTGCAACATATCTTATTCCCTTTGTAATGCGGATGGCACTGAGATTGCTCTCATCTTCTGGGCTTATAAGCAAATATATTTAATTTGGATGTAATACAGCCAGGAGGGTGATTTCTCCAGATGGCGATTTAAGCAACAGATCAAGAGATGAATTAAGCACCTCATTCCTTCAGATTTTAGGAGATCTCTGCAGGTGCCAGGGATCCTGCCTCCAGCTTGGGTCCGGGGGAAATTTGGGCCAAGATGAAGCCTCTTATTGGCTGCATGAATTCCAGCCTCCTTCATTAACATGGTAATTATCCAATTAGTTAATGCTCCCTTCTTGAGTTGAGTAAGCTCCTGGGGGGTAAAAATTGTAGGTGGAATCTTAAGGCTATAATAGTGGTATTCTACTCCTTGAGGAGATGCATTTGATGGGTGTTTTTTCTACAGAACTTGATTCAGTTTAGAATATGAATCAAGGTGAAAACAAAACAAATCTAGTAGCAATCAATAGAATTTCTCTATGGTAGATCTGAGTAATTTGAGATTAATTAGCACAAAGCAAGCTAAATCAAACCAACCAATGCTTAGTGTCTTTAAGAGCAAGATCTCAAAAGGGGGCCTTTAAGGTAGTTATTAGCTGGCGGCTCAGAGACTAGCTTTAGGGGGTTTGTGTAGTTCTGCAGACAGGATTGCAAGGCCAGCTGGTATGTGCACTTTTTGGGGGAAAAGAGTCCTTATTTCTTCATCAAATTCTTTACAGAAGAGTGCCGTGCTCCCCGCTGTCTTAGGAGTTACAGAACATTTAAAAGATGATTTGCGGACAGATTAAGGACTTCAGAAGGAGAGATGACACCAGACCTGGGTCTTGCAGATGCAAACTGCTGTCAAGTGTGAGAGGAGAGGAGGGGAGTATTATCCACCAGTGGCAGATATGCTGGGCATCTGGGCAGAATGATAAGAGCTGTGGCCCTGCAGCCAGTCCCTGCATTTGCACCCTGAGTTTGCCATGAGCTGTGTGACCTTAGTCAAGTTTCTCAACCTCTCTGTGCCTCAGCTTCCTTCTCTGAAAAATGGGGATCGTGTTTTGCACACAGCCCGACACACAGCAAATATTCAGTGACTGCTGCCGCTTTCTGCCATGGCTAAAGGTGGTGTTGTGGTTTTCCTTCCAGGTTTTTATGCTTTAATTTCCTAACTGTTCCTGCATTACCTCACAGTTGATGACGTGTGGGGCCAAGCTCTTGGCACACGTGAGCACAGTGGATATTCAAGGAGCGTTAACTCGGGTCCATTTTTCTTTCCATCAAACACAGCCTCCTGGTAAAAGAGCCATTCAGGATGCCTGGAGGAGCCCAGATTTCAAATCTGATGAAGGCTGCAGTTCTATAAATTCCCTCCCTCTTTTGTGCTGATGGCAACGACTTTTATATGTATTTTCATGTCTTTCTCTCCAGAGATAAATTTTGTGGCCTGCCACTGAATCTGCTTCCTAAAATGTAGCTTGGAGATTTTATTTGAGATAAACTATCATGTGAATAAATATAGATACTATATTTTAATCTGGGAGCGTTCCATTTGGAACCTCTTTTTTTAAAGTCAACATTAGTGGTGCCATCATTCAAAGGATATGGACGTTTGGGGGAAATTTACATCCAACTGTGACTGAGAACCTTTTGCCAGGATAATATCTGTTTCTCTGAAAATGACAATGGCTATGGACGTAAAGCATGATCTCAGATGGCAGTCCCGAAATCAGGAAGGTCCATTTCAACACATCTCCTGGCCCCTGTGGCAAGCTACAATGCTGGTATGCTCACATGGCAGGGTCTCTGCCTTGCAGGTAACACGTGTCCATCTGAGAATAGTAAAGGAGGTTCATTTGTTCATGTGCTGGTGGTGCTGAGGAGTTTCACAGAGGCTGGAAACCAGGGGCTGGCAATTGATTCCCCCCAGAGCCCTCCGTTTCACACTGCCCCACCCCAGAGACCATGGGAGATGATCATGGGAGAGGAAGGTAAACATGCATCCGTGGAGCGGGAGAGTGACGGGGTGAAGAAACAGGAAACTGCGATCACTGTGGGACGTTGCCCTTTTTTCATGACCACGAAGATGCAAAATGCTGAGCCTTGTTATTTCTGGCCCAGGTAGGCATTGGTGCTTCCATTTAATTAGCGTATCATAGAATCAGATTATTGACCATGGGTTGGGTCCACACCAAAACCCCTGAGCGCCTAAGCCCGGGGGAGCCCTAAGCTCTCCTTGTCCGAGAGTCGTGAGGGAGGCACCCTAGGAGCCCCTGCAGGATTCTAGGGGCCAATTGATCTCATAGCTTTTAGGGAGAAAATGCCCCTAACAATACTTTCTTTCTCATCTGTGCAATATGCAATAAATTCATCTACCCACAAACTGAAACGTGAACAACTGCTTAAGTATCACAAAGCAGTCCATGATACACCAAAAAAGATGCTGTTCCAGGAAAGTAACAAAATTGCCTGTTCTCCACGCCTCACCCTGTTTATGGACTTTCAGTTCTCCACGGTAATAGGGTGGGGGGTGATGAACAAAGCAAGACCGCACCAGAGGCTGTGTGATTTGTGGAAACTTTGAATAACTCTTTTTATCCCAGGCCCCTTCTAGTGAAAGTCCATTTTATGATTTGTACAAACCAACATTGTTTTGCAGGAGGGCATGTCAACACCCCGAATGGCTGAAACTGACCCAGAAGTCAAATTAGCTGGAATTTAATCTATAAAATGGATTCATTTGCACCTCATTAGAACATAAAAGCAAATCCAAGTTCACATGGGGAGGTTGGGGGGGGCAAGGCAGTACTAATAGAAGAAAAGATGTTGGCTGAAAACATGTTTTGAAAACAAGATGTTAGATGATAAGATATGGCAAAAAAAGCAAATGGAGAATCCACAAACACATATAGGTTAACTCTACTCCAGCACACTGGGCCTGTGAGAAGCAGATTGAGCTTGCACCTTCAAGGCCGTTGTGATCAATGGGAGAGCAGACATGCAGACAATGGAAGGTAAGGGGGCTGGTGTCACCTGAGGATGAGGAGAAGGCTAAGCAGAGGCAGGAGAGAGCCTCTCTGATTAGAGAGGCAGAGATGGAATCCGGGAGTCTGGCATCAAGGGGAGCCTAGGGCATGAACATGATGCTGTTCAGCTGTGTCTGTGTTCACAGAGGCACCAAGACGGGTACCAGGGTGTAGATGCCAAGGACGGAGAACATTTGAAGAAGGCATGGACAGTTGGCAGAGGCAACTGAGGTGCTAAGTGGGAGCAGATGGGAGGGGCGCTGGGGATGGAGGAGCACCTTGGGGCTCTGAGAGACTGGCTTTGAGGGCACTAGCCCTGAAGCCTGTTCTGTGGGTTATAATCCAAGCCAAGTGGTATCTCCTTTTAAAAAGGTGGCCAGATTTCTGATGGCATCTCTTCAAGGTATACATCCATGGCAGGGATGAGTCAGCACCCAGCCTTGCTGGACATGGAATCAGACCACAGAGCCTGGTCACGTAGTGCCATGTAAGTGTCAGTGGGAAGCCTCTCTTACAGTATACCTGGGCGTTTCCTGTGTCTCCTCCCTGAAATGTTTTCTGAACAACTTCTGAAATGTCAGTGTTTCTCTAAAAGAAAGTGAGGAACCTCTGTAAAACACCTTCTTTTTCTTTTGAAATGGGATCTCACTCTGTCTCCCAGGCTAGAGAGCAGTGACTCCATAACAGCTCACTATAGAGAGCCTCAACCTCCAGGGCTCAAGCAATCCTCCCACCTCACCCTCTGGACTAGCTGGGACTACAGGCATGTGCTACCAGGCCTGGCTAAATTTTTTTCTTTTTTTATAGAGACAGGGGTCTCCCTATGTTGCCCAGGCTGGCCTCAAACTCCTGAGCTCAAGCAATCCTCCCACCTTGGCCTCCCAAACTACTGGGCTTACAGGCATAAGCCACTGTGATTCTTAAACCCTGCCCATCTCTGCCTACTCCTCTCCCCAGACCACAGCTCTCTAGGACTAACTCCTATTTAGGAAGCATAGAGAAAAGTCTGACAATTAAAAGTGTTTTGTTTGTTGGGTGATGAATTTCCAGGGCCTCCATCTACTGTGTAGCACTTAATCGTTACTTTTCGTAATATTGTGACTAACCTTCCTGGCCATGAGAACCAGGCTGTCTCTCTTTGATGTACGGTGAGGATGCTGGAGTTGTTTTGCTAGGGCTGAAAATCCTGTGTGCCTCTAGATGTTAGATTTCCCTTGGAAAAAGGCTGTATGGGGTCAGTACAAAGAGAATTGTTTATGCTTCTGTGAGGAGATGCCAAAAAATATATAAGAACAACAACAACAAAAAATCCGCCATCAAATTTACTCCTTAAGTTTACTGACAGCCTGTCACAATGAAATAAAACATTTATATTCACTTTATGGACTTAATTTAAAATGACTTAGTTGAAGAAAGCAGCCCCTTGCTTTGAACTACCTGTAATCCGAACACGAAACTCGTCATGAGAATGTGGAAGGAGGCTGCCGGACGCTGCTGGCTGCCTTCCAGCATCCACTTCCCCTTCTCTCTCTCCTGACACAGCTCCGTCGTGTGTTTGGTCCCCAGGCCCGAGGTCTCTGTGCTGCCGGGGAAGCTGGCCATGCTAGTTCCAATGGTGGCCTTGGTTTAGAAAATACAAAAAAGATCTCTGCAGGTCAAACAGCGATAAGGAAAGGTTAGCAGTGAGAATTCATCAGACAAGAAGGTGCCCGAGTTTTGGCACAAGGTCACGTTCACTCTCTGCTTTTGACTGTGCTGCTTGTTTAGGCACAGAGATGCTGTGGCTGAGTGTCTTGCTGGTGGAGGCTGCACATGCAGCCTTGTGGGAGGTGGAGCCGGTACGGGCAGATGATGTCACATGTGAAGCGTGCCCACCTGCTGGACTTCCAGGAGGACTAGGCAGATAACTGCCCTGGTGTTTCAGGCACTTTGAGCTGGGGGTTCCGTTGTTTGTCGATGAGAGAGTCCCTGGATGCCAAGAGCTTTAGAGCATCTTATCACTCACGTTGGAGTTGGGACCAAAGCGATTCAAAGGAGGCCACAGTCAGCTGTTCTGAAGCCCATGTTCTCAGCATCTGAAGCCCATGACTTGCATCTTTTCCAGAGGCAGCATCCCAGGCTGTGACGGCCAGCCAGGCATCCCCGGCATTCTCCCCGTCCTGCCCAGGAGAAAGGGCCCTGTGACTGCATGACACTCCCTCTTCCATCATCCATGTTGCAGCCCCTCCAAGCTGGTTAATGGAGAAAAGGAATTTCAGAGGCTTAGGGGCTTGCTGCTTTGCCAGCATTTCTGAAAGCCTTCAGAGCAACTTTAAGGATTTTTACAACAATGGCAGTGCTTATTTGAATGATCTTGTACTTTTACCAACACAGTGCAAAGCCCTCCACATGCATCTCAGCACCCTAGTTAAGACAGCTCTGTGATGTGGGCCCCTGAGCTCTCCCTGCTGCACGAATGAGGAAACGTGCCCGAGAGGGTCCTGGCCTAAGGGGCAGCCTCTGGACTCGCACCCGGGTCCTCCTGTGCTCCTCAGGTGCTGTCATGGCAGCTGCTCTGAGGTCTCAGCACTGCCTGCCCCAGCATGGCCGAGTTGGGCAGAAGTGCTGGAGCGGAGGTTTGCCTTCTGTATGGCTGCCTCAGCCAGACCCACGCATGACTCTGGAAGATTGTGTGGCGCTCCTGTGCTGTGCACCGTGGTGTCTTCAGTGTCACCAGCGATCTGAAATGATATTCATATTTTCTAAGGTCAGCAGGGCACAGCACACCCAGGAAGCATCTGATACTTTGGAAGAAATCTGGTTTGATGATTACTAGAATTGCAAGAGTAGCTGTCTTTTAGTAAGTTTCCCCCCACTCCCATCAGCAAAGTGATAAGCACTTTCCTTCATCATCTTCCTTCTTCCTCTCATCAATGCTATACAGCAGGAATCAGTGTCTCCATATCCCAGGGGAAAAAACGAAAGGTCAGAGAGGTTATGTTCAAGGTTACACAACTTGAATATTGTAAGCTCAAGATTCAAACCCAGATCTCTCTGTACGTCAGAAAAGCCTGGACTCTTTACCATTACTGTATTTATTTAGACAAATACAGTTGTATGTATTGATAGTGGACAAAGTATTTCCATCTATGATTAACATTGTGGGATGAGCAAACCAAGGTGATTGACATGGGCATTACTTTACATATATATCTTTGTGTGTGGGTGTCTAGTGAGAACACTTACCTACTCTCTTAGCAATTTTCAAGTATCCAATACATTGTTATTCACCATAATCACTATGTTGTGGGATAACTCCCTGAGCTTATCTGCGCCCACCCCCCTATCTAAATGACATTTTGGGTCCTTTCAACATCACCCTTATTTCTCTCCCCCAGCTCTAGACCTACAATCTGCTCACATTGGTGAAGTGAAAGCACCTGCAGGATTGAATTTACCCAGTAGGTTAGGACCCTGCATGCTCACGGAACCGCCCTACCCATTCTGCCTCCCCACCTGGCTCTGCCTCCTAGGTGGATAGATACATGCTGTTCTAAAGTTGGCCAAGCTCTATAGTCTCCTTGGGAAAATAACAACCTTAGAACATGGGACAGCCCTGTACTCACAAATTGATGTCATAGCCTAAGACAACCAAGGCAACAGAGGATTCTCAAGAAGGTAGTGGAGGGGACAAATAACTTCTACCTCAGGAGATCAAAACGTGAAGCCGCTGGTCACTATTCTGCTGGCTTACACTGATGTTTACTCACCATGGCATATTAATGAAAGGCTTTTAATGTCAGTCATTTCAATCACAAATCCTTACAAAATGAGCAAAGTGTTACTCTTGCTCCATGAACAGGATACAGAGATTCCTCCTAAAATCACCCCAAGCTCAACCCTGACCTCACTTGCTTTAATTATGCGTGAAGTAAGTCAAATTCCTTTGCAACAAGCAGGCATTCATTATCTATAATTCCTATTTTATAACTTTTTTGTTTGATCTATCCCAGAATTCATTCTGAAGAAATTCAACAGAATAAATGATCATTTTCCCTGACCACTTGACTGCTGCTTTGAATATGTAATGTGGCTACACATGTATATTATTTATGAAAAATTGATTGCTGTAACATCTCAATATTCCTTTCATGCCCTGTGAATGTGGACTTAATACATTTCCTCTGAAACCCACGACTGGCCTGCAGTACGTGACAATGCCTTGGAGAGGCGAATGGATTTATTGGTTTGGGCAGCCTGTCGTCTGTGCGGAAATTAGGGAATTCCTGCGCACAGTCGGCTCTCGCCTGCACGTCAGGAGCTTCAGCTGGCATGGGGCGTGATGACTGTGCTGGCCCATACGGCAGCCCCCAGTAAATTTGGAGGACAATATAGACCAGCATCCCAGCGTTTCTCTAAGGACCATGGTCTAAAAACCACGCCCCGTGAGGGAGACCCGGGATGCAGGGATGCACACTCTCTCCAGCTCCCTGTCTGACTTGAGCCCTGCAGGGTAAGTATCGGATTCCTCCAGACGCAGATCTTGAAATGACTGGGACGGACCCAAGTCGTTTCCTTAGGAGGCAATTCCAGGCAGAAGTGGGAGAGGCGTGTGGAAATGAGACAAGGAGGCCGCAGGGGCCATGGGGAAATACCACTGGGTGCTCTGGGACCAGATCCTCCCTGCAGAGGAAGGATCCCATGTGTGAGCCCCCGTGTACATCTTCCGCCTCAAACGTGTCATTGCAGGGGCACGCACAGAGCCCGGGGTCCCTCTGCATTCCCTGCCGTGATGGTGGAGTGGGAGGAAGCCCTAGGGGCTGGGAGTCCCGGAGACCCATAGAGGACAGAAAAGGGCATGAACTGGACCAGTGATTACTGCGGGGACAGCGTCTGCAGCTGGGAGGCGTTCCTGAGAGTTTACAAGTCCATCATCGCCCCGTCCCTCACGGCACACCCAGAGCCTGGGAGTCAAGCCTGAGTGGCTGTGCAAAGCCATGCCTGCAATCACTGTCGCTGTTTCTCTGGAATCCAGATGAAAATGATCTACAGGCAGGGGTGAGACTCAGGGCAGGAGAATGGTTTGAGGACACAAAGCTCTGGTGTCCTGGTGAACAACAAGATCTGGTCAACTGCTTTGCCTACAAGAACCTTCTGAAGAGCAATTCTGGTGTTGGATGTATGAGAGATTGATGAATTGTGAATAAGATGCACAGCAGGTAAAACAAAACGAAAACAGCCACAAGAGAGCTGTCCCCGCACCTCCACCACAATGGCAGGGGCAGCAGCGAACCCAGCAAGGATCCCCTGCCTGCAGTGGCTGCTCAGAGACTTGCGGCTGCCTCTGTCTGAAGGTCTGGCTACTGGAGGAGTTCTAGGATGGGGAGGGGGCCCAGGATCAGGTCGAGCATTCCTCACTGCTGGCCCAGGCATGAGGTAGCTCACACTTCTGCAGCCTGGAAAAACAGTGGATTTGGGCTGCGCACATCCCTGGTGCCCAAAGCGTGGCCAGAAAGACAGCCCCTGTATCACCTGGGAGCCTGTTAGAAATCAGTCTCTGGTTGAGCCCCGGATTGGATGACTGGAAATGTATATGTTAATAAGGTCCCCAGGTGCTTCATGCTCACATGACAGTTTGAGAGACAGGGCACTGGCTACAGCTTCTGGCCCAGCTCTGGGTCTTTGGGGACTGAGTCAAGAGGAGCCCGCATGGGCTCGGCGTTTCCCATGGGCCTGACACGGCCTTGTTTCATTTCATTCACTAAATGACGGTGCTTGGCAGGAGCACCACCGTCCTCCTCTTACAGATGAGCTCAGAGCTGCCTCATGATGCGCTCAGATGCGTTCTGCAGCAGTCGGTGCGGACATGGGGCAGCTGCCTCTGCAGTGCACCCAACTCACACCAGACTCTCCTGCCCTCGATCCCATGGGAGGTCCAAATGGCCCCGTCCAAAGAGTGACCCCAGGCCACAGAGCAGCCCAATCTTGTCCAATTTGGATGATTCTAGGAAGATTTCCAAACAAGAAAAAAAAAATGTTTCGAACCCAAACTGAAGGAGATGGCAAAAGACACAAAGTAATGAAGTGGGAGCCAAAACGGTTTTCTTTTCCTCCACTGAATATTTTTCATGTGGTATCGGATGTTCTTTAAAGGTCAAATGTTACTATTGCTCATTTCCTCCTCAGCTAATCAAGTATTACGCAGTGGCTTAAGGTCACAAGCGTGAGTTACTGATGAAAATAAAAGCCTGTTCTTGATTTTGTAAGGGAAACACATGATTTGAGTACACGCCTGTAGAAACTACTTTATGTTCAGGGCAAGCACGTTCCGCACGTATTTGAATTTGGGCAGATGATGTTATCTCAGGTCACGGATTTTGAGTGCAATCTCTGAACACTATGTACAAGGGCCACCCTCACCAGTGGCAGTCTAGGTGGGATGGTATTGATAGGAAAGGCAGTCGTTTGCATCCTGACCAAGGCAGACACTGAGTTCTGCAAAAGGACCAATAAGTTGCCTCAGTTTTCCCTCCTGTACAATGGGGATTATGAGCTGCCTGCCAGCACCGGAGTGAGGGGTAAGTGGGATAGGATGGGGCAAAGTGCCTGCCACATGTTTTCCCAGACTGAGTTCAATAAAATAGTAGATTAGAAAAAAAAGACTGGAATAAGTACCCATAATTGTGAGCCTCCTTCATGCTAGGGGCATGGTAAAACTTCTCTCATGAAACCCTCACAGTCACCAACATGGAGGAGGCTGCATTCCCAATTTAACAGGAGAGAAAACTGCTGATCAGAGAGGTTAAGGGACTTACATAGGATTGCAGAGCTGCTGAGTCCCAGCATTTCCTGGCCTGACATCATCCTGTAGTGGGAGTCTCCCCGGGGTCCTAAAGCATTGACAGCCTCACCCCTGGCTCACCCCATGGTGGTGGCTGTACGAGGAGAAATAGCCTCTGCGTCTTAGTTCCTGTCCCAAAGGGAGGTTTCCTGTGCTGAGCTAATGGAGCAAGGCCAGAATAGCTTGGAGGACTGAATTAAAACCCCGAGTGGGGTCTGCCGGGTGCTGGTCAAATGATGGGGAAGGGGAGCTCTAGGTACAGGGTTCCCCTTTTGCCCAAAACTCACCACCTTCCATTTCCATTCACCATCATAGGATTTCTTTGGACATAAGAGAGAACCCACTCCAAGTAGTTTAACCAAAAAGGGGAGGGGAAGCATTCAGAAAACTCTCAGGGGACCCAGTTTCAGAGAGCAGAGCCACATCCCTTGGGAGCTGGGAACAGGAGAGGAAGCAGGTGTGGGGGTGGGCAGGGGCGAGCAGGGAGGGCCAAGGTGGCTCTTCTGTCAATGTTGCTTCACTCAGTACGGGCTCCTCGCTCCCTCTCCCCACTCTCCTGTCTCCCTTTCTACTGCAGGTGGTGAAGATGGCACAGCGTTCATCCATATAGTTAGCAAAGGTGGGGAACTGGGGGCTGGGAAGGAACATTCCACCTGAGGGAGGGGCGAAGAAAGGAGGACAGGGAAAGGATTTGCAAGATATGGTGGTCTATGGATTAGATTCTAGCAAGAGGGATTTCAGGAATAAATGATGTAAGAACTCAATGAGAAAATACGCTTGGGTAAGGCAGAGCCTTGGAGGGAGTTGGGAACTGGGGAGCCAGGAATGAATGCCAGTTATGGGGATGGGGCTTCTCCCAGGGGTGCCTCGTCCACCCTCCTTCCTTTCATGGCCACCCTCCTCTGAAATGGGCGGATTGCACTTTTCCATGTTAGGCAACACGCTGTGCAAATACAGCTTTAAGCTGCTTTCCAACGAGGCTCTGCAGAAAGGTGTCCCCTGAGAAAGGCGAAGCCATCAGGAGAGCTGAGGGCTGGAGGCTGCTCAGCACTGCTGTTTTCGCCCCTGGCCAGGACTCCCCCTCCAAGCCCCTGCATCATCTCTGTGCTCTGTCCAGAGACACACCTCCAGGAGTTGCTCTTGTTTCCTCCCCTTTTCTTTGGAATTCTCTTAAATCAGGCCTGTGTCCCCCTCAGCCCTCAGTCCCAGGCACGAGTAGCTCCTGGGATTTCCACATTCCCAGATCCAGGAATCAATGCATCCTCATCTTCTCATGTCCTTGCAGCACTGGATGGGGGTCAGCTCCCACCTTCTCCCTGAAGTGTTTTCTCACTGGGTTTCTGGAACATTCTGCCATTGCTTTTCTCCCATCTCCCAGGAGCTTGCAGAGGTGTGGTCCTTGGGCCTCTTTCCTCCCCCAGGTACCCCTGCTAGATGACCTCATCTGCGTCAGGGATTCCTATTTCATTACAGGGACCTCCTCCCTGGTCTCCCAAGGGGCATTTCTGGCCACCTCTTTGGCAACTGCATTGGAGAGGATAACAGGCTTCTCCCTAATGGGTACCTCTAGCCTTGCCCCAGCCAGCACTTCCAGCATTGCCTTTCTTCCGGGTGCTCAGATCAAAACTTTCAAGCGTCTTTTCTTCCAAGCTTGGCTTCTCTGTTAGGAAGTCTCGCCAGCTCTGTCTTCCAACCAGGGGCACTTCCAGCACCTCCACCACCGTCACCGGGGCCGAGCCACCATGCTGTTATCTGAAGGACTGCGTGGCCCACCCAACTGGGCCCCCTGCTTCTGGGATTCTTCTCCTGCAGGAACACAGTGAACCTGTAGCCTTGATTCCACTTGATCAAAGCTCAGCGGCCTCCCGTCCATTTGACTGGAAGTGTCTGCTCAGTGGCTGACAAGGCTCCTACCTTACCTCCTCCCCTCAGCCACAGGAAGAGCCACATCACCTGCCCTTCCTGCTGTCCCCTGAATGTGTCAGGCCAGCTCTGACCCAGAACATCTGCAGCTCCCTCTGTCCTCTTTGGGGATTGCTCTTCAGAAAAGTCTGCACGGCTTGCTGCCCGCCTCCTTCCTGCCTTCCCCCAAGGGGGTCTTCCTCTCCAGGAGACTCTAAGCAATGCATGTAAAATTGTGGCACCCGTCTTGTCTACTCATCTT